>NW_023416320.1:11485490-13885490 GCF_014108235.1 Myotis myotis
TGAACTCATTTTTTTGGTTGATTTTTCTTTGTTAAATGGATTTAAATATATAAAATAAATATCAGAAATATAAGTCTTTGTTTTACTATGGTTGCAAATATCAAAAAATTTCTCTATGTGACACGGCACCAGAGTTAAGTTAGGGTTTTTTAAAATGCTGACACGCCGAGCTCAAAAGGTTTGCCATCACTGACCTAGGGGGTGTTAGGCTAAGTAAAATACATCAGAGAAAAGCCTAAATTGAAATTTTTTAGTTTCTGACTCAGGTGAGAACTAGAAAAGCAGCCAGCGGGTAACTGACAGGGAAGAGCCTGACCGAAGGGCACAGAGTAGGGGGTCGGTGGGTGAAGGCAATGCTCTGTGTTGTGATTGTGAAGGTCGTTACTCATGTACACATTTGTCACAATTCACAGAAGTCTACACTAAAAAGGGTGCATTTTACAGTATATAAATTAGACCTCCACTTTTAAAATGGGGAAAATAAAGAAAACAGAATTGAGCTCTATTTCTTCGAGTGTTTTCTGCTAAGGAAAGACAGAGTGAGAGCAGAATGAGTTACCCAACTAGAAAACACGAGTGACAAAGTACGGCCATGATATCGGGAAGCCAAGGAAGGGAACAGACGGGAGGCCATGGTCCTGTTCACAGAAGCCACTCTCCCCCACTCCTTTGACATGGCTCTCTCATTGCATTAACCACACCGCTCACTTTTTCTTCTGCCTTAGTTCTCACACGCTGCACAAATGTTATTTGTACAAATGTTCACGTTACCAGATGACGTGTTCCCTACAGAACACCTCTAAGAGGTGTGCTGACGTGGTGACTCTGTCACTGAGTTCCATGGCCTAACAGGGAAGGTTAATCAGGGGAGTGGCATACAAAGAAGGTCACAAGGTCTAAGGTCAGGAACAGGTCAAGACAATGAGACACGCAAGGGCACGCAAGTGAACTAACTCAAAGTGCGGTCCTCAGACCAACAGCAAGAGCACCACCTGGGAGCGAATTTCTTAGAAATGCAAGTTCTTGGCCCCACCCAGACCTACTGAATCTTGATTTCCAGGTGGAGCCCAAGTGCTTCTGTTTTGAAAGCTCTTCCAAGGACTCCTCCATATGCTGGAGAGCCACCAGCCTAGAGCAGCGCAAACCACCTAGATATCTGATTAAAATGTAGCTCTAAAAGGTGATTCTAATGTTCAGACACATTGGAAACCTCAGTTCTAAGCCAACTCACTATTTTTACAACGTGACTCTGACCCATTCCAGATCAATTAAATCAGAATCTCTGAAGGTGAGATCCAGTCATCAGTATATTTCATTTTTTAAAATATGTTTGTATTGATTTCACAGAGAGGAAAAAAGAGAGATAGAAACATCAATGACAAGAGAGAATCATGAATTGGCTGCCCCCTGCACACCCCACATTGAGGAGAGAGCCTGCAACCTGGACATGTGCCCTGACCAGGAATTGAACCGACACCTCCTGGTTCATGGGTTGATGCTCATCCACTGAGCCACACCAGTGGGGCAGGCATCAGTATATTTTAAAAGCTCTCAGTGTGATTATAATTCCTGTGCACCTAGGGTTAACAGACCACTGACAGAAAAACTAAAATCTCTCCAGCTCGAAAACACTACTTATTGAAGTAAAACTTTAAAAATATATTACACATCTTCCTGCTTTTAAAATAAGACATCCTGAATATACTCTTTTTTAAAGGGGTTGTTTGTGACTATGGCCAACAATACTGAACATTCTGTCACATGTTTAAAGGCTACCATGATTAGTAAGTCTCTGTATTTCTGAAATGCGGATCTTAGCCACAGTTGTTGCATCTCTGTGCCAATGTCGCAGTATTTATTTGTTCTGTATAAAGTTGGTTAACTTTTCTTCTCTTTTTGGACTCCCCCCCCCCCGCCTTTTCTTTTTGTACTACTCTAATCTTCTCTAGTATGAAAGAATGCTCACTACTTCTAATTCTGCTGTTGTTATTTCTTTCTTTTTTTTTTTTTTTTTCAGCTGTGAGCAGTGTATATTTATTGTCCTCCAATTGTGTGAAATACAGTGTAGATGACAAGCAGGTAAACAGGCAATTGCATTATGATTGTAATGATCTCAGTAACTACAGAATGATGGAGTCTCAGTGGATGGACATCTGTCTTGACTTGGGGGAGCCAGGGAAGGCAACCCCCAGAAATACCTAAGCCCTTAGGTACAGTTTACTTGAGGTTTGCTGTATCCTAGAGTGGAAAGACTTCAAAAACACTAAAAAAAGACATAGCTTTTAAGAAAATATGGGAAGCTGTCAAACATTTTTTTGTGGGAAAATACTACGTACAGATTTCTTTTCCTAGAATTTATCCTTTTTGATTTTGAAGGATAGCTTGCTGTCATTATGACAAGTAAGGACATGTTTAGTGTGAAATCACTCTCATGCCCCTTTCATCCCTCACTACAATTATTTTAAGAGCCTCACAATTTATAATCAGGTCATGGTCACTCACATTTTCTTCCTAATCCCTGATGAAATGACTTTAAACATAACTGGAAGTTATCATCTCTTCTCTTTGACTTTCAAATGGAATATTTTTTTTTTCCAAAAATGTAACTTGTTGTTATTTCTTATTCATTTATTTGATTTATATTTATCAAGCAACTATTATGTGTCAGGCACTATTCTAGGCACTGGGGATGAGTAGTTAACAGAGAAAAATCCTTATGTTCTACTAGGAGGTGAAAGACAATAAACAAATTATGTGGTCATAGTACAGTAAAGCAAGATAAAGCAGAGCAGAGGACGTAGTGATGGGGGGTACCATGCTGTCCTACACAGGTGTGCTTCTTTAGAAGAGTCGAGGATAGCCTCTCTGAATAGGTGACAACTGAGCAGACACCTAGAGTGAGAGAGGAGGCAAGCCACGTGGACACCTGGGGGAAGGGCACTCCACATGAAGGGAACAGCAAGTGCAGTGCTCCTGGGTTCTTGCTTGGTGTGTTCAGAGAAAAGCAGAGGCCATCGCGGTTGGAGTGGAATAAGTTAGAGAAGTGTGGTAGGAAATTAGGTTCGCAGGTTAACTGAGGCAGGCACAGCTGTGTAAAGACTTTGAATGTTTATTCTGAGGGAGGGAGGAGGCCACTAGAGAATTTTGAGCAGGTAAGTGACATGATCCTGAATTTTAAAGGATCACTTTGGCTGCCTGGTGAACAGATTATAGGTTTTCTTATTCCCTAACTAGAGGCCTGGTGCATGAAATTCGTGCACTCGGCGCAAGTCCCTCAGCCCGGTCTTTGCCCTCTTGAAGTCTGGGAGCCCTCAGGGTATGTCCAACTGACGGCTTAGGCCCACTGTGGCGAGCAGGTCTAAGCCGTCAGTCAGAATATTTAGTGCTGCCATGGAGGCAGGAGAGGCTCCAACCACCGCTGCTGCACTCGCCAGCTGTGAGCCTGGGAGCACACTGACCACCAGGGGGCAGCTCCTGCATTGAGCATCTGCTCCCTGGTGGTCAGTGTGTGTCATAGCGACTGGTCATTCTGCTGTTCAATTTGCATATTAGCCTTTTATTATATAGCATTTTATGATATTGTGCACTGGGGTGGGGGAGGTCCCTCAGCTCGGATTGCAAGAGAGTGCAGGCCAGGCCGAGGGACCCCCCCAGTGCAGGTTGGGTCTGGGAAGGTACACAGGAGGTTGGCCAGCGGGGAAGGACCATGGGAGGACTCCAGGGCATATCTGGCCCATCTCACTCAATCCTGATCGGCCAGACCCCAGCAGCAAGCTAACCTACTGGTCGGAGAGTCTGCCCACTGATGGTCAGTGCACATCATAGCGAGCAGTTGAGCAGCCTTAGCATATCATTAAATGTTCACTTTATGCTCTGATTGGTTGAATGGCCGATGGACACTTAGCATATTAGACTTTTATTATAAAGGATTGTTGCAGCATGTATATTAACAATGAGAAAGAGAGGGAGAGAGAGAAAGAGAGAGAGGAGCCTATGGTGAAACTTAAGATTTAGTGTACAAAACCCAAGCATGGACATTTTCCTATAAACTAAATAAAGAGATCAAAGTATCCATGTACACCCTACCTCCGTATCAGATATCTGTGGAGTGCAAGATTTAGGTCTTAATGGCAAAAGGGTTGCTATTTGTGGGAAAGGGTCAATATCCTCCCTTGGTTTCTCTTGACGGCGGTGCCACAGTCTCAGTTCAGCACTGGCTTTCCTTATTGCAGATGAATGTGTAACACAGAATCGTGGTGCCCTGGTTGAGAGGAAAATAAATTTAAGATTAAACTACATAATAAGCCTCAAAAATCAAGAGCTCACAAAGTGTATAATACTTAGGCTCACAATTATCAGTCTTGCCATGGCCTTTTCTAATAATTTCTACTTTTTTTTTCTGCTGCTTAGCTTTAAAAAACACATTTTTTCTATGATACATCAACTGCCTGAAATAACATTCATTCACATAAAGAGGCAATGCACACTCACATACAGAAGAAAAAAATAATTTTAAAGTTGCATTTAAATTATCATCTCCATGATAAGAAAGAGAATCTGTATAACAATTTGATTAAGAAAATTTCATGTGCCCTTGACTGGAATCGAACCCGGACCCTTCTGTCCACAGGCCAAGGCTTTATCCACTGAGCCAAACCAGCCAGGGCCTTACAGTTTCTAATAAAATGAACATAAAATTCACCTGTGATCATTGTAAGACAGTTTAGTATTTACTTAGAGTAGCAAATAAATACTGGTGGATGCAAGTTAGACTTTAAAATATTAAACATTTTATAATGTTAAGTATACTGCTAAAGTATACTATGGCCTGGCCAGCATGGCTCAGTGATTTAGCATCAATCTATGAACAAGGAGTTCATGGTTCAATTCCCAGTAAGGGCACATGCCTGGGTTGTGGGCTCAATCCCCAATGTGGGGCATGTAGGAGGCAGCCCATCAATGATTCTCTCTCATCACTGATGTTTCTATCTCTCTCTCCCCTCCCTTCCTCTCTCTGCAGTCAATAAAAAACATGTTTTTAAAAAGTAAAAAAAAAATGAAAGTTTCTTATTGTATTAGTAAATGTTTTATTAAGTTGGGTGGTGTGTACACAGATGCCCACTATAGTATAATTTATACCTTTCTGTATCTTAAATATGTTTTTTAAAGAAATGAAGAGAAATGGGATAATACAAAGCTTATAAGTAAAATGGAATACCTAGATGGCAGATGATAACAGAGAAGTGGGCAAGGACAAATCATTATGACCTTACTTGCTAACTTAAGGAATCTGAACTTTATCCTGAAAGATTTGAGGTTACCACTGGAACATTTAAGCTAAGTGGCATAATCGGATCCATCACAGCCACAATGGACAGCTCACTGGTCCCCAAGTGGCACACCTTTTCTGTTTCCATTCTCTTCTGTTTAGAATCCCACGAGTCCCTGTTGAAATACTACCTCTTCTTGGTATCTTGTATATTCACCACTCTCTTTTTATTACACTTATTTCATATATACGTTCCTCCCAACTAGACTATAACCACTGGACTTGACCATGTTTTACTCTTGTATCCTTAGCACATTTGGCTGATAGTGTTTAAAAACTGTTTACTGAAATGATAAACCTGTAACTCTAGCTACATGTACACACACACACACACACACACACACACCCCACATCAATCTGATGACATACCAACCATAAAAAGGTCAGGTGTAGAGAGATGTGCTCACAGTTAAAATGGCGCATAAGTACTGTCAGCCTTACTGTTGTCACTCTAAATTTCCACAAATTACATATTTTTAAAAGTATAACTTGTAACTAGCCTAAGAAGGTGAAAGCAGGTAGCTTTGAGTCATATAATTTTTCTTACCAATACAGAAGTAAGGGTTTTACAACTTCAGTCTGAATATTTATTAAGTGTTCTTTATTCCACTGAGAGCCATCTAGCAGTTTAAGTTTTGTTAAGATTTCTGTAGAAAGGTAGCGATCTCCGCTGCTCACTAGATAGCTTTTTTTCATCTTTTCAAGATGTCTGCAATAAAACACATGCACACATTGATGCAATGTTCAACATTCAACAAGCCAGATATTTTCACTTCAAAATGTTTGAGAAAAGTCACGCGCCATCTCAAAACCAACACTAAGTTACAGGTGTACCAACGTGGGAGTGGCTGGACAACTTGGGTAGGCTGAGCAACTGGCCTTGCAAAGATGCCCGTGTTCTAATCCCCAGAACCTACGGATGTTATGTGCTTAGAGGAGACTCTGAAGGTGTGATTAGGATTGTGAGGAAATTCTCCTGTATGAGCTAGGTAGGCCTACGTACTCGAAAGGTCTGAGAGGGAGGCAGGAGGGTCAGAGCCACAGAGAAAAAAGTGAGGAAAGCAGCAGAGGTCAGAGAAGAGAAAAGACCGAATGCTGTTGGCTTTGAAGATGGAGGAAGGGACCAGGATCTGGGGAAAAGGCCAGGAAATGAATTCTCCCCTGGACCTTCAGAAGGACGCCTGCCCTGCATATCCATCTCAGACTTCTAACCTCCTAACTGTAAGAGAATACATTCATGTTGCTTCAAGTCAATACATGTGCGGTAATTTGTTACGTGAACAACAGGAACTAATACAATACTGATCCTGGAGGATCTCGGTAGGTTGTTTGCATCTAACTTCCCTAATGTGTCTTGAAAAGTGGCCGTGGCTTCCTTCCACCTCAGCATCAATCGGGTCATGCTTCACCTCCAACCACTTGGTAACCCCTGCTCTTATAACTAGTGTAACCATGAGTTCTACGGTCTCAGCGCCACTGGAATGACTGGAGTGGACCAATCATGAGTACATACTCAGTGAGATGTACTAAATCCTTAGTGAGAACTGCAATCGGCTATGGTTGATCTGCTTCAGAGCAGGTCAGGAAAAACACAGACAAGGTAAGGACTCTCCTAAAGCAGGGTCCTCTCCGGGTTCTTAAGACTCACAGTGGCCCTAGCTGGGCTGGCTCAGAGGATAGATCATTGGCATGCGGACTGAAGGATCTCGGGTTCGATTCCGGTCAAGGGCACATGACCGGGTTGTAGGCTCAATCCCCAGTGGGGGGTGTGCAGGAGGTAGCTGATTTATGATTCTCATGTCATCATTGATGTTTCTATCTCTCTCTCCCTCCCCTTTCCTCTCTGAAATCAATAAAAGTATATTTTAAAAAAAGACTCACTGTGGTCTAAAACATACACAGCAGCCACACAAAGACCTGCACCCCAGCTGACCTCCAGGGGGCGCTCTAGAAGCTATCCAGTATGGTATCTGGTAGATATCTCATTCAGATATACAATTCTAAGTGGCATCCAATCAAAGATCATGAAAATTTTTAATCCAGCAGACGCTAGAAATAGCAGGTCCTTACATTGTTATAAGGTATCTTTTATATAAGGTATATTATGCCAGTGAGATATATAATTTCTTCCATAAAAATATATCACTGAAATGTTATAAAAATAAAACAGAATGATAAATTTGAAAGCAGGTTTAGAATCTCTGGGGGGAAAATTATGCAAACCCAAATAATTGCTGCTGTTAGTATCCAAAAACTTTGAGATCACAGAACTAGTGGGATCAATATTATTATAATAAAATTAGAGGCTCGATGCATGAATTCGTGCATGGGTGGGGTCTGGCCAGCTGTGGGGAGGGGACGTGAGAGGTTGGCTGGCCATCCCTGACCCTGATTAGGGTGGGAGGGCCCAATCAGGGCCATGCCGGCCGGGGGGCGGGGGGATGCCACAGGAAGTTGGCCGGCTGGCCTGGCCCCTGATTGGGGCGGGGGGGGGGGGGGGGGGGGGCGGGGTGCCGATCAGGGGTGGGGCTGGCCAGGGGGAGGGGCCAAGGGCAGTTGGCCAGCTGGCCCCACCCCTGATTGGGATGAGGAAGCCAATCGGGGCCACAGTGCGCATCAAAGCAACCAGTCGTTCCAGTCCCTTAGCTTTTATATATATAGATAAATTGTATTACTCCTCCCTCTAAAACAGCGGTTCTCAACCTGTGGGTCGCGACCCCTTTGGTGGCCTAAGACTATCCTGCATATCAGATATTTACATTACGATTCATAACAGTAGCAACATTACAGTTATGAAGTAGCAACGAAAATAATTTTATGGTTGGGTCACAACATGAGGAACTGTATTAAAGGGCCAGAAGGTTGAGAACCAGTGCTCTAAAAGTATATATTACATTTTTATATTTATTTCAGATTTTCTGCTTGAGAAAGAATGCTACCCAAATTAATATTCCATAATTTGTTTTTAAAACTACTGAAAAATAAAATAGCAATACCTTTGATGTCTTCCAGCATCCTTAAGAACTTTTAACCTCTCAATATCCATCCATAGCCACCAATATCTCTCCCCTAATGTACCTTTCATAAATGCCTTAAATCTTTCGAACTCCTTCCTATTGCCAATGTCATAAGTTTTGTGAGAAATGCACCAGCCAGCCCTGCCTTCTGAGCCACGGCTCTCTCGCTTTGAATCTGCTTCTTTTAATCTTTCAGCCTTTTCCTTTGTGGGTTGAGTTGTTTCAGGTAACACATCATCCTTGACAGAAATAAGCTCACACTCATCAACTATCACTTCTGTTATATTGCTGAAATTTATGTAACCTGGACCTTCTCTAAATGGCTCGCCAAGGATTTCATTAATTACTACTGCTAAAACAAAGTTTATATAGGATATTAAAAATTCTTCACAAGTGGAGAAATGGAATGTCTGGCTTTCAGCATCCGGTTGCTTTTCAAGGTATATTCTCAGAAGAGCATGCGAAGGAGTATCTGGTAGAGCTATAGACCCCTCCTCCTCCTCTTCTTCCAATTCAGAGATGCGTCTAGTGCCTTTAGATGAGTCCTTTTGCATCCTGGGGTGAACTCCATCATCAAAGATGACACTCTCTGTATTAATAAGAAAGGCTATTAGGTCATACATGGATACAGAAGATACTTTTATACTAACTAGATGTTACAGAGCCAGGATGGCCAATGAGTTTATCATCACAGACAGTGACTGCATGGACGAGGGCCTGGAGGAGGAGTCTACACTTGGGACCAGTTGGAGAAAAAACTGCCAACAGGCGTTAGCCATGTCTTCCCTGGATGGAGAAGGGAATAGGGTCCGATGGACTAAATATTTGACAGCCCGACACAGGATGTGTAATATTTCATGCTGATATAGGATGTCAACACATAAAGGCCAACTCTATTGAAGAATTTGAATATGTACATTAAACAACTGTAGAAGCATACCGTGTTTTATTGTGTTTTATCTTATTGCACTACACAGATATTGTGTCTTTTACTACAAACTGAAGGTTTGTGGCAGCTCTAGGTGAAGCAAGTTTATTGGCACCATTTTTCCAACAGCATTTGCCCACTTCGTGTCTCTGTGTCACATTGTGGAATTCTTGCAATATTTCAAACTTTTTCATTATTATTGTACTTGTTATGGCGACCCGTAATCAGTGATCTCTGTTGTTACCAGGGCAAAATCATCCACCCACAAAAAGATTACGACTCACTGAAGGCTCTGATGATGGTACAATAAAGCATTTTTAAATTAAGGTAGAGTATATACATTTTAACATAATCTTATTGAACACTTAATAGACTACAGTATAATGTAAGCACAGCTTTTATATGTGCTGGGAAACCCAAAAAATCATGTGACTCATTTTATCGCAATATTTGCTTTATTGTGGTTGTCTGGAATCTAATCTACAATAGCCCTGAGGTGTGCCTGCATGTGCTGTAATATTTCCTGTTGTATGATAAAGTAAAATTAGCTACCATAGGTAACAAGGCCATACATGAACAGATCAGAACTGGAGTCATATTGGCAATTTTTAAAAATTCACTATTTTATCAGAAAGATTCTATTACTATCATACTTACAACCTATCATTAAAATTACTAAATGGCCCTTGCCCAGCCGGCACAGCTCATTGGTTGAGCATCAACCTATGAACCAGGAGGTCATGGTTCAATTCCTAATCAGGACACATGCCTGGGTTGTGTGCTCAATCCCCAATGTGGGGTGTGCAGGAGGCAGCCAATCAAGGGTTCTCACTCATCATTGATGTTTCTCTCTCTCTCTTCCTCTGTGAAATCAATAAAAATATTTTTTAAAAACAAAATGGCCCTAGCTGACTTAGGTCAGTGGTAAGAGCATCGGCCCTCCGACAGAAGCAGAGTTGTGGGCCCGATTCTGGTCAAGGGCCAGACCCTGGTCAGAGCACATGCGGGAGACAACCAATCAATGTGTTTCTCTCACATCGATGTTTCTCTGTCTGTCTCTCCCCTTCCCTTCCACTCTCTCTAAAAATCAACGGGAAAAATATTCTTAGGTGAGGATGGACAAAAAGAAAATAAGTAAATAAAATTACAAAATGGCATGAAGTATTTTATAAAAGCTAACAAATACACATGGATTGTCTTTATATTTTTTCTAAAGATACAGTCTTCGGCTCCTATTTTCTCTTCCATTAATCAGTGAAATATGCAGGCTCAGTATTTTCACATGGTAAGTCTTCCCCTTGAAACGCTGCTGTTGTGCCCACTTTATTTCAAAGGCTTAATAAGAAGAATTTGTACATTGTGATAGGAGATAAAGGCAAGACAAACACTTGCTGGCTTGCCTTTTAGGTACCAAGCACTAGGTCAGGCATTTTCTATCCATTTAGCTTGCATCATTATTCTAAATTTATAGATGAGAAGAGCAAAGCTCCCAGAAATGGAATAACTTCTAAAAGTCACACAGGCAGTAAGTATCAGAGCTGAATTCTAAACTCAGCCTCTTTTTCTTATACCACGTCACCTCTTAAAAATGGTAGAACGTGGAGTTGGGGGGTGAGGGGAAGATAATTTTTCTTCCCAACCACTGTATGTTGTGCTCTAAGATTAGGACAGCAGCAGAAGACCTAAAGAGGAGTTCTGAAGTCATTCTTGTCCTTTCCTGCTTACCAGAAACAGACGAAATCATCGGTGAATCAGCTTTGCTGTGGAGTGCAGGGAAGGTTGACACTGTTTGCTGACTTTGTTTGGCTAATGTAAACCAATCTTTCGTTTCTAAATAGGAGGCCTAGGAAGAAAGCAGCACAAGTGTTTTTTGTTGTTTTGTTTTTTAGTTTTTTTAGCACAAGTGTTTAATGTAAGATTAGTGCTCTCCTTCCTATCACAAACCTGGACATATCATTATGATATTATTCAATATGCATTGTACAATGTGTAAGGGGAAAATTATGCCATGAAAAAAAAAAGATTATACACAGAAAAAAAAGCATTAGCTAAGAGAATAATGGGGAGGAAATTTCAATTCGGATACATTTCACATTAGATGCCCACAGGAAAAAAATGAGCCCTTACCCATCAAATGCTCCACTCTTCCACGAAAGGCAGGCCACGTCACCCCCTGGAGTCACTACCGCTTCGTACTATCTAACTGTAACTTCGCAGGCACCATGACTCATGAGGCCTTGGATGCATCTTTTGCCAGCAGCTCCCATTTTACAACCTTCCCAAATATTTCTTGCCCCTAAATCTGTCTGACCTGGCTCAGTGTTTTTAACAACTCCTCCCTAATATGACAGACTTAATATTGCTCCCAGTAGCACAGGAAACATCTCGAAGCTCAATTGCCACTTTGCCTTAGATTCGGTTTTTATAACTTTGCTTGGAATGGACGCTGCCTGAAGACTGATTCCTGACTCCACCTGCCCCCGGATGTGGCCTTCAATTTTTCCGTTGCTTCATGTACCATTAAGCCAGTTGACCCAAGTCCCAAGCAGACTCTCAGCTTCTCGAATCCCAGTCCTAAGAAGCCCTTTATCTCAGCCTTCTGGACAAAATTTCTCTGCCTGAGTTTCTCAGTGACATCCTCATCTGTTTTTCTAAGAGAACCCAGGTTCAACATGAGCAGAAAAGGGAGCTTCCAGCATTGCTCTCTCATCTCCTTTCTCCAACTGAGTCAGCCGGTTGGCCCTTAGCCTAAGGAACACTCTCAGAAGAGGCAGGACTCAAGTGGAATAGGTACTGTTTCCAGACTATTGTGCAGAATTCTCTGAGCAATCAGGCCGCACAATGAGATCAAAAGCAGGAGAGAGAAATGAGAGGTGCCTTATGTTTAGTCACTGATCCCTCTAAGGCAGTGGTTCTCAACCTTCCTAATGCTGCGACCCTTTAATACAGTTCCTCATGTTGTGGTGACCCCCAATTTCATTGTTACAAATGGAACATAATTAAAGCATAGTGATTAATCACAAAAACAATATGTAATTATATATGTGTTTTCTGATGGTCTTAGGCGACCCCTGTGAAAGGGTCATTCGACCCCCAAAGGGGTCGCTACCCACAGGTTGAGAACCACTGATCTAAGGGGTCAGGTTTTCTGTGGATAAAATTTTTGCCCCCCTAACTATGCTGTTGGGGATATTGATTTTAAGCTGGTTATTAAGAGACAAAAAGACTCAGAAAGAACCTTTGACCCACCCCCTTACCTGCCTAAAGGACTTTGGGTAGAAAAACCAACTAATGGAAGGGAGCAGCACCTTAGCACAGTAATAGGAACTAAATGTGCCGATGGGAAGAAATCCAGTAAAGACCATTTGTTGAACTTCCCTCTGTGTCCCATGGTTTCGGGGGGGAGAGGGGGGGTCCCCAGCTAGAATTTGTTTGCCACATGTTTGCTCTTTCTTCCTGTGAATTGCCTACTTCCTTTTGGAGAAATCCAGACCCCTGACCCCTTCTCCTTAGTCCAGAATGGCACATAGACCTCAACTGGCCCAGTGCATCCCCAGGTCTCTATTCTGGTGCCCCACATGTACACTGTAATACATTTGGGACATTTTCTCCTTGTTAATCTGTTTCTGTTCATTGGACTATTAGCCAGGCCAGAAGAACTTAGAAAAGTGGAAGGAAAATTATTTTTTCATGCTCCTATATGTTGAAAGACGCTAATTTCCTTTTGTTTCATCTTTTCCTTCCTTTAAAACCAAGTCATTTATTATTACCTATATGTTCTTTCAGTGTATATTTATTAAGTGACTTCTCTATTCCTAGCAGTATCCTAAGCACTGAAAGGAGACCAAAACAATTAGGGAATATTCAAGGAATTGAGAGAGACCAATATGCAAGAGTGCTTGTTACTTCAAATGCACATACAAAAAAGAGAAGAGAAGATAGGGGAGAAAGAAGTAGTGAGTCAGGCATACAAGCAGTTAACTATTCTATTTTATACTTTTAAGAGATAGATCAATTGTTCATGTTTAGATGGTATAACTGGAGATCCAAAGAAATGTTACCAATTATCATAAAGATTGATCCCTATCTAGTGTCATGGTTTAAATGATCTAAGGATCCAGAGAACTTTGATTCCTTAAACTTCAAAAGCTATTAAGAAGATAGTTTAAGTATTAAATGGACCAAAATGAGTTTTTTATCACAAGAAATAGAAGGGAGAAACAGCTTGAATTTTATTCTCTTATATTTGACTAGAGGCCCGGTGCACAAAATTCGTGCACAGGTAGGGTCCCTAGGCCTGGACAGAGATCAAAGTCGATTGGGGCCTTCCTGCTGGCTGCTGGCTGCCAGCCAGGGCCTGCCAGCCACAGGGAGGGACCAGGGGAGGTTGGCCAGCCATGTGGAGGGACCAGGGAAGGTTGGCCAGCTATGGGAGGTTGGTTGTGGGAGTGCACTGACCACCAGGAGGCAGCTCCTGCATTGAGCCTCTGCCCTCTGGTGGTCAGTGTCTGTCATAGCGACTGGTCGTTCTGGTCACTTAGGCTTTTATATATATATAGATTCATTTACATATAGGGAATCAGAACTTTTCCCCCAAGTGAATTCTTCCCTCTGCATGATTACCGACATCTACTCTCAGTACACATTTTATGACATTCCTGATATTTCTATAATATATGTTAAAAATAAACCCTTCAAAATGAGTATAAGACAGAAAAATGTGCCTTTGGTACATCCCTAAGCATTATTCAGTGGAAATGATGGAAATGGCATAATTTAAAACAAATATCACTTATAGAAATGCCAAACTACAAAATTAAATAGAAGCTACACATGAATACAAATGTTCAAATAAGATAGGATAAGTCTGTCCATTCCAACAGAGATGGCAAATAGGTTTCCTCTTATATCACATCTTTGATCAATTGGAAATGCCTGCCTAAAGTGCTGTGTTGAAAAGATTTTGGAGCCAAGTCCTATAGCTCAGTAGGAAAATTGCCATGATTGGTTAGCAATGAACAGAAACTAGGAGAGTATCAACACATGGGCCACATATTTGACATTCCGGATTTTGTACAGAATTGTGTATTGGAAGTGTACTCCAAGAGAGAAAATCTGATAATCAGAGGCAAAAGATCAACTCCTGCTTGTATATTTCTTTTGAGCCAGGCTGATGGACTCAAATATTAGGGTCCCAGTAACAGTTATAGAATCTAAATAATAAAAATTTGGAATGAACAATAAAACCATCTCTATAATTCAGTTACCCATGTTTCCCTGGGTGACAATGATCATGTTCTTCAATCTTGCATCTGTTCCGTCATACACATGAGGATAATTCTAATTACATTTCAGGTGAAAGAGTGCAGAGCAAATGAGTGAGTAGAAAGCCACAACAATTTTTGTTAAAACTGCCCTTTGAAGTATCTGAAATAATTTTCCTTATTCAAGTGGTACAAATGAAATGCATGCTTCTAAAATGAGTTTTATTGAAGGGCTAATTCACAAACAAACAATCATATTTTACCTTGCCAAGAGAAATATAGAACTTCTTCATAATGACAGCATTGTCATCTTCAATGACAGGAGGTGGTGGAGTGGGCACTTTTCTCGTGATCCAGGGAGAAAAAGCTTTATCTAGTGTGACATTCATGCCCGATCTACTCCATCTCACTTGCGAGACCAATTTTGCTAACCTGCATTTTAGAAAGCATACAAATTTGAAGTAAGTTTAAAATATGGTGGAATTCAGGGTGGGGGAAAAAAACACTAAAACTTTATTTTATGTATTCAAGCCAATCTCCCTTCCTAAGTCTGCAAGATGATTCTCTTAGGATCTGCTCAAATTAATAGCTTATTCATGGAACTTCAAATTAATAATGATTGTTTTAACTTATTTTATTTATATTTTAAAAATGACTGTTATAAGCAAAGGTCATATTTTAGTAAAGCTTCAGAATGTTTTGGGTACTTATACTTTAAAAGTCATGGCACAGAAAAGATAAACTTGGCTCTGCACCGTAACATTGTCTTTTACATGACACGCTTACTTCCAGTTTGTAATACCCTACACATAAATGCCATTATCACCTGATAAGTAGATAGCTTTAAAAATATATAATGATTAAAGAAGCACAACTGAAGTACATTTCTTAGGTCCTATTTCTGTGAAATCTCTTTGGAAAAGTTACATGGTTTTTACCAATGCTCTATAATTCTTATACTATAGCAACTGGATTCACATTCCAATGGATTTAAATGAATTTCATTAAGAAAGTACAGAAAAATAATTTTGGGTAAAAAAAAAAAGTCAGCATTTAAAAAATATGTACACTAATGAGACTACAATACCTGTATTCAAAATAGCAATCACTTTCCAGAAAGGCTGGAAGTCTTTCTTTTTTGATCCACTGAATGCCTTGCTCACGATTCAGACACTATTCAAGGACAAGTGAGGAAGAAAAAGAAGGTCAAGGAATAATCAACTTTTAGGAAAATTAGTGCCTCATCCCTGGGGCAACAGTGACCTCCAGCTACTACTAGGAGCCCTGCCTCTCTACCTTCTATTTGCAAACGGGCAAGAACCCTGAGCCACAGATCTGAAGCCACTTCTTGCCTTCTAGTGCTTCTTTAATTCTCTTAACAAACCTGCATCAACTATTACCTCCATTTTACAGGTTAACAAACTGAATCCAGAGTTAAGTTACTACTGAAGGGGGAGGAATGAGATAAAACTCAGTCAATCTCAGTATCTTCATAATCATAACATGGATTTAAAAGAACCCCTTATCAGAAAAAGCTAACCAGAACACTTGGTAAGGCTACTGTGGTCACTGAAGGCCTGTTGTCCTTCCAGTTTTAGGAAATTTTGTTAAATATTTCCACCCCCAGCCTGGAGCTACAAAGGTAAGTAAGAAAGATAAGACCGTGTCCTTAAGGAGCATGCAGATGATTCAATAGTTAATAATAGTTGAATGCTGCAAAGGCCCTAAGTCCACGCTTCTGTGGGAGGTCACATGGGCACTAAAACAGCAGATTTCCAGAAGAACATGGCACTCAGCCTCTGACCTGCAGCATGCTTAGCAAGGTTGAAGAGGAGGGGAGCCGGAGAGGAACCAAAGATACATTTATTACAACTACATCACAGGCTGAGCTTTGAGAGATGGTAGAAGAAGGATGAACAAGTAGGCAGGGGCCTGGTTATGAATAGTCTTTAAATAACATTAAGGAGTTTACATTTTATCTTGAGGCTGTGAGGGCCACACAATATGATGAAAGAGTAACTAGGCTGCTATTCATCCTAAAACATTTACTCACTATTGGTTCTATTTTGCCTTATATTCCCTTTTTCCAGAATTCTAAAGAATGTGAGTACCTTAGACACTAAACAAATGCTACTAACAAGTAAAACTACCCATAGAGTACATAGCTCAGTGAGGCAATGTGTCGGCCTTTATGTGGCTTCCATTGGTCACCTGCTGAGCAGGGGGGGTGGAGGGGGAACCTTTTTTCTGCCAAGGGCCATTTGGATATGTATAACATCATTCGTGGGACATACAAAATTATCAACTTAAGAATTATGTTGCTATGAACAAAACTCCTAGGTTTATTGAATTTTGAGTCCCACCTGCGGTGGCCTTGGCAGGGCCAGACCAAATGATGAGGCCCGCGGGCCAGACATTTCCCATTCCTGTGCTAAAGAAAAAGTTGTGCTGTGATATTAACATCAGAGTCAACACAGAGCATTGCTAATTCATGAGGAAACTGGAGGCTCACATCGCAGTGCTGCCAACATCTGATAATCTGATGCTCTAGGTACACCTGTGCTTAACATTGCTGACATGCGGCATGAAGGACTGGAAAACTGAGCAAACCATGGTTTCTTCCTGTTCAGCAAAAATACACCCATTTGCCTTCACCAAAGACTGTCTTCTGGGTAATGAAATAATAATAGAAGAAACCCTGGAAACAGTCAGCACCTGAAAGGTAGAATCTTGTTGACTACTCATTGCTTATCATTGAGATATAAAGGACGTTTGCCTCTTATATTTAGAAAGACTGCACATTGGCCTCTACATACACACTGACACCCATACGAAACTCTTGAATTCTCATTAGCAATGCATTCAATGACACCAGACTACATATGAAGATCAAGATAAACCCTTGAGAAATTCCACAAGGTTTTCGAACTAGTCAGTTCATGCAAAATCAATTTGTATAACATTTACCTCATGAACACTTCACCTATAACTCGTCCCCTTTTAAATGTTTTTGCATCTATTTGACCTAAAAATTAAATGAAAAATTTAAAAATCAAATCAAAATTGAAGAAAAGTCTTTAAACTGCCAAAAATATATATCCCTTCAAGGTGTTTACAAGTATATCAAGACAAAAAAAATACAAAACAATCCTGCAAAACATAAAATGATGCCTTAATACTTACTAGAAAGTAATTTATCTAAGGTAAAATTATTTAATTTTTAAAGTAAAAAAAAATGAGTTGGTTAAGAAACAAAAAGAGATAACCAAAGATTAGGGAAAACTGGTTGTAGGTAAATCATTCTAGAACTATTTCCAAGAACTATTTCTCTAAAATGCCTCCAGGATTAGATTAATAGAGATGATATTTAGATGTACAGGCAACCAAATAAAGCCTGGCTATCTGCCAATAGATTATTTTGTTTAGTCAGATTTATTGTGGTATAAATTACATACAATAAAATTTATTCTTTTTAGGGTAGAGTTTTACAAGTTTTGACAAATACATAGGCATGTAACTGTGATTATATCAAGATACGGAATAGTTCCAACATCCCCCAAACATACGCGTGTCACTTTGCAATCATTGTCTCCCTCTAACCCCAGTCCCTAGCAACCATGGATTGTTTTTCTGCCGCTATAATTTTGCCTTTTCCAGAATGCCATATAAATGGAATCAACATAGCATACAGCCTTTGACTCTGGCTTCTTTCATTTAGCATAATGCATTTGAGATTGATCAGTGTTCTTCTATGGGTCACTAGTTCATTCTTTTTCATTGCTCAGTAGTACTCCACTGTACGGATGAAGCATAGTTTATTTAACCACTTCCCAGTTAAAAGAAATCTGGGTTGCTTCTAGTTTTTGGTGATTATGAATAAAGCAACTATAAACATTTAAATATAGGTTTTGTGGGAATATAACTGTTCAATTCTCTTGGGTAACACACAGGAGTGGGAGAAGTAGGTAGTAGGGTATATGTTTAACTTAGAACTATGAAACTGTTTCCCAAAATGGAATCGTCACCAGCAATGTAAGAGTTCTAGTTGATCAGCATCCTGGGCAGCATTTGGTATTGCCAGTGTTTGTTTGCTGCTTATTCTACTCATTCTAATAGTTATGTAGAAACAGTTTAATACGATTTGCGTGTGTTAGTGTACTATCTTTTTTTTATAACAGCTTTATTTATATATAATTCCCATTCCGTACAATTCACCCATTTGAAGTATAAAGTCCAATGGTTTTTAGTATATTCACAAACTCTCACCGCAAATGAAGAACTTTTGCATCACCCTTCATTATAGCAGTCACTCTCCATCTCACTCCAACTTCCTTACCCCCCACCCCTCCATGTTGATAGTGAATATGAGTAAATATCGTATCTTTTCATATGCATATTGGTAATTTGTACATCTTTTGGGGAGAAATGTCTATGTACATCCTTGGTCTATTCTTCAATTGGGTTGTCTTTTTATTGTTCAGTGTAAGAGTTCTTTACCCCGTTAGATATGTCTTTTTCAGATATATGACTTATAAACACTTTCTCTGATTATGGGTTATCTTTTCACTTTCTTGGTAGTGTCCTTTTGGAGATAAAAGTTTTTAATTTTTATTTATCTGTGTATATTTTTCTTGTGCTGCTTATGCTTTTGGTGTCATATCTAAAAAAAAAGAATAATGCCTATACCAGGTTTTGAAGATTTATGCCTATTTCTCCTAAAACATAATGCAGCCTGGCCAGCATGATTCAGTGTTTGAACCAGGAGATCACAGTTCAATTCCCAGTCAGGGCACATGCCCAGGTTGTGGGCTCGATCCCCAGTGTGGGGTGTGCAGGAGACAGCTGATCAATGATTCTCTCTCATCATTGATGTTTCTTTCTCTCCCTCTCCCTTCCTCTCTGAAATCAATAAAAATATATTTTTAAAAAATAATTTTAAAAATAAAATATAATACATTATCTTTTTTGCCTTGCTGGATTCAATTTCCTTATTTTTTGTGTCTATGTTCACAAGAGACATTAATGTGCAGGCTCTTCTTTTTCTTGAAATCTCCTTATCTAGCATCACAATAATGCTGGCACGTAACCATCTCTAAATGTTTGACAGAATTCACCAGTGAAATCATCTGGACCTGGAGTTTTCTTTGTGGGAAAATATACACATATATATTTTTTTAAGACTTATTTTTTTATTTTTGTTAATCCTCACCCAAAGATACTTTTTCCATTGATTTTGAGAATGAGTGGAAGGGAGGGAGAAAGGGGGAGAGAGACACACACACACATTGATTAGTTGCCTCCCGCATGTGCCCTGACCAGGGGGTTGGGGATTGAACCTGCAATCCAGGTACATGTCCTTGTCTGGGAATCGAACCTGTGACCCGCGGGTGCACCAGTCAATGTTCTAACCACTTAGAAACACCAGCCACAGCAAGAGTTATTTTTTTTAGAGCTTTTTGAGGTTTACAACAAAATTGAGAGGAAGGTACAGAGATTTCCCAGATACCCCCTGTCCCACACATGAATAGTCGCCCATTATCGACATCACTCACTAGAATGGTACAGTTTTTACCAAGGATGAACCCTCAGTGACTCACCATAATCACCCAACTGTCTGTTCAGAAAGATATAAACTCAAATGCACTTTCTTACCATAACACTGTAGTTGATGTTAATGGTCTCAGCTTTATATGGGTCACTCATCTGAGCAGGTTTAATATCATTCTTTGCTTTTCTTACAACATCATAGATGGGATTGCGAGGTTGCTGGCTTTGTAGAATTTTTTTCAGTTGCTTTTCCAGAAGTTGTGGAGCATTGTTAACTACTTCAAAAACTCCATAATTCACATTAAACCTAATTGCCTCTGAAAAGGTCTGCAAAGTAAATTGTGGAAATACGTCTTTACATTTTTAAAAACCAGAAACTCAGTTTTCAAGACTTGATATTTACATACACAGTACACATACACACACAGAGTTTTGTGTTTTTAATCCTTTCCTGTTCCCTTTAGGAGCATGGAAATCTACTGACTACAGGTAAGGGAGCCCACTCAATCCTTTCTTCCCAGTGTACTTATGCCAGGAGATAAGTGTCAGGGTGCATCATAGCAGCAATGCCCTTTGCATAAGCATCTTACCTCTGTGCTTCTTTATCACTGGAAATAACTACACGCTTGGTCTCTATGAGCAACATTATTCCTTTAGCAGTGGGTGGATTACTAGGGAAGAACAAGTAAAAGAAGAATAACACTCCTGCTGTCTTCTTCATCTCCAGGAGCCATTGGTTGCCTCCAGCACACGCCCCTACCCTGGCCAAGGAGCTAAAGTCTCCCTTAGTCCAAAGGAGAAAATCAAGTACAATATGTTCTTCATTTAAGACTATTTCAACACCATTCCTCCCACTGAGACCAAAAAAAAAGTGAAATATACCATTCTGAGCTTTTCTCAGTAATTACTAAATGCTGCCAACTTTTTTTTTTTGAACTAATTAATTTTTTTTTTATTGCTTAAAGTAATACAAAGGGTATTACATATGTGTCCATTTTTTCCCCCCCGCCCTAGACAGTCCCCTAGCCTCCCCTATCCCCCAGTGTCTTATGTCCATTGGTTATGCTTATATGCATGCATACAAGTCCTTTGGTTGATCTCTTACCCCCCCCTACCTCCTGTCCCCCAACCCTCCCCGGCCTTCCCGCTGCAGTTTGACAATCTGTTTGAGGCAGCTCTGCCTCTGTATCTATTATTGTTCAAAAGTATTTAAAGGCAGTCAGTTAACTACAACAGTCACGAGTCTTGAGTCTGCCTGCTTGCCAGTGAGTAGCACTGACTCTGGGCAAATCATTGACATCATGGGGCTCCATTTCCATCACAAGTGAAGGGTGGGTTTCGCTGTGTCTTTTCCCACTTTGCCCTCCAAACCTAGAATCAGGTCCCCTTTTCAGAACATTAGTTTGTTTTAAGATACCTTCAGTGAGCTGCCTACTCATGTGGATTAATTTCTATTTCTAGCCGGGTTGTAAAAGACCTTAAACCCTTCCCCTTGGATTGGTCACTGTCCTCGGGGCAACATTAATTTTTTTTTCAAGTTTTACTAAGAGATTGCTAGATATACTATAATTAAAATCTAATAAATGGCAGGATATTGTAAAATTAGAGTTAGAAATATATGTGTATGTATAAAAACCCATAATGTTTCTGCATATATATTTTATTTACTTATTCATTCATTTTATTGTCAGATGATAGTACATGTCTAAAGTCTCACTATCTCCCTATGGAATTTAAAGTACACGGACAAATAGTGTTCAATATGAATGTCAGTCCTCAGTTCGAAAGGGCTCAGAGCTAAGATTTGCCCTCAAAATGACAAGTGTAGCTCAATGGATAGGTAATAATATTTAGCAGTAAACTGTGAGTAAGGTTTCTTCAATAAATATGTTTCATGGGTTGCCCACTGCATCTTTCAATCATTGGATTCAAACAGGCATCAGTTACCTAAAAGTCAAGTATTATCTCTGAAACTGACTATAACTAGACTAAACAGATTTTTGGTCAGGGCACATGCCCAGGTTTGGGGCTCAATCCCCAGTAAGGGGTACACAGGAGGCAGCCCATCAATGGTTCTCTCTCATCATTAATATTTCTCTCTCCCTCTCCTTCTCCCTCTCCCTTCCTCTCTCTAAAAATCAATAAAAATGTATTTTAAAATAAAAATAAAAATATTTAAAAAGCCCAGTTAGAGTAGATCTCTAAAGGTCCTTAATAGCACTATGATTCTTAATTTCTCAAAGTACCAAATAACTGACTCAGAGCTTCTCCCAGTTCACATATTTCAATAACAAAACTTTTGAATGAGCAAATGCCAATTATTGTCTTGAGCAAAGAGGATACAAGATGAATTAAATATTGTTTCTGCCCTTGAAAAAACAAGTACATGGTCACTGATTTTTCCTTAAGATGAAATGAGTAAACAAAATACTGAAATACTAAGTTGAGAAATTAATGTAACATGCACATGTTAAAGGGGAAATCTTTCCACAAAGATCACAGTGGTAATACTATCTAGCTTAGTTATTATACTTTACAAGGGTTTCAGCTAAACCACAATCACCTAGAAAAGGATTAGCAGAATAAGTCAATGGAAGTAATGTTGGGCAAATTCACTTTTCGGAAATTTATCATATAAAGGGTTTTTTATGAAATAATCCCTAAGTGCCCTCCACATTTGATACTCCATCAGTCCATGATTGTCTCTCCAGAAAAATAAAAAAAGACTTTCTGCTCTCTAATAAGATCACCCAACTCCACTGTTCCTCTGTTAGTCCATTCATTTCTTCAATAAGTATTTATTGGATCCTTATTAAATAGTATGATAGGTGATATGTTGCTACATTTAGTGGGCCACGCCAGAGCATCCTCCATAAAGCCCCAACTCAAATGTATGAGACACGGAGCCAGCCTCCAAGCGTGCTGATCTAACAGAGGAGAGGTGTGTGATGCACAGGGACCCTACGCCCGCACCTGCAGCCAGCGCACAGGTGAAATCAAATTCACTAAAACTTATCTCCTGAAGACACCCATCCAGTTCAATGTTGTCCTGTCTCTCAAGAAGTTGATCACAGTCAGTGTTTCTGCTAGTACTGAAACGGGTCGCTGATTCTTTAGTTAGGGACCAGTTAAAAGCACTGGGCCTGTGCTTAAAGCTCATTATTCAAAAATATGTATTTTTTTACACTAAAATCTCCTCCACATAAGATGACTACCCTGTGAGATGCAAGAAGGATGAGACCCACGGAGGGAAATGGCAGGTCCTCGCCTTCCATCTCACACCTCCCCCAGGAATTCATGGTTTGGTACATGTGGCTTTATGGACTGGTACAACAGACAAAATCATCCTCACTTTTTATGTCACCTTTGCTCTCTCTGCAGAGCACAAATAATTCATTTTGAGTAATAATGCATGAATATTGCAACTCCACTTTAACACATAAAAGCTACAATAGAAGTATATACAGCCCTGTCGGTGTGGCTCAGTGGTTGAGCGTCGACCCAAACACCAAGAGGTCACCAGTTCAATTCCTGGTCAGGGCATGTGCCTGGATTGCAGGCTCAATCCCCCATGAAGGGCCAGCAGAAGGCAGCCAATCAATGTTTCTTTCTCATCAATGTTTCTATCTCTCCCTCTCCTGTCTCTCTAAAACCAATAAAAACACTTCTTTTTAAAAAAAAAAAAAGAAGTATATACAATGTAGAGTGATGACACAAAAAGATTCATGAACTAGCTTTAGGGAATAAGGAGGTGTGTAGAGAAAGTTGAGTCTTGAAGAATGAGTTGGCATTCTCATCTGCTAGAGAAGAGAGAGAAGGGAATTCAGCAAAAGAAATAGCAAATGCCTCGAGGCACAAGAGCACAAAAGAATGGAGCATCTGTGAAGAATGCAAGCAGCCTGACATTGCTGAAGCTTGGTATTCCAGGCGAGGAGAACAGAACACCAGCCTGGAGAGAACAGCAGAGGACAGATGCATCAAGGACCTCCTAGTGCGTGCTGTAGCTCTCAGCTCACTCTCCCACATCAGTGGTTCTCTGAGTATGTGCCTGGACCAGCAGCAGCAGCAGCATCACCTGGGAACCTGCTAGGAACGCCAATTCTCAGGTCCCTCCCTCTAAGAAGAAACTCTGTGGCTGGGACCCAGTACTCTGTGTTCAACGAGCCCTCCGGTGATTCTGACCCACGCTCCCGTCTGAGAACCATTGCTTTAGGATGGTGGGGAGCCATGGACTCCAGGTTATGACGAGTGTCAAAGCCTCCTGCTGACAGTTACTTTACAGACTCCCCTGTGTATTCATATATGGGTGGAGGGGTAGCCGTCTCTATTTTACACAAGGGGAAAGCCCTGGTCTTTAATTATTATGCAATATCCTCCCATCTGCTTAAAAAGAATCTCACACATTGAGTCCTTTGTTTTCACCACTTCTAAGCTTATCTATAAGGCTCCCCAAATTAGCTTAGTATGTGACTGTAAATAATGACAGGGAAGGTGGGGGAGATAGAAATGAGTGTTGGAGGAAGTCTGAGGAGGCCAATTTAGAAAACACTCAACTCTGAATCATGTAACAGGACAGATCTTCAGTTTGAGCCTCAAACCCCATTCTCCACAAGCTGTTAGGGACTGCCTGCTCTTTCCCTTACTTACTTTTCTTATTTCAAGGGTATCGTTTTCTAAAAGTTCTAAAATGAATTGACCTGAAGGTGGTGAAAGCTAACTCTGTGGTACCAGCCATCCGTGTGAGAAAAATATTTTCACAAAAGAAACAAGTGCAGGAAAATATTTTTGCCACAATAAACTGCTGGTTCCACATTTCTTTGAAAAGAGGGGAGGGGACACCCCTGTGAATAATTAGTGATGGGCTTACACTGCCAGCCCAAGCACCACTGAAACTTATAGGGTGCCAAATTATGTAGCTGAACAATATTTAAATTAAAAACTAATGACTAGGTTAATTTAATACATGTTCATCTCTGGCCCAACTCTGTCTCTACTAATTGAGCTTCAAAATCTATATTTTTAACATGCATACTACTCAGTGAATGAAAAACATCTGAACCCTTGAATATAACAAGTCAGTTACCAATAACAACTTCTTTTAATCTAAATTTTATTGTCATTTTAGATGTTTAACCATAAACTATTTACTGGACTATTTGCCCATGGGATGAAAGGAATAATGTGCCACATAAAATGCATAGAAAGTATCCTCAGTTGATAAAATGAGTTACGCGAATAATCTGAGTGCTTTATGTTTGAGCTACAACGCTCACCACCCATAAGCACATACTAGAGCTCCACCAACACCTTTAACCAATCTCTGAGTTATTACATTCTGTCAGGGGATGACCCAAGCCCTTCATCTCCCTTCATCCCACTCACTCATTCTCCAAATCTATACCCTTTCTCTCTTCTTTCTCTCTCACCCCTTACTGAACAACCCGTCGAACATATATAACTCTCTCATAAAGCTGTAAGAAATTATAATAGTTTACAGATTTAAAAAAAAAAAAGTGTGGAGAATCCGTCCAAAAGAAAAAGAAGTTATGGTAAAATTCCAAAGGGACATAGCTAAGCACGGTCTGGCAAACACATGACATACCTATCCTTGCAGGGAGGGTACGGCCAGGCCACCCCTTCAGCTTCTGCAAACCATAAATGTCACAAACATTCTAAACCACCCACAGAGGACCAACCTAAATCGGTATGTGGGCTCATCAACTCAATCCCACAACAGTCACTGAGCATAAAACACACAAAATAAAACCAAGAGGGGAAAAAAAATGTTTTCACACTATAGCCCAGAAGAAAACTTAAGAAGCAAACACTTGTCCATAAAGAGTTGACAGCAAGAAACCTCCCAGACACCACATGAAAACAATATCTGAATGTGAACCTGGCGCCAGAACAAACAGAACAGAGTTATGAAAGCTGGGATTTGGAAAGTGCCATAATTATTTATAATCGCAGCAACTGTCCTGGATTCCCCTCGTCGAGAAAATAACGTGGAGGCAGGCTACCAGCCATCAATTCTGGATCTCACAGTGCGTCCCAAGGGTGCCATGGCGTAATGGAAAGAAACAGCGTAGGAGGTGGCGAGCCTGATTCCCAGGCCCATGTCTGCCACCATCCAGTTACGGTGGTACCAGAGACGGGACCCGGCCCTGAGCGGGTCTGCCTAGGGCTGGCCGGTAGGGTGTGGGTGCTTGACTTCATGCAGAAAAGATTTCACAATACAGGGCCAGGTGAGTTTAGAGGATGCTTGTTTAAGCTGGGAACGTGAAACAAGGAAGGGCTGGGAAGTGAGCCCAGGCCAGGCTGCTTTGGCTAAGAAGTCAGAGAAAAGGGGGTTCAGGCTCAGGGGGTTTGCCAGGGATGAACTGTCACTGCCCATGGCTGCTCTGGTTGCAGGCCTCCTGGGGTCCCTTAGAGTTTAGGAGGTGCATGCCTGTGGGGGAAGAAGGGGCGGAGAGAAGCAGGCATGCTCCTGGGAGAGAGAGCAGGCGCTGGGACCTTCGTTTTGAGGGATTTTAAAGGATGAACGGTTAAGGAAGGTCTTAGGAGAGGATCTCAACAGAATATTCATCAGCTTTATGCTGATGGACCAAAATGAGGTTTATTCTCTAACTTCATTGTCCTTCAGTGTGGTTGGCAAATGGCACTGATTGGATTTTTGTATCTGTCTCCCTGAGTAGGGTGGCTGGGAGGAGAAATGCAAACCATTTACTCTTAAGTGTCCCTGGCTTAGGGAAGGTAGTATTAACTAGATGGCTCAACTGCTGTTCAACTATCTGTCTCGGTTTCCCTAGTCGGCTTGTCCTGGCTCACTAGCCTGTCTCAATGGGACCTTGGGCATGTCATCTTCTGATACAGAAGTATCAGAAATCTAGATGACCTAGGATTTTAGATTGAGAATCTAAAGGCTTCGATTGTAGGGGCGTACTGGGAGGGGGTGGTAGAGGAGGGGAGGCAGAAGAACAGAACATTAGAAGGCTTATTTATTTCTCCCCTCTAACATAAAAAAATGTTTTTACAGAAGACTTATTTATTTCAAGTATCTTACATGGGAGATGTAGAAATAAAAACAATCATCCTGAAGCAGCTCTGGGAGATACAGAAGCAAGAGACCCATCCTTGGTCTCAGGAAATTTACAATGTAGCCCCCGAGAGAAAGTAAAGAGAAGGAATTAATCGCACGCTCTTTAGTTAGAGAAGTCTAATCTGCCACCCGATCCCTGAGTGCCCTGTAAGATATCTCCCCAGGTGGTTTCCTCACCTGCACCTGACCACCTCCGGTCACGGGGCGTTCACTCCTTCACAAGCCAACCCATTCTCTTGTTAGAAAACCAACTGTAGGCGTCTTTCTTCTAGTGAGGACAAACCAATCTCCTCGGAAATGCTGGAGGCCGTGGTTCTGCCCTCTAGCTTCATAGACTATGTCACCTCCTCTTCCTCAAGCAGATCCTCAAATGTGTGGAAAGAGCTGCTCCATTCCAAGCCCCTGTGCATTCCCCAGCCAGGTTCAATACCCACACTTCTCTCAACCCGTCCTCACCTACCGTGGTCTCCAGAGCATTCATTAGCTGCGTCTACCCGAGGCCAGTTTGGCAGGACAACTCAGTATATGGCACCACGAACGGAACACGATATTCCAAATGTGGGCTGACAGTTATATGCAATTTAAAAAAAAAAAAAATTCACTCCGTGCTCCAGACTAATATTTTTCTTGATCTTAACTATACTTTCATTAACGCACCCTACAAACCCATTAGCTTTGTTTGTTTTAGCCCATTTCAGAGGACCATGATAAAAATGAGGCCAGATTCTGCAACAGATGGTGACCCACACTATCCGTGAATCCCTCTGTTGCCAGTTCTAGAGTCATTAAAGGGCAGGAGGGCAAGCTTCTGAGCCACGTGGACCTGGGTGGACAGCCATTTACTAGCTCAGTGACCTGAAATTGGAAAAAAACACTGGTTCACTGCAATCTTTCATTCAAGTCTGATTTTTCAAAGTGAAAGCCAGTGACAGATTGGCGTGGCACAGGTTGTCCTCTAGATTAATAAAGATTCGCCCATCTAATTAAAGAGTGACTGACCCTCATGTTCCAGGAATAGAGAATGAGATGGCCTAGCTATGAAGGAAAAGGAAAGAGAAGTACCAGTTCTGGCCCAGGCACTTTATATATATCACCTCATTTCACAACAAAAGGTAAGATAGTTCTATTGCTTTCACGGAGGGGAAAAATCAAGAAATTGAGGAAATAAGAAATGTGTCTAAGATCACAAGGGTGATGAGTGGAGGAGCTGGGCTGAAACACAGTTCTGCCTCACTCCTGTTACTACCCACTGCACTGGGAGACGAGCACAGAAAGCATACTGGTTAAGGGGGGTGAGGGTCAGGGGAAGCAGAATGATTGTTAGGCACAAGTCTACAAAGCTAGAGATAAAGCTAGAAAAGTTAGGTCGAGGCCAAATTGGAAAAGGTCTTGAATTCCGTACATAGGAATTTGGACTTCAATCTGTAGGCTATTGAGAGTCAACCCCTACTGGCTATGGTTAGTGAGCCATCCAAATATTTGAAAACTAATCTCAGAGACAATAATCAGGGCTTTAGAGATGTTTTAGAAAGCAGCATGCGTTGGAGCGTGTGTTGGGTATATTGTTTTAGACGGAGTTGGGAGGGAAAGTTTTCTGAACAGGAGTGATTTAAGTCAGGAAGGAAGTGATACACATATCTGAGGGAAGAGTATTCCAGGCTGAAAAGCCCTAAGTACGCTGGCATATTCCAGTTTGGGAAACGTAAAGGAGGCCAGTTAGGCTGGAAAAGAACTATCAAGAAGGAAACGAGTAGGAAATAAAGTTCAAGAGATGCCAATAGCCAGATCATACAGGATTTTGGATTTCATTCTTAGTGTAATGAGAAGACACTAAACAGAATTTTGAGCCAGAGGTAACATGATTCAATTATTATTATTATTATTTAATGAAATCATAATACATTACATTTATGGTGCCTGAACATACCTATCCATAACTATACCCCCCAAAAGAAATTAGTTTGGCATATTTATTTTCAGTAAACCCATGCTAGCTTCTAATTCTTAGCTAAGCACTGATAAACCAAACATTACTAATCTGTTCGAGAATCTTGCCAGGAACTTGGTTCAGAATTCATCATTCCTTCTCTTCCTCAGTTCCTTTTGGAAACCTGTGACATTTCCCCTTCTCGCCTCTTGTGTTGTGAAGCATGGGGAGTTAATAGAAAGACTGTGTGGTACCAAATGTAGTTGCAAAGAGGGAGGGAAAGCAAAAGCAGTACAGGTGGGCTGCATGAAATATATGAAAGCTAGAGATAAAGGTATCAGTTGGAGTGGGATGAAAACCATGAATGCACAGAGCTCAACAGAAATCTGTGATTTCACATAAAGCCTGAAAGAAAACATACAAAAAATGGTAACATGTATTCTAACTGGACGGCAGGACTATGGCTGATTTTCTTTCTCATGTTTTAGGTAAATTTTCTACACTACTGTTATATTGCTTCTGACATTTTTAAAGTTAGACTTTTTTAAAAAGGAAGGTAGGCAGGGGAATTTATTTTCTGAAGCAAGTGAAAAATCAAGATAATAAATCTTGAGACAATGAAATGTAAATCTTGAGAAACTGAAATCAGACCCAATACAGAGATTTTTTTTTTTTTAGTTTTAAACAGCTTTATTGAGATATAATTGTTGTCTTGAAAATAATTATTTAAAGTGTGACCTTCTTGAGAGGTAAGATCACAAAACCTGATAAATAGTGGAGCCCTTCACCCCTCCTGGCTGAGTCCATATCCTTCCCCACTACTCTTTTCATAGGATTCATATATATATATATGAGTATATATTTTGATTTCATATTGATTTCAGAGATGAAGAGAGAGAGAGAGAGAGAGAGAGGGAGAGGGAGAGGGAGAGGGAGAGGGAGAGGGAGAGGGAGAGGGAGAGGGAGAGGGAGAGGGAGAGGGAGAGGGAGAGGGAGAGGGAGAGGGAGAGGGAGAGGGAGAGGGAGAGAAACATCATTGATTGGCTGCCTTCTGCACACCTCACACTGGGGATCAAGTCTGCAACCCAAACATGTGCCCTGACTGGGAATAGAACTGTGACCCCCCAGTTCATGGGTCAATGCTCAACCACTGAGCCATACTGGCTGGGCTTCTTACATTTTTTGTTATTCTATCCCTATCACCTCTGTTCAAAACCTAAAACGGTGCCAAGTATAAATGTATCAGATTTAGTACAGAACTTTTTTGATGATTAGAAAAACTCTACCTTTCTTCAATACAAATAATTCCTAAATATGATTCAAACCCAAATTATTATCTCCATAAAAAGATACAAACCTATGTAAATGCTTTAATTAATATATATACTTTTAAATCCTTACCCAAGGATATGTTTATAGATTTTAGAGAGAGGAAAGGAAAGAGAGAGAGGGAGAAAGGGACATCAATCGGCTGCCCGCCCTGTGCCCTAACCAGGGGTCAAACCCACAACACCCTGACGGGGATGGAACCCGCAACCTTTCTGTGCACAGGACCACGGGGCAAAGCTCCAACCAACTGAGCCACAGTTTAAATATTTTTAATATTTAAAAATATTATCCCTGATAAATCTGTCTTACAAGATAACCCAGTGATTACAATGTTTTGCTTTGATAATATATTCAATAGAAATAATAATACACTCACTGGAAGGCTTAGGAATTCATTAAAGTAGTCCACAAGGAAATTATCTGTTGCCAAAGAATCTTCCTGCAAAACAAACAAACATAAATGTTATGCTTACACTAAGATGCTTTAAAACATGCCAATATTATTCTCGAATTCTGCTATCAATAGATTATATGTAGATCTTCACATCTTTTTCAGTCAGTCAACACTGAATCCTCACTATAAGCTACGCAAAGTGCTACAACCTCTGAGGGAGAAACTGGAAAATAAAGAAAGTGGAGCAGACCCTTACAATGTACTAGCCAATGCACTAGCTGGGAAACAGAACATGTGAAAATATAGCACACTTGCCGAACCGGTTTGGCTCAGTGGATAGAGCGTCGGCCTGCGGATTCAAGGGTCCCGGGTTCGATTCCGGTCAAGGGCATGTACCTTGGTTGCAGGCACGTCCCCACTGTGGGGCGTGCAGGAGGCAGCTGATCGATCTCTCTCATCGATGTTTCTGACTTTCTATCCCTCTCCCTTCTTCTCTGTAAAAAATCAATAAAATATATTTTAAAAAAAAAAGAAAGAAAAGAAAAGATAGCACACTTAAATGAAACATTGACAAATACAAAATACTATACATGGTAAATTTCCCACAGACTTATTCAAATCTACATTTAATAAAAATAAGGGCAGAGCAGTAAAGACAGAACCAGTGATTTGGGGTTAACATGAAATTGCCTAATGAAAGTGATAAGCTAAGTGAAGAAAACATTCTACTGCTTCCCTCTCAGAAAGGGATACTTCAGTGATCTGGGGCCTGCTTAACTTTTGCATAAAGAAACTTTGACAATGTATGTGTTCAAAGAATAAAGATTGTATACATTTTTCCATAGCTATTTCATCCCCCAACGTAGTCACTTTTAAAGTTGGCAAAATTGGAAAGCCACTGCCAAGAGCAAATTCTCTCTTCCAAATAAAACACCTTATTTTATTAGTAATTGTTTCCATTGTGTCAAAAGCACAGCATGGCATACTCTGCTGTATAATACATGTGTTTATTTTGTTATTCATAATTATATTTCAATTTCACAAATCTAACATGAAAGTTAATAATAGGACAGTGCTATTATTTCCATATGGCTGATTATTTTCTTTTTATACTGACCAATTTTTTTCAAAATGTTTTGAAGTACAGTGTAAAAGTATAAGGAAGATATGATAGTATATTAACATCTACTGTAAAAAATAGATTTCCAGCCCTAGATGGTTTGGCTCAGTGGATAGAGCACCAGCCTATGGACTGAAGGGTCCTGGGTTCGATTCCAGTCAAGGGCACATACCTGGGTTGCAGGCTCGATCCCCAGTAGGGGGCGTGCAGGAGGCAGCCGATCAATCTCTTTCATCATTGATGTTTTATATCTCTCTCTCCCTCTCCCTTCCTCTCTGAAATCAGTAAAAATATTTAAAACAATAGATTTCCAGGGTAATTTCTTTAGGTAATTGTAGGATTGAGATGGAGTTATAATCACTTACAGGATTTATACCAAGGAACTTATTAAAATCTGAACTGATGAAAATAACAACAACAAATTTAGGATCTCATAAATCTACCACCGCCATAATGGCACCTTAGTAACATATTCTCAGGGTTCTGTTTGGCAAAGATCTAATAAAGCAGAACAAGGAAGATAACATTTGGTGGCAGCTGTAAGATGAATAACCTTTCAAATTTTACCTTTCCAAATTACTTTAATCTTCTGGACTTTATTTAGTGAACTATGTAGTTTCTGCTAACTCTCAGGAGAAATCAATTGAGTTCAATAAAAATGTTTTTATCTCTCTCAGGTAGAAAGCACTGTGCCACAATCAGGGCGGCCAAAGTTTGCACTCCAGGCTCATGCCCACAAACCTGCAGATGGAAGAGTACTTTTCATTGCAATAGTAGTGGAGTGCAGTCAGTCCCTTGTTAGTTTTTTCTAAAATAGACATTTTTAATGTTTAGCTATAAAACAGAATGTGTATTTCATAGAGTCAGATAAGCCTTATTATTGCCTAGACTGTGGCCAGCCACAGGGCCAACTATTTCTAGATAATCCTCAGATTCATATATTCATTTCCAGATGACTCACACGTCTAAGAGACGCTCAATGCTTTGCAAACTATCTGTGATGAAGTACCTGTTTTGTTTTGTTCTTTTGCTAATCTATTTCAGATAACTTTTGTAAACTGCAGTTAAGAATGACTTACTAGAAGATGAAATAAAATATATACATAATACAAGACCATTTTTAAAAATTAAATTCAATAGATACAAACATACTCTGTCAAATTACCATAAAATTTCTGTTTCCTCTCCATTTCTGAACTCATCTCGACAGGAACTGATAAGTCTCCAGTGGTACCAGTCTGCACCTCATGCACTACTTGGCACTGCCCTAACTAACCTCTCCGGGAGCAGTTTGCTTCCAGTTCCCACAGGTCTCCCTGGAAACCGAGCCACACTGCGGGAGCATTTCCTGGGCCTTCAGTCACATCCTCAGGTTTGCACTCACAACCATGGAAATGTCAAAGTATCATTCAAATACATCAAAATCTGTATTTCTTTTTTTTTTTAATATATTTTATTGATTTTTTACAGAGAGGAAGGGAGAGAGATAGAGAGTTAGAAACATCGATGAGAGAGAAACATCGATCAGCTGCCTCCTGCACATTTCCCACTGGGGATGTGCCCGCAACCCAGGTACATGCCCTTGACCGTAATCAAACCTGGGACCTTTCAGTCCGCAGGCCAACGCTCTATCCACTGAGCCAAGCCGGTTTCGGCAAAATCTGTATTTCTTTTCTGAAACTGTCTCTGTTTCCACCAGTAGTCACCATCAGTGATTCTGCTGGTGTCAGGGCAGGTGCAATGGAAGGAGGTGTAGTCTACCAGTGTCCTCTGCTCAGTCCTCCTGTCCCACTCTGATGGGCAGGCCTGCACGTCGCTAAACAAATGAGCATAGTTTCCCATTGCAGTTCTACTAATTCAGTGTGTCCCAGGATCATGTCACATTAGTAACAAAGGCTCTTGTGAAGCAATGAGGATCTGATAAAGCCTTTGTTCTCAAACCCTTTAATTAAAAAAAAAAAATTAAATGCCTTGATCTGAAGAAGTAGCTCAGTTATGTGGGAAACTGTTTATTGCCTTCACTATCTGATAAGCATAGACAGAGAACTCCCCAAAACCCCCCGAAGGCTGGGTGCCTTTGAAGCCCTAGCAAAGCTCGGAGCTAGGCACCACCTCTGTTTGTCCAGACAGTGGTAGCTGAAACTACTCCCCCATTTATTATTATGTAAATCCTTGCTGATGGGCTAGTCTGCTTGTTACGAGGGGGTCACCTGCCTAAAGGCTATGCTATGGGTGCATCCCAGATCAATAAAAGCTTGGTGAGGCCTGAGCACGCAGGAAGTCCTTCGGGGCTTGCCGCCTGGTCCCCCAATATTGCAAAATTATCTCGTGTCTTTTTCTCTCATTTGTTGTGCGGCTCCTCTTTCAGATACCGAACCCTACTCCACACAGAACGTGGAGGGAGTCTTACTCAACAAGTTACTCTCAGTAAGTTTTTACAATCCAGTCACATGGTCGTATTAAAATGAACTAAGTCGCCATATTCAGGTTTAATGTTTTAAATAACCAACTGGTGATGGTTAATGACACAATCAGGAAGAAAACTGAGTTACAATCAATTCCTCCATTACACCATTCCATGAACCTGACTGCAAAATTTGCAACCCAGATTCTCTGCTCAATGATCCAATGGAAGGTGGAAACATTTCTTCAGAATTGAATACACAGAATTGAATGCAACCTGTTTTTTCATGTATTACAGGTGTGCCTTTTCCGTGTTTAGTCCAAACTAAACTTTAGTCTCAAAGTTCTTCCTGAAAGAGGGTTAAGCAAAATAGCTTATATGTGTTTGCTAATTATGGTAGGCAATTTTTTTCCTTAAAAAGTTATTTTTCTGCACCTTCAAACCAGATAAACTAAAATCACTTCACAACTGTAAAAAAAAAAAAAAAAAAAAAAAAAGATATACATAAAAAACTGTATAAACTGGAAAGAGGACATAAAATAAATTCATACAAAAAACCATAGTCCAAGAAAGAATATAACAAATGCCATAAGAAAAGTACACGATAAGCCATTTCTCCCAACAGAGAAAAGGGTATTATCTAGTAGGAGGAATCAGCAAATGGGAAAAATGGCACTTGAAGTGCATTTTAAATAATTTCAACTCCCATGAAAGCAAAACAAGTAAAGGTGGTCACAGTTAGCTAATGGCAAAAATAGAAAAACAACCCAGGCTTCCAACTTCCTTTCATGCTAAACCAAAGCCATTTATCTAATTTCCAAGGTCGACTCCTAAATTGTCACATTTTAGATTGGGAATCCTATCATCAATCAGGGGCTAGGATAGACCATATTTCCAAAATTATACCTATTTTGACTTCTTCCTAAAATATATTAAAATTTTGTTTCTCTTTCCTAAATAAACCAATCACCAGTCCAGAGCTTCCCACCAGATATAGGTACAATGGCACATAGTGGGAGACAGACACTGGACTCCAATGGGTCAAGTAGAAGTGGACCCCTTCAGTCCTCAAGGCAACAAGCACAGCACAGATGACTGGAGCTCCCAGGATGGTGATCTCTGGGCAACCTTGTTTGGGACTCCTGAGTCCAATTCCCTCCCCTGGAGATGGTGATTTATGAGCCTCCTCCCACACCCACTGCTCCTCTGTCAGACACTGAACATAGCCAGGGAGTTGCTCAAGCCCCTGGATAGGGATTTATTGGCTAGCTACAGAACATACCACTGCCCCATGAAACTGCTGGAGGAGTCTCCATCCGAGGTGTCCAAGAAGACAGTACACAGCCGAAGGTGCTGACAGCTTGGAGGGAAGGGGGACGGGAGGTCCTGGAAGGCTAAGATGATGGCCCCAAATCACTGCATTCACATATATCACATATTTCTGTCTGCTGGCAACTGATGGATCCTTATAGTAGTAAACAAGCTAGTCACAAGGTCATTGCTCAAAAAGATGTATGTATATATTGCAATAAGAGTTTGGTCATTATTTTGAAATATTTTTATATAAAAATTTTTATTGATTTCTAATTCTATTTGTTTATCCTTAGAAATTTTAACATATTTGTCATGAAAAAAGAAAGAACTGTTAAATGTTAACTCTTAGAAATTTGAATGGCAGTAAAAAATAGTCCAAAAAATGTTAATACCTATTAGGTGATAGTTTCTCATCAATAGAGACTATTCAAGGATTTTATAAGGATCACAATTTAAAAATCTTGATTAGGAATTGTATAAAGTCATTTCAAACATAAAATCTGATATTAAAAAGTTATATATTTATGTATGGTTCTAAGAAGATAACTGTAGAAGTCACAGGAGCAACCTTGTATAGATTTAAAATATTAACAATAACAACGAAAGTCCTTGTCTCATGTATGGTGTAGTTTCCTTCAACTGCAGCATTACACAAAAGCAAACAGCCGTGCCTTTCCAGGATTACCCAATAGGTCCTAGCCTTTTTTGTCTGGGAATTTACAGTGTCTATAGAGATAGAGGAGCCACAGATACACAGTTAACTATAAGACAGAGAGAAATTTACATTTCATTTAGAATTGTGTTCATTTAGAAATAAAAAATAAAACATCAATAATAATAAACATCTGTTTTTAATCACTTACTAAAAAAAAAGTTATGTACCCCCAAGGTAAAATTAAGGAAATAATTCCATTTGCAATAGAATCAAAAAGAATTATTTAACCAAGGAGGCAAAGACTTATATACTGAAAACTATATAACATTGCTGAAAGAAATTAGAGTAGACATAAATAAATAGAAAGACATACCATGTTCATGGATTGTTAAAATGACAATACTACCCAAAGCAATCAATCTATAGATATAATGCAATCTCCATCAAAATTTCAATTACATTTTATTTTTCAAAGAAGTAGAACAAAAACACCTAAATTTCATATTCAAGGGACCTTGAATAGCCAAAACAATCTTGAAAAAGCATAAAGTTGGAGGACTCACATAATCTGATTTCAAAACTTACTACAGTAATCAAAACAGTGTGGTGCTGCCATAAAGAGGGACATACAGACCACTGGAATAGAACAGAGTACAGAAATAAATCTTCTCATATACAATCAAATGATTTTCAACAAGAGCGCCAAGCCAATTTAGTGGGAAAGAATACTCTTTTCAACAAATGATACTAGGAAAAACTGGCTATCCACATATAAAAGAATGAAGTTGGGTCCTTATCTTATACTATCTACAAAAATTAACCTCAAAATGGATCAAAGATCCATGTAAGAGCTAAAACTATAAAATACTTAGAAGAAAACATAAGGATAAATCTTTATGATTTTGGATCTGCCATGCATCCTTACATGACCACATTTAGCTGCAAGGGAAGCTAGACAATGTAGACTTTATGTCTAGTACATATTATGGAAAGGGGTAGAATGGATTTGGGGGAACAAGAGATCTCTGCCACATACTTTTTTCTAAAAATATTAATGAGAAAAAATATTTTTAAACTTCTGAAAAACAGAGGGAAATATACATGCAAAACATATGAATTATTTAATCGACAGATAATACTTGGTGACATTATGAATTTGAGGATCTAGTCACAAACTGGTCTCAACTGAAAGCTGCCCAGAGCTCAAAGGCAGTTTGGACAAGTTTAGGTTGGAAAGGTTTCATGGAGGAAATGAGCTGGGTGGTGAAGAATGTGCAAAATTGTGAAATAGATGAGGGAGGGCAACTGAGACGAAACTTGACAGCAAAGGCAAAGAGGCTAGCAGGGCAGTTTGGCTGGGGCAGAAGCATGTGGAAGTACTTTATAAACCAAACACAGTATGAACATTGTCTTTATCATATAGAAAGAATTGGGAGGTGAGGTTAAAGAAGGTTGAAGCATTCTAGAAAAGCTTGAATACGGAAGGGAGGCTTTTGTCATTCTGGCTCTGCCAGTTACTAGATGTGTGGTCTCAGAGTTGCTTTGAGATTAAATACTAGCATCTAGTCAACATTCAATAAATAGTAGGATTAAGAAAAGACGTGAGTAGTCGAGTAACATGATAATTTTTTAAAGAGTTAGTAGCAATCTGGAAGCCAGGGTAAGAGTGACATGAGAAGGAAAATCTAAAGTTAGACTGCAAAGCAATCTCACCTGGCATAGCTGATGCACAGAGATTTGCACTTTATGCTTTAGACAAAGAAAAACTGGAGTTGGCAGAAGGAATTTTGGAGGCAGTGGTATCAGCTAGGAGTATTGCCAAAGTCCATGCCCAGTATTGCTGAAGTCCAGGAGGGCCTGAAATAAGACAGTAGCTGTGAGGATGGGGAAAAAGATGTGGCTATGAAAGGAACTTGCAGGAGGGAGGTGAAGGAAAGGAAAAAAGGCTCCGGCTTAGGTGACTTTGGATTTTATTGGTTTTTGATAATTCTCTTAGGGAGAGAGTTTAGACTGTTGAGGTGATGCAGGGACATCCAAATGATGAAGGCTCCCCATTACCCAATGCATATAGAGTTTTGACAGAAGAGCTGTCTGGGCCAGAGGCCTGTATAGGTGTACCAGTTAATAATGCAGATTTTGTAATCAAAGAAAACATGGTAATTTCAAGAGAAACATCAGAAGTGCTTTATTCAAAGTAATGTCCATTGCTATCTACACATTTCCCAAATCTTTCAGGTAATTTGTAGATACCGTCCCAATAAAACTTTTCTTGTTTTGAGGCAAACCATTGAGAACCAATTTTCCACTTCTTCGTACGTGTTGAAGTGCTGCTCAGAAAGTGTGTGTGCCATCGATCGGAACAAGTGGTAATCTGAAGGAGCAAGGTCTGGTGAATACAGCAGGTGGGTTAATACTGCCCAGGCAAGATCTTTTAACATGTCTTTAACTGGTTTTGAAGTGTGTGATGGTGCACAATCATGAAGCAAAATTACTTTGCCATGTCTTCTGGCAAATTCTGGTTGTTTTATGATCAAAGCGTGGTTCAAATTGATTATTTGTTGTCGGTAGTGATCAGTATTAACGGTTTCACCTGGTTTTAGAAGCTCATAATACACCACACCTTCCCGATCCCACCAAAAACAGAGCATTATCTTCTTTCTGAAGCAATTTGGCCTTGCAGTCGATGTTGATGGTTGGCCTGAATCAACCCATTATTTTGTGCATTTGGGATTCTCAAAATAAATCCACTTTTCATCGCCAGTCACAAGTCAATGTAAAAAAGACTTTCTTAAGTGCCACTGAAGCAACATTTTACTGATGACTTTTTAGTTTTCCATTTGTCTTTCGTACAGTTGATGTGGCACCCATTTTCCTTCCTTTAAAATCTTTCCCATTGCTTGTAAATGATCAGAAATTGTTTGCTGATCAAGTTTTAATCTTTTTGCAAGTTGTTTTTGAGTTTGACACGCATCTTCGTCCAATAATGCTTGTAATTGTTAGTCTTCAAATTTTTTCGGTTGACCTGGATGTTCTTTGTCTTTCACATTGAAATCATCACTTTTAAAGCGTTGAAACCAGCGTTCACAGTATCTTGAGATGGGAGCATGTTCACCATAGGCTTCCCAAAGTATACGATAACTTTCAGAAACACTTTTCTTCAAAATAAATGAATTAAAGCTTCCCACAAATGCTTTTATTGGCACGAAATTCGACATTTTTAAGCGTAAAAATATCTATGATGTTAACATCTTCAGAAAATTTGACATACGAAGTTTTGAAGCTTGTTGTCAATACAACAAAAGAGCATACATATCAAATCGCATATATATCAACATATGTGTAATTCCATCTATTGAAAAAATCCGCATTATTAACCGGTACATAGTAAGTGTGGAAGCCCTGTGAAATAAGGGTAGCTGAAACTAGCAGAAGAGGAGCTCCCCGAAAGAAAGCCTGTCGAACAGAATCCTGAAGAAGGTCAACACTTTCACCAGCAAAGAAAAAAAGGAGCCAGAAGGGGGGACATAAAATGAGAGATGGAAGAACTGGGAGATAGTGGCATCAAAGGAACCAAGAGAACGAGGAGCAACTGATAGAGGCTTCGAAAGTTACAAAATCCTGAAGAGATCAGCAGACTGCTCCGAGGTTAAGTGTGATGCTGCTGAGGGCTTTTTGGAGCACGGATGCTGGAGTTGCACGGGAAAGATTAGCTGACCCCAGACATGCTGGCCTCTGGCTGGAATGAAGAATAGTTCAGGAAGCCGCTTAAAGAAACTTGCTGCTCTTTCTCTCTGAGCTTTGCAGCGGGTGCTGGGACTCAGAGAGGCAGAGCCCCTGGGGACAGGACTGAGAGCCGCCATAACTGCTCTCTCCGGCCCACCGTGTTGATCCTGTGCGACCCGCCCCGCCCAAGCCCTGCACTGAGGCATTTGCCGGATAGCCTCAGGCAAACGCCAGATTAGCACCTCCCTAGAGGACAGAAGTTCTCTCACTGCTGACACAGCTGATTCTCATAGCCACTTGGCCTGGAGGTCAAACCCTCCCTGGAATTAGCTACAACAATCAAGGTTTAACTATAAGACTGCGAACAAAGACCACTAGGGGGTGCACCAAGGAAGCATAACAAAATGCGGAGACAAAGAAACAGGACAAAATTGTCAATGGAAGATATAGAGTTCAGAACCACACTTTTAAGGTCTCTCAATAATTGTTTAGAAGCCGCCGATAAACTTAATGAGATCTACAAGAAAACTAATGAGACCCTCGATCTTATATTGGGGAACCAACTAGAAATTAAGCATACACGGACTGAAATAACGAATATTATACAGACTCCCGACAGCAGACCAGAGGAGCGCAAGAATCAAGTCAATGATTTGAAATGCGAGGAAGCAAAAAACACCCAACCGGAAAAGCAAAATGAAAAAAGAATCCAAAAATGCGAGGATAGTGTAAGGAGCCTCTGGGACAGCTTCAAGCGTACCAACATCAGAATTATAGGGGTGCCAGAAGATGAGAGAGAGCAAGATATTGAAAACCTATTTGAAGAAATAATGACAGAAAACTTCCCCCACCTGGTGAAAGAAATGGACTTACAGGTCCAAGAAGCGCGGAGAACCCCAAACAAAAGGAATCCAAAGAGGACCACACCAAGACACATCATCATTAAAATGCCAAGAGCAAAAGATAAAGAGAGAGTCTTAAAAACAGCAAGAGAAAGAGGCTCAGTTACCTACAAGGGAATACCCATACGACTGTCAGCTGATTTCTCAACAGAAACTTTGCAGGCCAGAAGGGAGTGGCAAGAAATATTCAAAGTGATGAATACCAAGAACCTACAACCAAGATTACTCTATCCAGCAAAGCTATCATTCAGAATTGAAGGTCAGATGAAGAGCTTCACAGACAAGGAAAAGCTAAAGAAGTTCATCACCACCAAACCAGGATTATATGAAATGCTGAAAGGTATCCTTTAAGAAAAGGAAGAGGAAGACAAAGGTAAAGATACAAATTATGAACAAATATGCATCTATCAACGGGTGAATCTAAGAATCAGGTGAATAAATAATCTGATGGACAGAATGAACTGGTGATTGTAGTAGAATCAGGGACATGGAAAGGGAATGGACTGACTATTCTTGGGGGGGAAAGGGGTGTGGGAGATTCGGGAAGAGACTGGACAAAAATCGTGCACCTATGGATGAGGACAGTGGGTGGGGAGTGAGGGCGGAGGGTGGGGCGGGAACTGGGAGGAGGGGAGTTTTGGGGGGGAAAAAAGAGGAACAAATGTAATAATCTGAACAATAAAGATTTAATTAAAAAAAAAAAAAAAAGAAAAGAAACTTGCTGCTGCCGAACCGGTTTGGCTCAATGGATAGAGCATCGGCCTGCGGACTGAAGGGTCCCAGGTTCGATTCCGGTCAAGGGCATGTACCTTGGTTGCGGGCACATCCCCCGTGGGGGGCGTGCAGGAGGCAGCTGATCGATTTCTCTCATAGATGTTTCTAACTCTTTATCCCTCTCCCTTCTTCTCTGTAAAAAATCAATAAAATATATTTAAAAAAAAGAAATTTGCTGCTACACAGCTATACCAAGGCAATGAGGAGATGGAGGAGTTGTGACGTCCTCTATGTGCCTCTCTCCCTTGGTCTCTCTCTTGGTAGTGGGCCAAAGCCCTGAGAGGGCGAACGTGGAAGGTGCTAGCAGGCACAGCCCTAACCCTCTCCTCTCAGAGCCCCTGCTAGACTGTGAACTTTTCAAGACTTATCGTCAGCATTGATCACTACACTGTGAATTTAGAAGGTACTCATGTTTGTTGAATTAAAAGCCAAAAGCAAATAAGATAATTGGCCAACCAGAGAAATAAGTGCTGGAGGACATAAGCAAATAATGCAGAGAAGTCGCTATAGCTCTTGAAATCCTATTCAGACGATAGCAGGAGTTAGGCTCTGCTACCTCCTATCTAGCTGCTTAACCTTGGACAAGTTCATTAAATCCACAGTAAGAAACACAGTAAAACCCATCCTAAATATAGTACTCGCCCGAAGGGCAATATACATAATGTATATGGCAAAGTACTTATCATTACTCAACTCTCCAGAAGTCTGACGTGAAAACATTCAGTACATTTTTAAAGGAACCATAACTCTAAGTTGGCCACTTATTTTCAATCAACACCATCAAGTGATGTTTACTACAACCAGGAACTGCATGGCCTCATCGCGATAAAACCATGGATATAAAACCTTTCTCTCATAGGGTTTCATTAAAGAGTTTAAAGAAATTAAATGAGGCCATTTATGTAAACAAACTTTAACAGTGAATAGCATCCACTACAAAGATCAATGAGCCCCTTCTTAAAAATGTACCTGTAAAAGGGTCTTGTACTCCATCAGCACCATTGTTACTAAGCCAAAGCTTCTATCACACTCATTTGGCAAAAAGAAGAAAAGAAAATATACAGCTTTTTTCTACATTTGCTATTTAAAAATAAAATAAAAGCCAGAGGAAAAATAGCAGCCCTCTAAATTGTACTTACAAAGTCTGCTTCTGTCAGAGTTGGTGGCTCTGAAACAAGATAAAACATTACATTATCTCACTCAGATCTGATTTCCTTTGAAAGCACCTCGCCCTCCCTTACACACGGGCAAGCTCGGTGAACTGGGAGCCCTCGGTGCACTTTCCGCACCTGGACTGGACCTCACGCTGGAATTCGAGGTTAAAATGGGGGGAGAGGCCTCCGGAACCAGCGGGTCACGGGTTCCCTGTGATGAGTCCAGCTGCACAGCAGATAATTAAGCAAATTAAAATAACCTGGTGCCATCGGGGCAGTGTCCACGGGGGGAGAAGAGGTGGTGAATATGGTAACAAAACGCTCCGGGGAAATGGGGGAGGGGGGGGGCGTTTTCCGAGGTTTGGGAGAGGGGACGCGGGGCGGGGACGGTAACACGGGCGGCAGGTCGGGGTCCGGGCGCCCGTCCGCCCCGTCCCGCGGGCCGCCACCTACCCGCGGTGAGCCGCCGCTCGGGCATGCCGCCGCCCTTGCGCTCCGCGCGTCCCCGGGCCGTCAGGGCCCCATCGGCGTCGGGCCCAGCGCCCACAGCGCCGGCCGGTCCGTCCCGGGAGCGCAGCCGACGCGGAGCGCGCGGCCCGGCCGGTGCGGTGCGGCCCCGCCTCGCCCGAGTTGCTATGGAGCTTAGACAATGCGGGCGGCGGGCGGCCCGGGGCAGGGCGCGCGCCCGAGGCCAGGACGGTGGCCAGACTGGCGGGGGCCACGCGCGCCCCGAACCCACCCGGGCGCCCTCCCCCCCCCCCCCTCCGCCCAGGCCCCTGGAGACGCGCGTCGTTACAGGCCGGTTCTCCCGAAACAGGAGGCCCCTGCCCGTCGGGCAATGGGACGACCCACAGTAAGAAAAGGCCCGCGGGCCTGAGAAGAGGAGGGAGAAGGGAGCAGTGGGCTCAAGAGTTTTCTTGCTAATGAAAGAGGACGTTCGACACGCATCTCTCGAGTTCATTTCCGGTTGCATGGATGCCTGTGTAACAAGCGAATATCATTCATGAGCTCATGAGCACGTGAAGCCAGGTCTTTCCCGGACTTTTGCTCCCATTGGTGAGGACTGCTGCATTTTCAAGATATCTAAGCTTTAAAAATCACCCGAGGAGGCCATTTAGAGGGGACAGTAACTTCAGGATGCTGGTAGTGTATCAGAAAAACTTACGTTGAGTTTAAGTGAAAAGTGAAATTTGAAACAACTTGTAATTAGAAAAAAATGAACATTTAAGTCATGGTCAACTCAAATTTCCAGCCCAGTCCTCCCCTTTTGAGCCCAGGAACTGTAAATCCTACTGCTTGCTATACACTATGCTGGCTTTTCCTTGCATGCTCCCAAATCCAAATGTCCAAAAGGAAATTTACATTTTCCTGCTCCTTATCTTCAAATTTCACCTTCCTACAAAAACTCCAAGTTCAGTAGGCAGCACCAAGTGACTCGAAGCAAAAAGCACATATTCAGTCAAGTACGGGGTCCTAGTTCTGTGGGAGGTTAGTAAGAAGCTAGGGGAATTCCTTGACAGGTGGAATAGTGAAACTGAGACAAAATAGTTAAACAAGGCCAAACCATCTGAGCAATTTACAGTCAGCTAATCACAAGGTTTATCTTCCCAACTGAGCAACCTTAGGAGCAGCAAATGGTTACACAGTCCAGACCTTGCCTGGGCAGACCGGCGTCAGTCCTGGTCCCTCTTCAATAACGTTCTTTAATAATAAAACCAACCAGAAAATAACCCTAACCCCTCTATATACACATTTTGACGAATCAATGTGTTAAAGGACACACCTGAAAAGCGAATGAGTATTCTGTTGGGACCCTCCTCTGAGACTTCCTCTAGGATCCCCTGACCAGAGAGAGATAAAAAGCCTCAAGACAAAAGAAGCTATGGGCCACACACCCATGTCTTGTCTCTGCTCTTTTTCTAAGGTCCCTCTGAGACTTGCATCCAGGGGAGCAGTGAGCAACAGCAGCTGGTCCTGGGCTTACCCCCTGAACCTGTCTCTAGGGCCCCTTTTCCTCTAACATCCCAGTGAGCTCCCTTCTGTCACTGAAACTTTAATTTCTCAAAGTCAAAGCAGTCCCACCTAGACTCTCTCCTGTTGCTGCTTCTATCCTAAGCCTTTCCTTCGTTTCGCTATCCCCAGCTTTAATACACGTACTCTCAGCTTTAATAAACACACTCTACCCTCAGCGCACTCTCACTAGAGTATGCCCACGCCTCATATCACTGCTGGTTTTCTCCTAAACTGTCAGGGATCCCACAGAACTTGCAACCAGGGGAACATAGGGCAGCAGCAGCTTATCCGGGGCGTATCCCCTGAACCTATCTCCAAGGCCCCCGTTTCTCTGACTTTTTCTGACTGCTTCTTCTACCTTAAGCCCGTCCTTTGTTTTATTGCCCCTAGCTTTAATAAGCACACTTTCCAAATCACCTGGGCTGCTATTGTGAAATCTTTCCTACATAAAGTCAAGAACCCACACACTACCAGTGGGGCCTGCTCCAAGCGCAGACCCCGTCAATAACAATTCTACCTTAAGGTATTGTGGGAATCTGTAAAATTCTCTCCACCCCCACTACACAGCCTTAGCACAGGTACCCATTTGGACTGTTGTAAAAACTCCATTAAGTTGTTCCTCTTATAGTCTTTTCTCTCAGTGGAGTTCCCTGTAAATCCATCCTCCATGCTGAAAGCAAAATAATCTAAATGCAAATCTGACCTCCTTACAACCTTCAGTGACTCCATACTTGCCTCCTACAGTGAGAGTGGGGGTGGGGAGTCTCTAATGCCAGCCAGGAGCCTGCAGGTATGTGAATGTTAGGCAAGGAGTAAGACAATGGGGGGCTTGTATTGCAAGGAACCATCACACCTGCCTTTTCAGTATTTCATAGACAAAGACAAATAAACCACCACCTTGGCCAAACAAAATCAGAGGGCCAAATGGAGTGAAGGGAGAGTAGAAGAAAAGAACAGAACGGTAAAGGGAAGTGGAAGAAACAAATCATGAAAGGTTTTGTGGGCCCCGAGTGAAATTCAAACCATAGGAGTTTTGAATGGAGAAGTACCCGTACAGTGATTTTACTTTTATTTGAAAAGGAGCACTCTGGGTCCTGTATAGAGAATGTGAATGACCACAAGTAGACGCAGGCAAGAGCTGATGGCTCATACCCATAGCAGTAACTCAGATTCTGCATTTTTTTAGAGGTAGAGCCAAGAGAATTTCCAGACAAGTTGGATATGGGGATGTCACAACATTAAGTTGTTGAGAATAACTCCAAGGATTTTGGCATGAGCAGCCAGAAGGCTGGAGTCGCCATCATCAGAGATGGGAAAAGCTAAGTGGACCACCTTGTGGGGGAGATTTTAATAAGGCTATTGGCCACCCAAGTGAAGATGTTTAGTTTGCAATTCAGAGGGGAGCCTGGAATTTGGGAGACATGAACTAGAGAGGTGACAGATACATAGGCATTTCAGGCATTTGCTTGTGCTGATTCTGCTACCAGGGAAGCCCTTCTGGTCTTTATCAGGCCGAATTTTATCATCCTTCAATACTCAGCGTGGGTGTCATCTTCCCTGATATACCTTCCCATGAGTCACTTTCATTGGCTTCTCCGCTTGCTTCTGTATACTCTTAAAACCATATTACTATTAAAATAATCTGTACAAGGAGGTGCACCCTCTACCCTCAGTGCCACCCACCAGACAAATTCCTGGGGACTGAAGGAAATATGTTTTGTATTATGCCCCAGTCCCCATAGCTCACTACTGAGTGCCTACCACTCAGTACATATTTGTTGAAACACCTTCTCTCCATTGTAATCATTCTGCACTGTGTCCTGTTCACAGAGATTTATCTATTTTAGATAAATTGCAAACTTACTATGCGCTTCCAACAAAAACCCTAAAAGATTGATATTATTATTCTCAACAGTTTAGGAAACTGAGACTTAGAAAGGTGAGATACTTTGTTCAAAGACAGTTTGAAAGTGTAGAAGCCAGAAGTTGATCCAGATCTGTCAAATCCAAAGCCTTTGCTCTTTTTAAAAAAAGATTGATTTTTTTGAGAGAGGAAGGGAGAAGATGGGTGAGAGAGTGAAAGAAAAACATTGATGTGAGAGTGAAACATAGATTGGCTGCCTTCCACACTACCCCAAGGGGGATGGCGCCTAAAACCTGGGCATGCACCTTGACCAGGAACCAAACTGGCAACTTTTTGATTCATGGGACAACATCCAACCACCTGAGCCACACTGGCCAGGGCCAAAGTCTTTGCTCTTTAACAACCATGCTATGCAGCCTTTCTCTCTAAAAATAATCTCATGTGATTTAAGAAAATCACACGAGCACAGCTGGTGTGGTTCAGCAGTTGAGCAGCAACCAGGAGGTTGTTGGTTCTATTACAGGTCAGGGCATATGCTGCGGTTTCTAGCTCAATATCCAGTAGGGGGCATGCAGAAGGCAGCCACTCAGTGATTGATGTCTCTCATCATTGATGTTTCTCTCTCCCGTCCTCTCTCTGAAATCAATAAAAACATCTCAAATTTTTGCATTGTGATTTTGATTCTCCCAACCCCCCACCTCCATGGGATTTTATGTATGCAATATGGGTAAGGGCATGCACTGAAGAAATATCCTATATAATAAAAGCCTAATATGCAAATTGTTTGACAGGGAGTTCGACTGCTCACTATGATGTGCGCTGACCACCAGAGGGCGTCGCGGAACATGGTGGGCGTTGGCGACACGGCACTGGCAGCAGGCGGCAGTGGAGGCACTGCTGGCCCTGGTGGGCCCCAATGAGAGCAGGACCATGGGTGAGCCAGGCCGCAGCCACCAGGACCACAGGGGCCAATCGGGCTCCCATGGGTTCGTGCAGGAGCCGGTCTCATGAGGCTGGCCAGGAGAGAGTGCGCACTGCCTGCCTGGTTTCCATGCAGAGCTGCTGGGTGGCCCAGAGGCCCATGCTGCGCCCAGGCCCATGGCATCCAGCCGTGCTCACCGCATCTCTCTGTGGGGATTCGTGCACAGTGACTCAGGTGGAGGGAGGTCCTGGGGCCCAGGTGCTGCCCAGGGCCCAGAGGTCAGCTGGGACCTGCCCTTCGACACCAGATGCTCACGCTTCGATTGCCGGCCAGTCCTAGAGACCACACCCATGCACGAATTTCATGCACAGAGCCTCTAGTAGTTATATAACCCTTTTTCTGTCAGTCATTCTTGGATGCAAATGAAAGTCTCCAACCAGAAAATCCCTCTTTTAAACCAAATAACCCAGGAAGTTTGGGGCCATTCTCTCTCTTAACTGGTCTGCTCCTCGCTTGGAGTGTATTTTCAACAAATCCACTTTGCTTTACTTTTGTTTTCATTGTCCTTAAATTGTTTTCTGTGCCAATGAGAAGAACCAAGGTGCCAGCCGGTAACCCCAGTCGGTAACATCTCCCTATTTTAACCTTTCTTATATACAGTGCATGTCTAATGTACTATCTAATCTATAAATACTTTCCTTAAATTTATTGAACCACCCCCTACTAGCCTTAAACAAATCACTTCCAGCACTCATTTCAGGGGTATCTTTCATTGGTCAATATACAGCATATTCACTTTTTCACATAACATTGCCTCTGAAATTCTATTACCGACTAATGCTTTTGTTTATCCAAATGAATAATAAATTTTTTACCCCTTTGCCTGTGATCATTGTTTCATGAGTGCTTTCACAGCTTTAGCAACATCAGCACTCTTGATGGCCTCTTTATGTTTTAATTGTATTAATTGTCCATTTCACCAGCAAAAAAAAAAAAATATTCACAGCAGTTTCCTGAGATGTTAACAATACAAGGTGTAGCAGTTAACTGACTCATGCTTGAGCATTCTCTCCTTTGTCGCCTGAGAGATGCTTTTTGTCATGCTGAGGTAACAGCTTGAAAGAGTTGTTGGGTTGAGAACTGAAGTTTTGTTCAACCACCAAGACATTTTTTTCTGTAAACAACTTGGTCAAGAACTGAATTGTTCAAGATGGGAGACATTTGAGAACAGGTTTGACTGTATATCGAGAAGTGCAAACTATCACCAGAATCTATTTTAGACCATTTTTATCACCTCAAAGAAACTTCTTTAGCTATCATCTCCTATTCTGCCCTCCCCAGCAACCGCTAATCTACCCTCTGTATCTCTATATTTGCCTATTCTGGATATTTCATATAAATGGAATCATACCACATGTTGGTCTTTTGTGACTGGTTTCTTTCACTTAACATAAGGTTTTAAAGCTTCATCCATGTTGTGGCATGAATCAGTACTTCTTACCTTTTAATTGCTGAATAATATTCCATTGCATGGATATACCATAATTTGTCCATTCATGAGTTAATAATCATTTGGGTTGTTCCTACTTTTTGGTTATTATGAATCATGCTGCTATGAACATTTATGTACAAATTTTTGTGTAGGCATATGTTTTCATTTTTCCTGGATATATACCTAGAGGTGGAATTACTAGATCAAAAGGTAATTTAAATGGTTTAGCAAATCTGTGTTTGACTTTTTAAGGAACTTCCAGACTGTTTTCCAAATTGGCCAAACCATTTTATATTGCTACCAGCAGTGGATGAGGGTTCTGATTTCACTACATTCTCCCTGACACTCATTATCTGACTTTTTTATTATAGCCATCCTACTGGGTCTGAAGTGGTTATCTCTTTGTGGTTTTGATTTGCATTTCCCTGATGACTAGGTTTTACTTTTAAAACTAATTTTATTCTGTCTCTGGCCCCCAAACCAGCTAGTTTTTTCAAAAAGGCAATTTTCTGCAACAATCTATTTCATTGTTGAAAACCAATGCAGTTCAAAACCAGAAGTTTATAATGGAAAATATATCTACACAAATGGAATTAACTTGCCTGGATGAGTTTGGCTCACTGGATAGAGCACTGGTCTGTAGAATGAAGGGTCCTGTATTCAATTCCAGTCAAGAGCATGTAACTCAGTTGCAGGCTTGATCCCCAGGGCAAGTGTGGGAGGCAACCAATCAATGTGTCTCTCTCACATTAATGTTTCTGTCTCTCCCTCTCCCTTCCACTCTCTCTAAAAGTCAATGGAAAAAATATCCTTGGGTGAGGATTAATATAAATAAAGAATAAATTCCGCCGAAACCAGTTTGGCTCAGTGGATAGAGCGTCGGCCTGCGGACTGAAAGGTCCCAGGTTCGATTCCGGTCAAGGGCATGTACCTGGGTTGCGGGCACATCCCCAGTAGGAGATGTGCAGGAGGCGGCTGATCGATGTTTCTCTCCCATCGATGTTTCTAACTCTCTATCTCTCTCTCCCTTCCTCTCTGTAAAAAATCAATAAAATATAAAAAAAAAAAAAGAATAAATTCCTTTATAATAAATGGATAAATGGGATTAACTTTTTGTTTATTCCCTTTTGGTTCTGGACATATTGTTAGCAAATGTGAGGGATGTGTTTGAGGTGGCCTTACTTAAACACTGACTTTGAAGTACACCTGCAATTCAACTGGGGGGACTTTGGAGAGCATCTCAGTCTCCCTACGAAACAGCTAAAACTGTGATATGAGAAGCCAACATAACCATGGAACAAGGAAGAAGTGATATCATCATTTTAAGCTTCTGTGGACAAAGAAAAATGATCAGGTTACAAATATGAGCCCAAAAGCAAATGTCACAAAGGCTAACCTGAATTGCAAGGATTAACTTGCATTAGGGCTACTCTATGTAGCCTGCTTAGGGCAAGAGGGTGCACTAATTTAATGATCCTCCCAAATACTGCTGGAGAGACTGGTGTGTGTGTGTGTGTGTGTGTGTGTGTGTGTGTGTGTGTGTGTGTGTGTCTTTGACAACCAAGAGCAAAATTTCAGGCGTCCTCCCTGTTTATTCATTTAAAAGTACCAGTCCTTCCTTGGGCTTGGTGTGGTAGGGTACAACTTAAGCCTAGTTCTAAACCTTTCTGTGTGTAAACAAGAGTAGTAGCACCAAAGGCTGAAATTCATCTTATCATTGTGATTTTAATTTTTGATGGCAATGGGATATATTATATGGCTAAAAGTCTGAATACAAATGGACAGTGGTCAGACCACATATGACAGAACTTTGACCATAACCTCTGTAGCAATCAGACTTGAAAACCAAACTACAGCCTCTGCAGCAAAAGGCCCAGAATGGTCAGAACTTGATCAGTAACTACCTATTTTTGTCCCCACTTCTAACTCTGGACCAATCACAGAAAGTCATCTATGCTTTCCACACCCATCACATAGGTTCCAGTTAGTCTGTTCCCGACTACCCCAGGACAACACCTAAACCAAGCACCACCTTCTGCAGAAATGAGAATACTGGAGGGAAATAACTGGTAATGTGCCACCACCATTCCTCACCTTCTATTCCTCTGGCTCCACAGTCCCTGGTAAGGGAGCCAGGAGGACAGAGCCACTGGGCAAGTAAACACAGGTGGCTAAGGCACAGACCCAGCTGCCAACAAGGTGTTCTGTTAAGTCATCCCAGAAAACTGCACTATTGCAAGCCAGCTAAAATATTTTAATTAGCAACTCTGAGTAATAATTATTACCAAAATTTATTCTATATGTACTTTAAAAATTAACTCAAGGAACATTTCCCCTATCTGACAATGTCACAGTACATCAATGTCAAATACACAAAAGCTAAATTTCTTTTTTTTTTTTTGAAGGACAGCCAAAATCACCATGAATAAGTCTTTGGTGCCCTCTTGTGGAATATTTAGTGAGAACTTTGAATTATTTACCCTTCTCCACACAGAAACGAGTATTCCAGTCTTTTAAATGTAAAGCATTTTCTATGTTACACTATTTTTGAGAGACACAATTTTAAATAAAGCTTTATAAATAACTTAATTCAAACAAGAAATTGTTGAAAATGTTCAGTAAATTTTTGTGTCATAAGTTTCTGACAATTTTGCCTTTTGTCATGAATTAAGCAAAAGTAATGGAAAAACTTAGCTTTATTCAGTGCTAAGTATCAAAAATGTTTTCTCAACAGCTAAGAAATAATAATAAGACTTAATAAAGTTCTCTTAGTAGCTCCTGCTGGGTAACCTCAGGCAGAGGCTAAATTAGCACCTCCTTAGATCCAAGAGCCACTGTACCCAGTGGTCAGAGGGGGACCATCCAGATCACAACTCCTCAGACCCATAAGGGACACACTCAGGGTGCAGACTCAGTGAGCACCAAAACCCCACCGAAGCAAGTCTTGCCCCAGAAGGGTGTCTCCAGCACAGAAGTTCTCCCACTGCAGACACAGCTGATTCTCACTGCCAATTGGCCTGGAGGTCAATTCCTCCCAGTGATCCTACAACAACCAAGGCATAACTACAACAAGACTGTGCACAAAGCCCACAAGGGGGTCCACCAAGAGTGCCCACCTCAGGTAACTGGGGAGGCTGAGACACTGGGCCCTACAGGACACCTAGCACACAAAGCCACTCTATCAACACAGGGAAGCAGCCAAAATGCGGAGACAAAGAAAGAGGTCACAAATGGCAGAAATGGAGGAAAGCAAACGACTGGATATAGAGTTCAAGGCCACGTTTATAAGGCTTTTCAAGAATTTTATGGAAACCGCCGATAAATTAAGTGAGTCCCTCAATAGGTATAGTGAGACCCTGGAGGACATGAAAAAGGACCAACAAATTAAGCATACACTGACTGAAATAAAGAATAATTTACAGAGATCCAACAGCAGACAAGAGGATCCCAAGAATCAAGTCAAAGATTTGAAATACAAAGAAACAAAAAATACCCAACCGAAAAAGAAAAAAGAAAAGAGATTCCAAAAATATGAAGATAGTGTAAGGAGCCTCTGGGACAACTTCAAGCGTACCAACATCAGAATTATAGGGGTACCAGAAGAAGAGAGAGGGCAAGATATTGAAAACCTATTTGAAGAAATAATGACAGAAAACTTCCCCTACCTGGTGAAAGAAATAGACTTACAAGTCCAGGAAGCGCAGAGAACCCCAAACAAAAGGAATCCAAAGAGGACCACACCAAGACACATCATAATTAAAATGCCAAGAGCAAAAGACAAAGAGAGAATCTTAAAAGCAGCAAGAGAAAGACAGTCAGTTACCTACAAGGGAGTACCCATACGACTGTCAGCTGATTTCTCAACAGAAACCATGCAGGCCAGAAGAGAGTGGCAAGAAATATTCAAAGTGATGAATAGCAAGAACCTGCAACCAAGATTACTTTATCCAGCAAAGCTATCATTCAGAATAGAAGGTCAGATAAAGAGCTTCACGGATAAGAAAAAGCTAAAGGAGTTCATCACCACCAAACCAGCATTATATGAAATGCTGAAAGGTATCCTTTAAGAAGAGGAAGAAGAAAAAGGAACTCTTACCATTTGCCACAGCATGGATGGAACTGGAGAGCGGATAAATACCACATGATCTCACTCATTTGTGGAATATAATGAACAACATAAACTGATGAACAAGGACTGATCCAGAGACGGAGAGGCATTGATTGGACTGTCGGGCCTTGGAGGGAAGGTAGGGGAGGGTGGGGTAAGGGGGAAAGATCAACCAAAGGACTTATATGCAAGCATATAGGCCTAACCAATGGACATGGACAACGGGGGGGTGAGGGCATGAGCGGGGGTGGGGGGGGTGGGGGGTAGAGGGTAACGTGGGGACAAGGACACATATGTAATATCTTAATCAATAAAAAATATATTAAAAAAAGAATTTAAATATCTGGGGTAAATTTAAAGATCCTTATTTGCACCCATAAAAATGCTGGTATAAAAGGATTAGATAATTCTTAAAGTGTTGTTTCTCCTTATATTACTTACCACAAGTTTCTTACCATTTTTACCAAATGATGGGGTCAGAAATAGGAAATACCTATCCAATTCTGGAAACAAATAGAAGTCAAATAGAAAGAATATTCCTGCCAATCAGCTAACAAGGCTGTCAAAGAGACAGACCATAGAGGGGAAGATAGAGAGGTTCTTATGTTAGTAGAGGGTAAAGCATTCATTGTTTTCCCCCAGAATTAACACTCTTTGTTCTTATGTCCTTATTAAGAAGTGAAACAAAATACAAAAATAAGGTGCCAAATTTAATCATCCCTCTTGTTTTGGAACTTCTTGGGAACACAGAGTAGACCATCAATAAATGTTTGGTGAGCTTTTTCTTATTATTTTCTCTCACTCTGTAATTAAAACCTGTAAGAATGTAGTAATTACTGGAATGTTGTAAAATTTATTCTTGTTGTCATGCCTTGTTTGTTTAGATTACAAAGACCTTGGGCCTGGAACAGTGGCCTTTCTCTTGAACTGAAGTCTCAGATAATAGTATATTATACATACAATTCATTTAGTGTTCCAATACTGAAGTTGTTTAAGTCAATCATGAGCTAAGAAACTACTCTTTTTAGGCAGAATTATTCTAAATTAGACCTTTTCCCCTGGTATACCTAGATTTTTTTTTTAATGGTAAAACAATCTCCCATGTAAGACATGGTAATTACATGCATACCAAAATTAACAACAGGGACTGTGCAAAGACTTTTGTCATGTACAAGTGGCAAACTACCTCTGCTAGAATCCTGACTGTGATATTAGATTTAACCTGATTCTTGGTTTTCTGATATGTAAAAGGAAGATAATAACTGCCTTATAGAGTCACTGTGAGGAATGAGATGTAAACTTTATGGACTGTGTATTATATTGAATACAACTAATAATTCATACTTTTGTTTAGCTTCTAAAAATTCAAAAAGATATAGACAAAATTTAATATTTAGCAGTTAATCAAAAAATTTTAGTGGGTTAAAATTTAGGGAAGATTTTTCCAAATATATCCGTATCTAATTCACACTTCAAAATGGTCTTATTGAAATAATGTATAACAGCACAGCTGGTGGTGCTCAGTGGTTGAGCATCCACCTATGAGCCAGGAGGTCATGGTTCAATTCCCGGTCAGGGCACATGCCTGGGTTGCAGGTTTGATTCCTGATAGGGGGTGTGAAGGAAGCAGCTGATCAATGATTCTCTCTCATCATTGATGTTCCTATCTCTCTCTCTCTCCCTCTCCCTTCCTCTCTGAAATCAATAAAAAAAAAAAAATTTTTTTTTTAATGTATAATGGAGACAACCAAAGTGTCCTTCAATAGAGAATTGGATAAAGAAGTTGTGGTAGATATATACAATGTACTACTCAGAGGAAGAGGAACGTTATAAGTTCAGTTCATGGGCCAGCCCTTTAAAAGGAGCACCTGGGCCCTAGCTGGTTTGGCTCAGTGGATAGAGTGTCGGCCTGTGGATTGAAGGGTCCCAGGTTTGATTCTGGTCAGGGGCACATGCCCAGGTTTCAGGCTCAATCCCCAGTAGGGGGTGTGCCGATGCAGCCAATCAATAATTCTCTCTCATCATTGATGTTTCTATCTCTCTCTACCTCCCCCTTCCTATCTGAAATCAATAAAAATATATTAAAAAATAAAGTAAAAGGAGCACCTGGGTCTCCAGCAGCCTCTGTTACTAAGTCCCAATCCCCGCTGGTTTTTATAGCCCATAAATACGGGGATTTCTCTTCCCAGCTCTGGGAGCCTGGGATGGGGGTCTTGCTCCTCACCGGCGGCCTCTGCAGAGACTATCTCCCTCCTGATTGAAAAAACGCCACACATGGATGCCGGTCCAGCCGTCTTTGCCCCCTCCACCCCTCTTACCCGTCTCAGTATGCTTTCTTCTTTACTTCTCTAGTTGTGGGACTTCCATTCAGTCAGCTTTTAGGTGGTTCTAAATGATGTTGTTCTGTATTTTAGTTGTACTTTAGATGTGGTTGTGGGAGTCAGTGAGTACAGGCATTTACTAAGGCCGCCATCTTGGTTCTCTCTAATATTAAATACATTTTATTTAACCAGAAGTCTGCCCAAATAGAACACTCACCAAATTAAGAGAAAGCTTGAAATTATAAATTCAATAGAACTTCTGAAACATTTTATTTATATTTCATTTCAGTCAAATACTCATTTTCCAAATCTATAAGACCATCTATCTCAAGTTCAAAAATGTTAATATTATTTGGAAAACTATTTTAAAAAGTGATTGAGATCATTTCAACACATAGTGATGAAATGCACAACCTTTAAATATTACATCAAACAGTTAAATACATATAAATGATAACAATGAAATTCTTTATTTAAAAACACTAAGTTATTAAAATGGGTAAAAGTGACATAGTAAAATAAAATTGTTTCTAAAGTTACTACCTTAAAGAAAACATACAATGACATGGATTATAATATAAACAAAATAGCAAATAAATCATCACCTGTCATTAATGGGAAATTTTGCATGCTTTCAACATATCCATAATTTTAAGTCAGACTAAATGTTGCTTGGGGGAATGCTTCTTTTATATTTAAAGTCTCTTTAGAGGCGTTTTAAATTCCGCTTACTCTGGGCACTTCCAGGAAGAGGATCTTTTCTGTTCCTTGGCCTTGCTGCTCTTCTACTACATTCTTCAGACCCATGATAAGCACACAAACATAACACACAAAAGTCAAAACCACAGGCTCTGCGGCTGCACAGTCCCCTTTTCTTATATGGCTGGTACTTAGCAGGGGATTGGCACCTCGGGCAAGGTTTTAAGGCTTCATCAGTAAAAAGTGTTTTGGCAACCTGCAGTAAAAGCATATACACTACATGATCAATCAAATCTTGCTGGGAGCAATTTTTAAATGCAAATCATGGGTGATGTGAGAACCAATGGATGTGCAGGCGCTGACATTCCATTGTCTGTGTCCTACAATAAACTTCCATGTTTTTAACCTTGCCTTTTTACAGGCCATGGGTCTTTTGGTTGGATTTATGGTCGCTTTTTTTTTTTTATTGACTTTAGAGTGTAAGGGAGAAAGAGAAACATTAATTAAAAAAAAAAAAAAAAAAGTATATACACTAAATCTTCTAGTTTCATATAGACCAGCGGTTCTCAACCTGTGGGTCGCGAACAATGAAAATACATCCTGCATATCAGGTATTTACATTACGATTCATAACAGTAGCAAAATTACAGTTATGAAGTAGCAACAAAAATAATTTTATGGTTGAGGGTCACCACAACATGAGGAACTGTATTAAAGGGTCGCGGCATTAGGAAGGTTGAGAACCACTGAAGACAATCACTTTATTTCCAACTCTGTAAATATTTATTTCTAATAAGATAATACTTACCCTAACATATTCTTCCTGTTTACTATGTGAGTCAATAATTGAAGAGCTTGCTATAGGTGTCAAAACTTCTCCCCAAGGAGAAAATGTTGAAACCTGTTCTTTCTGAGAACTTGGTGTCCTAGCCTGAGCTTGTACAGATCTTAAAGCTGATCGATTTGAAAGTTGAAACCGAGTGGCAGCATCCTGAACATTTAATACAGCCTGCTGTGGTAAAAGACAAGAGGAGTCAATACTGTAATATCAAAAGTTCTAGGACAGCTTTCTGATGCACATCTATTTAAATGTTTGGACGTGGTTTTACACAACTAGAATTTTCTCCCTAACCCATATATGAAAATTGAAAATAGCCCGACAGGTGTGGCTTAGCAGTTAAGTGTCGACCTATGAACCAAGAAGTCATAGTTCAACTCAGGTCAAGGCACATACCCAGGTTGCAGGCAAGAGGCAGCCGATCAATGATTGTCTCTCATCATTGATGTTTCTATCCCTTTCTCCCTCTCCCTTCCTCTCTGAAATAAATAAAAGCATATTTAAAAAAAAATAAAAATAGAGGCGATGGGCCCTGGCTGATGTGACTCTGTGGTTGAAGCATTAGCCAGCCAGTGCACCAAAGGGTTGCAGGTTCGATTTACAGTCAAAGCCATGTACCTGTGTTGTGGTTAGGGTGCATGCAGGAGCAACCAGTCGATAGGCAATCTTTTGATGTTTCTCTCTCCTCTCCTCCCTCCCGCCCTCCCTCACTTCCACTTTCTGAAAGGCAATGGGGAAAATGTCCTCAGATGAGAATTAACAACAGCAACAAAAAAAATATGGGTGATAGTGAGGATTTGGCCCACAGACTGGAGTTTGCCAACTTGTTTTAAGCCAGAATCTAAGAAGGGGATGAATCCTTTTAAAAGTTTGCTATGGGATATCATGAAATTCTTTGAAGGTTCTTACCTTTGCCATATATCAAAAGAATAATGGGATTCGACTATGAGACTCAATTTGTTTGGCTGTTTTTTGCAATACTTGTAAATACTTGATTCATTTTTTCCATTAAATTTTTAATAGCTTTGATAATTTTAAAGGGATAAAAAGCAATACTCTTATCTGAATTGGATTCCCACAGCACTCAAATATTCAGCCAAGAAATATCTTAATGAGTAATCCTTACAGCCTTCTATTTTGTTGAAGTTGGTTATGAAAATGTGTTTTTTAAAAACAACTTGGCATTCTTAACCAATTATCAAAATAAAGTGAACTGCAGGTAAATTTCCTCATGTGTCCAACTATAATTGTATTTCCTCTCCCTTGATAGTCTTCTTTAGCCACTATTGGCTCCTAGCAATGGGGAAACCTAGAACATGAGAAATTACAGTAGGATAAATATAGGAAATGAGGTTAGTTGGTCATGGTCAATTACATGATTAACAGTTTAACAACATATACGTAAGTGTAATGGATGAATATTGGTTTTCAGAAATTAGAATGCGGTTGAACTTTTTCAAGGACTCAATACATCCCTATATTACATTTCTATAAATGATTTGTAGCCTAGGCCACAAACACATGACACAATAGCACACCAAAATTTCAATGAATTTTTATGAAGTTGGTAAACACAGTGATTATGCATGCACCAAGAGAATAGAAATTTTCTTGAAGCAAATTTCAGCCACAGAAGTAACGTTCGTTTATTTAACAAGTATTATGGAACACCTAAGGTGCCAAGTGAATTAAATAGTTCAATCCCTGTTCTGGAGCAATTATTTGTGTGTGCAATTATCTCTGAACAGTACAAAGCAAAACAGTTAACAAAGGCACATGTCTGTGAACATCAAAATTTTCTGAAACATAGTCATCAACATGTTACCAGAAAACATTTAAATGTGAGAGTGGAGTCACCTTATGTTTGTTCATTTCCATGATTATAAAAAAAAGTGCAGAATACAGGAAATTTAGAAATGCAATGGAAAAGGTGTAGTATTCCAATTGTAATGTTCATTCTCACTGCTGCAAAGCAAACATGATATTGAGATCCTATTACCCGTAGCTGGTCTGTGCCTTCTAATTTGCACACATAAGGAGCTTTCAGTGATGCTAATCAAGTGTGAGAAAAACTGTCTAACAACTTTGTTTCATAATGTTTGTTTTGGTTAATGATACATTAGGATAGTTTGGTAGAAAGCATCCAGTCCGTATTAGAATAAGAGGGCATAGGACACCAGGAAGGATGTCCCTGAGGAAAAGAAGGAACAGGTAGAATACCTGATATGTTTGGACTTGCAGAGAGGAGATTTCCAGTTCTGGTGGATAATAGGAGATGAAATCGGGGACCTGTATAGAGAAACACTAAGCAAAAAAAAAGAAAGAAACTGGGCAATTATTAACTCTGGGGGGAAAAAAAGTTATATAAGAAAAAAATCTGCATATTACAACTGTCAAAAAGTCATAATAATCTCAACAGTCTTCATAATGTGAGTGCACAATTCTGATTCACTCCCAAATGGTGTAAACAAACTCATTAAGATAGAAGGAAGGGAGAAAAGCATTCAGAGAGGTGGGTAGATAGTGCTAGTAGTGATGAGAGGTTAGAGAACAGACAATCCTGTAGGAAAAAAAATGCAAAAAAATAGCAGTTAAGGCGTTCTATTTGGAAATGTCAGAAGGAACAACTGAAGAATTGAAAGTGATTGTCTTAATGGGGTAAGAATCAAGAGTCCGAAGGCATAGGGCAGGAGGATGTGTTTTGTTATAAGTCTCATTGTCCAATTTAACTTTATGCATTTGTTTTACTTTGATAAAAAAATTTTAGCCCTAGCTGGTTTGGCTCAGTGGATAATGTGTCAGCTTGTGGATTGAAGGGTCCCAGGTTCGATTCCAGTCAAGGGCACATGCCCTGGTTGTGGGCTCAATCCCCAGTAGAGGGCCTGCAAGAGGCAGCCAATTGATAGTTCTCTCTCATCATTTATGTTCCTATCTCTCTCTCCCTCTCCCTTCCTTTCTGAAATCAATAAAAATATTTTTTTAAAAATTTTAAAGCAAACCAAAATAAGGAAAAAGAGTTCAATAAGGGAAAAAAGTACAGTCCTTTAAGAAATCAAGGTTTAAAAAAATGGTGGCTAGGCTATGAAAATAATATTTTATTTAGAATTACCTAAAAGGTTGCCATACACAATCACAAGTTTCTTCCTTACAATATGTAAGGAGTACATGAGGCTTAAAGTTTAATATTAATAGGTGCTAGCTTTAAAAAAAAAAGTGTGTTTTAAGTCTGTCGTTAGCATGTAGGGCAGCACTCTAAAAAGATGCATTAGGAAGGCAATAAATATCTTCACTATTATAAGCTCCCAAAGCCAACAGCTGTAGCTGTAAGTTGCCAGGAGCTATGAATAAGTTGTAAAGCAACTCATTACAGACAAAATGGTAAAACTTTTCTTCAAAGTAAAATAAAAAGTCAGAGCAGGTCCCTAATATTTCATTGTAATGAGAATCTCACCCATTTGTATCTGGGTGCTCTTGTCTTATGCTGTGCTTCATCTCAATTATTGTATTTAATAAAATTGGAAATTTCCTTTAATATGTTATTAAATACTTTCTACTAGGGTAAGAATAAAAGGGTGAACTCTCACTTTCTTTTGGTATTGATGCCTAAGAAAGGTCTAAAAGTTGAACATACAAGAAAGATGGGTGCCAGAATCATCAGATGCCTATTACAGCAAGGAGGATTTTTCTTATACCTTCAAAGCTGGATCTCAAATCTTCAAAGGAGGTACAAGTTTATGATGCTTTACTAGTCATAATCTGCCATGCTCACTCACCTCTAGGCCTTCATATATATTATTCCTTTTGCTGGAACACTATAATATCTCAGCTGAGATACACTTTTTCAGAAAAGCCTTCTCTTGATCCCCAAGTATCAAACATTCCTTTTAAATGTTCTCATAGAATTAACTCTGGTCACCCCTACCTATATCACTCACAAGACATGAGCTCCAAGAGAGCAGGGACCATGTCAGGAATGTTCACCATTGTATTCTAAGCAACTGGCACATGCCATCCACTAAAAAGACTGAAAAATGCTGTAGGAATATCTAATTTTGATAGGATCTAGTATATCACTTGTATTCAAATACTGCTAACAGCACATACACTTAAACAACAACAAAACCCAACAAGATGTCCTTGATGCTAGGTAATCTACTCCACTTACAGTCCAGAAGGAAATAGAGTTTGGGAAAAGAAAAGAGTTGAGAGTGAATGTTTACTAAATGGAAAAGGGTAAAAGATAGGAAAATCAAATTTGGTTGTCCAGCAATATGGGATTAATAGATGTTTATATTTTAGAATCCATTTTAGAAAAGTATTATATACATTACCTTAGCATCTGTTTTCAGTTGTGTGAGATAAAATCTCCTCCTCTGATTTGCTTTTTTATTTTGAACAATAATTTCACGCCAATTTCTGCTCACGCTCCAAACACTATGACAAAAAGATCAGTCCTTATATTATATATATACCACAAGATTAACATTTTCTGCATATGGCAATTAATAAGAAAAACTGTTTTTAAAGATTTTGGACAGTAAATTTTAAACCTAAAATTTACATTAAAAATGTGATTTAAACTATATCAGTTTCTTATGGTTTCACCATATGAAAGAAATCCTATTAAATATATGTCAGCATTACGTTGATAAAATATTACTTTATAAATGGTTAAGGGGAAAACACAGTTTAATATAAAGCCAATATAAGTCTATGGAAGACTGATTAAGAGGATTTCATTTCAAATGTGATACTAAGATTGAAAATTTGGACATGACTTGCAGCAAATGATTATCATTTATAGCATAAAAGGTTTTTTGTGCCCTGGCTGGTTTGGCTCAGTGGATAGAGCGTCGGCCTGCGGACTGAAAGGTCCTGGGTTCGATTCCGGTCAAGGGCATGTACCTTGGTTGCGGGCACATCCCCAGTGGGAGGTGCGAGAGGCAGCTGATCGATGTTTCTCTCTCATCGATGTTTCTAGCTCTCTATCCCTCTCCCCTCCTCTCTGTAAAAAATCAATTAAATATATTTTTTTTAAAAAAAGGTTTTTTGTTTTTTAAATCAATTTCTCTTATAAATGTATTTAACAAATCTGTCATTTTCATTACACAAACATAAGAACAATCAATCCTTCATTGGAAGTACTAAATGTCAAATAATAAATACTATTATGGGCAGCACTACAAAATTTCTATCTTATAAATCACAGTTTAAGAGAACGAAGCAGCTAAAGAAAAAAATTATATTCAGTGATTGCTTATTAATCAATAACTTTGACTATACTCACTATGAAAGAAAAGGTAATCCTTCAACTGTTAATCTGGTCTTTTTATTACTCTAAACTAACTAATTACTAAAAGACAGTTGAAAAACAAAGTCACATATGGAAGACAGTATGGAGTTTCCTTAAAAAACTGAAAATGGAACTCCCATTTGACCCTGTGATCCCACTTCTAGGAATATATCCCAAAAAACCAGAAACACCAATCAGAAAGGATATATGCACCCCTATGTTCATAGCAGCACAATTCACTATAGCTAAGATCTGGAAACAGCCTAAGTGCCCATCAGTAGATGAATGGATTAGAAAACTGTGGTACATCTCCACGATGGAATACTATGCTGCTCTAAAAAGGAAGGAACTCTTACCATTTGCAACAGCATGGATGGAACTGGAGAGCATTATGCTAAGTGAAATAAGCCAGTCAATGAAGGAAAAATACCACATGATCTCACTCATTCATGGATAATAGAGACCATTATAAACTTTTGAACAATAATAGATACAGAGGCAGAGCTGCCTCAAACAGATTGTCAAACTGCAGCGGGAAGGCCGGGGAGGGTTGGGGGGCAGGAGGTAGGGTGGTAAGAGATCAACTAAACGACTTGTATGCATGCATATAAGCATAACCAATGGACATAAGACACTGGGGGATAGGGGAGGCTAGGGGACTGTCTAGGGCGGGGGGATAAAATGGACACATATGTAATACCCTTTGTAATACTTTAAGCAATAAAAAAAGAAAAAAAAAAAGAAAAACAAAGTCACATATTAAGAAGGGCCCCCCAGTTAATACTTGAGCTGTCAACACTACTATTCTTCCAGCTACCATGGCTGCTTCAGTTGCCATTGCCTCTCCCTAAACTGGTACATGTATCTTATAGCAGAATGACGGAAAGAAACACGCAGAAAGTCACCCATTTATTGGGAAGAAATGAACTGTACACTGGGTATTTGCCACAGCTATTTCAACTAACTATAATCTCCAATTACCAAGAATGAACACTGCTGCCGAAACCGGTTTGGCTCAGTGGATAGAGCGTCGGCCTGCGGACTGAAGGGTCCCGGGTTCGATTCCGGTCAAGGGCATGTACCTTGGTTGCAGGCATATCCCCAGTAGGAGATGTGCAGGAGGCGGCTGATCGATGTTTCTCTCTCATCGATGTTTCTGACTATCTCTCTCCCTTCCTCTCTGTAAAAAATCAATAAAATATATTAAAAAAAAAAAAAGAATGAACACTGCTAACATTATACAGGCATTCTACAGTACAAATACTATAAATTTTAAGGGCTGGGCAGGAAAGGCAATTATTAAAATACTAGAGGTCCAATGCATGAAATTCGTGCGGGGGTGGGGGTTCCCTCAGCCCAGCCTGTGGCCTCTCGCAATCTGGGACCCCTCACTCCTAACTGCTCACTTGCTTGCTCCTTATCACCGCCTGCTCACTCCTTACTGCTTGGCTCACAGCTCCTTAGCACTGCCACAGAGGCCAGAGAGGCTCCCGCCACTGCCACTGCGTCATCAGCCATGAGCCAGGCTTTTGGCTGAGTGGTGCTCCCTCAGTGTGTGTCATAGTGACTGGTCGTTCTGGTCATTCCGGTTGTTCCACCAGAATGGTCGCTGGGCTTTTATATATCGACTAGTGGCCCAGTGCATGAAATTCATGCATGGGGCGGGGGATTCCCTCAGCCCAGCCTGCACCCTCTCCAATCGGGAACCCCTTGGGTGATGTCCGACTGATGGTTTAGGCCTGATCCCTGGGATTGAGCCTAAATCAGCAGTCGGACATCCCCTCATAATCTGGGACTGCTGGCTCCTAACCACTCACCTGCCTGCCTGCCTGATTGCCCCTACCTGTCCTCCCCTGCCAGCCTGATCTCACCCCCAACTACCCTCTCTGCCTTGGCCCCCACCACCATGGCTTTGTCCAGAAGAAAGTCGTACACCAGAAGATGACCCGGTTTAATTAGCATATTACCCTTTTATTAGTATAGATGACTAAGTATCAACTACTCCCAGAAGTGAATACCCAAAAGCATCACCTTAAGTTTTTATTTTAACTAGTCATACTCCAGCATATAAAAATAAAATTCCTATATCTATCTCAACCATCACTTAACTTTTAAACAAATTATCTCATTTGAACATTTTAAAATATGTACACATATATGTGCACTAATCTGTTTATTATCCTACTTGAGTCAAACCAAGTACATTCCTGATCAAGTCTATTTGGAAAGGCTTTACACCCTAATGAGTTTGTGGAAAATTCTAGATTAGAAATTCTAGATTAGAAAACTTAGAGGATCAATTGTAGATCTAGATCTATCCTTATATCCTTGAATTATTAGCTGCTCAACTTTACATCTCTGGAGCTCAGTTTCCTCGTTTTCAAAATATAGGATTGGACTAGATATGTCAGACTTCCAGTTATGAAATTCTACAATTCTCTACAATAGCCTACAATTTATGCAAGGAAGGTGAAGCAGGGCTCTAATAGAAATTGTGTAGCCATAAAAACAGTAAGGACTCTATGAACCAAACTCTTGACATATCCCTATCAAAAAGAGGTACACTAACTCTCCTGCATGTCCTCCCCCAACCATTACCTTGAAGAAATCCTGTTTCATATGACTTCCTGCCTTGCTAGTTATGGCATTCCCAAGAGTCTTGTCTTCTGATAGTCCTGGGACTCTTCAAAATTGCCAGTATGAACAGGGTCTCACTTTAGACTTTGTAACCCTAGTCCCCACCCTCAATACTCCTTAATGTCTTGGTTTTCTCTTTAGTTATATAGCAGCACTCAATACACTGAAACCTCTGGGATCACAAATTCTTCAGTTTCTAATCCCTTAAAATTCCCCAAATTAATTTCCATTGATGTTAGCAATTAAAATGAAATAATCTATATTCCCTTGGTCTCTGGAACTTAAATAACTAAATGCTATCCTTTGTATATTGTAATTTCTTAGTCACCATAATGCTTTATATTATTTCTGACCAAGTATTATACTTTACTAAAATTTTCAATCAGACAACAGGATGTGAACTAATTAAATAAATCATTAAATAACTTTCATGGAATAAAGCCTGCCATTTTGAAAATCTAAAGTACAACTTTTATAAACTCTCCTCCCAAATGACAGGGACATGAACATTATCCCAAAGACTATATTATTGCTTCTAAAGCAGGCTTTTAGCCTGGCTAGTGTGGCTCAGTGGATTGAACCAGGTTGCAGGCTCGATGTCCAATGTGGGGCTTGCAGGAGGGAGCTGATAAATGATTCTCTCTCATCATTGATGTTTCTATCTCTCTCTCCCTCTCCCTGTCTCTCTGAAATCAATAAAGATATACATATTTTTAAAAGTTGCCCAGCTGGTGTGGCTCAGTGGTTGAACATTGACCCAGAAACCAAGAGGTCGTGTTTCAATTCCTGGTCAGGGTACATACCCAGGTTTTGGGTTCGATCCTCAATACAGGGCATGTAGGAGGCAGCCAATCGATCATCAGTGTTTCTATCTCTCTATCCCTCTCCCTCATTCTCTCTCTCTTAAAAAATTAATAAAAACATATTTTTAAATTTCTTAACATGTTAAAAGTCTTTTATTTCAGAAAAAAAAAATATTTCTTACCTGCATAGGCTTTCTGCAGACAAGGAATCTAAAACAACTGCAAGAATATGCTTTAGATTTCTATATTTTAATTCTGTTAAGATGTCCAGTTTTTCTATACCCATTTTCTTGCCAATCAGTCCTGCAAGTACGCACTGCAGTACAGCTATTTTCGCCTCATCCCTGTCTTCTAAGAATTCGCGTGTACCACTTTGCTGGCATCTTCTCTTTTTGTTTTTCATAAAGAGCTCATGCACTAACTGCAAGGCTGGGGTGTTTGATAAATTATTAAAACCTAAAATCAGTTCCTCACTCTGACTGTCACTGCTGGGCTGACTGTCTGAGATGTCTGAAGAAGCTGCTGGTGTTATTTCAGATTCAGAGTGGATGACCTGGCTTTCCTCTTCTGTCTCAGACTGTGAGCCTTGCTCCCGAAGGGTGGACAATCTTCTCAACCTTCCAAGGCGCCTTGACCTTCTTATGGTGTCCTCCACTTTGAGAGTTCCCTTATGTTTCTGAAGTAGCTCTTGAAAAGAACTTTCCTGGTCGGAGAGGGAATCTTCTGATTTATCCAAGCAAAGTGAGTTAAAACCACTGTCTTCAGGTGTTGAAATATTGCCTCTCACTTGAGGAAAAAACCTTTGACCTGCCTTAAATTTAATATTTGCTACAAGGTTACTTATTGGAGCCACAAATATGTCCTCATCTGTTTCACAAGTTGTTCCACTACTAGAGGAGTCCAGAAGTTTGGGAAATGTATTCTCATCGTTAACACATGGACTACTATCACTAAAGTCATGGGTGATAGAGTCTTTAAAATTATTGCCCTGAATTGGTGATATACATTCATCTTCAAACAGGCTACAGTCATCTTTGGAGTCATCAACTGTGGAAGTCTTCTGTTGAGAAAAATTAAGTCTCAATTTTTGAGGGCTTAAAGTCGCTTCTTCTGTTTTCAAAGTACTAGTAACTAAAGCACTAAAATTATTTTGCCTTGGAGAACCTGAAGCACTGCTTGGAATATCTTCTTCAAAGTTGAGAACTTCGCTTATACTACTTTCTATAGAACTATTGTCTGATTCATAGTTTCCCTTCAGAGGAGAGAAAGATACATCCAGCCTTCTGCGCCGCCGTAAATAACGTTTTCCACCAAGTTTAGGAGTCTCACAAAAGCCTGGGGGTATGGCTGATTTCTTCCTAAAGATGAGAAATCTCTTTTTTTTAGTAGGGGTCTCTAAAGGATCTGTTAAGCCCGGACTTACAGGTTCAAAAAACTCATAGTTTATTGTTGGGTCATCTTCCTGCTTTACCAAAAATAATGTATTATCAACGCTGTAAGATTTTAACAACTCACTGTAGCCACTATCAAAATCTTTGAAGCCGGTGTACTTGATAGTGACAGTAGAAGAGTCCATCTCATTTCCTACTCCAGTTCCAACCTGACCTGAATGCCTTTCTGACATCTTCAAAACCTGTTTCTAAAACATGAAAACAGATTTTATTCTTCCTTTCAAATGCACAGCCTGACAACTTACACCAAAATATACTATTTGTGATGAGTACAGATAATAACACAAATTTTATAACAATACAAAAGTTATTTTTTACTTGACTATGCATAGTCTAAGCATCATGCACAGTTTCTTGAACCATACTTGAGGAGAAAAAAATCTGGCAGCATAATTTTTACATGATTTTATTACCTTATGGTTTTAATGGCATTAAAGTATAACAGCACTAAAATATCACTATTTGTGGGAAATCCACTCTTTATAATGTTCTTGAAATTCCAAATAAAAATTTCAAGTAAATTAAAGAAGAAATGTGAATCAATAATTATATATTAATAAGGAATGACACTAGCAAATACTTTACTCCTTAATTTTTCCAACAGTATCATCACATTCCTTCTTTTTAGAAACTCAAATTAAATCTTAACTCAAAGGAAGATATCAAAGGATACTAAGATAACTGTTAATCTTTCAAAGTTTTCTCCAGATCAAATATAATTTTTCTCTATTAAAAAATCATGAGAAGATATATTTTGACTGCAATGGGAAAGTAATTTATTTATGCCTAAGTTATATCAGTTAAATATTTGAATGCATGAGGTGGTGTTTTTTTTAATTGCTATTCTAACCACAAAATCAAATGGTTTCTTTATAATGATCATTATATCATTATTACTGGGCAAAGTATGTCTTTTTCAACCTATATTTTTTTATATATTTTATTGATTTTTTACAGAGAGGAAGGGAGAGGGATAGAGAGTTAGAAACATCGATGAGAGAGAAACATCGACCAGCCGCCTCCTGCACACCTCCTACTGGGGATGTGCCTGCAACCAAGGTACATGCCCTTGACAGAATCAAACCCGGGACCCTTCAGTCCACAGGCCGACGCTCTATCCACTGAGCCAAACCGGTTTGGCTCAATCTATATTCTTTCTGGCAAACTTCACATGTTTCTTTATGATCTAGATCCCCTAGATCCTGAGAATCACTGCTCTTTTGCACATGCTTACCAGCCAAGACTATCAACTTTTGCTTTCTAGAATTTGTATTATATTTTAAAACAATTTGTTTTCAATATATTAATAAAATAGAATATGTTTTAACATTTCACCCCCAACCACGAATGTTTCCCCCTTCTCTAAGATTCATTCTGGTAATCAACAGTTTCGTCCATGTCATTTGGCAAAATTAAGGAGTCCTTTCAAAAAGTTAAAACAAATGCAACTATTCTACACTTCACCACTAGGTGTCTCACCGTGCTAGCCTTTGGGAAACTGAGAGGCAAATTGTCAAAAACAAAGTGGAGGGGGGGGAGGTTGGCTAGAAGGGGTGAGTGGGAGTGGGAGAAGGGGGAGATATGTAATACTTTTAACAATAAAGATTTATAAGAATAAAAAATATTACTCCATAAAAAGAACAACCCATAGGCTACTTGTTATAAACAGAAAAAAAAACCTTCCTAAATTTTTTTCCTGTTCATCTACACATTTGAAGTTGCCTCAGACGTGCTATCTTTGTTGTCAACATGGTCATCTTTCTACTATCCTGACATTAGTCTGAAATAAAACTTGGTTCTTCAAAACTAATTTTTAAATTATTTAAAATTATTCATGCCCGCCCTCGCTGGCTTGGCTCAGTGGGCGGAGCCTCGGCCTGCGAACTGCAGGGTCCTGGGTTCAGGTCCCGGCAGGGCGCATGCGCAGGATGGGTTGACCCCCCCCCCCCCCCCCAGTAGAGGTCGCGCAGGAGGCAGCCGATCAATGATTCTCTCATCGCTGATGTTTCCATCTCTCTCTCCCTCTCCCTTCCTCTCGGAAATCAATACAAATTCTTTAAAAAAATAAAATTATTCATGCCAGATCACGGAATTCCCATGGACTTACTTAATTTTACTGACTCAACAGTTCACTGATGAATCCAACAAGCCGCCTCAATATTATTCAGTTTTTCACACCAGGCTCCTGAAAAAGGGTTGAGAACGATTCTCTCTACTGTGCTCTTAGAAAGGAGGGAGAGAGGAAAAAAAAGAGCACTTATCAAATAGGAGAATGAAATACTTAACTATATTAAAACCAAATCTCCTTCGTCTGATAAAGTGGAAAATCTTACCATCCGTAAATCTTGAGCTCTTAGATGCCAAAGTTAAGTGGGTTTCCACACAAGAAAATCTCTCCCTTTGCCTTTAAAATTCATGTCAGAGGAATGCCGCTTAAAGAGAAGAGTTTAGCGAGAATCACTAACCGAAACGGGCAGCAGCCCGGTGACTGCTAACCGTCGAGGGAAAGCAAAGTGCGGCGCAGGGGTTATTTCGAACACTTGGAAAGGCCTAAAGCACATTACATTTCCTCCGGCTTTTCCTGACAACAGGAAACGTAACCGCCTTGTTTCCTCCAGCTAGTGCTGGAACTGAGGAAAAGCCCCAAATTCGGGTTTCTGGGGCCGCAGTGTGAGCGGGGCGCCGACTAGCCTCCCCGAGGTGCTCTGGGCGCGCGCGGCCTGGTAACGGTCTCGCCGCCGCCTCCCTCCCGACCTTCCCCCGCGGGGCGGCTGCGGCCTGGAGAGCCGCTGACAGGCCGAGGGCCAGCGGTGTCACCTGGAGCCCAGAGAGTGAAGGGACGGCTTCGAGGCGCTCCCTACTCCCGGCACCTGGAAAACAAAGTGGGGCGCGGGGCTGAGGGACGCCCCGAGGCTCCCTCTGGGCCCCACACCCCGAGACCCCCACTGCCACCCACTGGAGACCAAGGTACCGCCACACCCACGGGGCCGGACGCCGAGCCGAAGGGCGGGAGGGGAGAGAAGCAGCTCTGCCTGGTGCGCCCGGGAGGAGCCGTGGCCTCGCCCCCAGGGAGATCCGCTATGGCAACGCCCACGCCAGGTTCGCGTGGGGCCGCTGAGCGTCCCTCCTCCGGTTTGAACTGCCCGCCCCGAGTAACCGTTACGCCCCCACCGTCCGCCCCGCCCCTTCCTCCGGCCCCGCCCCAGTCTCTGCTCAGCCCCGCCCCTTCCTCCGCCCCAGTCTCTGCTCAGCCCCGCCCCCACGGGCCTCCCTGCGCCTCTCAGACCCCGCTCCAGTCTTTGCTCCGCCCCGCCCCGCCCCTCCCCGCCCGTGCCCTGCAGGCCCCGCCCCCACAGTCCTCCTGCGCCTCGAAGGTTCCGCCCCCGTCTTTGCCCCGCCCCTCCCCGCAGGCCCCGCCCCCACAGGCCACCCTGCGCCCCGCAGGCCCCGCCCCAGTCTTTGCTCCGCCCCGCGCTCCATCCGCCCCGCCCCAGACTTCGCTCGGGGGATCTCGTCCTCTCCTGCCTACCCTTCCTCCCCACCCAAAGCCGCACGAGGGCTTCCCAATCTGATAGGCTCTTCCTCTCCTCATTCTCACTTTGGGGAGCTTTATAGAGAGGATACTAGGTCCTATAGTGGATGCCATTAAAAACAATGTAGGGGAATATTTACTGGAAAATGTTTCCAGAGACAAGTCCGAAAAGCAGGTGACAAACAGAATGACCTCTTTTAGGTTAGAAGCACAGATATGCGCAGTCTATGGTCTAAAAGGTCTAACTTGGTTACAGTACGTATTTCTAGACAGGATTGTGCTTGGTTTTTAGGCATCTAAAAGCGGATGTTTTATCTTATTTTACTGGGCACCTTTTATAAACCAGGCTTCATCCTTCTCCCTAGTCTCCTTTTCCTGGCTTCTTTTTCTCTGCCTAGTCCCTAAAATGGAATTCCCTACCTCAGCCTTTTCCTTACTTGTACCATTCTGTGCTAACATAGCTCTCCTTCAAAGCTTCAGTCATTACTTTTAAGCCAGTCGCAGCTGCCACCACTCTACTCCGACTGGACATTTCTCCATCTGTTGCCCCTTAGTCATCCAAAAGGACATAAAGTCAAATTCACTAACAATTATTAAGCTCCAACGATGTGCCAATTACTGGTCTGGGTACTGGAAATCCAAAGAGGAGTAAGGCACAGTTACTGCCCCTAAGGGGCTCACTGGTGTAAGTGCTATAAGAGAGGAACAGCAGTGGCCCAAAGAAAGAGGGGTGAGGGGGCAGAGCTAACTTCATAAAGTGAGGTGGATTTTGAAGGACAAGCGACAATTCAAAAGGCATGTAAGCACTGGCCTTTGGGTTCAGTGAGTTGGAGCAGCGTCCTGTGCACCCGAACATCGTGGGTTCAATTCCCGTCAGGGCACATAAAGTTGCGGGTCTTGTCCACGGTTGGGGTCCACCGGAGGCAACTGATGTGTCTCTCACATTGATGTTTCTCTCTCTCTCTCTCTCTCTCTCTCTCTCTCTCTCTCTCTCTCTCTCTCATCTCTCTATCCCCCCTACCTCCTCCCTTCCACGCTCTCTCAAAATCAATGGAAAAATGCCCTTGGGTGAGGGTTAACAACAACAACAACAAAGAGCAGTTAACGTGGGATTTCAAACACAAAGCAAAATGTGAAGGCTCTGGTTGGATGGTTCCGTTGGAGTGTCATCCTATGCAGGAAAAGGCTTTTGATTCCTGGTCAGGTCGGGGACAGGTGATCCATGTTTCTCTCTCACATGTCTGTGTCTGTGTCTGTGTCTGTGTCTGTGTCTATCTCTCTCCCTTATTTTCTCTACCAAACACACACACACACACACACACACACACACACACACACACACACGCCATATCCTCCAGTGAGGACTTAAAAAAAAAACAAAAAAATGTGCAAGATCAGGAAAATTGAAACAGTTGGGCGCATTAGAGAAATTACATTTGTTATAGCTGGAAACAAAGATTTGTTTGAGGCAAAGGCGAAAAAAAAATTCTTGAGAAGAGTAAGAAGCCAAGGCATGGAGAGTTGTCCATGCATATTAACTTCAGTGTCTGCAGGTTATCTTCCAGGCAACGCAGCGCATTTTAGAAAGACTCTGGTGGCAGCATGGTGGGCAGAAGGAAGGGAGGTGAGCTACTGCATTACTCTGGAAGAGAGTGGGGGTGGAGAAGAACCTGGGCTCACATGGTACATTGGCAGAACCACTGCCCGGGGGGACATGGAGTGACTGAAGAGTATAGGTTTTTGAGAAATTAAGACGAATTCAGTATGAGGTTGCTGAGATACCTGTAGGACTTAAGGATTCGTGAATTACACATTCTTTTTTAAAAATATATTTTATTGATTTTTTATGGAGAGGAAGGGAGAGGGATAGAGAGTTAGAAACATCGATGAGAGAGAAATATCCATCAGCTGCCTCCTGCACACCCCCTACTGGGGACGTGCCCGAAACCCAGGTACATGCCCTTGACTGGAATCGAACCCGGGACCCTTCAGTCCACAGGCCGACGCTCTACCCACTGAGCCGAACCAGTTAGGGCGTGAATTACACATTCTTTAAGAGAGCGTAGCTCTTCAAACACATCTCTATTACAGCCACACGCCCCGTCTCTGCCCAGCATTTGTAATTCTTCTCCGAATTTTGTCTGAGCAATTTATCACCTTCTAAAACACCATGTTATCTTGTTATCTAGTTATTGTGTTTCATTTTTTTAAAGTATATTTTTATTGATTTTTAGAGAGGGCGAGCGAGAATCGTCGATGGGCTGCCTCCTGCACGCCCCCTCCTGGGGATCGAGCCCACAACCCGGGCATGCGCCCTGGACCAGGCTCGAACCCCGGACCCTTCAGTCCACAGGCCCACGCTCTACCCACTGAGCCAAACCAGCTCCGGCAGAACATCCTTTTCGCGGTTTCTCTCTCACCCCCTCTGCCCGCCTGAAGAAGTGATACTTTCTACCGACTTCTTTAATCAGAAACGCAAGCCTCATGAAACTTGGGGAACTGTTAAAAAAAATGCTTTGCTTTCCTGAAAAATGAAAATAGCCGAGGGCGAAGCGGGAATCTCTGTCCACAGTCCATCGTGCAAAAACCTCGGCTGTTCCGCCGGCTCAATCCGGGCACCTCGGCCCGGCCCAGGACTGAAGGGGAAAAGGGGCGGGGACTATGTTGCGTCATAAGCTGGCGCCGGAAGTGGGGTGCGCACGCCGAGGTGCGGCGCTGTCGGTTTGGAATCGCAGCGGGAGGAGGTTGCCGGTGCTGAGTGAGTAGGGGGCTCGCCTGGTTGGGATTTGGGGTGTATCTGGGCCCAAACCCGAAAGGCGCCCGAGGTTTAAAGGCCGGGTGTGGGGTTGGGGTTGGGCGAGGCTGGGGACAGAGCCGATGCTGTTAGCCCTTTGCCTGGTTTCTTTAGTTTAGCGGCGTAGCCATTGGGGGTTGTTTTATTCGCCTTGTCTCTGGGGCGCACGATCTCCCGTGGAGAGAGGTCAGTTTTTGGCTGTCCTTTGCGAAAGTTTGGAGAAATGGGACTTTTCCTTGTGCTGAGTGAGAATGCGAGCTTTGCAGTCAGTCCTGAACTCGTCTGCCTCCTCCTGATCCTGCGTTATTAGCTTCTCTAAGCCCGGGTTTCTTCAGCTTAGGAATAAGCGTAATGCCTGGCGGGACTGTTGTAAAGATGATCGTAAAGTAACAGGTGTAAGTGAGATCGCATATGCGAAGCGTTTATTACTGTGTCCGGTTTGTGGATAAGTGCACAATACGTTGCGGGGTGTTGTTTTGTTGTTGTTTTATTTCGCCCTTTAGACCTATGCATGGTATTTGGAAAAGCACAGATTAGGAATGGGGACCTTTTCAGCCTTCTCTGGGAAGAACGAGGGCTGGTTGGGTGTGTGATGCTCCGTATTGAATCTGATTTCAGGGGTTAACAATGGACACCCAGAAGGACGTCCAACCCCCCAAGCAGCAGCCAATGATATATATCTGTGGAGGTAAGAGTAGCACTTACATGAAGTAAGACGATTTTGCTTCGCTTTTTAAAAATTACTATTTTCTCTTTGGCTTAAATGAGTCGCTCGCCTTTAAAATTATGAAGCAGAAACTTTAGCCACCATGAAGATCCTCTCAAGATTTTATTGTCCCTCCTAGAAAAAGTGCTTGCCCAGACTCTTCTTCCCCCCTTAATATATTGGTAATAAGCCTTGGCTGGTGGCCAATGGTTAGAGCGTCGGCCTGGGCATCAAAGGGTCTTGGGTTGGATTCCCGGGGCATCCGTGTCTGTCTCTCTGTCTCTCTCTCTCTCTCCCTCTGTCTCTATCTCTCACCCCCCCCTTCTCCCTCCCTTCCAGTCTCTCTAAAAATCAGTGGAAAAATATCCTCAGGTGTGAATTAAAGAAAAAGTGATTTGAGTGAAAAATATTGTTAAGATTTGCTTGTCTGTAATGTTTTCCTTTTAGGTACTGAATTAATGTGTTTACTTTTCTAGAATGTCACGCAGAAAATGAAATAAAATCCAGGGATCCAATCAGATGCAGAGAATGTGGATACAGGATAATGTACAAGAAAAGGACTAAAAGATGTATCCTTTTAACTATGCTTTCTAAATAAGAGGTAGGAAGAAATTAAGAATAATGCTTGGGTTGATACTCAAAGACTAATTTCTGGTAAAAATGGTAATAACTTTTGGATTTCTTACCCCCAAAAAAGACAGCATTTTCATGGACCAGTATGTCAGTGTATAATCAGATACTATATAATCTTAATACTAGTTGATTTTGGTTCTCCTAAGTCTAATTTTCAGGGATTCTGTGTTTAACTAAATACTCATGTGAGCTTGAGTTTATGGATAAACTAAATTATAGGAGAAATACAAATATTATGTATGCTACCAAATGGAAAAAGTGAGCCTTTCAAATTAGTTGAAAGACTGAGAGGAAATTGTCGTGTAGTAAAAATATGTTTTTATTGATTTTAGAGAGGAAGGGAGAGGGATAGAGAGAAACATTGAAGAGAGAAAACATCGATTGGCTGCCTCGTGCATGACCCCCACTGGAGATCAAGCCCAAAACTGGGGTATGTGCCCTGACGGGGAATCGAACTGATGACCTCTTGGTTCATGGGTGGGTCAATGCTCAACCATGGAGTCACATGGGCTGGACTGCTTCATTGTTTTTTGGCACATTGGTCTTTTGTATCGTGGAAAGAGTGGAAAGACAGCTAATAAAAATAGTCATAATGATGAATTCTATACTTTTGGGCTTTTAAATTAAATTACAAACTAGCACATTGTAAAGAGAAAGTGACTTGGAAGTATTAAAGTCTTTTATATAACTTACTCTTTTTGTCCTTAACTCAGTTTTCTACAGTGGTGGTTTTTGACGCTCGATGAAATGGAATTCAGAAGAATATCTGTTTGCATTTGGATTTGCTGTTGTTGTATAGTTTTTGATGAGTATACTTATCTTTATGAATACAACTACTAGTATATACATGATTTCATTTTTAAAACCATATTGTATTTAGGTATCTATTATAAAGATTTTTTTTGTTCAGTTCCATGATTTGTAATTTAATTTTGTGTGTGTGTAATTTAATTTTGTTGTATATTTCACCTGACATGAAAAAGGTTAAAAGTGCTTCGCCAAACCACACTTTTAATCAAAACCGAGAGTCATTGGGGCCCTTGTTAAAAATAAAGTTTTCTAGGGCTCTCTAGGTGTGATTCAGTTCGTTCCTTGGAAACCACTGTTTTATATTATCAATTGTTAGTAAAATCTCCAGCATCGTTTTGTGTGGAGTATAACAGTACACTTACTCTCAGTGTGCATACATCATGCGGAGTTACATTTTTCATTTGTTACTTGAAGGAGGCCTTTCTGTATTTGTATGTAATGCTTGACTGGTTTTTAAATCTTGGACAAGGGAGAAGAAACCAATGGTTGCTTTCTATAAGGGAAAATCAACCCCACATACATACAGATGAAGACTATTAAGGCAGGTGCAGTTCCAGGTGTAATCATTCATTAAAGTAAAAAAATCTGCTTTCACGATATAAAAAAGTAGGGGTTGGTTTACACTGAATTACTAGATAAATGTTTAAAACTTTTGTCTTGATTTTAGGGATATCGATAGTTTGATACTCCATGTGTGTCCAATATTATCATCATTATGGATCATCACATTGGTTTCCCTAACATTCATTTGAAGGTCTGAAATATTCCAAGTTCTATAAAATTTATTATGTACTATACAAAGTACCACCATGCTCATATTTTTAAAGAGTTCTTCTTGATCTGGGTTTTCCTTTCGCCATGGCTTTCATAATTTGGTAATTGTGCTATATTCCTTCTTGACCTTGTCTTTTTTAGACAAGAGGGTTCCAACAAATAAGATATCTCTTTATGGAAAACCCCAACTCATTGGATAATGTTGCTCTTAACTGCGCTGATTCCATCATAGATCCCTTTCCTGTCAGTAATTTAATTGAATATTGTTATTTGGTTAACTAGACAGATGTTTAATGGAGAAAGTATTACCTCGGGAACTCACCATTTCAGTCAGTTACTTCCCTCTTTGTGTCTTCATCTATAAAATGGAAATGATTTTATCTCTTGCCTATCTGGACAGTTTTAAGAAAAAAAATGATACAATAAATATAAAATTGCTTTAAAAAATTCTTTTGAATAGTGCTCTGTGAATATAAAAATCTGGGCTTGAAGTTCACACATCACTTGTTCGCTACTAAGCTGCTTACTTAGACAAGCATGTCCATGAGAAAGGCATGGAAATTGGTTCACATCCAGTCCTGCTACTCAGTGACTGGCCAGTTAATTTATTTCTTTTAACTTCAGCTTTATTGTCAAAGTGGAAGAGTTAATGATGGTCGTCAGTACAGTACTTGGAGACTCTGAAGCTATTTTCAGAGATTTAAGGTATGAAAAATTCAAAAATATGTGGAATCAGAAATGACCAGTCCTAAGGAATAATAAATATCCCTTGTCACTGGCAGTATGATCTTACCACGGTTCACTTTCCTTGTTTGTACCATAAGCACCTACCTCAAAGGTTTGTTGGAAGATAAAAGAATCCATAAAAACTCAGCCTAATAATAGCTCATGTTAATTATTATTACCATTACTGTAATATTAACGTTTTTCACACACGATTGTTATTGGCCTTAGGATGAGTCTCGCCCAGCTACTCGTTTTGCTGTCCTCCATGCTCTTCACATTGCTCCTTCAAGAATACAAATTTCATGATACCGTCCTGCTGAAAATCCTCAGTGGCTCCTCATTTTGCTAAAATAAAAAATGATTTGGAATACTGTGCTTAGTCCTTGATAATCTGACTCTTACCTCTGTCACCACTTCAGCGGGTGGGTCTAAGATGTTTGCAGTTCCTTAAGCAGGTAAGAGGCCTTTTTTCTTTCTTGCCTGTCCTTTTCCCCAGGCTTTTCTCAGCCTGAAATGAACTAACTTTTCTGGTGCTCTTTGCCAGCATCAGAATTCTGAAGGATTGTTTTGTTGTCTTCTAGCTTCCAGTATTGTTGAGAAGTCCCAAACCATGCTTGTTCTTAATCCTTTGTCTGTGACCCATTTTCTCTCTGTTAAGAATTTTTGCCAGTGCCCTGAAATTTTACGGTATGTGCATTTGTATGGTTTTTTTCCACTGTTTTGCTCACTTGCGTACTTTCAGTCTGGAAACCCAAGCTCTTCAATTTGGGGACATTATCTTGAATTATGTATCTCCTTGTTTCTTGAATGCAATGTCTTCTCTCAATGAAAACCATACCGGTAATTTTCATTGCCTCTATAGTCTTTTTCCTTCAGGTTGCTTTTTATCCTGCTTGTTCATTTAGTATAAATATATATGTACATAATTATAACCAGAAAAAAAATTATGAGTGAAAGAGCTGAAATTTTATAAAACAAAAAGAATTTCCCACAAATGAGCTTTACTGTTTTATTTATCTGAATTGTAGTATATCTTCTTCACTTTTGTATCTAGCGCCTAGTACAGTGTCTGACTCATAACCAGCACTCAGAAAATGTTAAATGCATGAAAAGAAAGAGGGAATCTTGTCTTCATTTACTCTTCTGTATAAAGGGGAGGAAGGAAATCTAGGTTGCAGTGTAGACATCCTGAACGTTTAATTATGTTTCTGTAATTTAGGAGTAGATACCAATTTACCTTGCAGGTAGCACAACAATCCAAAGGAGCAGTATTTTAACTCGATCCGAAAAGAATTGAAAAGGAGAGGAAAGGGAACTCACACTCCCAATGGTCCTCTTTCCTGGTGAAGCTGGCTTCCGTAGCGCCAATCAGCGGGATGGGGTCGGGGACTAGCCAATCACCCGGCAGAGGGCTAGTCCCCGCCCCTGGCGATCAGCCCGTTGCACTTGCTGCTCAGGCGTTGCGACACGCCCCTCCCTGCCACCGCAGCGCAGCGGGTCAGATTTGCTGGGCGCGGGGTTCAGAACCAGGTGAGTACCTGCCCTCCAGGAGTAAATTTCGTGTCCCCGTCGCAGTCCTTCCTCTGCGCCGGGTCGAAAGGCGGACGCGGAGGAGCAAATGCACTGTGGGCTGGAGGGTGAGGGGCGCGTTGTGGCTTGAACAGCCTTCCTAGTCGGATGTTGGGGCGGGGTCGCAGCACGGGGGTTCCTGGTGACCAAAGCCTGGGAGTGGGGAACACATTCATAGGGTCCTAAAGTGCCCCCTGACCGTTGCCAGTTGGCGGTAAGAGCTCGCGGATCGCGGCCAGTCCCTCCGCCCTCTCGAGCTGCGTTGTACATAGAAACCGTTGCTATGGCTGGAGGTTGTCATTTCCTTTCGGCCTCAGGCAGCAGAGGGCGCTCGGCCCCGTGGATCTCGAAAGGATGCTTAAGGGGGAAGAAAACAGGTTTTCGTGTTACTAGTTCATCACAGTTTCCACTGGAGGTATTACGATAAGCTGAGTAGGAAATATGTACAGGAAGTGGATGTGGATCAGGATGATGGAGAAAAAATTAAGGTTTTCCTAATCTGCAACAAAAATTCAAACAGGCGTGGAAGAGTTTTAGAGAGCAAATAAGCCCGGCGGTGTGGCTCAGTGGCTCAGCGCAGACCTATGAACCAGGAGGTCAGGGCACATGCCCAGGTTTCGGGCTCGGCCCCCAGTAGGGGGCGTGCAGGAGCCAGCCGAACATCATTGAGGTTTCTATCACTCCCTCTCCCTTCTCTGAAATAAGTATTAAAAAAAAAAATTTTTTTTAAAGAGAGCAAATAAAGTCTTGTACAAGTTGTATTTTAGAACTTGCGAATATTTTGTAATCTTAAGAATGTGTATCCTACCAACAGTGGTAGTTTTCAAAAAGAATTCTCAGAAATGTTAAAACTGTTCAGAATGAAATTTATTTGATTAGGTAAGAGAAGTCTTATCATTTCAGATGTTTCTCACTATATTTTATTCAAATAATAAAATCTCAGGGGTTGCAAGATACCTTCCATTTAAGGTAATTTATTTTAATCCTATTAGATGTTTAAACCTCTCCTATCAAAGATCCTCCAGCTCTTTGGTAAATTATCCTAAGACAAACGATTGTATTCTGGGCAACATCAATAATTTAAAAATTCTTTATGTTGCTTTCCTGTAACTTCCACCCTTAAAGTTATGTTGTGATGGGAGCCATTCATCATACTAGACCCTTCCGGTATGGTGCAAAAGCCATAATCTCATTTCTCAGCCATATCTCATCCAAATGCTGACAAACTGTTATCTATATTCTATACCTAAGTTAAAGCCAGCAGGAAGATGGAGGTGAAGCTGACAGAGCATCCTCTTCTTCTGCAGAGGTCCGATATATGACTAGACTCATAGAGGGCAGGCATGCTGAAGGAAATACTTCAAGTGAATTAGGCCCATTGCTGCTGCTTATTTTTAAATTTATCACCCAATATACTTTAGGGCAATGATTTTAAAAAAGTATTGCTTTTAGAGATGAAGGGAGAGGGATAGAGAGAAACATCAATGATGAAAAGATTAATTAATCGGCTGCCTCCTGCACACCCCCCATTGGGGATCGAGCTTGCAACCTGGGCATGAGCCCCGACTAGAAATCGAACCCTGACCTCCTGGTTCCAGTGGGTGGGAGTGGGGGCCCAGGTGCGTGGGGCCCAGAGGGCCTCTGGGTGTCTCTCAGCCCCGCGCCCCACTTTGTTTTCCAGGTGCTGGGAGTAGAGAGCGCCTTGAAAGGTCACCCTTTCATTAGTTTCTCCCATATATATACTTTCTCCTGGAAGCTAAAACCCCTTCTCCTTTGTTTAATTACTTCTCCACAATTTATCACCCTTTATAAAAATGGTATATAGGCTCCCACGCTAAACAGATTCTTTGGGTTTTCACTTTTTTGTGAAGCCCCCATGTGCATATAAAATAAATGTTTCCTTCTGTTAATGTGTGTTCTATCAATTTAATTCACAGGGCCTCAGTTACTGAACTTAACTGGATAGAGGAAAGTATTTTTTTACCTTTTTTATAGCACCAAAACCTGCTTAGTCATTGAATTTCAGCATTACGTAAGTGGAGATAATCCATATATGGTACATAGTAATTTAGCTCCATGAATGTTAGCTGTCATTATCAGGGAGAGAGAGTTTAAAATCAGTAGCCTTCCTCCTTTTCTCTAGAAATAAAACATAATTATTTTTTTAAAATATATTTTATTGATATATTTTTTTTTTACAGGGAGGAAGGGAGAGAGATAGTCAGAAACATCAATGAGAGAGAAACATTGATCAGCTGTCTCCTGCACATCCCCCACTGGGGATGTGCCTGCAACCAAGGTACATGCCCTTGACCAGAATCGAACCTGGGACCTTTCAGTCCGCAGGCCGACGCTCTATCCACTGAGCCAAACTGGTTAGAGCTAAAACATAATTATTAAAGAAGTACCTAGCTGGTTACTGCTATCCAAATTGAATATATATATATATATATATATATATATATATATACACACACACACACTAGATTCATAACTTTTCCTGTACTATATTTCAGCCATGACTGCCAAAGATTGCCCATCATTGTTGGGCTTTGGAACCACAAAAACATTCAAAATTCCCGTTGAACATTTGGATTTCAAGTACATTGAAAAATGTTCAGACGTTAAACATTTGGAAAAAATTCTTTGTGTGCTTAGGTAAGCATTTAAAAATCATTTCTAGTTTCAATTTGTCAGTTTTAATTATATTGTTCTTGCCTTCTAAAAGCTGAGGCTGCATTAGGAACGTTGGAAGACATTTTCAAGTATCGCTATTGTTCGTTGTATTTGCCCATATTAGGTTCCACAATAGTGGTTTTGATCCTGTGGTTAGTTTGCAGTGGTCTGGCTGGGTGTACTTCCTCCGTGCACCGTAGGCTAATTTGAGGAGGGCCTTTTTCTTGCTTCCTTCGCATTGTCTAGGAAAAGGTCACTGTGAGAGTCGCCAGGAGGATGTAGGGTAGCTCACCAGCCTATGCTGATAAGGTTATTTGGCCTCTCCCACTTCGTGCCATCTGGTGACTCTGTGAGCTGGTCACTTGGAGGATGGCGGGGAAGCCAGCCCGGAGGCCAGAACAGGAAGCAGGGAACCCGGCCTTCTCTGGTTAAGAACCCCATGGTGGTGATTCTTAAACTTCCATATACATGTGGTTGTTAAAAATGCAAATTTGAGGGTCCCATTCCCAGAAATTCTACTTTGGGAAATCTGGGGTGGGGCCTAGGAATCTGTATTTTTTATTTGTTTGTTTTGTTTGGAATCTGTGTTTTTAACAAGTGCCTGGCTGATTGACATGCAGGTGGTCAAGGGAACCCACTTCGAGAAACACTGTCCCGTGCCACGTATTTCAGGTTTCTTGGGGGGTTTTCCGCTGGGGAGTAGCCTGATGTTGCAGAAGCACGTGTGGAACGTGGCATCCCTACCGTGGCATCTCTGCGGTGGCTCTTTTCTCCCCCGGACCCTTCATCTTACCACCGTGTCCTTTGCTTTTTCTCTCTCATTGCCTTTGGTGTCATGTCCTCCCTAGGCAGCCCTGCTTGTCCCCAGCCAGAGTTGATGTAACAACCTCATCAGTTCTGAAATGGAAATAGGAATCATGTCATTGCTTTCCCTTTTGTTTTCCTCAGCAGTATAAGAACATATTCATGAATATTTGACCAAGGACTGATCAACAAAATGAGAAGTTTACGGGATGAAAGTGTTTGAAAGCCATAGTAATAATGTTGGTTCTAAGAAATTCTATGAATAGCTTCATGAAATTATATTGCATTGACTTGGAATGATGGTTTTTTAATTTTACTTGAAAATGGGATATATTTCTATTTTTCTAAAAATTTAAAAGTGAACAGACTTACAGGAGAAGGGCAAAAATTGATTTTCTTTTCTTTTTTTTTAAATATATTTTATTGATTTTTCACAGAGAAGAAGGGAGAGGTTTAGAGAGTTAGAAACATCGATGAGAGATAAACATCGATTAGCTGCCTCCTGCACACCCCCCACTGGGGATGTGCCCGCAACCAAGGTACATGCCCTTGACCGGAATCGAACCTGGGACCCTTGAGTCCGCAGGCCGACGCTCTATCCACTGAGCCAAACCGGTTCGGCTTGATTTTCTTTTTAATAATAATTAAAAAAAGACAAACTAGAACAGATGTCTCCATTTAACCCTCTAAGAGAGGAATTCTGTTTCCTGGTTGTATTTAGAGTCCTGTTCTAAACTGTTCCTCTGCCATTTTCTTCCCATCCCTTTGGGGGAAGGGACGGAGATAAGCTAGGAGCTCCTCCTTGGAAAGGAAGTCCAGAGTCTCACTTTCTGCCTGCCTCTAATATTTAATCTCCATTTTTAAGTTTAAAATTACCTTATGTACAAAAGGAACATATGTGTGTTAAAGAGGAGAGGAAATGTTATTCATTCACCTTGTAAAGTGTGTGATGGAAATGTGTGTCTTTGGAGCGCCTTCTCTTCCGTTGCATCCCTGCACGGATGAACAGATGATAACGGAGGTTGCACTGGTTGAGGAAGGTGCGTGGGAGCAGCAGCCCCACATGCCACTGTCTGCGGGGCAGTCCTGAGGTCTCCGCAGAGCTCCTGGGCTCCGTGGAACCCAGCCTGCAAACCGCTGGTCTAGCTGATCTCTGAACAAAGCGGCACCTCTAAAATTCTGTACTATTTTTTAAGGTCTGGAGAGGAAGGATATTATCCTGAACTTATAGAGTTTTGTGAAAAGCGCCTTCAAGGATTGGCTCCTCAAAGTAGAGCTTTGAGGAAAGACAAACCTGCAGCGACAGAATCCAGTTTCACAGCGAGAGAATGGGAAAAAATTGATGGCGATATAAAGGTATAGATCAACACCGATTTTTGTGACATTGTCATGTTGTATATATGTCTACCTCACTTATCCAAAATTCTAGGTTTCTTTTTTGTCAGCCAAAGGCTTTTTTAAAAAAAATATTTTTATTGATTTCGTAGAAGAAGGGAGGAGGGGGAGAGAGAGAGAGAAATAGAAACATTGATGATGAGAGATAATCATTGCCCAGTTGACTCCTGCATGCCCCTTACTGGGAATCAAGCCCCCCAACCTGGGCATGTGCCTTGACTGGGAATCGAACCCTGACCTCCTGGTCCATAGGTCAACCCTCAACCACTGAGCCAGGCTGCCTGGGTTCAGAATGCTATGTTTTTACAAACTTTCATCAGCTTTCTCACTTTACCATTTTATTGACTTGAATTTGAAAATCTGGTTATTAATATAGCTACAATAGTGGTTTATGTTTAGAGTTCTTTGACTTTATTTTGGGGGGATAAAACCTCGTTTTTTAAAAATAGTTCATTGATTTTTAGAGAAAGAGGAAGGCATAGGGAGAGAGAGAGAGAGGGAGAAACATTGATATGAGAACATAACATTGATCGGCTGCCTCTTGCATGCCTCAAACCCGCAACCTTTCTGTGCATAGGGTGACACCCAACCAACGGAGCCACATCGCCAGGGCAAAACCTTTTGGTTTTCGTTGCAGAGCCTGCTTTTACCCCAACTGTGTATTCTTTCAGGTCACTTTTTTAGTCAGTCTCCTTCTCATCCCCCTTTCTTTCATGTCTGCCTTGCCACTTCTCCTGCATTTCCCATTCTCTCTCACTCCTTCCTCTCTTCTGCAATTCCTCCTCTCCCTTTCTTCCCTTACTGTGTTTTTATTCTCCTGCTTCTCCTGTTTGCCCCCTCCATCCTCCTTGCCTTCTATACAAATAGGACAGGTAACAGAGTTTATTTCTATATCCCAGAGCCTATTTTAAGAATGTCTAGCAAATATTACACCCTCACTATATATTTGATGAAAAATAAATAATAGAATTTCACAGATAATAAAGAAATACCCTACTCAGTATTTTCCTGGCACCAGTGACAATTTATTTTATTTATTTATTTTTCTTTTAATATATTTTATTGATTTCAGAGAGGAAGGAGAAGAGAGATAGAAACATCAATGATAAGAGAGAATCACTGATTGGCTGCCTCCTGCATGCCCCACTGGGGTTCAAGCCTGCAACCTGGGCTTGTGCCCTGACCGGAATCAATCCGTGACCTCCAGGTTTCTGGGTCAATGCTCGACCAGTGAGCCATGCCAGCCAGGCGACAATTCAGTTTAATGAACATTATTGTGAACCTGTTATATGCCAGACACTGTGCTATGTTCTGGAATCACAAAATGAGATTAAGACATAGGCTCTGCCCTCAAGGAATTTACAGTGTGGTGAAAGGGATGAACACTAAATAGATTATTTTAAACCATTATGCTAATACATGGAGGGGGAACATTTTATCTTTTTTTTTTTATTGTTTTATTGCTTAAGAGGGGGAATATTTTTAAACCAAACCGGAAGCTCAGAGAAAGCTTACTGGGAGAGATGGTCAATAAGATCTTGCAAGATAGTGAGAAGTAGGAAGGCCAACAACAATATGAATTTCCTTAATAATACTGAGCTGTACACTTAAAAATGATTAATAGGGTAAATTTTATGATATGTGTATTTTCCCCAAATAAAAGAAGAGTAGGAAGGGCATTCCAGGTAGAGAAAATGGCACGAGCAAACTGTCACCTAAAAAACTGACGGATCCATGGGGAATTTTGATGACATATAGTCTTTTCTAATGCTTGGTTAATTACTTAAAATTGTATATTTGCCTTCATTTTCCTCCTTTTTCCCCCTCAGAATTGGGTAACAGAAATTAAAAAAGAAGAAAGTAAAATATATTTTCATGAAACTGAAACATTTCCAGCAAAGGAAGAAAATTTGCCTCCAGTTCGTGGTTCAAACAGCCATCTTCATGTTGCCAAAGTAGGCCTTTTGGTGCGGGATGTGGTGGATAGGGGAAGAAGGTTGTGCATGAGGAGAGCTATCTCAGTTTTGTCAGTGCAGCCAAACGGTGATGTGTTCTAGGAGAGCAGGGATTTCTTTCAGCTGGTCATGTGCTATTACCTTCATGAGTAGACCATTGTTCATTAATTGATGAATCAAAATAAAACTGCCTTTTCTTTTGAAGACTTGCATCTTAGATTAATTGCCTTTCTTCATTTTTCTTTTGCTGTTCAGTCTCTTCTACTCTGACCAGTTTTTTGTGTTGTTGTTTGTTTTTTTTTTAACTTTATTTCAGGAGGAAGGTAGAGGGAGAGAGAGATAGAAACATCAGTGACGGGAGAGGATCATTGATTGGCTGCCTCCCGCATACCCCACACTGGGGATCGAGCCCACAACTGGGCAAGTGCCCTGACCAGAAATTGAACTGTGACCTTCTGGTTCATAGTCGACGCTCAACCACTGAGCTACTCCACCTGGGCAAGGGCATATTTATTTATTTATTTATTTATTTATTTATTTATTTATTATTTTTTGTTAATCCTCACCCAACGATATTTTTCCATTGATTTTTAGAGAGTGGAAGGAAGGGAGAGAGAAACGACACATGTTTTTAATATTCTTTGTGATAAAATGGGAAGTATGCAGAAAGCATTTCACTGTGACGTGAAAGATGATTGTTATCTCAAGAGAAGCACTTGTGTGATTGAGTTGGCAGCTTCAGTCGCCACTTTTTTCTGGAATAAATTTTTCTCCAAAAATTTATGATTATTCAGACTTGGTTTTTTGGCAGACATTGCATTGAGAATGAACAAAGTGGGCCTGTCACTTTAACCGACAGTGCTTTTTGCCAGTGATAATACCTGAGCTTTCAAGTACAATCTAGAAGAGTATTTCATATTCTTACGTGGCTCTTGAATACCTGCTTGTGACAAAACAATTTCCCGTACTCAGACTTTTCTGAGGAGCTCCGTGAAGATATTAGCAGATACGGTTTTTTATTGTATGACGAAATGTATGAATATTTGGAAGATCTGCTTAACTCCACGTGACCAATGCACCACGTTACAAAACCGCTCAAAATGGTTTCAGATTATGGCTAACTTCTAAGAAATAATTTAAGAAACTATTTGTGAGCATAATGGCTATTGTTTGCTTCTCTCCCACTGCCTCTGGTGCTTCCATTGGGCATGTGACCCAGGTTGGGCCACTCGCTAGCACCAAGCTAGTGCTTGGTCAGGGATGGGCGCATGGCCCACGCTAGGCAATCAGAACCCTTCCCTGGGATTTCTCTAAAGATGGAGAGCAGAGTCCTTTTCCTTTCTGATTCGGAGGCCTGTGAGGTTATAACTCTAGGCTGCTTGTGGCCATGTTTTCTACTACATGGAGAAAGCAAGTAGCCAGCAGGGAAAACAAAATCAGTAGGCAGAGAGAAGCAGGGATGAGGAAGGGGTGGGGAGAGGAATTGGAGAGAGACCATATGACTCTCTCATCCAGCAGTATCCCTGTCCTGCCTTTCATCAGTTTGGTTACATAAGCCAATAATGTGTTCTTTTTAAATACAATTAGTCCAAGTTGGGTGTCTGTTATTACAAACAAACCAGCTTTGAGTAATACAGCAAAATATTCTCCAATGCCTAGGTTTTAAAAGAATGAGTGATAGTTTATTACTTTTTTATTATCAGAAAATCACTAATAATCATTTCACATGTGATTTTTTAAAAATTTTATGTATGTGCTTAAAGTCCTATAGAGTGCTCTGAGATTAACTACAATTTTTTTAAAATATTTTTTTATTGATTTCAGAGAGGAATGGAGAGGGAGAGAGAGATAGAAGCATCAATGATTAGAGAGAATCATTGATCGGCTGCTTCCTGCACACCCCTTACTGGGGATGAAGCCTGCACCCAGGCATGTGTCCTAACCTGGAATCCAACACTGACCTCCTGTCCATAGGTTGACGCTCAGCCACTGAGCCATACCTGCTGGGCGAATTAGCTACAAATTTAAAATCCTTTGAAGCTTGATATATATTCTTTTCTTAATAATTTTAATACTGGATTTGTTATAGCTTAAAGGGTATGTCTTTTTCTTATTCATTCAGTTTTCTTATTAATCCAATTCTTCACATTGCATTTATAATAAAACCTGCTAATCTTATATTAAGTATGTCTCATAACGTGTGTTTTTATTCTTTTAGGGAAAATGTTCTAAAAGTAGATCGGCTAAAAAGAATATTCCAAGGGATTATGCAGAGTGGGATAAGTATGTTTTACATTTTTTATGTAAAATTTGTCACTGAAAACTTCTCTACCACAAAATACTGTAATAAGTTCTTAATTATTACAAACCTGAACATTAAGAATAGCAAGGTACTTCAGTAGAGTACTCAGAGTATATAGTCTAAGCACTCTTGATCTTGTTTTTCATTAAATAAAAATCTCCTGCATCCTTTTGTTTATGAGAGCAACCACAAATAAATAATATAATCCTTATACCTATCCAAAATAAAAAAGAACAAAAATTTTAAATTGAGAGATTAAAAATGGCGGCAGAGTAAGTGGATGCTGCGGGCACATGCTCCCAGGAACAAACTGGAATTACAACTAAAATACAGAAAAACTTACTGAATAATCAATGGAAAACTCGCAGGCGAGAATTCTGATATCTGAGGAACGAAAGTGGAGACCGCATAGAGACTGATTTATTTTGTATATTGTAAAAAAATAAAATAGTTAAAAAAAATTTAAATTGAGAGAAATGTGTTACAATTTTAATTACAAAAATCTAAATAGTTTAGATCTGATTAATGTTTAAGTTTTCACTAAATTACATGGTTAATAAGAAAGAATACAGAAAACTTGTAATATAAGCTATTATGCATTTTTGGAATGTGTGTTTAAAGGCATGGTGATACAAATACAAGAATATCATTAGTATTTTTTAATGTATTGTATTGTACTTTTTTGTTTTTATTCTTTCTTTTAAGATTTGATGTGGAAAAGGAATGTTCAAAAATTGATGAAGATAGCAAAGAAAAAACTCTAATAAACAACAAGTCACATTTGTCTAAAATTGAGACAAGACTAGACACAGCAGGTAATTGGGGAAATATAAGAACAATTTAGTAGTCTTTAAGTTTTTAAAGTTATAATAAAAACTGTCAAACTAGAGGACATTCTTTCTTTTTTTTAAGTGGTTGCCTCCCACACTGGGATCAAGCTTGCAGCCGAAGTACATGCCCTTGACTGGAATCGAACCTGTGACCCTTTAGTCCATGGGCCAATGCTTTATTCACTGAGCCAAACCAGTTGGGCAAAGGCTTTCTCTTTAAATGCTACAGATTTTCATGACAAGTTTATGCATTTTCTCCTAAAGTTGACCACTTCTTTTTTTTTTTTTTTTTTAATATATTTTATTGATTTTTTACAGAGAGGAAGGGAGAGAGATAGAGAGTCAGAAACATCGATGAGAGAGAAACATCGATCAGTCGCCTCCTGCACATCCCCCACAGGGGATGTGCCCGCAACCCAGGTACATGCCCTTGACCGGAATCGAACCTGGGACCCTTCAGTCCGCAGGCCGACGCTCTATCCACTGAGCCAAACCGGTTTTGGCAAGTTGACCACTTCTAACAAATTCAGATCTATCCTTTATTTAATTTTATATGATTAACAGTTATACTTCTTAAATTTTAGTAAGACTTAAAAATACAAACCATTTTTTACTGTAATTAATTTGTTTTTCATTTCTTTTTTTTAATCCTCTTTTTCCTTCAAATCCCTCAAATTTATTTTCTTTTTGCTTCAAAACAAAATGATGGAACAGTTTGTTTTCATTTGAAGTCCATAGGCGTATAGTACCTTTAAAGAGAAACAAAATCAGTCATAAAATATGGAAACCCTCAAAAATTGTGAATGATTAGAAAAAAGAAAAGAAACTTTACTAAATTTAGGAAATCATTTTTTTTCTTTTAATTATTTACAATTTTCAGCTTCTCTTAAAATAAGCATTCTTGGATTTAACATTTTGTAAATATTCTATTAAATTATACGTTTACTTAAAGCAGGTACCATTTGTTTCTAGGTCTGACTGAGAAGGGAAAGGATTTTCTTGCTACTCGTGAAAAGGAAAAAGGAAATGAAGCTTTCAAGTCAGGAGATTATGAAGAGGCTGTGAAATACTATACAAGGTGAGCAGATTTTTGTGTGGTTTAAACTTGCTATTTTAAAAGAAATGGTAGCATTTAAATTTAATTATTGAAAGGATATAAATAAGCTAAATGGCCTATGTCAGACTCACTCAAGATATTGTATTTATCATAAATTCACTTCTGTTTCAGCATTATTTTGTATTGGTTTCAGGTATAAAGCATAGTGGTTAGACCAGGGGTGGGCAAACTTTTTGACTCGAGGGCCACAGTGGGTTCTTAAACTGGACCGGAGGGCCGGAACAAAAGCATGGATGGAGTGTTTGTGTGAACTAATATAAATTCAAAGTAAACATCATTACATAAAAGGGTACGGTCTTTTGTTTCAATAGTTTTATTCATTTCAAACGGGCCAGATCCGGCCCGCGGGCCGTAGTTTGCCCACGGCTGGGTTAGCCAATCATATACATTACAAAGCATTCCCCCAATATTTCCAGTGCCCACCTGACACCCTCCATAGTTATTGCAATGGCATTGCCTATATTCCCTGTGCTGTGCTTTATGTCCCCATGACTTTTATAACAGCCCTAACCTTTTCCCCCTGCCCCCCAACACCCTCCTCTCTGGCAACCACCAGTCCCTTCTCTGTGTCTACCACTCTGCTTTAACTTAAGCTGCGTTTCTCTGCCTTCTTGGATTTACCACTGGCCTGCTTGTTGCCAATGAGCGTTTGTTTTATAGGAGCATATCCGTGCTTCCCACCGTAGCAGCGTATAATAATCGAGCTCAAGCAGAACTCAAACTACAGAACTGGAACAGTGCTTTTCAGGATTGTGAAAAGGTCTTGGAGTTAGAGCCTGGAAACGTAAAAGGTAAAACATATGCAAAGGACGCTTTTAAATTTACAGCAGGATCCTTAAAGACTCTTTGTAGACACTCATTATGTTCACACTAAGCATATGTCAAATAAACTCAAGTTTCTATATGGAATCATTACCTTCATAAAGTTACTTTTAATGTCAAGTTTAACTTGGAATTTAAGTCCCTGGTTTTGCATTGAAGTAGCTGATAATTTCAGAAGATTCAATAAAATATATGTGTTTTTTAAAGAACTATCTCAAGCTTGCATTTAACTATGGGGTTTTTTCTTTCCATTTTTTTTTTATTTTGTAAAATACATATAAATTGACCATTTTAATCATTTTTTAAGTATACAGTTCAATGGTATTGTTGTGCAGTCATCATTACCATCTCTCTCTCTTTCTCTCTCTCTCTCTCTCTCTCTCTCTCTCTCTCTCTTTTAATTTTTATTTATTTCAGAGAGAAAGGGAAAGGGAGAGAGAGGTAGAAACATCAATAATGAGAGAGAATCTTTGATTGGCTGCCTCCTGCACACCCCCTACTGGGGATTCAGCCCGCAAACCCGGGATGTGCCCTGACTGGGATTCAAACCAGCAACCTCTTGGTGCATGGGACAATGCTCAATCCACTGAGCCACACCAGCCAGGGCAAAATGATTTATCTTTATATTTCCATAGTTTGTTCTCCCTCCCTTCCTCCCTCCTTCCCTCCCTCCCTTCCTTCCTTCCTTCCTTCCTTCCTTCCTTCCTTCCTTCCTTCCTTCCTTCCTTCCATTTATTTCTTTCTTTCTTTATTAGAGGCCGGGTGCACGAGATTCGTGCACTGGGGTGGGGTTGGGGAGGGGGTGGTCCCTCAGCCCTGCCTGCGCCCTCTCGCAGTCTGGGAGCCCTCAGAGGATGTCCGACTGCCACAGAGGCAGGAGAGGCTCCCACAACCACCGCCGCTGTGCTTACTGGCAGTGAGCCCTGTGAGAGTGTACTGACCACCAGGGGGCAGCTCCTGCATCGAGCGTCTGTCCCTGGGTGGTCAGTGCACGTCATAGCAACCGGTTGTTCTGCCATTCGGTTGATTTGCATATTACCCTTTTATTATATAGGATTTTTAGAGAGAAATAGGGTAAGAGAGAGAAAGACAATCGGTTTTGTTGTCCCACTTATTTATGCATTCACTGGTTGTTTCTTGTATGTGCCCTGACCGGGAATCGAACTGACAACCTTTCAGTGCACAGGACAGTGCTCAACTAACTGAGCCACTCCAGCCAGGCTCCATTGTTTATTTTAAAACTAACATCAAATTGGTCAAAATTATGCTTTAAAATAGCACATTAAAATATATCAGATATAAATTTCTCACTTTTCAGAATTACTAAGCCTGATTCTTTTCAAAATAATGACTTATTACACAAATTCTCTCAGTATATAATGGGTAATGATGGGACTAAAAAGGCATTTATTTTCAGGATTTAATAATTATTATACATTCAAACATATTTAAAAAGCGGATGCAAATTACCAAAGTACTTGATTTCTGAACCTAGCTGACTTAATCATCAGGATTCTCTGTTATCCATGTGAAATACCTCCTTCTGGTTATTTTAGAACTTGCTATAAAGACTCCACTAATGACCCCATATTCTGAGTCAGATGCTGGTCAGTAATATCCTAAATTTGAATAAATGATTTTCAAAGTTTTCAGAAAGTGGTGAAATAATGCTAGTGGTGATTATAAGGAGGCAAACATTGTTTAACGAGAAGCCTCCACTATGTCGCACAGCACAGAATCTCTCAGCCGCTGGAGGAGCTGGCAGGGCCTGGGGCTGCCAGAGGGCCAGGTGGTTGGAGGGGACAGGTGCCTGGTGCAGCCTCTTGTTTACCTCAGTACCATTTTCTGTATGTGCGACAACATGAGAATGGGTGTCGTTAAGCTTTGCACAGTGGCATCCTAAACCGTTCTGTGCTACTTGCGTTCTTCCACTCAAAAAATTGTTAACCATAGCGCCATATGTTAAAACAAGCAACTTATTTTAGTAAAATTTCAGCTCTTCTGCGCCGTGCCACTACATTTAAACATCAGAACAAGCTCCAGGACGCGATGGAGGATTTGCGCCAAGTGCTGGATGCTGAACCTGATAACGAGTTGGCCAAAGTAAGTACAGAAAGTGATTCCTCACAGAATTCCGTAGTTTGCTGCTTCTGTGTTTATGTGACATCAATCTTGCTGGACACATGATGCTGAGGATTAGGTTACAGATTTAACAAGTAGGTACATCCCAGACACCCCTAAGAGGTTAACATCAATTTGAAGTGGAAGAAAGCAAGCTCTTAAATTGTTCAGAACTGTAAACCTACTTCTGAAGGACAAATACTCAATTTTTTTTCTTTCCTGCAATGCTGTAGGCAGTGGTTTTCTTTGAGCTAATTCCAATTTATTATGCAGAGCAGTGTACACGTTTCCTGGGCTTAGGCACGAGCTTGGTGGCCATAAAAGAGGGTTTCTCTCCGTAACGTGCATGCAAAGCATGCATCACTGATACAGACTGACTCAGATGTGCACTGGGCAGGTGTGTGTGTGTGTGTGTGGCGGGTGGGGGGGGGGTGGTCTGTGGTAAGGCCTTGAAGAGTAGAGTAAGTGTTGAGAACTGTGAAGGGTCTGAGATTTTACCCTACCTGCAAATTAACAAGGTGGCCGAGAGGAATATACAAGATTCCTGGGTTGGACACAAAGGACTTGGTTGCAGCATAGCAAGCTGATGAGCTTCAAGTCCATGTCAGTTCCCCTGGCTCCCAAGTCTCATGGGGGTAGCACAGAAACGCCCAGGTAGATGCTGCACACTCAGTGCATCCGTGTCCCAGCGGAGGCATCCCCAGGTTTCATGGAATATAAGCACATCTGCCCAACTAACGTGAGAGGGAGACATTATCTTCATTTTCCCAGAGAGCAAACCTGCTCTTTCCTCTGGAGGGAGATACTCTCTTTCCCAAGGCAGTTCACGGAGAGATACTCTATTTTCCAAGGCATACATCCTTAAAAAGATAGTCTGACGTCGTTTAGTTTCTCTGCTCACAATATATTCAGAAATGAGAATCTCGTGCAGCACTGTATTCCAACAAGCAGTTCCAGTTTTCCTCATACGCCTGCTGGGTATCTATCTCTGAATGGCAGCTAAAGTCCCTAGAGCATCAGCTGCATTTGTCAAGGCAGCATTTCAGTGAATTCATTGTAAGGCCCCATTTAGGAACACATCTTTTCCCCATAGTATTTCCTTTTTTTAACGGTATGTTTAATATATATGTACATGAACATATCTAGGAAGATGACCATCAGAATACCAAGTGTTACCTAAGTGGCAGATAATTTTTTCTGCCTTTTTTATACTTGTTAATGCTTTAGGTTTCTTACAGCAACCATGTATGTCTATAATCAGACAAAGCAACAAAGTTGTTTGAAAAAGAAAAACAACAGACCACCATGAAAAGCCTTACGTTAATGATCATTGTTCCCTTTTTAATAGCTTATATTCTTGCCTGAAAGAATAGTTTTATTTTTTATTAAAGGAAAACTTTTTTTTTCCTTAAATATGGTGATTATGTTGCAGAAAACCCTGTCAGAGGTTGAAAGAGAGCTGAAAAATTCTGCGCCCGCATCTAAGACTCACACCAAGGGGAAAAGGATGGTTATTCAGGAAGTAGAAAACTCAGAAGATGAAAATGGAAAAGAAAGCGAAAGAAAACATGAAGATGGCAGTAGAGATAAGAGTAAAACATTTTTTCTCTTTTGGTTATGTAGAATACTACTTTTTTATATGACGAGTTAGTCTATCAAACTTTTTGTAGCCTTAATCTTTTTCTTAATATAGCTCATTTTTCTTTTTCCTGTATTTATTTTTTTTATATATATTTTTAAAAAATTGATTTCAGAGAGGAACAGTGAGGGAGAGAGAGGTAGAAATAGCAATGATGAGAGAGAATCATTGATTAGCTGCCTTCTGCATGCCCCCTATTGGGGATTGAGCTTGCAACCCAGGCATGTGCCCTTGACCAGAATTGAGCCTGGGACACTTCAGTCCGCAGGCCAACGCTCACTGAGCCAAACTGACTAGGGCTCATCTTTTTCTTAATATAATCTCCCAAACTCATTTTTCTTCTTAACCTGACACTGTTTTCTAATGCTCAATTTAATTCCTGACTATCTTTTTTAAAAATTGATTTCAGAGAGGAAGGGAGAGGGAGAGAGAGATAGAAACATCAATGATGAGAAAGAATCATTGATTGGCTGCCCTCTTCTGGGGATCAAGCCTACAACCCAGCCATGTGCCCTGACTGGGAATTGAGCCGTGATCTCCTGGTTCGTAGGTCGATGTTCAACCACTGAGCCACACTGGCCAGGCTATCATCTTTTTAAAAATATATATTTTTTCATTAATTTGTAAAAGAGAGGGTAAGGAAGAGGGAGAGATAGAAACATCAATAATGAGAGAGAATCATCATTTGGCTGCCTCCTGCACGTCCCCTACTGGGGATCAAACCTGAAACCTGGGCATGTGCCCTGACCAGGAATCATTTCTGATTTTGTCATTCATGGCCCCAAATTATTTTGTAGATTATGGAATACATAAAAATATGTAAGATTCAGAAAACAAAAGTTTCTTGATAAGAAGAATATAAATTTTAAGACCAATTAGTTCCCTTTTACCAGGAAAGCAAATCAAGATTAAGTGGAATAGTCCTAGCCGGTTTGGCTCAGTGTCTAGACTGTCAGCCTGAAGGGTCCCCGGGTTGGATTCTGGACAGGGCATATGCCCAGGTTTTGGGCTCGATCTCCAGTAGGGGGCGTGCAGGAAGCAGCTGATTAATGACTCTCTCTCATTGATGTCTCTCTCCCCCTCCCTTCTTCTCTGAAATCAATAAAAGTATATTTTTAAAAAAAAGATTAGGTGGAATGAAAAGTTGGAAGCCATTTTAAAGTCATCCTTTTAAAACGAAATAAAATGAATAGAACTATTTTATGCTTACTTCTACCAACTTGTATTGTTAGATGGCTTGTAAAAAGAGATCTTGGCGCCTCGGACAAGACAGGAGAAATTCAAGTCACTATTAGGAAAATAATGTTAAAGTCCGGAGGAGATCATTGAGTTGGAATCTTTGCGGGTGGTTTCCCATTCCACCACATTCCAAGAAAGAATTGTTAGTCATTATGTGGCAGGCGGCGGGAACAGCAGCGCGTGTCTGACCAGGGGGGTCAGACCAACCTGAGTTCAGCAGCCTCGGTACTTGGGTTCTGGCTAGAAAAGAATTCAGAGCCAAGAGAACATTTGTTTGTTAAATCACAGAGGTAGAGAAAGTAATTCCTAGAAGAGATGGGCTTAGGAAGGCAAGTTATGGAGACAAAGGAAGGGCCCTTGGGGCCTGGGGCAGGGAGGAGGAAGGAAAAGGGAAGGCACCTGTATGCTCTCTGGAGGGAGAGCGCACCGGGTCCTCCATCCTAAGGGCGTTAGGGTGGAGACTTCAGGGCAGGTCCCAGGGGAAGGTTTGAATAGAATGGTCAGCAGCTTTCCAGGTGTGTCCTTCAGGGCTGTGGTCTCCACTGATTGATGGTGGCACCAGGGAAGGGGGTCTTTATTCAAAGCAGCTGGTTTTGTTGCTTCTCTGGGCCTGGAGCTGAAATACAACTGAGGCCTAGATGTTACCTCTAGCGGGGAAAGGTCAGGGGTTCCAAACCCAGTGACCACTGATACGCTTGGGGAGGAAAAGTCACCATGGAGGCAAGGTCCCACCCTACCATTGAGTGTCTGTTGCCAGGCACCTGGGGCTTTCCACTCTGGTGACCTTCTGACCTGGCCTATGGTCCTTGCCCTACTCATGTCCAACTGCCCACCATAGATAATACCACATTTTCTTTATCCATTCCTCAGGTGGCTGCTATGAATATTCAGGTTTATGTGTGTGGACATGTTTTTGATTTTCTTGAGTATAGGAGTGAAATGCGTGAGTTATATTGTAACTCTGTGTTTAACTTCTTGAGGAACTGCCAGACTGTTTTCAAAAGTGGCTATAGCATTTTATATTCCCAGTGGCCATGTCTGAGGATTCCAGTTTCTCTACATTCTTGCAAACACTTGCTATTGTGAAGTGGTAATTCCTCACGGTTTCAATTTGCATTTCTCTAATAACTTATTGTGTTAACCACTTTTTCATGTGTTCATAAGCCATTTGTATATCTTTTTGGATAAATGTTATTCAAGTCCTTTTGCCATTTTACAGTTAGATTACTTGCCTTTTTATTGATGCACTAGAGGCCCAGTGCACGAAATCTGCGCATGGGTGGGATCCCTAGGCCTGGCTAGCAATCAGGGCCTATTGGGGCCAAGCTGGCCAGGGCCTGCCAGCTGCTGGCCGGAGCCTAGGGACCTGCTGGCTGCCGGACGGGGCCAGAGGGATGGGGGAGGGACGGGGAGAGGTTGGCTGGCTGTGGGAGGTTGATTGTGGGAGCGCACTGACCACCAGGGGGCAGCTCCTGTGTTGAATGTCTGTCCCCTCATGGTCAGTGCTCATCATAGTGACTAGTGGACCCGTCGTTCTGATCATTCGATTGTAATGGTTGCTTAGGCTTGTATATATATAGATCATAAGTCTTTACATATTTAGATAGTAGATTCTTACAGATAATAATTTGCATATTATTTCTTCCATCCAGTGGGTGGTCTTTCTACTTTCTCGATTACATCTTTTGCTGCACAAAAGTTTTACATTTTGATGAAGTCCAATATATTTTTCTTTTGTGCTTGAGCCTTTCGTATCATATATAAAATCATTGTTAAATCCAAGGTCATGTAGATTTATCCCTATGTTTTTTTTCTAAGAGTTTTATGATTTAGCTCATATTTTGGACATTGATTTATTTTGATTAATTGTGGTAGGGAGGAGTCCAACTTAGCCTTTGCTTTTTTTTTTTAACATGTGGAAATTCACTTTTCCCAACATCACTTTTTAGAGACTATTCTTGACACTTTTGTCAAAAATAAATTGGCCATAGATGTATGGGCTTATTACTGGACCCTCAGTTCTATTCCATTGGTCTATCTGTCTGTCTTTATGCTAGTACCACTCTGGATTGTTTTTGTTGTTAATCCTCACCCAACGATATTTTTTTCCAGTGATTTTTTTTATAGAGAGTGGCAGGGAGGGATGGAGGGGGGAGGAGAGAGAGAAAAAAATAACACATCGCTGTGAAAGAGACCCATTGATTGCCTCCCTCACTCACCAGGGATGGAATCTGCAACCCTTCTGTGCCCAGACTGATGCTCTAACCACTGAGAAATACTGGCCAGGGCAGCACCAATGTTTTGATTACTATAGCTTTTAGTAAGTTTTGAAATCAGAAGTATGAGTCCTGCCTGGCTTGTGTGCCTCAGCGGTTGACCCAGGAACCAAGAGGTCACCGGTTCTATTCCTGGTCAGGGCACATGCCTGGGTTGCAGGCTTGATTCCCAGTAGGAGGCAGCCAATCGATGATGTTCCTCTCTCTCATCGATGTTTCTCTCTCTCTATCCCTCTCCCTTCCTCTCTCTAAAAATCAATAAAAACATATTTTTTAGACAAAGAAGTATGAGTCCTTTGATTTTGTTCTTTTTCAAGATTATTTTGGCTACTTTGGAATTCCATATTAAATTGAAGATCAGTTTTTCTATTTCTGCAAAAAAGTCTATGGAATTTGATAGGGATTATGTTGAATCTGTAGTTCACTTTGGCTAGTATTGATATCTTAACAACATGAAATCTCCCTATCTATGATCAAGAAATATCTTTCCAGCCCTAGCTGGTTTGGCTCAGTGGATAGAATGTCAGCCTGTGGACTAAAGGGTCTGGGTTTGATTCTGGTCAAGGGCACATGCCTGGGTTGCAAGCTCAATCCCCAGTAGGGGCGTGCAGGAGGCAGCCAATCAGTGATTCTCTCTCATCATTGGTGTTTTTATCTCTTTCTCCCTCTCCCTTCCTCTCTGAGTTCAATAAAAATATATTTTTAAAAAAAAGAAAATAAATATCTTTTCACCCTAGCCAGTTTGGCTCAATGAATTGAGCACTGGCCCGTGGATTGAAGGGTCTTGGGTTCAATTGTGGTTAAGGGCATGTACCTCGATTACAGGCTCAATCCCCCGGCCTGTTCCAATCGATGTGTCTCTCTTACATTGCTGTTTCTCTCTGTCTCTCCCCCTCCCTTTCACTCTCTCTAAAAAAAGTCAATGGAAAATATCCTTGAGTGAGGATTAAGAACAACAACAACAAAAGATGTTTTTTAAAAAAGAAATATCTTTCCACTTAATTAATTTCTACTGTTGAACTACTCTTCTATTCCTGAGATAAATCCCACTGATCGTGGCATATAATCCTTTTAATATGCTATTGGATTTGGTTTGCTTGGATTTTGTTGAGGATTTTTGCATCTACCAACTACCCGAACGACCCTCTAAGGCTACTGAAATCCTGGTGGTCTTTAGTTCTGTTGGTTCTCTTCAGTCCTTGTGCAAATGACACTGTTGGCCATTACTTCCTTGGATGTTTATTGCTGACTCCTTTCTCCCTGAAGTACTCATTCTTCTTGGTATGCCCTCCTGGCTTTTTTCCCCTCATTTTCAGGCACTCCTCCATCTCCATTGTAGATTTTTCCTGTGACCATCTTTTAAGACTTGATCTGAATGACTCAGTCCACATTCAAACTTCAGTGATTCTTTATGTGCCAGCAACTCCCAAGTCAATGTCTCTAGATAAGGCCACTCCTCTGGTCCACATTCGGAGTCACCTCCTGAGCAAGTCTTCTGGAATGTCCTACAGGTAGTGCAGCACCTAACAGGACTCACAGGACTTTCATGTTCTGGCCTCTGTTTACCTTTACAGAGGCTGGCCAGGTTGTTCAGGGACATTCCATCTTAAGGAAAGAGGTACGGCAGGGCATTCAGTTCAATTCATTTGAATCCCAGTTACGCTGGGACTTTTCGCGCTCTGTGCTTGAGCAAATGCCTTAGCTACTTTCTTGTGTCTCTTATTTGTAAAGCGGGGATGATATTACTTGGTCTGAAAATTAATGATAATGTATGTGAAGGCCTTGGCCCATATAAAGTTCTAAATAAACTGCAGCTATTTAGTAATAGTATCGGTCAGACATGGGAGGATAGCAATCACACTAAGCTGTCCATGGTTACTGCTGACACTGACCTGTGCTCCCACCCGTTTCTGTTCTGTCTGGGTGGGGACTTCAGCAGCAGATATCAGCTAAAGATGGGAGCCTTGCTTTCATAAGCCTGCTGTCACGGGGGAGAGGGAGACACCTCGGTTCTTGCCTTCTTGAGGGAAAGATTTCAATCAAGAGACAAAGTGCAGAAAAGCAAGCAAGAGTGTATTGACCTCAGCAAAAATATACTTAGGAGCGTGAAACAAGGAAGGGCATAGAAGCAGCAACAGGAGAGCCTATGCTGGGCCGCCTTAGCTCACTGGGAAGTCAGAGGAAAGGGGAGCCTTGGAGACAGGTTCAGGGGGTGAGCCCCAGACCAGCTGCTGCTGCCCATTACCCCCCTGGTTGCTAGTCTCATGGAGTCCCTTAGAGGTTAGGGGATATGTGCATACAAGCGGGAGGTGGTGGGGGGAGCAGAAGGGGAAGGGAATGGCAGGGGCATGCTCCCTGGGAGAGTGCACTGGCATCTTCATTTTCAGGGGTTTTATTTTATTTTTAAGTATTTGTGTTCCTTTCAGAGAGGAAGGGAGAGGGAGAGAGAGAAACATCAAGGATAAGAGATAATCACTGATCAGCTGCCTCCTGCACACCCTACACTGGGGATCAAGCCAGCACCCAGGCACGTGCCCTGATGGGGAATCGGACCTTGACCTCCTGGTTCATGGGTTGACGCTCAACCACTGAGCCACACCTGCCTGGTGCAAACCATTTACTCTTAAGTGTCCTTGGTTTAGGGAAAATAGGATTTACTAGGTTGCTGCAAACTGCTGTTTAACTGTCTGTCTCAGTTCCCCTATTTTGGAATTTTTCTAGCTTCTTACTATTCTATAACATGACTGGGTCCAATCTAGGGTTTAGCACTATTATACGATCTTTTTTTTTTTTTTTTAATCATTGTAATGGAAAACTCTCTTTTTAAAAAACAAATTGTTGATTGATTTTAGAGAGGGGAAGAGAGAGAGAGGACATGAATTTGTTCCAGCTATTCATGCATTCATTGGTTTGCTTCTTTTGTATGTGCCCTGACAGGATGGAACCCACCTCTAACCAACTGAGCTACCTGGCCAGGGCCCAAAACTTACCGTCTTTTAAAGACTCACTTTAAAATCAAGGTGCTTATTTGATGTGATGTCTTTGCTAGGTTCGCTTTAAAGTGACTTACAAATCCCTTGGGCTTTATTTTTCTGTCAAGTGACCTTTATCTCCTAGTTCTTTAACGTAAGGAAAGGTACCCTAGCCGTGGGTGCAATTATTGTATTCAACTTTTAGTAACTGCATTCGCTCGAAAATCATACCTGGAAGAAAAGCGCCTGTTTTGTAAGATCTACCTTTGCCTGTGGGCTCTGATGAAGGGAATGACTCTGAAATGCTGGTTTGCAAATCAGAAGCCCTTCCGTGTTTAAAGAGTTAAATACGGGCTTGGCTGCGGTCCACAGCCGGAGAGCCCCGGGGGCTCGGCCGCGGGCGGGCGGACCGGCCTGGAGGTGCGGGGGCCGCGGGACTCCGCCCGAGAGAGGGCGGCGCCCGGCTCCCCGCCCCGCCCGCCCGCGGCCCGGCGCCCGGCACCCCCGCGGCCGCGGTAGTTTCTCCTGATGATGCAAACACTCACTTCCCGCATCCACTTCCCACAGAGGCCGCCGAGCCCGCGGCCGCCGCGCGCGCCATGGGCAACATCCAGAGGAAGATGACGGGCCGGGGCGAGGCGGGCAAGCGGCCGGAGAAGGGCGCGCCGCGGCGGGGTCGCACGCCGGGGCCCGGCGCCGACCAGCGGGGCCGCCCGAGCGCCCCGGCCCCCGCCGGCCGCGCCAACGGGCACCCTGGCGGCAGCAAAGGCGCCCGGGACCCGGTGGCGGCCGACGCGTCCCCGGCACCCGGCGCCCCGCCGCCCGCCCCCGCCGCCCCGGCCGGCCCCTCGGGCCTGAAGAGCCAGGGCAACGAGCTGTTCCAAACCGGACAGTTCGCCGAGGCGGCGCTCAAGTACTCGGCGGCGATCGCGCAGCTGGAGCCCGCAGGTAGGCGAGCGGCGCCCGCCCGCGGTTCCCCGGCCCCCGGGCTGAGCGTCACGGGCCCTGGAGGGCAGAGGCGCCGGCACCTCCCGAGAGGCGGGCGCTGGCCTGTCTGCATTCCTCCCCGGTGGCCGAGGGCGGTGCGTGGCTGGACCCCGGGGAGCGGGCTGCACCTGGGGATGCGCAGTGTGCGCCCCGGCGAGGGTCCCCGCGCGCGGTCCCAGCCCCCGGGCCACTGCGGGCGGGCGCGCGGCTCCCCCGAGCTCTGCGCGATCAGCCGTCTCCAGCGCTGCAGTGCCGCCGGGGACCTCTGTGGCCCGCCGTGGTGTCATGCCGGAGGAGTGGAGTTTGCTCATGGATTTTAACTGTGTTTACTTCAATGTGATTTTAGGAAGCGGAAGCGCGGACGATCTAAGTGTCTTATATTCAAATAGAGCAGCGTGTCACCTCAAGGAAGGAAACTGCAGTGGCTGCATTGAAGACTGTAACAGGTAAACGGCCGCTTTCCGGTTTGTCCCGCGTTGTTAAATCGTTTCGAGGTGGTGGATGCGGTAAATTACCGCCCTTCTGAGTTTTCTGCATGACTCATTTCTTAAGAAGTTGTAAGGTATGTTAATTGACTGGTAACCATAAATTCTCTTTAGCCTATAGGTGCTATACTATAGGGAGACAGTCATAGAAGGTTGTGCACACTTTTCAGATCTCCACTGCTGCCACCTCCCGTGCTCTTTTCATGGCAGGCCTGGCCTGCGGGAGAAAACTTCCCCCTACCCTCCCTGCCTCCTGCAGTCCACCGTGGCATCAGAACTTTTCCGGAAACGGTCTTGCTCACACTGTTTCAAACAGGTGTTCCCTAGCTCAGCACACTCTCCCAGACAGTTCTAAACTGCTCTGTCACCACATTGCTCCCCAGACAAGCCTTCTGCTCCCCTTCGGCCCACTGTCTTCAGTGGGCCCTGCACACCTTTGCTTCTGAAATTTCTGCTCAGCCACCCCCCTCGACGCCCCCCTCTGCCTGCCTGGTCACCTTCAGCCTCCCTGGGCACCTTCAGCCTCCCTGGTCATCTTCACATCTGGACACTTGCACTGTCACTCTCTCGCCTGCAGGTGCTTGTGTCCTCCCCGGCTTTGGATTGCAAGCTCTGTGCGGTCAGGAGCCATGTCTTATACAGCTTTGCATCCCCCAAGCACAGTAGTCACCATGGTGCCCTGCCAGTTACATGCTGAAATAGAGGAAACACACTTTCATGAATAAAAAGTATGGTTTTCTTTTACCATTAAGTAGTGAGCCTTCCTCAGGAGCCTTTTGGAAAGAAGCTGTTATTAGTGAATCTAGAAAATAAGAACTCATATGTCCTGGTTTGACCTTAACATTCCTGGATTACTCCTTTCGTCTGGTATAATTATTCATATCACCCCCTTTTGCTCTCAGAAGCCCCCGTTTGGACAGTAACTTAAGTGGACACCCTGATTATAAGGTGAACGATTCATTTTTTTTTCACTGGTAGTATCAGTTTAATGCAATGGGTAAAAACTTGTTAGTATCTGTGTCTACATTTTTTTTATCCTCACCTGAGGATATGTATATTGATTTTAGAGAGAGAGGGAGGGAGAGAAAGAAACATTGATGTGAGAGAAAAACATTGAACCTGTAATCTAGGTATGTGTCCTGATTGGGAATCGAACCCTAAACTTTTTGATGTAAAGACAATGCTCCAACCAGCTGGGCCAGCTGGCCAGGGCTATGTCTACAGTTTAAAAAGAAGGCCTTTGCTGGTGTGGCTCAGTGGTTGACCATTGACCCAAGAGGTCCCAGGGCCGGTTCCCAGTGGGCATATGCCCAGGTTGCGGGTTCCATCCCTGGTCATGGCGCGTATGGAAGGCAACTAATCAATGTTTCTCTCTTTTTCTCTCTCCCTTCCTCTCTCTAAGCATGTCCTCAGGTGAGGATTTTTTTTTTTTTTTTTAAGGTCTTGGTGCTCGGATTTTTTGCCAATTTTACATTCAAATTTTAAATAAATAATATTTATATTCATTCTGGCCTGACTTTAGACCTCATCCACTATTGTGCTAGTTCACATTAGCTAATTGTTGTTACATTTTCAGGGATTTGTGAATTGGTCGAAGTCAAGTGGGTAGCTCGAAGTCTGCCATGGTGCAGTACTAATACCATGAAAATTGGCAAATGCCATAAACCTGGGCTTTTTTTCTCCAGGAGAGCCGGATGTTAAACATTTACCACTGCCCATAACTAACCAACAAGACCACGTGAATTTGCAGAACATCAGGCGCACTGCGATCTGCAGCCAAGAACCTGTGAGAGGGCTAAAATAATAATAATACTTTTCCTTCCACTGTCTAAGTTCTAGCTGGGCTCATAATCAAAGTAACAGAGGAATATTAATAGGAGAAAATCAAATTTTAGCACATGTGCATGGGGAATTCACATACGTATGAAAATTCCAAAGAGACAGTGAGGTAAAATTTGGTATATATATAATTTTTGACAAAGAAGGGAGGGGAACACACATGGCAGGTAAAGATTTGCTAGACAACCCAGAAACAATGAGATGGCAGGGGGATCTAGTAAACAGGCCCCTGCTTGAGGCCTTTCTGCCGACCATACTTCATTCAAATTAGGCCAAGATGTGTATGGGCAAGATTGCTTTCCTGGAGCAGGTTTTCCTATCTCAATCTCTTGGGCAGGAAAGGAGGGAAAGATCAAAGGTTCATTTCTAATTCATTTGTTTCTTAATAGCCAGCTTTTATAAAAATATGGTTTTATTGATTTGAAAGAGAGAGAGAGAGAGAGAGAGAGAGAGAGAGACATCAATAATAAGAGAATCATCAATTCAGCTGCCTCCTACATGCCCCCCACTGGGGATCAAATTGAAACCTGGCCATGTGCCCTGACCAGGAATCAAACTGTGACCTCTTGGTTCATGGATAGACGCTCAGCCACTGAGTGACATCGGCCAGGCTTTTCCCCCCGTCCCCCCTGAGGACATGCTTAGAGAAAGGAAGAAAGGGAGAGAGAGACATACACACACATTGATCTGTTGCCTTCAGTACGTGTCCTGAACGATTGAACCTGCAACCCAGGTATGTGCCCTGACCAGGAATGAAACTGGCAACCTTTCACAGGACAATGCTCAGTCAACTGAGCCACTCCAGCTGAGCTCAAAAAGCACAGGTTTTTGGGTGTCAAAACATTATTTCCCTTCAACCCTTTCCACTTAGGTGTCCGTTGCTAATACATTACCCTTCAGACTTGTCTTAGGTATTCCCTACAGTGAGTGAAATCTAGGACTCTTTATTTAAAAACCCAGTACCTGTACAGACAAGGCTACTGTCAAACAGTGGACTCACGTTGTCCTTAAGTGAGATTGTTTAAGGTGGCAGGCATTTTCTTGTTAAAACTTGTGTTTCATTGTAGACCCAAGAGGAGGTGAAAGATGGGACTCCAGCCATGGTGTCCAGGGAGGCTAGAATGGAGGTTTGTCTGAAGGGACAGCCGGCCTGCTGGGGAAGGAGATGGGTGGAGCTTAGGTAAGGTGTCCTTAAAACATTGTCTTCTGGGCCTAGGAATCCAGCTCTGTTGGTCAGTACTGACCTCCAGCATAAGGGGCATGGGTGGTTTCACTCCAGAGCATTGGTTCTCAAACTCTTTTTGTTGTTGTTGTTGTTTTATATATTTTATTGATGTTTTACAGAGAGGAAGGGAGAGGGACAGAGAGTTCAGAAACATCGATGAGAGAGAAACATCGATCAGCTGCCTCCTGCACACCTCCTACTGGGGATGTGCCCACAACCAAGGTATATGCCGGAATTGAACCTGGGACCTTTGAGGCCACAGGCCGACGCTCTATCCACTGAGCCAAACTGGTTAGGGCATGTTGTTGTTGTTGTTGTTGTTGTTTTAATATATTTTTATTTCAGAAAGGGAGGGAGAGGGAGAGAAAGATAGAAGCATCAACAATGAGAGAGAATCATTGACTGGCTGCCTCCTGCACACCTCCTACTGGGGATCAAGCCCGCAATCTGGGCATGTGCCTTGATGGGGAATTGAACTGTGACCTCCTGGCTTATCGGTCCATTCTCAAACACTGAGTCACACCAGACGGGCAATACAATCTTGATTGTATGTTCTATTTCAGAATATAATGAACTACTTTAAGTAGCGAAGTAGTAGCTTTACACAGTTACTTCAAACAAAACCAGTGAACATAACCTTGAAGTACATCTCTAGTGATACTGAAAATACTTCATAGAGTAGTCCAAGATTAAAATTCACGGCTTAAAGAAGTCATTGTATGCCTGTCTGGTGCAGCTTGGTGGTTGAGCATCAACCTATGAACCAGAAGGTCAAGATTCAGTTCTGAGTCGGGGCACATGCCTGGGTTTCGGGCTTGATCCCCAGTGGGGGGCGTGCAGTAGATAGCCGGTCAATGATTCTCTCTCATCATTGATGTTTCTAACTCTCCTTTTCCTTTCCTCTCTGAAATCAATAAAAATATATTAAAAAAGGAAGTCATCGTATGCCTCCTTGATGACCTCTGGTCTATTTTTGAGGCTCTTTAGAAGCAGGTGAATAATAAAAAACTGTATTAATTTTTGGAGAGCTAATTTTCAAACAGCAATGCAAGTTTTTGTGGTTCTGTGCTAAGGTGCCTTATTAAATACATAGGTGCAAATAAAAAGTTCCCTTTTAATCCTTCAACAACAATCTGTTGAAAGCCTGCTCTGTGCCTGGTGCCGTGATGGGCTCTATTAGGGTGTGTGTGGGGAGAGGGTGTGTTAGGAGTGAGGGTATAATGGGGTGAGGGCAGGGGAGGATGTAGAAAGAGGTGCAGAGGTGGGTGAGGCGCACTGTCTGCTGCCAGGGAGCTCAGTTTCAGTGGGGGAAGAGCAAATGAATGCCAACGGGCTTTGGTCCTGGTTTAAAAGAAAGGAAGTAACCACAGATTTGATTGTTCTGCTACTCAGGGTTTGCCTTTCTGGCATGTTGCCAGGTCCTGAAGATGAAATGCCAGGTAGGTGTGTATTTGAGTCCAGTGCCGCAGGGTACATTCAGTTAGTCTAAGTTAAAGAGTAACTTTCAGAACAAATGACATGTCATATTTTTGTCTTCTTTAGGGCTCTGGAACTTCATCCATTCTCCGTTAAACCTCTTCTTCGACGAGCAATGGCCTATGAAACTTTAGAGAAGTATCAGAAAGCTTATGTGGATTACAAAACGGTGTTGCAAATAGACTGCGGAATCCAGACAGCCAGTGACAGTATTAACAGGTAACGTGATCTGAGGGTTAGATGTTTTCTAATGGAATGAGATTCTTTTTCTTTCCCTCCTTCAAGAATGGTGTCAGAGCGTGCGAGTGTTCTCAGTGACTGACTACACGAGTGATTGCTGCCTTTCCCTCCATCCAAACCAAATGGTTCTCTTTCCATCTTAATTTCTAAGTATTCCATAATACATTGAGTTGTCCTCGAATACCTTGAAACTATTTTTTTTTTGCAATGTTAAAAATTAATTTTCGAGAGGAAGAGAGAGAGCGAGAGAAAGAGAAACGACCGACGTGAGAGAGAAACATTGATAGGTTGCCTCCCACATGCACCTCGACCAACCTGGGGATTGAACCTGAAACCTGGGTATGTGCCCCAACTGGGAATTGAAACCACCACATTTTGGTGTATGGGATGATGCTCCAACCAACTGATCCACACCAGCCAGGGCCTCTAATACCTTTATATTTGTTTCCTTTATATTTCTCCATTTATTACTATTCAGTGAATATTCTTTTTTTTTAGTTTTTTTTATTGTTAACAGAACTGGATTACAGATGTCCCCTCATCTCCCCCACTCCTTTCCCCACCCTCCACTCAGCCCCTGCCACACCCCAGGCCGCGCCCCTATTGTCTGTGCCCCTGGGCTATGCATATAAGTTCTTGGTTAATCTCTTCTTGTCCCTGCCCCCCACCTTCCCTCTGAGAGCTGTCAGTCTGTTCCATGCATCCATGCCTCTGAATCTATTTTGTTTGTCAGTGTATTTTGTTCATTAGATTCCACATATAAATGAGGTAATTGATGTTATCTGGCTTATAAATGAGATGATGTGATGTTGTCTGGCTTATTTTGCTTAGCATAATAATCTCTAGGTCCATCCATGTTGTCCAAAGGGTAAAAACTCTTTTTATAGCTGCATAGTATTTCATTGTGTAAATGTACCATAGCTTTTTTTTGTTTTGTTAACCCTCACCCGAGGAGATTTTTTCCATTGATTTTCAGAGAGTGGAAGGGAGGAAGGAAGAAGGGGAAGAGAGAGAAACATTGCTGTGAAAGAGACACATTGATTGGTTGCCTCCTGCACTTGCCCCTGACCAGGGCAGGATTCGAACCTGCAACCCAGGTACCTAGAATCGAACCTATAAGCCCTTGGTTTGTGGGCCAATACTCTAGCCATTGAGCACACTGGCCTGGCCTGTACCACAGCTTTTTTATCCACTCATATACTGAGGGGCACTTGGGCTGTTTCCAGATCTTTGCTATTGTAAGTAACGCTTCTATGAACATAGGAGTGCATACATTCTTTCTGATGGGTGTTTCTGATTTCTTGGGGTATATTCCTATAAGTGGAATTGCTAGATCAAAAGGCAGATCTATTTTTAATTTTTTGAGGGAACTCCATCCTGTTTTCCACAGTGGCTGTACCAGTCTGCATTCCCACCAGCAGTGCACAAGAGTTCCCTTTTCTCCACATCCTTACCAGCACTTGTTTGTTGATTTCTTAATGGTAGCCATTCTGGCAGGTGTGAGGTGATATTAATTTGCATTTTTTTCTGATGACTGAGCATTTTTTCATTTATCTCTCTTGGCCATCTGAATGTCCTCTTTAGAGAAGTGTCTACTCAGGTCCTTTGCCAAGTTTTTTTATTGGATTGTTTATCTTCCTTTTGTTGAGTTCTCTATATATTTTGGAAATTAAACCTTTATCAGATATATCATTGGCAAATACGTTCTCCCATACAGTGGGCTCCCTTTTCATTTTGATGATGGTTTCTTTTGCTGTGCAAAAGCTTTTCAGTTTGATGTAGTCCCATTTGTTTATTTTTTTCTTTGTTTCTCCTGCCCTAGGAGACGGGTGAAAATTCTGCTACGTGAGACGTCAGATTTTACTGCCTGTGTTTTCTTCTAGGATTCTTCCGGCTTCGTGACTTACATTTAAGCCTCTTACCCATCTTGAGTTTATTCTTGTGTATGTGTAACTCGGTGGTCTCGTTTCTTTCTTTTGGCATGTGCTTGTCCAGTTTTCCCAGCACCGCTTATTGAAGAGACTGTCTGCACTCCATTGTATGCTCTCGCCTCCACTGTCAAATATTAATTGACCTAATGGCTCTGGTTGATTTCTGTGCTCTTTGTTCTGTTCCATGGATCTATTATTGCCAGACTGCTTTGATTACAATAGGGATTGTGTTGAATCTATAGATTGCTTTGGGCAGTGTGGAATTATGTCTAATACATGAACTCAGTATATGCTTCCATTTGTTTGTATCTTTCTTTATTTCTTTGTTCAATGTCCTATATTTTTCTGAATATAGGTCTTTTACCTCCTTGGTTAGGTTTATTCCTAGACATCTTACTTTTTTTTGTTGCAATGGTAAATGGGATTTTTTTTAGTGTCTCTTTCTGAGAGTTCATTATTGGTGCATAAAAATGCCACCAAGCGCTAGCCAGTTGGACTCAGTGGATAGAGCGTTTGCCTACGGACTGAAGGGTCCATAGGTCAATTCCGGTCAAGGGCAGGTACTTGCAGGCTATTGGTTACTGGATCTAGACTGGACCTAGATCAGCCCTTGGGCATTCACAGCCTCCTCCTTCCTCTCAAGCTTGTACCATCAGGAGGGTCCCCTGGGAGCTCCCCAAGCCGTTTGCCCTGCTGCAGAGCCACCTCACTGCATGTCAGCTGCTGCCTCCTCCTACGTTCCTGACACCCTTTTTCTTTTTTCTTTTCTTCTTTTTCCTGGTTAACTCCATCTCATCCTTTAGGAGCGGATTGCTCCCTGGAGGAAATGGCTTTCCCTGATCTACTCATCTCTCTCCCCACACCATATATGCACTTCAGGCTTCCTGCCTCAGTGCCCCCAGAACACCGTGCCTCTTATCACCCAGCTGCCATATTGTGTGCAAATGCTCTGTCCTTCTCTTCTTGTAAAATATGCTTTCTCTCATCCTTCTAGGAGTTCCTTGAGGTCAGGACTTGTGTTTTATCCATCTCTGTAGTTTCGGGAACTTGCACAGCAGATATCCTCAGGGAAAAGGTTGAGTGCATGCGTTCTCCAGCAGAGAGGGCATAGCTCACTTTGGTGCTGGGTGGGGCTCTCCCTGGGAGTCTCCAAAATCGTCAGGGGAAGTGGGAACTTCTCCCAGAGTCAGCGGTTCCCGTGGAACAAAGCAGGAAGACACCTGGCGTATCTGACAGAGAGGAAGGGCCTGCCGAAGAGCTGTTTTAGGAGTCGCACTTCATGGTGATAGGCTGAACGCTCTGAAGGGAGAGAGAGGTCTGAGAGACCGTGTACTCACATTTCTGAGCCTTCTGCATTATGATTTCTAAAACAGTTGAAGTGTAAGTCACATAACATAAAATTAACTATTTTAAAGTATGTAATTTAGTGACTTTTCTAGTATATTCACAGTGTTGTGCTATCTCTATCTAGTTTAAAGCATTTCATCACTCCAAAAGGAAACTCCTCATTCTTATTCTCATTCCTCATTCTCCCTCCTCACATCCCCTGACAAACACTAATTTCCTTCCTGGCTCCGTGGATAATTCATGTAAATGGAACCATAGGCTATGAACCCTTTGTGTTTGGCTTCTTTCACTTAGGGAATGTTTTTAAGGTTCATCCATGGTGTAGCATATATCCGTGCTTCCTTTTTATGGCTGAGTAATATTCCATTGCATAGATGTATTACAGTTGTCTATCCATTCATCCATCAATGGACATTTGGGTTGTTTCCACCTTTTCGCTATTGTGAAAAGTGCTGCTATGAATATTGAAGTACAAGTTTCTGTTTGCATACCTGTTTTTAGTTCCTTTTGTTGTATACCTAAGAGTCAAATTGCTGGGTGATGTGGTAATTCTGTTGAATTTTTTGAGGATTGCATTATACTTTTTATATGTGTGCAAGAAGGTTCTTTTATACAAACTAACTTTTAAGACTCATTTTTTAAATTGAGTGGTTCTTGCTGGTATATTTTATATAAAATGAGGAGGCTTTGTCTGGTATTGCCATATATGCTTTTCTGTAAAATAGCCAGTTTAAAATTTTCACCATTCTTTTTCATGAACCCCATATGGATGCTTGCGTTTCCATCTAAGCGACAGCAGTTTTTTATTTACGGAAACATTTGTGTGTATTTTGTTTCTGTCTCCCATTAATCACACTCCTCTCTTCCTCTCTAGGAATCTTATATGTAAAATTCCCTGCATATACTTATTTACTCCCTGGCAACACATCATCTCTTTTTCGCTGCTTCTTCCTTCCTCCCTGCGGGTAATACAAGTTTTGCTTGAAAATTCTTATTTTCTAAAGCTTCTTTTTCTTTTGCAGTTGTGGGTGGTTACTGTTATACGTTATTTTTCAAATTTATTTTTTACACCAAAATATATGATACTTGGTTATCATAACCAAAGAGCAAATATTGAAGTTTCAGTTTAAAAAACTGGGAAATTATGTGTACGCTATTTGTCTCTATAAATATAAAAATTTTTCACACAAAAAGTACTACCGAGTTAACTAACTTGAATGCATTCTACTAATTACCAGCCAACCTTCAGTCTTGAGGAGCACCCTTTTAAAACCAGATTCATTCCAAAGACATAATTCTGTTTTGTTTTTAAATAAAAGTGTGATATTTTATATGTTAAAAATGATGAAAGTGATAATCGGGGATGTTAATCTGAATTTTATGATGGCTATTAGGAAATGTCATTAATACAAGGACCCTCATAGACTCCAGTATCCTATTCTTTATTATTTATGCATATGAAAACACAAAAAAAGTGAGTTATTTTAGAGATGAAAGCAATATAAGGTAAGAGCATTTTAACTGCAGGTAAATATTTTAAGAAAAAGCAATATTCCACATGACGGTTTTAGCCCAGGCTTTATTTATTTATTTATTTATTATTGATTGGTTTGAGAGAGAGAGAGAGGAAGGGAGAGGGATAGACAGATAGAAACATCGGTGAGAGAGAGACATGGATCAGCTGCTGCCTCCTGCACATCCCCTACTGACTTCACAGCCCGGGCATGTGCCCTGAATGGGAACTGGACCAGGCTCCCCTTTGTTCATAGGTTGACACCCACACCAGCCGGGCTGTTGGTTGATTCTTGTATGTGCCCTGACTAGGGATTGAACCCATAATCTTGGAATGACTCTCTGAGTATCCCACCGGGGTAGCCCAGTCTGTACCCCTATCTTTACAGTCTGGGCATAGAACTTCCCTAGTGCTTCTGAGCATTCTCAGGAATAATACATTATCCATTCAGTAGTCATATTACTTGTTATGTGGGACATTTCTTTTAGGCCTCCTCAATTTTGTTTTTATATTTCACCTTTTTAAAAATTAAAATGTTATTCATGTATATTTTTAAACAAATTACAGATGTCTTAATTTTTATCTTTTGATACAAAAAGAATCTAAAGTTACATAATTTGGAGGCCCTAGCCTGGTTTGGCTTAGTGTATATAGAGCATCGGCCTGAGGACTGAAGGGTCCCGGGTTCGATTCTGGTCAATGGTACATACCTGGGTTGCAGGCTCCTCCCTGGCCCAGGCCCTGGTCCGGGCTCGTGCAGGAGGCAACCAATTGATTTGTTTCTCTCACATCGATATTTCTCTCTGTCTTTCCCTCTCTCTTCCACTTTCTCTAAAAATCAATGGAAAATATCCTCGGGTGAGGATTAAAAAAAAAAAAGTAAAATAAAATTACATAGTTTTTGGCAACTTTAAAAAGTCCTTTTGGAGAGTTTATGTGGACAGGGAAGTACACAAATGCATAGCATTTGTAAATCTTACCTGTTTGTTTTGTTTTTGTTAATCCTCACCCTAGGATATTTTTTCCATTGCTTTTCAGAAAGAGTGGAGGGGAGGGAGAGAGGAGAGAGAGAGAAACACCGATTTGAGAGAGGCACATTGACTGGTTTCCTCCTGCACGCGCCCTAACCTGGGGTGGGGAGTGAACCCACAACACAGGTATGTGCTCCTGACCGGGAATCGAACCCATGACTCTTTGGTGCATGGGCTGATAGTCTAACCATTGAGCAACACTGGCCAGGGTGTAAATCTTAACTCTTGATATGACCTTTGGTAATATAAAAAGCAAATTGCATGATCAATAGCGAAAACTCATGTTCTTTTTAGAATAACAAGAATTTTAATGGATCTGGATGGACCACGCTGGCGGGAGAAGCTGTCACCCATACCTTCTGTGCCCACTTCTGCGCAGTTGCGAGCGTGGCGGCCTACGGCAGAGACGCCCCCAGGCCAAGTGGGAGATTCCTGCAGCCATCACCAACCGGGCAGCACAGGTAGGGGAAGTCTGTACTCATTTCTTTCAAGGGTTGAGCCCTGTACCTTTCACAGTAGAGCAGTAGAATAAGAGCATAAATGTAGGCGTCAGACCTGGGACTAAGGCCCTGTTTACCCTCTTTCTAACTACAGAGTCTTACGAACTTGCTTCACACCTCCAGTGTCCTAATGGATATGATAGGGATTAACATGAGTAACTACCTCATGGAGTTGCTCCTAGGAATAAATGGAGCGATGCATGTAAAATACTTAGCACGTGCTGACTGTACGATTACAGTAGCCTCAATAAAGATAGCATTATATTAACAGTAAGAAGGACAAGAGTCAAGTCGCGTGTAGCTCTCTGTGACACCATTAAGACTGATGCGTTTGAAATAAAAAGCACCCTACTACGTAAGTAGGCAGCAGATACTTCTGCCTTGTGTCATAGTTGTGAACGTGGCTGCATTGCCGTAGGACCGACCTCATTGCTTTGTGCCGTGGTTAATAAATGGGACTGCCCTCTTGCTTTCTGCTTTAAAGCTAGTTGAGGCCTCATTTCTCCTGCCTGCTGAGGAACTCCTGTGTGTTCCCTGGATGAGCTTCATCTTGCAGAAACCCTGAAGCTCCAGAGCCGTGGTGTCCCAGGGGCTAGTGTTAGACCTTCATCTCTCATTGCCTTGAAAGAAGATGCAGGGACCATCTGCCAAGGCTTTTAGATGACTTAGCGGTCCCCGGGAAATCACAGCGATCTCTGCTTTTCTAGAGTCCGTTATTAATGGGGCCTGGCTCAAAGCATTTGCTCAATGAAGGGTGGCTATAATTTACAAAGTACATATACTAACCATACTGTAGATATGTCATAGCTAATCATAAGGACACGTATAGTCAGCTCTTTCTGTCCCTGGTGTACTGATTACTAGTGAGAATGGATACCAGGGGCTTACACACCTTGTTGGAAGAAAAGCTGGAGGGAAGGTTTTTAATTTTTAGCAAATTGAGGGGCGGAAATACTGTGTTATTTTGTTTTAGAGCTTATAGATACCAGCATTCATGGGGAGTGTCATTTGACCCCTTTGAAACTTGAAACATTAGAAATATTCTGTTATTTGAAATAAGAAAATGAAAAATTAAGATTTTATGCCATTTGTACAGAGGGACAAATAAGATTATCATTTACATTCAAGTTTATGCTATAAATTCAATATACCTATCAAGATTTTTAGATCACAGAATTTAAAGGTATAGTTTAGATTTTAGGTTAAGGATTTTTATTTATTTACCAGTATATAAAGTTATTCATAGGGTAAAGTTACTACATAGATTTAAAACGTAAAATTCTAACAGTTTATGTGTGTTAGAAAACTTTGCTTGTAAGTAACAGAAAATTATAAGTAATGGTTTTGGCTCAAGTAACTAAAAGGGCCCAGATAGGCTCTAAAATCATGCACAGCTCATCAGGGTTCAGGCTCTGGCCGGAAACAATGGAACCACAGCCGTTTTAGGCTTCATGTCTGTACATATCAATGTCCAAAGGGAGAGAAACACCATTGCTTTTGGTGGCATTAATTTAAGAATGAGGAAATATGTTGCCCCAAAGTCATAGCTTTTTTATCCTGTTGTTCTGTTGGCTCGAATTTTGTTGCTACTTTTTTTTTTTTTAATGTTTTTATTGATCTTTAGAGAGAGGGGAAGTGAGAGGGATAGAGAGATAGAAACATCTATGGGATAGAAACATCATCAATAGGCTGCCTCTTGCATGCCCCCTACGGGGGATAGACCCCACAACCTGGGCATGTGCCCTGACCAGGAATTGAACCAGGAACCTCTTGGTTCAACCGCTGAGCCACACCAGCCGGGCACTGTTGCTACTTATTCTAATGGGTCATGTGCTGATGGAGAAATGCTATGCACTGGTTGGCTTAGGCCTAAATTCCTGATCACTAGGGTCAGCTTCTCCTGAACACATGGGCTGAACAGAAGGTGGTAGCTGCGAGGGACCCTCGGGGGGACGGGAGTGGGGGGTTGGGGTGGGGGGAATGGATCCTGCGCAGGCAGTCCGCCATGATCACTACAAGACAATAGCTAATGATAATAGTTAGGACACTGGTCACAGATAACAAAACCCAACTCTTAATATCTTGAAGCAAAAAATAAATAAATAAATAAAAGAAAGAAACAAACCCCACAAAACAGGTTGTTTTGGGCTCTTACAGTGGAGAAGGCCACAGGGGGGTAGCTGTGGGAAGGCTGGATTTAGGCCTCATTCTCCTTCAGCTCTCTGTCTTGGCCTTTCTCTTGCTCTGTTGGCCCCATTCGCAGATAGACTCTTCCTTTGTCTCATAGGATGGCAACATCGCCCCTCCTTTCACCCTCATTCCCCGGGAAAGAGCAAGAATTACCTTATCAGATGCTGCCACAAAATTCATAGTGCAGCTCGTTGACTCTCATAGGCCCAGCCCTGACCAGTTAGATTGTTTTGGCCAGGGAAATATAATGTGTTGATCAAAAAAACCCCAAAGTTTACCCCAAAAGGTAGGGCTAGGGTAGGGGTTGCTTTAAGCCACAGGAGTGAAGACTGGAGGAGGTGTGACTTTCCCAAGAACTTTAGGGTACTGGACAGATGTCTCCTTCATGCTTCCGTGGGTTGGTTTGTCCATTTTTCACGAAATAGTGATTTAATGAAACACTAAATTTTTATTTTTATTTTTATTTTGGAAAGCACATTGGTTAAAGCTGGGCTCAGTGAAACAAGAAAGGGCTGAGGATAGTGGAAGCCACAGGAGAACCTAAGCGAGGCTGCCTTAGCTCACAGGGAAGTCAGAGAAAAGGGCGACACTAGGTATTCCTGTCTCTCGCAGGGAAAAGGGATGCCAATGTGGATGAAGATGATAGAAATACTTGTATTTTACATGTTTTCTACTTTGAAAAAAGTGTCATAATTGTAAATCACTTCCACTTACAGCCAGTTTATCTCTCTAATTTGTATACAGTTTTATTCCATTTAGACTCTAGCTCCGCACGGTATGGGGCAAGTTGATTTGCAATAGGAGATGTCCTTACAGCTGCACTTGAGATTTTGTAGAGGTGCTTTCTATAAGCATTTCCTCTGTTTTTATCTTTTGGGTTCCATAGATGAAAAAACGTTTAAAACCCTTAAAGAAGAAGGAAACCAATACGTAAAGGACAAAAACTATAAAGACGCACTTAGTAAATACAGTGAATGCTTACAGATTAACAATAAGGAATGTGCCATTTATACAAACAGGCAAGTTCTTTTTAACTTTATATATTTCTTATGTTAATATTTTCATTGTGAAAGTTTTTTCCATGGTTCTGATAATTTATGTAGCAAATTGTCTAAGAGGTGTGTGTGTTGGGGGGGGGGGCATAGGAGTTCTGGAGAGATTGCAGACATGTGGTGTGGTGGGCTGGGAGGTTGGGTGTGGCCTGTGTTACGCAGAGGCTGGTGTTCCGGCCTGGATGGGTGCTCTGACCCTTCCAGGCGGTGGCCTTGCTGCAGCTACAGGCCTGAGTGTTGTCCTCCTTGGTGGGAGTGTCATAAGTGCCCTTCTTCTCTTGAAGTGTTAAAGCAGTGGTTCTCAACCTGTGGGTCGCGACCCCTTTGGGGGTCGAACGACCCTTTCACAGGGGTCGCCTAAGACCATCGGAAAACACATATATAATTACATATTGTTTTTGTGATGAATCGCGATGCTTAAATTATGTTCAATTTGGAACAATGAAAATACATCCTGCATATCAGATAGTTACATTACGATTCATAACATTAGCAAAATTATAGTTATGAAGTAACAATGAAAATAATTTTATGGTTGGGGGTCACCACTACATAAGGAACTGTATTAAAGGGTCGCGGCATTAGGAAGGTTGAGAACCACTGTGTTAAAGGAAGGGGTCAGCCTCTGTAGTGTGCGGTAGGAATGGGCAGATTGTTCTAGAATGCTGCTCAGGTGCTATCTTCACCACATTGTGGTATAAGATAGTTACCTAGACGATGGTGATTTGGGGAATTTTAGGGAGTAAGTGGAATCTGGAATGACAAAGAAAAATAAGGTATAGTTCCTAAAGAAGAGGGACTCTTAGCGTGAGCTTTCTAGCTATTTCAGATTAATTCTTTTAACTGAACTTCTCACGGCTTTGTTTTTGTATCTTTTCCTCTATTGGTAACCTTTTTGCCAAAAATTTGTCACTGACCGCACCAGGTATTTTCCTACCCTTCTGCTCAGCCTCTGTGTTAGTGGCTGCTCAGTGTCCCGGACAGCCCTCTCTCCCTTTGGCGGCAGTGCCCACGGCTCAGTTGTCTGCCTCTCCTCTTCTCCCTCGGGCATTCTTGGAGTTCTAAAGGTGTAGACCCCTTTTTCATCCTCTATGCTCTCTGGCCATTTCATTCTCTCCGCAGTTCATTTAACCACCTTCCAGTTATGGTCTCTACTCTGTCCCTGAGTTTCGGACCTGAGCGCTCCCTCCCCTTCTGCGCTCCTGATGGGTTATCCCCCCCTGACTAATGCCTCCCTTTTCTGCCTTTTGTCTGCAACACCCTTCACGTGTGCCTGCAGTCTTGTTCCCTCCTTTCTCGTCCTCCAAGTGGCAGCCAGAGGGATCTTTCTAAACATGGTGAACACGTCAGCCCCTATTTAAAAACCCATTAAGTTCCGGATAAAGCTCAGCTTCCCTGGCACAATTTACAAGGCCCCTTGTGATCTGGCCTGCCCGCCCTCCCAATCTCATCCCTACGCTACGGCCATCTGGCACTTTTCTTATCCCGTTAGGAACATGGGATATGATCCAGATACTGCCCTATGCGGAGTGGCTCAGTTAGTTGAGTATCATCCCATGCACCAAAGGGTCACCGGTTCAAATCCTGGTCAGGGCACATATCCAGGTGTCGGGTTCTATCCCTGGTCTGTTTGCATATGGGAGGCAATGTTTCTCTTTCACCTCAATGTTTCTCTCTCTCCCTCTCCCTCTACTCTCTAAAAAAACCAAAAAAATTGATAAAAATGCACATGCTGGCCCTTGACCTCCACTCTCCTCTCCCTACATCTTAACTCTCACCCCAGTGCCTTTGCTTGGGTAATTGTCACTTCAGACTCCGGGCTTCAGTTTAAATGTCTCTTCTCCTGGGAAGTCTTTTCTGGCTGCTCTTGCCCTCTCCTTAGCCCCCCCCCCCCCCCCCCCAGATCTGATGAGACTCTCAGCTGTGTCCTCCCAGAGTACCCTTTACAGATTTTACTGTGTTTGCTTTTATTTTTAAAAATATGTTTTTATTGATTTGAGAGAGAGAGAGAGAGAGAGAGAGAGAGAGAGAGAGAGGAAGGGAGAGGGAAAGAGAGAAACATCAGTGAGAGAGAATTACTGATGGGCTGCCTCCTGCACACCCCCTACCAGGGTTGGAGCCTGCAACCCAGGCATGTGCCCTGGCCAGGAATCAAACTGGTAACCTCCTAGTACATGGGATGCTCAACCAATGGAGCCACCCAGCCGGGCATGTTTGCTTGTTTTATTTATTTATTTATTTATAAATATATTTTATTGATTTTTTTTACAGAGAGGAAGGGAGAGAAATAGTTAGAAACATCGCTGAAAGAGAAACATTGATCAGCTGCCTCCTGTACACTCCCACTGGGGATGTGCCCGCAACCATGGTACATGCCCTTGACCGGAATCGAACCTGGGACCCTTCAGTCCGCAGGCTGACGCTCTATCCACTGAGCCAAACCAGTTAGGGCTGTTTGCTTGTTTCAATTGTCTCTTCCTTGAGGGCCAGGGCTGTATTTTGTTTGCAGTTATATTCACAGTGTCATAATTACATGTGTTGCCAGAAAATGCCATGATTGTACGTCAGTGTTAGGTGTGAATTGAGAAACAGCCGTGGTCTATAGATACATACCTAATGAGCTATTTTCTGAGTTTCCTTAGCAGTCAAATTTATAGGTATAGTGTCTTTCCTTTTCATAATACTGAGTTCCCTTGTTACACCAGAGCTCTCTGTTACTTGAAGCTGTGCCAGTTTGAAGAGGCAAAGCAGGACTGTGATCAGGCGCTTCGGATAGACGACGGGAACGTGAAAGCGTGCTACAGGCGAGCTCTTGCCCATAAAGGACTCAAGGTGAGGACCTCTTCATTTCAACACATACAGTTCAGCTCCGAACAAGTCAGGTGGTTTTCCTGACCGCCAGCCTCGGGACCTAGGAACGGGAGTGAGATGATCCTGGGATTGAATCCCAGTTCTGTACCAACCAGCCTGAAAGCTTGGACGAGGCCTCAGCTTTCTCCTGATTATAACGTGGAGCTAGATCATTTCTAAGGCTCCTTCCAGCTCAAAAATGGTGATTTATTTCCTGATTTTCTGAAGAGTGTTGTTAGTTATGAAAAGTCTACTTAAAGGACAGGAATTTTTTTTTTTTTTTTTTTACTGACTTACTCCAGGCCACAGCACTGCCATTGGATTCTCCAGCAAAGGACCGGGGTTGTCTGGGGCGGGAGGAAGGCGTCAGAGGGAAGATGGTAGAGACATGTCAGAAATTGGGAAGCTCATGTTGATTTGGGTCTTAACTGACTGGCGATCAGTATGGGACTATCGAGTGGCATTCTTTAAGAGAATCACACTTTCAAAGAAAGTATTGTATAATTATGCTTTGGGTTTATTTTTGGTTTGGTCTTTAAATATTTTTGTTGTTGTTGATTTGAGAAAGAGAGAGAGAAACACTGACTGTGCTTTTCCACTCATTTATGCTTTCATGGGTTGCTTCCTGCATGTGTCCCGATGCGGGATTGAACCTGCAACCTTGGTGTACTGGGATGATGCTCTAACCAGCTGAGTTACCGGCCAGGGCTGCTTTTGTTTATGCTGGTTCTTCTGCATGGAAAACTTGAATGAATGATCATGTTTGTCTAAAATAACATCACAAGGGAAAAGCAGACCATACAAAACAAAATGAAATGGCTTTTTTTTTTTTTTATACTAACCCTGGCCTATTATGCTTTCTGCTGGTCATCTTTTTATTTTATTTATTATTATTATTATTTTTATTTTTAATCCTCACCTGAGGATATTTTTCCATTGATTTTTAGAGAGGGGGAAGAGAGAGGGAAAGATGGAGAGAAATATCGATGTGAGAGAAACACATTGATTGGTTACCTCCTGCATGAGCCTTGACCAGGGCCTGGACTGGAGAGGAGCCTGCAACTGAGATAGTGCCCCTGACCGAATCGAACCCGGGACCTTTCAGTCTGCAGGCTGACACTCTATCCACTGAGCTAAACCAGCTAGGGCTGAAATGGCATTTTTAATAGTCATTTTGATTAAGGTCTAATCCAGTGAAATTCACACATTGTAAATGTGCAGATCTTGGATTTCTTTCTCAGCAATTTTTTTTTTTAAATTGACATAGTCGTTTCATGTGCACAACATAATGGTATGTATATATAGCAAAATGATCACCATACTATCCATCACCACACAGTTACAAATTTTTTTCTTGTGATAAGAACTTTTAAGATCTATTCTCTTAGCACTGTCAGATATATATTACAGTGTTATTAACTTATTAACTACAGTCACCATACTGTACATTACACCCTCATGAATTATTTATTTATAATTTGAAGTTTGTACCTTTTGACCACCTTCACCCATAGTGCTTATTCTCCACCCCTCACCTCACCTCTGGCAACCACCAATCTGTTCTGTGTATGAGTTCGGGTTTTTTTTTGGTTTGTTTGTTTATTTAGATTCCACACAGTAGTGAGGTTATATGGTAATTGTCTTTCTCTGTATGACTTATTTCACTTGGCATAATGCCCTCAAGGTCCATGTTGTTGCAAGTGTCAGGATTGCCCTCTTTTTTTATGGCTGAATAATATTCCAGTGTGTATATATACACCACATTTTCTTTATCCATTCTTCCATCGATGGGCACTTAGGTTGTTTCCAGTTGTTGGCTATCGTAAATAACGCTGCCCTGAACTTGGCGGTGGGATATCTTTTTGAATTTGTGATTTTGTTTCCTTTGGATATATACACACAAGTAGTATTTTTAATTTTGAGGAAACTTCGTACTGCACCAGTTCACTTTACATCAACAGTACCCAAGGGCTCCGTTTTCTCCACATCCTTGTCAACACTTGTTATTTTTGTCTTTTTTCTAATGGCCATTCTAACAAGCATGAGATGATATCATTGTGGTTTTGGTTTGCATCTCCCTGATGATTAGTGATGTTGAGCATCTTTTTTCTTTTCTTTTTTTTTTTTGTTAATCCTCACTTGAGGATATTTTTCCATTGATTTTTAGAGAGAGTGGAAAGGAAGGGGAGAGACAGAGAGAGAGACATTGATTGCTTGCCTCCTGCAAATCCCCCGACCGGGACTGGGGATCAAGGTACATGCCCTTGACCAGAATTGAACCCAGGACCCTTCCTTCTGAGGGCCAATGCTCTGCCCACTGAGCCAACAGGGCTAGAGCGAGCACCTTCCCATGTACCTCTTGATCATCTGTATGTCTTTGGGGAAGTTGTCTCTGCAAGCTCCTCTGCCCATTTTTTAATCGGATTGTTTGTTATTTTGCTATTGAGTTGTATGAGTTTTTTATACTAGTACATTTTGGATATTAATCCCTTATCAGATATATGTTTTGCAAATATTTTCTCCCACTCAGTAGGTTGTCTTTTTTATTAATGGTTTTCTTTGCTGTGCAGAAGCTTTTGAGTTTAATGTAGTTCCACTTGTTTATTTTTGCTTTTCTTGCCTTTGGTTCTAGTGTCAGATCCAAAAAATCATCACCAAGACCAAAGGCAAGAAGCTTACTGCCTATGTTTTATTCTGGTGTTATGGTCCCAAGTCTTACATTCAAGTCTTTAATCCATTTTGAATTGACTTTCAGGTATGGTGTAAGAAAGTGGTCCAGTTTCATTTTTTTGCATGTGGTGTCTCGTTTTCCCAGCACCATTTATTGAAGAGACTTTCCTTTCACCAGAGATAATTCTTGGCTTCTTTGTTATAAGTTAATTGGCCACAAATGTAATAGGTTTATTTCTATTTCTAGGCTCTGTTCGTTTTCATTCATCTATATCTGTGTATTTATGCTAGTACTGTACTGGTTTGATTGCTGTAGCTCTGTAGTATAGTGTGAAATCAGGAAGTGTGATGCCTCCAGCTTTGTTCTGCTTTTTCAAGATGGCTTTGGCTATTTGAGATGTTCTGTGGGTCCATACAAGTTTTAGAATATCTTTCTATGAGTATCTTAGAGTTTTCGGAACACAGGGCTTTCATCTCCTTCATTAAATTCATTCCTAGGTATTTTATTCTTTTTGATGCAATTGTAAATGGGACTGTTTTCTTAATTTGGCTATTGACCTGAATAATGTCTGTTCCCATATAGCCACTGCCTCAGTTAAGGCAGAGAACATTTTCATCTCTCTAGAAAGTTCCTTTTGCCCATTGTCTTTAATCTCCCCCCTCTCACCCCACCCCATTTATCTAATTGTTGCCCCTATAGATTAGTTGGGCACAGGCCCAGGTTGTGAGCTCAATCCCCAGTGGGGTGTGTGCAGGAGGCAGCCGATCAATGATTCTCTCTCATCATTGATGTTTCTATCTCTCTCTCTTCTCCCTTCCTCTCTGAAATCAATCACTCAGTGTTTTAAAGAATACAGTTGTAGCCACATAAAGAGGTGGGGCAGAGGGTGGGATCTAGGAGGGTCCTGAGCGCAGGGGCCTCTGTCTGAATGGAGCTGGATGTGCCACCCTCCCAGCACGTGATGCAGTCACCAGCCCGGAGCCCACACTTGCCTGCATGACCCACACACCCTACCTGTTTTTATTTTGTTAGCAGCACTCATTTGTAAACCTCACCAAAGATTTCCGAGGCAGTGTGTGGCACCATGAATTAAAGTGGCCTCTTCAAAGTTAACTTTTACTGACCTCAGTGGATTTGGGTGCATGAGGGTAGATCCGCGTGACGCACGCGTTTCCATATGTCCAAACACTTCAGCAGCTTGACCTCGTTCTGGCTGCCTGACTCGGAACTTGTTTACCCGACTGGAAGTCAGAAGATGTACCGAGTGAAAGACCAGAGTTTTATACTTCCTGGAGCAAATTCCAGAAATTGTATTGTGGATGTAGAAAGACAATCCCAAGTCTGAGGAATCCTGTTCCACTACATGAGGAGGCCGGCAGCTTGTTTTTCTGGTTTGACTTCCTGGGGCTTGATTTGTCTGCCCTGTCACTAGAGCTCTGTGCCAAGGGAATTGTTCCAGGACCTGCACGGGCTGCGGCAGTTTTAATGTGTCGCTCACCCCTGGACCCGCTTCCTCCGGGGCCGGGATGAGGAAGTGGCACCAGGGCCCACCGTGACAGGTGCCCCCAGCTCTCAGGGGAACTCTGCTGCTTGGATCTCCTGTCTCTCTCCTAGCTGGCTTCCATTTCTCTGTGTGCCAGTTTGAGAAACACAGAGCTTTCCTTAATGTACAGTTGTTCTTCACAAGAAAAGGTAACCGAACATTTTGCTGTGGACTTTGTTTCTTTGATTGAACGCCGTTTCTGTGCTAGGCTTGGGGACCGTCGAGGTGAGTGAGACCTAGGTCCTACCTTGTGGAATGTACAGCCATTTGGCGAGGCTACGGTACCAAGACATCAAAAAACTTCTATTGTTGGGGTAATCTGCCTACATCATAATGCAATTTCTGGAATAGCCAATTTTTATTGATATTAGTTGAAGCACATCTATTAATGGTAAATGTCATCATAAACCCATGTGATTGTACTTCATTTTTTTAAGGCCCAGTGAGATCAGCAGCAGCTTTTACTGCCCTCTTCCTGCCAGAGCCACACTCCCCTGTTTGTATAACCTTCTCCTTCCCGCCACCCTGCAGGCTGCTTTCCCTTCAGATCCCTCCCCTTCCTTAGTATCCATCTCAACCTTTGGTGTTCTTAATTGCATTAATGACATGTTATTAATTTTTTTTACTTGTTTTTTTCAATATATATATTTTAATTGATTTCAGAGAGAGGAAGGGAGAGGGAGAGGGAGAGAAATGTCAATGATGAGAGAATCATCAATTGGCTGCCTCCTGCACGCCCCCTACTGGGGACTGAGTCCACAACCTGGGCATGTGCCCCGCCCGGGAATCACACTGTGATCTGATTCATAGGTTGACACTCAACCACTGAGCCACATGGGCTGGGCTGGGCTTGCTTGTTTTTTCTTTTTTGTTTCCCTCCTTAAGACGTACGTTTCCACAAGGGCCAGACCACAGCTGTTCTTATTCCTCACGCTGTTCCCATTTCCTGGCACACGGATGTGGCCGTGGCCATCTCTCAGGTGAATAAACCTTGCCTGACCACTCAGTGGAGCCGGCAGACTGGCCCCCTTGTCTTCCACCGCCTTCCTGCTTGATGCTGCCGCCCTGCTGTCCTGCCCTCTCGTCACACTTGCCTGCCTCTGTTGTGGCATTATCAAGGCGTATTTCCCGTCTTCTTAGGTCCCCTCCAACCAGACAGGTTGCTCTTTAGGCAGCAACTTTTCTGGAATACATGGGAAAACTCGTATTGACGCTTGTGGTGGCGGACTTTCATTTTGTAGCTCACAAATCTCTGTTTTCAGGCCTCTCTTCCTTGAGCTCCACAGCTGTATTACCATTCACCTCGGGCCCTTGCCTTGATCATCCCAAGATGATCTTACTGTGCCTCAGTTTCCTTATCTGTAACATGGGGACAATAAAAGTTAGTACTCATAGGGCTATTGTGAGAGTAATGATACTTGCAAAAAGCTGAGAATGGTCAGAGTTGGCTCTATTACTCCTCGGCTTGCCCAGCTGCCCCACTTCCCTGCCTTCCAGGATGGCCCCTGACTGGAACACTTAGGATGGAACACAATGGCATTTGGTAGCATGTTCCAGCTGTGTTGTTGTGATGTTGTGACACAGTGGTGCCTAGATTTGTTACTAATAGTACATAATGTGCTACAGTTTGTAAATAATCTACCTTATCTTTTTGATAAATTAGAGAAGATTTAAGGTTATGCCTTTGAACTCATCTCTCCATTACTCTTGCTCTCCTGTGTTGCCGGGCTAAGGGGGAGGGGATGTGGCATTACAGCTAGTCCCTCAGGATGGTCACATGACACTGCTTATCTGTCCTGGGCCTGAGCCTGCAGTGCGTGCTGTGATGGATATGTCATAAATACTCAGGTTGCACATCACTGGGATTCTTCACCTCCTCACAGAATTAATTTTGGTTTAATCAAAACATGGGTTTCCCTGGCCAGCGTGGCTCAGTTGGTCAGAGCTTCGTTCTGTACACCGAAAGGTCGCAGGTATGATTCCTGGTTAGGGCACATACCCAGGGTGTGAGTTCGATCCCCGGTCAGGGTGCAGTCAGGGAGCATATGTGCTGCAACCAATCAATGTTTCTCTCTCATAGTGATGCTTCTCTCTCTCCCTCTCTCCATTCCTCTCTTTCTAAAATCAATACCCTTATCCTCAGCTGAGGATTAAAAAACACACACACAAATTTAAATGCAGGAGGCAGCCAGTCAATGATTCTGTCATCACTGATGTTTCTCTCTCCCTCTCCCTTCCTCTCTGAAATCAATAAAAATATATTTTAAAAATTTAAAAAGCATCAACCAATAAAAAACTATGGGTCTAGTCTGTAGTTCTGGAATGTGGCCTGTCACAGTGGCTGATTTTGTGGTACATGTCTCTACTACTGGATTCCATGCTGTGTTTGGTAAGCTTAGATTTCTCTTCTTTCCCCTCGATCTCTCCAATGTATTGTCTGGCTCTTTATGGGAGAATAAATGTCAACTCCAGCCTATTTGAACAGTATAAAACTTTGATGGGTTTTATGGAACAGATAATCTGGTAGCAGCTAACATTTGTTTAGCCCTTTATAGGTTTAAACCACTCATATTATTTTAATTCATTTATTACTTGGTAGAGCCTTGTGGAAACTAGAATAGAAAAGCTCCTGTTATTCATACTTTAACGATAAGAAAAACTGAAGCTCAGGAAGGTTACGTAGGATCTTGTTCAGGTTTCACTGCGAGTAGGTGCTAATATGAGGATGTTCATTATTTCACTTATTTAGCCGACAACATGTGCCCACTGTGTGTTAGCGACTGTGAAGGTCATGGTGGTAGAGAGTTTAACCAGAATCTTCTAACTCTGGATTCTGTGTGCTGTCTCTTATAGAGGACTAGAGACCCAGTGCACGAATTTGTACACGGATGGGGTCTGGCCAGCCTGGACCAATCGGGGCTGGGCCAGCTGGGGAGAGGGGCTGCAGAAGGTTGGCTGCCCAGCCCCCCCTCTCCCCTCCAGTCGAACTCCCAGTCGAATTCCTGGCCAAGGAAACAATTTGCATATTAGGCTTTTATTATATAGGACTAGAAGCCCGATACATGAAAGTCATGCAAGGGGGTTGGCCCTCACAGTCACTGCGGCTTGCCTTGGCCCTCGCAGCAGCGGCTTCGTCCGGAAGGATGTCCAGAAGGTTGTTTGGCTGTCCAGTCTAATTAGCATATTATGCTTTTATTATAGATGCTCACTGTGTTATGGGTTATAATAATTTAGCCCAAGTGTTACCCTGAAGGCCCAGCTTTCTAACCGTGGTGCTGACAGGAGCCCACTGCGCCACTGTGCACTCCCGAGCGTCCTTCTCCCTGCCCCGGGCTGATCTGTGTCCTTCTGTTACCTGTGAAAATGACTGCCTCCGCCCTTCTACTTGCAGGATTATCAGAATAGTTTGAATGATCTCAATACAGTTCTCCGGCTAGACTCAAGTATTGTGGAGGCCAAGATGGAACTGGAAGAGGTGACCAGATTCCTTAATGTGAAGGATCAGGCAGCATCACTCAACAAAGAAAAGGAGAGAAGGAAAATTGAGATTCAAGAGGTATTTGTGTTTGATTATCTTTGAAAGTACTTTTTGGGGGATGTTATATTAGATTCTAAGGTCATGTTCCTGTGAGTTCTATCAATTTCTTTTACATTTTGTGTTTTTTTATTCTGATGCCCAATGAAGAAATTTAAACCGTTTGTAAAGACAAACTTTTCCTGTGCCGTGGTTTAGCCTCTTTTCTCCTGGTTTGGTCATGGACGGTACTGGGAGTCCGCATTAGGTTTTTCCGTTGTTTGCCCCTGTCCCCCACTCCCTCCCTGTCTGGCCTGTGTTTTGTATTGCTTCCACGCCAGACTGTGCTGGGAGCCTATGGCCACTGAGCTTTGCTTCAGGGTAGACCCAGAAAATGCTGACAGGACTGATTTTGTTTCAGTGGTCCTGGCAAGCCACATGCCATAGAGATTTTCCAGTTTGATTCAGACCTTTTAGCACTCTAAGACTGGCCTCCTCAGAGATTTTTGGACTACGTTTGATTTCAGATTAAATTGGTGTCTTGTGCGATACAGCTTTCTGCTTTGCCTTCAGTGAAGAATATCAATCATGAATTCCTGTGTATTCATGAATACTAATATATCATATTACATTTCCATTAAGAGTAAGGAGCTAAAATGTAAGAGGCTAGGAAGTGTTTTTCCTTTAAGGATGGAAGAAAACTGTTTTAAGAGAATTGAAAAATAAGTTTACTTCTTTATTAAATGTAAAGAAATAACTAAAAGTATGAAAGATAAAGTTGTTATAGGTCTTCTTTTATACAGCAGCTTTATTCATGGAAAATTATAAAAAGAGTCCTGGCTGGTGTGGCTCAGTTGGTTGGGCGTCATCCCATGCACCAGAAGGTTACTGGTTTGATTCCAGCACATGCCTGGGTTGCAGGCTCGATCCCCAGTAGGGGGTGTGCAAGAGGCAACCGATTGTTTTGCGCTCTCTCACATTGATGTTTTTCTCTCTCTCTCCTTCTTCCTTTCTTTCTCTCTAGAAATCAACAAACTATTCTTAAAAAATTTTTTTCAATATTAAAAATATTTTAAATTTAAAAAATGCTTTTATGAATGAATACTAGTACCTTAAAACATCTCTTCCTCAAAAAGTAGATCTTACGATTACAGACTGCACATTTTCACTTACGAACTTGACTAAATACAGTGTTCTTGTGTTTTTCAGTTCCTTCCCATTTTAATAAATGTAACGTGGGATGTGTGCAGTGGCTGTTTGTGTCAGGGTGTAATTGTTTTTCCTTGTGAAGGTGAATGAAGGCCACGAAGAGCTTGGAAGGACCCCCGAGGAGGTCTGCACGGGCTGCCCTGCCTCTGAGGGGGACACCAGCTGTGGGCCACCAGGACACGATGAGAAACTGCCCATCACCAAGCCCAGCAATGCCTATGAGTTCGGGCAGGCGATGAACGCTGTCAGTGCTAGAAAAGATAAAGCAGCCTGTGCACATCTGTTAGCCATCACTGAGCCGAAGGATCTGCCAGCGTTGCTGAGTAACAAACTCGAAGGGGATCTATTCCTCCTCCTCATTCAGTCTCTGAAAAGTGAACTTATTGATAAAGATCCCTCATTGGTATATCAGCATCTTCTATATCTGAGTAAAGCAGAAAGGTTTAAGGTAAGTGCCAGAGTATCTCATTGAAAGAGACTGATTTTTACAGGCTTTCTACAACTTTGACATGTTAATGTTTTATGCTAATATAATTTTTCTCCTTCTTTCAGATGATGTTGACCCTAATTAGCAAGGGCCAAAAGGAGCAAATTGAACAGCTTTTTGATGACCTCTCGGACACACCAAACAAACATTTTACTTTAGAAGATGTACAGGCCCTAAAAAGGCAGTATGAGCTTTAAATCAGGATTATTGTTAGATCTCTTCCATGCATGCATGTGCTCCAGTAACACTAGTGAGATGGTATTGTCATACAGTTGCATGGATAAAACCTTGCTTAGAAAAGATCCCTGGGTCTGGACTATAAAATATTTTACTTATTTTTATACATAGAACATGTATATTCTACAAACTGCTTTTTATCAGTTGTAAATATTTTCTTATGTACCAGAGCTAACATCTTTATATTTAATAATAAGTATATTTGGAACTTATTCAGATGCATTTTAATTTATATCATACATTTCCTTTAATAACTTGTTAAAAATTTGAGTTAAATTGTATTTCTTTGGGCTATGAAGGCATCCACTTAGGTTTGACAGAAATATATTTCTTTAAAATGCATTTTTAAAAGTGAAAATCATTAACAGTGATTATGTCACCTTTATTTTCGGCTAACACATACATATAAGTCCCATTTTATACTACTTGTATATTACAGTCTGCTAAGATAAAATGCAATACTTAAATCCATAATATGAAATGATTATTAAATAAATTGTGATTATCAATTTAAAGCTATAAGAGGAACTTATTTTTTCTAATACGGAAGCATTGCCTAATTATTAAGAACAAAAATTGCCAAAAATTTCTACCACTTTTTACTAGACTTTAAAAAGCTCCTTTCCCTTATAAATTGCTTGTATAAGCAGTAACAAAACAACAAATACTTAAGAGCAAGCTAAGCCTTCATTTCTGTTTGCATTGTCAACCCCATATTTCCCCAAATATTTAAATGTCTTCTTGCCCCTCTTTTATCCCTCTTTTAAGCAGGACCATGTTTATTCCCTTAATGTCAAAGGAAAAGTGAAGAACTCTTGAAGCTCTTTTGTTAATGGAGGGTAAAGGTATTTCTTAAAATAAAACATTCCGGTTTCTATCAGTATACCATCAAACATATTCCTGTAGTCTTCAGTCAGTTCTCTTTTTCTGGAGCATTTTCTTGTTTTTTAAAAGTGAAGATAAAAGAAGAATATCTAATTGCTTTATCTAATTGTTTTATCTAATTTTTTTATAATAGAATATTTTTAATTTGTTTTATTGATTTCAGAGAGGAAGGGAAATAGAAACATCAATAATGAGAGAGAATCATTGATCGTCTGCCTCCTGCACACACCCCCCCAAAGCGGATCCAGCCCACAACCCAGCATGTGGCCTGACCAGGAATCGAACTGTGACCTCCTGGTTCATAGGCCCAAGTTCAACCACTGAGCCACGCCAGCTGGGCTCATTACAGAATATTTTAAATATTGTTGTGGGTAAATGGTATCTTTCAAAACATGCCATTTTTCTTTTAAACTTTTTTGTTCATAAATGAAAATCTGTAATAGTATTTAGTTCTAGTCTTCAAGCCAACAAACAAACCAGTTTTCTCCTTTGTAATACTATTAAATTTGTGTAAAAGTAAGTGATGGAGTGTGTTAGTTACTTTAGAACAGGGACATAACAAGGAAACACCGCCTCCTGTTGACAGTCACATACCCAGCACCTAGCTGCTTGGGACTAAGCTGTCCGCCCGCTGGTGGCAACCTGTCCCGCGAGGAGGTGGAGAGCAGTGAGTGGATGCCTGTCTGTTCCAGTTGTGTGGGTGGCAACTAGAGAAATCCACTTCTCTCCAGCGCGGCCAGCGCACGGGGGCCACACTTCTGTTACTGAGGGGAGGAAAAGGAAAGTAAAGGAAGCAGATAAGAATGTCAAAGCGCATTAAAGGAACACGGGTCCTGCTGACCCCTCAGGACTTCATCAGGAAGTCCGTCCGCAAGCCCCTGGAATATCCCACTCGAGCTCCCCACCGGGTGCGTGGGCACCCCCAGCGCCTCAAGTGCTAAACCCGCACCCGCTCCCACTCTGTGGCCGGAGCCTTGTACTAGTACATGCCCCTGTGTGCGGTAGCAAAAGCAGATCCACTGATCAGTGCTCTCAGAAAAATGGACCAGGGTGTGCAGGCCAGGAAGAAGCTGCGAACGAGCTATAGCACCACTTTCTGGAAAACAAACGAAGTTTCCAGCAGTCAGCATGGTGAGTTATAAGAAAAGATGTAAGAGATTAAGGATTCTGCCACAAGAGGGAGCGATAAGAGTGGAACAAGTCTTCCCATTAAAAAACTGAGGAAACCTTCAGGTAGGAATCCCAACAGTCACTGCCACCTCAACTGTGATAACAGCAACACAAAACTACAAGGAACATGACAGATCAAGAAAATGTCACCCCCAAAAGTCACACAGCACTTCTGCCTCCACTCTCCTGTCACAGGGCGCTGACCCATCACAAAGAGGCAGAAGAGTAGTCTTGCCTTTGCCAGGAGGGGAAGAAAACCAGGTGTTGGTTCAGACAGATAATGCCTCCCAAAGGAACTACTTGTATAAGTAAATCTCTGGTATTTCTACCATTTTATATGCAACGTTACTGTGCTGCTCACAGACTTTTCCCTGCTCCAAATGTTCTCTCCTCCCTCCCCCCTCCCCCAAACCACAGGCTAACTCGATTCTTGGCCCTCCTTTAAAACCCAGTGCAGTGTCACTCCCAGCTTCTCCTCACCTGCCCTGGCTGTGAAATGACCCGTGAGCTTTCTCAGTGCCACGTGCGTGGCTCTGTCAGCTCTAACCATGGTTTTGGTGGTTTGGGTTGGCTTATCCGTGACAGAGACTGTCTGGCTTAGTTCTCCATATTGTTCAGCAACATGCCTGGCACAGTAGAGAGTCAATAAATCATCTTTGATGAGTGAGAAGCTAATTACTAACTTCTATCTCAGTAGACTGTTAGCACTTGGATGTGATGGGTTGCTGTAAAAGAAGTCTCAAAGAAAGTAACTCTATACCGAGTGCAGTGCGGGGGATTTCCCAGCAAGTTCTTCAGCACCTTGTAAGCGAAGTTTCTAGACCTAAGAGTGAAAGACATAATACTACAACAGAAAAAGGGGGAAACCCAAAGGCCCTTAACTCTAACTGACAGTACCCAGAGGTATGACACCCAAGCAGATTACAATCACTGCGCTTAAGTTTACACATTACTTTTCTGTTAATCCTGAGGACATTTTTTCCATTGATTTTTAGAGTGGAAGGGAAGGAGGGAAGGGGGGAGTAAAGAGAGACAGGAACATCAATATGATAGAGACACATGGATTGGTTGCCTCCTGCACGCACCCCAACTGGGACAGGGATTGAACCTGCAACCCAGGTACATGCCCTTGATGGGGAATTGAACCCATGACCCTTTGGTGCGTGGGCTGGTGCTGAAACCACTGAACAACACCAGCCAGGGGAAGTTTACATATTTTTAAATGATTGAGAAGTAAGTATCTGGGCTGGCATGATGGTTGCTTCAAATAACACATAAAATTACTTCTCAACTGTATATAATATAAGAGACTGTCACTTCTGGTTCATGGACCAGATGAACACCCCTTGTGAATACAACCTGAATATATGCCCAGCCAGTGTGGCTCAGTGGTTGAGTGTTGACCTATGAACCAGGAGGTCACGGTTCAATTCCCAGTCAGGGCACATGCCCAGGTTTCAGACTCGATCCCCAGTAGGGGGTATGCAGGAGGCAGCCCATCAATGATTCTTATTGATGTTCCTGTCTCTTCCTTTCTCTCTGAAATCAATAAAAATATATTAAAAACAACAGAACGTGAATCTAGGGCTCCACATCTAACTGTGTACCATCAGTTCGTGTCCAGGCTCTTCAGTTGTTACCACACGATCCCATGATCCACTACCCTGGTCATCCTCAGCCGCCTGACCTTAACAGAAGGAACCTCTCCAATCAGTTTCCCTTCCTTTGACTTATCACCAATTTTTTATTAGCCAGTTGGCACCACTCAGGCCAAAAGGACCACCCTAAAGACTGATGTGGAGGCCATATAATCCTGTCTCAATTCTCTACATGAGGCAGGGGTGGGGAACCTTTTTTTCTGCCAAAAGCCATTTGGATGTTTATAACATAATTCTTGTGTCATACAAAATTATCAACTTAAAAATTAGCCTGCTCTGTTTGGTCAAACATTTAACTCCCCCCTAATGCCTTGGCAGGGCCAGACCAAATGATTTCACAGGCCTTACAGAGCCCTCTGGACGTTCCCCACCCCTGACATAAGGGATGTCTGTTAGCAGAAATCTCTGCCTATTGAGTACAATGCATTTGGTCAAATTTGAAGGTTTTGATGTCTCTAGCCAAAAGTTAAAGGAGATGGTAGAAAGATTGATGACAAACAAGCAGGAGATAGAATACAATAGATTCCCACAACTGCCTTCTCTTTTCTTCTCTAGCAAACTGCTTTCGAGCATAGACTATGGCATCAGAAAAACCTGGAATTAAACCTCAAATCCGTTTAGCCTCAAAGACTAGGTTCCTCATCTGAAAAATGAGGCAGGATATACCAATTCAGGGCTGTAATGCTACGTAGTTCGTGTAAAATGCCAGTGGTGCTTAATAAGCATCTTTCATGTGTATAATTGCTTTCTTCCCGTAAGTCTAATGATCTCATCTCTGTTGTTAGAGAAAAGATTAAAAAGCTCTTTGGAGATACTATGTGCACTTTCATGTTTACTTACTGGATAAGAAACACACATGAAGACCCCTCCAATAGTAGTAGTATAGCCAGGGAAGTGGCTGGCCTTGCAAGGCTGGTGCCATCTCTTGGACATTAGTCACGTTAAAACGTAAATCTGCCAAAACTGGTTTGGCTCGGTGGATAGAGCGTCGGCCTGCGGACTGAAAGGTCCCAGGTTCGATTCCGGTCAAGGGCATGTACCTGGGTTGCGGGCACATCCCCAGTAGGAGATGTGCAGGAGGCAGCTGATCGATGTTTCTCTCTCATCGATGTTTCTAACTCTCTATCTCTCTCCCTTCCTCTCTGTAAAAAATCAATAAAATATATTTTTTAAAAAAAAACAAAAACACACACATGTAAATCCAAGAGTTTTCTCCACAAGTTGAGCTGCACTGAGAACCTCTCTGTAATAGCATGTGTCTTTCTTTTCCAACCTGTCACGTTTTGGGGTGAGCCAACACAAAGAGTGGTACATTCGGAGTCTGGCATAGGCTGGTGGGTGCTTAGGAAGTGTTGAATGAATGAGTCTAGAGGACCACTGCCCTAAAACGTGCTCTGGGATCCAAAATTCAGATCAGAGAAGTTCCTATGACTGATAAGTTTACAAAGACATTGTAAATATTTCTCGAGTAGTTCTTGGAATATTTGCATCAGGATCACTTGGAAATCTTATAGAGCCTAAGAGGTAGGGAATCTAACTTCTAAAGCATCTATTGTGATTCGTAGGCAACTTGGAATATACAACCCACTGTCCTAGAAGCTGAGGAGTGGGCAATAATATCTGACTTCCATAAGCGTTATAAATGAACAAAACTATTTATGGCCCTGAGAATAAAGTATAGTGGGGCATAAATAAAAAGGATAGCTCCTCCTTTTATTGAGTTTATATGATTAATTTGGGAAAACAAAACAAAATAAATCCAAGTTCAAGATACTCTAGTATAGCGGTTCTCAACCTGTGGGTCGCGACCCCTTTGGGGGTCGAACGACCCTTTCACAGGGGTCGCCTAAGACCATCCTGCATATCAGATATTTACATTATGATTCAAAACAGTAGCAACATTACAGTTATAAAGTAGCAACGAAAGTAATTTTATGGTTGGGTCATAACATGAGGAACTGTATTTAAAGGGCCAGAAGATTGAGAACCACTGCTCTAGTAGAAAAAAGTATCAATGAACTGTTGCAAGTGTCAAAGTTATTAAAAGGTCCAAGAGTTAATCAAGAACAGTTAGAGGGAGAGGTAAACTCTAAGCCAGGGTTTTAAACAGATGGGCCTTTGAGAAGCCAGAGCTCAGTAGGACTGAACTATTCTGCAGAAGTCATATCACCCTGCACTGGACACTTTGCCTCCAATTCAGCCACTGCCGATGCTTTGCTGGGGAGCAGGCGGAGACCAGACAAGACATTTGCAAACCAAATAGACTGGGGTTTCTACTTTTCCTTAGGGTTTTAATAGTGACCTAAGTCAAATCCCAAAATAGCTGAAAATTTCATCTAACTACCCCTTGACCTTTTTTTATGCCCATTTCCCAACTGTAAAATTCTGCCAAACATTTGCTGTAATTAAGGAGTGGTTGGGAGGACTATTTTAACAAACACAATTTTAACTTCTAATTCATATTTGTGTTAAAACAAGGGAAAATATTTCACTAGTATAGATATAACAACAAACATTGGCAAGGAGATAGAGAAATTACGAGCCACATATATTACTGATAGGAATGTAAAATGGTACCGCTGCTTTGGAAAACAGTTTGGCAGTTCTTCTAAAAGTCAGTGTTACTGTGTGACCCAACAATTCTGCTCCTAGTATTATACACAAGAAAACTGAAAACATGCACACATGTACACAAAACTTATGCATAAATGTTCATAGAAGCATCATTTATAATAGTCAAAAAATGTAGAAGCAACTGGTGTCCACCTAATGAATGAATGAATTAAATGTAGTATCTCCATATAATAGAATATTAACCAGCCATAAAAAGGAACGAAGTATTGATTTATGCTACTCCACAGAGCAGTGATGGCGAACCTCTGACACGCGAACTCATTTTTTTGGTTGATTTTTCTTTGTTAAATGTCATTTAAATATATAAAATAAATATCAAAAATATGTCTTTGTTTTACTATGGTTGCAAATATCAAAAAATTTCTATGTGTGACACGGCACCAGAGTTAAGTTAGGGTTTTTCAAAATGCTGACACGCTGAGCTCAAAAGGTTCGCCATCACTGCCATAGAGGAACCTTGAAATCATTGTTAAGTGAAAAAAAGCCAGACACAAAGGCCACATATTATATGATTCCATTTATATGAATTGTCCAGAACAGACAAATCTATGCAGACTAAGTAGATTAGTGGCTGCCATGGGCTGAAGAACAGGGGAATGGGAACTGAGTGCTAATGGGTACAGGGTTCATTTTATTGATCTTTAGAGACGAGAGGGAAACATCCATGTGAGAAACATCAAATGGTTGCCTCCCACACATGCCCCGACTGGGGATCGAAACCGCAACCTGGGTATGTGCCCTGTCCAGGAATCAAACCCACCACCTTTTGGTGTATGGGACGACACTCCAACCAACTGAGCCACACTGGCCAGGGCACAGGGTTTATTTTGGGGGTGATAAAAATGTTCTGGAATTAGATAGTGGTGATGGTTGTATACTAAAAACTACTGAATTTTCTACTTTAAAAAGGGTGAATATTATGATACATGAACTATATCTCAATTTTAATAGTTGAGGGAAAAGCAAACCACCCAAGGCAGACAGTAACTTAGAGGCAAACTCTGGAATCCCCCAATCAGCTCAAAAAGGCCATCGCGTTAAGCCTGTCAAGAATTTACCAGAAGGAATAAAGGCCAAGGATGAATGAAAGACTAAATACTTCCATGCTATGATGGAAACAAGGTAAGGATGTCTACTCTTACCATTCCTATTTAACATTGTACTGGAGCTTGAATCCACAATACAATAAGGCCAAAAAAAAAAAAAAAAAAAAGTTCCTGCCCTGGCTGGTGTGGCTCAGTAGTTGAGTGTTATCCTATGTACTAAGAGGTTACGGGTTCGATTCCTGGTCAGGGCACATGCCCAGGTTGCGGGCTCGATCCTTTGTGTGCAGGAGGCAACTGATGGGTGATTCTCTCACCATTGTTTCTGTCTCTCCCTCTCTGAAATCAATAAAAATATTTTTAAAAACCCACAAAAACATTTGTTTTTCCCCAGTATCCTGAATTCAGATTTTGGAGACACCTGGTGCACGTGGGTTGTGCAATATCTAAATTTTACCTCCTTTGTGCAGGACAAAAGATAGCAGAAATAGGTGGTCCTTTCCAGAAAGGCTGGAAAGAAAACAACAAAAGCAGGACTATGTTTTACCACAAAATCGACACATTCTGGGATTAATAAGATCTTACATAGGGAAAAGCTTGCCATTCCTTACTGCTTGTTTTATACATATGAACACTAACCCTGAAAGTCTGGCTCTGAGATACTAAAACACAATTCAGGAGACCCAGACCACCTACACAACTTCTAAACATTCAAGGAAGTCATAACTCCAATCTTACACACTCTGATATTAAAGATTATCCCAGGAGGTTAGCTTCAACATTTGAAAAATCAAATTCACCATATTAATACATTAAAATAAACCACAATTATATAATAGATGTCCCCCCCTCTCCAAATAGCAGCCAATAAAATTCAACATTTCCCAAGGTAAAAACTGTTGGCAAACTAAATTTAATAAATTTGATAAAACTAAAGTTAAAGTGTATCTATATCTGCACAAATATCACAATTTGAGATTATTAACAAGTCAACAATTTGCCCATAACCACTGCTATTCAGCACTATATACTTGAAGTCCTAGCCCATATAAATAGATCAGAAAAATAGATTTGTGTATGATGCAAAGATTGAAGAAGAAATAAGACAGTTGGAATCCTGGCTCTGCTACTTGCCAGCTATGCATATCTGGGCAAAGTACAAAGTGTTTGACACTTCAAAGCACGGTACAAGTTTTGTTAAGTAAAAATAAATTATTCACAGATGATTATATATGTAGAAATCTCAAAGAACCTAGAGAAAACCATTAGGACTCAGAGTTCCCTCCACCTCCACCCCAGCATGCCCAGGCCTTTCTTCCCTCCGGGGTATGCATCTTCTAAATCTAAGGGTCCCCAGGAGATTTGCACTGAGGGGAGCAATGGGCAGCTACAGCTCTCCCAGACTTACCCCCTGAACCTGTCCCCAAGGCCCTTTTTCTCTGACTTTCAGGTGGAGCTAAACAGCCTCTTCTAGGCTCACTTCTGTCACTGTGACTTGAACTTCTCAGTGAGTCCACACAGCCCCACATGGCTCACCTTCCTATGTCATTTCTAGGGAACCAAAGCAGCCCTGCCTAGGCTCTCTCCTGTCCTCAAACCTTCCTTGTTTCACTGTCCCCAGCTTTAATAAACATATTCTAAAAAAAATAAAATAAGTAAAATCAGTATTTCTATATACTGTTAGTAACAATCATAAAATGACATCGAAAAAATATCAAATACCTGGGAATAAAATTTAACAAAAGATATGAAAGACCTCTAAAGGGATAATTATAGATTCAATGCAATCCCAATCACAACTGGTAGAACTCAACAAGTTTATTCTAAAATGTGTATAGAAATGTAACGTACCAAGAACAATCAAGACACTCTCCTAGGAAAACAAGGTGGCAGACTTACCTTACTAACGAGGCAACAAATTCCAAGATTGATGTCTAAATTGTCCATTAACTCACCTGGAAGAAGGTATCTTTTTGGAATATTCATCCATTAGGTATGTCTCCATAGTTCTTCCCTCACTTCCTTAAGATCTTTGCATAAATGTCATCTAAGAAACCTTTCCGGTTTTCTCTGTATAGAACCCAATACCTCTAGTCATTTTATTCCCCACTCTAACTCTCCCTGATAGAATACTATTTTAGACGCTCAAAACCAACCAGTATGTAAATACTGGTTTTTTAACAATGATATTTCATACTTTAATAATGAAAACTAATGAAACAACAGGTCCATTAAAAGGAACCATATAAAACAAAAAAACTAACATGCGTATATGCATGACCCAGGGACCCAAACCATAGTGCAGTGCAGGCCTGCGGGCAGAGGGTGGTGGAGGGGGGTCATTGAAGAAAAAAGGGACATCTGTAATACTTTCAACAGTAAAGATAAATTTAAAAGAAATAAAAAAATAAAATGTAGCCCTGAGAATCTTGATCATTCTGAATAGAAAGGCAACATGATCTAAAGAGCAGGAATTTAGGCATTTTGCTCCCATGTCTTATAGGAATTAAAGCATCACATGATGGTTTTCAACTCTATTTTATCTTTTGGTGATCAAAGTTCGTATTTAGCTAGACAATATGGTATGGGAAGTCTTACATATTTACTAGTTAACACAATTAGCCAAGAAAATAAAAGCAATGGCTTGTGTACATTTAACAAAGAGCTAACTAATTCAGTGCTCTGAAGGAGCATTTGTACTTTTAAGACAATTGAGTTAAACTGATGTTTTCCATAATGAACAACAGGTTGTACTACTATAATCTTTGCATTCTTCTTCCTCACTATCTTGTGATTTTCCCCACAGGCCTTAAGAAAGCAAAGTAGAAAGGGTTTTACCAGATTTGGTGAATTAAGGCCTGTCTTGAACCCTGTCCTCTTGTTCTAGGCTAGTCTGGAGTTGAGCTCCATGGGAATATGACTTAGTCCTAAATTAATCCATGGTTGAAGAACCCCTGAGAGATGAAGGAACTTCTGAAGCCAATTGAAAGGTCTAGTCCATTTTAAAACTGAGACTGAGGTGGTACTGGTTGGGGGTACAATCAGAAGAGCGATGGGGTGAACTGAATTGCACTGGCACTTTTGCTGTATTCCTCCCAAAATCATTTAGCTTCCCATTTAATCTTTAGTTTTTTATAGAAATGTCAAGAAAGCAGTCAACATATTCATACAGATTATTTTCATGAAGTATTAATTCTGAAACAGGAAAAAAGAAAAACCACCTGTGCATTTTTTAGAGGCTACGAGAATAGAAAGTGATTACAATTATTAACTTGTATTTAACTGGCTCTCATTTCATAATATAATGTTGCTAGAGTAGAATCTCTTAAAATAGATTTATAAGGTCTTTTTACTTTTCTGTTAAGGATTATAGTACTTATCTCTTCACAACTTAATAATAGATCAAATCTATTTGCTTTCCAACCAATTTCCTTATTTAAAAAAATATATTTTATTGATTTTTTACAGAGAGGAAGGAAGAGGGATAGTTAGAAATATCAATGAGAGAGAAACATGGATCAGCTGCCTCCTGCACACCCCCTACTGGGGATGTGCCCGCAACCAAGGTACATGCCCTTGACTGGAATCGAACCTGGGACCCTTGAGTCCGCAGGCCGACGCTCTATCCACTGAGCCAAACCGGTTACGGCCAATTTCCTTTTAAAAATGAAATTATTTTGATGAATTAAGCAACTCCTTTCTGAAGGACAGGCAGAGATTAGACATGAAGAAAGGTTTCTAACAAATGTTTGCTGATAAGTTCAGTAAATGCTTCTCTTTGGGCTGAGACCAGAATGCAGAATTATATCAATGGCTTTCAATATTTATGAATAATGATCACATGGCAAATGAATATTCCTGTTCTTATAAAAACACTTATGCAGAAACCGTAGGCAGCAATACATTAGTATTTACATTTATTTTATGTATGCAGTATACACACTCACGAACAAAATTGGAATGCAAACAAATATACAAATACCATAATAAGCATTATCAAATAAAATAACTGGCACTAGTGTTATAAGCATAGTAATGAATGGACCTGTGAGAAAAAGTGATGTCAGAAGACTGCAGCCCATGGCATTTTTCTTTTTATCAAAAGAAAATGCTCAGTAGCACCATAATGGTAATACTTAAAAGAAACATGTAAGATGGAACATTTTAACTGCTATCAGTGAGGTTAACCTGTTTTATTTTAAGTGAATTATACAGAAATTTAACAGTACAGGCAGTATTTTGGCCAACTTCTGTTTATGTCAGCTGAACATCTTCCATAAACAAAAGCAAAAGAAAATAAAGCCAGCCGTACGTGGACCCCTCCTTGGTACTTGGTACAAGCTGTACCGTACTTTGACTTTATGAATGGAGAAGATTCGCATGAGTTAAAAACTGAGGTTAGGCGAGTTATTCACTAAAGCCTGAGTGTGTCTTTGGTAGGCTAATACTTTTTCAGCATTGTTATTAATCATCATAATATTATCTAGCCTGTATTCTCCTACATAATCCAAGGCGGCTAGAGAGGACATTATGGAAAGTAATACAGAAAAAATCCTCAAATAACTAGACTCTTAAAATCTAGTCTATACCAAAGGCACCAAGAATCAATGGGGTGCAAACTTCCACTTAGTGAAAGGTGACTTATTTGTAATACTTATAAACTAATGGAATTTTGTTTTACAGTTTTATATATCTTATTTGGTGCTGTCAGTATACTTAATTACCTACCTTTATATTTCTATGATGGCATCAACAATATACAAGATATATAGAATACCAGGTATTTCTATTTCAAAGTTGTGCAAAAAATTGCCACAATCTTGGTCAAAGTGTCTAAGTATCCAAATGGTAGCAAATGGGCTGCATTAAGCTTTACATATTCACATTGCATATGAAAAAAAATTTATGCCCAGTTATGAATAGAAATGTTACAAAGAGTATCATATACTGAGAGTAACCTGCAAGGTTCTTAAAACAGTATCCCTTAGTGGTTTCAATAAAATGTCATTAACCACTTAACCCTAAGTCTCAAGTTTTCTTCACAAGAATGCTATAGAACTTCATTAGTATTTTATATTGATTATAAATTAAGCCAAATTTATAAGTACACAAGTATGTGCCTCAAGCAGTATTTTGTGGCAAATGCACAAAACATACTTCTCTGAAAGGATCATTGTCCTTACAATAATGCACTATTAAAGCCTTCATTTCATAGTTTGGTAATTAAGATCCACATGAAACACAATGCCTTGCTGAATACAGAAAATGTATCTGCATTATGACTATGTAACCTGGCCTTTGCTGGTAACTTGAAACTTAAAGTAGTCACGTGTAGTTCAACAAGCTCCAAACAAAGTTGCTCAGTGGTAATTATCCTGCAGCATTTATAGGCCTAAATTTCAGTCTGAATCGCAACTTTTAATTCCATTGTCTGATGTGAGTGGTTGTTATTTGTTTCTTTTAGTGCATCATCAAAATATAAATCAACATTGGGTTTTATTCCATTGTTACCGTGTTCTCCAGCAATGGGATTCAACTGCGGCACTTCTGAACACAAAGCAGTTTGGGAAAGCACAGAAATGCTGCACTGATGTGGGGAATTTTCCAGGCGGTCATTTTCTACCTCAGGAAGAATGCTAACAGTAGCAAAACGGGCATGATGGTCATTGGAACCATGGCTACAAGACGTTTTCATGCTTTCTAGGTCAGAACAACTAAATTCAGAAAAGTGACTAGAGTGGGAGTCTGCTACAGATGGCATACTGTCACTGAGGGATGGAGCCTCAAACTCACTTGAGTTTGTGCTTTGTTGTTCCAACAACTGTGCATCCATGTCTTCTCTGGTCTCATTTATCTTCATGTTACTCTTTTTCCTCAATTTACCGCTTTTTGATTTCTTTCCTGTTGTTGCTTCTTTGGACCACTTGGTGGCACCGGATTTACCTTCAGGCAAGCCATTGGATGAACCACTAGGATGACTTCGGGTGGCGCTGCCATCCTCCACACTGCTGCTTCCACTGTTGTGCCTGAATTTGGATGGCTTTGATTCAATATCTACTTGCACCTCCATACTGTTACCTTCTCTGAAAAATAAGAGTAACCAATATATATTTTTAACTTCCTTTTAATTTTTATTCAGATGACATCAAAGGGGAATGGGTGTCTATGTGAAAAATTCAAAGGCTATATAAAAGCTGCCAGAATAAATTAATGCAAGATACATTCTACTAAAAAAAAAAAAAAAAAAAAAAGTCCTGTGTGAAATTAAAGGACTATAATACTGTTTCAATTGAAAGAAAAACAAAATAGAAGCAGCTACATAAATGTACCTGTTTAAAGTGTACAATTCAGTGCTTTTTAGTATATTCAGAGTTGTCATCAATGACTGCTGCCCTAACTTCAGAACATTTTCATCTCCCCCCCCAAAACCCTACACCCATTAAGCAGTTTGTACCCATACTTCCCTCTCGCAACACTGGCAACCACTAATCTACTTTCTGTCTCTACGGATTGGCCTAGTCTGGACATCTCACTATTTTCTGTTCCCAGAGAACCTAATAGTTGATAACCATTATTCATGATAATTTTGCCTAATGATAGGGATAATTCTTTTAAAATTAATTTTTAAAATACTTCTGACTTTATAACAATTCTTTCCTTACTTGTCCAACGGGATGTAGGAATTCAGAATGGATCCCGCCATTGCTTTGGTGCTGGCATTATCACTAACTGTTCCCAAGCTGACCGTACCAGATTCTCCACTTAGACTGCACCGTTCTTTCTGTACATCTGCTTGTACTTCCAACCTTAAGAGGGAAATACCAGATAAAAACAGAAAATACATATGACATCAGCACTATTATAACATGTATCTTTTTAAAAATATGTTTTTATTAATTTTTTTTTTTAGAGAGAGAAGAAGGGAGAAGGATAGATAAAAAATTCGATGAGAAACATCATCAATTGGCTGTCTCCTGCATGCCCCCTACTGGGGATCAAGCCTGCAGCCCAGGCATGTGCCCTGACCAGGAATCAAACCCGTGACCTCCTGGTTCATGGGTTGATGCTCAATCCCTGAGCCACTCCAGTGGGGCTAGAATATGTTTCTTTCTTTTGTTTGTTAATCTCCTCACCTGAGGATATTTTTTTGTTGATTTTTAGAGAGAGTAGGAGGGAGGATGACAGAGAGATAAACATCAATGTGAGAGAGATATCCATTGGTTGCCTCCCACATGGGCCTGACCGGGCTGGGGATTGAGCCTGCAACCGAGGTACATGCCCTTGACCTGAATCGAACCTGGGATCCTTCAGTCTGTGGGCTAACACTTTATCCACTGAGACAAACCAGGTAGGGCATAACATGTATTTTTAAGTAATTCAGTTAAGAGCCCTAGTAACAATAAGTTATTTTAGAAACTACTATACACATTATTTTTAAAGTTTCTTTTTATTTGATTATTCAAATTCTACTGCAGTGCACTGAATAGTACCAGCGGTCCAAATGAAATAAGAAAAATTAGCTGTCTGCCAAGTAAGGTAGCAACAGAATAGCACAAAGACATAAAGGGGTTCAAGTTAAATATGCTATATTATTTTCACTCAGGATGTGGCACTTTGCTTGGCATGTTCAGTGCAAAACACAAATACATTAAAAACCATTCTTCATGCCCTGGCTGGTTTTGTTCAGTAGATAGAGTGTTGGCCTGCAGACTCAAGGGTCCCGGGTTCGATTCCAGTCAAGGGCACATGCCCAGGTTTCAGACTCCCTCCCCAGTAGGGGTCGTGCAGGGGGCAGCCAATCAATGATTATCACCATTGATGTTTCTATCTATCTCTCTTCCTTTCTCTTCCTCTCTGAAATAAAAATATATTTTTTAAAAAAACACACAAAAATCAAAAAACCATTCTTCATGAAAGATCAGTGAATCAAAAAATCCTGGGCATCTATATGTCAAAAATGGTTCTATAAATTTAACATCTGAGTCTTTAAAAAAGACATAATATAGATCACTATAACTTAAAAGTTTGTGCTTAAAAGCAAACTACCTAAAAAGAAGCATGACCAATTTATCTTTTAATTCATGTACTGTCTACATTTTAAAAGAAGCTAATAAACATAGGTAAAGAGTAGCGAGTAAAGAGGAAACAAGGGAAGATAAAAATGCTTTAATTTCTCCTATTTAGAGATAAATAGGAGAGACTTGGTAAAAGACTTGGTGAGAATGAAATAAGCGTTAACTAAAAGCGGACGCTCCCAGCCTCAGTCAAGCATTCCTGGGTATCCTGACTCCCCGCTCCCTTGGCTCTCAGCCAAGGTCTCATTTCCTAAGCTCCAGCTGCTGCCCCCTCCAAAGACCAGGACCACGCCATGCACTGCCCTTACTGTGCCCACTGAAGCAGCCCCACCATTCAAACGTAACATCTGACAAAGGCAGCAAAAAACATGGCAAAATTATGTCTTCGACTTAATTCTACCTCATCATAGGTATATTCTTACAGAAAATCTAAACAAGTAAAAATCTCCTTACTCACTGTTTACCAATAATTTCATTTCTTAACATTACTTTTTTCAACCCTGACACAGTAGGGAAATATGTAATCATGTTCAAAATTCTCCTCATCAAGTTAATAATCTGTAGTTAACAGAAGGCAAACACACAACAAAACAAAGCACATTTTCTTACCTGTTGAAACAGTTGACCATGGCACTTCCTGACAGACTCCCCGTTATGCTGGCTCCAGCCAGTGCCATGGTGCTGGCCGTTTCACTCAGGTTGTCCCGAATGGCTCCTATCCGATCCATGTGGCTTCCACTTGCACTCAAGCTGCCAGTCAGACCACCAACACTTCCCTCCCCTATACTCGGGTTCTGTCTTGCTTCTGCTACTGAAGTTGTGTCTAAATGCAAATATTTCAAATAAATTAAATAAGTATAATTAATAACGTCCCTCTTAAATTCCTCCATGATTTCAGATAGGGCATTTTATCATATAAATTATAAAATATACATAAGAATAGAAAAAAATGTCTGAGGTAGGGACATATAAGTATGGGGTAAGAGTAAAGGGAAATATCTGAGAGAACAAAGCTGGATTAACAACTGGCCCTCAGTTTTAGATAGTCACTTTTTTTTTTTATTCTCACTCAAGGATATTTTTCCATTGTCTTTTAGAGAGAGTGGAAAGGAGGGAGGGAAAGGAGAGGCGAGAGAGAAAGTGAAAGAGAGGAAGAGAAGCATTGAAGTGAGAGACACTTCAGTTGGTTGCTTCCAGCCCTGCCCTGGGCTGGAGTTCAGACCTGCATCCCAGGTATGGGTGCCCTTGACCAGGAATCAAACCCAAGACTCTTTGGTTTGTGGGCTGATGCTCCAACTGCTGAGCCAGACTGGCCAGGACTTTTTTAATCCAGAAGATTTAGGAATTCTATAAAAAAATCTGAGTGTTGAAAACTTAAGCTAACGTTGGAGGAAAATTACGTGACAGTTTTTAATAAGGGTGTCATATAATGAGTTTATTATTCGCTAGGTCAATAAGAATGAGCCAAAGTTGATACCTAGATATATTCCATGGTTCCAATTGTCTACAAAGTACTACAAAATCTGATACCACTATATTTCAATCTTATAGTACTTTTCACATGCTTTGTATTGACAGATTCGTTTATTTGCTCCAAACTGGGTTCCTATTACACTCACCCAACACTGTTCTAAGCACTGGGGACACAGTGGATCAAAGAGACAAACACTCTGCCCTCAAGAATCTTATATACTAGTTGGGGAAAGCAATAAATAAAATTATATAATAATAAATGTTATGAGAAAAAATAAAGCAGAGTAAAAGGGAGTGAGAAAAAGGCAGCGAGAGTGGTAAGAAGTGTGTGTGCATACCTGTGGGCTACTTCAGATAGTGTGATCATAGTGTTATGTTTTAGAAGGCCTCTCTGATAAGGTAACACTTGTAGAGACTCAAAGAAATTGAAGGAGTGAGCCACAAAATCACCTTTGGGAAGAGTAAAGCAGGCAATAGGAACTTCATGTTTAAAAGCCAAGAAGTGGAAGTATACTGGGCACCCTCGAAAACATCAGGGGTGGTGGTATAAAACAGGAGAATGACAAGAAATGAGTTCAGAGATACAGCCTGGGACAGATCACGTGGGGTTATAAGGACTTTGGATTTTTTCCTCCCAGTATAGTTACTATAACTGTATTGAGGATAAGAAAGACATGATCTAAGTTCTATTTATTTATTTATGTTTTTATTGATTTCAGACAGGAAGGGAGAGGGAGAGAGAGATAGAAACATCAATGATGAGAGAGAATCATTGATAGGCTGCCTCCTGCATGTCCCCTACTGGGAATCAAGCCCGCAACCCGGGCATGTTCCCTTGATTGGAACCCAACCTGGGACCCTTCAGTCCGCAGGCCGACGCTCTATCCACTGAGCCAAACCAACCAGGGCTGATGGCTGCATAGTGGAATAGTGAGTGGAAACTGAGAAGCTGCTGGATCAGTTAAGAGGCTATTACGATAGTCCAGGAAATAGGACAGTAGTAGCTTAGATTAATAGAATAGCAGTGGGGAGGGTAAGAATGGTTAGATTATGACCAAATACTGAAGAAAATAGCAGGATTTGCTGATGGATCAGATGCAGTGTAAGAAGGGAAGAGGAGTCGTCATCATAAGTGAAGGCTTTTAGCCCAAGCAACAGCAAGAATGGAGAAGCTACTTAATAAGGGGAGGATGATGGAAAGAACAGATTTTAGAGTGAAGAGTTTGGTTACAGACAATTTAAGCTTAAAATTCTCATCAGACATTCAAGTGTAGATTAAAGAAAAGAGATGTACAAGTGTGGAGTTCAGAGGAGAGTTCTAGCCTAGATACAAATTTAAGAGCAGTCGTTCTATAAATTATTTAATAGATGAGAATACCTAGGGAGTGAGTGTAGATAAAGAAGAGAAGTCTGAGAACTGAGAAACTCCAAAATTTAGAGGTTGGGAGAGAAAACTGAACCAGCAAAGAAGACTGGGAAGATGTGGCCAGGAGATATGATGAGATAAATACTTTTCCAGAAGACAAGTAAAGAAAATGTTTTAGAAATGAGGGAACAGTCCACCATGTCAGGTGTACTCTTATATTAAGATGAAAACCAAGAACTGACCACTATACTTGGCAACACAGAGGTCTGCTTTGTTAGAGTGGTAGAAATCAAATTCTGGAGTGGTAGGGACTAAAATATGATTGGAGTGAGTAGTTCAAGAGGGAATGGGAGGTAAGAAAGTGGACGTTATCTTTGTATATTTGCCTGACACATTTCTATAACAACTGCTGGACTATAAAACATGTGCATGCTTTAAGGTTTATTAACTTACACTTCTACTGGCAGCACATGAGGGCCTTTTCATTCTCCAGTTCTTGTTTAATTCATTTTTCTTTGAATAACACTGGGTTGATACTTATTTGCCATCTGTATTTCTTCTTTTATGAACTGTATTACTCTTCATATCCTTTTCTTACTGATTTGCAATGTTTCAGGCAAATTTAAGATTAAAATTCTAGAATTTCTATGACATTATGTTTCCACTAGAAACTATTCCACCTTCTTTCATCCGTTCACCTCTCCTTGGCCGTTTATTTCCTGATGTACTTCTAGATGAATACTACTGGGCTCAGTGAAAGGAGGGTAATGGAAATTCTGGCTTGCATATTGTCTACAGCCTCCCCCTACTTAAACTATTAGTAAGTACATTAATTTCCCTTCCTTTCCTTAAAGGACTTACCTACAGCTGTGTTATTTCCACCAACATTGATATCATTTTCATCATCAAATTCAATCCTGACTCCTTTTCCATTGCCTGCTGAGACTCCACAACCTCCACTTCGACAGAGAGAAATTGGAACAACGCCATAGACATAAGCTAACATAATAGGAACACCAATACCTAAAGAGAAATTATATTAGTTATTATAAACCAAAAACTAAATCACAGAAACATGAGTTACAGAAAGTCTTTTCGAGACGGTGTATAGGAGGTAAGTCCAAAAGTGGATTTATCTAGCTGTTTAGGGACACAAGCAAATTCAAAGGATCTAGCCTTTCAGGTGGCATACATGAGGAGGAAAAAGATGTAAACCTTTTCCAGTGCCAAGGTTCTAAACCAGCCGTGGGCAAACTATAGCCCGCTGGTCCGAATCCGGCCCGTTTGAAATGAATAAAACTAAAAAAAAAAAAAAAGACCGTACCCTTTTATGTAATGATGTTTACTTTGAATTTATATTAGTTCACACAAACACTCCATCCATGCTTTTGTTCCGGCCCTCTGGTCCAGTTTAAGAACCCATTGTGGCCCTCGAGTCAAAAAGTTTGCCCACCCCTGTTCTAAACTGTCCTTGGGGGAGGGAGGAAAGGGTGTCTGACACTAGTAATTACCAACTACCCCACGGCTGGGCTCTGAGTCTATAACACCTTAACCAAATAATTACTAAATAAGAGGCTTTCAGTAGGTTCAGCTTAAATGATCTTAAAATAAGTAACTTCTTTTACATTCAACAATATGTTTTATTTTAACATCCTCCACAAAACTTAAATTTTATAAATTCTGAGGTCATTAGTATTTTTAAGCATTTTCTTACCTACTGTTACTGCAGCTACAACTGGAGATACAATTACAGACAATGTTACACCACCTGCTATGGCCAAATTCCGTTTGTGCTTGGAAATGTCCTTGCCTTCATATCGATTGTGAATCTTGAATTAAAAATAAACACCGGGGTGAGAAATTAAAGAGAAAACATATTACATACTTATGTAAATGAAACAGACCCACATTTGCTAGAAGTTTAAGGCAATTATCTCTTGTAACTTCATAGTTAAGTGTTTTGATTCAAGGTCAACATATTATTGTTCTTAGACCATATTCTTACATAATTTGCTCCTTATTAATTTGCTTACATAATAGAGTGATTTAATAGATTTTATACTTTGTGTTTACAAGTAGTTGTAATTTTTCTGAAAAAACAGTATAATCATGTTTTTAGCAAAAAAGGCATTAAAAGTATTATTTCTAACATAGCTATGAGTTGGATGTTTGACTAATAGGATTACTTTATGAAATTTAGCATTCCACAGGTTTCCTTCCAAATAAGCATCCCTAAATAATAATTAGCTCATAAGGGTGGTTTCTACAACCTTTTTAAAAACTGACCTTCAAAAGCAGTACTAATAAGCAAACAACACTAAATAGAATCAATTTTTCCTCAGATCCCTATTTATGAAGAAAAATATAATATTACCAAAGACTCAGGATCCTGGGTTTTCACTTATAGCTCAGAGTAAGGGGTAGAGAGAGAATAAACTATACTGTCAGAAGACAGGTGTTGGATCTACTTAGCTTCTTTATACTGTAGAGGTGTTACCAGACAAAATTTAGTATCACTATGAAAGTGGCTTGTGAGATGTATGTACTTCGGGAAATAGCTCAGTATCTTTATTCTCATGTTTGCAAGGGCTAAAGCTAATAAGGAAATTTTCCCTTGTTTCAAGACAGATGCAAACGGCCTCAAAAGTGTGCAGGTAGTCTCGCAAATAAAGTATCTGACTTATAAACAATGTGAAGCTTTAAGAAATCTATTCTTATTATGTGGTTATTTGGGAGGCTCTGAAAGTACAAGGAGTATCATAGCATGTATTAAACAGTGATAAAGCTGGGGTGGGGAAGTGGGCAAAGCATATATTGACAAAGAATATTTCTATTTCCCCACCAAATCCTGTTTCCCAGCAGTGACTGTATGTGCCCAGGGAATGGGCCTCTACATTTTCCTAAATGATCCATGTAGACAGAGACTGCAGACCTTCCCAAAGTACCTTTCATTATTCTTCAATTCTGCAACCAATTCCTGCTGCTCCTCACTCCTACTCCTGAAACACTTAGCATTGAAACAGGGAAAGCCAAAGCTAAAAACTGATGGAGCAGACTGGGAGAGGCAGGCTGCCAGGGGCAAGGAGTCTTCCAGAAAAGTTTGCATCCTCAAGCACCAATGTTCAGTTACAGTGATCATATCATCCCGTTAGTTCTGGTTCAACTTTATTTTTTTACTATTTTGTCCCACATTTTCTATTTGTTATTACAAATAAAGGCTCAACTTTTGGGTACTTTATCAACTTAATAGGTTTTCCTGGGCTGGTTTGTGTCCCTGAACCCCACAGAACATTATTTCAGTGGAAAACTAATTCATCACCTTGCAACCCTCTGAGTACATGTTTGAAAAAAGAAGACTTGTGACTGCACCTCAGACTTGCACAATGAGGTAAATAATCTCTCCTCTATAAATTATTTGTAGATGTGTGCAGTGTAAGAGTCTCTCTTTTCCTTCTGCTTCAAAGTATCAAATAAACAGTTTTGTTCTCAGCAAAACCATGCTTTGGATAATACATAAAAAGTTATTACAATCAGCTATTATGTTTGAGACAATTTAAGTTTAGTTATGTCAATCTTCTAAAATAGACATTTGGCTCATAAATATGTCTCTCTTCTGAACCAAAGCTAATTTAAAAATAGTATGTTTTGTTATTTTTCAGGTTATTACAATAATATATGTTGAATATAAAAAAATTTGGCTATTATATGGAAGAGGCTCAGCCCTGCCTTGAGTTTGGTCCTAAAAGTCAGAACTATAACTAAACAAAATAATTTAAAGAGAAACAGATCCAGACTCAACCTAAGAATTTCCTAACAATTACAGCTACACGGAAACAGAATGGGCAGCCTCAGGAGCTGGTGGTTTCCCATCAATGAAGTACCCAAATGGCTAGACTGAAATTTATCAGGGATCTTACCTACAGAATTTGTGCATCTGGGTTTAAATCCCAGCGCTGCTTCTTCTTGTATAATTAAGATAAATTACATAAACCTCCATATTCTAACACATAAATTGCTGTGAGGTTAAAATGAGTTGAAGTACATAAAACACCTACCACACAGTAAGGACTCCCACCCTCCTTTAAAAAAATCCTATACTTTGTTCTGCTTAGCATTAGATAATTTCTAAAGTTACTTCTCAATTCTGAGATTCTATTAATTTAGATAGCAGCAAACTTCTTTGTCACTTCATAAATTATCCCTTTAACCTTTCAAAAAAGAATTATTTGCTTACCACTCATAGGCAAGTGGTAAGTACTGGTGCTTGGACTTTCACAAAATTGTTAACAATCTACAACAAGAGTATTAATAGCAACAAACTAAGGGGGAGAAAAAGCTTTGAACTGAAGTTGAAAATAATTTAAAAACTGCTAGTTATTCTTTGCCTGAGGACATGTATTATTTAGCCATTAACTTTTTATAGACTTGACTATACAAGGATATACCCATGAGAAAAATGGACAGGTGTGTATTTGTTAGTACGTTATACTTAAAGTTCATTTACAATGAAAATGTACTAAAGTTTTCCGATTCAGATAATATTAAAACAATTCTACTTTTAAACATCCATATGAGCTTGCCAAACACTAAAAATTTATTGCCTTATGAAAAAAATAGTAGTTGTTTTATAGTGAAGATACTGAAAATGACTTAGTCTTTCAAAACAAAATAAAACAAAAACAGTCCTAGTCAGTTCGGCTCAGTGGATAGAACATTAGCCCGTGGACTGAAGGGTCTTGGGTTCGATTCCAGTCAAGGGCTCGTACCTCGGTTGCAGGCTTGACCCCAGGCCTGGTTTGGGCATGTGTGGAAGGCAACCAATTAATGTCTCTCTCTCACATCACGTTTCTCTCTCTCTGTTTCTGCCCCTCCCTTCCACTCTTTCTAAAAATCAATGGAAAAAATATCCTCAGGATGAGGATTAACAACATAAACAAAACAAAACAAAACAAAACAAAAACAAAGCAAAAATCATCAACCCTAAAGATTTAGACTAGATAATGAACTAACAAGGAATTATGCATTTTACCTTGCGGCCCACGTATACAGGAATACCAATAATCATTGCAGGGATAGCAATGCCAGCTATTAAAGCAATTCCTACAGGAGCACCAACGAGTGTTCCTAGCTGCCACAGAATTTTCTTCTTTCGGCTCCAGGGTTTCTTCCCCCAAAAAGTACATCCTGATGGACTAATGGAAAAAATTATAATGTTCTAAGCTGCAAAATATCACAACAAATTACTACAATACAGTAACGTAATCACTATAAGAGACTTTCTCATACTTAGAAATAAGATTTTCCCTTTCTTTAAAATGAGTTCATTAAAAGCCAAAAAATCATAAGTACCACCATAAATTATATTTTAAAAATATTGATAAGTGGGATTTAGTTTAAATATCTATCTATAGACTTCCATTAGCCTCAAAACCTGAGGTTAGTTTTTGAAGAGTATATTAATTATTAAAAAAATGTTTATTTTATCCATTTTAGATAGTTATCTGATTATATCATAAACTCACACTGCAGCCTAAATGAGAAAATTTATACATGAGTAAATTAAATGGAAAGATTTATGACCTAGCATAATTACATGGGGTAGTAAATACTAGCTTTCTAGTTAAAAAAAAAAGGGGAGGGGGAATGTTTTCTATTTTTGACTAGTTATTAATCCCAATTGACTAACACAATAATATGGTTTCTTTTAAATTTATGTAACTAGAATAAAAAAGACCCCATAATCCCATTTAAAAATGCTTAGAATAACACTTTAAAAAGTCCTTTTGTCTTATAATGTAAAATGATATTCAGATGGAAATAGCTCCTTCAATATACTTACCTTAGATAATGTAAATCTGAAATTTCTTTCATACACAACCAACAAAACTCACAACCACAGACAGCACATGTCATATGATTACAGCTCCCATCATTCATCTTTATTATATAAGCAGCACATCGTGGACATGGCTTTATATCATCAGCTATTGGGAAAATAAATAGACATGCTTAATATGTAAAACTGGTCTAAAAATAACAATTTCTATTGAATAATCAATTGTAGCACTGCCCCAAAAAATCTTATCATGTATACAGTTTGTTAGCTATAGCTTCAGCCCACTATTTTTAGTATATAAAGTATTTTTTCTTCCATTCTGAGAAAAGGAGCATATTTTACATTAAATTTTCAAATTGTAAACGTTTTCAAACACAGCAGCAGTATAATAAGAACAAAGAATAACAAAATGATAAAAGAGGAAAACCAAGGACAGCCCCAAATAAACTGTGGACTACATAAAGTTTATCTTTTTTTTTTTTCTTCTTTTCCCCCTCTTCACATTCCCCCGGCCATAAAGTTTATCTTTCTCCCTACCCCAAAGTGTAGTCTTTTCTGAGTGACACTCCATATCTACAACTTCTCTAACCATCTCCACTTAATACTATTCCTATTAGTGAGTGAATACTAATGGAAAATGACAATTTGATATTTAATCTGAAGTAGTACTATATATATAATAAAGTACTTTGAGTTTACTTCTCTCTTCTAAGTAACATCAACTATAAGTACTATACAAATAATACAAACATCTTCAGAAAAGCAAGCCTTTTTCTTGTATTTTAGTTCACAGAGACGGGCTTTCCAAAGAATCAGTACTCAGAATAAAAGGAAGGAGGTAAGAGGTTAAGGAAGAGTTACATACTTATGAACATTTAAACAATGGAAACGGTTTCAGAATTATAGCAACCATTTGTTGGTTATGCTCATGACTGTTTTTCATTTGTCATCTTTGTTCTTTTTATTCATTTATTTAAATGCTATTGTTGTATGCTTCATGTATAGTAATATGGTTATGCTGCACAAAGGTGCCAAGTTAAAATCAAGTGGGTCCATAACTTTAGGGATCACTGACACAGAGTAAGAGTTATCTCAAATTATACAACTATTTTAAACTTTAGCATCTATTTAAATAGCAACCAGTAATTATTCTACTGTTACTAGTAGCCAGCTATATTTGTATAGTGCTAGGCACTGAATTCAAGTATATGGTTCCAACTTCTTAAGAGGCAAGCATTAAGCTATACTATATTTTCTGTGCTTTAACCACTTGGCAACAACAGCCAGGTCAGAAGGTTGTTTTTTTTAATGATCACTTTGAGAGACTATATTTATTCCAACAATGCTACTATTTGGTTCAAGTCATTTGGAAAAGTTTTTCTTTCATAATTACTTTCAAAGTTACTTTACATATATTTAAAAAAATCACGCTCATGATCATATAGTTACATCTTACTTTGAATCCACTCCAAACCAGTGATTCAACTTGATATGATATTCTAGTTGTTAGTCTTAGTTCCAAAGGAATTTTTGGTCATACCCAAAAAACTCACTGACAATAAGGGGATAATTTAAGTGAATGTATCAGGATCAAAGGTTATGATCAATACGGCATTCCAAGGAAACACTGCTGAAATGAACATAAAATCTCCCATGGTGACTACTGTGAGAAAGACCAACATTCATCTGGATGACTGAATGACAAAGTTGATTTTAAAATTAATAACAAAAGTCATCTTAGTCTTTTATTTTTCTTCTCTTAATGATGGTCTACACATATGCAAATCTCTAGCAGGAGACTGTGGTTTAACTAAGTTTCCCTACCTCATACAGCCAGAGCATCCCATATAATAAAAGGGTAATATGCAAATTGACCCTAACAGCAGAATGACTGGTCACTATGACACACACTGACCACAAGGGGGGAGATGCTCAATGCAGGAGCTGCCCCCTGGTGGTCAGTGCGCTTCCACAGGGGGAGCTCTGCTCAGCCACAAGCCAGGCTGATGGCTGCCAGCACAGCGGTGGCGGCCGGAGCCTCTCTCGCCTCCTCAGCAGCACTAAGGATGTCCGACTGCAGCTTAGGTCATCTCCCATGGACATCCCCCGAGGGCTGCCAGGCTGCCAGAGGGATGTCTGACTGCCAGCTTGGGCCCAATCCCCCAGGGAGCGGGCCTAAACCAGCAGGTGGACATCCTCCGAGGGGTCCCAGACTGCAAGAGGGCATAGGCCGGGCTGAGGGACCTTCCCCCACCCCCCCGCCCCCGAGTGCACAAATTTTTGTGCACCAGGCCTCTAGTTTATTATAAGCCAGGACATGTTTCAAACTTACAGATACAAGTATTATTAGTATCTTCATTTTGCAGACGAGATAAGTAACTTGTTCAGGGCCACACAGAGACTAAGTGGAGAAGCTGGGATTTGAATCCAGACAGTCTGATTCTAAGGTCTATTCTCATACTCTGCAACTTTGTGTCCTGTAGCCAATAAATACTCATCCGCACTGAGAGGCGAGGGATAGCATTTCCAAGTGGACCACTCAATGGCTACAGCTGACCCTCCAGAGGACAGTTTAGATATATTCAGGTCCTCTCTGAATTATTTCTGGACCCTTAACTACAAATTATTACTAATGTTTGAGTTCTACCCCAAATCTTGAGGAAAGGAAATACAAACAAGTCAATCAGCAAACAAGCATGAAAATCCATGTACATTATATAAAGTATTAAATGTTGAATTTAAAGTTTATTTAATTTTAAATGTTTAATTTTAAAATTCAACTTTAAATGTTGAAAAAGACTTTTTTGTACCATAAAGTACATAACTATCTCAATACACTGCTGGTAGGAATATAAATTATTCTCTTGACAAATTTCTATATTTTCCAAGTTTTTTCCTATTACCTAAGTAGGAAAAAATGAGAATTTTTCTATAAATGATTGAAATTCCAATAAACAATGAAAATTCTATATATGTAAAATAGTTTTTTTGAAATTTTATTCAAAAAACATTAAGATGTTCAGAAAATTGCTTATAAATTTTGAGGTTTATGAGATGCATACATTGCTCATACATAGATTGATCCTCGGGTAATTTCTAAACTGCTAGTCAAAGGCCCAAAGTTCCTAATGTCCTCCCCACTTAAAGTATGATTTTGAATCCTTGGTCCTGAAATTGAATGAGACATCTTTAAATAAAAAATGTATTTCACAAAAAACAAAAACAAACAAACAAAAAAAATGTATTTCACAAAATATGATATTGTTTTTAATCTGTTACTTTGTGATATTTACATAATTAGAAGCAATCTAAAGGTAACATATTCAAAATTAGTATTTTATTAAAAATACTTGCTAAGCTTTGCATAAAACACCTTTATAAACAACAGTTTTGGACCATGTTTTGCTATCAGTTACTATAAATCATCATGGCACCTCCTTTTTTGTGTGTGTGTTTTGTTAAAATCTTTCCAATCTCAATACCACTATCTTCCATAGGAAAGAATGAGTGCTTCTGGAACAAAACTGTTAACACATGAAGACACTTTTGTAAAATCAAAGAACAGGTGAGAACAGGAACTTAATATTGTATTTTTTACTTAAAATAACTAGTGTTCTATATGTGTCAAATATTTTATTAAAAAAGTTAGACATAAGTACCTGCTGCTCCAGACTCCTGACTGTAACTAATGGATGAAGAACGTATGGTTCTCAGGCGTAAACTCTGGGCTCTCTCTTGCCGAGCAGCATCACAGGTCTGATTTGGGTGCCAAATCTGTTTACAGTGGTAGCAAAACTCTGTTCCACAGCCTTCTCGCCCACAAGTTAATTTTGGACAGCTAGCACATCCAAATGCTATCACAGCATATCTTGAAAGAAACAAGAAAAACAGTTTAAAACGTGACATATAATGAATATAATGAATATAAGAGATATTCATTAAGTAAAAATATTATCCCACTTAAATCCTATTCCCGAAGAAGCTTTCTATTTATGCATGAGCAAATAGTTATAAGTCCTAACATTATCTCATCAATATAAAAAGAGGGGGAAAAATAGTTCACAAATGGCATTTAAAGGGCTAAAAAGCATTTTAAAGTTCAATTTTAACTTTTAACTTGCAATTTTAACTAGATGCCAAATTGTATATATAATCTAAACTGCATATACAGTACAAATTTTATAAAAATTCTATTAAATTCTATTGTGTGCATAGAGAAAATACCAGAAGGAAATACATCAAAAATCTTAAAAGCATTTTTCCTAATATTAGGGTTTTAATTTTCTTCATTTCTGATATTTACAATTACTTGCTACTTTTCAAATCAAATGATAAAAGAAACTAGCTCTAGCTATTTAAAAACGTAACTATGGACTAGCAACACCCGTCAGTTAATGACAAACTGTGCCAATTCATACATTTGATGATTATCTTGTATTTATACATAAATTCTCATATTGTGCTTCTAAGATGCATGGTAAAAGTGGTCTTTGGTACCAAAAGTATACACCCTTGAATTGCTCAAACAGAAAGTTTAGTGGGTTTTCTGCTTCAGATAAAAGACTGAGAACAGTAGATTTGTGACTAGCCCTAATACCTATTATCTGAGTTAATATTTTTGGCACTTTAAAATAAGTTCTGGGCACTATTGGGCATATTTCCCAGAGAAATGAAAATTTACATTCACACAAAAACCTGTACACAAATATTTACAGCAGCTTTATTTGTAATAGCTTCAAATGGAAAACAGCCCAGATGTCCTTATTCAACACGTATATGGTAAACAAATTATAGTGCCTATATACCATGGAATACTATCAAGAACAAAAAGAAACTAACTACTGTACATTTAACACCCCACATGTACCTCTGGAGAATTATGCTGGTGAAAAAAAAATAAATCTAAAAAAGTGACATACTGAATAATTCCATTTATATAACATTTTGAAGTGATGAAATTTTAGAAATGGAAAACTGATGAGTGGTTGCCAGCGATGCAGTGGGGAAGGGAAAGTAGATACATTTATAAAAGAGCAACATGGAGGATCTTTGTTGTCATGGAACTGCTCAGTGCCTTGACTATGGTGGTGAATACATAGAACTACAGGTGGTAAAATGGTATATAATTACACACACACATACACACAAACAAGTACAAATAAAATGGGAAATTTGGCAGTTCTATCAATGCCAGTATCCTGGTGGTGATACTGTTTTACAGCTTTGCAAAATGGTGCCATTGGGGCAAACTGTGTAAAGGATAAACAGGATTTCTTGGTAATATTTCTTACAACTACACATGAACTGACAAGTATCTTTTAATTAATTAATTAATTTTATTAATCCTCCCGAAGATATTTTTCCATTGATTTTTAGGAAGAGTGGAAGAGAAAGAGACAGAGAGAGAAACATCGATGTGAGAGAAACACATCGATTGTTGCCTCCTGCAAGCCCCCCACCCCCACACACCAGGGCCTGCGCCAGGGAGGAGCCTGCAACCAAGGTACATGCCCTTGACCGAAATCGAACCTGTGACCCTTTGGTCTGCAAGCCAACGCTCTATCCACTGAACCAAACCAGTTAGAGCAGTGGTCGGCAAACTGCGGCTCGCGAGCCACATGCGGCTCTTTGGCCCCTTGAGTATGGCTCTTCCACAAAATACCGACTTCTGCGAATGGGCCACGAAGTTTCAATAGCACTGTACATGTGCGCCCGCACGTGGTATTTTGTGGAAGAGCCATACTCAAGGGGCCAAAGAGCCGCATGTGGTTCACAAGCCGCAGTTTGCTGACCATTGCCCTAAAGTAAAGTTTTTGTATAAACTAGAATCTTGTCAGCTCTATCTACTGTGTTCTATTAGGTTGATAGTATTGATATTATCTAATATGACATAATCAACCCAGCACAAGAGAATACACCTATTCAGTGACCAGAGAGCTTGTACCCTTAGATTTATTGTCTTAACCTCTTCTAGACACAGGTACTGATGTTTAAGTCTCTTTTTCATTTGTTCCATCATGTTCAGACTTTTTCTTTTAAAGATATTAAACACTAAAGGAACCTATTAAGTACTTCTTATCCTAGGGTCCCATAAAAGATCGTTAGAAAGCCAGATCAAAAACAATATATAGACATGTTCCTCACTATTGGAATTCTCACTATAGGAGTATTTACTACAGTGATTTGCAAGTAGTTGTTTTTTTTTAAATCTAAAATTTGCTATGCAAGTTGAAATCTACTCTAATGAATGTGAAAATATGGTGCAGAATTCCATGGGATCAAGAGTGATACACACATATGTAATCTATTCCTCTGTCTCCTGCTCAAGTTATTTAAAAGTATTGCTCATTATCCCTATTTTCTTCCCATCTTTTTCTTTAGCGTTTTCTACTTCATGGGTCCCACAGTTTGCTTCTGCCAACCTTGAAAGCACAGCCAACGTTGGCTCAGTTTAGACAGTATCATTAACATATTATTTTGTTATTTATGTTATAGTACAAGCTCCCTGCAGTTATAGGAAGAGCATAATTCAATACTGATACTGAGTAGTCTCTAAGTTCTTCACACACAATTAATAAATTCATAAAATGTTAAATAATTAGATATTTCTAATGCTTTATATTACACAGAAATCCCTTGTGGATAGTTAAGTGCTAGTGGATAGTTAAGACATGGAAAATGAATTGGGATTTGCATAGGCTGAAAACATATTACTTTTCTCATATATAATTATAAAATATAGGCTAGATGCAATCTGAAAATTTGCTACTCAACAAGCTTTTAATAAAGGATATGATTCAGAAAATGAGTCCTGAAATTGTCATTTGATAAATTCAAATTCAGCCTGGTCTCTGAGATTATACACAGATAATCTTGGAAATTCTCGTTTTCCCAAATTCTTACTTATAGATAATCTCTGGTTTGCTAATGGTATGCTAAACCATAACTAGTGTTTACGGCTTTTATTATTCTTGAGGAGCATATAACTATTTCTTCCAATTCTGACAACTGTACATAGTAAATGCTCTATAAATAGAAGCTGCTATTAACATAATAAAATATATAAGCAAAATTATCTTATTTTAAATGTTGATAAAATGATATTTGTAATTTAAAAACTTGAGGGAAATGAAATATATAACCTCTTGGTCTTGAGACTAGCAAATACTCACGCACACCAACATGAACACATCACACTATGACACATATTAAAGTACCTTTCAAAAGGGTTATTTCAATTTATATAAATGACCTCCCCCCACCAAAAACAAACAAAATCCCTGATCATTTCACCTATTACTTGAAAATAAAAGTTCTCCAAATGGATGGGGAAAATCAATTTTGCCCAAAACTAGATCTTGCATTCTACCACCTTAAACTTTTCTTCTGAAAAAATGTGTTAAGTGAATATGTGATGCAGAGACAACATCAAAATGAGTAAGATAGGTGTCTTGCTTTAACAGTGAACACTGCTTGACACATGGTATGCACTTAACATATATTTGTCTATTGAATGAATTACCTAACATGTTAAGATTTTTCTTTCGAATAAAAGTCAGTATAATTCTTATTTTATCCACAAAGAAAAATATTAATTCAAGAAAAATTTAACAAAATCTTCTTACCCACAGTCTGGAGCTGGACACCACCTACAATCAGGATCTCCAACGAGCCACCGTCTAAGCATAAATTCTTCATATTTTTCCATCAACACATCATCACTTAATATCAAGCGAATATCATGGGGATTAAACCGTTCAGTACATTCTGGGCAACTGATATTAACTCTACTTTCAGAAATTTCTATCCTTAGATATTGTCGTAAGCAATCCACACAAGATCTATGATGACAAGTCATTATCTCAGGAAATCTGTCTTTAGAATGCCGCAAAAGGCACAAAGGACACTCTATAAAGTCTCCAATTGGTTTGTTGATGGAGGTCAATCCATTGTCAGAGGAGGTATTTGTAGAGAAAATGGAGTTCTTATCAGTACACATTTCAGAATGTATACTTTCAATACTTGCAATTCCATCCACCCCGCCATTTAGCTCCCTTGATTTACGTTTGCTATCCTTTTTCCTCCGAAACAAAGAGCCTATTGAAATTCTTCTTTTCTTGGGTGCCTTTTTGACTGAAGGCAAGCTCACGGATGAAGCAGAAGACTGAAGATCTCGATCTGAACCCATTTGCCGATGTAAACTCATGTCTAAAATGCTCATTAGAAGTGAGTCAGGGTCTGTGTTTACACACAGCCCTTCATTATATTTAGAGATAAAACTTATTTCTTGTTCTTGCATTCAGATTAAGTCATGATGTACGAAAATCCTACTTGGTTTCTTCAGAGAATTCTTGAAAGAGTTCGATTTACAGAAGACTGTTATCATAGATGTTCTGGAAAACAAAACAAAACACCAAGATCATTTAATTGTATATTCTTAGTCTACAGGTTTTTAAAATAAGCTTAAAAATTCACTACAAAATTTCAAACAAGTATGTTCTTAACCATTAGTTTTGTTTTGTTTTTTAAGTAAGGTTAATATACTGAGTAGTCTACAAGAGAATATAAAACCAATGCTAAAAGAACAAGGACATTCTCTAATCTTAGAAGGCTTTAGATTTGAACTGAACTTATTAAATTTTTTATCATTAACTATCAGACCTCAATGATTCCCCATTGATTTAGGAGTTTTTTAAAAAAATGGACAATAAAATGCACATGTACATACAAGGACTGAGTGCAACTTACACAATCTTGAAGAAAAATAAAGTATGTGTTGGAGGGGGAGTGCTCTTATAAAGCCAAGTATAATCCTGTATAACAAAAGGCTAATATGCAAGTAGACCAAACAGCAGAACGACCAGTCCCTATGACATGCACTGACCACCAGGAGGCAGATGCTCAACGCAGGAGCTGTCCCCTGGTGTCAGTTTGCTCCCACAGGGGGAGCGCTGCTCAGCCAGAAGCTGGACTCATGGCTGGCTAGTGCAGAAGCCGTGGTGGGAGCCTAAGGCATCAGTCAGACATCTCCTGAGAGCTCCCGGACTGCGAGACACCCTCACCCCCAGTGCACAAATTTTGTGCACCGGGCCTCTAGTGATTATTATAAAGTTACAATAATTAAAAAGACAGTGTGGTATATCACAAGGATGAACACAAAGACCAATGAAAATAACAGTTACGATACAGAAAATCCAACATGTATATCCCACTTGATTTATGTCAAAGATGACAATGCTAAACACTAAGAATAGCTTTTTCAAAAACAAAACAAAACAAAACAACATAGTACTGTTTTACTGTTTGCCATCTGAGAAGAGAAAAGAAACTTGACCTATAGCTCACCCATACATAAAATTCAATTCCAGATAGTTCATAATTCTAAATGGGATCAGTAAAACTGTAAAGCTCCTAGGAGTCCATAGAAGAGACTATTACAATATAAAGATTTATTGAATAGAACATATGAAAGTGCTTACCATTAAAAAAGGACTACTAAATTTGATACAATAAAATCAAGAAACAGTTTTAAGGGAGTGAGAGAAGTCATCTGCCACATATTACTAACAAGGACTAGTTTCCAGAACATGGAAAGAACATTTACAAATCAGTAAGACAAAGCAGACAATCCAATAGAAAAACGGGTAAGGGACTGCACAGACGCTTCACAAAAGGATAGGGAAAAGTGCTCAACATCATTTGTCATTAGGGAAATACACATTAAAGCCATATTGAGAGACCACTATACCCAGTAGGATGGCTAAAATTCAGACTGACATTTCCAATTATTAGTAGAAATGTGGAGTGCTAGTGGGAGTAAAAAATGGAACAAGTACTTTGGAAAACTGTTAAACAGTATCTACCAAATTTAAATATATATATATACTTTATTGTCCCTTTCTACTTCTAGAAATGAGAGCACAAGAGAAATAAATGCATACATGCATCCAAGATATGCATAACAATATTCATAGCGGCATTAGTTATTATAAGCAAAAGTGTTGAACACAACCCACATTTCCATCAATAAAATATATTCACACTCCAGTATACCAGAAGCAATGAAAATGAACAAAATACTGCTATACATAAAACAAGAAGGAATCTCACACACACAAAAAAATGTTATATAATTCCATTTATATAAAGTTCAAAACAAGCAGAACTAATCTATGATGTCAGAAGTCAGATTGTAGTTACCTTTTGCAGGAAGGCAAAAAGGGAACTTTTACATGTGTAGTGGTTACCAAGGTATGTTCAGCTTGTGATAAAACACTGACCTACAAACATGATTAATGCACTTTTCTGGATGATCATTATACCACAGTTAAAGGTAAAGAAAGAAGCAACTTCTGATATCCACACATATTCTGGAGAAAGTCATATTGATTTCCCAACACAAAAATCTAGAAAAAAATTTACTCAGGAAAACTTTATTCATGTCCATCAGTTTATATTTTCCCATTATTTGCAGTATTCTCCCATTAATTGTGAAGAAAATTCTGCCAAATTTTCTTCTTTATATGTCTTTTTATTTTTTTACATCTCAAAATGCTTTCTGTACTCCAGGGTTTTACCTATATCTATACCCATATCTATATCTATATTGGACAAGGTCCCCGGAATAGACTCCCCCTACAATTCTGTTCTAGGATACATCCCCCCTATAATGATATTGAACAGAATTGTAGGGGGACTCTCTCGGGGACCTTGTCCTAAGAATTTATCACTGAAAATATAAAACTGGTGGCACTTAATCAGTATCACCTGAGGTATGTTTCTTTTTTTCCCTTTCTTTTATTTTGTTTATCTTTCTGTCACCATTTATCCCTCTGTACCCTTTTCCACCTCCACCCACCCCTCTCCCCGCTGTAATCACCACACTGTGGTCCCTATCCATAAGCTCTTTCTCTTTTTTGCTCAATCCCTCCACCTTCCCCCAACATTCCCCAACACTTTTAGAAATGTGATAGCCATATAATTTATTATCCAAACGAGAACCTTATAAGAGTGAATGAAAGAGCTATTAAAATTTAAACTAGGATAACAGGAGCAAATTGAAGCATATGGCTATTCTACTTAGGAAGTCTTTTTAAAATATACAACTATATGCTTCAAAAGAAAACAAATTTGAATACTAAAATTTTAATATTCCTGTATGGTAGAAAATACTGTAAAGTAGAAATACACGATATACTGGGAAAACATATATAACAACAAACAAATTTCCTCACTATGCAAATAGCTTTTACATATTAATAAGTAAAAGTCCAAACTAATAGCAAAATGAGCAAAGATTCAAAGAGGAAGTTTGGAGAAAAAGAATTACAAAAATTATGGTGGTAGGAAATAGTGTTCAACAATAATCACTACTAGAGAAATGAAAATCTAAACATTAGATACCATCTTTGCATTAATTAGATTGACAAAGACTATAAAGATTGGTCAGTGTGTACTGAAAAAAGCATTTCATATACTCTTGGGAGTGGTGCAAATCAGCACAATTTAGGGGAACCAATTTGACAATATCTATTAAACTTCAAAATAGAAATATTCTTGACCAGCAATCCTACATGTAAAATTTATCCTTCAAAAAATATGACACAAGTGTTCCAAGACATATTGTGCAAAGAAATTCACGTTAGCCTTGCTGATAGAAGCAAACAAAACAAAAAGGGGGGAAAAAAGAAAAGCCCTTACCTGGAAATAACTTGTATCCAATAGGGAACTGGTAAAAATAAACGAACCAATCATAATTTATCTGCAATGATATGGAAAGATCTCTCTATATAATGCTGAGTGAACAATAACAACTGCAAAATAGTATGAGCCATTTGTGGAAAAAACACCCCACACAGGCTTACATATGTACACAATTTCTGGAAAAAATGTTACAAAACCATTAATAACGGTTGCCTTAGGAAGAACAATCTTTAGTATTCACTTTCTGCCATCAGAATAGTTTAAAATTCAATCATGAGCATCTATTACTTATAGTTCAAAAAAACCCTAGTTGAACCTCACAAACAATAAAAATATTCTGCCCCAGAACCACCCAATCAAAGTGAAAATGGGGTCCAGAGCTTGTATGCTTTGAAAATGTTCTTCAGTAATTTAAGTGTATACTCTGGTTAAGAACCACTAATACTAAAGAAAGTTTGCATTCTCATTTAAAACAGAAATAAGCAGTAAAATACAAGTAGACACCAAATTATGTATCCGCCCCCCGCCCAGCCCCGTGTGTTCTGTTTATAGGCTGCCACTGCCCAGGCACAGGCGGACTCAGAGGACAGGGTCAGATGGGCAGAATTGGTGGATTTTGCCCTTCATAGCAGGATGCAGTCTTTTTGCAATGTGCCTGCCCATGTGAAACCATCCTTGCAGCCTATGGGGTTTCCAGTCACTCATTTTCAGCAATATTGGAACCCATCTTAGTGATGCTAGGTGCAAGCAGCAATTATGAATGGAAGGTACATGAGAAGTAAGAATGGGCCCTAGGTAGGGAAAGATTCAAAATTCAAAAGTCTCATAACTGGAAGGAACTGTGCAGTACAGAAAAGTGGGAGACATTCTGTTCTTAGAGCACTGCATCGGGTCAAGGGTATATGTTACCGAGTCTCCCTTGGAAGTGGGGAGGAGCTGGTGGTGAGACACTGATTTCTCTTTGGGACCTGCTGCAGCCAGGCGGAGAGCTGCAGCAGCTGCCTTGGCTTGGAAAATAAACAGTGGGGGAAATCCTAAAACGTGACTTACTTTTTTGGTTCTGCTCTTAGTGTTGTTTCTGGGGCAGTGAGAAAAGAAAGTATCTATCCAGCACCTCCTATACAGAGAGTTGCAAAGAACCACCTATCAAATTAAATTTGGTTACGTCCAATTTAATTTTGCAGTTGACTACCAAAAAACAAAATTAATGGCCTTAAGCCATCCATTGATCAGACCATAACTAGAAGTGATGTACTAGAAATGATGTATCGGCACACAAGCTAACTTTGGCACAAAGTAAATAGAGCTTTTGTAAATCTGAACCCGTCTCATTAAGAGAAGTTTGAGGCATTAAATTGTTTGGATTTCCATATGTGACTTTCTCTGAACAGTAGTAAATCACTACACTCATTATAATGAAGTTTGCTATTGCTCAAAAAAGGTTATTTAAATGTTTAAAATTATTTTAAGTAAGTATGTTATTCATCTTACCAACCACAAATTTGGAAATGCTGTATTTTCCTCTAATAAATCTAGTCCACAATATAGCCGCCATATTCAGTTATAGCAGCAATGCAGACCCTGGGCATAATTATTGCATTCCAAATAATATTAAGGAGACAGACTCTCTTATAAAACTGACTTACTAAACATCTCTCTTTACAGCCTGTTAAAGTAAAAATATAATAGGCACCTTAATAAATTTTTGGAGAAGGATAACAATATTTAAAATAACAGCTAATATATGGGTAAGCTTCAGAGAAATCCATGAAATCTCTAAACCTCTAACTAAATTGTGAATATATATGTACTCTAGGGATAGAATCAGTAGTTTTCAACAGATTTTCCAAGGTGTCTAAAGTATAACAAAAGGTTAACTGCTACTGCTGAGATATTAGATTTTAATTTGCCAGTAAAAGTTAACATCAGTTTCTGTAAATCTTTTCTGTTCTCACTAATCTACCTTCATACAATATTCATATCTGTACCAATTATTAGCTCAGTTAGAACATACTTCTATTATATTAAGATTTGAAGTTGCAGCTCTTTCCAGAGATTTAAGTTATTGGGAAAGTTAAAAAACAACTTTCATTTGGAAACAAATGTCTCAGATCCATAATGCAAGAATAAACATGAAGTTGCAGATGGCCTAGAGCCGCAGTTGGCAAACTGTGGCTCGTGAGCCACATGCGGCTCTTTGGCTCCTTGACTGTGGCTCTTCCTAAGCCTTAGGAGAACCCTAATTAAGTTAATAACAATGTACCTACCTATATAGTTTAAGTTTAAAAAATTTGGCTCTCAAAAGAAATTTCAATTGTTGTACTGTTGATATTTGGCTCTGTTGACTAATGAGTTTGCCGACCACTGGCCGATCACATGTTATCTACACTAATAAAAGAGAAAAATGGTAATTGGCGTACGAGCTACCCTTTTCATTGGCTAATCAGGGCTATATGCAAATTAACTGCCAACTAAGAACTAAGATTGGCAGTTAACTGCCAACAAGATGGCGGTTAATTTGCATATGTAGGCACAATGCAGGGAGGAGAAAGGGAAAGCAGGAAGAAGCCCCCTGCCACTGACAGTGATTGGAAACCCAGGGGGGAGCTAAGAGCTGGGGGGCAGCCATGATCGGAGAATCAGGTGCCTTTTCCGCCCTGGCCAGTGATAGCAGGAAGTAGGGGTGGAGCCAGCGATGGGAGCTGGGCACAGTCGAAGCTGGCAGTCCCAGGAGCTAGGGGTCCCTTGCCTGGGCCTAAAGTGAAGCCCACGATCATGGGGCCGCTGCAGCTGCGGGTCCCCGCTGCCCTGGCCGGACGCCTCAGCCAGAGGCGTCCTGCAGGGGCAGGGGCGGAGCCCGCGCGATCGCGGCACCCCCCGCTGCCACTGCAGGTCCCCGCTGCCCGGGCCGGACGCCTAGGCCAGAGGCGTCAGGCCTGGGCAAGGGGCCGATCCTGCGATTGGAGGGTGATGGGGGTCAACGCCTGAGGGCTCCCAGTATGTGAGAGGGGGCAGGCTGGGCTGAGGGACACTCCCCCCCACCCACCCAGTGCACGAATTTCGTGCACCGGGCCCCTAGTATTAAATAAAGCAAAATCATAAAAAAAGGTGAATATTGTATTCTCAAAGGACAGTTGATTATAAACATGTACATAAAGATATTAGAGTGCTATATCATCTTCACTTAAAATGGCAATTATCACTGAAAACTGTTTTTAAGTTTTTCAATCTTCCTAATTCAATTATAATATCTTTATTTAAAATATAATGATGCAGCCCAGCCGCTGTGGCTCAATGGTTGAGCATCTACCTATGAACCAGGAGGTCAAGGTTTGATTTCCAGTCAGGGCACATGCCCAGGTTGCAGGCTTGATCCCAGATAGGGGGCAGGCAGGAGGCAGCCAATCAATATTCTCTCTCATCATTGATATTTCTATCTCTCTCCTTCTCCTTTCCTCTCTGAAATAAATAAAAATATATTTAAAATATAATGACACAAAGTGGTAAAATAATTGATGCCCAACGAGACCCAACTATGGTGCTAAAAATCTAAATGTCTTTCAATTATTTGAATGTCTCCTCAGAAACATGAGCATATTATATGCAGATGTAAGGAAATCTGGGTTCTATGGATTGCTACACCAAGTGGTTTTGTGGCTTTAGTTCAGTAACCACCTCTCTGTATCATCTGTAAAACAGAGAAAACACAATTGTGGCAGAGATGTTATACACTCACCTGTTTCATCTTCTTCCTGAGCATATAGAAGAACTAATTTCCATTCCACCTGCAGCTACATACAGCCATGTGCCCAGTCCTGGCCAATGCAATGTGAGTATACTAATAATGTATGGCCCTTCCAAAACTGGTCCCCAAATCATCCCTTTAAATATCCTTCAAGTTCTCTCTTCTCCCATTGGCTGGCTAAGTGTAGTAATTCTAGTGGTTAACCCTAAGCAGGCATTAGGGGACAGCTGAGTCACAAGATGGAAAGAATCTGGACACCAGAGTCATCTACACAGTTCTTCGTGTGAGTAAGAAATAGACTTTAATTGTGTTCCACTATGAGATTTTGGGGTTGTCTGTTTCTGACATAATTATCTTACCTACTTAGTAGGAGGAAATAATCTGAGGTAAAAATTTAGAATAGCCTGGAGAGAAAAATGTTTTTAATACTATACAGATATGGGTAATGATAGCATATATTTTATTCAGAGAGTAAAGCATGGACTTTGGAATCAGAATATTTGGGTTCAAGTTCAGTCTCTGACCCTTATTAGTTAGCTGTGTGACACTGGGTTAAATTACTAAGACGGTTTCTTCAACTGTACACTAGAAATAATAATAATGTTTATAGTCTGTAGGATCATTAGGGTTAAATAAAATAACACATGTGAAGAATCCAGCATAAGGTATGGCATACATGTAACTAAACCATTTACTGGATAAAACTGTTGAAAGGATTACAGAAATAAATAAAGAAAAAGTTGGCTCTGAAATGGCTTTTTTATGAAGAGCCAGCCAGTTGGACGTTTGGAAGACATCATTATAGTACATGAATTTCTCTAAAGTAAATGTAACTAATGTTTTCAGCCTTATGCTTAGTAGCGACAAATCTACCTTGAGTGGTCTATTATTAAAAACGGGATAAATAACTTCAACCCAACTACGTATTAGTAGGGGAAGAGGGGCTGATTCAACAGCTTATTGGCATAGGCAAGTATCAGTTTCCAGCAAGTTTTTTGGAAAGTGAATGCTTACCAAGACTCAAATATACTGCCTTGAGCTCTATCCTAAAGATTGTATGATCTCCCACAAACAGAAACTAATAGTTCAGAATAAATAATTCCCACATGCTCCAAAGCCTCCCCAAAGAGATGGTTCTTAAACAGCTTTACAAACACACACCTGCCATTTACCTATTCTTGACTGGGAGGTAGAAAAAAAAGGTACTTTGTGATTTTAATAATACTCATTACAAATAATACTCATTACTCAATCCATTACAAAAAAATAAGCTACTACAGAAAGAAAAACCATTATTCATTCAATTTTTGCAATGAAACAAAGATTTTTGGCTAGTTCATTCCAAGCTTTCTTTGTTCAGCAGGGCAAACGATGCAACAATAAGGAAATACTAGAAAAAGCACAGGGCAAAATGTCGGGTATGATGACATGAGAAAGTTTTAAAACAGGCTAGTCTCTGACAGTTACAATGCAGAATATAAAACAGATGTAATCATAGACCTTCGGCTTAATAAAAACTTTTGAGTGTGTATTAGTTTCCTGTGGCTGCTGTAACAAATTACCACAAAGTGTGTGGTTTAAGACAACAGAAATTTATTTCCTCATAGTCCTGGTTTGGGGCTGCAAGGGAGAATCTGTTTTTCGCCTCTCAGCTTCTGGTGACTATAAGCATTTCTTGGCTCATGCACAAATCATTCCAATCTCTGCTTCCACGGTCACATTGCTTCTTCCTCTTTTGTTTGTCTTCTCTTTTTCTGCATATAATTTCCTTCTGCTCTTCCCTAATAAGGACAATTTATCTCTGGATTTTGGACCCACTCAGATAATCCAAGATGACCCTTTCATCTCAAATCCTTAACTTAATTACACCTGCAAAGACTATTTTTCCAAATAAGGTATCATTCACAGGGATTAGGTTGTGAACATATCTTTCTGAGGGCTACCATTCAACCTAAAACATGATTCCAGGTATATTTTTAAAAAATATGTTTTTATTGATTTTAGAGAGAAAGGAAGGGTGAGGGAGAGGGAGAGAGAGTGAAACATCAGCTGCCTCCTGCAAGTCCCCTACTGGGGACTGAACCCACAACCTGGCTGGGAATCAAATCAGTGACCTTGTGCATGGGGCAGTGCTAAACCAACTGAACCACACAGGCCAGGGCCTGATTCCAGATAATTTTTCTAAGGACATCATTAGAATATATTTTATTTATACAAAAAAACCCCTAAAGGATGTTCATCCATAATCAAAAAGGGTATGACTATACCCTTTAATTTAAAGGGTATGACTATAAAGAGCTATCCATCCGATTTGACTATGTGTACGATTTGGCTATATACAGCTGCTTACTGAGCAAACCTTGGTTTGGACAGAATTAGTCATTGTGCTATACATATACATCACATATCCTGTGATGATAGGCTTTTCTAAAGGATCGTTTTACTTTGCTCACTAATATACACTTATCAGTCCCCACATCCTCTTTCCAAAGAACTTTATTTCATTATTTTTAATTTAAGGATGCCTATAAAAGAAGTGGCAGTTATTCATACAAACAAACCTGAAGGACAGATTAGCTTGGGCAATATTGAAATAGGTTAGAAATTTAAAATCAGAAGATCAGAAGAAATTACAAGATGCTTGAACAGCCTAGTTACCTCTCCTGATTCTATATGTTTCAAGAGCATCGTGTACTGATTATGCATTGTAACTGATTCCAATGTGAGAGGTAACAGGATCCCATATGTGGTAATCTCATGGGGAGTTTATTCCTTTTGTTTTTATTCTGAGACTCCTTATGACAAGTTACTAATAATGAAGAAAAAACCTCCTTGTAATAATCTTTAGTAGTTGAGTGTTTCAAAGATATAATTTATACTAACCCAGTGAAATAGATGATATAGATGATAGCACATTCTCCCTCATTTTATATTCAGAGAGAGTGAGGCATAGTCACTTTGGGGAAGTTGTAAAACTGAGAGAAGTCAGGTATCCTGACAGTCAATTCAACTAAATAATTCCAGCTAAATGACATATACGCTTCTGTATTTTGTCTCAAAAGACATGTCAATCAGAAAAAGAGTATCAAAAGACACAGAAAAAGCTTTCTGTAGAAAGGAAAAACATTTCACACAAAATGCCCCTAGAGCTATGTTGCCCAGTGTACACACATACTGATTGAAGACTTAGTATGAATAAAAGAACATTGCCCTGGCAGGTGTGACTCGGTTGGTTGGAGCATTGTCTGGTACAAAAGGTGGCGGGTTCAGTTCCCAGTCAGGGCACATACTCAGGTTGTGGGTACATGCGGAAGGCAGCCAAGCCATGTTTCTGTCTCACATTGATGTTTTTGTTTCTCTCTCTCTCAAACCAATTTTAAAAAAAGAGAGACTGTAAAGTCATTCATTAATACACCTTGATATAATCGTTTGAATATGCTGGGTTAAATATGTTATGAAAATTAATTTCATCTATTTATTTTTATTTTTAATGTGACGTAGAAAACCTTAGATTACATTTATGACTCATACTAGAGGCCCAATGCACAAAATTTGTGCCTGGGGGGAGGGGAGGTGTCCCTCAGCCCAGGCTGTGCCCTCTCACAGTCCGGGACCCCTTGCTCCTTACCGCCCGCCTGCTTGCTGCTCCTCAGCTTCTGGCTTAGTGGTGCCGCTGAGGCGGGAGAGGCTACCACCTCCACTGCTGCGCTCACCAACTGTGAACCCAGCTTCTGGCTGAGTGGCGCTCCCCCTGTGGGAGCGCACTGACCACTAGGGGGCAGCTCCTGCATTGAGTGTCTGCCCCCTGGTGGTCAGTGTGCAACATAGCAACTGGTCATTCTGCCATAAAGGTCTCTTAGGCTTTTATTAAGATTACTAGAGGCCCAGTGCATGACATTCATGCACTGAGGGGCGGGGGGCGGTCCCTCAGCCAGGCCTGTGCCCTCTCTCAGTCCGGGACCCCTTGGGGGATGTCCGCCTGCTGGCTTAGGCCCACTCCCTGCAGGTGGACATCCCCCGAGGGGTCCTTAGTGGTGCCGCTGAGGCAGGAGAGGCTACTACCTCCGCTGCTGCGCTCACCAACTGTGAGCCAAGCTTCTGGCTGAGGGGTGCTCCCCCTGTGGGAGCGCACTGACCACCAGGGGGCAGCTCCTGCATTGAGTGTCTGCCTCCTGGTGGTCAATGCATGTCATAGTGACCGGTCATTCCCCTGTTTGGTTGATTTGCATGTTAGGGTTTTATTATATAGGATATACATAACATAGAGCAAGTTATGAAATAGATACATTATATGGACTTTACTCAGTTAGCAAATACTTATTAAACACCTATTATTGTCAGACTTTATGCAAAGACCTTAAGAGTGAACAAAGAGAATGGTCCCTGCCATTATAGTTTATATTATTACCTACACTTCTATGGCACATTTCACATACATTATCTCATTGTGATAATGCATAATAATTTAATTTAGGATATATTATGTTATATAATATTTATCTAGAAGCCTACCACTATCACATTCCCAATAGCTTCTCCTGGTTTCTTTTTTTTTCTTTTTTAAACATATTTTTACTGATTTCAGATAAGAAGGGAGAGAGAAAGAGAGATAGAAACATCAATGATGGGAAAGAATCATTGATCAGCTGCCTTCTGCATGTCCCCCTGGGGATCGAGCCTGAACCCAGGCATACGCCCTGACTGGGAATTGAACTGTGACCTCCTGGTTCACAGGTTGATGCTCAATCACTGTGCTACACCCCTTGGGCCTCTCCTGGTTTCTTGCTCCTTGCCTCTAACTAATTTGCTCCCTCTTATGGCTCACCTCTACCTGAGTGTCTGTCTCATCAACTGGCAACCTGCCTACTATTCACATTACAGCAGGGCTATTTATATTTTCAGGGGTCTCCAGAGAAGGGCAGAGATGGAAAATGTTAAGTGTACATAATTTTAAGGGGCTAACTCCAGTTTTTTTGAACCCAAGACTGAGTTTTGAGTTTCTTCTGGGCTTAAACAAACTATGGTGATTTTGAACGGGCTTTTGCTTCATAATTCAATGTACAAACTTATTTGAGAGCTAAAACAACTCATCAGTTTTGTCCTGCTGAGGCTTTCACATATGAAACTCTCCCAAACAGGATTTCAAAAACGACTTTCTGAAAAGGTGCTAACTTTTCCCACTTTAATACAGAAAGTATTACTGACATATGATAGGTATTGAGAAACAAATTTAGTACCCAACTTATAAACACCCAAAATGATTTTATTGCCATTTTTGGTTGAAGTCTACCACCATCTGAAATACAGATGTGTTTAGCAAAAGACTATTAACCATCAATCTTTAGTTGTGCAGCTATGGTTACATAGATAGTTGTTTTAAGGTTATACATCTTCTGCCAGCTAACAAAGAACTGATATTTTATGACTTAAAAAAAAAAAAAGCCGAAGAAAAATAGTATCTACTCCTGAGTGGAGAAACAAAATCACCTAAGGAAAATTTAACTGTTCTCTATAAGTAATCCTAAATAATAAAGAGCTAATATGCAAATGGTTATCACACCCTCACAATCCATCACCAGGAGGCTGTGTGCGGGTGGGCAAGGCCATGTGGCTAGGCCTGAGGGTCCCGTGGATCCGTGTGGTGTGGAGGCGGGACCCCTGGCTCAGGCCTACCTCTTTGGGGCAATCCATCGAGGAGCCCCGGATGGCTGGTGGGGGCTACCTCTTGGGGTGATAGATCGCGGGGCTCCTGCACTGTGAGAGGGCACAGGCCAGGTTGGGGGACCCCCGCCCTCCCAGTGCATGAATTTTGTGCACCGGGCCTCTAGTCAGATTAGTAATGATGCAGTGAGGTTTGCTAAAAAGGAGCGTCAACCCAAAATCTTTAAGCTAAATTTATTTCATATTTGACCATGGGTCCTTTCAGACCAGCATTAAACTCTACTAGTGCTAGCTTGCCAAATACAATAGAATGTGCAAATATAAATTTAGAAATTCGACTTTTCTTAACCTTCAGCCTCAAATGGCCTAATTTTTATATGGGCTCCAACAATCAAAGAGCATATAGCTTAGTCAGCATGAAATCAGCCAGTAACAATCAATTGTCACTTTTTAGTAACATCAGAAAACACACAAACAAAAAACATCCCACAATTCTCTAACATTTCCTTTATAACCTGACTGGAGAAGAAATATAAGGAGGGAATTCATGTGTATATGCCCTTGCTCTATGCCCTACACTTGATTAGGGACTTTTATATGTTCTCACAAATATTTATCGTCCCTCTTGCCCTTGAAAAACTCAGAAAACTACATTTTTCAAGATTCCGTGCCCTCCAAATTAAAAGAAAAAGTGTGGGGGAGTGGTGTTATGATTAGAAACCAAAGAATTTCTGTGATAAATCTAAATACGTGTTTAAGATAAAATAAGAGCCTGCTATAATACACAAAATTCTTTCAAATGTTAAAAAAGTTTGCTTCAAATGACCTATCCCTAATTCCATCTAACAACCCCGTAACAACAAATAGCATCTCTCAGCCTGATCCCATTGAAGAGACGTGGCCTCAGCCCTGGCCAGCGTGGCTTGGAGTGTCATCCTTACACCAAAAGGTGGCAGGTTCAGTTCCCCATCAGGGCACGTCCCAAGTTTCAGATTCAATCCCCAGTTGGGGCATGGGCAGGAGGCAGTTGATTGATGTTTCTTTTTTTTCCCCCTCTCGCTCTAAAACAATATATTTAAAAATACATTTAAAAATATATTTTTAAAAAAGAGAGGTGACCCCAAGTGCTTTACATTCACAACTGCAAAAATATTACTTTGTGACTCCCCTATTTCAAATTTGTAAAATGCATTTATTTTCTATTAAGCTACTGAGGTATCTTTAAAAGCATATACTAATATGGTTTCATTTAGTCAAGTAAAAAGGCACCCCAAATTCTACAAATCACACCAAAATAAAAGATTCCAACACTGGCTAGATGACAGTAAAATACACTCTTCTTTATACATATAAACTCTAACTCTCAATTGAGGCATCCATCAAGTGAAGCAACAGTGCCTCAAGTAGCTACTATTCAGAGACTAGGACTTGGGTTGTGTTTCAAATCCTAAAATAATGTTGCAGGTTGTTTGTTTTAATTTATATTTATTGTTGAAAGTATTACAGATGCTCCCTTTTTTTCCCATCGACCCCCTCCATCTCATAACCTACCCCCTAGGCCTTCACCACACTATTGCAGTGTTCTTAGGCCATGCATGTATGCATATAAATTCCCCCACTAATCCCTGCCTTCCCTCTGAGATTCATCACTCTGCTGAATACTTCCATGTCTCTGGATCTATTCTGTACATCAGTTTATTTTGTTCATTAGATTCTAATATTGCAGTTTTAAAAATTAATCATACAGGAATCCTCTGGGAAGTAAGAGATACTGAAAAAATACACTAACATTGGTTGCCAAATGTAATTTTTTTCTCAAAAGGACTTCTTGAGGTGACATTAAAATAGTTCCCTTAGCCCTAGCTGCTTTAGCTCAGTGGATACAGGGTCGGCCTGGGGACTGAAGGGTCCTGGATTTGATTCTGATCAGGGGCACATGTCCAGGTTGCAGGCTTGATCCCCAGTAGGGGGCATGCAGGAGGCAGCCAATGATTCTCATCATTGATGTTTGTATCTCTCTCTCCCTCTCTCTCCCTCTCTGAAATCAATAAAAATATATTTAAAAAATATAGTTCCCAAAGACACATTAAATTTACATTTCAGTAATAAAAAGGAGAATATTAAACTAACAAATAAAAGTTTTTATTGTTGTTGCACAATTTGGTTTATGTCCTAAGACTTAATTCTAAACCTTTAACCACGTAGCAAGGAAAGAACATTTGAAAATAAGAGTTAACAGATCAGCACCACTTTCTAAATAGAGAAATATTTACATCTTGATTCAGTTCGGACAGCTGGGTGTTAAGGAAGCATAAACAGACAAACGTGGTAATAAGCTTGAGTTATAAGCAGAAGTAGAAAGATTTGCATTAGGATGACAAAATTGAAAATGAAAGTTAGGAATACTAACCCTTCATATAATCAAAAGGGTCAAGAAATCAAGTTCAACTAATATAAATAAATAGACAGCCATGGTCTTAGCTGCAAAAAGTGAAACGGAAAGGAACGATCACAAACATTTTAAGGCCATCAGTCACAGGAAAGGGTTGCTTTCTGCCTCCACTGTTTACTAAAACTATCATTTCAAACGATCATTTCCAGCCAACCTGGGTTTGAACATTGCAGCGGCACTTAAACGCTGTCCTTTCCAACGTCAACGGAACATAACGTCCTGCAATATTTTGAATAATAAATGAAAACCAGAATAAGCACCGTTCGTATATTTCTACCTCCAAGGAGCAATGGGAAAAAAATAAGACCTTTCTTTACAAAAAAAAAAAAAAAAGTATTTTTTGTAAAGAGAGGGGTAGGGAGAGAGAGAAACGGAGAGGGAGAGAAACATCGATCGGTTGCCTCCCATATGTTCCGGGACAGGGGATCGAAGCCCCGAAACCTGGGAGGTGCCCTAACGGGGAATCCGGACAACGTTCAACCACCTGAGCCACAGCGGCCAGGGCGAGACCTTCCTTTCCCCCATTTACAGCCTTAACCACTCTCTCCCCTTCTTCTTCTTCTTTTTTTTTTTTTTTTTTTTTTTTTTTTTACTGCCCTTGTCGTAGGTTTACTGAACCCTAAACTTCTTTTCTTCCCATGAAGGGACAGGGAAGGAACAATGGTAGAAGGGAACTCCGATGACAGGGAGAAAATGCAAATTAAACATAGTGGCCTTCCTCGCTGGGGGGAGGCTGGGGACTCCCTGAAGATTTGGCAGGAGGGAGACAATCCTGATGGGCCCCCCTTAACACATGCTTGACCCCAAGACGGCACCCTTTCCATCGGTGAAATTTCTGCTTTGGAAGCGCTTGGCGGTCTTCTCGCAGGAGCCTCCCCCGGTGCATGGCCTCCCTCCCCCTCGCGCCCCCGCAGCGGGAGTTGGGGGGCGCAGGCCCCGGCTCCTCATTTGCAGCCAGGCCCGGAAACGGGTCCCGTTAGAGCCGATTTCACCCGTCAGGAATGCGCTCCGCCCCCGCCGCCCGCCGGGTCCCCCCGCGGCCGGGGCAGTCGGTGCCGAGGGGAGCGCCGCCCCGGCCCGTCACCATCCCGCAGGGCGGCCGCCCCCGGACGGCTCGCACGGGGCTCGGGCGGCTCCCACGCTCCGCCCCGGGCCGCGGCCACCCGGGCGCCAACGCAGGGCCGGGCGGCGGGCGCGGAACTAGACCGAGGCCTGACCCCGGGCCAGCGCCGGCCCCGGCCCCGCGCGGAGCACCGGCGGGGGCGCCTCTCCCGAGGCATTTCCGAATCCATTTCCGTCCCGGGGAGGGGCGCGGAGGCAGCGGGGGGCCAGAGCGCCTTGGATCGGAAGCGGGAGCCGCCCCTGCCCTCCCGCTCCCGGGCGTAGCCTCCGCTCGTCCCCTCCCGTACCTTCAACTCCTCAGGGCGGCGGGCGCGGGTGGCGGGCCAGCAGGCCCCTCTCGCGGCGGCGGCGGCGGCGGAGCAGGAGGAAGTATGGAGGAGGGTCCCGAAGACGCGCCGAGGCGCCTCTCAACCGGGGCGGGGGGACGGAGAGGAGGGGTCCCGACGGCCGCTTTCCCCAGCTCCTCCTCCGCAGCTCAGTCTCAACGGCCGCTCCCGGGAACCAGCGCCGCAACTGCCATTCTCCCCCGCCCGCCCTGCCTCCGCCCCCGCTGTCCCCGCCCCCTCCGCCCCCGCCCCGCCCCCCGCGCCGCCCGCGTGCCTACGTCATGGCGTCACGCCCACCCGGCCGGCGCGGGCGGCTTCGGGTGCAGCCGATGGCTCGCATACTCACCCCGCGCGGGTGCGGGAGCGGCCCGCCTGCGGCCCGGAGTCCCCGGGTCCCGGAGCGCGGCCCCCGCAGCAGGTCGCCCGGAGCCGGCGGCTGCCCCTGAGCTGCAGGAAGATGCTGGACTTGGGGGTTTCGCACGCCATGACGTATTCATGCCTCTGTCCTCCGGGCCCCCGGCTGGATGGGCGGCTCCGGGAGAGGGGGGCCGGGCGGGGCGGCGAGTCCTGCCACCGTCCGCTGCCCGCCGTCCGCTGTCCGCCGGGGAATGTCCCTCCCGGAGGGAGGCGCTCCCCCGCCCGCGCCCGGTTAGTGTCAATAGACCTCAGTCTTCCGCGGGGGCTGCGGGGAGCAGCCTGAGCCACAATTTAACACCCTACGCAAGGGCTCGCAGAATATTTTCCGCTGACTTTCCCCCCCCCCCTTCCTAATTTCACAAAGTCGTTTAAGTATTGAGAATTCATATTTCAGTTCTTAGTGATATATTCGGAATTACTTTAGCTTTGTTCCATCCCCTCATATTCTTTTTTAAAAATATATATTTTTATTGATCTCAGAGAGGAAAAGAGAGAGAGAAACATCAATGATGAGAGAGTCATTGATTGGCTGCCTCCTGCACATCCCACACCGGGCCGCAACCTGGGCATGTCCCTGACCCGGGAATTGAACCCGTGACCTCCTGGCTCATAGGTCCGTGCTCAACCACTGGGCCACACTGGCCGGGCCACCTCCTTGTATTCTTTAAGCCAGTTCATATCCCCTTTTGAGTTTTTTTAACCTAAGCATGACTTGCTATCAATTCTTAGTTGAGTAAATATTCAGTCCAGACCAGGTCCATTCCTTCCTAGTTTATTTCTCTTCAAGATTTAAATGTGCTCTTCCTTGGAATACTGAGAAATGGAATGTGATAGATGCTGGACAGAATGTCCCTTTGCCATCTGTTACTTAACTAAATATATCGCCCTTTCGGTCTTTGTGTTAGTGTGTTTAATTTAAATTAGAAACAAACCAAGGAATCATGGTCTTTCAGATGGTACTTGGTGTCTTTGGTAACCCAGTAAATGTTTACCAATTAGAAAACAAGCGAGGCAATTTAAGTATCTTTAACGACGAAACTAAAAGGAAGTAATGATGGGCATGTTTTGTTTTCATATATTGGAAATGTTTAAGCTGTTAGGCGTGTATTCCTTTAAATGCTATTTGAAGGCTGCCAGCAATTTAATCAAAGGGATAGTTTAAGCCTAAAGGTAGTACAAGAATAGTGATTTAAATGGATTTATGGAACAGTACTCATACATAATGTAATCCTTCTTGAAAATATGTCAACATGTTGAACAACGTTTCAGAACAGATGGGGCATGGGCTTGGGAGGGGGTTTTGAGTAAAGAGGCTGTGCTGGGTGGGAGTGGCCTGGCACACTGCAATTGTCATATGTTCCAGAATGCCTCTTCCTGCTTGTCTTCTTGAAAAGTAGAGGGATTTCCTACTCTTCACTAAGGCAACGTAAGTCTATTAAGAAACAAATCTATTGAACATCTCCACTTGAATCCCCAAAGGCACCTCAAACTTAGTCTGTCCAAGGCAGAATTTATCTTTTTCTCAAAACTTGCCTGTCTCATTCACCCAGGCCCAAGGCAGAAATCTAGGATTTTTTTTCCCAGGAAACCCTCCTTTTGGCCACTTCCAATTCAAAATTAGCAACCATGTCCTACTTATGATACATTCTAAACACCCCTGCACTCACTCTGCTATTGGTTTCAACTTTGGCTGCACGTAGAATACGTGGTGGAGCTTTAAAAAATCCTGATGCCCAGGCTGCATCCACCAGTTAAATCAGAATCTCTGAGGATGGTCCACAGGCGTCAGGGTTTTTAAGAATCACTCCCCAGATGATTCCAATGCACAGCCAAGGTTGAAAACCACTGCTACTGTCTCGTCATTTCCCACCGGATTCCTGCAAACGCATAATAATTGGCCCCTGGTGCCTTAATGTTTGGCGGCCTTCTCCATTCTTCCTCTATTCTAATCTACTCGACATTAATTTAATAAATACCGATTCAGTACCTGGTATGTTGGAGAGACAGATTTGTTATTATAGGCACTGGGAATTCAGTAATGAAAAAGACAGCCTTTGTTTCTGCTCTATGGAGCTTACATTCTGGAGTGGGGGAGCGCGTGCGGGGGGTTGGGGGGCGCCTTGGGGCCGGGGGTTGGGAGAGGCAGAAACCAAGTAGGCTGCTACTTCAGTGTCTCAAACTGAAGTCCACTCTGCTGACATTTGAGCTGTGTTCTCCAGGACAAGAAGAAGGAAAACAAGAGATGGGGAAGGCAGATGGAATAGCAGGTGCAAAGGTCCTAGCAAGACAAACTTGCCATGTCCGGGCAGCTAGAGGCTGAAGTAGCGTGAGTAAGAGGGAATGCGGCCCTAACTGGTTTGGCTCAGTGGATAGAGCATCAGCCTTCGGACTCAAGGGTCCCAGGTTCGATTCTGGTCAAGGGCATGTACCTTGGTTGCGGGCACATCCCCAGTAGGGAGTGTGCAGGAGGCAGCTGATCGATGTTTCTAACTGTCTCTCTGTAAAAAATCAATAAAGGACATTTTTTTTAAAAAGAGGGAATACAAAAGGCATGGGGTTAGAGAGAGAGAGGGAGTCATTATTAAAGACCTTTTAAAGTTCTGATAAGCAGAACTCTAAATAGTTGGTACGATGTGTGATTGACTTACCATTGCAAAGGATCACTCTGGCCCTAACTGGTTTGTTCAGTGATTAGCGTCGGCCGTGGACTAAAGGGTTGCGTGTTTGATTCTAGTCAAGGGCATGTACCTCGTACCTTGGTTGCAGGCTCAATCCCTGGGTCTGGTTGGGGCACCTGCAGGAGGCAACCAATCAATATGCTTCTCTCTCTGTCTCTCCCCCTCCTTCCTATACTCTAAAAATCAATCTAAAAGATATCCTCCAGTGAGGATTAACAACAACAACAACAAAGGATCACTCTGTTTGCTTTGTGGATCAGATTGTGGGAGAACAAGAGTGGAAGCAGGAAGACGAGTTAGGAGGCTACTGCAAGAATCCAGGAAAGAAATCATAGTTCTTTGGCCCAAGATGGAGACAGAAGTGAATGGTCTCGGTATTTGTTTTAGAGGCAGAATCTGTAAGGCTGTGTAGAATGGAATAAAAGTGGGAATGAGTGAAAGAGAACAACGGGGTTACAATAATAGCTACTCTTCATTGAGTACATAGTACATGTCAGGAACTGTCTAAGTGCTTTATAAATATTAAGCCATTTAATTGTCATAAGAATCCTAAGAGGTAGGTGCTATTATTATCCCTTCAATGTCTTAGGATTTGAAGCTCCAGATCCTAAGTAATTTGCTCAAGTCATGTAGTTGGTAAGTGGCAGAGCTGGATTTGGACCATACAGGCAGCCTGGCCCCTCCATTGGTGCCACAAAGTATGAATTTCTTCAGCTACATCAAGTTTTTGTGGTACCATACATCCTCCTTTCTCCTGTTGTTTTTTTTTTTCTTCTTCTTCTTTCTTCCTACTTTCTTCTTCCTTCTCCTCCTCCTCCTCTTCTGCCTGGCTCAATTACATTAACCTTTGCTTGTTCTTACAGGCCAAGGCAATCCACAGCAACCCTGTGCTCACCTCTGTAATTTGCTGTGTGAAGTACTTCATTGTTACGCGCAGGTCTTTCCCACTAAACTTTGAAGGTGAGGAACTTAATGCCAAGGAAAGAGCAAGGACAAGGAAAGAAAATGTAGCCATGCCCACGTGGCATGCCTTCCCTAAACATTGGGAGACACAAAAATGGTAAAGTGTTGTCCTGTCATGTTACAGGAGTACTGGGTAGGCTATTGGAGGCAGGAAGCTTTGCCTGGAGTTTGTTTCGCTGGGGAAAGAAATGCAACCAGGAGTTGGAGCTTGGGGCCTTTATTCCCACAGTCATTTAATGTGGTTTGGGGAGGCAGTCGTGGGACCTCATCCAGGAAGACCTGGGAGATTCTCAGTAGGCAGAGTTGACTCACTGGAATGTGCTACTTCCTGGCCACTCACCCTTATCCGTCATTATGTAAATAAATTTACTGAGGTCCAAGTTGGTTCCTTTTCTTTCTGGCAGGGTCATAGACATTTCTTCTTATACGGTTCTTTCCTTTTTCTCCTTTACAAGGTTTCAGCATTTAGGTTCTCGCTGTGGGGCCGTAGGAAAGTTACAGAACTCCTCTGACCCACAGTGTTGAGCCCAGTGTATACAGATGTGAAAGCTGTGCCCTGTGTCACCGCAGGACGTGCCACAGACACAGATCACGCATGGTGCCCTGTGGATGTGCTCCACAGTGGCCTTGCTCAACACACCATGGCTCCTTCCTCTCCTCAGATTTCCTTAAAGAATTCACTTTGGTCTATTACTTTGGGCCTTCATTAAGGGATTTATAAGAAAGTGCCATGGAGTTTGTGACTATAATAATCTCTCTAGCAAGATCTGGAAAGTATTTTTCCTCGGTTTTAGCACCTGATACAGTTATTTCCCTTGCTTATGATCTCTTGTTTTTGTCTTCTGAATACGTAATTGTGGAACTAACAGTGTTTCCCTTGGTTGTGAGAAAGCTTAGAGCCATATATGTGGCCTTCCGGTCTGTGTATAAGATCAGACAGGATGCGCTTTATATACATAACTCACTCCTGGCTTAAATTCTGTTTCCATTCCTTCACCAACTTCAGATTTTTTCTGGCGCTATATTATATGTATCTGTAACCCATCTGTTATCCTTTTTGAAGCAAGACAGGTATAAAAAAAAAATGTGTATGAACACATGCCCACAAACAAACTGGTCCTGATTTCTAGTTATATAACTGAAAGGGATTATTTTTAAATGTACACAAAGAATAATTTTCTCACTTACAAGATATAGTTTTAACAAACGAATAACACTTACGTAATACTGGATTTAGCTTTCTGTATTATTCTCTAGAAAGTGAAAATATTCCAGACAAAAGCAAACGAGAGATTGGGTTAATTTTCAAGCTGGGGTATTTTTAGATATGACCTAGAACCTTACACCAAATAATGTAACGAAGTACATTCACTCTTGAAATCACATAGCCTAATTAGGCAGCATTCAGGCTGTCACCTTCACAAGGAAATCCTGTGCCGATGGAGAGGAAGGCAGGTTAGGGAATCTGATGATAATGATGACCCATGAACAAGAGTCCTTGGTGACAAGTGTGTGGCCTCTAACAGTCTCTAGGCAACTGTTCTTCCTGATGCCTTGACAACATTGTGGGGTCTTGGGGGCCAATACCCTGTGGTTTGCAGCTGACATAAAACCACGTGACAAATTTCACCTCCGTGAAATCACGGAGGAGTACGTTTTACAACTAGTTTACTTAGGAGGTTGCGCTGAGTGTACAAGACTCAAAGCTAGATAGTCTATGGATGGAATACTAAGTTATTTTGTGAATACATTGGGCATCTAGTTAAATCTGCTTCAAAAAATTTACTCCAAATCTACAGAGATCGTGTTCTCTATAGTGATTTCTGCCCCTCTTCAGCAATAAAGTGGTGTTTCTTTTTAAAAAAATTAAGGTATGTACTTTTTTTAAGACATAGTACTATTGTATATTTAAGAGATTATAGCAGTTTTCAACGTTTTTATCTCATGGCACACATAAACTACTTACTAAAATTCTGCAGCACACCAATATATGTGTGTGTGTGTGTGTGATATATTGCTGATCTGACCCAAAAGTATAATTTTGATTGATTTCCTTAAAAATTACAATAGTAATTACCTACCCTTTTTGCTCCAAAGTGACTTTATAAAAAATTAGGTGCCTATGCTGGTATATAAGGATTTTTGGTACCAAGAATTAACCAATCAGACACAACCTTGTAATGTGATGTGACCAACAAGATGCAACTCTATTATATGAACTGTTTATTTATGCTTCAAGATAGCATTCACACTGGATGACTATTGTTGTGTTGACTGTTGTCATTATTTTTATTTGACAATATAAGGGAAAAGAGACCAGTGTCCCACTAAATAGTCAGGTATTGCATATTTTTAAAATTCTTACTAGCTTTTGAAAATACCAATTGAAAATCACTGGACTATAGTATAATGTAAACATACTAACTTTTATATGCCCTGAAAAACTAAAACAATTGTGACTTGCTTTATTGCAATAGTTGCTTTATTATGGCAACCTCAATATCCCCAAGGTCTGCATGTTACAGAGAGATGAATGTTCATAGATCAAGGTCCCATTACATCTGTTTCCTCATCTTTACAATGAGAGCAATAAAAGTACCTCTTTCTTGGGATTTCTGTGAGAATTAGATAAAATCCTAACTATAAAGCATTTAGCAGAGTGCCTGGCACATAGTAATAGCTCAGTAAATATTATCAAAAGTGTTATTTTCAGATGAGTGGATATTGGTTTCACTGGCTTTTATTTGAAGATGGAGTATCATAGAACAATAGAATTTTAAAGAAAATTATTCCTCCCTGTAATAACATTTTTTGAAGTTTTATTTTTATATTTTCCATTTCCTTTCAAATTGAGTTTAATATTTTTGGCAGGATCTCAGCACTGAAACAGTAAGAAGACAAAACATTTAAGCAGAGAGAGAACAGTGGGAAGGGGCAGTGTGGTATGAACTAACTCCTGCTGGACGTGAACAGCCTGTTTGGCAGAGTGCTACCTTCGTCCTTCTCTGCCATCTATCCTCTTCAGTGGAATTGTCACTTTAGCTCCATGTAGGCTAGCTAGGAAACTCATCAGCAATTTCCAAAAACAAGTCTATTTCTAGGATGGTTTCAGTTTTAAAAAAATCGCATCTACCTTTGCCAGGGGAATCCCATCAGAAATGTATTAGAAGACATATTTAAACAGTTATTTCCTAGTAAATGTGGTCAGAATCCAAAATGGCTAATTGAAAGTCTATGTGATCTAAAAAGATGGGCATGAGATGACATGTCATACCTTGAATGTATTAAATGATACTTGGGGATGGGGATGAGGGGCAGGGTAGAGGGGGGGGAGGATTTAGAACCCTTGGTTAACTTGTTGACATTCATACTTGGGAGTTTTCAAAGTGTGGAGCTAAAATGACTGTGCCAAGCCAACATTCCTATCAGTGATCAAAGAGAATAAGATTTTTAAAATAGTTGGATAACTAAACAAGGGAGAAAAATATCTGAAGTCTCAGGGCCAGAGATCTGTATTCAATTTCAAATAGTTTCTTAGGGGTTTTATATCCTGTGATAAAAGCAAAACTTTTAACCACTATGTCTCAAGGCCATGAGAGGAAAACTGAACAATTACTATGCGGCTGTGATTTTGAGATGGCTTTGTTCAAATAAAAATTCCCACACACTAAAACTGTGTTACCACACATTTTTTTACCAAGAGGAGGAAGGTGCCTAATCCAGATGATTTTGTATATTGTTGTTCCATACGTCACACAAGCCCTTTTATGTTATCTTCTTTGTGTTTCAGAGTTAAACAGAAGAGGAATAACTTAATAGCAAGCATTTTGAGATTTCAAAACAATACTTGAGATATTCTATTTTCAAAAGTACAAATCTGCAGTGCAATCAGATTCAAGGATTTGGATGACTAAAGCAGATGATCAGTCATAAAGAGGTATTTCCTTTGTTTCCATCTTAATATTACTGACTTATAAAGGCAATATGAAAATGAGTGTAGAGTTTTTTGTTTTCCTTCAAAATGAACAATGAAGTCCCTTGAAATATTACATTTTGAAGATTAGGAAAGCTGGAGGAGGGGGGAAGTTCCTTTAATTCTCTTCTCCTTTCAATCTCCACTCCCACCTCACTCCCATTTAACAATGAGTCACTATATTTTCTTTACTAGACTTCTCATGTACCTTTGCATTTATTTTTCACAAGTGAAAATTTTCCAGCCTGAGAAACCTAAATATGTGTATTTGAAAAATAAATGGCATGAAAAAATTTAAAACAAAATAAAAAGAACACATTTCAACAAGAGGCGATAAGAAAATTCATTCAAAAAACTCATCTTTTGCCGAAACCGGTTTGGCTCAGTGGATAGAGCGTCGGCCTGTGGACTGAAAGGTCCCAGGTTCGATTCCGGTCAAGGGCATGTACCTGGGTTGCGGGCACATCCCCAGTGGGAGATGTGCAAGAGGCAGCTGGTCGATGTTTCTCTCTCATCGATGTTTCTAGCTCTCTGTCTCTCTCTCTTCCTCTCTGTGAAAAATCAATAAAATATATTAAAAAAAAAAAAAGTTTCAAAAAACTCATCTTTTAAATAGGAAATCCTAGAAGGGAAAGTACATTTGATACTGAAGGCAAAGAACTTAAAAGGCTAAAGGGTCTTAGCAGAGAATTTGACTTTTGGTTCTTACAAAGAGGCAAACACACAGTAATTCTGGATTTTGACTACCTGCTCATTTGTCCCTCCCTTCGACCTGGCTAGTCCCCTGGTTCTTGGTCCTGGTCAAATTGTTATCTTTCCAATCAGGACAAGGTGCCCATGCCCAGGAATTCGGTTCTAGTTCTCTGCCCTCAATAACTCCAAATCTCCAGCTTGTTCCCTGGGTCCTCAAGCCCAGTATTTACAAGATCTTGGCTTCATCCTACAGCATAGAAGATAGAACACAACTCAAGTAACTGATAGATTTTCCATCATTGTTATTAATCCATATTGCACAAAATACCTGCAGGTGTTTGTGATGGAATATGGATTTGTGAGTATTATTATATATAGCAAATATTTATAGACGTTTATATGTGCATAAAGATCTGAATAGCTCATAATTTAAATGACATAAGACATGTCAATCATGTCGTTATCTAATTACCTTCCTTTTCCCCTCCTTTTAAAAATTCATTTAGTTAACAAACCAGGCTACAAAGAAAAACAAATCACAGTCCACGTCACATAATTTAGAGTAAAAATTTGAGTTGGATGCTTAGCCTGTTACAAAGCTATATGCTACACTGATGTTTTAAAGAGGTTCTTTGTCCTAAAGCCCTTAGAAGTACGTGTAATCTCCTGACCTTGACAGTCTATTGCTGCCTTCATTCTGTCTCCACCCTTAACCCCATTTTCAGCCTAGCCTCTATTGCTCTCATGTGCATATCAGACCCTCTTACCCCTTTTCCATTCTACTCTCTTGGTCATGTCAGTTCCCATCTGTCTGTTTTTCTGTTCTTGCTTCTGAACTTCAGAAAAATGATTCGCTTTAAATGCATGCCACCTAAACTCAAATTAGTAACCCCATTATTCATTTCTTGTTTACTACTAACAAAGCTATTCCCAGCATTTCCCGCTCTTCTAAGTCCCTATGCCCACACTCATTAATTTTATTTAACAAATATTAATTGAGAATCAACAATATGCCATGCACTGTCCTGGGTGATCGGTTTTACAGTAGGGGATAAAACAGATCCATTCGCTGCCCTAACAAAATCTATAGTCTAATGAGGGAAGCAGAGTGGATTCTCAGCCCTGGCTGGATAGCTGAGTTGGTTAGAGCACTGTCCAGAACGCCAAGGTATCAAGGGTGAGGTGCGGACAGAGCACATAAAAGAATCAACCAATGAGTGCATAAATAAGTGGAATAACAAATTGATGTCTTCTTCTCTCCCTTCCTCTCTCTAAAATCAATCAATAAAATAAATTTTTTAAAAGTAGTTTCTCGCCCTTCCTTTACTGGAACATCCAGGTCTTTGGGGAAGCATCAGCCCCCTCACCCTCCCTTCCCACATGTCATCTCTCGCTTCCTCTTCTTCACGTCTCTCTGTCTTTGGTCCAGACCCGGGGAAAATCCAGTATCATTTTCTTCCCCATGAGCTCTCGAATTCTTCCTTCTTTCCTCTTCTAAGACCTAACACCTTATGGTTCTTAATATTTTTTGTTCTGAAATAACTGATATTTATTTTAGACACTTTAAACTGTTCATATTAAAAACAAAACTGTATTTTGACTTTTTTTGATAAAAGAAATGTGGAATATATTTGCTAATATCTTTAAATTTAGAATTGGCAGTTTCTTTGAGTGCTAATCTTATATTTTTCCTTCTGAATTCTGTGTTCGGTCCCAAAATAATCAGTATGCGAGCCAGTGGATTGACATTCTTGGATCCGGTCTAAACATTCTGATGAACAGTTCCGCAGCAGATATGTCAGCATGACTTCTTTTTAAATGATTTTATTTGGATTGCCTTCCAGGTACTTTCTTTCTATTTTGCTATGAAAAAGTCCCACACATATAGGCTTGGGCTTTCAGTTTTTAATCTTAGACAAGCTAACAAATACAAAGAAAAATTATTTTCATTTTCTGATCTAATTTTGAATTGGTAAGGAAGAATGTTTCAGTATCTAAGAATTCTTACAAAATTTCCTGTTAGATTTAGTAATTACTTCTTATGCACTATTTTTTTGCATTGAGGAACCAGGAACCAGGCCTGCCGTGGGCCTGTCTCAGGTCAGCCAGTAGTGTATGGGTTCTTGACTTCATGCAGGAAAGATTTCACAAACAAGTCCAGGTGATTTTGAGAGTATGTTTATTTAAGCTGGGGACAGTGGAACAAAGGAAGGGCTTAAGGTAGAAGAAGCAACAGGAGAGAGAAAGTCAGAGGAAAAGGGGCCTTGGAGACAGGTTCAGGGAGTAAGCCTGGGATAAGCTGCCACTGCCCACTACTCCCCTGGTTGCAAGTCTCGTGGGGTCCTTTAGAATTTAGGAGAAAGAGAGCAGAGATACAAGGTGTGGCCGTACTCTAGCTAGAGTTTGCCATGGGTCTTTTGTCTTGAGGCTTTAATCTCTCTTTGGCTGGCCAGAATCCTAAGGGAGGTCTCAGGAGAGGGTTTTACCAGAATATTCATTAGCTTTCCAGGTGTGTTCAATATGTTAATTCATCAGAATGTACATATAGAGACCTGAGGCAGGGGGTGGGCTAGAAGGGGTCGATGGGGAAAAAGGGGACATACATAATACTTCCAACAATAAAATTTTTAAAAAATGTATATATAGAGATGTCAGGGGTTATTTTCTGGATAGATTTATTTTCAAAGAACGTCATCGAAGAGGGTCTGAGACCAGGCCGTTCTATCTGGGCACTGTCTAGAACAGCCGTGGGCAAACTACGGCCCGCAGGCCGAATCCGGCCCGTTTGAAATGAATAAAACTATTGAAAAAAAAGACCGTACCCTTTTATGTAATGATGTTTACTTTGAATTTATATTAGTTCACACAAACACTCCATCCATGCTTTTGTTCCGGCCCTCCGGTCCAGTTTAAGCACCCATTGTGGCCCTCGAGTCAAAAAGTTTGCCCACCCCTGGTTTAGAATGTGTAAACCATTTGCTATTAGGTGTCCTTGGTTGGGGAAATTAAAACTTTGTGATTCATTGTCTGGCTGTAAATTGCTCAAATAGTTTGGCCTTGTTTAATTGTTTTGTCTCAATTTCCCTTATTTTGCGTGTCAAGGAATTTTCCTAGCTTCTTACTATCCTGCCACAAACGGACAGTTGATATCTACTCCTGGCACAATTTACCTCCCTTCTTTGGGTTAGGAAAGAGGCTCTGCTTTTGACCACATCCTCAGTGTCCCAATTGCACATTTTGTTTAATGATCGTAATTGACAGTTTCTCAGAGCCTCGAGCACTTGGGAACTCCTGGTGGGTAAGCCAGCTCAAGCTGTTAGGAGGGCGGTGTTGGGGCTGAGAGAGCATTGGAAATGAACTGAAGCAAAAGAGGCACCTCCTATCAGGGAGATGTCTGCAGTCAAAATCAATTCAGCCCTGGCCGGGTAGCTCAGATGGTTAGAGCATCATCCTGATACGCCAAGGTTATGGATTTGATCCCCAGTCAAGGCATATACCCTAGTATAAGAATCAACCAATGAATGCATAAATAAGTGGAACAACAAATTGATATTTCTCTTTCTCAAATCAATAAATAAAAATTTTTAAAAAATCATCAATTCCAAAGGACTAAGTGAATTTTACTTCACTTTGGAGTACGTCTACATGCAAAGGGTTCGTCTAAGAAGCCTGAGGTGACATGTAGGAATGCAAATCTTAGATCAGAGAGGCCCTGAGGAATTCTGGAAGCAGGTATAGCCCCATGAAAGGTTCTTCTATGAACCAGATGAGGGAGTCATAAAGGAATCCGGACCCCTCAGATAACACAGGCACAGCACAGAGTCTTCAGTTCCAGTAAGAATGTTAGGGAGTAGGTATCTAGGAATGTGGGTGGGTAAAAGGCTCATCAGACCACTTGGTTACATGGTGATGGTTAGTCAGGGCTCCCACTGAAGGGCTCTATTCTAAAACACAGGCCAGCTGAGACGGATTCTAAATGCCCCCTAGAGCTGTCCTGGCTACTACTCTTCCTCCCCTCCCCTCCCCTCCCCTCCCTTCCCCTCCCCTCCTCCTTTTTGTTAATCCTCACCCACAGATATTTTTCCATTGATTTTTAGAGAGAGTGGAAAGGAGGGGGAGAGATGGAGAGAAAGAGAAACATCGATGTGAGGAAGACACATCGACTGGTTGCCTCTCGTACACGCCCCAACCAGCACTGGGGATTGAGTCTGCAACCGAGGTAGGTTCCCTTGACTGGAATTGAACCCAAGACCCTTCAGTCCGAGGGCTGACACTCTAACCACTGAGAAAACGGGCTAAGGCCTGGCTACTACGCTTTCATTGGCCATGGGAGAGGGGTGAAATGGTGTTCTCTCATCCAGAACAGTTGATACAAACTAAAGTGGGGGCAAAGGTTGCCAGTGACTGACCTGAGACCATAGGACAAAGCTCATCTCTCTCTCTCTCTCTCTCTCTCTCTCTCTCTCTCTCTCTCTCTCTCTCTCACACACACACACACACACACACACACACACACACACACGCACGCACGCACACACACACACAGCTCTGGGCTAGAAAGGCTGCCCATTTATCAGTGGTACAACATGTGACAAAGGAGTTGGGTTAATGAGGGGTCCATTCTTTCGCAGCAGAGTCTACAGGTCTTATACCACCTGGTTATAAAGGGTCATGTTTTGGCAAGACCAAAACCAGGATGGGTCTGAAAGAAACAAGAAGAAGAGATTTAAAAGAAAAAATAAGAAAGTTCCATTTTCTTGGCTAAAAAAAAAACACTAACAAACCACACAAAAACATTACCACTTGCATAATTACAAAAGGCCTGACTTAGCAACCATTCATGAGAAAAAAAGACCTGGGTTTTTTGTTGGTAATATACAGTGTTTAAAAAAAAAATCCAATGAAATCTTAAATTGCATTAGTATAACGTCCAGATAAAGGGAGCAAAAATAGCCCTGGCGAGGTGGCCCAGTCGGTTGGAGTGTCATTCTGTTCACTAAAAAGGTCATGGGTTCAATTCCTGGTCAACACACATTCCTAGGTTTTGGGATTTTGGTTGGGACATGTGCAGGAGGCAACCAATTGATGTTCCTCTGTCAACATTGTTTCTCTCTCTCTCTCTCTCATCAATAGGCATATCCTTAGGTGAGGATTTTTTAAAGGGAGCAAAAACAAAAGATGGTCTCACTGAACTCAGCGGTGGTCAGGCCTCATCTGGAGGCTTAGTGCCTTTTAAGGAGACACACACACAAACGAGCATGAATCCAGAGAAAGACACTTAGGCTGGAAATCTTGTAGCCTAATATGCAGTCAAAAGTACTTGTGGGCTTGGCCGAAAGAGAAAATGCTGTCAGGAATGTGTCTGCCGGCACTTAAAGGACCATCTGATAAGGTAGTAGCCTTAAGGTTTGTTAATCTGTAGGGCAAGCTGAGAACTAGATTTCAGTTTAATGAAAAGCAGGCATTTTAAAGAATCAAATCTGTATGACAAAATTCAATACTTTCCAAAATCATGAACTATCCATCACTGATCACATCCCAGTGGATGTCAGATGGCCCTGTAATGGAGCGGGGAGGGGAGCTGAAGGTCTTCCCAGCCCCACGAGCCCATAATCATCTCAGCCACCCATGTTCCTGCCTGAACTCCGTCCCTTCCCATGTCTTCCAGGCTTTGCTCCCACAATCTCCCTGTCTTCTCTAGCATCTTCACTTTTTCTTTCCCCAAAGATTCTTTCCCATTTTTATGTGTAGAGAAGGAAACAACTTCCCTGGGGCTTTTGGTTTTGCTTTCTACTTTTGGCATTCTACTTTCTTTGGGGGACTGCCTTCCTGCCCCATTAGGGGTGATCATATGACCCGAGCCTGACCTATTAACGTTTTGAACATAGTTATTTCAAGGATGGGGACATGACCCAAGTTGTCCAATGAAAATCAGTTCTAAGATTTTTACTGGAACTATCAGGAACTGGTAGGGCACTTATCTGTTCATCACAAAGCTGGAGTTGCCAGAAGCCAGCATATGGAAAGAGGCTATAAGAGATGGAAGCCAGCACAAAAAGTGGGTGTGAGGACAGGGAAAGGTAAAGAATATCCTGATGATATTGTCCAATCTCCGACACTTTCCGGTTACACAAGCCAGTACATTCCCTCTTTGGTTTAGGCCACTGACTCTTGAAGCCAGAGTAGTCTGAACAATATGCTTGTGCTTTCAGTTTCTTTCTAACTTCCCTCTTTTCTTCTCACTCCTTTGCATGGTTTCCAGGGCCCATAGCAACTTGGCCCTGCCCACGTCTCCGGCTTCATCTCTCCACAGCCCTCTCCACTTTGCTGTAGACACACAGCCCGGGTAGGGAACGGGCAGGCTGCCTCCGAGGCTGCATGGAGTCTGACCCCCTTGCAACATTTTTGCAAAGCCCTTTCTTTTCACTCCTAAATGCTTTTGTCGCTGAGTCTGCCTTGCCCATTGACCTGTCTGTTTTTCTCTATGGCTTCTCCATTTTTCTGTTCTTCAGATTAGAATCTTGGTAGTCTAAGACATACTCCTCATCTAGGCTAGATGCTGGTGATATAACAGGGAAGTCAACGTTCACAGCCCCTACCATTTTTTCTTACGTCCGGGGGGGTGGGGAAGGGGGGTGTGCGTGGGGAGGGGTGCTAACTGAGGCAGCTTTATATGAATCATAATTCGGAGAGAATCCAAGCAGCTGCTCTTCTGAACCTTGATTTCACACAGTGTAGAAAAGCCATCATCATACTCTCAACAGCCACATTTTCCCATCGCAGGTGTATGATATGAAATTCAAAAGGAACAAAACATAGTGGGAAACTCTCTTTTTACTTCCCTGGCTCAGTTCCCATACCTTCAGCACCCCTCCCCCAGGCAGCTGTTATTATCAGTGTCAAATGTATCAATCCCAAACAAGTTTGTGCCTGTTCAAGCAAATGCAGATCATATATATATATTATCTCCTCCCTACCCCATCCCTTTTACAAGTCATAGTTTTTGAACCTTGCTTTTTTACTCAATATATCTTAGAGAAATAGTATATCAGTACCTACTGTTCTTTTGAATGGATTAGTAATACTCAACTGTATAGATGCACATATATTATTTAAATAACCTCCTATTGATGTACCTTACATTGTCTCCAGTATTATGCTCTTACCAACAGATCTGCAAGTATTTTCTGAGTTACATATTATTGCATGCACATTGTGAATGATCTGTAAGATAAATTCCTTAAAGTGGAATTGTCGGGTCAAAGGATATGTCCATTTCCAAATTGATATCTGTTGTCTATTTATTCCCCAAAGTGAGCATATAAATTAACAGTCTACGAACAATAGATGAGTGCTTGTTTCCCAACAGCCTCTTGACAAAGTCTGTTGTTAAACATTTTGGTTTTTGCAAACTTGTTAACTGGCATATTTTATTGTGAGGTTAAGTATCTGTTTGTGTTGAAAGTCCACTTGTATTTCCTTTCCTTTTCTAGAACTATTTGTTCATGTCCGCTACCCATTCTTCTGTTAGATTAGTGACCTATTGATTGGTGTAAGCTCTTTATATTTTATGGAAAGTAGTCTCTTTCCTGCCATATATATTGCATTTTTTTTTTCAGCTTGCTATTTAACCTTTCATTTTGTTTATGGGATTGTTTTTTTTTCTTTTTACTTTGTCTTGTTTATTTTTGCCAAAAACATGACTCTTTTCTCTTTTTTCATCCTTAATATATTCAATCTTAAAATTTATTCCTTCTTACGATTTCTCTGATGGAAAGGGAGAATGAACAGAGCATTCATAGTGATGAACTACAAGTGACTAAATAAGCACATAAAAAGTTCAACCTCACAAATAAAAAATGGAAATTAGGTTTTATATTTTACTCCAGCAAATTAGCAAAGGTAGAGTGAATCCAGTGTTGCTATAATCTGTTGGCAGGAGTGCCAATTAATCCATACATTTGGGAAGCAAATTCTCAGTAAGTATCAAGAACTCTGGAAAAAAAAAAAAAAGCTTTATGCAGTCATGGCATGTCTAGGAATTTATCCTAGGGTTAAAACCATCAAGATGGACAAAGATTAATGCATAGAGATGTACTTCAACACAGCACTATTTTACCAGGAGAATTGATGGCAATTTGAAAGCTGTTGTCCGACAAGTAAATCACAGTGTATCCATACCAACTAAGGCCACACAGCTACAAAAATGAAGCTCAGAGCTATTAAGGCCCGGGAAGATTCTCACACTATTATATTAAAGACATGTTACAAAATTGCTTAAGCAGTGAGAGCTCAAATGCATAAAAATATATGGAAAACTAGAAAGAAAATATGTCAAAGCAGTGGTTACTTGAGTTTAGAGAGATTGTGCACGGTATTTTTCTTTTATGTGATTTCTCAAATTTTATAATGTACATGTATTATATAGTCTGCTAAAAATCAAAGTCAAAATTAGCACATACTCAAAAAATGTAAACCTATTTCTAGAATTTACTTTTTTTCTTTATCTCTTTCTACTGTGACCATAGGCCTTCATATGTTTTTGTGGTTTTTTTTTTTATTCACATTGGTATTATTGTAACGGTCTCTATGACCCAGTCATCTTTCCTCCTCTGGTGTCCTCCAGTATTCTGTTAGATTACTTGAAAACATTGTCTGTCATTACTCAAGACCCCACAGCAGCTTCCTCTTCCCTATTGCATGATGTTTAAATTACTCAGACTAGTACACCAGCCCTTTATAATTTGGCCCCACTCTACTGAAATCATCCAAGTGTATTTCCTTCTATTTCCAGGAAAGCTCTGTACCCTAGCTAGAGTGCCCTGGTTATTACTTGCCCCACCCCATGCCCTTTCTTTGACCCTGTTCATTCTATTCACTGTTCTTGTAACTGCCTTCCTCATGCTCCCTTTGTCCCCAAATCTTACTCATCCTCAGAAGGTTCCATCTCCTCCATGTCAACCTTTCCCCTCACCCTTGGCTGAACTCTCAAAGCACATCCTTTAATCACAGCCTCAATCGAAGGCTCCACAGCTCTGCCATCATTGCTTGTGTGTGAATATTGGCTTCCTAACTGTTTTGAAGGCTCTGTGAAGGCAGGCCACACTAATCAGAACCTTCTTTTCTCTTCCCACTCGGTTTCTGCTGATTGCTAAGCAGAAGGTAAGGCCTGGCTGACTGGTGAGGAGGCTGCTGTGATGAGCAGCTTCTTGGGCAGTGTCTTCTTTTCTCCTTTCTTCTGTTCCTGCCTGGACACCTGACTTCTGAGGAGGCCCTGCCCAGTGGCAGAAGCAAATTAGAGGAAGCCCTAGAACAGTGGGGAGCTTTTGGGGGGAGCATTGAGGGAACTTTAAAAATATGGCTGTTTGTTCTCCCCGTGCCCCTCCCCACAGCTGAGGTTTAGAATTTAGCTGGCCCAAGGTGGGACCGGCATTGATATATTTTTATAAGCTCCCTAGCTGGTTCTGATGGCTTCACTACCAAGTCTTTCTCCTTTTGAGCCCCAGCCCCTTTGGCATGCACGCATTCCGGCACTATTCTGTCTTGTTTCCAGGCAGGAAGTCATCCTAGAACTGGCCAGAGACTCCAAAGAGAGGCAGTCTTTAGATAAATCCTTTGGCATCAGCGAGAGCCTTTGTTGTTTTTCAAAGGTGTTTGCTTTCAAATTGACAACTGTCTGCAGTGGAGCCTGCTCTGAAGATTGCCGTGCCTGCGCTGCCTTCCAGTCTAGGCTCTAGATAAGCTCATGGGCAGACAGACCAGACTAGGGCTAAAATAAACTCAGACACCCCCAAACAGAGCACTGCTGTTACACAGTACAGCAGGGTGATTAAAGCAGCCTGTTTCATATGGAAATGCAATACGTTATTTGTGTGGCAAAGTGAGAACAAAATGTCCAAGAAAAGAGAATAAATATGTACAGATTGGAAAACCTTAACCATTATAAAAGTTTTACTAATGTATCAGTACGTAGCTCCCTTTTTATATAAGAACAAAACGACAGCAGCAGTAATAATAATGATGAACAACTTTTAGCACTAACTGTGCACCAGATACTCAATCTAAAGGTTCTATCTGGATTGATTCATTTAATCTGACAACCCTACAAGATAGCTGCTGGTATTACCCTCGTTTTCTAAATGAGGAGATTGAGGCACTGCATTGCTAAAGAATTTGCTAGCTGGTAAGTGGCAGAACCAGGATTAGAAGACGTTCGGGGCTTCTGTTCTTAACAACTTACCAGGGCTAATTCTTAGTTCAAAGGAAAATTGGATTTTTTGAAAATCAAAGGTTTCTCAAATATCCAAGTACACATTAAATATTTTCCATTATCTTAAGTTTTATAATCTTCAGTGGAAATTATTTCAAAGTATCCTGTAGACATCACTGCTTCCTTCAAGGACACTGAACACAATTTAACTTTTACTTAAAGCCTCCCTGTTAGCATCATAGACATTAATTTGGGGGGAGGCTAGATGGAGCCTGACACTCTCAGGCTTTTTAAGGTTTAGAGTTAGGTCACTCTGATCCACGCACTGGACAATTGCGGTGTCTGTCTCCCCCGAAGCCCCTCCTACAGGTGACTGGCTGATAATAGTCCCTGCTGAGGCATTGGCCCAACAGCTGTGTTCTGATCTAAGCAAACTTGAGGCATCTCAGCCACAGCAGATGATGCGAAGAAGGCCCCTGACCTCAGCAGCCCTGTTCTGGACCGGCCAGCAGTCTACTATATGAACCAGTGGGCAAAATTTAGCTAAAAATGGGCACAGTGGTCCAGATTCTCCCTTCGGGGGGTTTGCCCTGGGAAGTACTGGTTTGCAATGGGAGCTAAAGGAGTGTATAGAGAGAGCCCATGAGGCAGAGCAAGCAAAAGTGACAGGAAGCAGATAGCAGTCCTGAGCAGGGGCTGTGAGGTGGGGAGAGTACCCAGCTGGCTATGGAGATGAGTGCAGGGGGCGTGGCCAAGATAAGGGCAGGTGGCAATGAGGGGACTGCCACATTCAGGCCCACCCAAAGACTTTGGCATTCCTGACAATAGGAAAGCACCGTGCTGTGCCAACAAACAACAAAACTGAGTCTGCTGCTTGCGACAAGAGCTGGCAGTTTACAAATTCCAAAGAGAGGATGAGGAAGCCAGATGGGGGCAGGCAGAGAGGCTGAAAGACCCCTGGGCGCAGCCAGAGGAGAGCTGAATCACGTAAATGAACTAGTTCATCAGTAGGTGAGGATGCACGAACTCCCGATGCTGAAGTCCCGGGTAATGTGGATTCTTGTTGGCGTCCTGGGTCCAGTCTTCCTCAGGTCTGGCTCCACTAGACGCCTGTTCTTCCAGAGGCTTGGTGATTTGGCCTTTCGTGGTTCCCACGAGGCCCTGTGGGGCTGAGATCCTTGTGTGTGTGTTTTTTTTAATTCCTTGGAACTCCTTCCCCTAATATTAGATGTAACTTGAGCTGTTCCTCGGAACAAAAAGAGCCTAACAAAAATACTCTACATGGCCCCAGATTGCTCTTTTCCCCGGCCTCCCTCCCCCCCCCCCCCTTGGAATTATTGTTGTCCTATTTTTAGTTTTTCTGTTTCTTCCTTTGCTGCTAGGCTGTCAACCATCACTTTTTATTGCTGTAGTTGGCTTGCTTCTAGCCATTCTCTCTTTGTCATTAAGGCTACTTGTAGACAGGGCACTAGATCCACTAGCTTGGTGGGGCTAAAAAAAGTAAAAGTAAACAGGTAACAGGAAGGCTGAATTTTATAGCGTGCGACTATCTCAGTATAGCTGTGATAAAAATTAAATAAGCAATGAGAGCGTTTTAGTGTCACATGAGCTTTACGATATAGTGTTTGGAAATGCACTTTGACTGTGCAGATGTCTTTCTTGCTTACTTTCTTACGTTTGGTTCCAGTCCAGTCAGTGAGGGTTTTCCTAAAGTATCCCTTGGTTCTGAGGAACCATAACCCACGAGCCAGCAGCGTAAAGGAAACAAGATTTATTTTAAGACATTACGCAGAACTCAACCAAAGAAAGTAAGCATGCAAGACAGCCTCCCTCTCCTCGATGCTGTCTCTCCATCTTTCTCTCTCTCCCTGGAGTTTCCTGGTTTCCTAACCTCACCTTGTCCTTGTTTCACATCTGCTGCACATTCCTCTCTGCAGACTATTCTGCTTCTCTGTCAGGTTTTTAGTTTCCTTTTCCTCCTAACACTGCCTTGCACATGGCTTTGGGGCTGCCATGCTGCTGATTTTGGCAACTCTTCATGACCTCACATCTGTAATGCCAACACCTTCCGATTCAGCCTCTCTGTGTCCGAGAATACGATTGACCCGTTTTGAGCCGTGTGTCTGTCTGCCCCTGATCAAATGAGATGGTCAGAGAGCAGTGCCGGGCCCCCACTCCTGAAGGAACACCCTTCCGGCCTGCAGGCAGCGCTCTCAGGAGAGTTTGGCAGGGAGGAAGTGACTGGCATTTCAACCAGAGTGAAATTTCTAAATTTCTGAGCTCTGATAGGTGCTGTGTTATTACATGTTTACTCTTCCTCTTTGTTATTCGCCGTTCAGCACTTACAGTCCCTACTAACAATAAACAAATTGTTAGGTGCTATCACCTATCACCATCTAGTCTAGTCAATAGTCATTATTTTGGTTTTCATATATGTACAAATACAAAAACATATTAAAGGTGGGTCTCCCCTTCAATATTTTTCTGTCATCTCTCAGGATCCTGTTACTCACTTATCTTTGTAAAACTGTACTCTGGGTTAAACCAACAATGCAAATTCATTTTTAACAACAGAGCTAAAAGTTGTTAATGTTTCAGTAAAAACCACTTTAAACACCACATTGCATCTACACAGGGATGCTTTCCTGACCAACAACTTGTCACAAATGCCGGGGTGACTTTACAATTTGTCTAAAACCACTGCTTTCTACCATGTTCTTTTCACAAAAGTATGAAATAATTATGAGTCAACCATGGGTGGAAGCATTTGTTATTAGTTTTTCAAAAGATGCCAAGTGCTAGAGGAAATTTTTCTCCTAGGCCAAGAACAGTTCTATTTTAAAAACAATAAAATGCAAATTAAACGTTTCTTCATGTTTTAGTCTAGCATTTGAATGGTACTAAACAGTTTTTCAAGACGTTTTCTCATGCATGATTGAATTTAATGTTCAAAATAAAGTTCTGGTGTTACTAGTATCATTTTATAGCTGGAAAACGAGCTCAGAGAAGTTATTTGACTTATTCAAATCACGGTGCTTTGTGCTTCAGATAAAAACTAAAGCCGTTTTACTCTAAATCTTGTGGTTTTGCATGACACTTTGCTCTTTCCTTACTTTATCCTTAGACTTTTGTGGGGAGGAGAGGCATCAGTATAAGTATTTCAAAATCCGCAAATTCTCAGTATACAGTCCTCGGGATAATCCTGATTTGTTTTTCTAACTCCATGGCCCATACATGGATAATACTATAACAAAACTATCGCCTACTTATTTATGAAAAATTAAAAGTGATAGATTGAGGGTTACCACAGCCTAGTACAAAGTTTGATCTATCCCTCACAGTTGAAATCACATACAGTATTTTAATTCAATGTAACCTTTTCTAACTCTTTATTTTGTCAGGGACATAACATTAATTAGTGAGATTAAAATAAAATGCAAATTCCAATGAAACCATTCTTGGACAGAATAACTCTCAGTGCCATCTAAAAAGACCAGATTAGTCCTTGAAGTGATTGGTTGTGGTAGTTAAAAGAAGAAATGTTTTCAAAGGAGATAAGTGTGTTTGCTATTTATATGTACGTAGATCTTACTAACTACCCACGTGTTATTATTGCTAAAGTAGGCAAATAGGGTTTCTGAGGACACCCCGCCCTTCACCCTTAGCAGTTCAAGTTACTCTAGGTATCCAAAAGTAATAAAAAATTTTAGCTCTTTAAAAGTCTCTAATTCAGATTTTTCATTTATTTAAATTTTTCTGTCCACTAAGTCTAAAATGAGCAGAGTTTTGCTGTGTTTATTATTATACAACGGCAGACATTTGTTGAAATTTAGGTTGTCTGTGTGCACCATTTACTAAATTTTGTTAATATTACATTGGCTGCTTTATTACAGGATTCCCAAGACTGTGTTAAGCAGAGCAATTATAATAGTTTAGAGAGTATGAGCAAGAAACAACCCACATGTAATAAAATATGAAGAAAAAGAGGGCACCTGGAACATGTGAGTTATTTTTCTTTCAAATTAATTTTTTTAGCTTTATTATTTTTAAAAAATTATCTTTATTGTTGAAAGTATTACAGATGTCGTTTGTTTTTTTTCCCCCCCATTGACCCCCTTCATCCTGTACCCGCCCTCCCCAGGACTTCACCACACTATTGTCTGTGTCCATGGGCTATGTATATATGCATGTAAGTTCCCCAGTTAATCTCTCTCCCCCACCCCCACCTTCCCTCTGAAATTTGACAGTCTGTTCCATGTTTCTATGTCTCTGAATCTATTTTGTTCGTCAGTTTATTTTTTTTTTTATTAGATTCCATATATGAGTGAGATCATGTGATACTTAACTTTCTCTGACTGGATTATTTTGCTTAGCATAGTACTCTCCAGGTCCATCCATGCAAATGGTAGGAGTTCTTTCTTTTTTTACAGCTGCCTAGTATTCCATTGTGTAAATGTACCACAGTTTTTAATCCACTCATCTGCTGGTGGGCACTTGGGCTGTTTCTAAATCTCAGCTATGGTAAATTTTGCTGCTATGAACATAGGGATGCATATGTTCTTTCTGATTGGTGTTTCGGGTCAAATTCTTACTTCTTTATGTTGACTATATTCCTACTCTTTGTTTAAAAGCATGTAGTATCACTTTGGGAAGAAATACGACCTGCACATTTAGCCAGCTATTTAGGGGAAAGGAAAGAGAGCACAGCCGATGGGCAGAGCTGAAGCGGGGAGAGCTGCAGTTTGAAGCAGAGAGGAAAACAGGGACCCACGTTTCTATCTTTCTATTCTTTCATCTTCTGTTTGAGGATTTCATTTGCAAGGTCCAAGGTGGTCTAATTTGCCTGCCAGGCCCGCCGCTATGATGTTTGTGCTGCAGGCAGTGCGAAGGAATGGGGAGGGAAAGGAGACCAGCCCCGCATTCCTGTGCTTTTAAAGAGACTAACTGGAGGCCCCACAGAACACTTCTATGATAATTTAGTCACAAATCCACAACTGGACTGGGATATATAACCCCTTATTTCAGGCAGTAATGAGCCCAGTTAAAAATGGAGTTCTGGAAAAATTGCCATTTTGCAACCATCATGGGAAAGACTAATCTGGATAAGAATCACTAGAGAATGTTCAATCCGGGGAGGAAAGTCTGCTGAAGAGAACATTTATATGGCCTGAAAGTATTTCCTCCCAGATTGCTTATTGGTCACAGAGGGGGAAGAAAGTATACAGTGGAGAAACCAGACAGCATCCTGACCCCGTGATGGAGATGGACATAACCAGCAGCAGGAGACGTCATGTGGCCTCCAGATGTGACCTTGTGAAGGACACGAAGTCGCTTCCGTGCTATTCCAGCTGGGAAGACATAACCTGAATCTAATCATGAGAAGGCACCAGACAAATCAAAATGAAGGAACAGTCCGTAAAAGAACTGACCTATCTATACTTTTAAAAAATTGTCAGTGTCATGAAAGATAATGGAAAGCTGATAAACTGTTCCAGATTAAAGGAGGCTGAAGAGACATAACAACCAAATTCAATTCATGATCCTGGACTGCGGCCTACACTGGCAGAAAACAAAATTCTATAGGGGACATTTGACTAAAGTGGTAGGGGTGTTTCACAGAGAGAATGAATAGGACCTGCTGACTAAGTATTGAATCTGTTTTCTTCTCTAGATTCTTAGAGCCATTGTCTTAATTCAGGCTCTCAGCATTTCTCCCCTCAGCCTATTTCTAGAACTTTCCAAGTAATTTCACATTGTCTTTCCCTTCCCATCTGTCTGCCATATTGTCACCAGAGTGATTTTTTGAAGCACAAATAGGATTATGCCGTAGTCCCTGTCTTAGTCCATTCAGGCTGCTATAACAAAAATAGTATACACTAGATAACGTATAAACAACAGACATTTATTTCTCACAGTTCTGGAGGCTGGGAAGTCCAAGATCATAGCGCTGGCAGATTTGCTGTCTGATGAGGACCCACTTCCTCACTGAGGGCCGCCTGTCTTCTGGAATCTCACATGGAGGAAGGGGCAAACGAGCTTTCTTGGTCTATTTCACAAGGGCATTAACCCCATTCATGAAGAATGGAACCATATGACCTGATCGCCCTTGGAAGGCTCCACCTCCTAATACCATCACCTTGAGGATTAGGATTTTAACATATGAATTTGTGGGGACACAAAGATTCAATCTGTAGCACCCCTAATTAGAAATCCTCTGTGGCTTGCTATTGCCTATTCCTAATCTGCCATACGAGACGCTTCTCTGCACGGACCCAGACTTCCTTGTGGGTCATTTCTTTCTGGCACTCCCCTCTCAAATGGCTCCAGTTATTGATTGGTCCTCCACCTTCAGTAGCCATGACGTAACACCCAGGATGACATAATGAGGACAAGGATGGGATGGAATAAGCCAGTGAGATAGGCAGTTACTTTAAAGCTTTTACCTAGTTTGAAATATAGGCGTGGCTGTCATGTGAAATGACTCCATTCCGATTTTTTCAAAGAAATTAATTTTTCAGAGAAATAAAGAAGTGCCTACTACTTGTGCCAACTCAAGGAAAGGGCAAATGAAGATGGGCTTGTTGGCTGACTTCCATCCTAATATTTCCTGTGAGGGTATTAGATGCTGCCAGCTAAGGATCTCATTAGCTTAGTCCAAACTATTCTATCAACAGCCATTTTCCTCTGTCACAGCTGATGCTGAGAGTCGTGTGTCATAAAACGCCATATACTCCCAAAGTTTAGAACCCTGGCTGAATGAAAATAAATCACTGTTGTTGAATCAAGTGAGCCATGGGATTCCCAAGAGAAGTTTCCTTTATATTTTATAGTTATGTGGTAAAAACTCATGATTTTCCATACCCATGTGGCTTTTCTGCTTATTCCCTATAATTTTTCTAAAACGTTATTCCATCATTCTATTCAATAAAAAAGATCGCTTACCTCATTTGCTCTCAGGAATAAGAAAGACTTGCTCTCAGGAATAAGAAAGTTTCACAGGAATTGCATTTAGCAATGAGATGATAGAATTCTTTTCCTCTGGACTTATCAAATAAGATTACCAGCAGACAAATGCTTCTCTAGAATTCAGGACAGAAGGCCCAGCTATTGTATATTTATTCCATAGATCAATATCTATACCCAAACTCACATTTTTAAAGCGTCAGCTTTAACTGTTGCCAAGCATTCCCTTAAAAGTCAAGACTCTGTTGGTATAATGAACAGTAAGAGAGGATTGAGAGTATACTTGTGAATTGCCTGAGTAATGCTTATTCATTCTGCACCATGTATTCTGTCAAGTAGAATTCCAATTGTGACCATACACCATGCTCATTTCTATGTAGAAGAGAGAATCTATGGCTCTCATAATAGCGCTGTATTTCAGAGGGATGATGCTACATTATTTTATACCTAATCTGTGTACTTGGTATGTCTTGATTTCTGCCTTGCCCTATGAATTACAGAAGTAACTTGTCTTATATTCTTGGAGTAGGGGAAGTAATATATCATTTGTGACAGCAGCAATTTCTGAGCCACAGATCCACTTAATATAAGTTATTATACTTAGACTCCAAAATCATGCAAGATTCCAGGAAATTTATGGAGAAAATATGAGTTACCCTTTGACATTCCCGGAGAATAACACTGGTTCATCAATGTTGATATAAGTTTCCAAAGACTTGCCAAAAACTTTAAGTGTTAAATGCTCCCACATGCAATAGATTAGTGATCTCGTTTTATAAGTACCGCGCTAACCGATTGCACCACTGGAGTTCCTAGTGATCACTTATTAATGGGACACATGATATCTGCTCTACCCATCTCACAGGCGTGTGAGAATCTTATGAAGTAATTTATAGGAAAAAGTATAAAGTGTTATTTTAATATTAAATATTATTAAAAATAATAGTTTCTTTTTATTAAATTTATTGGGCTGACATTTGTTAATAAGATTGTATAGGTTTTAAGTGTACAATTCTGTGATACGTGTCTGTATCTTGCATTGTGTGCCCAACACCCAAAGGCAAGTCATCTTTCTACTGCTCCTGACTCTGACTCAGGTGTGGTCCTGAAGACCATTCCTGTCCAGAGTGAAATGGACTGGCTCCGTGCTTCTGAATGTGGAGCCTCTACCCCATGTGCAAAGGCAAACTGGGAACTAGGTCACCGATCTAGAAGCCCAAAGAAATAAGTAAATGTTTCAAATGGTAACTGGGGCATAAGCATCTTTGTGAATTGATATGGAAGGAGATCCGTCCTGTCAGTGCCCCAGTTAACACTCTTGTGATGGTCTGTTCTGACTCCGACTGTTCTTGAAGTAGTGCAAGTCTATCCACAGGCCTTTCTTTTCCCTGATTGTCTTCTCTTCCCATGAGCCCCTTTGTTGCTGGCTGATGAATTATGTCTCAATGTCGCTGTTGGCCTTTTGGCAGCTCTGCCTGCAATTTTTAATAAACAACTAGCACAAAGGAGTTGACTCTGATGGACCAATAGTCCAAGAATACACATCACAGAGAGACAGGCATCTTCAGTTAGTTCAACAGTCAGCTTGCTGAAGAGAGCTCCTGGAAGCAGATGAATTGGAGTATTGTGACTTTTTTCTTTTTGGCCATGATTTCGTTGTGTAAGGTTAGGCAAAGTGCAACTGCGCTGAGGCACTCTAGAGGAGAGGGGGTAAATGTCACGGGGCTGAATTTGTTCACTGAGCTCAGAAAGAGCCTCTGGGAGAACAGGAGAAGCATCTGGAAGGTGAGAGGGGGCAGTAGATGGGCAAACTTACCCCTCAAGATAAGTGAAGAAGGGTGCATAACGTGGCTGTGTGGTCTTAGCCCAGCTCAGGCAGGGTGGTAATGGGGCTGGACTTCCCATGAAGAATGAGGGATAAGTGACAGGAATGGTGGCAGGGGTGAGGGGCACAGAGATGAAATTACATAACCTATTAGACACATTATTTAGTAATTAAAAGAGCCCAAGAGTCATGATTTTCTTTTTAGAGCTATAAAAAAAGGCAAATGTTAGAATGTGAATAGCATGCAAACTCAAACCAATCATATCGAAACCTCAGGTACTCTGCCCTAGCCGGTTTGGCTCTGTGGATTGAGTGTTGGTCTGCAGACTGAAGGGTCCCGGGTTCAGTTCTGGTCAAGCGCACATACCTTGGTTGCAGGTTCAATACCCATACCCCCCCCACCCCACCCCCCCGCCAGCCCTAGTTGTGGCACGTGCAGGAGGCGACCAATGGATGTGTCTCTCACAGCGATGTTTCTCTCTGCCCCTCCCTTCCACTCTCTCTAAAAATCAATGGAAAAATATCCTTGGGTGAGAATTAAAAAAACAACACCAACGAGAACAGCAAACAACCCTCAGGTACTTTCTGTGGGCAGCCTAATTTCTAGTTCCTGAGTGAAACTGCGGGCATGTTCCTGCCCACGGGGGCAGAGGTGGGGTTTCATGGCAGTGGTGACGCCTGCAAGGTGTTCTGGCAATGCAGGGGAGAAAGTGACAGGTCGTGTATGGAAAAAAACTGGAATGCTTCCCTGGGTTTGGTGCGTTCACTGGGCAGGAACATTGAGGTGGGTGGGGCAGAGCGGGCGGGCACGAATTGTAGGGGAGGTACTGGGTCCCAAAACACCTTTACACAATTAGAAAATCTGTGCCATTAATATTAGTGGGGAAACCATAGGACCCCCAATCTGTTGATCTGAAAAACACCTATTATATAATCTTTTACAGCATCTTTTTAGTCCCAAATGAGAATAATAAACCTTCTTCCCAAGACAATGTATAAAAAATGCTTAGCAGATATTGGTTACTAAGAAACGTTTTTCACAAATTTAAAATTTAGTGTATAATTAAACCACAAATAAAGACTCTCCCCTTTTGTCAAGAAGGTAGGCCCAATAGGGATGCAGGATAGATGCAGAGCTAGTGCCAAGCTCTCCAGGAAGTAACTAGGTCTTGCACAAGGTGTTTTGAAAGAACTGCCAGACATGGGTGATTTACTACCCTGGGGGGAGGAGGGCAGACAAGGAAGAGAAAACGCAGAATGAAGAGGCAGTCTGGGGGAGAAAGAACAGGTTTTGCTTTAGGCATGACATGGCTGAGCTGATGGTAAGCCATACAAATGTGAGCATCCAGCAGGCCTAGAGGAAGGTCAGGGCGAAAGCTGTCAATGAGCTGTTTTCGGAGAAAGTGGGCCCTGAAGTCCTGAGGTGGGCGAGTCCACAAAGTGAGAGTGTGGGTTCAAAGAGGAGAATGGAGGTCAGAGCAGTGGAGCCTCTCAAGGTAGGATGTGGGAAGAGAATAAAGTGCGGACAAAAGTATTGCGAAGGTGGGTCTGAGAACTGGAGAAAACACACTATTGCTAGGTCTCTGACGTGGGGCAAGAAGAATTGGTAGCATCAATTGACCAGTAGATTGGCAAGGAAAAAGTCCTTGGGCGTGGCGAATTGAGTTCATAGATGACCTTTAAGGGCACAGCTTTATGAGATTTCTGAGGATGGGAGCCAGCCGGCAGGGCCTGAGGCATGACTGATGGTGAGGAAAGTCAGTGAAGATTTTCTTTGGCCAGGTTTGGCTTTAAATTCTAGCGCCAAATGGCAAAAATTAAAGGTCTGAGTCATCAGTGTGGAGTTCGGTTTAAAAGGTTCTGTGGGCCGTTTTTGAAAGGCAATTAGTGAACCAAAGGAAGGCAGTAAAGGTTCGTCAATATTTTTGTAAGCCTTTGTATTTTCAAAGGGCTTTTTAGCACAGCCCCTCTTGTTTTACACTCCCAATAAGCCCCTGGAGGCAGGTACCAGCATTTCCATCTTACAGATGAGGCCCTTAAAGGGGAGACGTTGTGGCTGGCTTAAGATGTTACAGCTGGTGTGTGGCCGCACGGGGACTCAAATTCTGTCTCCTCGTCCCCTGTGTTCTAAGATGTCATTTCAATTCACAGTTAATGAGGAGCTTTTAGGCAAAGAACTAGGATTCTAGGCCTCAGTGTTCTGCTTTGGGCCAAAGTCAGGACATGTGGTTACTTGTTGGGGATAAATACTCCATGTTTGTTTTGGTGAGGAGGATGGGTCAGAGTCAGCCGGATTAGTGTGGCTCAGAAGTGAGACAGAGTGCATCTACTTTCTTTCACCGTGGAGGGTAGCTAGAACAGCTGCTCTTGGCAGCATTGGTCTCTCAGTAGGTTAACTAGAATTTGCCCAGTACCAATTGTATGCCAGAGTCCAGAGCACTTAAGGGTACAAAGATCCATCATGTCCCCAGTTAGTAACAGAACAGAGAGTGAGACAGAGAGTTGTGTACATACACACAGTCGCTGTGGTAATTATAAAATTGCTTAGAAGAAATAGTCATTTAAAGGTTGTTTTGGCAGTGTTTGGCACAGTTTTCATTCTAAATGCATGGATGTTAGGTAAATAACATTATCAAACGAATGAATAAAAGATAAGTAATGAAAATCTAAGTGAGTTCAGTGGGGAATTAAAGAAGTACAAGCATAGAATGTGTACGTGTGTTGCATGTTGGAGGTGATGATGGGCAGATGGGGTTCAGTAGAAAGAGGAGGATAGCTGTAGGGATCTGGCCAGCTTGGACCAACACTGAGAGGCAGTGGAGTGCAGAACAGATGCTGGAAGGTGTCCAAAGGCAGCCGGTGGGAATGAAATCTGCAGCCGAGGATAAATGAGGCTGGAAGAGAGCAATAAAAGGCCAGTAAACAGCCAGTTGCCGTGTTTTCTCCTCGTCTCCATCTCCGAGAGAAGCTCCCAGGCACATACCTTGTTCGGGGCTGAGGTTTCGACGGCTGTTGTTTGCAGTTGGAATTCTAATTTAGGCAACAGCTCCCTGCCAATTAGCCCAGCTTTTCTGATGGTTTCTATGCCACTTCCCTGTCCTGGCATTCTACAAAAACCTTGGCTCAGAGAAGAGAATGTGTCCTTGAATGCAGACAAATTTTAGAGTCAGCAGCAGCATCCTTTTCCAAAAAGATGGAACTTTGTGCAGCCAGTAAGGCACAAAACATTAGGTTTGTGAATGTTGATCAAGCAGGACTCTGGAGTTTAATTTTAAAACAAAAGTACAAAAAAAGTCACATTTATTCTAAAGCATGAACTGTCACCATCTCATCTTTTTCATCTTACGCTCTTTTCTAACGTTTGAATTTTTATCAAGTATATGCATTACTTTTTAAAGAAGCTTAGAAACAAGTTTGACTTTGTTTAACCCAACAGATCTGAAATTGTATAATTCTATAATTCCTCTCTCCCCGCCCTCCCTATAGCATCCAGAGTGCAATTTGGTAAATATTTTCCCAGGTTCACTTTCCTTGTACCATTTTTCAAGATGCAGTAGTTTTCTTGTTTAAGTCTAGGAATGTACTGGTTTTAGAAGACTTTGATCCGAGGGTTACAGGGAAGCCGTTTTTATAAACTTGACTTCAGCGGAATCACTGTAATTGAGTTCAGTTATGCCAAAAGGCTAAACGTTTATTAGTCTTTCCTGCCTTCCAAAAAACTCTGCTGATGCAAATCAAGTTGTTCTTTCCACAGAGCACTCACTTTTAGCTGACCTAAGTTTTTTTCCACCCTCTGTTTCCTATAAACCTGGCTCCCAGTTGTTCTGTGTTGCTATTCGCTTGCATCCTTGCTAAACTCTTTAAGATCGGGAATGCCGTTTTCTTGTTAGAACAAGCATTTGCTGAGAGTAGATGTGAAAGGCACTCTGCCAACACTGTCTCTCTTTCTTACAACAACCTGGCAAAGGTGACATTCCTGTTCCCATCGGACTGATGAGGAAGCGGAGGTCCAACAGTGACTCGGCCGAGGTTACTCAGCTTTGAAGGGATGGGCCTAGGACTCAAACCCCTGTCTGTGACCTCCAGAATGCCTGTGCTCTTTCCGCTCGATCCTGATTGCTTACACTGTTCTGCTGCTCGAATCAGGTCTTCTTTTCCCCCCGACAACTATTTCTCTGCTACTTGAAATGCATCTCAGACAAAAATGTTCCAACTCCTCAAGGTTTGTGCTAAAACAATCAGAGGTTGATAAAAATGCTCCGAATGGATTTTATAACAAAGATAATGCTTTCAAGATTCAAATCTTCTTCCTTATCATCTGCTCTAGTTTGAAACAAATTTGCAAGAAAACCCTGCATGGTTTGAAACTATTATTATTTTAATCTCAGCTGAGGAGATACAACTGTCCAAACTAATTAAATTAAAATGCTATTTAGACTTGAAAGAGTTGCACGTCTAAGGGGATAAAATTCACAATCTCTCATGTTTAAGTTCTGCATGTTCCAGCTGTCCAGGATGCTACACTACATTAGTCGTGCGTCTCCTAAGACTCCTCTTGGCTCTGACAGTTTCTCAACTGTTTTCCACGACCTTGCCAGTTTAGAGGAGTGCATCTCTTTCAATTGCCTCCTTACTCCCTTTCCTACCTAATTTGTGGCAGTAAACATTAGGGTGCCCTTTACAGTTTGGGCATAAACTTGTGGGAGCCCTGGACTGGGAGAGCCAGGAGCACAAGCAAATGCTAAGTGAACCAGAGTAGACAGTGTTGCCTGCGTATTACTGTCTTCTTGTTTGTACCGCTTTTCCTTTTGCGTTTCTGCTTTCATTTTTTTTTTTTTAAATCTTCTGTTACTAGCAAGTGCCTGAGAGGTGAGGGAATGAGATTTTTCAGCTTTTCACGGCCCTCTGTGCGTCCTGCTTAGATGAGATCTCTCCTCGGTGTCAAGAGCACAACTTGGGAAAAACAAAGCCCAGTGGACCTGACTTTGGCACACATGTGCGCACTTGTGGTCTTCATTTCTGGTCCTTGTCTTAAAGTCAGAAATGCTTTGCTAGGCTTATTCTGGTATTTCCATAATCCCTGTGCCTGTGCCCAGAAATCTTGCTACAAGGTCCCTAGGAATGGATGATAAAGCCAGACTTCTGGTTTTATCATCACTGGGGCTTTCTTTGCATCCATAAAGTAAGATTTATGCTAAGCAAATGAATGTGTAGACTTTTTAATTTTTAAAATAATGCCCTTATCTTTCTCCCTTTAGGACTTACTGATTATGACAGTCTTTCAACATTAAGGTTTTAATGCCAAAATTGCTGCTGCTTTTCTTTCTTTTTTTTTTTCTCCAAGGGACTGAGTAACTACTTTTAGATAGTTCTGACTCCTCGGCTCATTTGCTAGGACAGCCAAATTTTGCCAGGGGTTTTGAGTTCATCTCTGTGAATTGGTCAGTGCCTCCGTTGGATAAATATCACATTGTTTCAACAGCAGTTGCCTGATTGATCATCTTCTCTAGCTGGTGTTATTGCTATTGTTGCCTTCTTGTCAGAATGTTGGCTTTCTTGAAGATGACTTGATTGTGTCAACTGCAGGGGAATTTACACATTTCAGTTAAATCTTTCCCTATCTTGGCTCTTTATGGATTTGCTTGTTTGGAACACATTTATTTATGACTGCTTACCCTTCTCATGGCTTCTCTCCTCTTTTTTTGCTCTTTCTCCTCCACCTTCTCCTTTCTCCCCCCTCTATGCTGAGGTGAGGTGTGAATAAGTCAAATAAATGAAAGTGTGAAGAATGGTGTACATGCATGAAGTTCTCAGGGAGTATTTGCGGTGTGTTAATCCAAAATGACTTCTGCAGGGACGTGGATTAGAGGGAGGGCAAAGGGATCAATTGTACAGTGGTAGATAGAAACAAGACTTTCGGTGGTGAGCGTGACACAGTACAGTTGACCCTTGTACAACATGGCTTTGAACTGTGCAGGCTCACTTATAATGTGGGTTTTTTAATATAAATATGCAGTCAGCCTTTTGTATCCCCAAGTTTCATATCTGTGGATTCAAGCTAACATAGGATGTGGAGGGCCAACTATATGCATTGTTCTATATCATCCTATGTAATAAAAGGCTAATATGCAAATTGTCCCCTTGACTAGGAGTTAAACCGGGAGGAAGTTCGACCAGGGGGCAGGGCTGGCCAACTGCCTGTGGCCCCTTCCCGCAGCCGGCCCGAATTTGTGCATCAGGCCTCTAGTTTTATATAAAAGACTTGAGCAGCCATCAATTTTGGTATCTCTGGGGGTCCTAGAACCAGCCTTCCGAGGATACCAAGGGATGACTGTAGTTAATTTTTGGGGAAGTCAAAGGTTATACACTTATTTTTTTAATTTTTATTTTATTTTTATTTTTTAAAGGTTTTACATTTAGATTTTGGGCTGCATAGGGGTCAGTACCCCTAACCCTCAGGTTGTTCAAGGGTCAACTATATATACAGATGTAGAATTATAATGTCGCACACCTGAAACTTATATAATGTGATAAACCAACATCTCCTTTAAAAAAAGAGAGAGAATTTTTTTGACCTGAGGCTATATTTGGGGATCGGGTGAGGAGGGGGGAAGAGGAAAAGGGTTGGATGGGTATTTCTGAGTGAGAAATCTTCTGTCGTTATTTGCTTATACCAGGGATTGGCAAACCTTTTCTGTAAAGGGGCAGATAGGAAATACTTTAGGTTTCACAGACCATGCAGTCTTGGTTGTGACTACTCAGCTCTGTGGTTGTAACAGGAAGACAGCCGTAGACAACATGTCAATGAACGAGCATGGCTGTGTTCCAATCAAACTTGTTTTGTGGACACTGACGTTTGAATTTTATATGATTTTCACCTGCCATTAAGTGGTACTTAAAAACATTTTTAGCTATTTACACATGTAAAACCCATTGTTATTCTGTAGGTCATCCAAAACCAGGGGGAGGGATAAAATGAGCCTGCAGGTTCTAGTTTGTTGACACCCCACTTAGTCCAAACCAAACCAAACCAAACAAGAAATAAACAAGCAGCAAACTGAGAAACAGGGTTATAGGAGACAGGGGCAGGTGTCCTCTGGAGGATCATGCCATGCAGGTAGCAGAGGGGCCGAACAGTGCTCCAGGCAGAGGGACATCGCTGTGCCTACTAGAGCTGGAGGACAGTGTCGGCTAGGCTGCTGATGCTGAAACAGCTACCCTTTTTAAAGCACTCACTGTGCGCTGGCCACTCTACTTGCAGTGTCTGATGAACGCTTCACTCTCCTACGTGGCAGGTGTATTGTCCCTGTGTAAGAGGGACAGAGCTGCCGAACACCTTGCCCGAGTCACACGGCTTGTAAGTAGCAAAACCAGGATGCGAGCCCTGGCCTGGCTGACGGGGCCCACAGCTTCCTTCCTTCCCCCTCCCCAGGCTGGCCCCCATATCCTCATCTTGCTGGACTTATCCCTAAGCAAGTCTTATGCTAAATGGGAGACAGCTTTAAAAAACTGGCCAGTACCTGTAAGGATGAGCAAACGCTCTGAGCTGCTGACTTCCTCCATCTGCCACTTTAGGAGTGGGCGGGCAGGGGGGCGGGGGGGGGGAAGAGGAGGAGGCGGCATCAAAGAGGTATAATGGGAAAGACCAGCGAGCTTGTTCCTGGCTCAGTTGTTTACTACCTGTGTGACTCACTGAGCTCCCTGAGCCCCCATTTCCTTGTCTGAAAAATGGGGAGTAAGAGTAACTGTGTGTAAGTTGTAAGAATTGAATGGCTCGCGAGGCTTGTGAGAATGTAATAAAACGATGCCTGCAAGCCACTGACATAGTGCTTGTCACAGAGGTACTCGTCAATGCTGGCACCCTTCAAGCGGCCATTGTTTGCTCATTCATTCCAAAAGCATCTATCTATTAAGTGGCTGTTGTGTGCTGGGCACCACGTAACTCAGGGATTACCACACGAGGCATCCAAGGAGCTGGCAGTCTAGCAGAGTAAGAGGCATATACGCAAAGAAGCCTGCCAAAGTGCCCCGGGAGCACATGGGACCAGAGAGCACCGGGGAGGAAGTGGCTATTTCCAAGCGAGTAGGTGAAGGGGCACAGAGTCGGCGTCCGTCCGAGCAGATGTTGCAGAATTTATTCCCAGGGAACTCAAGCCGATCCCTGTCATTCCTGTGGCTGATCAGTCACCAACATAAATCTTGTCTCCTGGAAAAGATGTTTAAAAACCCATTTTTCCTAAAAGCATTAAAAAAAAAAAGTCTATGCAAATTTTGGAAAGCAAAACAGGAACCCAAATGATAGGCGAGGGAAAACACTCCTTCCTTCTCAAGTCTCCTGTGCTTGGAAGTTTCCTGACAGGATGTTGACCAGAGAAGCAGCCTGACCGTGAGTCCGTTATTCCTCATGAGTTCCTTTAAAAAGAACCTGGTTTCTTTTTCTTTCGCCACATTCCGGTGGCCTTGGGAAACACCTCCTACAGAAATAGAAGTATTCAAAAGAGATTTGGGGAGAAATGATTCCTTCTGGGTCTAAACTGCCCGTGGATGACTTTGGCATACTGCCTTTGAGTCTGCGCTGAATTTTTGTACAAAGCACGTTACAGCCTGAAAGGGCTGGGGCAGGCTGTCGGAGTTTGAGTTCTGGCTCCACAGTGAATACTAGTAGTTACATGACCTTGTGGCTATTGGGAGAGATGAACGCTCCATGTAAAGTAATGACCATGGCACTTGGCCCAAGAAATGTTAGCACTTTATTATTCATTTTTATCTCCTTAGAATTCATCTATGACAGCCTCTGAGGCTAAGTACAAGTCTGGCCCGCCTTCCCCGTGTGGGCCGGTCACTCTGCCCCTTACTTGGTTCAACTTGCCATGTGTTCTCCCCTCCTCTGTCTTTTCACTGCTGTCCCTTCACATGCCCACTCTCACCTCCTCGCTTCACCTCTGTCACTTTTACTCATCCCTTGCATCTCAGCTCAAATTGCGTGTTCAAGGAAGCCTCGTCTGACAGCCCAGTCTACGTTAGGTGTCCTGGTGAATGTGCCCGTAAGTCCAGTCTCTTTTTCATTGTGACATTGTCACACTTGTCGTTACTTGTTTATGTCCCATTTCATACTGGAACGGAAGCTACGCGAGAGCAGGGACCATGTGTCTCATTCACTGCGAGCCCCCAGCATCTAGCTCAGTCCCTAGAGTAAAATGTCACTCTGTGGGTAGCTATTGACTGAGAGGTAGGCTGGCAGGGTAGCCTCTTTTGGGGGGGATTTTCTGTTACTTGCAGTCAAAGCTAATCCTCAGTAACACAAAAATAAGGCAAAGGGTGCAGAGTAAAGGGGGAGAGCACAGAACACTTTTCATATTGCCCCAAAATAACCAGGATGCGATAGCAATGTCTCAGAGGAAGAGCTGGTTGAGTTGGTCAGGTGAGTAAGAGTCTGGCAGATCTGGGAGGCAAGGCCAAGGTGTTGTTTTAAGGCTGTGAGCAATGCAGAGTCATGAGTTACGTGCTGAGCGTCAGCAATGCCCTCCAAAGCGTCTTCAGGCATTGGAGGGCATGGCGGACTGTAGAGGGGAGAGAGGCGTCGGAAGGGCTATGGCAACGTGAACCAAGGGGGTTGGCTGCTGGAGCTCAGAGCGAGAGGAATGGAGTGTGGGAAGGATCTCACAGCTTTATTTCTGCGCAGTGATGACAGAGATTTCATAAGGCTCACATTGCTGGTGTATAATTCACTGAATTTAACAACATAACAATGACAATGGAATTATTTTCCTTTTATAAACAACTCAGAGAGAGGGGGTTACAAGGCAGGGCCATGGAGACCTGGACAAACCAGCTCTCAGTGCTTTGGATAGCCTTGGCCATGGAGTCAAATCCGGAGTTATCCGAGAAAGAGAGCGTCACTTTGTCTCAGCTTTAAGACAAGATTCTAGGATGGAATCTTTGTTTTAAAAATTCTTTTCATTAAGAGCTGGAGAATAATTTTGAGCTATTATGAAGTTACAACCTCTTAGCTTGCTTTTTTAATTTTTATGACACAATGGCAGAGAAAGCCAGAGAAGCCCCTATATCTCCACTCTTCTTATTTCCTTCAGTAACAGAATCTCTGGTTTTCCAGCTGGAAATATGGATACCCAGAAAACACACCTTATTTACCAGATTTCCCTTGCGAGATGTGGCCCTGTTGCTGAGTTCTGACTAACAAGATGGGGGCAGAAGGATCATGTGGAAGCATCTGGCGATTTTCCTTAAGGCACCCGTGTCTGCTCTCTGCCCTCTCTCTTCTTTGACCCTTCCTCTGTCTTGCTGCTACCACGCAGATGTGGCCACTCCCAGGGATGACAGAGTGAGGGGACAAAGAGGGTGGAGCCTTGAGGACTGCAGAGTCGCCACACCAGCCCTGGACTGCCTACCTGGACCTTCACAGGAGCCTGAAATAATCTCATATTTGTGTTCGCCTCTCTTTGGGCAGATTTTCTGTTACTTGCAGTCAAAACTAATCCTCAGTAATACCAAAACCAAAATTTGGTTCTACTAATTCACGTACCTTATTGCAAATATTTTTAAATTTCTCTCCTCATTCATTCTGCCCTCCCCACCATCTGTCTCACATGTTGTTGATAAATGATCTCTTAAAGTCCTGGCTGGATCATATCACCTCTCACCTCTTGTAACCCATGTTTGAAATCTTCAGTGTCTTCCCTTTTCCCTCTCATCATGTTACACCTCCCCAGCCTGGTATGTAAAGGCTGCAATCTACACCCACCCTACCTTCCCAGCCTTCCTGCACCACTCCTTCTGCTTGGCTTAACCGGCCTTCTTTTCCTGAACGGTCGATCTTCTTCTCTGTCTCTCAAAGTTCTCCACATTCAAGGCCCATCTGTACTATCCCCTTTCCCAGGCACAGGACAGGACCCCTCTCTCCACGCTCCATCCACGCCACCGAGTCTCTCTCACCTGACAGTTATACTCCGGGTGCCCTTTCATTATTCTGTCCTTATTTTATTTCCATCCTAGAGAGCAATTGTGTGAAAACAGAAACTATATTGATTGCTCTGTGTAATCTCTACTGCACTTGTTTAGGACACAGGCTTAGTAGTTAGTTGTGGGGTTGAATGGCCAAGGCTTCTTGGCATAGAAAGAAATCAATATGATTCATGGGTGATTGGTTTGCTTTAGATTCTACAGTTTCTTTCATATCTTCCAGTTCTTCTTGAAACAAAACCCTGTACTATCTTGTGTATTTAGTTCTCTTATTAAATTGTAACCTCTTGATATCAGAGCCTTTTTGTGTGTGTGTTTTAAAATATATTTTTATTGATTTCAGAGAGGAAGGGAGAGGGAGAGAGAGATAAAAACATCAATGACAAGAGAGAATCATTGATTGGCTGCCTCCTGCATGCCCCCCGCTGGGGATCAAGCCTGCAACCCAAGTATGTGCCCTGACCAGGAATCAAACCATGGCCTCCTGGTTCATAGGTTGATGCTCAACTACTGAGCCACGCCGGCTGGGCTCAGGAACTGTTTTAAACTTATTTTCTATTTCCTCCCTGTTGTCTCTCCACCCCTACCTCTAATAATTCCTACCTCGGTATCAGACTCGCTGAATTGCTTAAAATACTTGTTAAAGAAATGAATGTATGAAGTCAAGGTACCTCTTCCTTGACATTGTTCACATTTCTTTTCCCAAACCTTGTTTTTTCTTTTCCGCATTCAGGACTTCCACTCATTCTGATGCCCTCAGCTTTCTTCTGCTCAGTTGCCCAAGCATCATTCTTCAGGGACCATTCCCAGCTCTTTTAAGAACTCCCAGGTGTCTAAGAGCCAAAGAGACAAAATAAGCCAGCCTTTCTTTAGTCTCCATATAATGAAAAAGTGGTGCAGGACCCAACGGCTCGAGGTGCTAAATACTGTTTAAAAGGCATGATCCTAACACAGGCAGGGTTTTCGATATCTACATGGATATGTTTAATTTTTTATGTATTTAAATAAAAAACTGATATGAGGCCAACAAGAATAATGCTATGCGGTCAACACTCCAAGATAAATGTTGTTTCTATAGCCAATCAAGGCCTGTTCTTGTTTGGTTTTTGTCTGAGCCTATCCTACCACTTTTCAAATTGGAATTAAAAGTAGATTACAGTCTGTTCACTTTCTGATTGCAGGCCTTCAAAGCATCACCAGGAAACATGCCCAGGAAGAGATTCTCTTGTTGCTTTGAAACAAAGCTGGGACTGATGCCCAGGACAGCACCCCCAGCAGAGGGTTTATAGCCAGTCGATTCCCCACGGGGACTGCCAAGTGGAAGGATTTCGTCTCCAATGACCACACTGTTTCCTAGCAAAGCTTTCTCCATCTACTTCCCCTGGCATCCCTCTTGGGTGGTGTCGTGTCTGATCAAAACATACTCACTTAAAAAACTCCCAAAAATTAACACAGAAGAATAATACTATGAGTTTGAGTGGCTTCACTATCTGCATACTTTTTCTATGTCTTTTGCGTAGAAACAACATCACTTTGAACAGCCCAGGGGAGCAGGAACTCGTGTCAGGTGGAGACTGCCTAGCTCTTCGATCACTCTTTTTTCTCCGTCTTCCTGGGCACACAGCTAGATTTCATTTCCCAGCTTCCCTTGCAATTGGGTGTGGCCCTATGGCTGACTTTTGGCCAATGAAATATGAGTATCCTGGCCCATTAAACCTCCTCAGGCTCCCGCATCTTTCCTCTTCTGCAAGGTTGATAAGAGTGATAGGGCAGCCCTGGAAGCTGTGTATTAGAGATGGTGGAGCCACATTGGGAAGGAATCTGGGTTGGACTTGACCATGGTGAAAAATGAAGTTCAATTGTGATATTAAAGAAATTATATATTTTTATAATTGTTATCTTAATTAAAATACCCATTAACCTTTATTTATTATCATTAAACAAACATGCCTAAAGTTGGTGATAGCAGAAAGTAAAGTTTTAAAAATTCATATACTGTTAGTTAGCACTGCATATCCTGAGGCAATGCTAGGAAACATCAGATGGAGGCGCCGTTCTTAGCCATTACATGGAAATCTGACCTAATGAACTCACTCTTTCCTAATAGGTACTAATGCTGCTAAACTTGTGCCGCTTTTTAGATAATTAAAAAAAAACACACACAATAAAACAAAAATCAGCATTCTATTGAAGTGAAATCAGCTACCATATTCATGAGATAAAAATGAAGCTATTGCTCAGCTATAAATATTCTCAGTTCCATGATCAAACAGAACATTTCCCCCAAGGGTCCAAATAAACAGGAAACTACATGATACAATGGACAATATCCTTAACAGACAACACAGCCTGCCAGCTAGCTACCCAGACTCTCTTAAACAAGCCACAAGCACATATTCAAGGAAATAATTTGAAAATGATTAAAACTCGAGATTAATTTGTTTCTAAAGATAGATGTTTCTTGACAATTTAAAGGTGTATTACTATAACAAAAATCAAGACTAAGGCCCCATTTTTTTCTACTCTGGTTATTCCACACTCTGCTTTTGGCATTTGAAGATGCTAAAAGGTTATGGGTTTCTAAAAGTTTTTTCATGCACAAACAGGCTGTCGTCAGCTTTGCACTTACACACCGTCACAATTTCCCTTTCTTGCTCTCCCACAACAACGCGTTCTGCCCTGTGTGGTTTGCAACTGCCCCAAGAAACACTTTTATCTAAATGGAGTGACACACATTAGATTGTGAAATTGAAACTACTCATGAATAGATGTCTTTCAAAATGGATTTTGTAGATCTTTCCTTGCCGCCCCCTCCCAATTTAAAACTGAAACTTCTATTAAATTTCCATGAAAAGAACCTGTGGAAACAATAAAAACAGACTTTACACAGAACTGAAATACACAGGAGAGAGAAAAGAGGGAAATGGTGGATTTTAGATAGAAGTATTAGAGTAAATATTAATAGAGCAGAGGATGGGTATACTAGTATAATAAAGTTCTATCCCAAAATTGTGTTAGTGTATGCAAGCAGCAAAAGACTTATTAAAAGTGTTTTTAAACAAATAGGGGGTTTATATTTCTTACACAATATGAAGGGTGGAAGTGAGCAGTTGATGGTGTTGAATCATCAGCTCAGTGGGGTGTTGTCAGGGTTAATAACCCTCAGGTCTCTTGGCCTGTCCTTATCAGAGCAAGAGGACTGCCCCCGAGGCTGCCGTAGCTGCTAGCCTCACACCACTCTCAAGGAAGGAGGAAGAGGGAAGCCGCTCACAATAGCCACATTTTCTCTCATGTCACAAAAGCTTTCTGTGTGTAGCTGTGTCACGTGGCATTTCCTAGATGCAAAGGAGTCTGAGAAAGTGAGTGATTGTTGGAGACAGGCAAGAGAGAATGGGAGGGCACGCTGGTGTGTCAGCCACACGTGCCATACGACTGGATGGCTTGTAGCGCTCATGCCTTGTTGATCTCACAGCACATTCTTGAAGCCAAATGATGCTACATGACATGCTTTTCTTAGTCCATGTTCCTATAAGGACCATGAGTAGAATTTCATGTTTTAGAGAAAAGTAATGCTGAACTTTTCTTATTAATTGTGTCCTGCCATCAAGTTGTGACTACCCGTTAGCTCCTCTCCTCTGTCCCTACCTCAGACATTCAAGCACTCACAATTAAATCCTACCTAAACTCTCTAAGGAAACACGCCAAATCACCCAGAAACTTGGGTGAGAAGAAACTCCCTGGTTTCTGAGCATTTAATCTATTCTAAGGCAGCACTTAGAAAATCAGTTAGCAAAGAGATTTCTAGACAGTAACAATTATAAAAAAAGAAAATCACAATATACAAAATTTTTAATGTTCACTATAACCTGTTAAAAGAGATGGGGGCTTTGAACAATAAAGCCGTCTTCCCCTGTTACACTGCGATAGGTAATGCGTGCATTTAGAATGGATCCAAGAGGACCATTGCTTTCCTAGTTATGGAATCTTCACGATGGGGAGATAACTTACAATACAAGGAAACACAGCCACTTCCTGCTGAAAAGAGCAATGGCAGCCCATCTCCCCGCCTCACTCCACCTCCACGGGCCACGCTCTGAAACAGAGCAGCGAATTATATTTAGCTGTAGCTTCAACGGCTCTGGTTTGCCTCCGATTCCCTGCTGTGTGTGCAGCAGCTAAGTGAACTGTGCCGGAGAAGAGTGGGCTTAGTAATTCCGGGCTACGTTCAGTTACAATGAGCAGAATGTCTAGCAGAATTTCTCCTCTGCGATAGCTTATTATGTTAAAGCAAAGGAATTAATTACAGGACAGCCACTTGCCTGATTGCACCTCTGAGTCGCATTCCTGCTAAAGACTGGGCAAGCTGTTTATAATATCCTGGCTGAGTTGGAAAGCATGCCCCCCTGTTATGGGGGCCTCTCAAACTGAATAGAAGAAAGAGTGCATACAGAGAGGGAGTAAATTGGGTCCACATGTGAATTGTATACAATGAAATTGCCTCCTAGAAAAAGGCTGCATGCTCCCCAGCTCAGGTTAAGTTCTACCTCCAAGAAACACCTTCAAAGGGAAAGACTCTTACTGAGCTCTCAGTCTGGAATCCACTTTCAGAAGCCCATGTATGCAGCCACAAGAGGGAACGAAGGGCCCACCATGCTGCGACGAGGACAAACCTTAAAGACACGATGCTAAGGGAGAGAAGCCAATACAAAGACCAAGTAGCATATGATTCCACTTACGTGAAATGTCTACAACAGGAAAACCCGTAGAGACAGAAAGTGGATTAGTGGCTGCGAGGGGTTGGGGGAAGAGGAAAATGAGGAGTAACGGCTAATAGGTACAGGGTTTCTTTTTGGGGTGATAGAAATGTTCTGAAATTAGACAGTGGTGGTAGCTGCACAGCATAGTAAATCTACTAAAAACCCCTAGAGCATATACTTTAAAATGGTGAATTGGATGTTATATGACATATATCTCAATTTTTTATTTTTTTCTGAGTTCTATAAACAGGAATTCTTTTTTTTAAATTTTGTTTTATTGCTTAAAGTATTACAAAGAGTATTACATATGTCTCCTTCCCCCCTGCCCTTTGACATTCCCCTGGCCTCCCCTACCCCCCAGTGTCTTATGTCCATTGGTTATGCTTATATGCATGCATACAAGTCCTTCAGTTGATCTCTTACCCTCCCCACCCCCGGCCCCCCAACCCTTCCCGCTGTATTTTGACAGTCTGTTCGATGCTGCTCTGCCTCTGTATCTATTTTTGCTAAAAAAATCTCACATACGAGAGGATGATAATTGAAAAATAATGACTAAGGATATCAAAGGACTTTTGTATGCCTTACTCACCATTTTCTTTTACCAACTTGCATGATAAAATAGTTTATGCTCTGTGATGATAATAATAAGGTAAAAAGAGAAAAGGCACCCATCCTCTTGGTGTTGCAGCCCAGCTGGTGAACCGATGGAGGTTGAGTTTCCTCGCCAGCCCATATGGCAGGATTCCTCAGGGTCAGGCTCAAACGGCACTGGGTGTGGTTAAGATTTGTTTCCAAACCTTGCCTCCTGCTGTGATCTTCTACCCACTTTCCCCTGGATATCTTGGGATTTTCTTGTGTCTGGGACTTTCCTCACACATGGAGCAACCTCTACATTCTCTACCAAATGCCTTCTCATTCAAGAGTCACCTCATCCTCCTCTCTGAAGGCTGATCATCCCGCAATCAGAGCTCCCCCAGTGTGATATTTATCCCTCTATTTTAAAAGTCTGGTTTGTATAATAGAGTGATGTTGGCACATATTTCTTTCTTTCTCAGCAGATTATAAAGTCAGTGGTCCCAGGGTTTACATCTAACTCATATTTCTAATCCTTGCATGGACTAATAGAGTACTAGCTTGTAGGGGCTTCATATCTCCTGGTTGGATAGAAATGAAGGGATAAGTGAATATCTCAAGACAAAACATGGAGAGCCACATGCAACACAGAAGATCTGAGAGACTTCTCTCCCACCTTTTCTAGGCAGGACCTTTATCCATTTTTGCTGAGATTACAGACACACAGTGCCAACAAGGGGTGTCTCTAACACACCAGTTGTGACTATTAAAAAGACTGACTTTCATTAACAGTGATTGTAAAAGAGACCATCCACGTGTTGGCATTGGCAGCACTGACGGAATAAGCATGTAATAGTTATGCATTTGCTCTTTGGCACTGCAGGAGGAAATGTCACATTCTTTTAATTTTAAAAATCAAATGAAATCAGACTCATCTCCAATCTACCAGAGTTAGCAGGTATGGCCAACGGACCTACGCCAATCTGGATATTTAAAATTACTGGTTTTCATTGGTAGCTGTCATAGTCTTCAATAGTTAAGGTCGGTGACAGCCATAACCACACTGTCTCCTTACAATGAATGGGAGTTTCCAGCTGAATTCTGCCACACACAGAAACATATTACCATGCAGGTACCAAAACAGTCATAAAGTTGTTTTGCAGGCTTGCTGAAGGCCCAGACATGGTAATTCTATTTTTAATTCTTTGAGGAACTGCCATACCGTTTTTCCACAGTGACTGTACCATTTTACATTCTCACCAATAGTACACAAGGGTTCCAATTTCTCCACATCCGTGGCAACATTTATTTCCTGTTTGTTTTTTGTTGTTGTTAATCCTCATCTGAGAATATTTTTCCATTGATTTTTAGAGAGAGTGGAAGGGAGAGACACAGAAAGAGAAACATCAATGTGAGAGAGACACATCGATTGGTTGTCTCCTGCACACACCCTGACAAGGGCCAGGGATTGAACCTGCAATGGAGGTCCATGTCCTTGACCTGAATCAAACCTGGGACCCTTCAGTGCCAGGGCCGACACTCTATTCACTGAACCAAACCAGCTAGAGCTGTTTTTTGTTTTGTTTTTTCATAGTAGCCATCCTAATGGGTATCAGGTGGTATCTCATTGTAGTTTTGATTTGCATTTTCCTAATCATTAGTGATGTTGAGCATCTCCTTATGTTATTGGCCATTTGTATATCTTCTTTGGAGAAATGTCTTCTGTTCCTTGGCCCATTTCTGAATCTTTTCATTCCCTTTGCCCATTGTTGTTTTGTTGTTGAGTTCTATGAGTTCCCTATATATTCTGGATATTAATCCTGTAGCAAGTATATGCCTTGCAAATATTTCTCCCATTCTGTGGATTACCTTTTTACCCTGTTGATTTGTCTCTTTATGCACAAAATTTTTATTTTTCATAAGTCCAATTTTGTTGTTGTTACCTGTGCCATTGGTGTCATATCCAATAAATCATTGCCAAGTCCCATGGGGTAAAGTTCTTGTCCTGTGTTATTTTCCAAGAGTTTTATTGTTTTAGATCTTACATTTGGGTTCTTGGTCCATTTTGAGTTCATTTTTCCATATGGTATAAGGTAAGGATCCAAATTAATTTTTCCCATGTGGATATCCAGTTTTCCCAGCATCACTTGTTGAAAAGACTTTATTGTCCCCATTTAATGGTGTTGGTGCCCTTACCAAAAATCATTTGATCATATACATGAGGATTTATATCTGGGCTTTCTATTCTGTTCCATTGGTGTATATATGTATTTATGCCAAATCACTGTTTTTATTACTGTATTTTGTAGTAAGTTTTAAAATCAGAAAGAGTGAGTCTTCTAGTTTTGTTCTTTTTCAAGAATGTTTTAGCTATTTAGTGTCCCTTGAGATTCTATATAAATTTTAGGGCAGGTTCTTCTATTTTTATAAAAAGTTGTCATTGGAATTTTCATAGGGATTGTAGTCAGTCTGTAGATTACTTGCTGAAACATTGAAAATTTAACTTTATTAAGTTTCCCAATTTATGAACATGAGATGTGTTTCTATTATGTCTTCTGTAATTTCTTTTAGCAATGTCTTGTAGTTTTCATTGTACAAGTCTTTCACCTGATTTGTGAAGTTAATTTCTGAGAATTTTATTCTTTTTGATGCTATTGTAAATGAAATTGTTTTTATAATTTTATTTTCAGATTGTTCATGGTTCATGTATAGAAATATGGCTGATTTTTGCGTGTTGACTTTGATCTTGCTACTTTGCTAAATTCATTTATTATTTCTAACACTGTTTTTGTGGAAACTTTAAAGTTTTCTAAATATAAGATGATATTATCTGTGAACAGAGATCATCTTACTTCCATCTTTTCAATTAGGATGCCTTTTATTACTTTTTTTTTGGCCTAATTGTTTTCGCTAAAACTACTCATACTGTATTGATAATAGTGGTAGAAAGGGACATCTTTGCTTTGTTTTTATCTAGAGAAGAGCTTTCACTTTTTCAGCAATGCATATGGTATATAGCTTTTATTATGTTAAGATAGTTTCACTCTATTCCAGGTTTGTTGGAATGCAAAGATAGTTCAACATACAAAAATTGATCAATATGATACATCACATCAACAAAATGAAGGGGAAAAAATTACATGATCATCCCAATTGATGCAGAAAAAGCTTTTGACAAAATTTAATTCCCTTTTATGATAAAAACACTAAAAAAAGAAGAAATAGTTTGTAACTACTTTGACTCTGGAATCTTGAATTTTGCCAACCAAGAATAATGTCTATCATTATTATTTTATAAAATTATTTTATTTTCTACCCCCAATGGAATATAGCATTTGGGATGGACATATGTCTATTCATGCATTCAATAGGTATTTATTGAGCATTTACTAAGTGCCAGGCACTGTGCTAGATGCTGAGAATACAATGATAAATTAATAAGATGGATATTTTCCTGTCTTCTTGGAACATCAATCTAGTGGGAAATATGGTCACATAAAGCAAGCAATTTCACAAAATAATCTCAAGCTATATAAGTACTGTTGTGGAAATAAATCAAGAACAGAGAGTTGATTTACCAATACACCACTGGTGGGGAAGCAAGTCAATAAAATGGATAAGGAATAGAGTTGGTGGATACACCAAAGTCTCTTAATATGTTTTGTACTTTTCCATATGTTTAAAAATATTTCATGATTAGGTAATTTTTTAAAAAAATAAAGTAACCTCATCTATTTGCCTTTTTTCTTTTTAAATCAATTTTTAAACAGATAATGCAACATTTTAGAAATCAATATTGTGTGAAAATTTATTTCCAATTCTACTCTCACTCAGAATCACCTGGAGCAGTTAAGAATACAGATTCCCATCTCCAGAGATTCTGATTCAGTAAGATTGGTGAAAGACTCACAGATTCTTTTTAATAAACACCCAGATGATACTGAAGCAGCCATGTAAGATTCTCATTTGGGAATCTTGGGTAAAGCAAGGGGTATTGGCAATTGTGTGGCTAGACATATGCAGTTTTGTTTTGTGTGTGTTTTTTTTAATTTGCTTTTTAGAGAAGACAAGAAGATAATTTTTGTAAGGAAAAATCTTTGTAACATGAGTAACTAACCAATCAGTTCTATGCCTCTACACACTATTGTTTTCCAAGAGGGCCAAGTATAAAGAAATTGTCTAGGAGCATTTCTCCAATATAGTAAGTGGCTCCTTCTGCCTATTCATTATTTTCATCTTAGATACTAGTTTGGATGTATTAAAGTATTGCTTTAGTTAGTATCCTTGGCTAGGTGAAGAGGCCTATGAAGTCAAGGTCACAAGCTCATCTCTTGATGTAATAATGAGTTGTTTCTCTGGCCATACCCAGCCCAAATGCTCTACAGACACCAGGCCCTTGCAAGCCTTCCTCTGATGGTAGTATAGAGCCCTAGCTGCTAGGTCTTCTAGAAATGGCTCCCCTTGCTCCAGCCAGAGCCGCCCTCTTCTCCCACTCCCAGGGCCCCCATCCAAGCAGAAGGATCTTAGAGACGCTTCCAAAGGACTTTGCCAACATTTGGCAGATGGAAGGGATAAATACCTCTTCTAAACTCAAACTTCAAATCATTGTGTTATTTGAACACTGTCGTCGTTTTATTATTATTTTTAAGTTAGTCTTTTCCTGTTGCTTTTCTTCCTTCTCTTTCTTCTATAACCAGGAAGCTGAGCGAGGCAGCCCGTCAGGAAGGCCTGCTTCCTGCCCGAGTGCTGTTGGTGAGGGAGCCCTGTTTCCACATTCCTGAGTGCTCTGGGGTCCCTGAAGGAGAGCCCACATTTACAATGGCTGCCTGGTCATGGGGCTGGCAGCAGGCTGCCCCCAGCTTTGTCACTTTGTTAAGAGGCAGCTGCTTATTTGCTGGCCCTTCCTGTCTGGTGAGGGAGGAAGGAAGGAGCACAGTTCTCTTTCTTTCCAACTGCACCAAAACTCATGACACATAGGCCTTTCTCTCAAAGTCCGGAGTGACTCAACTTCAGGTGTCAAACACATTAATCTAATGCTAGCTATTAATTTTAATGAGTTAGACCAGTGGTTGGCAAACTGCGGCTCGCGAGCTACATGCGGCTCTTTGGCCCCTTGAGTGTGGCTCTTCCTACGCCTTAGGAGTACCCTAATTAAGTTAATAACAATGTACCTACCTATATAGTTGAAGTTTAAAAAATTTGGCTCTCAAAAGAAATTTCAATCATTGTACTGTTGATATTGGCTCTGTTGACTAATGAGTTTGCCGACCACTGAGTTAGACCAATGATGATGGAGAGAGGAATAATTTTCTAATCAATAGAATTGATTGGAAATATAATAATCTAGACGATAATGTAAATGTTTATCAAGCAGCAGCTGAAGTTAGCCAGGGACACCAATGGTGTTTGACATAATGTTGGAGCAGACACACCCGGATTCAATGCGTTGTAGTGAGGCCACTTACCCGTGTACACCTGAGCAATTTGCTTAATCTTTCTGAGCCTCAATGTCTTTAATTTTAATATGGAAATAATATTACCTACCTTTTAAGTTTGTTATAAAGATAAAATATTATATGAAAGCACTTAACGTGGGTTCTGGGTATTCAACAAATAACTCACACACAATGCTACCCACAGACTTAGCACTTTACCCATATCATTTTATTTAATCTTCTCAAGAACGCTGTAAGGCAGATAGTGTGATGATCCCCACTTTACAGATGGGAAAACTAAGGCACAAAGCTGTTAAAGACGATTGCCCAAGGCTCAACAGCCCTACGTGGTAGTTAGAAATTAAACGCATGCTATTTGCTCCAAAATGTTGTGCTCGTCACCATTTACACAGCATTCTTCTAATATGTGACATCTACCCTTCACCTCTGCCCTCGTGACTACAAAATGTAAACTGTCAGGACTCAAAAAGTAGATGCTTGCTCAGGGAGCATGGCCTTTCTCTCACATTATGTATAAACCCAATAATATGTCACAGAGTCTGTTGGCCAAGGACGAGTGGTTATTCTGACCATCCTCTATTGTTATGTCCAATGGCCAAGGTCGAGAAGATGTGCGCCTCTTGTTTTCTTGTTCTGAGGCTTCAGACTGCCCATCACCTTCCTCTTCCCCTCTTCACCCACCTTTCAGGCAGCCATATTGCAAAAGCATATCTTTTAGTCACAAAAGATATAGGATTGGAGTGTGTGGATGGATGCATTCAGAGTAGTCACTGCTAGAGACATCTTTATGGATAAAAGATACCTTATTATAGAAAAAAATAGGGGCTTCCCTTGCCCGACTCCCAATTCTGCTTACAAAGGAGGGTTTCAGAAAAATCTACCCCATTCACATCATCTTTGGTTTCCTGTGTCTGTTTGTCTCAGTGCCTGTCATTTTCTCTATGTTTAGAGGGTTGGCATTTGGGTGTCTGATTTATAAAATGCTGAAAAGAACTCTGGCACTTATTCCAGGCATACTTAATCACGATTAGACTCAAGTGGCAGGGAAACAGAAAAGGATTTGGGAACTCAAAAGGCAGCACAACATCTGGGTATCCCTGCCTGTTTCCAAAATTATGTCCCGTGAAAACTTCCTCTCTCATAAAATGTCGTTATAGCAATTGATCTGGGGAGAGGCTGAAACAGGCATACCCAAATTTGGCAAAGCTGCATCTTTATAGCCAACTATAACATTCTAAAATTTAATTGTGAAAATAATCCCACAGCCTGAAATTTCATGATATGAAATAATGATAAACAACACAGTCCTCATAACAACTGGTTAATATCTAAGCATTTTGAGTGTTGCGTAGGGGGGAAAAAAAAAGACTTTAATGGAAAATTTCCATTAATGCCAGTTTTGAGTTTAATAATGTTCATTTGCTAGCTGCCTAAATTATTAAAACTTAACTTATGAATGGCTTTGAAAAATGTTTTTTCCTATTTAAACTCATATGAGGACATTTTTATAACACTGGCTTTTAATCACTGTGTTTGGAAGTCTTTTTAACTCTCCAAACCTTGGTATCCTAGGCTGTGCTGCCAGGACTATCTGTCCTAGCTCACTGTGGGCTCTTTAAGCTGCACTGCGGTACGCTTTGCTCTTCACCATTAAGATGAGACTGGAGTGTCTACGTACCAAAACCCATCTTCTCTGAAATGCCCTAATGGATAATAGTGGGAACGACTCCATTGCTTCAGAACAATTTACAAAGTACTTCCCATGCAGGATCCAGCAGGGCTCTTAACGGTCACGTCTCATTGTTGGCTAATAAGTATGAGTAAGAGGTCAAAGAGAGCAGCACAGAGTTCTGTGAGAGTAAAGAACAGATAAAGGAAGCATCCGACTTAAATTTTTAAACATCCTCCTTGTGTCACTGATCTCATACTCAAAATGAATTGCCCTACATTCTTTTAGGAAGGGAAAAGAAAAGAATACATTTTTACTTGTAAGTCACGTTTGCGATTTTTCAGTGAACTTCTTCTTCCCAGTGAGTTAGTAAGTAGACCACACTCACAAAGGGATTCTACATTCAAATGTGAATTTGAGCGAGGCCTTGTCCACATAACTCTTGAGTTCCCAAACAATTTCTTCACTTTTAGAGTTGGGGATCAAGGTAAGCCTTTTCTCTGTATCTTTAGAGAAGCACTCAAAACCTATCTTCTCTCTGCGTAAGATCCCAACCCTTGATGACATGGTGGCACCCGGTTTGGAGGAGACCAAGACAAAATAGGTTCTAAATGGTGAACAGGCAGGTCTGAACAAATTGTTCTTATTGGAAAGCATTACTGGGAATCAATGAGATTTACTTTCATCTTGGAGGAAACCTGATATCTTTCCTGCTTCGTGCAGGGGGGGAAAATCCCCTAGCAAACGCCTGGGAAAGTGCCTCTTTTCAGTACATGAAGTCGATGCTGTGTACTTTAGCTGCTGTGTAGAGGACTTCCTGGTTCTTGGCACTACTCTGCGTCAAACTACCGTGTAAGTGTTGGGAAAACAGTCTTTGGTGCTGGTTACATAAGGGTTCAACACCACTTCACACATTGCTAACTGTGGGCTAGGCCAGTTCCATCCTATCAGCAACCTCAGTGTCCGTCCTCCTCCTCTGTAAGGTTGGGGTGAGAGTATTGTACCTACAAACCTCACAGGATGATTGTGTTGATTCTATGAGAGACTGGGTGAAGGCATCTTACAGAGAGTCCAGTGTACAGAAGAATCACAAAAAAATATCAGTTCTCCTCCCCACGCTCTTCCATCTCAGCAAATGGTGATAGTTTCTGTGTGGATTCCAGGTGCAATGATGCCGGTAAACAGGAGGGCTAAGTTGGCATTATGAAGCCCATGCCAGTATTTGCTGTACCACTCAACAAGTCTGCCTCAGAGGCAAAGCCAGGCCGGGGCTGAGTGTCCATTCCTGAACCCACAGCTGGCCAGTCATTTTCAAAACTGTATTCTCCTCTGCCTCTCACCCAAACTGGCTAAGCACAGTGGGGAAGCAGGTTAGAGCTCTGTGATGTGTCCACTTCAGCCTTCGGTTAACCTGCTTAGGCAGCTGTTGTTGAGTCATCAGAACCTCTGTCTTCACATTCAAGTTCTCATCTCTGGGAACCAGCAATGGTGCCAGTTCAGGATCCCTGAGGAGGAAGTGATAGGACACAGTCATGCCACCAACTTCAGGAATGTTCCCGTGGGCCACCACCAGGCTTCATTGACCTTATCTTGAGTCATTCATTCTCTTACAAACCCTATGAGAAGGCAGGGGGTGAAGGGGTGTCGGGGGGAGGGGGAGGATGTGAGCGGGAAGGGTCAGTACCCTGTGACTCAGAAAACTTTAGCTATGTTTTTCACTGCCACTTAGCAAGTAAATGACAGAATTGGGTTTGAATCTGCACTGGCTGGTTCCTGGAGTCATTGCTCCCAAGAACTCAACAACTGGAGGAATGCAGGAGTGCCATGGAGAGGTGTCCCCAGGCCTCCTCTGCTGTGCTCCTGGCTGCAGTCTCCGCTTATGTCTATCAAAGTGCTCTGCACGTTGTATCTTTATTATTCATTTTTCTTTTTAAAATTTTATTATTATTTTTAAATATATTTTGATTTCAAGGAGGAAGGGAGAGGGAGAGAGAGAGATATAGAAACATCAATGATGAGAGAGAATTATTGATCGGCTGCCTCCTGCATGCCCCTTACTGGGGATCGAGCCCGCAACCCAGGCATGTACCCTTGACTGGAATCAAACCCAGGACGCTTCAGTCCGCAGGCCAATGCTTTATCCACTGAGCAAAATCAGTGAAGGCTATTCATTTTTCTTTTCAAGTCCATCTTACTGATCTTTGTAAATCAGAATCTGGGCACAATATCAGATTTATTTGGACAGCCTTATACAAATAATGTTTTTCCTTTGAGTTTTAAAGAGGGTTAGACAGGAAGACAGAATCATGCAGCCCATTCCTGTCCCCCTGAGGTACTGAGAAAGAATGACATTCAAGGTTCTGTCTAGACAGCTGGAACAGAAAGCTCCCAGGCCCTGCATTCCAGAGGCATAGGCCTGGGCAGCGTTTAGCATCTGCCCAGTGGAAGAAGAGAAATACATCAAAGTGTCAGCAATGGTCAGCCCTTTGATAATAAGCGTGTTCTAGAATCAATTAAGCATAAGCACGCGTAAAAATAAAATGGATACAGATTAAGTTATTGTTCACGCTTCCATCATTTTCTGCTGGTTTCACCCTAATTAGGAACATTTGCCAATGTTTCCTAAGTTATCTCCATTACTGAAGGAAAGTCGGAGGTTGATAAAATTTTTTGAATAACAGGAAGATAGAGACCAGGAACACTTTCTAGGAAATGCAATGAACAGTCTAGGTTTGGGAGCTTGAGCTCTCTAGAGAGCAAACTCCAAAGTCCATGCTGTGCTGGTTATGGCATTACAATCACATAACATTCAACACACACACACACACACACACACACACACACACACACACACACACTTTCCCCTCTACTATAAGAGTAATATCTGCTTATTGTAGAAATTTTGGAAAATACAGAAGGTGAAGGAAAGACACTGTTACCGATTTGGGAATTGCCTTCCTGTCTTAGCATATATGTTATAACCACATATGAACTGCACAGTAGACATTGCTTGGTAGCCAGACTGCACTCTGTTTATAGATGCTGCTCTGGGTGACTGAAGCTCATCTGGAGTAGACATAATACAGATGTGTATGGACTAGCCGGGGAGCCCCATCCTTAGGAGTTTGGACAAAGAGAAGGGAAAGCTTAAGTATCCTGTCAAGGTCTTTAATTCCAGTCTAAACAAGACCTTTCCTGGGTGACTTCACAACTCAAGCTCCCTAGCAGTGATTTCAGGCTCCTGCCAGAAAGGACAAGAGCTGACCCAACAAAGCGTAGGGAACTCCAGGGAATATATAAGGACAAACATTTTAGCTAATACTGATCCAGCGGAAAATCCGATTCCTTCCTGCCAGACGCTCAAAGGAAGGCTACAAGTGCTCCTCCGAGAGCCATAGTTAGTCTCTCGGCACAGAGGGCTTTGTTGAGAAAAATGAAATGTTATGAGGTTTGGACTTGTGTATAAATGCATGCTGTTGACAATGGCTTCTCCCCACACTCTATGGAAGTAATTTGTACAAAGAAGTGGCTGGAATAGTTTATTAAGTGCAAGATTCAAAGCCAGAAGCTCAAATCAGGCCTCTTCTGCTGACTTGGTATGCAGAGCTCACGTAACCATTTTCCAATCTCTTCTCTAGAAAACTTTTAGGGCTGACAACGTGATCAGTTGTGGTGGCTGGGCTTTGGGAGGGTGGAGTTTTGAAGCTCACTCTCCCAGTGCATGAGTTCCCCAAAGCCATTTCCAGATGGCATGTGGTTTTGCACTAACGCAGGCTGAAGCTCATAGCGAGTGTATGGAAGTGGTTTTGGCCAAGGCTTGAGTCATAAGACTGTGAAAGCTCAGCTCAGCCACGCTCCGCCTTCTGGAGCCTTCCTCCGAGAAATATGTACTTAGCGTTACTGGGGGACACTTTGTATAAACACAGAGGCCTCTGTAGCACCAGCCCCAAAGCCGTCCTATGAGCAGACCTGCCGTCTCCCTCAGACACTTGCCAGCCGAGACCTCAGATTCTCTTCTCCCAACACAGGCTCGAAGCAGCGTCCACAAATGAGCAAAGACAAGCATCTGCTCTGAGCAGCGGCTCAGTCTGCTGCAGATGATGGAGAATGTGCTTGAGGTTTGGAGTTGGGCAAATGTGTTTGTGTTCGCTCAGCTTCCATCATAACCACATCTGTTATCAGTAGGTATTAACAGCAGGACTTTCTCAAGACTGCCGCTCTCCTTTGCGGTGTTTTGGCTGCAAGCATTACACAGAGAAGGCTGGGAAAAGCCAGCTCTCTGCGCTGGTAATGTTGCCCTGTGGATTTTTCTGGAAGGCCTGTCTCTGGGTCTGAAATAATTTATATTTTCCTCATTTAAGCACTTAATCTAAAAGTGAGCCAGAATAAAGAGCAGCTCTGTCGCCTGTCCCTGGCTTCTCAGGCGTGCTCTCATGTTTGATCCGCTCAAAATGCCCCACTTTTCTGCCTCCTCTCTCCACAGGTGGGCTAGGTTTTCCTCGACATCTCCTCAGCCACCATTCTGGGGCTGCGGGGTTTGCAATAATAGAAGCATCGGTGTGAGAGCCGGAAGTGACCTCAGGGATCCTCTAGGCCAATAGCCCTCAGACTTCACTCCTTGGAGGAAGTGACTCTGGGCTCACCAGAGGCAGGGAACATAGGAAAGAACCAAGATTATACCCCTAACACACCACACAACACACACACACCCATACACACCACACCCACAACATACATACCTCACATACATATAACACATACCACATAAGCACACACCACACATGTATACATCACATACACACCCCACGCATAGACCACACAATACACACAATACACACCATACATCATCACCTCCACACATCATAAATGCCCCACACCACATACACCACATAATACACACAACTCCCCCTCCCCCACCACACTTATATACTTCCACGTAACATATTCAAAGTTAATACTTCATTTGAACAAAGGATGAACAAAGGGTGCTGCAGCTAAATAACGTTTGGAACCCATAAATTCGACCCCCTAATTTTACTAGTTAAGAAATAAATTCCCAGGAAGGTTAACCAACTTATCTAAGGTGCCTGGTTACTTTGTGACAAAGCCAAGACTAGAACCCAAGTGTTCTAACTAGCCATCTCCCTCCCTCCTTTCTTTTTTATTTCATAAATGTTTCCTTTCTTTTTTATTTCATAAATGTTTCCTGTCCCAGCCATTGTGCCGATTGCTATATCCCAAAAGACTTATTTAACAATTTAAATGTCACATCTATTTGAAAAATTATTTTCTGTGAATTTGAGCATCAGGTTACATAATAGATTATCTTTCAGTGACTTAATGAAAGGCCTTTTCTCATTAAATATCACTTTTTTTTTTCTGATTGCACTGAGGAGTTTGTGGTAAAGCCTTATTACCATTTAAAATGTGTGGAATATATTAACATTTGCAAATTCTGTTCATTTTAAAGGCATCTTTGTAGTTTATGTTAGTGGGGTCATAGTTGGCATTTATTCCACTACATAATACCATTCATTACGTTACTTTTAACGAAGGCAACATTTCAAACTGAACCATTTCCCATGGATGTGCTCTGGATGGTCATGATGGCCCAGTCAGGACACAGGCCACATTGTTTTATAGCTGTCTACTGGTGTGTCTGTTTCTCCCAGCAGAACAGGAGCTGCTTGAGGGCAGCAACCGTGTCCTGCTCATCTCTGTAACCCTCTGTAACCCCAGGGCTTGGAACAAGTCCTTGATAAATGTTGGGGGTAAGGGGTGAATCATGCACAATGCTTCTCTACACACATTTTTTTCGGACAAGGAAAACTTTATGAAACATGTAGTCCTATGTTGAAACCAATCCTCTTTTTAATTTTTTTTAAAAATATGTTTTTATTGATTTCAGAGAGAGGAGGGTGAGAGGGAGAGAGAGATAGAAACATCAGTGATGAGAGAAAATCATTGATCAGCTGCCTCCTGCATGCCCCACACTGAGGATCTAGCCAACAACTCGGGCATGTGCCCAGACTGGGAATCATGCCATGACTTACGGGTTCACGGGTCGATGCTCAACCACTGAGTAATCCTCCAATGTCCTGCATCTTTATTTACTAAAGGTGGAAACCTTACTTGTAACCAAAATATATTAGAGATGGATGGCAAAACACAGTGTTGATGAGAGGGTCTGAGACGTCTGCTGTTTTGGTGAATGGGCGTGAAGAGTCCCTGGCTAGGCCTTGATGGGACAGAACAAAGCCTGAGGATGCTGTTACCAGCACTGCTTTCCAAACGGGGTGTCACATGTTGGTGTTCACAGTGCTGATGTGGGTGGGTGAGTGGCAGGAACACTGGCATCTGAGCTAAGCTGAGGATTAGCAACCACTGGGGAAGCCCAGACCTAAGACATACACAGGAATGAAGAGCAAGGTTGAAACGCAGTTGAGACACATCAAAAAACACATTCAATTCACTTTGTATTCAACAGTATAGGCAAGGAAGAGGGAAAGAGAGAAAGAAAAATACCGATTGAAATAATACAGATCGTGAGGGGAAGGAGTGACCTGACCCCGCCGCTGACCTCTCCCCGGGCCAGCCTCTCCCCAGGTTGAGTGTAACTCAAGGGTCCAAATGTTTAGCAACTGGCATGCCAGGCTGCTGTTTACCTGCTGAGTGTCAGCTCAGGCTCAGTTTGAGCAATCTCCCTTTGAAGCATTGGCATTAGCCCTGAACTTGTGCATAAGAGGTCACACCTTAGAAAGAGAGAAATGAGGCCAGCAAGCAGAAACCGAGCATCAACAGGTATCAGAGGTCAGAGGGCACAGGGCCAGAGAGGGGTGGGAAGAGCTGTCATCACAGTGCAAGCTAAAGTGAGTTCAAGGGGCTGGACCAGCAGCCCCTGTTTTGCAGTGCTGTGCCCACCCTATCACACCCTGTGTCACCCTCTAGGCCAGCCGTGGGCAAACTACGGCCCGTTTGAAATGAATAAAACTAAAAAAAAAAAAAGACCGTACCCTTTTATGTAATGATGTTTACTTTGAATTTATATTAGTTCACACAAACACTCCATCCATGCTTTTGTTCCGGCCCTCCAGTCCAGTTTAAGAACCCATTGTGGCCCTCGAGTCAAAAAGTTTGCCCACCCCTGCTAGGCCGTTGCTGGGTCCTGGGAGCCCTGCCCTATGGCTGACTGCTCTTGCCTCCAGAGTGTCCCAGCCCCGCCCTGATTCCTCAGTGGTTGGCTCTCCCAGCATCAGCTGGTCTCTCCTCCCCTCCCCAGTCTGGCCCTTCAATGGTCAAAGCTCACCATTTGGTTTTATAAACACTTTCATGTTGGTTGTGGATTGCCTAGACCAGTGGTCGGCAAACTGCGGCTCGCGAGCCACACGTGGCTCTTTGTCCCCTTGAGTGTGGCTCTTCCACAAAATACCACGTGCAGGTGCGCATGTACAGTGCGATTGAAACTTCGTGGCCCATGCGCAGAAGTCGGTATTTTGTGGAAGAGCCACACTCAAGGGGCCAAAGAGCCGCATGTGGCTCGCGAGCCGCAGTTTGCCGACCACTGTCCTAGACCAAAACTTTTCCAAACCCTCAATGTTGTGCTGCATGCAGAAAATCAACCTCACTCTTCAAAAATCAACTGAGAACTTGAACAAAAAAACAAATAAGAAACCGTGTCATTTATGCTAAAGTACAAACGTTGTGTAACCTTTAGTTGCCTGCTCCCAGAGGTGAGGGCATGCTGACGCGTTGGGCACTGGGTCAAAGCCAAGTGTGGGGCGAGGAGCAGTGAGGTGACTCCACCATTCTGTGTTTCATTGAGAAATTGGGAATGCAGGCTGCAAAGGAGCAGGGAGCATGGTTTGAATTGTAAAATAATAAGACAAAAACCTTTTATTTTTGTAGGTTTGCTGTGTCATCCAAATATCCCCAGACCTGGCTAGCCTGCGGGTACCTAAGAGGCCACAGTAACATTAAAAGTTGAACATTACTAGGCTCAGAGAGGGTGCTGGGAGGTGAGAGGGTCTGGGTTACATTGAGCCAGTCTTCTAAGGATATACTGCTGCTGGCACATTAGGGACTATTAATACCAGACCGGTACTTAGCAAGGACTTACCAGAAGGACCCGGAGGGGCTGCTGTGAGATGCTGATGTTACTGCATCGGCAGTGGTGCCTCCTCCTCCTCTAGCTTTCACAGGCAAAAGGCATTATTTCTGGGACACCTTCTTTACCTGACCAAGTCTCCTCCTTCAGACGCCCTCAGGCAGCCTTCTCTGGAGTACTGTCCCGACTGCATTTTCAGTGAAGGGGATGGCGTGTGTGTGTGTGTGGGGGGGGGGGGGGGGGCGCCCACACACGCGCGTGCAGGGGGGTGCATAGGGCTTCCTGAGCAAGTAAGGAGAGCAGCAGATGTCACACCACACATGTCCACTGCCACGCCCCCAACCCCCATACACCCAGTCACCGTGTAGAACATCTTAGGGGTATCAAATTGCTCTTTATTTCAAGTGCAGATACTTCCTGGGTTAAGTCTACAGACCATTCTTCAAACCCTTATCTCATTTGCCTTCTCACCCTTTAGCCGAGCACAGAAGAGGGAGACAGGACATGGCAGAGCTAGAGAAAGAGGAGGAGGAGGAGAAGGAGGAGGAGGAGGAGGAGGAGGGGGGAGGAGGGGGGGGAGGGGGGAGGAGGGGGGAGGAGGGGGAGGAGGGGGGAGGAGGGAGGAGGAGGGAGGAGGGAGGAGGAGGGAAAGAGAATCGAGGGCTGGGGAGGAACCTGCACCAACACTATCAGACCCACTTATTTCCTCTTTCCCTTCCACCTCTAGCCTCTCCCCATTTAGGCTGAATTCCGGGAAAACCCCTACCATAGAGCCCTTACTTAGTGGCAAATATATGAAAATAATGTTCTTTGTGCTCTGGTCTGAGGTCTGGTCCGCACTTTAGTCACTCGCTCTGGTTTCAGTTTCTGGCCGACAGCTGTCTGCCCAGGTCAGTCTCTCACTCTCTTGTCACAGCTTCGGTGGCCAAGGCAGCATGATTCCTTCTGAAGCCTTCCAGCCTCAGCCCACCAAGGTTTAGGATCCGCCTCTCCTCTACGGGTCCTTGCTCGGTGAATCCCGGCCCGGATGCAGAGCACGAGGTACTGGTCCACGGAGACTCCGCGCCCTTGAACCCAGTGCCTCTCTCCCCTGAGAAGCCAGATGTCAGCGGGCTCCTCTCTGTCCTCCTCGAGCTCCTTCCCCAGAAGAAACTCTGTCACAAACGCAATCATGAGCATGGCAAACCTGTTTATACCAAAGAGGAGAGGAGAGAACTTACATCAACTGCAGACGAAACCCTGTTGGTCCACCCTGGATGTTTCTGTTCTCCCAAGTCCCGTTTCAGTGCGTCCTCCGCCGCCTCACAAACATGCCTGCAGTTCACTCCTGCCCCAGACCTCCGGGCAATGTCCAGAGAGAAAGAAGTCCTGCCTGTTATGTTTCAGGAGAGAAGTGGCTGGTGAAAAGCATAGATCTGAGTACGGATTGCCTGGGTCAAGTCCTAGCTCCGATACTTCGTAAATGTGTGAATTTAGGCAACCGACCGAACTTCTCTCTGTCCTCATCTATTCAATGGGGGTAAGAGTATTGCTGCTGACCCTTCAGGGTCAGGGACCCACACCAAGGTCCTTCTGCCCAGCGCTGTTTGATCCAATAGAACCAGGTTCGGTAAAGAGCGGAAGCCTTATTCTTTGACCAAGGAGTGGAGAGGGGTGAGCTCACGCTTTCATGGCACCTTCTCCCTGACGCGAAGGAGCCCCCTGTGTTTCTAGGCTGTGGCGCGGAGGGAGTACATTCTTTCAGGCACACGCACTTATTCCCCTGTCACACTCGGTCCTTTTGCACATGGTGCCCCATTGCCATCTTGGTTTTTGTGCCCAGCACCTTGGTCTTTGCGGTTCGGAATGCTTTTCAGTTCCTGTTAGCAGGCACAGCTCATGACATAGTCTAGGTGTTGAGAAATGTGGAGGGCTTTGGGGTGAGAGCCTGGTGACAGTATCGACCACAGAGCATTGCTAGGAGAACCAAATGAGATAATATAGAAAACTGGAAACAGAACCGGGCCCACTGCCAACGCCAGACACGGTGACACACTAGTCGTTCTTACTTTAAGGGTCTACTCTTGGTAGATGGCTTATCGCTTAGCAATCACTGTTATCCCTCTTGGATCAAACCTCCAGGCCAGGCACACTCCTTCCATGGATGGGCAATGGTCTCAACCAGAGGATTCATGGTGAACGAAATGTCCTTTATTAAAATAGCTTAAGTCAACCAACTTACCTTCTTTCCTTTCTTCCAGCCAGAGAAATTCTTCCTTGCAACTTGTTTTTCGCTTACTGTCTCCTTTTGGGCTTCCCTGGAGCCCTTCACCATGCATTAAATCATGTGGCATCATTCCATTTTTCCATGCAATTTCCCCATTTCTTTTCAGTATACACACTGCGTCCCCCCTTCCCCAAATCAGTCCCAGTAAGGGCCCTGGTTCCTGGCTCTCCCTGTGTTCCATTTCGTTGAATGATTATGGCATCAGCATATCTCAACACATTTACAATTTTAAAAGAATCCACAAAAACATGGGGCAATACAAGTCACAAAAAGTTGTGAAGTCAAATTTTTCTAAAGATAACTATCCAGTTATGCCTCACAGCCCAGCTACAGTGGTAGTATTCAGCAAGCTTTTATGCTCACATGGAAACGGATGTATGTACAAGCTTGTAAACATATATTAAGGGAGACCATGAGTGGAAAACAGGCTGCACTGAGAGTGAGGGGAGCCAGGTCTAACCCCAACGCTGCGGCTGAGCAGCAGGGTGGTCTGGGAAGCTATTTATACCTGCCTGAGCCAGTTTTGCAGATTCCGTCAGTGTTTCTCAAAGTATGTTCCGCAGGTCACCTACATCCAAATCAATGGTTATACTTTTTTAAATCTTTTAAGTGCATATTTTGGGCCCCTTCCAGAATCACTGAATCAGACTCTGGGTATGGAAACCAAGAAGGATGATGTTAACGAGATCCCCAGGTGGTTCTGAAACACACTGAAATCTGAGAAAATTGGGCTGTACGATCCCCTCCGACATGGTATAGTTCCCTGCTCAGGTCAAAATTTGATTTCTTTGGACCCAAAGAAGCATCGCAAAAATCACTGAGCAGCACCAGGAGGAATACGTTTTTCATAATACTTTTTAGGAACACATACTTACCAAGCAATTTCTACATGTCAGACACTGTTTTGGGGATGAATCACTCAAGAGATAAAGAGACCTGTCTGCATGGAGCCTGCTTTCTAGTGTGTGGGAGCAGCTATTAGTAAATATAAACATAGGTGAGTGACACAGCATGTCAGGTGGTGATAAGTGTGCTGGGGAAAAATAGAGCAAGGCTAAAGGGTCAGGATGGAGGAGTGTTAAAATTTCTCCTAAATCACATGCACCCACAAAACCAACTGATAGATTTATTACAAAGGCCTGACAGGTGGGCCCAAATGCACCCTGAGGTGGACCTGGGAAATGTAGTAGATCCTATTGGTGCCCCTCCCAGATCCCCTTTAGGGCTGGTATACCTCCCCGAACTCCTTCAAACTCTCCTACTCCTCACTCCCCTGTTCACACTCTTACCCCCTGTCCGTGACTTGGTCTCTGATTATGGATGGCACTTTGCATCAAGGAGGGGTCAGCTTGGTGGTGTGATATTTGCTCTCTGAGCTCCCTCGGGGACACCACATCCTTGCTAATTTTTCTGCCGCCCCTTGTCCTGGGAGCATTCTCTGTAAATCACTTGCACAAGAATCCCTGCCTCGGGTTCTGCTATTCTTGGCCTAACACAGCCCGGTCCCCCCACATAGGATAGGATACTCACCTCCGTGGGGTTCTACAGACCACAAGGACTGAGGGTTGTTATGGCTCACTTCCCCCAAATCTTCACCCTCACTTTCTATTTCCTATTCCGAGCCTTCTGGGGGCCTGGCATTGCCCTGCGGAGAGAAGCAGGCGAGGCACTCAGAGATGCATCCCTGGTGTCTGCTCTGTCTCTCATCCCTTGACTCCCGCGGCCACAGGCATTTCCTGCCACGGTCACAGCATGGAGCGACCGTGGTGGGCTCGGGGACACGGCACAGCCCAAGGCCCTTGACATCACACGCTCAGACACACTCCGTTTTCTGTCAAATACCTACTACTTGAAAAGAGCCACACTTTGTGTACAAGCAGCTGACTTGAAAATAAAGCTCACATGACTTGCACATCAGTAATGCATTTTTGAAACATCTGACATTGACCTATTTCTGCTCAAATAAATGAACCTTCCCATGCGACTGCCTCTTTGAAGCAGAGACGGGGCGGGCAGGGGCCGCGGGGACGGTGCCAGAAGCATGTTCCAGGGTAAGGCGATATGCACATGTGGCGCCGGTGGTTTCTGTTACAGAGAGAAGAGGCCCACTTCTGCGTAACAGACTCCACTTTTCACGTTCGCCACATCAGAGGTGGCGTTTTTAATGATGCTGATGGATGCTGGAGCAGACATTCTCCACCGTCTGACAGCACGACATTCTTCAAATAGCTGCAAGAGTAAAAAATGCTTTGAGGGTTTTCTTTCAAATAAATTTTGTAATGTAACTTTTCTTTGCTCCTGGCGGCAGCGGCGGCAGTGGTGGTGATGGTGAGGCAACAAGAGAAAAATTAAAGGGGCCGTCGATGGAAGCTTGCCAGGGGCCTCCGTGATGAAGGTCACCTGCCTGCCCATCTCCGATGGCTGGGACCCGGCTGTGCCCACAGGAGGGTGACGGTGGGCGCCTTGGACTGGCAGCTCCCGGGAGGGAGGCCTGAGCCCCTGGCTCCATAAGTGCTTGATGAGCGTGGTGTCCAACAGGCAGAATGAAAACAAACAGTGCCTCGCTGAGGGCTCAGGCCATGCACTCTGGTGGGGTACCTGGCTGGGTAGAGGAGGAACTGGTAGGACTTGGAAGAGCAGGAGGAGAGATGGTGACTCACCACCCAAGCGTCTTGATTTGAGGAGTTTCCTGCAGGCAGGAAGAGCTGCTGTGTTACTCACGGGCCACTTTCTCCTGTGCTACTCGCAGGCCCACAAAGGAAGCGCCTGAACCCTCCTAGCTCCCCCTCTCGCCTCCTCCCCCTCTCTCGCCTCACCACACAGAGGGGTCTAGCGTGTTGCTCAACCTGTGTGCACAGGAGAAGCACCAGGGGATCGTGTTAAAATCAGACGCTGACTCAGTAGCCTGGCCCAGAGCTGAACCCCATGCAGATAGCAGTGACCTAGCCAGTTCAGACCCAGGCCACACCGAGGGGCGGAAAGTGGCCTCGTGAAGGGTGAGAAGGGTGCTGTCTGTCTTTCTCTGGTGACAGCAAATCTCCAGTATCATTCCTGGAAATGAGCCCAGTGATTGGGTGCTGCTGTCCATGCCACTGATTTCCTCTCTATCCATCACAGTCAGGCAAGCGCTCACGCTCTGGCCCCGTTCCTGCCTCCTGTGCCTGGACCCGGAGCAGCCCCCCGCCACCCCCCCACCGCTGGAAGAGCATCCAGGGGACACAGAAGTGTAAACAGACTTCTCCCCTCCCCCGTGATTGCAGCTCCCCGCTGCGTTAGCAGCAGCGCTGGGCCAGGCAGCCTTCTCAGCGGCCTGGAGGCGGGCTCTGCAGCTGGGCCCCTCCTCCTCCCTGGCGGCGTGGGCTTGGCAGCAGCAGCCACTCCAGATGAAAGGGCCATTTGCTTCTAAACGGCATAAATTGCGCTTTCTTTATTGCTCTCATAACAGGGGCTGCCCTAAAATGGGGGTGGAGGCCTCCCAGTTTGCAGTGTCTCCTGATTTCCAAGCCTTGCTCAGTTCTCACAGCTCTTGAGAGCTCCCTCAATTCCAGCCTGCCTGAGTGGGCACCAGAGCAGAGGATGGGTGGGGGTGGAGGGTGCTAATTAGCCCAGAAAAGCAGCCTTGGCAAGAAGCCGCAGGGAGGGGAGTGAGGGGTGTGGGGGGGAGGCCTGGTCAGGTGGAGCACGCCCGTGCTGTACCAGCTTAGGGCTTGGTGAGGATGGTGGATGGTGACTCAGGGATCACAAGGGAACCTGTGTAAGGTGCTGTTTAGGCAGCAACCAATATCTGCCTTGAGTCACCGATGGGTGTTTACTGTGTTATTAGAAGGAAGGCAGGAGCCATGATGATCTCTGAATAGGGGGAGACTAGTTGACACAGACATGAAAGCTGTCAGGTCAGAATAAGGCACGTCTGTCAGCTTCGCCTCTGGGACTTCGTGTCCTTTGATGAACGCCGCAGAGGACGGAGCAGATGCAGGTGGCTGTTCAGAGCAGCCTAGCATTGATCAGAGCGCGCTCCTGGGTGGGGAGGGGAGTGGGCAGATTGCTTCAGGCTGGGGTAGTGGCATTCTCTCGCTCTTGCCGGCCACCTTAGCTCACCAACAGGTACTTGAAACTGTTCACTCTGGAATTGACTTCTAGGAGGCAGGGCTGGGCTGACAGGTCCAAGAAACGAGATAGACATACTAGTACCTTTCCTGCCTGGGCCCTCCAGGCTGCACTGCAGGCACCCTCAAGGGCATAGGTTTGGACTAGGTCCTGGGGAAAAGGGCCTTTAAGTAGGTGGGGGTGTTAACGTGTGTAAAGAGCTTAGATCAGCACCCAGCCTTATGGAAATAATAGTTACAATTATCAGAAGCTCCAATTCACTCTGGCGGTGCCCTCAAACCCATCTGGAGTTGACTGGCACCAACCTGTCAGAAGTAGCCATCTTTCCCCAGCTTCTGTGAATCCGTCTCCTCTGCTCTGTCATCATCAATGTTTGTTTGTTTTTTTTACTGATCTAATAGTAAACATTTTTCACTGATTTATGTCTTTAAAGAAAACATGAAATTAGAATGGACTTGGAGCTGCTCTCTGAATAGTACAGGAAGTCAGCTATAGCTAACGCTCTGGGACTTACACATAATCTTTGGCGTTTGCCAGCTATGCTGTGACGTAGGTGGTGATGGGCACATGCACTGGAGCCACGCCGCCTGGGTTTTACTCCTGGCTCCTCGTGTCACTAGCTGTGTGACCTTGGGCAACTGACTACCTTCTTGACTCAGTTTCCTTATCTGTAGAATGGGGAATAATAAGAGTCCCTATCTCAGAGGGTCGTGGGGAGGATTCAATGTGCTCCTGTGTGTAGAGCACTTAGCACAGTGCCTGGCATGTGATTAGCGCTCCTGTATTGCCTCCCTTTGGAGATGCTGGGTGTCATTGGTAACATGTCTACCAGTAAGAAGAAGATGGGGAACCACTCTGCTAGGTGGTCTATTGGTTAGTCCATCAGTAAATTGGTCAGTGAACTCAAAATCCCCAGTGCAACTGCACACAGAGAAATTTGGGGGAGGCTCTCAACTGTTCCAGTGTCCGTTCTACAGGGGTCTGAAGCAGCAGCGTGTAAAGCTTTGGAGATGTAAAAATGTGGGTAGAAAGAAAATCGGTGAGAGCCTTTGTGTAAGGGTGTTCATTTGTCACATTTCCTGGCAGCACAGCACCTACTGAAAACTCTTCCTGTCTTTGGAGAAAGTCCTGCCTTATGAACCCAAGGTAGAACTCTGAAAACATTTTCCCAGGATCTCTTGCAGCTAAAGCACAGGCACGTGAGCTGGGCTCCACGAATCAGACACCATTCACTCCCACATGAGCCCTCTCTCTGAAAGTGGTATATGTAAGAAGCTAGTGCCATTCAAAATCTATTTTCCAGTGAAGGTGGAGAAGGAATTTGGGAAAGTGGCAGTGACTGAAAGGTCAAGTTCTTGGTGCTACTGAAGGTAGTGGCAGTTGCAGTAAAGTAAGTTCCTGGTTTAAGTAGCAGCATTGCAAATTGTAGCATCCCAGTGCCTGGTGACCATGGTGACAGAGCAGTTCTGCAGGATGGCTATGAGTGCTGTTCTTCAACATACCACCCAACCCTGTTTCTCCTGATAATTCCGTGAGCTACCCAATACCCTTTGCAAAAGGCCCTTTTCTACCTAGCCTCCCCAAAAAAGAAATGTAGTAAAAGAAGTGCAGGTTGGTACCCTACAGAATTCATCAGTAGGGAGGGCATATCCCTGGAAAGAGAATGAAAATGTGGTAAAATAAACATAACGTAAAATTTACCGTTTTAAGTGTCCGCTTAGTAGCATGAGAGTGTATTCACAGCATTGTGCAACCACCACCAATATCCATCTCCAGAACTTTGGGAATAAAAATTGTTAACATGGACTCATGTCTTTGGAGAGTCTAGGTTTCAAGGTCACTTTCAATTCAAGTCAGTAAGCACTCACCCTACGTTCTACAGCACGAGCTCCACGTTCTGTTGCTGATTGCTGCGTTGCCAGCATCTAGTAGGTGCCTGAGAAATAGTTGTTAGCTATGGAGTGGTCACATGGGATATTCTCTAGTCCGGCTCTTGTGCAGTCTGAATGGGGTGTTGGCAGGTGTATTCACTGCCTGTGGATGGGTCTTCCTTCAGTGAGAAGTGTTGACTGAAGGTCTAAAGCAGCAGTTTCCAGCCTGGGCACTCCTGTTCCCTGGCTGGGGCTGGGAGTGGGGGTGGGGGGAGGGAGGGACTGGAAAGGCTAATGCAGATTTACTTTTACCTAGGATGAAGCTAACAAGGTCTACTACAGCCCCTCCACCCCCCTGTGGCTGGAAATATGACAACATTTATGACAGTGCCTCAGTTAGCTTCCACTTCTTAGGAACTCAGACAGGTTTTCAGTGATTTTTGCAAGAAATGTGTGTAATAATCCAATATTTGGTGGTGAATGAGTTGGGGGACCATTCAGGCATTTATTCAAGAGTATGTATTGAGCCTCTGCTTTGTGGCAATTCTCTTCTGGGTATTGAAGACTCGGACGCAAATAAGACAGACACACGCCTCATATCTAGAGCTTACACACGGATGGGGAGAGATGGAAATTAAGCAAATGTCAGATGGACCTGGTAGGGAAATGCTAGAAAGAAAAACAGGGCTGGGGAAGGCTGGAGAGAGTGACTGGAGATGTATGTTAATCTTTTGTACAGTCATCACGGAGGCTCCCTGCGAAGGTGACATTTGAGTGGGGACCCCAGGAAAAGGAGGGAGGGTGTCACACAGAGAGAGAGCTCGGAGGTGGAGTCGGCCAGGCGGGTCCCAGGAACCACAGGGAGGTCGGCCGGCAGAGTGGGGTGAGGGGAGAGTTGTAGGCACGAAGGTCCAAGAAGCAGCGGAGGGGACGTGGGCTCTGGAACGTCCTGAATGAGTATTGCAAGGCACACAGACACACCTGCTCCGTCTCAAATGAGATGTTTTCCTCCAAGTGTCCACCATCCTGTAGGGCAGCGGCTCTCAACCTGTGGGTCGAGGCCCCTTTAGGGGTCGAACGACCCTTTCACAGGGGTCGCCTAAGACCATCGGAAAACACATATATAATTACATATTGTTTTTGTGATTAATCGCTATGCTTTAATTATGTTCAATTTGTAACAATGAAATTGGGGGTCACCACAACATGAGGAACTGTATTAAAGGGCCGCGGCGTTAGGAAGGTTGAGAACCACTGCTGTAGGGCAAGGGAACCACCAAAGGGACGCCCCCCTCCCCCCCCCCCCTGCTTTTTCCTCCCGGGCGTTGGGAAGTTCCCTCTCTTGAGTCCCAGCTGTCTGGGTGAATCACCCATTTTTGCTCTCTGCTTCCCAGGCCTATGCTGGCTTTTCTGCAGCGAGATGGAGACCGTTCGTCAGCCTCTGTGAGCCCGTAGCCTCCCCCTCGGTGCCTGGCGTGGGCGGCTGTGCGGTCCGTGAGTGGGATGCGAGCTTATCCATAAAGTAAGGACGTGAGCGTGAGAAGAAAAGGACAGATCTGAATGGAAGGACAACGGGGGAGAGAGAACTCCGGTCAATAAGCCGGGGAGGAGTGGAGCGATGGAGACGGCAGCACAGCACCTCCCACCCCCACCGCAATGTTTGCTTGTATTTCCGCCTCAGAGCTTCCCATTAACCTCCCCGATATGAAGTGAAAAGAAAAGACTGCGGGAGCTGATCAGAGAGCGTAACAAACACAGCGGGTGCCCGTGTTCCGGCCCCGCAGGCCCACGCCTGTGGAATGTGTCAGATTTGAAACCGCACGTGGAGCCAGCGCCAGGCGTGGCCCCACCCCCCGCCCCCCGCCTCCTCGCACAGCAGAACGTCTGATGAAACACAAGGGGAATTGTACTGCTTTCTTTCAGCCTGTTCTCTGCTGACACAAACCATGCTCTGATATCAAATGGAAACGAGCGGAATCAGCATGGGAAGGGCCGTTCTTGCTGCCTGGTTTGTATTCTCAGTATCCCCACGTTTCCTGGTCCTTTGTCAACTCATTTGCTTTTAATACCCAAATGTAATAGCCTGAATCCTCGCTCTGCGTGACTGAGAAAACCAGTTCCCTCCGGATAATTCTAAAGAGGTTGCCAAGCACTTACATGCCTTAAGTGTTGCTTCTCACGTACCCCCAGACTCCCACCCCGTGGCACCTTCCCCGGTTCTGCCTATAGCTGTCTCCTCACTCTTCCTCATTCTACTCCTCCCTCTGCTCTGCTCCAACCCCAGTGTGAACACTGGTCCTTCCTCTATTCTCCCCACTTAACTCCCTAACTGAGCTGGTGTGTGTGGAGGCAGGGGTGAGAGTCAAAATATTTAACAACTGCAGTGGCCCAGGTGCCGGGGTGTTTTTCAGCATCTCAAAGGGTTCAGGAATCTGGAGAAGGGCTGCGAGTAAATTAATAAAGAGATAAGCATGAAATATAAATTTGAAAGGCATTTTTGGGAGCCAGAGGAGACCTAGCTTCAGTAACCAAGTTCCCTGAATCTCTGAACCCCTATCTTTTTATTAACACAAATTGTCCTAAAGCAGTGGTTCTCAACCTGTGGGTCGCGACCCCTTTGGGGGTCGAACGGCCCTTTCACAGGGGTCGCCTAAGGCCATCAGAAAACACATATATAATTACATATTGTTTTTGTGATTAATCACTATGCTTTAATTATGTTCATTTTGGGACAATGAAAATACATCCTGCATATCAGATATTTACATTACAATTCATAACAGTAGCAAAATTACAGTTATGAAGTAGCAATGAAAATAATTTTATGGTTGGGGGTCACCACAACATGAGGAACTGTATTAAAGGGTCTCGGCATTAGGAAGGTTGAGAACCACTGCCCTAAAGCAAAGCAGATATACATATCAAAGGTAAGGTTTGGTATACAGTAGGCATTGTCAGATTGGGGGAACTGCCTTTGGCTGTCAGGCAGCAGGCACTAATATATGCAAATCTTTAGGTTTGGGGAAATGCTTTCAGCTATTCCAGCAGGCAATAATATGTATCTTCTGCCCTGATGAAGCCTCAAGGTCCACCAACCTTTTGAGGAACTTCTTGCATTTATGACCTGCTGGAATTAGCCCCCAGCACCCACGCAGTGGCCAATCAGTCCTAAAGGTGTCTGCATCTGGGGAGGTTGAGGGTGCTGGGGCTGGGGCCAGGCCATTGAGGTAGGGATGGGGGAAGAGGCTCTTTTCCAGAAATAAATATTCTAACACCGAGTGCAGCTGTACAAGGGTGTGCTCTCCCAATAGTCTCGTGCAACAGATTTGCTGAAGGTTATTGGGGCAACTTTAAAACGGTCTCAAGCATCACTGTGGGCCTGTCAGGGATGCCCATTAGAAGCCCCACCCTGGTGGCCTCTCTCCGCGGACACCAGCCAGCAGCCCCAGTTCTGGGTTCTCTTCCCTTCGAATGGAGTTCCTTCTCAAATGTGCTTTCACTCTCAAGTCCAGAACTCTTCCTGAACCGAGCTCAGACATTCAGAGGGAACACTGGCAGTCCCTTCACAAAAATGACCAATCACGCTGTCCAAGGATGCTACCTTCATCATTTTAGTTCATTTATGAAGAGCGACTTCCGCCAATGGCCCCTCATTTTTGCAAAGTGCCATTGAATTCCTCCGCAGCAGACAGCTTGATCCTCAGGGTGAATTCTGCCCCCTCCTCCAGAGCCAGGGGGACAATTTGCAACCATCTTTTCAAATAGCATTCGGGGTTTTCTGCCTTAGATATGGAAAGCACTTAGCCAGTCCTTGGTAGAAAATAAAGGCTGAGTAAGTGATATTTTTGTCCATGACTCTCTAGTCGCACCTCTTGGTAGTTATTGAAGAAATAGATTCATTTCTTCTCTCATCTGTGCAACCAACACACATTGAGAGCCAACTGTGTGCTAGGCGCTATGCTTGTTTGGGGACAGAGGATAAAACAAACAATAAAAGACAAAGATCCCTACTCTCGTGGAATTTATGATTTAGCAGAGGAGGCAATCACAGAATAAATAAAACACACAGTATGAGAAATAGCAATAAATGCTAAGAAGCTGAAAAGCGAAAGGTGAACAGGTAGTGGCGAGGGAACTTTATGTAGAGGTCTTGATTGTAGAGAGATTTCGTAGGATTTTAGATAGAGATTGAGAGAGGAGGTATCGGAGAAGATGACACTTCAGTGAAGACCTGAGAGGGGGGATGGGTGAGCTATGCTAATATCTGGGGTGGGGAAGAGAAACCCATGGCCACATGGCAAGTAAAACCAATGACATGAAGAAACTCCAGTTTGTAATAATGACTGAAATAAGGACAAGTGCTCTTGGTGGGTCCTTGGTTTTTTCCCTTCATTAAATGAGAAAGATTTATTATTTTAAAGGAAGGAACTACTTTTCCTCACTCTCAGTGCTTTTGGCAATCATCACATATTTCCTTCCATCTCACCAAGCTAGAGGAGGGTAAATGCCTTCAGCCCGGGCGGGGGGCGGGGGGGGGGGGGGTCAGACTATTCCAGTGATAGCGTGTTTATTTGTTCTTTTGGTGCCTGCTTTTTCCCCGGTGAGTCCATCACAGACGGCAAATCAATTACGGGCTGCTTTTATGAGCCTGAACCAGGTACAGCTGTCCTGAATAAGTTCACATTGAAATCATACAAGAATGAAAGTTTGCTCTCACATTTCAGAGCATGTCTGCTTTGGGTAGTTTTCTTAGCTCACACTCTGTTGCCTGTAACAAGTGTTTAGATTTAAGCTGATAAGAGCTATGAGAAGTGATCAATAGTTTAGAGGACTTCAAGGTTGAAAAACAGTTCTGCCCGCGCCCCCTCCCCCCCCGCCCCAGCAACTCATGCTCCTGCCACATCTTGTGTCTTTTGCATTTGGAGGTGGCATTCTTTTTGTTGTTGTTGTTAATCCTCACTGGAGGATATTTTTTCCATTGATTTTTAGGGTGGAAGGGAGGGGGAGAGACAGAGAGAGAAACGTTGATGTGAGAGAGACACAGTGATTGGTGGCCTCCTGACCAGGGCCGGGACGGAGGTACGTGCCCTTGACCTGAATCGAACCTGAGACCCTTTCGTCCAAGGGCCGGTTCTCTAACCATTGAGCAAAACCAGCTATGGCTGGAGACTTTTTTTTTTAAACAGAAACCACTGTGTCCTCTCCCTCTTATTCTCCCAAAGGAAGAGAAGAATGATCATCTATGGTTGTGGTAGTTGCCAAAGGAACACCAAAAGCCAGCTTCACACTCAGGAGAGAATGCTGCACCTCCTCTTCGTGGTTTCGGGGGCTCTACACAGAGAAACTTCTCTAGTAACAAGCCATAGAAATGACCCCTGAAAGTATAGGCTTTGGGGATGACACTCTTAATAATAAGGCCCCGTGGATTTCATTCTCAGGGCAGTAGAGAGCTAGGAGGAATTTAAACGTAGGAGAGGGGTGAGGTACTTTGGCCACTCTGGCTTCCCTTCCACTCCCCTGCAAGGTATCCACTGCTCCCTGTCCCTGCCTCACCCCCACCAGATTCTGAGCCCCTCTCCTCAGATCCCTCGATTTTTAAGGTTACTTGCAATTATACGAGATAAACATATGTAATGGAAGACTGTAATGGTAGTCGAGGCCTTCAGACAAGGGCTGATGATCTGACTACAGAATTGTAGGCATTGGCCAGGGGCAGGAGAGAACTGATGTAACATTCTTTAATCATGGGCTGTTCTTCCAACTCTGATCACACACCTCACAAAGGATCAGACTGGTCTCAAAGGAATCCAAGCACACACCTGGTGCCCACTTTCCTGAGGGGGGACCCATAGCACCATCCCCAGGTGGAGGGCAGGATTTGAATCCTAGAGTCTTAACAACAGCAGGGATCCTGGAGTTCCCCTGAGCCATGGCCTGCATCACCCAGGCTCCTCGGAGGGTAGGCTCAAAGTGCTTCCTTTGTTATTATTAGATTTGAATAATTGGCATCTCTCCGTGTTTTCCAAGTCTTGATCACCTTCTCAGAGGAGCAGGTGAATGGAGAAAGAGCCAGCAGGGTTCAGGTAACCCACAAAGTAGACACCTGGTTTTGGAGTCATCAGAGTGGTCTGGATTCCATTGTCACAAGAAATAAACCTAAACCCTGAATGGCTGAGCTGAAATTCATGGCATTATCTCCCTCTTAGTCTTATAATGGATGGGTTTTTCCCTATATAGCTTCAAAACTCCTCTATATCTTTGAAATCTTATCATGTGGCTGCTACAACATATCTTTTGAATTACAGAAACTTCAATGCAAAATAAAGCAGTCAGAAGGAGTTGCCTGCAGAAGGAGTCAGGTAATAGCGGGTGCATCTCAGATTGCCCAGGTGTACCTGTCTTTCTCTCCCACACACATCCTCCAGTCCCCTTCAAAACATCAGCCTCGACCTGGAACCGTGGGACTCCTTAAGTCACCTGTGTCAACCAACCCTTCAGCCCCGGCTGACCCCATTTCCTGCCTGAGCCTGCCGAGCCTACAACAGCGATGTTCCCGCCTGCGCTGTAACAAGTTAAATGTCACCCTCCGATGTTTACCTGCTTTGAAGTTTCCCGGCTGCGGTCTATGGGGAAACTTTTCTGTCTCCATCACACTCCTCCTCACGCCCTGTTCTGTGTGCGCGCAGGCCCTTCTAGCTGTGATTGCGCATTTCTGCCCTCACATCCTTTCAGTGGTGGGTCTCTTAGTGTCTTTACTAACAAAAACAGCAACGATGCTAACCCAGGACTTACTATGAGTCAGACACCCTTCTAAGCACATTCGGGTAGATAAGCTCACATCACCCTCACACCGAGCATTTGAGGGGGTTGCAATCCTGAACCCTGTTTTACAAACAAGGCAACCAAGGCACGGAGAGGTGAAGGAGCCTGCCCATGGCTGCCCGGCTACTGAGAGGCGAAATCTGAATGACAGGGAGCTCACTCCTCCGCCTGTCATTTTCGCCTTTGGCACCTATCTCCTCTGCAATTGCATTTAACCAACACTTACTACTCAGGACTGGAGATATTGAAAGCCATGCCCCGGTCTAGTAGAGGAGGCACATGGGCACATGATAACCTGGAGTGCTGCCCGGGGCAGTGGAGGCCGCGCACGGGGCTGTGGGATGCTGAGGGTGGACACTGAGGTGTGTGTGTGATCACGCTGTAAACAGGAAGTTTCTCTCCCACTGCCAGATATTTGTGTGTGTTTTTAAATATATATTTTTTTATTGATTTCAGAGAGGAAGGGAGAGGGAGAGATAGAAACATCAATGATGAGAATCATTGATTGGTTGCCTCCTGCATGCCTTCCCCCACTGGGGACCAAGCTCACAACCCGGGCAAGTGCCCTGACCGCGAATCGAACCGTGACCTCCTGGTTCATAGGTGGATGCTCAACCACTGAGCCAGGCCGGCAGGGCCACCGTCAGATGTTTTGTTAGCTTCCTTCTGGCTCTTTCTCAGTTTTTAAAACTTTCATTTTCTTTACCTCTTGCCCCAGGAGAGCAGTTTTTGAATTTAGCTGTGCATTAAAATCGCCTGTAGTGCCAGCGGCTGGCTGGTGTTCCTCTTGGCTATGTGGCTGACCCATTTCTTGGTCCCCCTTACACTCAGCTGTGGCCGACAGCGTGGGGGTGGAAGCAAGGCCTCCCTGGAAGTCCTCGTGCCGCGCCTCCCGTCTCCCAGGGTTCAGTGGGGGACTCTGGGTTATTCCACTCTACCCTTGGGTCTGAGAATCACTAACCCAGCACATTTGCCTTAATTGTGGTCTCATTACTTCTGCTATAGCAAAGTCACCTGGCTTGATATTTCTCGGGGGGCTTTGTTTTCATCCTTTAACTTTTAACAAACACTCCCTCAGCCAGTTTTTGCTGCTAGATTTAGCTGAGCAGATAAGAGCTGTGAGTGTCTGAGGGTCCTAACATGCACTGAAGCCATCAGGAAAAAACAAACACATTTTCTTTTCTTCTTTTTTTAAAAAATATGTTTTTATTGATTTGAGAGAGAGAGGAAGGGAGAGAGAAACATCAATCAACCGGTTGCTTCCCGTATCAGATGATGCTCAACCAACTGGGCCACACCGGCCAGGGTGAAAAAAGCATATTCTTCTCTCTCAGGACTAAAGGCATGTGGTACTATATGAGGGCAGAGATACTGGGAATGGCCCCACCCAGAATAATAAAAGTAAGAAATAATATGAATATAACATAAATAGATAAAACAGCTATTATTTGGATAGAATTTAATAAATATATACATATGTGAATACAATACTATTTGAGCATCTAGTATATACCAATCACTTTACATGCAGTATCTCATTTAATTCCAACAACAACCCTAGGAGACCGGCATTATTATTATTACCTTATCATGCAGAGGAAACTAAGGCACAGAAAGGTGAAATCATTTGCCCAGGGTCACATGATAAGGGAGATGAGCCAGGATTGAAAGGCCATCTAACGCCTAAGCCCACAGGACTAACTTACGTCAGGGCCTTCCCACAGCTGCCCAGGCCCCAGACCCCTGTCCCACAGCCACCCTGTCCCCCCTCCCCCCAGTGGCTCCTTTTCAGTCCTGACTAGGTTACACTCCCCTTGCCCACTGCTCACCACACTTCCTGTAATTAAACTTTACTCAATTTGAACAAAACCCCTGGACCGGGTGATTCTCCCTGGCTTTCTCCACATAGTTTGAGATTCCCCGTCACCATGGCAACCAAATTCTTGGATGAAACTAGATCCCTGGAGATAAGGAAATGCAGGGACTAAGGGATGAGCTGTGAAGGTCCCCCTGGCTGGTAGGTGGTGTCCTCAGGCGGTGTCCACCAGCTGCAGGAATTTTCTCCAGCCTACCCTCCCTCACCAGGGCCATTTTAGCCATTAAGTACCCTTAAGGGTCTACAAAAACGTTTAAACCTCTTCTTGAAAAAAAAAAAAAATTATAGGAGCTCCAAAGTAGGAAAAGAAAACTATAAATTGAAATGAATGAAGGTTGGATTAAATGGTTACAAAAATATCACATTAAACTTTATTTTAGAAATACATTTGGAATTCATAAAAAATTCAGCGTGCTTGAACACAATAAGGCTTGTTTTTCTTACTTTGCAAAGCTGTCCTCGTGTGCATAAGGATTGTTGAGAAATCATGGCCAATCATGCACTGGATGTCGTTCTTGGAGGCGAATCATTTCAAAAGCAGAATTGTGAAACTCCTATTATCTTACCTCCAAAATAACAAATAGTGTTGGTTCAAGTTGGCCAGATGTTGACAGTCTAGCCCAGGGGTGGGCAAACTTTTTGACTCGAGGGCCACAATGGGTTCTTAAACTGGACCGGAGGGCCGGAACAAAAGCATGGATGGAGTGTTTGTGTGAACTAATATAAATTCAAAGTAAACATCATTACATAAAAGGGTACGGTCTTTTTTTTTTTTTAGTTTTATTCATTTCAAACGGCCGGATCCGGCCCGCGGGCCGTAGTTTGCCCACGGCTGGTAACCTGTGGATTGCTTTCTAATACGTTGGATATGATGTGGGGTGGGGCCTCCCAAAGGAGCTCCTTATCCCTTGGAATCATGCCACCTTCACAGACTCAGGGATGCAAGATGCAGAGGTGAAGGGTGGCCGGGGAGGAAGGGGCCCAAGAGGGGGGACAGGGCTCTTACAGCTCTCCCAGGTCTAGCCAATACCAGGAAAGAGTGGCCGTGAATGTGCCAAATAGATTCCAGCTGCCTTGGCTGGAAGCGAGCCAAGGAAAGCCCGCACCCCATTTCCCCTTCCCCGAAGGAGGGAGGTTGGGAGACTTTTACTTTTTAAAGCGGAGGAGGCGCGTGAGAGGGGCTGCTAAGCTGCGTGTTATTCTTTCCCTTTGGGGACTGGGGAGCCGTCCTTATCCTTATCGCCCAGTGCTGGCCCGAGAACTCCGGGAGGCATTGCCAGTTCACATCTGTTTTCTTATCAACGTCCTGGACTGGAGGGAGACCCCAGCAGCCGTAGTCTCCCCCAATCAGGACTGTGCAGGGAGGGCCCTGCGGCCTGTGATAAAACCCCATGGCAGGAATCAATCAGGGGGCCGCCTTGGTCCTTCGTCTCGGCTGCCAGCCCCTCTTGATAAGGCGGCACAGGGCCAGCGGCCCCCTGGGTTCCATGGCGCAAACCTCTGACGTGAGAGTCTCGGGACCTTGGTTTTCTCACCTGAAAACAAGGCTAGTAGTTCCTCCCACTTTTCCATGAGAGAAACTGTGGGCCACAATGGGATAATGGATCTGACATGGCCTGAAGCCAGTGGTTCTCAACCTTCTGGCCCTTTCAATACAGTTCCTCATGTTGTGACCCAACCACAAAATTATTTTCGTTGCTACTTCATAACTGTAATGTTGCTACTGTGATGAATCGTAATGTAAATATCTGATATGCAGGATGGTCTTAGGCGACCCCTGTGAAAGGGTGGTTCGATTGCCAAAGGGGTCGCCACCCACAGGTTGAGAACCACTGCTTAAGCCATTTAAAGATTTGTTACTCAGTGTCGCCTTCAGACCAGCAGCCTCAGAATCACCGGAGAGCTTGTTAGAAGTGGGGACTCTCAGGCCTGTCCTAGGCCTGCCCCAGGCCTGCCCTGGCCTGCCCCTGACCTGCCCCGGCCTGCCCCTGACCTGCCCCTGACCTGCCCCAGGCCTGCCCCAGGCCTGCCCCAGGCCTGCAGAAACTGAATCTGCATTTTAAGAACATCCCAGAAGCACAGGTTTAAAATAAAAAAGAAGGAACTTTTATCATTTGCAACAGCATGAATGGAACTAGAGAGCATTATGCTAAGTGAAATAAGCCAGTTGAAGAAAGATAAATATCACATGATCTCACTCATATGTGGGATATAATGATCAACATAATTTGATGAACAAGAATAGATCGGGCCGAAACCGGTTTGGCTCAGTGGATAGAGCATCGGCCTGCGGACTGAAAGGTCCCAGGTTCGATTCCGGTCAAGGGCATGTACCTGGGTTGCGGGCATATCCCCAGTAGGAGATGTGCAGGAGGCAGCTAATTGATGTTTCTCTCTCATCGATGTTTCTAACTCTCTATTTCTCTCCCTTCCTCTCTGTAAAAAATCAATAAAATATATATATATATATGTATATATATATATATAAAAAGAATATATCAATCTAGAGACAAATGGTAGGGGAGGGGGGGTTAGCGAGCAACCAAAGGACTTGTATGCATGCCTATTAGCATAGCCAATGGACACAGGCACTGGGGCGGTGGGGGCTTGCCCGGGGTGGAAATGGCTGGGGGTTGCGGGTGGGGGTCAATTGGGGAAAAAGAAGACATGTGTGAAACTTTAGACAATAATAAAAAAAAATCTGCAAACCGTACCTTGTAAGGTATGACTGGGTGGGTAATTTGTTGAACCACTGTTAGCTCTGTGAGGTCAGGCCCTAGGCTAAATTGTACCCCACTGGACCCCACATACAGTGGGCACTCAATTCATATCTGCTGAATTAATGAATAAGCCTTACATCCTGTGTGACCCCAGAGGGTGATAGGAATAGACAGGACACTAAACCGAGGCCCCAATGAGACGTGCCATCTCCCTGGCAGGTGGGGCCCTGCCTTTGGCATCTGTTACAATGCCCAGGGCAGTGGCTCAAACTTCACGGTGCATCGGGACCCCCTGGAGGCCCTGTGAAAACTCACTGCTGGGCTGCACCCCGAGTTTCTGATTCAGTGGGTCTGGGATGGGAGGGAGAACCTGCATTCTAACAAGTTCCAGGTGATGTTGAGGGACACCCGCCTCAAAAACATGACTTAGGGCAGTGGTCGGCAAACTCATTAGTCAACAGAGCCAAATATCAACAGTACTTCAAAATAGACTCGCCCAGGCCGAAAACCGACTTCTGCGCATGGGCCACAAAGTTTCAATCGCACTGTACGTGCGCGCCCACATGTGGTATTTTGTGGACGAGCCACACTCCAGGGGCCAAAAAGCCGCATGTGGCTCGCGAGCCACAGTTTGCCGACCACAGATCTAGTGCATTGATGGAGCCAGAATATGAGGCACTTGCAGTGACAAAAATATCAACGAGGCAGGAAGGCATTTTCAGACCGAGGGATGTGGCAGCTAATGCAGGCCCTGGTGTCCTTCTCAGGTGGCTGGGGCGGCCCGACAGGGGCCGAGGACAGGAGGGCCAAGGGAACAGGGGGTGAGTGGTGCTGGTGGGACCAGGCTATAACTGGGCTCAAAGGCAAGGTGCCCGGCGCTGGCTGTACATCAGGGTCACGTGTGTCACGCGAAAGGCTCCAGTTTTCCTCCCCATTCCCAGGCCTCTGAACCGCCAGGGGTGGGACTCAGATATTCGCTCAATACAATAGCCAGACAGGCACTCTGGGTTAGTTGCTACCAACCAGGACCATCAGCAGTAGCCATCTCCTCTGTGCCAGGCCTGAGCTAAGTGCCTTACAGATATCGTCTCATCAAACGGTCACAATGGCCCATGAGCCAGTGCATAGTTTCTATTTGCTGCCGTAACAAATCAACATACAAACTTAGTGGCTTAAGCTAAGAAATATATTACCTTACAGTTTTGAAGGTTAGAAGGCTGACACGGGATCACTGGGCTAAACTCAGTGTCCGCAGGGCTGCGCTCCCTTCTGGACGCCGTAGGGGAGAATCCATTTCCTCGCTCTGCCCAGCTGCTAGAGGCCGCCCACATTCTGGGGTTCACGGCCCCTTTCCCCACCTTCAAAGCCAGCAGCACGGCATCTCGCTGTCTTTCTTCGGCAGCCACATCTCTTTTTCCTCCCTCTTTCTCTTTAAGGACACTGGTCGCACTGGGCCCACCTGGATGGTCCAGGATAGTCTTCCTATTTTCATGTCAGGTCATTAAGGATCTTCAGTCCATCTCCGTATGCACAGGTTCCAGGGATTAGGCCATGGGCATCTTTAGAGGGAGAGGGGGCATCGATCTGCCTGCCACAGGAAGCACTCTTGTTTCCCCCTCTGGGAGATGATAACATTGAGATGAGAGAGATTAGGGCATTTCCCAAGGTCTCACACCTAGATGTGTGGCTGTGTTAGCCTGGGTTCCCCCCAAACCAGGGCCAAACCAAAGACAAAGGCATGCCCTTTATTGGGGAGTGAGATCCAGTGAGTGACAGACCAGGAGGGCAGAGCAGGGGGTGAGGGAGAGTTGCAAAGATGCGTTGTCCAGTTGGCCATCGCCTGGGGACAGATTGTCGGTGAGAAGGGGGAAGGTTCCAGGTTGCACATGCTGAGCATCAAGCAGGTTCCGGCTCCCATCCCCCGAACCCCCTGCACCCCCCCCATGTCCCCAAAAGCCCACTTGGTGATGCCAGGCTGCACTTGTGTGAAGCTGGTTGGCCCCACTTGGAACTGGATCCTGAAGAGGCTGTAATGAGAGATAGGTGAGGTTGAGAGACTGAAGAGAGGCACAAGGCAGCATATTAACCCACCTGCCTCTACCTGGTCACCACGAGCAACATGGACCCACCCGCAGTCATCGAAGGTCCAAGCAGCGGGGAGCCCCAAGCTCCCCGAGAGTGCTGCCTCCCATCCTGACCGCCCTCTGCTCTCAGGAGAACCACTCCTCTCGGGAACATTCTCAGCCTGCAAGCTCCCCATGCAGACATGAGCATCGGAGCGTTTCCCCGAGACTACAACCCCCACCCCATGGATCTGCCTGTCCCCGTGGGCACAGGGCGGGGGGCGGTCGGGGGAGAACCCCACCCTGTCTGAGCGCTCCTCGTGGTCACACCACACCTATAGCTTCATAAACAGGCCCAACCATTTTGGAGGGCAGTGCCGTGACGATGACCAAAAGCCATGGGAAGCATAAACCTCTAATTTTGTAGGCATTTATCCTGAAGAAAGGATGAAAGAATATACACGAAAGCTATAAGTGTGTTCAGCTCAGTGTTGATTATAAAGGGGGAATATCGGGAACAACTAAGTACTCCTATGATGGGAACCCGCCAGCTGTGGAACAGTGTTGTAGGATAAATATTGACACGGAGACATGTTTACAGTACAGCTTTGCCCTCTTATTGCTGGTCTGAATTTTTGACATTTTTATGAGAGTGTTTTGCTTATTTTTTTTTTTAATTAAAAATAAAACCCATTGCTCTCCCCTGTGCCACCCAGCTGACTTGGATGCGCTGACCTTGGTTGACCCTCCTGAGGTAACTCCCACATTTGTGTCTCTGGCCCTGAGTTTCTCTCTGAGCTCAGACTCAACCATTCATCTACCCACTTGGGATTTCCACATGACCAGCTGGAACGACCTTAAACTTCACATGACCCCAGATGAATGCTCGATGCCCTCCTGCCCCAAGCCTGCTCCTCCACCTTCCATCTGCTGAGTCATCCTTGACGCTTCTCTTTCTCATCCAGACTCCTCCCCCCCCCCCCCGCCCCCCGCCACCACCACCTGCCATTGTTCTGTCATGGGGTCTTATTGACTTGACCTCCAAATTCCTCACCGTGACCTGCCAGGCCTGATGCTCCAGCCCCTGCCTCCCTCTCCACCCACCTAGTGTGACTCCCGTGCTTGCTTCCCTCAGCTCAGGGCCTCAGTCCAGAGGCTGAGAGGACCCGGATCTCTCCACCCGGGACCAGGACACCAGCTGCTCCTCACCCTGTCCCTCTGCCTGTGAACGTTCTCCCATCCAGATGTCCCACCTGAGAGAGCTCCTCTCTGGTCCTCATTCAAAAGCAGCCCCATCTGTGATTCTGTGCGAAGGCACCGTCTGTAATCACACAGACAGTGCTGGTGTGGCCACCAGGGCCTCGGCTCAGATGAAAATCCAGTGGGTTCTGTTCCGTTCCTCTTGTTCCTCATCTCCACAGAGGTGTCCAAGTCCCCTTGGTTTAGAGGGACTTACAAGTGCCTGGGACTCTTGACAAGGTGGAGAATTATGGAGCGGGGGGTGGGAGGGATCCCCACTCAAGGACAGCCCAGCTGCTCCTCTCCCTGGTCCTCCCCATAGAATGTCCCTCTAGGGCCTGGCTTACCTGGGACCTTAGCTGGGAGAGGATGCAAGCTGTGTGCATCCGAGGATCTTCCTGTGGCCCCGACAGTCCTGTTTCCTTTCGTTGGTGTTTCTGCTCTGGTGTGTACTGACCAGGTGCCCTAGTGAGAAGGAAGATGGAGGTGGAAACACATAGAAAACAGGCAGATCCGCACTTGCCATGTAATTCTGCCCCATCCCTTTTTACTTGTGTGTTTATTGGTTTATCATTTGATACTCTGTACCTGGTTGAACTGTGCCCCCCCCCCCCGCTCCCCTCCCCCCCCCATATTCTATCTACCTGGAACCTCAGATCGTGCCCTTTTTTGGAAATACTGTCTTTACAGGTGTAATTTGTTAAGATGAGGTCAGATTGATTTAGGGTGAGTTCTAAATCCAATGTGACTGGTGTCCTCATAAGGAGAAAGAAATGTGGACAGACACACAGGGGTGAAAGCCGTGTGAAGACGAGGCAGAGATCGGAGTGAGGCATCTACAGGCCAAGGAGTGTCAAGAATGCCAAGGGCTGCCAGCAACCAGAAGAAGGTGGGAGGGGCAGGAGGGATTTTTCACTAGAACCTTTGGAAGGCGAACAGCCCCACCAACACCTTGATTTGGACTTCTGGCACCCACAGCTGTGAGACAACACATCTCCGCTGTTGTCAGCCACTCGTTGGTGATACTTTGCTATGGCCGCCATAGGGAACGAATACACACCCAACAAGACTCTAAGACCCTCGAGGGCAGGAGCCATGTCTATTTTGTCCACCGTTGAACCCCAGTGTCTAGCACAGTGTCTGGTGCATAAATGGTCCAAAATAAGGAAACAGCCTGAGCAGGTGCAACTGAAGCAAGAGGGAGGAGCAAGGACCGAGGTGATCCATTTGGTCCCACGGAGAAACCCAGCAGCAGGAGAGTGAGAGATTGAGCGTGGCTCTTGCTTCCCGACCTCACTTTCAGATGCTGCAAAGACTATTTTTGGTGAATGCAAATCATAGCTGTGGCCAGTGTCTCCAGCCCAAGGCCACAAGAGCGGGGCGCTGAGCCTGAGTTATAGTCGTAAGAGTTTATTTTAAAAGTAACCACACCTGACCTTCAGGCTCAGAGGCCCGCAGACTCAGACTTTCCTGAGGGCCACCCCAGCGTGGCCTGCTCTCCTCAGCAGAGAAAAGCCACCAGTTCCACAGTGGAAGAGGCCCTTGGCCTTCCCTCCACCGCAGCTAAGGAATGCCGCCCCCTCCCATCTGTCGCCTACAGGCCGAGCGCTTTCTGGCACGGTGGACACCCACAAATCACAAGCTGTTGCTCTTGGCTTGCTCCAGTTTCTCAAATTAAGTAAGTGTGAGCCTGCCGTGCAGCCCGCAGGGTGGGGTTGCTGGGGCCCTGTGCTCTCCCGCAGAGCGGGCACCTTCTCACCCATTTGGGAGAAGGGGCAGGAAAGAATTGGTCAGAATTGATGGACTTTTTAAATTATTATTATTAATAATTATTATTTGCTCTTCCTATTAATTGAGCCACAAGTAAGCAGCAACCAGCTGTCCATGGGTACAACATAGGTTGTCAAAGATCTGGGTTCTCCCTTGTTTCAGAAATCTCTCTGTGTCCTGGGTTAAGAACACATTTCTCAGAGGTTCAGCGGGGATTTGAGAAAAATAAGGAAAAGCAGTGTTCACCTGGGGGGACTCAGGGTAGTGTTTTGTTTTCCATTTTCCCAAGCTGTGGTTTTCTTCTTTAATCTTGACATCAATGAAGAATGACTCCGACACCCTCCATGAAAGGAAGGAAAAACCCCGATTTGTCACCCAAGCTGGGCTTCCTTGGGGCGCTGTGTGTTTGCCCCACACCCACCATGAGAGCTGCCACACCTGTTGTCTTCTTGAAAAAAAAAAAAAAAGGAACCGAAAACACCACACATCTGATTCTGAGAACATCAAGGACCAGGGTAGATTTTTACTGAAGGTTTCGAAGGAAGAGGAGAAAGAGGTCATATACGATGCCACGTGGGGCAATCTTCTTTAAAATCGTCTTTAAACATGTCTTTCTTTACCCCAGAGTTCCAACCCTTACAATGGCTGCTCCATCTCTCCGTCATCTTCATGTTCCCACTCTTCGCCCTCTCTCTTTTCAAACTGGTAGCCTCACATGCTCTCCTTCCAACAACCTCCTCTTTCCAGCCTTTCTGCTGTCTGAGAATCCTTCAGCCGCGTATCTCCCGCAACTTCTCTTATTTGGCCTTCTCTTGGCCTCTCTGACTGTCCTCGCTACCTGTCACGCCGCACAACCCAACAGCTGGGCTCGCTGAACTAATAAGATCTCCTTCCTTCCTAGAAAGCATGTGGTTCCCCTTCACGAGTAGAAACCTTCGGTGGATGTAAACAACCACACCTTTTGTTGACAGATATGACACTGGGGCTTTCTTGGCTGGTGCCATTTGATTCTCCCCATCTCCTGTGAGGTGAGGGAGGCTCCGAGGTAATGTGCGATAGATAGCCAGGGGCAGGAGATGGCCAGGACTTCAGTTCCAGTTCCATAAAAGGATCAAGGATGTATGAGATAATCCTGGAGCAAACTGAGATAGTGACTTGTGCTGAATATCCAAAGAGTTTAGAAGGGCATCGTGGGCACAGTCTGGAGAAGTCTTAGGAAGCTCCAAGGATGGACCTAAAAGGTGGGCTGAGTCTGATCAGGTGAAGGGAAGGGGAGCAGGTATCCTATTCAGGTGAATCAGAAGACTTGGGGGTGCATGGTGCAGCATGGTGGGAGACACGAAGGAGAGCCACCAGGTGAGCGGCTGATTTCTCCAAGCACATACCTAAACCAGTCTTACTACTTTAAAGTTGAACTTAAACTACAGCCCTCCTGAAACTTCTCCCATTTTCATTTATGGTCTGGCGGACAGACAGGCCATCCTCCACTCCCTGAGACTGAGCTTCCAAGGACTATTAGTTAGGTTGCTTGATTGGATCTGGGCGTGCATTTCCCACAGAAACAGTTATACCTGGGGGTTGGCATAGGTGTAGTCAGGCTAAAACATGTGTGTGTTGAGTTGGGGTGGGGGTGGTATATGGATTACTTTAACATGGTGTGGTAGGTAAACCCTAAGCAAGTAGAAAGCGTTGTGAAAATTTAATATTTTTCAAATGAATTCTTTTTAAAATTTATAGAAAAGTCATGTTTCTGAGATATTCCATGGGAAGTTTATGAGAAATTATCCTCCCCTTCCCTCCCCCCCTCCCTTCCCCTCCCCTCCCTTCCCCTCCCCTTCTCTCTCTCTCTCTCCCTCCTCTCCTTTCCTCTCCCCTCCCCTCCCCTCCCCTCCTCTCTGTCCTCTCCTCTCTTTCTCTCATTCTATGTGACAAGCCATTTTATAGGTGATGAGAACACCATGAAGCATACAATTTCTGCCTCACGAAACTTATAGTTGGGGGTGGGGATAGACACATAACAATGGTTAAGTTCATAATGAAGTGAGTCTAATTGTGGATAGTGTGCTGGGCTGCATATCTGGCGCTTTGGCCAGACGGGTCATGCTGTGCTGTCTGTTCCTAAAACACATAGATAGGAAGGTACTGACATCAGGCCAGGCCTTGAGATATGGTCTCATGGCCTCTTCCCAGCATGCAGGCCTTCTTTCTCAGAAGGTCCGGAAGTCTCATTCCAAATTTGGGAGACAAAGGACTGGAAAAAGTATAAATAAAGAGAGTTTCCTCCATATGGGGGGGCCCAGAATTTGAAAGACACATTTTTCTCTGGGCCTCCACAAAATTGAATAATAAAATGTAACTCTTGTAGTCAGCGCTGCAGTTCAGCCTCTGCTTCGGCGGGGTGCTGTAACTGTAGTCAGCTGGCCAGCTTAATAAAGGCTCTTAAATTTAAATTCTGAGTCGGTGGTCTATCTCGCTGAGTGAACCCATAACAGATAGTGTTCCAAAGAGGTACAGCAGTTAACAGCACTGAGCAAGCCTGGCGGTGGTGGTGAGGAGGGGAGCGCTCAGCACGGCTTCCCTTCAATGTGGCACTAAGCTGAGACTTAGCAGATAAGTCAGCCAGGCAAAAAGGAAGAAGGAGATAGAAGAGCAAGAGTATTCTACACAGAAGGAAGAACCAGTGCCATGTCACCAGGGCAGGAAAGAGGATCACATGTTCTGGGAACTTGCTGGGAAGAGTGAGCAAGTGGAGTGCACTGTGAGACAACAGGAGCAGATGGTTGGGTGCAAGTCTGGGGCTGTTCACAGTGGGCAGGGCTCCCAGTGCCTCTGAGGAGAGCTGAGTCTTCAGCATTAAAAGGATAATACAGTGGGGCCTTGACTTAAGAGTGTCCCGACTAACGAGTTTTTTGAGATACCAGCTGTCTCTCACGATTTTTTGCAGTGAGTTGACAGAGTAATTTGAGTTAACGAGCTCTTTAACAAGCTCGGTCTTGGAACGAATTAAACTCCGAAGTCAAGGCCCCACTGTAATAGCTTCCTCTTAGAAGGTTCTGTGCTGCATGCATTCCATGCCTCGTTACTCAATCCTCCTGACCCCTCTATGTGGTAAGCACAGTTTCTCCCCTTTTTATTTTGTTTTGTTAACCCTCACCCAGGGATATTTTTCCCATTGATTTTTAGAGAGAGTGGCGGGAGGGAGGGTGGGGGGGAGGGTAGAGAAAGGAGAGACACATGGATTGGTTGCCTCCCACATGCGCCCGGACCAGGGCTGAGGATAGAACCTGCAACCCAGGTATGTGCCCTGGACTGGAAATTGAACCCGTGGCCCTTTGATGCACAGGCCAATACTCTAACCACTGAGCACCCTGACCAGGGCCAGTTTCTTCCCATTTAACACGAGGAAACCAAGGACTAGAGAAATAAATGAATGGATCTAAGGCCACGCAGCCAACAAGTGAAGAAACTTAAACTTGACCCACGGTTTTCCTGATTGCAAAACCCTTGTTCTGAAAACTCTCCCCTCCTGCCAGCTGGCATCACCGACTCTTGCTGAGAGGGGCTGGGAGGTTGTCTGGAATGCTCTGAGAAGCCCCACTGAGCCCTGAGAAGCATGGGGTGGGGGGGCTAGAAGAAGGACAGGACGCTGGGGACTGGGGGCTCTGGCTGTGGCAGAGAATGGCTGGGGAGCACTCCGGAGGTGGTGGCGGCGGTGGTGGGGATGCACTAAGCTTGTTCACATGCATGAATCATCTGCAAGGTGAGGATGAGTCAGAGGCTGGCTGCGTTGTTACGGAAGCAGTGGGCTGGGTGCATACTCAACCCGGAATTGCGAGGGCTGAATTTTCTCTCTCACTGTGGATCAGGGGAGGCAAGTCAAGTTTGGGGGTGACTTTGAAGTGGAAAACATCTTCTCTAAAGCCTGCAGGTGACTTTGAGGATTGCAGGAGAGAGGTGGACCTTAGAGAACTTAAGTCCCGATGCGCCCAAAGCCAGGATGTCTAACTGGCGGGAGAAACCCAGACCTCCGCCCTGCAGGCTGTTCACCAACCACTAAGCAGCGCCGGGAGATTTAAAATTGGTCGGAGAAGGAATGTATCACAAAGAGAAATCAGGGACCTCCGGGCAGATCCTGAGGCCTGTGATTCGGAGCTCACTCCCAAGCCCGCTGAGTGCAGTATAGTTGGAAAACACCCAGAACTGGTTTTGATGAGATGGACATCGAGATTCAAAAGCAGGGACCATTGCAGAATTCCAGAGGAGGAAAATGGCCCCTCTTGGGGTTAACGCTCCTCCCTTCACTGTGGACCTAGGGGTGTGCTCCCCTATAATTTTCAGGGTGTCTGACCATGTCGATGGAATGCTTTCCACTTTAGTTTCACCCTAATATTAGTGATCCAGGCGTACTTGCTATCCAAACAACAAAAGGTAAGCTAGCAAAGGATGTCCATTAATTCGTGCAATCAAAACTTCCAAGAATGCCTTAGTCTCAAGCCTGTCTTCAGGCCCTGTTACATGTCATATACCAGTCCTTGGACTGGCCCAAACATCACAGTTAAGTATAGGAAGTCCTCGTGAATAACACTGTATTATATCCCTGAAAGTTGCTAAGAGAATAGGTCTTAAATGTTCTCCCCACAAAAAACAAAACAAAAAAGAAACAAACAAAAAATGGTAATTACATGACATTATGGAGGTGTTAGCTAACACGATGGGGCAATCATTTTGCAATTAAAGAGAAGATTAGGAAGTCATCTGGCCCGAGGCCCACAGTTGTTAGCAGCCATTTCTGTGAGCTGCAATAATTGGAGTCCCCTTCCTTCTCTTCAGAATCATCAGTTCGGCAAGGCCTGGGGATGGAATACTGTAGAGGCAGCCTCTGAGCACGCAAGGGGCTCCGTGTAACGTATGTACCTGAGGCCTCAGCTCCAGGAGGCAGTGCGTTCCGCGGGCAGGAGCTGGGCGCTCCAGTGCAAACCCATTGCCCACGTGTGACCTCGGGCAAGGCCTGTGACCTTTCTCTGAGCCGAGGTTTCCTCGCCTGGACAATAGGAACAACTCGAGCTTCCTCACTGCATTGCGGTGAGGATTAAATAAACAAGATGAAGGGCCAATGATCTTATAGATAATTTTTGGTATAGTGCAGATTTTTCCAAAACATATGGATATCATAAACATCACTAGATATATTTAATTAAAAAATACAGCGATGAGCATGCTAAGGCGTTTACTCTTGTATCTCGCACACAGAAAGCCAACACAAACCATCATGATTAATAATAAGCAGGACACCCCCTAGGATGCAGGCATGTGCAAGCACATCTGGGAGCTGAAGGGGCAGCCCACGGTGTCTCTATTTGCACGAGGGCCAATTCCGTGTCCTTAGAGACAGGTGGCTGCTTCCACCAAAGAAAGCAATACAAGAGTGAGCCAGGCAGAAGCTATTGTTTTTATGACTTAAGCAAGTCACTACATCTGGCCCATGCTTAAGAGAAGAAGGTTACTTTTTTTTTTTTTTTAGAGAAAGAGGAAGGGAGAGGGAGAGAGAGAGAAACATTGATGTGAGAGCGGAACATTAATCGGCTGCCTCCTGCACAAACCTTACCAGGGATAGAGCCCGCAACCTGGGCATGTGCCCTGCCTGGGAATCCACTGGCAACCTTTCAGTGCACAAAAAGACGCCCAGCCAACTGAGCCGCACCGGCCAGGCAGGTTTCACCTTTTAAATGGAGCATGGCAAAGAATTTGTGGACATATTTGAAATCATTATTCCAGGTGTTTACTCACCCATTTCAGAATACCCACTGAACCCTAATGCAATATTAGCAACATAAAAGACTGACTTAATTTATGAAAAAAAAATTTAAAATGCAGAGTCAAAGATAAAGAATACATATGTGGAGAGAGAGAGAGAGAGAGAGAGAGAGAGAGAGAGAGAGAGAGAGGAGAGAGAGAAAGAAATGGGAGCTTCCTAGTTTCTTGAAGGATTACCCAAAAACAGCTTAAGGGAACTGCAACAAAATAATAACTCCTATCTCAATAAGTGCTACTTCTAAAATCTATCTTTCAGAACACTGGCAGAGAGAGAGCAGGGCATGAATGGGGTCTGGTATTGCTCACTTCACTGTCTTTCCCTCAGAAGGTTTTGCCATAAGGTTAGGGTTTCAAGGCCTGGGAAGACTCTTAAGTTCAACTTGAGCAGAGCATCTCAGTTAGATCTAGTCCATGAAAACAGTTCCCTTGCTTAACAGAACCAAGCCGGCAACCCAATGCTACTGTCGAGCAGAATTGCAATGTGGGAGGTACTGATGCAAATGTGGACACCTGCATTCAACATTCCTCACTTGGCTTCAGCAGAAGAACAGCTACTCAAGCACAAAATGGGGATTCTGTCTTCTGAGCATTTGGCCCTGAGAGTCAGATGGACTGTGACTTCCTTGCTTTCAAGTGTGTCTCCTCTTAGTTTAAGTAGCAGAGTCCTCTTAGCAGGAGAGCGCTGTGTACCAGCCACGGTTGGAAGTGGTAGGTTTTCGATGCTGAGTGAAAATATTGCGCTGACAGCCCTTCGACTGCTTAAAGCAGTGGGGTTGTTTACTTGGGCTGGAACACAGCTTTGTGGAGGCAGAGAGTCGCGGTCCTATCCTCAAGGTTACCTAGCAACAGGTCTACACCATCAGCAGAGTTTCAAAATGGGCTGGGCCACAAGTATTCATTTGGGGGAATTTCCAGATGACAGTCTTGTTCTCACTCTGTCATCTTGCTCCTAAATTCTGAGTCACCTACCAAGACGCGAGAGTCATTGTTCAGTGCCCCCTGAAACTCTCTCCTCGAAAAAGTTAAAAAAGAGTATTTGTTCATTGCGTATGTTTCTTTGGATATTGCAGAGAGTTGGTTACTCGATCACTGAAAATATCTAATTTTAGTTTAATTGAGTATTATTCTGACAAGCCAGTTTAACATTCAGCAATGTGTACAGTGGTCATTCTATCAACAAAGATAAGGCATTTTTAAAATATACTTCGTCAATAAAAATGTTATTACCAGGGAAACACATCATATATTGGCATAAAGGTATGTTCTACCAACAACAGATTTGAGGGCATTGACATGATAAAAAAAACAACTAATTTATAATGTAGTCATTAAGTAAACAGTATGACGTGACTACCATGCTAGACTGTAGCTAGAAAAGTTAACAAAACATTTGCCACCTGCCTTCTAGAGCTTATAGTGTAGCCAGGAAGAGATAATGAAGTAATCTTAAATGTGTGTGTGTGTGTGTGTGTGTGTGTGTGTGTGTTGGGGAGGGGGGAGATAATGAGTGATGTAATGAGTGTTGGGGAATTGCAGTGTGTAGAGCAGTGGTTCTCAACTTTGGCTGCACATTAGAATCACCTGGGAATCTTTTTAAAATCCTGATTTCTGGGCCTTATCTCTGGAGGATGATCAAGATTTTAAAAAGATTCCCAGGTGATTCTAATGTGCAGCCAAAGTTGAGAACCACTGGTGTAGAGGGAGAAATTAAAGGAAGAGAGAGAGGGTCTGGAGATGAGAGTGTGCGTGGGGAGCAGGGTTCTCCGTGGTGGAGGGTGATGGTGGGCTATGCCGTATACCTTTGAGTCCTCCAAGAAACAAGTGCAATGCACCCTCTTCCCTACCAATAGAAACTGGGCACAGAATGGTATTTTGTGTAAAATTGTGAGCCTGTGTATCTTTGTGGTAATATTGCTGTTGACATCAGCCCTGTTTATCATTATTTATGATTTTTACAAGCAGCATTGATCTTATTATAAAGGGACTATTTTTTCTCAGAGGGTTTGTTGATTAATGTTTGTGGCAGTTAAAGTCTCAGTGTAGCCACTACTGACTTTGGTCACTTAATCCTTCTATCAAATGTTTTATTAGCCCCTTCGCATTATGCATTCAGGAACTCAGCGTTTAAGTGGATTTATGTTCAGATCAGATGGAAGGCTTGGGTTGGGAGTGATGTATTTTTTCTCTATTTCAGTCTTGAGATGCTCTTTGTGGATAAATTCAAGGTCAGCAGTTTAATATCAATTTTTTTCCAGTTTGGGTATATACAAAGTAGATTATTGATATTAATATATTGCCTCTATTGCCTCTTTAAGGGCATAAACTAAATCTTTCCATCTTGCTTTGTATGGTAACTTAGATAAATCATGTACAAAAGATGGTAGATGTATACCTTTTTTGTAATGATAATGGCATATTCAGTGTTGCTAATTACAGAGCTATAGCTAACATTAACTAGTTAATTCAAATACCAGCCACATTTGCTGAGTATTTCTAACATTTTTGAGGAAGCCCAGTTTAGGTTTATTTATTTATTTATTTATTTATTTATTTATTTATTTATTTTAATCCTCACCCGAGAATATTTTTCCATTGATTTTTAGAGAGAGTGGAAGGGAGGGAAGAGGGGGAGAGAGGGAGAAAGAGAGAGAGAGAGGGAAACATCAATGTGAGAGGGACACATCAATTGGTTGCCTCCTGAATGTGCCCTGACCCAGATGGAGGATTGAGTCTGTGCCCTTGACCAGGAATGGAACATGAGACCCTTCAGTCCACAGCCGACACGCTAACCACTGAGGGAAACTGGCTAGGGCCCCTACTTATGTTTATTTGGAATGTTTGAAATATTCTGTTCAAGATTACAATTACTCATTTTATTTCCTGTTAGTAATAGCTGGCTAGTATCTAGCTAGGATAGGTCAGGTAGCAGAGACAGAGAGGAAAGAATAGGTAAAATAGATATTATGTTAAAAATGATACAGTTGGATTATTGATAAACTGTTTGAATAAATTATAATAAATAAGAATCTTTTCACGGGTAAGGATAATGAAGACGTTAGACCAGATAATCTTTTTTTTTTTAAATATATTTTTATTGATTTTTTACAGAGAGAAAGGGAGAGAGATAGAGAGTTAGAAACATCGATGGGAGAGAAACATCGATCAGCTGCCTCCTGCACATCTCCCACTGGGAATGTGCCCGCAACCCAGGTACATGCCCTTGACCGGAATCGAACCCGGGACCTCTCAGTCCGCAGGCCGACGCTCTATCCACTGAGCCAAACCGGTTTCGGCAGACCAGATAATCTTGAGATAGGTGTGGCCTATCAATAAAATCACATACTTTTATATTTAAAGCAGAGAAAAATAAACATAGATGTTTCTTACTGACTCAATTTAGCCCTTGTTCTTGTCTTTGTGTCAGGTTCAGATTTCATAGCACAACGTGTGTTCTTGAGATCTGGGGTTTTCTCCAAAATGGATAATCAGCGTTTGTTTTCTGATGCAATGCCAAGAACATCAACAATTAAAGTTTAATTATTCATTGCTTTTCTTTTTCTTTAGCTTAGTCTCAACTGTGAAACTGGCTATCATCCAGAAATGGTAGATATTACATTCTTCCTTTAATATGTGAAATGCCCAAGGCATTATTTCTCTTCCAAAGATCTTTCACCTTATTCTCTTCAATGCATGTGTGCTAAGGGTTAGTTCAAGGTTTTTATTAATTTGCAGGAAAGAGAAATTATCCTCTGACATTTGGGCATCTTTGAAGCTGGACAGACCTGGGGTCACCTCAGGTTATACTTTATACTTTTGACTCAATACTTCGTAGTAATGTAACCTTGGACAAGCCACTTAACCGCCCAAAGCCTTCCTCCCTAATACGTAAAATGAGAAGAGTGATGGTACCTCCCATATGAAACTATTTTTAAGAATTAAATTCAAGTTGAGTGTTTGGCACAACTCCAGGAAATGTTAGCTATCATTGCAGGTACCATCACTAGTATTGTATGGGCTGAGTTGTCTTCCCATCCACCGCACACCAAGTTCATTCGTTGAAGTGCTAACCCCCAATACCTGAGAATGTGAGTGTATTTGGAGACAAGGTCATTAAGGAAAGATGAGGTCATGTGTGTGGGCCTTAGTCCAACATCACTGGTGTCCGTATAAGAAGAGGAGATTAGGATAAAGATACACAGAAGGAAGGCCACGCGAAGACACAGGGAGAAGGTGGCCATCTGCAAGCCAAGGAGAGAGGCTTGAGGAGAAACCAGTCCTGCTGACACCTTGATCTTGGGCTTTTAACCTCTAGAATTGTGAAAATTAAACTTCTGTTGTTTAAACCACTCCGTCTGTGCTACGGTGTTTGGGCTGCTTCTACATTTTCTTGCATTGGGGGGTGGGAGGGGGGAGCGGGGAGGAGTTCTGTCCTCTGACCCTCAGCTGCTGGGTGTGGGATTTGGCTAACCTGAGTTAGGCCTCAGATAAAATATAGACCCAGAGATCGTGTGGCGGTTGTGACCAAGATGCCCCAGAGCATGACATCCACAGCTTAACTGCTGGCCCTGTTATGTCGACACTGGTTAGAGCAGCAGGTGTGCGGGAGGGAGGCAGAGGCGACTCACAGAGGGAGCCTCATACCTCCACGCACTGCATGGCCGCGGCCTGTTTTCTTCGCCAAGTGGGGCGAAAGGTGTTGGTTGTTCACTGAATGTTATTATGGGAACAGAATCATTAACCACCACAGGGCTTGTTTCCTGTAAACCAGATGGGAGCGTGGTTTCTTTGGAACTGGGGTAATAATGGCCACACGAATGGCTGATGGCTCTTGGCGGACAACTCCTCTAAGCTGCAGGCACCTCTTTCTTTCTTTCTTAGCAATTTGGACTCCGTTGTATTCCTTCTTCCAAGCCTGTCCTTGTTGACTGCTCATCTGTCCTTCGCTCTACTTCCTTTCCTCTGGCACGGCTCGGTTAGGCCAGCTGTGAGCTGTGCACGGCACTGACAGCAATGAATCCAAGCCACTGGACCCAGCTGGTCCTCCCCAGAGGCGGGAGGCGAGGACCACCCAGACCCCTCCCCCCACCCTGGGGATTTCTGCAGCCAAACTAAAGCCCTGAAGGTTCCCTCGCTGATTACAAGCAACGTGTATTGTCATTGGAGGGGGAAAAAGAAGCCTAAATTCTTCCAACAACTACCCGGGGAATGTTCAGGAGGGTGGCTCTCCCTAAGTGAGACCGGGGTGTATGTGTGTAAGTTGCAGGTGGTAAGTACTGGCATTGAGTCTGAATCTCTGTGAGCATTTCAGTAGCGTGGTGAGGGGCAGGGCCTAGGTGAGAGTAAGTGCTTCCTTATATTTTGCATCTTAGTGGTCGCCCTGCGACAGCCACTCTCAGTTGGCAAAGGAGAATCGGGTTCTCAGAATCCCAGCCCCAGCATCACAGAGCAGAGGCAGGGTCAGAGCCAGGAACAAAAGCGTAACACAGTCACCTACGCTCATCCCTTGGTTTAAGCCTCATGAATGTAGAGCGGACGCCACCATCTCCTTTTGCTCAGTGCAGAGGTCTTGGGAGAGGCACTGGGGCTGGGCCCTAAGTCTTCCCAGTGTCACGATGCCCCACTATCCTCAGATCATGCCAGGAGGCAGCCACCCACCCAGTTGGTCTGCAGCCTGGCCCGAGCCCCTCTCGGTCGAGAGCATGATGGAGACGCGCCGCACTGTCACGGAGCCGGCCGGCAGTGTCGGCCTCGCCCGCCTCTGGCTTCATCGTTCTTGTATGTCACAACAACAGTTTCACTGAGGGAGGGATTTTATTACTGGGGATATCTGAGGGCTGCCGGAATGCTCCCTGCACTGCGTTTTCCGGAGGCCAGAGGAGCAGGAGGCCCTTTGTGTCTGCAGGAGTCACCTGGGTCTTCCAGCTCTGTGGCTGCTCAGCCTGTTTCCTCCTACAACTCACTTCCAGAACAGGAGGTGCGGAGAGCACAGGTTGAGGGTCCAAGTCTCAAGCCCAGATAGTTCCCAACTGGAAGGGCCAAGTTTGGAAAGTGTGCCCTGTGCCCTACGAGACTAACCTTGCCTGCCTCGCTCTGTAGAAATAGCTTGGCCTGATGGCAGCTGCTGGGTAAAATCTTAAAAGTTGACCTTGGGCTTGTTTGAGGAGTGTGCATTGATTTTACACTCTGTGCCAACACCTATTCCATCCTGGCCTGCTTGCACAAGAAGGCATTTCTGCGTCCTGGGGCTTGGCTGGGGCGACTGCGCTAAGGGAAGGAAAACCAAGGCGTTTTGTGCTGACCTTCCAGTCCGTGTGCCAGCTCTTGAGCAACTGTGAGAGGCCAAGTTCAGACGGCAGGCAATCCGTGGGGCTTGGAATTCCCCTAGAGGTTCCCGTGGGGAACCTGAGAGGGCTGTTCCCTACACCCCAGGCTTGGAGGGAGCAGGACGAGCCTGTGTCGACGAGGAAGGAGTCAGGTGGGCTGAGTGGAGTTGGGAGGGTGACCCCAGTGCCCACCTTGCTGGGGACGGACTTGGTAAGAAAAGCTGCCACTGAAGTCTGCCGAGAGGAGCGTGGCTGTGGCCTGCTCCCTCCACACATTACGTGAACTGCCCTGGGAAGGCCTTGGGGTCCTAAATGTGTGAGGACTGCTCCAGAGGGTGACTTCCCCATGTGTCATTCCCAGCTGTTCTGGTCACTCTCCCAGGACAGCTGTGGTCTGGGCCAGAGAAGCCTAAAAGTGGAGATGGGCTGCTCACAGGTCCTCCTTCAGGCGCTGGTGGAGCCCAGCTGTTCAAACTGTTTGCCACCTGGCCACAGGCCCAGCCACACCCCTCACAGCCCATGCAGCCCCCACCCAGACCCACACACCTGGAGTGGAAAGGACGCTGGGAAGACTTCTCAGTGGGGTTCACGCTTTGAGGATCTAAAGCCAGATGAGATGCAGGAATCTTGTCCATCTCCTTGCCCCGGGGCCCTTGGTGCTGATTTGTTGACTCATTCGTTCATCCAAGTAGAGCTCTTGAGACTGCCATGTGCCAGGTTGGATGCCAGGCGCCAGAGGCACACAGGTAAGCAGGCCATGCTGCCGCTGAGCCCACAGTGGGGGGAAGAAGCAAGCTGTCGTGATCGCCGTGCAGTGTGGCACAGGAGCGTGGTCCCCGTGCCAGAGGACACACTAGCCAGGAAGGGCCCCTAGTTCAGTCATGCGAGATCAGGGAAGGCTTCCTGGAAGAAGTGACAGCTAAGCTGAGACCTGGGGCTTAGTTCAAACCTGGACCCCTCTTGGTCTGTCTGAGCAGCCAACTTCGTATCCTTCTTGCAGCCCGGCTTTCCACATGTGCCACACAGCCTCTTCCCCTTGCTGGTCTTGTCTGACCCCATCCCTGCCTGCCCGCACCACAAGCCTCTTTTGTTTCTGAATCTTTATTGAGTGTTTACTCTGTGCCAGGCACTGACGGGAAGCTTTATAAAGCTTATAGCAACCCCGTGAGATAATGGAGTCAGTCTGCCTGAGTCCGGGCCCAGCTCAGCCACCATGATCCATTCACTCTTGGAGAAATTGGTCGACGTCCCCGTATCTTCCTTTCTGTATTGACAATGAGCCTAATAACAGTACACACTCAGAGTGCTGGTGTGAGGACTGGAGGAGCTCATATATGTAGCGTGCTCAGAACAGCATCTGGGATATAGTAAGAGCTACGTAAGTATGTGCTAGTGTTGGCATAGCCTCAGTTTTTATAGATGAAGACATCGAGTTTCAGAGAAGTTAAGGCATTTGTCCAGAGTCACACAGCTGGCAATTGTCAGAGGCAGGATTTGAAGGCAGGATCTCTGCATGCCCAGAGAGCCCTTTTCCTTGACGCCTCAGCTGTGTCTGCTCTGTGGCTACCTCTGTCACCAATTCTGGTCTGGTTCCACCTGCCTCTGTGTCCAAGTTTGTGACCTGCTTTGCTAGACTCTGCTGTTCCCCACTGATGGGCTGCAGCAGCCGAGCCTGTCCCGGCCTTTCACCGCCCACATCCGGACACTGGCACGCACAAGCCCACTCTACCTGTCCGCTCAAACTGGCCGAGCTTGTGCAGAGAGGGGACCGGGTTGCCTGGAGAAGGCAGTGTGGAGGGAAGGAGGCATCAGGAAGATGACTGAGGATGCTGAGGTGAGAGAGAGAGAGAGAGAGAAAGAGAGAGAGAGGTGTCAACGTGAAGGGAGGCTGGTAGGTAAAAGAGGGTTTTGAGTAAGAAGAAACTTTGCTCTGTGGAGGCCTTTAAGGTGACTGCTCAGATTACACTGACTAAGGCACTGAGCACTCATTAAGTAGAAATTTCTACATTTGCTCTGTAAGTTCTCATAGCCACTCACTGGGCCTGTGGGAATCTGCCCTGTGTAAGGGAGGAAAAGTGGCCTCATGAAGGTGGGCTTGACCAGAGGAGCGAGCAACTGGGACTTGGGATCTCCCAGTTCTGTGCTCACCCCGTGACCTTGGGACCGATGCCTGTGCTGCCAGAGCCGGTTTCCTCATCTGGAAACTAAGGGAAATTTTGCAGGTTTCCTCTGAAGGGTATTTTGAAGAGCTGTCATAGACCATTTTCCAAGTTCAACGTGTCAGATGGACAGAAAGAACACTGCTGTTTCAGAAAAATCTGCAACAGTTTTCAAATCCACTATTACTTCCTTCTAGGAGCATTTTCCTAAGTAGGAGCCTGGTTAGTTCCGACAGATTCAGTACTGCGTTTGTCCACTCCTGGAAAACAAAGACCAAAGTTAGTTATTTATTTAAGCTTTATTTGAGACATTTCAGCCCGTTATCCTTTTAGCTGGACCATCGAACCGACTCTCAGAAATGAGAACCAGCTGACGAAATAAATAGTTGCACATGGAAAAGAAGCAAGACGCGCCTTTCCAAAACTAATAATATTAACAAACTTCCAAGGGACACATGAGCCATACGTAATAAAAATTGGGGGAGAAAAGACATAAAATTTGAATTAGGACTCTGAGAACAGCTTGGTGGTTTATTTTGTTGTTGTTTGTTTGTTCTGTGTGTGTGCGTGTTTTTTGCTAGGAATCTGCCCACCCTTTTTTTCTGGCTCCTTTCTCTTCCGATAGCACCATTTATTCAAATTCTTTTTGTAATGTCTTTAGCCCACAGATTTAGATCCTGGGATTCAATGTCTTGCCTGGACTCCCAGCGCAGCCTGTCAATAGGAAATTTATTTAAAAACCTCAGTAAGTCATGTGACCAGGTGTAACTGGTTCGAGCTAAACCCATAGGAAGGATGGTCTTGCTCTCAAAATCAGTTCTCTGGCAGGGCTGCCTTTGAGGCAGATACAGTGACATTGGACTGCACACAAGGGCAGACCCCAATCTGGGTGGCAAGGCCAAGATTCACAAAGCCACGCATGCCTGGGGGAGGCGCTGGACCTCCTGGGTCCACTCCTTAAGAGAAACACCCATTCTAGGTCTCTGGATTGTCCCACATCCAGTGCAGCCCACACAAGGCCAACGTTCAGGTGCCATTCACCAGCGTTTGCCGGGCTATCATTCACTATCTCTGCTTTCCAGTGTGCTGGCGATAGAAATGCCGGCTGATCCCTGAAGAGCCACAGTCTTCATCCAGAGTCTAGAGCAGGGGTGGGCAAACTTTTTGACTCGAGGGCCACAATGGGTTCTTAAACTGGACTCAGAAGAAGGAGCTGCGGCCGTGTTTCCCGACGTTGCCGTGTTAACACTGCTCCTGGTGAAGGAGTGGAGGGGAGAGCAAGAGAACCCTCTGCTCTTTCAGCTCCGCGGGCCGGATGGAACAGCCGAACGGGCCGGATCCGGCCCGCGGGCCGTAGTTTGCCCACGGCTGGTCTAGAGTCACTGTGGAGAAGCAGCTGACCAGTCAGGGACTAATGTCTGCGCTCCCCCCACCCCCCCCCACCCCCGCCAACCCACCCTGGGTGACTAGTTCTGTCCCGTGAAATATGAGCCTGAAGGATGGGACACTGTCTGGCTGAGGTGGCTAAGTAGCCGGGTGTCTTCCCTCATCCTCTCCCCACCGTGTGTCCCTGAGGGGCAAGGGCCCGGGTCCCGAGTCACTGTGAGGAGAAGCCCAGGGGCTCTGCCTGACCCGGACTGTCTGGCTGGCGTTTCTGTGAGCAGGACATAAACTCTGTGCGTCCCGCTGCTCGTGCGTGGGGGTGCTTTATCCTAGCCAATGCTGAGCTACTGCCCGAGCAGCGTTCCCTAAAGCAACGTGTCTCCTGATAAATGGATTTCCCCCAGGGCCTCTCTTTCTCTCTGTGCGGCACACACCAGGCCTGCCCACCGGCCCGTGGCCTGGTTGGAGCCTCCGTGTGTGTCTGTCCCTCCACCCTCCCAAGCGGAGCCTCTCTCTGTGAGGAAACAGTAAAGCGTGAGTGGACGTTAATGGCCTGGTCTCTCCGTCAGACTGTTCAGGTTTGAATCCCAACCCCACCGCTTGCTAACAGGTGAAGCCTTTGGCAAGTGGTTTCCCCTTTCTGCGTCTTCAAGTCTCTCTCTGAAACGGAGGGATGGTACCTTGCAGAGTTCGCCATGTGGAATCCATGGAACGCTCTGTGTAAAGTACCTGGCACATAATCAACTCAGCAAACACAGCACTTTTGTCGTTGTTATGCACTGAGCCCGCTCCCGGGGAACAGAAATGCAGGCGGACTGAACCGGGTCGGCACCACTGCTGTCTTTTCTCCCCTCCTCTTGACTCCTCACCCCTATAACTTCTACCAGGAACTCACATTTTCTTCCGTAGCTGTTTGCATCCCTTCTGCCTCCGTCCCACAGATGTCACCCTACCTTCCAGTCTCTACCCGAGGTGCGGCGGCACATTTAGGCATTTACAGGCGCTTTGCGAAATGAGGAAGTAGGTGGAGCCAAAGGAAGCGGGCTCAACTGTGCGTTGAATGAACATTCATCTGCTTTGGCAGAGATTTGATCCTGTTCAAAAACTACTGTCCTAACGCACCTGCGCTGCTCCCCCTCGCCTCCCCCAGGCCCCTGTGTTGCAAGACCAGGTCCTAGGAGCTTTTGTGATGCAGAAAGCGAGAAGGATGGAAGGGTGAGAAGCACCCAGACAAACACTGAAGAGGGTGTCTCCCAAGATCTCAGGGGAAAGAGGAGCCAGAGCATGTGTGGTGTGAGAAGGAAACTGACGGAAGAGCAAAGAAAGGCCGAGCAGTACTGCCCGGACGTCTATCTCCTTATGCTGGTCAAGAAGCACCGAGAAAGAACTTACATTAAACAGCAGTGCTTTCCGGTGGCTGGACTGTCTTTCACGTATTGTGGTCTTGTGCTGAGACCGGACTGTGTAGGCCATGGCTTCCATAGGGCCATAATACGTCTTTGCATAGATCGACATTAATCTTATCATCAGATTCAGAATTTATTTGAGAACTTCAGTTAACATTTGCGCCTTTGGCTGGGCTATGCATCTGGGGCAACAGGTGTAGAAAGGCTGGAGGACCCCCACGGCGAGGCGGGCTTTGTTCTTTGCTCTCTAAATACTGAACGAGCAAAGATGGTGCAGGCAGCAGGAAGAGAGACAGACGTCCTTAACCCAAAGAGCCTGGAAAGTCCTTCTTTTGTGATGAATAAACCATCGCTGTGTTCTGAACATCTCAGCTGTTGGCATCAGAGCCTGGAGGGCTGGTCCCATTTCAGGTTCTTTTATTTATTTTTTTTTAATATATTTTATTGATTTTTTACAGAGAGGAAGGGAGAGGGATAGAGAGTTAGAAACATCGATGAGAGAGAAACATCGATCAGCTGCCTCCTGCACACCCCCTACTGGGTATGTGCCCTTGACCGGAATCGAACGGGACCCTTGAGTCCGCAGGCCAACGCTCTATCCACTGAGCCAAACCGGTTCGGGCCCATTTCAGGTTCTGATTAGAATTCAGCTTCTCTCACAGCCTGCAGGCCGCTGAGCCCTGTCTGCACCCTTCTTCCAGCCTGTTCAGAAGTGGCTCCAGCTGGGTGACCCCTCCTCTACCAGCCTCTCACGGGGCTACAGAACCCCTCCTGGAGGGGCTGCGTATCACATAGACAGGAGGAAGCTGCAAATCCCGCCGACTCACCTCCTCTAAGACGCACTTGGCTGAGCTGAATGGCTTCTCTCCCCTGCATGAGACTAAGGGGTGCAGAAAAAGATAATTCCTTAATCACCAAATAAATGCCCACTGGAAGTTTTCTTGTCATAAACACTGCTTGCCAGTTTTCTCCAAAAAGATAAGATGACTTCAACTATTATTTATTTATTTATTTATTTATTTATTTATTTATTTATTTATTTATTTCTGAGGTTTTACTCAAACCCAGCCACTAGAGCTTGAGTCAGTTATCCCCATTTCAGGCAGAGGCGTCGTTTTAGCTTGCATGGGAGAGCTGAACTGTGCTATGCAGAGAATTTTGTTGTCGTTGACATTGCACTTAACATTGGTGGGTGGCGTACACTGGCCCTGGGTTAACTAAGGGTTGAGTGAAGCAATCGCCACGTTCTCTGGCTGTCCAGCAGCTTTTGAACCGATCTTGTATCGAGTTGGGAAATTCCAGCTTTATGAGCCCTACGTTCACCGGGAAGAATCCAGAAATCCAGTCCCAGATTCTTCTGCAATTAGATGCATATGGTCTGGGTGCCCACAGTCCGTTACAGCGTCCGTCCGAGTGAGGACTTGAAGGACAAGGCTCGTGGTGGGACCCATTCTGCTGGCAAGGGGAGCAGCAGAGGTTTCTTCCGGAAGACATGGGACCAGTGGGCATGGAGTGGGGGGCTGGTGGCCCTTTTTTCCTGGCGAGGCAGCCACGGGGCACAGTGTCTCCATCAGGGCAGTTCTGCAGCATGGATTCCGGCGCTGATCTATGAGACTGGTTCTCCAGGCTCCTGCTGACTCTGTGAGTTAGCCAGTGTCCTTGCCATGAACTCCTTTCTGCTCCGAATATAGGGGAAGGCTCCAAAGGCTTCAGCAGCCTCACAGGCACACCGAGCCCAAGATGGACCGCACAACCGTCTCAGCCAGACCTTCAGGAGCCCCCTTTCTCAAGCCCAGTTCCTCCCAAATTTCCTTCCTTCCCATCAGACCCAGGTCTCCCATACTTTCCTCTTGCTCTTCTCCTCTCACATTGCCAAGCTAACAGCCACTGCTCAGGAAATGGATCAGTGAAGAAGTGGTCTGTGAACCCCCATGTGACCACGCCCATGTGACCATGCCCATGTGACCATGCGAGTCACCCTCAGCCTGGTTTCAAAGGCCCCGCCCATCATGAGAAAGGTTGGGTGCTCCTCCACGGTGGCTGCCCCCAAGGAAGCCACTTTGGAGATTTCCATTCAGTCCCAAATGCCTGTCCACCATTTCATTTGTAGAGCCTTTGAGGTCTCCTTTCTTAACTATTTCACCACTAGCCCATGATAGAATCCAAAGAAATGCCCAATCAGTTAGGTAATTTCTGCTTGTCTCCAATTAGAAGTATTTACAGAACATAAACTCCATGAGGTCAGGGATGTGTGTGTTCATCAATGGAGTAACCCCAGTGCTTAGAAACTATTCATAGTAGGGTGCTCGATAATTATGAATAAATGAATGAATTTCTTTTTCATATGTGTGTGTGTGTGTGTGTGTGTGTGTGTGTGTGTATTAATTTCAGAGAGGAAGGGAGAGAGAGAGATTGAAACATCAATGATGAGAGAGAATCACACTGCAAGCCCCACACTGGGGATCAAGCCCACAACCAGGGCATGTGCCCTAACTGGGAATGGAACTGTGACCTCCTGGTTCATAGGTCGATGCTCAACCACTGAGCCATGCTGGCCGGGCATGAATGAGTTTCTTTACACAGTAAACTTCCTGTCAGATAATGCTCTAAATGCACTGTGGTAGGAATAAACAATGTGACTTATGAAATTTGGTATGTTCTGAGTTTCACTCGCACACAAAAATATTTCTACCCGTCTATTCTAGAAGCCCAGAGGCCATAGTGGAGAAGAATAGATTACTTCTCTCTGATATTTTTGGTATCACCAACTAAGGAAAATTTGTTGACACTTGAAATATTTTTATTTAGGCAGCCCCTGCCCAAAGAGGAGTGGTGTGGAGAGAGGTGGCTTGCTCTATTTTCCAACCCCTTCACCTCATACCCATCAAAGGAAGAATGAAATTTATGGACTTTTAAAAAGATAACAGCCTCGCAGTAATAGAGCTCTCATAAGCCATGAAGAAATGATTTTTCAGAAGCTTCAAACAGGTTAGTAAGTTTGTGGAGAAACTTTCTGTCAATGTTCTGAGGCTTAGATGTAAACTGGACTTGGTTGAAACTACGTTAGCTGATGGAGGCCCACTATCTGAAAGCTTCTTATCTAGATCTCCTTCTTTTTCCATGGAAATGACCTTCTGAGCATTTCCCTCTGAGGACAGTGCACTGAGAACATCCCCTGGAAGTGAAGCCGATTCTCTACTGGATGGAGTTCTTGGCCTGGTCTTGATGGTGTTGGTCTATCCTGCTACCAAGTCAAACTTAAAGATACACATCTGAGTGTATAGCCAACACTGGGGTAAAACAAAACAAAACAAAACAAAACAAAACAAAACAAAACAACACATTAAAATCATTTCTACTTTACCAGGACAGGAAGTCATGGCCAAATAGAGAATACGAATGCTTAAGTTTGGTAGGAAGGCCAAGAAAGAGTAACCCAGTACAGCTGGGCCAGATTTTTTTGGTGAAACATTCACTTCCCACACTCCCAGGGGGTTGCTAAGCAGAGTCTCTCTTTAAATCCCCAGCAATGGGAAGGAGGCAGAGGGGGCTTTCCCACCGTCCTGGCTCACCCAGGACACCAGATCTTAACAAAGCCCCCGGTTCCTTTGCCATGTCCACGGCAGCATTTTTCCTGGAATTGGAAAACAGCTGAGAGTGTGGGGCAAGGCCTTCTTGATCATATGATTCCCTTCTTTTGTTTTTTTGGTCCACTTTTTGGAAACCTGGGACCAATTCCAGCCTTTCTATACAAGGGTGGTGCCTGCAATTTAGTTTCAGTTTGATTTATCCCCAGGATGGAGTTCAACTAAGAATTTTATAAACACTTTCTGAGGCCAACATATGAGTCTTACAATCTAGAGATCTGGATTATGTTAAAAAACAAACAAATAATAAAAAAAAAACCACAACATTATCGGCCACAAAAACCAGTTGGGTCTGTCTGTGATTACTTCAGCCCCGGTAGCTCCTTCTTTAAAGGTTCTGACCTGGTACCCATGGGAAATAGCTTTTGACCCCAGGGGGCTGCTGGCTCTGTGAGTTAAAGCTATCCCTGAATCATTTCCTTTTCTGCCTCAACCTATAATATGAAGCCGAAAGGCCCAGCCCATCACAAGCAGTGGCTCAGCATTCTCCCTTTGGCATGTAACCCACTTGTGACGGTTACTGTTGAAATACTTTTCTTTGGGCCAATTCTAAAAAAAATAAACCAGAAAACCAAACCAATGCAAAATCAAGATAAGACTCTCCGCCTCACTTAGAGATCCAGGAGGTATGTGGGTGGGCTTCCAGAATTCCATCCTACCTGACCTGGCCTGCCATGTGCTCTTGGGAAAGGTCTCCACCTGCCATACATATCTTCATCTACCCTGAGCATGGGCTAGGGATGACAGAGTGGCGGATTCACCAACATTCTCGTCTAGACAGTTTCTGTCTGTTGCTCTTATATTTACCCACAATCTCATCACTGTCAATAGCTAATGTTGCTCAGTTGCTATATATATAAGGATCTGTTAAGGCTTTTACATGCACAATTTTATTTAGTTCTTATAACACCCCTGTGAGGTAGGTACCACTGATGTTGTATTTTACAGATGGGGAAACTAAGGAGCAATCGGTAGACTAGTTTGCTCAAGGGCCTACAGCTCATAAATGACAGAACCACCGCTAAGCCAGGTCTGTCTGACCAAAACTCATGCTCTGAACCATGACCCTAAACTGGATGTCAAGTCAGGGTTGGTGATAGAGAAAAGAAATTCCAGTTTTATAATTAACACTAGTTATGTGACATGTCAGAATCAAACTCACATTTCTGATTTATTCCGAGGTCTATCTCTGTGGCCCTCTTCCTCCCTTGCCCAGGACGCTGGCGCACAGGACTCCAATGGAGGAGATCTCAGAGTGAAGGAGGCGTTTACAGATGCAGGCATTTACAGAAGAGGAGGAGGAGAGTGGAGGCTGGGAAGGAGTTTCTTGGCGAAATAAGGAGAGAGTGTGTCCTCGGAACTGTCTGGAAAGGGTCAACGCCGCTGCACATAGGGCCTGTCAGCCGAGGGATGTTACGCTTCCGACAGGACCAGCGTTCTGACTGTGAGTGCCAGGAGGTCCAGCACCAGCTCCCGACACTGAAGGGGCAGGGATGGCAGAAGAGACCAGGTGGATGCCTTGGACAGGGGTGGTCAGTCCTACACTAGCTTGGCATTTTCCGTCTCAAAGAGGTGAGCTCTTTCGACTCCCCAGCCTGGTTTCCATGCTTAATCATCCAAAAGAAGCCTCTCCACCCTGGCCGGCTTGGCTCGGTGGCTAGAGCGTCGGCCTGCGGACTGAAGGGTCCCAGGTTCGATTCCGGTCAAGGGCACATGTCCGGGTTGCAGGCTCAATCCCCAGTAGGGGACGTGCAGAAGGCAGCCAATCCATGATTCTCTCTCATCATTGATGTTTCTAGCTCTCTCTTCCTCTCCCCTCCTCTCTGAAATCAATAAAAATATATTAAACAACAACAACAACAACAAAAACACACACACACACACAAACGAAGCCTCTCCTACTGGCTCTCCCTCTACCACACAGCAAAAGAATGCAGCAGTGACCAGCCAAGCTTGCTGTCTGCAGGAGTCAAGGGCAGGAGGCCTGCTACAGCCAGCTCTCAGGTTACCAAGGCCTTTTTCCCATTGCATCCCCATTCTGCAGGACATTTTTAGTGGCTTATGTGTTTTGGCATAAATAATTAAAACTAGACTAGCCTTGTCAAAAATAGCCATGTGCCGCTGCGAGGTAATACAATATAGCTTTGGGAGGTCCTGGTGTTTATGTTTCTTGTCTGTACGTGAACTTTGGGGAGGTATAAGTCCACACTCAGGGGGCGTGTGCCAATGTCTGTTGACATAAACTGAAAGCACATTGCTGTCAGCTTCACTCCCTTCAACCATGCCATGCAATTACCTGGACCCAGGGGCAAGCTGGCACCGCCTGTGTCCTAGGGCTGCTGTGGGGTATAAGCCTGTGTATCTAGGTTAATGTTTGCTTGTGTTGCTATCTCCCCTGATGGGTGGGTGGAATTTGCCTAATGATTGTGTTTCTCTGAAACGTTAATCAGTGTCTAAACGTGGCGGTGCGGCGCAGTTGGACTCTGAGTGCTTGTTCCCAAGGGCACGTCTCTGGAGTCAGAGCCACAAGACAGGTGCAGCGAGCAGTGCACGTGAGCTGAGGAGCCCGGGCTCTGTTGCTGGTGGGCTGTGGTGCACCTAATGCAAAGCTCTAGAGTCCAAACACAAGGGACACACCTCTGGGGCTTCATGTGACCAGGCCAGCCAGCACGCCTACCTATGGCCTTGCTTTCTTCAGGCTCCTCCATCACCTTGACCAGGGACCTCTGTGCTGACTTTACTGGCTTTTCATCTTGAAGTTGTCAGCCAGAAGGGCACTTCATCCCTGTAAAAAATACACACACACACACACACACACACACACACACACACACACACATTTTAGAGAGAGAGTAAGGGAAAGGAATAGAAAGATAGAAACATCCATGAGAGAGTAACATCATCAATCAGCTGCCTCCTGCGTGTCCCCTACTGGGGATCAAACCGGGCTTGTGCGCTAACAGGGAATAGAACCCGTGACCTCTTGGTTCCTGAGTTGACGCTCAACCCCTGAGCCACACCAGCTGGGCCATGTAAACATATATTGACTGAGCAGATAATTATGTACCAGACCTGGGAGGATACTGAGAGAAAGAAGGTGGGCCTTCAAGCAGCTCATAGTTGAGAGAAAGGAGACAAAAAGGCACTTAAGATCTGGTGTGCAGCATGCTACTCCAAGGAGTAGCCCCTGAACCCAGTCTTGGGGACCAGGGAGGCCTCTCGGAGGAGAAAAATAAAGTCTGAGCAGAACCCAGAGGGCAGGTGGGGGTTTGCCCGGTTGTTGAGTCCTCAAAGATGTCCCATCTCAATCACCAGAACCTGTGAATGTTACCTTATGCGGCAAAGGGGACTGTGCAAACGTGATCAAATTAAGGATCTGGACCTGGGAGGTTCTCCTGGCTCATCTGGGTGGCCCTAAAGGTAAGCACAAGTGTCCTCATAAGAGAGACAGAGGGAGATTTGACTTCAGCAGAGGAGAAAGAGAGTTGACCACAGGCAGAGCTTGGAGTGATGTGCTGTGAAAATGGAGGAGGGGCAAAGCCATGGAATGCCAGCTGCCCCTAGACCCTGAAAAATGCCAGCGGATGGTCTCTCCTCAGAGCCCCCGCAAGGAACCTGCCCAGCCAAGACCTGGACTTCAGCCCAGTTAAACTGATTTCAGACTTTTGACTTCCAGGAGTCTTAAGAGTTTAAACTTGTTTTATTTGAAGCCACCGGGTTTGTGGCAATTGGTTTCAGCAGCAATAGGAAGCTAAAAGAGCGGGTGTGGGGTTTTAAGGACAAGTCGTGGCCCAGGCAGAGGAAACAGCATGGCAAAGACTGGACATCACTCATCTATGACCGTGTCTGGAGCATTGGGTTGAAGTCAGGGAGTGGAGAGAATGGTGTAGTGAGAGTCCAGGCTGAGGAGGTACTTCAGGTCAAGATGCTGATCCTGTAAGTCGACTATTGAATTGGGATTTCCTTTGAGGGCCCTGGGAGTTATTGAAAGCATTCTGAGCAGGAAAGGAAGATTAAGTGGTGACTGAGGAGGATCCCTTTGGCTAGTGATTAGAGTCCCAGTTGAGGAGGGGGGAGTGGAGTGAGACTCGAGGCTGGGAGGCAGTAGGGGTGACAGTAGGCAACATTCAGCCTGGGTTTGGGGCTCCAGCGGCTCCCATTGGACTTCCAAGCTCTCCTCTGAAGTTTCAAGGACCTGGGTCAACCTCATTTCATTCAGTTAAACACTGAATCATTCCTGACTTATATAGGAGCATTCACACTTGTTCCGTATGATGATTGCCTACAAATGACACTGTATTTGAGATATAAAATGGGGCTGTGCATGTGGACTTTCAACTATATCTTGTGCATCCATAAAGAGAAACCAACATAACATGTGATAGCGGCTGGACCTAGAACTGAGGGGCTGGGACTTGGGGCATACGAAGTGTGTTTCTATATCTCTGGTGATTATATTCAGATAGGAATCTGCTGCTACTGATGCTTTCTGGTCTCTGCACCCTGACTCAGATGCCAATGACTGAGCCAAAGCCCTGGGTTTCTTGTTCTTTTCTAGATGCCCTGAGATAGAACATGCCACAAGAGTTACAAACCCAAATGCTGCAGGAGCCAGTCAAAACATAATAGACCCCGGCCAGCGTGACTCAATAGTTGAGTGTTGACTTATGAACCAGGAGTTCATGTTTTGATTCCCTGTCAAGGCATGGGTTCCGGACTCGATCCTCAGTGGGGGTGGACAGGAGGCAGCCAATCAGTGATCCTCTCACATCATTGCTGTTTCTCTCTCTCCCTCTCCCTGCCTCTCTAAAATCAATAAAAATATATTTTTAAAAAAACATAATAGAGATTGGTGGTATCTGTCCTGCTTACAAGTATTCGAATTCAAATGTTTAAAAAAATACACCTCCTGCGGACTTCAGGCCAACTTTGTATTCCTGATGGAACTAAACCCTTTTCGAAATCAGCCTTCTCTCACAGCCTCATCAGGGGATAACATTTTAAAAAGGGAAACCAACCACTGTGGCTTTTTAAAACGTTGATTTGTGGGATGGGGGAGCCGGAGAGAGAAAATATGAGGGGAGCAAGTGCCAGAATCTTCCTGATGCACAGGGCTGAGCGATCGACAACACCAGCCACGTCCAGCTGCACCAGCTAAGGTTTAAAGTTTAAAGGAAACGGTTAATAATAAACTACACCAGGTAGGAGAAGTCGTTGGTTCAGAATGTGAACTCAAGGCTGGGTTATGTGACCAAGGAGAAAAGCATCTGTGAGAACGGGCTTTCTCATTTAGACACTGCAAATGCCGTAGCCCTTCAAACACGAAGGACAGAAAAGCTTCAGAACAGGATGTCTTATTAGCAAGAGGCATGGGGGTCCTCCCACCCCAAGGAACGAAACTTGTGGTCAACTTTGTAGGCCAGTTCATTTTATTGAAAGAGTAAGGGAAATGGGTGGTGAGGGGAAGATGACAACTGATTAAATTAGCAAAGAACAAGCAGCCTGGAGCCACAACCTTTGCCTTCTGTTTATAGTTTGGCATCTTCAGTCTGCATATCTTTGGGGGTGCTAACTTTGCCCCAAGCCCTGTGCACCAAAAGGTTTACTGAGATGAGAAGTGAAATAATGCCAATAAATTCAGCAAAGCTGGCTTACCTATCGTTTGAACAGGCATTCCTCCAAGCTCTTCACATGTTAATTTATTTAAACGCCGCAGCAAATCCAGGAGATACTCTGGATTTATTCCCGTTTTTAAAGGTGAAGAAAATGAGGCACAGTCAAGGCAAGTATTTTGCACAAAGTCACGCCACGTCAGATAAGAACCCAAGAAGTTTAGCTGCAGAGTCCAGGCTCTTACCTACTGCGGCATTTTGTAGGCTTGCTAGAAAAAAAATCCAAAAACTTGCCCAGTGATGGTCTCTAAAAGGAGTAAAAGTATTTGAGACAGAGGTCTATTTTTCAGAGATGGTATAATAGTTCATATTGGACTAACGCTCACACAGATGTCACACAGATGACAATGATAAACTCTGGACGAAGAATAAAAAGCAACTATGTGAAGCCATTAAATCATGACCATCATCAAGCAGAAACTGGAGGGGAGTTGACACATGGAAGAAGAAAATGGCCCTATCTGAGCTTCTCTTTGAAACTTTTTTTTATTTTTATTGGTTTTTACCTCATGGTAGACACCCCCAGTCAAGTGTGCAGAATACCTATCATTTGGAAACAAACTGGAAATCTTATTGGCTTGAGGAATCAGAGCACTGAATTTGGGGCTGCCACAGCAGCTACACAGGGAGGTAGAAATCCCGGAAGGCATAGACATCAAAAGAGGGGGACCAAAATTCTGCATGTAGACTCTGCCCAAATCTGTAGCTGACTTCTGAGCTGTACATGTCTGGGTCAAAATCCAAGCAGTTAACCTAAGGCTAAAAGGACCAGAGAATGCAGCTGCGGCCCACTGGAAGGGAGATAGAGTTTGAAGTTTGAGTTCAACCAAGTTGGCTGCCTGCTAAAACAACAACAACAACAATCATAATAAAAACCAACACTTTACCAAAGGACGTAATAGAATCTAGAGTCTGTCCAATGTATTACTCACAATGGTCAAATTCAAAATCATTAGCTATTTCAAGTACAGAAAATGCAACCCATATTGAAGAGAAAAGGCAATCAGTGGAGACACATGGAGATGACCCAGATACTGGAATAAGCAGGCTAGGTCTTTAAAGCATCTATTATATATCGCTTCTCGGCCTTTTGGCTAAGATCAAGTGTAAAGCATCTATTATGATTATGATAAAGGGTGAAAAGAAAATAAGTTCACAAAGAATGCAAAGATAGAAAACCATAATAGATAAATGGAAACTATTAAAAAATAAACTTGAAATTCTGAAACTGAAAAATATAATGTTAAATAAAGATGTATTTGATAGGTGCAACATAAGATTGGAGATGACAGAAGAATGCATGGGTGAACTTAATGATATATTGACAAGAATTATCCAATCTGATGAACAGAGAGAAATGAGGTTAAAAAAAAAATGACCAGGTGGCCCTAGCTGGTTTGGCTCAATGGATAGAGCGTCGGCTCTTGGACTGAAGGGTCCTGGGTTTGATTCCAGTCAAGGGCACCTACCTTGGTTGCAGGCCCAATCCCTGGCCCTTGTCAGGGCGCACGTGGGAGGCAACCAACTGATGTGTCTCTCTCAACATTGATGTTTCTCTCTCTGTGTCTCTCCCCCTCCCTTCCACTCTCTCTAAAAATCAATGGAAAGATATCCTCTGGTGAGACAGTATATAGGGTCTTGAAACAGAAGAATTAACCCCACTGCAGACTGCAGATGGAGGGAGGCACCAAGGAGAAGGAGGACCATGCCTCGGGGTGTCCAGATCCTGGGGCCTCAGCAAGCAGGAAGCAGTCCAGACACGGGTTCCCTGGAAGGCCAGCCAGGGGAGGGCCCACAGCAGGAGGTTCTCATGGGGGCTTTTGGGCAGAGATACAGGCAGGGGACTTTCATGGTGGAGAGGGCTGAACCTGGAAATGGGAGGCTTACCAAAGTCATAGACCAAAGAATATCAGGGAGATGTTAAGCCCTAAGACAGTGAGGGGAGGGTGTCAGGACGAGTGGAGATAAGTCGGTGGATTAACAGCACAGGGCAGACCCTGGCTGAGATGTGCTCAGTCAGAACAATTAGGAAGAGAAAATGGAACCATAAGGTAACAAAAAATTAAGGAGTCTCTCACCATCAGACAGATGCCTGCCTCCAGTTGGACAATTTCCCATGGACCACTGCACAGTTTTTGGAGGTGCCATATTTGATCCCCCCTTTGTTCTAGGCCCCTCCCCCATCTCCAAGCTCAAAATTCACATTATTCCAATAAATCTCTCTATATAAAAGCCTAAACGACCAAATGACCGAATGACCGGTCGACCAGTTGCTATGATGCGCACTGACCACTAGGGGACAGACCCTCAATGCAGGAGCTGCCCCTGGTGGTCAGTGCACTCCCACAGCCAACCTTCCATGGTCCCTCCCTCTGGTCGTCCCCCCGCTCCACCGATCAGCCAGATCACCACCCATGCATGAATTCGTGCACCAGGCCTCTAGTATCCAATAAATAACCAATAAATACCCAATGCTCCTCTAAGTCAATTTAGCGTCTATGGTTCCTTCACAGATGGGCGGAGCCAGCCTCAGCTGGAGTGGGGGGTAAAGGCTACAGGACCGTGGTATCAAGAACTATATTCCCAAGCCTGGTCTTGGTTTCCATTAGCAATATCACGAAGGCAACTGTGTCTGAATGGAACTTATCCAAAGATTAATATCACAAGACTGATACTGAGCTGGAAGCTCTGAGATGTATTTGTGCTCAGGGAAGATGTCTGCTAATGTTCGGTTCTCATTTCCTCTGGGGCTGGTCTGTGTCGGTGAGGCCTGGGGATAATGAGTAACAGCATGGACAATCAATTTTAAAACAAACAAAATAGCAACGCAGAGAACACTGCTGCAGACCAGCGCCGAGACCTGGTGTGTGTCCCCGTGACAGCCAGGATTAGTCCTCGGCGAGCAGATTCTATTATCTGCTCCTCAGAAGCAGTAGGTGGCTATCTCTTGATTGCATTCATTCCTGGGTTATAAAATTTTCAATCTGTCACATGGCAGAGGTGACAAATGCGGTGAGAGCAGGAAGGTAAGGGAGGGTGAACTTGCGCCTGTGGTAGGAGCTGTGGGCTTTCCACCAAAACCCATCTCCCCCGCTTGCTGGGTGGGAGCCAGGCAGTATTTCCCAGCCCCTCTGGCAGGTGGGAGCAGCCATAAGACTGACTCGCAGCCAGTGACGCGGGGGGAGCTTATGAGGTAGCAGCCCGCTCCCTCTATGTTGTTGCTCCCCTCTCACTGGCTCAAGGCCCGTGGGGATGATGGAGCCAAAGCTGGAAGGAGCCTGGGTCACTGCATCACCATGAAGCATAGAGACACCTGGGACTTCCACCCTGGAATGTTATATAATCTAGAAATACCCTTCCATTGTATCTGAGTCAATGCATTTTGGGGTCTAGTTGTTAGCGGAGGTTCGGCCTACACTCACGAAAGCAGGGCTAATTCAGCATGCCCATCGCGGGAATTCTGGAATCGGAGGGAGGGCCGCAGAAACTTTGCTTTTTTTCATGAGAGCTCACTCCTGGAGCTTCTGGAGAAAAGTGTAGAGGACACTGGAGCTGCCGGCTACCACCTGGGACACCAGATGTCGGCCCCCTGAACGAAGTAGGGCGGGGTGAGCTGTCCCCCTCATTGAGCCAGGCTCTTCTTGGGCCACACCTGGGACAGCAGAAGGAGAGACTTTGAGTGTGACAGTCATTCAAAATGTTCTCTGGAAATTAGGATCTTTCAGTGGAAGGAGCCAGAGGTTAATCAAACAAACCAGTGAAACAAATCAAACACGACAGGCTTCCTCTGAGAGCTTGGCAAGAATGAAAACCCAGATGTGGCATATACATGCGATGGAATACTACGCAGCCATGAAAAGGATGAGCTGCTACCATTGGCGACACTCTGAATATGAATGAATCGTGAGAGTGCTATAGTAAGTGAAACAAGTCAGACGGAAAAGGACAGAAACAGCATGCTTTCCCTCATGTGCGGTATAAAAAACGAAAAAGGAACAAACATAACAAAACAAAAACAAACTTGTAGATACAGATGGGCAACCGGATGGTGGCTACAGGTGAGCAGGGAGGTAAGGGAGGCCAGAATGGGTAAAGGGAGTCAAATAGATGGTAACAGATGGAAACTTAGACTTTGGGTGGTAAGCACGCAATAGAGTATACGGACACCAAATTCTAATGTTGCATGCCTGAAATGTATATGTTATTAACTAAAGTTACATCAATAAAAAAAAAATAAACGAAAACTCACGGATCAGCTGTCAGCTTACAGAGGGAAGCAGCACCAGTGGCCCCAGGCCCCAGGGGCTCCTCTATGAATTGGTTCCCAAAAGGCACCACGGTGAAGGCAGAGCCTGTCAGTGGGATCAGAAGCAGCTGGCCTATGTGAGGCCCCAAGGGGCAGTGTGTTAAGGGCCCTCCCAGCAGGAGCAACAGGCTGCAGACTTCGTGAGAAAGGCCGGAGACCTGGGGGCTTGGAATCCCAGGATTACACCCTTGAGGTTGAACTCATGCCCTTGATTATTTCCTCTAAGGCTCTGTGACCCAGAGAAGTAAATAGTACATTTAAATATGTATTAAATCATATGTTAATGACATCCCAATGCCATGCATGGGTATGGGTATATCTGTAAAGGTTGACTCAGTGGAAAGACATGTTCAAACTGGAGAGGGAAAAAAGACAAGTTTCGCCAAAATATCCATTTAATAAATATTTACTCAGGCGTTACCAAGACAAATAAGACTGCATCCTGCCCTGTTGAGCTAATCAAATAGTGTGATTTTCCCACATAGAGGTATGTATGTCAAGAAGAGGAAGGAGCAATTCAACAAGAAAAACAACATTCAGGAAGAGAGAGAAAGCAAATATTTTAAAATTCAAGCATCTAATAGTGTGCGACAATGAGTTCAATTATACTCCAGAATTATTCCAAAATTTTACTTTCAAATTTTATTGACGTTCTAAACTATCTAGCCTGACATAAATAAGATCGTTGTGTACACTCAGCAAGACCTGAAATTTAACTGGTTCTAAAAGCCATGGAATCGCTTCTCTACCCTGGAGAAGGTGTGAACCCCATCGTGGGGGGTCTGAGCAGGTGCACTTGTGGGAGCGCGGGGAAGGGAGGGGCGGAGGGGCAGGGCGGAGGGGCAGGACGGAGGGGAGGCTGGACTGGTAGAGCTGTGTCCTGGGAGGCCTCTCACTCTTATTGGAAGAGCTGCAAATCCGCAGAACAGCTTAAGCACTGGCATGAAGACACAAAACATCCAAAGTCAAATTAAGGTGTTACTGAAAGGGCAAAGTGGGGAGGGAAGGTAGGAAGTATATGGGAACTCTGTACTTTCTGCTAATCTTTTTCAGTCCTACGTCCTCTACTTCAACCCCCAAAGTAAATCGAATTGTTTGAGTGGCTAATCCAGAGCTGTCAGTGCAGCTTCAGAAGTCATCCTGAGTACTTCGTCGTGCTAACGAGGAAATTACCACATGTCTGCACTGATTGGCAGGGAGGAGCGGGGAGCCAGCCAGCCCCAGAATTCTGGCGTGCTGGGCATGCCAGGGGGCGTTGCATTCTGGACCTTGGCCATTCCGCTGCCCACACCCCTACTGGCCATGGTTCCTCAGCCCCCTGGCCCTTGCTGCCCCTGGCAGGAGACCAGTGCAAAGAAGCAGGGCTGGGAAGGGAGGCCGAATGGTGCAGTGGGAAGGCTCCTAGGCTCTGGAGCAGCAGGTCTGAGCTGGAGTCCCAGGCCTCCCCTTACTCATCTGTAAAATGGGGTAATAATATTTATTTTACAGGAGTCTTGGAAGGAGCAAATGAGATGGCATGTTGAAAACATTTAATCAATGTTATATTTATTAAAATAGAATTTATTTTATTATTTTTAATAATTATCCATTATTACTAAAAGTATAATTATAGTAATTATTGCTATTACAATTCCTCTCTCAGGGGGTTTTGACCAATTATACATCAACCGAGAGAATATATAAGTACCTACTAGAGACAGGAGTAGAGTTTACAGACAAGAAATGGCAGCTTTATGGTTACAATGTTGTTATATTATTAATCGTCATGACATAGCAAGGGACAGATGTAGATGCTCAAAAAAAACCTCAGTTGAATTCCTGCTGGGTTCTACTCAGGAAGATCACAGCACTGATGTCCTGGGATAAAACAGTTACCGGAAAATCGCATTTGGGTCTGCACTGGTCCTTTGGCTCTGAGGGGCAGTGGTCGCCCAGGTTACACTCCCAGAGCCGGCTCTGCGGTGCAGCCATCGCCCTCCCTGGACGGCTTCCACGCTCCTCCAGCGGGAGCATCTTTTATGAGGTGACAGGCGAGGACCTCATACACACGTGGCCTGTGCACAGATGGACAGCCCCACTGCGGGAGAGACGGCTGCTGTGCGTCCTCACCACTGGGGGCCCATCAGGCCGTCAGCGCCCAGGCAGGAGGCCTCAGGCCTCCCGGGCGACCGGCCGTGCTGGCTCTTAGCAGATATGGGCTCCAGCCGGCCTCCCTGGGGGCAGAGGTGACCTGGGTCTCTGGGCAGCTGGGGGCGGCGTTCTTATGTGGAGAGCTGCTTCCCGCTCTGGACGCCTTGGGAACCCTTTTTAAAAACTGGTGCATGCTGGGCCGGTGTGGCTCAGTGGTTGAGTGTCGACCTATGAACCAGGAGGTCACGATTTGATTCCACGTGCCCGGGTGGCAGGCTTGATCCCTAGTGGGGTTGTGCAAGAGGCAGCTGGTCAAGAATTCTCTCTCATCACTGATGTTTTTATCTCCTTCTCCCTTCCTCTCTGAAATCAATAAAAAGATATTTTTTAAAAATCACAAACTGGTCCAAGGAGTACCGGGAGGGGCAGTGCCTCTGGCCCGAGACACAGACCCGGTCAGTGGTTAGCGCCCAATAAACTTCTCTGGATTGTTCCTTCCAGACAGCACAGGGGCCCCAGTGTGTGACACGTTAGCCACACGGGCTCGGCTTGTACTGTAAATATGTCCTCGGGGACGGGGCCACCAGGAATGTGTTGCTGTGATAAACATGTGCAGAATGTTCATGGGAAGATAGCTCCTACCCCGGGAGTAGCAGTGGGAGGCACTATGATTTGAGTTAAGCAGATAAAACCAAGGTCCTATCCCTTCCCCAGCACTTTTGTGACTTTCTGCTGAGCAGAGAGGCCAGAGGGCCTGAGTCACCCTGGGAGAGGCCGAGACGGGGTCTGTCCTGAGCCACTGCTTCTCTGCATGTCCCTCCCCTGGAGGCTGTGCGAGGAACTGTGTGACAGGAGCTAAACCTCGGCCTGGTAACGGTGGCCTGGTGACGGTGGGTGCTCACCATGTGCCAGGAGCCATAGCCGCCTCTGCCGTGGAAATGAGCAGCACTGGCAGTTGGCAGGTGTGCCTGTAGCGGGCACTGGAGTCTGACCCCAGGATCTCTGGTGCCCAGTCTGGGGTGCTTGCTACTCCGCAGTGCCTCTCTGGGACACAACCCTTGCGTGGGAACTGGCGGTGCGGGCTCCCCGGCCTCCTGGCCGGGTCTCGTTCAGCATTGGTGTAAGTTACACTGTAACCTGTTGTGAGGCTGGAGGCTGTGTTGGTAATGAGTTTAGGGCTGGCATCCAAACATCTCCCGAAGCGCTCCAGGAAGCCGGGGTGGCGAGTGGAGTGCAGGTAGAGGTGGGTCCAGGGAAGTCTCCCACCGAGGAGGTGACTTTGGAGGCCTTTGAGCTCCTCTCCGAACGTCACCTCCCAGTGCCCTAGCTTGTGATTTTCATCATTTCTCTATGAGAAAAGGAGGCTGTTGATTCACAGTGAAAGGAAATAGCATAGGTTCTGAAACTTCCTGTTTGTCTGGTATCTGCAAAGATATCTTATGCAAATATCCTCGCTCCTGAAAAATGTACGTGCACACACACACACACACACACACACACACACCACAGACCCTCTGCTTGGCCTGTGCACAGGGTTTCCTCCGTATTCAGTGAACTTAACATTGATGCCACAGACATGGTAGCCAGGGTACTGGGGGGACCTGTAAGATTGTATGACTATTAAAATAGCAGCTTTTGCATTGAGTTCCAAGAGCTTAGCAGATGCCCCTCCCGGGTGAGTCCTTGCTCTGACTCATGGCCAGGGCTGGTTTGGCCTCCACCTGGCAGAGCTGGCAGGGAGGGATGCCCGAGGAGGAAGCAGGTGTGTGGAGGGGTCTCATCCAGGCCTCAGGCTCCACCCAGCCCAGGATCTCCATTCAGGATGTGCTGCGTCCCACCCCCAGGCCCACAGTGAGTGGAGATCGTGACAGGCGTTGAGCACTTTCGGTTGGTCCAGTGTGACCTTCCCCCGGTCTTTCTTTCTTTCACGGTTTGTGCCCGAGCCTGCAGCTTCCCGAGAGCGATGACCTCCGGCACAGGCCCGAGACCCAGCCTGTGTGTGGGCTGCTGGCCGCCTCCGCGCCCAAAGCTTTTCTAACTGCTGAATGCAAGCTTCGATTTTAATAGGTGAAAGTGAAAATGACATGTGACTTCCAGAAAATTCTCAGAAATTCAAAAGACTTGTCACGGGTTAAAGAGCGCTCTTCAACCAGCTGGGTGCTTTTCTCATGTCCGGAGTTGCCCGACTTAGGGGAAATGGAAATATATGTTGCTGCAAGAGAGACCCTGGTTAGCTATCAATTACAATTTTTTTCATTCTTTAGTCCCTTTCTGTCCCCACTCAGAACCCCTTGCCGGGGCAGTGGGAGGGTGGCCTTTCCCCCACCCCCTCCTCGTTTAGAAAGTGAAGAAGCTGAGGGCCCAGGGGAGAGCCCACCTAGCTCCTAGCTGGGTTCTCAGATGCTAGGCCAGTGCTTGTGTGGGCTGGGCTGGGACCTCTTGGGTCGGCTATTTATCAGCTGTGTGACCTTGAACAAGGTACTTAACCTTGCCAAGCCTTGGTTTGCTCACCTGTAGACTGGGGTCATGGTGGGGATGACGGAAGACATTTGTGCATAAAATGGCGGGTCCAGGTCCTGGAGGGTCAATGGGGAAGGGTCTCAATGACCCCATGCTATAGATGCTCACCACTCTGATAGCGCCCCAGTCACTGCCATGGTTCACATGGGACCTCGAAGATCTTCAGAGAGTGTTTCTGGAATCTGTCCGCGGGGCAGAGCGTTGCCTCAGCCTGCTCTTGCTTTAGGGATGCCTGTGAGGGGAAGGGGGATGAGAAGTGAACATTTTTGTGAGAAGAGTTCTGTGAACTTGGCCTGCTGTCTCTTTGGCGGCTCAGGCTCGGAGGAAATGAGAGACCAGCTTCGTTCTTCTCCAGTCCTGCCGGTGAGACAAATCCATAGAATAATGGGAACAAATGCCCTGATGCATAACCCACGGGAGGCAACCGAAGACCGAGATCCAGCCCCTTTCGCCGCTGCGCACTTACTGTGCTCCTACTGTATGCCTGATGTGTTGCCAAGCATTGGACAGGGCTCAGTGCAAACAGGGTTTCAGTTCATCCTCCCAAGAGCCGCTCAGGCAGACACCAGTATTCTCACTTATGGATGAGGCACAGAGAAGTTACGCTCCTTGTCCAAGTCACACAGGGGCAGGTGGGCCCTCAATGCTTTTGTCTCCTGCGAAGTCTGCTTGCCACCACCGCCCCGGTGCTGAGATGAAGAGACAGGTGCCCAAGAGCCCAGAGGAGAACCACAGACCAAGGAGGAGGAGCCCAGGGTGACTTCATGGAGGAGGTGGGGTGGGGAGGACAAGTCGGGGTGGATCAGGGCTTATCTGGGGAACAGAAGGCAGGGGCAGGAAAGAAAGTGGAGAAAGTCAATGACTGGACTCGGCTTTGTGGCACTTGGGGCTCCACGGGGGCCTCTTTTGGTCCCCCTGGAACTGGGGTGTCTGTCCCGTGATGGGGCCCAGGCCTGGGGAGGCGTTGGTGCCTCAGCAGGGTCTCCCTGCTCCTCCCAGCTGGTTGGGGGGAGGGGGCTGACAGTCCAAGCTGGCGGTGCCCTTTCTGTGCTTGTTAACCATGTGCATCTCACCCCCGGGACACGGCAATGGCTTTTTCATCGGTTGAGCCAGGTCGGTCCCGTTGGAGCGGGGACGCTGCGGAGAGAGAGGCAGGGATAGTGCAGGCACTGCCCCTTCTGCTCCCCCCCCCCCCCGAAGACTAGGTTGGGGCCAGGACCTCAGAGGGGTGAGGGTTAGACAGGCTGGGCAAAGACTGGCCCCGAGATAGGGGTGGCCCCATCCCCCGCCTCTGACGGGATCCAGCCTTGCCCGGCTCCTCAAGCACGGCCACCTCCCAGTCTCCGGGCCCAACCTCGCACGGTCGCACGCCTTCCCTGGTGAGGGGTCCCTTTGGGGGTGACACTCTGAAGGGAGAGAAGTTCTACTTGAGATGGTAGTTACGTGGGAGGTGGGGGTGGAGGGGAGTCCCTGTGAATTGGGCATGAGTGTGACCTACTGTGTGCACAGGCTGCTGACCTCTGGGGTTCCCGCCTGTGGTGCTGGTTCCAGGAATAAAAGGGAAGGCGTGCTTGCTTCCTAGGAGCTCTGATGCCTGGTTTTAAGTAGTCCCCTTCCTACTGCTTATCCTCCCCGAGGAGGGGCTGCACCTTCTCACAGAGCAGACCCACTCTTCCCGGAGGCACCTCCTTTCCTGTCCCAGCACCTTTCCCGCCCGTGGCCTGGGCAGTGCTGCCTGGTATGTTTATACCACTCAGCTCCCCGAGCCAGAGGTATGGGAAACACGAGAAGCAACTCCTACCTTCCAAGAACAACCCTGAGGACGGGCTCCCATAATCTTTACTGTAAAGGTTCTGGCCAGTGCTGGCTCAGGAATATGAAACGCTGATAAGGAGGAGAAGATAGGATTGCCACACCCTTCGGGGCCTGGAATTTCCCCAGCCAGAGCCCAGGCGTTCTGGAGACAGGCTGTTTTTCCTCCTGCCTTCCAGAGGTGCCTGAGTTTGGGAAGGGCGGCAGCATGCCCAGCCACGACTAGATTTCCCAATTCTCTGGAAACGAGGGACAGCCGATGAGGTAGAAACGCAAGGAGTTGGGTGGGGCTTCCTAAAAACTTAGAGAGAGCTGGGCCCCGTGCTCTCCACCCTGCTCCCCGTCCTGCCCCGGAACACGGATGGGACCATGAGGCGACCTCAAAGAACGAACCGCAATGAAAACGCTCAATCTTTAATGGAGAGAGAGGAAAAGCAGCCCTGACATCTGGCACCTGGCCTGCCACTCAGCGAGGCCTTCGTCCTGCTAGAAGCTGGCCTGGACGGTCTCTCCTTGGACATAAACAATCTCGAAGAACAACTAACATCCCACAAGGCCACTCTGCAACGCGATGAAGTGAGTCGGAACAGACCACTTCATCATGTTGTCCAAGGGAAGACAAAACAACCAAAACACTAGAACATCTCCCTCTCCTGGTTAGCATGAGTGACAGCTGCTCCTTTACCAATGGCAGCATTTGCCTCCCTCTGGGCTGCCCTCCCTTACGGATAACATTTACTAAGACATCCAGGCACAGTGTCACCTGTCAGGGGACCGGGCCCTGAGCGGGTCTGCCAAGGGCCAGCCTGTAGCGGTGGGTTCTTGACTTCGTGCAGGAAAGATTTCACAACACGAGTGCAGGTGACCATGAAGGCACGTTCATTAGAGCTGGGGACAGTGAAGCAAGGAAGGGCATAGAGGAAACCACAGGAGAGCCCAGGCTGGGCTGCTGTGGCTCACGGGGAAGTCAGATTAAAGGGGCCGTGGAGACAGGTTCGAGGGTTAGCCCAGAATGAGCTGCCACTGCCCATTGCTCCCCTGGTTGCAAGTCTTGTGGAAACCCTTAGAGCAGCGGTTCTCAACCTGTGGGTCGCGACCCTTTTGGCGGTCGAACGACCCTTTCACAGGGGTCGCCTAAGACCATCCTGCATATCAGATATTTACATTACGATTCATCACAGTAGCAACAGTACAGTTATGAAGTATCAACGAAAATAATTTTATGGTTGGGTCACAACATGAGGAACTGTATTTAAAGGGCCAGAAGGTTGAGAACCACGGCTTTGGCGTTTAGGAGATGGGTACCTTCGGAGGAAGAAGAGGAGGGAGAGAATGGGGCTGTCCCCCCATAGGGAGACCATGTGCTGGGTCATTCATCCGCAGGGTTTTCTCTCTCTCTTGCGGGTGGAGAATGTGAGGGGAGGGGTCTCGGGGGACAGTTTCAGCAGAATATCCCTCAGTTTTCCAGGTGCGCCCTTTCAGGGTCCTGGTCTCCACTGATTGGTTAGCGCCAGGGCAGGGGGTCGTGAGCCATTGCAGCTGGTCCTGGCGTCACCACCTGGTTTTGCTGCGTTTCTGAACCTGGAGCTGGACTACAGCTGAGGCCTCATGTTGTCTCTGGGAGCTGACCTTCTGCACCTGCCGTAAGTTGCTCGGCCAGTTTGTTGAGCTATGTCTCCGTTTCCCCGTTCTACCTGCCAGGGAATTTCCCCAGCCTCTTACTGTCCCGCCTCAATAGAACTGTCCCTTCTCCTGACAGACCCAATCCAGAGCAAACTCCTCTCCTGGACTCTTCCCAAATGCACCCAACCAAAGCCCAAGTCCTACAAGTCCGCTCAGACAGCTTTTTCTGAGATGGCCCGCAGTTCCCCAGGGTGCTCAGTGGCCTTTGCTGCAATGAATGATAAGGCAACATGTTCAACTACAGGTATTCACGTAAGTCCCTTGGGGGTCTGTGATCATGTGGACTATGGTGCAGCAGGTCTGGAGTGGGCCCCATCCTGTGTTTCTAACAAGTTCCCAGGGGTGCCAGTGCTGCGGGCCCTGCAGTCTAGGCGTGTGATTCAAATGCCAGAAGTGCAGGCGTTTGACCCCGGGGCCCCCAGGTGAACCCTGGACTGCTTTCCAGAGGAAATACACATGCTTTTCATTTAATCACTGCTATTTGGGCTCTCTATTACTAGCGCCCAATGCCATACATTGTCCTTAGACAGACCGCTGGTCTCAGCTGCAGGAGCTGTTGCTGGGGCCGTGTGGTGGCCTGGAGTGTGCGGGCCTAGACCAGGCTTGGGGCCCAGATGTGTTGCCTTTGAGGTGAAATGGTGAGCCGGCGGGGGAAGCGGGTCGTTTCACCTAGCGGGCTGCTTGAAAATCCTCAGAGGGTCCCACACTGGCTCCACGTTGGGCTCGGGGGCCAGAGATGAGAGTTTCCAAACTGTCCCTGCCTCTGCCCACCTCGCCCCCCAGCTTCGTTTCTTACCACCGGACCCCTAACAGCCCCAGGACGGTTCACAGCTCTCTGCCTCCACCTTTGCTGTTCTGTGGGCCACGGGTGCCCTTCCACCTTCTTTCACCCAGCCGACCACTGACTCCTACTCCGCTCAGCCTCCCCGATCTTTAGGGCCAGCCAAGCGTCCCTTCTCCACGCCCCAAGTACCCCTTCTCCCGGCTTCCTCTACCCTCACTCTTTCCCAGGTTGTGTTGCATTTATTTATCTTGTGCTCATCTTGTTATTGGGTGTCAGACTGGAGGGCAGGAACCAGGGTTTACTCATCGTAGCATCATCCTCTGACATAGTCCTCAACACTCAATGAACAAGAAGTCTAACTAAAGGCTCCAATTCCCCCCAAGTCTGCCCCTTAGCCTCTAACCAAGTGAATGAGGGTTGTAAGGATAGAGAAAGAAACCTTCCAGTAAGTTCTCCCTTTCTGGGTTATGTGAAATTGGGGGTTCCCACGGGCTTTGGGCACGAAGCTGTAGGTCATACCTCCCTTGGAAACTTGCCCCCCAAGTAAAATACAGGCTTCCGAAGAGCCACAGGAAGGAAGGAAGTTGGGAAGTTAGCTTGGTTCTGTAACTGAAAAGAGCAGCTGGGGCCAGAAGCAACAAGGATGCTTTCAGGACTCTGTCCATCTCTTAGCTCTCTTCTTCTCGGCATCAGCTTCATTCCCAGGTAGGCTGTGCCCTAGGCTCGAGTCTGGCAGTGCCCGCCAAACTTCACTCTGACTGGCCCGGCTTGGGTTGTGTGTGTCCATCCCTGCGGCCAGAGAGGTGTGCTGTGCTCAGCCAGGCCTGGGCCCCGTGCCCCTGCCCCTGGGGAAGCACAGGAACAGAGAGGGGGGGAAAGAGCTGCTGCCCAAAGGAAAACCAAATGGTGCCATCGGAAGGCGATGCCGGGCTGGGAAACGCAGTGCTACCTGCTCCAATCCATCCGTCACTGTGCGGTGGGACCCTCGCCCCTAGGTCTGCCCTGGGCATTTTGCAGACTTGCACAGAGCGTTAGGATAAGACCCACACAGGCTTCCAGAGGGAAAAGCTGCCCTTGGAGGCGGGGAGGCCAGGGGGAATTCTCACTCACCAAGGGCAGCACAGCGCTTGCTCTTCTCAGGAGGAAGTGGGAATTTCCACAGGGCAAGTTCCCTTCCCGGTGCAATGAATGACTGTCTTGGTGAGAAACCCGTGGGCAGCTTGTTGAGAAGAGGGAGGTATTCTCTGAATGAGAGGGAACTTACCACCTTCCTTTCAATGGTGACAGTGCCTCTGGGGGACGGCAGGGTGTGATTGATTCATCTGCAGATACATACATCGTGCAGACACCGTGCTGCTGGCCTCTGCAAAACACATGCCTGGAGATCATTTCTGCCACCCAGGATATGTCACCTTTGTCACAGCCGCTCTCTCCACCACCCCCACACCCTGCGGGCCCAGGAGTGGGGGCCTGGAGTTCCCCGGCCGGAGGCCAGACGACAGGTTTCTGTGTGTAGGGATTGGGGAGTGAGGAGCGGGCAGGAGTGGGGGTGGCAGTGGCCTAAGTCCATTCCAGAGCCTGTCCTGGGCCTCTCTCCTGGGCTGTCTCTTCCCACTGAGTTTCTAACCTGGACCTCTAAGGTCTCTCATATCTCGCCTCCCTGCCTGGGGATGCTCAGACTTGCTGTCTCCTGCCCCATGGCAGCCAGTGGGCCCGGGGGCTGGCAGGAGACAGTTGGCTTCCTAGGGGCCCGCTCACAGAGCCTGGGGACACAGTGAAGCTGTGAGGTCAGACTTGTGGAGGGACATAGTTGGGGGGGGGGGGTTCCCCAGCAAAGCCAGGGAGTACAGGGAAGACAGAATGAGGGCTGTGTCTGAGGGACCTGGTTCTAGGAAGATATAAGAATGGAATGAGGGGCTGGGTTAAGGAGACTCTCTCCTGTCTTCCAAAAGTCTGTAATGTTGCCATATTGTTTTCTTATTATGAGAGAGAGAGAGAGAGGAGATGTGGACAGAGAGATGCAACATCTCTTGAAAATTTGCCCCCATATCTAAGCTCTGTGCTCGTCTTTCCTGGCAGTGGTTACGCCTTCCTGACTCGCTGAAGATCTGGACTGGGAATTACACTCTTAAGCTTCTCATGAAAAGCAAAATGAAATTTCACCCTCATTCCTCACAGTGCAGACTGTAGGGAAAAATGAAAAGAACACAAACAGAAAGGATTTACAAGAGATTGCAAGCTAGAAAGTGAGTGAGAAATGAAAACAAAACAAAATGTTATTTTTAATTTTCTTTAACAGCAACTCAGAAACACCGGTCAACAAACCGCTGAGGAGGGGCAGGTGCCGGGTGCACCAGGGACGGGCTGTGCAGGAGGCAATTTAGGATGAGAACCAGGGAAAACATGTCCCCAGCCAACTGGCCGCTGGGGTATGGAGTCTGCGCGGAGTGGCCTCTGGGGGTGGCTGCCTGGGAGCACGCGTCTGCCTGGGAGAGCGGGCTGCCCGGCGTGGGTGGGTGAAGGGGTGGCCTCCCTCCTCTTGGGGGGGCTTCTCCCCCCCACCCCACCCCAAGCCATTGTCTGCCTGCATCAGCTGCAGACTGTATTTATGGCTTCTCGGAATTTTCCGAATGAAGTAACTTTTCTCCCCAGCCCATGTTCTTCACAACGGAAACTGGATCCGCACAGTCCATGGAGACTCACAAAACAGCATGACGTCACCCGCAGGGAGTAGTCATTTCAGACACCTTCGCGGCCTTTTGTTCTAGAGCTAAGGGCTGTGATTCGCCTGTGGAGGTCGTCCTGCCCGCAGAGGAGGGGCAGGGGGACTGGACAGCAGGCCCTGGTAGGGAGGTCGCTGTGCTTCCTCTCCAGCTGCGGAGCCGGCGATGCAGCTCCGTGACACAGCTGTGACCGGGACAGCCCACCTGTCAGGGACACTGCCTTCTGTGTCCCTTCCCTTTGGGCCTCTGATGCTCAGAGATGGCAGAGAGCACTGACCCGCAGGGCAGATGGCCTGGATTCAGCCTGTCGGGCATGCAAAGCTCCCGAGCCTGTTTCCTCCTCTGTAAACGTGGGGAGGGTGAACAAACTCCCAGTCCTGTGACCCTATAGCGATGCCCTGGGGCAAACCAGAGTGTGCGGGCCTGGAAAGGAATGCCTGTCCTTAAAGCGGTGGTTCTCAACCTTCCTCATGCTGTGACCCTTTAATACAGTTCCTCGTGGTGTGTGACCCCCAATTTCATTGTTACAAACTGAACATAATTAAAGCATAGTGATTCATCACAAAAACAATATGCAATTATATATGTGTTTTCCGAAGGTCTTAGGCGAACCCTGTGAAAGGGTCGTTCGACCCCCAAAGGGGTTGCGACCCACAGTTTGAGAACCGCTGCCTTAAAGGGTCCTGTAGCCTCCAGTGTTCTCGGGTTCCTGCTTGGGGGGGGGGGGGGGGCGGGAAGGGGGGATTGGCAGGGACTGTGGTCAATGTCCTCTTAAGCTAATAATTAAGGTATTATTTAATGAAAGCTCCAACAAGAGCGGAAGCCGTCCAGTCATCCGGGAGCCCAATCAGCCAGTGCCCGAGGCCTGACTGATTACAGGAGAACCGGAGCTGTCCTGTCTTTGGGGGAGCAAGGGTGGGGGGGTGAGGGGGGGGGGGTGGGAGGGCTGTCACCATTCAAGACGGTGGTTGGCCCACAGGGGAAGTAATCATATCATTATGCTAATAATTGAGAGTTACCAGGCCCTGCACTGAGGCCAGGGCCGGTGGTGGGTACCCAGGCCACTTCACGATGATTGTAGGCTTGAGTTCCAAAGCCAGGTCTGTCTGATGCCCAGGCCCGTGTGTTTAGCCACCGAGCCATTCTGCTCCCACTCACAAACAGAGGGGTCTGTGAACGGTGTGCCTTGTTCATTTTGTTTCCTTGTGAACCTGGTACGTGGTGAGGTAGGAAGACCAAGTACTTCCCTTCAGGGGCTGGAGGTGGGTCATCTCATCGCATCCCTCAGAAGCACGGTGTCGATTCTGTTACAACTTGTTTTTTTCCTAAATAAAATGATCCAGAAACAACAGATACCCGTAACTATTTTAAAAGGCTGACATGGGAAATAAATTGACCAGCTATATTTATTCTACAGCGAGGAGTGCTATTTGAGCAGTGGAAAGCCAGGGAACCCAAGTCCGGCCACAGTCTGAGTAATTAGGACTCCATTAACCACATGCCGAATTCCGATCAGCAAAAGGGGACTTGGCCATATAACTCTGGAACTGGAATGATTTCTCTCTAATAAGACTTTCTTTTTAATAGAAGTTGTACAAAAAGAATCATAATTTTGGGGGGGTGGGAGCTCTGGGTCCCTTTTATTTATAGATTCTCAGAGTCAGGGCTAGAGAACAAGGTCACTGCTTGCTTTCCAAGCCTCTCTCTCTTCCAACTGCAGCTCAAGACTAGGGCAGGGCAGGCCTTGGGGAGGGTAGGGCTTGTCAAAGGGAACAGAAGACAGTGCAGAGCTCCTTGGTGCTGGGGACGGGGGCTGCCACTTTCCAGAATGAGGACTGCAGACTGGCTGGAGGCTTGGTCACGGAGGATCCGGTGTATTCCCATTCCACATGATGAACACATACCTGTTAAAGTTCATGGGAAGCACAGTGGATTTCTAAGCGCAGACATGAAAACACTTCTGGCCCAGCCAGCATGGCTCAGTGGTTGAACATCAACCTATGAACCAGGAGGTCATGGTTCGATTCCCAGTCGGGCCACATACCCGGGTTGCAGGCTTGATCCCCAGTGTAGGGTGTGCAGAAGGCAGCCAATCAGTGATTCTCATCATTGATGTTTCTATCTCTCTCTGCCTCTCCCTTCCTCTCTGAAATCAATAAAAAATATATTTTTAAAATTCTGTAATTAAGCAAGATGATGTCACTCTATCTCTGGGGATCTAACAGCACCACCATAATCACAGATGCAAAAATCACCAGAGAGAAGTGTCATGCTTCCTAAACAGAAAAGCCTGACTAGAAAGAAAGTATAAGCCTCCATGATGCTCATTTGTTCTGTCATCTTCGAGAGGAGTTCCATTCGAGGAATCCCCTTTAACAGAACTTAGTAACTGTGGCCGCCAACACCTGGGTCTTTCCTCGGGGATCTCGATGGAAATCATCCTCTTGAGTCTTACAGGGTGTGTTTGACATTTTAAAGCTTCACTGGTTAAGAAAGGCACCCTCCCCTTCTCAGTGTGGCGTGAGGTTGGGCAGCTCACAGTCATGGACCTGAGCATTTTCCTCCTCCCTGGCACTGAGGGGTCTCTGGGCTTGAGGGGTTCTTTTACTGAGGAGGGGCCCTCAGAGCTGATGAGATGATGCCTGGGAGGTCCTATGGGCCCCTCTACGGCCACTGCTAAGAAGATGCATGGAGCCCTAACCGGTTTGGCTCAGCAGATAGAGCGTCGGCCTGCGGACTCAAGGGTCCCAGGTTCAATTCCAGTCAAGGGCATGTACTTTGGTTGCGGGCACATCCCAGTAGGGGGCATGCAAGAGGCAGCTGATTGATGTTTCTCTCTCATTGATGTTTCTAACTCTCTATCCCTCTCCCCTCCTCTCTGTAAAAAATCAATAAAATATATTTTAAAAAAGAAAAGAAGACGCATGGACAGGGGTTCTAATTCATAAAGCAGTTATTAAAGCTTCCTCAGCAAATCAGAAATTGTGTGATAATGTTTAAACCATTCGCACATAAAAAGCTAGAGTATGTCAATAAATCACATCATTTATTCTGCCAAGAAACAAGAGGGAGAACTTACATGGAGCCACTGTAAAGTACCAGGCACTTTCAGAGGCGGTGACTCAGCAGGGGAGGCAGGGTGTCTCAGGCTGCCCACAGCATCGCCACAACCGGGCCGGCTCTTGGTCTGGTCTACTCCCCGCCCTCAGGAAGCGGACTTAACTGTTCACGCCTTGTTGTCTTTATGGGGATAATGACAGCATCAGCCCGTATAGGGCCAGGCACACAAATGCACACAGCACTCAGATAAGTTATTTTTATTCCTTAGAAGTCTATGAGGTGGGTACTTATTTCAAAACAGAGGTTCTGAAAGCTTAAATTATTTTACCATGGTCAGTCCACGTTAAGTAGAGCACGGATCTATTCACTCCAAGTCTGCACACTTTTCAGTATTCTGACCCAAAAATGAAATTTAAATGAAAATAACAAAAACTGTCAACAGCTCAGTGAGGTGAAATATAGAACTTATATCTGATTACATGTGTCTTCCCTCCCTGAAGTCAGGGGATTTACTAAAATAAGAATCATCCACACCTGAAAACTATAGAGCAAATTTGGGGACCCCCATATTATATTTTCTCCTACGTTTGAATCACAGGCCAAAAGAACAGCCTGTGCTGATGGAATTGTACTAACTAGGACTATCCAAAGGCAGCTACAGCATTTTGCCAGATTTCTGTGCCAGTGACCTAGAAACTACTTCAAACCCTATTTTTGTTTCTTAGGGGCTGAAATTTCAGTGAAACAGTCCAGCTAACTCTGACCCAGAGTCTTCGAATTTGGAAATTAATCCCCAAAGAAAGGGAATATTAATTTTATTGCAACAGAAAATAACCTTCTCATAGCCCATTATAGGAAGAAATAACTAACTCTACAATGCCTCCCTTCTACGTATTTGCAGCTTAGAGCATGAGGATTCAAGAGAATTAGGTTAGTGACTCTTCTTGAACCTCCAGAAGGCATTTGGTTTAATGACACATACAAAAACACATAAGCACTCGGTATGTGTGCAGAAGGCATATCATACAATTTTAAAAGAACATAAATGGACACTGTAAAATAAAATAACTTGAATCTGCTGAAATATAATCATAAAATAATGTACATACACATTTATTTGAAATGGTTGCAGCAAGTAAAAAATTTACCGTTTAAAAAAACAAGTCTCAGGAGGTTTACAGTTGCATATTTCCAGTTGAAAGTACTCTGGGTCAGAGTTTATTATTAAATTGATCCTTAGGCTAATTTGGACATGAAAAAATAATAAACAAAACAAAATTGAGGAGGTACTGGGGGAGAACCACCTACTGAATGCTCCTCAGTGAGATTCCTAAGCGGATACAGTGACAGCGTCGCCCCGAGTGTGGGCCATTCTCCTGTACCCACACATTTCTCATTTCCTTTTACAAACGCTTCCCAAGATGTGAAAAAGGACCCCCAGGGAATACTGAAAAACTCAATGACCACCACAGACACCTCTGACACACCCAAGCACCAGGCATGTCCTAACCCAGGGCTTACGTTCACCAAGGGCCCTGTAGACGTCCCCTAGGGTCCTAACGTGAATTAGAGGTCTGCAGCAGACACTGGGATTGAAGAAATCCTTGTTCTAATCAGAGAGGTAGTGCCTGAGCGGCGAAGAGGTGGCCACACCTCACCTGCCAGGGGAACTCGCTCACCTTCTGCTTAGCTCCCTCTCAGCATTCCCAGTGTCGGGTGCTTTCTCGGGGAAGCGTGTTATTCAATGTGGATTTTTTTTTTCCAATAAGTGAAAAGATTTTTCACTTAAAATGTTTATCACCCTAGCCGGTTTGGGTCAGTAGTTAGGGTGTCGGCTCTTGGACTGAAGGGTCACAGGTTTGATTCTGCTCAAGGGCACTTACCTGGGTTGCACACTCAATCCCTGGCCCCAGTGGGGCATGTACAGGAGAAACCAATCAATGTGTCTCTCTCACATCGATGTTTCTCTGTCTCTCCCCGTCCCTTCCACTCTCTCTAAAAATCAATGGGGGAAAATATACTTGGGTGAGGATTAACAAAAAAAAAGTTTTTTAATGTTTATCAAGGGAAGATGATAGGTTTGTAGTGATCTTCCTGTTCACAAACAAATGGAGATTAGACTTAGAAAGAGGCATCGTGGTTTATGACAGTATCAGCTTAAGGAACAGGTCAGTGCTTTGGTTAACCATTAAAGTACTCAGAACACAATGGCAAGAAAGTATATTTTCATGTCTCTAACACAAGCCATTTGTACTTTAAAATGACATTTAGCATAACCCCTGGGTGGGCGGGGAGACCTGTGAGTAGTGGGCAGTGCAGCAGAGGTGAGGTGACAGACCATGTCTGGGTTCACATAGCTGTTCTGCCCTTTTCTTAATTGTGAGGCCGCCTTTCCCCCTCCCTGGGTAAGTTCTAATGCCCCTCCATCTCCACAATTCTATTATAGGAACTTGTTTATGTTCATAGATCAGGCTTCACTCAAGTGACTCATCAGAATGTCAGAAAAACCCAAGACATTTGATTTCCACAGTTTAGAGTAATACCTGCTGATTCAGCTGAACTTAATCCTGTCTGGAACAAAAAGAGACATAAATAAGGTAAACTGACAATGGCAGGTATGCCAGAAACCATAATTGCATTTTGAATGGAAGGCAATAAGGTACTATTTCCAATTGCAAAAGGTCAATGTATTTCCTGCTGCCAGCGTCCAGAACTTGATAGGTATCGTTGTGGTCATCCCAGCAATTCGTACTAATAACTGTCTAATCTAAGGGGGCTGAAGAAATACAGAACAGCATAAATGAAAGTGAACATTTAGAATAAGAAAACAAAATGAAAGATGACGATATAAAATAAACGAGGAATGAGGTTCTCATAAATCACCATGATGACCTATACTACAGCTGCTTCTGGTAGAACCCAAATTTGGCATGAAGCTTTTCACCACCGAATGTAAAAGAGAAACCCTACCCGGTCACTGACATAATTCAGACAGCACATAAGATGAAAGCAAAGCTCAGCAGAAATGTAGTTTGTGGTTGCAAGGAGCAAAAGTTCCTCCTCAGGGGTCTTCATAAAGGATAACTGTGTCAGCAGCAGCCCCAGGAACTTTCCTTCCAATAGATGCAGTGGTTAGGTACAGAGTGCTAGTCCTTACTTCAAGCCAACTGCATCACAACTAAGCAGAGGCAGGCATCATAGTATGATGGGGAGAGAAAGAGCCTTCCGTTCTTGTACTGCCTGAGTTCAAATCCCAGCTCTGCCATTTACAGCTATGTGACCTTGGGCATGTCATTCCAACCACCTCCGGTGCCTTCGTTTCCTTGTGAGGCATGGATAACAATGCAATTTGCAAAGATCGAATGAGTTAAGCACTGTACAGTGTTGCCACTTGTTTTATTTTTATCCTCACACGAGGAATGAGGATATTTTTCGATTGATTTCTAGAGAGAATGGAAGGGAGTGGGGAGGGAGGGAGGGAGGGAGAGAAACATCCATGTGAGAGAGACACATTGATTGGTTGCCTCCTGCACGCACCCAGACTTGGGTCGGGGATTGAACCTGCAACCCAGGAACATGCTCTTGACCAGGAATTGAACCTACAACCTTCTGGTGTGCAGGTCAATGATATAACCACTGAGCGACACCTGCCAGCACATGTTTACTGCCTATTAATGAAGAACTCAGTAGAAGTAATTGGGACAGGTACTGCTGTAATACAGTTCAGTATCTAGCTCCATACTGACCTGACCTGACTTGAGCCCAAAGCCCAAGGTAGATTTTAGAACGCTGCTGTCCAAAAGCACCTTCTGCAGAAATGAAAATGTCATATATCCGGGCTGTCCTGTCCCATACAACAGCCTCTGGCGGCTCCTGAACGCTAGAAATGTGGGGGCTTCGAAGGGAAGTTTCCTGGGAGAGAACCACAGAAAAGATGGTCTCTTTCTTCTTCTCTCCATGGTTACAAATGGCAGTGAGGCCTGAAAATCCTGGACTCATCTCAAAACCAGCTGAAGGATGAAGCAACAAACAGGAGGGAAGAGCCAAAAGCACAGGGGAACTGAGCTAAATTTGCATTATGTCCTCTTCCTCGGCGCTGCCTACGGAGGTGGCAGCCATCTCCTACTTGGCACCATGGGTGCCCTCAGACTCCTCGTGAAACCCAAGATTGTCGAAAAGAGGACCAAGAAGTTCATCCGCATCAGTCAGACCGATATGTCAAAATTAAACGGAACTGGCAGAAACCCAAAGGCATCGACAATAGGGTGCGTAGAAGATTCAAGGGCCAGATCCTGATGCCCAGCATTGGCTATGGGAGCAACAAGAAAACAAAGCACATACTGCCCAGTGGCTTTCGGAAGCTTCTGGTCCCTAACGTCAAGGAGCTTGAAGTGTTGCTGAAGTGCAATAAGTCTCACTGTGCTGAGACGGCTCACAGCGTCTCCTCAAAGAACCACAGAGCCATTGTGGGAAGAGCAGCTCCGCTGGCCCTCAGAGCCACCGATCCCAATGCCAGGCTGCACAGCGAAGAAAAGGAATAGACAGGTTGTGTGCACATTGTATTTGTGTCAATAAAAACATAAAATCTGGCCAAAAATAAATAAATAAATAAATAAATAAATTTGCTTTGTGTCACCTTGGGGTGACAACCTCTGGACTTCCAGTTATACAAAGCAGTACACTTCCTATAGTGTGAGCCACTTTGAATTTGGATTTGGGTTTCTTGCAGCTGAAGGCACTTTGATACATACATAGTTTCACAAGGCAAAGACCGAGGCCTGGTTAAAACACCACCACCAGGGGGCACTGCTCCGGGACGTCCATGCGAAGTGGTGGAGAAAGCAGTATGCGGGCCCACAGCCTCATGCTCTCAGGTAAAGGGGCTCCACAGGACAAGTGGCAGGCATACTGTGGGAGGAGGACCAGCACAGTTCCCACCTGCAGCATGTCGAAGGAAACACGGGAACGATAAAAGCTATTTAATCTGAAAAGAAAATATGTAGCTACAGGTGACAACGTAATGCTATTAGTACTTGTGTACAAAGAGTTCTATAGGAGGCACTGTGGGCAGATAAGGTAGTAAAACTTGACCAAGATCCTGCTCTCGTGAACTTACAATTAAAGAGACAAATGAAAAACAGGATACCTGCTTATGATTATGGTAGACAATAAGGAAATGGGGCAGGAGTGGGCAGTCAGATAGGGTTAACTACGGGAGCTTTTCTGATCATGCCAGGAGTTCCAGCTTGAATTTTAAAGATTAGTAATATTAGGAGGATGTGGGGAAATGGTACATTATAGAAAGAGGAAAAGGTAAGTATTTAGGAACAGGAGTGGAAATTTTAGTAACATGCTGCTGAGACGGCAGCAGGCGAGGTTCTGGATGGCTCCACCGCCAGATTCATGACAGAAAAAGAAAACTTACCATTGGGGATAGAGCCTCAATCTGGAAAACCTGTTTCTCTATAGGCCCTAGCTTTGACCTTGGACAGCTACTTATCCCTCCCTGTGTCAGTCCCCTCATCTTATAAAAAGGGGAGATGCAGTGGGGCTGGGGGAACATAAGGATGAAATGAAATGAGGCATGTAATGTGACTTGTATAACTGGGAGGTAGTTAAGCACCAAAGTTATTATCACTTTAAATCCACAAGCAATTCACCCAAATTAGTTTCAGAGCAATTATAAGGCAAACAAATAAACTTGATATAATTATTAAACCACATCTGAAAAAAACCTTTGTTTTCTAAACAAATTACAAGCCATTTTTTAAAAAACAAACCTTAAAACAAAACAAACAAAAAAGCACACCTTAAATTAAAAGAAAAACTATGATACACTAAAAATTGGATTGTGATTAAGAGATTATATTTACATTTATTGGTAGTGTCACTAAATTCTGAATGCAGAGAATACAAAGAAATTAGTACTTAAAAGGAAACATAAAAGTGCAACATATGTACATATATATTTAGCCAATTTGCATATCTGTTTAGATTTACAAACAAATGTAAAGCTAGTTCCACAGCTTTCATTATGAATATACTTTGATGTCTAGTGTTCTAGTGTTCTCTGTTCTAAAATCCAGTTTTTATTGTATTTACATCAAGTAGGGTTTATTTTGTTATCTAACCTAAAAGCAAGACTCTGAAGCAGCCAGATAAATCAGGAATTTTAAAACAGCTCTTTAAGAGAGGAAAGAGACACAAGAAAGGGAGGATAAAGCCTCCTCAATCTTAGATATGTAAATACAAAAAAGCTAATAACAACAAGCAACAAGAATCACAGAAATACTAATTCTATTCTAAACTAAAAGTTCAAATTCTAGCAACAATTCAATTAGCAGTAGCTTAGAAGTCTTTGTTCTAAAAAGTAGAACCATTAGTTCTTTCATTATAGTTTTCTGACTATACCCAATGAACAATTATCAAGTCTTCATATTCTTTTTTAATAGCCCAAGAACATTTTTTATACATAACAGAATCATTAACAAAAGAGGCCTTCAATCATACTGCAGAATGCTTCAATATAGTTTAGGAGCCAAATTTCAATTTATATAATATTACCATTCATAAAACATTTATGACACCCAATACAATCGCGTTGAGCTGTTAACTCAGACATACTCCATCCGTTCTTGCCTCCGGAGAATTACTGACATGGCTGAAAATTGTTATGACAATCCTACAGGGCCTCTATAAGGGCTGCCCATAAAATGAAATAAATATGAACTACAATACAATTGTGACAACATGGCTAGCTTATGGAACTGAATTTTCCACTATCATAATAGCACTACAAAATTACAGTGACCATTAAATATCAGTTACTTTCCCCTGCTAACTACTGAACAGAAAAAGTTTTCTGACTATATTTTTGATGAACAGACTGTCCTTGAAATAAACTCTAGGGGAAATTAAAAAGTAAACAAGTTCACTTGTCACACATATTACAACAAGCAAAGCAGTTTACAAAAACAAAAAAACAAACATACAAAAACACAAAATTATCCTAAAAACAAATAAATATAAGATCAAATCAATAATTTTTGAAGAAAATATAGCTCACTTTCAAAAGTTCTATTTGGTGTGTGACTCAACTTGAAAGTACTAAAATAAACCAAACAGGTTCAACAATACTGATTTACTATGTGGGATTTGAAAAAAGCACTTCAAGTTTTAAGCTGAATATTTCATTCTCTCCTCTATTCCAAGACTATAAGTAAAGAGAGAAAAAATAAACAAAAAACAAAATAAAACCACCAACCAAAACTAACCATGCAAGGAAACCTTTTTTCTTTTTGAACACGTCATTTCAGTTGGTCCTATATTAGAGTTAGGTTTCTATAGCAAGAACTTCCCTTATCTTTCTTTCTTTAGTCATTTCCATGTTTTTATCACACAAGGCTGTGTGTTCCTAAGAAGTCAGGTTGAGTCACAGGTAGCTTTAGGATGCAGTATACTGACTACAGTATGTAGATAGTTCAAATGAACATGTCATTCTAAAAGGATTACAATATGTAAAAATGCAAAAAGAAAATAATGTACAGACCTCTCACTGCCTTGCACTAAGAAAACAACTTTGAGAAACTGAGAAACACTGACGCCGGGAAACAGGCGTGTGCCCCATCTTCCATGAGCTCCTTTAATGCACCAGTTCTGGCTGGTTTTCCACGAAGGGCAGCACCCCACTCACATAGTAGGCAATACCAAGAGACAGCAGAGCAATGACAAAGATCAAGAGCAAAACCCTCCAGAAGCCCAGATCCTCTACAAACTCCTGCCATGTGGTGCGGAAGCTGGACAGGACGCCTTCACCTTTCTGTAGGTTGGGGTTGAGGAGGGAATGGCTTTCCATGGCGCTGTGAAAGACGCAAAGAGAAAAGAAATAGGCATGAAACAACACATTTCACCCATTTCAAAAACATAAACAACAGAAACCATTATTTAGAAAAGAGCAACTTTACAACACAATTCTACAAGAAGAAAACTGACGTATATACATTTATATCTCACACACTCATGTTCTGATTTATGTATCTGGACAAGCTACCTTGAACTGTAAGTTGCTAAACTACAATATTATGCTTCCTGGATTTGTATCTAGCAGAGTCAAAGTTAAAAGTCCTTTTCTAACAAAAAGTCCCAAGCAGGAGTCTTGAAGTAGATCAAATGAGTTGTTTCCATCATATACTAAACCACATTTATTTTAAATTTAGAAGAATTCAAAACAAAGATTCATAATTTGAGCATTTGTGTTAATGAAAATAAGCAAAGATGGGCAAATCTAAAAAATCACTTAATAAAGTATGTAAAACTTAAAGTTAAAAGAGGATTATTTAGTTTAATAATCTGATCAATGAAGGAATTTCTTCTTTTATCTGTAATTCTCTAATAATGGAAGCTTACTTCTCAATCTGTTGTACATTTGAACAAGTCTACTCATTAGGAATTCTTTTCAATAGCTTCCTCCCACTGGTTTTAGTTTTAGTTTGTACAATAATCCTATATAATAAAAGACTAATATGCAAATCGACCAAACGGCAGAATGACCAGTCACTATAACACACACTGACCACCAGGGGGCAAACACTCAATGCAGGAGCTGCCCCCTGGTGGTCAGTGCGCTCTCACAGGGGGAACGCCACTCAGCCAGAAGCCCTGAGCCGGGCTCACGGCTGGGCGAGTGCAGCGGCGGTGGCAGGACCCTCTCCCACCTCCGTGGCAGCGCTAAGGATGTCCTACTGACGGCCATCGGTCAAATTTCATGCACCGGGCCTCTAGTACAGAATAAGATTATTTCTCTTCTGCATAATGGCTGAACCTAGCTGAAATAAGGTAAAACAAACACCATAAAAGCATTGACTCTGGCTTTCAGAACTCTATCCAGGAGAAATATGACTGCTATAAACAGAAAACAGTATATCTGACTTCCGTATCTGGAAGCCCACACTGATGAGTTCAAAGCTCGAAGGGATTAGCACCCGCAATTACATCACAACACGAAGGCCCAGCAGCAGGCTATCATTTAGATTAAAGCCACAATGACCATAATCATATGTTTCAACTATCTATTGCTTAGAAAAAATCATTACTACCCTCCCTAAACCCTTTCATATTCTTCCAACCACCTGAGTACAAAACAATGCACACAGCATAAAACGATGTCTTAGAGACTGGTTCACTATGTAAAATTAGCAGTTTTTTTTAAATCTACAGCTTCATTTTACTTCTTGACACTGTCAACCAGTCCTTCAGCCTTTCCTATGAGAGGCCTTCTCTCATCACGGGAAGCTGACTTCCTACTGAGCCAGTGTGCTTCACATCCACAATTTCTCATATTAAAAGATGTTTATTCTCTGAATACAAGAAGACATTTTCAGTGGGAATTTACAATACAAAAATTTAGGAAAACCGAAGCAAGTTAAAAATAAGATTAGAACGTTAAGGTTTAAACATGTAAAACCATAAACAGATAAAGAAGGTCAGAAGTTAATTCTGACATAAAATTTATTGACTATACCTGAGCTGACATGCTCTCATACTCAAAGGTGTTAGATGTAAAATGGGAATTCACTGAACCCTCTCCAGGAGCTCTCACGCTCTGCCCATCAGAGTTTTCTATAGTGACTCTATGCAACGAAATGTTCCTACTGTCTTTGGAATGCCCACTCCTAGCATGACAGTGTGTGTGCATGTGAATTTTGGGGTACATTTGTCATCTACACTGTCTTAGTCATCCTGTACCTACAAAAAAAAACTAAATTAAACTTAGGATATAGGGGGAATAGGGAAATATTTCTCACCAACTCGATTTATATAGGCCCTTTAGAAATTATGCTTCCTGGCCAGTGTGGCTCAGTGGCTGAGCACTGACCTATGAACCAGGAGGTCCCCATTCGATTCCCAGTCAGGGCACATGCCTGGATTGTGGGCTCCATTCAGGAGGTAGCTAATTAATGAGTCTCTCATCACTGATGTTTCTATCTCTCTCTCCCTCTCCCTTCCTCTCTGAACTCAATAAAAATATTTTTTTTAAAAGAAAGAAATTATGCTATGTCTCAAAGCCTAAGGGAAATGGAAAATACTATCGTAAATGCATTCAAACTCTTGGTTTATTTTCTGCTCTAGAAAAGGTAAATTGTTCCACAGCTATGCTATAATGCCATGTGCAAGCCAATTCCTTTAAGCTTTTTCTCACTTTTTAATTAATAGACAATTCTGATACCACAAAATTTATCTTCTTAATGTGCACAATTCAGTGGTTTTTAGTATATTCACAAAGTTGTACAACAATCTCCATCTAATTCCAACACATTTTTATCATTTCTGCAAGAAACTCCATACCCATTCGCAGTCATTACTACCCCCTTCCTGCAGCTCCTGGCAACCACTAATCTACTTTCTATTCATCAATTCTGGACACTTTATATAAATGGAATCATAAAATACATGGCCTTTTGTGACTGACTATTTCTCATGTAGCATGTTTTCAAAGTTTTCCCATGTTGTAGTTTATATCAGTATTTCATTACTTTTTATGGTGGAATATTATTCCACTGGATGGATAAGAAGACACTTTATCTGTTTATCAGTTGATGGAACTTTTGGGTGATTTCCACCTTTTAGCTATTTGAATAATGCTGCTATGAACATTAGTGTACAAGTTTTTGTGTGAACATGTCTTCAATTTTCTTCAGTGTACACCTAGAAGTGAAATTGCTGGTTCATGTGGTAACACTGTGTAACTTTTTAATGAACTGCCGAACTGTTTTACCTTCCTACCAGCAATGTCTGAGGCTTCCAATTTCTCCACATTCTCACCAACACTTGTTATTGCCCATCTTTTAGAGTAGAGCCATCCTGCTGGGTATGAAGTGGTATTTCACTGTGGTTTGATTTGCATTTCCCTAATGACTAATGATGTTGCCTTTAAGCTTTTTAATTGAAGCTTAAACCACTGCATTTTTATCGTGATGCTGAGGGGCAGAAGTAAGACAGGACAACCAGGTAGAACAAATATTAAAATTCAATTTCTGAAGAACTGGCTTTACACATGATGTAAATAATATAAATTCTCGGACTGAAGTGAAATGCATATGTGAAAGAAGCAGGAATACTGAGCTGCTCAAAAGACTAATTACTTCTTAAGTAATCACAACTGAGGCAAAATGAGTTAAAAATCAATTTCTGATAAAGAGATGCCAAGAAACTAGCTATTAACGAAATACACCAAGCAAGATCTCAAAAATATACCTAGCAAAAACAAAAGCACATTCTTGGAAATTTCTCATGGGAAGAAAGTTTGAAGTAATTTACTATTTTATAGAAAGATGAAAATAACTTCCAAGTTATTTTGGAAGAACATAATCTGTCACAAATAATAGATAATAATGTTATTAAATTGCTTATGGCATTCTGACAGGTCCAAAGTACACAGGTGAGAGAAAAAGGCCTTGTAAATGCACCTCTGACTTCCTGCTTATTTTATCTACTTGTCAGCTTCCAATGATAACTCATGAGAAACATGCACTATTCTAGAAGTAAAACTCATCTTTTTAACAGTAATAAATATTTGAAAGTATGTGAACAACACAGTCCTAAGCTTCAGAGTGGAATTAATGGTCCAAATGAATATAATACCAGCCTCACCCGAAGAGGGAGGAAAGCAATCATGTGGACAAAGGAATTGCAGGGTGAACTATGAAAAATAGAGAGGATTTCATGTAGAACTCAAAGAAACAATGGCCCTGATGGTCTAGGGTGGTATATATAATCCTAAATCCACATCTGATCACTCAACTACTGGGTCAACACCTGATGAGAGCCCTTGAAATATATTCCACTGAGCATTGTGGGGGGAGACTATTATAAGCCCGTGGTCCTTCTTACCTGGTAAAGTCTAGAAGGCTTACAGTCCACGGTGGTCAATGACACTACATGCTAGCACAACGTCTAGCTCACTGACTATCTGTTGAGCCACTGAGGCCAGGAGAAAAAAGGGTTTGTCGCCTTTTCAGCACCCCCTGAACTGTGTTCTGAACTGCTTACAGATGAGAAATTCAGAGAGACTTACGACACAGTCAGTCACTGTCTTAGCTTCAATTACTCACAGGAGCCCGAATTTTATTTGTTCCAACTCATGGAAAAGTCACGTTCACGTTCACATTACTGAATTGTGTACATGTTAAATTTCGTCTCCTTTCTCTCCCCTTGTTTTACTTTTCCTCAACACTGCACTTCCCTACCCTGGAACTACCTTTGGTCTTTTCTAATTGTCCAAGTTCTTAGCCTTACTTATCCTTCTCTCCCTTTCTGACATTCCACTCCTTCTGTGACTGTGCTAAAACCCTGGAACTCCAGTGGCTTCCCTCACCTGCGGTTCTAACCACCCCTGCTCCCTGGCACTGCTGCCGCAGCGGGTTCCCCTGCACGGAACAGTGTGAGCATGGGGCACAGAGCGCTTCCTGTTAACAGCTTCTCAACTGAATCGGGAGCCACAGGGACCCACATAGAATTCAAAGGAAGTATCAAAGCTCTGTACTTGAAAGCAAATAAACAGAAAACTCCAAAGTTATCCTAAAAGATCCAGGGACTTAAAATGACTTGTCCATTAAAAAATTGTGTCTTAAGTACCTTTCACTCTCAGCTGTCTGCATGGTCTCCAGTTTTGAGTGGGTTCCTCTGTTAAATCCTTTTACCTCCTGTTCTTCCAAAGATTCCAGCAATCGGATAACATCTTTATTCACTCCCCTGCGCTTTGCCAGAACTAAGGGTGTAGCACCTTGATGATTGCTAAAAAAAGGTAAAAAAAAAATAAAGAGGTCATTACAGTAATTGTATTACATTGCTAGTACCTACTTGTGGAGATAGTGAAGAAAGTACAAGCCCAATTAAGTCAAAATTAAAACCCAGAGCAGAACCAATGATCAAGCTGAAACCTGAATTTTGAGTTAGGGAAAAAGGAAAAGGGAAGTATAGGCAAAAGAATGAATAAATGAGAATAAATAAAAGAAAAAGAGGGCATCCTCCCAGAAATTGATTGGAAAATCTAATTCTAGATTCATTTTCATTTGACATTTACATTTTATGGGAAGGATGTTTATATTTTTTAAAGTCTAAAAATTAGCCTGGCAGGCGTGGCTCAGTGGGTGAGCGTCGACCTATGCCCAGGTCGAGGGCTCAGTCCCCACTGTGGGGCATGCAGGATCAATGATTCTCTGTCATCATTGATGTTTTTATCTCTCCCCCTCTCTCTTCCTCTCTGAAATCAATTTATATATATATTTAAGTCTAAGAATTAAAAAAAAATCCCAAAAGCAACCAAAATAAACTGCTTTGGTTTACCAAGCTATTTAACACTAACAACAGGAAGAGCCTGAATAACTGAATCCTGTAGTCAATTCCCACCACATACTGTCTTCATAGTAGCAGAACCACTTACTGTCTTATTCATATTTAGGGACACGAAAGCACCAATAAATTAGGGCAACATGTAACTGTGGTTTAAAGGCCAAGCTCAGCTTTAAAGGTGGCCTGACATCTTTCCCACGAAAGGAAATATCTCTAAAACAAATAAAGAGAACCACTTCTTCAAATGGTTCAGTATAAGAAGGACTCTGACCCGCACAGAGATTATGAAGCTGGCATAGATTATTATAGGATAGAAGGCAAACAAGTTTTGGAATCAGGTGGAACTAGGTTCAAATTCTAGCTATGTGACCTTTGTCAAGTCATTTAACCTTTCTTGTCACAACTATTTTATCTGTCAAATGAAGATAATACCTACTACAAGAGCTATTAATTTTGAGCTAATATAAGTAAACAGAGTGCCCAGCCCATAAGATTTTCAACAAATTTTAGTTCTTCTTCTTCTCATCTTACAATAGACAATTAATAGCAGAACCTAGCCACTATTTTCCTAGAAGAACGTATACTGCTTCAGCATAAATCTAAAAGTCAACCCCTTGTTCCCTCATTCCCCTAACAAGACTCCATTGTTCTCAATGCCCTTCTGAATGTATCCCTACAGTTGGTCAATGAGGAAACAAAATCAACAGACTCCAAGATTAGCCCACTGGGAGGAGATTAATGGGAAGAAATGATTTGACTTCAAAAACCACAGAGAACTTACCAAATGTCAATTTTGAGTCCATTGGAAACTAAGAATTGAATAGTATCCACATGACCACAGAGATGAAGAGCTGTGTTCCCTTGATAATCTGTGGCCAGAAGATCAGCACCAAATTTATGCAACAACTGGCAGATGTCTACGTTCCCGCGGGCTGCAGCAAGGTGAAGGCCTGTTCTGCCCCTGCTGTCACGGATGTTGGGGTCAAAGCCACTTTCCAGAAGCCGCTTGGAATAGTTAAAGTCCCCGTCGATGCAGGCTTGCAGCAAGGGCACGTTAGTCTGAGAAGAATCATTTACAAAAACGTAGGACATCGTTCTGATGTGGTGGATGCCTGTAATGAAATACGGTAAGACTCAGTGAAGCCAAACTAAATCAAGACAATGAAGTCATTTAGAAAAGCACGTTTTGTTATCCTTCTTGGCCTCCTGCCTCCAATGAATTACCTCTCCAAACAGAAACTGCAACCAAGTTATCAACTACCTTTTATTTTCCATTAAGATGTCTTATTTCCTTTATATCTGTTGGGTCAAATTTGCAATTAAATTACTATAATGCTTTATTTTGCTTTTCACCATGTAAAAAAGGTTAAGCTATTTTTAAAGTTAAGCAAGATATAACTGCTTAGATTTAAGTTTTTGTTTTGTTTTTTTTTAAATATATATATATATTTTATTGATTTTTTAGATTTAAGTTTAAAAAACAAAGATACATGTAGGAAGATGCATTTAGAAAGTAAAGATACAAATCCTTAGACTTTACACACACACACACATATGCATGTACTCGCTCCTCATATTCTTACTTAAAACAAAGTAATTCCATATATTTGCTTCTTATTGTATTTGAGATAGTCTATATGGTAAACAGAACTACCTGCTCAAAAGTTAATTAATCAGCATTAAAAAAAAAAACCCAGCAAAATCAATACCCAATAAGTTCCTGCTAATTGTTGTTTATAGTACAAACTTCAAATTTTAATAGAAAGAGAAAAGCTAAAGAAAGCAACAAACTCAACTTAAAAATTGGAAATATCATAAATTATTTCAGATTGTCCATCTTTTTTACAGTTTTCAACCTTTTCTCCTCTGTTCTATGGTTATCTAAATATCTGATTTTATCCCAGGCCGGTGTGGTTCAGTTGGTTGGGCGCTGTCCTATGCACTGAAAGGTTGCTGGCTCCATTCCTAGTCAGGAAATTTGCCCAGGTTTTGGGCTCAATCCCCAGTAAGGGGTGTGCAGGAAGCAGCTGGTCAATGTTTTGCTCTCACATCGATGTTTCTTCTCTCCCCCTTCCTCTCTAAATTTTTTTTAAAAACCCTAGCTGGTATTGCTCAGTGGATAGAGTATCAGCCAGTGACTGAAGGGTCCTGGGTTCAATTCCAGTCAAGGATATATGTCTGGATTGCAGGCTCCATCCCCAACAGGGGGCATGCAGGAGGCAGCCAATCAATGATTCTCTCTCAACACTGATGTTTCTATCTCTCTCCCTCTCTAAAATCAATATATATATATATATAAAATAAAAATTTAAGAAAAGATTTAATAAATTAATTAATTAATTAATATCTGACTTTACCAAACTCCCATTGTCTGAAGACTGAGAGATGAGGAAAGCCAGGTCTGTCCAGGAACAGAGAGGTGGGAAAGGCAGCAATCCCACCTGTGTCCGCTCTAATATTTCATCCACCTGAGGAGTGCAGCTTCACCAGTCAGTTTGTCCACATCTCTTTCATTGACACTTCCCTGCCTCAGTGGGCTCTCTCTCTCTCACTCGCTCTCTCTTTTTCAGTGTCTCTCTTAGCCCCCTCTTGGTTCATGTAAGACTAAGTTAAAGCCTGTCTAATCTTTACTAAGAAACTGAAGAGAAAACAAACCAAAACAAGAAAACAAACCAAAACAGGAAAACCAAAGAGATGACTCCCACTCTCAGATGGCTGACGCTTAGTCAGAGATGAGCTTGGCTTGTTACTTATCAGCCAAAGTCTTTCCTTCTGGAACACGGATGGAGCTGGATGCAAGACCAATCTATTCTTGTGCCTAACCTCCAACCTGCAGGTCTCAGGAGAGCATGGCTGTGGTTTGATGAGATTCTTGGCTCCTACACCTTTTAGCCGGGGATCCCAGCAGAGCACTGTCCCTCTAGTCCTGGGCTTCCTTACACGGGAGCTCTGCTGCTGCAAAGGGAAAGCATTAACAGATACTCAAGGCCTGTGCTGAGCCAGGCACTGCCCTAGAGCTTCTTACTGAATTTTATTTAATGTTCCAACAGCTCCATGAAGGTTTATTGTACCTAAATTTTAGTAAAGACTCATTGAAGGATGTTGAGCCAAGAAAATGGCATGGTCATTATATTAGTCTTTCAGAAAGATTACTTAGTTGGCAATATGGAGAGCTTAGATTGGAGTGGGTCAAATTGGAGACAGGGAAATCAATCAATAGATCGTTGCAGAAATCCAGACGAGAAATGATGAGAACCTGATCTAAAGCAGTGGCCGAGAGAAGAGGGAATACTGGAGAGGAATATGTAAGATAAAATTAGCAAAATTTAATGACCCATTGGATATAAAAAGTGAGAAGTTGTTAAAGATAATTCTAAATAAGGGGGAAGCCTGCTTATGATTAAGAATTATAGAGATCAAGATAAAGTAAACTTCATATTATGACATTATATAATGCTTTTAAAAGAACTAACCCAATGAGAAGAAATTACTCAATAAAATTGTCAAGAATCTTCTTTTGAAGATAATCTCCCTATTTCCCTTACAGCATTCATTGGATTGGATCATTAAAAAAGACAAATCCATCACAAAATTTAAAAAAAATAAAATACAACTTAAGTGCTTTTCAAGATGTAATGTGTTTTGGTTAAATTATGTATGAATAGATGCTGAAAAACAATGCACTCAGTGTTTTTTGTTAGAATTCTTGTGGTTTGCAGACTGGGATTCTTTTGAGTGTTGGCTCAGTTAATAAAAGAAAGAAAAGCCTTTCTGGTTTATTTTTTTAAGAAAGAATAAGAGCGATGTATCTTGTGAGTTCCTTTGTGCCCTTGAGAAACTGCTAGCCTTACCCCAAGTTGAATAAGCTCAGCAATAGATAACATTTCTCATTTTGATCACAGAACTGAATCTGTCTTAAAGCAAGGCCACCACAGAAAATATTCGTGTAAGCCTTACGATGAGATCTTTTTTCAGTGGTCACCTGGCAGTTCTCTGAATTCCTAAGAAGGTTCAACAGGATATCCAGAAATGTACCGGCGAGGATCTACAGTAAATAGAAAATCCAGTTATAACAAAGGTATAGTGTGAAAAAGACCTTGCTGTTCTCTTAAACACAGACCAGCTAGTGCAGCCTGTAGGTGTGGCCCCAGAAAATCTATGGGTAAGGCATCAACTTAGGAGGCTAGTAAAGTAACTGACGAGTAATAAAGTAGTGAAAAGGAAGAACAAACGGGCTGAATAAAGTGGCTTTGTTGCCCACAAATAAGAAAAAATGTCAGGCGTTCTGAATTCTGGTGACTTAGAGTGAATTCTGGGAGCGCAGTTTTTTCCCTGCGGATGACACATAATTTGATTCTTTTTGTTTTATCTTTCTGACATTTTTTCTTATTTGTGGGCCACAGAGCCACTTTATTAATGATGGCTAGATCTCCTCCGATTGTCTTCCCTCTTCTTTTCAGTGCGAAAGAAAACCTGGCTCAAGTCTATCTGCGGCCTTTCCCACGCGGCTGACCCGGCTCCTGAGCTGCGTGCGGTGCTGCTCCACCTTCACGCTTTCGCTGGCACCAGTCACACTGAGAGATACTTCGAGAGAACCGTCTGTCCCACTGTGCTCTTATTCTTGAGGGACTGTGGCTGAGGGGGCTATGGACAGGCAGTGTGGCCCATAAAAAAAAATCAACATAAATTTGTTAAGCAAACATTTACTGTGTGCCTGAAATGTGCCAGTGCCATGCTGAGTGGTGGGGTTTGAAGTCCAAATCCCAAATGCACAGCTCTGGCTGAAATCCAGGTTAACCTTTCACTGGTCATTCATGTTCGCGGTTATCAAATCCTTTTAAATAAACGTGTACAGAGAAATAATTGGTGGTACTTTATGAAGCTCCACGTACAATATGTAAGTCAGGTTGTATCGTGAGGGCCATCAGTGCTGGGTTGGAAGTGAAGACCAGGGCTGACAAACTCTATGTGAGGACCAGTCCCACAATAGTGTCAACAAATAACATGACGACTGAGAAGACACACAACATCTGCCCTCCTCAACTGCTTCCTGGTTCTCTGCGCTTCTATAGTACAACTTAGACAAGCTTCCTATCACAGAGCCACTTCATCGATTTCCTTAAACAAATACTCTGATTCACAAAGCCTGGTATTTTCCTTCCCTGTCCTGAGCCCGGGAGCGAAGTCTCTATGACTGAAGCCTCTCGCTAACACATTATCTGGCTTTAATTTTCCATGTTAAAATGGTGCAGGGTGGGTTACGCTGAAGATAGCAGGGTTCACATTATGAAAAGAACAAGTTTTGCTTCTTGTCTGGAGATAGAATTATAGATTATAAAGTCATCCCTGCCCATGATCTTACTGTTCCCTTAAATCCACAGGAAGACATTACTTTACTGCCATTTTCTTTTGATCTGACACAGCCCCATAAGAAAATAAACTTGAGCAAATTACAGATTTATGTATGTCAAACAATATTATACAAATACATTAGATCTAATTCCTAGAAACCTGCCAAGAAAATGTCTATGACCCCAATTAGATCTTAACCATTAGAAATCTATTCAGAGGCTCTCAAGAAGTTATGGAAGTGGATAAAATCAGGAAGATTGTCTTAGAAGGGCCAAGGAAATACTAAATTATCATAGATCATATGACTAGAATTATAATTTTTAACCTTTGAGTTATCTAACCAAAATAAAGACACAATATGTGAGTATTTATTTTAAATTCTTAATGTAAAAAAAAAGAAAAAGGTAGGCTTCTTTCTGAAAGCATGGTTCTAACTAAATTTAAAAAGGAATTGAGAATCTATCCTTTCAGGATATGCCAGTACTATGAAGAACATTTGAAGAAGGAAGTGTGTAAGTAGAATCTTCTAAATTTTACTTCCAAGGCTCAAAAAGAATTACTAGATGTTCAATAGGAGTAATTTTTAGATAGAGCTGGATCCACCATGACAGATACATGTTTACCTTATTTCTAAATTTGTGGAGAATTCACATTTTGTCTTATTTCCAATAGTTTAATCTAACTTAACTGGGTCTAGAATTCTTAACTTTATGCAGTAAAGGTGAGGTTAATGTGAAATGTGTGAATTACAGAATGCTACTTTAAGGAAGGCCAGTTCATTATTTTTAAGTTCATATAATAATTAGAAGTAGGCTAATCACATATTACTTAGTAGAGGTTCTTAGAAATCGAAGCTTAATAAAAAGGGAAAAAAGGATTGTTTGTATATCTGCTATTACTATGCAAACAACTATTTAGCAACATCTGAGATACATAATATTTAACATTTATTAAATTACTATACTCCAGGCACTATTTAAGTGTTTTTTCTTGTAATCACTGGTATAATCCTCATAAAAATTCTGTAAGTACTATCATTATCCTCATTTTATGAGTAAAAAAATTAAGTCACTAAGTTTGTTTTTTATAAGATTTTTTAATATAATAAATCATTTTAACAAACCTTTCTATCAAAGATTACATAAAGGGAAACATTAGTTCTAGTCCACAAATTCTGAATTAACTCCTTACAATTATTTTATTGAAAATAAACTTCTTTTTAAACTGTGGAAAACAATATCTGGAAATGTTTCTTATTTTACAGGAAACATCAGTTCAGCTCATATATTCTGAATCAACTCCTTGCAATCATCTCACATAAATAACATTTTAAAAGTATGAAAAAACAACAATAAAATATTTGGAAATGTTTCCTACTTTACAAGAAGTGACTAAATTCCTGGACTCATTATTTTCAAGTCTTTCTTGTTCAATGAAGTAGTGTGAAAACACCTAAAATTTTCTTTCTCCATCAGGAAATTTAAAAAAATCAAAAAAGGATTTCTGATATGCATTTCCTGCAATATTTGTATTACTTTATTATTTGTTTGCATTATTAAAATTTAGTTACAATCCAAATTTTAGAAAGATATTGGCTTAAAATAAATCAAAATTAAATTTTCACAAAGGGAATATTGGTCATCTTGGATATTTTATTTCACTCTAATACCTTTCAGTATTTTCCAAAATCCTTACTGTGTAATTTTACCATGTTTAAAATTCTTAGTAAGAGACTTCTCCCATTGAAAGTTTCCAGTTTATAACTTGTAATCCTATATAATAAAAGGGTAATATGCAAATTGACCCTAACAGCAAAAAGACCGGGAACAACAGATTGCTATTATGTGCACTGACCATCAGGGGGCAGACGATCAATGCAGGAGCTGCCCCCTGGTGGTCAGTGTGCTCCCACAGCGGGAGCTCCACTCAGCCACAAGACAGGCTGACTGGCTGTGAGTGCAGTGGCGGTGGTGGGAGCCTCTCCCGCCTCCTCAGCAGAGCTAAGGATGTCCGACTGTGGCTTAGGCAGACATCCCCTGAGGGCCCCCTGGCTGCCAGAGGGATGTCTGACTGCCAGCATAGGCCCGATCCCCAGGAGATCAGGCCTAAGCCAGCAGGTGGACATCCCCCAAGGGGTCCTGGACTGTGAGAGAGCGCAGGCTGAGCTGAGGGACCCCCCCCCCCGGAGTGCACAAATTTTAGTGCACTGGGCCTCTAGTTATATAATAAAGACAGTAAGCAATGGGAGGTCAATCTGCAGCCTTTCATGCACATATAGTGCTTCTGTAAAAACTTATTTGGTTTTTTTTTAAGAAAATACATTTTTTTCCCTACAGCAACACTTTATTTACATGGCCTAATGGTGCCACCTTGTGGTCTACCTGGGCTTCAAGTGCAACTTGAGCATCTAGTATAAAGCAAGAAGAATGCCACTAAAGTTTCTCTTTAATTTCAGTTACTTATCATTATAATTCTCACTAACTCTGAATTTGTGAAAATTTAGAGTTGGGATGAAGTTAAATCTTCCTTTAAAAAAGTTTACCAAACAAATTAATGCCATAAATATGATTCCAGGCCTATTCCGAAACCTAAACCTCACTGACTACAAAAATGGCATTCTTGATTTGTTTATTTGGTGTTATTTAAAAATATAGGAATTACAACTTTTGCAAATAATTCCTTATTTTCTAAACAGTCCACAAAATTTAAACCATGTTTCACCTAAAATAGTTTGAAGGCACACAGGATTGTGCTCTTAGGAGAAACTTAAATATTTCCATGAAAATTCAGAGGGGAATGGTCATTTAGGATCTTCTAAACCAATCTCCTTATTTTGCAGATAAGAATACCAAGAACCAGAAAGGCTGTAATTTTTTTTTTTTAATCCTCGCTGGAGAATATGTTTATTGATCTTTAGAGAGAGAGGAAGGGGGCAGGGGGGGTTGGAGGGTAGGGAGAAACATGATGTGAGAGACACATTGGTTGGTTGCCTCGGGCAAACAACACCAACCTGGCTGGGGATTGAACCTGCAACCCATGTATGTGCCCCTGAGGGGGAATGAAACCTGACTGAGACCCTTCAGCACATGGCCAGTGCTCCAATCACTGAGCCACACCAGCCAGGGTGCAGAGAGACATTTCAATGAAAGAGGCAGTACCATTTGGCGATAGGAAAGGCTGGCTGAGATTAGGACTAAAAATGCCACCGAAGTTAAAATGCCTAGATGACGTGTTCTAACAATGTCACGCTCAGGACTTAAAATATTATATAGGTTCCAGGTGTACAACATTCTTAATTTAACACCTGTATACTCCAAAAGTAATCACCCCTGGCCCTGGCTGCTGTGGCTCCGTGGCTGAGCGTCGACCTATGAACCAGGAGGTCACAGTTCCATTCCCAGTCAGGGCACGTGCCCGGGTTGTGGGCTCAATCCCCAGTGCGGGGCGTGCAGGAGGCAGGCAATCAATGATTCATTCACTCTCATCATTGATGTTTCTATCTCTCTCTCCTTCTCCCTTCCTCTCTGAAATCAATATACACGTATACGTATATGTATATGTATATGTATATGTATATGTGTATGTGTATGTGTATGTGTATGTGTATGTATATGTATATATGTACCAGTGTGCATGTGTGCGCATATATATATATGCACACCGAGTGGCCAAATTATTATGACCACCCCATCAGTACTTCGTTGGCCACCTTTTGCCATCAATACTGCAGCGACTCTTCTTGGCACTGACTCCACGAGATGTTGAAAGGTGATGTGAGGACTCTGACACCATGCCTGATGAATAGCACTGTCCAGTTCTGTGAGATCTGATGGTTGTGGAAGCCGCTGCCTGATGGCTCTTTTAACTTCGTCCCACAAACGCTCAATTGGACTGAGATCTGGTGATTGTGGGGGCCACCTCAGCAAGGTAAAGTCTCCCTCATGTTCTTTTATTTTTTTTTTTATTGCTTAAAGTATTACAAAGAGTATTACATATGTCTCCTTCCCCCCCACTCCCCTTGACAATCCCCTGGCCTCCCTCATGTTCTTGAAGCCACTCCTGCACAATACGAGCACCGACCACATTGTCTTGTCGGAAGAAGCCATCTCCATTGGGATACGCCATCATCATGACAGGATGAACCTGATCAGCAGCGATACTTAGGTATGTCATGCAATTCAGACGTTTGTAATGATCTGGCCCTCTGGCAACTTCGGCGCGAAATTATAGCTAATTTGCCGACAAAGGTCAGGTGGTCATAATAATCTGGCCACTCAGCGCATACAGTATATATGTGTGTGTGTGTGTGTGTATGGAGAGGGAGGGAGAGAGGGAGAGAGAGGATAGATATAACTTGTCCTGGAGGCAGAGCACTGTGTTGGAGAATCTGGGGGGTAAGCAACCTGCTTCTCGGCATCGATGTCAATTACGGGGCACGCGCTGTTTTGTTTTATTTTTTCTAACCCGGCACCGGGGCGGGGGCCATGCCGGGCATCCACCCCCATCCCGGCGGCTTCTGACTGCGGGCTCCTCGCGACCGGCTGCCCGGGTCCCGCCGGCGCTGACGCGGCTAACGCGCTCGCGGGGCCGGGGCCCAGGCCCAGGCCGGCTCCCTCCCGGACCCCGCGCCTCCGCGGCCGCGAACGCAGGCCGGCTCCCTCCGGACCGCCACAGCCTCCCCGCAAACGCAACCAGGACGCACGGTCCCCGCGGCCTTCCCGGCCCTGACAGCCGCTCGGTCCCCGCAGCCCCCCTCCGCCCGCCCGCCAGGACCGGTCCGATTCCCTGCGGCCGCCGCGTAGGTGCGCGAAGCCCGGGCGGCCTCGCCCCTCGGGCCCCGCGGCCAGGCCCTGCGCCGCCTCTCTCCGGTGCTTCGGGGCCGGCAGGGCAGGTGTCAGTGGCCTCCGCCCTGGGCGACCCAGGGCCCCCTCCCCGGTACCTTGGGATCGGCGAGCAGAGGTGACAGCGGCGGCACCTCCCGGCGGCGAGGGTGACGGCGGGCGGAGGTGAGAGGCGGCCACCGAGACCAGGGACGCCCGTCGGGGCAGAGCGGCCTCACGCGGCGTCGGCCGCGCGCCCCCTGGCGGCGGACGGCGCGCACGGCGGCTCTCAGTCTCCTCTGAATATTAAGCAAAGTACCTCAACTGCAGCCTGAGAGAAGGGGAAGGCAACCTACAAAATGTTTGCTCCGATCTGAGCCCGGGAGCATTTTGCAACTTTCACGTGCTTTTCTAAATATACATCCCACCGGCTCAGCTGAATGAAGGCTTCCCAGGCAAGGACAGTTGTATGAAGATCTAATAGGCGTCAATTAACAATAGCTGGCCTCTAGGTAAGCCTTCCCTATAACCCAAATAGGTATATTAGTAATAGCAACGAATGGCGGAGTGCTCTAACTCTAAAATAGGACCTTGAGTTTTTATTTTTTTCAAAAACGGTTTAAATATTTACATCCCATTTTTTTTAGGATTTCCAGACTAAGTGCAACATACAGGTGTACAGCCAAAACTAAAAGTGGGGGTCCTGGGGGGTGGGAGTTCATTTACTGAAAATAAGTCCTACCGCCAAGAAGACTTCCCTCTGCACAGTGGCCATCCCTCCCCTGAATTCTGGCATACTTGCCCACCCATGCCACCCTCATGCCCACCCATTCAAGGGCTGTTCTTCAGTCTCACAGTGTGTTCTTGAAAATGTCATGTAACTCTTTAGGATTATTGTCAAATTTGAGAAAACCTCTATCAAATTTCTTTCATGTAAGAATTATAAGATTTCAGGGCATTCCACATCTTCTTGTGTAGTGAGCGACTAATCACAAATATTATTCTTCTAGTTGATGACATGTATAAATCAACTTGCCACGGACGTCCTTGCGGTTGTGTGGTAAGTTTATATTTTCATTGATGCCTGTTCATTATGTCAAATCAGCTAAGAATTTCAACCTTTTCCCAAAGCGTTCAAACAATTGACTCTTCTTCATTAATTGGTCTATTAAACAATCTGAGAGTCTATTCACTGCTTCTGTTTAAATGTATCTCTCCTGTCCTTCCTGAAGTACTGTTTTTGTTTGATCTGAAAAATGTAGGGACTATGCAGGCAGCTTTTTGCTTTGATGAGATGAAGGGAATGAATTGCACGCTACACATATTTTGTGACTCCCTCCTATCACCACACCTGGGGACGTTAGCACGATGGGCGTAAGGAGTATTTACGGAAGCCACTCCCACACCCCAGCAATAAGTTAGCACCTCGTGGAAGTGACCGTGAACCACAGAATCTTATCCCACTAACCGCAAACCAAAGTATCCCCAGCTGCACGTATGCTTAGCCAGAGCCCCAGAATGTCCGCAGCTCCTCCACGCTACTCAACCAAAGGAGAGAGAGTCTTTGAGACGCCCGAGAGAAGAGACAGCCACCTTCACCAATTGCAGTAAAAACATTTTAATTTTGCAATTTCATTGGACCCTGTGAACAAACTCCCAGAGTCCCTTCCAGGCTCTTGGAAGGGGCGTGCCTAAGGGAGGCTGTATCAGTTCCCTCCTGTCACTGTAACAAACGACCACAACCTTAAAGACTGAAAACACCACCAATTAATTCTCTTACGGTTCAGGAGGTCAGAAGTCCAACCGAGTCTCACGGGGGTGAAACCTGGAAGCTCTAGGGGGAATCCATTGCCTTGCCTCCTCCAGCTGCAGCGGTTCTCAGCCTGTGGGTCGCGACCCCTTTGGCGGTCGAACGACCCTTTCACAGGGGTCGCCTAAGACCATCCTGCATATCAGATATTTACATGACGATTCACCACAGTAGCAACATGACAGTTATGAAGTAGCAACGAAAATAATGTTATGGTTGGGTCACAACATGAGGAACTGTATTTAAAGGGCCAGAAGGTTGAGAACCACAGAGGCTGCCCCACACGCCTTGGCACGAGACGCCTTCCTCCGTCTTCAAAACCAGCAGCATAGCACTTTCTGACCTCTGCTTCTGTCCTCGCATCTTCTCTCATTTTGACCCTCCTGCTTCCTTATAAGTACCCTTGGATTATATCGGACACACCTGGATAATCCAGAATATTATCTCCATCTCAAGGTCTTTAACTTAATCACATCTGCAAAGTCCTTTTTATTGTGCAAGATCACACAGTCACTGGCTCTGGGGGATCAGGACATGGACATGTTGGACGGGATGTTATTCAGCCCACCACAAGGACCCTGAAGCTTAAACTCCGTTCCCTGCAGGTAAATCTGTCTCTTCCTCCTCATTACCGAAATCTAGTTGGTGCTGAGTTCTGATTGTGAGGGTTCCAATGGGAGGGAATACCTGTGATTACAACTGAGACGAGTGCTATGGAGGAAAAGAGAAGAGATGCTATGAAGGTAAAGAATATTCCAAAATAGGGGACCTCATCTAAATGGAAGGGCAGCAGTGTCTTTGAGTGAGGAATACCAGTACATCTGAGATGGCAAAGGACGAGGAGCGAATTATGCCATGGACAAGGGTGATGTTCCAGACCGAGGAGGCAATCTGTGTGGCCTGGGAAATGGCGATGTCAGAAGGTCAGTGCAGCCAAGCTGGATCCCTGCCATTAAATCCTTAGCACTCACCACCATGAACGGCACATAGTAGGTGATCAGTAGTTCTCAACGCTGGCAGCACATTCCAGGCAACACAGGACTTAAAAATACCAACACCCAGGCCCTAGTCGAGACCAAGTCAGAATTGTTTGAAAGTACAATATAGCCCAGTATGTGTATTTTTCAAAGCTTCTCGGGGAATTCTGGTGCACAGCCAGAGTTCAGGATCACTCTATTAGATACAACTAAATGAGTGGATGGATGGATGGATGGATGGATGGATGGATGGATGACAGAAAGCATTTGCTTGGGGTAGGATTTTCTTTTAGGAGGTTTTCTTGTGCGTAAGGAAAAGAAGGATTTTGGCTATATTGGATTATATATTCCGAAAATGCAGAAAAGACTTTCAAAAACATAATTAAATGCTCATCAGAAGAGACTCAAAATGATCTAGCAATCATCTCAGTGTAACCAGTTGTCGCTGTATAAAAGGCCTGTGTTGGAATGGGGAGGTGTTTTTTAAAAAAGCATAACGTACATGCAAAGGAAGGGGCACTTGTTGTTGTTGTTGTTAAGCTCTGGTTTTATCCCAGGAGGCATTTGGCTTTTTGGTAGTACTAATGAATGACCATCAGAGGGAGACATGCTCCGAAAAGTGTTTTTGCACAGGTGCCCCATCTCACACAGAACTAGCGTGAATCAGGTGTTTCTTAACGCGGTGAGATCTCAAGGCGGAACCATTAAATGAGTAAGTCTTAGGGTATGAGACAAGCGGCATATATTTATCTGCACCAGAGTTAGATTCATTTCGGTTCTCCAACCGTTTAAATCATTAAACCACTGAGGGCAGGAGGTAAGGGTTGCGGGGGAGGATGAAGTGTGTATGTGTGCCAGCATTGTATTTGCAAAACTAAGGGGAAACTTTGAAGACTTAGACTTAGAGAATCATAGTTTCCTTCAGCAACCAGCACAACTAGGAATTAAGTATTCAAGCAAAACCCTCTCCCTTTGTTAATTGCAAAATAAGCATCTTAGATCGCCTTGTGTTTCCAGAGTTACCAAGATCACAGCTGGATCCCTGGAAAGAAGAGCTTGGATCCTCACTGCAACACCCATTTGTTGTTTTTCTTCGCACTTATCCACTTACTACAGGCCTGGTGCATGAAAATTCATGCACGGGAGGGGGGGTTCCTCAGCCAGGCCTGCCACCTCTCACAGTCTGGGAGCCCTCAGGGGCTGGAGGCGACCTGGCCATCAGGGGAAGGTGAAACCCCCATCACACCTCTGCTGCTGCCACTGCCCGCAGCACAAGCCTCGGCTGGCCCTGGGCGGCTGGGGAGCTGAGGGCGGGTCCGGCCCCACCGTGCGCCTACTGCCTCTCCCCGACCTCCCTCCCCCGGCTGGGCTGAAAGGACTGTGGGACTCCAGCGGGGCTGAGGGGACTGGGCACCACCATCTTTGTGAAGGTGTGACAGTCGATTTGCATATTCTGTCTTTATTAGATAGGATGCCAGAACCCATACAGATTTTCACATGTATATTAGACAAAATATTGCATATAGGGACTAGCCCTGATTAACCTTCCATTCTAAAAGTTAAGTAACTGATCATTAGTAAGGGGATACCTTTTGCAAAGCCTTTAAAGGTGACCAGTGAGAGGCTGGGTTCAGGCAGGGAAGCCTTTACAAAACTGTGATGCCTAAGTCAAGATAAAGGCCACGGCTATGCCACTCTGAGACTATTGTCTGCAAATACACTGGACTAATCCAACTTTTGAACCTAACACTCCTGACCAACAAGTACAGACTTTTTTTTACATTTTTATGGGGGTGGGGGAGTGAGTAAGTAATGCAAATAGCGAATAAGGTAGTGAAGACTTAGCGGGAGAAACTAAGATGGCGGCATAGATAAACACCGGGAAATTGCCGCTCCCACAACAATTGAAAAATACCCTAAAGGACAGAGTGGACATCACCCAGAACAACAGGAAGGCTGGCTGAGTGTAAATTCTACAACTAGAAGGAAAGAAAACCACGCTGAGAGCCAGAGGAGCTGCGGAGGTGAAGTGCAGAGGTACGGCGGATTGCGCGCGCGGGCGCGGGAAGGGGGTGGCACCTGAGGACGCGGCTGTTTTTTTGAATCACAAGCTCCTGACTGCTCTGAACTCCGGTTCTGGGAAGTCTCTGGGGACTCAGGACTCATACGGGGAGGAGCGGACTCTCGGGCAGCGGGCAAACTTGAGTGCGGCTTTCCCTCAGAGGTGCTTGCAGCCACTACTGGGACACTGAGACGCGCGACTCCGAGACGCACGACTCCGGGCGAAGAATCGGCCATAGCTGCTTTCTCTGCTCTTTGACTCCCTGAGACCCCGCCCCACCCAGGCTGCGGCAGAGGCTTTTGCATGTGAATGTACCTAACTGCAGCCGAACCAGGCAGACCTGGAACTTCCAAGAGAAGGCCCAAGGCCCCGCAGCGCTTGCATTGCTTCACAGCTGAGCCTCTTCGTGGCTCCTGCTGTGTGGCCTCAGGCAGAGGCTGAATTAGCACCTCCTTAGATCCAGGAGCCACTGTACCCAGTGGTCAGAGGGGGACCATCCAGATTGCAATTCCTCAGATCCATAAGGGACGCACTCAGGGAGCAGACTCAGTGAGCACCAAAGCCCCACTGAAGCAAGTCTTGCCCCAGAAGGGTGTCTTCAGCACAGAAGTTCTCCCACTCCAGACACAGCTGATTCTCACAGCCAATTGGCCTGGAGGTCAATTCCTCCCAGTGATCCTACAACAACCAAGGCACCAAGAGTGCACCAAGAGTGTCCACCCCAGGTAACTGGGGAGGCTGAGCCACTGGGCCCTACAGGACACTTGGCACGCAGGGCCACTCTATCAACACAGGGAAGCAGCCAAAATGCGGAGACAAAGAAACAGGTCACAAATGGCAGAAATGGAGGAAAGCAAACGACTGGATATAGAGTTCAAGGCCACGTTTATAAGGTTTTTCAAGAATTTTATGGAAACCGCCGATAAATTTAATGAATCCCTCAATAAGTATAGTGAGACCATGGAGGACATGAAAAAGGACCAACTAGAAATTAAGCATACACTGACTGAAATAAAGAATAATTTACAGAGATCCAACAGCAGACAAGAGGATCCCAAGAATCAAGTCAAAGATTTGAAATACAAAGAAACAAAAAATACCCAACCGAAAAAGAAAAAAGAAAAGAGATTCCAAAAATATGAAGATAGTGTAAGGAGCCTCTGGGACAACTTCAAGCGTACCAACATCAGAATTATAGGGGTACCAGAAGGAGAGAGAGGGCAAGACATTGAAAACCTTTTTGAAGAAATAATGACAGAAAACTTCCCCTACCTGGTGAAAGAAATGGACTTACAAGTCCAGGAAGCGCAGAGAACCCCAAACAAAAGGAATCCAAAGAGGACCACACCAAGACACATCATAATTAAAATGCCAAGAGCAAAAGATAAAGAGAGAATCTTAAAAGCAGCAAGAGAAAGACAGTCAGTTACCTACAAGGGAGTACCCATACGACTGTCAGCTGATTTCTCAACAGAAACCATGCAGGCCAGAAGAGACTGGCAAGAAATATTCAAAGTGATGAATAGCAAGAACCTGCAACCAAGATTACTTTATCCAGCAAAGCTATCATTCAGAATAGAAGGTCAGATAAAGAGCTTCACGGATAAGAAAAAGCTAAAGGAGTTCATCACCACCAAACCAGCATTATATGAAATGCTGAAAGGTATTCTTTAAGAAGAGGAAGAAGAAAAAGGAACTCTTACCATTTGCCACAGCATGGATGGAACTGGAGAGCGGATAAATACCACAGGATCTCACTCATTTGTGGAATATAATGAACAACATAAACTGATGAACAAGGACTGATCCAGAGATGGAGAGGCATTGATTGGACTGTCGGGCCTTGGAGGGAAGGTAGGGGAGGGTAGGGGTAAGGGGGAAAGATCAACCAAAGGACTTATATGCAAGCATATAGGCCTAACCAATGGACATGGACAACGGGGGGGTGAGGGCATGAGCGGGGGTGGGGGGGGTGGGGGGTAGAGGGTAACGTGGGGACAAGGACACATATGTAATATCTTAATCAATAAAAAATATATTATAAAAAAAAAGTAATGCAAATAGCTCTTAGTCTATGCATTTGTTTTAAGGCAAACAGAACGAGAACAGACTTACAAATGATCATGTTTGTTGAAAAACCTGAGAAATGTATTTTACAGTCTATCTTTCAAGCTTACAAGGCACATTTAAAAAAATGGAGTTAGTTGCTTTTAGTTTTGTTTTTTGTCTGTTTTGTCAATAATTGAGGAGGATTTTATTTTTCAAGTCCAAGGTAAGGGAGTTTGCAATAGGGCTGTAAGGTTTTAGGACTTTTCTACAGATAATTCGCTGTCTAAGGTCTCAGCCTATCTTCATTGTGATCCCCAGACTACATGTCACCAGCTTTAATTTTGACAAAGGGAAAAGAGGAGATGGGGCAAGAAAAAGGGGAAGCAACCCACAGTTCATTGCAAAAGACTAGCAATGCTTACAGACATAATTGATGGAAATCCAGTTACCTGCAAGAATCTTAGGTGTAACCGCTATCCTGCGGTATTCAGTTGAGACGAGAAAATAAACTCTGAAATACAACCTTCTTATTTTCTCCCTTAACCTGGTGCTCTCCAGGGGCTGGGCCGTGGATCTGCTTTCCTTCTGCACAGGAGGTGGACTTGCTGGCCTCGTGCCTCCTGAAAGCGTGATGCTCCACCAGCTATTGCGGAGCAAAGTCTGCAAATCAGCTCTACAGTCAACTGAGTTTTGATTAGAACTCGTCTCCAAGTGGTTGCCTTTTGCAACGTGCATGTTGCATAACTGCCATTTCACTCGCTTTACTCGTCATTCTTGTTCTGCTGAAAATCAATGTCTGCACTTCCCTTGACGGGATCCAGAAACAGCAGATTTGCATCCCCTCTTCCTCTGCACACGGGACCCTGTTCCAAAGGCTTGGGGCGCCCCAGAGATTCTGCAGGGCCCAGTTCCCAGTGAGAATCAGAGCGCGTATGTGCACAGCCAAGCCAACTCACACGTACCATTTTCAGCCTGCTGCTCCGGCGTCTGCACCCCAGACAGCTGCTGCATCGCAGTATGTGCTCATGGGGACAGACGGAAATCCCGTTAGGAAACACAGCCAGCTCTGTGTTCCCATTTTCCAGGAGAGAAACCGCATTCGGCCCAAGAACAGTGCAAAAGCCCTAGTGTCAGTGCCTTTAAATCAACTGAATGCCTAGCCTTTTCCAAGACGTTACACAAGCAAAGCCCATATGGTGAGCTACAGACTTTGCCCTACAGAAAGGACCTGGGCTAGGGAGGTCTACACCAAAGACCCAAGTTCACCATGTACTTTTCCTAAAGCTCTAATTTTTCTTGCCTGGAAAATCATTATACAAACGACTTACTTCTTAAGAATACAACGACAATAACAAAGAACACAACGAATAGCTATTACAAAGTAGTTTATACGCCAAGTGCAATTACACCTCAGTAACGCGTGTGACACGCAATACTTTAACAATAAATATTTTAAAAATAATAAAAAAAATAAAAGAATAACACAGAAAGAGAATAAAGTGTGTGTGTGTGTGGGGGGGGGGACTACAAACATAAGGATTAAAAGCCATTTTATAAGGGATTATCAGTTACCCATCCCATACTTTTTGTAAGTTAACTCAGCACATCTGATTTTGGGGTGATGAGAGCCATCAAAATACACCTACCTTCTGCCCCACTGGTGTGGCTCAGTGGTTAAGTGTCAAACCTATGAACCAGGAGGTTACTGGTTCAATTCCCAGCCAGGGCACATGCCCAGGTTGTTGGCTCGATCTCCAGTAGGGGGCATTCAGGAGGTAGCCAATTAATGATTCTCTCTCATCATTGATGTTTCTATCTCTTTCCCTCTCTCTGAAATCAATAAAAACATATTTTAAAAATTACACCAAATTTCTTAACATGTTTTCCCCTGGGATCACTGATGATAGGATTGAGACCAGTGTAGTAAAGGAGAGAAGTTCTTTTCCTTCCATTTCCCACCATCCCAAGTCCTCAGCAGCCCGGGGGACCACTGACCACACACTGCAGGAGGAGGGATGACCGAGAAGCATCCAGAAAAGTAGAGTGGTCTCCTTTGCTGAGTTTTGTTTTGTTTTGTATTGTAGGATCAATTTGGCCACTATTTTCTCACCAAGGCTTGGCACCTGTTTGGTTTTCCACAAATTAAGATCCCTTAGCTCTTCTCAAATTTACTTTGAGGGTGAAATCTAGGTGATTTCTAACTTAGATATTGAACATAAAATTTGCTTCCCCATCCTCCGTGGGGGGATGTGTGCAAGCCATAAGCTTAGCGCGTACTGACCTAGACCGAGACCTGGCTTTGGCGAGCATGTCAGATCCTCACACAAAGCCTGCATATGCTTCCTGCCACCGGACCCGAAGAGCTCAGGCCTTGGGCCTCACCACCATTTACTCAGCTCTGCCCTTCATTCTCGTTATGATTCTGGTGAGATTTTCAAACTCAAGTGTGTTTGTCTATGGGCCGAGAGCTTGTGCCAGTTTATTTTAGGAGTATGAGCAGCAGTAGAAACAAAGATGCATGTCTGGAAGATGTGGGAGAAGTGATACTGGTGCATGCACATGTATCCAGAGAAAGTCTGGCTGCCTGGGGACCGTTTTGCAGGGGTAATGAGGAGCGAATCTATAGACTGAAGGCTATACTGGTAATTTCCCAAGCCGTGCCACACCCCTTAGAAGTGACTTGAAGGATTTCAAGAGTTGCCTACCTTTTTATTATTGTTATTTTAATTTTTAGTTGTTAAATTATTTTTTTCACTGCCGATATTTCCCATTGATTTTTAGGGAGAGTGGGAAAGAGAGGGAAAGACAGAGAGAAACATCAATGTGAGAGAAACACATCGATGGGTTGCCTCCTGCACACGCCCGGACCAGGGCCCGGGCCGGGGAGGAGCCTGCAACCAGGGTATGTGCCCTTGACCAGAATCGAACCTGGGACTCTTTGGTCTGCAGGCTGATGCTCTACCCACTGAGCCAAATCGGCTAGGGCCAGAGTTGCCTACCTTTATAAAGGTCATGCGCTGCCTGATGTCTTCTGTGCTGTTGGGAAGGTCACGCCCCACCAATACCACCTGAAGACTGAGGTCCTCACCGGGAAGGGTGATGGGCGTCTTCTCCCAGGGCCTGCAGCGGGGAAAGCCACTCTGGCAATTGGAGTTCAGACTTTTTACCCAATAATGATAGGTGTTGACCCAGGAGTGATTCCAACCCACCAACTCCCCCAGGTGAAAACAGGCCCTGTAATCCCAAAAGAGGCTAACAAAACTGTTAAGAACAGAGCGTGCCATTTTGCAAAGTAAATTTTGAATTGTTTTCTACTATCCCAGTTCCTTTGTTCTTCATAGAATATACTGTGAATGCCCTTCATTACTTGTATTTTCTTCTCACATTCTGATATATATTGATGATCATCTCTACGTGTTAAAAATTAACAAAAACCATGCTTCTGTGTCTGCCACCCTCAAATAAGGGATAAACTGCTTGACTTCTGTGACGAGGCTGCTGCCTTCGCATGCACACGGATCCCTCTTCCTCAGCATTCTCTCCGGACTGCTCCCTGAACCTAAAACTGCTAGCACGGAGCAGCTCATTCTCCCGCTGGTGTCCATCTCTTCCCTTTCTGTGTGTGCCCCAACTCGGCCTCCGCTTGGCTCCACTCTTTCTTCAAAGTCCCTGTTCCCCTTGGGCTTTCTTGACCGTCCCCAAATTCCCTTCACACACAGGCCCATACTCCACATTGGACCCCTACTTCACGCTGCCTGGGATTCCTCACTCTTCTGTGTCAAGTTGAAACATAACAAATTGACAACATTCAACTGTTTTTGGCCTCCACAACAGCAAGTCCATATAGTTCAACCTAATATATACATCTTCTCACCCCCTCCCCCATACAATTTTTCTTTACATTCCTAGTGTCTACAATAGTCCCTTACACAGAGTAGGTGTTTGCTATTAAAAAGAAACAGGCTTCTCCCTAGCCAGCTTGGCTCAGTGGATAGAGCGTCAGCCTGTGGACTGAAGGGTCCCAGGTTTGATTCTGGCCAAGGGCACATGCCTGGGTTGCGGGCTCAATCCCCAGTAGGGGGTGTGCAGGAGGCAACCGATCAATGATTCTCTCTTATCATTGATGTTTCTATCTCTCTCCCCTTCTCTCTTCCTCTCTGAAATCAATAAATACATTTTTTTAGAAAAAAGAAGAAACAGGCTTCAACTATTCTTAAATTAGCCAAATAGTAGATAAGTTTCCGTTTTTATCTAAAAATGCATTCTAACCCCTTAATACACTTACCACGGATGATGTGGGACGTTTATGATGTCCCCTGCCAAAATTTCCTACTACAGTCTAAAACAGAAATATAAAACTTTGTGGTACTAGAAGTTATGGCTAGAGGCATTGCTTTGTAAATACTATGGGCTTTAATAGATCTATATTTCAAAATTATTATTCGGATAATTTCCATCAGTAAATTCTATATTCACTGGAATATATTTCATATTTATTGCATCATTAGTTACACAACCTAGTTAGAAAAGAACATCAGAATATTACACTTCATCTAATTACATTTCATCGATTCTTCTGTCCTTCTCCCTTATTGCGGTCATAATTCTATATATATTACATAAATTATCATCATAAACTGAAACTGGATAAGCAAAAATCTAGTGACTAAGTATACGTATTTGTAAAGCTAAGAGACTTATAAGGTATCTGATACTGATACCCATTGCTTTCTAAGATAAAAATAATCATAATAGCATGATGATCACTGAACTGAATTTAGTATTCTAAGGGCAGAATACAATGACAAGGGTGGAGGAATAGAGAACTCTGTATTACTCTGAGTAACACCCACAGTAGTAGGCTCAGAATTATGTAAGGAAACAAATCAATATTTCCTCCCCTCCTTGCTCTGGTGCTGTGGACACACCAGTAAAGTCCTAATTTTTTTTTTCAATGATTCCATTTCTTAGAGCCACCTTTTCCTCAGCTGATGAGTCATCTTCAGAACTTCATTCCAAATGCATTTATAGCGCTTTCTGCTGAGCCTTTCATTCGTGTCGTGTCGGAACATATAAAAGACGTCACGGAGGCAGGTAAACGTCTATTTTAGGGGAATGGAGAAAAGAACAAGCTTCTTACTAATTGATTTGGATTTGCCACTTGTCATTTATGAGGCAATAAAACAAACAGGATAGCTTTGGCTCACATTTCTTTTTCATCTTGAGTTTAACAAAGTTCTGAAGTAGTCTTGACAAAGAGAGTCCATCTTAATGTCACAAAAATAGGAAGGGGTCAAATTTCTGTTATTGATGGCAGGAAGCTCACTTTCAACGCTTAAGCACGGTCAACACAGCCTTAGAGGACATTTTAGAAAGTGAGACTTTCTCTTCAAAGACCTTCTTCCTCTGGGGTCCCCAAAACACAGTCACCTTCAGCTGTCTTAATCTTGCTTGTTCTTGGTAGAAAACTAGAATAGTCTTTCTGCTGTGAAGTAAACAGAAAGGTCAGAAATATATATGGGAGGAAATAATTTCCATAACAACAATAACAAAGTCAAGGATTTTCATATTTAAAAGGCAACAGAAAGTTACATCAGTTTAAGCAATGGTTATTCTAAGGTTTTAGAAGCTACACTTAGGGCTGAGAGCGCCCCCTGCTGGTATGTCGAGGTAGCCCTTTTCAGACCAACCCTAGGCACTGGGATGTCTCCAGGAAACACTTGAATCTGCCTCTCTTGTCTTTTCCTCCTCCCTTAGAGCCATGTGACTTTCAACTTTTAACTTCACCCCAAATCTTTACTTAAAATGTAATTTTAAGAGGTTCTGATTGCTATAAACCTTTAGTGAGTGAGAAATCAGCCTTCAATATTTATGAAATCTCAAAGACAGGGGCCATGGAGAATATGCTTTGGCCCTGGTGAAATAAATACGGGCACCTCAATGGCAGATCAGCTGAAATTTGTTTTCTATGAGGCCAAGTGGTTAAAGGAATAAACTGGGGTTTGGACATTGGGTTTGAGCATGGGCTCCATCATTTACCAACCGTGTGACCTTGGGCCAGTTACTTAACCTTTCTGTGTGTTTTCAGTTCCCTCAGCTATAAACCAAGGATAATAAGCCCTGGCCAGGTGCTCAGTTGGTTAGAGCATCGTCTGATATGCCAAAGTTGCAGGTTTGATCCCTGGTCAGAGCACATACAAGAATCAACCAATGAATGCATAAACAAGTGGAACAACAAATCTTTCTTTCTCTCTCTCCCCCCACCCCCCAAATCAATCAATCAATTTTTTAAAACTAAGGATAATAATAAGAGTACCTGGGCTGTTATGATGACTAAATAGATTATATATGGAAAGTAATTATAACAGTGCCTGGCTCAGATTACGCTCTATAGAAAGGTTTGCTATAAGGCATATAAATGTCTAATCATTATGCTATAGTCCTGAGAGTAGTATACTATTGTATTCCAGCTATACTTTAATAAAAATTTATAAATAACTAAACAATAACAATGAAGAAGAAAAGAGAAAGGTATGCTAAAATAGGTTGGAATTCAGTATGGTGGGACACCAGGCCCCCTTCCCCATGCTGGCCCTGCCCAGAGCCTGAAGGAGGTTTGGTTTGCCTGTTGGCACTGCTGTTCATCTGAGAGGATAACTGAATTAGCATCAATGTTGATCGCAGTCGTGCTGTGTGTGGCGTTGCCTGTTGTTCCAGGACAGTGGCTCTCAGATCTGAACATGCATCAGACCGAATTGCAGGGTTTGCTAAACTCAGGTTGCTGGTCCCCAGGCCCAGGGTTCCAGATCCAGCAGGTGTGGGGCCTGGGAATTGGAATTTCTAGTAAATACCCAAGGGATGCTGATGCCCCTGGTCCAGGGACCACACTTTGAGAACCACTATCCTAGAGCGATGGTTCCGTCCTGGCTGTACATTAGACCATCTGCGAACTTTTAAAAATTCTGTTGCCAGGCCCCAGCCAGCCATCATTGGTTTTCACATATCCCCTGGTGCTGCTGATGTGCAGCCAAGGCTGAGAACCACGGCTCACACTGTTACTATGGTGCTGAAATGGATTACCCCGTACATTCTACAGTTAAAGGAACTGAAGCTTGGTGCAGCGTTTCCCACTGAAGTGCTTGTTGTTCACTCTGATGCAGGGCCCCTACCCCAGATCTATTGCATCAATCTTTTGGGGTGAGGCCCAGGAGTCTTCACTTTACTAAGTACCTCTGGAGCCCCTGTACACTTTTTTTTTGTTGCATGGAGACACACAGTAAGTGGTGGAGTTCTCATCTCATGTCTCTGGTCTAAGCAGCCAGAAATCTATATATATATATAAAAGCCTAAGTGACCGTTATGACCAAACGAATGGAACGACCTGAAAGACCGGTCGCTATGACGTGCACTGACCACCACAGGGCAGACAGTCAACACAGGAGCTGCCCCCTGGTGGTCAATGTGCTCCCACAGCCAACCTCCCATGGCCCCTCTCCCCCACCCCTGGCAGCTGGCCAACATCTGTGACTCCTACACGCCCCCAACCCCCCACCAGCCAGCCCTGATTGGGACTGGGCGAGAAGCACTGATCAGCCCCAATCACTGGCCAGGCCTAGGGACCCCACCTGTGCACGAATTCGTGCACCAAGCCTCTAGTTATTATAAAAGAGAGGAAGTTTACATTGGATCTGTTTTAAATTTTCTGGGCTTATTCACTCAAGAAAGGACCTTATATACTTATGAATACCATCCCTATATACTAAGTATTTTTTAAAGTATGTTTTTATTGATTTCAGTGAGGAGGGGAGAGGGAGAGATAGAAAGATCAATGATAAGAAAGAGTAATTGATTGGCTGCCTCCTGCACGCCCCCCACTGGAGATCGAGCCCTCAATCAGGCATGGGAATCCAACTGTGACCTCCTGGTCCATAGGTTGACACTCAACCACTGAGCCAACCTGGCCAAGCTATACTAAATATTTTTTATATACATAGCAGACCCTGTGACAGGAGTTGGACCAATAATAAATTCCATTCAAATGCTACTAAGAGGTCACCTTTATTTCATTCATCTACTCTAGGATTTGAACTTAGAAAGAAAGAGTTAGCAAAAGTAGTTACGGGCACAGCTCTGGAGTCGGATGCCTTCTTCTTTCCACCACTGATTACTGGGCAATCTGGGGCAAGTCATTTAACCTCTCTGATTTACAAGATGGTGGTGAGAATGAATGCGTTAATCCAGCGGTCACCAACCAGTGGTCCATGGACCACTGGTGGTCCATGAGGTCCGAAAGGTTGGCGACCGCTGGTTTAAGGAAACCTTTGGAGCAGCGGTCGCCAACAATAAACAGGCTATACTTCTTGGCCTAACCTACATGGAAGAGCTTCTGAAAAGGAGAATTCTGGCTTATTATTAAAAGTAGAATGACTTTGGTTATTTAAAGGGGGAAAATGGCAGATTTATCAAAATTATAATGTATCATTACATAATTTTACTCACAGACCTGGCTTTGTTGAATGTGGTGTTTTTTACGTTTGCCTTGTTCCGGAACTTCAATCTGCTGAAGAGATTAGGAAAATGTCCGTGGTCAGTGCAGCCTGGAGAAGCAAGCACCCACATAACCTATTTAACCAGCACATTCCCCCTTCCACCATAATCCTCTTAAAGGCCCCGAAGGCTGGCAGGCACACCTACTTGTTATCTGCAAATCCCCTCTTTATTTGCAAGTGTCTACGTGATACAGTAATTGAGTTGCCAAAAGTTAAGTGAAGCTTGATGTTTAACATTGGTAGTTGCCTATGGATATTGTGATTGAACACAGATTCTAAAGGGTCTTCACCCAAAATAAAATGAACTTCTAATCCTGAAATAATTCACGGAGCTCCAATCCATATGCTGAATCAAAGCCAAAGGGGGCTCTGATTAATCAAAAGGCACCATTAGTCAAGGGAAGAATCAGACTGAAGTTCAAGACACAAGTTCACAAGGTAAGCTCAATGTAGCAGTCAGGGTCTGAGCAGAATACAGATGGCACCCTCTTGGGGTGATTGAGGACAGTTTTCAAAAGGAACTATTTAATGGAGGTGTGGGCAGGATTAAAGTGAATCAATGGAGGGATGCTGGAGTCCCCAGGGACTAGGGTGTGGGGGTGATTCTTCCCCCCTCTAGGCCTGAGGGACAATGAGAGCAGGTGGTACTGGAAGGGGAGTAGCAAGGAGGAGAGGCCCCCCACAGAAGCGTGACCCTTGTACAGGGCTGTGCCAATGGCGGAGATTCAGGAGGGACAGAGTGGAGAAATGAATCCCCAATCTCACTTTTCTCCTACCCTCCACTCTCCCTGGGTTTCCCCAATGGTGAGCATGATCCAAGGTCAGAGATCAGAGGGCAAGGTCACAGTACACAAAGGTCAGTCTCCAGGGCATGGAGAGGTTGGAAGAGAGCGAAGAATGAACCTGGGAGGGTAAAGGGACTGTCTGGCATAGCCAGTACACTCGACCTAGCCAGGGTTTGGGAGAAAGAGTTCTTAGGCTCATAGGAAAAGAGAATTACTATGAAACAATGATGTGCATGTCTCAGCTCATCACTCTGTAACTGTAATTGTCTCTTTACTAATTGCCTTTCTCCTCCAACAAATAAACTCCTTGATGCTAAATCCTCAGTTTCTAACCACTGCATGGCAAACACGGGCATTCAGAAAGGATAGAATGAGGGGTGATTTAATTAAGTTCTTTGTTATTGTTTGTTATTCATGAGAGTATAGAGCAAGACATTTCCAATTAAGTGGGATAAATAACATGGACACCACAAAAGAACATTATTTGTTAACTATGGTTAGCTTAATTTTGTTGTAAAATATATTGCTTTGAAATATGCATAGGACGTAGGTTAGTATTGTTAATAGAAAGTTCATATATTTGAGGCCTATTTCAGCAATTTTAAAAAAATCAGTTATCAAGTTTCAGAAATGAGAAATTAATGCTCTGATGTTTTATGTGTTTGACTATTATGATTATTATTCTTTTACAACATTACACCATAGCTTGTAAATAATCTTGGGCAAAGAACTACAGAGTTGGGGGGAAACTCAGAATTGCTCTCTCTCTCCTAGGTAACAATAACTAATTCCCCTCCCCCTCCCTAGGTAACAATAACTAAAAGAGAACCCACTACAGATGTGAAGCGATTTCTGATATAATCTATTTCCTTGTTTCAATAAGGCTTTAAATATTTAACATCCTAGAAGGAATAAAGTTGGGGGGGAAGCTAATTCTTTTTCATAAGGCAGTATTCCTGCACTTTCTCCTTCATCAACAGAGTAATTTCTATTAACAATCTATTCTAACCACTTACTCCCGCATCATTCTTCCCCCTGGCTCTCTAAAACTTGGTCCCCTGTATGTTCAGGCCCTTCTCATTGCCACTGCAACACGTCTGTACTTCTGTCTTCTGAACTGGATGAGCAATTCAAAGGCTGGCATTGCTGCGACATCAGATAGCGCTGCCCCTAGTGCATTCCCTCCTCACCGCCTGCCAGGAACACACTTCAAAGCACCCATCTGGGAGCCCGGCAGCCTTTTACATGGTCTGATCTTTCCCAGGATGAAAGCGAAGTGGAGAGAAAAATAGTGTCTATGTGATGGGAGTTTGGGAGGGGGTGAGAAGTATGAGGCAAGCAGGAAGCAGAAGGCCATCTTATTCTCTGCCATTTCTCAGAAAACCAATTTAGGGAGTCAGACGCACTTTAAAGTGAACAAAGTAATAAGACCATCTAAGTATGGATTATTACAAATATGAACTGTTTTCCGGGATATTTTAAAAAGTTGATTTTAGAGAGAGAAAGGGAGAGATAGAGAGAAACATCCATGTGAGAGAAACAGGAGTCATTGTTTACAGAAGCTAATACACATACTGCACATTAGGGAAAAGCCCCAGACTGAGCTTCATTTTCTGCAGTCTGAGCCTACGCTTACGAAGGAGTTCCTGGCATCATATTTTGACCAATGAGCTGAGACCTGCCCTGTCCAATTGGAGCTGTGCTGCTATATCCTTATTTGCATCTTTAACAACCGATCAGAGAGACTCCATAATAACCAATCTGTATGTACAGTTCTGGCCAATCAGAACAGTGCTATTTGGACCAATCAAACTGTGCACATTTAGATCCCTCATGTGCATAAAAATGAACCACCAACAGGGACTAGGACTGGCCTCCCCTTCGCTTTGGTGGGGAGCACTTTCAGTTTCCACTGGAACCTGCATTTCCTTAGTTTGCCAACTGTTCATCTAAATAAAGTTTCTCCTCTTTCTGCACCCCAGATTGGGGAGTCCTGTTGGCATTCGATTTGGTGGCAGGGGCCTTGTGTTGACAGCAATAACACCTGCATTTATTTTGAGAAACAACAACATACCCTACAAAACGACTAAATAACCCAGCTCCCTTGCACCTAGGTGTGGGCCTGAGGTGTGACTAACTCTTGGCCAATGAGCTGTAAGCAGAATTCTGTGGGGGACTTCTAAGATGAAGTCTTAAAGAGAAGAGATGGGTCCTTCTTCACACGCTCCTCAGACTTGTTGCCTGGAATGTGGAGGTGATGAGCAGCCGTCTGAGCATGAGGCGAAAGCCACTGAAGACGGCAGAGCAGAAAGGTCTCCGGTGAAATCACGGAGCCACCGTAGCAGCCTGGACTGCCTACTCCTGAGCCTCTTCGGGATGAGAGGGAAACGAACTTTTCTTTTGCTAACGATACTTGTTTGGGGTTTTTTGTGATACGTAGCCAAACCTATTCCTAATATACTCTATTTTCAAATAAAATAATCCTTATAATTCTGTCCTAGCTAAAAGTAGCAAATATTAACAAAATTTCTTTAGGCATTAGTGTAAATTGCATTTTTTAATTCCTTCTGTCTGCAGTTAATACTGCCTTTAAGAGTTTAACATGACTTTTGTATTATTGACTGTTTACATTTTTCTTTAGCACATTTGTTTGACTTAAAATTTTAATGGTCTCTTCATAAATGTTTCAAATCTACCTTTGAAAGCACTGCCTAAAGCTAACTAAGCCAATTAACTTTACATTGGCACTGCATTTTTTCTTTTCTCCTTTCTTCTTACTGGGACACAGCAGTGTTGTTTAATATGCATCCAGGGACCATCTGCTTTATTCATGGGCTCATTTGGTTACAGTTTCCTCAGTTTACCTCTCCCTCCCCAGATTCTTCATGACTATCAAAATCTTGGAATCACCCTAGCAGGTGGCTCAGTTGGTTGGAGCGTCCCAAGCATGTCAAACTTGCCCGGCCAGCCGGCCGCATGCCTCGTGTATTTGCCACCAAAAAGGTTTTGGTTCCATTCCCCTGCAGGGCACATACTTAGGTTTCTGGTTTGATCCCCCGTTGGGGCATGTATGGGTAGCAACCGATCGACGTTTCTTTCTCACATCAATGTCTCTCTATCTTTCTTCCCCTCCCCTCCCTCTCTCTCTCTCTCCAATCACTAAAAACATATCCTGGGGTGAGGATTTTTAAAAAATCTTGGACTCTATTCTGCCTTGCAAAATAGAGACCTCTGTATCCTTCTTTAGGCAATATGCATCAGCTTAAACTTTATGTGGCAGTGAATTTCACAGTCATACATTTATCGTTTTTTATTTATTTTTTACTGCCGACAATATTATGGATGTCCCTCACTCCCCCCCCCCTTAGTTTGCCCCCCCTCCATCATATCCACAGGCCACCCCAGCAGTCATACATTTATATGGCTCCTTTAAGCCACAACATGACTTGTTCTCTCACCAATGGTACTTTGAGAGGAGGTCCAGAGTCAGCTGAAGTTCAAACAGCTAATCTGATTTTTCCCCACCAGGGTCCCACTCTTCCCAGGGATTTGTAGCTGACATTCCAGATTGAAATGTGGACTATCCCTACAACATCCTCTTGAAAACCCAATTTTCAAGAGGAAGGGTCTTAACCTGTCTTTTTAAGAACAAACATAAAAAATAAAATAAAAAAAGTCTATGGCAATAAAACTTGAGTATTTGGATAAAGCAATATAAATACTGGCTAAAATGCTGATTTTGTGATCAGCCATATAAACTGTACGTTTCCATTTGTGTGCAGCTCTAAGGAATGTAGTTAGTGCGGTTGCTTTTTTTTGAAAACTTTAAATAGATGACTACCTTCTCCTATTATTGAGCAAACTCTTTAGCTAGTCATTGTACAACTATTTCCTTGGCATCAAGTAGCTTACATTTTATTCAACTACACTTGAGGGTACTTGTCCCTTTTAATAGGACTACTTCAGTTAATTTTCTTTTTCTTCTTCTCCTTTTTACATACATAATAATTGGAGCCTAAAGGGTTCGATTTTATTACTCTTTTCAAAAGAGCATCCTTGATTCTTTTATTGCTTTGCTTTGCTGCTCCAGTACATTTTGAATTGTTTAAACACCAATAGGCAAGTACATTTTATTTTCCCTGGGAAAACATTTTCAGCTTCAAAAGAGAAATAAAGGTAAAATGAAACTATTTTCTTAGAAAAAAATCTTCAGTCAAGAAAGAGCAAGATTAAACTGAAGGTGTCACCCATCCTCTTATGAAAGACTACATTGAAATGAAAACATTAGAAAACATTTCCAAATGCTCTCTGTTGTATTTTTAAAGGTCGGGGTGATATCCTGCAAAAGAATTGCCTTTTGTTTATAAATGTCAACCAGGCACTGGTATTTGTGAACACTTAAAAAAAATCAAACTATCCTGTCTTATTAGGGGCATCCTTATCTCATACTGTGACAAAGCAAGTAGAAAAGTAACTATCTCAGGAAGCCTTTTTACAGCCAGCCCTTTCAATGAGATGTGAGGCCTTTAATAAACTTGCAAAACAAAATTTAATTTCACATTGAGAAATATTATAGGCTCGAGAGCTTGCTGACTTGATGTCTTCTCCCAATTGCTACAGGCATTTTTACTTGGCGCAGGGGAAGTGTCAGGAGGCTGCGGTTCTTTCTAGGGACAAACTGCAGAGCTCCTATAGGGTCATTGCTGCTGTGTTATAGGCCGGCCGCTCAAGACCCTGACTTTATCATGTAGCTTTTATGGAAAAGGCAGAAAAACAGGATTCAGCGTAGAACAGGGATGGGGAATGTCCGGCCTGCAATAATAAGGGGCCATCAGATCATTTGGTCTGGCCCTGCCAAGGCATTCGGGGTGAGTTCATTAAATGTTTGACCAAATATAGCAGGCTCATTTTTTACCTGGATAATTTTGTATGGCCTGTGAATGATGTCATAAATATCCAAATGGCCTTTGGCTGAAAAAAAAAGGTTCCCCACCCCTGGTGTAGCGGGTTAGAGAGCTCTCAGCAACCCAAGGATGATTCTTGTTGGAAAAACGGCTTGAATTCTAAAGAATGCGCCGATCAGAAGGCAGAGGAGCTCACTGCTCAAGTCCTCTCTCCAGGCCCAGGGATCAGCCTTGTTTCGTGTCAGCAGATGGTTGGAACTTAAAGGGGAAAATGCACACAGAGAAGAGCACTTACCATTTCGGGGTTCTCCGCAGCTCGCTTTGCCATCTTTTCTGAGATCATTTTTTTCAGGCAGCTGCTCAGCAAAAAAGCCTAAGAAACCCAGAAAGAAAGGAGTCTCTCAGTGTAAGAGATCTTTCTCCTCTTGCTTCCTCCTCACAGATTTTGAGCTCTGCCCTGCAATAGTGGGAGTTTGTTTCTGTCTTAACTTCCATGAATTTGCATAAGATGTAATTAACATGTAACAAAACATTTTCTCAATATGTGGATCTATTTAGAGTACATTTTTTAAAAGGTCGACGAAAAAATGGCCAGGATCTCATTACTAATCATTTTCCCTGGGTTTGATAAGGACTAACCCTGTTTATCTGTGCACACGTGTAACCTACACAAAGTCAGGGCGTGGAATGGCTCAGCAACACCCCCTGAGCTGATGCAGCCAGGAAGGATGCTTAATGGAGTCCCCCACGTCCGGACTGATTCCATACTACTATACAATGTACATCGATATGTAGGTTAGGACTCTGCTGTACACCAGGTAAGGTTTATTACAAATAAAGGGACTGATCTTTTGTTTAAGGACTTCAAGGAGATTTGAACCGAAACCCTCATTTGTAGTTAGTTACAGGTAAGGCACACGAGCCACATTTCTGCCTTTTGCAAAAGCAGTCCCTGAGTGCACATCAATAAACCCACACTCCGAAGGAAATAAGACCTCGCTAGGAGTCCCTTAAATGTTTATTACCCCTCTCTATAGCGGTTTAAGCTCATTTGCTACAGCCTAGATTAAAAGACCATAAAAATATTTAACTATTGCACTTAGCATTCTAGGGGAGGAAACGTGGTTTCCCTACCAAAATCACTCTCTGTCTCTCCAAGTGACTGCAAATCTTGCCTCAGCAAATATCCTATCTTTTCCCTAAGAATGTTTCATACTATTGAGTAGTTGCAACAGAGACCAAATGAACCTCAAAACCTAAAATATTTACCATCTGGCCCTTTGAGAAAAAGCTCACTGACCCCTGCTTTAAGCCCTGTTAGTCAGGGGTCAGGCAGGTCTAGTCTGCAGGCCGTCTGGCCCTGCCAAGGCATCAGAGGTGAGCTAATTAGATGTTTAACCAAATATAGCAGGATACTTTTTAAGTTGATAATTTTGTATGGCCCATGAATAACGTTATAAATATCCAAATGGCCCTTGGCAGGAAAAAAGGTTCCCCACCCCTGTATGGTAACTAAATTCATTTATAATTGACTAGAGGCCGGGTGCACAAAATTCATGCATGGGGTGGGGGGTGAGGGTGTCCTTCAGCCTGGCCTGTACCCTCTCTAATCTGGGACCCCTCAGGGGATGTCCGACTGCCGGATCCTGCAGGATCGGGCCTAAACCAGCAGTTGGACATTCCTCTCACAATCCAGGACCCCTGGTTCCTAACCGCTCGCCTGCCTGCCGGCCTGATTACCCCTAACTGCCTCTGCCTGACAGCCTGATCGCCCCTAACCACCTCTGCCTGCCGGCCTGATCGCCCCCAACTGCCCTCCCCTACTGGCCTGATTGCACCCTAACTGCTCTCCCCTGCCAGCCTGATCGCCCCCAACTGCCCTCCCCTACCGGCCTGATTGCCCCCAACTGCCCTCCCCTACTGGCCTGATTGCACCCTAACTGCCCTCCCCTGCCAGCCTGATTGCACCCTAACCGCTCTCCCCTGCCAGCCTGATTGCACCCTAACTGCTTGCTCCCCCACACCAGCCTGATCTTGCCCCTAACTGCTTGCTCCCCTGCCAGCCTGATTGCCCCTAACCACTTCTGCCTTGGCCCTGCCACTGTGGCTTTGTCTGGAAGGAAGTCGGACGTCCAGAAGATGTCCGGTCGACCCAGTCTAATTAACATATTATCCTTTTTTATTAGTATAGATGTGAAGGCTGTGGTGACTAGCAAAAGAAAACAAAATTTAAAAAAGAGTGTTACAGCCCTAAAAGAGAGTGCGTAGCATACTCTGGTGATTAGCAAGGGTTAGGGTGATGTGCTGTGTCCACCCCTGTGAGCAAGAGGGCATCTCAGCACAGGTTTCATGCTCCTCCCCGAGAACTCACCTGTTTGGTGTAAAGGACGAACCACTGCCAGTGACTCTCCTCGCTGTACTGGAATCGGAGCTCCAGGTTCTGGTTGAGGGTTCGCTGGGGCCCGTCCATGTCCAGCAGAGTCCCCTACGGAGGAAACGACATTATTTGATATTTGATAGAAGTTTAAGTGGCACAGGCTGCAAGGCATGCGGGGGGTGAGAGAAGAGGCTTAGAGAGTAGGCAAGGGCAGATCCTCATTTGTTATTATTCTCCCTGATTTTTGCTCTACAGCATCCATCCTTCTTTCTCCTAGTGATGGAGTCTCATATTCCCTTGGGAAAGCCATCTCTCATCCACTGTGGCTATACAGATGGGACTATCAGGGAACGCTGCCTCCCTGCAGGGTGTCACATGACCCAAACTCAGACCACTTGAACAAATACTCTCTGTGCCCCTCATTTAGTTCCACAGCAGAGAGACCAAGGAGGAGGTCCTGATAAAGAATCCCTAGAGCCCTGACCTGTTTGGCTCAGTGGGTAGAGCGTTGGCCTGCGGACTCAAGGGTCCCAGGGTCAATTCCAGTCAAGGGCATGTACCTTGGTTGCAGGCACATCCCCAGTAGGGGGTGTGCAGGAGGCAGCTGATCGATGTTTCTCTCTCATCAATGTTTCTAACTTTTCTATCCCTCTCCCTTTTTCTCTGTAAAAAATCAATAAAATATTTATTTTTTAAAAAAGAATCCCTAGAAACCCTAAGCTCCTGTGGCTCCTGACTTTCCTAATCATCTGTTTCATCCTTTCCTTTAAATCAGTGGGTTCCCCGTGTCCCTCCAATAACTCTCTTTTTCACTAGAGCCACAGTGTTGTTTTCTATTGCTTGCCACCCAACAACCCTAACTGTTACAGGTTTTATCAGCTAAATTAAGGAGTCTGGACTTGATCATCAGGGCAACAGGCATTTATTAAAAGATTTTTAAAGCTACTTAATAACACAATTATCTCTATATTTTAGAAATATTGGTCTGACAGCATCGATGTAAAAACTGAACTGGGAAACAGCTGTTTTCTGACGTTGAATGACAGATGACACAGAACTGCTAAGTGAGGGAGAATAATAACCAGTGAGGTGAGCTCTACAATTAATTACCCAGCTTATGACCTGGAGGACTTTCCAGGATGCGGCGTAAGGAGGGAGAACCCAAACAGAGCCCAGAGGTCATGCTGAGTTGAGGAGAAGAGAGAGACATTTGAAGAAGTCCAGGTTAGCACTTGTGGGGCAGACGACCAAAGACAAGGGCTTTATACAGAGAAAAAGCTCCAGAGAGCTCATTGCAAACCTTTGGCTGAATAATGATAATGTGCATGGATGGGGTGTACAGATGTTCATGCACATCTGTGCATGAGAGGCTGGGGAAAGAGCCACTGAAAAGCTGTAGGTTGAACAAATCTAGGAGCTCGCAGATTGGGCTGGAAATGGGTTTGTGTTTCTATCAACCAGAGTAGAGAGACGATAATAAACAAAATATTGGGAGAGTCTGAAGAATGACAGCTAATGAATGACAGCTAATGAGTAAAGGATTAAATTAGCCCTCAAGACTGTTCTTGACCTACCTTAAGAGAGCTTAAAAGCAAGTTTATAATGAATTAATTTAAAAACCAATCCCAAGGAACTTAATTGCATGCCAGAACAAAGTCTAATTACTCTTTAAAGGAATACCATAAAATCCAGCATTCAACAATGCAAATTCACAATGTTCAGCACACCATAAAAAATTACCTGGCTTACAAAATAGGAGAAAAATATGCTGTGCAAACAGGAGAAAAATCAATCAGTAGAAACAGACTCAGAAATTACAGAAATAATAGAATTACTAGACAACAATATTAAAACAGTTACTTTAAATATATTCCACACACTCAAGAATTTAGAGAAAAACATAGAATGAAAGATGGTAAGTGAAAGGATCCAGACACAAAAGGCCACATATGATTCCATTAACATGGAATGTTCAGAACAAGCAAATCTATAGATGCAGAAAGTACATTAACGGTCTCTCAGGGCTGGTGGGGATGGGCGGGATAGAGAGATAACAGGCAAAGGGTGTGGGGTTTCTTCTTGAGGGGATGAAGTGTCTAAAATCGATTGTGGTGATGGTGGTACAAGTCTGTGAATATAAGAAATGCCATTAAATTGTACATTTTATGTGAACTGTATAGTATATGACTTACATCTCAATAAAGTTATTACAAAGGGAGAGAATGACTGTGTGGTATTGATGAAGGGACAGAGACATAGGTCAGGGGAACAGAATAGAGAACCCAGAAATAGACCCACACAAATATGCCCAACTGTTTGTTTTTTTAAAAATATATTTTATTGGTTTTTTTACAGAGAAGAAGGGAGAGTGATAGAGAGTTAGAAACATCGATAAGAGAGAATCATCGATCAGCTGCCTCCTACACACCTCCTACTGGGGATGTGGCTGCAACCAAGGTACATGCCCTTGACCGGAATCGAACCTGGGACCTTTCAGTCCGCAGGCTGACGCTCTATCCACTGAGCCAAACCAGTTAGGGCTGCCCAACTGTTTTTTGACAAAGATATAAAAGTAATTCAATTGAGGAAAGATAGCCTTTCCAACAAATGGTCCTGGAGCAACTGGACTCCCAGCGGCAAGAAAAGGAACCTTGTTCTATGATCAACACCCTGTACAAAAATTAATTCAAAATGGATCACAGACTAAAATGTATAACCTATAATTACAAAACTTACAGGAATAAACTCTAGGGAAAAAAACCTTCAGGATCTAGAGTTTGGCAAAGAGTTCTTAGACTTGACACCGAAAACACAATCTATAAAAGGAAAAACTGATGAATTAGACTCCATCAAAATTAAAAACTTTTGTTCCGCCAAAGACCTGTTATTAAGAGGACAGAAAAGAACTACAGAGAAAGTATTTGTAAACCACATATATCCAACAAAGGAATAATAGTTAGAATTTATTAAGTGCTCTCAAAATTCAACAGTAAAACAATCCTATATAATAAAAGCCTAACATGCTAAGTGTCAGGTCATCCAGTCGGTCGTTCAACCAATCAAAGCATAATATGCTAATGATATGCTAAGGCCACTCAACCACTCGCTATGATGAGCACTGACCACCAGGGGGCAGACGCTCCGACCGGTAGGTTAGCTTGCTGCTGGGGTCCGGCTGATCAGGACTGAGCAAGATGGGTTGGACATCCCCTGGAGGCCTCCCAAGGTCCCTCCCCAGCTGGCCACCCTCCTGTGTCCCTCCCTGGCCCCGATCATGCACCGGTGGGGTCACTCGGCCTGGCCTGCACCCTCTTGCAATCTGGGACCCTTCAAGGGATGTCGGAGAGCTGGTTTTGGCCCGATACTGCAGGCCAGGCCAAGGGACCACACTGGTGCACGAATTTATGCACTGGGGCTCTAGTCCAATTAGAAAATGGGAAAAAGATATGAAAACAAGATACACAGATGGCAAATAACCACATGAAGAGATGCTCAACATCACTAGCCTTGAGGGAAATGCAAATTGAAACCACAATGAAACACCATTACACACTTATCAGAATAATTAAAATAAAAAATAGTGACAGTGCCAAATGTTGATGAGGATGCAGATAAACTACATTACTTACACATTGCTGGGGGGGGATGTAAATTGGTACAAGCAGCCACTCTTGAAAACAATTTGGCACTTTCTTAAAGAAACTAAACATCAACTTCCATATGACGCAGCAATTGCACTCCTGGGCATTTATACCAGAGAAATAACGACTTGTGATGAGATAATAACCTATATAGGAATATTTATAGGAGCTTTATCATTGCAGCTAAAAACTGGAAACAACCAATACTTTCATTGGGTGAATGGCTAACCAGGAGGTCAGGGCACATGTCCGGGTTGCAGGCTCAATCCCCACTGGGGGACGTGCAGGAGGCAGCCGATCAATGATTCTCTTTCTCCCTCTCCCTTCCTCTCTGAAATTAATAAAATATATATATATATATATATATATATTAAAAATTATCAAAGGAGGAAGCGCCCACAAAAATAGGGGGTGGGGGGAAGAGGAAGGAGATGTCAAATATTATGCCGGGTCAGGAATTCCCTTGGATTCTGTGGATTTAATAACTGGGTGCCATGGCTGCTCTACTAGAGTTTGTCCTCTACTAATTAACCTCAGTTTCCATTTAATTCACTGAGTTTTTCTAAGAATTTAATTAATAGACGTGGCAATGCCCCGCATAGCTCCTGGTACAAAGTAGGCACCCACCGAATCCGATCACCGGGGTTTCTCTAGGGAGGAGATGGCAGTGTAGGTCTGATGGATGCCAGGGATCCTTAAGTACCACTCACTGCTCAGCATCCACTTTCCACGGGAGAGGTCTTGTCAGGGCTAAGTACATGTTCAGTGCTCTATGCATGAGAGCTGTTACTTCTATTGCTGTTATCACTGCAGCCACCCTGCAAGCAGCGGGAAGCCTGGTGTTGGAAGGTGGGAGGCCGGGTGTCTGGTGCTCTGGGTGGGGAACTTGTACCGGGCGATAAATACGACTGACCACCGGGGGATGCCTACTGTGGCTCAGATGCTCCGTCACTTGAGGTACTGATTCAAATGGCAGACCTGTCTCCGTGTCAACTGTGTCATCCAGCAACAATAGGATTTGCCCTAGCTGGTTCGGCTCAGTGGATAGAGTGCGGGCCTGGGGACTGAGGGGTCCTGGGTTCAATTCCGGTCAAGGGCACATACCTCCAGCCAGGGATGGAGGCAACCAATCGATGTGTCTCTCTCACATCGATGCCCCTGTCTCTGTCTCTCCCCCTCCCTTCCACTCTCTCTCTAAAAATCAATGGAAAAATGTCCTCGGGTGAGGATTAACGACAACAACAAAATATCAGAAACAATAGGGTCTTCAGTCATGAGTGGAAACATGAAGCCCTGGGTGAGGCAGTGCCAGATACTCACCAGGAAGGTGACCTGCCAGCACTTGACTCTGCTCATCGGGAAGACGACATGCTGGGTCTGGTTGCCAGGCAGGGTGACGCAGCAGCTGATCTCGTTATTGCCGACGGAAAGCACAGCCCCGCAGCCTGGCTCTGGGTAGTCACAGGTGCAAGGGTCCAGCTGCACGCAGCCATAGTGCCGCACCTCCCGGGACAGCTCCAGAAACTGCTCCAAAGGGAGGTGTGGGGAGGGAGGAGGAAGCAAAAGGCCACTTGAAACAGAGGCAAACCTCATGTGAGAAGCAATGGCCATCCTAGCAGGACACATGCAAGTGTGGGTGAGGGTGCTTTTTCTTTTGCACGATGGGGAGGAGGACAATGCCTCATGTGATCGCTGGCAGCGAGGCCGGGGAAGGTCATGGTGCGTCCTGCCAGGGCAGGGACCACTTCTGCCTCATCCACCACGTGTCCCTGCTCCCGTTACAGTGCTCAGGAATGGTGGGAATGAAAATATCCGATGCCTGAATGGTGAATGAGGGAGAGCAACTCGACTGAGAAGTTATAATTCCATCTCAGCAAAATAGGCAAAAAGTTTACATTTAAAATGTCTTTTCGAGGGCGGGCTAGAAGGGGTCAAGGGGGGGGCGGGCAGAGAAAGGGATACATGTAAAACTTTCAACAATAAAGACTTAGCCCCACTGGAGTGGCTCAGCGGTTGAGCATCAATCCAGGAACCAAGAGGTCACTGGTTTGATTCCCAGTCAGGCCACATGCCTGGGTTTCGGGTTCAGTCCCCAGTAGGGGGCATGCAGGAGGCAGCTGATGGATGTTTCTCTCTCATCAATGTTTCTATCTCTCTGGCCCTCTCCCTCCCTCTCTCTAAAATCAATAAAAAAATATATTTTTTAAATGTTGAGGGTCTGTATTAATTAACTTGATAAAGGACTCACAGTATATTGTCTGTATTTTTCAAAATCTTTAATCAAAAAGCCTTTCTTAATTTTATAATCAGAAAAATCAATAAAAGTGCTCTTATTTTGTAAGGCTGTCTTCAGTGCTTGGAGGGTTTATAAATTCTAGAAACAGCCCCAGTCCATTAGGTTTCTTTAAATCCCTCCAAGGGGATTTCTTTTGGTACAATATTTGGTTCACCTTTGTTTGGTTGCCTTCTTCCTGGAGAGCCTCTAGTTTCTGCCTCTGTGCCTGTGTGGGTTCGGCCCATCCTCCCTGAATGTCCTGGATGGCCTTAAAACAACACAAATTGCAAAATTAGCAAACTTAGAAGAAATGAATTCATCTGACAAAAACATACTCATGTATGAAAGGCTAGAAAAACAGACCCAACTATACCCAGTATGTTTTAAAAGGTTACTTTTTAAATTAGTAGAAAGAGATTGTTCAGTGGTTTGGGGACAACTGGCAACACTTGGAAAAGAAAGTAAAGTTAGCTCTTGCCCCACACCCTCCATTCAAATAAATCCAGATACATTAAAGATCTAAGTGTAAAAACCATAAAAGAACCAGAAAAAAAATAAAGGTGAATATTTTCTATCTGATCTTGAGGTAGGGGTAGCTTTTTAAGATACAAAGACAAAATGTCATAATGAAGGAATATATCATATGTAAAAATATAAAACTTCTGCCTATAAAAACCACCTAAAACAAAACCAACAAGTAAATGTCAAACCAGGGAAAGTGAGTGAACTATATGAGGCAAAGAGTTAATATTATTTATAGAAAGCTATAGAACAATGTAAACCTCCTTAGTAGGAAAATGGACAGAAGATATAGCAATTGACAGAAAGGAATTACAAATGATATATATATATATATATATATATATATATATATATATATATATATATATTTTTTCCCCTCTAGGGAGGAGATGGCAGTGTAGGTCTGATGGAGGTAGAATTCTTATCTACAATTTTTTTTCTAATGGTTTAAACCCAAGTGGCCTATAATACGTGGTGTTCTGATGGTTCCTGGTTACCCTCACCTGCATGTAGATCAGATTCACAGCTGCTCTGCAGTCCATCAGCATGGAGTCGAGGGATGGGTCCAAGTACCTGCACGATTCAGGAGCATTAAGTTAATGCACAGGACTTGGTTCACAGGTTCCCCTGGGCGCCTGCGTGCTCTCTGGAGCGATGGCCCTCTTCCTTCTGAACCAAGACCCTTTCCTGACGAAGCCCCCCCCCCTCGACTTGCCTAGCCTTCCGTTTGTCCCTCCACCTCTTCTGTTCCCTATTTTCTTTATCCTGTAAGCTCTTGCCTGGTGGGCACTGAGAACGAAGGTGCAAAAATATAAAACTTCAGGGGAATGGCCCACATCCCTGTTCACACGCAGCCCCACTGCGGGTCGCCAAGTCCTGCCTGAGTGGTCCCCACGCCTCAATACTCGGAGCTTTCACTTGCCCGGACCCACACCCGTATGACCCCCCCCACCCCCACCCCCCGGTGCCCAGGCCACCCACCCTACTCTCTTGCCTGAGCTGCTCTGGTAACCTCCTCCCCAGACCTTCTGCCTCAGTCGTGTTCCCTCATTTCACGCTCCACATTCTAACAGGAGTGGTCTCTCCTGGGTAACCTTTGAGACCCTCCTAGCCAGAAGCCAGGTCATCTGTCCTGCTCCCCTCCGAGGCCCTCCATAGGACCCCAGCTTTCATTTCCAGCTCCAGCTCTTACCCCCTCCCCTCCCCGACCCTCTCCAGCCCAACCGCCTTTTCTCTCCTCTCCCTCTGCCTGGAAGCCCACTGGCCTCACCAACCTCCACCCCTGACCTGTCTGCTCCTCCGGGCGAGCCTTGCCCTCACGTCCCCTCCTCTGTGCTTTCTCCGCACCCCGATCGCCCTCACGTCCCCTCCTCTGTGCTTTCTCCGCACCCCGATCGCCCTCACGTCCCCTCCTCTGTGCTTTCTCCGCACCCCGATCGCCCTCACGTCCCCTCCTCTGTGCTTTCTCCGCACCCCGATCGCCCTCACGTCCCCTCCTCTGTGCTTTCTCCGCACCCCGATCGCCCTCACGTCCCCTCCTCTGTGCTTTCTCCGCACCCCGATCGCCCTCACGTCCCCTCCTCTGTGCTTTCTCTGCACCCCAAGTTCATCCTGATCACTGCTCTGATCAAGCTGATCTTTTTTTTTTTATATATTTCATTGATTTTTTACAGAGAGGAAGGGAGAGGGATAGAGAGTTAGAAACATCGATGAGAAACATCGATCAGCTGCCTCCTGCACACTCCCCACTGGCGATGTGCCCGCAACCAAGGTACATGCCCTTGACTGGAATCGAACCTGGGACCTTTGAGTCCGCAGGCCGACACTCTATCCGCTGAGCCAAACCAGTTAGGGATCAAGCTGATCTTGATACCAAGTGTGAGGACCCTTGAGCCCAGGACCTGGGTCCTCTTCAGAGTTGCCCCTCTGGGCCTGGGCAAAGTGACTTGCAAATAGCAGGGCTCCATGTCCGACTAACGGATCCAGGGTCAGCAGGATGAACGGAAATGACAGTCACTGTCTAAGCACAGTCGCAGGATAAGAACCCACAGAAAGTCAGAGGTGAGCAGAGCCACAGCACTCAGATGTGCAGGGTGAACAGACGACGGGATTGGCTTAGATGAGGAAAAGGATGGCAATCCTCGTTGAAGATCAACTACATTCTGGGGCGTGGGCCAAGCAGCTGAGGCATTCCTACTCATACGCTACTATTTCGCTCATGCATCCCGGGGGCAACTGTTACATCAGAGAGTTAGAGAGCCCCCAGACCCATCCCCCACTGGGGCTCAGAGAGGCCAGGGCGGGCATCCTCTGGTCTGGAAGGGACCATATCCTCCTTGGAGAGGTGCACCAGGGAATTCATGGGCAGAGGAGAATCCCTAAGACTCCGATGAGGCCTCACCGCCAGGCTCGCCTGCTGGGAATCCCACAGCTCCCTGCCCCCATCCTGCAAGACTTCACCCCCGAAGTGGACCGGGCACCTGTGGGATCCTGCGCCAGGCTCCCCCCTTCTGGTGACCTGATCCTCGCCTCTAACAACTGAAGTGAGACCTCCTTTCCTCCCAGATCCCAAGAGCAAAGGCAATCTGCCCGGATGTGAGATGCTGGCTTGTAGGCAGACATTTTATCTTGCGCTTAGGATCTAGAATTTGCCTGTTGAATGAAGACGTAGGCAAAGCCCAATGTTCTATTCAAGCTTCAAGGTGAGGGACAGAGTCCTCATCTCTCCTTTGATCTCAGGCTCTCTGAAGAGCTCATGAGCAACAAGTCTAAGCCCCAGGCATTGTTGTTGTTGTCATTATTATTATCCTCAAGATAACAATAATAAGCAAGGCCAAAATGTATTGAGCATATGGGATCATTTTATTTAACCCTCACAATAATCCTATGAGGTAGACTTTATTACTATTATTCCCATTTTACAGACAGAGAAACGGAGTCTTAGAGAGCTTAAATGATTTGGCTAAGGTTATTTGGCTAAATCCTGAGAGAGTTGAGACTTAGATTCCCATACTGTGACCCCAGGAGTAACTGTGCTTAGCCACTCGTTATACTACGCAGCTTCCAGAAGAACAGCTACTCGATAAACCCTTAGATGGAACTGCTAAGGGTTTTTCCTTCTCCCTTCTCAGCATTCCAGATTTTGGCCGTTTCTCAGAATATTTCTGAATAACCATACATGAACTTCTAGCCTTGCTGGGAATATGTTTCCAAAATTCAAAACCGCAGACCAGAGTTCTCACAGGGCAACACCAGGTCAAGATAACGACTATTCCTAGATTTCAAAATGCCTTTCTTTCAAGCTTCTGTGCTCAGATTACAGAATAACTGGGCTGGGAGAGAATGAATCAAAGATGCAATCCAATACGGCCTTGGTAGTGACTACAGGTTATAGGTTATGTGTGGGGGTGGGTTAGGGGAGTGTCCTGCTTCTTTTTTTTTCTGTTTGTTCACTCTCTATAGGGCCCTCTGTTTCTGGGGGAAATGGTAGTATTTTCTGCCAGGTGCCCTATTGATCCAGGAACACAGCTGATCCTGGTATATAAGCGTTTATTGTTGAAATCCTTTAGGAATGTAAGCCAACCACTTAGAGTTCAGATGCACTGCAAGTTGGCTGAGTCCACCCTTGGCCTTCAGGGAATACCACAGTTCAACAGATGAAGTGATCTGCTTGCAATCCTCAACCAGTTCCTTCAGTCAATACAGTCAGTAATTTCTCACCATTACCTGTTTCAATCCCAACCCCAGCGGCCCTTCTTGTTCAAGCTTGACCTTCATGGCCACCATCTTCATGATAATACCCCTTGAGTATTTACTTGAAACCAGTGAAAATCATCCTCCACACCCTTGCTTGAGGACAAACCGTCTCGTCATCCCCCTCTGTCTTCTTCACTGCTTTCCTCCTTGCCTTCCCCAAGCTCCCCCTGGTCTCTGGCCAGCGGTGGGGCTGTGAGCCGACAGGTGAGGATGGCCAGTTCTGATCAGCCACGGCAGAACAGCCTCGAACGCCCACCATCGCAACGCCTACTCACCACTTCCGGAGTCCGACCTTGCAGTTTTCCAGTTCAGAACTTCGGAGACTCACATAAGGGAGTTCAAAGTCCGCTAATTTTTTCATGACTAGAGAGAGGGGAAGGGGCATCTGACTGGTTAAGAGAGCACAGGTAGTTTATTTTACATCCAGGGCTTTAACATGAGAACATAAAGCATTACTATTGGAAAGAGTAAAGTATCATAATAATATTCTCTTGCATTGGTATGTAACTTTTAGCTTTCTAAAGTTAATTCAAAAAATAACATTTTATCTTTATACAATACCAGCATCTTGAGTGAGCTCTATGTTACCCTGGGATGCAGATGGAGAGACTGCGGTCCAGAGAGGCCCGGTGCCCTTGCCGGCACACCACAATCCTAGCAGCCAAGCCCGCTCACAAAGCCCTTAACTTCACCTGCGAGCCACCTCCCCGCGGCCTCTCGAGGACAAATGTAAAACACTCTGAGAGAATCTATAGCATTTCACAACTAAAAAACTTGCAGTATCTAGAAATGCACTTAGAGAAAGCAAAGGCTATGTGAATGGGACTGTCATCTTTTACTCTTGTTATATCTTTTTTTTAAATCTAAGAACTTAGTTGTGTCAGCTGGACTTGTTAGCAAATATTCCTTGACAAGGAGAAATGATGGTGGGATGAGACGTCCCGATGCCTGGAGCCCTGCGCTCCATTCAGAAGGGGGTTCTGGGGTGTCTTGAGGTCAGCACAGGGCGCGTGGGTAAAGGCGAGACAGACATCAGCTTGGGACTGGGGCAGGCACAAGAGGAAGTACAGTCACTGGAAAGACCCGACTTCCTGCTCCTGTCCATGCCACCTCTCAGGGCTACCTGACTCCAGCTCACCCTGAGCACAGACACAACCTCTCACCCCCAAATTTCCCGTCCAGGAGTGGAGAACAGCGGTAGGCCCACACACTGGGACTGCCCCTGAGGGGTGCCCGCCCCTCAGCTGTGCTCCTGCATCTCTGGGCTGAGCACCTGCCTGCGTGGCATTCCCTCTGCCCTTACCAGAGAGCTTGCCCTCCTTGCAAAACCGAATGAGAAAGAGGCCGAAGTAGCCCAAGAGCTCCCGACACAGTCCAATTTTGTGTGACACCACCTTTAACCAAAGACAAGAAAAAGGGGTAAAAGTTAGAAGTGTCCACCACGTTTCCTGTGATGTGCAGAATTTGAAATTGCCTGTAAACACAATAAAAAGCTCTTTAATGGGCTAGCAGACCTTAAAAGAAATGTTTCCTATTGGAAAGAGTAAAGGATCATAATAATAATAATATTCTCTTGCATTTGTATGTAATTTTTAGCTTTCTAAAGTTAATTCAAAAAACAACATTTTATTTTCATAAAATACCAGCATCTAAAGAATCTAAATCATAAGTATCTAAAATGGTATGTAGCCGAAACTGGTTTGGCTCAGTGGATAGAGCATCGGCCTATGGACTGAAAGGTCCCAGATTCGATTCTGGTCAGGGGCATGTATCTTGGTTGAGGGCACATCCCCAGTGGGAGATGTGCAGGAGGCAGCTGATTGATGTTTCTCTCTCATCGATGTTTCTAACTCTCTATCTCTCTCCCTTCCTCTCTGTAAAAAATCAATAAAATATAAAAAATAAATAAATAAAAATTAAAAACGGTAGAATTTCTTTATAAAAAAAAATGGTATGTACTTGTTTTAGAAAATCTAGAAAATAAAAAAATATATAGAGAGTGAAGAAGAAAAAATAAATCTGTCCCACCTCCCACCACAATGGACAGAGCTGAGGCTGGTTGTCCCATGTCAGGTGTGGGCGTGCCTCCCGGGTCATTTTTTGGACTTTATTGTCCACTGGAGGGCAGCACTCACTCCCCACGAACATCTGTCCCGGGACATTTACCTTCCTGTGGGCTGAATTACCAGATATGGGGGAAAGGGATAGTCCCCGCTTCTTGGCTGCCATATAAAGGCCTATGAGCTACGAGTCTTTGGCACCCAGGCCTGCTTCTCTCTGATGCCTCCAGTGAAGTTCAAGTCTAAGTTGCACGGGTTTTGCACAGTGAAATCTTGGAGCCCAGACAAGAGCTGCCCTCATTTCACATTCCTTTTTGACCTTCACATCAAAGGGCTTTCATGTCGACACCAGTGGGTGCGTTTTTACCAATGGGTCACAAGGCCGCAACGTTCGCTTAGCAGGAACTTCCATCCCCGCCCACCAGCCCGCCGCTGCCTCTATAGCAGCGGTTCTCAACCTTTCACAGGGGTCGCCCAAGACCGTCGGAAAACACATAGATAATTACACATTGTTTTTGTGATTCATCACTGTGCTTTAATTATGTTCAATTTGTAACAATGAAAATACATCCTGCATATCAGATATTTACATGACGGTTCAGAACAGTAGCAAAATCACAGTGATGAAGTAGCAACGAAAATAATTTTATGGTTGGGGGTCACCACATGAGGAACTGTGTTAAAGGGTCGCGGCATTAGGAAGGTTGAGAACCACTGCTCTACAGGACTGGGCTCCTGAGTGATTTCTTTACACACCCCACCTGAATTCCCTAGGTCACCTCTAACCCCCAGGAACACCTCTAACACACCTTTACAGCCCCGTGCGTGAGCCGACACTTCAACCACGGCTCCAGGTTCTCACGGTGGAAGTGGTAGGTAGACACCAGGCTCAAAGCAGCACTTTCCTCACCAAAAATCCCTCATGCAGCAGGAGTGGGTGTTCTCCATGTCGCCTTGCAAATAAAGAGCCTGGGCACTTTTCACAACTTCTCCCCAACACTGACCCCCATTCTCCCATTCTCCTTTCTCCCTCACTGTCTTTCCCACGCCCTTGCAGAAAACCAAAACCAAAGCCACAGGACTCCTCTATTGGGGGGGAAGGAAGGGGAGAGTGTGCTGATAACAAATTATATCTCGTCCTGAAGTAAAGACGACCCATGTCCACTCGAATTCGATTTCTCTCTTCTCTGACTCACTCATTTGGTGACAACACAAGCTTACATGTCAACGCAGAGGAGTGCAGAGGGAGAATGGGGCAGCTTACAACTTACAAAGACCTAAGTACAGCATCTTTTTGGGCGGAGCAAGCATCTAGGGGAAAAAAAAGACAGTAATATTTCCACCTCGGCAAATGTTAACGATGCTCCAGAACACAAACACCAGCTATAAAATGACATCAGCACAGATGCATAAACAACAACAATAAGATGCGTAGCTTATTGCTGGTCCTTAAAGGGCCCAGCAGGACGGGGGCGAGGTGGTCAGGAACCGCAGAGCGAGAGTGGCGGCAAGTGCTCTCGAGAAGACACAGACTGAGTGTTAATTATAACATTTGAATCACTCTTTCATTCCAGCCAGAGAGTGCCCCGCCCCGGGAGGAGAAGACACGTTTCTGCCTGGCCAGGCGCTCGCTTCACCTGTGGTGGGAGCTCCGCCATCGTGAGGGTGGGACCTCCTGGGGGACGTACCTGAGGCCGATGATGTCAGTGCCATGGGCTGGACTTCCTCACTAGCCAATGTGATTGGAGAGAAAGCACGTTTTTCTGAGATCACAAATGTATCTGGTTACACGTAAGCTATTAGCTACCAGGGGAACCGGACGGAACAGAGGATATTGTGGAATCCAAGTCTTACTGCCCAATTCAATGCTTACTCACACTACCTCTAATACCAATGACAACGCCAATGATCCATAGCCAAAACCACCACTGCTGAAGGAACATGAGCTATTTCTAGAATTACTCAGACATAGTCTTGAAAGGTTCAGTGACTTCCCCAAACTCACACAGCTCTGACGTGCACCACGGCCATTTGAATCTAGGACTTGTCCTCACCCCAGCACCTAGGAGACCCGGCAGGCCCACCGGCAGCCAGCTTCAGCGGCAGGTGAGTCTAGCGTGGCCCGTGAGCCCAGTGTGTGAAAACATGTCCATAATGATGCTAGCAGGCAGGGCAGGTGCTTCCTGTCCTCCAAAGGCCCAACCATTTCCAAATTATCTTACATCTGAGGCTGGGCCTGAGTTACCCGCCCAGCCCCAGAGGTATCTGCGTTTACGGTCCCCGCCCTCACCATTACCCTCCTTCATTTATGGATCTATCTGTCTCCCATTTTGTAGGTCCTGGGAGAGCTCTGGAGGGAACTGTGGTTCGGGGTTGGTACAAATTCTCTCCAGCATTAAGTATCAAGTTCTTTGATGCTTTTTAGGAAGATCATTCTGGAAATCTGTGCAGAAGATGAGCAGGGAGACTATTTGGGGGTGGGGGTGGGGGTGTGCTGTAGAATGATGAGAATGATGAGGGCTTGAGCTAGGGGTGTGGGGGTACAGAGGAGAAGACAGGAGAGGTGGCTGACTGGGAGAGAGATGTGGGATACACTGCAGGAGGGTTCAGGGCCGAAGGAGGAGGAGCTGAGGGTCACTTCTCAATGGATGGCCTCAGCCACGGGGTGGGTGCCATGAAAAGGCTGGGGTGGGGTGTGTGCAGTGACTGTAGCAGGAAGAAATGTCCGAAATGATGGTGCCCAGGCAGAGCCAAGAGCTTCTGAGGCCAGGAGGACAGGAGCAGGCTTGAATCTCTGGGCTAGAAAGAGTCACGATGTGGAGAACTTCACACACACACACACACACACACGCACACACACGCGCGCGCGCGCACACACACGCACACACACACGTGCCCCAGGTCTTAGGTAAAGGCCACCTGAGAGCTGGGAGCCCAGCAGGGAGCACTTCTGCCCATTTCAGCTCAGGAGGCATCAGATGCCGTGACCCCAGCACAAGCACATCCTACCCTGCCTTTGGCCAGTTGGCCCTAGAAACTCCCACGTCCTCCTGCGTACAACTTCACATTCTGTGTGCATGTTTCCCTGCGGGATTAGACAGAAACCCTCCCAAGAGAAGGGGCCTGGGCCCGTGTGGGTGTGGGGCAATGGTGTCCCTCCCCAGCCCAGCTCGGAGGGAGGGCAGGCCCAGGGCAGAGCTGAGCACGGCCATGTCTGGAGGAGGAACCAGTGCTCCCTGGGCCTCACCCTGGAGTCCATAACGAACTCACACTCAGGTCTGGCTCAGGATCAGACCTGCCGGGCTGCTGGCTTCAGGGTTCTCGCTGTGAGGGAGGAGGGACAACTGGTTTTGCCTTTGAGAAACCCGCGTCACTCTCTCCCAGAACCTGTCGCAGCAGCAGCAGCAGCCCACCTGGGTGCGGCCTGTTTCAGCCTCATCTGGGCCCCATTGTCCTTCTGCCCCCAACCACGGAGCACCCCGTAACAAAGCGCTGGGCGTATTTCCGGGGCACATCCCCAGCCGAGTGCCAGGGGGCTGACCGCTGGCGTGGGAAGGCCCTAGGAGACGCTGGAAAGTCGGTGCCCACGGGGAGAGTGAAAGCAGAGGCCTGGGGGGCAGGCCGGAGCTCGGGTTCTCGGCCAGTCTCCCCGAAAACCCCAGCATCTCCACCGGGAGATCACCCAGCGTGGAAGGGTAGGCGGGAAGCTTCCAGAAGGTGACCGTGTCCTAGTCCCTGCCTTCAAGCAAGGCTCCCCGCCTTCCGTCTGGGGCTGCAGTGTAGGCGACGTTTACCTCCAGGACCCTTTCGGCCGTGTCTGATGTGAGGATTTCGACTTCCATGCTCCTTCCGTCGGGCAGCAGTACGTCCAGGGCGGCTTTCCTGGCGGTGATGCTGAACGTGTCCTGTGAGCACAGGGAAGGCACGGTAAGCGCTGCGGGTCCCAGCGGGGCCCTCACAGGGGACAGTCAGCAGCGTCCTCTCCCTGGCCCGGAGGGTCACGGTACCCACAGGCACATGAAATCCCAGGGCAGAAATTTGGGGCCTGGAGTTTGCGGGGGGCAGAGCGAGAGCTGGGAGGGGTCTGGAGAGGTGCCAAGGCAATGCAATGACATGGAACTTGAGTAATTTCCAAATAAACAACAAGGCATCCATTTTAGGGGGGAAAATCATCCACAGACCTTTGGTGGTCTCAGATTTTAACTCTCGTTTTTACTATTTCCAAGCATCCCTAAAAGTCCACAGAATGCAATAATGTAGGGTTCTGCTACAGCAAAAACCTGCGCGTGTAAACTGAGGCCTGCATGTGGAAGCACGTTGCTATCTGTGCGCGGGAACCCGCTGAGGGCAGCGCCCCAGCTCAGCGCCGCTCTGCCCGTGTTCACGATGCCCGAGGGGATGCGGATGCTCGGGCGGAGTGCACCCCGGGCCTGTGCGGCTCCAGGACGGAGGCTCCAAAGTGTCAGGACACACGAGGGACACCGAGGCCCTCGGGGTTTAGGGAAGTTCGAAGCTGAGATTGATTGGGGGCTCAGTTTCTATAGAGGGAGGCACCGGGGGAGGAGGCATGGCCAGGGGCTGACCTGATGGGCCCCACAGGGTGGCTGTACCTGGTGGGGCGCTGCTTCTAGCACCTCCCAGATGGGGTCCTGTCAGTCACAGAGCAGCCTGGGGAGCCTGGGGAAGCTCACCAAGTCACAGACTCGCATCCCGGTTCTATGACGGGCTGAAGCCCTGATCCCTAACACCCACTGTATGCAGCGGGTCCGCGCTCTCCTAGGCCCTTAGAATGGCAGTGGTCATGGCGCATCCTTAGGAGAACTGGGAGCCCCTCGAACCTCCTTCTGTGTTCTGAGCCTACTCTCTGAGCCAGAGTATTAGTAACACAGTAAGAGTGACCCAGGGGCGGAGGGGGGGGTGCGGGGGGTAACCTCATTTCAGTGACTAACGTGTGTGCACCCAGCCCAGGTCACCTTCCTTCTTGGCATCAGGAGAGGAGTCCAAAGGACCATCTGAAGATGGTTTGGAGATCACAGAGTTGGGGCTCAGGTAGGCTGACCAGGTGAAGCCCTTCCCCCTTAACAGGCAAACTCCCCTTTCCTGCACCCGGCCCCACCCCACCCATTCACAGACACAACAGATGAGACATCCGGCTTTGTAGGGAATGGAGGAGGGATCCAAAGCCCCACCACATCGCCCAGTTACCTCCAAAGTCCAATCCCGCTGGTGACAGGCTTACTTTTTCTAATTTTGTTATCAAAAGGCAAGCTTGGACTTTAAATTTTAATTCTCCCCCTTCACCCCAATACTTACAGTTACTAAGTGTCTGTAAGTCTGAGCCTAAGTACTTTAGAAGAGAGAATCTACTGTTTCCCAAATTCAAAGGATTGGTCCCCCCGCAAAAAAACAACAACATATCTTTTTGTTTGTTTTGTTATCCTCACCCGAGGATATTTTTTCCCATTGATTTTTAGAGAGAGTGGAAGGTAGTAAGGAGATAGGGAAGGGGAGGGGGAGAGGGAGAGAGAGAGAGAGAGAGAGAGAGAGAGAGAGAGAGAGAGAGAGAGAGAGAGAGAGAAACCAAAGGGGTAGGAGTTCCCCCAGGGCAGATAGTCCCTTTCTAGGTACACCTGGGTTCTTAAAGGTTCTTGGCCTATAACCACAAACATCTCTTATCTCAGGGGAAAACCACTCACAAAATGAATGGGGTAAATGTCACTGCTTTTTGATAAGATTCTAAAGAAAAGCTAGTGTTCATTTAGGTTACCTCAAGGTAACTCCCAAGGCAAGCCAGATGGCAGACCATGAAGACATCTAAACTATAGGAACAGTTAAAATGATATAAATGCACATCTTTATTCAACTCTTCTGCAAAAGAAAAGCAAGGAAGCATTTGGTAGAGCGAGTCAGATTGTGGGTGGTCCTGAAATCAGACTACTGAGGGTTTTATTTAAAAGGCGCCCTGGTGGTTCTGGCTAGAGATAGGGAAGGGTGGAAGGGCAGTTACAGAAAGGTTTGGCTGGCAGCGGTGAGAATGGCCTGGACTGGAAGAGAGCCTGGAGGATTGGGGAGGCCAGAGAGCTGGGCTGCAGTATTCCGTGTGTCAGCACTGAGGGCCCGGGCCAGACCACATGGTTCAGAAGCGCCATCCGCACAGCAGACTGCTTGGGTTGCCAGCCTACCTCCCGCACGCGCTGCATGTGACCTGTGTAAAGCTGGACAGGTTGCTTCCCTGTGTCCCTCTCCTTGGCTCTAAAATAAACTTGTGGGCTTGATTCCCAGAAGGGGGTGTGCAGGAGGCGGCCGATCGATTATGTTTCTCTCTCATCAATGTTTCTCTCCCCCTCTCCCTTCCTCTCACTCTTACAAAAAAAGCAATATGCCCTAGTTGGTTTGGCTCAGTGGATAGAGCATCGGCTTGTGGACTGAAAGGTCCCAAGTTCGATTCTGGTCAAGGGCACATGCCCGGGTTGCAGGCTCCATTCCCAGTAGGGGGTGTGCAGGAGGTAGCAATGACTCTCTCTCATCGTTGATGTTTCTATCTCTCTCTCCCTCTCCCTTCCTCTCTGAAATAAATAAAAATATATATTTTTAAAAAGCAATGAAAACATTTTAAAAATAAATAAAAAGCTAGATGATGATATGAGGAACTGTAGTTAATGGTTTCACTGCTACACACTGTTAGGCCCTGAGGGCAGAAATGAGACAGAGTCAGATGACTAAACTTCGGCTCCTCCCCAGCACTACGTGTCAGGGAACAGCTGGCTCACCAAGCACAGAACCTTCAAAATTGAGGGACTGCCCGGGAAGACCTGGCCAGGGACCTGGCAAAACCCTGAAATAAAGGAGGAAAGAAACATGACCAACTAAGGGTAAAACGTATGCATCCAAAAAATGATGCCACCAAAGAGATGAAAATGATGGATGTATTAATAAGAATATGGCTTCTCTGAACTCCGATCTCAAAGAACAGATAAAAGCCTCAGAAAAGAGGCAAGATAGTGAAAGGATATAAAAGCAAGCTGGCAAAGTTCACAGAAGAAAGGAAAGGGGAAAATAAAACCTTCGTGAAAATCTTATCAGAAGAAGCAAGAAGAGACGCTGCTGAACGCAGCTGGAGCACAAGGCTTTGGCATGAAGTTATAAAGGTAAAATACTGAGAGCCAGAGCAGGTAGAAATCTTTCAAATTATCTGGAAAAAGAGGCACTCAAAACAAAGCTTCAAATTATCGATATGGAATAATTTTTAAAAACCATATTGCACACACAAAAAGATGATAGAGTCAAGACCAAACATCCCTCTGTGTACTGACATAGAAAGATTTGCAAGATGTAAGTTCTAAAATATAAGATTCAAACAGTGAGTAGGTGTGTGTGACTATTTGTAACACAAAAACGACATACATACATGTGAGTGTTTGTGTGTGTGCAGAAATGTGAAGAGCACACATTGAACTGTGACCCACAGTTGTCTCTGAGGTCTGGGTGGTTACTTTTATCCTGGACCCTTGTGTGCTGTTTGAATGTTACCACTATCATCACCTCAACAACTGACTTTTCAAAGAAAGGGTGTGTGTGTGTGTGTGTGTGTGTGTATTTTTTTTATCCTCACCCAAGGATACTTTTATTGACTTGAGAGAGATTGAGAAGTATGGGAAAGAGAAACATCAATCGGTTGTTTCCCACGCATACCTGAACTGGAGATCAAACCCACAATTTTTTGGTGTATGGAACGATGATTCAACAACTGAGTCACCTGGCCAGGGCTGGGTGTGTATTTCTTAAACCATCAAGTATATGTGTAAATTCCAATGACTACACAATAGAAGCTTTATGGTCATTTCTTACATTGAGTGGACCAGTACGTATACCAACACAGTTAAATGAGTTAAATGAATAAATAAAATTTGCTCCCACGTTTTACAAATCGGATCAAGGTATCATGCTTCCCCGAGCTAGAGACCCAGGTCAATGCTATCACATTGTACAACTAAGCCTTTCGAAATTTTTCCATTCAGTCAAGAACAGACCTTCAGGCAGAAAGATGTCCCCATCTGTACAACCAGGAGTGGTGTGCTCAACAGCGTACTTGGGAAAGTTTCAGCCTCTCTCTGTGCACTGACATAGAATGTGGTCACGTGGGCAGTGGCTGAGCCCAACAAAGGAAAGTGAGCTGCTGTACTAGTATGTCACTCTGTTCAGATGGATTTTCTCTGTGATCCACTTATAACACAATTAGGAGCAGAGAATGTACAAGTAATGGTGGCATGGCCATTACTGCTGCCCTGCTGGCTCCACCATAACACATTTGGGCATTTCAGCTACAGGAGTGGCATCCCGCCCGGCTGGTAAGGCTCAGTGGTTGAGCACTGACCTATGACCCAGGAGGTCACAGTTTGATTCCGGTCAGGGCACATGTTCGGTTGCAGGCTCGATCCCCAGGAGGGGGCGTCTGGGAGGCAGCCGATCAATGATTCTCTCTCATCACTGATGTTTTTTCCTCTCTCTCTCTCTCTCACTCTCTCTTCCTTTCTGAAATGAACAAAAATTTAAAAAATTAAAAACAAATTAGTGGGATTGCTCCATTGTCATGGGGCCCTTCACGATATAAGATTCTCGGACCAGTTTTGAGATGTACAAATACTTACTAAGGTAACTGCTTTATTAAATGAGCGAAAAGTCAAGTGACACACTTAGTTTTCCACCCGGAATCTAAACATCTAAAAGAGCAAAACAGGAACCATCCTCCCAAGTGCTCCACGTGATGTGTGTTACCTGAGTCCAGGCTCTGTGGGGCCGGAAACACGCGCATGGTTCACGCAGAGACCTGTTCTGCAGCGAAACTATGACCCCAGCAAAGAAGAGCAAGCTTACCAGCTGCACCCGCTTTAAAAATTCAACGAAGACATCACTTCTCAACATGTTGGGGTCCACGGTTACTGAAAAACATGGACAGGGAGCCGGTTAGCATGGGGCTGGGCTAACTTCCCTATTAAACTGCTCCGACCTTCGGGAACCCTCCAGGCCTTACTGCCTCCTTGAAGGCAGTAGAGCTTTGACCTCTCAAATACATGAAAATCTGCAAAGCCTGCTGCCTCCAAGCAGCCCTGACAACACGAACCCATCACAGCAATCCCAGGTGACCGTGTCCAGGAATCTCACTTTGCTCATGCAAACCCGAGTTGCTCACTAGCCACCTGCCAAAGAGGATGGATGCGCGAGTCATGCTGATGCTACGGATAAAGGCCAGGCCTGGAGACTGACCCCGTAAACACTGAGATCATCTGTGAAAAGGCCAGCGGTGAAAGGAGTCTGTCTCTAAGATGTGAGGAAGCAAACCAAGAGAGAATGAGAATTCAAAAATTATTACATTGTGAGCTTGAAAGGGCTTATTTAGCAGGTCTGAAAGGGGTATGTTCTCCATTACAAAAGACAGATGGGAAATAGATGACTTCTAGAATTTTCATTGGCTATGCTTTAAAAAAAAATGTGCAGCCATGAGAAATAAGGAAACAGCATGCAGAATAAAAAACCTTTTTTCTTTTGCTATGAAGGACATAGTGGGATAGTCGGTGAGGTTTGAATAAGGTCTCTAAATAACATTATTGTATCACAGTTAAGTTCCTGATTTTGATAACCAACTATACTGTGGTTATAGAAGGGCATGTCCTTGATCTTAGGAAGTACACACAGAACTATGTAAAGGCAACATGGCTTGTGTGTACAACACGAGTATCTCAATAAGTTATAGACAATATATATGAATATGTAGACACACGTGCGAGGAAAGCGAGAGAGAATGATAAGGCATATGAAAATGTTAACATTTGGGAAATCTAGGTGAAGCGTTCACAGACATTTTTGCAACTTTTCTGTAAGTCAGAGAATCTTTCAGAATAAAAAGCTTTTAAAAATCAGATAGACAAATGTATAGAGTACGTTTCAGTTAGTGATGGACAAACAGGGGTGTACACACACGATAGTATACACGCAGATGGTTTCTGAAGAATCCACTTGTAATAGTGTCTACTTATAGAAGTTTGGGGGCCTGGGGTGGGAGGGAATGTACCTTTCATCGTATACAGTTGACCCTTGAACAATGCAGGGGTTAGGGGTGCCGACCCCCATGCAGTCGAATATCACAGTAGAACTTTGACTCCCCCCCAAAACTTAACTACTAATGCCCTACTGTTGACCAGAAGCCTTACTGGTAAGATAAACAGTTGATTAACATGTATTTTGTATGTTATGTGTATTATGTACTATATTCTTACTATAAAGGAAGCTAGAAAAAAGAAAAGTATTTTTAAAATCAAATACAAAGGTCACCTATTAATGATTCCATTTATCTGAAATGTCCAGAAGAAGCAAAGCTATACAGACAGACATGAGTGTAGTGGTGACAGGGGCTAGTAGGGGAGAGGACTGGGGGTGACTTATAATAGGCATACGTTCCTTTTTGAAGTGATAAAAATGTTCTCAAATTAGACCATGGTGACAGCTGCACAATCCTGTAAATATAACCACGGAATTGTACACTTTAAATGAGTGGATTTCCTATTGTGCAACCTATATTTCATTAAATGTATTTTTAAAAAATCCAAATACCTACCATTTTGCAAATAATGTTCCAACTGGTCCCTCCTCTCATTAGCCATAGATGTGGTCATCGCGAGATAGTACTTTGGTGGGAAGGGAGGCAGGCAATTTCCAAAGACCCGTCTCAGCTGAAAGATCCAGAAATCACACATTTATGGCAAAGAGCCTCCAATTCAAGGTTGGTGAGATACCAAATATAAATGAGTGAATAAATGAATGAATGAATGAATAAATAGGAGAGAACAGACAAATCTCCTGTGCAGAAGAATCTCATATGATTTATGTAGACACTCATCCCACAAGGAGAAGGAGTATAACTCCCAACGCCAAGTGTGGGCCACACACAGCGACTTCCTTCCAAAAATACACTGTGGGAGCGGAGATGAAAGGGTCACTTCATAGGGGCCAAACCTGCCAATCACTACCTCAGCCAGGAGATCAAAGTTAACGCCAACAGGGTGGGTCACGTTGATAGTGGCTGCCCTTTCTAGGGTGTGATGTCAAGGGCCCTCGACCTGTGTGGTCTCCCTCCCCAAAACACATCACCGCAGTCTAGGCGTGTGAAAACATCAGATTCCAATGGAGGGACCGTCCACAAAATACCTGCCCAGCACACCTCAGAGCAGTCCAGGTCATTCATAACCACGAAACCTAAGAAACTGTCACAGGTAAGAGAAGCCTGAGGAGACATGGCAACTAAATGTAACGTGCTGTCCTGGATGGGGTCGTGGAACAGAAACAGGACACCAGGTAAACCCTGAAGTCTGAATAAATGATAGACTCCAGTTAATAATATTATAGCAACGCTGGTTCATTAACTAAAAACGCACCGTACTAACGGAAAACAAGAGGGAAAACCGGGTGCAGGGTATCTAGAAATTCTGTACTTTCCTTGCAACTCTTCTGTAAACCCACAACTGGTCTACAAAATTAAAGTTTATTTTGAACAAACTGAATTCTGGCTTCTCTTGAAGAATCAGAAGGTCTGGAATCACTGAGCTCCCATTCTCTCAAGCAACCACCCCCTTCAGAGACTAGACAGTTCTCAGGCCCCTGGCCTCTCGCCTGATCTGTGCCTCTCGTTTAAATTACCAGTCTGACTCCTGTAGCTATTTAAGTTTGCAAACTTTCCTCTAAATCTGGCAGCAGAAAATTCTGTTTCTTTTCCATTCCAGGACATTTTCCTGCCATGCCAGAGACTGTCCAAAGGCACCTGCCCCACAAGGCAACACAAACTTCCTGGGATTTATACACCCCGCCCCGCACCCCATCTCTGCAAATTCCACTAAATAGAAGAAGAACCCTGTCTTCTTTGCATGCAATTATTATTTTTTATTAACTGACTAAGTGATCTTTAAAAGGCCGTTGTCTTCCTTGGCACATGTTCATAAATGTTGCAGCTGCTCCCAAATTGGTTGGGATCACAGCAGGGCTGCCTGGGTTAAACATCTCTAAGAAAGCATCTTGCAGAGCCTCCACCTTCAGGCTAAGATCTGGGGAGAAAGTCAACAAGAATTCAGGTTCCAATACCCATCACAGAGCAAAAACTCTCCCAGCAGGTTTTACAGCCTGAGCTGACTTCTCAAAGAATCCTTCCCCTCCCTTCTCTAGTACTGCTGGAAGGGGGAAGATAAACATACAACAAGCTGTAGGTAAGTCTGCCGAAAGTTCAACTCACGATCAACTCACAAGTTCTTCAACTCTATCTAAATAGAGCCTTTCCTACTGGCATCAGACAGCACACAGTTTAGGTATAAAACCCAGCAGCATCCTGAGGAAGAATTACCTGGTATGATAGTTTAGCCCAGTGGTCGGCAAACTCATTAGTCAACAGAGCCAAATATCAACAGTACAACGATTGAAATTTCTTTTGAGAGCCAAATTTTTTAAACTTAAACTATATAGGTAGGTACATTGTTATTAACTTAATTAGGGTACTCCTAAGGCTTAGGAAGAGCCACACTCAAGGGGCCAAAAAGCCACATGTGGCTTGCGAGCTGCAGTTTGCCGACCACGGGTTTAGCCCACTCTCTCAAAAAATTATTTCAAGAGGACAAAAGGAAAACATACCTCTTCTGTTCTTGTATTATGGCGTATTTTTGGACATTTTTTAAAAGACAATGTTCAGATAATATGTACTTTAAAATATATATTTTTACTGATTTCAGAGAGGAAGGGAGAGGGAAGAGAGATAGAAACATCAATGATGAGAGAGAATCATTGATTGGCTGCCCCCTGCACGCCTCCTACTGGGGATTGAGCCCACAACCTGGGCATGTGCCCTTGGCCGGAATCGAACCCCGGACCCTTCAGCCTACAGAACTCAGTAAACAGTTCTTAAGTACATGAATAAGTCAGTTAATTCTTAAGACAAAGTTTCTATCCTATGGGGATGCAGAACTTTCCAGGAAACCAACTGAAAATACACTTATACTCACCACACACACACACACACACACACACACACACACACACACACACACGCGCGCACACGGATGGGGCTTTTATAGTTTCCTTCTTTATAGTGCTTTGTATTGAATCAGATTAAAAACCCTGAGCTATTTTACATCTTCTAGAGAATAGGAAGAATAGAATCTAGGTGAGAAGTGGCTACGAGAGATCACCTTTTCAGTGTCAGGCTTAGGGTTGCCAGATAAAATGCCAGTGAAGCACGTCCCAAACATTGCTTGGGACATACTTATTCTAAAAAAGTGTGTGCTGTGTATCGGACATGGACTGGGCGTCCTGTGTTTGTATTTGCAATGCCTGTCAGCCTTACTGTCTATAAGAGGGGGGAGGGGTGATGACGGGGGGGGGTGATGAGGAGGATGCAAAACCAGCCTTACAAGGGCTTGCTGAGCAGCTGGAGTGAAATCCTGGCCTGGACCCCTGTGACAGAAAGCAGAGCCTGGTTGCCTGGGGCCAGAGGTGGAGGGAAGGGATGGAGGGCAAAGGAGACAAAGAACTTTTAGAATGTGGGGCCTGCTCTCTGTCTTAATTATGGTGTGGTAATTGTATACCTTTACGGAAATCCATCCCCCTGCACACTCCAGATCTCACTGAGTTATTCCAGAATAGAGAGAGGCGTGGCGGTTTAGAACTCAAGCATTTGACTCAAGCGTTTTACTGATACAATTTATTTTGTCAACTTTGGTTTTAAAAAAAAAATTGAATGGGTCCAAGCAATTATAAAGATAAAATTCTGCCTCTGACACTGACCAGAAGTATGACTTTGGGCACGTTGTTTCCCCGTGTTCTCATCTGGTAAGCGGCGCTAGCTGTGTCCTAGCTCATAGGACTGTCGTAAAAGTTATAAGCACGCCATTCCATGCAAAGCTCGCGGGCATCAGTAACTGCCTAACTGTTAGTTATTGTTTTAAATCAATAATAAATACCAGCCCTAGCCGGTTTGGCTCAGTGGAGAGAGCGTTGGCCTGTGGACTGAAGGGTCCCAGGTCCCGGGTTCAATTCTGGTCAAGGGCACATGGCTGGGGTTGCAGGCTCCATTCCCAGTGGGGGACATGCAGGAGGCAGCCAATCAATGATTCTCTCCCATCATTGATGTTTCTCTCTCTCTCCCTCTCCCTTCCTCTCTGAAATCAATAAAAACATTTTTTAAAAAAACTAATAATAAATACCAATAGCCACCTAAGGTCTAAATACAGTAGGGCCTTGGGTTACATCGGAGATCCTTCCTAAGGCGCGACATAACTCGATTTCCACCGTAAGTCGGAACCCACCTGTCACTCACATGGAGCACATACTCAGCAGCAATGAAGTGAAACAGTTAAAAAAAAAAAATTTAAAAAAAGATAACAATTCCTGACCTTTACTAGTGGTAAATAAATAATAAAAAACATAAAGCACATATGTACATACGTCGACATGACAGAACATTTTTTTTTATAAATAAATGGAAAGGACGTATATGGAGTCCAACCTCACCGGAGGACTGCCTGTAGTTTCTTTAAAATGGAGTTGTTTCCAAAGAAGGGGGAACAGTAAGTGCAAGGTGTGAGGGGCAGCGGCCCGCGGACGCACTGAGCTCTGAGCCAGAGAATCCACAGCCGATCCTCCCACCACGTGTTCCGCGGATCCGGAGCCTGAACTGCTTTCAGGGCCCGGAGCCCGCGGGGCGCACGTTCCTCACCTGCGTCCGGGGCCGGGCTGGGCCGCCCGGGGCGCGCTCACCTGTTCGTTCCAGCGATGCAGCTGGCTGTAGCGCACCCTGCAGAACAGGAGCCCGTCCAGGTACACGGAGTACAGCTGCAAGCAGAGACGAGGCCGGTGAGCCCGGAGCAGGCGCGCCCCGCCCGGCACCCCCTCCCCCTGCCCAGGGGACCCCGGCTCCCGCGCACCGTGTAGCGGCCGCCCAGCGCGTCGGGCCGCTGCTGGGACACCGGGATGCAGAAGTGCATTTTCATGGCTCGCGGCGCGGTCCGCGGTCCGGGGTCCGGGGTCCGGGGTCCGGGTCGGGTTGCAGCGGGGAAGCCCGGCCTGCGGTCCTAGGCTCTGAGCCGCGAGCGGTGGGCGCAGCCGGGTGGTCACGCCGTCGGGGCGGAGCCCTGCTCCCGCGCTCCCAGGTCCCCGACGTCCGCAGGTGGGGCCGGGGCCGCGGCGCCTCCTCCTGGTCCCCGCCCGGCCCTGGCTGCGCTGCTCAGGTCCCTGGACCCGTGGAGGGTGGAGCAAGTCTGTGGGCCTGAGCGGAGCCCCGCAACCACCCCGCCCCCGTGCCCCCCACTGCCGTGGGCAGCCAGCGCGGGAGGCAGGGCTCCCAGGTGCCGGGCAGGGCCTGGCACGGAATTCAGGGTGGAGAGACAGACATGTGAGAGGGTGCCAGAGCCTCTCTCCGGCCGGGGGTTCCCCCTGGAGTCTGGAGGCTGGAGGTGGGGGGGGGGGGGGGAGGAAGGGGATTTGCGTGGATGAGTGGGTGGTGAGGTAGAATTCCTCTGGGGAGCAGGCCAGGGTTTTATCCTATTTTCAGAAGGGGGAGAAGTTAGACATCGTTGCTCCAGCTGCACAGATGTCCTGAACACCAACTACTTCCCATCGCCCCCAAATCTCAGAGTTGGCTTCTTGCTGGAGGTTAGGGGTTCTGGGGCGCACAGCCGAGAGAAACCGCCTTCTCCAAGCGTACCCTTCAGGGCCCACTCTCACTCGGACGTGCAGAATGTCCAGCCCCCCTTACCATGGGTCCATCATGAAAGAGAGACAGAGGTCACGATGTTCAGACCCAACCTCAGACTACAGATGTTCGGGCCTTGAAAACAGTTTTCTCCCATCACCCGCCAACCCTGCCTGCAGGGCACTCTGAATTACGTTTTTCTCAAAAAAATGCATAATTCGAGTCCATTACTCTGTGACTGCCATAATTATATTAGGTTCAGTTTTTTTGTGCTAACATTTGTTAAGTATAACTCAAGGATTTTTTAAAAATCCGTGTATAAGTGAACCAAAGCAGTTCAAACCCGCCTTGTTCAAGGGTCGCCTGTATTTTGGATGTGAGGTTGGGAATCCAAGTATTCAAAGGGCTGACACTTTATACCTGGATTTTCAACTGTGAGGTGGGGTAGGTTGGCACCCCTCACCCCAAGCTCGCTGGTCAAGAGTCAACTGTATTTGTTATTACCTTGCTCTAGTATTTTTTAACTACTAAATATTTTTCTTTAAAAAAAAAAAACCCAAAACTTCTTTTTTAGAAATTAATGATGAAGATTTTTTCAAGGGTCTTAGGGTTTGCAAAGTGAAAGCCCAACTAGGCAATCCCCAGGGTGTTCCTAAGAAAAAAGAAACGCTGAGAGTTCTTATAACGTACGTGTTTGAGAAGAATGGGTCCAGCATGCGTAGCCTCTGGGTTGGTCTGCGATGGCAACACTTAAATGTCAGGTGGTCTGGATACACGCACACTCTTTCCTTAGGTCTTTAGGGGGAACGGGTGGGTTATCTGGAGGTTTGATGTATAGCCAGGCGTTGCTGCAGGACCGGAAAGTTCAAAAGTTTAAGTTCCCAGGCTTGTTAAAGTCAGGGTGGTTTCCTGGTGCCTTAAGCTACTATATTTTTGCTAATTTAACAGCTTGACTATAGTGACTCCATTTTATTTCTTATCTCTTTCCTCACAGGCCAGGCCTTGCTTGGTTACATAACCAGTGTTTTCTGTTTGAATTATTATTATTATTTGAAAACTTTAATGTTGACATTATTGTAGACTGCCCTCATCCTCATCCCCCGCCCCCGCCTTTGCCCACCTCCTCCTCCCCCCACCTCTCCCTCCTTTGGCCTTTGTCACACCATTTTCCATGTCCATGGGGTCTGCATATATGTTCTTTAGCTAATCCCTTCATTTACCAGGCATCCCACTTCCCTCCCCTCTGACTCCCTCCAGTCTGTTCCATGTGTCCATTCTTCTGGTTCCATTTTTTTCGTCAGTTTATTTTGTTCATTAGATTCCACATAGTAGTGAGATCATATGGTGTTTGTCTTGCTTTGACTAGCTTATTTCGCTTCACATAATACTCTCAGGTCCCCCCTCCATGCTGTCGCAAAGAGTAAGAGCCCCTTCTTTTTCTATAGCACGTAGTATTCCATTGCGTAAATGTTCCTTTTTTCATTAATACACCAGGAACCTCATTAAATGGAAGAGGCTTGGGCCTCTCTTGATCCCCAAGAAGCCCTGGTTTTAAATAGTTGTCAGCAGCCAGTTAGCTGGGGTCACAAAAACCCTTTGTTCTCTGGACTAAGCATCCCCAGTTCTTTCAACAGTCTCTCATTTTTTTAATTGATTCTCTCTCTCTCTCTCTCTCTCTCTCTCTCTCTCTCTCTCTCTCTCTCTCTCTCTCTCTTAGAAAGAGAGGAAGGGAGAGGGAGAAAGAGCCACCTCCTACTCTGTTTCTTTGAGGGTGTTTTTTTTTGAAGATTCCACATATAACTGAGATCATAGAGTATTCATCTTTCTCAGTCTGACTTATTTCACTTAGCATAATGCCCTCAAAATCCATCCATGTTGTTGAAAATGGCAAGATTTTCTTCTCTTTGTGGCTGAATAATATTCCACTGCATGTATGTGTGGACTCATTGGAGAGAGCCTGCAAGGGCGGTTGTAGGAAACAACGTAATAGGCCTTGTTTTGGGGGTTGGAGGGAGTTCATAAACCCAGAGTGAGAAAGACTAGAAAGATACAAACTAAAATTGCACAGTAGCCAGTACATACCCACCTGCATTTCTAGAGCGTTGTGAAGGCTGAATGGGAGACTGTTCAGCCAAGTGCGTCCCTGTACTGGCTACTGTAAACAGCGCTGCAATGAACACGGGGGTGCATGTGTCTTTTAGAGTTAGTGTTATCTCCTTTGAGTAAACATCCAGAGGTGGAATTGCCAGATCATATGGTGGTTCTGTATTTTATTTTTATTTCTTGGGACACAAAGTCTCTCGCCCGAGGTTACACAGGCTACACCCCGCCGCCGGGATTTGCCATTCGACTCTCTGGGTTCTGCAGAGGACACGGCAGAAGCCATGAAGCAGGACAGTGGGGCACGGCCGAGTGGACTTTGTGTGAGCACACGTGGGAGCCTCTGGAGGCATCATCACCCTTGGTGGGGCTGCTCTGGACCCACTGGCTGGTAGGTTTGGGGGGTGCAGGATACAACACAATTGTTTTCGAGCCAAGCGGTCCAGGCAGAAACATGTCGATTTAACAATTTATATTCATGTACGGATTACAGAGCAAGATCTGGCGATAAGGGACATAAAGAGGCCTGGGGACCTCGCTGCCCTCTCATTGTGTGTCAAGGGGCACAGCAGGGCCGTCCTGAAGCCACCCCGTGCAGGACACAGCTCTCCCAGACAGACGTCTGCGCTGGCAGGTCACGCGGGGGCTTGAGGCATTTCATTTCTCTGTTTGTTTGCAGCTGATGATTATCATTCTTGGTTAGAGGTAGCATGAATGTTTCTTACTTTTTGGAACAAAGGTAGCAATTCCAAACCAGAAACACTTCGGTTTTGGTTTTTAGTTGTTGTTTTGGCTTTCTTTTCTTATTGCAAAAAAACGATAGCCACTCATTGTAGAAAATGTAGAAAATACAGACAAGCCAAGAGAAGAAAGTGAAAAGCTTCCCCAACTCCAGGTCTACAAATAACCATGGCTAGTGATTTGGTTTGTACCCTTGTACATTTGATACAATTTTAGTTTGTATCTTTCTAGTCTTTCTCACTCTGGGTTTATGAACTCCCTCCAACCCCCAAAATAAGGTCTATTACGTTGTTTCCTACAACCGCCCTTGCAGGCTCTCTCCAATGAGACTACATCATTTTCACACAAGAGGTTAAGCCAGTCCCAGCCAGCCGCCCAGCACCGGGCTTTCACTCATGGTCAGAAGGAAGAGGCATCCACAGGTGGCAGGCTTTCTGCCTGGGAAGTGCCTTTACACAGCACCCCCTGCTCACCCTGGCTGGCCTCTCCAAGTGCCCTGGTCTGCATCCCTCAGACTCCATAACCCTAAATCCCTTCCCTCCGCAGGCCTGGATGATAAATCGCAAAAATGAGCTAACAATGGTGTTCATAAAAAATCATAAATCCGAATCAGGTTTATAAAGGCGCTGCGTTAAGAGGTACTTAGTATCAAGTTCAGCTGGCCGACTAAGTCCTGGAACACACACGGAATATTTGAACTCCTACGTCATGTATCATCCCTTCAGTTAGCCCAACACCAGACAGCGTTTTAAAGCACTTGGATGAACAGTCTCGCATTCCACCTTCACAACACTCTAGAAATGCAGGTTGATATTATAATTGCTATGTTACTGATGAAAAACATTGAGGCTCAGAGAGTTTCAGTGACTTGCCTAAGGTCAGAAGACTAGTCAGTTATAGGATCATAAGTTTTCATACGTGGGAGAGAATCAAAAGACTTATCCAACCAGGGAACACCAATAGGACTAGAATTGTGTTGACTCTGATCGCCTGGGGCAGTGTGTTAACAAGGATGGGGTAATAGTAATGGCTAATATTGCTTTTTATCCTCAACAGTTTTATTGAGACATAATTGACATACATACAATTCACCCATATTTAAAGTGTACAGTTTGATAAGTTTGACATATGTGCACACTCATAAAACCATCACCACAACCAAGATAGTAAACATATCATCACCCACAGAAGTTTCCTCCTGCCCCTTCATAACCCTTCCCTCCGGCCTCTCCCTGCCTCCCAATCATGATGTGCCTTCTGTCACTATGAGTTAGTTTGCACTTTCAAGAGTTGTATGGAAATGGAATCATGCCCTATGTACTCTTTTGGCCTGGCTTTTTTTTTTTTTCACTCCACTTATTTATTTTGAGGTTGTTGTGTATGTTAACAGGTTTTTTTTCCTTTTCATTGCTGAGTAGTATTCCATTGTATGGATATACCACAACTTACCTATTTTCTTATTGATGGGCACTTGGTTTGTACCTAGTTTTTGGCTTAAGAGTTTACCATTTCTTGTACTTACTTTGGGCCAACACACCGCTAAGTGCTTTATATATGAAATCATTTAGTTACTCTTCTGCTTCTTTATTAATGAGCTAACTGAAGCGCTGCATGGTGAGTAAACTACCCAAGGCCGTGCAGCTGTTAAATGGCAGAGCCAGGATTCAAACCCAGGCGTGTGATTTCAGAGTCCCCATTCTCACCTGTCCTGCTAAACTGCTATGTTTAGCAATGCCTATCATGGGCGGGGCGGGGAAGATGACAGTTGTACCATGTGTTTGCAGTACCCAAGCTCTTTTTTTTTTCTTTCAATCCTTACCTGAGGATATTTTTCCATTGCTTTTTTGTTTTTGTTATTTTTAGATAGAGTGGAAGGGAAGGAGAGAGGAGAAGAGTGAAGAGAAGGAGAGAAACATTGATGAGAGACACACTGATTGATTGCCTTCCACAACATGCCCCAACTGTGCTGGGAAGGGACTTGCAACCCAGGTACATACCCTTGACCAAGAATTGAACCTGCGACCCTTTGGTGCGAGGGCTGATGCTCTAACCACTGACCCACATCAGGGCTACAGTACCCAAGCTCTTAACTGTCACCAGTTGACATCTAAACTGTCCTACCACAAATATAATTAACAAAATAAACTGATGAATGGAGTGGATCCATGGAAGCATGGAACAGAGTGTGGAATCTCAGAGGGAAGGCAGGAGAGGGTGGGTGGGAGGTAATCAACCAAAGACTTTGTACGCATATATGCATAACCCATGGACACAGACAATAGGGTGGTGAAGGCCTGGGGTGGGGGCAGGCTGAAGGGGGTCAACAGGGAAAAAAGTATATGTAACAGGGAAAGTATATGTAATACTTTCCACCATAAAGAAGTATAAAAAAATAAATATATAAACTGTCCTACCATATGTTTAAGTCCCCCTATAACATCCATTTCAGCTGTTCATAGAATAGAGAACATTTCTAGGTATGAATTTATTCAGCCCTAGAACTTTCTATCCCAGATAGAAAAACATTGAGGCTCAGAGATGTGAAGATCTAGAAGGCTTATCTGGATCAGGGACATTTAACAAGGTTGGCCTTATTTCTTTAGAAAAACCTATTTTTTACTTTTGAAAATGAATCAGTGTAAGTTAGAACACATGGTTGTCACTAAGTAGAATCTTTGTATTTGAAAGTTTTAAAAGAGAAATCACTGCACAGTACAACTGGGGAGGACGCGGCCGCCCCTTTTCTGAGTGCACAGGGCTTTTGAGGAATGCTTTTCAGAAAAGTTACTCTGTTTGATTTTGGTTCTTTCTGGCTCCCCTTCCTCTTTCTCAGCTGTGAGGATGCGGTGTGAATTGCAGCCACGCCTCACCGCTCTGAAACAGAGCAGGGCTTTCTCTGCCACTTGTAACCCTATTGTGTAACGGTTTATAGAAAGACTTTGTTCCTTTAACAGAAATGAGAGCCACAGCTCCATGGCTGGGGATACAGGAAGGGCATTCCTAGCCATGCCAGCACACACCATCCTATATAATAAAAGCGCAGTATGCAAATTGTCCCCTCGACCGGGAGTTCGTCTGGGAGTTCGACCAGGGGGCAGGGCTGGCCGGGGGAAGGGAGAGAGTACCCGGACAGTAGCCAGCAGCTGCTAGGGATCCAATCAGTACACAAATTTAATGCACTGGGCCTCTAGTAAATAATAACATGCCTGGGTTTGTTCCACCTGCTGAGCCTGTCCTAATCAGCTATCAGACTTTGATTTCAGTAAATCAACATGAACTTGAGGACAACCAGCTTCTCTGCATCCCTAGTTAGGGAGTTGTAGGAACAAGGTTGAGCTGGCAGTTCCGGCAGTGAGCTTGTCAGGCAAGGTGGACTGGTATTCAGCCGAGAGGGGAGGGAGTGGTTAGTGGATATCTGCTGTGTGTCTGGCCCTGGGCCTGGGCTGTGGGCACTGTGGTGGACAAGCCAGAGGTCCCTGTGCTCAGACAGTCTCATGGGGAAGCCAGATATTGAGCGAGAAAGAGTACAGCTGGAACAGACTCCAAGTGTGAGCCATTCTATGGAGGACAAGCATGGAGTGCAGAGCACAAAGCATGTGCTGGATTGGGGTGTGAGTCAGGGGAGCTGCCCTGAGTCGGGGGCACAAGGAAGGCTTATCTGGATCAGGGACATTTAACTAACGCCTTATTCCTATAGGTATTCTAGTTCTCTCCTCACATCAAATCAGATCACCAGGAAGCCACCCAGCAGGGGGAGAATGAGGGGGTGGGCCATCCCCTGCAGAACCATCTCCGGGGCCTGGGGCTGGGGGTGCGGAGCTCATGAGTAGCACTTGGCTTTATCAGAGCTCATGCAAGAAAGGACCCCAGGTTTTCGTATTCAAACGTGCTCTGACCCTCATCAGCTGTGTCATTTTAGTTATGTTTGTAGCTTCTTTCTCTCACCATGAGAAGCCTAGCACCAAACAAGATCAATATATTTACTCCTCTGTTCAGTTCTACAATACACATAAATTTGTTTCATAACTATACCCAAACCACTATTAACAGCAAACCTACTAATGTGTTAAATCAAATTCAAGTTTTCTTTGCAGTTTTGTTTTTTGTTTTTTTGGGGTTTGGTTTTTTTGGGTTTTTTTTGTCTTTTTATCTTCAGGCTGAGGGTGAAAGTACTGTAGCTAAAAGTTATTTGGATCCCTTTCTATTTTTTTTTTTAATATGGTTGTTACCTATTTGATATATAGCTAACTTCATTTGTTTCTGTTTATTTCCAACTTTGAAGTTAAAAAATTATTGTTGATTTAACTTTTTACATATTAATTATGATGTGTCTTGGTGTGGGCCCCTTTGGGTTATTCTTCTTTGGGACTCTTTGTACTTCCTGGACTTGGATGCCTATTTCCTTCACCAAGTTGGGCAGGTTTTCAGCCATTACTTCTTTAAATACGTTTTCTGTTCCTTTCTGTCTCTCTTCTCCTTCTGGGACCCCTAATGATTCAAATGTTGGAACTCTTGATGTTATCCTAGAAGCCTCTTAAACTATCCTAATTTTTAAAAATACTTTTCTGTTTTTTGCTGGTTTGATTGGGAGATTTCCACTACCTTGTCTTCTAGCTTGCTGACTCAATCTTCTGCATCAACGAATCTGCTGTTGATATTTTTCATTTCAGTTATTGTAGTCTTCAGTTCTGATCGGTTCTTTTTTATATTTTCTCTTTGTTGAAGTTCTCACTGAGCTCATCTATTCTTCTCCCATGTTATTGAGCATCCTTATAACCAATATTTTAAACTCCTTATCAGATAGATTGCTTGTCTCTGTTTCATTTAGTTCCTTTTTTGAGTTTTGACCTGGCCTTTCATTTGACACACACTTCTCCATCTCCTAATTTTGGCTGTCTCTCTGTGTTTGCTTCTATAAATTAGGCGAAACAGCAACCAGGCTTGAAGGAGTGGCCTTGTGTAGGAGCTTCCCCTGTGCAAGCTGCATGTGCCAGGTGTCTTTGGCAGGCCAGCTGGAGCCAGAGCATGTGAGGCAGTGGGAAGTCACAGGGGTAAGACTCACTGTGACCTGGAGCTGAAGCTGAAGTGAGCACAGGCCAAGGAAGTCCCAGGGACAAGCCACTCTAGAGAAGCCAGTTGAAGTTGTAGGTAGAGTGTGCTCGGGCCTCTGGTAGTCCTGGGGGCAAGCCACACCAGGGCCTGGAGCTGAAGCTGAGGTGGTGCAAGCTGCAGGGAGCCCCAGGGGTAAGCCACTGGATCTGGAGCTGAAGTGAGTGTGATTTTCAGGAAGTCCTGGGGACAAGCTGTACATGCACAGGAGCTATAGCGGGTGCAAGCTGAGGGGAGTCTGGGAAATAAACCATCAAGCCGGGGGCCCAAGCCGCACTGGGACAGCCGTGGCTTGTGGTTGGCATGCCTGGATAAGCTCCTGCCCATGAAATCATTGGGGATGGGAGGGCCATAGATGGGGCTCTGGGGCCTCTGACATGACACCAGAGAGCATGGCAGGGGGAGACTGCTAAGATTGCATCCACCCTCTGAGCTCTCTAGAGAAGATGACAGCAGCCTTAGAAGTGCATTTAATTAGACTCCCCATAGGTTTGCAGCTAAGAAGATAAGCTAATAGGCCTCTTTCACAGAACGACTGGGCTCCTCAGTATGTCGCCTCTCTGCTGCTCTCGACGGGTGTGGCAGCTGGAAAAGAACACTTTCTCTATTTGTTCCAGTCCTGTGGACACACAAGTATTGGCCCCACTGGCCACCAGAGCTGGGTGATCTAGAGGTGTTCTCTAGGGGGCAAACACAAAAATTGGGGGGCCAGGCAAGTGTACAAACTCCTTTCCAAGAGATACCGGAGACCTGGAGCAAAGCAGATGGACAATGCAAAGGTGGCATCCCCCGCCTTTGTCCCCAGAGAAAACCTCAGTAGGCCCCTAGATGTGTTGCTTAATTTTAATATACATTGAATTATTCATGAATACTACCATGTGTAAAGTGCGGGGAAATTGTACTCTCTTTCATTTCAAATTTTAACAAGGGCTATTCACTCTTTCAGCTATCACATCACCAGTGGTCACGAATGGTATTGGAGGGACCATACAGCTCACCTACACACACCTCCATCTGCCACTGCCACCTCATGGTGATTCTACATGTTTGGGGCAAGCATCTGGTTATGTTGTTATGTAAAGTGTAGGTAGGCCCATGTATTTATATATTGATGCATTACTAATTTATTATAAACTACCTTTATTATGCTCTTTTTATAAGCTATTTTTATTTCTCTTTTGTATTAGAGTTAGGAGAGCCTATTGTTTTTTTAATGACATATATCCCTGAATTCCCTTTTAGTATATTAAAGGGATAATAACAAAATAATTGCTTATAAAAAGGAAGTATTCATTCTAAGAAACACCTCTTAGAGGGAGAGGGCAGTGTGCGCCCTCGTAGTGAGCATTGATTTGTCAGCTCATAGCAAGGACCCCGATGGTCTGGGTCAGGACCCATCCCTGAACCCAGGCTCACTGCAACCTGGGGAAGGAAGTGCCCTTCTTGGCTAGTCTAGTGAGCTGAGCACCAGGCATAAGGAGGGCAGGAGGCAGGGGAGACAAGACTCCAAATTACCCAGCCCCTCTAGGGCCACCTGGAGATGGGGACCGGGTCCCCAGTGAAAGTGGAGAGCGCTTCCTACATGAAAGCAGAAGGGAAGCTTAAGTGGCTAATGTGACAGTTACCCGCAAAGACCAACACACACCAACTTAAAACCCAAGTGATGGAAAAGGGCTGATGGAACATTCCTGACCACGGCCTGCAGAGCTTACAAAACAAACCCACAACAAACCAGACTGCTACGGAAAAAGAGAAAAGAAAGCTGTCCCTGAGATGCAAGAAAAACTGCAGAAGAAAGCCGCGCGCCGCTCTAAATAGCAGTGATGATGCAACGACAACAAAGCTTCCACCTAAAATTGGCAGGAATCCCGACTGTGCTGCGCACACGCACAGCGGGAGGTGGCAACACCGGGAGCAGCGTTTGACAGCCTGCTCCTCGGCTGAGTGTTAAATCAGACCCCAGGAAACACTAGCAAAGCCCTAATTTTGGAAACCCTTGACGGCACATAAGCAGTTGTACATAATAACGGCTCTCTAGTAAGAGCCACCTACTTGTAAGCACCAAGAAAAAGACTTGCATTGTTCCGGCCCATTGGTGGCCCACCTGCCGCCCCTTCTCGTGGGCCGCACACTATATTTTCATAAAACAAAGCCTCGGGAGAGCCCCATACTTGTCACATCTCCCCGTTGGGTTTTGCATGGAGCCAGGAAGTGAAAAATTAAGCCTAGAATATTGATATTCTAATTTGCTGATGGAGGAGCTATACTTAGTAATTAATGTTCCTTTATTGAAGAAATGCTTTTGAACATATTCCATGGCCTGACACAGTGGCTAGGGATACAAAGACTTGAGCCTCAAACTCTAGTGGGAGATCACAGTCCACACACATATGTGCTGGGCGGCACCACGGGCTACTCCTCCGAACCCCCCTTCATTCCACCCCGTGCATTCTAGCTCTCTCCTTCCTGAACCAAGCCGTCTTCTGCCTCAGAATCTTGTGATTTGCTGTTCTCTCATCCCCATATATTTGATGGATCCATCCCTCTCTTCATTCAGGTCTCTTACAAATGTCACCCTCTTGGACTGCCTGGCCACCTCAGTTAAAATAACAATCCTTACTTTTCCATCCAGTCTTTTTATTCTCTCACTCTCACCTCTTTTATCTCCCAGATCAGTGGTTTGTCTTCATAATAGTATCGGTATTTGATGTTAAAATAACGGTTAAAGTTATTGCTTTCTGATCTTTTAACCAAAAACCTCAATTCTTTCATGTTATTGTCAGGTTACCTGTCTTAGATATTAGATACAGAGCACATCTTAGGCCTTAGTTCAAGAAGAGAGAACACTCCTTAAAAGGTAAGATTTACAGAACTGGTGCAAGTTCAAGGACAAAATTCCTCGAGGTAAAAGAAATCTGGTCACATCTTCTTTTGGAGGGCCGGGGGGTACCACCATGAAAGGATTCAGCTGTATCACTCATTTGGCATCCTTCACTGCCGTTTTCAGTTGATGTTAATAAATGTTGATGAGGATGTGGTCTGGTGAATATGGCGGGTGGGTTAATACTTCCCAGGCAAGATCTTTTAACATGTCTTTAACTGGTTTTGAAGTGTGTGATGGTGCGTCATCATGAAACAAAATTACTTTGCCATGTCTTCTGGCCCATTCTAGTGGTTTTACAATCAAAGCGTGGTTCAAATTGATTACTTTTGGAAGCGATCAGTACTAATGTTTTCACCTGGTTTTAGAAGCTCAGAATACACTACACCTTCCTGATCCCACCAAAGCAGAGCATTGTCTTCTTCCCGAAGTGATTTGGCCTTGCAGTCGATGTTGATGGTTGACCTGGATCAACCCATGATTTTGTGCATTTGGGATTCTCAAAATAAATTCACTTTTCATCGTGTCACAATTCGATGCAAACAAGACTTTCTTTCGTGCCACTGAAGCAACATTTTACTGATGACTTCGGTTTTCCATTTGTCTTTCGTTCAGTTGATGTGACACCCATTTTCCTTTCAAATCTTTCCCATTGCTTGTAAATGATCAGAATCATTTGCTGAGCAACATTTAATCTTTCTGCAAGTTGTTTTTGAGTTTGACACGCATCTTCATCCAATAATGCTTGTAATTGTTGGTCTTCAAACTTTTTTGGTTGACCTGGACGTTCTGTCTTTCACATAGAACTCATTACTTTTAAAGCGTTGAAACCAGCGTTCACAAGTATCTTGAGATGGAGCATGTTCACCATAAGCTTCCTGAAGCATACGATAACTTTCAGCAGCACTTTTCTTCAAAATAAAGTAATGAATTAAAACTTCCCACAAATGCTCTTTTTTTTAGCACAAAATTCAACATTTTTAAGCATAAAAATATCTATGATGTTAACACCTTCAGAAAATTTGACATATGAAGTTTTGAAGCTTGCTGTCAATACAACAAAATAGCATACATATCAAATCGCATATATATCAACATATGTGTAACTCCATCTATTGAAACAAATCCGCATTATTAACCGGTACACCTAGTATACAGTTGTTCAGGGGACAGATGATAGCAGCGGGGATGAGAGTGATAGGAGAGACGGACAGGAAGGAAATCTAGGAGTTCACTGGGAGCCCTTGACAGCCTGGATATGGTAGGTAAGGGAGAGGTTGGTATCCAGGATGACCTCCGGCTTTCTAGCTTGCTCAACAAGGATCCAGCACTAAGATTGACCTGGTTGGACCATAATCTCGCCTCTAAAGACAGGATCAAATACTGTGGCTTGTCAAACCCACTAGATTCACCTGGAGTGGAGGAGAAATTTCCTGAAGGAAAAGGGGTCCCGGTAGCAGAAAAAGAGAAATGGGAAAACCAGCTGAACAGACCCAGCTGTAGCTCCCACAGGCCACTGCAGAGATAACATGGAGGGTCTGGTCTCTGACCTTCGTGAGATATTGGCAATAAGCATCAGGCTTATATTCACCATTAATCACCAGTTTGCATATACCATCAGGCCAGACACCAGGGGACACCATCCTGCTGCTCAGAAGGTCCTTGAGATGGTCAAATTCACTGCCATCGGCACACACCTGCAGGGGGCACTGTTACTCTTCTCACTCACTTCCCTGGTCCCTGAAGTAGCCAACCAGGTGTCATTTTACCTTAAATCAGAGGTTTAAAGGGCAGAAGGATTAGTTCCAACAGCCTCAGCCAAACTGGGAAGTGGCAGAAGGAGCTAAGGTAGTGTTGCTGCACGGAACATTTAGTCCTAGTTTCGCATAAACAGGCACAAAGACACACGCTCACGTGCTCCTTGGCATTCCTTAAACCTTTCCCATCATGTCAAGGAGATATGGATCTCAGGAAGAAAAAATGCTCTTTGTTTATCCTAGGTGTTTCTTTCAGTGGTACCTGGAAGCCGTTGGCAAATGTGTTAGAATTATAAACCAGGATGATAAGCCAGTGAGGAGGTTAAAATAACAAGAACTAGTCTTTCAAGGTCCCCTAAGGTACTCAGCAAACCGGTTGTATTCATGGCAAAGTAAAAGAAGCCAAATTGCCCAGGATGTTTGTCTAAGAAAATGATAGTGTGGCCTTTAGTGTATCCAGTGACGGATGTGGACTTGCCAAGGTTTGCTCAGTCCTTGTACAGGGACAGTGGTGGCTGCCGGCTTTATTGTAGAGAGGAAGGGGCAAATGCTGTCACTAGCACGTTGGCTTTTTGGGTTTGTTTTTCTTTTTTTAAGTATTGTTTTTAAAAATGTGTTGGAAGTATTTCAAGTAGTCAAGAAGGGAAACCAAACTCGGGGAAAGAGAAGACACTGTCCCACAAAGCAACAGAAGACAAATCCTGGGTATTTGTCACAAGGGTGTTGAACAGTAAACAAAGCTAGTTGCAATCTTCTCTAAACTGGTGGGAATATTGGGCTGAAAGTACTAAGTAAATCAATGATGCTTCCAAGTTGGTAGTTTCTGTGCTTCTTGTGCTTCTCTGGGCCCGAGTCCACGGTCAGGGTTGCAGCCATCTCCAGGGAGGTTGTACCTTTGCTCTTGGCAGCTCTGCTCAGTGATAAGAACCACGGTGTATGGAGAGCTCTGGATGGGCCAGTGCTCCAAGAGCTTCTCCTGTTATTTCCATTACATCTTCACAGCAGCCTGGGAGGTAGCCCTGTACTTAAACATGAAGACATTAAGGTCTCGCGAGGCCTTTCATCAGTAGGTTAACTTACTGAAAGTTCAAGTGGCCGTCATTAACTGAAAATCCAAAGCCAGTAAGTGATGGCACTAGGGTTGAAACCTGGGAAGTCTGTGTCTAGTCTCTGCCAGCTGAGCGGTTGTTTTTAACTGTGCCTTCCACACTTTCTCTTCTATCTTGTTGCTCCATGAATTCTGGCCCTCTCGCTCCAGTCTGGGTCCAGGCAGAAGGTGGGGTGGGCGGGCATGATGGTAACAGAGGCTACATAAGAGGCAGATTTTACTTTTGTGCTTCAATTCTCGGTTGACCACGGTGACCCTCCTGCTGGCCACATGTGGGTGATTGGCAGCTGTGCCCAGTGCTGGCTCTGTTGCCAACCACTTCCCGGCATGCAGAGTGGACACAGAATGACCAAGGAAACCCAATAGCCATCGTTCCCTCTGTGCTTAGAAACAGAATGCAAATTGTATTCCAGCTGGCGATGGGCCCAACCGAAAGGCTACATTTCCCTGCTTCCCTGGCCTTCGTCAGCCATGTGACTAAACTGTAAGCAATGAGATTTTGCAGAATTGTTGCTAGAGTCTTTTGGGATTAATGGAAGCTGACTCAACAGGGAGGTGAGTCCTTTTGTCTCCTTCCTCCTTCCTAATGCCTGAGATGCAGATGCAATGGCTGGTGCTCCAACAGCTGGCTTGGACACTGAAGTCATTTACTTTAGGTGGGAATGCTTCTCCAACTGTAATGTGCATATGAATCACCTGGGAATTTTGTTAAAAATGAAAACTCTGGCCCTATTCGGTTTGGCTCAGTGGATAGAGCATCGGCCTTCGGACTGAAGGGTCCTGGGTTCGATTCCAGTCACAGGCACATGCTGGGGTTGTGAGCTTGATCCCCCCATGCAGGAAGCAGCCCATCAGTGATTCCATCTCATCACTGATGTTTCTATCTCTCTCCCCCTTTCCCTTCCTCTTTGAAATCAATAAAAATATATTTTTAAAAAAATGCAAACTCTTATTCAGTAGTTCTTGGGTATATTCCCTAGTACTTTTCACTGAGAGAACTTAGGTGCAGTAACCCTCCTAATATATATGAGTACACCTGACACCCAAATCTTGGCTTCTAAAAGCCGTTTGAGAAGAACAACAGCGCCGACTGTCAGTGCCGGCCTTCCTCATGTCAGGGGATCTCCTGGACCCTTGCTAATTCAATTTTTCCCCATTCTGGTCCTTCCCTATCACTGCCCCCTTCACCTTGGATCATGTTCAAGAAATGTGAAGAAAAAGCCAATGTGTCCAATTGCATCCAGTTGAAAACATCAGTTTTAAAGGGTATTAAGAACCAACTAATAGAACAATTTCCAGTTATTGAACCATAGCTTAATCAAATCATGCCTAAGAAGGATCCTGTCAAAATAGTGCGATGCCATAAACATATAGAAATCCTTATAGTAAATAGAGAGCTACTATTTTTTAGACAAAGAGAAGGGCCTTTTTATCCAACCCTAAGATGGCTTACAAATATCCCTTTATGGTGCCACACTAGCAGGTTGAAAAGGAGCCATCAAATTTGTACTCGGTGGAGCAAATATCATGTGTCCAAGCTTAACTTCACCTAGAGCTAAACTTGACCCCGCTGCTGCCGCAGATACGATTGTTGCTATCCCAGCAGGAGGAAGACAGCACACTCTGTGTGTCGGAGCCATGCGATGTCTGCAGAAGATACTGAGAAAGTCAACAAAGGAATTGGCATCAGAGATGTCCATTAATTAAATGATGGGCGTTGGCATATGAAGACATATAAATGAGCCTCAGGCCCAAGCCGGTTTGGCTCAGTGGCTAGAGCATCAGCCCATGGACTGAAGGATCCCAGGTTTAATTCCAGTCAAGGACATGTACCCTGGTTGCAGGCTTGATCCCCGGCCCCAGGTTGGGGTGCATGTGGGAGGCAACCTTCCTCTCTCTAAAATCAAATTTTTTTAAATAAAGGCCAGAGAAGAAAAGTCATATGACTAGATGTAGAAAAAACTTTTGACAAAAACCAACACCCATTCATGACAAAAACTTAGCAGACTAGGAATAAAGGGGAACTTCCTCAACTTGATAAAAATTATTTACACCAGCCCTAACCGGTTTGGGTCAGTGGATAGAGCGTCCGCCTGCGGACTGAAGGGTCCCCGGTTCGATTCCGGTCAAGGGCATGTACCTTGGTTGCAGGCACATTCCCAGTAGGGAGTGTGCAGGAGGCAGCTGATCAATGTTTCTCTCTCATCGATGTTTCTAACTCTCTATCCCTCTCTGTAAAAAATCAATAAAATATTTTTTTAAAAAATTATTTACAACAAACCTATAGCTAACATCATATTTAATGGCAAGAACCTCAAAGCTTTCTCACTAAGAACAGGTACAAGGCAAGAATGTCCCTTCTCACCACTACTTTTCAGCACCATACTGGAGGGCCTTGCTAATGCAATAAGTCAAGAAAAGGAAATGAAAGGTGTATAGGTTAAGAAGGAAGACGTAAAACTATCCTTAGTTACAAATGATGTGATTGTCTATGGAGAAAAAAAATCAACCCAAAACTCCTGGTACTAATAAGCAATTGTAGCAAGGTTGTAGAATACAAGGTTAATATACAAAAGTCAATTGCTTTCCTATATACCAATAATGAACAAGTGATATTTGAAATTTAAAATACAATCCATTTACATTGGCTTCCAAAAAAATGAAACATTTAGATATAAATCTAACAAAATATGTACAAGATTTTTTTTAAGGAAAACTACAAAATTTCAATGAATAAAATCAAAGAAGAACTAAACAAATGTAAATTCCATGTTCATTAACAAGCAGGTATGGTCAATATTGTCAAGATGTCAGTCTTCTCAACTTGATCTATAGATTCAATGCAATTCAATTAAAATCCCAGCAAGTAATTTTGTGGATGGCAATAAACTAATTGTAAAGTTTATATGGAGAGGCAAAAGACCCAAAATAGCCAACCCAATATTGAAGGCCAGGATGAGGGCCACCCCCCCTCCCCCACTCCCCCAGTGCACGAATGTTGTGCACCGGGCCTCTAGTTTCGTTATAAATCTAAAACTGCTCTAAAATAGTCTTTTTGCAAAAGAGAAAATGTAGCAAAATGTAAAGTCCTCGTGAATATAAATATGTCAAAATTCTCAATATTTGCAACTTTTCTGTATGTTGAGAATTATTTCAATGAAAAGTAAAAAAACAAAAAGTATGCCATCTTTCAAGTAATTAGTTTCTAATTTTAGAAATTCATAACCTGAGAAAAAATAGTATTTGATGTTTGAACCACTCATTCAACAAGCATTTATTGAACGCCCACCATGTGCCAAGCATTAAAGCTAGAGAGACTACTCAGTTGGGACCCTACCCTTAATGCCCGTGCAGAGAGATAGGTCTGATTCTAGTACCTGCTTTTTCCACTCTGCTGAGTCAGCTCCTCTCTAGGATCCTGAGGTAGATTCCAATGCAAACCCCCCGAGTTGTTATCACTGTCTTTGTTGCTGTCACTGCCCTCATAATCCACTCCTTCAAATAGCAAAAATCCTTCCTAACACTGGAGAAAAAGTAAATAAAGAGAAAAAAGTTACATGTAGGTTTGTTGAAAGTCATAAGTAATAGTAATAGCATATACTTCAAGACATTTCATTGTGTTAATACAGGAATAGTCCACATTTTAAGACTCCCGACTTTTGCAGAGCTTTTGAAGACATTTCCCTTGGTTTGGGAATCAATATGAAAACATCTATTGTGCTGCAGTTATCAATGTTAAATTGCATCTGAGGTTTTGGCTTGTTCCAAAGCACTAAATCAAGTTGTAGATTGCTCATGGCCTTAGCAGAGCAATTGTCACCGAGGCCTGTGATACCCCACTTGCCACCTTTTCTGCGACGCAGGGCCTAGGCACAAAAACACTGTTATGTTTTTCATAACAGTCAAATTGAAAACCCAAGTTTCCATCAACAACAGAATGGATAAATCGTGGTATATTCGTACAATGGAATAGTATACTGCAACAAAAAGGGCAAACTACTGCTACACACGGCAAGGACAGATCTCACAGACTAATGTTGGATAGACACCAAGCACAAGAGTCCATGTTGAGTGAATTCATTTCTATGAAGCTCAGAACCAGCTAACACAGTGTATGCTGGTAGACGCAGGGAAAGTGCTCACCCTTGGAGAGGGGTGAATATTAACCGTGCAGGCCCAAGGGAGCCTCCGGGGGTGCTGAAGATATTCTGTATCTTGATCTGGTAGTGATTACATGGCGATTATAAACACTGGCTAAAAATCACAAAGCTGTACTCTTTAGATTTTTGTCCCAACTGTATGTAAATTAAAAACCTCAATTTTAAAATTAAATAGGATTGCCCTAGCCCAGTGGTTGGCAAACTCATTGGTCAACAGAGCCAAATATCAACAGTACTTCTTCAAAATAGACTCGCCCAGGCCGAAAACCGACTTCTGCGCATGGGCCACGAAGTTTCAATCGCACTGTACGTGCGCCCGTCACACTCAAGGGGCCAAAAAGCCGCATGTGGCTTGCGAGCCGCAGTTTGCAGACCATGGGCACCAGTTTGGTTCAGTGGATAGAGCGTCAGCCCACGGACTGAAGGGTCCTGGGTTTGATTCCGGTCAAGGGCACATAGCTCAGTTGCAGGCTCAATCCCTGGCCCTGGTCCAATGATATTGGGACCAATATTTTTCTATTGCTATAAAAAAATGTCATTGGAATTTTAGTAGGGATTGCACTGAATCTATAGATTGCTCTGGGTTGTATGAGTATTTTTTTAAATCCTCATTCAAGGATATGTTTTTATTGATTTTAGAGAGAGGAAGAGAGAGAAACATTGATGTGAGAGAGAAACATCAGTTGCCTCCTATATGCACCTCGACTGGGGATCAAACCCACAACCTAGGTATGTGCCCTGACCAGAAATTGAATAACTTTTCTGCCCCTTTCTCTTTTTCTTCTTTTGATACCCCTAGAATGGGAATGTTTATTGGCTTGATGCTATCCCATAAGTCCCTTAAGCTATCTTAACTTTTTTATTGCTTTTTTTTCCCTTCTCTAATTGTATAAGCTCCACTGCCTTATCTTTGATCTCACTGGTCCTTTCTTCTGCTTCATCTAGTCTATTGTTGAACCCTTTTAGTGTGCTTTCCCTTTTAATTACTGTATTCTTTAGCCCTGTGACTTCCATTTTGTACTTTTTTATATTTTATATATCTTTGTTGATGTTCTGTGTTTATCCATTCTTCTGAATTCAGTGAGCATCTTTATGACCATTATCTTGAACTCTTTATCAGGTAAATCACATATTCTCATTTCATGAAGGACGTTCTCTTAAGTTTTATTTTGTTCTTTCTTTTGGAACATATTCCTTTGTTTCTTATTTTCTTTGACTATGTTTGTGTCTATATATTAGATAAATAATATTTCATTGTGTGGGTATATAATCATTTTCTTTATTCATTCATCTGTTGGTAGGCACTCCTAGAAGAAGACATAGAAAAGAGGTCATTTGTTGATTGTTTCTTTTGCTATTCAGGTTGTTTTCATATGATGGCTGTTAACATGTGAATGCATATATCTTTTAGATATCCTGTTTTCATTTCTGTTGCGTATATGCCCAGTCATAAAATTGCTGGATCATATGGTAAATCTATTTTTAATTTTTTTACAAACCTCCATATTATTTTCCACAGCGGCTAAAAACAATTTTATTCCCATCAACAGTGTACAGGGTTCCCATTTCTCCACATCCTCACCAACACTTATCTCTTCTCTATTTTATAATAGCCATTCTAACCAGAATGAGGTGATATCTCATTGTGGTTTTGATTTGTATTTCCTGATGATTACTGATGTTGAGCATCTGTTCATATAACTGTTGGCCATATAAATGTCTTCTTTGGAAAATTTCCTATTTTTGTTTCTCTGTCCACTTTTAAATTGGATCGGGTTTTTTTTGTTGTTGTTATTGAGTTATCTAAGTACCTTATATATTTTGAATATTAACCCTTATTCAATTTATGATCTGAAAATTTTTTCTCCCATTCTATAACTTACCTTTTCTTTATTACAAGTATTTTTTATTGACTTCAGAGAGGAAAGGAGAGCGAGAGAGAAATAGAAACATCCATGATGATAATCATTGATCAGCTGCCTCCCGCAGGCCCCCCCACTGGGATCGAACCTGCAACCTAGGCATGTACCCTGACCAGGAATTGAACTGTGACCTCTTGGTTCATAGGCCAATGCTCAACCGTTGAGCCACACTGGCCAAGCTATAGGTTACCTTTTCATTTGTTGGTTGTTTCTCTTGCTGTACCAAAGCTTTTAAGTTTGATGTACTTTTATTTATTGTTTTACGTTTTTGTTTGTGCGTTTGGTGTCCTATTATAAAAAGCATTGTCCAGACCAATGCCAAGGATCTCTTTTCTATGTTTTCTTCTAGGAGTTTTCTGGCATCAGATCTTAGGTCCCTGATCTATGTGGAGTTGATTTTTGTGGTGTAAGATGGGGGTCCAATTTTGTTTTCTTAGCATGTGTTATCCAGTTTTCCCAGCACCACTTGTTGAAGAGGTGTTCTTGGCTCCCTGGTTAAATATTCGTTGACTGTATATGCAGGCTCTCTAGTCCATTCTGTTGGTCTACGTGTCTATTTTTATGCAAGACCACACTGTTTTAATTACTGTAGCTTTGTAGTACACAGTTAACCCTTGAACAAAGTGGTCTTGAACTACAAGGGTCCTCTTATACACAGACTTTAAAAATCAACTGTGTGTTATAATATATGTTTTTATTGATTTTAGAGAGAGGGAGAGAGAGAGATAGAAAAAATGATGAGAGAGAAACATCCATCAGCCACCCCCTGCACACCCTATAGGGGATCAAGCTCCCAACCCATGCATGTGCCCTGACCAGGAATCAAATGGACAACCTCCTGGTGCACTGGATGGCACTCAACCAACTGACCCACACCAGCCGAGCATCGGCTGTATTTGAATCCACAATTGGGAATCAGTGAGTGCAGAGGGCCGCTATATGAAGTTTTTACTCTGCACCCCTAACCTCTGCGGGTGTTTAAGGGTCAACTACAGTTTGAAATCAGCAAGTGTGATGCCTCCAATTTGTTCTTCCTCAGGATTGCTTTGGCTATTGTCTTTTGTAGTTCCATAGACATTTTAGGATTTTTTTTCCTATTTCTGTGAAGAATGCCATTGGAATTTTGATAGGGATTGAATCTGTAGATAGCTTTGGGTAATAAAAAACATTTTAATAATATTAATTCTTCTGATCCATGAACACAGAATGTCTGTGTCTTCTTCAATTTTTTTTATAAAAAGTCTTAGTTTTTGTTATATAGTCTTAGTCCTAGGTTTTTGTTTTCATTATGAATGGGATAGTTTTATTTTTTCAGATGTTGCATTATTAATACAGAAATACAACTGATTTCTGTAGGTTAATTTTGTATCTGCTACTTGAGTGTTTTTTTTTTTAATATATTTTTTATTGATTTTTTACAGAGAGGAAGGGAGAGAGACAGAGAGTCAGAAACATCGATGAGAGAGAAACATCGATCAGCTGCTTCCTGCACATCTCCTACTGGGGATATGCCCGCAACCCAGGCACATGCCCCCGACCGGAATCGAACCTGAGACCCTTCAATCCGCAGGCCGATGCTCTATCCACTGAGCCAAACCGGTTTCGGCAACTTGAGTGTTTTTGATCTTAGAGAAAAAGTTTTCCATTTCCCACTATTGAGTATGAAGTTAGCTGTGACCGTGTCATATATGGCCTTATGTTGAGGTATGTTCCTTCAATACTCATAAAGGGATGTCATCCACAACCCCACCGCCCAACCCTCTGGCAACTATTGGTTTTTCTATATCTCTGAGTCTATTTGTTTTATTTGTCACTTGTTTAGTTTTTTAAAATCCCATTCATAAAAAAGTGAAATACAGTATTTATCTTTCTCTGATTTATATTACTTAGCATAATACCCTCCAGGTCTATCCATGTTGTCATAAATGGCAAAATTTCATTCTTTTTCCTGGCTGAGTAATACTCGTGTATGTGTGTCCTTCCTTATCCATTCATTTATTGGTGAACACCTAGGTTGCTTCCATATCTTGGATATTGTAAATAATGCTGCAGTGAACATAAGGGTGCGTATATCTTTTAAAATTATTGTTTCATTTTCTTCAGATAAGTGCCCAAAGTGGAATTACTGGGTCCTTCTTTGTCTCTTGTTATAGCCTTTGTTTTAAAGTCTATGTTGTCTGATATAAGTATTGCTATTCCAGCTTCTTTTTTATTTTCATGAAATATCTTTTCCATCCCTTTATTTTCAGTCTGTGTGTATATTTTAATTTGGAGTCTCATGTAGGCAGCATATGTATGGGTCTTGTTTTTTTATCCATTCAGTTGCCCTGTTTTCTAAGGGAGCACTTAGTCAATTAACATTTAAAGTAATTAGTGAGCCCTGGCCGATTTGGTTCAGTGGTTAGAACATCGACCCATGAACCAAAAGGTTTTGGGTTTGATTTCCAGCCAAGGGCACATACCTCAGTTGCATGCTCAATCCTGGGCCTGTCGGGGCCCATGTGAGAGGCAACCAATCGGTGTGTCTCACACTGATGTTTCTCTCTCCCCTCCTTCCATCCTTCCACACTCACAATTTTAATTGTTTTCCTACTAGATTTATAAGTGGTTGGTCTACTTTCTTTAATATAGGGTGTCCCCAAAAAATGTATACACACTTTAACAGCTGGTATCTCAATTTTGAAAATGAACTGTATTTTAAAATGTTGCCTTTATAATTATTCAAAGTGTATGTATACATTTTTGGGGGGATATTCTAAATATGTTTGCCTTTACTAGTGACATTTTTCCACCATATATATATTTTTAATATATCTTTATTGATTTTCAGAGCGGAAGGGAGAGGGAGAGAGAGTTAGAAACATCAATGATGAGAATCATTGATTGGCTGCCTCCTGCACGCCCCCTACTGGGGGTCGAGTCTGCAACCCTGGCATGTGTCCTTGACTGGAATCAAACCTGGGACCCTTCAGTCCGCAGGCCGACGCTCTATACACTGAGCCAAATCAGCTACAGCTCCCCATATATTTATTTCTAGTTTTTGCCTTTTTTTTTTCCACTTAAAGAATTCCTTTTAACATTTCTTGTAATGCCAGTTTAGTGATAATGAACTCCTTTACCTTTTGCTTGTCTGAGAAAATCTTGATCTCTCCTTTAATTCTGATAACCTTGTTGGGTATCCTTGGTTGTAGGTTTTATCCCTTTGATCATGTTGACCATATCATGCCACTCCCCTCTGGACTGAAGAGTTTCTGTTGAAAAGTCAGCTGATAGTCTTATGGGCATTCCCTTTTATGTAACTAGTTGTTTTTCTCTTGCTACTGTTAGATTCTCTCTTTAACTTTTAAAAATTTAATTATAATCTTCCTTGGTGTGTCTCTTTGGATTCATCTTGTTTGGGACTCTCTCCACTTCCTGGACATGGATATCTATTTCCTTCCCTAGATAGGGAAGTTTTCAGCCATTATTTTCTCATATTGGTTTTCTGTCCCTTTCTCTCTTCTTCTGGGACCCCCATGAATCAAATATTAATGCACTTAATGTTGTCCCAAAGGTCCCTTATGCTATCCTCATTCTTTTTCTTTTTGACCTTCCAATTGGGTGATTTCCACTATCCTGTCTTCCTGATTGCTATCCATCAGGAAGACAGAATAGTAGAAATCACTGATCTGCTATTGATTCCCTCTGGTGTATTTTTCATTTCAGTTGTTATATTCTTATTCTTAAGTTCTGATAAGTCCTTTAAAAAAAACACACAAAAAACATTTTTATCTCTGTTGACGTTAACACAGTTTGTCCACATGTCTGTAGAATTTGATGAGCATCTTTATGACTATTACTTTGAACTCTTCATCTAGTAGACAGCTTACCTCAGTTTCATTTAGTTCTTTTTCTGGGGTTTTATCCTGTTTATTTGCTGATTTGATTGAAACATATTGTTTCCTCTCCTCATTTTGCCTCTTTGTTTTCTATGTATTAGGTAGGTCAGCTAAATCTTCTGGTCTTGAAAAAGTGGCCTTATTTAGAAGGTGTCCTGTGGGGCCCAGTGGTGGAATAACCCTTGTCACCAGAGCCAAGTGCTCCAGAGGTATTCCCAGGTGGACTAGTGTGGCCTCCTGTTGTGGCTGGGCCACAACTTCTATGGACGCACACTGACAGGTGAGGCTGATCCCTGGCCCACTGGCTGTAAGGCCTGGCCCCTCACTGGTGTGCAGGACAAGCCTTCAGTGTGGCTGGCTGAGAGGCCTGACCATGCTGTTGCAGATACACTGCTGTGTGCTGTGTGCTGGTGCTGACAGAGGCTGCCACCCACTAGTGTGGCAGCGCAGGAGCTGCTTTGGAGGGGTGCTAGCTTGGGTGGGTCCTCAGGGAAATGCCAGGGTGGGGTGAACAGTGCTAGCAAGGTTAATGGAGAGTTAGAAATGGCACCTGCTAGGTTAGAGAAAGGGTGCTTGCCAGCATCTCTGCCTTAGGAGAAAGTTCCAACAGAGCCCTGTCCTTTTAGTACACATTCTAAAATTAGTCAATGTCACATATGACCTAGGAAATTTTCAAACTGCTCTGTGCTGGGACTCAAAGAGCGTAACCTACAGCCTTTTGGCTCTCCCAGATGTAAGCCCTGCTGGTTTTGAAAGCCAGATGTTATGGGGGCCCCCCTTCCTGGTTCAGGTCCCCCAGGCTAGGGCTCAGACCCCTCTCTCTTTGGAGACAAACTCCACATTTGTGATATCCCTCCCACTTGTGAGTCACCCCATGGGGAGTGGGGGTAGGGTAGGTCCTGACTAGACTTAGTCTCTACCCCTCCTACCTGTTTCAATGTGGCTTTTCCTTTATATCCATAGCTGTAGAAAATCTGCTCTGCTAGTCTTCAGGTCATTCTCAGAGAGCTGTTCTATATATAGTTGTAGTTTTGGTGTCAATGAGAGGAGGTGAACTCAGGATCTTCCTACTCTGCCATCTTGAACTCAGAGCCAGGAGCCTTGCTCTTGAATGTCAATATAGCTTGTCCGTGAAATGTCGTTCCTTGTTGGTGGACTGCCCCTGCAACAAAGGTGTCTCAGGATAGGATTGGAGTCACTCAGAAAATATTCCGATTTAGAATTTTAAGCTTAGCCTGGTTAAAGACCTCCTTTTTCTTCTAAAGAATGACTTTCTCTTAGATTTTGACTGCCATAAAATGTTACAACAGAAAGGCATTTTTATGTTTTGACTTAACTATTGTATGCTTTTAAATACCTGTCATTCCACCTCCCACCCCCCAGGACTGAAGGTAGCCCATGTACCTGAGATTTCATGGGACTTCACTTTTTTCTTCTTGTAGTATACAGGCAGAGTATGTTACATAGAACCTAAGAGCCTGAAATGTAGCGCTTGTAGGTCTGGATTCAAATACCATCTTCACCACCACTTACTATGTGATTTGGGGCAAGTCACTACACTTGTTGACTAGATCATTGAACCAATCTCATAGGGTGATTATATAGTTCATGACAAGTAAACATGTAGTACATGGTCAATATTAGCATTTACAACTATTGATTCAAATACAGGCTTTTTGTCATTGTGGGGGGGAAGATTCTGTGATTTTTAAAACAACACATGCCCCCACCTTAAGAATCACTGCTCTATACAGGTGCATCTGTGCTGTGTCTCTTTCTAGTAAACATGAGCTTTGTTCCTCAGATGCTTACTTCACAATTTCCATTGTGGACCATTGTTAAGGTGCCACCAAATTATTAGTGCATCATAATTTGTATTGTAAATAATAGTCACCAACACTTGTGATTAAACATTAGATCTATTCAACAAATTATAACTTTTATGCTGTTACTTTAGAAATTAGTCAAAATGTCTTACATTAATTTCAATGTTTGCAAAATATTAACATTTGGGGACTGAGCTGGGGGGAGAGGTGAAAGGCATAGGGAGATAAATGGTGATGGAAGGAGATTTGGCTTGGGGTGGTAAACACACAACATAGAGACAGATGATGGGTTGTGGAATTGTGCACTTGAAACATGTATAATTTTGTTTATCACCCCAATGCATTCAATAAACAGGGGGAAAAAACTACTTGAACTGATAAAGTACTTTTGTATGTCAGACTGGCACATGCACTTGGCAATTTGAAAATAATCATAAAATATTTCAAGTACCATGACTTTTTCACTTGGGGGGTGGGGGTGATAAGTAAAAACAAAACTCTATCACCAACCATAAATCCCTCTGCTCATATATACCTTATCAATGGTTAGTATATAACTTAATGGGATCTTTTAAAAATACAAATATTTTTACTTCTAATGTGAAGAGCCTTTCCTTTACAGAAAAAAAAATGTTTAGGCCAATGAATATCCCATGTTTCAAATTTTCTGAGAATATTATTATAACAAAATCAATAAGTAAATTACATGTTTTTCTACCTTTGTGGATAAGACCATCTTTCCTGCCTCCCCCACCACCCCCCCCCCAACTTGCCATGATTATGATGGACAGATAAAAAGCTGAATAAGACACCACCTAAAATTTGAAATTGGCTTACCCTTTAAATTCTTGCCATGTATGTATGTACACTTGAAACAAGGTGATTGAGAAGATCTGAGTGGTAACTAAGAACCATTAAATCTAACCAATGAGATTGTCGAACTTTATAGAAGAAAGTGAGTCAGTATGAAGTCTAGATTGAGACAGGAATTCATTAATGTAGCTTTGGCCTTATCCAAAGGTGTACCTGTCCTCATTGGCAGACTCCAGGATGTCTTCATGACGGTGTGGTTTCCTAGCACAGCAGTGCACCAGACTATCGTGCTTGGTGGTATTGGCTAGTGGATTGACCAGTTCCACCCATTTTGCTTCCAGCTTGAATCCAACTTCTGATTTTACTTGTTTCCTTGAGAACTGTTTTACTGTAGTCCCCCTTATCTGCAGTGCCCCTTTCCATGGTTTCAGTTACCTGCAGTCAACCAGTCTGAAAATATTAAATGAAAAATTCCAAAGAGAAATAAGCAATTCATCTTTAAAATTGTGTGCCATTCTGAGTAGTGTGATGAAATCTCATGCTGTCCTGCTTAGGCGGAGTCAACCCTTTATCTAGTGTCTTCCCGCTTTCTCGTTAATAGCCATCTGTTATCAAATTGACTGTCACAGTATCACTGTGCTTGTGTCAAGGAACTCTTATTTTACTTAATAATGGTCCCAAAGCACAAGAGTAGTAATGCTGGCAATTAGGATATGCCAAAAGGAAGCTGTAAAGTGCTTCCTTTAAGTGAAAATATGAAAATTCGATGTTATCCATGGTTTCAGGAATCCACTGATGGTATTGTAACATATCCCCCTGTGGGTAAGAGGGGACTCATGAATAGAATGTACTCATTAAACACAAGCATCCAGGTCCTCTTCAAAGTCATTTACTCATTGCAAATGCATAATCAGGGGCCATGATTTTACATCAAAAAAACAAGTTTCAAAGTATTCTCTAAAATAGCGGTCGCCAACCTTTCGGACCTCACAGACCACCAGTGGTCCACGAACCACCAGTTGGCAACTGCTGCTCTAAAATGTCACCTGTAATCGACTACTGTCATGGGCTGCATACAGACCCCATATACAACAGTGGTTCCATAAGATTATAATGAAGCTGAAAAATTCCTACCACTAGTGACATCATAGACATTGCAACATCACAACATAATGCATTACTAATGTGTTTGTGGTAATGCTGGTGTAAACACTTATGATGCCAGTCATAAAAGTATGGCACATACAATTATACAGTACATTAACACTTGATAATATTACTGGTCCGAGTATTTACTATGCTATATAATTAGAGTATAGTCTATTAAAAAGTTTGCTGTAAAACTATATGCCATTATGTCAGCAGCAGCCTCATACATCTTGTTTACCATGTCTCTTGATGAAATCAAGCACAAAATGATTCAGTCTCATGTTTTCTTCATCATGGCCCCTTAGTGTACAAGATTTACTAATAATGTTGCCAGTAAGAGGGCATGTCTAGTGAATGACCTGAAAACAAAAGTAGTGATTAAGGACTACGAAGGTAGAAAATCAGTCATGGTTATCTCTCTCCTGCCAAGCAAGTCCCATTCCACCTTAGTAACGATCTTGAAGAAAAAGAACGAAGTGGTGGAAACTGTTAAAGGACCTGCTTTTTAAAAATTATTATTAAACATATTTTATTGATTTTTTAGAGAGGAAGAGAGAGGAATAGAGAGTAAGAAACATCAATCAGCTGCCTCCTACACACCCCCTACTGGGGATGTGCCTGCAACCAAGGTACATGCCCTTGACCGGAATTGAACCTGGGACCCTTCAGTCCGCAGGCCGACGCTCTATCCACTGAGCCAAACCGGTTAGGGCAAGGACCTGCTTCTTGAAGGCACAGAGACTAACAAAAATTCAAGAAGGGCCTACATGAGACATGGAGAAACTTGCAATGACCTGACAGAAGACCAGACACAAAAGCATATCCTTCTCAGCCATGATGATCATGGCAAAAAACAAAACCTGTTTGCAATGTTGAAATAAAAGGTTAGACCAGACTATGATGTTAAATTTACTGCTATCTCCGGGTAAACAATTCGAGAATTGTTATTCATTACATAATGCAAAAGTGGTGAATCTGCCAGTGTCGATGTGAAGGCAGCAGAAAAAAAAATTGTAAACTCTAGAGAAGCTGACTGTGGAAAATTACTTGGCAGAGCAAATATTCAATATAGATGAAAACTCTCTATTCTGGAAATGGATGCCTAAAAGGACTTTCATCCACGAGGGGAGGAATAACTGCCACTGATTTTCCACCTTCTACCTTCGTAGCCCTGAGTCATTTTACTTTTGTTTTCAAGGCTTTTAAAGGACAGAATAACAATCTTGCTTGGGGGCAGTGTTGCAGGTTACAAATGTAAACCCTTTGTGTTCTGGCACAGTGGCAACTCCAGGGCCTTCAGGCATATCAACAAACACACATTGCCAGTGTATTACAGAAGCAATAAAGTAATGGATGACCCAGCTCCTCTTCCAAGATGCCCTTCTGAATTGCTCTGCTAAGCAAAATCAAGTACTGTTCGGAGAGTAACATATATTTCAAGGTTTTGCTTATTGTTGATAAAGCTCCTGGGAAATCTTTTATTGGTGATGCAATTCTGAAAAGGATTACATCTGACTGCATTGAGAACCTTGCTTAGGCTGGGGTGATGTCACTAGGAAGTGTTTAACTGTCATCTGGGACACTTAAAAGGTCAGTCTATGACTTCAAAGGAGTTGAGGATGAGGTTGCAAAAATCAACAAGGCTGTGGTTGAGCCCTGGCCGGTTTGGCTCAGTGGACAGTGTTGGCCTGCGGGCTGAAGGGTCCCGGGTTTGATTCCGTTCAAGGGCACATGCCTGGGTTAGGGGCTTGATTCCCAGTATGGGGCATGCAGGAGGCAGCTGATCAATGATTCTGATTGTTCATGTTTCTCTCCTTCTCCCTCTCTGAAATCAGTAAAAATAAAAAAACAAAACAAAAAAACAACAAAAAGAAAACACTTAAAAAAAAAAGAAAAAGGCTGTGGTTGAAATGGCAAGCAACTCTAACTGGGTTTGGGTGAGGACACTGCTGCTAGTGGTTCCTGAGGAATTGACTAATGAGTTGTTAGGGCTGCAATAGGAACACATAGCTGAAGAGGAAAAAGGAAACTGCAGAACAAGAACCCCCCAAGAAAACTCAGTAAAGGGAATAGCAGCTTTTGTAGATCTCAGTAAGGTCCTAAAAAAGTTTGAAAACATGGACCCCAACACCGAATAGGTTTTCATCAATAAAGAGGAATGTTCATGATGTACAGCGTGCTTACAAGAATACTTACAATAGAAAAACAAGCCCAGCAAACCACAATGGTCAAATTTTTGAAGAGTAACAGCTTCAGAAATAGCCTTAAGGCAGGTCCTCCAGGAAGTTTTCAGGAGGCACTGTTGTCATAGATGAGAGCTCCATGTATGTTATTGCCCCCCTGTAGACCTTCCAGTGGAACAAGATACGGAGGTAGAAGGCAGTGATACTGATGACCCTATGGGCCTGGGCTAATTGTGTTTATGTCTTAATTTTTAACAAAGTCTAAAAATTTTTTTTTAATTTTAGTAGGAAAAATGTGTACTGAATAAGAATATAAAGAAAACATTTCTGTACAGATGTACAAAAAGTGTTTTAAGCTTAGTGTTATTATAAAAGATTCAAAAAATTAAGACAAAGGTAAAAAGTTACAGTAAGCTAAATTTAATTATGAAAAAAGTTTATAAATTTCATGTAGCCCAAGTGTTGTCAGTCTACTGTAATGTCCTAGGCCAGTGGTTCTCAATCTTCCTAATGCCGCGACCCTTTAGTAGTTCATGTTGTGGTGACCCCCAACCATAAAATTATTTTTGTTGCTACTTCTTAACTGTAATTTTGCCACTGTTATGAATTGTAATGGAAATATCTGATATGGATGTATTTTCATTGTTACAAACTCAACATAAAGAATAGTGATTAATCACAAAAATATGTAATTATGTGTTTTCTGATGGTCTTAGGTGACCCCTGTGAAAGGGTCGTTCAACCCCCAAGGGGTCGCGACCCACAGGTTGAGAACCGCTGTCCTAGGCCTTCCATTCACTAAGCACTCACTGACTCACCCAGAGCAACTTCCAGCCCTGCAAGCTCCATTTATGATTAAGTGCCCTGTACAGGTATTCCATCTTATCTTTTATGCCCTATTTCACTGGACCTTTTCTGTTTGGATACACAAATACCATTGTTACCACAGCCTACAGTGTTCAGTGCAGTACTATCCTGTGCGGGTTGCAGCCTAGGAGCACCAGGTTACACCATGTAGCCATGTGTGTAGTGGGCTATACCATCTAGGTTCGTATAGTGCACACCATGTTCACACACAGACAAATTGCTATTGATGCATTTCTCATCCCCAACATGTATGCCCATTGTTAAGCCAGCCACATGCCTATAGTTTGGTGGGAGGCAAAGTACAGTCATATACTGAATGACATTTTAGTCATTAACAGATTCCATGTATACGATAGTGGTCCCATTTATATATGTAAAAGCCTAAGCAACCAGCTGGCCAGTAGCTATGACACGCACCGACCACCAAGGGGCAGACACTTAAAGCAGGAGCTGCTGAGCTGCAGTAGCGGTTCTCGAGTGACATAACCCAGAGCCGGAGAGGGAGCTGATTCCAGGGTGCTGCGTCACCAGAGAACCACCCTCTCACAATTTGGGACCCCTTGGGGGTTGTCAGAGAGCTAATTTCTGCCCAATCCCCGTAGGCCAGGCTGAGGGACCCCACCGGTGCACGAATCTGTGCACTGGGCCTCTGGTAAGATTATAATGGAGCTGAAAACTTCCTACTGCCTAGTGATGTCATAGCCATCCTAATCCAAGCACAAGTTACTCATGTCTTTGTGATGCTGGTATAAACAAACCCACCGGGATGCCAGTCCTATAGAAGTGCCATCTAGGTTTGTGTTAAATACATTCTATGATGTTCACATAAGGAAGGCATTGCCTGATGATGTATTTTCTCAGAATGTATCCCCATTGTTAAGCAGTACATGACTTGTATAATTATTGACAGAATACTGTAAACAAGATACATTCCTTTAGCTGATCTTACCCAAGCACTACCCAAGCACGTCTCAGTATAAATGCAGAAAAGGAGAAAAACTTCAAGGCTAAAAAAGCAATTTCAATTAACCAGTCTACATCTAGTACCCACAAATAAATGTCACCTATCAATTTAGTCTTAAAACTTCCAATAGAAGCAGCCATATTTTTGTGAGATGAATTTGCAAACACAGAATCAAACAATGAGAATGGAGTAATGGAGTGCAAGTTTTTTCCTAAATCAATTCCTGCCAGATCACAAACTTTTGTTGGCTCCAAACTAAGCAGAAGTTTGCTTCACTAGAAAATGAAGGTATTTGCAGAACAGATGGATGGTGTATCTGCAGCACATAAAACCATATAAAGCTACTGTCTGTAAACTCGTATCTGCAACTCTAGATTTTAGAATAGTTTTAAACTTCAACTGTGGGAAGTTTATAGATATGACTTCTAAAGTGTCTCAAACTAAAGTCTGCTCCTTTAAAACCTCAAAGCTTGAACCATTTTCTCAAATTTTGAAAAATAGGATATATGTTTCTCTACCTAAACTGTCAAGCGCGTTAGAGGGTTAAGTGTATGGTTAGACAAAATAGTCATTAGAAGGTCTATGGGGGGAGGGGGTACAGATTTAAACCATGGGATAGAGGTGGGGTTTTTTATTGTTTCAAAACAGGAAGCCAAATGAAAAGCATTCCAGACACAGAGCATTGTAAGGCTTCATCATGCAGAGAGGGCTGATATAGGAATGGTTTTATTTGGATTTATTTATTTGCTCCCAAAGGCATAAGAGCTGGTATTAAAACCATTCTCAAAAGTACATTTAAATTGCCAGGGGAATTTGTTTCACAGATGTCTTGGGCCTTAGCCCACATCTTCTAAAACCCATTCTCTAGCCTGACTGGTGTGGCTCAGTGGTTGAACGTTAACCTATGAATCAGGTGTCATGGTTCAATTCCGGTCAAGGACATGTGCCCGGGTTGTGGGTTCGATCCCCAGTAGGGGATATGCAGGAGGCCACTAAAAAATAAGGCTAAAAAATGAATCCTTGTTGACATTTAATATAAAAACCATACCCAAAACACTCCTCTATACAGAGTAACTGTTTACTTGTCCTCCACCATATAAATGAAGGCTTAAGTTATCTCTCAGCCTAGAAACCTTAATAGTCAAACTGTCATCTCAAAAAATAGAAATGTTAAGATCATTTAAACTATACCTTTGTCACAAGAGGTTCTTAAGCTAATTCCAACTTATCGCCTACTTACACAAGCCAAGTGAAATAAAATAGCATAACATCACTGTTTACTGTTTAAGGAATTTTTATTAAAGCAAGTATTTTATAATCCAAATTACGTTTCCTTGCTCAGTTATCAATTCTGTTATTTAAAACAGAAGTGACATTCTGAGCTATTCCACAGTAAAGAATTACAAAATTAAAGAAAGGAATGCTTTAAATTTTTGTACTTTGCTGAAAATTCTTTTTCCCAGGGTCTATAAAACATTAATTTGTTTTTATATTTTACTATTTTTTTGTGTTTTTTTTTTGTTTTTGTTTTTAAATCAATAAGTAATCTAGGACTAGCATTATTTTTGCTAGACCTGGCATTTGCTCGGTACATAAGGTCCAAAGTTTCCTTTCCTTTTTTTATTTATTTTATATTTTGCAATGTTTTTTTTTTCCGTAATATTGTTTTTCGATGTTTAGATATTTTTCTTCGGTGAAGCACGAGTTTCTTTTCATGGTCCCTGATCAATCTGTAAACATGGGGGGGAAAAAAGATTATAATCATAAAACTTGCTCTGAGACTAGATCTTAATTATTCCAACCACTAAAAAAAACAAGATCATTACATAAAGTGATGGAGGCACTAACCACCGCTCCAGTGGCCATCATGTCACAATATAGACACGTGTCCAATTAACGGTGTGTGGCGTGCCTTAAATTTCCCCATTATATATCCAATATACTGCAATAAAACCAAGCCAACAAAACAAGGAAGATAAGACCAATACTAGTACTTGTCAGTAGCAAATTAAAGCTGTGTACCAAATTCAGTCAACCACACTCATTTGTTTACATATTGTCTATGACTGCTTTCATACTGCAACAGGGTTGTTTCTGCCAACAAACACAAGGCCCACAAAGCCCAAAATGTTTCCTATCTGGTCCTTTTCAGAAAAGCTTTTCCAATCTCTGGTCCTGGCTGAACAGCTACATTATAATACTATTTCTTGGGAGTAATAAAAGGCAATAGTAGAGGCCTAAGGGCAACTGTTACTACTGCCACCCAAGAAAAAGCATAAGCTAGGAAGGCCCTGAGAATAAAGTACACAAAGGGCCAACCCCTGTTAAAGGCCATTTAACAAAACTCACTATATAAAATGTTTAAATGCTTTGATTTTGAAAATCCAAGTTAATATCAGGGTAACAAGTAACATTTAATTCTTACATTTCCATTTCTCTGAAAAACTATCAATATATTTGGACTTAATGGTAAAATAATTTTTGCCATGTTTCAAAATATGCTCAAACTATTATAAAAGATTGAGGAAACAAGCTAAAACAACCATGCGGGGAAGCTCACTTTAAACAGTTGGAACACCGGTGGCACTGTTAACTGCTTTCTGGGCAGCCTCTTTAGCTTGGTGGGCTTGTAGTACGGCTACAGCTTCATCAACCTAAAAAAGGAGAACAAACTGGCTCTGAAAAGGAATAACTAAAAGAATCTCAACTTGACCATACACAAATGTCATCAAAGGTCAAGTGGAAAGAACTAAGAGTTCCAAAAAACATTCCAACTATTATCCTTATCTTTTTGAGTTCCATTCCACCACTATTCCAGAATTATGAACTCTCTTGTACTTACTCTCACCAAAAATCCTCCAAAGTTGAAAAATATTAGCAAATATCACTATCTTTTTCCAGTAAAGAAGTAGCAGCTAGGAGAGCATGGATACTAGAGTTAAACTGACTGATTTGAAACCACGCTTGGCACTTCTAGCTTTGTGAGCATTGGGGAATTATTTAACGTCTCTATGCTTGTTTCCCAATTTATAAAATGGGAACAGCAGCAGCACACGTTATTATCAGAACTTACAATTACTACTTGTAGAACTCTTAGAATAGTTCACGGTTTGTAGAATGATCTGTTTCACGTACTTACAACTGTAAACCTACTTTTGCCCATCCTGTATATAGCACTTAATAATGTTCTATGAAATTAAGCTCCTACAAAAAGCCCTAAAAATATTCGTAGTCTAAGTTGTTAGATAAATGACAAATTTAAATTACTTTAGAACGGAGAGACTCTGGAGACTCAAGCATATGAAGAAGTTCTGAATTATCGATCTCCAACAACATGCCAGTGATTTTACCAGCAAGAGTAGGGTGCATTGCTTGAATGAGAGGAAACAGCCGTTCACCTAGGGACAAAAACATTTCAAAGACTTCAATAAAAAAAAAAAAAAATCCTAAAGGCATCTACCATATTAAAACCGGGATTTAAGAACCTTTTGTATATAGCAAATAAATGAGCGTAAGCTATGTTGCTATATTCAATTGTTAAATCTATACTCAGGCAAAGTCAAACAAAGTTCGTCCCTCATTTGTTTCAAATTCCCTCTTCCAACAATGTGGTGGGAATGCATAGCAAGTAGGGGTGTAATGCCCTATTACCATATCCATCAAAAGCAACATATTGATAACTTTCTGGGCTTTAAATTAGTTAGGCAGACAAACTGTGCCATCTTCATCATTCATGCGAATTCAGATAAATCCAGCTGTATTATTAGGTGCAAAAGAGGTTTTTGTGTCTGTTTTCTAGTCTCTAACTGACTAGGTAAGACAGAGGTACCTACCCAACATTTGCTTTTGCTCTTGAGGAGGGGCAGATGCCAACATGGAAGCAGTCAAAGGCTCCTGACCTTGTACATGAACAGCAGGCTAGATATAAAATAGGAAAATTCCTAAGTTTCAAGTAAGAAGTAATGGCAAGTATAAGTGGCAGTCACCACTGGAAAATCAGTGAGATGATAGACTGCAATCTGAACAAATAGAAGCTGAGTAAACCACAAACACACTTATTTGTTCAAGTATTAAGACCACATGGGATATTCCACTTTTTTTTTTTAACCTGGAGTATTCTTTGGAACCAGATTTCTATTATAAGCAATGACAGTTTTGGTCCAGGGTGAAAAAAAAAGGGGGGGGGGAGGTGCAGGAGTGAGCTACATCTCACCAAGTAAACTTGATTTTACCGTCTTCCTTACAGCTATGCCAAACAAAACTCAAGTCACCCAAGTAAGAATGGGAAATGCAGAAAGCTTATCTAATTCCTATAGCACAAGGCAGGTAAGACAATTTTACATACTATCAACTAATGGGACAATTAACAAGATGTTCTAGCCGAAACCAGTTTGGCTCAGTGGATAGAGTGTCGGCCTGTGGACTAAAAGGTCCCAGGTTCGATTCCGGTCAAGGGCATGTACCTGGGTTGCGGGCACATCCCCAATGGGAGGTGTGCAGGAGGCAGCTGATCGATATTTCTCTCTCATTGATGTTTCTACTCTCTGTCCCTCTCCCTTCCTCTCTGTAAAAAATCAATAAAATATATTTAAAAAAAAAATGTTTTAGACAACCTAAACTCTCCTATGTCATAGTTGTCTTCAATTTCTTTGATTGCAACCAAGGTTCTGTCGCCTTTATGAAGAAATCAGTAAGTCCATACCTGTTGCATGGTAACTTGTGGCTGTGCATTAAGATGCTGTTGAGGATTGCGAACTCCTGGAGCGTATTTATACTGTGCAACGGTGCGGACAGCAGGAGTAGCTGCAGCAGCAGCCGCTGCAGGACGAGGACCCATTGTCTGTGTTGATGTGTTAGCTAAAAATAAAAACATATATTTTGTACATTTACCTTGCTACTTCAAATTGGAGACCAATTTTTATAGGCAGGGTTAAGACTCACCAACACGCTGTGTGGACATGACTCGTGGAACCTGTGAAGAAGCTGGTCTCATAGTACTAAATGGTGGTCTAGGAGCGGCTGGGCGGATAGCACCGGGCATATTTTGGAATGCTGCATTTAAAGATATGAACACACACATTAACTCGGCAAAACTCACTGAAGGTGTTCATGCTGCTTTTTTAGAGCTGAGGTTTGAACAAAAGGCTAAAAGTAAATACCATTTTTTAGTCTCACACCTACAGTATCCCCAGACTTATTAGATCACAGCATCAGTGAATATTCATTCATACAAGTACTTATTAATATCTAATCATCATACACAAACCTCATTCCAAGTGTTCCTACAATACAACACTATTCTACAGACAGGATAAGGCCAAAGATGCCAGGACCTGGTCTTCATACAAGTAACAAAATCTTTAAAACTACTGCCCAACCAAATATGAAATTAAGAATTAGATCCTGCCCTGGCCAGTATGGCTCAGTTAGTTGAGCATCACCTGGTGCACTGAATGGTCACCAGTTTGACTTCCGGTCAGGGAACATTCCCAGGTTACAGGCTCGATCCCCAGTTGGAGTGTGTGCGGAAGGCAACTGATCAATGTTTCTCTCTCATATATTTCTCTCTCCTTCTAAAAAAAATTAAAATAAATAAATAATCAATGGAAACATATTAAAATAAGTTAAAAAAGAATAAAGAGTTGGATCCATTCCCAAACTTACCATAAAGGAAAAGTCAAACCAGCACAGAAATCACTGTCTCACTGTCTCAGAGTGGTGAAGCATTTTACAATTTTTTTTTAAATTAAAAAATAAAATAAATTCAATAAGCATGACCCAGGGTGAGAATTTAAAAAAAAAAAAAAAAAGCTAGAATCAAATGAACATTGATAACCATAAATTATGAAAAGTTAACATATCACTGAAATATAACAGCTAATTGGCCCATGTATATTTTTATTCAAATAATCCATCCCCTCAAGAGAAAAAAGGAAAAGCTTACGATGAGGTCTGGCACCCTGAGCAGTCCAGCGAGGACTTGGTCTTAGTTGAGCAATTTGGCTAGGAGGATAGTATGCAGCACGGTTCTGAGTCTGCAGAAAGCAAGCAAATACATCAGCTAAAGAGTAAAAGCAAATAATGCAACTAGCTATATACTCTAAATATATACCTGCTATATACTAAATAAAGGTTCTCAAACAGAAAAACGTACCTGTGGGATAGCTGCCATGAAGTAACCTGAAGGAGGTGCTGGCTGGTAGGGGTTGATTACGGGGTTGGGCACAGCTCTCACACTTGCCATTCTCTGCATATACTGGTTAGTGAGGTGAGCCTGGCGCTCTTCTTTGCGCTGAGCTAAAGCTACATACAATGGTTTGGTAGCCACAATTCTACCATTCATTTCTGTAACTGCTTTAGTGGCTTCTTCTGGGGAGGAGAAACATACAAAACCAAACCCTTTGCTGCGACCACCCTCCATCATAACCTATTGAAAGAAAAAAAAAATATTAAACAAGGTTAATGCAGTGGTAAAATGAGGCACCAATTGAGAGCATTATTACAATGACAGCTACTGACTCAACTAAACCCTGTTAACAATGAAAGAATTTTTTCCCCAGTTTTTCCTTAGTACCTGAATATTAAGGGCAAGCTACACACATGCATTATCCCAGCCAAGCAAAGGAGGAAGTAAAGGGGCAGAGGTGCAACAGCAATTTTTTAAAGATACTCAGATATTTAGATTCTCAATATTAAGGTTTAAATAGCTAAATAAACTCAAGGCTTACTAAATTGGAAATACCCAATTAAAATCACTCTTCGAGCCACTGAAGCTGACAAAATGCTTTATTACTCTTTAAAGAGGAAAGAGGGGGAAGGAAAGCAGTTGAATCTTCTAATACGCATATTTTAAAATAAAAACTTCACACTCAAGACCAGAAGGGGCCATGAATATTGGGGTATAAACAATATTCAGGAAACTTTCACTGACTGCAAAGATCTTTGCAACAAGCAATGAGGTAATGTAAAGAACTCCTCACTAGCCCAGAAATATACATAAGTGTGCTATCCAGCTACATTAAACAGTATGCTGGAAACACAGGAATAAAAATGGCAATGAAACAGACGCCAATCTTACTTTTATGTAGAATCAAAACCAAAAACAAATTAAAAAAAAAAAAAAAGAAAAAAGAAAAGAAACAACTCCTGAGTTCCTGGATACAGAAAATAAGACGAGTGGGTACCAGAGGGGCAAAGGATGGGAAAACTGGGTAAAGGGGGTTAAACAGTACAAACGCCCAGCTACAAAATAAATCATGGAAATGGAATGTACAGCATGGGGACTATAATAATAAAAGTGTAATATGCTAATTAGACTAGATGACCTTCCGACGATGACCCCGAGTCCCGGGGGTGCCAGAGGGAAGCTGGTGCCAGCAGCCGGGGAAAGGAAGGCCTACTCTTGCACAAATTTTGTACAGCGGGCCTCTAGTAGTTAATAATACTGTATTGTATACTTGAAGGTTGCTAGCAGAGATCTTACAAGTTTTTCATTACAAGAAAAATATTTTTTGTAACTGTACAGTGATGAATTGTCATCTCTTCACAATATATAAAATACTGAATCACTGTGTCGTAAACATGAAATTAACGTTTTAAGTCAATTATATATAAATTTAAGAGTCCAGAAACATACCCATGCAATTATGGGAATTTAGTGCGTTAAAGTGAACATTTAAAAAATAGGGGGCAAAGGATTGACTTTGAACTATTTAGTATATGGTACATTGGGATAACTGAAAAGAACTGTTAGACCTCTTCACATCACATTAAAAAAATAAAATTGCCAGATTCTCAATCTGAACATAAAATGCAAAAATGAAGGAAAAATGTAATCTGACCAATGAAAGGCAAAAATAGTAAACACATGAAAAACATGTCAACATTTGAAAAGATATCTTTCTCCTAATAAGAGTAATAGAAATTTATTCAGCCCTTTTGGACAATTCTGTTGTATCAATTTTAAATACACACCCACAAAACAGCAATATCAATTCTAGAAATACTGGCATGTATACAAATATATATATATATGAGTAAAAATGGTTTGTAGAAAGGTGGATTTTACTTTGGAAACATGCAAAGCAACCCAAATACTTATCAATACAGGTACAGTAAAATAATTTATGATATATCCATACCATGAATATTTAACTATTAGCAAAAAAAAATAAATGCCTGAAATATGTATTTAGATATATTGTTAAATAAAACAGTAAGTTGCAGAATAGGCAGGGCATAATCCTGTTTTCTAAAAACTATACATATAGACTGGACAAGCACAAAAAATTATCAACACCACTCAATCTTTTTGGAGACTGAAAATGGGGGATGCGGGAGTTGCCTTTCACTTTTTGTCTTTCTTTTTGATATGTTTTTTCAGCAAGCATTATTAAATCAACATAATACTCTCCCCTTCCTCCCTCCAAAATAAATTCTTGCCAAACTTTTCACCTCCTTGCAAATAGTGATATTATAATCCACAAAGGACTTTAAGAACTCTCCTTTGTAAAACATGCATGTGAAATACATTTAAAATAAATGAATGCATAATATTCAGGTTAAACAGCTTTCAAGCAGTACACTGAGGTTAAAGACACTCAGGAATAAATGCCGCCACACTCCAGGTACTCTTACAAAAGCACAGGCTGTAACACAAGACCACCACATCACTTGCTTTCTTATTTGTATTCATCTACTGTGTTCCTAACATTTCCTCACTTTCACAGAAGCTTCCTCAGTCAATGGGTTTGCCAGGAAAAGCTGAGTAGAAAGATGAGCCACAGATCATTCCAGAGCACAGAGCTTTAATGTTTCCTACACTCTGAAATTCCAGAATTTAGTATAGAATCCTGTTTTTAGAGTCTGACTCTTCAGAATAAGTGAATACAGATTAGCCCAATTGTTAACAGGTATAGTCCCCTAATAAACTGACACCTTAACCAGTAAAAGCACTAGTTTAACAAAGTGTAGAACAGTGCACATCATTGAGGATCAATCAATTTAACTATGGTCGGTCATCAACTGCAGCTTCCTCAGGAAAGAATGCAGAACTCTCCATCTGCAAAATTAAACCATGGGGCTACAACATCCACATCAAATTTGAGTGGTTTTTTTTTTAAGTAATGAAGCAAAAACTTGATTTCCAGGAAAAGGAAAAAAAAAATGGGGAGGCCCACCTTATTTGACTATTCGTTTACAAAGTGAAAAAAAAAAAGTGAACTGATGTGAAATGTAAGTACATATAACCATGGATTTTTCCAAAATCTTAAAAAAAAAAAAAATGCTTACCTTTGCGCTAGTGATTGTACCAAATGGAGAGAACTCTTTCCGGAGACGTTCATCATCAATACCATCATCAAGATTTTTCACATAAAGGTTAACACCCTAAAAAAAAAAAAAAAAAGAAAAACTAGAAAAAGAAAACCATGGTGGTACTTAAGCACACTTCCTACTGTTTTATCCCATGTTTCTTCCCCCTCCCCCAACTCAAATCCTCCGATTATGTGTCAGTAAGTAAAATAGGTTTCCTCATCCCTGTCTTATTAACTTGCTCAATTAAAATGAACCAGGCAGCCCAGCCGGTATGGCTCAGTGGCTGTGTGTAGACCTATGAAACCAGGAGGCCATGGTTCGATTCCCGGTCAGGGCACATGCCTGGATTGTAGGCTTGAACCCCAGTAGGGGCTGCTCAGGAAGTAGCCAATCAGTGGTTCTCTCTCATTATTGATGTTTCTGTCTCTCACCCTTCCTCTCTGAAATCAATAAAAATATATTAAAAAACAAAAAACGAACCTGGTATCTGGTGATCCTATCTTGCTTCATCTGTTCGAATTTGCGTTTAAGTTCCGTCTGCCGTTCCACTTTTTTCTGAGCTCGACCAACGTAAATTTGTTTTCCATTGAGCTCCTTTCCATTCATCTCATCCACAGCCTTACAGAAATAACAAGAACTTTAATTACTAATTTGAAATATGGAAATTTATTTTTTTAACAACAAAGTTTGTTACGTTATGAAAGCCAAAAAGACAGACCCATAACAAAAACTAAACTTTGCAGTTTGGGGAAAATGTAGGTTCCCAATTTATGTCAAAATATATAAAATCCAAATAAAATTAAAAAAACATGTAAAGATGAACATGTAAAATAGCCATTGGTATGCATGTAAATTTCAACATAAGAGCAACCCAGTTTTATATCTCCTTGCGATAAAACACAGAGCAATTAGTGCCTTTAGTTAATATATTTAAGCCTTACTTTCTGTGCATCTTCATGCCTTTCGAAGCTTACAAATCCAAAACCTTTGGATTTTCCACTTTCATCTGTCATTACTTTCACACTTAAGGCAGGTCCTAAAAAAAATTTTTTTTAATGACTTAGATATTCCATGCAATACTTAGTTTATACATTTTAAGTTTCAACGCACAAAAACAAAGCCATGCGTGGGCACTAAATAGTCTCTTAAAAGACTTTGTATTTCTACTAAGAAGTAAACTGAAAACATTCCTACTTCCATTTATGGAGATATGTTTTAGACAACTGTAAAAAATGAAATTTTATTCTTAGCAGTACTACAGACCAGATTTGCTTTTTTTTTAACCCAACAATTTGGTTTTCTTGACATCAGGATTAACAAGTAAGAACTTCTTAAGCCCTGGCCCACCTGACTTCAACAGTCAGTGAAGGGAATACAGCGTCTGGCATTTGGGAAGACAAAGAATCACCTAGAGGTGGCATGTGTCTGCATTCACACGCCCAGTCCCCACCCACTCAACTAAAAATGACACTTAACTGAGGCGGGCATTATCTCAGGCAGGTGGGACAAAAAGGCTAAAAATCCAATTAGAGAATTTGCAAGATGTATGATCATAGATTGTTACTCCTGAATGTGCTGCAGTCCTAAGGTTATACTTTCAATCTCTGCTATGCAAAGCCATCCAGAATATAACTGACAAATTTACGAATTGGTGGCCAACTGACAGCATTATTTATTTGAAGTGGTTACAATATCCAACCAAACGTCAGAAATAGCTTCTAATCTCAAAAGATAGATTAAATATACAACACCTGACAATTTGCATACTAGGCATATATATATATATATATATATATATATATATATATATATATATATATATTACTTTGCAGTACAATAGATGATCAGTAGCTTAATCCAAAAAACTACAAATTTTAAGTATCATCTAAGTCTCATTTATTTTGGTGAAATTAGCCAAAACTAATATTGAGCAACTAGAGGCCCAGTTCATGAAATTCATGCGGGGGGGCGGGGGAGGGGGGTTGTCCCTCAGCCTGGCCTATGCCCTCTTGCATTCTTGCGTTGAGCGTGTGCCCCCTGGTGGTCAGTGTGCATCATAGAGACCTGTCATTCTGCCTAGGCTTTTAATATAAAGATTACTCAGAACTTTGAGTGTAAAAATTTAATTCAGACACATTACCAAACTTGCCAAAGAGATCCTTAAGGCGCTCATCATCCATGTCTTCTCCAAAATTCTTGATGTAAACATTGGTGAACTCTTTTGCCCTAGCTCCAAGTTCTGCTTCTCGTTCTTTACGAGACTTAAATCGCCCAACAAATCTAAAAGAAAAGAAAGTGTAGACTATAAAATTTAGTTTCCATTTTAGAAGTTCAGATTAAGCCTGATGGTTGATTTTGTAAACGCTATTCATAATTTCAAAATCTCTAATGGAGAGCACACTGTAAAACAGAAAGAGAGCCTCAATGAAAAAATGAAAGTATAAAATATAAAAAACTTCATAATTACAATCACACACACAAAACATTTTTTCTTTCAATTTTATTCACTTTTAGTGAGGGGGGAGGCAAAAAGGGAGAAGGGAGGAAGGAAAACATTGATTTGTTGTTCCGCTTATTCTTTGGTTCTTGTATGTGTCCTGACCAGGGGTTGAAACCACAACCTTGGTGTATTGGGATGACACTCTAACCAACTGAACAACTTACCCAGTTAGGGCAAAAAACCATTTTTCTTAATACACACTTCTCTCCCTTCTGTCACCTTTAAGATGAGTGGGACACCAATGGAAAGACATAAAAACACCCTGGCCAGGTGACTCTATTGGTTGGAGCATTGTCCTGTACACCAAACAACTGCAGGTTCAATTCCAAGTCAGGGCACATAACTAGGTAGCAAGTTAGATCCCAGGATAGGGTGCACACAGGAAGTTACCAACCCTTGTTCTGATGTTTCTCTCTCCCTCTCCCTAAAACACATACTCCAGTGAGGATTTAGAAAAAAGGACAAAAGCTTTTACAGCAGCTGTTTCAAAGTGGCTCTTACACTTTGTAACTTAAAATGCAGCTTAATTCTCTACTCTTAACACATAATAGCCCTGCATTATTTTTTACATTATCAACAAAATGTTTTTAAATTTAGTTTTCCCCTAATATAAATGTGTCATTGAAGAATATTTAATATGTATCAAAGTAAAACATTTCCTATAATCCTACTCAAAAATCTGCCCCACCAGTGATGAGCACTTTGCCCCCGTTGAAGCACAGCTGACAGGCAAACTATGTTTTCATCTGAGAATACTAATAATGCTGAATATTTCTCATTTAAATGTACTCAAAATCCAAACCATGTGCATAACTTCTTCATGTAGACTGATCACACCACTTGCACTGGTTTATGAGAACCACACCTTAAGAGTGATGCAGTTGACTTATAACCAAACCCAATTTGTATGCCATCATTAACTACACACAACATAAACTCACAGATCATTTACATATGACCTCACAGCTAAACTTACCCAGATCCACTGACAGTGAGGAGAAAATAAAATTTGTCATTTCTTTGGGCTCATAAAATCTGTATTCTTACAACCTATAGCAGAAATAGTCTTATACAAGTTTTACCATTGTTATTTACTTTATTGTTTTTATTGATTTTAGAGAGAGAAAGGGGAAAGCATTGATGTAAGAGAGAAACATCAATTGGCTGCCTCTTGCATATCGCACCCCCTACTGGGGATCGAATCCAAAACCCAGGCATATGCTCTGACCAGGAATCCAATCAGTGACCCTTTTGGTGCACAGGAAGATGCGCAACCGAGCCACACTGGCCAGGCCATCAGTGACATTATTTAACTTTTAAGAACAAGTTTATTCAGAAAGATTAACCATAAAGACTTATGGTTTAATTCAGCTTTTTCTTTAAAGAGGTGAATGGGTTCAAAAGATTGGGAGAAAACTTTATAATCCATCAATAAATTGCAGCAGTATAACCACGTAGTCACCCTGGGTTCAGAATTTAGACCACTGGGCTTGTATTCTAGCCCATCTGTCATGCAGGCATTTAATTACAGGCAAATTATTTTAGCCTCAGTTTCCGCAAATAGAAAATTGGGCTAATTACTACCTCAGGAATTACAATTAAGCTCCTGTCTGGGTTCTAGTTGTTCAACTATGCACTTACTTTGAAAAAGCTTTATACCCCAGTATACCCATTATTTTCTTTTTGGTTTGAAGGCTGACCATTTTATTCAGTTATTTTAATGTTACATTGAATGTGGAGGAAAAACAATTATAAAAATCTATCAAGATGTAGGGTTTGTTAATTTTCATTCAAATTGTATCTCTTTACTTAAAGAGCACAAATACATTAACTTGTAAAGTTAATGTATTGATTTGAACTATTAATAAGAGATCTGAAGTATAACTAAATTTTTATACTTACACTTTACGATCATTTAAAAGCATCCCGTTCATTTTTTCAATAGCTCTTTCAGCTGCTTCCTGTGTCTCAAAATGTACAAATCCATAACCCTTGGAACCATTTTCATCACAAACCACCTAGGGGGAAATGTATAGCAGATTTTCATTACTTACTATTAACTCAGCATTTTCCCAATGTTCAAAAGTACCATACAGCTGACCAACGCTGAGAGGATGGAGGAAGGCTTAGGGGAGCTGACACCCAAAGGTCAAAATCTAAATATAACTTGACTCCCCAAATACATATGTATCCCTCAGTATCCCCGCAGATACCAAAAATCTGTGGCTATATAAAACAGTGTAGAACAATGCATAGTTGGCCCTCTGCATACATGCATTCCCAAACAGACAGAAAACACATATAGATATTTACTGGGGGAAAAAAATCTGCTTTTAAGTGGGCACACTGTTCTAATGTCAACTGTAACTTATCAGTCACCTAGCCTGGGTATTTGGAAAATAAAGATACCCATTAATACACAGTATGGTTGCTATTTTTTAGGAAACATGGTAAATGTTTATCTGTCACATTGTTGCTTACCTTACATGAAAGGATGTTACCAAAAGCAGAAAACGTATCATATAGTGCTTTATTATCAATGGATTTGTCCAAATTTTTAATGAATATGTTGCCCACTCCACTTTTGCGAAGTGATGGATCACGCTGAGACCACATGATGCGAACTGGCTTGCCCTTTATAACATCAAAATTCATGGTGTCTAAAGCACGCTCCGCTGTAGGAAGGATATTTTCATAGTGAATTATTGCTTCAAAACTTTTACAGGCCACTTAAAATTTTATTAACTGTGTGTGGGAGGAGTGATTGGGCCCACAATCTATTTCTTCAAACTTCATGATGGCTGGACCTTACTCAACCTAGTTGAGATTTAAATTGTCTAACACATGAAGAGGCTTATCAGAAGCCCCAAATTTCCTGTTAATTAATGAAATATCACTGATAATGTATTTCTAAAACAATCTTTCTCTTTAATTGCCATTATATTTAAAAGCACCTTTTTGTTCCTGGTCAACATAAAATCAAGATCCCTTTTCACATAAAATCTGCTTAATGAGCAATATAAAAGACATTAGGCAATTAAAGATTATCCACAGGCTAAGCATAGTTTATGAATTTTTAAGCATTTTTGCTTCTTCCCTATTGCTTGCCAAAATTGGCCTGTTCATTGGCAGCTTATCACTTACCAATATTAAGCAGAAACCAGTCCATTTTCTTAAAAAATAAAAAGCCCCTGAATTATTGGTGGGATTTCAGTGATTCATGGCATAACTTCCTATTGCCATGTAAAAAGAAAAAGAAAAAGAAAAAAAAAGAAAAGGCTATTATCTATTCAGATCAAGATTTGAATCAGGGAAAAAAAATATTTGAATCAGGCCTTCAAACACTAATGTGAAGTTGGGCATACTTAGCTGCATAATACATAATTTAGTCTACAATACTCACAATTCACTATTAATGCTTTCTTGACATATAAAACCAATTTTATCTTAGATCACTTTTGTACTTAATAACTAATAATTTAACCAATTATTTCTGGATAGTGCTAGAAAATTTCAAAATTTACCCTGTGATTTCAGGACCTGTGAAGAATTGTGTGCATTAAAGAAACACTTATTAGAGAAGTTGAAACTAAATTTAAAAAAAAAAAAAAACATCCTTAAGTGAAAAAGACTAGTCCCATGCCGAAGCCGGTTTGGCTCAGTGGATAGAGCGTCGGCCTGCGGACTGAGAGGTCCCAGGTTCGATTCCGGTCTAAGGCATGTACCTGGGTTGCGGGCATATCCCCAGTGGGAGATGTGCAGGAGGCAGCTGATCGACGTTTCTCTCTCATTGATGTTTCTAACTCTCAATCTCTCTCCCTTCCTCTCTGTAAAAAATCAATAAAATATATTTAAAAAAGAAAAAGAAAAAGACTAGTCCCTTAAGAGAAAAATAGTCCACTTTAAGTTCTACACCAAGTTTCACAAATTCCATACCAACGTTAACTGTAAAGTTGTTGAGAGGACAAATTTTCTAGTCACTTTTTATAAGTGAAAGTTTCATTTTCTAGAAGGTAGTGATGATAGATAAGCTGTCAATTCATTATCAACTGACCACACCTACTCAGCACCCCTAGTTTTTTAGCTGACTTTGCTTAAGCTTCTTTTGAATGAGTCACCTCTTCCTGCTAAATTAGAAACTGCTCACTTTCAGAAGTTATTCTACAAGTCCATTCATTTAGCAATAAATAGGAGGGGGGAAAAGAAACCCCCGAAAAACTATTTGGAAGGATAGTAATTTGTACATTTAGAAAACAAATAAATGAAAGATGGAAAAATGCTATCTTCTTTTGAATAGTCCTAGCACTGTTCTATTGATATATTGATAATACACAGGGTATATTTTAACATGGTAATTGAATTTTTTTCAAATCCCAAGAAATTAAAAAAGTTGTTTCTTTGGATTTCAAATAGTTAAGCTTAGAAAAAATAAAAGCCACTTTTCAAGTCACCATTTTCTGGTCTGTAGAATTTGTTCAAGTTTTCTCTATCAACTTAGATTGTGATTACCTGACCCAAACTTATGTTCCCTAGTATTACTTTCTCTTCTGCCCAGAGTTGCAAAGAACTGGTATGAAGTGACATCTGGAAGCGCTGCTTACAGAGGAAAAGGGCAGGAAACCTGCAGTGCAGTTTTACAACTTCTGGTCCAGTGTCACAATAGTCTGCCTCCCCCAAATCTCAATTATTAACTTGGCCCAGTGAAATGCTGATAATTAAGTAACTTGTTATACTAAGTGAATTTAATAAAATAAAGGTTTAAATTCTACCCTGGCGTAAGGCCTTTTCTACAAAATTAAATCGACTGAAGCTGACTTGGAATTCAATTGATCCCGATGTAAAGAAAAAACCCTGGCCACATGCATCAGGCCACATGTCCCATCTACCAAATTTTGTGTTTTCTTGTGAACTTCAAAATAAAAACACAAGGTTAGCAATATATTTCCCCGTAAGTCTCAAGCTAATTAGAACCTGCTATTGCAAACTCCGTCGTTCTTCACGACTTACGGACATTCTAGGCTGCTTTTTAAAAAAGAAACCTGAACCACTCCAATGCCACCTAAGTAATGATGACCCAGTCCACACCGCGTTCACAGGTAACGCTTTACAGCCAACACCTGTGAACACATTTTCTTAAGTAAAGCCCCTCAAAATCATAGGAACTATTTTAGAAGAGAAAAAAACACACAATTATTCTGAACAAATAACCGGTATTACGAAACTAACCTGATTACAAAATTTGAATGATCTAAACTCCCGAGAAAACGGTGGCCTTCCATGGGGCCATCCTCCATCCACCTCTCCCCGCGCCCCCGCCCCCCCCTCCCGGCCCCCGCGCCGTTGGGAGGAAGAAGCGCTTGAACTTGGGGAAAACCCCGGGCGCACGGCCCCCGGGAACGGGCATTTCTGGGGCCGTCAGCCCCGGGCGGGCGGTGAAGAACGACGAATGGCATCAGGCCGGGGGACCCCCGCGGCCCCCCCAGGAGACGGGGCCGGTCGCACAGGCGGGCCTCGGGCCTGCGGGGTGACGGGGCTCAACACGTGCTGTCTCCCCGGCGCCGAACCTCACTTCCTCCCGGGGCCGGGGCGCCGGCCGGAGCCTGGGAGGCGGCGGCGCCCCTACCTGCTCCCGGAAAGGGGGCTCCGCGCTCGCCCGGCTCCCCGGCCCCCCGCGGCTGCGGGCGGAAGCGCCGCGGAGAACCCAATCTCACGTGTCCCTCCCCACCCCCACCCCCCGCCCGGCGCGACATCACCCTAAAGTTTGAGCGGCGGAGGCCGAGAAAATGGTTGCACAGGAGGAAGTGGCCGGGCGTGAGAGAGGCGTGTGGCTGCCGGCGGCGCGTGTTCCCGCCGGGGTGCGGGGCCGGGCGCCCCAGCCTCTCTCCCCGCCGACCCTCGGGGGCAGGGGGTGTGACATGCCCTGCCGCCCCCTCTCCCTGGGACCGCCGGCCTAGCCCGCCCGCCCGAGCCTCATGGCCGCCCGCCCGCCCGGCGCTCACCGTCCGCCGGCTGCTGGAAGTTCACATACGCGTAGCCCAGGGAGCGGCGGGTGATCATGTCCCTGCAGACCCGGATGGAGAGGATGGGCCCGGCCGGGCTGAACTTCTCGTAGAGCATCGCCTCGGTCACGTCGGGGTGGAGGTCCCCCACGTAGAGCGAGGCCATCGGGTAGCTGGGGGCGCTGGGGTTCATCTCGGAGCGGCTGCCCGCGGGGCCACAGGCCGCGACCTTTCCGTGAGCGGAGGGGAGCGAGTGCGGGGCCGGGGCCGGGGGCGGCGCCGGGGGAGGGGAGCGGGGGCGAGCGCGGAGGGACAAAAATCGAGCGGAATCGACAACTACTCAACAGCCGCCGCAGGACGGGGGTTGGTCCGCTGCCGCTGGCCGCTGGCTGCCGGCTGGGGGCGAGGTGCTGCGGGGTCGGGTCCGGGCGGCGAGAAGGCCTCGGTCTCTGGGTTCCTGCTTGGAGCTGCTGCGGGGCCGCGGGCGGGTCGGTCTCGGCTGCTTCACCGGGTTATTTTTATAAAAAGGAAGAAAAAATAAAAATAAAAGTCTCCGGCGGGGGGGAGACGCGGACTTTTTTGTTAAATTTTTTTTTGGGTTTTTTAAAAGGTTTTTTTAGATTTTTTTTGGGTTTTTTAATAATAAATGTGTGTTCCGAGCCCGGAGCACACACTCCGCACTCTCAGCACTAACCGCCGGGGAGAAGGGGAAGCACCGCCTCCTGCACCCTCTATTTATACCGCACGCGGCCCTCGCCCCGCCCCGGCGCGTCTGACGCCAGGACCCGACGTGAGCGTCGGCGCCGGAGGAGGAGGAGGAGGAGAAGAGAGGGCGAGAGGGCGGAGGGAAGAAAAAACAGGAGGAGGAAAGAGCAGAGAGGAAGGGAGGCGCGGCGGCGGCAGCGGGTACGGGGTGGGGCCGGGGCGGCGGGGCGGCGGGTTCTGCGCACGCGCGGCGGCCGGGGGGCGGGGCCCGCGCTGCGTCGGCCCGTGGGGGAGGGGAGGGCCGGCTCGCCCGCCCCGCCCGCCGCACTCCCCGTCCCCCACCTCCACCCGGCAGAGGCGTTAACCCGTCACCGCCGCGGTGGGCGGGGCGCGAGGCTTCCGGGTTCCTCGGCCCTAACCACCCCCCACGTGCGCGGTCGCCGCGGCCTCTTCCCGCCTCGGCCCAGCCCAGTTTGGTTCGCCCCCGGTCCCCGAGGGACGCCGGGCACCGGTGAGCCGGCGCGATCCCTTCCAGAAACCCGTTTCCGAAACGTGCGTGAAAGGAGCCGGGGCGGGCTTCCCCCTTCTCCTACCCGGACCGCACTACCAATCCCAGCGGGCACCGCCGCCCCGCGCCTCGGCCGCAGGAGCGGTGCCTGCCGGGAGCTGGAGTCCCCAACGGCCGCGGCGCCCGCTGACCCCCAACCGGCCGCGGGTCCCGGCGCCCCAACCGTCCCGGCGCTGCAGCCTGGCTGCCGCCCCCGCCGTGCGCTCGGCGGAGGGGGGAGGGGTCCGCGGGCTCCTCGGGCTCCCGGTCCTGTGGTTCCCGAGCCTCAGACGCCCCTCAGTCCTCCTTAGACCGGTCGTTGGTCAGTGGCTGTCATTTGGGGGAGCCGTTTGGGGGTCTTGGTCCGCTTCCCTGGTTAAAGGATGAGGATGGTGGTCAGTGTGAACTTAAGGTGCTGGGTCGGAGGCATCGATTCGTGCTCTTCCTGCCAGAAATGTCTTTTGAGGCAGAAGGACTCGAGAAAAAAAAAAAAAAAATGTTTTTCCTTAAAGTATTGAGTCACCGTTTCCCATGGCACCGCACACCTGCAAGTGAGGCACATTTAGGAAGAGCCTGAAACGCGGCAGTGCGCGCTTAAGACCATGTCCTGCATTCGCTGCGGCCTGTGATAGCAATGCGAAATGGAATGAGTTATGAGCCACAGAAAATGCCGGTTAATAGGAATGGCTATATCAGCACACACATTCCCACTGTAAAGTCCTAATGTGTTCAATAGTTTTCCAAGGACTCGCATAAACATTCGACCATCTGTTCCCTACAGCAATCTTGTGTGGGATGGGGAGCAAGTAGTAATAATTTTTTTTATTTTACTGTTCAGGGAAACGGCCTCAAATGATTGCCCAGCGCATTCTTCATCTCAGTAAACTTCAGTGCATGCCAAGCGTATTGGCAGGTCTGCACCGGGCACTGCATTGTCATTTAATTAACATTTAAACCAGCCACGTAAGTGCTCTTTCACCCCTATCTTGGATGGAAGAAAGATAATATTCCTGAAAAAACATGTTGCTTCATGTGCTTTATTAGGCAAAAGAGCCAAAAAACTCAGGACTGTGCCTTAAGAAGACGTATCTATTCCTAAATGGTAAATCCCACTCAATCTATTAGAACTCTGGTTAAAATCGATCCATCGATATATAGAGTGCCTGTCAAGGGGAGAGTACTATATTCCTAAGTAAGGAAGATGGGTGGCAGACAAAAACAAACTCCTGTCCTCGAGAGGGTTATGATGAGTTCCTCTGGTGGTCATAGATACGGGCATTGGATTCAGTACAGTCAACAGCCAATCCCAGCATCCTACCTATGACAGTTTTCTATTAGATTCTAAATTTGTTTTTTTGTTTGCTTTTGGTTTTTTGTTGTTGGTTTTTTTTGTTGTTTTTTTTTGCTCTGGCTTGTTTGCCTTAATGGGTACAGGGTTGGCCTACAGATTGAAGGATCCCGGGAATCGAACCCTGGAACCTGTTGGTTCGAGGCCTGATGCTCTATCCCCTAAGCCAAACCAGCCAGGGCCAAATTTGTTTTCTTTAAAAAGAGGGTAAAAGTTCCATTATCGTACTTTAAAATAAAACATGACTTTATTTTAGTATTTCAATTAAATCACTGGACAGAGACAATACATAAAACCAAAGAGGGATAAAAAAAAGAGTCGTACTCAATAAAGGGGTGAAGGAAGATCACCCCCAATAACTTGTAAATTAAACTACACCAAGTTTAAACTACCCAAACCATGCATAATTACCAGGATTATCTATCCAGGGGATTTGAACATATACTTCTGGTAGAGGAAGATGAGGGTACAGTGTCTGGTTGGACTTCACTAAAACATGACTATAAATAACAAAGGTGAAGAAAAAAATGGTCTGCTTAGAGTCTAGAAAATTTTGTCCAGAGAACAAGAGTTTGGCCAGCACTATCTAGGGTGGGTTTGAGCACTCCCGTCACTACTCGGTTTTCACTAGAGCTTGCATTAAATAACTCTCAAAAGACTTCTCTTGGTTATGAATCCATTTTGAACCAGCAACTTCCCAACTGGTAAGTCCAATTAATTAGCTGAGCTTCCGGGGCACCTTGATGCAGGAAATGGAAACCCTGGGTGGCAGACAGAAGTATTATAGTCACTGGAAAGTTACACCAGTTCTTTGTAGATTAGTAAGTACTTTGAGAAGGTAACTGGCCATCAGGATTCTTAGGCAGCTGTAGTTGTTGGCATGCAGGGCATGTCCTTGTCATATTTGAGGGAGGAACAGTTGCGTATCTACGGGGAAGACTACCAGCCAAGCCGGTCCCTGAGGAGAGGGAGCTCGTTGACTCAGGAGAGGGAGTCGGAGCTCATCTCAGGAGGAAACGGGAGTGGGATCTGAAGCGAACCAAGAGCCTGTTCCTTTGGTCCGTGAATCAAGTCACCCCTTTCTCATTATCTCCACCAACTCCTTTCTCTCAGATAAAAAAATCAAACAAACAGACTCTCCCTTAGTCACATATCCTCTGACTTACTCTCTTTTTCAAAGCCACACTTTTTATTTCCACTTCTTGTCTCCCCTTAATTCCTCAACCCCTCGATGATACACTCTCTCCCACCTCCACTCAGACCGCCCTCTCAGCAGTCGTCAGTGATTCCTCTTCTGTTGGACAACCAATGCACTCTCTTCTGGTTAAGTTTGTTTGACATCTGTAGAATCTGACCCTGTTTTTCTCCCTCTTTTTTTTTTTTTTTTTTTTTTTAATACACGCTCTAGGCTTCTGGGCTACGAGTCTCCTGGTTCTGCCCAGCTTCCAGACTATTCCCAGCCTTCCTGTCACCCTCCCTGACCACTCCATTGGGCTTTACCTTAACCACCCCTCTGCCTCTACATTTACCACATTGTTTTTAAATAGTCTGCTTATGAAATCACCTGTAAGCGCTAAAATAGAGCCGATGTTCTATTTATCTGTATTCCTATTACCGATCATAAAGCCTGGCACATTGGAGGGTTTTTGTTTTGTTTTGTTTAGTTTTTTAACCCGAGGGAGAAGGCCAGTCAGGCTTATGTACTGACCACACAAGGATGGGGCTTAATCGGGAGATAAAAACCTGAAGTTCACCCGGGCACCTAGAGCTGTGTTCAAGTCCAGGCCTCCTGGCAGCCTGCTGCCCTGTACTCCTGTTAACCCCCACAGACGACTGGAGGCAGTATTTCCTAACATACTGGCTGGGTGCTCATTTTCAGTGATGTGCTTGGAGGTAGTAGACTTCTAGTACCCAGATTTGGGCAAGAGGGGAAAAACAAGGACTGCTGGATAAAAGGAGTTTCTGGACCCCCGAAGCTGAGGACACGTACGGTGGTGATACCATTAACGTTCTGTCAGCCTTCAGGGGCTACCGGACAGCCTCCCTCTTTGACTAGCAGTGTGATAGTGTCTGATAGAGGTAGTTAAGATTACAAATAAAAGTCAGAAGATGTAATATTTGTCTATTCCCGTTGGCTTTTTGATTCACTGCTCTCATTTTTCTCATTTCTTTTTGGTCTTAAAAAATGTGCTGTCTGTGTTTATCTGTTTGCCTGTGTACATCTAATTTTAGATCACAAAGCTGTAGGACAGAATAATCTATATATATAAAAGCCAAGCGACTGGAACACTGGAATGACCGGTTGCTATGATGTGCACTGCAGCCCTGATCGGCCCTCCCCCACCCTGATTGGGGACGGCCCCTCCCCCCAACCAGCCCCACCCCCTGTCATCCCACACACACACCCAGATCAAGGGCGGAGCCAGCCAGCTGACCTCCTGCAGCCCCCACCCTGGCCTGCTCAGCCCTAATCCGGGCTGGCCAGACCCCACCCATGCATGAATTCATGCACAAGGCCTCTAGTGTCTTTATATGTGCAGCATTTCACTGTTGGTACCTAAGAATGTTTAATGACATCAACACCATTCATTTAACTTGTTTTAGCAAATAAAAGGTAGAATTCTCTAGAGAACTTGTTCACTTGAACTTCACTAGAGATTTATAAATAATTTTCAGGCTATATTCAGAATATAGCCAGACTGTAGTGTTTCAAGTAATGTATAATGAAGTTGACTGGGCTTATGAGATTTTAGGTGTTATTGAGATATTTGAAGTGAATAGTAAGAGAATATAGCAGCCTCCTCCCAACTGAAAGGATACACTTTATGTAGATCCTTAACATAGAAAAATATTAGATAATGTTCATGATCCAAACTACACAGTGCTTGAGAAGAATAGCTATTTGCTTCATTAGATTTGTGGGTTGGTGAGGAACACAACACCTCTACAAACTTGTAAATTGTCATGCCATGATCAGAAGGATTTCCTATAATAAGGGTCTCCTTCAGATGTTATGTTTTCTCCCATACGTATTACATACATTATTTTCCTCCTACCAACCAAGAACAAAGAAAGGAATTTATAAAAGAGTTTTAGATCGGCTCTGACATTGTATGTCAGATGATGTAACATAACAGTTCTGAGAAAATGACTGCCAAGTAAGATCTTGAAACAGAGACCTACTTAGGATCATCAACACAGAAACAATATTGGAAGAAAAGGGTAATTAAAGGCTTTGTCGTAGAAGAGAATAAAAAACTTAGAAAAATCTTAGAACACTTAGGTTTTTTACAAAGTGCTGTTCTTTTTAAAAAAAATTTAAAATTGATTTTAAAGAGAAGGAGAGAGAAAGAAACATGGATTTGTTGTTCCACTTATTTATGCATTCATTGGTTGCTGCTTGTATGTGCCCTGACCAGGATCAAACCCGCAACCTTGGCGTATTGGGACATCGCTTCAACCAACTCAACTATCCTGCCAGGGCATAAAGTGCTCTTCCAATGTCATAGCCATCTGTGTATGTTTGTTACAATAATAATAGGGTATACAGGTACTATACAGGGATACTATAACAGGCATACCAATACTTACCTAATAGAATTATTGTGAGACCTGAATAGGAAACTATATGACATTACATCATGTACAGTGTGCTACCATTTATTGGATAACTCATTTCTATAGATATAACTGCACATCGACTTGGCAGATACTAAATTCAAATTCATGGCAGAAGTATTAAACAGATACTACACAGACAGCTGTAAAAAAATTATGCACACACACACACATACACAACTGTTAACTGACTTGGAGGACAGAAAAATGCAATGGCTACATTGAGAGAATGTAAGTATTAGATGAATAACAAAAAAAGAAAAACCTAATTTGAAATATTTTTATTGATCTTTTAGAGAGAGAGGGAGAGAGAAAGAGACATAGATTGGCTGCCTCCTACATGCCTCCTACAGGGGATGAAGCCTGCAACCCAGGCATGTGCTCTGACCTGGAATGGAACCAGCAACCTTTTGGTGCATGGGACAACACCCAACCAACGGAGCCACACTGGCCAGGGCAGAAAAACCTATTGTAAATCAATTGCCTTTCTAGGGTGTGAAAAATGTAGGAGGGGTCAGTGTGAGAACTTTGAAATGGATTATACTCTAGGACCATGGCTCCTAAGGCACAAATAACCTAAGTACATAAATATAAAGAATAACAATACATTTAAGGTAAATAACAAATTTTATAAGCTGTTCAACTCACTTCTATGTGCGGTTTTTGTTTTGTTTTACGTTTTAGTAAATGGATTGCAAAGTTCTCTAGAATAAATCTAGAGATTTATAAATACCGTACAAATTTTAAGTTACTTCTGTCTAGGATATACCTTACATAATATACCTTAGGCTAAATCAGAGCTGTCTGGTTTCATGAGGTATTTAAATTTAACATTAAGAGGCCTATCTAATGTGAAAAATGAGGGAATATTGCAACTCCCAACCGAAGGGGTATACTTTCCGGAGACCTCTACAATGATAAAATGTTACATGAAGTATAGTCTAATGGGGTGACAGACATGATTACCAAAAATTACACACAGCGTAAGTGGTACAGTAGGAGGGTGAGCAGAAAGTGCTCTGGGTACAAAGGGCAGGTGTATTGAACTCACCTTTGGGGGTTTGGGCCTGGGGGCATGAGAGGAGCAATCAGGCTGAGTTTCCTAATTTAATAACAGCCACCATTTAGCAAACTGCTCCAGAGAAGGTCAGCACACAGGTGGGCCCCAGGTGCAGACCCCTAGCAATGCACTCAGTGATGCGCCCCTCCTCTGGGGTAGGCCCCATAGAGCACTGCAGCAGCTCTCGTGAGGCGTATGTGACCTACCTGCTAGATTAAATGAGGGAAATCAGTTCTGGTTCAGCAAGAAACTGTGTTTATGCTAAAGGGTGGGTAACTGCCCTCTGTCCTCACAGTGCACGTTGAGGGATTGTAGTGACAAAATTACACGTTTAAGTACCTGTCCAGTGTGTCTCTGACTTGGGAAATCTAGGGTTATATAGTATAGAGTTTTTTAAATTTATCTTTATTGGTGAAAGTATTGCAGATGTCCCCTTCCCCCCGCCCCGCCCCCCATTGGCCCCTTCCATCTCTCCACCCCTACCCCAGGCCTTCACCTCACTATTGTCTGTATCCATGGGTTTTGCATATTCATGTAAATTCCTTGGTTAATCTCTTCCCACTCTCCCCCACTTAGTCTAGATGTTTTAAAATTTTTATTTATTGATTTTAGAGAGAGAAAAGGAGAGAGAGAAACGTTGACTTTTGTTTCACTTGTCCATGCATTCATTGGTTGTTTCTTGTATGTGCCCTGATGAGGTTGAACCCCCAACCTTGGCTTATGGGGATGACGCTTCAACCAATTGAGCTACCAGGGCTATTGTCTAGATTTTTTTTTTTTAATCTATTAGAATTACTTAGAGTTTACCCAATAATACCATTTTCTTTTCACTAATAATTTTGGACCATTGTCCATTTTTTTCCATATAAAAATCTATTTTTAGCCAAAACCGGTTTGGCTCAGTGGATAGAGCGTCGGCCTGTGGACTGAAGGGTCCCAGGTTCGATTCCGGTCAGGGGCATGTACCTGGGTTGCGGGCACATCCCCAGTGGGAGATGTGCAGGAGGTGGCTGATCGATGCTTCTCTCTCATCGATGTTTCTAACTCTCTATCTCTCTCCCTTCCTCTCTGTAAAAAAATCAATAAAATATATTAAAAAAAAAATCTATTTTTAAAGGATATTGTGAAGATAGCCTATTTGCCATTTAACTATTGATGAGTAATTTGCATTTGAAAAACAAAATCCTGATTTCTCAAAAGGTAAAAGTGAGGAGCTGAAAGAACACTACATCCAAAAATCAGAAGGGCCAGTTTCTCTGCTGATGCCTCACATGGACGAAGACAGGAGGAGTGAACCATATGCTTGTAACTATTAGATAAGCCTGCAAAATGAAGATTTATTACGAGTAGCAAATTCATTGACTGGACAGCCTTAGTGAGATGCATTCTAAGAGAAAAAAGCAATTTTACTATTAGTATTAATATTTGTAGTAATATTTTATGCTTTTATTATTAGATCAAAGAAATGTGTATGCTAACTTTGTTAAGAATTAAACATTTTTATTTAGTGTGATAATTGAGTGTTTCATTGAGTTATAAAAAAGGAAAATATAATTTAGATGAAGAATTAAAAAATTGAAGATTCATACTGTAATGTAAGAACTAAGTTGGAAATAATAATATAAACTAATATCATTTACTAAAATATGTCTTTTCTAGCTCTATTCAATGAAATGGCCAAGGACCAATATTACTCCATGAACCTGATTATATGCACTCCTAATGCCTAAATTATGGAGCCAAATACTATTTTTCACTTAAAGGAAACAATATACCTTAGAAAAATGGTTGATTCACGTCTGGGTCTGGGAAGGTACAGGTGAATCTTAGAATATTTTACTGAGCCAGAAAGCAATAATGTTTTCCAAAAGTAATGGTGTTGCATGGAAGAACACAGAAGCCAGTTTAAAGGGAAACCCATTGGCTAAGTTCTGTCAATTTGAGTATCAAAAGGAAAATAATGACTATGGTTAGTTGAAATGTATTAATATGTAAAAAGCTGAGTTCATAATGATAGCCAAAATGAAAAAGTTGGTGAATTGTACTAACGAAGTCGAATATAGTTGAGCCGCATTACTTATACTTAATGAGAAGCTGAAAGTAGTATTGACTCATAGTATCATGTTAGTACTATTTGAATCACTGAATTGGTACAGAATATCAAATTCAGGAAGTATCAAGTATTTTAGTTTTACTTAATGTAAGCTTACATTTAGAAGAATAATTGTTAACTCTTAGTCCATAACTGCCAGTGTCTATACTAGTGCAAACTATTTTTTTGTAGTGACAAAATCACATCCTTAACTGCCTTAGAAATCTAATGTTGGCAGTTTTGATTGCACCTCAAAGTGCCATTCTAGTGAGTCATTTTGGGATATTTGAATTTTTGTACTCCTGAGTCTCTATGTATTGATCAGCCAAACTTTGTTGTTGTTGTTGTTAATCCTCACTGAGGATGGTTTTTTTCCCCATTGCTTTTCAGAGAGAGTGGAAGGAAGAGAGGGAGGGACTGAGGGCATGAGGGAGAGAGGGAGGGAGAGAAATATCCATGTGAGAGAGACCACATCTACTGGTTGCTTCCTGCGCACACCCCAACCAGGGCAGAGAGCGAACCTGCAACCCAGGTATGTGCCCTTGATCCGGAATCAAACCTGAGACCCTTTGGTGCTAGGGCCAATGCTCTAACCACGAGAAACACTGGCCAGGGCTCAGCTAAGTTTTAAACTAGTTCATAACCCTGGTTCTATTCTGCAGAAGACTCTAGCAGGCTGTCTGATTGAACTTTCTGTGATGGGGAAATGTTCCATATCTGTGCTGTCCAATGGGGTAGCCATTAGTCACATACAGCTAACGGCTATTGAGTACTTGAACTGTGGCTAGTGAACTGAATTTTAAATTTGATTTACTTAAGTTCATTTAAAGTTAAATAGACACATGGCTCATTGGACAACATAGATCTTAATCTTAAAGCTCCTTTTAATCATATGGAATAACTTTAGGTTTACCCAGCAATACAAGTTCCTTCTCACCAACTCTGGAATATTGTTCATTTCCTTTAAGATAAGGATCTATACTGAAAAAATTGGATTTTAATTTTTTTGAATAGGTAATAATTCACGTTGTTTAGAATATTAAACAAATATAAAAAAGTAGACAGCAAGAATTCTGTGCCTCTCTGTTCCCCAGCTACTCCTAGGTATGACCCATGTTATCCGTTTCTTATGCTTATGTAAGTATTGATAGTAGGCCTTCATTGTGAGCAGGGTTTTTCCTCTCAACTTCCTTTTGGGATCCCTTCATATCAGCACATCAACAGTCTCCTTATGTTTTGAGAATCTATTTAAAGGCTACCTGAAGGTGGCCTGTCTGCCCTCTTTTTTTTTTTTTTTTTTTTAATATATTTTATTGATTCTTTACAGAGAGGAAGGGAGAGAGATAGAGAGTTAGAAACATCGATCAGCTGCCCCCTGCACATCTCCCACTGGGGATGTGCCCGCAACCCAGGTACATGCCCCTGACCGGAATTGAACCTGGGACCTTTCAGTCCGTAGGCCGACGCTCTATCCACTGAGCTAAACCGGTTTTGGCCTGTCTGCCCTCTGGACAACTGATGAGATAGCTTGCATTTGAAGGTAAGAACAGCAGCAGGTAGAACCTACTGATACAGCTCCTCCTCATGCACCCCACCCGTGTGGCGGATGCCCAGATTTAAAAATGCCCAGCTCTTTTCTTTTAAACTTATATTTTGAACTAAATCATGCTAAGCTTTGTGAAGTGACCCAAGATATTATATTATGGTAACACCGATTTTTTTTTCAGTATAATTATAATCTCAATAATATGTAAGCCCACTTAGCCCCATTTCAACGTAGAATAAAATCCAAACTTCTCACCAAGGCCTGCCGGGCTTTGCATGATCTGGCTCCAGACTTCTCTGTAATCACTAGGCTCCAACCACATAGGCCTCTTATCACAGCCAGCCCTTTCCTGCCGCAGGGCGTATGCCCTCACTCCTCTCAGACTGGCCTGCTTTTTCCTGGGCTTTCTGTGGCTCTTCATCCTCCAACCTCAGCTTAAGTGTCATCTCGTCCTTGACATCTTTCCTGAATGTGCCATCTCCAGCCCATACTACTACTATCTTCATAACATTTATTATGACCTGTAGTCATTTTGTTTACGTATATGTTACCCACCATTGGAATAGAAGATCCCTGACAAAAACTATCTTTACCAGGACCTGAAACAGCGTTTACCCTTTCGAAAGTCCCTCATAATTAAATAAACAATAGTAAATTACTCTGAAAGAAATACTGTTTTTATATGACGTTTTTTAAAACTTTATTAACATCTATCTGAAGTCCTTTTTACTTCTATAAACAAGTAAGGGACATTCAGTGTGTGAGAATCACTAGAGCGATTTTCATTGGCTCTGAAATGCCAGCTATGAAGTGATGGTATGTGCTCTCCATCTTATAATCTTTTTGAATCACTAAGGCAACATGTATTGGTCATTGCGTCAACATTTATTAGCCAAGTGCTTACCTTGTCATTACTGAACAATATACACTTATATGATGCTTGAAAGTTTGTAAAAAGTTTTTATTTATGTCAATTTCTTTGATCTTCAAAACTCCCTCTCTACCCTGTAAGGCATCTTATGGCCATTTTACTGGTGAGGTTACTGGCACTCAGGAAAGATTAAATTTTGCTTATAAAAATATAACTGGTAAGAGATAGAGTTAGTAAGGGAACTCAGCTCTTCCACGTCAAGCTTCTAAGTCCAAATCCTTGGCTTTTCAGCCACACCACTGCTATTCCAACACAGTATTTGAATAAAAACTTGGTAGTTTACAAAGTACTTCTACATAAACTATTCCTTTTAATACTCTTTATCACCCTTGTGGTTGACAAGGCTGTTAAAATTCCTCCCCTGAAGAATTTCCATAGTCTCTTTAAGGAAATAATACATATCCAAAACTGAAGACATTGTTACAGAGTAATATAAACAAGTGGAAATTAATTATGGAAATGTATACAGATGCTAAAGAGACTGTGTATTGTAGATAGCATTGTATGTAGCCAAAGGAGATCTATTAGAAAGCCTGGGAAGAGGTGAGTGCTAATAGGATTTGCAAGAAGAGGAGGAAACCAGACTCAAGGGGTCAGAAACCACGGATCCTGCCTTCCATATACAGGCAACGGGCTATGCAAAGATGTAGGTGCATGTGGGCACGGTGTCACGTGGAGAACACGGCCAGCAAATAGGCTTGATAACATAGAGGGGCCTCAAGAAATATTTAAAGTTGAGGATGCTAAGACGAGCATTTCTAGTTCGCAGAAGACCTCAGACATCAAGGGGAATTGGATTTTATTTTACAGACATTGGGGAGTTGTTTCACACTTATGCAAACAAAAGAGATGAAAGCAAAGTCTGATGTAGCTATATGTAGACTGAATCACAGCAGGGGAGACCGACCAAAGGCTAGCGCAGTCATCCTGGTGTAAGGTGACATAATCATCAACTGTGGTGGTGACTGAGGGAAGTGGGCTTTCCAGAGAAAGGCTCCTCGGCACTGGATGATGGATTTAGGATAGGGGAGAAAGGAAAGAGGGTGAAACGACCAGGTTTCCAGCCCAGCCCGTTGAACTGGGCTGATTGTGGTGCAATAAACATGTTAATTCTGAAGGGAAGCATTTTGCCTGAGGCCTAGAGTAGAGAGGTGGGGATAAAGAAGTGATGAACTAAGTTTTTGAAATGCAAAGTTGAAGGTGGTGCAAGGATGGTTAGTTGAAGGCCTGAAGACAACCAGAGAAATAAGCCTGGAAAGAAGGTGAAAAGTCAGAGTTTATATTGTGTCATTTTTTTAAACTCTCTTTCCCAAACTGCACATTCACTGCCTACTCACATAGCCTCAAATGCTCTTTTGTTGGCAGTTCACTATTGAGAAGAATTCACATTTATAGATTTGATATTTCCTTGTGAACTTTCTCTGTGGTAGTATAAAAAAATTATCTTTAACATGTATTAAGATTTTTTTACCCAGAAATGATTATTTAGAACCTACTTTGGTTTTTAAAAATTAATATTCATTACTTTCAAAATTTGTGCTTAAGCTTTTATATTAAATATATCCATTTTAAAATTCCATTTATAAATCTAGCAAATGAATGTCTATCCACCTGGTTAGTCATTTTAAACTGTATTTATTAATTTAATAATTTAAATACCTTTTTAAATATCAATTTCCTATTTAACAAACCCTTCCAAATTCTTAAGGAATTCTCATAAAACAATAAATTAGACAAATACCTGTGGCAAGTGGCTGGGCCCTTCCATGCTTTTGAAATGCAGACAACTTGACTTGCTGAAGATGCTGGACACCTGGGTCAAGGACAAATCCCGTTAATGTGACCTTATTCTCTAGACTGCCTGCCCGTCAGGAGGTTGATCTTGGACTTGACACCATACAATGAGTTGCTTATCTTCAAAGTGATCAGTTTGATTAGTATTCTATATTCCTAAATCTCTGACAGTTGTGCGTCAGGGTGCTTTAAGATAGCTGAATCCTATGGCAGCTTTCCGCCTCCTGCTACGAGTGAGTGATTTTGCTTGTTCGAAGGACCTGCTAGCTACAGGCAGACTCCCACCATCCACCAACGAGCTCATTGTCAACCCATAGCTGAGTGCTGACTGCAAAGGGACCCCAGGTTTGTTTGTTTGTTTGTTGTTTTTTGGGACCCCAGATTTTTGCGTATCTTGTGAGATCACTATGGGAACTTGTCTTAAGTACTTTTGATAGTTTTATTTGTTTATGGCTTCATTTCCTATTGATATGACAGATACTCTTGATAACCAAAAATAAGTATATCCACAAATGCCAGGTTCCCTGTTTCACATGTGAGCATGACTTCGTACTCTAAACCAGTGGTTCTCAACCTGTGGGTCTCGACCCCTTTGGGGGTCGAGCTACCCTTTCACAGGGGTCGCCTAAGACCATCGGAAAACACATATATAATTACATATTGTTTTGTGATTAATCACTATGCCTTAATTATGTTCAATTTGTAACAATGAAATTGGGGTCACCACACCATGAGGAACTGTATTAAAGGGTCGCGGCATTAGGAAGGTTGAGGACCACTGCTCTAAAATGAATAAACCCAAATCTGTTATGAAGGTGTGTACTCTCGAAACAGGTGAGTCAGACAGGACTCCATCAACTCTGGCGCATTGGATGACCTTGAGAATGTGGTGACTTCCTATGACATAGGACAAACCAGGTTAGTAACTGCCAGCAGAAACAGATGTAAATACTACTACTGATTCTAAAATACATTCTGAATAGGTTCACACTTCACTTTCTGCCGCTACCATCGAAGTCCAAGCCATCACAACCTGGACTGTCACTAACCTGGACTATTAACAAGTCTACCTGCTTTCATTCTGACCACTTCCATTCATTTTTCACACGGAAGCTGGATTCATCTTGTAGGTAAATCAGATCATGGCACTCATCTGCTTAAAACTCATCTGCGTCCATCTCATCTCACAGTAAAATCCAAGCTCATCCTCATGGTCTGTGAGACCCTGTGTGATCTGGCCCTGCCTGACTCTCCCATTTCTGATCTAGTCACGCTGCTTTTCTGTTTCTCTCACACAGGGCCCCCACGTGCAGGTAGGCACAGCTTCACTCCCGGAAGGGCATTCGGCAGGCTTCAGGGGGAATGATGACCCCGGGATTGTGCAACATGGCAGCCCAGCTCTCACACGCCAAGCCCGTTCCCAGGGCAGAGCTTGGCACTGCCAATCCTCTGCCTGGTACGTCCATCTGCACATTCTGTGCTGGCTCCTCCTCCTCGTCATCCACGGAAGCACCACTGTGATTCACAAAGCACTGCTCTGTGCCAGGAGGAACTGACTACCTCATTTGTAAACCCCAGGTAAAATGAAAACCAGGACCTCTTATTCAAAAAGTAGGAAGAATTTCAAGATGGTAACAGCAGAGTTAATCTAAGCACTGGCCCTTCTTGGTGTGGGGTCACCTGTCTGACCACACAGATACCCCCAGGAACTTGGCCCTGACCTCAGACTCTGCTTAAATATCTCTTTCCCAACTACCCAGACCAGTGTGAGAAGGCGAGCTAAGGACTCACATTTCTTTCCAGGTAAAATTGTGGCATTTGACATTGCAGACGAAACAAGGATTTTTGGTTCCACTAGCACTGTGTTTTTAAGGTGAACATCCAGGCAGCATAACACGTTTTGTGTTTCCTTTAAATGAGGTCTTAGATAGAGTCTCATTTTTCAAAAAATTGGCCTGAAGGCAATGACAGGCCCAGTAAGCTGAGAACTTTGGTATGCAAAGATCAAAAAAGACCCATTACAGTATTATCAATTTGAAAAGAATACTATGGTTGGATTTTTTAAAAAATAGAAATCATTTTATTTTTATGGAGCTAAGAATTTTATATGTAACTAGAGGCCCGGGGCACGAAATTTGTGCACAGGGGGTGGGGGTGAGGGGAGGCATCCCTCAGACTTGCCTGCCCCCTCTCACAGTCCAGGACTCCTTGGGGGATGTCCACCTGCTGGCGTAGGCCTGCTTCCCATTGGAGCTAAGGATTTTATATGTAATAATGAACTCAATTGTATTTTAAAGTTTAGTAGAAATTGCAGTTACTAATTGGCTAGTTTATATTTCCCTCTGCCTATGGAAGCTCAACTTTTTGCTTTGATGAACTAAAACAAAATTATTTAAGGATAATTTCATCCTTGAAAAGTCAAAGTTTTGTTGTGTTGTAATACTGTGAAGTTTTTTATTTAAAATACAGTTGGTTCAAAATATATTTATTGCTTTCATTCATAAGGCATTTATAAATATTGGATTATAAAGTTCCACATAAGGTATTTGACTCAGAAAGTAGAGATGCATAACATAGCTTCTTTAAATATAAGATCTCACCTTGTTATGGGTTTCTCTCACACTCCCAGGAATCCAATATTCTCATTCTAAATAACAGGGGTAGCAAAAAGTTCAAGAATCTGCGAGAGGCAGATAAGGCAAGAACATTTCATGTCTAGAGTGACGGCCATTCCTGCCACCATCCTCTGGCTAGGCAACGCTATCTGGGGGCTTCAGATATGGGTTCTGTAGTGGACTACCCTTGGGTTACTGCCAGGAGCGAAGAGGTTGTAAAAATGCAACTTTCTAAAAGCACTTGTAACCAAGGGAGAAAACAAGTTTCTGCCCCAATTTTTGCTCATTTTGTAAACAATCCTTGGAAGGAAGGAAGGAAACAGAAGTAAGAATGATATGAGTTTACACTAGTGTAATGTAAAGATTGAAAGCAAAACTAAACAGGCATAAGTATCTCACTGAAGGAGTCTAGTCCTAGACTAAATTATGAAAAAAAGCAACCTTGACTTTCTCCGTCCTGTCCCACTTGCTCTCAGAAAGCTAGCGGATAAACTTTTTACAGTACTGAACTAAGGTGTAAGTGACTAAAGGGATTAAGGAATTATCTTCTACAGGAGTGTTTGCTTTAGAGCAGGGGAAAATGTCTCTTTCCAAAGAGCGGAAAGTTTTAGTGGTAGAATTTCAGCCTAAAAGTCACCCACAGACAAACTATTCTCTCTCACTCTCTCTTCCTCTCTCTCTCTCCCCCTCCCTCCCTCTCTCACTCCCTCCCTCCCTCAACCCCTTCCCCTCTCTCCCCTTTCTGTTTTGGAATCCCTTTAGATTTACAGAAAAGTTGCAAAGATAAACAGGTGCTCCCATACATCTCTCACCTGTTTATTCCTAATGTTACATTTTATGTTACTATGGCGTATTGGTGAAAACCAAGAAACTAGCATTGGTGAACACCAGACTTAATTCAGGTTTTACCAATTTCCCCACTACTGTGGTTTTTCTGTTTGATCCAGCCCAGGACACCACATTGCATTTAGCCCTTTCTCTTTTCCACCCAACTAATCAGGCTTTCATCCCGAGAGCGCCATCAAAACAGCTCCCACCAGTCATCAGTGGCCATTACGCTGCCAAAGCCAGCCTGTCACTGGCTCCTTCTGAGAACCCTCTTCACAGCTCTCTGAGACACCCCTTCCTCCCAGCTCCTCCCCCTCAACGGGTCTCTCTTGACAGTTCCTCCCATTCTTCCCTAGTGCTGAGCAGTGGAGAGACTGAGGCCCAATCCTATACACACACACACACACACACACACACACACACACACCCGTGTGCTCATTGAGTCACGTGGTGAAAAAGTTACCAGTGATGACTCTGGATTTATGTCTCACCCTGATTCCTCTGCAGAACCTGGGACTGATAAATCTAAAGCTGCCTGTTCAACATTTCAGTTGGTTTCCTACAGGAGTCTCTCTCCATACTTCCCACACTGAACCCTTGTGCCCTTAAACCTGCTCCTCCTCAGGTTTCCTCCATCTCAGAAAATCGCAGCTTCATTCCACCCATCGCTCAGGCCAAAAATCTTAGACCCTCCCTCGATTCCTCTCTTTCTTTTATACTCCACATTCAATCAGTCAGCAGATCCGACCAGCTCTACTTGTGGAGCTATCCTGAGTCTAACCACTTTTCACTGTTCCCACGGCCATAATCCTGGTTTAAGTCACTATCTTTCAACCTGGATGACTGCAGTGGCCTTCAAACTGTTCATCCTGCTTCTGCCCATCTGCTGCCCCTACCTCCCCACCACCCAGTTTAGTCTCAACACAGGGATACTTTTAAAATGCAAGTCTGATCGTGTTACTCAAAACCCTCCAGTGGCTTCCATTCTCAAAGTACATAAAATCCAAAGTACATAGAATTACTGGGCCTGCAAGGTACTACCCCTCCCCCAACTCTATCCTAATTTCTCACCACACTTTCACTGACCCACTCCAGCCACACTCGCCTTCTTCCTCTTACTTGGACTTACCAAGCCCGTTTGGCCTCAAGGCCTTGTACCTGCTATTGCCTCAGCTTGGAACGCCTTGTCCCTAGATATCTTCCTGCTTTGCAGGGAAGAGGGACAAGGTAGGTTGAGCAAGGGAGGGTGACCAATTCCTTCATGTTTTCTGGGGACCGTCCTTACTTAAAAACTAAAAATCCCTCTATTCCAGGAACCCCTTGAGTTCCTGGCAAATCAGGACACTTGATACCTAGCAGGGGTAGGTGAGTGTAAGGGTGCTGCAAACATTTAACATGGAGGTCAGAGCAGACCTCGTGGACAAGGAGACATTTGAGGAAAGGCTTGTCGGAGGTGAGGGGTTGAGTTTGCCATTCCTTGTTGCTGTCTGATTCCTGGGCGCCTGTCTACAGAACCCGATGGTACAGACACAGGAAACCCCAGTGGTTATCAAAAGCATCCTTACCCCTGGCTGGGGCGGCTCGTGTGGTTAGAGCATTGTCCTGTGCACCAGGAAGTTCAATCCCCAATCGGGGTGCGTGCAACTGATCAATGCATCTCTCTCTCTAACTGATGCTTTTCTCTCTCTCTCCTTTATAGATACTTTATATAAAGTATTTATACTTTAAATGCTGTTTTTCGTAATTGAGCTCTACAAAGAATAGTGGCCAAGGAAGCTTTGGAGCCTTGCACATTTGGAGTCTTGACTCTGCTGTGTGACTTGAACAAGTTATTTAATTTCTCAAAGCCTGTTTTGTCTCATTTGTAAAATGGAGATTATAAAAATCTTAAGGGTCATGTGAAGATTAAAGGAGTTATTTTATATATATATGTTTTGAACCACTCCGACACATAGCCAACACTCAGTTATGATCTATTATTGTTCTTTTCTCACCAGATTTTGGGTGGGCCATAGATATTATTTAACCTAAGTGCTGTTATGGGCAGGACACAGGGCAAACAAGACCTGTGGGAAGGGAGTTCAAGAGAAAGAAGGCTATAAAAAAAGGTGGCCATTAAACATAAGAGTTAATTTAGGTATTTGCTTCTAAATGATTTTTATTTTGAGATAATTGTAAGTTATATGCAGTTATATGAAATTAATATAGAGATCCCATATCCCTTTACCCAGTTTCCCTCAGTGGTAACATCTTGCATTCTGTCACAGCCAGGAAAATGATACTGACACAATCCATAGTTGGCACTTAGTATTTTCTTACAGAAACGAAGACTGTCCTCTTAATGGGATTGAATGATTGGCGCTTCCACGCTGGGAGGGTAGGAGGGACAAAGCGTGTAGGCCAAAAGTCCTTACCACCTGGATGCTGGGCTATGGCAGGGAGTGCCTTTCCTGCTCTCCTACTCCAACCTGCGGTAAAACACCAACAGTGCTTCTATAGCCCTTAGCAGGTTTCTGTTTTGCCCTGAGCATAATCAAAGCTACCACTTTCCGAATGGTTACTATGAGCACAGGCTCTGTGCTAAGTATTTTTCACGCATTATCTCAATCTTTACCACTGCCCTATGGGGTAGGTGAGAATATCGTCCCCATTTCATAGATGAGGACTGTAAGGCTAAGCAACTTGCCCAGGTCGTATACTGAGGAAGTAGGGGATCTGGGATTAGGACGCAGGACCACCTGATCCCAAGGCTGTTCTTATCCACCCACATGGCCCTGTACACTCACGCCCGGTGTAGCAGAAAGGGACTGGATTACCTGTGGCCCATGACGCGTGTTTTCTTTCCTTCCTCAGTAAGTTCACAGTTGAGTTGGAGAAGCAGAATATAAACTTGTAGCTGATCGTTTAAGGTAGTTTATGTAAAACAGCCTTCCAGGGTGACCTGGAACCTAGAGGGCAGGGCAGTTGGGAGAGGCTTTCTGTGGGAGGTAGATGGGATCTTGAATGTAGGGCTGGACTTACACATATGAAAAGTCCATGTCTGGTAGAGCCCACACTGTTAATGACACTCAGGTCTGGTTTCACCCTGCCTTCCCACGTCTCCTCCCTCCCCTTCAACTAAACAGATCCGTGGCAGACTTCCTTCAGCATACGTAACGATCCTCATAGCCAACATGCATAGAGTGCTTGCATTGTGCCAGCCACTGTTCTAAGTGCTTTACGCATGGCCACTCATTTAATCCTCACAACAACCTATAGCGTAGGTACTACTAACCCCACTTTGCAAAGGAAATATTGAGGCACAGAGAGGCCACTCAGTAAGAGCTAGGATCTGAAAGGAAACAGTTGAGTCTAGACCAGTGATGGCGAACCTATGACACGCGTGTCAGAGGTGACACGCGAACTCATTTTTTTGGTTGATTTTTCTTTGTTAAATGGCATTTAAATATATAAAATAAATATCAAAAATATAAGTCTTTGTTTTACTATGGTTGCAAAGATAAAAAAATTTCTGTTTGTGACATGGCACCAGAGTTAAGTTAGGGTTTTTCAAAATGCTGACACGCTGAGCTCAAAAGGTTCGCCATCACTGGTCTAGATCCCCCACTTTTGAGCTCTATGCTCTGATGTAATTTTTGTTTTCCAGCACATACGTCTTTGTAGAGGCCCTGCTCTCTACTTTGTGACCCCTTTTCACACATCTCTATTGACAAAATCTCATTCAGTAAAACTCAAGCTTAATAGCACAAAAGCAGTCGCCATAAGAAACAAGCACTTTCTGAACAACAACCTTCTGTGATTGGCCCTGGGCCTCGTGATTCAAATTTCATTTTCACAACAATTATGCAAGGTTTTTATAAATAAGGAAATGGAATCTCAGACAAATAAGAAACTTGCTCAAAGACTGAGAATCCCACCCAAAATCTACGCCCTCCCCTGTAGCTCATGTCTGAAACCCCTCCTCACTGAAGTCTTCCTCGCCCCATCACCCCCAGGAGCCACCTATCAGCCCCTGCTCTGCACTGGCTCGTGCGTCCTGCACCGATTTAGGAATGCGCACACATGGCCTGATGGTCCTCTCCGTCACATGCCTCTCAGCCATGGGTAGCTCCAAAGGTCAGGAGTTACTCTGTAGGGCTTATAAAATCTTAAAATTCTTGAGCTGGAATGCACCCAGAGATAACCAGGCAGGGTTTCCTTCTACAGTGATCATTCAGCAATGGCTGTCTAAGCAGGTCCTAAGCCATGGATATAGCAACAAACAGAGCAGGGACAGTCTTTCATCTCCAGGAGGGAAGCTGACAATAAACAAGATAGAGTCAAATATATAGGATGGCAGGCATTGATCAGGATCGGCAGGCATATATCAGGCATTGATATTTAGAGGGGGGGAGGGAAGAGAGAGAGAGAGATCGTAGGTTGGCCCAGGGTGGCATCTCTGAAAGGGCTTCTCCCTCAAAGCCTGTCACTCACCACTTGCTTGTCCAGCTACAGAAAGGTCATTCCCTTAAAGGCGCTCATTCCATTTTTAACAAGCCGATTGTTCCGAAGCTCAACAGATCTTCTTCCAGGGACTTGTATCCTCCCTCCCAAGTTCTGCTTTCAGCTGGGGCACCCAGTATGCCTGACCCCACTCTCCTAGAAGGGCTGACCCACAGCCCTTCACCTGACTGAGGACAATTATGTTTCCTTCTAGTAAGTTTCCCCCAAACCCTTACATCCTGTTCTTTCAGCTGTTTCCTGAAAGACATGGTTGCAATACCTGTCACCCTGCTGGCTGCCCTCCTTACAGGGCACTGTCTCCTTTATCAAAGAACAGAACATTTTACTCAACAGTGGCTTGACTGGCACAGAATATTCCAGATTATTGCTTCCTGGATATGGACGCAGTACTATATATATATGTAAACATGTTTTAACCCTTCCTAAGCAGTGCTCAGTCCTCACTTCAGGGAGCCAGTCCAGAATCTTCAGAACCCAGAAGCCAGGGGAAATACTGGGGTCAGTGGAGGGGCAAGCCTTTCCTTCCGTGGGGACTCCTAGAAGAAGGCAAGAGAGGGAGCCCAGGTGAAGAGGCAGCATGAGGGACACCCTGCCCTTGACAGTGCGCAGGGGTCCTGGCAAGAGGGTACGGCACTGCGTCGGGAAGGGCACAGAAGCCAAAGAGCTTGCTGTAGTTTTAACTTCTCTACCTTACTTCATTTCTTATGAAAGAGATTAAACATCTTTTCGTATGTTTAAAAGCAACTTATATTTCTTTTATATATCCTTTGCAAAACTATCAATTAGTTAAGCTTCTCTTTTCCTTGTTGACTTATAGGAGATCTTTATAAGTTAAGGAAACTAACCCTTTGTATTATATGATACAACTACTTTTTTTCCAGTTTGTCATTTGTCCGTTCACTTTGCTTATATATATATATATATTTATTTCTATGTAGAAAAGTTTTTTTTTTTAAGTAATCAAATATATCAGTCTTTTCATTTTGGGCTTTTCACCTCCTCCTTATTCACATATATCATATGTAGAAAAGCCTTCTCCATTCTTATATTATAAAAATAATCTCCCATGTCATCTTCAATAATTTTTAATATTTCACTTCTTACATTTAAAGCTTTGATCCATCTGAAATTCATTCTTGTGTACCACTTATTGTTCATTTACTGTATGTGCCAGGCATGTTGTTCAGCATTTTACATAGATTACCTTATTTAGTAGCAATAATGATGGCAACCTCTGTTTTACCGATGAGCACATTGAAGCCCAGCAAGGCAAACTCAGCCAAGATCATACATCCAGCAAGTGTCAGAGTGGAAACCAAGTCAGCCCGAGTTCACTTTGTATACCCTTCACTCTAGTATTTATAAGAGAGGGATCCAATGTTTGGAAATCCCCGACTTAGCTACCATGTGTTTCAGGAAAGACTGTTGTTGAGTGTGTGATGAGTCCTGCCCATGCCGTGAGGCCTGAAGAACTAGATGGCGCATTGAGGTGGGGCAACTAGATGTCAGTTCACCAAAGCCACTCTCCAGCTCGGGGACTGACTCATACCTCTGCCTGGAATCTGAGGATCCGAATTCTTCTCTTGCCAAATGATGGGCGAGGAGATGAAGTTACACCAGAGTAGACAGGGTTGTGACTATTAAATCCTTGAATATAAGAGTCTCGAACTTCCCTTGTCATGGGACAGCATAGATCCCAAAGTTTGGATGGGGTTCAACATGCAAGTAGAATATAATTGCTGAATTTTTTTTTTTCTTAGATACATATCTTCTCACATTTAACATTTCTGAAATTAGGATGCTTGTGCTAATTAATGGTGCTTTATAATTGCTGTTGGCCATTTGACAGATGAGATGCAGCAGTGGCTCTCTGCACATGTGCCAACTTGCTTTATATTTCTGATGGCACAATGGACAATGGCAACCCATCAATGTTTCATTCAGCAAATAATCTGAGGACCATTTCAGGAGGTAATATAATCTTGGCTGTGTTCTGAAACCCTCTTTGACACCAGAAAAAGTACGAAGTGACCTGCACTGGAACTTGTAGATGGGGGGAGGGGAAATGAGTCACGGGCTTAGAAGAAAATTGTTGAAAGAACTGTTTAAAGAAATAATTGCATAACTGACATTCCTGGAGGATGATTGTGTTTGGAAAAACAGAACATGTATACCCAGTTCTGAAGTGAAACACATTTTATAAGACTGAACTCTGAATAAGAAGTTTGGGGAAATACTTTAATCTATTATTTCTCTTATATTATCAGCATTTCTTGGAGGAGGCAGAGCTTGTGAACATGCACATCCCAGCCTTCTCTCTGAGACTGAGGCTTCGTAAATTTGAGACGGGGCCCGGGAATACACATGTTAACCCACACGCTAGGTGATTCTGTTACCACCCTGTGAGAAACAGCGAAAACAATGGGAAATGATTTGGTAATTATTTTTTTTCCTTATTTTTTTTTCCTTTATTCTTTTTTTTTTATTTTTGCTTAAAGTATTACAAAGGGTATTACATATGTGTCCTTTCCCCCCCCCCCGCCCTTGACAGTCTTTTTTTTTTTTTTTTCCTTATAATCTGTTAGCGTTGCACATCTCTCCCAAGAAATGTACCCTAGTCCTACTTGATGGGTCTTTTTGGTCATCCAAACATAGCTTGTAAAAAGCCCTTGTGTTGAGCATTTCACAGACCTCAGACCTTCCCGACACTACTCACATGCTTATGCCTTTAAAAATAATTGCTCTTGATTATGGGCCATTCCTGTCCTTGTTAGTGTGTGTGAGCCCTGCCATGGCTCCTTCCGATGCCCACGCATGCCCTGTGGCATTCAGAGAGGATTCATTAATAACGAAATGAAGACTGGGTGACAGAGAGAAGAGCTATATATATGGGCTACTTCATAGGATGCCTTTAAGAAATGACAAACAAAAAGCCTGCATGTAACACACCACTTGGCATGTAATAGGCTTTCAATAAATCTTTGTTGCACCTAGCCCAGGATAACGAATATTTGACAGGCCACCACACTGCCTCTCCTGTGTTTCTTCATCACATGACTTTCCACCAAGTCAACCAGAATTGGCTTGCAAAATGGAACTTATTTGCCAGTTCTAAACAAAACGAAAACCCTTTCCTCCTACAACTCAGTTGTTAACTCCACTTGTTAAGAAAAAAATGACAAATATACACTAATACTTAAAAAGTCAAGTCGGTATGATCAATACCAAGGGAAAAATACAGGGAGTTACACTAGGGATATGAAGTAGCCAGCATTTCACAATAAGCAGGTGTCTGGGTCTAGAATGGTACTAACAATAGAATAATGAAAATGACACTAAATCCCATCATCTCATCTCCTGGGATTAGCAAAGTCTGTAGCCTTTCAGATAATGATCCCAATACCACAGAAACAGGGCCCCCAGTTCAGCTGGATCCAGAATTGATGGGCAAGTTGAGAGTCCTGCCTTCTAACTCATATCAGGAGGCAGGGATGGTATTATTCGACCTGAAAAGGAGATAAGTAAAAGCAGGGCTCTCGGGGGAGCATTTTTCCCCTCCTGATCCCTTTACCGCTCCTTCCCCATGCACCCTTGGGACCCGATCCTTATCTATCACTTCATGATCCTGACATGTCTATTTGCGCTGATAAAGTTCTCTTTCGTGTATCTGCATAAGCTGTCTGAAGTAGGCAGCTCTGAAGTAAAGCCAGACCCTTCTGACTCTTTCAAACACGGCCAAGCTAGTTGTTATGAAGTATGGTAGCAACCATCCCAGGTAGAAACTGTAGTTAACTCTAACCCTGCTGTTTAGCTTATGTACCTATTTGCTTTGTTTAACAATGGACAGGTTATTTTGATTTTCTGAATTGTATAAATCATCCCATTCGATTAAATGCCTTATTGATTGTAATGTGGATATCCCATGGGTTGTGGTCATACTGGTCTTAGAAAGCACATTTTCCTTTACCTGGGAAGGACAGCACAGTTAACCCAAGGTCAGAGGGCTCTAGACCCAACACTGTAATTTAGATAGCATGCCTAAGTTTAACCCAAGTTCCTCATTCCAGACCCAAGGGCTCTAGATAATGTGTTTCTGCCAATTCAGCGATCCGGAGACCCAAAACTGTAATTTAGATAACATGCTGCTTTTGCTTCTGTAAACTGCTTTTTTGCAAACCAGGTTCCTCATTTCAAACCTTGAGATGTAATCAATACCTTTGTGATCTTTGCCTATATAAGTCTGGCTTTGCCACCATCTTATCACTATGAGATTTGGGAATGGCCCCCTCATAGTCCCGGATTGCAATAAATGTGACTCTTTAATTCGACTTCTTGAGGCATCCTTCTGTGATTCGTGGGGTACGTTACAACAGTTATCTCCTAAGTTCCTATTTTAACTCCTACTAGACTGAAAGTTAGAAGACCTAAAGGTATATTTAAGGCATTTATAAGCTCTCAATTTTCTGGAGTCAGTCTCAAAGGGAAATTGAGTGTTAGAGGCTATAGTATAGAAATGTGTATTATTTGGACCCTGCTAGTGAGTGAGATTCTCTAAATCAGAATTTTTTTTTTTTTTTTACCATACATTAATGTTTAATTTTACTTATAAATATAGGAAATGGATTAAAGGCATCACATACCTCTCTTGCCTTAGAAACAGCCTCGCTGGTTTGAAGCTGCCACAAGAGCAGCACCGAGAGCACAGCTGTTTGTCCTCTGAGCTGCAATGTGTTGGGCTAAGTGTCTCCAATGTGCCTCTTCTTGAGTTTTTAGGCAGATTTTTACCGAGTCCTGTCTACTGTCTCCTAGTGGAGACACCACCCCTGGCTCTTACAATGAACCCGCCTTTCAACATGCCTGTCTTCTTTCTAAAGGTTTATGGGCTAGAAACCAGAGAATGAGGTTTCTTTGAATTGTGTATGAAATAATAAGCTCTCAATGAGGCCTTGGGGACTTTCTGATGAATAAAGTACATTAAATTAGACGAGGAACCTTTTGCCATCTAATTAGACTATGTAGAGTCATTTTACACTTAACTCTTGGATTCTTGGGTAGTTGAGTTTGTTGGAAAAGTCACTTCTGGATAATGTGCTGCAATTTTTTAAAAAATATATATTTTATTGATTTTTTTACAGAGAGAGGGAGAGGGATAGAGAGTTAGAAACATCAGTGAGAGAGAAACATTGATCAGCTGCCTCCTGCACACCCCCTACTGGAGATGTGCCTGCAACCAAGGTACATGCCCTTGACCGGAATCGAACCTGCGACCCTTCAGTCGCAGGCCGACGCTCTATCAGCTGAGCCAAACCAGTCAGGATATGTGCTGCAATTTTAACATAATTAATGTTAACGTAAAAAAACCATTGAAACCTGTAAAGAATTTTTGTGATTTTATTTGAGCCAACCTGTCGACATATGCCGGGAAGCAGAACCTTAACGAATTGAGATAGTGCTCCGGAGAATGGCAGGGTTACATCCGTATTTATACATGAAATTCATTGGTGACAGATTTAAGGAGGTGGGATTAAGCGAAGCAGGGAAACCTCTGGGATAGGATAAAAAGTAAAATGATGGACACAGGCTTAGGTGGGTGCAGGAACAATTAACAAGGAATCTGCAGCATCTGTCCTGGGCTCAGCACACCTGGCTGTGCCCCAGGGGCTTCATAAAAAGGGAAGTCACAAGTTACCCAGACATCCCAAGGACATGTTATCATAGATGCAAAAAGACAGATAGGCTCAGTTATGGTAAAGGTTGACCTTATCAGTGAAGATATCGGCTTAGGACGTAACTGCCCACCATAACTGCTTTTAGTTAAGGTTTAATTTCAGACCATCCTTTGTGGTTACTTTAGGTCTCCAAGTCTGCAAAACTGCCATGCAGGCCTCTCCTGAGCTTGTCAGGTCAGCCTGCGGCCCCTTTTCGTCCACGTTAAGTAGTGGTTAGAAAATTAAAATGTTTTGGAAAACATTTCCTAGAAAAATTCAGATATATTCCTGAAAAGGTTTTCAATTTTTTTGTAATATATTCAAGGGAGCCTTGCAATAGTCCTTTTCCTTTAAAAACATGTGCTTGCTTTTCATATGATAACTTGCTCAGAGCAAACAGGTCATGTTGGTTTTTTAGTTTCTAAGTGTGCAGTTTGACCGAACCTAGGAAGATCCTCCATTTCTAGGAAGAAGGCAGGATAGGGATCAGTCCAACCTCTCGCTAGAAACAACCAAAAATGCTGGCTGACAATTTTTTTGACGTCTTAACAGCATCGAAGAGCTGTCAAGATAGTAAGAAACGAAAGTCCAAAATCAAAGGAAAACAAGACCCCCTTTAGTGGCATCCTACAGCTGTTTTTGAACTAAGGACATTTGCCAATTTGGGCAAACTTGACTTTTGGTTCTGAGGGCTTCTCAGGACAGGGGGACAGAATTAAAGCCCAGGGCACACCCCTCCCATCACTAATAAGGGTCAAACCCTCAGGGCAAGGGTGAGACAAAGTAAATGTGCCTCTACCCTCAGGCCCAGGAGACCACAGGAAACGTTGCCATTATAATGCGCAGAGCAGGAGAGGGGGAAATGGTAGGGAACTGCTCTAAAAAGTTACCCCTGCGAATTGGTACTTTCACAGCTTCCAAATCTACGGTATATTGCTTTGGTGATCAAATAAATAAATAACATTAACAAAACTATAAAACCATAAAAACCTGTCAAGTTGTGAATTTAGTTTAAAGTAAAGGGAAGTTCTTTCTGGAGGAAATTAGTGTCATCCTGGGCTTCAAAGAATTCCCCTAAAGAAAATTTCAACAACAATGAGCAGCTGAGCTCTCTCTCCAGGGAGCTTGCCTGTGCCTTTCCCCGCCCACTCTTCTCCCCCGAGGCACATTACCTTTACCTTCTCTCCCCTAAGCTACAAGGGCCCTTCTTTTGCCTCTGAAACTTGTTTCCTGGGCCCATTTCTTCTACAGCTCACTTCTTCTATCTCTGCGGCTTTCTAAATAAATTTTCTCTTATAGTTTGAAAACAAGAACAATGAGCAGCATACAGTAAAAACAAAAAACTAAGCCTACGATGACATAAACCATCAAGAATGAGAACTAGAAAAAAGAGACCTCCAAAGACTTCAGGTTTTGAAATTATCAGACAGAGTGTATAAAAGCAACTATGCTTACTTAGAAAATATATGTGCATAAAAGGAAATGACCTAGCAAGTTTGAAAAAGAACCAAATAGAATGTCTCAAAATAAAAAATACAGTAACCAAAATTTAAAACTCAATAGACATGTTTAAGCAGTTTAGACACAACTAAAGAGAGAATTGAGAACTAAAATACAGACCAGAATAAGTTCTTCAGCATATAACACAGCAAATATAAAAGAGAGGCTAAGAGATATGGAAAACAATGAAAATATCTAGCATTCATTTAATCAGACTCTCAGAAGGAGAGAAGAGAAGGGCTTGGATAAAGATAATATTTGAAGAGACAATGACTACGAATTTTCAGAACTGATCATCTTATTTATTAAAAACAGGTCTTCACTTTTACACTGTATGTTTATATGCTGTTTGAATTTTTTTTAAATATATTTTTATTGATTTTTAGAGAGGAAGGGAGAGGGAGAGAAAAATAGAAACATCAGTGATGAGAGAGAATTATCCTGACCTCCTGGTTCATAGGTCGACACTCAACCTGAGCCACGCCGGCCAGGTTACCTACCACCTCTGTTTTAATTTCATTTATCCATCCCCCCACCCTGCCCAAATAATGTTTACGGAGCACTTGCCTTGTACCAGGTCCTTTGCTATGAATGAATAAAGGGGACAGATTCAAGAGACATTCAGGAGGTAGAGCTGAATGGACTTGGTAACCCGTTGATTCAGGGTTGAGGTAATTACCAGAGTTTTAGCACCTGCTGATAATGATGGCGGATAATAATAGCATTGGCCAAGTTGGAGGAGACCAATAGAGCAGGTTGTGAGGTAAAGATATTGGGAATTTTATTTTGATTTACTGAATTTGAGGTGCCTCTGGTACATCTAGGGGGAGATTTCTAATGAGGAGATAGAAATTTGGTTCTGAAACTCAGAAGAGAAGTGAGATGTGGACCTGGGGATTGTGGAAGCCATAAAAATATAAATGGAGGTTGAAGCCAGAGGAGTGTGTGGGATGGTCCAATCGATGAATATGTTGACGTATGGTAGCAATCATCTCAGGCAGAAACTATAGTTTAACTCTCACCCTGTTGTTTGGCTTAACAATAGAAAAGTTATTTTGATTTTCTGGATTGTATAAATCATCCCATTCGATTGAATGACTACCCTATTGATTGTAATGTGAAATCCCGTTTGTAGTGGTCATACTGGTCCTAGAAAGCACATGTTCCTTTACCTGGAAAGGACAGCACAGTTATCCCAAGGTCAGAGGGCTCCAGACCCAAAGCTGTAATTCAGATAACATGCCTAAGTTTAACCCAGGTTCCTCATTCCAGACCCGAGGGCTCTAGATAATGTGTTTCTGCCAATTCAGCGATCCGGAGACCCAAAACTGTAATTTAGATAACATGCTGCTTTTGCTTCTGTAAACTGCTTTTTTGCGAACCAGGTTCCTCATTCCAAACCCTGGGATGTAACCAATACCTTTGTGATTTTTGCCTATATAAGTCTGGCTTTGCCATCATCTTATCACTATGAGATTTGGGAATGACCCCTCATAGTCCCGGATTGCAATAAATGTGACTCTTTAATTCAACTTCTTGAGGCGTCCTTCTGTGATTCACAGGATACGTTACAACAATGTTTGTTGAATCTACTTGAAAGGAATGAGTAGTATGCTCACCAAAGTGCCATTTTCCTTAGCATATATTTTGTGCCTACATTAAAAATGTTTCCATAAAATATCTTCCTTTATCCAAAATCATATTGATCTCAGAGTAACCATTAATGACTTGAGTCCATGTAATAGCTTCAATTTTACCAAAGTCATTTAAGAATGAGAGACATGTGGAAAATTTATTAGAGTATTCTGACAAGCAAATCTTGTACCTGGATACCCATTAAGTAAAAAGTTTGCAGCAAATATTTAATGCAATGGCAAGAGTGCTGATGATGTCAAAACATACTCTGCTCAGATAGAAATTCAGTAAGAAACTTATTAAAATTATCAGCATAAATAAAAAATTTCTGATGTTTAAATTTTTTAAAATATTTTTTTATTGGTTTTAGAGATGAAGGGAGAGGGAGAGAGAGATAGAAACATCAATGATGAGAGAGAATCACTGATCGGCTGCCTCCTGCACACCCCCCACTGGGGACCGAGCCCACAACCCAGGCATGTGCCCTTGACCAGAATAGTATCTGGGACCCTTCAGTCCACAGGCTGATGCTCTATCCACTGAGCCAAACCCGCTAGAGCTGATGTTTAAATTTTTTATCTAATATTGTGATTTTCAAAACATATCTTGGAGGTTTAAGACCCTTTGAAGCTAGAATTATAGAATTTTTAGCCCTGGAAGAAGACTTAGAGGTAATTTAATGTAAACCTTTACATTTTCAATGAAAGACTAAAGAGAGAATGCCATGCCATAGCCACTCAACCTGGAAGAAGTGCCCAGGATTCTCGATCCCTAGAGCATTCTTTTCTCTTCACATGCTTCCACCAATCTTGCTGAAGTTTCAGGATAAAAATGACTGAAACTTCAGCTGTCCAAATGAAAGCTTTTAATTCACTCATGAATTTAATGCATATCTGTGTCACTTGGAGCTAGATAAGAATAAAAAGCCAAGTCTGATTAACATTCTTCCTTTGCTTCCTTCTGTCTCAGGCTTCTTGGCAAAATGCATTATCCATGTCCCACAAGGACGGTCGTGGGGGATAGGACAATGACAGGACTTTGATCTCAGGTAGTGATGCCAGATTTAGCAAATAAAAATAAGACGATGCCCAGTTAAATTTGAATTTCAGATAAATAATGAATAATTTTTTTAGCATAGGTATGTCCCATATAATATTTAGGACATAGTTTCCAAAAAAAAAAAAATTCATTGTTTATCTGCAATTAAAATTTAATTGGGAGTCATGTATTTTATCTGGTGACCTTAATCTTAAAGTCAAGAACACAGACTTTCATGCACTTAGATATGAATGAGGCAGATGAAGTTAGACCCACTACAGATAGCTGATGTTTTACAAAATTGCAAATTTCAAGTCATCGTACAACCTTTAGCTAGATTCCCCAAGAAAAAGACACAGCTCAAATAAATAAAATCAGAAATGAAAGAGAAGTTACAGCTGATAAACAGAAGTACAAAGGACCATGAAAGACTACCATAATCAAACACACACCAACAACTTGGACAACCCAAAAGAAATGGATACATTCCTAAAACATACACTCTTCCAAGATTGAACCATGAAGTAATAGAAAATCTAAATAGATCAATTACTAGCAGGGAGATTGAACCAGTAACTAAAAACCTCCCCAAAAAGCAAAAGTCCAGGACCAGACAGCTTCACTGGTGAATGCTACCAAACACTTAAAGAACATTTAATACATATCCTCCTCAAACTCTTCCAAAAACCTGAAGAGGTGAGAACCCTTCCAAACTCATTTTACGAGGCCAATATTATCCTGATATCCAAACCAGACAATAACACACACACACACACACACACATTACAGGCCAATATCCTTGATGAACATAGAGTCAAAAATCTTCAACAAAACTAATATAATGTTATATGCCAATATTAACTCAATAAACTATTCTTCAAATCATCCTAGGATCTGCTACTGTTTTGGCAGAAGTGAAGGCGGTGTCCTGCCGTGCCATTGCCATCCCCACTCCGTGTAGTATAATGTGACACTGATACTCCACGAGATGAGCAGGAATGGTGGTGAAGGGGGTGGGAGGTACGGACACAGTCTCCATCACTGCGTTCTTAAAGCAGCCGTGCCCTCTCCTGTGTTCTTAATAGTGTAGACCAATTTTGCAGGCACAGAATCAAAATTCATTATGTAATCAGTGATTACAAAACCAAAGCTAAAATGCAGAACAATACAATGTTTCATTTCAGAAAACCATGAAAAAGAAGCCTTCTGCAAGACAGTGTCTCGCTCTCACGTCCAAGGCGATGGCCTGCATGTAAGCCTCATTAACGTCTCACCAGGCAGCGAGGAGACGTGTCACAAAACCAGGGCTGATAAGGGCCATGAAGTGCCAGCTGTGGTCACATGGCCAGTGGCAGCAAAATGTCATAATAACACTAATTCTATGAGTAAATTTCAAGTTCAGCCACAGTGGCCATACAGCAGTGCCAAAACCAGGCTGAGTCTAGGTATGACATGGCCTCCCCCACGTGGCTAGGTGTCCTCGGTTGGAAGTGGTGGGAGTGAGGGCAGCAGTGGCAGTGGGAGTCAAAACCTGGATTCAGGGAGCGAATGAGCTTTACTGACGTCTGTGTATTCACAAGTCACCCTGTGATCCCGACCTGACGTCGTGCGTGTCTGATTCTTTGAATCACACGTAGGGTCCTAAACGCAGCCCAGGTGAGAAGAACCCAGGCTTCCCTCCTGCCACTGTGGGCTTCTCAGAGAGAGAGAGCCCTTCTGCTTGGCCTCTTGGCCTCTTGGCCTCTTGGCCTCTTTTGCCAGAAATATAAGGTGTTAAGCTTCCCTCTTGGGAGCCCTGGTAGGGCTACATCATGTAGGGAGCCCTACATCATGTAGGGCAAGGCAGAGCTGTATCTGGCAGTCACTCAGCATAATGGTGTGCACCTGTGTCTGTCTGCTTGTCCCTTGTTGAGCGCCTTCTGTGTACCAGGCCCCATGCAGCATGCACATCGCCACGATGGCAGAACTTTCAGGTAAGAAACTGAGAGCTAGTCATTCCCACCAGGGAGGGTGGAGCTAGGACTGAGGCCTCTCTGGCTCCAAAGTTGAGGCCTCTTCCAGCAGGCCACCCCACCTTCAGGTGGGAGTCTATCCACCTTCAGACCTTTCATTCCCCATCCTTGTGATGCTGTACGTTCAGAACAATTTTCTCAGCTTTAGTCTCTGGGTTTCAACTCCACAGTGCCAGCAGCAACATGGTGCAGAGCCTTCCCACCAGGACTGGACGGGGGAGTAGGAGCTGCGAAGTTTGACAAGAGCCAAGGTGACAAGAGCACCATGAAATGCCAGCCGTGTGCCAGCATATTAGCAGAGTCCGGTCACACGGTGAATGCCCAGGTGACCAAAGCAAGAGCAGAACTACTCCTGTCGATGTGAGAAGGTCCAAGCCTGTAGAGAATTGTTCGAAGAGTTTATTTGAGCCAAACTGACAACATATACCGGGGAGCAAGGTCTCAGGTGCTACAGAGACAAACAGCTTTGTCGTTTCTTGGATGCATTTGAAATGAAGGAGGGGATGTAAGGAGTATTACCTGAAGGTGGGAGAGCAAGGCAGGCGTTGGATTACAGGGTAAGGAGGGCTCTGAGAAAAAGGCACTCAAAGGAGTGTTACTCCAGATGCATGGAAAGAATGGACGGGGCCTGCTATCGACCTGGGGTGTGACTACGCACAAGACCCGCCTACTTAGGAATTTACGACCCTGTGATGGCCCTGTGAGGTTACTTCCTATAGAACCCCCTTTTCGTCCGCACTCCTAATTCAAGTGTTTTTAGTTACGAATTCTAGTTTGAGTTTCCTGAGCATTTACAGAGTCCCAGGAATTGTTGCAAGCACCACACACACTTTATCTGCCTGAGTGCTCCCAGCAACCCCAAAGGCACAGGTCCCGGATCCCTCACTAGATTTCACCCAGGCCCTGGTAGGCTTCAGAATGGTCCTCAATTCTGAAACAGTTCTGTGCACATACTGCTTTATTCAGAATTGCCAGTCCAGGATTATGGATCTGGAATGTTGTTATTCCCATTGTACAGATGAGAAACTGAGGTTTAGAGATATTAAGAACCTAGCCAAGGTCCAACTGACCAGAATGTAGACCTAATTTGATTTCGTTCATACCATTAGATGCTTTAACTCCTGCTGTCACTCCAAACCTCCACTGGCAGGAGGTAAAAATACATCGATCTAGTCGATTTCCATGGAAAACCATTTACTGCTGACATTCAAATACATTTACACTGGATGTGATTAATAGCCTTTCTTATAAACTGAAGGCTAGAGAAGTTTGTCAAAACCCCAGTCATGTTGGGGAGGGGAGGTGAAGGGCGTATGGCTTTCTCCTCACGAAGCAAAGACACTGTACTTTTCTGTTCTTCCCAACTCCTGCTTTCTTCTGTGGTCCCACTTCTGCTCCAATGGATCGGCGGCCTCTGCTTTCTGCTCACGTGGGCTCAGGAGCTGTTGGCGTCTCCCACGCCAGCTTCTCCCGGGCCTGCTGTGCTTTCTAGCCTCCTCCTCTTTCCTCAGTCCAGTCCCTTCTTGCCACGCCATCGGCCCCACCGTTCAAGGTTCTCACCAACCCTGTCACCCACTGATACCCTTATGTGACCCCAGCGCAAGAGCCGCCTGCTGACCGAATTGCAAGAAACAGGATCATTGCACCTGAACATCCTCGGTCTCATTCTAGAACTTAGAAGTCTGTCATTCCAGCTGAGGTCAAAGAGCCTGATTCAGGGGATTGTAGAGGACGGAAGTGAGGTGTGCCTGTTAGTGTGTGTGTGTTCCTGTGTGTGTGTGTGTGTGTGTGTGTGTGTGTGTGTGTGTGTGTGTGTGATTGCTGCTTCACCACAGCTCCTGCCTCCTCCCAGTCACCAAGAATGTGAATACCTGGCCAGCTACTCAGCAGGACATCAGATTCCAGGGATCTGAGCAGAAAAACAGGAGCGAGTGACTTCTGGCCCTGGAATCTCTGCCATTTCAGCTGGGGCTGGGCCTTGACTAAATTATCGTCACTGGCCACCCACTCTGGGTAATGAGGTGTGAGGTTGTGAGGAATTGACATGCACTTGGTTGAGTTGGTCTTTATATTTTTTCAATTAAGTATATTGTCCTTTGGATATATTTGAAGCATATCAGACTTCGGTGGGCAGAGCAATTGCTGGTATTTGTTTAGGTTATTTGGAGTCTAGGCCTGGGGGAGTAAAAAAAAAAAAAAAAAAAAAAGGCAACCCAGAAAACTGAATAGAAAGTGGATCTGTCCCGTTTTAAAACTTTGTTTTTCCTCAGAGGTCTCTCTGCTTGTGAAATCCCGTTACCCCTGATGTTCTTATGAAAGATACTCTTTTGTTCTTCAAGTTATGAGAAAACAACGCATGGAGAGTGACGGGACGCCACTGATTTTCATTAAGGGCTGATGAATACTCGGGCCAAATCTCTTAGAGATCAAAGGAGAATAATGCATTTAAACTCAAAGTTCTTTTTTTTCTTCAAAAGGACAGACCTCAGTGAAAACATGTATTTCCTAACCCAATAAAGAAATCTGACAATCTGTCCTACTAGCTAATTTACTAAATTTCATGTTTGTTTAAATCACAGAGGCTGTGGCGAGTCTTGCCCTCCTGGTATTTTTTAGAACTCAAGCCAGTGAAATACCAACAAGGGGCTCGTGGGCATGTTTGCTCCCGACAGGGAAGCAGCCCCTCATTTCTTCTTCATGTTCCGAGGTGACTGCGTATCCCCACACTCACACCTGCCCTCACTCACACCTCCCTCAGCACCTCTCTTCCTCACCTTTGATTCCAGCTCATGTTTTCTGCCCTTGACATTGCAGACTTGGTGACTCATGGTTTTCATTCTCAGTTTCCCTGTTTTCTTACTCTGGACACCGTCACTCTGTGCTTATCCATTGTGATGCCTTGGCTGCTCACCAAGGACCTGGAGACCCCCATGTATACCAGCCCCGCTGAGCTCCGGAAGTGAGGACTCAACTGCCTTCTCTTGCCTTCTCTATTGGAATATTCCACAGGCACCTCAAACTCAACATGTCCCAAGTGCACTTATTATCCACATCCACCCTTCTTCCTGCCATCACTGCCACCCCCCTCCTCCTCTTCCTCAGACCGATTCATTCTTCAAGCTCCATTGATGAGCCTACCATTTACCCACCTTCCCAGCCAGTCATACCCAGGTCACCCTCTGTGACTTCATCTCTCCAGGACAGTCAGGCATGCTGTTCTGTCAACTCTGCTTCCCATTCAGCGTGGGGAACCCTTCCTCTTCTCCACCCCACCACCACTGTGTTAGTGTGGGTCCTCTTCCTTTCTCACCTGCATTAACTCCTTCAGCCCTGGGTTAGCCTCCCTCCCATCCACACTAACCCTCACACCCAACCAGCCCTCGCACTGTGCTCTGCGCTGGAGCTAGCTTTCTCAAATGCAAATCTGATGTCTTCACGTCCCTAAAACTCTTCAAGTGTTCCCCTTCATGTACAACAGAAACTCCTGCCCCCTTAGTGCTCTATTCAAGCCCCACTCCCCAACCCCATCCCCATCTCCACCCATATTCTGGTCCCACTGTCTACCTTTTCTCTTGCCATGTTTTACCTTACATGTTTAAATAATCTGATCCTTGAACATAGCATGTAGCTTTCAATCTTTGGGCCTCCATACATGAAATTCCTTCTATCTAGGAGAGTCTTTACCCTCCTCCACCTACAAGGCACCTACAGGGTTATTCATGTCAACAAACATTAATCAAGGGTCTACTATGTCCCTTAAGACTGCGCTAGATAGTGGAGACAAAAATGAGAAGGCATGGTTCTTTCCCTCACCATCCAATTGAGACATAACTTCTTGAAGCTCCCTTTAAACATCCCCTCCACATCTCCACCACTCAAGCATAATAGACCATTTTTTTCTTTCTACTTTGTACATATTTTTTATTGCACTTACATGATATGACTTTGTTAACCAATGCCCATAATTTTGGAGAGGAAGTGAGTAATTTAAGGACGATGTGGATCTTGATGTCTGTGTGGTAGGCAGACTTCTAAAATGGTCTCCCAAGATTCCTGTCCCTTGGTGTGCATGCCCTCCTTGTGAATGCAGGCAGGACTTGTGAATATGATGGGATTTTACTCCAATGAATAGGGCGAGATTTGAAGCAGCACAGATGATCTCCTACTGGCCATGAAGTAAAACTGTGGTGCTGTGGAGAGAGCCACAGGGCAGGGAGCGGTGGGTGCCTCTAGGAGCCGAGGGCCTCAGCCTTACAGCAGTAACAGAATCTTACAACAATAACAACATGGGAACTTGGAAGAGGACCCCAGACCTCATATGCAATCCTGGCTGACGTCTTGATTTTAGCCTCATGAGACGCTGAGCAGAGAGCCCAGCTAAACTATGCCCAAACTTCTGACCTAAAGAGACTGTGAAACAATAAATGGGTATTGTTTTAAGCCACTAAGTGTGTGGTAATTTGTTATGCAGCAAGAAAAAACAAATGTAATCTGATAGGCAGATGCTTTCTGGTTACTACCCATGTGATATTGGACTTAACCCCTCTAAGCCTCATCTTCCTCAATCATAAAATGGGCACAGTAATACCTACCTGATGGCATATGTGCGAGGGTTAAATGTGCTGGAAACACTGTGGTACCCCCCAAAAGCTCAGATTCTTGAAGGTAGGGGCCATGTCTCTCCCATGTCTTTGACACCTGCCAACATGCCTGCACATGGACGGTGTTTAATGCATTTCAGTTGAATAAATGAACAGTGCGTAGACTCTTTAGAGAGCAAGCATAAACCTAAGCCCTTCCTTCTGGATTTTTTTTTCTCCTAATTTAGTGCTGACACAGTCCTCGTTCATGCCTATGTGCAATTCGGAACTATCTATAGGATGGTTGCCTTCTAGTTGCAAATTCTATGATGCTGATGAATCTTGAGATAAGGTCCTGGAATAACAATCTGAAAGTTACAAAACCATTAGCATTCTGCGAAAGTAGTTCAAAGGAGGTATTTGTTAATAAGCTGTTCTCCTCTCTCAAGCCTCTCTCCTGAGCCAGTCACTATCCCCACCACAATCAAGCATTAATATCCAGATGTCTGCGTTGGGGATTGATAGATAGTATTCATATCGTGCTTTGCTAGCTGTCAGCGTAAAATATTTTTTGATCAAGTGATAAAGACAAATGTGAGTTTCTTACTTGAATATTAACATATTAACTCAATCAACCATTTTAAATTCCAAGTACTAAGAGGGGTATTATGACCTCAAAGAAATAAAATACTTAACAGGGAATGACATTTTTTAAAAATTAAATCTTTATTATTCAGATTATTACAGTTGTTCCTCTTTTTTTCCCCCCATAGCTCCCCTCTACCCGGTTCCCACCCCACCCTCTGCCCTTAACCGCCCCCCCCCAACCCCCTCCACTATCCTCATCCATGGGTGTACGATTTCTTTCCAATGACATTTTATTTTATGTTTGTTTGTTTTTTAATCCTCACCTGAGAATATTCTTACTGATTTTAGAGAGAGGGGAAGGAAGAGAGAAACATGGATATGAGAGAGAAACATCGATCGGTTGACTTCCATATGTGCCCCGACTGGGGATCGAACCCACAACCTAGGTATGTGCCCTGACCAGGAATGGAACCCACAACCTTTTGGTGTACAGGACAATGTTCCAACCAACTGAGCCATTCAGCTAGGGCTATTTATGTTTTGCTCTGAAATGGCATGAGAAATTTGGTCACTAATTTTTGGCCAAGGGAGGCAATAAAGGATCCTGCTATGACTATTGCTGTCGTTTATACAAGAATATATATATATATATATATATATATATATATATATATATATATATATTACATATTTAATTACAAATATGATCATAAATATTGACTTACCACTGGGATGTTTGGCAACTGTGTTTTGACTAAGATCCCAGGGGGTGCCGCTTGATTACTATCTAGGGATCTAATACAATTTTTGTTTGTTTTTAATCTATTTCTTTATTGATTTAAGAGAGAAAGGGAGGGAGAGAGGGGGAGAGAGAGAGAGAGAGAGAGAGAGAGAGAGAGAGAGAGAGAGAGAAACAACAATGATGAGAGAGAATCACTGATCGGCTGCCTCCTGCACGGCCTCTACTGGGGCATCAAGCCCGAAACCCAGGCCTTTCGCCAGAATCGAACCTGGGACCCTTCAGTCCGTAGGCCAACGCTTTATCCACGGAGCCAAACTGGCCAGGACAAAATGTTTAACCTCAGAGCTACGTTTCAGCATCAAGGGATGTCCCTGGCTAATGTCACGTAAGAAGAGGAAACAGTAAAACGCCTTATTAAAAAAGTAGCCTTGGGTGCAGGGCCAGGGGAGTCTTGTGTGCACAGCACTGTCTCTGAGCCATAATCTTACATGATACTTCTTACCTCAGTGCAGAGGACTGTGTTCCTTCCCCAAGAATCCTCCGAAAACCGTACCATCAGAGCTACAGTGTGTGCAGAATGAGATCCAGAAAGGGTGACTAGTTGAGTGTGTGTGTGTGTGTGTGTGTGTGTGTGAGTGAGTGAGTGAAGGAGTGTAGGTTAAGAATTTACCAACTCTTCCGACACGCCCCTGCTCCCACCAAACACATGCCTGGCTCACTCTGGCTGTTCTGGGGCGGAGCTGGGGTGACAGGGTTTTGCTGTGATTAGAAGGATTGTACAGGAGGAAAGGCCCTATGTCAGTGAACATGGCACAGCCTGGTTTCCTATAAGGGAGAGAGACTGATGGGCCTGTGGAGGTAGTAGAGAGAGAGAGGTGTTTGTGATCATCAAGGGAAAGAAGGGAGAGGCTGAGTGGTCTTAGATCCCTAAAGATTTAGGGGCCTCTGATAGGCTGCAAAACCCATTCTTCCCCAGGGGTAACCACGGCCAGACCAGACCAGGAGACTGTAGCCCTCCACTGTCTATTGTTCCAACCACTTGATCAGAAACCAGACCCAGGCAAAACAGCAGGTCCTGGGATATCCTTGGTTTGTGAAAGGTGTACCCTTCCCCCTTCACAAAGGGAGCAGAAAAGGCCCATGCCCCAGGCTCTGGGAACTGAGTCACTCCTAGAGTGCTTTACTGTCCCAAAGAGCCTTCGTAAGCCTGGGCTCATGGAGTTAGCACAATAACCCCATTAGACAGAAATTGTATTCTTGCTGTGATTACTGTGCTATAGAGGAGAATACTAAGTCTTAACAAAATTGAAGAGTTTCACCGGGATGACACAGCCAGAAAATAGTAAAGACGACCCCTCCCTCGGGTGTCGACAGCTCGATCATCTTCTAATCCTGCGCTCTGTGTGTCTGATGTCCTGGGGTTGGAAAAAGAAGCCAGAGCAGGGACCATCACCATTCCCAGGCATGGATCTCGAGAACCTCCTCCTCATCACACCTGTGGGACGAGAAATACCCAACTCCCGCTGGGGAATGCTTAATTCCAGCCTCCTCCAGTCCTCCTGTCCTACCTGCTATGAGGAGAGTGCTGAAAAGCATTTGTCAAGTTCACAGTCCAGAGGCACAGGCTCACTGGAAGACCGAGACCTATAAACAGGTCTATAAACACCATCCCTACCCTTGCACCTCACCACCACTCGACTGGAGGCCTATTCACAGCAGTTCCTTCTACCCACTACATTGATGCCCAGCTACCAAGAAAAAATGGCAACACATAGTAAGAGGCAAAACACAGCTTGAAAGGATGAAGCAAGCATCAGAACCAGACTCAGTTATATAATGTCATTAACCAATATATCCCAACATATTTAATTAAAATCACAGATTGTTAGGAATGGCTGCTCAAAGAATGTGAGGGAGCCCCTTTCCCTGCAGAAGTGTGGGTAGCAGACTCTTTCGCAGGAATCATGGAATACAGTCGTTAACAGTTGTTGAGTCTTTACTATGCTCCAGGCATTGCACTAAGAGGTTTACATGGATCTTCCCCTTAAGTCCTCAAAACAGCTGGAAAAGGTTGACTATTTATTGTTAAGCCCATTTTCAGATGAGGAACTGAAGGCTCAGAATGGTTAAGACCTTGCTCGGGGGACACCCAGCTAATGAGTGGCAGGGCTGGGATTCAAATCCAGACTCCAAGACCTAAGCTCCAAGTCACCTCACTGTACTGCCTGGGACGTTCACTTGGGATTTATCAGGGGTTTGGGATTCCTGCGCATCATCGCGCTGTAATTCCTAGATGATGGCGAGTCTTCACTGCTCCCCTGTTATTCCGGGGAGATATGGGATGACTTGGCAAACCTAGGTCCTTCCAGGGCCTCAGAGCCCAGGATAATTCCCAGTCCTATTGCACCAACATTCGTTTCCACGGGGTTAGAGGCTCTTGGCAGGGGAGATATGGGATGAGGGGGCAAGATGGCAAATGAAAGAGCAGAGGCAGGAGGCCAGGAAGGGAAGGCGTCCATACTCCCCAGACTCTCTCCCCACTGGCTTCCTTTTACCGAACGGCCACGGTCTTAACTAACACAACATCCTTCACAGGCTGCTTACCTTGTGCTTCTGAAAAATTAAAATGCTCTTTTTCATTCGTTCATTAAATAGCAATTGAACAGCTACTCTGTACCCGGCACCTAAATAATAAATTTTTTAAAAATATATATTTTATTGATTTTTTACAGAGAGGAAAGGAGAGAGAAAGAGAGTTAGAAACATCGATCAGCTGCCTCTTGCACATCTCCCACTTGGGATGTGCCTGCAACCCAGGTACATGCCCTTGACCGGAATCGAACCTGGGACATTTTAGTCCGCAGGCCAACGCTCTATCCACTGAGCCAAACTGGTTTAGGCTAAATAATAAATTTAATGACCTAGATCAACAAGAATAACGAGGAAGGAGGCTTGAGAGCACTGGGGAGAGAGTGAGAAGACGAGAGTGAACACTGACATGGCTCTTAACGCTTATGCCAATAATTCAGTCTTTTCCTAAGACATGCCCCCCTGTCCCTTAATTCTGCATGTCAGGTGAAAGTAGAATAGAAACCTCACCACTCTATTTGGGTAAAGTTGAACACTTGGCTACCCCATCCATCAATAAGTCCCAAGTATATTTCCCAAAGTGTCCTGTGGTAGCAGGCAAATGCCACCCACCTCGTTTCAGTGTTTATCCTGAACCCGCCCCTCGGCCATTCCGCAGCCACCTCTTATTGGTCAGCAGGATGTGGACATTACTGAAAGCCTGCACCTGCCAACATTTTGGCTCCTCACCAATATTAGCTCGACTCTCTGACCCATCCTTTCAGAATATGGCACAGTACCCGTGCCCGAACACCTCCCATCTTAGTCCATTAGAGCTTACAGCTCAGAATCCCCTCGCTTACCCGTCTGCTGGCTGCCACTGTGTTTATAACTCATGGACACATGCTGCCCTAGAACTGACTTAGTAGGGGTTTGACTAGGCTACATTTTTAGACTCACTTTCTGTGTTTTTAAGGCATAGATTTGGCAGGAATGTGCCTGCACACACACACACACACACACACACACACACACACACGCACACACGCACACACCACTCCAGCATGAATTACATTTGAAGCCAGTCTCCTAGATCACCCAGAACATGCCCCAGTCCCAGCTCCATGGACAGGCCGCCTTGAGAAGCGGTGCTCCAGGATGAAGGACAATGTTAGCTGGAAGTGTCCTTGGGAGGATCGAGTTTCAGCTCTCTTGAATGCTTGTCCTACCCAAGAGTTCTGACAATCTCTCCTTGGGTCACGATACGCCTCGTTCACTGCTATAAACAGGTATATGGCATCATGACCCTATTGCAGATCCTGTTTATGGCAACCTCATGCCTAATAACTAAGAGAGAAATAAGCTCTCTTGCCCTTTTGAAGAACCTTTCAGCAAAAGATTTCAGGGAACTTTACTGAACAAACAACCCCACGCCCTCCTCCCATTTGACAGGTGGCGGAGCTGAGCCACAGGAAAGCCCGGAGAACAGAGTCGGAAGGTGAGTCAGCGGCGGAGCAGGGCTGTGCCTGGTCATACCTGCTTCCTCACCTGTGGCTTAACCCCTGCCATCACAGCGCTCTGGGAGGCGTCGCTTCTGCATGGCTTATCTGTGGAGTAAACCCTGCTGTGAGCCTCCGGTGCTTCCCCAGGTTGCATGAGGTTGTCTCGGAGAAGGAATTCAGCTTCGTGCTGTTCAAAGGGCCCCTTGGTCAACACTGGTTTCCCCGTGCAGGTGTATTCACCGCCCTCAGAATCCAGCCTCTTCCTCGGTGACTGGTTGCAATGCAGTTCCTTGGTGAAGTAGAGTTCCTTGGTGAAGTAGAAAGTCCTGCTGTGTCACATCCCTTTCCCCACCCCTCTCCTACCCCAGTTTGTTGCAGAAAACGATTTGGGGAGGTGGAGTCGTATGGTTCCCCTGCTGTCATAGCATCCCATCCCCATGAAGATAAGCTCTGGTTAAACGTCCACTGTCCATGCTGCCACCAGTTCGCCGTCAGGATCCTCTTTCCCAGGGGGGCTGTCTGTTGTGCGCTCGCATGAAGGGAGCATTGGAGCAAGGACATGCCCTCCTCCACCAAGAGTGAGACCTAGTACTTGTCAAGAGCTCGCAGAATGAAGGGCGTTATAGAGAAATAGGAGAGAAATGCTCCCAAGAACAGGGAAATAGAGGGACTGCCTATCCCACCACGGCCTAACCCTTACGTTAGACTCCAAATCAGCAGCTCCTGCTGCCAACTGGCGGCCACGCCTTCCCATCTTCACAGTAAGAAACCGTATCGCCGAAACCGGTTTGGCTCAGTGGATAGAGCGTCGGCCTGCGGACTGAAGGGTCCCAGGTTCGATTCCGGTCAAGGGCATGTACCTGGGTTGCGGGCACATCCCCAGTAGGAGGTGTGCAGGAGGCAGCTGATCGATGTTTCTCTCTCATCGATGTTTCTAGCTCTCTATCTCTCTCCCTTCCTCTCTGTAAAAAATCAATAAAATATATTAAAAAAAAAAAAAAAGATTGTTTAAAAAAAAAAAAAAGAAAAAAAAAAAGAAACCGTATGGGTATGTTTTTAAAAGGTGGGTGTGAGGGAAAGCAGGTTTGGTTTCCATTTTTCCTTTGATAGATAGTAAGCCACGAATGCTTTCTTTAAAAATAGTTGTAAATGGGCCCAGAGGTTAGTGACAAATGAGGACACTTGATGCAGCAAATAATACCAGCTTTGTGTGTTCCCCCGGAAGCTCCATAAGGTTGGATCCAACAGCTTAAAAGGCTGCAGAAAACAAAAGGCAGAAAAACTGGGTATAACCTGCAAAAGTAATGTTTACAAACAAATAAAGGAGCCACTCAATGAGCTGCAGGTCAATGAACCTTCAGAGAAAATCATATTCAGAAAAAAATCTCTGAGCACCTAAAACAGGTGTGACAAAGGCCAAGCACTTAAGCATCCACTGAAAGGCCTTCTGATCATTCTCTGGGGCTTATGGATGCTTAGTTCACACACATCTCCACAAGACACAGTTCTCTGACTTTCCAGACCTCCGTCAATAGAAATAGAACATTTGAAAGGGAGATTGGAGCAAGCCGGGATCAGATAACAGAACTGACAGCCAGGGGTGAGAGCTAGGGGAGAGACAAAACAATTACGTGAAGGCATCCTTAAGAAGTATTAGCCATAACCATAGCATGACTCAGTAAGAAAAGGTTAGGTCATGTTCCTCCTCCTCCATGTGCAATCCCTTTTAGGTCTTCTGTCAAAGGTGGTTCCGAGATGCGTTGCAAGCATGTGAAACAGTCCTTACCGTGGAATGCGGCCTTGCTCAACAAGGGAAGAGTCAAGGGCTCCCTCGCCTCCTTCCTGTCATGCTAATGACGTGCGCAAGGTGCTGGCTTCCCCCCTGACTCACTGTCTGTTTATAGGCAAACGCTGGCTTCTCAGGCGCTTCCCCTCCAGTAAAAAGGGGGAAGAAGCTCAAGAGTAGCTGGTGGGGAGCCTTGGAGACCTTTGATGGCAGGTTTTAAAACAAGGCCCACCTTCGTAACAGCGCAATTACGCTCTAGGCCGCTTGGTGCACAGATGCTGTAAAAGCATCTTTTTGGAACACAGACAAAAGGCAGCACGAGATGTTTGTGTTCACAGTGACGTTACAACACCGAGAGGCACAGGGGGAGCCCACAGGAAACCTGGAGATGGGCACGAGAGAGGACTTCGGGCATCCACCCCTCCACAGCATCCTGGCAAGCGGGGGGGGGGGGGGGGGGGACGCGCTGAGAGGGGGCGGCTTCCAGTTGACCCCTTCCGAGCTTCTTTGTCCTCTGACTCCCCCTTCCAAGGAACTGGCAGAGTCCAAGCACCCTGCCAGACACTGGGGCAAGCATCTTAGATGGAGTCAAAGCAAAAGACTAAAGTGCAAAGTGCGGCCAATTCCCTCCACACTCCACCCCAGCCGCTCACATCCTGACCACCCTTCCGCCTCCTTCCCGGGGCCATACTACTCTCTTCTGAGCCACGTGTTAGATGCTGGAGATGCCAACGTGGGGGTGGGAGGTGCCATTTTTAATCACCAATGGAAGTGTTTCTTTCATTTCCTTGCTCTAGTCTGCACGGTCCAATAGGAAGCCACCTGCCACCTGGTGGCCATTGAGCACTTGAAATGTGGCTAATGCAACTGATGTGCTGTGACCATAAACTACGCACCAAAATTCGAAGATTTGGTGCAAAAAATGATCTCATTATAACTTTATCATAGAGATTGCAGGTTGAAATAATATTTTGGCTATATGATGTTAAATAAAATATTAAAATTCATGTCACCTGTTTCTTTTTATATTTTTAAACTAGAGGCCTGGTGCATGAAATCTGTGCAATTGGGGGGGGGGTCCCTCAGCCTGGCCTGCACCCTCTTGCAGTCTGGGACATCCCTCTTGCAGTCCAGGACCTGTCGCTCCTTACCTCCCACCTGCTTGCTGCTCCTTAGCGCTGTTGAGAAGGTGGCAGAAGCTCCCGCCTCTGCCACTGCGCTCACCAGCCATGAGCGCGGCATCTGGCTGAGCCGTGCTCCCCCTGTGGGAGCGCACTGACCACCAGGGGGCAGCTCCTGCATTGAGCATCTTCCCCCTGGTGGTCAGTGTGCGTCATAGCGACCGGTTGTTCTGGTTGTTCCGCCATAAAGGCTTAGGCTTTTATTATATAGATAAGGCTACTAAAAATGGAAAATGATACACGTATGTGGCTTGCATCTGTGACTCATATGAAGCTTTTACTGACCTACAGCTGAAGGTGGCTCCTCCCCATGCAGGCAGCTCAGCCTGGCAGTCCTTGGCTGACTGCCTCCCAGAGGGGAGGGACTTAGAGGGAAAGGGTCTTTTATGGCCTTGCCATTTCAATAGTTTGGGCTTATGGGGAACAGGCAGATGTAGGAGAATCATCCCTGATGGTATAGGAAGAAGGCTCTCCAGCTGCCACCCTCCACTTGCTCTCCCAGGTCAGCTATGCTTGCCTCAGGCTGGTGGTGAATAGAGGTGAACTTGGCTTCTGGTGTGTCCCTGAGGAGTGGTAAGGGGGTCAGCCACACCAGAAAGGTATATTAAGCACCTGGCATGTATGCCTAAGGCACTGTTCTAGGTACTGGGCTTCCTACAATGAAGAGTAGAGTCCCTGTCCCCAGGGCATGTGAAGCAGAAATAAACATGTGAACAAATAATTAACAACATTCCAGGTATTGCTAAGGGGTACAAAGACTTCTGATGGGTTGCTGGGACTAGAGAGCATGTACCACTTGGGCCCCATTCTGTTAATGAACTTTCTAAGAATGCCTGGTCCTACTCATTTTAGCCCTTTGCATTTTTTAAAATATATTTTTATTGATTTCAGAGAGGAAGGGAGAGGGAGAGACAGATAGAAACATCAATCAATGATGAGAGAGAATCATTGATTGGCTGCCTCCTACACCACCGCTACTGGGGATCGAGCCTGCAGCCCAGGCACGTGCCCTTGACTAGAATCAAACCTGGGACCTTTCAGTCCGCAGGTCAACGCTTTATCCACTGAGCCAAACCAGCTTAGGGCCCTTTGCATTTTTCAAAAAGATTTTCCTTTTTAAAGAAAACAGTTTTAGGTTCACAGCCAAAGTGAGTGGAAGGTATAGAGATTTCTCATATGCTCCCTGCCCCCCGCCCCCAACATGTACTGCCTCCCCCATTATCAACATCCCCCACCAGAGTGGTACATTTGTTACAACTGTGAACCTACATGGACACATCATAGTCACCCACAGTCGATCGTTTACGTTAGGTTTCACGCCTTGTTTTGTACGTTCCATGGTTTGGACAAATATGTAATGGCATGTGGCCACCATTATAGTATCACATGGAATAATTTCACTGCCCTAAAAACCCTCTGTGCTCTGCCTCTTCCCCCTTCTATTCCCCAACGCCTGGCAATCACAGATCTTTTCACGGCCTCCACAGTTTTGCCTTTTCTAGAATGTCATCTAGTTTGAAACTTTCGCCTTTCACATTGGTGTCTTTCACTTCGAGATATGCATATAAGGTTCCTCCATGTCTCTGTATGGCTTGATGGCTCGCTTCTTTTTAACACCGAATACTATTTCATTGTCTGGATGTACCACGGTTTATCTATTCATTTATTGAAGAGCAGTTTGGTTGCTTTCAAATGTTGGCAATTATAAATAAAGCAGCTATAAGTATCTATATACAGGTTTTTGTGTGAACATTAAGTTTTTAACTCCTTTGGGCGAATACCAAGGAGAGTGATTGCTGGATCTTATGGTAAGAGGATGTTTAGTTTTGTAAGAAATTGCTGAACTGTCTTCCCACAGTGACTGTGCCATTTTGCATCCCACCAGTGATGGGGAAGAGTCCCTGTTGTTCCATATCCTCACCGGTATCTGGTGTGGTCAGTGTTCCATATTTTTGCCATTCTAATAGGTGTGTGGTAGTATCTCATTGTTTTAATTTGCATTTCCCTGATGACATATAATATATAAAATCTTTTCATGTGCTTATGTGCCATCTGTATATCTTTGGTGATGTGTCCATTAAGGTCTTTGGCCACTTTTTAATCAGTTTGTTTCCTTATTGTTAAGACTTGTTTGTATATTTTGGTAACGGTCCTTTATCAGATACTCTTTTTTTAAAAAAATATATGTTTTATTTATTTTAGAGAGAGAGAGGGATAGAGAGAAACACTGATGAGAGAGAAACATCAATTGGCTGCATCCTGCATAACCCATACTGGGGATCGAGCCAGCAACCTGGGCATGTGCCCTGACCGGGAATTGAACCAGAGACCTTTTGGTTCATGGGTTGACACTCAACCATTGAGCCACACTGGCCAGGCTATCAGATACTCTCTTGCAAATATTTTTTTTACCCAGTCTGTGGCTCGTCTTGGCAGTGCCTTTCACAGAGCAGAAGTTTCTAATTTTAATGAAGTCTAGCTTATTAATTATTATTTTCATGGATCGTGCCTTTGGTGTTATATCTAAAAAGACATTGCCTTACCCTATGTTATCTTTTAGGAATTTAATATCTTTGCATTTAAAAAATATGTTTCATTGATTTATAAATATTTATGTATATTTTTCAACTTGTGCCGCTGCATGTAATTTCTCCTTGGAGGTTTTTTCTAACGTGCCACCTGAGGGAATCTACCTTGTAAGCTTTACCCAACATTTAAGTTTTCTTGCTATAATTAAAATAAAAAATGTGTTGTTTAATCTGCCTTGCAGAGAAGCAGGAGCACCACTGGAATTCTTAAAATGTGTTGTAATCATCTAGTTAGCTTGATATTTGAATTTTCCCTTGTGTTTATACTTTAGATTCCCCCCACCCCCCGAACTGTATTTCATTATGTCTGATTATATCTGCTATACAATGCTAATTAATTTCTTGGCCTTTCTTTGTTTTGAACTAATAAACATCTAACTACTGTACAATTATTATTCATTCCTCAAAATGATGTTAAACTGCCCCAGCTTCTCCTACTTGAAAGCTAGTAGGGGCCTCTGTGAGGAATAACGGGTCTTTAGGGCGTTGCTGGTGGGAAGTGGGGCCTGTCCTCCACCAATGCTCACACAGTGAGCATGTCCCCAAGCACAATGGGGGTTAAAATGCTTGGTCCTCGTTTTCCACCTGCCACGCACGACTGTCCCCTGTAGTTAGACAAGCCCTGAAGAGACATACAACTTAGTATCTTTATTGCAGGAGAGTGAGGGCCAGAGGAATGACCTGTGATCTATCCACCTCTCGCTTCTCCTTCTAGGGAAGTAGAAAATGTACCTAATTGAGTGTGTACCTAAGTGTTTTAAGAGAGACCTCTGTTCATGGGCTCATGGGAGGAACTTAGTCATGTGGCCACTCAGCTGCATGGCAGACTGGGTAATGTAGTCTTTGCCCGGGCGGACGGCTATAGACTCAGCGAAACCCTGTAATTGTGAAAAGAAGGGGAGGACGGATAGAGGGACAACTAGCAGTCAGGCACAGGGATTAAGAACCATTCTCAAGCAGAACTAAAAACCCAAAACCAGGAGGCAGGAACCCAAAATGATAGCTGAGAATAGACACATCCTCTGAACATCTGCTGCTGTCTCCACCACAGTGCCTGGTGCCATCTTAAAGATAATGCGTGGCCCCCCACACTGTGGCCACTGGAGCGTTGTTACTAGGAGTCCCTGAGGCCATGAACATGCTTCTCACCGAGGTTGCTGGAGGATTTAGATTCTCAGCATATCTTAGGCTTTCAGCACACTCGGTGGATTTTAGGTGGTCTTCCTCTGCCTGCAGTGACCTCGTTTTTAGAAAAACAAGGGACATGAATGTGACATGTGGTTTGATAATAAAATACCCCCAAAAACTACCACATATGGTCCCCCTGCCCATGCTCACATACGATGTCCCCCTCCTGTGACAGCCCAACCAAGGGGCCTTTGGGAATCTTCTTTCCCAGTAGAGTTAGAATGGCATAGTTTCACACTCCTCCCCAAGCTTCTCTTGTACAAAAACACATGACATGAAAGCACAAAAGAAACAATAGCACTTAAAATAGACCGCTTCCCAATTAAAACTCTTACAAGTCAACCTAGAATGCATCCTTTCCAATACAAAGAGAAAAGGAAAAAGTTTGCAGACATATCTTCACAACAGTCACTAAACAACACTGTCTGGAATAAGACAAAGTCAGAAACATTCAGCAATAAAGAGCAGAGAAGAAACCCAGATAATTAACCAAAGATAAATTCTTATTAGTGGACTACCCATGATAACATTTTCACAGGTGGTAAAACAATCAAGCCTTCATTGTTTCCAGCCTTCTGTAGGGAAAAAAAAATAAAAATCCAGACTTCTTAAATTGGTATTAAAGGGCCTTCGAAGTTAAGATCCTCGTGTCATTTATGAACATAGATGCAAAAATCGGTAATAAAATATTTCACAAATAATGCATTATGACCAAGTAAGTTCAATTTTAGGGATGTGATAGTGGTTCAATATCAGGAACTCTATTAATACAATTAAATATGTTAATAGATTAAAGGAAGAAAGCTGTTTGAGGATCTCAGCAGATGTTGAAAGCTTTTGATTAAACTCAATGCCATTGCTAGGAAAGCTCCTAGTAAGTGCAATAGACAGAAACTTAGCTACTGGAACACACAGCAGACATGCTACTCCGTGGTGTAAAGCAGCCTTCCCACAAAGACACGAAAAAGGTGTTATTATCTTCTACCTCTGCTGTTATTCTGGAGGCTACTAAAAGTCTTACTAAATCAATAAAACTGGTACAAGAAAAGTAGTATAAGGATCGAAAGGAAAGGTTAACCATCATTATTTGTAAACAATATCATCATCCAGATAAAAAATTCAAGCAAGTCAAATGAGAAATCATTGGGCTCATAAGAAAGCCACAAAATCAACAACCAAAATTCCATTCATTACTGCCACACACTGAAAAATACTAAAATACTTAGGCATAAATATTATCAGAAGCATATAAGATATGAATAAAATTGTCCAAGTTTATTGAAGGACATAAAAGACCTAAAGAAGTGAGGCATTCTAGCTGCTGAACGAGGTTTGTAGTTATAAACATGTGAATTTTCCCTCAAATTAATCTATAAATTCAATGCAATCTTAATCAAAATTTTTATTGGATTTTGGGGGTAGAACCCGATAAACTTATTTTAAAGTCATATGCATGGACTATTTCTAGAAGAACAGATAAGAAACTGGTAACATCAGTTGCCTCAGAGGGAAAGTTGAATGATAGCATACTGTATACGGGAGGGCGATTTCTTTACTCACTGTTTACCCTCCTGTGTCATTCGTATATAGTACCATGTGTGTTTATTCCCTAGAATAAACTAAAATTAAAATATAGACTTCACGTGGGAAAATCTATTTAAAAAAAAAAAAAAAACCAAGATTTTTTTTTTGGGGGGGGGAAGGGGAAGGTGTAATGAAATCATATAGGAAAATGTACAATAAATAAAGCCATAATAAAAGGCTTTGGCACTGAAATAGAAATAGTTGAGCAAAAATCAGCAGAGCAGAATAGACAGTTAAAAAGAGTCGTATATATGGCAATTCACTGTGTGATAAAGGTGGCATTTTAAATCAATGGGCAAGAGAGTGGACTATTAAATAAACAATGAGCCCCTCAGTTGCTTCTCTGTAAATAGGGATAGTGGCTTCATAGGATTCTTAGGAGGATTAATTGAATTGCTGTGTGTAAAGTGTTAGGCAAAGTGTCTGACTTCAGACATGCTACTAGTAGTGGTAGTCATAGCAAAGGTGTGATTGGAACGATCAATAAAAGATAAAGTGGTTTAAAAACATGGGGCACATTATTTTATAGTATTTATAACTCTAGGCTGTGGGAAGATTTCAACAAGCTCAGAATATTTCATGTGGTCTTGCATTTCTACAGTGATCTTTGCTTTTATAAGGCACTTTTCTATATGTGATCTCATTTAATCCTCTCAACACCTGAGCGATATTTTTTTATTTTGTCCTTTTTTTTTTTTAATCCTGCAGAGGATCATACACAACGCACGGACGGCAAATGCTCAGGTTCAGCAGGGCGTAGCTTTAACGATGGCATCTAGTATGATGACATAAATCCCTTTACCATTTTTGCTTAAAGACTTTGCCAGGAAGTCTCTGAAATTGCTTTTTTAAAAGTGGAGATGGGGTGGAGAAAGGGCCTACGTGGTTGTCATTCTGAGCAGCGTTGGAGCTGCCTCCATAAGAAAGCAAGGCGACCAGAGCTGGGCAGAGACAGGCACAGGTGAGGGTGCTGATGGCAAAAACAGCCGTGGGAGTGGGTGGGTAGGTAGGTGGACAGCAGCGCCAGGCGACCCCCCCTCTAAGCAAGGTGTGATGATACATTAACAAGTGGGGCAGGGGAAGGAGAGAGAAAGAGCAGGTTTTTCTCATGAAGGCTCCTTTTGTGTCACTTGTTTGTATCATCACCTTCCCCATGAGTCAGTTTCCCTCTGGACACAGAGTTTCTTTGCCAGGGTTTCCAGGAATGGGTGAGGGACAGAGAACAGGCAGTTTCATGCCCATACTGACCTTTCTCCTGGTGGAGGGCTGTGTCCACTTCATGCCTCTGGCCTCCTTCTCCACGCTAAGGGTCATCTTTCCCAAAGCCTACTTCCCACCTCCCAAGCCTTCTCACCCTTGGCCCACTCACACGCAAGGGCCCATCCGACCCTGGTGTCCCTCCTGCCTCTGGAAGGAGGAGGGTATATAAGCTCACAAAGGCTCTCTGGCCACGCGTGTTCCGGGGCCCGGGAGCTCTGGACTGGAGCGTCCCGGCATTGCTCGTGAATACAAAAGCCGTCAGCTGTACTCAATTGACGGCGGGGTGGGGAGTCACAAACTGAGTTAAAACATAGTTGCCCTGGCATCTTTCCTTCCACTAAATGACATTCTCAGCTCTCAGCAGGGAGTTGAACTAAACCCAAAATAGGAAACTGATATTTTAATTTGAATTGAAACTGAACTCAAATCACAATATTGTTCCCTCTTTGAAGTTTAAACTGGATCGGACCTGGACAGAATCCAGAAAATTCCTTACCCTATTCCTGCTCTCCAAAACCAAGCTCTGAGACTGGCCTCGATGATTCTGAATTCTGAACCTGCTTCATGTCTTGTTATGTTTTTCCAACTGAATAATATGTGATGTAATTTTTTAATACTGTTTTATTACCGTGATAGAAATATGGCCTTTTAAATACAGATTTCATTTTTGCTTTTGAAAGAATAATAAACTGAGTTGGTAAAATTGAAGAGATTTTTAATTATAAAATTAAAAAATAATTGTTATGAAATTTGATTTGAAGCTCCATACTATATCCCTATCCAGGGAATGTGACCTGATCGGAATTGAACCGTGACCTCCTGGTTCAGAGGTCAACACTCAACCACTGAGCCACATCAGCCATTTGACTCCTTGGCCCCTTGAGTGTGGCTCTTCCTAAGCCGTAGGAGTACCCTAATTAAGTTAATAACAATGTACCTACCTATATAGTTTAAGTTTAAAAAATTGACTCTCAAAAGAAATTTTAATCGTTGTACTGTTGATATTTGGCTCTGTTGACTAATGAGCTTGCCGACCACTGAGCCAGGTGACTTCTAACTTTTGTGGGTTTTTTTCCAGTAATGAATTCAAGCAGCTACACAGGAAAAAAAAATTTTTTTTTAACTTGGTGAATATTATGCTGCCATATTTTTTGCTAGGTCTTTAAAGAATTTCAGTAGGAGGGGGTAGAACGGTAGTAAATGTAGATTCCTTGAGTCATGGGGATACCTCCTCAACACCTTTGTTCAAGATTTTGAACAGAGCTTAGCTCAGTACCGACTTGAATGAAGGAATCAGGAGAGGCCCTCAGCCTTCTATTCATGGACAGATTTGCTTCTGTTGCATTGTCGACCTTTGGTCTTGATTTCAGACTTGTTTCTCAGTTCAGTCTTCTTGTCTCCTAGACTCATTGCATCTGCGGGTCTGTCTCTCAGCACTGCCATCACCTCCTTCATCCCTGCGAGTATCTGTTATTCATTTTCTTCCTGACTTGTTAATTTATCGTGTGTGAGTGTGTGAGTGTGTGAGTGTGTGAGTGTGTGTGTGTGTGTGTGTGTGTGGTTTTTCTAAATATTTTATCTCCAATATGATCTTATTTTTTAAATAACTCTGTATCAGACCCTTCCATTTTATTTTCTCTGTATGTGGAGTTGTGTACTTTAAAAATGTGCACAAGATGCCCTAACCGGTTTGGCTCAGTGGATAGAGCATCGGCCTTCGGACTGAAGGGTCCAGGTTCGATTCCGGTCAAGGGCATGTACCTTGGTTGCGGGCACATCCCCAGTGGGGGGCGTGCAGGAGGCAGCTGATCGGTGTTTCTCTCTCATCGATGTTTCTGACTCTTCCTCTCCCTTCCTCTCTGTAAAAAATCAATAAAAAAAAAATATATATATATTTTAAAATATATTTTATTGATTTCAGAGAGGAAGGAAGAGAGCGAGAGAGATAGAAACATCCATGATGAGAGAGAATCATGGATTGGCTGCCTCCTGCAAGTTTTCACTGGGGATCGAGCCTACAACCTGGGCATGTGCCCTTGACCGGAATCGAACCTGGGACCTTTCAGTTCCCAGGCTGACGCTCTATCCACTGAGCCAAACCGGCTAGGGCAAAAAATATATTTTTTAAAAAATAAAAAAAATTAAAATGTGCACAAGAATAAAGGGACCGTATATAATTGAAAAAAATATTTTTTTTCTTTAGACAACTAAGCATAGGCTAGCTCTTATGCCTTGGCTCGAAGTTGGACTTTTCCCATTTATTGCTTTCATATTTACCTTTGATTTGTGGTTAGCACCAGCACCTTCCATGGGGCCTAGCTAATTGGGGGCGTCTTTCCCAAACTGTACATGAAAACCCTGCAGAGCAGTGACTAGGGAGAGAAGAACTCCCCCTTCTCTCACACACACCCTCAGGGTGCTCTTTTTGGCCTTGCCTCCCGAATAACTTCTCTATTTCTATTATTTTTGATCTCCGTTCTAACGACCGAGCCTGCATCAAATTCACTCCGGTGGGAACCCATCTGTGTCTCCAGGGAAATCCCAGGTGAGGGAATCCGCATGTGCCCAGCCCTCGCATTTCCATCCAGACACCTCCTACCACCCGCTGCTTGCAGGCTTGGTGTAGTCACTGAAGGTACCCCGCTCCCCAAAGGGGAACGCAGGATTCAAACTCAGCAAGTGGGAACCTTGTCCTGTCAAAATGAGGCCTTGAGTCACGTGACACAAGGACCCAAACTGGCTAAACAAACTCCTCTCAAAGGACAGAGCTGCCCGTTGCCTCTTGCTCCCTGGCTCCCTGGAGCCACCAGGTCCCTGCTGAGGCCTATCCCTGTGGCTCTGGGCTGTTCCCCCACACTCTGGTGTGTGTGTATGTGTGTGTGTGTGTGTGTGTGTGTGTGTGTGTGTCTTCAGTTCCCTAGAGCTCATCTCTGTTGCTTGCACCCTGACAGCCCTGAGCGGCACAGCTTGCTGCTGTGGCTTTCAGTGATCTGGGAAACGCCTGTTTCTTGTTGTGCTTCACCAGGACTGGGCACTGCAGCCACCTCGATCCGTGTGGATCCTTCCTCTGGGACAGGGGACTGCGGGACTCTTCCGTCCGCATGCTGAGCACCCGCCCCTCCCCTGGAAGATGTGGCCCTGTCCTATTGGTCCCGAAGTCCACTCTGACTCTGGGATGACAGGGGACAATTCCCTGCCATGTGGAGGCCAGTCGGGACTCCAGCCCTATTCCGCTTAAATAAACAGAAACCAGCTAAACCAGAATGAACTCAGCCTCCCGGAGTCCCTCCCGCCTCCCTCGCCACCTGGGCTCTCTGACAACAGGTGACCTTTGGGTGAAGTTGATGCAAAACGTCGGGAGACAGGACTCAGAGTTGGATGCCATTTTTGGCATCGAACAAGTCTTTGTGAGGCAGCATCGCACGGGGCGTTCGCCAGGAATGTCAGGCATCTTGTCTGCGGGGGCACGCTGCCAGCCTCCCCCTCCCTCTGCCTCCTTCCCTCTCTCAGTCTGTATTGCTGCCTCGCTGCACTTCAGCTCCCGCTGCCCTGCAATGCTTGACGGAGGGGGAGGGGGGCGGGGGGGTGCCCGGGCCTCCCCCAAGGTGTCCGGTCAGGGCTGCCACAGCCTTTCTCCTGGGCTCCTAGCCGGGCCTACCTGATGCGCGTGGTGGCCCTGAGCAACAATGGTGGTGGGGTTTTTTCAAAGGTCAGACAGCAGCCTCTCTGGCAGCTCTCGGCGGGAGCTTCTGGAGGCAGGTCTGGGTCTGCTTCCCCTCTCCGCCCGGCTGATGGGAGGAGCAGTTGACTGCAGTGTAGCCCTGTCCACACAACCACTTCATTTTGACACCCCGCCCCCCCCAGACCAGCACCAGGACACAAGAGTCATCTGAGTGGAAAGAAGGAGGGTTTCACAGCCAGTGGTTACGGCAGGACCCTGGGCTCAGACAGATCTGAGCCTAAGGGCAGCTCTGCTATTTAGCTGTGAATTTAGGCAAATTCCTTCGGTTCTCGGAGCCTGTCTGCAAAGTGGAGATAATATTCATACTTATTTCCTAGGATTCTGCGACAATGAAATGAGACAAAAATGTAAAAGTCTCTAGGGTGGGGACTGGCCTGTTAGCAAGAGTGCAATAAACAGTACGTATGGTTCAGTTAGTAGTAAAACCATTAGTAATCAGCAACGGGGAGAGGAACAGCCCTTCAGCCAGCACTGGCACCTTCTGGAAGCAAAGGCTCTGGGAGGGCCTCTCCAGGGACTCGGAACTAGAGACCACAGTGGGGGCACCCTCACCCCACCCCGCACAGAACAATGGAGGCCAGCACAGGCCAGACCGACACCAACAGGAGTTTGCTCTTCCCACCGACATCAGGCTATTCTATGGCGTAAGCCCTGAGCTGTAGAACTCCTCTGAGGGAGAAGGAAGAGGAAAGGGTGAGTGCTGTAGTATCGCAAGTTTGTGGGTGGGAAGGAGGCTTATTCGCGACACCTGTAAAGGTCTGTCCTGGCGGAACGGAACAGATGCCTGTGGAGTGAAGCAGCCCACCTCCACCTGCACCCTCCTTCCCTCAACATCAGCCCTCATCAACGTAAGAAACGTTCAAACCTGTGGAGGATTTTTTATGCGTTTATTTAAACCAAACTGACGATAACTACCAGGAGGCAAAATCTCACTGGTTGATAAAATGCTCTGGAAAATGGCAGCCTTACCACTTATTTTAAATATATATTTTTTTACTGATTTTAGAGAGAGAGGAAGGGAGAGGGATAGAGAGAGAGAGGAACATCAGCGATGAGAGAGAATCATTGATTGGCCTCCTTCTGCAAGCCCCTTACTGGGGATCGAGCCCACAATCCGGACATGTGCTCAGGCTGGGAATCAAACCGGCGACCTCCTGGTTCACAGGTTGATGCTCAACCACTGAGCCACACCGGCCGGGCTCCACTTACTTTATATATCAGAATCAAAGGGGAAGATGTAAGAGGGTTACATGAAATTCACTGGCGATAGATTACAGAGCAGAACAAAGCAACGCGGGGAAATCTCTGGGACTGGATAAAAAGTAAAAGGAATAGACATACTTCTTGTACATTTGTGGGTATAGATAGCATAGTTAGCAGTCAGCAATTAACATGATAACAGCAGCCATGAGAGGATTTGTGACCTGAGGGGTGGTGGTAGGGGGAGGGGACAGGAAATTACCCTGACATTCCAAGGTATCCTAGATGCAAAAAGATACGACAGGCTCAGGTATTGTCAAGATTGACCTTTGTCAGGGAAGATGCTGGCCTAAAACATGACTACCTGCCATGACCTGCTTTTAGTTAGAAAGTTTTCATTTCAGACCATCCTGTGTGGTCTGTTTTGGTCTCTGAGTTTGTGAGGCTGCCACACAGGCCTTGCCTGAGTCAGGTTTATATATGGCCACCTTTTTGTCCTAGAGGGAGGAATGGAAGTCCAGTCGGAGGCACCCTGGGGTGCTGCCGTTCAGACGCAGAGCACTAGAACTCTGCTCTGGGTCCTGCGGGCCATGGGCTCCACGGAAGGTGCTTGAGCAAAGCCTGGCGTGGCGGTGCTGGGCGGATGGCCGGCTTGCTGGCAGAGCTCGGAGTAGCTTGGTAAGTGAGGGGCAGGGCAGAGGAGATGTGAGATAAAAGGCGGTGAGTGGGGATGAAAAGGGATAAATGGGTTTTGCAGACATTCCTGAGTAAAAAACGGTAGAGGATGCATAGATGAGAGATGTTAGAGAGGATGGAGATTTTGTGCTAAATGGCTGAGAATAAGGATGCAGAAATGGAGGCGTCAGGAGGAGGAATGACTGGAGGGTGAGTGGGACTGATGAAGACACTTTTAGTCAAGTTGAGTTAAGGTGATGATGGGATGTCCAAGTGCCAGTACCAGGAACACGATTGAAAAAGTGACTATAGGGCTAGGGAAGTGGTGCTCAAACTTTTGGCCTCAGGACTTTTTTACAGTCTAAACAACTATCGAGGACCTGAAGCACCTCTGACTGAATTTTATCTGTCAGTGTTTACTGTGTTAGAAATTAGAATTGAGACGTAGAAAATATTTAGTAATTTCTTTAAAAGTTACAGTGACAGTCCAGCCAGCGTCCTCAGTGGTTGAACAATGACCTATGAACCAGGAGGTCACAGTTTGATTCCCGGTCTGGATATATGCCCGTGTTTTGGACTTAATCCCCAGTGTGGGGCGTGCAGGAGGCAGCCCATTGATGATTCTCTCTCATCATTGATGTTTCTATCTCTCTCTCCTCCTCCTTCTTCTCTGAAATCAATAAAAAATATATTTTAAAAAAGTCACAATAACAAACCCATTATACGTTAACATAAATAACAGTACCATATTTTCCAAAGCAAAACAAAATCTTAGTGATTTTGTTTTTTGCAAATCTATTTTATTTTATTATTATTTTTTTAAGCCTCACCCAGGATATTTTTCCATTGATTTTTAGAGAGAGTAGGAGAGAGAAGGAAAGACAGACAGAAATATTGATGTGAGAGATACACATTGATTGGTTGCCTCCTGCTTGAGCCCCGACCAGGGCCCAGGCCGGGGAAGAGCCTGCAACTGAGGTAAGTGCCCTTGACCAGAATTGAACCTGGGAACCTTCGGTACACAGGCCAATGCACTATTCACTGAGCCAAACCGGGGAAGGCACAACTCTCTTTAATATCTGGCTGGATTCTCAAATCAGCTTCTACATTGTTTGTTGTGGCAAATTGTTTTAGTTGAAGTACATGAAGAAAATTCAGGTTCACGCAGATATGTAGTTGCAAAGGGAGGATCCTGGAACCATACTTTGAGAACTGCTGGTCTAGGGAAAGGGCAGGGCTTCGCATGCATGTTTTGAAGTCATCTGTCTGATGGTGTGGGAGAGGTGAGCTCCTGTTGGGAGAAGAGAGAGAAAAGGGCAGAGAGCCGAGATCTGAGCTTTGCTACATTTGTACAGTTGATCCTCATTCTTCATCAATTCTATATTTGCAAATTTACCTACTTGCAAAAATTCATTTGTAACCCCCAAGTCAGTATTTTGGGGTCATTCCCAAACGTTGGTGGAAAATTTGAGTTGCCTGGTACACATGCTCGTTGCTGAGGTCACACAAGGTAGTCCTCTGCCTTCAAGTCCCAGTGCTCACCCCGAAGGGTGTCTTTTCTGCAGAGTGTTTAGCGTCCCTTTTTTCACACTTGTGCTTTGTGCTGGTGATTTCACCGTTTAACCGGCCCCGAGTGTGGTGCCGAGGGGCTGTCCAGCCATCCTAAGTGCAGGAAGAGTGTGATGCGCCTCATGGAGGAGATACTTACGTTGGATAAGCTTCCTTCAGACCTGAGTTATGGTGCTGTCTGCCACGAGTTCAGTGTTAATCAATAAGTAAAGCAATATATAAAATCATATGAAACAACATAGATCAATACATTAAATAGTGTCTTTAGGCAGAAACACGCATAAAACACGGTTCTATATTGATCAATTGATGAAAATGCTCACAGACACCTACTTGCATTTCCCCAGGTGCAATGGTTCAGTATCCATGGCAACTCTATGGAACATAAACCCTGTGAATAATCTATTGCACTTAGAGGGGAAGGGAAATCGGTGAAGAATACAGAGAGCCCAAGTAAAGTCATTCCCAGCGAGAAAAGTTTCCAAATACAGGTACTGGTCCACTGTCAGATCCAGCAAGGAAAGGAGGACATGGCCTGCCTGTCCGGTCTCCATCACACTGGGGCGGGTCCCCATCACACCCTGGCGGGTCCCCATCACCTCCTGCTGGACAGGTTTCTCCACGCCTTTTGCAGGCCCTTCTAAGTAAAGAAAGCCTGGAGGCTTGCCCCAAGCAGAGCATGCATGCCTTCCCAGGACAGTACGAGAGGGTCAGGGCCCCCCTCTTCTGCTGTAAGAGAGGGGGGAAAGGAATATATCAGGTGGAAGATGACAACGATGAGTTGATTGCAAAAGGAGGGTTCTGAGGTCTCTACACTTTCGAAGCACAGGCGTTGCTAGAAAAGCAAACATCTTTCCGTGAACTCCAGGTTGAATCTGGCTAAAAGGAAAGGAAGTCATAACTCTTCCTGTTTCCCCCCTTTTTATTGAATTTACTGGGCGCGACACTGGCTGATTTGATGCAAGGTGAACACAACTCTGCCAGCGGCAGCTGTGCTCATGGCACACTCCTACCACCTGGTGGCCACACCCTGAAATTGCAAGGCCTGCCTGCTTCGAGAAGCCAGGGGCAAATCCTTCGGGTAAGTGAGGAAAACGACTCCAATGAACTTACCGGCAAACAATGGCCATTTTTTAAACCTAGAAACAGTAACTTGTATAGATCAGCCTATAGTGACCGCTCTTCTCTGGAGTGCTGCACATTTTTCTGGTGCTTTTATCACCAATCCCTGGTGGACAGTGAACTGATCTTGATCTGACAATGGATGTTGGGTGAGAGTCAAAGGACCGCTTCACAGCGGGAGCTAGAAGCGTTGTTCTTCAGGGGTCCCTGCCTCCAGGGAAGAATTTGATTTGGCCGCACTGGTGTGATCTGAGCGGCCAAGGACGGCTGTTCTCTGAAGTTTCCAGAACCATAAAGTTCCTGCATTAGTAACGAATCCTATTTCCTTTACTGACTACTCTCTTTGAAGATGTAGGCACCATTGTGAAGGGTGCAGCTGTTAAATCATTAACGCTTTAGTGTGAATAACTGTCTTAGCCAAGTTCCTAGAGGGTCCTGGGAGTGGAGGGTTAAGAAAAGGGCCCTAAGGGGAGAGAAGGCTTTAGATGAGGTCTTTCTGATTATTGTGGGGCCAACGGGGGCGGGGGTTGGGGGTGGGGGGGCGGGACCCTGGTGAGAGCCTTGCACGAGGTAACTGTAACTTGCTTTACTCCAACCTGAGGAGTTTGACAAAACCCACATGGCCAGCCTGCAGAGGAAGGAGTGTGTGGTGTGCCTGGGAGGACCCTGGGGGAAATGCTAAGGAAGACTGAAAACCACAGGATTCCAAGGGGGGGGGGGGGGAGCTGGGTCTCCTGGGGGTGGGGGGGTGGGGGGAGGGAGCACTTGTTTCTTTAAAGCAAGGCTTGTAGACCCAATCCTCTCCACAGACATACATTGTTTTGATGCCAGAGGCGCGAGTTCCTAGTGGGGACTCAAGCCCCAAGCCAAGAAGGCTCTTGGCTTTGCCCAGGAAAGAATTCAAGAAGCAAGCCAGGCAAAAGGTTAAAGTGGAAAAGCAGGTTTTATTGAGCAGAGACGACAAGCGAGAAAAGCCACTGCACAGACCGAGTGGCGGACTCCCCCGGAGAGAGAAGGAAGGGGTTGAGCTTATATCTGTGTGTAGTTTCTATGGAAAATTGCTGGTGTAGGGAAATAGCGAAAAAGGCTGGAATCCACTTTAACCTTTCCAGGGTAAATGTCACGGTCTGTTTTCCTTTTATGGGATGGGTAACGCTAAGGCACGGGCAAGGAGCTATTCATCAATCTTTGAGGAATTTTCTTTGCCGGGAGGCCCCTCGTGGTCTGCTTGCATCTCGGGCAGCTGAGGTCATCAGCCGAGCTCTGGGTCGGGCAGCACGGAGCAGGCCCCTGCCTTAACTTTGACGTCAGTTGATTTGTATCGTTCTCATGCCCCTCTCCTAGTTAGTTTGGTGCTCAGTATTTAAAACAAAGATTTCACATAAAAATCTGGATTTCCAGCTTTTCCTGAAGAAAAAAAAAAAAGAATGAAGATACCGATGAGGAGACCTGCCTTTTCCTGTGGTGGGACTTGCTAGAACTGCATGGGGTGCTCCACTTATAAAAAGATTATCTTTTTATCAGTTTAATTTTTATCAAAGTTATCTATGATCATAGAGTCACATACAAGGCTTATTAAAAAAAGTAGCGGATCTCTCTCTCACTCCATTTCCTGATCCCAAAATACGACCACTTTCAAATCTCCAAATAATGATCTTAGACTGTAGGTCTTATTTATCAACTTCCTACCATGAAAGATAACGATAAGGCTCTTCTCTCTCTCTCTCTCTCTCTCTCTCTCTCTCTCTCTCTCTCCCTCTCTCCAATTCCCCATCCCATCCTCCCAAAATAATTACATCAATTTTGGTTAGATCAGCATTCAGTGTTGAGTTGATCAAGGTCTACTCAGGAGATAGAAACCACAAGTAATTAGTAAAGGGAAAGTTTAATATAAACGATCAACCACAATATAAGGTTATCTTGCAGGAGACGGAGAACTCTAAAGAATACCTTAGCGATGAACAAGGCTACTCAAGGAAGGACTATCCCTCCCTGAGGCTGGCTGGCAGAGAAGGGTACTGAGTTGCTCCAGGCCAGAGCTGGGCCACAGTCACTGGATAAGCAGGAGACCCTGCTCCAGGGTGCAGGTGGGTAGAAAAACCATGGCCAGGACCGGCAAGCAGTAACCCCCTTTCCGGAGAGCTGAGAAGCCAACCTTCGGGGTGCCAGCGCGATCCAATGGAAATCCAGTTGTGAGAGTGCTATGGAGTCCCAGAGACGCCATCTATGGGGTGCTGCTGTAACTTAATGGGGGTGAATGGCACTGGATGTCTCCCCAGCCTACCCACTGCTGGCACCCAAAACAATAGGAGCAAGAGGAAGCAAAACAGCAAACAGTGCAACCAGGAAAAGCCCCTTCCTCCTGCAGTGTCCCTCCAACGCCCTCTACTGACCATTTAACATCAAGTCAGCTGCCAAGGAAAAATCCTTCAAGGATCCTGATCCTTTTCATCAGGTCAGGCAGGCAATGGTGGATGAATTTGCAGCCTAAAAGCAATGAATTGCTAAGGACACAATTGTTTATCTTTTATGGTTGTAAAAATTGTATGGACAGCTGAACCATGTAGTATACTATAATCACTTCCCCCTCCCAACGTGACTTTTTGTTTTCTCTTGAATTAATAATTGGACTTTGTTGTTTTTGTTTAATTACTATCAGTTCCCAAACTCTTCCCTAGTTATGTAAGTCTCCCTTCCTGTGGGGGAGCCATAATCTCAGTCCTAATTCTAGAAACATTTGAAGCCAGGACCACCAGTTAGGTGAGGGAGACATGGCAGCAGGGACCTATGAATCAGGAAGTCACAGTTCGATTCCCGGTCAGGGCACATGCCCGGGTTGTGGGCTTGATCCCCAGTGTGGGGTGTGCAGGAGGCAGCCAATCAATGAATCTCTCTCATCATTGATGTTTCTCTTCTCTCTCTCTCTCTCGCTCTCTCTCTTCTTCCTGAAATCAATCTATAATAATAAAAGTGTAATATGCTAATTTCACTGGCCAGCCGAGCAACCTTCCAGACGTCATTCTGGATGTCCTTCCAGACAAAGCTGTGGCGCCGGGGGCCAAGGCAGAGGCGGTTAGGGGTGATCAGGCAGGCAGGCAGTTAGGGGCAATCAGGCAGGCAGGCAGGCAGAGGGGTTAGGGGCTATCGGGCAGGCAGACGAGCAGTTAGAAGCCAGCAGTCCTGGATTGCAAGAGGGATGTCTGACTGCCAGTTTAGGCCTGATCCCGCAGTCGGACATCCTCCAAGGGATCCCGGATTGTGAGAGTATGCAGGCCGGGCTGAGGGACCTTCCCCCGTGCATGAATTTCATGCACCAGGCCTCTAGTAAAAAAAAAAAAAAAAATATATATATATATATATATATATATATATATTTTAATATATTCTATTGATTTTTTTACAGAGAGGAAGGGAGAGGGATAGAGAGTTAGAAACATCGATGAGAGAGAAACATCGATCAGCTGCCTCCTGCACACTCCCCACTGGGGATGTGCCCGCAACCAAGGTACATGCCCTTGACCAGAATCGAACCCGGGACTCTTGAGTCCGCAGGCCGATGCTCTATCCACTGAGCCAAACCGGTTAGGGCTAAAAATATATTTTAAAAAAATAATAAAGTATTAACAGTGATCTCTCTGGGTCAGGGGTGGGGAATGTCTAGCCCGAGGGCCATAGAAGGCCCTTGAAATCATTTGGTCTGACAAGGCATTAGGGGTGAGTTAATTAAATGTTTGACTGATATAGCAAGCTCATTTTTAAGTTGATCATTTTAACGTAAGTTATAAACATCCAAATAGCCCTTGTCAGAAAGAAGGTTCCCCATCTGCTCTGGGTGATGGAATTAAATGAGTTTTACTTTGGTCTTTACAGCTTTCTCTCTCTTTCTTTCTCTCTCTCTCTCTCTCTCTCTCTCTCTCTCTCTCTCTCTCTCTCTCTCGTCCTCGACTGGAATCAAACCGCCGGCCTTTCAATCCCCAGGCCAACGCTCTATCCACTGAGCCAAACCAATCTATGCTCTTCTCCTCTCTCTCTCTCTTTTTTTTTTTAGGGCACAAGACAGAGGGTTTTCCAGTCGTACCAAAAGGAGGAATAAAGAACTCTACTTCTCTACTTGAACACAGAGCAGTCCAAGTAAGACCCCAGAGGCTTGAAATACTGTACAAGTTGGGGAATTATGATGTGTTCCAACCATAAAGTCTAAGAAAGAATAGAAGGAGATGAGGTTGGAGAAAGGGGTCCCAGGCTGTCCTCACATGGAAGTCATTACAAAGCCTCTCTTTCTCACACTCCCTCCTCACTCTCTTTCTCCCTTTCACCAGGTTCACCCATTTGCTTTAAAATAACCCCTCAATTGAAAATTGAAAACAATTCAGGCCTTACTCAGGATTTTCACCTTTATCCTGAGAACAATAGGAAACCATTTGGCAGACTTAATTAAATGAGTGGTCACAGAAGGTTTTCTTTTTCAGTTTATTCTCGTTGCTGCGTTGAGAATGATCTGAGAAGGAATGCACAAGAAAGACTTGGACAGAGCAGTCAGGTGGTGATAGGTAAGAGAGATCATGGTGAACTGAAGTGGTGGTAGCCATAACATAGAAGCAGTATTGGACAGGTGTGGAAAGTATTTCTAAGGTAGAATTCATAGGTCTTGCTGATGGGTTGGATGATCTTTTACCCTCTCTGCATCCACCCCCCTGGGCATTTAACTTTGAAGTGTCCTCTGCCTCTGTCTCTGGACTTGACCATGTGCCTGGCTTTGGGTAGTAGAATGAAGCAGAAGTGCAAGTATGGTGCTTCTCAGTCTACACCTCGAGAGGCCTTGCTCTTCCCTGTGCTTCTGTCATCTCCATGAGGACATTCCTGAGGTACCCACTGGCATGGAACAGACACGTGGCAGAGACTCGAAGTGCCCAGTCAGACCAGTTGTGCCTTGTCTAGACCAGTGGTCGGCAAACTCATCAGTCAACAGAGCCAAATATCAACAGTACAACGACTGAAATTTCTTTTGAGAGCCGAATTTTTTTAAACTTAAACTGTATAGTTAGGTACATTGTTATTAACTTAATTAGGCTATTCCTAAGGCTTAGGAAGAGCCACACTCAAAGGGCCAAAGAGCCGCATGTGGCTCGTGAGCCGCAGCTTGCCGACCACAGGGCTAGGGCATAAATGACTAATTTCTATCGTCAGCATTATGAACAAGGGCAACCTAAGCATTCCCACTTAAGCAAGTGCTGCCTGTGGGAACCTTCGTTAACAGGCATTGTTCTTCCAAATGACTCCTGTGCTGTTGGGGGCACTTTGTAGGCGGCTACCTCAGCCCCTGCCGACCCGCCCACCCTGTGATCCACATTTGGGTTCAAGGCAAAGACCAGACTGTCCAGGGTTTTGAGCAAGGCCATGAGCCTCTACTTTTCTATTCACGGAGAAATCTTTCTCAGAAACCTCCCTTCGATCATCAGAACAGATCAAACGCTGGCTGTCACCCTGGAGCAAAGCCTTGGGGGGCTCCCTTCTCTACCAGCGGTAACCTTGTAGCTGCTGGCTCGTGGGGAGATGTAGGGGGCCTGGGGCAAGAGGAGAGGAGGCCAGGAAGGCAGTATATTCCACCTGGTACAGAAGTATTTCAATAACTCAACATCCAGTACCACCATTCGGGTGTGTCCCAGCTACACATCAGCCCCACTCTTACGTCTCATTCACCAGAACTGGGCCACGCACCCCACTCCTTGCCAGCCACCGCTCAGGGAAACAGAGTTGCCATAAGCGGTTAGGACTGATCATGATTCATTCCCAGGGATGAAAGAAACGTCTACCTGCTAACAAACCCCATACAACTGAACCTAATTTCGTTGTTCATCTGGCCAACATGGATTGAGTACAGTACTGCGTGCTGGCAACGAGGAAGGACGAGGAAGTGTGGCAGAGGCAACATGAATGGTGGGCAAGTACCTGCCATGGTTGTTATTTTTAACCAAAGTCCATCATTTACCTTGGAGTTCACTCTTGAGTTGTACACGCTGTGGGTTTCGATAAATGGGTGATGGCATGTAGGATCCCACAGAGCCGTTTCCCTTCCCTGAAAGTCCTCTGCGCCCTACCGACTCGCCCATCCTTATCCCCTAGCACCTGGCAACCTCTGATCTTTTATTGCCCCCACCGTTTTCCCTTTCCGGAATGTCATATAGTTGGAATTGTACCGTAGGCTCCTTCCACTTAGTATGTATTTCCGTTCCCACCATAGCCTTTTGTGGCCTGAAAGTCCACTTCTTTTTAGTGCTGAGTAATAAGCCACTGTCTGGATGCACCACGGCTGGTTTCTCCTCTCACCTACTGCGGGACTTGGCCACAGGTTTTGCACCTGCGCAACTGAGAAAATGGTGACCATACAGACCTTGTGGAGTCACTAATCCCAGCTGAACATCAGTCCTGCTCCTACGTCTCGTTGACCAGAACCGACGTTGGTGCTTCCTAAATGGTTTAGATGATTTCAAACAAGGTTCGCAGCCAGACGCCGTCGTTTGCCCCGTAGAATTTGCCTTTTGTTCATGTCGTCCAATCGCTTCAGGCAGAGAACATACTTAAAGGAAACCCACCAGTTTCCGTACGGCCTGTTCTGTGTCTCAGCCTCCGCTCCGAACACGGGTTTTTATCTAGACGTCGTCACTGGAAATGTGAGCTGCTGGTCTTTCCTTCCTGGGTGACCGTTTATTTTTAAGTAAATTGTTTCTTTCAGAACAAGGCTTGGATCAGACTGTTTAGTCGTTTTATTCCAAAGTGGATACAATAGTTTACCTTAACTCACCCCAGGCCTTGTGGGTGCTAACCACAGCCCTGCGGCGGGCCTCCCTCATGCGCTGGCATGGCGCCCCTCCCCCTGGGCAGGGCCGCGGTGTCACCGTGCCCACCGACGGCCCAGACCCACGGGAAGAAGAAGGATTAAATAACCCTTCTGAGAACCGCTCTCCAGTCACCTGATCTCACCCAGGCTTGTCCCTCTGTCACGGGAGTCAGAACGAAGCATTTCTAATTCAGATCACTTCTCCGGGAGGGAGATGCTCATTTGATCCCAACATGAAACTCGTGATTCTGCTGAGAGCCAGTTCTGCTTTGTGAATGTTTCCAGAAGCCCTGGGCTTGGATTGACTCGGTTAGGCAGCCTGCCATCCTCTCCTCCTCGGGAAGACAGCCTGGGGTCCCGGCCCCAGTGTTCAGGACGTGGTCATGTGCAGTTTTAATGCAGCGAAAAGACGGCTCCACCCCCTCTCCCTAGGCCCTCCGGGCCCCAGGAAAGGGCAGGGCGGGCCTGCAGCCTACTGTGTCCTCCGGCCAGAAGACACATTCTCTGCTCCCTGGCTGTGCAACCTCCACCCACCCCCGCCCTCCCCCCACCCAGGCCACTGTCCAGGCTGCCTGGGTATTCCCCACAGACAAAGCTACTTTCCCAAGGTGACCTTATATGAAGACAGGCCCAGCAGCCTGGCCTGAGCCCACTTCTCAGGCTGATGGGAGAAGATGGGGAGCTGACATTCCTCTTCCCTGGTCACCCGTTACCCTCTGCAAGTTGTTCTTTTTTCCGATAAAGCACGTTTCTTAGTCTGTGTCGTGTGAATTGGGAAATGCATCCCAACCCCTGCTGCAGGACAGGGGTGGGGAACCAGGAAGGGACCCGGCGTGCTTAGCACTACAGTGTGAGGCCTGCCAGTGCCAGGCCCGGCTGGGGCCCTCACCCCTTCTGCTCTTCCTTCTTATAGGGACCCTGGTGGGGACAGAATAGCTCTTGTGAGCAAGTAACACCTCGGTCTCTGCGGTCATGAGAGTGGGCTTGCCAGCAGAGAACGGCTTCTTGGAGTTGACCCTAGTGCGGCCCAGCCCCAGGAACCTGAAGGAAGTTGAGGCCCCGCACAGCCCATCACGGAGCAGGGCAAGCCCCCCATCCCAGCCACCTCAGTGCCAAGCAGCCTGGAGTTTGCACCTGGCCACTCAGGGGGACATGCTGTCTCTTTTCATGCATCTTTCACGTACTGTGGTCTCCAAGGCAGGTCTCATTAACCCTGACTGATAGAGGAGGGAGCTGAGGTACAGACCGTTAAAAGGCTTGTCCCCGGTCACTTGGCTACCAATGATACGACTGGGATTTAAGTAAGACTGTACAGTCTTACACATTTTTTTTCTTTATACTGTGTAGCTTTACTAAACACATGATTGAATAACTGTCAAGAATGCATTTCTCCTCAGAAATCAGGGAGGAATATGTCCTCTGGAACTAGAAAATGAGTGAATGAATGAATGAATGAACGAACGAACGAATGAATGCTCTTACTTCATTTTTTACAAACAGAATCCTCATCCACAGCCTCCTTGTGCTTTCTATCTCCTCTTACCCAGCTCACCAGGAGTTCTGGCAGTCTCCATCTTTGCGGGGGGTGCGGGGGGTGCGGGAGGGGGGCAGGGGAGGGAGGAGGGAAGGCAGGGGGCGTGGGGTCAGCCTCTCCCTCTCTTGGGCAGCACAGTGGGGGAGCCCTGCAGCCGGAGTTAGAAACCTGGGCTTTGAGTCCCTGGACTTGAAGAGCTCAGCTGCCTCCACTCGTCTAGTAGGAGCGAATGAGAGGCGCACCTTCAGAGGTGCTGTGGGGTGCCGATGAGGCGGAGTGTCTGCCAGCAGCTTGGCAAGCACGCGGTGTGGCCGCAGGGGACGGCTTTGAAGCAATATGGTCCTACATCTCCCCGCAGCCAGGGACCCTGCCCTCCAATAGGGATGGACATCAGGAGGACGGACGGACCCGGTCCCTGCCGCCCGCGTGTGAAAGCCTCCACAGTTTGACCCGCGGGTACCTTCCTCTCATCTGGCTCCACACGTCCATTCTCTTCCTGATGCATGACCCCCAGCAGCTGTGAATTTTACAAAGAATTCAGAAATACAACCATGGAAGTTTTCCCCCGTAACGACACATAACTTGCTCATATCCTCACTAGGGGGTTAAGAGAGAAATTCATCATCATAACTTCCAAGACTTTCTACTTTTCCACCAGGCGGTAAGACATTCATTCATCTGCTTAGAGATGGAAAAACTGCTTTCCCACCATCCAACCCCTTCTTCCCATTTCCCTCACTCTATGGTATGACAGAGGCCGGCCAGCTCTTTCGAATATTGAATATTGTTGGTTTTGTGGAACGTTCTGTCTCCGTGGCAACCACTCCAATCTGTTGTAGCAGGAAAGCAGCCTAGGCCGCCTGTAAATGATGGGTGTGGCCTACAAAAACCAGGTGGCCGGCCTGTTCGCTGCCCCTTGATGGATGGTGGAAACCCGATGATCTCGGTCTGGAGGCCTCAGCTTTCGATGCGATGCTGAGGGCCAACCTTTGAGAATCCATGACACACTTCTCTCCCTGCAGCCCTGCTCCTTGCATTAGTAAGTCATGGCTTTTTAGGTTTATTGCTTTTCTGAGAGGGATTTATGGAAGTCTCCTTCAAGGTCAGAAGCCAAGAATTTGACAACTTGCTCTTTAAGTTTCTATTCTCCATCCCCTGAAATCTGCTGCATGAGTGGTGGCAGGAAGGACCTGCTATAAGGATGCAGCCAAGGAAACAATCATTCTGAGCCTCTCAAATCTTACCCCACGACAGCCGTGGTTCTCACAGTGTGGTCCCCAGGCCAGCAGCACCCGCATCCCCTGGGAGCTCACCAGACATGCAAGCACTGGGTGAGAACCCGGGTGAGGCTGGTAACCCGTGTCCAGTCCCTCCAGGAAAGCCCGCTGCGCGCTGGGGTGTGAGAGCCCTGCTACGGCTCTGCCTCCCGCACCTGGTGTGTTCTTGCCTTCATAACTTTGTTCATGCTAGTTTCTCCTCCTAGATGCTTCGCATGGGTCTCTGCCACCCTTCTTCAAGCCACTCTACCTCTAAAACTCATCCAAATAGTGTGGTAGTGCCTTGTGACATGTCCCACAGGACCTTCATTGATTTCTTCACCTTTTAATGTTTTGCCTGTTAATGTGTGGCCTCTGTAATGGACCAAGAAGCATTTCACCAATCAGAATCGTGTCTGAAACATCACCTAGCAAACTGTTCTGTCTCTTGTCAGTTTCCTAGGAGAGATTCTGAGAAGGGTTTCAGAGCCTGGGACGATCGATCGAGGCAGAGCCCTAAGGGGATGGGAGGAGCAGGGAACAGAGAAAGGGGAAATTCGAAGCAAGACTGTGGCTCAGGACAATGTCTGCCAGGAATTTGAGGAGCATAAACCACACCCCATTTGAGGCAAAGCGTTGGCACCTTGTGTTCCCTGTCAATCAGACATGGGCTGTGGGGCATCACTTCCTGGGTGAGGAGGTGTCCATTAGCCAAGGCCACTCGTCCAGAGAGGGTGGCAGCTGTGAGCCATCTACAGCCTTCAAGCATAGAGCTCTGACCAGACCAGGGGATCTGGGCAGGGCTGTAACACCATTTCTGTCTTATACAGAACAAGTGTTCAATAAATATTTGTCATCAATTGACTCCTTCTACTGGTCCCATCGATAAAAGAAAATACTACTATAAAAGAATACAACTCTCACCCTGGCCGGGTGGCTCAATTGGTTGGAGCATTGTCCCATATACCAAAAGGGTTTAAGGTTTGATTTCTGGTCAGGGAGTATACTACAGGCTAGTCTCTCTCTATTCTCTCTCTCTCTCTCTCTAAAAAAAAAAATACTTAAAAAATATATGTCTCTAGTCCTCATAAAGTGTTTTATAGACACCATCATTGAAGGAACACCAAATTCACAGTGTCGTGTAGAACAGGAGTGACCTGGAGACCCAGGCCTTCCTATATATGAAGGTAAGTGTGAACATGGGGGTGCAGAAAAAGAAAATGAACCATCTGGAACCATTGAGAAGCAGAAGGAAAAGTTACAGCCCCAAGCATCACAACCCTCCTTGAATAAGTGCGATTTCTGTATTTCATCTGGACTATGAGTCATTTCCCACTTGCTTCCCCTCAGCCTCCCCAAAGTCCAAGTCAACCAGAAAGGATCTCCAGATGGCTCACCCACGATTAGGTCTTCTTTGATTATTCCTGGAGGATTAATTAGTCACCACCACGAGGATGAAGACCAAATCAAGAGGCAATGTGGCAGAGAAGGAGAGAGGGAGGGAGGCACGCCTGCTGATGAGGTGAGCACAGACGGGCCTGTGGATTTCACAGATGGCGTGTCATTCAAGAGCTCCTTTGAGAAATGCCAACGTAGGTTGGACCAAGTGTGTTAAACAGTCCAAGCCGGTGATTCACAGTCCTGACTGCACATTGGAACCACCTGGGAAGCCATAGACATACGGATGCGCGGACCCTGCCCCTGAGATTCCCTGTGAGTGGGCATCAAAGCCCGGGACCAACGTTTCTTTGGATGATGTCCATGTGCACTTGGTGTTGTGGACACTGTTGCAGCACTTGGTACTCATGTGAATTACAGTTCAGGTGAATTGCATCTCCCAAGTATTTCTTACATGTCTCCATTTGACACTAAAAAGATGCCAGAGAAACGTGGTGCTGAAAGGAGCAAAGGATTTGGGAAGTCAAAAGGGTGGGGTTCCAAATCCAACTCTGCCTCTTCCCAGCCATGGGACCTTGAGGAAGTCACTTAAGTTATTTGGTCCTCAGTTTCCTCACCTCTCAAATACTGGGCCCAACTGTGGACAGCGGCTGCAGCAGTGGTTCTCAACCTTGGCTGCACATTAGAATCACCTGGGAATCTTGTTAAAATCCTGATTTCTGGGCCTCATCCTCCGGAAATTCTGTTTCTTTGTTATGGGGTGGGGCCACAACATTTGTAACAAAAAAAACAGAATTTCCGGAGGATGAGGCCCAGAAGTCAGGATTTTAACAAGATTCCCAGGTGATTCTAATGTGCAGCCAAGGTTGAGAACCACTGGGCTACAGCATTTCGACAGGTTCAAGCCTGGGACTAATGAGAGGGCATGATCCTCTCCTGGCAAAGCACGTGCAAGTCCCAGTACAATTATTGCCATAGGCTATAGTTGTAAGCTTTACCTTATGCTCTGAACCTGTAGCCCCACGTGGTTAAGTGATATAGGCTGCGGGAGGTGCAGCAAGTAAACAAAGCTTGATCCGGTGCATGTAATTGAGCAGATTCGAAACCCGTGAGAACATTGTAGACATCTTGACCACGCCCTTACTTTGCCTCGTGGAATCTGGCTATAAAATAAAGACTCGGCTTGAAGGCCGTGTCGCTGTCTCTCCATCAGAGAGGGCAGCGTCCAGCCCAGACCCAGCTTTCTTCTCTTGTCTGTCTTTTCTAAATCCTTCATCGCCACCCTCCTCAGGTTCACCCTTGGCCGTGCTGGCACGGCACACTGAACAATATGAAAATAAGAAAACCTGGGGTTAACTCCTTCCTCAACTATTAAACCAACTCAGAGCTCACACCAAAGACAACTATTTCCAGAATCCACTGTCTTAAACTTTACAGAATGATTCTTCATGTTGGAGCTGAAAACATCTACCAAGTGACATTGGTTTCTAAAGCCTCTGACACTCCAGGGGTTTACCTGCTACGAACCCACTGCTCCCAGAGTTCCCTCCCACAGCTCAGTGGTCCTGATTCTTATTCCTTCTTTGCTCATGTTATCATCCTCTCCTCATGCCCCTCTCCTCCACCTCTTCATCCCACTACCTATCTCTGAAGTTTCAAGGCCAGTCCCTCTTCCCCTAAAACATCTTTGGAGATTAGTGCTGCTCACACCTATTTCTCCCTCTTCCATTTATTAACTCTTTGCCAATTATGAGGCACCTACTGTGTGCCGAGCACTGGTTAGGTGCTTAACATGTATAATTTTTACTCCTCAAAGCAACCTATAAAGTTGCTTTTAATCCCAAAGCAACTCGCTGCATGACTATGAGCGAGTCGCACAATCTCTCTGGGCTTCCATTTCTTGTTAGACAAAAGGAAGGACTGTGACTACGCTAGTGGTTTTCAGGTTTGACTTTGAGAAGCAGAACCCTTATACACACAGTATTAGAGATGTTTTGTTGACGTGTGGGGAGACAAGGAGACAGATATTCTTAGGGACCCCCACTTCCCCTTCTAGGAAATTCCAGAGGTAACTTCAGGACACCTGTTTGAAATCCACTGGGCGAGAAGATGTTCTCCCAGGACCCCTGCTGTGAAGTTCTGTGGTCCTGTCTCTCACAACCCCTCCAAGCAGTGCTTCCTGCACTGAGGTGCTTACTGTGGAGAGCGGCTACAGCGTTTGGACAGGTTCAAGCCTGGGACTAATGAGAGGGCACGATCCTCTCATGGCAAAGCCATGTGCAAGTCCCAGCACAATTATAGCCAAAGGCTATACTAGTAGTTCTAAGCGTGACCTTATGGTCCGAACCTGTAGCCCCACGTGGCTGAGTGATATGGGCTGCGGGAGGTGCAGCAAGTAAACAAAGCTTGATCAGGTGCATGTAATTGAGCAGATTTGAAACCCGTGAGAACATTGTAAACATCTTGACCACGCCCTTACTTTGCCTCGTGGAATCTGGCTAGAAAATAAAGACTCGGCTTGAAGGCCGTGACACTGTCTCTCCATCAGAGAAGGCAGCATTCCACCCAGCACCAGCTTTCTTCTCTTGCCTGTCTTTTCTAAATCCTTCACCCCCCACCACCCGCTCCCCCCAGGCTCACGGAATCTGGCTGTGCAGGCGCAGCACATATGGCGCCCAATGTGGAGCTGAGTATGGGGAACAGGGGCCTGAGTTCAGGGGAACTGCAGGTTCACCCATGGCTGTGCAGGCTGGGCACACTTACTGAATACTTTCAGAGGACTAGTGGGAATTTTCTCGGATCTTGACCGCCAGGCACATTCTCCTAAGTGCATGCCCACATCCTCCTCCCTGACTTCCTCTTGCATCCTATCATTGATTAGTTCTATTTGGCAAGTTTGTCTTAACTTCCAATCCTCTCTGCCAAGTTCTTCGCTTGTAGGATGAGCTGGCCGTGAGGACAATGATGCACACGTCCACTGGGGATTCTGGAAAAGAGGGGACTTCCCAGAGTATGTGTTTCTGTGATTGCTACAGCTTTTCTCTACTAGGGGCTGATGGGCAGCTTCTCTCAGCCCTGAACTGGGAGAGTCACATCTACTCCATCCGTTAAGCCTGCTCAGACCCCATTAAAGGAGGGGGAGACAGGGTTCTTCCTAATGGATGATGCCTTTATTAAAGTTTTATACCTTGTAAGCTGTTACAGGGCTTGAATCAAAACCAGGATGTTATGGTTACGGGAGAGATGAAGAGCTGTCTCCAGCTCTTGTATGTCCGTTTGAGTCTTCCGAGAAGCAGTTAGCAAGAGAAGCAAAGAGGAAAGAAGCCAAAGCAAAGAGGCAGAGCAAAATGAGGTTAGACGTGCCAGAGAGATGTTGAGGGCGATCCCTGTACAGGATGAAGGGGAGGAGTCGGGAGTGGGCAGGGAGAGGCCTCCTGGAAAGGACAGTGGGAAGGAGGAGCGCTAGACCAGCGGTTCTCAACCTGTGGGAGACCCCTTTGGGGGTCGAACGACCCTTTCACAGGGGTCGCCTAAGACCATCGGAAAACTCATATAATTACATATTGTTTTTGTGATTCATCACTATGCTTTAATTATGTTCAGTTTGTAACAATGAAAATACATCCTGCATATCAGATACTTACATTACGATTCAGAACAGTAGCAACATTACCGTTATGAAGTAGCAACGAAAATAATTTTATGGTTGGGGGTCACCACCACATGAGGAACTGTATTAAAGGGTCTCGGCATCAGGAAGGTTGAGAACCGCTGCGCTAGAGAGAGCAGCCTCTGACTGCAGCGCAGCTCCGAGGGAGTCTTGGAGGGCAATGAGTCCTCAGGCAAAGGTTGCCCCCTGGGGGAGTCCCGCCCGGGGCAGGCACTCCCAGCTCCCTGTCTCTGCGGTGCTCAGCCATGGGCTGGGAACAGTTCTGCAGAACGCTCAGGCTCGCTCTCCAAATCAAGGTCATAACCTTGGCTCTCATGGGAATCACTTGGAGAGTTTTACAAAATATACGTAAGCCCTAGACCCTGTTCTTAGTGATTCTGATTGAATTGGCTTCAGTTGAGGAAATGAATATACCGATGGCCAATGGCCAGACCACGTATGACAATAGAACTCTGACCTATCACCTGCAGCAACCAGCCCAGGAGACCCCACTTGCAACCTTTGTAGCAGCTGGCCCCAAACACACAGGACTGAATCAAATCTGCCAGCTTCCCTAGTTTTATCCCCTGCTTCAAACTTAGGACCGACCAGGGAGAGTCAAATGTGCACTCTAACCAACCACACAGGACGCCCCAAAGCTAGTTAGCCTACCTCTAGCTCCCCCGCCCCAACAATCCATGATCTAGGCCAGCCGTGGGCAAACTACAGCCCGCGGGCCAGATCCGGCCCGTTTGAAATGAATAAAACTAAAAAAAAAAAAAAAGACCGTACCCTTTTATGTAATGATGTTTACTTTGAATTTATATTAGTTCACACAAACACTCCATCCATGCTTTTGTTCCGGCCCTCTGGTCCAGTTTAAGAACCCATTGTGGCCCTCGAGTCAAAAAGTTTGCCCACCCCTGCTCTAGGCACACCGGAAGCTGCCCTCTGATTCACCATAAAGCTTCCCCCTCCTCTGCCTGCCTTTGAGTCTCTCACCAAACGCAAGTGACGCCTGCTAGTTCTCTTTCTAGAGCAAGCTCTGAGTAAACAGACTTTTATCTTATATGGGTGTCATTCATTGATTTCCACAGGGTGCAGCTCAGGCGCTGGGTGTTTGAACAGCTCCCTGAGTGTAGTACAGCCAAGGCTGGGAATCATGGCTGTAAGTCAGTGGTTCTCAACCTGTAGTCCCTGGAGCAGCTGCACCTGCTGGACGAGCAAGTCCAGTATTGCCTTTATTTTCAGCGAACTTCCTTCTCTTTCTATTGCATTGAGAGCTTTTATCATGAAAGGATACTGAATTATGTCAAGCACTTTTATGCATCTATTGAGATAGTCATGTAATTTTTATCATTTATTCTGTTAATGTGATGCATCATGTTAATTGATTTCTATATGTTGAATCAATCTTGCCTGCCAGGAATAAATCCCACTTGATCCTGGTGTATTATTCTTTTAATATGTGGTTGGAGTCACTTTGCTAGCGTTTTATGGAGGACTTTGCATCTATATTCATCAGAGCTCATATAATATTCAGTGGTGAAAAACTAAAAGCTTTTCCTCTACACTAAGGAACAAGGCAAGAATGCCCACGCTCACCACTTCTGTTCAACGTAGTATTAGGAGTCCTGGCCAGGACAGTGAAGCATTTTAAGGGTTGAAACCATAGGACTTGGAGACTGAGGGAAAGTGGGGCTGATTTCCTGGTTTCTTGCTAGTGAAACAGGGAAGATGGTGATGTTGCTAAGTGGGACAGGAGGGAAAGAAAAGGGGAGAACTGGGAAGAGACACAGAAAATATGGTGTGTTGTGGAGAGCGGCTACAGTGTTTGGACAGGTTCAAGCCTGGGACTAATGAGAGGACACGATCCTCTCGTGGCCAAGCCACGTGCAAGTCCCAGCACAATTATAGCCAAAGCCTACAGTTGTAAGCTTGACCTTATGGCCGGAACCTGTGGTCCCACGTGGCTGAGTGATGTGGGCTGCGGGAGGTGCAGCAAGTAAACAAAGCTTGATCCGGTGCCTGTAATTGAGTAGATTCGAAACCCACGAGAACGTTGTAACCACGCCCCTTGCCTCGTGGAAACTGGCTATACAATAAAGACTCAGCTTGTAGGCTGTGGCGCTGTCTCTCCATCAGAGAGGGCAGCGTCCCACCCAGACCCAGCTTTCTTCTCTTGTCTGTCTTTTCTTAATCCTTCACCGCCCAGTGTCAGGCTCACCGAACCTGGCTGTGCGGGCGCGGCACATATGGCGGGCGCCCAATGTGGGGCTGAGTATGGGGAACAGGGGCCTGAGTCCAGGGGGACTGCAGGTTCACCCATGATTGTGCCGGCTCTGCACAGTGTGTGGGAACTTGAGGCTCGTTTAGAGCACAATGAATTTGACCAGATGAACAAATTGACGGATCCGGCCCCCTCTTTCTTCCCCCAGATCCTTTGAAACAAGCTGTATTGCTCATAAGACCAAATTAAGAGGCATCGTAAAATGAGTCTCATCTTCTTAGTGGGCAGTGTGAAACCAGGAGGAAGCTGGGTCTAGAATACAGGGCATGGGCTTTGGCGTCAGTCAAGGTGTGTAATAGTCAGCTGTGTGACCTTGAGGAAATGACTCAACCTCTCTGATTCTCAATGTTCCCATCTGTGAAATGGTGTATCCGGCTGATCTTAAGGGATTGTTGTGAAGAATACATGTGATCGTGTCTGTGGAGGCCTTACAGGGGAGAAGCCCCTCAGCAAGTGGCCACGGGGATCAGCACTGTTTTTCTCCGTCACATGAAGTGGGTCTCCGCCCTGTGCCGGGCAGAAATGCTCCATTGCCTCCGGCCTGAAGCTGTGTTTCCCTGAGAAGCAAGCCCATCCATTCCCTGCCACACGTGCCTCCTGAAACAATTAATCAAGCCTACGTCTTATTTAATGGAACTCTTCTCTGCCATAGCAATTACATTCTAAAAGGATTCAAAATTGGGGTTTGTACTAGCAATCAAACCAACTGAGCATTGATCCTCAAGTCTGTCTCAGCTCAAAGTGCGGCATGCTGGGAATAATTTCATTTAAGATCGATTTTCTCTTTAAAATCAATAGCGCAGTTAGCTCTTTCACTCACCCTCGCATGCATTCAAATATTATATTTATATTTGCTTTTATTTTCTATTTTTTAAATCTTTATTGTTGAAAGTATTACAGATATCCCTCCCCCCCTCCCCCCCGCCCCCCATTGACCCTCCTCCTCCTTCCCCCACTGCCCCAGGCCTTCACCACACCATTGTCTGTGTCCATGTGTTATGCATATATGCATACAAGTCTTTGGTTGATTACTTCCCACACACCCACTCTTTCTCCCCCCCCCCCCCCCCCCCCCCCCCCCCGCCCGCCTTCTCTCTGAGATTCCAGTCTGTTCCTTGCTTCTATGCCTCTGGATCTATTTTGTTCATTGGTTTATTTTGTTCCTTAGATTCCACATATGAGTGAGATCATGTGATACTTGTCTTTCTCTGACTGGCTTCTTTCACTTAGCATAATACTCCGCAGGTCCCTCCATGCTGTCTCCAAGGGTAATCTTTTGAGGAGAATAGTGACTCCTAAGGGAGCAGGGATAGTTATGGCACTTTTGGGCCATCATGGTGCTCTATGATGTCCCGATTTGAGGTGGGGCGAGGTGTCAAAATCTGCACACACCCTGGGAGAGTAAGCTTCAGGTGAAGGCCACCTATGATGTTGTCTCAGAAATGATTAGATCAAGATTCTTAACCTTTGAGGGGTCAAGGACGCCTTTGAGAACCTAAAGAAAGCTGCTGCCTCTCTCCTCATAAAAATGGATAGGCAGCACTATAAAACCCCATATAATCTGGGGGGGGGGGGCATGGATCCCTTGAAGTCCATCCCTGAACTCAAGTGTCAACCACAGGAGACAGACTAGTCAGGCACTTTAATCATCCCTCCAAATTCAGTCTCAGCTTATTAATATGTAATGCAACTCCCTGGAAATCTCTCCATTATATTGAAATTCATTATGCTTGCTTACTATGCTCTGCCCTTGAGACACCTGTGGAACTAGCTGCAGAGACCAATTGGATGGGTAGACACCATTTCTCACCTGACGTGGCATTCGATCAAGAGTCATGCCCTGCCTTGCCAGCCTGGGGTACAGAATAAGGTTGTATTTCTTCAAAAATTCAAATCAAGTGACTCTCAGCCCTCATCTTGCTTATAATGGAAACTCTATTCTTATTACCAGATTCTCTTCCTCTAAATAATTTCTGAGACACGGTCACATAGTCTGTGATGAATCCTTCCAGTCGCTTCTGGAACGCACCCCACCACCTTGGGGGCAGCTGCTGTGCTAGTCAAGACGTGAAATGCTCCAGGCACCTGGGCAAGTCAGCAGATGAATAAGGAGTTCTCTTCAAATCCCTTAAGTGGAAGAGTCACCAACAGCTCGCCCTATGCTGGTGGCAGCAGTCGTGCGTGGGGGGTCTTGCTATTGTCTCCATTGGCCACTTCTAGCTCACACATTGCTTCATGTGTTGCTCAAGTGGTGGGTAGTAAATGCACTCATTGAATCGGGAGCTACAGGAATGTAATTGCCCATAAACCCGGCAGTTCAGGAACGTAAGTGTATACACTCAATGTATTTATTATGCATGAAACGGTTCAAGTGGCCGATAAAGAACTCTCCGTAACACATTACAAGCAGCATCCATTACATGCATTTCCTCCAGCCTTTCCCAGCAGGACAATTCTAGTCTCCAGAGTAGGTAGGCAGAGGTCAGGCATCAGGCAGAACAGGAAAGGGCTTGGTCCAAAGATATCTCCCTTCCACTCGTCCCCAGAGCCCGAGTTTAACAAGTGTAGTACACGTGTACCCCAGGGGAGGGTACGTAACTAGGTGGATAATAGCTTCACTCTCCGCTGTGAATTTAACTAGACAGCTCCCTTCCCAAGGGCTCACACAGGTCACTCACAGCTGAGAGACGGGGGAGCTGAAGGGAGGGCTGCAAGGAGGACCTAAGCAGAGCTGGGAAACGGTGGCAGGCTTTTCTGGGAAGTCAGAGGTCAGTGAGTGTCTGGGGACTGAGATTCCCATCGGATGGGAATGAGAGAGAAAGGAGAAAGACAGGGTGTCTAAGACAAACCTCACCTTATTTGTGATTAATTAGGCCCAGGGCCAGTGCCACTCTGCCCAGACTCACCCAAGAGGTGCCTAAGCTAATGAATGCCTATTTGTACCTGGGGCAGATGAATCGTCTCCCCCCAAGCTGGATGTCATTAGGTCCTGCCTGATTTCTTCTTTTGCACATTGGACTGTGATTACATGCTAATTTGCGAAGTCATTTTACAATCCTTTGCAAAACAAACCGTCCCAAAACGTAGTAGCTTAAAACAGCAGCCGTAACTATCTGGGGTAGCTTTTGAGTGAAGTATTTGGGCCATTTACCTTGAGAATAGAAACAAAAACTATCTGTAAATATTGAACTCAGGTCCGTATTTTTGTTTTCCTGCAGAGGTAAGGGTTAACAATTTATTTATTTAAAATATATTTTATTGATGTTTTTACAGAGAGGAAGGGAGAGGGATAGAGAGTTAGAAACATCTATGAGAGAGAGACATCAATCAGCTGCCTCCTGCACACCCTCTACGGGGGATGTGCCCGCAACCAAGGTACATGCCCTTGACCAGAATCGAACCTGGGACCTTTTCGTCCACAGGCCAAAGCTCTATCCGCTGAGCCAAACTGGTTAGGGCAAAGGTTAACATTTTAGAAACTACTTCCTGCATATTCTAGAATTAAGAAAATAAGACTATATATCATGAATAATAGGAGCTAGATTTTTTTACTGTTGGGAAAGGAAGTTATAAATATGAATAAGGAAAGAGTTAGAATGCAGCCCAATGATATTGAATTGGAATTAGATGTATCAGTATGATTTGAACTAATGATTTTTAAGATAGATAGATAGATATAGATAGATAGAGTACACATATAAAATTTTCTATGTCTGTCTACTAAGAAGGTAAAAAAGCAATGACACCCAGTAGCAATGAACATGCCCAGCACCTAGATCTTGGTTTCGAAATACCCTTCTCCGCTAACCAAAACCAGGGCTCCTTAGGAAAATGGTTGATTCCCAGAGTGGTGCAGGGATAGTGCAAGATGAGCCTGGAATAGCATGTGCTAAAGAAGTACAGAAGAAGTCTCAGGGAGGAGCAACTAAGATGGCGGCATAGGTAAACACCGGGAAATTATCGCCTCACACAACAATTGAAAATTACCCCAAAGGACTGAGCAAACATCATCCAGAACAACAGGAAGGCTGGCTGAGTGTAAATTCCACAACTAGAAGGAAAGAAAAGCACGCTGAGAGCCAGAGGCGCTGCGGAGGTGAAGTGCAGAGGTACGGCGGCGCGCGCACGCGAGGAAAGGGGGTGGCGCCTGAGGACGCGGCTGTCTTTTTGAATCACAAACTCCCGACTGCTCTGAACTCCGGTTCCGGGAAGTCTCTGGGGACCCAGGTCTCACACGGGGAGAAGCTGGTCAGTCCGGCAGCGAGCGAACTTGAGGGCGGCTTTCCCTCAGAGGTGCTTGCAGCCGTTACCGGAACACTGAGACGCGCGACTCCGGGCGGAGAATCGGCCATGGCCGCTTTCTCCGCCCTCTGACTCCCTGAGACCCCGCCCCACCCAGGCTGCGGCAGAGGCTTTTGCATGTGAATGTACCTAACTGCAGCCGAACCAGGCAGACCTGGAACTTCCAAGAGAAGGCCCAAGGCCCCGCAGCGGCTTGCATTGCTTCACAGCTGAGCCTCTTCGTGGCTCCTGCTGTGTGGCCTCAGGCAGAGGCTGAATTAGCACCTCCTTAGATCCAGGAGCCACTGTACCCAGTGGTCAGAGGGGGTCCATCCAGACTGCAACTCCTCAGATCCATAAGGGACGCACTCAGGGAGCAGACTCAGTGAGCACCAAAGCCCCACTGAAGCAAGTCTTGCCCCAGAAGGGTGTCTTCAGCACAGAAGTTCTCCCACTTTAGACACAGCTGATTCTCACAGCCAATTGGCCTGGAGGTCAATTCCTCCCAGTGATTCTACAACAACCAAGGCACCAAGAGTGCACCAAGAGTGTCCACCCCAGGTAACTGGGGAGGCTGAGCTACTGGGCCCTACAGGACACCTGGCGCACAGGGCCACTCTATCAACACAGGGAAGCTGCCAAAATGCGGAGACAAAGAAACAGGTCACAAATGGCAGAAATGGAGGAAAGCAAACGATTGGATATAGAGTTTAAGGCCACGGTTATAAGGTTTTTCAAGAATTTTATGGAAACCGCCGATAAATTTAATGAATCCCTCAATAAGTATAGGGAGACCATGGAGGACATGAAAAAGGACCAACTAGAAATTAAGCATACACTGACTGAAATAAAGAATAATTTACAGAGATCCAGCAGCAGAAAAGAGGATCCCAAGAATCAAGTCAAAGATTTGAAATACAAAGAAACAAAAAATACCCAACCGAAAAAGAAAAAAGAAAAGAGATTCCAAAAATATGAAGATAGTGTAAGGAACCTCTGGGACAACTTCAAGCGTACCAACATCAGAATTATAGGGGTACCAGAAGGAGAGAGAGGGCAAGATATTGAAAACCTTTTTGAAGAAATAATGACAGAAAACTTCCCCTACCTGGTGAAAGAAATGGACTTACAAGTCCAGGAAGCGCAGAGAACCCCAAACAAAAGGAATCCAAGGAGGACCACACCAAGACACATCATAATTAAAATGCCAAGAGCAAAAGATAAAGAGAGAATCTTAAAAGCAGCAAGAGAAAGACAGTCAGTTACCTACAAGGGAGTACCCATACGACTGTCAGCTGATTTCTCAACAGAAACCATGCAGGCCAGAAGAGACTGGCAAGAAATATTCAAAGTGATGAATAGCAAGAACCTGCAACCAAGATTACTTTATCCAGCAAAGCTATCATTCAGAATAGAAGGTCAGATAAAGAGCTTCACGGATAAGAAAAAGCTAAAGGAGTTCATTACCACCAAACCAGCATTATATGAAATGCTGAAAGGTATTCTTTAAGAAGAGGAAGAAGAAAAAGGAACTCTTGCCATTTGCCACAGCATGGATGGAACTTGAGAGCGGATAAATACCACAGGATCTCACTCATTTGTGGAATATAATGAACAACATAAGCTGATGAACAAGGACTGATCCAGAGACGGAGAGGCATTGATTGGACTGTCGGGACTTGGAGGGAAGGTAGGGGAGGGTGGGGGTAAGGGGGAAAGATCAACCAAAGGACTTATATGCAAGCATATAGGCCTAACCAATGGACATGGACAACGGGGGGGGGGGTGAGGGCATGAGCGGGGGTGGGGGGGGTGGGGGGTAGAGGGTAACGTGGGGACAAGGACACATATGTAATATCTTAATCAATAAAAAATATATTAAAAAAAAAAAAAAAGAAGTACAGAAGAGCTAGAGAATGATGGGAAGCTAGGGAAGGTACTAAGAGCCAGTTAGGAGAGCCTCCCAAAGGCCAGATCTGGGACATTTTAAGCACCAGAATAAGTCATGAGAGTAACATCAGATTATAACCCATTGAATCAAATAAGAATTAATTAGTTAAAACGGATATAAATTAATGAGAGAGAAGAAAAGCTGTAAAATACTAACTCATAAATGTAGGAGTGATGAAATTAGAAAATAATCATTTGGCAATTGTCATGATAATAACTGATTTACTAATTGATCATTGATTTGCCAGTATCATCAATGGATGCTCTGTGACAGTAATCATAACAGAGTTCCATTAGGGACGCAGACCCAGTCTGTGCGGTACAGAATAAGGTAGTTGTTGATGAGCAAAACCTTGCACAGTCGTGGGAGAAACTGAGGGACGGGGGTTTGAAGGAGAGGCTGGGAGATCCGCCAGAGCACTGGCGTGGAAAGTGAAGTTGGAGGGAACCTGGGAAACCAGGCTCGTCCAGCTGGAGGGACCACGGAGGCCCAAGGAGAAGTCCACGGGAGGCTGTTGCCTCTATGTCGGGGAAGGGGTGGGGGAGGGGAGGGACCTGCAGGTGCCACTGGTCCGCAGGGCCAATGTCTGCCAGCACCTCTGCATCGGTCTCTCTCTGCATCTAAAACAGCACGACTTTCAGAGACCATTGGTCACGATTCCTTCTGCCTTTTACATCTCGTGCCAATTTCTCTTTGGCCAAGTCTGAGCTGGAACCACAAAGGTAAGGAGATGGTGACACACCTAGTTCCAGCTTAGCCACACGACACGGTGTAAAACCATCATGAGAGGAAAAGGAACCATAATTGAGGGTTTACAATTTGGCAGGATTCTGTTAGCACATTTCTTGTAGCCAGAAAAGAACCCCCGTGGAAAGCTCGTAAGAACTCTCGTTAAGCCCATCCATGTAATGAAACTGTAATTAAGAGCATCGCTTTCCTACGGATGGTGTTCAGCTGTATCTCCATTGTACCCACGGTCTTGAACCAGAAGCACAGCTGAAATGTAAAGCTTAGGCTAAATTCTTTTAAAAAGAGCGAGAGCAATGCAAACTCAGGTCAGAGATTTATCCAAAACAGCTTTCTAGCTTGAATGAATAATAATGATGGTGGAAGCCCACATCTTTATCCTCACTGGTACTTACCAGGCACTGTACTAAGAGCTCTGTGTGTGTGAGTTCATTTAAGCCTTGCCACAGCCCTACAAAATAAGCATCGTTATTATTACCCCCATTTTACAGATGAGGGCACTGAGGCACTGAGAGGTTAGAAGTCTGCATGCTGGTAAGTAGCAACACTGGAACTGGAACCCCAGCGCCTTCTGAGGGCTGCTCGGAACCAGAAGGCTAACTTGCCTGTCACCCTCTGCCTCCTCTACCACCCACACCCCAGGTCTGGGCCACAAGAACCTGTGTTCAGAATAACAGACGTGTGCCTTGTCAGAGGCTTTTGTTTGTAATAAACTTGTGTCCTATTCAGTCAGCCAAGACGGACTGAAAGCCCGCCATGCACCGGGCATCGGGCTAGGCTCTGGGGTTACCACAGCAAGTGCAAGTAAACCTGACCCAGACCTTGTCTCACGGAGGGTCCAGTCCAGTTGGGGGCAGCAGCCATTATTCCAATGAGCTCACACTTAAGAGTCTAGTCAACAGACTAACTTAGGAACTTTAAGGATGAGTCAGCCATCGTTGGCACCATTATGTTCCTTACGAATGCAGGAAAGTATACATTTTCTGGAGAATGTTTTGCTGAAAGGGTTAAATTCCTTCTTAAATCTCTTGTACCCAGAAAGCCAATTACTAAAAACATCCCTGCTGGAAGATTGCCTCACTCCTGAGCCCCAAGGGGTGGGCAGCATTGAGCTCCCACCTTCACCCCCACTCCCCCCCCACCCCCAAGTCCCACCTCCCTCTCTGACTCACTCTGATAGGCTAATTTTCCCTTCTCTCTTAGTACTACTTTCACCTGTTGGGTTTGTTTGGCTACCAGACCTCCCCCAGCCTCAGTTACAAAACGTTAATTATAGAGATTAAAGAGAAAATTAGTAGTTAGCTAATGATTTAGTAGCCTTTTCTCAAGAACACTGAAGACATTTTAAAATTATACGTAGCTACCTCCCCATTAGGTCATGAGGGCCTGGAAAATAATGAGTGGTTTTAAATCTTTCCAAGGGGGAGCATGGGTGGAAAATGTACCATTTAAACCAAAACAACCTCTCTCGTGCCCTAAAAGCTTCATGTGGTTGGAATGTGCCTTCCTCACAACCAACATCCTTTCTGGGGAAAATGGAAGCTAGGTGGACAGCCAGTGCAAAGGCCTGAAACACACAAAAAAGGGCGTTTTATGAGTGCCTACGGCCTTACACTTGGGTCTCAACCTTCCTAATGCCGCGACCCTTTAATACAGTTCCTCATGTTGTGGTGACCCCCAATTTCAATGTTACAAATTGAACATAATTAAAGCATAGTGATTAATCACAAAAACAATATGTAATTATATATGTGTTTTCCGATGGTCTTAGGCGACCCCTGTGAAAGGGTCATTCAACCCCCAAAGGGGTCGCGACCCACAGGTTGAGAACTGCTGCACTAAGAGACCAGTGCTTTGTTTGGGTTATTGTTTGCTCTAGGGTTGCACTTGGAGGGGGTGAAAATAGAAGGAAGCAAAAACTTCATTTTACTTACTTATTTTTTAAATTCTCACCTGAGGATATTTTTTTCCATTGATTTCTAGAGAGAGTGGAAGGGAGGGAGGAGGGGGCAGTGAGAGAGAGAGACACACACATCGATTGGTTGCTTTCTGAACTTGCCCCTCCTAAGGCTGGGGATCCTTCAACTGAGGTACCTGCCCTTGACTGCGAATCAAACCAGAGACCCTTCAGTCTGCAGGCTGACACTCTAACCATGGAGACAAACCAGCCAGGGCAAACACATCATTTTAATAGATTATTTGTTAGAAGTCATTGTGTCTATTCATCCCACACAAACAGAATTTTTGTATTCTCAAATTTAATACTTGAGTCTCAACTCTTTAAAAAATAAACATGTGCTTTGAATGTGTCCCTGCAAAATCTATATGTTGAAATCCTAACCCCTAAGGTGATGGAATTAGGAGGTGGAGCCTTTGGGAGGGTGATTAGCGCTTGAGGGTGGTGCCCTTATGAATGGGATTAGTGCCCTTATGAAAGAGACTCCAGGGGCTCACTGGCCACTTTGGCCATGTGAGTTTACAGTGAGACTACAGCCAGCCATCTGTGAGGGGAAAGGCTCTTGCCAGGCACTGAATCTTCCAGCACCTTGATCTGGGACTTCTTGGACCCCGGAAATATGAGAAAAAAATTTCTGTTTATAAGCCACACAGTCTATGGTATTTTGTTATGGCAACCTGAATGTACTAAGACAACATGAAATTTTCAAAACCTGCGACTCACCAGTTAAAGTTGTGTCCCCGAGGTTGCAGGGCCAGAGTTAATCACTTAATGTTAAGTGGGGCGAATCAGCCTCCCAGAAATCCTTTCTCGATGTGGCTGCGTGGTTCTTAACTATGACTGGATTTCACTCAATCATTGACTCTACCCTCCGGAGTAGTGCAGCGACATCACCCCTATGCCAGCTCCTGCTGTCCTCCTGGCGGGGATGGTTTTGCTCCCTTGCCCCTTGGAATTAGGCTTGGCTACTTCACTTGCTTTAGTCAATGTGGGTGCTGTGTCAGCCACCAATTCCCGGCCTGTCAGAGCAATGCATGATGAACCCAGAGCCTCACAAAGCCCCTCATCAACACGGTTCCCTCAGCTCTGGGCCTCACCCCCTAACCCAGGCTTCTGTCCGGCGCACAGTGGATCCCGTCACCCCTGATCCCATTCTCCTGACCCTGCTCTTCTCTAGTGGCTGCTACACGGCGCCCTCCCACCTGTTCCTCTCCTCTCCTGCTCACAAAATCAACAGCTCCCAGGCAGTCAGTGGGTGCAAAGGAGCCATCAGACCGAATGCTGTTGGCGGCCTAGACAAGATGCCCAGTGTGAACAAATCATAGGGATCTTGGAAAAAATAAGCAACAAATGAAACCTGATATAAAAGTGCCTGTACATAAACAGAACCTGTTAAAATGCAGTGGAGAACTAGAAGAATTCTTAACTAGGTCTTTCCTCTTAGGCTGTTGCATCTCTGCTTGTGGTGGACAGTAGGATTATAGATGTAGGAAATGCTACAAAATCTGGAAGGATCCGCAGCAAGTGACAGGGAGCAACCTAGAGAACGTGGGAAAATAGGAAAATGACGGGCAGAGAGAGGAAGGGAGGAGGAGTGATGGGAAGGCGTCCAGCCAGGAGCGGGTTCCCCGGCTCCCAGGGGCAAGGCTTCAAGCGCCCGCTTAATAATGAATGGAGCTTGTCAGCTCCCAGGGGCCCCCTGGAGCCTCTACTCCTGAGATGGTTGAATTATTGATGGAAAGTGTATGACGCTCTGGCCGAAGCTGACAGCTGGAAGACAAGCTGCCAGCATCTTAAATGGATTCTGCCCCCAATAACGTGCAGGCCACGCTCTGATCTCTGGAGCTGCTCCAGGCCCCTGCGGGCAGAGACAGCGAGGAGGTCCAGCCTTTCAGTCCATGACTCTCCCTTAGTTCCGGAAGCATCCTGAGCTTATCCAGCTGTTCTGGGACAAATCTTGTCTTCAGGTTCCTCAGCCACTCCTCCCAGCTACCGCTCGCTCATTCTTGTGTGAACACACCCACTCTCTCTCTGCGGTTGACTCAGTGGCTAAACCACGTGAAAGTCTAGCATTTAACCACGGCCCCACCCCGGGAAATTTTCCCCAGAAAGGGGAAGGCCCCTGAGGACAGCACTGGGTGGTGGCTTCAGTGTGCTTGTTGGGGGAGGGTGTGTGTGTGTGTGTGTGCGTGTGTGCGTGTCTGTGTGTGTCTCTGTGTGTGTGTCTGTGTGTGTGTCTGTGTGTCTGTGTGTGTCTGTGTGTGTCTGTGTGTGTGTGTGTGTGTGTCTGTGTGTGTCTCTGTGTGTGTGTCTGTGTGTGTGTCTGTGTGTGTCTGTGTGTGTGTCTGTGTGTGTCTGTGTGTGTGTCTGTGTGCTGTGTGTGTGTCTGTGTGTGTCTCTGTGTGTGTCTGTGTGTGTCTCTGTGTGTGTCTGTGCATGTTGGGGGGGTGAGGGGTTCCAAGAGAACAAAAAAAAATGTCTCGGGGTAAAAAAATGTAACATTTTGTTCCTCCCTCTACAACTTCTTCTTGTCCCCCTCACACCCTCCAACATGGTCCCCCTTCCCCACCCAGGGGTAAAAAAATGAGAAGATGAAATACATACTGAACAGATAGAGGCAAAGGGAAACGAATGGCCCCCAAATTAACAGCGTTCTGGAGACATTGTTTCCTCACCAGTAAAAGGAGAAAATCAGGTCCAACTGGCATCTCAGCAAAAGAGGACTGGAAGACGCGAACCTTCCCGCTCTGCTAAGCCTTGCACAACTGCCCCAGACTCTGCTGCCTTTCAGAGTTGCTTCATCTGGCCCTGGGCTCCATGACCTCCCTGCTCATCTGGATAACTGCCCCCATCCCCACCCCGGGCAGGGGTGAGGGTGGGGGGGTGTAGGGGGGTGCAGCTTCATTTCAGGAGCAGGTTTGCAGGCTAAGGGCCAGGTGTGCTGCTAAGTGCTAGAGAGGCAAAAATGGGAAGGCAGGGGCCCTGGCCCGCAGCAAAGGCTGTAACGGGCACCACAGGAATGCGCTCTTATGTCTACATGCGGGAATCAGGATGCCTTCACAGAGAGCTACGACCTGAAGGATCCATGGGTATTTGTCAAATAGAAAAATAAGGACATTCCAGTGAAAGGGAAGAGCGTGTGCAAAGGCACAGAGGCTAGGATCCTGAATATCTTGTCAACCAGACGTGGTTAATTATTGGTGGACGGCATGGCTCAGGGTGCGAAGGCTCAGAGAGGTCAGGCTCCGGTGCGGACTGTTACTTAGGTGCTGAATGAGCACACCGGGAAGGGACACAGTGGGATCGTCGTCTAGATAGGGCACAAGATTGTACAACCAGGAAGAGTAGGAGGAGCTGTGTGTGTCATTCCCCACGTCCCTCTACTGCCCCAAATTCCTGCGTCGGATCCTGATGCCTAATGTAATGTATCAGGAGGTGCTTAGGGCATGAGGGGAGAGCCCTTATGAAGGGGATGAGTACAAAAGAGACCCCCTCAGAGCTCCCTTTGCCCAGGAGGCAAAGCAGGTTGGTGGTTGCAGGAGCTTAATGGCTATGGGACTTCCTTTCAGGGGGATGCACTAAAGGTCATTGAATTGTTCACTTTAAAATGATTAACCTTACGTTATGTGAATTTTACATCAAAATAAAAGAAAGGTAGTTGCTTCTGTGAGGCATGAAAAACGGTGTATCATGATTTGAGGATGTTCTCCCTCAAAGCATTTTGCATTTGTCAAAAGTGACACATGCTGGCCTGTCACAGAGGACCGAGTGCAGAATAAGGGAATGAGACTTTTTCTTTCTGGGTTTTACCAAAATGCTAAGATGATCTTCATCATATTAATTATTGGAATGTGCCACATATATGTATATGTATTCAATATTTTGTCTAAATGCATTCTATGCAGGAAAACATTCTGAATATGGGGCCCCCCAGAAAACCTTCGGAGAATTGTTCCTTATTAGGAGCCCTGGTCGAAGGGGAGCATGTTGAGGAACAGGCCTCCCACAGGTGATGCTCGGGGGAGAAAGTTGCTAATGGAAACAGGGAAGACATGAAATTTGCTTCTGGAGCAGTGGTTCTCAACCTGTGGGTCGCGACCCCTTTGGCGGTCGAACGACCCTTTCACAGGGGTCACCTAAGACCATCCTGCATATCAGATACACTACGATTCATAACAGCAGCAACATTACAGTTATGAAGTAGCGACGAAAATAATGTTATGGTTGGGTCACAACATGAGGAACTGTATTTAAAGGGCCAGAAGGTTGAGAACCGCTGTTAAACCTGGAGCTTAGTGTTTCATTTGGTAGCATCCGGGTGTGCGAAGAAATGATGGGTTGGGCGGGAGTCAGAGGGAAGGCTTTGGTGATGAGATGTGTGAGTTGAGGAATTGTGGGGAATGGGGACACTGGAGCTCAGAGGCCTGGCTGTTATGGTTTGGGGGGGGGGTTACACCCCGAGGGGCCAGCCAGGGAGCCAGGTGCTGGTGCAAAGCTTTGAGGGGGTCACGCTGCCCTACTTCCCACAGAGCTGGTGTCCTTGGGAACTTAACCTATACTTGCTGCTCAGTTTCTGGAGTGAGGCGAGGGCTCTTAGAGATGGAACTAAAAGCCTTCTTCAAGGGTTCTCCTAGCACTGGGGGAGACCATCACAACCCATTTTACAAAAATAGAGGCACACATACAGATACAGAATATGAATGTAGGAAATAGCCCAATCCAGGGTCAGGGGACCAGGTTTACAGGCCCAGCCAGCCATGTCACTGGACTCTCCGGGGCCGCCCCAGGAGCCCTCGCCAGCAGCCAGCCGTAACTACGTGTCATTCTAACAAGACCACAAGCCTAGTTTTGCTGATCAGGTCACCTAGAAGCTAGCCTAGCATGGGGATGAGCTTGTTTTATACACTAGAAGAGCCATGCAAAGGTACGGGATTTTTACTGGAGGTCGAAAACACTACATTTAACTCTCAACCAACAATCAGATCCGAGGCAACAATACTTAGTGGGCCCCTGCCCTGGGGAAGCCTAGACAGGGAGACGGCCAGTCGCAGTGACTGCTGAGGGCTGTGGCGGGGCTCAGGCAAGGGCTGAGGTGCCCAAGGGTAGAGCGGCAGGGCTGGGTCCTTCCTCTCTACAGAAGGTACATTCAATCTCAGTCTCAAAGCAAAATATTGGCTTTTTTTTTGGCTTCAAGGAATAGAAATACCTTCAAACTAGTTCAAGAGAAAGAGAAGCGTTTACTCTTAAGACTTGAGGAAGCTCACGGAACTCAAGCTCAGGAAATGAGTTATATAGTCCAGGGTCATCGAACTGAACACTGCAAAGACTGGTGGAGCCACCGTGGCTCCGGGTCCTCCCCTTCCCTTCCTCCTCCTGCCCTCACTCCCTTCCCCCCTCTCCTATCTCCGTCTCTATCTCTATCCATTTCTGATTCCTGACGTGTGTGTCTCCTTTTTCTCAGAAGACCAGCTTCTGCTTGCTCACCAGCTTGTGAAGAACCTCAAAATGCTGTCATCGACGCCCCAGGCTAGACTCCAGATACATGTCTGGTACAGTGCCATTTTTTTGTTTTGCGTTGTTTTTGTTTTATCACTACCTGGCCACAATTTATAGGATGACTTCAGATGCTGGAAAGAAACAACAGTCTGATGGACCCAGCTCCTTTCTTCAATCCAGGACCCCGAAGTCATGAGCCAGTGAATGGCTAGCTGTTCTGGGCAGGAGTAACCATCTCTGGCCCAAGCAGCAGAGGGATCGAGCATTTGAGCTCTCTCTTCCGAGGGCTGTGGGCCGGGCAGGTTACAGAGGAGGGGTTGGTTAATTATTATTATTATTATTATTATTATTATTATTATTTTAAATCTGGTGGAGAAGAAAGAGAAAGAGCAATGGAGAGGGATCAGGCCCTGCCTGGTAAGAAAGTAAGGAGCCTGGAAATGTGAAAGATCATGGCTCAACGGAGGCACCTGGAGAGGTTCATGAAAGCACGCCTTCACCCACAGATACTATTTAAGTAACAACGTTTAACTAGAATGGCATGGGCACCAGCCAATCAGAACAGGCAACAGCTATGAACAGCTGGACTGGCAGAAAGGCCAGAACGTAAGGCCTTTATTATAAAAGCTCCTTGCGTGTGTGCATTTTTACTGAAGGGTGTGGCCCTCTCGTATTAGCCTTCTGTGATGTGACTTCCGCCACCGAATGACCTGGTCTAAGACACAGGGGAAAGTATTGGCTTGTGGAGCGTGGCCAGGGTTGGTTTTGCCTCCTGGCCACCTATAGGGTGGGACAGCACAGTTGTCCCTTCTGGTGGCTGCTTGGGTTGGAGACTTGATCTGCCTGAGGGGGTTAGTTAGAAGCTGCTCTTCCCTTTCCCAGCCTTTCTGAGAATAAGGAGGCGGAGGAGGAGGAGGCAGAGTGTTTGAGCCCCACTGGAGGCTGCAGAGAGTCGTAGATGAGTAAGCACTAAGATCATGGGAAGTTTCTGAGAACTGGCAACCCTTGAGCCTGGCTGGGCAAGTCACTGCCACGCTGTGTGTAGAGATGAGTCATCCGAGGGACTCTCCCTGGAGGGAGGAGCTGGCCTAGGCCGCAGGGTGCAGGCAGGTGGGGGACAGGAACTGATCCGAAGCATTTCCTGTGTGCCAGACACGGTGCTCTGTCACATACACTGTCCTATTTAATCATTCGAAAGGCCTGTGGGGCTTCGTCCTGATGCTCATCTCCACGGCCCCCTTTGGATTCAGCAGGAGTGATATGCTGACTGATAATTCGATTTTCTGGAGCAGCATTGTTGAATAGAAATACCATGTGAGCCACATATGCCATTTAAAACTTCCTACTAGCAACATTAAAAGAGGCGAAAAGGTAAAATTAATTTTAATCATACACTTTATATAACCCAATAGACCCCAAACATTATCATTACAACATATAACCAATAACCAAGTTGTCAAGATTTTTTTGCATTCGTTTTCTTTAACCAGGTCTTCGTAATTCAGCGTGCATTTTATTAGCACACATCTCAGTTCAGCCTGAGAGTGCCATAGCTGCCCAGGGCCGGTGGCTACTGTATAGACTGTGCAGTCCTACAGCTCCTCATCTCTGACCTGCTTTCTGCTCTGGTTCCCAGCCTTGACTGCACACGGGAGTCCTCAGGGGAGCCTAAAGGAATGATGCCAGACAGTGATACACCGGAGGCCTGAGTGCTGCCAGGGTATTAGTAGTTCTAAGTTCCAGGTGATTCTGAGGGGCAGCCGAGTGTAGGAACCACTGCTCATTCTTTCTTGAGCCTCGTTATCAGTGTGGGAACAGCTAGCTGGATGTTGTTTTGTTCAGGAGCTGCTCTTTCAGAATCAGAGCTGGCAAACTTTTAGTGGGTCTGTCTCTGTTTCTCCGTCACACACATGTACACTCACCCCCCTGCCACCCCCGACCCCCGGGCCCTGGAAGTTTTACGTGTACTGTATTGCTGCAAGTTACCAGGCAAATGTGACTCCAGTCCCAGCCTGACCGCAACACACTGGAAAGATGAGCTCTACATTCTCAAAGAGGACATAAGACCATGGGACCGTGAACAAGCACCAGGCCTATTTCTCGTAAGTGAAGGCGGATATGACACTCTGATTGTGGGTTCAAAAGAGCAAAACAGATCTCGTTGAGATCAGGGAGCAGAAAAGACCATAATCCAGAGCTGACGCCTGTGAACAAGAGCAGTCCCACTAATCCTCAGGACAGACATCTACAATAATGCTGACCTTGGGCTGGCTAGCCGCTAGAACCTTAGGAGCCACGTACCTTTTAAGTCCCTTCCAAACTAACTGATAACGCAAAGTGATACTGTTATCAATATTCCTTGATACCTTTTGTAATATTAAAAAACAAGCAGCTGTTAAATACAAAACAAAATTTATTCTGGAAATAAGAATGAGAGCAAATGACCCCAAGTGAGAGACATTCTCTCTGACCCAACATTTTTGGAGCACCTATTCTAAGTCACTATATTAGGTGTTTGCAAAGTAAAAAAGGGGAATCTTTTTGTTAGCAAAGATGCCAGAAGGTTGGGGTTAAAGTTTCTTCACAAATATTTGCTACCACTGTGTGCTACCAAAAGTTCTTGAAGACTTACCTGCTCCTTCATTTGAGAGAGCTGTACTTTTCACTTGCTTCAGTGTTTCATGCTACAGCCCACCCAGATCAGTCCGTCCTTTGACTAAACCTCCAGGTCCTGCTCCCAGCTCCTTCGTTTAAATGGAAAGGAAGTGGGACAATGGTAAAGTGCAATGAATAGAATAGCAATTTTAAAATTGAATAGAAAACTCAATTTTATTGAGTTTTGGGTGCTGTTTCATCCATTACACAAACTTTGGTGGCCATTTTTCTTATTTTCTCTGCCAATCCTATTTTTACCATTCAAGCAAGACTTTGACTAATGAATGTATTGGCTCACCATACTTGTTCTTTTAGTTCTTTCTGTGATCTCTAAAGTCCAGAACTGACCATAATTTTCATTTCATCCCTTTCTAATGAGTATTTGTGAATCCACCACCTGAGTCCCAAACTGTTAACATTAGCAATCTTTCATTGACTTTTGTCCTCCTGCCTTAGCCTGTTGTAATTTTTTAAATATATTTTTATTTATTTCAGAGAGGAAGGGAGACGAAGAGAGAGATAAACACCAATGATGAGAGGGAATCATTGATTGGCTGCCTCCTGCACATTGGACCGAGCCCGCAACCCAGGCATGTGTCCTTGACCGGAATCGGACCTGGGACCCTTGGGTTCGCAGACTGACACTCTATCCACTGAGCCAAACCAGCTAGGGCCTAGCCTGTTATAATTTTGACTTATCAGATTCTTGGTAGAGGAAAAAGAAATTTTATCACGTATACAACTCCCTAAGCCAAAGATTTTATTGTTGAACTTTATAAGAATATCATATTGTATTATGTAGTCTACTGGGGCTTTATAAAAATCAGTATTTTTTAAAATATATTTTTATTGATTTCAGAAAAGGAGTGGGAGATAGAAAAATCAACAATGAGAATCATTGATCAGCTGCCTCCTTCAAGCCCCACACTGGGGATTGAGCCCACAACCAGGGCTTGTGCCCTGACTAGGAATTGAACTGTGACCTCCTGGTTCACAGGTCAATGCTCAATCACTGAGCCATGCCAGCTGGGCAAAAATCAATATTGTTATAAAAATTCACCCAATTGGGCTGTAGTTGATTCATTTTCATTAATACTGTCATTAGATAAATGTCCATTTTCTTTCAATGGACATTTGGGTTGTCTTGTTTTTTGCTAAAAACAATTCGAACAGTGCAGCTGTGAATACTCATTTCATTCAAGTGTTCTAGGAGATACACCCAGGAAAGAATTGACCAGTTGTAGATATAAATGTTCAACTTTACAAGAAAATGCCAAATTATTTCCCAAAGGGGTGTATTACACTCCCATCAGCAATGTGCAAGAGATCTCAGCCCACATCATAGCCAACATTTGGTGTGACAATTTCCAAGTTATGCTAATCAATAGGGTAAAGTTGTGTTATCAAATTGTGGTCTTGGTTTTTGCATTTCCTTAAGCATCTTTGTATATTTATTGGTCACATAACTCCTCTATGAAATTGAATGTTCAAAATATTTGCCTTCTCTCTCCTTTTCTTGTAATACTTTGTTGTATGTATGTTATCTTGTTTCAGTTGCTTATCTTTTCACTTCGATACAGTGGGGCCTTGACTTACGAGTGTCCCTACTAACGAGTTTCTTGAGGTATCAGCTGTCTCTCGGCAGATTTTTTGCAGAGTTGTTAGAGGAATTTGAATTAACGAGCTCCTTAACAAGCTCGGTCTCTGAACGAATTAAACTTGTAAGTCAAGGCTCACTGTATTTACTTTATGTAGTTGAATTTATATTAAAATTCCTACATTAAGATTCTTAATTTATACTTTTTTTTTTTTAAGCTATGCTTTCTGTGTCCACTTTGAGATCTTTCCTTACCAACTTCAAAGCCAGGAAATTATTCATCCACATCTTATGAACTTTCTGGAGTTTAAGTCCATTCTTCTGGATTTGAGTTTTGTGCATGGCATGAGTTAAGCAGTATAGATGGCATTTGTTTTTTTAAAAAATCCATTGTGTTACTTTTCTCCTCTTGACACAGCAAAAGTTCTCTATGGTATCTCCTCTCAAACTAAACCAGAGTCATTAATGTGAAAAACCGGTTGTAATAGGTAACCTTTAACCTTCTTTACTTGGGAAGTAAGATTTGCTGAGCAGATCCACAAATTTTGTTTCGCAAAATGTAGTTTTAGAAATAGCTTTTGGCTTGAAATAGTCATACACACCCGTTTTCCCATGCATTGTATATGCTCGCCCTACCCCTGGACTTCAGCAGTGCAGACACCGAATCATACAGCCCAGGGGATTTCCCAAAAATGCTTACTCCTGGGTTCCAATCTAAGAAATTGTAATCTTTGAGACCTGGTGCTGGGAACAGGCATTTAAAACAAGTTCCCCTCAGATGATCAAAAGCATTAAAAGTGAAAACCACAGCTTTAGATAGCAGAACATAACCTATTTATCTTTTCTACACTGAGCCCCCCTTTCATGTTCAGGGAAGTTCTTTTAAGTTCTCTTGATGCCTTTGCACATGCTGTAACCTCCATCTGGATCCCATTCATTCGCCAAATCTTGACTCAAACACAAATCTTCTGAAAGTCTTAGATATAACAGTGCTGGCCCAAACCAACACCCAATAACACAAAATGTAAGCACCTAGTGAAAATATTGGTAGGTTTTGAAGTTTGGGAATTGTAAATTGATTTCATACTAACAAGTCTTTAACATTAGACAAGTGCGGGCTTTCAGAAATTTCATGGCATGGACTCAAGTAATCAACTGTGAGTCTGCCATCACCTAGGGCAGGGGTTCTCAACCTTCTGGCCCTTTAAAACAGTTTGTTGTGACCCCCAACCATAAAATTACTCTTGTTGCTACTTCATAACTGTAATTTTGCTGTCATGAATCATAAATATCTGCTATGCAGGATGGTCTTAGGCGAACCCTGTGAAAGGGTCGTTCGACGGCCAAAGGGGTCGCGACCCACAGGTTGAGAACCGCTGACCTAGGGTATTAGCTCTGCCTAAACACGTTAGGTCTCTTGGTTTCTGCTCCAAGACACACACTTGCTTGTCCAACATGATGGCGGAACATTCTTAAACTGGTTATGAAAGTAGGACCGGGCAGAGGCAGATGTCTTCCAAATAGTTGGCCTCTCAAGAGTTTTGCTATTGCAGTAACTTTCAGGTTCTGAAATACGTGGGGTTGACGGTCATACATAATGTCTTCAAAGGACCCAAGTGAGCAGCATTAGCAAATTTGGATGTACACAAGCACTATTTTAAGGTCAGTTTTTGAGTTTTTAAAGCACATCTACTGTGATGAGTTATTGAACACCATTTTGTCTCCAAGAGTACCATCCTTCTTAGAGGACTGTTGTGAAATTTCTTTATATCCTCACCCGGACCCAGAAATACATTTAGGTCACTAGTCTTTTAAAAGGAGAGCCAGAGTTAGCCAAGATTGTCACTGCTGTAAGACACACTCAAGATAACAAAAGTAATTCACTGATGTAATCTCACATTTAGAAAAGATCCAAATCTAGCTATTTTACAAATCCCCAGACTCAGCCACCAACTTTAGATATTTCTCTTCCACTATAGTAATTTCCTATGTGGTATGACAAAATATAATAAAAGCTATGTAAGATGTATGTCACCTTTCCCTGACAGGGGACATGTAAAACTATCTCTGAAAACTCTAATATTGCAGGCTCTCATGCAGTGACTCTACTATGATATATTTGCATCCAAATAAAGTACTATTCTCCTCTCAAGATGATATAAACCATTTAAATGATACTGCCACTGCTGGAAAGTCTCCAAACTCCTTGTATCTGCATTCAGTCTGTGCAAGTTTTTTAAACATCAAAATCCTTGTATCTGCATTCAAAGTCTATGACTGATTTTTAAACATCTCACCATAGAATTCCAAGTTATTTAATCAAGGTTATATTCTCAAGTTGAGGTATGGCTACAAATAATCTACGATTGCAGGCCCCAATTGGCCTCAACTAATTTTAAAATATGCTTTGGGCCATGGCAGCATATTTTTCAGGAAAGACAGGAAGGGGAAGATATTGTGCCCCTCTAGTTAAGCCACTTGACATACATTTCCATGATCCTTGTAGCACATGTAGCACAAAGTAACAGCTATTTTAAAAAGCCAGGACCATACGCCCAAACTGCAGAGAAGTCCACACTTCCGATCACACTGCTGCTCTACTCTCAGAGCACAACTCTAAGTGGATAGACATGTGTTCCTCAGCAATTCCAAAAACACACACAAAATACGCTGAATTCTCCAAATTCCTGGAACTACATATTGACAAAAACAGACATGAAGCCTGGATTTGGAACAATTAAACAAATAAATTACAAACATTTTATTTTTCAAATCCACGGCAAAAAAATCCCAGGTTGGAAAGTACTACCACAATTTACTTCAGAATCAAACTAGCTTAGTAGATGACGGACACATAAATAGGCAAATATGACAAGCTTTAGATTTTACTTATACTTCAATGAGATCCATCTCCTCAGTCTAGCTAAATTCTAAGCTATGGATTATTTCATGTCCTTGGCCTGGGAGTCAGGAGAAATTAAAAAAAAAAAAAAAAAAAAAAAAGCAGCTCTGAGTGAAAATGCATTGTTGTTCCAAATTCATGAGATCTTTTCTCATTGGAAAGAAAGACCCCAAGGGCTCCATTGCACTTTTATTTGAATGTAATATTTGGGACAACTGTCCAAAGGGCTGATAGTTCCCAATTAATCTGAGGTCATAATGAAACAAGCAACAAAACAGTATTGGGATTTCGGTTTCTCCCCCTTATCATCAAGACTCGCTGCCTCCCATCATCAGTATTTATTGAGCATTTACAGTGTACTGGGCACAATAGAACATACAAGAAGACATTGTCCCTGCTCTTGAGGAGCTTACATTCTAAAAGAAAAAATACACCTTTTAAAATGGTATTTTTATTTGGTGTTTTTGCAAGGTACTTAGGAAATAGTCTGTAGGGCGAGCTTTGGGTATAACTTAGCCCCATTATTTAAAGAAGAGAGGAAAAAAGATTTGAAAGGCAGCCAATGACAGACCATTCCAGATAGGTGGAGTTTCACGGGGAGATAAAACAAGGAGACATTTGCTGCAGTAAATAGGATGAGGGAAATAGTTTATGGGATGCAAGCAAAGGAAGCAGGGTATCCTTAGACATTGAGTGGAGCCAGAAAGATCATGCGGCCTTTTTTCCAAGTACATGGCCACCAAGTAATAATGGTTGGTGACAGACAGAAGGCTGAACAAGATAATCCTGTGTGCACCTGACAAATAGAAAGAATAAAGGATCAAAGTTGAAGGCAGGTTATAAGAGTATCAAGAAATTCTTAAAAACAAAAGCAATTTGGAAGCACAAAACTTAGTTAATGCTACCCAATGTCATGATGGGCCAAGAACATTGTGGCTTCCAAGTTAGAAAATGCCATACTACAATTTTAAATGGAACATATTATTTTTTCCAATCAATCCCCACACCTCTGAAAACAAACAAACCCAACACCTTTTTTTCAGGGAGTCTGGGGGGCTGGGAGGATGAGGAGTATGGGACGTGGTTGGGAACAGTAGTTCTGTTAGTAGTATTTTGTTATGATAAACTTTGTATTTAAACTTGGTAAAAGCCCATTAGCTGCCAAGAGGGAATAAGGAATAAATTTCCAAAAATGTACAATTTCCTTTAGAGAAATTTCAGAACCAAAAGACTAATTTACATGAAAAGCTGTAGAGAAGTAGTTGAAAAGTCCATTCATAAAACTTTTATTCCACTTACATGAACTTAATACACGTGTTCTTAACAATTATGCTTAGATTGTTCATGAAAATTTCATAAGACATTAAACAAAGCTAGCCATCATCTCAAGTTATTTCCCTGTTAACTATTTTTACAGCACATGCATGTTAGGCAAGTATCAAAAAAAAAAAAAAAAAAAAAATCACAAAAGCAAAAAAAAAAAAAAAAAAAAACCTAAAAAAAGTTAAATACATGGGTTTTTTGTTTTACTGCTATGCTTGGTATACATAAGTAATGGATACCAAGCAATTCATTTTACTGCATCTTTACTTGTACATTTGTTCTTAGGTTGCCTAAAACATTTAAATACAAATAAAATGAGTGTAGCAAAAATAATGAAAGCAAACAGCAGGTAACTTTACAAATAATGGAATGTGAACCGTTTCTGCCCTTATCCAGAGTTAAATGGGTCACAACTAAAGGAACACTCCGCAGCTGTCGTCGAAGGTGTGCGCACTGAGGCTGATATTCCACAGATACACACACGGTTCAGCATGGACCGCCCGTGGGCTGTCCACTTCCAACACAGCACTCTAAGTGCTCCAAAACGTAAAGTACCCACAACAACTACACCTGTGGCTGGAACCAATTATCCCTTTTATTCCCCACCAGGACAAACCAATATGTAGGCAGTTTTCTTTGCTTAGACATGGAAGCAATTTTAACACTGGCCCTGTGAAGCCACAATGTACCAAAAGTACTATACCAAACATTTATAACTCGTATAAAAATTCCACATCCCCATATTGGCCACCTCAAGATGAAAACGTAACTCCCTAAACGTTAACTGGCTCTACTCCCCTAATATTAAACATAAAAACCACATGGGAAATATAGAAATTCAAATAGAAGTAACATAAACCTGTCATAAATCGTAAACAAAAAACTATTTGTGGGACAGCATGGATGACAAATGGTCTACTGTGTAAATTTTAGAATGAGGCAGACAAAAGTTTGAAGGCCGGTTAATTTTCTCCTCCTTCTCCTGCTTCAGCTTCATCTCCTTGGGTATCCGATGTCCACAACTGGTAAAAGAAGGAAAGATTTTTAGCATGTTTCAGTTTGAAAAAAATATTAACAGATGTCTTCAAATAAAGTCAAATGTAGGAAATTCATGGTTAGTCACAGAAAGTAAAGAGAAAAGTAGAAGAAATCATAGAAATGCTAAGTATCAATAATTATCAGATTAGATTGTCCTGAATAGCTCCAATGGCAGATGGATGTACACATTTAGTGCAACTAAATCAACTAATTTGGCCTATGCACAAGGCACTTTCTCCTTTTAAAACTTATACTTCCACTCCAAAGAGAATCCCACAACCCATGAAATTCAAGAGCCAGGATACTAAGTAAAAATACAAATTTAGCTGAACACAAACCAGCATGGTCAGAACCAAATCTTTTAAGAGGTAAAAATTGAATTGTCCCATAGTGGTAGAATTATGGATTCTATTAATTTTTTCATCAGTGTTAGTTTTTCAGCAGGTTAAAAAATTACTTCAGGTGCTTGAAATATTAGTAATTTTTTTAGTCTTATTACTATGCTATAATTTTAGAGGTCATTATAAAAAATTGATTCAAGACAATTTTAAATTTTATATTGCTTATACACTGAAAAATTAAGTGGAAAAAATCTCAATGTTTTTTATTTTTAAAATATATTTTTATTGATTTCAGAGAGGAAGGAAGAGGGAGAGGTAGAAACATCCATGATGAGGAAGAATCACTGACCAGCTGCCTCTTGCATGCCCTAAACTGAGGATCGAGCCCACAACCAGAAATCAAACCCTGGTTCACAGGTTGACACTCAAACACGGAGCCACACTAGCTGGGCAGCTTAGCTGGTTGGAGCATCATTCCATGCACCAAAGGGTGATAGCTAAATTCTTGGTCAGGGTACATATCCAAGTTGTGAGTTCAATTCCCGGCCCGGGAGTGTGGGAGAGGCAACCAATTGGGAGAGGCAAACAATACAACATAGTAACTAGGTCTCAGGGTCTACCTTTCAGAATGACAAGTTCTCATCATTTCAAACAGAAAAAATATAAAAAATTATATTAAAATTAGCTAGCAAATTCCACGTCTTTTATCCTATATAATAGAAGCCTAATATGCTAAGTGCCTGGTTGCCCAGTGAGCCGTTCAACCAATCAAAGCATAATATGCTAATGATATGCTAAGGCCGCTCAACTGCTTGCTATTACGTGCACTGACCACCAGGGAGTAGTCAGTCAACTGGTTGACCAGTTGCTATGAAGTGCACTGACCACCAGGGGGCAGATACACCAACTAGTAGGTTAGCTTGCTGCTGGGGTCTGGCTGATAGGGACTGAGCAAGATGGGACAGCCATGCCCTGGAGCCCCATTGCGGTCTTTCCCCAGCTGGCCAACCTCCTGCATCCCTCGGCCTGGCCTATACCCTCTCACAATTCAGGACCCCTCGGGGGATGTTGGAGAGCTGGTTTCAGCCCGATCCCGCAGGCCAGGCCGAGGGACCCCACTGGTACACAAATTCGTGCACCGGGCCTCTGGTTTAATATAAAAAGATTTATTCTGTAAGAAACCATGGCTTAATCTCTTGATCAAAATAAAAATCTCACAAGTTTGTAAGTAGCCCCTTAATTACACTTTCTAAAATAATGTTAAGTACCTGGCTGATCTGGCTCAGTGGATAGTGTGTCAGCCTGTGGACTGAAGGGTCCCAGGTTCAATTCCAGTCAAGGGCACATGCCCAGGTTGGAGGCTCGATCCCCAGTTAGGGGCGTGCAGGAGGCAGCTGATCAATGATTCTCTCTCTTCATTGATGTTTCTATCCCTCTCTCCCTCTCCCTTCCTCTCTGAAATCAATAAAAATATATTTAAAAAATTAATAATTTTAAGTGTTTAGTAATAATAAACAAGTACACAAGACTTTTAAAAAAACTCTCTGAAGAAATTCAACACTGGAATGCAGAACTGGTTCAGGAAATTAGCAGTGGACTAGAATAAAATTGGAAGAAATGAAATGTATAAAATGATTTAGTCCCCAAGAGAAAAGGCCCTAAAGCACACAAAACCCAGTAGCATTAATCTATAATCTTCCTTCCTAGAACACCAGCAGATACTTGATAATTTTTCACCTAACTTCAAATTTAATATTTATCTGAAGGAGAATGGGAAAACCTATGGGACCAAAGAGACATATAAAAAAATTGCAATATGTAGACTTTATTTGGACCCAATTCAGATAAAAAACTGTTTTAAAAAACCCAACAATTTAAAGACAAATAGAGACAATTAGAATTTGACACTCAACCACTATTGAGATATTTAACATAATTAAAAAATTGTCAATTTTTTTCAGTGATAATGGCATGTGGGCTTTTTTTTTTTTTTGGTCTGGCATATTCCAAGGATAACCATGACCTTTTAAACCAAGAGACTAGGCAAAAATAGATTTCTATTTGGATTCTGCGGAGTATCTGAAATTTTGTAAGTGAAGTTATTAATGTCCTGCCATAGCTGAATAAATATGGAGGTAACTTTATAGCCAAGAAAACTATTTTTAATGGAATTTAAACACAAAGAAGTCTTCAGTACTAACACCTAAACGCTTCTGTGACTAAAATGAAAAGAAAAAAATGGCCCCATCCAGGTTAGAATGGAAAATAAAATGGCCTATGTGTTTGAAATGCAAAAATCATGGGTTACAAAATTATTTTAACAATAGATATATATGTAACTAATGAAATCCAACTTTTTGTTGTTGTTGATCCTCAGCTGACAACATTTTTCCATTGATGACTATTATTTTTTAGATAGAGTGGAAAGCGGGGATGGGAGGAGCAAGACATCGATGTGAGAGACACATTGATTGGTTGCCCCCTGTACGCACCCCGACTGGGGCCAGGGAATGAACCTGCAACACAGGTACATGCCCTAGGCCAGGAATTGAACTCACAACCCTTCAGTCTGCAGGCTGATGCTTTAACCACTGAGAAACACCGGTCAGGGCAAAACTGAACATTTTTAAGTCTTTGGTTTAATATTTCAGTTTTCACAGTGTTTTTTTCTTCAGTTTTAACAGTGATTCTCTTCAGTTTTAACAGCAGATAGGATCTTGTCATAAATATTTAAAAAAAAGGACAGAAATATCCCTTATAGTAATCTGTAAAACAACCTCATCAACCACATTAACTATGTACTTACTGTCAAGTTGTCTCTCAGTAACTGCATTATTAGTGTGCTGTCTTTGTATGACTCTTCACTTAATGTATCAAGTTCAGCAATGGCTTCATCAAAAGCCTACGATTTAAAAAAGTACATTTCAGTGCTCAAATAATAAAGATCACTGTATTTCCACATAACAGGTAAAATACATACCGTCTTTGCAAGAGAGCAGGCTTTCTCCGGGGAGTTCAGAATCTCATAATAGAACACAGAGAAGTTAAGGGCCAGACCCAATCTGATAGGATGTGTTGGTTGCATTTCCTTTTTGCTGATTTCAAAAGCTTCTTGGTATGCTTGTTGTGACTGGTCCACAATCCCTGGGTAATAAAACACAGAAAATATTGATAAAACTTGCACTTCATCTTCATCCCTCAATATCCAACGAAATATCCTATGAAATATCAAGTTGTAGCAACCTTAATTGAATGAGGTTCTTTAATTTAAAAAATAAGCTTCACACTAGCTATTAGTCAATGTCAAGACAAAAACGACTCTAATCATCTCAGTATTATATTTTATTAGTTTACAATGCTCTACAGTAATGCTGTGATCGCTATTTCTTAAAACTGAGGAAGTATTCCTATGCACAAAATTGGCTTTTCAGCCAGCTGCAATTTTAGAATACCAGTATTAGGCAGTATATAGTCTCAGGACTAAAAAAAAAGAGAAAAAAAGTGCATTACTGTCCTTCATTTAGTGCTCTAAGCAATTAAAAAAAACCAAAAACAACAAAAAACTGCTTGCACTTTAGAAAAAGACCACTTCCACAATTTTTTTTTTATACAGATTAGAAAATACAGCATACCTTTCTTGTCATCCCCAGCAGCAACCTCAGCCAAGTAACGGTAGTAGTCGCCTTTCATTTTCAAATAGAAGACTTTGCTCTCTGCTTGTGAAGCATTGGGGATCAAGAACTTTTCCAAGAGAGACTTGGGAAGAAAAGAAAGTCATAATAAGAATAAAACATTTACAAAACTGAAGGAACCTGCATTTATTAAGAGCACACTATAGCCTAAGTTATTAAACTTTAATACAGTCATCGCCAATAATACAATTGTTGAATGCAGTAGGCTCATGAATTTGTGGCTTTAAAAACAGAATGCTTAATTTTTTTTTCAGCTGCCTCCTGCACACCCCCTACTGGGTATGTGCCCGCAACCCAGGTACATGCCCTTGACCGGAATCGAACCTGGGACCTTTCAGTCCGCAGGCCGACGCTCTATCCACTGAGCCAAACCAGTTACAGCAAAAACAGAATGCTTTAGACAGCAACACTTGAAATTTGAAGTTAGTGTACAGTTTATTATTTAAGGTTTATACATTTGAATACCACCCTTCCCCCTCTCCCATAGTGCTATTTATATGCCAATATAGACTGTATGTTTCAATGATAGTCCACATTTTCTAACAAGCTGGCAAAATTTCCATTTTCAAGGTAGTCATGATAGAATGGAAAAAACACAAGAGATTAATCTTTTGAGACTCTGGAGGAATTATGACTTAAGCAGAAACTAATAATGTAATAGAAATTACCAGAGTCCATGACAGAGGAAACAGAACAAAATTAACTTCATTTATAAGAATACACTCAAGCCGAAACCGGTTTGGCTCAGTGGATAGAGCGTCGGCCTGCGGACTGAAAGGTCCCGGGTTCGATTCCGGTCAGGGGCATGTACCTGGGTTGCGGGCATATCCCCAGTAGGAGATGTGCAGGAGGCAGCTGATCGATGTTTCTCTCTCATCGATGTTTCTAACTCTCGATCTCTCTCCCTTCCTCTCTGTAAAAAATCAATAAAATATATTAAAAAAAAAAAAAAAAAGAATACACTCAAGTAATACTTCACACGACAGGTAAAGATGTTCAAAGTAAAAGTTTTAGTTTTCCTAACTAAATTAAGAGAGCAGTAGAATTATGAAAATTACAGTTCTGAAGAGTAAACCTTTAATTTCATTAAGTAATTTTTAGCTAATAAGATACATGGATGAAGTGGGTAGCGGCCCAGTTGGCAGTAGGACTAAGCTGCACTGTATTATAAAAAAAAGGAATGAAGGTGACCTAAGTCAACTTAAAATGTCCTCTGTGATTATTAACCAACATTTAAAACCACTGGCCTGGCCCTGGCCCGTGTGGCTTAGTTGGTTGGAGCTTAGTCCTGTACACCAAAAGGTGGCAGGTTTGATCCTTGGTCGGGGTGCTTATGGGAGGCAACCGATTGATGTTTTTCTCTCACATCAATGTTTCATCTCTCTCTCTCTCTCACTCTCCCCCCATCCTCTCTCTCAAAACAGTGAAAACATACCCTTTGGGTGAGGACTGAAATAATAATAATAATTTTTAAAAAAATAAAACCACTGGCCTGAAATCAGAAGAGCACTTTGATTAGGATAACAAAATTGTTACTACTCCACACCCAGACCTTCACATTCAAAGATCTCTAAGCTGCAATAAGTGTTTAACCCTTTGAACAACATGCTCTTTGGAAATGTTCCTCATACAACACAAGACAGTGGATTTTTTTTCACTTAAGAAACAAATGACCAGGCCTTTTCAGGTAACGCATTTTTCTTCAACTATGAGACATGGTATACGGCTTTGAAGTCAGTCTAGATTAAATTCTAACAACTCCACATGTTTAAGGGTAAATTCTATTTCTGATTGGCTAAGCTAAAGGTTAGACTATTAAGTACGTATAACTAAAGAAATAGTGTAATGTGATTCACTAGAATTCAAAAACAACTTTAAATTAAATTGGAGAAAAGATAAATTTAAAGAAGGCTTCATATACAATTCAATTGTGAACTGCTCTCTGGCTCATTTACATATATCTAAGGTATTAAGATACTAAGACTTTTCAAATAAAAGTAGTAGTAATAACTAAGCCCAGCCTTGAAATCAATTCTCTACCTAGGCATTCCTAATTCACATTTTACATTCACTTATTCTCCAAATACATTTTAAATGACACTGTGCTAGGCGCTAAGAATATTAGGGTGAGCAGGCAAGACAGTCTCTGTTTGTGGATAAGTGGTCTAGCAGGAAAGACAACTGAAACTAAGAATAACATTGCCTAGTCATGTCCTTCACTTTTAATTACTTTATCTAACCCACTCAACATATGTAAAGATGCAGGCCACAAGCATGCAGTTAGTTAAGGATGAATCACTTAACATGTAGAATGTTAACATAAACATCAGAAAATTTGTATAAGTTATTTAGAAAAATTGCCAATAAATGTTATGAGAATTAGTAATTCATCTTTTTAGTAACTTCTGTATCCCTAAAAAATGTTACTTTACACAAAGATAAACTCATACAGAGAATTTTAAAAATAGTAGGTAAGCACCTCTTCCCCCCAAGGTGAACACTAAATTAGTTATTACATCTTATTAAAACAGTAACAACAAAATAACTTTAAAGCTATTAACTGGAAGCTACAAGTAACAGGAAGATGAGATAACAATAGGCTGCTTATTGGCCTAATGATGGAGCAAAAGGACCAAGTATCAATCCTGGTAAAGTTTCTAGTGAAATGCTGACTACACCAAGTTGACGGGATGGGGGGGGTGGGGGGGTGGGTGAGTGGGGCAGGGGAGAACAGGACTCCACTTTGTCTAACCACTACATGATACATTTGAAACTAATACAAAATAATACTGAGTGTAAACTGTAATCGAAAAAAAAAAAATCAAGAAAGCAAACATCAAATTGCACACATTAAATATGTGCAGTTCTGTCCTGGCCAGTGTGGCTCAGCTGGTTGGGCAACTTCCCATGCACCGAATGGTTGTGGGTTCGATTCCCAATCAAGGCACATGCCTGGTTGCAGGCTTGATCCCCCAGTGCAGGGCATGCAGGAGGTAGACAATTTATGTTTCTCTCCCTCTCTCTTTCCCTTCCTCTCTACCTCAAAATCAATTTTAAAAAGTCTTAATATGTGCAGTTCTTTGTATGTCCATGTATCTCAATAAAGCTGTTAAAAATAAAAGGAGCCAAGAAAGAGTAAATGGCATACTTTTGTCTATCAAAGCTTCTGATTACATGAAGCTAAGAGAACTATTAAGATTTAAAAAATAAAAAGCAAGAAAGACTGGACTAAAGATTAAATTTAAAGGACTACTAACACGTTGGTTCAGAAAACTAATTATGAAAGAACAAAACTGTGATTGACTGTCTCCAAAGATGGCCTCCACCAATTCCCATCAACCTGTTCACGTGTGCCACTCATTCACCTGTCAAGAGGTAAAATTTCATTTCCTTTCCCCAGAGTCTAGGCTTACTTTGTTGACTTGCTCAGACCAACAGAATGTGGTGGAAGTGATTGCTGTTCCAGTTCTGGGCCTAACCCTTGAGAGGACCGGCAACTTCCCCCCCTTTGCTCTCTTGGAGCCCTGGGCCAGCATGCAAAAAGTTAAAGACCCTTCTGGAGAGAAGGGCCAAGTCAGCTCCAGTCAAGTAGATGTTAAGTGAAGCCACTCAGCTATTTTGCCTTAGCTGAATGCAGAGCAGTAAGTGACCTCAGCCAATACAATGTAAAGAACTGGCCAACAGTCCAGGCAAGCCAAAGAATCACAAGAATATATCATTGTTTTAAGTCACTAAGTTTTGATTGGTTTGTTATACAATAGACAAATGAAGAAAAGAATCCTAACATTATTTCAATAATAAACATGACATTTTGACACCTCAATTAAGCATTTTATATGGATTATTTAATTTGATCCTTCCATAACTTTACCTATAAGGTACAAACTACAATGATCCCCATCTTATAAAAGACAATGTAATGTGTTTAAAACCACAGCTAACTTGTGAAGATACAACTCCAACTAGGCAATCTGACCTGTGCTACCACTGTTACATTTTGTTTTAACAGGGTGATGTGCCTACTAAAAAGGGTAATGTGACTCCGAGATATTAATAAAATTAGAAAGTTAAAGAAAATGATTATGTTTCACACTGGGCTAATGAGAACTGATCTAGAGTATATTGTTATTTTTTTAAAAATATATTTTATTGATTTTTTACAGAGAGGAAGGGAGAGAGATAGAGAGTTAGAAACATCGATGAGAGAGAAACATCGATCAGCCGCCTCCTGCACATCTCCCACTGGGGATGTGCCCGCAACCCAGGTACATGCCCTTGACCAGAATAGAACCTGGGACCTTTCAGTCCGCAGGCCGACGCTCTATCCACTGAGCCAAACCGGTTTCAGCTGTTATTTTTTTATAATGTACCAAGACAGGCATTTCCAAACTGGAGAGTTTCTAAGGAAAGCAAGCAAAAATGAGGAAACTAGAAACTATCATGAATACTGAGACTATTATATGAATGGCTCCAGAAGACAAGACTAGTTAAGTTCAGCAAGAGGCAAGGTATCTTCTCAATATGCAAAAAATTGTATGAATGGTCTAAGCTTGGAATAGGCAACCCAGTCAGAAAGTGTGTTTTACTCTTTATACAGATTTTAAGGAGAAGTGAGAGAATCACTTGGGTATTTTATAGAGAAGATTCATAAATCAGATGGTCTCATTAAACTCTAAGGGAAGACATGGAAGATAAAAGAGTTCACTGAATTAAGTTAACTGTAACACTAAACAGGTGATCAAATATATTGTTTTGTCAACTGATGAAAGAAAAACAAAAGCTCAATTTTTCAGATTTGGAAGCCAGAGAAAAAAGAGCAATATATGGAAAGACCAAGAGGGAACAAATAAGAATAAAGGGGGAAAAGCAAATACCACTTATCAGAAAGTAGCAGTGACAAGGAAAAAACTGGACGCAAGCAAAATAGAAAATTAAAGGGAGAAAGGACTAATAGCTATTTTCAAAACATACAAAAACTTTAAAAAGAATACCCTAAGCACACAATGCAACTTCCTAAATTTCATTCATCTACAATAGTACAATGAAAGTAATGATGACGTTGGGACATTAAGAATCTGAATTTAAAAGGGACACAGCATTATATGAGACAATGAGGCTTCATCACAGCTCCAACAAGGTTATAGCTACTGATTCCCTTTCGCTTATAAAAGTTTTCATATAACACAGTACATTAACTTCCTAACCCAAATGTAGTTTACAATGGAAAACATTTTCAGGTCAAACACAACATTTATGAACATCTTACACTCAAGCACTAAACTAAAGCCAACAGTGTTAATCAGTATGAATCTTGCTGAAATGTATTTGATTTAGAAATTGAGTATTTCCTCAACTAATTTAAAAATGTGTTCTTGAACACAGCCAATTTGTCTCTTTTAAAGATATGGTCAACATTTAAAAAAATACCTAAGATTAATTTGCAGAATTAGAGTTGATGCACATGCTAATTTTATATAGTAGGCAAGATGCCACTAGAAGCCCATATCCAATACCTCTGTAGATCAAGCATGTCACAAATTTGCGGCCCACAACAAATATTTTTGTGGCCCAGCCAATATAACAGTATGTAAGAAACGTCTTAATAAAAATTTGCTAAGTTAATTTTTACAATATCCTGTTACATACTTATTAATAACGAACTACAACATTCGCTAATGACTGATTACTATAATCGTGTTGCATTCATTTCTCTTATGCGCCTTATGCGCAGGTGCACCATTTCTCTCCATTAATACTAGCAGCGAATATTTTAGCAGCAATTGCCTCGTCATTAATCTTGTACTGACTTGTTTGGTGTGCGCAACAGGAAATATTTCGCTTTCAGAGAACAAGAAAAATAGGTTTATTTGCATTACACTTATTAATTTGTGCAGTTATTCAGTGTCTGGTAAGTTAATGTTCAAGAAAAAACATGAACTTTTATTAAAATGTTCTATTTTATGTTAACGATTACTCACTTATTTCAGCCCTTTGTATTCAGCATGTCTCTATAGAAATAAACCTACGTTTCTATGAAAATTGAAGCTTTTGTGTTTTTTTGCGGCCCACATAAACTTAAACCTTGTGTATTTGGCCTGTGTTAGCCTTTGAGTTTGACATGCTTGCTGTAGATGGTTCATAATCCAGATCTAAATTCGTGATTCTGAAGACAGGGACTGAACCTTAATCTAATCAACAGATAAAAGTATGTGAAACTTGAGTTCTTAGAAATGAAAGATATTTCTCTCTCTACAACATTGCTATTGATTTATAGGGTTCAAGTAATGATTTCCTGCCCCCCACCCCCAGCCAGTCAATTTATCCAGGGCAGCATATATTAACAATAGTTTTTGTAACATATGCTTTGATCTAAAGATGGTCTATGTAACAGCAGTGCTTTGACTTTAGAGTGTATAAAAACTAAGGAACCACATCAACTGACAGGTCATCTAGTTCTGACTGCCCTTCCTGGGTTAGGACTCAACCTGCTCCCACTAATAGGAAATGAAACAAACATTCAATCCTGATTGTGGGCAAACTGTTTCTAATGAAAAGTTTATAAACTGAAAATCCACCTCTATTCTAGTGATATCCCTCCTTTCACTGGTGCTTTAGTATGATTATAGCCTGAAATTAATAGGAAGCATAAAACATCAAATCTTCCTTCAGTTAGCGATTAGGCTAGAAACCATGTCAACCACCACAGAGCTGTCTGAATCAGCAACACTTCCTGGAGCAATAGCTTGGTGTAAGAGAAACAATATAAATTCTGAAAGCACCACTCAAAGCTCCAGATACAGAGCTGGCATTCTACTCAGATGGGGTTAGGGTTTTTCAAAAAGCTGGCATGCGGAGCTCAAAAGGTTCGCCATCACTGGCTTACTAGCTGTGTTTTGTCACCTTGACAAAGTTCTGGAATCTCCCTGGGCCCAGGGTTCTCATCTGTAAAAGGGAGATAGTAGTCATAGATATAATACACAAAGTGGTTGTGAAGATTAATTGAGGTAATTTATAGAAAGCATTTAGAACAGAACCAGAAGTGTTATCAACAGTCCAATCTGAACCAAATTCCCTAACCAACTATTTACTTCCCTGCAAGCAATAAATAATGAAGTAAGTTACCATAATACACTTTCCAAAAAAAAACTTAGTAATAACAACAAATGCTCCATGTTTATGGTTTAAAAGTTTTTGGTCCTAAGATCACTTTATACTCATAAAAATTTTTTTAGAAAGCTGACAAGATCAAGGTATACATACAAGTTTTCCAAAATTCTTATTTTTGTTTCAAAGCTTAAATCTTATCATTAATCACAAATATCATTTCTCTTCCTTAAAGTGACATGACAGGATAGTCTGTCTATGATCCTACTCATGTACATTCTTCAAGGATAGAATGCAAATTTCTAGGGTATAAAAAGGCCTAAAGAGAGATTACCTCTAAGGTGGTGAAATGTCAGAGTTTTAATTTTTTACTTTATATCCTATGTTCTATAACACCTAAATTACTATTCAGATTAAGTATAACTTAAAATAAAATTATGATTTTGCACCTTTAACTTTTCACATACATAAGCATTCTTAATCTATTTACTGGCTCCTTAAAGACATATTTTGCACATAGTAGGCATTCAAATATTAAGTTCAAGGTTGAATTATAATAGATGTATAATTTGAACTGCTTCATTTAAATATAACAGAAAACTTAGAATGATCTTAAGAGAGTGAGATGAAAATCTTAGGTCAGCATGCTGAAGACTATCAAGGGTTCATCATCTTACCAAACTTCGAAATAGTTAAGACAAAACATGGTAATAATAATTGAAATTGATACTGCATGTTAATGAAAAATATTCAAATTTTCTGAGAAGCAGAAAAGCACATATATTCAGAAACAGCAGCCAAGGAGCAGGCTAGGTACATCCTAATATGCTTTCAGAATCCTTGGACAAGGCTCCAGGGTTTCTACGTAATAACCCTAAAGAAGGAAGCTAAGGGAGACAAAACATCCATCAGAGATAGGGTGGGAGGGTAGTTTCAGGCAGCAAAGCAGAGTAAATTTGTTTGCAAGTCAGGAACTCTATTACCAAGAGGAGTGATAGGCGCAAATCATAACCTGCACCCTCATCAATCTTCTTTTCACTATAGCACTAACTTCAAAATCCCCCTTCCAATTTTATTCCAGAAAACCTTCTCTAATACACTGAACATTTGCCAACCCACCACTTAGATTTTTTTAAAATTCAAGGCCACATCCTGGCAGATTGGCTCAGTTGGCTGGAGCGTCATCCCATACACCAAAAGATTGGGGGTTCGATCCAGGTCGGGGCACATATGGAAGGCAAATGTGTGTGTGTGTGTGTGTGTCTTTCTCTCTCTCTCTCTCTCTCCCTAAAAATCAATAAAAATACATATTCCCGGATGAGGATTAAAAAATAAAATAAAATTCAAGGTCACCTTTTCTTTCTTAAATAGGAACCAGAATTTACAGACTAAGGGTCCTTGGACTAAACTCAAAGAAACGACATACTTATCATAGTGTTCATACATATGCTCCCTGACACAATGGGGTAACATCCCAATAAACCCAACACAAGTTGAAAGATATAGGTAAGTTCAAAATGCATTTAATATATTTAACCTACCGAAAATCACAGTTTAGCCTAGCCTATCAGAACGCAATATCCAAAAATCGTTGGCGATAGTACATCCTGTAGAGTATTGGTTGTTCACCCTCATGTTCTTGTGCCTAACTGGGAGCTGTGGCTCGCGCTGCTGCCCAGCATTATTACAGAGTATTGCACATCACTAGCCTGGGAAAAGATCAAAATTCGAAGTGTGGTTCCTACTGAATGCATATCACTTTTACACCACCATAAAGTTAAAAAATCACTAACCAGAACCATTGTTAAGTTGGGGACTGTCCATACATGGCTGTGTGCTGTCATTTGGGCTTGCCAATTAGAATATACATAAAAATTAACTAATGAAAAATATATTTCAAAGGAAAATCGCAAGTTATGGAGTTGGGATACCTAATGTCCTATCAAAATGGTTAAGTAACAATAATATATCATGTGTCTCCTAATATGATGCACCAAGGAGGGCCCAATATCATTTCCAGAAAGAAATTCTTCCCCAACATGTACCATCTGAATTTAATCATGAAGACTCGCCAGACATACAAATTTAGGGACATTCTACAAAACAACTGGCCAGTACTGTTTTAAAAAGTACCAAAATTGTGAAAGGCGAAGACTGAAAAACTGACCCAGAATAAAAGAGAGCAAGGAGATAGGACAATGAAATGCAAAGTGTGATTCTGGATTGAATTCTGAACCATAATTAGATTAAAGTGGTATAATTTGTGAATAAATTCCATAGGTTAGATAACTTATTTTATAAATTAATTTAACCTCCATTTAAAATTTTTTAAATTATTTCAAAATGAAAAGTAGTGTTAAATTTTCACAAATATACATAAAATGTCATGAGCCAATAGTTAATAGCCCTGGAATATCAAAATAACCACTCATATGACATTTATGGACTGCAATTTAAAAATATGGCTGAGGTAACAGTCTCCTTGAACTTGACCTCACCAAATATGAGTTGGAAAGACCAAAGCCTCCATAACGCATTCCTGTTTTAGACTGTACTATCATGGCCCCTCTTCCATGAGCACAACAGATGAAGAGTAAGTAGTTAGGAAACTGATATTCTTTCATACAAACCATGCATAAAAAATGCTGGGGTTAAAAGTTGGCAAGAAACACAAGGGGCCTCAAATGTAAGTCTTATTACTTTCATTCAAGAACCCTAAAATATTGTCTAGAACTGCAGTTATGCCTTTTAAAGTCCAGTTATTCTGACAGCCCCCAATCCATCACTCCTAAAACCCATACATTATAGCTGAGTAAACACCATGTTTCAATCTATAACTAAGTGAATAATACCATAAGGGACAGATAATTATTAAGGCTTACATAGCATGACCTAATGGAAATCACTGAATCTCTGAGCTTGTTTCCTGACCTATAAAAATGAAAAGGCTAGTATGGATGCTCTTTCAAACTTAAAATTCAATGATTCCATAAATTTCAACCCTCAATTTACTTTATTATCCAAGTAAGAAACTCAAACTGCCCCACAGATAACATCCTAAAATAGGAAATTTAATCCCAATTCTATTGCACAATTCTCTTGTGCACAAAGAGAAATTTCCCAGAACTTTCACTTTACTCTGTAAAGCCACTGGGCCTTTTATCTTTCTTAAAATTCTAAAACAAATGCAAACTAGTATTTTTGTTGCAAGAGGGGCCCATCAATTTGGAAATTAGTCTCTTACTCCCCCTTGTGGCTGGAATGGCTTCCTTTCCTTCAACTGTAACCATCCTTCGCTTTCAACCAATTAGAAAAATGCTCCATCAAAATAGCTGAAATTCAGATGATGTAAAGAATCAATTTAGTGGGTATTAGCAGACATGTTGACTTCAAATTCACCTTCTTGTGCTTGTCTGCATAAGAAAGCAAAGTATATAAGTATTCTGTGATAAGATCATATAGATATGAAGGAACAGTGCTGCTTAACTTCATGGATGAAATTATAAAAGACTGACCACTTAACTACTGCATTTCTCATTAATAACAGATGGCAGATCTTCATCATTTAACTTTTAAAAAATCAAACAAGAAGTTTGATAAAGCCAAGATATATTATCCCTAGTGTTTAAGGAATTTGTTAAAGCCAGCCTAAAATTTCATTATAATTCTCATTTGCTCCTTGGTGTTTGCATTTTTTTTTTTTTTTTTGGTTTGTTCAAAACACCATTTTGATAGTTTTGTAACTTGCACATTGTATATTATGTATAAACTCCCTAATGGGACTAGATTTTATCAGCCATTTTTTAAAAAAAGGTTGAAGAGCAGCTCGTCCATATTCGACCAACATGTAGTAGTATTTTCCCTCTTATTCTGTTACTAGGGGTCCGGTGCATGAAAATTTGTGCACTGGGGGGCGGGGGAAGGTCCCTCAGCCTGGGACCCCTTGGGGGATGTCCACCTGCCAGCTTAGGAATCCTTCTAGCAGCCCGGAAGCCCTCGGGGGATGTCAGACTATGGCTTAGGCCCACTCCCCTGCAGCTGCCTCTCCCCTGCAGGAGCAGGACCGGGCCCATGACGCTGCCTCTCCCGCCACCTCTGCGGAGGGGGGGTGGGGGTTTGTGTGTGTGTGTGCCGGGACCGCCATGGCGGCACAGGCTCACTGGCCTCACCTCCAGCCCATTCTGGCAGGTCGTTCCACCATCTGGTCTAATTAGCATATTAGCTCTTTATTATATAGGATATTATTTGTGCACATGCCTATTTTCCTCTCTAGGTTGTGAAGATTTTTTTAAAAATTTTTTGGAAAAATATTTATTTTATTTACTTTTTACAGCACAGGGCCCATAAAATAGCAGGTGATCAATAAATGTTAAAAGTAAAGATAAAGCAATTTATTAAAATTCTTAAATATCAAAATTAATAAATAAGTTACACTGAAGTGATATTGCAAAGGTACAAAAGCATTATATTTACTACTTAATATCACCAGGAGTGTGTTAACTCAATAATGCTCAAAACATCCTAAACCATTTGCATTTTGAAGAAGTGGAAGATGCAATAACTTGTCCAAAGTCACAAAATGAATTAAAATTTCAAACCCAAAATGTATCCATAGCCTGTGGTAGGTTTTATCACCCTCTAAAGCAGTACTAAACACTCTAGTTTCTTTTATTTAGTCATATCCCTGTGACACAATTAACAGTCTGATGATAATCCCCTTTTAATCAAATGAAAACCACCAAAGGTGAAACTGGAAGGAAAAGTCATTACTCTTAACAGAAAGCATGATCACTTTGGGATGTTATATTTCCAAACATAGTAGTAAAATATTCAATAATTTACTGAATTGAGAACTTGCCTGTTCTAATCGTACTACAGCCTTCATATAAAATACTGTCCTCAACTGTCAACTTTTAGCCCAGCTGGTGTGCTCATCAGTGGTTGAGTGTTGACCCATGAACCAAGAGGTCTCACTGGTTGGATTCCCAGTCAGGGCACATGCCCAGGATGCAGGCTGGATCCCCAGTAGGGGGTGTGCAAGGGGCTGCCAAAATGTTTCTTTCTCATTGATGTTTCCATCTCTCCCCCTTCCTCTCTAAAAAAGTCAATAAAACATATTTTTTTTAAATAATAAAAATAAATATAATAATGTGTTTTGGATTTTCATCAAGTGTCTCTGGGATGAATGTGGTCCAAGTAGGTCCCTTCTACACCTTGGGCAAAAATTTGAGCTGACAGTTCATAAATCTTGGATCAACAAGAGAAATAGGTCTTTCTCAGAAAACATTTGTAAATCGCTGAGATGAAACATTCAACTCATCACTGGGTTCTACTTGGTAATATTGTTAATTTAAAAAACTCCTAGATTCCAAAACTTGTTCGTAAGATGGAAATTAATTAAACAAATTAAAAAATGTTTCTAACTTTTCTAATGAAGTCCAAGTCAATTAATGATTCAAGTAAATAGCACTCAAATATAGCAAAAATTGAGCACACTGAGTGACTGTATTTATATTACCTTGCCATCCTACCTATGCTAATACCACTATAATTATATTTTTATTTGGGGGAGGAGGGAAGAAGGCTCACAACAAATTTTGTCAAAGAAACTCACAAACGCTTATATGTGGAAAGCTTTAGTAATCTAGTCCAATGTAAACAAACATTGCCCATGCCATATAAGATCATACTGATAAACCAGCTATTCTCAGCCATGCTTTGCTGCCTCCAAACTCCACACTATAGCAAAAGAATGTCAATAGCAAGAAATTAGTGAACTCTGCCAAGATATGACTATTCTATATCATGTCACTTCTATGTCACATTATACCTTAACAGAAAATGAAAATCTAATAAATCAATAACAAATGACAACTGCTACTGCACAGCAATTTTCACAAAGGTATCAGCTGTTCATCATTTCAGGGAATTATTCACTAAAGAACAAATGGAGATTGACCATTGCACAGAAATGTACCTAGTACAATGGGAACTATTGAGATATGGTGGTTAAACACACTATTCCTCCCAAACCTAATTTAAATCTGTACTACCTAAAAAATATTAAGCATATCCTATTCCTTCAGTGTACTTTACAAATTCAATATCCTGTTTTCAAGGAGAATGAAGGAATGAAGCCATCCTCTACAGTTGAAAACAACAGAAGACATCAAGATTAAAGTAAGTTCTAACTCAGAGTAATAAAGCAGAAACCCTTATGCCATAAAGATGGGAATTAGCAATGGCTTGTATATCAGGGACAGTGAGAACACCAAACTAGAGCCAAAGGCTTTGTTTGTAGGGAATTTGGGGGAAGACTGAGCAGATGGGAAAGCAGTTATTTAATGAAAGGTAAGAATAAAAGCTGTATGCAGCATAGAGCATATCAAGTCTGAATGAATGAGCAACCAGAAGCAGTAAAAGACTTAAATTCGTGCAAGAGTAGGCCTTTCTTCCCCTGGCTGCAGGCACCTGGGACCCCGCTTCCTGCTCAGCCCTGGCTTCATCGGGAAAGTCGTCAGGTCTAATTAGCATATTACACTTTTATTATTATAGATTGTTATCTGCAAAAAAAAGGGTAAGTAACCAATTTGTTGGTTCTTCTTTCCCTTCCCACCAATAGCAAACATCGACCTTTCCATTCTCATTCCTTTATTTTCTTTGATTTCCACTTCCTATACCTCAGACTGCTCAACTGTACAAAACACCTCACCAGTGGAACACTTAGTAATTACCGTGAAAATGCTTTAGTCATAAAGATGTCTCACACTACAGAATTCTTTTGAGAAGTCCTTAATCCAATAAATGAGTGCCTAGTGATTTTTGGCTTACAACTCCAAGCAGTAGTTTTTAAGTCCAAGATACATTTTAATATATTCAGACTAGAAAGGACCCCAAAGCTGCCTGGTTCCCTAGCTTGCTCCTGCTTAATGCTGGTTCTGTGGGCTGGAGGTAAAAACAAGTGTCCAGCAACATCTCAAAATGGCCCTGGGCAAATAAAAACGCAGAGAAGCATAATAAAATGGGAATCACCATTACTATTAATCAACAATTGTTGCTGAATATTAAAATATTAGATTCACTTGTTTACTGCTTCACCTCCTAGGAGATCTCTGGAAGCCATTCTTTGCCTTATACTGGTTTTAATTTTTAAATGAAATTTTGAAAACTTGTTGGCTAGTAATGAACCCTCTGCACCTGAAAAAAGTTTTTAAGGCTTCTTGGATCTTTCAAATCTCATTCTTGGATTTGAGTTAAGAGACCCCTATACTATTATAGGCAGGCTCATATTGCTTTCACTGCTTTTAAACAAAATCCCCAACCTGAGATAAACAGGGCCAAGAAGGAGTTAAGGGCTTTTTTTTACCTTATTCTCCACAACAATCCTATGGGGGGTGGATATTACCTGCATTTAACTGAGTTCAGTTTTCTCAGAGGACTGAGGGATTTACTTAGGCCAAGAAGCTATTACATGGTAAAAAGTTGGGTCTGACTCAAAATATGGAACTCTTTTTACACCACTAAATTCTTCTTTGTGAATTAAGTTTCCTAATATGTCTTTCCTCATTTTGTTTTTCATTTCATCAGTCAAGACAAAACTATTCAAACTTTGGCTTCTTTTTGTGGATTTATGCAGAAAAGCTATTAGGGATCACTAGTGTTAAATTCCTCCGCTACTACCAAGACCTCGCCTACTTGGTCTATGAGCTGGCAGGAAAGGCAGATTGCATTAGTTCACATAGTGCCATTTCAAATTACCGATGCAAGAGAAGAGCCCCAAGTTCTTTTACATAAAGAGCCCATGTTGGAAGAATATGCTAGTGACCATTTCTCCCAGTAATGGTCTTCAGCTCTTGTACAAAGTAACATAGTTCCTATTCCTACTTTGTTTGCTTGGTATATTAAACACTTGACAAATGCACATGAACAGAATGGTAGTAACCATTATTAACGACTAAAGAGCTCTTCATTTCAGAAAAAGTTAGAACTCTGGAGATTAGCTCCTTTATATGGGAAGAAAGAGGGTATTTTCTTAGCTAAGTGCTCAACAGTACAATGAACTCTGCTTATCACTGACACTACCAGCCAATGACATTAATTCTGAAAGAGGATTTACCTGCTTATTTTTCTCATAAATCAATAAATAAGTTCAGAAAAAAGTGAGTAATACAATTATAATTGATTATGTGTAAGATTTTAAAATATAATTAAAGCAGCCCTGGCCGGTGTGGCTCAGTTGGTTGAGCATTGTTCTGTGCACCAAAAGGTTGCCAATTGCATTCCTGGTTAGGGCACATGCTGGGGTATTAGGGGGCATGCAGTATATAATTAAAGCACATTTTTACTAAACATCAAGTTCATCAGTTCAAAGATGTTTTTCTCTGGGAGAAATATCGGTTCTGCTATATTTTATTATTCCATTTTACTAGAAACGGAGAATTTTATGCAAGACGTTTCCAGAGTCAGCATTACCGGTCAAGAAGCCTGCTTGTAAAAACCCCCATTATCTGTAAATATCGAATTTTCCCAAGTTGAAAAATTAGCAGTGCTGCTGACCTAGTTCTACTATCTTTTCCAAAAGAAGCCCTTTTGCTCATTTACTTAAAAGTGTGAGTGTCTCTACTATGGGTTAGGAGGCATGAGCTATACAAAGATCACTTAAAGAGTTTTACTCATGAAAAGACCAGGGCTGGAAGCAAAAGCTTGTTTAGAATTTTCCGAGCCTTTTGTATGGCCAAGGAATTAAACTTTCTTTTATCTAAACTTTCAAAGTGCAAATTTCAGTTGAACTTGGTGAGAAGTCAGTGCTACTCTGAAGAATAAGGGTAGTGATCAATACCAAACCCTCTTAATAATCGTATCTACAAAGAGCTATTTAGAAATTATCTTATTCTCATCCACTGATCCTATGCAATACTTTTCTTGATAAGGAAATCAAAGGAAAGCAAAATTAAAACTGCTACAAGCTTTTCCTAGGAAAATCCTCACACCAGCTTTTATCCAGTGTGGAAAATATGCAAATACCTACCTACCTGGAATAGCAAATAAGCTTGTTAGCAGAAGGTAAATGTTACCATGTCCCCCTTTAATACTAAATTGACTTGTTTCAAGGGAAATTATAACTTGTAACAAACCCTTTGAAACCAAAATAAAAATGACTTGATCTAGCAGATGTAATAATCGGAGGAAAACCACCAGAATGAACAAAATTGATTAACAAGTATACAGGTACTAACTAGTTCCGTGATGGCGAACCTTTTGAGCTCGGCATGTCAGCATTTTGAAAAACCCTAACTTAACTCTGGTGCCGTGTCACATATAGAAATTTTTTGATATTTGCAACCATAGTAAAACAAAGACTTATATTTTTGATATTTATTTCATATATTTATATATTTATTTTATACATTTTGTTAAAAAGAAAAATCAACCAAAAAAATGAGTTCGCGTGTCACCTCTGACATGCGTGTCATAGGTTCGCCATCACTGAACTAGTTAGTAAAGAGGGCAAGGGAGAGAATGCCCAACACATTTTTAATTATAGAAAACCATGATTATTATTAAATCTTAAATATTATCTTTGCAATAAGATAAATCAGTCACAAGAAAGGCATTGTCATTTAGCCTCGATAAATCATGGAATTTTCTCATCTCAGAAATGACAGCTATCAATGTAAAGATTTCAAATAAAAGCAAAAAAAAAAAAAAAAAAAAAAAAAGCACCCAAGGCAGATACCACATGAGTCCATGTTAATTAAGATAAAAAATATTGTTCTTTAAAAAGACCATTTGAGAAATGTACTCATAATTTAGGAAGTGAAGCTATTCCATTAGCAACTAAAGACTAGTGTAAAATCATAATACCATCACAACTTTAACAAAAGTCTATAGTGTTCATTATATCTTTAAAGCTTGATAGAGAAGCAGTGCTACAACACAGTAGATATTGAACCTGGAAAAATCAAGCTTGAGTTACTCATAACCTTTTATTGTGGTTGTCAGTGTTCAAAGTTGAATTCCAACACAAATTCAGGGAGAGGCAAAAGCAACTGAAGCCAGTGTTTTCTGTATGGCTGACTCATATTAACATTATGATGGCCAACCCAGGGAAGGGTAGGTAGTATGTCTACACTAAGTCTACTATTACATCTCTTTTATATAAAAACAAGATATGTAGCCCTGGCCAAGTGGCTCAGTTGGTTAGAGCATCGTCCCATACAGCCAAAGGTTGTGGGTTCAATTCCTGATCAGGGCACATACCTAGGTTTGGAGTTCAGTCCCCAGTGGGGGCATGCACAGGAGGCAACCAATCCATGTTTCTCTATCACATACATGTTCCCCCCCTCTCTAAAATAAAAACATATCCTCTGGTGAGAATTAAAAAAACAAACACCAAGATATGTAAAGCTATTATATCCACATATGTACATTTTTTAAAATTAGCTCTAGAAATACTACAAATATTCCAACCATAACTGAAATGGTAATGCTACTAAACTTTTCAATTACTGAAAAAAACACTACCATAGTCTATTTTATAGTCTCTTTGGAGTGACTGAAATTACTGCATTTATTTTATGCAAACTTAACTACAATTGTTTTAACATCTTTTAGTGTGACACCCTGAAGACTTCAAATATTGAACACTCAATTTTTAAAAGAAAATTAACAGTATCATAATTGATATTCATTATAGTAACCCTATAGTACAGTGAGGCTAGAATGAATGTTTGATTCTCACCAGTACATCATTGCAGATATCTCTTAGCTCGGTCTCAATTTTTTCTCTGTATTCTCGAGCCATCTGCTGTTTTTTCTCAGCACCTTCTGTCTTTTGCTCAATACTTGAGACGACCCTCCAAGATGACCTACGGGCTCCTACAACATTTTTATAAGCAACTGAGAGAAGATTCCTCTCCTCATTGGATAATTCAGCTCCTTGCTCAGTTACAGACTTCATGCAGGCTGCCATGTCATCATATCGCTCAGCCTGCTCGGCCAGTTTGGCCTTCTGCACCAGCTCATTTTTATCCATGACTGGATGTTCTGCAGAAGAAAAAAAAGGAAAAAAGAAGCATTTAGATATTTTTTCCATCAAAATGAACAGACTCAAAATTATATCTTTTGTTTAAAAAAATACCTGTATTTAACACCTCAAATTTAACTGACTATGGAAGATTAATTGCCTATGGAAGATTCTTCACTGGAGGAATTTAATGCAGACACCCACAACACACACACACACACACACACACATACTGATCAGAATAGAAAAATTAAAAATGGCATACAGAGGGAAATTTAAAGCCATTAACATTAGTTCAGCAAAATTAAAATTACCATATTTTTGTTCAGAAGATCCTAATTTCACATAAAGGTCAAAGCACAGAGGCCACCTTAAAACCAACCCTTATCTTGGCCAAAATTTCAACTCCAGTTTCTAATATCACTAAGTGATCAAAAATTAAGCAGCTTTTCTTTAATGGAAACACTGCCTATGAAGAACAATACATTTCCTTACTTAATATCAGTTTAATGTGTAATTCGTGTCTTTTTACTTTCATAATACTAATTTCTTTTCAGGAGGTTTTAAGTTTAAATTTTAGTTGGTATTACTCCCACCTCAGAATGACAATTTTCTGGAAGAAATGACCAAGTTGCTTGTTTTAATATATTTTAAATACAAAATAACCAATAACTGATCCTGAAGTCGCATTTAGCTGTACCTTGTTATATGCATATATGCTTAAAAAATATAAATATATATATCCTCAAACGTCCACTCTTACTGTGAACACTAAAATTTACATATGAAGTGCTTCCAGGGTGACCAGAGCTTCTGATGTCATTGTTCCAGTTTAAATATAGAATTACTTCATTCTCCTTCTAATAGTCAAAATTAATTGCCCTAACATGACTTCCCATCTAATTCCTTCTCATTTTAAAGCTCCCTAGACTTTTCAATTTACCCTCGTTATATTTTCCCTTAGGTCCTTTTGAAAAGTGCCAAAACAACACAAAAAGATACTAAAACATACAGTGATCTCACAGAAGAAATGACTTTAAATAAAAATGTACGGTCTGAAGTGCAATTATTAAAAGGTGAACAGAAGAGCCACTGTCACTCACTATGGGAACGGACTCCCCAATACCGTATCTTCCCAGGAAAATCCTACAATACTTAAAAAAAAAAATCGGGAACAGGTCCCCAATATTCCTACAAGTAATCAGCTTGGAAACAAGGTAGAGTGGTTCAATTTGAAAACTATTTAACATCTGTGATCGCATAACCCCTTCACCCCCACCCCAGGAACTCAGAAACCCTCTCTGACCAGCGCTGCTTCCGACGACAGGTCACCTAGAACCAGCCTGCAGGCTCCTCGCCCGCCGCTCGGATGCAAGGGGAAGTGGGCTGGGTTGCTCAGAGCAACCAGCGCCCCGCCGCCTCGCCGCACCCATTTAACCCTTAACCGCCGTCAAACGTCCAGCCGGGCGAACGGAAAGCCGGCGGACCGCGGCTGGAAAGCGCACACCCGCGGGTCCGCGCCCTCGGCGGCCTCCCCCTCCTTGGCTCCGCCCAAGCGGGTGCCTCCGCACCAGCCCCCGACTCTCCCTTTGTCATGGCGGATCCGTGTCAAGGAGCCCAGCCTACCGCCGAGGGTGAATTTCCCCCACCGGGCGGGAGGGCGGAGCGGCGCCCTCGCCTTCGCCCTCGCCCTCGCCCGGGGACCGGGGAGCCGCCGCCCGCCCCGGGGGCAGAGGCCGGACCGCGGCCCGCCGGCCCCGGACACACCCCACTCTCCCACCGGCGTCCCCGGCGCCACCCGACACCGCGGGGCTCCAGTCGGGAGGGCCCGACAGCTGCAGCCGGTGGGGGAGGGAGCCGGAGCCACACCCAGGCGAGCCCCGCCACCGCCGGCTGTTACGCTCCGGCTTCCCCGCCCCGCAGGGCAGGGGACCCCCCGGCTCCAGCCCGCCGAGGCCCGGGAGGCGACCGCGAAGGGCCGCCCGCCGCCCTGCCATCCGCCCCGCCCCTACCTGGCCTCGGAGCCCCCATCCGCCGGGAGAAAAGGCCGGTCCCATCCCCCACCCGGAATATTCGAGGGCCCCCCTGGAACCCAGGAAATTCGGCTCTAGGTGTCAGGCGAGCCCCACCCGGGGCCCGCTCACCCCCGCGCGGAGCGCGGCCGCACCCCTTCTACCTGGCGGGCGCCCCCGGGCGGCCTCCGCTCGGGACCCGGTCCCCAGGCCCGGCCCAGCCGCCGCCCGGGTGGGGGAGGGCGGGGTGCCGCAGCGCGGGGCGCGGAGGCTGCGCCGGGGAGCGGGCGGGGGGCCGGGGAGGGGGCGGCCTCACCTGCGCCACTGCAACACGCGGCGCCGCCGGCGGAAGGGGGAGCGGGCGCGCGGGGGAAGGGACCCCGGAGGCCCAGGGCGGCGGAGGGAACGGATCGCGGCCGGTGGTGCCTCCGCCACCCGGGGAGCAGCGGCCGGGCAGGTCCCCGGGGATCTCGCGTGTGGGCGCCCTTCCCACCCCCCCACCCCCCGGGAGGGACCCAGGAACGGGCACCGATCGGGGCCGAGGCGCCGATCCGGAAGCGAGTCGCCCGAGGCAGCCGCTAGCCGCCCGCCCGAGCCCAGCGGAAGGAAAGCCACCGCCCGTCTCCGCCTGGAGACTCCGCCTCAGCCCCGCGCCGCTGCCTCCGGGCGAGCGGGGCCGAGGGGATGCGGAGCGGGGCGGGAGCCCGCGCCCTCCGAAGACGGACTGGGGCACGAGGAGCGGGGCGAGGGCGCGGCGGCCGGTCCCTTACCTGTGGCCGGAGTGGGTGGCGGCGGGCGGGCGGGCGGGCGGACGGACGGGGACTCAGCAGTCTCTGGGCGGCAGCGGCGGCGAGGCTGAGACTCTGTCCCTAGATCTCGCTGCTCACAGGCTACAGCCGCTCCGCAGACACGGGGTTTCCTCCAATCACCAGCCCCGGCAGCAGGGGCACCACACGCACGATGACGTCAAACGCTGCTATGGCAACCGTTGATTGGTGCCCACAGTTCTGGGGGCCCAGCGCAACCGCCGCTCCCCGCGCTAGAGGGCGAGCAGAGGAGCACGGGCCCTCGCCCGCTTCCAGCCCGCCTTCCTCCCCGCTCAGCCTCCGACTCCTCCAGCCCCGAGTGCTCCGGGGCGGGAAACTCCTCCACCCCCCGCCTGCCCCACCACTTCTCCCAAATTCGTCTTCCCCTCGAGCCTCAGCAGCCTCCGCCGGCTCACTTAGTCCCAACCTGCGAGGGGGAAATGTCTCCCCACCCCCACCCCAGCTTCCCGGGCCGGCCTGCGCCTGCGCCAGTCACTCCCTCGAGAAGGGGCTCTGGTTCAGCAACATCCGGGACCTTTCACATCCCCCCCACTCCCTTCCCATGGCCCGGCCCGCCCTGCCCTGCCCTCGGTGCTTCGCGGCGGTAACTGACCCCCAGGCCGTCGGGGGTTTGGATAACGAGTGGCTCCGCAGCTGGGCATTATGATCGGGACTTGGGGAGGGAGGGGGGGCGCCAGGGCGCGGTCCTGCCTGGTGAGGGAGGGGCCCTGGGGCACGCTCCCCCCCTCTCGCTTCCCCCCCTCCCGGCCCGCGGCTGCCCGCGCCCCTCCCCGCGCCTGGCGGGCCGACCTGGGCGCGCGGCCCCGCCCTTCCTCCCTCCCGCCGCGCGGCTTTACCTGCTGCTCCCGGAACTCGGCCTTAGACCATTTAAGGCCGGGAATGGCGAGTGTGGGCTGAGTGACGGGCAGGCTTTCCAATCGGGAGCCGGGGATCTGCGCGCAGGGACAGCTGCGAGGGGACAATGGGTGGGCGCGAAGCGGGGGGGCGGGGGGGAGAAGGGGGGGAGACGGCCCGGGAGCGGAGGGGGCGGGAGGGGAGCCCAGGGAGGAGGCACCGCCCCGTCCCGAACGCCTCCTGCTCGCGAGCGGGAAAGACGTGTTTCTGGAGGAAGGGTTTGGGGTGACCCTCGAGGCCCCGCGTACCGACTCATTTCTCGTCGGTTAGATTTTAATACCCAAATAAAACTTGCACCAGAAGACCTCACGTCCAGTGATTTAAAACGTACAGATCGTTGCCTATTTCCCCCTGGAAACAAGGTTTGAGGCACGTGGTCGTTCCCAGGGCCCCTGCCGATCCCGCCGTCGGGGGTGGGGGGGCGGGGGGAGGGGTGGGGTGGCCTCCGGCCGGGCTCGGGCCGGACCCAGGCCAGGAAGAGGGGGGAGAGAAGGGCGGAAATTGCAGGTGCCGCGCAGACCTGCCAGCCTCCACCCGTAGTGCCTCCACCCCGGCCGCTGGGGGAAGTTCAAAGCCCCGCGCGCACAGGGTGACAGGTCCCGGCCCCGCTCCCCCGCGCGGTGTCCGGCGCAGACCCGGTGAGCGCCCGCACGCCCTGCGCAACCAGGCGCCAGAGGCACCGAGGGCCTGTGGTGGGGAGCGGGAGAACTCGGACTCGCGCCGCCCTGAGTGCAGGCAGGCCGCCTGGGCCTCAGCGGTTTCCCTAACGCATCTTTGCCGAGCACCTGCCAGGGGCCCGCTGTAGGCGGACTGGACGAAGGAGCCTCCGAAGACTCAGCCTCGAGCGCTGCGGACGGTGGCATGTGCCGGCGGCAGACGCCAAGGGGCTCCCCCCCCCACCCCCCCGCTCCCAGCGCTTTGTTGTTTGATGGACACACTGAGCCGCAAGACTGTTGTACAAGTTACATTTTTTCCTTAAGTTCCAGCATTTAGAAGGTAAAGGATAGGCCAGGAGGAGCGTTTCCAGGGACCAGTTCAATGTCGGTGTTTTTCATTTCCCCCCAGTTTCCACCTCGGCACATGCGTAGTAGCCTGAAGGGATGAACAAGTTGATCAGGGTTTGATTTCTGAGATAGTGAAGCCACCTTTCTCTGACCCCCCAAATAATTTCTTTTAGAGAGTGAGTCACTTAAAATGACTAATATTTCAAGAGCGTTCTTTTAAGTTGTCTCCAGTTTTGTGTTACGCACCAAAACTTTGACAGAAGATACGAAGTTAAATCTTTCTTAGAACGGAAATTGATGTGTCTTTAATCTCTCAAATAGGTGAACGTATAGAATATATGCTTTCTTGTTTTTTAAGAGGAAATGAAGGATTTCTCTCCATAACGTGTGGATTTAGCTTAAGAAACAGATTTTTTGCTTGTTTGTTTTGTTTTTTTTGCTTCATGCTTTCAACAGCAAGGCACTTTTTTTAGTGAAATAATAGGAGCGATTAGGTTTTACATACCCAAATCAACATGTTCATGGAATAAAGGTGTAATGAATGAAGTTGCCAAGTAGCAAAAATAGAGACTGTCATGAGAGCCCCAAGTGGTAAGCATTTTGAGGAAGAGGAATAATACATGACAAGGATAATGGCAAAACAAAGAATAAATAGGACCTATGAACTTGAACTTTGTGACAATTTGTTTTTTTAATGCTTACCTAAGGATATGTTGTTGTTGTTGTTTTCACTGATTCTAGAGAGAGAAACATCTATGTGAGAGAGAAACATCAATCGGTTGCCTCCTATACACACTCTTTCAGGGGACCTAACCCAAAACCTGGGTATGTGCCCTGACCCCAAGGTGTGTGGGATGATGCTCTAACCACTGCTCATGCAATACCAGCCAGGCCAACTTTGAGAAAATTACAGGCGACTTTCACTAGTAACCTGCCCTGGTTTATTTCCTTTACTGTTCATGCCTGGTGCCTCAGTTAAATTGCTTAACCTGTTCCTTGGTTTCCACATCAATAAAATACTGGTAATAAAAACACAACTCATTAAATGACACTGAGGATCAAATGAAGTTATATATATATATATATATATTACTTTATAATTTATATATATAATGTGTAGATATATATGTAATGCTTTCACAAAGTAACAGCTAATATTTATAAGTGGATTTATTGGATGTCTTCTTTTCAAAGGGTTGTGAAAATAAAATGAAACTACATTGAAAATGTATTTTTAAAGTGTGAGGTATACATATGCTCACTCTGAAATGCAAATTTGTGGTGGTCTGTTAGCACTGCTGAGACAATGTGTATCACTCCTTTCCTGCACGAGGGCTGCAGTGATCCCTTCAGATCCGTGCTAAACAGGAGAATGGGAAAGAGTTTAGGTGAATTAGCATAAATCCATCATTCCAACTGGAAAAACATCACTTCAACTGGGAAACCATCACAAAGGATGGACTCTACTGGTGTGTGGCAGTTACGTGATCGTTTAAGTTGAATCACAATTCAGTCAGGTTATAATCTCACTTAAACATGATTTAGTTGAAGAAATACAGCATAGTACAGTGGGCTTTTGGGGTCAGAATGGGGTACAAATCTTGCATTGTTATTCAGAGCTCCGTGACCTTAGGTTACTAAATTGGATGTACTATATTAACATCCAAGTCCATCAGATCATTGCAAGGATAAATGAGAAAGTAAGGAGAGGGCTACTTACAATGCTCGAGATCATGATGATCTATTGTTGGAATAATTTGGAGTTTGTGTCAGGGGCAGACGAGTTATTCACCAAACCCATTTTTCCCTATCAGAGCCACGGCTCCCTTGCAATTAGGTGAGGTTGTGTGGCTGAGCTAACTACTAGGATATAAAGTGATGTGCTCCACTGTGGCCCTGGTCCACAGAAATCTCTCTGTACCTCTCTGGGGTCCCTGGATGAACCCTGTCTGCCAGCTGAATGGAGATAATTTCAAGGTTTTATAGGAGGGTAGGACCATAAAATTAAGACTTTCAGAATTCCCAGACTTCTGCAAGTCTATGAAAGCCAGTCCCAATCATTTTAGACTTTATTGAGGAATAACATCCTTTTCTTTTAAATTAATCCTCACCTGAGAATATTTTTTCCATTGATTTTTTAGAGAGAGTAGAAGGGAGGGAGGGAGACAGAGAAACATTGATGTGAGAGAGACACATCAACTGGCTGCCTCCCACCTGGGCTGGACCAGGTCTGGGGACTGAGTCTGTAACTGAGGTACCTGCCCTTGATGGGAATCAAACCTGAGACCCATCAGTCCGAGGGCAGACGCTCTATCCACTGTGCCAACTAAGGCTAACTTCCATTTTTAAGCCACTGAGATTTAGGGTTTATCTGTTAATGATACCTAGCACTGTGATTTCCAGAGATGTCATTGACAAGTCCAGCACATGGTGAAGATTTTTTTTTTTTAAGAAGAAAATGGGACAGGGAAAAAAAAGAGGAAAAAATAAAAGAAATTAAGGTAATCTGATCTTGTGATAAAAGGCAATTTAAGTATTCTTAGCTAATCTGTTGACTTCTAGAATGACCTTAGGAAAGTAATTTTTTCCTCACTTAATTCTACAATTTGTTTACTTTTAAAATGTACTATTTACTTTATGCCATCTTCATTCCTTTGTCTACTACTTTCGCCTTATTTAAAAAAAAAAAAATTTGTTTTGTTTTCATTCCATACCTGTAAACTCTATTCCCTTACTCCAGACCTTAGCCTATGTTCTATGATACTTTAGTGACAGACTGGGTTTCTGCATGCGGATTAAAAAAACAAAAATGTAAGCCAATAAGCCAAACTGACTGAACTGCCATTTCACACATTCATCAAACCCTTAATGAGGGCCAACTGGTTAGATTATGGGATAAAAGTGCAAAGATCATGGTCCCTCCCTGAAGGAGCCCGAAAGGCTAGGGACAGAGAAAGGCACCAAATGCAATTACAGTGCAGCACAGAGAAGGAAGAGCTAATAAAGGTGAGAAAAGCGTGTTTTTGGAAGTCTGACCTGTGAGCACTGTCCACGGAGAGGTGGGGAAGATTCCCTGAAAAAACTCATATTCATCCTATAAACAATTTGATTATCAATGAGTCAATTTTGCTTTCTTGTGTCCAATGGCATTTCTAATTCCAAAGTGAAATTATTTACTTTCTTTACATTCTTAACTTCTGGGTCACTTTTTTTTTTCTTCTTGCCGGGGGGCGGGGGTGGGGGGTGGGGGTCACTATATCTCCTCACATGCTTTTTTTTTTTTTTTCTTTTTTCTTTTAAGGACACAGCCATTTCCTCAAGTTTTCTTTTCCTTTAGTAAAGCATCTTCAAATCTATGTGTTCTTCCTTGGAGTCTTTGGAAAGCGTTGTTTCTTGTACTTAGAATTTTGGGTAGCTCTTATGTTGTGATCGTGTTCATTTTCCTAACACATGTCAGTGAGGGACGTTCCTTCCAGTCTCAGAGTCAGCTGATGGTGAAATGTCCTCTGCTTTTCTGCCATCCTTTTGAAAAAGGATAGTTCTCAAGTTTCAGGAGCGTGCAAATACACGCCCCCTTGCCCAAATTCTGGAATCCCGCAGACATTTACATTTATCACCTGTTGAGCAGCCGCCATGACACGATCTTCCCCTGACCCACTGTCCAGTTGTCTGCCGTGAAGAGAATTAATGTTGTCAAGAACCACAGGCTGTCTGTGATTCTTTTTGAATCAGCGGTGATAAATGGAAACACTACAAACGTGAACACGCTGGGCTGGTCGGCACGCTTCCGCACGCTGCTTTATCTGCAGCTCCCTGTTCCACGGATTTAGCCACCCGTTTTGTAACCAGCCACCTCTGCCTCCCTGGCCTTCTGTACTCTTGTTGCGCCTTCTCCTGGGACTTGTAGATTTTGATTGAATAACACTTTGAGGGCTCAATTTCTTCCTACCAACTTTGCTCTTCTTTTTTCAGAGGACAAAGTATTTGTGATAAAGTTTCTTGGTTTAGCCTCCTCTGCTCTGTAGTCAGTGGCAATTCCTCTCACAAGTGGTTGATTCTTAATTTTCAAAAACTCATGATATTATAATGGGAAGATGAGAAAGGTTGTAACAAGCAGCTTAGTTTGGCACCATTTACATATCTTAACCCTTAAGCACCAGTATAAATACATATATACATATGTAAAATTTATTTTTTAGAGCAGGTTCACAGCAAAATTGAGGGGAAGATACAGAGATTTCTATATACCTCTTGCCCCCACTCATGCATAGCCTCTTCTATTTTTAATATCTACCACCAGAGTGGTATATATGTTAAAAGTGATAAAACTGATTTGTTAAAATTGACTGGTATATTTTATTAAAATACATTCACAAATCATTATATCATCCTAAGTAAAAGTTTACATTAGGGTTCACTCTTGATGTTATACCTTCTATGGGTTTGAACAATTATGTAATGACATATGTCCATCATTATAGTGTCATACAGACTAGTTTCACTGCTCTAAAAATCCTCTGCTCCACTATGTGTCTCTGCAGCCACCTATCTTTTTACTGTCTCCATCATTTTGCCCTTTCCAGAAAGCCACATAGTTATGACCATTTAGTATGTAGCCTTCTCACATTGGCTTCTTTGACTTAGTAATAATGTGTGTTTAAGGTTTCTCCATGTTTTTCATGGTTTTCCTCCATTTCTTTTTAGTGCTGAGTTGTATTTCATTGTCTGGATATATCACAGTTTACTTATCCATTTACCTACTGAAGGACATATTGGTTGTGTCCCAGTTTTGGCAATAATGAATAAAGCTGTTGTAAGCATCAGTGTGAAAGTTTCTGTGTGGATATAAGTTTTCAGCTCCTTTGGGTGAACACCAGGGAGCATGACTGGTGGATTTTATGTCAAGAGAATGTTGAGTTTTGTAAGAAACTGCCAAACGGTCTTCCACAGTGGCTGTATCGTTTTGCTCTAAGACTTCCTATTGCTCCACATCCTCACCAGCATTTGGTGTCAGGGTTCTGGATTTGGGCCATTTTAATAGGCTTGTAGGGGTATCTCTTTGTTGTTTGAATTTCCATTTCCTTGATGACAATGATGTGAAGCATCTTTCCATGTGCTTATTTGCCATCTGTGTGTCTTCTCAGGTGAAGTGTCTGTTGGGGTCTCTGGCCCACTTTTTAATCTGATTGTTTGTTTTCCCATTGTTGAGTTTTAAGAGTTTTTTTGTACATTTTTTGGATAATAGTCCTTTATCGGATGTATCTTTCGCAAATATTTTCTCCTAGTCTGTGGTCTGTCTCATTATTCTTTTTTTTTTTTTTTTAAATATATTTTATTGATTTTTTACAGAGAGGAAGGAAGAGGGATAGAGAGTTAGAAACACTGATGAGAGAGAAACATCGATCAGCTGCCTCCTGCACACCCCCCACTGGGGATGTGCCCGCAACCAAGGTACATGCCCTTGACCGGAATCGAACCTGGGACCTTTCAGTCCCCAGGCCGACGCTCTATCCACTGAGCCAAACCGGTTACGGCTCATCATTCTCTTGATCGATTATATTTTTTAATGTACTGTATTTTCATATTTTGCAAGCAAAGACAAGACTGTAATTTGCTGTTAAGCATTGGAATAGCTTTTGGAAGTGTGAAAGTTAATAAACAGAAACCTAATTAATTGATTTGGGAGGCTAAAAGAGGGAACTCTGAAGCATGTGTCACTCAACACACACTACTGGCCCGGACAGGAAGAGATGTACCTTGCATCTCCCACAGGAAGTGATACTACTTTACTGTCTCAGCAGGAGGAAGAAAAGATTCCTCCTTGCTCAGTACCAGCTCAGTCTATGGGAGCCGGCCGTAACTCAACCAGTGAAAAGTCACTGTACTTCGAACTTTGTTTCCTCCACTGGACTCTTCGTTTACAAGAGCCCCTCCCAAGTTCATAAAAGAGCATTTCTCCCCTTTGTTTCTCCTGATTTGCTGGTGATTTGCCATTGGACCACATGTCCCAGATTGCAATTCTTTGTTGTTTCTAAATAAACCCATTTTGCTAGACAGATAAGTTACTATTTGTTGAAAGTCAATAGAAGTTAACATTGAGATGAGTGACACAGACTTGAAAATGCAGGTTTAGAATACCAGAAATTTTGTTGGCATTCAGGAAGAATTTCATATGAGAAATATTCCTATATACAAAGAAAAATGAAAGAAGGTGCAGGGGACTGCCGTGTCTGCTCATCCAGTGGAGCTGGCCGCCGTGATGATGGCTTGAGGCAGGTGAAGGCAGCTGGGAGCTCACAGTTTCAAAAGCACATCATTTACAATTCAGAAGTGACCAGTGGCCGTCATGGAGTGGGAAGGTCAGATGAAGAAGGTGTCCCTTTCTGGCCTGCGTTTCAGTCTTGAGTACCCATGAATAAGCAAAAAGAACATTTGGAATTCATTAAGTGTTTAAAATATAATAAGCATGCATATATATCAGAAGACATTAAAAAAAATCCCCCCCCCCCCCCCCCAGCAAAACAAGCATCTGGAAAAGGAATCAAGGGCAATGTGAATTTCTAGCAGTTTTCCTGGGACTTGATATAAATTTTTTCCTGGACCTACGAGCAGAATTTCTGTACTCTAGCTTCCCTGGTCCTTCCTCAGGGGCAAATGCTCTCAACTTGAAATTATTTTTTAGGAAAAATTCATTCACATACTTTCTTAGCCCTGAAACCCTCAGGAATCCCTGAAATATTTCAATATTTCAGCAACTTGATAAGAAATTTAAACCGAACCCACTCAATTCCATAGGACATGAGATGGTTATTCTGGGCAAGTCAGATGTGTGTTGCTTGATATGATTAACTTTCATAGAGTTAATGCCTCACTTCTTTGTTAAACATTGATTTTTCAGCCAGGCTAATATAGTCAGTAGGCTTCAAGCTTGGACAATTAAAAAATGAATAAATAACAACTGTAGGAACATTTTCAATTGGCACGTGGCCAGTAGAAGTAAAGGACACATGTGTCGAACTGTTTCTCGAAACCACCATTTGTCAAAAGATCTTCCGAAGCAATTTACAAGATGAGGCCACTTTCCTTTTGTGACTTTCCTATCACAGCAGGGCAGCTAGCAATAGCTTATGCACGCAAGTGGCATAAGTAAGTCAAAATATATCAGCTATGCGGCATCTGTAGATATGAGAGTGTAAGGATTAGCAACAGTACGAAGGTCAAGCTTTAGAAGGAGCAATTAACCCTGTGCTGCCAGCAAACAAGGCTTGGTTGTTTCATTAGGGTACGTTGAGAATCAGAGGTCAGTGGGTGTTGTACTTGACCTAGAGTGAAGGGGACACTAAATGGGGGAAAGCCCCTAATGTCAGCTGCAGAGACATAGAATGAACAGCGCATCCTATGGCGATGCCCTGGTTATGATAGCCTACTGTTCTTCGCTGGAACACCTCAGGGGCCTTTCTAGAAGGGCAAATAAATACTACCAGGACCAGGGGATTCAGGGATGTCAGTGAAAAGTTCAACATCCCCATGTATTGTTTTCATTGTCTTTAGGAAAACAGAACACCATCGATGGATCTGGGTTCTGGAAAGACCACATTTATTCTTTCTTTCATTCATTCTTTTTTTTAAAAATTGTTGACATTATTACAGATGTCCTCCATACCTCCCTCCCCTTTGGTCCCCTTCCACACTCATGCATTCTCAAACAGATGTCGATGGAATAGCTATTTATATACCAGATGTAACAGGTGCCGAGAGTAGAAAGAAGGAAACAAAAAAGACACTTCTGGACCACACATGTGGCCTGCGGAAGAGTCTGCAAGTTTTGTCTAATACATCTTCTTTCCTTTTTCTTAGGAATAGGAATAGAATTTTCTGATATTCAGCTGGGTACAATGGTACCTGGGATAAAGACCACATTTCTCCCTGCCCACCCAGCTCGGTGGGCCTTGTAAATAAGTGATGGCCAACATGTGTAAGGACATGTTGCATGTATGCGTTCTGGGAAGAGTCCATGAAGAGAAAGGATGAGCACTGCTCTGTCCCTTCCCCTTTCTGCTGGCCTGAATGTGGACGCAGTGAGGACTTGGACAGCCAATCTGGACCGAGGAGGCATTCCAAGGAAAGTGGAATAGCAAAGCGGAAGGAGCCTGGTAGTTTTACAACTTCTGGAAACTGCTGTACTTGCCCTAAATGGCATTTTTATTGTTGTTGTTTTGTTTTTTTTTAATAAATAGGACTTTATGTAATCCTTGATAATTTGGGGTTTCTGTCATTTGCACTCAGACCTAACCCTAACCAATAGTGGCATACAATAGCCCTAAAATTGTTATTACTCTAGGTTGAGGTTCCCTTTTTTTTTGGTCGATGGATGTCTAATTGCTCTAGCACCATTTTTTTTTTTTTTTTTGAAAAGCTATCCTTCCTCTACTAAATTGCCTTTGCACCTTTGCCAAGAAGCCAGTTGGGCATATTTGTGTGGGTTTGTTCCATTCATTCCTTTTCATTATGGAATATTCCATTAGATGGGTGTATCACAATGTCTTTATCCATCCACTTGCAGTTGACATTTGGATATATATATATATATATATATATATATATATATATATATATTTATTTTTGGCTATTATGAATACGATTGCTGTGAACACTTACATAACAGTTTTTGTGTGGACTTCTGCTTTCGTTTCTCTTGGGTAAATATCTAGCAGTGAGATGAAGGGACTGTATAGAAAGTGTGGTTTAATTTTAAAAGAAACGGCTAAACTGTTTTCCAAATTGGCTGCACTATTTTGCATTCCCACAAGCAATGTACAGGAGTTCCATTGTTCTACATCCTTGTCAACACTTAGTATGGTCAGTCTCTTTGATGATAGCCACTCATAATGGGGTGTTCCTGCTCTCTCATTGTGGATTTAAAATGCATTTCCCTAGTGACTGAAGATGTTGAACACTTTTTCATGTGCTTACTTGCCATCCTTTTTCCTATTTTTTTTTTGTCTTATTAGTTGTGTGTTTAAAAACTACCAAATAAGTATTTTGAGGGAGTTTTTCTCCAAAGGAATCCTGAAGTGGTTCTTCCCAGCTTCAAAGGCTCTTAGGTCATCAAGAAAACAAAAGTCACTCCTCATTTAAAAAAAATATATAGCCTTACTGGTTTGGCTCAGTGGATAGAGCGTCGGCCTGCAGACTCAAGGGTCCCAGGTTCGATTCCAGTCAAGGGCATGTACCTTGGCACAAACCCGGTAGGGAGTGTGCAGAGGCAGCTGATCGATGTTTCTCTCTCATTGATGTTTCTAACTTTCTATCCCTCTCCCTTCCTCTCTGTAAAAAAATCAATAAAATATATTTAAATATATATATATCTGAGAGAACAACTTTTCTAATGCATTTGGTATATATACAAGGTGGAACAAAAGTAGGTTTACAGTTGTGAGGATGCAAAACACAGAGTTTGTTTCTGTACTATTATTTATTAACTAGAGGGCCGGTGCACAAAAATTCATCCAAGGGTAGGCCTTCCTTCCCCCGGCTGCTGGCACTGGCTTCCCTCCAGCACCCGGGACCCGGGCTTCCCTCCTCTGGCCACTGGCAGGCACCCGGGGACCCAGGCTGCTTCCCTCCGCTCCGGCTTCGTCAGGAAGGACGTCCGGTCTAATTAGCATATTACCCTTTTATTATCATAGATTACTGTATTATTTTCCATATAAACCACTGTAAACCTACTTTTGCCCCAGCCTGTATTTGGATTTCATGTACAGAACTAAGTGGCTTATAAGAGGGAAAATAACAGAATAATGGGGAAAAACATAGTGCTTATTGCTCATCCTTTGGTGAATCAAAGCGAACATATATTTTGGTGGTCATATTGCTAATGGAATGTGAAGGACCTTCTTCAGGTCAGCACGTTATCATTTAGTGAGTAACGCTTTTTAGTAAATTTTCTGAGCCCTCTTAAAGATGATCATCCTTCCTCTAACTATGAAAAGCCTCTCTCTGTTGCAAAAGATGGCATGCGTCTTCTAGGAGCAGCATGTGTATGCCACAAATCCAGCAGTGCAGTGGCATTAAGAGAAGGATGGAGGGCAGTGGAATCTTTTATCTTGCTTTCTGTTTCAACCCAGTAGATTTGAGACCAGGGTCCACCAGGCACTCTAAGACCTATGATGCCAATCCAGGAGAACAAGTTAATCACATCGTGAAAGGTGTAAAAGTACTTACTCACATACAGGGCAAGCCTTCTACTTTGTGTAAATCAACCACGAGAGCACATTTCACTAAAATAAAGGCGAATTCTGTTGACATCAGTGAAATGTGCCACCTCCAAGAGAATAAACTTCATCTTTGGAAATAATTCCAACAAAAGTTGCATGACACCACAGAAACCACACAGAAGTCAGCAATTGGTTACATTGTTTAAAATATATAAAATTTATTTACAGATTAATTTGATTGCATCACAACTCTTAGAGGCCATATAACATAGTAAATACAGATTGGGCTGTAGAGTCACTTGCAACCTCTCTGACTTTCTGATATTGAGATTTTTCATCTATAAAATAGAGATAATAATACCAGATAGAATGTGAAAATTAGTGATATGTAAATAAAATGTCCTCATCTCTGCTTGGCTCACAGTAAAATTTCCATAAGTAATAAAAACTATTTTCATATTTCAGTCTTCCTAATTTACAACTTAAGTTAACCACTTAAAAATGAGAAGAGATCACTGTGATAAGGTTTCTATTTTAATGTTACATTTTGCTATACAATGATTTCATTAATTGGACACTTACTATGTGCCAAGCTGTGTGCTAAGTGCTTTATATATGAATCCTCATAAAACTAACATGAGGTAGGTTTCCTTATTTTTATTTTACAGAAAACAGAGACACAAAGGTGAAGCAACTAGCTCAAGATTCTTCAGTTAGTAAAAGGCAGAGCTTGAATTCAAACCAAAGCCAGACTCTGACACTGGTAATTTAACCACTACACTCTCCTGCCTACCACCTTTATTTTTATTTGCATTCTAAGCTTTACCTAATCTAAAACCAACCTTGTCTTAAACCTGCCCTCAGCTACGCCTGCAGACATCATTGAAGATATTATTCATCTAAATGATTGGAATTGTAACACATATAAACTTGAACCACATCTAGGTTTTTCTCCCCTACAGGGCCTAGAATTTAGAAGCTGACTTGTTTCAATTGGTTAGTCCATTCAATTAAAAAGTATCAAAAAATTCCCAAGGACCAGTGTAGAGAATGGATATTGATATGTTAAAATAGCTCTAATTTTTAAATGAACATATTGAAAAGAAATGAATAAGTCTGAATATAAACCTTATAACTTTATTTTTTTCTTTACTTTTGTACCTTTGAACTCTTAACATTCTTAATTTTCAAACTACAATATTGATTACTGTTTCAAAAATCAAAATTCCCTGTGTCACAAGCTTTTTCCTTTTAATCTGGCCTCTACCTGCCTCAAGGAAATAGAGGCTTCTTATTCCATGATCTGAACATCAAAGAATTCCAAACCTGCTGTAGAAGGGGGAATTAAAGACAAGGTCCCAGCCGAAACCGGTTTGGCTCGGTGGATAGAGCGTCAGCCTGCGGACTGAAAGGTCCCAGGTTCGATTCCGGTCAAGGGCATGTACCTGGGTTGCGGGCACATCCCCAGTGGGAGATGTGCAAGAGGCAGCTGATCAATGTTTCTCTCTCATTGGTGTTTCTAACTCTCTATCTCTCTCCTTTCCTCTCTGTAAAAAAATCAATAAAATATATTAAAAAAAAAAAAAAGACAAGGGCTCACCTGCTTCTAGTATGTGTGTGTGTGTGTGTGTGTGTGTGTGTGTGTGTAGCTCAGCTCTCATTTTTAAGTATGCCTTTAAGACTTCCTATATTGGGTGAGTATACAACTTTACTATTGCATGGATGGTATTACAAACAGTTTTACTTATACAGAGTATAACTTTAAATGAGGTCTACTTGAGACAGGGCCCCAATAATTCGATTGTGAACTATTAGAGTCAAAGGCAGTTTTCTTTGTATCACCTGCAGCAAGTAAAGAATGCTATAATCTCATTAGAATAATAGAACCTGGACTTTAGAATTCATGCAGCCCAATTATTCAATGAATCCAGCTTTTTGAATAGCCCAGTGACTAGAGTTTCCTAATTCAGGTGGCAACTAATTCTATTGCTGAATATTTCCAATGGTTATTAAAAAGTGAAAGAAAAAAGAAATTCCAATATTGAACCAAAACCTGGTCATTTGTATCCATTTTTTTTTCCAGGTAATGGCTATTCGAGTTTTGAGCACACCATTTGCGTTTTCCTTTATACCTCTCCTATCTAGATAAAAAGTCCCTAGTAGGAAATATCAGAATCTCTGGAATGACTGCAGGATTTTGGGAGACTTTTTCAAACTACACAACTGCCTGGCAATGAAATTGTCTAGTTGTGGAATCCTACAGGGCAAGGAAAGAGACCCGCTGCTGCAGGTGAGGTTCTCCAAGCAGAGGATCCTGAGAGAGAGTTGAAAGTACACAAGGGTTATTGGAAGGTAAGAGTTATAAGGAAAAGGGCAGGAAGCAGAACTGGGCAGGCAGAAGGTGATCAGACTTGACAGCCAGCCAGCCCCGTGAGGAGCTCTGCCCCAGAGATCACTGTAGGAAGAGTCTTGCCTGAGGGGAAATGGCTAGGCCTTTGCACCGCCACCTTATTCATTCCCCGAGATGAGGGTGACCGCGACTTGAAAAGCGGAGGCAGGTCCTGAAAGAGCTGACAGCTGGAGGCTGCTGGGCATTTCCCACAGCTGGCCAGGGAGTCGTTTGCTGAAGAGGGCTGTGAGCAACTCACGTGTGTCTGCCCGCAGAGGGGAGGAATGGAGGAATCTGGCAGACATCGTCGTAGAGAAGTCTTGACAAGTCTTAGTAATTGGTCAGGTATGAAGATGAGAGGTTAAAGATAACTCTGATGACTAGGATAGCACTGCCAGCAATAGACAGCGTTTGGTTGGGATAGAATCTCTCCACCTAACCCACAGCTGCCTTCGACTAGGCCAATTATTTCCTGCATAAGTTGCCAATGGCTTGTGCCCTTTTTGTGGAGTGACCAGCCATGCTCCTTATAGCTGCCACTGCCAGGGCCAGCCAGGGGGTCACCACAGCCCAAGGCACAGGTGGCTGATGTAAACTGTACCGTTTTGATTGGGGGCAAACAAACTCAGTACTCCCGCTTTGGAAGACTCAAATGTTAAATATACAGGCGAGGTGGAAGCCTGCTCAGGCTGTATGCCAAAGGACACTGAGCTATTGGTGCCCTTCTCTCCGACTGCACTGAGCTATCTATAGAGCAGGGGGACCCATAGGCCCTGTTGTGGCCTGAAGAGGCAATATGTTCTTTGCTTCCCAATATCCTTGCAGGAAATCCAATCACCACAGGCGATCTAGCCACGTTCATTCCTTAAAGAGCCTGTCCTTTGAGATTCAAAATGACAATGCTGGTGGTTATATCTTCTTTCTAAAAGTGGGTAAAAAGATAAGGGTGGACCCGAACCTCCAAGACCTGCCCCTCAGTTCCAAGGTTAACTTTGGTAAACCGTGAACACATTCAGCTTATTTTTCCCACAGCAGGAGCTGTCACACCCCACAGGCTGATCTGTCTGCTGCACTTTTCTGACATTCCAAAAAGCTATGCAGCTACCCAACGTCGCCTACAGCGAGTTTTCTGCATCATTTTGCTCCCTTGCACTGAGTCCCAAAAGATGGAGTGACCTGTGCAGTGAACTTTTTTGCTTTGCCATAAAGCAATCCTACTGTCTTGTTCTTCCAATGATTTGATTGTTTGCTTAAAATCAGCAACAACCATGTTCACTTTATTTTTTTAATATATTTTATTGATTTTTTACAGAGAGGAAGGGAGAGGGATAGAGAGTTAGAAACATCGATGAGAGAGAAACACTGATCAGCTGCCTCCTGCACACCTCTTATTGGGGATGTGCCCACAACCAAGGTACATGTCCTTGACCGGAATCGAACCTGGGGCCCTTCAGTCCACAGGCTGACGCTCTATCCACTGAGCCAAACCAGTTAGGACCCAGGTTCACTTTAGTATGTGGTAACAGCAAGGACTCAAACGAAACAGGCAAAAGAACCTAGTGAGAGTCCTCAGGTTTATCTTGTGGGTCCAAAGTTTCATCTAGGCTAAAGTTGACCAAGCAGGGAAGCTAAGGATCCAGAAGCCAAGCCTGGCCACGGGGCCCATTTCTTTCAGAGGTCCATCTCCACAGGTTCAAGCGCCAGGAAGTCCAGTAGACCCAGAGGGTCCTGCTGGCTTTCCTACTTCCTAGCCCCTTGCTTCTTTCTCTTTCACATGTTCCTTCTTATTCCCTTCCTCTCCCCTAGAGAAAAGGTGTTTTCTTCAATATGTTAAAAAATATGTTCTCATGCATTCAGGAAAGGAAATAATGTTCAAATAGCAGCTTGGAAAATTGTAGATTAACTTTTTCTACTAAAAGCTTTCTAGCAGAAGTAATGGGAGGTAAGAAAGGAGTGTGTGTGTGAAGAGGAGGGAGGAACAGTATAATGACTTAGTCACCCAGGTAACCATCTCTGAGTGGAAGATAATTATCACGGCTCCTCAGTAGTAGGAGAAAGAAAGAGGCGATGATCTCTCTTTTTTCAGTGTACTAGGTTTGGGAAAGGTTGGGAACAGGGGGAGGTATTAATATTGATTGGTGCCTAATTTATGTTGTGTTCAGTGCCAATTTGTACAGGAATAAAAGGCTGAGGAAATTAGCAACATGCAGGAGCTTTGTCTTTTTAAAAAATATATATATATATTTGTATTGATTTCAGAGAGGAAGGGAGAGGGAGAGAGAAACATCAGTGATGAGAGAGAATCATGGATCGGCTGCTGGGAGCTTTGTCTTTTGCTCCTGTGACCTTACTATGAGAATCGCCACCTTTTTATTGTGGGCTTAACAGTCAGGCACTGTGTTCAACATTCTGCACTAATTTTCTTACTTAATTCTTTAAAAAAAATTTTAATTTTTAAAATACATTTTTATTGAGTTCAGAGAGGAAGGGAGAGGGAGAGAGAAAATTAGAAACATCAATGATGAAAGGGAATCGTTTTGATCGGCTGCCTCCTGCACACCCCCTACTGGGGATTAAGCCCGAAACCAGGGCATGTGCCCTGACCGGAAATGGAACCCTGACCTCCTGGTTCATAGGTTGATGCTTAATCACCTGGCCACACCGGTCAAGCTCTTATTTCATTCTTAAGACAACCCTACAAGGTCTGTATTATTATATTCCGAGGAAGCAGGGCTCGGAGAGGTAAGGTAACATGCTCAAAGTCACACTGCAGAGACTGGAGAGAAACCTGAACGTCCCACACCTGAATTCTAAGCCCCTCCTGCCTGCCTCTCGGACTGCTGTGACCTGGATTTCCTTTTGTGTTCTAAGGAAGCACTGAGCATGCTCCTCATTCCCTCTTCTTCCAAATGAAGTGTAAGCATTTCTGATACAACTCAGGAACGGTCACTTTAATAAGCATTAAGAGTGGAAAATGTCACATCTTCCCTCCTTTTCAGATCTTCAACCCAGCACCAGATAACCAAGCCTCTTCTGAACTCTTTGATATTTTACTTACATCACTCCCAAAGCATCCAATTTCTCTTTGAATCTGATCTTCACACACACACACACACACACACACACACACACACACACACACACCCTTAGTTTCTTGTGGATTCTTGTAATTCCTTAGCATCTTATCCACATTTCTGATCTTGTACCCATCATATTGCATGTCCTTCGCTCAGCCCATATGTTTGAACCCTTCATAAGCTGGGCAATGTTCAGTACCAGAGATTCAGCCAGAAGTCAAGAAATGAAAATCTCTTTGCCGTGGAGCTCGCATTCCAGTTGGGGGAAAATGGACAAGAACATGGTAAAATATAGGGCATGTCATGTAGTGATAAGTGATATGGATAAAAATGATGCAGGACAGGGGGTGGGAATAGTGGGAGAAAGGGAGTCAGTGATGGGTCTTTTGATTATTTGTTTGCTCATGTGCCTTCTCAAGAACAGACACCAAGCCAGCTGGTGTCTTGAACTCATCACTTTTCATACTGCCTGGCCTTGTGAGACTCCAGAAATGTTTGTTGATTGAACATAGGAGGCCAGCTTCATGGTACTCGACTGGGATGAAGATGGTTTGCCTTTCATAGCTTTTGATGAAAGAAGCATTGGTTGTACTGCTAATGGCCCTTCCAAGAAGGAAGTGACTGTTTATTTTTGGGGTGGGTTCTCCACTTTCTATGGTTTTATCAGGACCCAGTATACACTGGCAGTTTTAAGCAGAGCTTCAGCATAAGCCCACAGAGAACAAAAAATAGACAGACTTGGTCAGGGACAATGAAGCTTATTCCTTTTATGGAAGAGATGAGAAATTAGAAGGCAAGAAATAATGCCAGTGTCAGTAAAGGAGACAAGTAAAAGCACTGAAAGGAAATTACAAAGAAACAACAACAGAAAAAATGTAAAAGAGAATGGATTGGTAGTAAAAGCCAAAAAAGCCATGATAGGAGAAACCCAGAAACCATAACCGTGATGAAGCACAGGAAACTAGAAGGAAGATGGTGGAGCAGGGAGAAGGGGAAGCACCCAGTATTGAACCCAAGGCAGAGGATCCGAATTTATTTCTACTTTTTGACTCATTGTGACTATCTCTGAAAGTCTGGCAAAAGCTTATATCTCCTCCCACTGCTACAACCATCCTTATTAATCTTCACAGTCTTTCGCATCAGAAAGATGGACTTCGGAAAGGAGCACCTACCTCATGGACAAGACTTTTATGTGGCAGATGGGTCAGGAAGCACAGAGGGTGTGGGCGTGGCACAGTGGGTGCTGGATAAAGTCAAAACAGGTCTTCGCTCATGAAAGTCAGCCGTGGGAAACATAAATAGGCAAATGTGAAATTTTATGAGGCCTGTAAGGAAAGCTTTGCCCATTCCACATGAAAATACGTCTCAAAAATAGTCAAAGGCGAGGGTGAGGTTGTTTTTAAAGACCAGGTCATGACCATTTGAGTGTATCTAGTGTCTCCCACAGGGGGAGGGTTCTTGTCTCTTTCTAGAGGGTGGCACCAGCCACACCTGTCTTTTGACCCCTCATCACCCTGGGGAGAGGGAGAGGTGAACATGTCAAGTGACTGCCACTCAGGTGGCTGCACGTTAGTGGCAGTTGGCGGTCAGGTTGAAGGACGGGAAGATGAGTATGGGAGCGCACTGGTCAGGGCTCCCTATTGCTCACCACAAAATGCCAAGGGCTCCTTCTTATGGGAGCACTTATGTCCTCTCCTGAAGATATTACATCAACCTGAGGCCTTACTTTCACCATCTCAGAGGGATGGGGATTAGTATTGTCTACTATAAATTTATTCTGGTAAAACCAGGTATTTTTTCCTTTTCACAAAAGCTCTGCGAGTAAATGGAGTCACAACGTAGTCAAGTAACTTCCTCTGAGTCTCACTGCTAGTAATTGCTGGAGTCAGAGTGGGAACCCAGCTCTGACTTGTTGTTTGTACACTTCTCAGTACACCTGGCTGCTCGGTGGTTTCACACCGGGGTCGCTGCAGAGCACCAAGAGGGTGAGGCCCTGGGTGTAACAGAGAGGGGTAGGGTTGTTTGCCCCATACATGTCTGAAGATTTCCTCCCCAAATTTTTTTTAAAAAAGAACATGTTTTGTGTTGGCATATTTAACAAATCATACATACAATTTAAGATGAGATATTCATAAAGCTTTTCAATTGTATCTTCATCAAAATAAAATTTTGTACGTGGTTATAAGATTCTTCCAGTGAATATTATTCTACATCTGTCCATTTACCTCTTCCATGGGTATTTGATCTAACACGCCCACTGCTGCTTCTTTGTTTTTGTTTTTTAAAGCATCATTGCAAGGAGCATCTAATTATTAACCTCGAGAAACCAAATATTTGGAGCTATCAAATGAAAAATGGTCCTGGCTTCATGGCCGATCCAGGGCGGGGGCGGGGTAATGACTAGACCAATCTATATTCTCTGGAACACTGACAATCTACAACAAAAAGTGCATCCTGGCAGGAAGTGCTTCAATTATTAAGATCAGCGCAGTGTTTGCCCTGAAGACAGGCTCTGAGAATATGACCCAGGAAGGGAGTCTGCTTCAGCAGCAACCAGTCCAGCATTATCTTTCAAAATGTTCACAGATGAATGGCTAGCGGGGTAACTGGCTTCTGTGACGCCAACACCCCGAGGACTGTTTGGTTAGTTTGTTTCATGGAGAGTCGAAGACAACGAAAAGAGTGCAGATACGTTATCCACGTGGGCGGTCCCAGGGACCATGGAGGTGACTCTGTCTTGCTGACTCCGCAGGACACAAGGACACAGTGGGGGAGAGCTGGGCGGACTTGCAGATGACCACAATGGGATGCTGTTTTCAAGGCCCAAACTTGCTTCCTGGTGACATCACCAGTTGGGTGGTTTCCAGAGCTACAGGAGATCCAAGAAAGGGAGAGGGAATAGAAAACGCGATTCCTAGGAGAGCTGCTGCCTTCCAAAGAAAAGAACGCATAGGATAAAACAGTGTCATTTACAATCCCCGGAAAATGATAAAAAGGGTGCGGTCGGTGCCACACTTCGGGGTTTCTAAAAAATAAAGAGGCTATTTTAAAAAAAAGTAACCACTTTTCCATGCCTTAGTTTTAAGGGTCCCTGTGCCTGGTGAGGAAGTTGTCGGCCGGTGGCCCTGAAGACTTGCAGACCAGTTTCAGGACACAGCCCCAGGGTGGGGAGGGAGGGGAGGATTGGGCTTGGGTCTCAAGTTTAAGAGCTTCGCCTTCATCTTCAGATTAAGTTAAAGACATAGTCACAAATTGCCCGATGGGATTACAATAAAATGATCCTCATATAACTTGACTCGAGTCCCATGCTAAGCCACACCAATAATTGTGTGTTATGAATTAATATTTTAATAAATTCTGCAATTATTTAGCTTTATTTTGTTGCATTGTTATTATTATTTATCATTAATTATTATATTGTTACTGATTGCATTGTATTTTGTGTGTGTGTACATGTTAAAGGTTTCAAATGATTGCCCTCGCTGATTTGGCTCAGTGGATAGATTAGAACTTCTGCCTGTGGACCAAAGGGTCCCAGGTTTGATTCTGGTCAAGGGCACATATCTTGCTTGCAGGCTCCTCCCTGGCCCAGCCCCTGGTTGGGACTCATGCAGGAACCAACCAATCGATGTGTCTCTCTTATATACTCTGTCTTTCCCTCTCTCTTATACTCTCTCTAAAAAGCAATGGGAAAATATCCTCGGGTGAGGATTAAAAAAGAAAAAAAAGAAAAAGAGTTTCGACTTATTAAAACTAATCATTTTTTAAAATGCTACATATGTTCACCCTATTTTGAATTGTCTCCAGTGAAAGAAAATTAGACCTGGAGCTTCAGAGGATGGTAGTGACTCCAGCCTTTTTTAACCTCCCAGAGGCCTTGTCTGAAACCAAGTGCCCCTTTGCTAGCTATCCTTCAGGCCATGACCTTGACGCCCGCGCACACACACACACACACACACACACACACACAGAGAGAGAGAGAGAGACTTCAAGTCCATTTCCACTTGGAAGGATGGAAGGAAGCAAATGGAAATGCTTGTTAAGACGCAGGAAGTTGTCAGCGTGCTGAAAAGCTCTTGAATTAGAAGGCATAAATTACAGTGTTCCTGAATTTGTTAGAATTACAAAGCACACTTGGCCAGTGATGTTGGAGATATGGTTTTATGTTCTGCAGGACACAAAGATTTTCAGGCGTTTTGCCCAGATGTTTGGTCTGGGATTCTGGGGACCACATCCCTCCCACCCTGGGGTGAGAGGTCCTTGCCCAGCTCCACCGCCGACACCTCTCACACCTACCCTCTAACACAGGAGCAGGAATTTGGCCCTGTCTGTTGATACTTAAGGGGAAAGACACAATTTGTCCTTTAGAAAGGCAAAGATGTATCTCGAGAGAAATCCTCAGTGTATCGAGAAATCATCTTCTGTGATGATTAACATGAAGCAATGGGTATGAAGACTTCCTGGAACAGTTTAGAAAGATGAGGAATATGAGAAAGTTGTTTATGTGACAAAATAGTAGTTGACGAGGTTTTTTCCCTTTCTTTCTCACCCTTTTTCTGATAATGGGGGGTACTGCTTGCATTCACGAACACTTAATGGACACACAAGTCTTTTTATAGTGTTGATGGTTTATTCTTAACTTGGTTCCATTCCTCATAAACCTTAAAAGATGCTATTGGATTCTCTCTGTGTTAAAAAGTGCAAACAATTTAGAACAAATATCCATCAGCATATTTATAATGAACAATGATCAATTTTAAAGAGAAAGTATACCAAGCACAATCACTTTGTGGCTAAACTAAATCACACAGAAAGAATACCTCTCATATTCTTAAATGTGTTACTTTTGACCTGTAGAGTATTAACATGAAAACTTAATTTAAAAAAATCTCTATCCCCCTCTACCCTAAAGAACTAACACAATCTTATTTTTCTAAAAGTAGATAAACTCCTTTTCTCATGAATGCCACTTTTTTTCTCCTGTGTCTTTGGTTCTTTATCCCAGCAAGGAATTTCAGCTTCTACTGGTCTTGTAAAAACTCGGAACCCACAGGCAGTGGGGACAAACAAGTGTCTAAGTCCCCCCTTTAGGCCTGAAGCCTCCACAGGAGAGACAGGGGGCCGGCTCTGATTCGTCCCCCACAGCAGCCACATGCTGGGTGGACGCCAAGTCAATATTTGTTGACCCAAGTGTCCAAACGCAAATCATTCTTGAGGTTCTGGGGACGTGTGCTGGTTATTTATTAAGCGCCCACAATGGGTGAGAGAGTCAATGAATTTCAGAGCTGGAAGGGTTTTGAAAGGTGACCTGGTCCAACCTCCTCATTTTATAAACAAGGAAACTGAGATGCCGAGAGAAGGGCCCTGTCCAAGGTCAAACACCTAGTGATCAGGGGAGCTGGAAGCGACACTTTCGCTGGCTCCTTCCTCCCACCGCCCAGAGCTTTGCTGGTCAGACCTGATCCCTGCTCGCTGGACATTTATAATCGAAGGACGCCAAGTGCTCGTAATTGAAGATGTTGCACGTAATCAGATTGGTGGAGTTGGGAGCCACTTTTGGATGTAGGGGGAAACTGTGATAAGACAGAAAGAAGCAGAAAAAGAGACACCCCCTCGCACATATTTTTTTTAAAAAAGTATGGATTGACTTTATTTATATTCTACTTTGTTCTGAAAAAGATGGTAAGAAGCTTTAAAATAGACACACAATATAGCAAGTTAAAACGGATAAGAACAATACTACAAAAAAAAACAAGTAAGAAAAATGACAAAAAGGAAAACAAAGGTAGTAAAGTAAATGGGGAACCAGAGTGAGGTCAGTACAAAATACACGCCCTAATGCCCAGGTCCTTGCTGCAGAGAGGTGAGAAATTTGTGGCTCAGTCTCCTAGCGAGAGGTCGGAACTGTGACAAGATTCCCGATTCCCAGATGAACACAAACCACCCTGGAAAAGCACAGAGAGAAGGCTCTCCCACATGTCCTCACTTTCCCTGAAGCAGATTAGTCTAAACTGGAATCGGAATCACAGCCCTTTGGAGGTGTTGGGGGTCATTGAGTTCAACTCCCGCTCCAGGAACGAAGGGAAACTTCTCAAGGTCACAGCTCGCCACTGGGTCCACTGGACTTGGAAGAGGAAGGGCTCGGGGAACCTTTTCCACAGCAGACCTCGGGAGAAAGTCGGGGTGCATCTTGATGTAAACACAGAGACCCTTTGACCTGGCAGAGGAGTCATGCTCCTCCTCTTTGAGTGTCGGACACCAGGGGCTGGCTGGATAGCCGTCACCCCCCACACACATACACCCCACCCTCTAAGTGTAGAAGACCTCTGCAGGGATTGGTCTGAGGCCCAGAGGGACGGCCACCCAGCCCGCTCGCCCCCAGAGGGAAGAACCTGGGGCCAACTTCTAAAAAGGTTGTTTATCTTGACTGGCTGGCAGGATTGGTTAAAACATGCAGAAATGACCATTTACAGTTCTGAATGCTCAGCATCTGAAGGCGGGAGGCTTAATGACTTGTGAGGAGAGGGAGAGGGGAGCAGAGGTTACTGAAGGGGCAATGGACTCCCACCTACCTTTTACCTCTTAGGGAAGACACAAAAGAGAACAGCCGGCTGGCTCCCTTTGCCTTTAAGAGTTGAGAGTAAAGGTGTGTTAAGTTTGCTTTGCAGTAGAGGGGGTGGGAAATCTATGTTACAAAAAGGTAATTTGTATTTTAGTTTTTATTTCTCATGTTGTTTCCTACTCTACCTAGGAAATTGTTGTTGAGAACAATAAAATGGAACTGGGGCCAAAACCGGTTTGACTCAGTGGATAGAGCGTCGGCCTGCGGACTGAAAGGTCCCAGGTTCGATTCCGGTCAAGGGCATGTACCTGGGTTGCGGGCACATCCCCAGTAGGAGATGTGCAGGAGGCAGCTGATCGATGTTTCTCTCTCATTGATGTTTCTAACTGTCTATCTCTCTCCCTTCCTCTCTGTAAAAAAAATCAATAAAATATATTAAAAAAAAAATGGAACTGGGACAAGCTCAAAAATGTTTAGGATTAGATTGCACCACAAGGAGGAGGGGAGTGGGATATACATATAGAGAGAATTTTTTCAATTTTAAACTTTTCTCTTTGATCTTGATTACCAAAGTATTACCTAATCATTGTGGAAAATGCAGGAAGTAGATTTTACAGGAATAGAGGATAAGATTGTCTTTAATCTGATTCATCTTAAGGTTCTGGTAAATCTTCCATTTTTGTTCTTTATGCATTCTTTTTACACGTAATTATGATTCAATTGGAAAATTAACTAATTTGAAAAATCAATTTCAAGATAGTTCTTGAATTTGTTTCTTGTCATCATTCTTGCAGCCTAGAAGATTGGATTTCCTCAGCAATGAGACTGTAAAAGTAATGATGCTGATTTATAGCAAATCGCTCAGAACTTAACCATCTAGAGCAGCGGTTCTCAACCTGTGGGTCGCGACCCCTTTGGGGGTCAAACGACCCTTTCACAGGGGTCGCCTAAGACCATCAGAAAACACCTATATAATTACATATTGTTTTTTGTGATTAATCACTATGCTTTAATTATGTTCAATTTGTAACAATGAAATTGGGGGTCACCACAACATGAGGAACTGTATTAAAGGGTCGCAGCATTAGGAAGGTTAAGAGCCACTTTATTAAAGGAACAAGTCCCCTTCAAATTAAGTTGGGAGGCAGTGACATCATACCACCACACATTAATTTGAACACTGCTGACGTAGTGTACAACATTCCTGGAATTCCTCCTGTGGCTTCGATTTCTGACTCTATGGCATTTTCTTTTGAGCGTTATCAGATTGACAAGTCTTCTCGCTTCTAGGGTGGGTTTGATATTTAGAAACTGCCAAAAGTGATCAGCGGTCAGGTCTGAGGAAGAGGTATTCAAGAGGTGATTTTTCAAGCTGTGGAGTACTGTTTTGGGTCAAGAGCATGCTGAGTTCAACATGTAATGACCCTTCTTTTCTCACATGGTAAAAGGTTTTGAAGAGGACATGTTGTAGTTGAAGGGAGCTATGCCCTCTCTCTACGAATCTTGAGGAATTCTATAGCGTAAAGAGGCAAATAGTCTCTGTAGGACTAATTCACATTGGGTTCTCTGACATGTAATTACACCTTTGGTGGCCAAAAGCTATTTGTTTTACAAGCTCCATGATAATTCTATTCTCAGTTGCTAGCAGTTTCATGTTCAAATGTAAGGTAGTCACTGAGGCAAATTGTTCTTAACCATTTAATTAGTTAAAACCACACATAGCATTGCCATTATCTCAAGATGTAGAAGCCTTCGTGCTTTAATTATCCTGTTACTCAAGTATAATGTTCTTTCTATTCATTCCAGCCCGAACATTCTTTTCCTAGCTCTCACATCAATCTGGTAGCATAAAAGAGAAATTTAGATGCCCCTGTTTGTCAGTACAGATTGTTAATATTTCTGAAGGCTGCATAGAGTCATGTGTTGCCTTCTGAATTCTCAAGCTTGCATAATATTTCAAGTACAAAGTAGAACTCTTCTCAGTGTTCTTTTATCATGTTTCTTATATTTGACAGCAAAGGATTGTAAGGGTGCCAGGGATCTTCTGAAGTTAGAGTTTCTGCTTCTTAACATCTTTCAGAATAGGTGAAGACCCCAAAATGTGAGCCAGTTTCTGTCTAGCTATTCACAGGGTTAAAATGGGGGTATATTTGCAAGCATATTGCTTTTTTAGCATATTAAATGTTTCCTTCCTACAATTAATGAGCCTTCCAAAGGCTCCTTAGGCGCCCAGATAATTGGGACAATGCATTGCTCTTCTTCCCTTCAGACAATGTTTGCAATAACATGTGAATGTTTCCCACGTCCTGTGTGGTTCAAGGTTCAGGCTCTGGAAGAGGAGCTGCACGCAAATGAAAGAGACATGACAAGAAATAATTTGGAAATTGGGGGGCCAGGCGAGAGCCCATCCCAAGAGGGTGGACTCCGCTTGTGCTCAGGCCTTGCCACCCTTTTATTCAGTTTAGGATACATCTATAGCCCTTAGGCAGGCAGTTTCCAGTCACAGACAGACTATCTTATCAGTAAGGATTTACATGACTATCTATCTGGTGGGGAAGTTGCTTCAGCTACCATTGTCTGGACTAAACAGTGGGTGCATAGCCCTGACCTTTGCCAGGGCTCAAGGGTCACCAGCCTTCCGGGCTCCTTGTCCACACCTCTCTGCTAGAGAAGACAATAGGCGGCTTCCCACATAACGATAGCCCTTCCCTCTTTTCCTAGTCACAGTCCGTCCTTGCAACCAAACTGGGCCTTGGTTTTCCACCCTTTTTATCACTTACTGCAACACACTGGAACATTAGGTGGCTTGATTCTGGGGAGGACCCAGATTTCAATGAACTCAGAGAACTTGTACAACCCTTCCCATTTTTCAATAAAAGGAAAGTCTGAGATGCTTCCTGCATAGTTATACAATCAGTCCGGCTGAGAGATTATCACAGTCCTGTGCAAAGAATGATGCAAGACACCTGAAGGTGGAATTTTCCGATTTCTATTGCTACTGTCTCATTTTAGACTTGCAGCAACAGGTAAAATCTGCTAGATATTTTAGTCAGTCTGATTCGATAGCCAGACATGTAACTTTATCTGGTGACTCAAAATCACTTTATTATTTAAGACAATATCAGACTTCTTGGTTCCTAGTTTGGTATTTAGTGATCCCTGTTGGTGGTCCTTTGAAACAAATTTGATATATGGGAAGCTGGTATCATACATACATGTCCATACATTTATAATGTCAGAACAGAGAAAGTGTAATAAAAAGTCAAGTCATGGTTTTGAGGCTATGAGTCACATGGCAGCCAGAGTACTGATCATGCTGTAAATGTGAAGGACTTATGGCATTTTACAGCCTTGATCTAAAATCTTCTGCTAAGATTTCTTTTAAAAGTTAAAATAATCCACATATTTTAATAATGTAAAAATATCATAGGAGAAAAAAATTATAACCCATTGAAAGACATTGGGCTAAAATGTTTATTTCAAAGGCAATCTAGAGTTTTATAAGAAAGTTCCAAATTGGACTAAGAGTAGAATAAACATGGTCTTTGCAAAAGCATCTGGTGTGGTCCAACAGAGCCAGTCGTGCTACTGGGAGCATGTCCATTAGCCACCTCACACTTCCATGCACCTTTATTCAGGGCCTCAAAAATAAATTTAAAAAGTCCTTTTAAAGACATTCATAGGGAGACATCAAATAAAGTTAGCAGCCCTAACTGGTTTGGCTCAGTGGATAGAACGTCGGCTTGCAGACCGAGGGGTCCCAGGTTTGATTCCAGTCAAGGGCATGTACCTTGGTTGTGGGCACATCCCCACTAGAAGGTATGGGGGAGGCAGCTGATTGATGTTTCTCTCTCATCGATGTTTCTAACCCTCTCTCCCTCTCCCTTCCTCTCTGTAAAAAATCAATAAAATATATTTAAAAAAATAAAGTTAGCATATGAGACCTCTAAAATTTAACTTTGTAACACACACACACACACACACACACACACACACCTCTTTCCTTCTCCTCAACCCCCTTCTTTAAAGTGGACTAACCAGACTACAGCATGCTCATAAGAAAAGCAAAGGGAGTAACCTTTTAAAGCAGAATTGTTTTATTTATTGTTCAGATCAAATCCTTTAGAAGGATTTTTTTGGTGAATACCTTTAATATGCGAGAGATGATAAAAACCACAATAACCAAATATCTATAAAAGATAAAGTGTGTCAAGTGAGCAGGACAGGAATCTCTTACTTCCTGTTTGGCATCCCCTGTGTTGCTTTGGACCAACCAGATTCCACTTTGTTTCGGTTTCACCAACTCTAAGAGGGAAAGCAATCCCAGCTTCCAGAAGATACAAATACAAATGCATTATTGTCTTGACTTGAACTCCATCCTCATCACCATATATATGAGAATAGAATCATTCTGAGCCTTAGTAGCTCAGTTATTTTAACACAACAAAATCCCAGTGGAACAAAAGAATGGGGAACATACACTTATGCTTAAAATAAAATAATATTCACTTATGTTTACCCTGTAGTACATTCCCACAAGGACCAAATCTAGTTTAAATGAGATGCTTAGAAAATTCTCCAGCTTGAAAAATTTCACTTACAGGAGCGTGCTGACAAAGAGGTATTTCATTTCTCTTCTGCCCCTACAGAAGGCTGATTACTCATTCCCAGCCTCTCCACTCCCAGGTGACTCCACCCAACATGACCAAATAAAGCAGCCCTGCAAGTGAGTTTTCCTCCTATTTACTGGAACTGTTTAGTGAACAGGAGGATTTTATTTTTTTCTTAAAGGACCAGCTGGTTCTATTTCCTTTTTGACACTCCTGACTCATCAGTTAAGGAGAGAATTGGGAGCATATAGGATAGTGATTCTCAAATTTGGTGCACACTAGAATCAGGAGGGGACATTACAAAATACAGGTGGCCCATTAATTGGCCTGGGCATGAGGGTTTCAAAGTTCCCCAGGTGAGTAGAATGAGTGTGTGTTGCGGTGGGGGGAGTTGTTGAAGACCACCTTTGGGACCTGGAATTTGTGCTCCCTTAATTCCAGAAGCCACAGCTGATAGTAAAATTCGCTGTCGCTAATGGAGACTCCCTGGGCCAAGCCCTCTGTAAGTGCTTCACATACTTGATGTCATTGCTATCCTCCCCACAACTGTGTCAAGAGGTAGCGAGCATCTTCATCATCTTCATCTTCATCTTCTTGGTCAAATGCAGCAAGTATTTATTGAACATCATTACTGTTCTAGGCACCACTGTGAATAATTCATAGCTGAGTAACACACAGTTCATGTTCTTAAAAAGTTAACGAAAATGCTAATAGGGATTCATTATAACCATAATATAATGGAGATGACTTTTCTCGAGGGAGTAAAAATTACTAACAACGTTCAGAGGAGGAAAAGCATTCCATAGATTGGGGTTGTCAAGAAAAGCATTCCATAGATGGGAACTGTAGACTCAGTGGTGTGAGAACCAGCTCACTCTGGTCTCTAAGAACTAAGAGCTCAGTTTTCAGAAATTTCATGAGACCATTGATATCAGGTTGGTAGCTTGAAATGGGCAATAGTGGGCGTATCTACACTATGAAAATTGGCAAACTCTACAAATCAGGACTCTTTCTATCTGCAGAGCTGGTTGTTCAATACAAACCAGCACACCCCTGATAAACCTTAAAAGATGGTAGGATTTCACCCTGGAGAGGTGCTATATGCCAGGTAGAAAGAAGAGTATGATCGAAGACAAACAACAGGAGCACATTCAAGCTTGCTCAAGTAAGAAAGAATAAAGTCTAGTTTGCCCAGACTAAAATACAAGCAGGAGAATAATAGCGATTAAGAGTGAAAGCTGAGGGGGGGATATTTTAATTAAGTCTAAAGCTTCCATGTAAAATGTCTAATGGAGGCTGACACATAGTGCTTAGAAAAGTTAACACCCTTTTCCCCCTCCTCCAACCTTTGTTTCCCAAATAAAGTTCAAACTCTTGGCATCTGAGGCTTTCTACAGGTGGGCATTTTTAAAAAATAACTGATGAGACTGGAGATCAGAGAAATTAAGAAGCCAGAATATATAGTTTATTATTGAGTCTTATAGCAGTCAAGTCAGTTGAATAATGACTCTAAGTTGGTGACTGGGACAATGGGTAACAGAGATGCCACAAGGAAGAAACAAGGAAGTAGGAGAATTAGAGGAAACCCGTTGAGTCTGAGTGCTGGTTGTGCACACATGTGGCAATACCTGGCAGCAAAGGTGAACTCTGGGAGAGAAGCCGGGGCTAGAGAAAGGTATTGTTTGCAAGTTGCCACCTGGGTTACGGTGGACATGGTGCTCTCTTCCATTTCATAGGATCCACAGGGCTTGAAGGGCCCTGGTTTCCCCATCTCTTATCCACTCTTGGAGTCAGGAAGGTCTGCTTCAATGAGCAGCAATTGGAGATCGAGGATCAGCTGTAGTTCACCAAAGTACTAAGAATTCTGGGGACTGAACCTGATGTTCCTGGAGAGTCAGGCCAGAGTCTGGAAGTTGAGATGCTTCTTGGTAGTATCAAACCCTGCCAGGCCCTTGAACTTTCAGTTGCTACTTTACTTCTCAGGGTGGAGGAACTCGGAAACAGCCCGGTCTTTCTGCCTCTCAGAACCAGGAAAACTTGACCTTTGGTCAAGAGAATGAGGCAGATTTCCTGAGTCCATCCCAGGTTAGGCATGACCACCTCATGAGAATGGATTGAATGCCCTTCAACTCCCGGGAGCTGGCCCCGGATAGACAGCCCACCCCCAAAGACCTCAGTGAGCCACTTAAGGAATGGGCTTGAGGGTCAGAATAGTCTTTTTTTTTTAAAGTAGCCATTCTGTCCCCTCTCATCACTGATGGACGTCCCAACCTGAGGATTCTGTCACCACACCTTGAACAGACTCTGAAGGACAGAGACTAGCCAGGTGTGGAAAGCCCTGCTTTCTTCTTAAACCCTACACAGGCTGAAGAACATCTTTTAATCCTAGACTGCGTTAAAAAATTTCTGGGTACAGATTGTTCCAATTAAATTCTTGAATGTCAAAAGTTTCTTAAAATAAAAATTCTTAAAATAAACCAAATCAGCTGTTCTGGATTGCAGCCAGCATCAATCAAAGTACCTAACCAGATGGAGACTCTGTAAACCAAAGGTAACAGCAGTCGTTGACAGTGTAGGGCCTGATGAGAAAAGCAAAAGGCATCGGCTAGGCCATTTTTCCCTTTTCAAATGGTTTTTCAAAACACAGGGTAACATCCTAATAAACAAATGAATCGTGCTTCCTGCAGCACCTGTTCACAAGCTCCCCACATATGCCTGGGACTTTCTGAAAAAAGAAGCCGTCGTCCAGTTAGCAAAACAACTGAATTTACTCGGAGCGGGAGAGGAATCCAGCAGCTGCCTGTGGGAAGGCAACATGTGGGAAACATCCCTCACACCAGTCGCCATCAGCCTGGAGGAGGGCATCGGCAAGATGCAACGTGACTTGAGCCGGCAAGCATGGCTCTCCTGCTCACCACCCCACCAAGCCCCGGCGGGCGCTTGGCACCAAGAAGATGCAGCTGTGATAGAAATGGTTTCCTGCACAACCACTGACCACACCACAAACATAACAGGCCCTGCATTGCGCCCGTTATTGTCCTGAGAGCAAAAAATAACTCTGTTTGGAAAAAAAAGTGCTTTCTAATAAACTAAGGGGAAAGTGATGCCGTCACATATCTTGCTCCCAGCTGGGTGGTGATCCTGTGAGCTGTCAGCACCAATACGGGAGAAGTGGGCGGAAAATGGCCCAGGCCAAGGTCAGATACAGACAAGGACAGAGGCAAGTGTCCAAGCCTGGGCTGTGGAGCTGTCAGCAGCTCAGGGCATTCGGCAAGGTCAGTGTGGAGTCAACAGCCAGAGATGCCAAGTGGGAGCAGGGGTTCTTCGTTGGTGGGATGGGCAAAGAGGCCAACCAGGGGACAAGGAGACCCCTCTTCTTCCTTTGCCTGGCTCACCACTAGTCACCGTTTGGGCTTTAGCTCAGACATCATTTTCTTAAGGCAGCCCCCAGACCGGGGTCACGTCCCCTCTGATACATTCTCTTGTCACCCTGAAATTCTCCTACATAGCACTCATAATTGAACTGATTTAATTGATGACTAATTTCACAGGCCTCCCTGCTGGAAAACTCCATGAAGTGGGCCTGTGTCTATCTGTCTTCTTCTTTTTTTTTTTTTAAGTTTTTTTAAAAATATATTTTATTGATTTTTTTTTTTACAGAGAGGAAGGGAGAAGGATAGAGAGTTAGAAATATCCATGAGAGAGAAACATCGATCAGCTGCCTCCTGCACACTCCCTATTAGGGATGTGCCCGCAACCCAGGTACATGCCCTTGGCCGGAATTGAACCTGGGACCATTGAGTCCACAGGCTGATGCTCTGTCCATTGACCAAACCCAGCTAGGGCTGTCTGTCTTCTTTATGGCTACTTCTCCAGTACCTATACCACAGTGTGTGGACCATCAGTGCATCTTGTTGGGAGGAAGGAAAGATGAAGAAAGGGCACAAAAGAGAACAGAGAGCCAAAGAGATGGCAGGGAGAAAAAAGAAATCAGAGGTTGGTGCACACAAAGCTTCCTCCAGTTCCAGACCCCCTTTCTGAGGACCTGCTGGAAGGCTTGCAAGTGTAGGTGGGCACGGCTGGCCCTGAGGGCATAGGACCCCCCAGCCCAGCCACTGACCCATGAAGTAGACACTTGAGGGCATATGGTTTGGAAACCAGAAACATGGATCTTTCCTAGGAAAATGGTCTCATTTTATTTCTTGTTGTTTCATTTCTTGATGAGGCTTTTCCTTCTCTGATGTCTTGAGCTGAGAACAAGCTATAACCTGAAACTATAGATACTTCTCAAGGATGACAGCATGTTGAAAGAATGTAGTTAAAAATGCTCATTAGAGATCATTTACAGCAAAGAACAGGGAAGATGAATAGCTTTCCTCGGTCCTTGGATTTACTCAACGGGATTTTACCGAAACAGGGTGAACCCCTGAAAAAAGATAAGCATTTACAACACCATTGCAAACCACATCCAATGAAAGACATCTGAAGGGTACAGGCAAAGGAACAGCTTTAAGAAGCCTGCATTTTACAGGCTGAGACTTTTGCCAATAGCTTTAATATCCACAGAATTGTTGATGTTGGCTATCAAACCAGCAGATGGGAGCCCAGCAGTGAAAAGGTGGTTGGGACAATGGCTTTGGGACCATTGGCTGGGGGGACACAGTCGGTGCTCCTCAAACTTCAGTGTTCCTACAGTTTGCTTGGGGTTGAGCAGGTCTGGGCTGAGGCCAGATTCTGCCTTTTCAAGGATCTCCTAGGGCCTAGACGAGGCAATGTCCAGGCAGGCGGGTTCGGGGCCGCACGTGGAACAGAGAGGCTGTAGAGCCGCGTGAGAGGCTGTGTTGCTGTGGAGAGAAGCACAGGTGGAAACAAAAGGCTCCTCCTGCGTAGGCACCATCTCCAGGAACGTTGTCTTTCCCTGCAGTCTCTCGAACACAGCAAACGCTCATGCTTTCTATTTTTACTTAGCTTCCTTGCATTGCAAGAAATAAAGGGTCACTCAGTGCAGTTCTAGTGAGGAGGTTTGTGGTGAAGAAACTGCAAAGCAGTGAGGGTGATGGAAGCTTCTGGAAACCAGGATCTGTGGGCTAGGCAGCCCTCGCAGAGTGCAGCCAGATGTGGTCCTGGATCCAGGGCAGCTCCAGGGACCTTTGGGGCAGGGACCTGGGGGGAATTCTTCACCCTCTTTCTATTTTCCAAAGAGCTTGCCTCCGGCTCATAGCTTGTACTGCCCTGTGCTTCCTCAGAGCTTCCGCTGGCTCACAGCCTTTCGAGCACCGCCTCTGTCCCAAGCCTCTGTGCGGCTTCCTTCCGTGTCTCTCCTGATGGCGGGACCCCTCTCGTTCCTACTTCAGGCTCCCAAGAGCAAGAACCAAACTGGCTTCCCTCATTAGTCAGAGCAGACCACCCCGCTTTCCCCGCAGGTCAGCTGTGCCCAGGACTAGGGTGGGTGATGGGCCACATGGTCCAACCTGGCCCGGGGCAGGCCCGGCATTGTGTTCCCAGGGGCCTTTACGGATATGTGGGTGCGTATCTGTCTCCAGCAGGAAACCCAGGGTGGCAGAGTTCTATGCCTTTGAGGTCCTTGGAGAGCCACTTGCTCTTGGATGCTCTCTGAGGCAAAAAATATCTTTCTTCAGAAAAGTATGAGAAGACTTCCTGTTTGGAAAGCTCCAGTCTGTTCCACTGAAGGTAGGGGCGCGGGTGTTCATATGCAGTTTTTAATGGTTTCCCCAGGATGCACACCCCCACATATCCATGCACGCACCATCCATTCAACCCTTCTGGGCGTAGTCATGGCGAACTCGAAGTGCCAGGCACTAAAATGGGGCCTAGGGATATAGCCCTCTTGGAGCTGATGTTCTAGTGCGGGGAGGCAATTGTAAAGATAACAAACACATATATTATACATCACATCAGAAGGTGATCCATGCTTTGGGGGAAAATACAGCAGAGTAAGATAAGTTGGGGAGTACTGGTGAAGGGGGGAGATAGGTTGACCTTTTTAATAGTGTGGGGAGGGGAGGTATCATTGAAACGTTCAAATCTGAGCCAAGCCTTGAAGGGGGTGAGGGACATTTTGAGAATTTTGCAATATCCCTCAAGACAAGACACTAGCGGCACCTTGGTCTTGTGAAATCAGCCCTGAAAACTTTAGGGAATAAATCACGAAGGAGTAAGAGTGTGACAAGTCAGGAATATTCCATGGCTGGGCACCAAGAGTGGCCCAAAGATTGGAGAAAGAGGGGTCAAAATAGCAATATGGGAAATGGTGGCAAAGTCAAGGTTTACTTCGGTATGTTATTCTTTCAACGTTTCTGTAGTTTTGAAAATTTCAAAATAAAAAGGGAAAAAAAGTCTTAGTTATAATAACGGTATTGTGGTTATGTAGGAGAATGGTCTTATTATTAGGGGTGAAGTAGTTGGGGCAATCTGTCATGATGTCTGCAACTTTCTATCAAATGGGGGGCACTCAGGAGTCGGCTGATCAATGATTCTCTCTTATCATTGATGTTTCTATCTCTCTCCCCTTCTCCCTTCCTCTTTCTGAAATAAATAAAAACATACTTTTAAAAAGAGAGAAATAAAAATATATGACTATACAAAAACCTGTATGTGAATGTTTATAGCAACATTATTCATAATAGCCCCAAACTAGAACCAATCCGAATATCCATCCATTACTAATGGATAAACGATGGCATAGCCATGCAACAGAATACAGCGCAGCAATAAGGAATGAACTACTGATATATGCTAACATGTGAACCAATCTCAAAAACATCATGCTATGTGAAAAAAACAAGAAGCAAACAACTACATATTATATAATTTTATTTATGTGAACCATCCAGAAAGGGAAAAATCTATAGACAGAAGGCAGGTCAGTGGTTGCCTAGGGCTGGGGAGGAAAATGGGCATCGATTGCAAACACATATGAGAGAACTTTTTAGGGTGATGGAAATGTTCTAAAACTGGTTTGTGGTGATAATTAAATTGTACAGCTCTCTATCTTTGCTAAAAATATCACATTGTATACTTACAGTAGGTGTATTTTGTGGTAGGTAAATGATACCTCAATAAAGTTGCTGAAAAAAAGCGAAGAAGTTCATTTGTCTACCTGGGAATCTGATGGTGAGGCTTTATTCATTCAATAAAAATTTTTTTGAGTCCTACTATGTGCCAGGCACTGTGTGCTAAGCCCTGGGGAGACAGTGCTACATCCAACAAGCATGGAGGGTTGAAAAGATTTATGAGCTATTTGTTTGGTACGTTTACTATGAGACATGCCCGGTGGTAGAGGTAGGGACTAGATAACCTGTTTTTCTTTTGCTACTTGCCTTGCTTGGACTCCATTACAAGCCAAGCCTGAGACGAGTGTAAGTTGCTTGCTTGGCAGGTAGAATGGTGGCCCTTAAAAAAACACGTTCATGTCCTAATGCAAGTTGTGAAGGTGACTTTATTTGGAAAAAGAGTCTTTGCCAATGTGATTGTTCAAGATCTCAAGATGTGGAATCATTCTGGATTACCTTTGTAAGTCCTAAACCCAAAGACAAATGCCCTGAGAAGAGACAGAGGGAAGACACAGATACAGAGGAGGAGAAGGCCTTGTGGAGACGAGGATAGAGAGTGTAGTGAGGCAGCCACAAGCCAGGCACACCAGGAGCCCCAGCAGCTGGGAGAGGCAAGGGAGGGTCCTCCCTTAGCATCCTCGTTCAGAGCCAGTGCAATCCTGCCACCACCTTGATTGTAGACTGCTGGTCTCTAGAACTGGGAGAAATACATTTCTATCATTTTCAGCCACCACATTTGTCTTCATTTGTAACAGTAGCCTAGGAAACAAATGCAGTCGGTGATCCTTACTGGAATGGGGAAACGAGACTCAGGAGGAAGGCAAGCCATTAAGGGAACGTAAAGGAGTGCCTTTCTACCCTGGGGGAACCTTCTGAGAGAGAGTGACGAAGGGGCGAAAGGCATGGTTATCCACCAGCCCACTCGTTACTGGTTGAGGCTAACTCCTGTTTATTAATATCTAATGAAAGGGTCTCATGTGTCCGTTACATTTGTCTTACATGTAAGCTCCATAATCATGCATTAAATCCACCATCTCCTTGTATCATCTATGCTAGAAACGCTGCCAACTGCTTGGTGTGGGGCTGGCTCTCCGTGGCCCTGACCGCCCGCCCGCCCGCCCGCCCGCCCCGCCCCGCGCGTGGAAGCACAGCAGGGGAGCAGTAAAGGTTTTTGTGAGGCTTCTCACTCCCCTCCTGATCGCTCCTCCTGCCCCCTGGTCCCCATCACACCTCATCACACCTTCCCACAGCTCTCATTTCCTGTCTGTCTGTTCGGTTTTGCTCCCAGCCAGTCATGTTCTTTCTTTTCTTCTGGTCTCTCTGGGTAAAAAAGCCTGCAGTGCTTTTTGCCCAAACTGGGTGGGGAGCTCTCGGTGACTGTGCATATCTTTGTCGAAAGCACCCAGGATCAGATTTGGCATTTTACACTCAGCTTCGAGCACCGGTCACCTCCCCCTGCCAACGAGGATGCCAGGGGACCATGCAGCGCAGAGCTAATGTGCATACCTGAGATTAAAAATTAAAACGCCGCTGCCCCCACACAAAGCAGCTGGCAGCATTTCAAAATGCAGCTTCTCCTTCCTCGGTTGGGGAATGTCTGGGGAATGGCACGTCTTTGCCTGTGGGTTCTCACCGGGGGCCCGTAGGTAGGGTCCTGGCTGTGGCCTCTCTTCCCTGAGCTGTTTACTTCTCCTATGAGCTGCAATCAGGAGAGAAGAGCATCCAGATGACTAAGGTAATTTCGTTGCTAGCCATCTTTGGCTTAAATCCCTCTGGCACCCTCTGACCAGCAGAAATAGCCTCCTCTATCTGCACTAATGGCATCCTCTTAGCTGAAAGAAATGATTTTTTTTTCCCCAAAACTCTAATAATAATAATAATATCTCATATCTACTGACACGCTAGGCCCGGTGTTAACTGCTTGGCATTCTTTATCCATTTCAATCCTCACAACAAACTTGTAATGTCACTCCTTTATCATCCCCACTTCACAGATGAGGACACTGAGACTTACGGAGTTCAAGCACATGTCTGGAGCCACACGGGTGGTGCATCTAGGATTCAACCTTAGGTCTGTCTAACTTCAGAACATGTGTGTTGGACCTTCAGGTTACATGGCCTGTGACCAGAAGAATCCTCGCCTTCTGTTCCTTTTCAGAAAGAGTTAAGTGGAGAAGTTGAAAAAAAAACACAACAGCTTCTGAAAATGTCCTTAGAAAACCCCACTGCTAGGAGCCAGGTCTATGCGAGTCAGTGCAAGTAAAGCAAGGGTTGCTGGCCAGCAGAAAGGGGACTTCTGTTCAGAAAGACAGGACTGTCTCTGAAGGGAGCTTTATGGACGTAGACGTGAGAAAGAGAGAGTGAGCAGTGTGGGCCATGGACATGCAGGAGGATCGAAAGTCATTCGGGGCAACAAATGAGAATGAAGCTTAAATGCTAGAGCCTAGGATTCATGGGGCCTGGGAAGAGGGGGAAGGAGTTCTCACTGCTGGGCACCCAAGGCTCACCGGGGAGCTGACAGCAGGAATGATATGGAGTCCCTGAGGCACGGGTGTCGGTGAGCCGGTGGTCACCTGGCCCCCCGTCCAGGCAGATGGGACGATTCAGCGGAGAGAATCCTGGCCTGGCCTGGCCTTGGCCTGACACGCGGCCTGGCCTCCTGCCCCTCCTGGCTGCCTGGCTTTTATCACAGGAACAGAGGAGAAAAATAAATTGGGGATATGGATAACATTTAAGTGACTCTGAAAAGTTTTTGTGGCAACATGGACCTGTTTCAAGAATTATTTTTAGCTGCAGACATTTAGTCCCAGTGGGAAAGAAAACTTAAAAGGACAGTTATAATTAGGTCACATTTTGAGAAACTTATTATATTTTGCTGTCTGTCCCAGGAGTGGTCTAGCTCAGATGATTTTAGTATTTAGATTTGAGCAGAGCTGTGGGAAGCACTGCCTGGCAGCGCCTGGCATGGGGACCAGGGGGCAGGAGGAGCGATCAGGAAGGGGAGCGAGGAAGTCTCCCTGCTCACCTGCTATGGTTCCACGCTACACGAGCCACAGGACGCCATTTTTTCTATGGGAAGCAGCCAAGAGAAGTTATAACAGCACTATTAGGTAAAAGCAAAGGCAGGAATAAGCTTAATTGGAGATGGAAGGAAGAGAAATATCGTATGACTTGTCTCCTCACTCCCCTCTCTTTCTTTTCTCGTTGGCTGCACCCTGAAATCTTCCCCTTGGAGGAAGCCTGCATCCTTCCACCTATATTCTCCATTAAATGGCTCTTTATTTTTGCTCAAGATGAAAATTTGACCAAAGACAACCCTTCCATTTCTCAACGACAATAGAGTGAAGCAATTTAGTAGAGGAAAGGCTGGTATCTCGCTGGGAACAAGAAAATAAACAGTCACAGTGGCTGTTGTGCTATTTCTATGATCTCTGTACAGGCTTCAGAGCTGAGGGCCAACTGGGGACTGTTACAGCACCCTGGGGAGTGAGGCTGGTGGGAAAGGGGGAGAAAGGTTGGAGGTGGGGTAAGGAGATGGCAGTGGCCAAAACAGGGGCCACACTGCCCTTCTGTGAAAAATGTCCCCTGAGACCTTTACTCAACTGGAGACTGGCAGAAGTCAAGGCCCTTTGCTATGTGTTCTGTAGACACATGATGAAGTCTGATCCCTCTCTTCCCCCCTCCTACCCTCCCCCCTGCCCCCAGCCATCTCCTACACCTGTGCAATTAAAAAAGAAACATGGCCCTCAGTGGATAGAGCGCCGGCCTGCGGAATGAAGGGTCCCGAGTTCGATTCTGGTCAAGGGCATGTACCTTGGTTGCGGGTGCATCCCAGTAGGAGGTGTGCAGGAGGCAGCTAATCAATGTTTCTCTCTCGTCGATGTTTCTGACTCTCTGTCCCTCTCCCATCCTCTCTATAAAAAATCAATAAAATATATTTAAAAAAATAAAAAAGAAACACGGAAATGTATCTATACAGCCATGCATTAAAAAGGGCCAGGGAGGTACTCCCCTGCTGACAAATACATAATATATTTTTAGAGTTAAGTACCTCCCCCCCAGAAATGATTTTACTAGGTTCTCCCTAACCCTTTGTAATATAAAAGGATTCATAAAACCTGGATTATTTAAAGCATTCATCTGGGATTCAGTGATTTTCCTTGGATGAGTGGGTATGTGGGTACTTACTGGGTTAAATAAGAGAGGAGGATTGTGTAGCGAGAGTAGAGCTACACCAAAAGCCCACTTGCATTTGATGTCCAGGGATGATGCGTAGGAGGAAATGGCACAGTGGGTCCCGCCCCGGCTGGAGAAAGTGTGAGGAGTCAGCCTTGGGAATCAGCCGTGTGAGGGTGAGTGGCAGCCACCTGTGACTGGTGGCGGCCACGGTGACAGACAGCTCATCCTGAGTGTCCTCTCCTCTTGGCAGGTCAATATCTCTGCTGCCTCCTGCCTCGTGGGCCCTTCAGCCTGTACCCATTCTTCTATTTAGAAGTCAGAAAGTGTGTTTTGCTGCCACGGATACTGTATTTGGGAAGATCAGTGGAAGAAAGACTTCTCAGGGATCAGCAGTTAATGAGCCATCCTACCTTCTAGATCCAACAGTCCCATTGGCCCAGGTGCAGTCCACCCCAGCCCACCCTTTCATGCCATTCTAATAGGAGGCCTTTTCCCTCTATGACAGCCCTTCCTATTGTCTGGGAGATGAATCTGTTAGTTAGTGATGGATGTGTTACAGCTTTCAGAGCCCACACCAATATCTTAACCTATGTGTCACCAATGTCAACGCTTATAGGAGGCAGGCAAGTATGACGAGTGAGCACGGGTCCGGGGGGGGATAGGAGAGCTATAGAAAAAAGGCCCCTTCATATATGGGTATATGAGTCCAGTGTTGCCAGACTGCTCCATTTTTTTTATAGAGCGTCTGGGAATCTGAATTTTTATGTGATCTCCTAGTTTTCAAATGTTAGGTAGTACATTGAAAAATTAAATAACTCTCATAGATCAAACAAATTAAAACATCCACACAAATACACACACGCAAGCAGACACGATCTGGATCCTCTGTGAAGGCCATTTTATCACGCCTGCATGAACTCAGAAGGAACTAGACTGTGTGGTAGGAGACACGTTGGTACACCAGCCTGTTGTCGGTAGTTACCTTTGGGAACAGGAGTGGGCGTATGTGGGGACTTTTACATTTTCCTCAGTGTACGTTTGTATTGTTTGGATTTTTGGCAATGGGAACACATTTATGTGTTATTTATGTAGTTATTTTTTTAAAAAGTCAACAGTCTGAAAAATACTGGATTTACAAGTTGGAAGACTCCAACATTTAAGAATGGCTAGAGACCTACATTTAACGTGGGAGATTGACTGCATAAAAAAAAACAGAAACCAAAAGAAAAAAGAAAACTTGGAGGAAGCAGGGAAAAAGTCAGGGCGCAGAAACAAAACACCACACACACACACACAAAAACACTATCAATGTATGAAATAAGAACAGGACCCCGAAAAACCCAGAGAACAAGAAAGGACTCTTAGAAATTAAAAGTGCAACAATGAAAAAAGATTCGGTAGGAGCGTTAGGAGATGAGATGGATGAAATATCACAGGAAGTAGGAAATAAGAGATACAAATTTGGAAAGCAGGAAAGAAACAGCATGAAGCTGAGAGGATTGATTCAGGAGTTTCACCTTCAACTTACAGCATATTTGGAAAGAGAGAACAGAGAAAATGGAGTAAAAAAATTACCAAAGAAATCATACAAGAAATCCCATGAAATGGCCAAACAATAAATAATAACCACTAAGTAGACCTCACATTAAGGCACATTATTATGAAATTTCAGAACCCCAGGAATCAAGAGACTATTCCAGAAAGATTTCCGGAGAGAACAAGCCACACAAAGGGATAGGATGGCATCTGACTTTTCAACAGCAACACTAAATGCTGAAAGGAAATGGAACATTTGGGAAAAAAATCTCACTGAACTGTATACTCAGCCAAACCTACACCAAGTGTGAATGTGTAATGAAGACATGTTTAGACAAGCAGGGTCTCAATTTTTTTTCTTTTCTATATACTCTTTCTTAAGAATCTACTAGGGGATGAATTTTACTAAAATGAGGGAACAAATCTAGGACACTGTAAGGGTGAATTGGATGCCAGACCCTGGGAGGGATGATAGCAACACATTTCCTGTCACAGGATGACTCAATTCTGTCTTCCTGCATGACGGCATTTAGGATTCTAGAAAATTTGATTGGTCCTACTTGGTCACTTGCTCATCCCCTGTCAGCAGAGATCCAAGTCCTAGGATTAGCTGGACACCTGGACCAAGTGGGTGGAGTGGGGAGTGGGAGAGATGCCATGCAATGAAACCAAGCAAAGCCCCTCCCCCTCCCCACCCATGTGGCTGTCCACAACATTTGTACAAATAATAACAATAAAAATCGCTGCTGTTGGTGGAGGACTTGTATAGGCCAGGGAGCATGCTAAGTGTTGTATCTTCTTTACCTCTCACCCGCTGTGTGAGGTTGAGAGGGGAGGAAACTGAGGTTGAAGAGAGGCTAAGAGGCTCTGACACTGCCAGTCAATTGTATAACCAGGACACATACCTGGATGTGTCTAACCCACCCGGCCTCTGCCCGTTCAGGCATAGTGCCCTTCAAGTAAAAAGAAGTGTTCTTGGCCCTGGCTGGTGTGGCTCCGTTGGTTGGGCATCCCATGCACCCAAAGGTGGCTGGTTCGATTCCTGGTCAGGGCACATGCCCAGGTTGCAGGCTCATCCCCGGTGGGGGGTATGTAGGAGGCAGCCAATTGATGTGCTCTCATATAGATGTTTCTCTCTTCTCCCTTCCTCTCTCTCTAAAAATCAATAAACTGTATAAATAAATAAACAAATAAATTAATTAATTAATAAAGAAAATGTTCTTGGTGTAACTCGGCTTCTGTGCCCCTGCCCTGGCTGTAGAGGATCCTTCTGATGTACCCGTGGGGCTCCTTCTTGTTTCCTCCCTCATCCTGATGCCTCTTACCTGCTCTCGCAGGGAGCACCCAGGGTCTAAAGCAGCCGTGGGCAAACTACGGCCCGCGGGCCGGATCCAGCCCGTTTGAAATGAATAAAACTAAAAAAAAAAAAAAAAAAAGACCGTACCCTTTTATGTAATGATGTTTACTTTGAATTTATATTAGTTCACACAAACACTCCATCCATGCTTTTGTTCCGGCCCTCCGGTCCAGTTTAAGAACCCATTGTGGCCCTCGAGTCAAAAAGTTTGCCCACCCCTGCTCTAGAGCATCTCCAGGGACAAAGCTTTCTCATTTGTTCTCTCCTCACAGCCAGCTGTGGGCCAGGTCCTCTGGGCTGGGCTGAACGGCCCTATCAGGGAGCCATCTTTTGCTACATGCACAGGCCTCCCTCAGAACCTGAGCCAATGCTTGGGCCCTTTGCCCACCTCTCCTCTCTTCCCTTGGGACGGGGTCCCTCTCCTTTGGATAGGCTGCATGGGAGATTGGGGGGCAGCCTACGTCCTGGGAATGTTAACCACCACACTCTCTGGTCAGGAACTGGCCCTTGAGTTCACACGTCTCTGTGCAAACATCCCTGCCCTTCTACCTGCCTTATGGCCCCTCCAGCCTGCCTGACAGCTGCATTAGAGCCGGTGCCCCATCGAGTCCTCCGGCACCTGCCCTCGCTCCTCCAGCCCCAGGCAGCCGGTCAGCCGGGGTCTACATGGCCAGCAGTGTCCTGACCCCTTTTTAGCTACACCCAAGCCTGGAATGTCTTCCAGCTCCCTCCCTTCATGATTCAGAAAGCTTCCCAATTCTCCTGTTCCCTGGGCGGGGTGTGGTCTGGAGCTTGCCTCCAGCCGTAGAAACACCATGATTGAATTTAAACACTAAGATTACACACTGGGCTTTGCAAAATTGCCGCTCCTTCAGATGCGATGTCTTCAGGACTGAATGACTCACTGTGCTTCCCCCTTGGGCACACTGTGCTGTACACCCAGGCTGCCTGCAGCGTATCCCAGAGCAGCATACCCCTCTGTGCAGGCACAGAGGTCACCCCCAGCTGGAGGGCCACAGGGAAGTCTAGGGGTGGGGGTCCTGGCAGCTCTCATGGGCTGCAGAGAAACTTCTCTCCCCATCTGCACCCAGGAAGGAGCATGGACACAACGACCAGGGCTCACAGGGGCCTGGGCTCCGTGGTCACGTGCTGGCCTCGCTGAACCATGGTCTGCCCCACTCCACCTTCTCAGGGAGGCCAAGTCCAGGACCCCATTTAAAATGTAACCTGACACCAGGAACCTGGAGTCCTCTTCCCCAAATCCTGTCTCCTTGCCCCCACAACCCCCAGAGCCCTTAACCCTGTAGCCTACTATATAAAATATACTTATTATGCTTATTGTTATTTTTTGTCTCTCCCTACCAGAATTTAACTCAACAAGGGCAGGCAGGGATTCTGGTCTGTTTTGTTCAGGATGTATTCCTAGCATCTCAAAGAGTGTGGGCACTTCCCTGTCTCTCCGTGGTTAGAATGTTGGCCTACACATTGAAGGATCGTAGGTTCGATTCCTGGTTAAGGGCATATACCTGGGTTGCAGGCTCACTCCCTGCCCCTAGTAGGGCGCTGCGGGAGGCAATCAGTTGATGTCTCTCTCTCTCATATTAATGTTTCTCTCCCTCTCTCTCTCTTTCTTTCTCTCTCTCTCTCTCTCTCTCTCTCTCCCTCCCTCCTTCCCCTCAACTCTCTCTGAAAAGCAATGGAAAAAATATCCTCAGGTGAGGATGAACAACAACAACAAAAACTAAAACAGTGTCAGCACACAGTAGGTCCTCAATAAATATTTGTTAAGTGAATGAGTGATTCACCCTTAAATGTCTGTGATAGTTTTAACATAGACTCACTGTGCTGCTGTTCCCTTCAAAAGTGGAGCTAATGCCCACCCCAGAGTGACTGGTGCCCTTCTACTAAATAGAATGTGACTTTGATAAGAAGAACAGCTTTGCCCTGGCTCCCTCGTGGATCAGTCACTCTGGGGGACTCAGAGGCCTTGCTGTGAAGACATGCATGTAGCCCAGGAAGCCCACGTGGGAGGAAGTGAGGCCTCCACCACCAACAGCACCAACCCGCTAGCCTTGTGAGTGAGCATCTTAGAAGCAGGCCCTCCAGGTGATGGCAGCCTGCCCTGCCACTGTGACTGTAATGCCATGAGAGACCCCAATCCAGAACTCAGCTACGGCAGGTCCGAATCCCTAACCCGTAGCTATTGTGAGGATAATAAATATTTATCATGGTATTATCCACTGTTTGGGGGATAATTTGTTATGCAGTAATAAAGAACTAATATAATTTCAAGGTCATCTAGCACATGTAAAATATGACTTGCTTTATAAAGATTCAATACGCCCCCAACTTTGTAAGAAAGCAATGCCCTATACAGCGAGGCACAGCTGCTTATATCTAAACTAGAAGCCTGGTGCACAAAATTCCTGAACTTGCAGGGGGAGGGGGTGTCCCTCAGCCTGTGCCCTCTTGCAGTCTGGGAGCCCTTGGGGAATGTCCGACAGAGAGCTTAGGCCCGCTCCCAGTTGGACATCATTAGCACTGCCTCGGAGGCTGGAGAGGCTCCTGCCACTGCCACTGTGCTTGCCAGCCATGAGCCTGGCTTCTGGCTGGGGGGCGCTCCCCCTGTGGGAGTGCACTGACCACAAAGGGGCAGCTCCTGCATTGAGCATCTGCCCCCCTGGTGGTCAGTGCACATCATAGTGACTGGTCGTTCCGCCATTCGGTCAATTTGCATATTACCCTTTTATTATATAGGATAGAGGCTGTGTAGGTTTGGTGGTGAGAGAACAGGCCTGGGGGCATAAAATATAAAAAATTGTCAAATAGTCCCCATTCTGGCACTTACCATGGGAATATCATTTTGAGACGTGAGTCCCTGGAAGGAGTGTGTGTCAGCTGGAAAATGGCACAAAGGCTTGAGCCCTAACTGGTGGCACAAGCCCTCGGTAAAATGCTTGTCGGCTGATTCAAGTGCCCTTTGGTGGTTTAGGATTCCGTGGCTGATTATGATTCACACCTGAGGCTGAGAACTAGTGGTCTGTGCAAAATTGGGAACCTGTAGAGCAGTGGTTCTCAACCTTCCTAATGCCTCAACCCTTTAATACAATTCCTCATGTTGTGGTGACCCCCAACCATAAAATTATTTTCGTTGCTATTTCATAACCGTACTTTTGCTACTGTTATGAATCGTAATGTAAATATCTGATAATGCAGGATGTATTTTCATTGTTACAAATTGAACATAATGAAAGCATAGTGATTAATCATAAAATAATATGTAATTATATATGTGTTTTCCGATGGTCTTAGGCAACCCCTGTGAAAGGATTGTTCGACCCCCAAAGGGGTCGTGACCCACAGGTTGAGAACTGCTGCTGTAGAGGAAGCTCAGGAACTCTGAGAAGAAATGAGAATTAAAAATAAAATAAAATAAAATTAATATGTCTTTACACATTGGGTCTCTGAAGGGTCTGCCTCAAAACAAGAAAAGTTCTATTGGGACGGTATCCACAAATTACCTGAAAGATGGGGGAAATGTGTAGCTAGCGATGGACATTACTTTGAATAAAGCACTTTTGATGTTTCTCTTGAAATTATTGTGTTTTCTTTGATTACAAAATCCGTATTTTTAACTGGTTGACGGCCAATACACATTTTTAACCAGTATCCGTATTTTTAACCGGTTGACACCCAATCTGCACTTTTAACTGGTTAACAATCAATCCACATTTTTAACCGGTTAACAGTTATTCAAAGTAATGTCCATCGTTAGCTACACATTTCCCCATCTTTCAGGTAATTTGTAGATACCGTCCCAATAGAACTTTACTTGTTTTGAGGCAGGCCCTTCAGAGACCCAATTTTCTATTTCTTTGTCCCATGAGTGTTGCTCAGAAAGTGCATGTGCCACCGATTGGAACAAGTGGTAATCTGAAGAAGCAAGGTCTGGTGAATACAGCGGGTGGGTTAATACTTCCCAGGCAAGATCTTTTAACTGGTTTTGAAGTGTGTGATGGCACATCATCAAGAAGCAAAATTGCTTTGCCATGTCTTCTGGCCCATTCTGGTCGTTTCACGATAAAAGCGTGTTTCAAATTGATTATTTGTTGTCGGTAGTGATCAGTATTAACGGTTTCACCTGGTTTTGGAAGCTCATAATACACCACACCTTCCTGATCCTACCAATTGCAGATCATTGTCTTCTTTCCGAAGCGATTTGGCCTTACAGTCGATGTTGACGGTTCACCTGGATCAACCCATGATTTTGTGCGTTTGGGATTCTCAAATTAAATCCACTTTTCATCGCCAGTCACAATTGGATGCAAAAAAGACTTTCTTTCGTGCCGTTGAAGCAACATTTTACTGATGACTTTTTGGTTTTCCATTTGTCTTTCGTTCAGTTGATGTGGCACCCATTTTCCTTCCTTTAAAATCTTTCCCATTGCTTGTAAATGATTGGGAATTGTTTGCTGAGCAATGTTTAATCTTTCTGCAGTTGTTTTTGAGTTTGACATGCATCTTCATCCAAAAATGCTTGTAATTGTTGGTCTTCAAACTTTTTCGGTTGATGTTCTTTGTCTTTCACATAGAAATCATCACTTTTAAAGCGTTTAAACCAGTGTTCACAAGTATCTTGAGATGGAGCATGCTCACCATAAGCTTCCCGAAGTATACAATAACTTTCAGCAGCACTTTTCTTCAAAATAAAGTAATGAATTAAAACTTCCTGCAAATGCTCCTTTTTTGGGGCACGAAATTCAACATTTTTAAGTGTAAAAATATCTATGACGTTAACACTTCAGAAAATTTGATATATGAACTTTTGAAGCTTGTTGTCAATACAACAAAATAGCATACATATCAAATCGCATATATCAACATACGTGTAACTCCATCTATTGAAAAAAATCCACATTTACCAGTACACCTAGTATATCCCCATTTTATAGATGGAAAAATTGAGGCCAGCAAATTATAAATACTTTCTGAAGTTTACTCAGTTACTAAATGGTGAATTCAGGGATCAAACTCAGGCAGTGGGGACTGGAACTCCCACAGGGACCTACCACTCGGTGGGCCAGGGAAGAAGGGGTCGGGGCAGGTAATATTCTGGGGGCCAGATGAGTGTTGTTGGCAGGGATCCAGGAGGGAGGGTGCAGAGTGGATCAAAGCAGCAGCAAACTGAGCAGAAGGGCAGGAGAGGCCCTGAGGGTTCAGGAAGGAGTGGTTCCAGCGTGGAGCCCTGCACAGGGCACAGCTCACAGGAGCTGGCTCGTTTGTTCATGAGGAATGGCCTGGACCAAAGAACACCGGGGACAATCAGCTCTGAAGCTACATCCTTCCCAAGACGTGTGGATCACTCTTGTGTAATTGTACCTAACACAATGCCTGGCACGTGGTTGGCGCTCAGTAAAGGCCTGGTGAGGGGATGAATGAACACACCTGTGTATATCCTTACAGTTCCTCATGGCCAGGACTCTGCCTTTGCCTCCGCTTATTTTGTTACCTGGATCCATCGTGCCTTGGACAAGTTCCAAGGGCCACTAGCAGGGCGCCTTAGTTTCCTGGGCCTGCTGTAGTGGTTGCCACAACCTTGGCGGCTTAAAACAGCCATCCCCTCCCAGATCTAGAGGCCGGAAGTTTGAAACGGGTGTCCTTGCCTCTCCACTTCGTCAGTTTATTTTGTTCATTAGATTCTACATGTGAGTGAGATCATGTGATACTTGTCTTTTTCTGACTGGCTTATTTCACTTTGCATAATACTCCCCAGGTCCATCCACGCTGTCACAGAAGGTAAGATTTACTTCTTCTTTTTTTTTTTTTTTTCACCTCTGAATAGTATTCCATTGTGTAAATGTGCCACAGTTAAGAAGATTACGCTTTAACAGGGCCCAACCTCTCTCAACCCTCCCCCAAATGAGATGTGATCGTCTCACTTAATTTCCTCCACAACAAATACATCCGTTACCATGTATTAACGTTATATTATAGAGGTGTAAGATGTATGCAGAATGGAGCCAAACCTCATAAACAAGCAGAAGCATTTTCAAATTTTTCCCTCCATTTTTTTCTATTTACAAATTTATTGAAACTATGCTAAATTTAAAATTCAAATTAAGATCAGCATACTGATACAAGAAAGGAAAAGAACATTGAGTCATTTTTCAGAAAATATGGTATATTTTCCCATTTGTTTATATGTTTACTGTGTCCTGAAATGTTTTTGTTTGTTTTATTGAAGTATAATTAATATGTAACAAATTAATTTCAGGTGTACAACATCTTGATTTAAATATTTGTATACATTGCAAAGTGCTCAAAAAAAAGTCTAGTTAACATCCATCACCATACATTACAAAATTGTTTTTTCTTTTGATGAGAACTTTAAAAAAAATATTCACCCAGGATATGCTTATTGATTTTAGAGAGAGAGAGAGACAAAGAGAGAAACACTGATGTGAGAGAGAAACATTGATTGGTTGCCTCCCGTGCACACCCAGACTGGGGATTGAACCCCCAACCCAGGTATGTGCCCTGGGGCTTGTGATGAGAACTTTTAAGATTTAGTCTCTTAACAACTATCAAATATGCAATACTTGTGTTGTAATGTACCCCGCAAATCACAGAAGGACACCTCAAGAAGTCGAATGAAAGAGCCACATTTATTGCAATCCAGGACTATGAGGGGGCATCTTGCTTTCCCAAATCTCATAGTAATAAGATTATATAGGCAAAAATCACAAAGGTATTGATTACATCCCAGGGTTTGGAATGAGGACCCTCGTTTGCACACAAAGCAGTTACAGAAGCGAGATTGAGCCGATTAGTTATCTACAAAGATTAATTATAGTTTTGGGTCTTGGGACCACTGAGTTGACAGAAACACATTATCTAGAGCCCTCGGGTCTTGGGATCACTGAGTCAACTGGACCGCATTATTTGGAACCCTCAGGTCTTGGGATAATTGTGCTGTCCTGGTTCCCAGGTACAGAGGAATGTGCTTTCTAAAACCAGTAAGATCACAATCAATGGGATAGTCATTCAATCGAATGGGATGATTTATACAGTTCAGAAAATCAAAATAACTTTTCTATTGTTAAGCCTAACAGCAGGGTTAGAGTTAAACTACAGTTTCTACCTGAGATGATTGCTACCATACTTCACTTGGAGTACCGTGCTGTACTCCCTCCCACCTTTATCAAGGTAGAACATTTAGAAGGACCAGGTATAGGTATATAAACTTGCCTTTTCCCCTTTTTCTAGCTTGGTGGTTCTCAGCATTGAGGTCCATAAGCACTACTGTAGAGAATTCTGTATCTAGGACTGTAAATGCTATTCATCAAAGAGGTTTAAAGGCCTTACTGCTTTTTAAGAAACTACAATGGTAATATCAACAGTATGAAGATTTTTGTCTTTTATGATTCTGAAACTATCAATGTTATTGGTGGAAGTGGAGTTCTTAGGACATACAGTTGAGGTGAAATTCATATAATGTAAAATTAACCGTTGTAAAGTGTACAATTCAGTGGGATTTAGTGCATTCACACTTTTATGAAGTTCCAAAACATTTTCATCACCCCAAAAGGAGCCCTGAGCCCATGAAGCTGTCACTCCCCATCCCCCTTGCACCTAGCTCCTGGCAATCACAATCTCTTTCTGCATTTACGCACTCACCTATTCTGAATATTTCCTTCCTGGACAATGAGGAAGCAAACATACCCAGAAAGGAGAGGCCTGGCAGGCCCCCAGGCACCGGCAGGCCACTCACCACATTCACAGGAAGCTGGGAGTGCCTGCCCCCGAGGCCACAGAATTGGGAATAGCCCAGAGTGCCTCCCGCTTGAAGGTGAGTGTTGCCTGGAAGCCTGCTGCCTAAGGGAGCTGGGTTTCCAACCGGAGGGAAAGCTGTGCAGGGGAACCTGCCTCGGGGTGGGGGCGTGGTTCTTGTGGTCATCACAGCTGCTGCCAGTAAAGCAGACCTGTTTCTAAATCTGTCTCCTGCTCGTTAATTCTAAGCATTTGATTCTGTGGGCTCAGGGGCTGGCTGGCACTCCATTCCCTGGTTTGCAAATGGAGCAACTGAAGGTGAGGCCTTTCCCAACGTTTCTTCCCTGTACTCACTTCCAGCAATGACTGTGATCGTTTGGAGACGAAAGCTTAATTGGTTGGTTATTTCTGCGGCTTTGCCTGATAGCGTTTGTACCTGGACCAGCCCCGCTAGGCTGCCAGGCTGGGAATCAACGCCTTGAAATCACCAGAGGCTCTAGTGCCCGTCCTCCCCTCGGTTCCTGTTGGTCTGGCCAGGGGCAGTTTTCGTGAGAACATTTTAATGGGTCACCAGGGTTTTCTGTGGGGACAGCTGTCTGTGTGACAGGCAGAATGGGATTCTCTGATGAGAAAAGCTGGCCTGCAGGAAACACAATCGGGCCTCCATTCCAAAATGCAGCAGGCCCGGAACAGTCTGCCCCCTTTGTAGAAAGCAAATGCAGAGGAGGCCACTCTCCTTTTCTTTTTTTTTTAAATAATTTTTTTTCTTTATTGATTAAGGTATCACATATGTATCCTTATCCTCCCCTTGCCTCCCCACCCCCTCATGCCCTCACCCCCTTGGTGTCTGTCCATTGGTTAGGCTTATATGCATGCATACAAGTCCTTTGGTTCATCTCTCCCCTTTACTCCACCCTCTCCTGCCTTCCCTCTGAGGTTTGACGGTCTGATCGATGCTTCTCTGTCTCTGGATCTGTTTTTGTTCATCAGTTTATGTTGTTCGTTATATTTCACATATGAGTGAGATCCTGTGATATTTATCTTTCTCTGACTGGCTTATTTCGCTTAGCATACCGCTCTCCAGTTCCGCCACTCTCCTTATCAGGTGAGGTGGGACAGGAGACAGCGGGGAGGTACACAGGCCTGGGTTCGAATCCTGACTCTGCCAATGTGTTATTTGGACAAGCCCTCTGATGTCCCTGGGCCGCGGTGTGGAGTGGGGTGATAGAACTAGAGTTATCGGGCGATTGAATAAAATAATTTATGGACGTGCCTGACACGTAGAAGATGCTCAAAGATAATAACATCAAGATGCATTTTAGTACTCGAGTCTGCGTCGACCAAAAAGGATCAAACACTTTGGGGACGTCTCAGTCTTAGAATCTGTGGTGTATAGAATGTCAGATCTCATAGAACTCTCCAGACCTCGACTTGGTAGCGGTCTGGGACTCTCCCTACAATACTGGTCCTTCCACTCATCAGGGGGCTTAGGCAACGTTGTTAGGTCTGCAATTCCTGGAAGCGAAGCCTGGGGGAAGGGAGGCCAGGCAGGGAGGGTGGGGAAAGAACAGTCTGTTTTTGTCTATGTTGCATTGAAAGCTCGTTGGCTGGATGGGAGTTATCCGGACCCTCTTCTGTCTGTCAGCCATTCAGCCAATGTTAACTGAGCACCAGTGCTGTGACCGAGTGATCCTCTCCTCCTCAGCACACATGTTCCTACCTCCTTCTGCTGCCGTCTTAGGATGGTCACTGTAATGGAATACACTGTTTCCTCCTGGGAAGAGGAAGGGCTGTGTGAAATAGCTGGAGGATGGTGTGAATGCAGAGGGTGTCAGAGTGGAGGAAGACTGACAGGTTCAGAAAGGAGAGGGGGAAAGGAGAGGGATGGTATTTGTTTAGCAAAACTGCCTCCTGCCATGGGCAACTCGTGCCTCCCCCCCGCCCCCCCCCCACACCCATGCCACTAAAAATCACCCCCGTGGTAGCTCTGCCATCAGGCAAAGGTGGTGGGAGTCTAGCTGAATAACCTTGGCCAGAATTTCCTAAGGGATTAGAGAACCGCAATCGTGTGTGTGTGTGTGTGTGTGTGTGTGTGTGTGTGTGTGTGTGTGTATACGTGTATGCACATGTGCAAGTGCGTTGCAATGTTTCTCCGTCCTCTGATAGAAGCAACCCTTCCACTCAGCCCACTACATTCAGGCTTTCTTCCTACAAACATCAGGCTCCGGGGACCCTGGAGAGGTGTGATCGTACCGTGGAGACCGCAATCGGAGACTCCAGGGGTAGGATCCGGGAGGCACCGGGCAAAGGGAAGATAAATACAGGCGAGGGGGAGTTGGTGCCTTCCTGCCCGGCTTGTTTATTGTTACAGCTTAAGAAGGAGGAATGTGCAAGCCCTTCTTTATGGCAGAAACCGCGCCTGCCCAGTTCCCCCCTCTCTTCCTCTCTATTCAGCATCCCTCTCCCTCCAATTCCCCACCGGCCCCAGACACATTCCAGCTGCCAGCCGCCCGTGCTATGCTCAGCATGTGAGGAAAGTGGTCTAATCCCCTCGGGGTGGCTGGTTTCATGAAAGCCCAGGACATATGTTGGTTCCTGGTGCATGTGGAGAAATGGGAAGAAAATGAGAGGTCAAATGAATGAATTACCCACGGCCAGACCTGGGAGCGCTCCTGCCTTCCTGTATCCTTTGTTAGCCAGGGAAAGAGGCAACATGGAGAAGCATGGCTAGCTTTTTAGTTTTGTTCAGTCACTTACCTGCAGAACAAAAGCCATGGATTATGGTACATAGTGTCAAGCAAAAGGTATTGCCTATCTTTTACATGATGACTCTCGACTGGATTAAAATGGCAATTTAATTTATGTCGCCTTTGTTGTTTCTGCAACTTAATCGGACCTGCTGTCTCAGTGCCCCAGGCCCTGGAAAGCAGCAAGCTTCTCTGAGATTTGGAAAGCGAGTCCTGCAGTCACACTGTGATCATTCTTACGACATTGGCCCTGGGAAGGAAAGGAATTGGGGACCTAGTTGGGTGCAGTATTAATAAGGTGGTGTGTTGAATATAATTAACGATGACTTCAAACAACCAAGGGGAATGGCTGTGGCTTCAAACAATACAATATGCCTGTGACATCCTCCCAACCTCACCCCCCCCCACTCCCCCCAAAAAAGCCTGGAATTTGCCTGTTTTGAAATTTCTGCATATCCACTAGATCTCTTGTGATCAGTTTTTAAAATCTCAAGGTATGACGTTTTTAGTGATCTGATGTATTGTAGAACCATATCTTACGTGTAAATACATTTTTAAAAGTTTCCTTCACTTCCTCACTCATTAAACGTAGGGTGAGTGTTTACTGCACGCAGGTCTTGCTGTTGGTGCGAGAGACACGAAGTTACTTACGTCAGTCTGGGTGACTCACTTCCCCTCTTTAGCCAGTGGGCCTCCTGGTAACACCCAGCACCTTGATATTCAGGCAGAGATACTGAGGCAAAAACGGCCCTTGGACACTCTGGGGATCCATTTATCAACCTGTCAGCCTCCCTGATGGGTCCAGCAAAAGCCTGGGCTGGCTTCTTATTGTCCAGCCCAGTGTGAGTCATGTGACCACACGGAACCATGTGCCCAGTCTCTGTGGCTGAGGGTAATGGGCTCTGCTTGACCAGGCTGGTTAGATAGGGACTCGTATAGGGGAGGGGTCCGTTTCTCACAAGAACATGGTTTCTTAAAAGGATAGTTCCCCCAAAACAAGACAGGTAGGATGTCCAGGGAAGAAGCTGCTGTATAGCTCAGGCCTCCCTCATGAGTGCCGGGCCTGGCCTATCCAATGGCTTATGATAACACCCCCACTTGGATATCTCCAAGTGACCATATTGACAGCTAGCTGCCCAGTAGCATGCATGCAAAAGGACCACCCTTCCCTGCCAATGTGCCTACTCCCCGGTGTGCCTCCTCTTGGCGGAGTGTATCCCAACTTACCCAACCGGCCACACCAGGATTTGTGCACGGATTCGCAGGCCCCAGAACCCCGCCCCTCCAGGGCCCATCGGTCAGCGGGTCTAAAATACTGCTGGTCTCCGTCCCTGTCCTCTAGCCTTTTTGCTTCACATGATCAACATCTTATCCAGATGACTGCAATGGTCCCCTAACTGGCTTTCCTGTCTCGAGTTTCCCCCCTTCCCCATCTAGGTAGATTGGTCCAGAACTTAAATCTGGCCGTTTCACTGGCCTGTTTTAAATCATTTCCAGGGCAGTGAGAATAAAGTGCAAGCTTTTAGAAGTTGGCACACAATGCTTTATCTTTCATGCAAAGCCCCCCCTCACCTGGTTGGTCCTACTTCTCCGGCTCCCAGCATCCACACTACGCTGATAACACTGTGATGTCTGCTTGCTTGCTTGCCTGCCTCTCTTCCTGAGCTGGGCTCTGTAAGAGCCAGGATATTCTAGTTTGGCTCACGTAGCACCCATTCTAAACCCTTCACAGCCTGCTTTCTTGTTTGAGCTGGAAAGCTAAACATTGCGTGTAGAAGACTCCCTCGCAGCTGGGATGTAGAAATGTGATATAAGTTCCATCAAACAGATATACCTGAGTGAGACTTCAAATAGGAGCGAACAACAAAGGTTGGGTCTTCTGGCAAGCTGGGTGGTGACATCTGGTTCCTCTGGGGCAGGTACAGTTGAGTTTCTGGGGTCCAGCCCCTAGCACAGGGTGGCTGTGGTGATGGGTTTCCACTGGAACGTTGCCTTGGTGCGATTGGTCATTTTTCTTAGTCTGCATAAGTTCCAAGCTGCATTGCTGCTGCCGGTACAGACCACAAGCCGGGCTCTGGCCCTTCCCAAGATTCTGCAAGCTACCAATTTCCGATAGTAAAACTCTTTGCTTCAACTAGAGGGGATGCTATTGTCTGCAAGGGAGCACCTGATTAATATAGATGCTAATAAAAATGCATTAGACTTCTTTGGGTCTGCAGTGCCCAGCACAGTGCCTGGTTCATGAGAGATGCCACAGGGATGTTTGTTTGAATGGATACATTTTCTCTGCTGTTAGAGTGCTCACTGTACCATACCATAAGGGAGGCACGCATGAGAACAAGTATTTCAAGGCGATAGGTTACAATAGTGTTCCAGAGTTATATAGTAATAGAGTACAAAGGTCATGGAAATGCAAAGATGGAAGCATGACGGGCATCCCCGGGAAGGTGGCAGTTGAGATGGGCCTTGACAAATGAGCAATTCACTAGCCAGACAAGGAGTTAAAGGTCATTCCAGGCAGGAGAACGGTATATGCAAAAGCAGAAGCTTATGAGAGGGCAGAACATATTTAGGGAATGCGTGTGGCTGCACAGGACTTAACCCTCCGATTAGGAGATAAAGATGGAAACGGGGGGGGATGCCAGGGTTTGAAGAAAGGTGAGTGTTTCTGGTACTTTCTAGACACCAGATACTGAACAATGTCACTTCTATATATTATTTCATTTAATCCTCCCTGTTGTTATTATTCTCTCTCATCTTATAGGTTAAGCGACTTGCCCAAAGTCATAGAGTTGCAAGTGGCGGAGCTCCTATTCAAATTGAGATCTTTCTGGCTAACGTGCTAAAGAGTTTAGACTTTATCCTCAAATTAACAACAATGAATGAAGGTTAGACCGTGCTCTGACTAGATTGCCATTGCCAAAGGATCGCAGCTTGACTGAAAGGACTAGCTAGGAGTCCAGAGGAGAGGTGAGAACAGCCCAACAAGTTAGCAGCAGTGAGAACGGAAGCGATCAAATACATGTGAGAAATATTTTAGAGGCTCAATGAACCGCACTTGGAGACCAATCCCATGCTGCCCAGTAAGGAGACAAAACGAGTCAAGTGTGAGGCCAAGACGTGGGCTTGGACAGCTGGGTTGGATTGGCACCATTAATGAAAATAGGAAAAAAAAAAAATAGGAGAAGCTGGTATATGCAAAAGCAGAAGCTTATGAGAGGGCAGAACATATTTAGGGAATGTGCGTGGCTGCACAGAAGAAGCTGGTTTAGGGTTAAGTCATAATTTTGTTTTTAGATGTGTTAAGATTTGATTTCTAAAGAACAATAGCTTGGAGATCATCAAGATAGCCATTTGCTCAAATCTATAGACCCCGTGACCCTGGCGCGAAGCCTGGTGCCCTGGGCGTCTTGGCAGCGGTTCAAGCATGACTGGAATCTGGCTCAGCATCACGGCGATGAGCACAGAGCCTTGCGTTGGTGCATATTTAAAATTGCTGGTCAGGCTGTGCAGCTGCAGAGAAGAAAGGCTGTGGCTGGGGGGGAGGGGGGGGCCAACATCCACGCCATTCAGTAATTCAGCCCACAGCCTGTCTTCGCTGCAGAGTTCCCAACACAAGCAGCATTTCTGAAAAGTCAAACGCAATTTCCTTGCTAAGTCATGCCTGGGCGAGCTGGAGAATTGCCAAAGGACAAGAGAAAACGCCCGGCCTCTTTCGAAGCCGGCCCTGAGAGACGGGTCCTGCACGATAAAGCTGTCAGTCTGGTCTCCGCAGTGCAGGCACGTGACTCATTTGCATATGTCACTTCTGCATATGTCACTTCCTTCGGCATACCCCAGCCTGCAGGCCCCAACTCCAAATCCTGTGGACAAATAAAGCTGGCCAGCACAACCTCCTACAATCAGACCCAGGCTTTCTTACAGAGGGTCTGGCCTCCCTTCCTTCCTCTTTACCCTGCTCTTGACCCGGCCAGCCAGCATGGAGCTCGCCTAAGGAGGGGCATCTCCTACGGGAGGCCCCAGGCATGGCCTTTTGTGCGGCTGGGCAGTGCAGACGCTGGAGGGGCCAAATCAGCTCTCTCAGCACACTGCTTCTCAGCCGGCCAGGGGTGGGCCCTGTGGGTCGCTATCTGTCACCCTGAGCCCCGCTGGCCTTGCTACTGTGCCTCCTTAATTACCCCTGAAGCCCCGTCCTCCCCAGACTTGGGGGTCAATGACTAAGCAGGGGGCCTGTAAGGAGACCTTGATAGGGTACGCTTGCACAGCCCTGCCCTAGGTATGTTAATGATGGTTGTTGCCTGGTTAGTTGTCTGATTCATGCTGGATTCAAGCTTTCATACTTTTTTGTTGTTGTTGTTTTGGACGCTGGGCAAGGCGGCTCTCAGAAGGGATGTGGCCTGGTGCTCTAGGGCCCTGACCTAGCCTCCCCAAGGGCCAGAGGATCCATAGCTTGATTAGCTTATAACCTACCAGCAGAGCCAGCAGCTAGCAGAAACTAGGAGTAACAAATATGTCTTTTCTTGTGGGCTGGCTCACCCTGCACTATGATATGATGCCAGGCTTGGTGGACCAGACAAAGCTGGGTTTCAGCCCCCATGTGCCCTCCCCCCCACTGCCAGGTTCTTTGTGGCAGCCATCAGCTACAGCAGGGATGGGGGTGGGGTGGGTAGGGCCCTGCCCATGACCAGTCCACCCATGTGCTATGAGATGCCAGCCAGGAAATCCTGCTTCGGAGACCTTCTGCAATCCCTCACCCCCGGTATGGAATTCACAATAAAAACAATAATGACTCCTAAAACACAAAACTTACATGAATGCTGAAATTAAAATGACTTTATGTGGGATGTTTAGACGGCAAAATTTTGGTCAAACATTTTGTTCGTTTAGGGGGAGGCCCCTGCGAGGCTGGGTCCCCAAGCGCATGTTTAGGCTGCACATTGGGAAGTCCTGCTCTGGGCCTGAGGCCCGGCCCTGTGGCTGGACCTCCGATGCTGCCGGCCTCTTGGGCCTGCCCCATCTCTCCTCGATCCTGTCACCCTGCTTAAGGAGGCTGCTCGGACCTTGGCTTATGGCCGGCTCCTACCCCCCCCCCCCCCCCTTGTGCGCTGGTTCCCTGAGTTTGGAGGAACAGGAGAACCCATCCCAAGAGTGACTGAGTTTTGTATGTGCTCTTGTGTTTAGATTCCTAATATTTCCCTAAACTTATTTTTTCACTGCATATTATGTTTATTTTTCTCACTCTGAAGGTAATAATGTATAAATTTCAAGTTTCACTCTTTGTAGGGTGTTCTTCTGCATGACTTGACAAATATATGCTATCATGAAATTTCTAGCATGATCAAGATATAAAAGCAGACCCATCACCTCAAAAAGTTACCACCAGGACCTTGGTTTTTGATGTACATCCTGCGCTCTGGTCCATGGGAAGCCTGGCCTTGCTTTTGGATCTGAAAGGCATTTCTCTGCTTTCTGCTGTTATCCGCCATCTGAAACAATGCACGCCTGAGCACGGAGGGGGCGATGCTTGGGGACAGTTAGGAAATTCAGTTAATACTCCACATCTAAGTCCTACTGCCTAGCCAAAGACCAAGCCACAAGAAATGTTGGCGAATCAGTGAAGAATGACTGACTGACTGAATGAATGAATGAGAGTGAATGAAGCAACCTAAGAGTGGGAAGGTCGGTGGGGTTGTTTTCTTCTGGGTACCAGGAATCCCCACAGAGACTTGAACTCCAGGCAGCTGGTCCTCTGGGTCTCCTTCCAGCCACAGCCCTGGGCCTTGGGTCTCCCCGCTGAGGGGGGAGAGGCAAAGTCCGTGTCCTGCCTTCCCATCTCCAGCGTTGCTCCCCCCAGGCTTGTCAGTTTTTCCTGGACCGAGAAAGTCTCCTGAGCCCACGTCTGCTCTTGCCGGCCAGTATTCACCCAGCAGCTCAATGCTTTCCTATGAGAAAAAAAAAAAAAAAATTCACTTGGATCTCTAATTCTACAAGTGTCAGCGAAAGACCCTTTCCAACTTTGTTCATCATAAAACTTCATCTTCCCAGGAAAGGAGATCGATGCTCCTGTCTTCACTGTTTCTGCAGCCCAAGGATCTGTGTCAGCAACTATGGCTCCTATGGTGGTTCATGTTCTCAGAAGGAAAAGTCATTATGATTGATGAGTGGTGATGGCTGTGAGACGGGCGGAGAGAGGGAGAGTCATGTGGCCATGCTATATTTACCTCCCCGACCTAGACGTTTGATGCTACCATATTGCTTCTCTGAGAGGTGGGAGAAACAGGTCTGTCTGTGGCAGAAAAGCCCTCCCCACCCCCCTTCCAGGAGGCCTGGGGGCTGATACTGTCCCTCCTCGCTGACTTAGAAGGGCTGTCTGCGTGCAGCCGTGGAGTGGCATTCTGTCTGTCACTAGGTTGATCAAACAAGATGACAGCATTGGAGTTGGCTTAGTCCTCCCTGGCCCTCTGTGCTGGAGGCAAATCAATGCAGGCGTCTGAACTGGCTTTCGTTTTGCCGTGAAGGTCCTGGCAGCCGGACCAGGGGTGCTTTCTTGACTTAGGGGCCAGCGGGAGCTGTGCTCTGTGTGAGGGAATGAGCCACACAGGCCCCACCACTGGGTAGCTTCCTCTGATGAAAGAAAAACAGGCAGCTCCGCCCTGGGAATTCTGAATTACAATGGGAAAAAGAACAGTCTCAACTCATGTCCACTCACCTGTTGCAAGTGCTGGCCCTACTGGGGTGGGCTGTCCCTGAAGGGTTTGTTGAGTTCTTGCTTCTGCTAAAAAAATGAGGACAGGATCTCTGGGCTTTAAAGGAGGGTTCCCTCCCTGTGGGGGTGGGCAGGTCTCTGAACAAGGAGCTGTGTCTTCATCCTGCAGGGCTCCTGGGACCCTTAACGGGGGGTGGGGGAGGGAGTGGTGGTGGTGGCACATTTGGGGAACAGCACCCAAGAGCACACTGCTGAGGGCCCAGCTCTGATGATCCTCCGGTCCTTAGTCACTGCGGTCAAGGCCGCCTGGCTGTGTCAGATCCTATAAATATTGGATAAGGCTGCTTGGAAGACGGGAGATGCTTAGAGGAGTCGGGGGAGGAGGAAGGGTTCAGTGCAGAAGATGATATCAGAAACTGCTGACCCTCGGCTCAGAGCTAATACAGGAGTCAGCAACAGAAGAGGGAGAATGGATTTTATCAGGCCCGGCTTCTATTCTCGGCTGAGAATCTGCACACGCATTACTTCGGAGGTTTCAGTGGCCCAGGAGTAGGACTGTCTGGCTCAGGACAAGCAGAAGGAAGAGAGCACTCATCTTTCAGTTTGATTTCCTAACGTTTCCTCTTCTATTTGGAAGCCTGGCATGTTCATCGTAGGTTCCTTCTATGCTGCAGGGGAGCGGTCTACCCCTTCCTGGGGCTTGCAGGGGTCTCTATGGGCGGGCCGTTCTCGAAGGGATATTAATCAGCTTAGGATTCATTTGTGCGAGGAAGCCTCCCCCGACACCCCAAATCTGGGCCAGGACCCTCTCTCTGCACCCCCGCAGCCCCAGTGCTCACGTCCATCGGAGCACACTGCTACTGGCTAGTATGTGTCCATCTCTCCCACTAGAATAGTCACTGGGGCAGGTTGGTGCTTTCCTCAGAAATACATACCTTAGCAGAGTGGTGCAAAGCAGGTGTCCCCAAAACGTGTATTAAATGAAACAGGGGAGTCTCAGAATGAGCCGGGGCGAAGGCTGCTCCTCACCAGAAGTTCTTGGGAGTTCTCCTGGCTTATTACTGGTCCACCAGGAGATTAGCTAGGGATGCTCCCTTTGCAAAAGCTGAACCCCAGGTTTTGGCCCCTTTCCTCTCCTAGTGAAAAGTCTGTCTGCCTATTGCTGTCTGTCCACCCTGGAGCATAGCATAGTATTGTGAATCTGGGTCCACGGTCGGCTGTGATTTCCACCGTGTGGTTTTGGGTTAAAGCCTTTCAGGAGCCTCTTCCCAGTCTTTTCCACTTCTCTCACCATCTCTGGCTGTACAAAGTCCAGATTCCAGGGGCTTTCTGTTTTTGTAAATATTTCCCTTCCTCACTTCCCTTGCCAAGGGTTGCGATAGCTCTCACACTTTCTCTCCTTTGTGGGTTCTTGGGAAAGCAGGCAGTTTCAGGTCAGGGTTCCTAGGGTTTCAGCTGAAATTGCTTTTCTCATAACCCCCTGAAAGGTGATGGAGCCCCGCCCTGAGTCCCTGGCATTCACACTCGGAGTCCCTCCCAGTTCTGTTCTCTGTCCTCCAGTCCCATCTGAAAACACCATCCACTGAATGCATGCCCCTCACCCCCATCAGGGCTCACCTGTCCCGGGCCCACCCTCCACAACTCTGCCCCGAAGTAGCCTCCTCCCTCAGTCACCCCCCTCACCTGAAATCCCTCTGCCTCTCTGTCTCCGTGGCTACCCCTGCCCACTGGCTCACACTGCTTCACAGCCACTTGTCCAGCCTGGGTCTCCCCTCAAGTCACTATGACTTAGGGGAAGAGTCTCACAGTTTCAAGTTGTCCCTGTCCTGTCCCTACTTGCCCTTTGGAATGAGAAGTGTCACAGGTCTTGAAAAGTTCAGCAGGAATTTGCCAGGACAAAGAGAAAAAAAAATCTCATTCCAGGAAGAGGAAGCAGCCAATACAAAAGCCCCAAGGAAGAAAATCACATGAAAGAGGGGTAGCCAGAAACCTGGTGTGCGTGGGGGGCGGGGGAGGGAGCTTGGGCGTGGGGATAAAAGGCCTTGCCTTGAAAAGAATTTCCTGGGAAATCATCAAAACATCTTTGGGCAAGAATGTTATTGATTGGCTCTGTGTTTATATTCATTGTTCCTCAGTACAGACAAAGGGCTAGTGTCCTTGATAAATAAATTGGAATTGATTAGAGAAATTAATAAGAAACCGACTTTTAAAAATAGCCAATAAGCCCTGGCCGGTTTGGCTCAGTGGATAGAGTGTCAGTCTGCGGACTGAGAGGTCCCAGGTTCAATTCCGGTCAAGGGCATGTACCTTGGTTGCGGACGCATTCCCAGTGGGGGGTGTGCAGGAGGCAGCTGATTGATGTTTCTCTCTCATCGATGTTTCTAACTCTCTATCCTTCTCCCTTCCTCTCTGTAAAAAATCAATAAAATACATTTTTAAAAAAAATAGCCAATAACTCCTTAGAAGAAGGTGCAAAATATATAGTCAGGCAGATAGATCTCAGGAAAGGAAATACAAATGGCTCTTAAGCATATAAAAGATCTTCAACCTCACTCATAATAAGAGAAATGCAAATGAATTCTCTACTGAGATTCCATTTTTACCTATTATGTTGGCAAAATCCCCAGAATTTGATAACACATTCCTTTGGCACTCAAACATTGCTGGTAGAAGTGCAAATTAGCACAGCTACTCTGGAGGGCAATTAAGCAATATCTACCCAACTTGTCAATGCATATTTGACCTCTGTTTCTAGGATTTTACTGTCGAGATATACTGTACACATGCGAAATAATGTATATTCAGGGTTATTAATTATGGAATTGTTGTGATAGTAAAATGTAGGAAGGAGCTAAGTGTCCATTAATAGGGTACTGTTAAACAGATGATGGTCTAACTATATAATGGAATACCAGGCAACCGTGAAAAAGAATGACATGGCTCTCCCACAGGGAAGAGGTCCAAGACAGCTATTAAATGATTAAGTGACAGGTAGAACCGTGTATATAGTTGGCACATTTTGTGTACAATAAGGGGTGGGGGGGGGGGGGAGAAATGAGAATATATATATTTGCATTTTCTTGGAGATGCATAAAGGAACAAAATGGCTGCCCAGGTGGAGGCAGGCGGGAGAGGTGCGGGAACCAGGCAGACAGGAGTTAGATGTGTGAAGGAGGCCCTTCACTGTGAACCTTCTTATAGTTTTTGAATTTTGAATCATGTGAATATGAACCCTTTTCAAAACACTACACTAAAAAAAATTAGTTCCCTGTTCCCATAGTCTTGTTTTCAGAATAGTTATTTGTAGCCTGGCTGCCCAGAGGAACCCAGAACCTGGTCTTATGACTTACACCATCTCAGGGGTTCCCCCCACCCAGTGTGAAAAAATATTTCACCCAGTCCTGGTTGGTGTGCTCAGTGGTTAGAGCGTCATCCTGTGCCCTGAAGAGACGTGGATTCGATTCCGAGTCAGGGCAACTACAGGAGGCAACCATTGATCTCTCTCTCTCTCTCTCTCTCTCTCTCTCTCTCCCCCCCTCCCTTCCTCTCTCTCTAGAATCAATAGTTAAGGATTAAAAATAAATAAATAAAAATATTCCCCCCAAACAAATTCATAAATATCTTTAGAGGGCATCTGCACCATGTCACCCAATTGTAAGTCATTACAACTTCCAGAGGTTGAACATACTCCCTTGTCCCTCTGGGGGCTCTGATTTAGGTTTCTGCGTTTTCACATGTGCTTCATTCCCACTCACGTTGCCATTTCCAGGTGGCATTTCTATTTAGTAAAGCCAGTGTCTGCCTCTATTTTGATGTCTTTCTCCCTCAGCCATTCCCTCCCTAAGATGACCTTGAGCACTAGTCCCTCTTGGTGCTTCGTGATTGCTTCTCCAGACCCTGCCTTTATGCATATTAGATGTGGTTACCCAATTTGAACACCTTGTAAAAACATTTAAAATCACTCGGTGAAAATCCTTCAAACAAGGAGCAGCTGTGCTGGAGAGAGAGCCAGCTGGTTGCTCACCACTTTCTCAGAAGTGTGGTGAAGCACAGTGTTCAAGAATTCCAGGAGGCGAAGGGCAAAATTAACCTACACACGTCCTCCGGCTGGGTATGACTGCCTGAGAAAATGGCCCTCTCCTCGCCCAGCTGTGTCCACAAAGCTGCCCTCTGCAGGAGGCACAGACAGCTCCTCTCTAGGACAGTGGCTCTCAACCGTGGCTGCACATTAGAATCACCTGGGAATCTTTTTTAAAAATCCTGATTTCTGTGCCTCATCATTAGTAACAAACAAACAGAATTTCTGGAGGATGAGGCCCAGAAAGCAGGATTTTAAAAAGATTCCCAGGTGATTCTAATGTGCAGCCAAGGTTGAGAACCACTGCTCTAGCAGAGCTTTGGGCCCGGGCTTCCCTTCTGTTGGCTGCATAGCTCTGTGGCTGTGACACCTGTCACTCAGATCTAAGCGAACTTAACCATCCACACATCTACAATCAGATGTTGAAGGAAAGATTTATAAGCTCAAGTCCAACTAGGTTGACTCCCTCCTCTGCTCTTCTTCTCTAAAGCTGACCTTTATTATTATTATTATTATTATTATTATTATTATTATCATTATTATTATTATTACATTCTATTCTCTCATGTGTAGCTATTTCATTCCCAGGATGAAAAAAAAAGGTCTATATATTTTTATTACACATATGTACTCTTAACCACCTATAAACTCCTGGAGTACAGGGACCACCTTTTTTCATCTTTGTTCCCCCCAAAGATGCTCACACAGGGCCAACCCTCCATCAATACTTATAGAATAAACAAATGAATGAGTGGTTGAGTGGCTCTCTAACACTTGCTATGTATTTATTCTCTGTCATATAGAAATTCCTGTGATGACAGAGACATATATCTGTGCTGTCCAATAATGTAGCCACTAGCCACAGGTGGCTACTGAGCACTAGAAATGTGTCTAGTGTGACTGGGAACTAAATGTGAAATTTTAATTAACTGTATTTAAATGGCCAAGTGTGGCTAGTGGCTACCATATTGAATGGTGTAGCTGTAGACGATTGTCTACTTGATTTGATCGTTTACATTGATAAAACAAGTTGTGTAGTCTTTTCAGGTTAACTTTTTGTGTTTAATACATCCCAGAAACTTTCAACAACAGTTTTGGAAGCAGTGAAAAAAACATATCAGCACTTGCGGTCATCACCACAGGCAAACCAAGACCAGAAGGAGGAAGAATGAATAAAAATTAGTTTCGCCTGCTTTTTTTCTGAGAAAGTCTTGGGTTCCTCAGGAGTGTAAGTGTTCGGCCTCTTGGTTTATGACTCACCCGAGAGCCACCCTCTATGACTTCTCCAAGCCCCTGCCAGTAGGCAGGGCACAGAGTCGGGGCTAAGTCCAAGGGAAGAGTGAGTCATCCGCACCATTTCTCAGAACAGGTGTTCTTTGCTGAGCCTCCTTCCTGGGCGCCCCACCCCTGCCTTTACCTGCGGGGCTGCCTGTAGCCCAAGGACAGAGGTGAGGTTCCTTCCTGCTCAGGAATGTCTGGGGTGGTGTGCAGTGACCCGGGACATGTACCCAGAGACCCCACAAGGAATTGGATCCAGGGGTGGGTTTTGTGATCCGTCTGCTCTGGTGGAGGCTGAGTGCCCTGTCTGGGTAACAGCAGCAACTTCAATGGCAAGAGAGGACCCTTTCTTCAGCACTGGGTCCATCTGGTCCCACCTCCTGTTGCAGGGTGCTGGAACCTGGGCTCTTCAGTCACAGGCAGGACGATGACCGCAGAGTAGGCACTTGCATGTGTCTGCGTGTGGTGGGTGCCACTGTCCTTTAATAGATGGAACAGGGCAGAATCTCCACACCCCAGGTGAACGGGGCTCATTTCTACTGCACGAAGGCAGCTGCCTTTGCTTTCTGAGTTAGGAAGTGTCCACAGAGAAAGTCATGAAAGTGCCCATGATGCCAGGTCACTGAGCCAGAGCTCCCGGAGCTGTCAGCATCCTCTCTTTCATCCTCAGGGAAACAGGTAAAAGGCACAGACACCTAGGGCTCCCCAGTCCCCTGTCACGCATTCCCTCTAAGATAGCCAAGCCTGCTTGCTGACTCTCATTTGGAAGACAAGACTGAAGTGCTAGGTCCTTGACACAGAATTCCCAAGGTGCCTGAGGCCCAGAGCAGTGTCTGGGTGCAGTCTTCGGTTTGTGCTGAGTGATCTGCTGGAGCCTAGAGTTGTTTCAACAAATCCGACACACCCTACAGGCCCAGCAGGCAGGGTGGGGAGCCTGTGCTGTACGTGCCACACTGGGGAAACTCTGGTTACCAGTTGCACAAGCAATGCCTCTCATTCAGGGGCTCAGGTAGGTGTCAGGGTAACCTCACTCCACACTGATGCACCTCGCCCTTCCCTCACTCTGCCTCTTCTCCTGACCACATCTTCGATATCCTCAGGGCTGGGACAAGCCCAAGTCTGGAAAACAACTGGTATCTGGAGACCCAATCATTGTAAGAATAATGTACTGACAGCATTGCAGTCGACTGTCAGCTTCTCATCCAGGTCTTTGCATCTTGAAATCCCCCATCTGGCTGCATCTAACATCCTATGGTTTCCATTACTGCCCTACTTTTTCAGAACTTCTCATCCCTTGACTATTTCTAGGTCAGGTATTACTGAAAAGACTGGGGTGAGTGGCCATTCTGAAAGATCCTTTTCAGGTTTCCCAGAGAAGGATTCTGACCCAACCGACTCTTTGTGGCTCTGTATGTTTCTTGGGATGTTGAAGGTTAATATCTATAGACATTATTTCCTGCATGAAAAACCCACTTATTGAAGGCAAAGGTATCTCTGGGTAGCATAGTCACAGCGGATTTTGAGCATTGGAAGAGAACCTAGAGGTCACAGCTTCATTTTTTAGGGCGAAGAAAACAATACCAGAGAGGTTAACAACTTGGCCAAAATCACTCAGCTTCCAGACAGAGCTGTTAGAACCTGGAATAGACAATCGATCAAGACTCAGCGTGTAAGTCAGTGAATTGAGGTTGACTTCAAATGCAAATGGGGACTTCCTCTGGACTCCTCACTTAGAAGAAGGGGTACGGACTCAAAATTCCTTTGCTGACTATTTTACTGGTACAGGATACTCTAAATTTTAACATATTGAGCAGGATGATAACCCGTTCTCTCTTTTACCATAACACATTTCGCTTTCGCTTTCCCCCTACCTTGTACCAGCTGATTTGTGTCATTTGGAATTAACCCGATTCACTGAATCTGGTCAGAGGGGAAGACCCAAGTGAAGGCCTTGCTGTCAAAAGGGCAAGTAAGTAAAGCCAGCCTACAACCATCTCTGCCTCCAGGACCGCGGATGGTGTCATGTGTCAAAGATGTTGAGACCTCTAGGGAGGATGACCCCAAGGTTCAACTGTGGGCAGAGCTTGCTCTTCCCTTTCCCCCAGATAATGTACCTGTCAACTCTCAGGAGATTTGGACTGTCATGGGGTTGAGGTGAGAATGGAGGGCTGATGCCTTCTTATGACTGATGTAAGCTTTGGTCAAATGAACCCCTTTGACCTTGGTGAGAGATGCCCAAAGCCTTTATGTCATCCACTAGGCCAGTGGTCGGCAAACCGCGGCTCGCGAGCCACATGCGGCTCTTTGGTCCCTTGAGTGTGGCTCTTCTACAAAATACCACGTGCGGACACGCCCGTACAGTGCGATTGAAACTTCGTGGCCCATGTGCAGAAGTCGGTTTTCAGAAAGGAGGTAGACGAAACAAGTATACAAGATGAGTGTGGATGGGAGAGTCGGAAGGGATCGACCTCAGCGAACGTACCTCCATCAGATTGAGGACGTTTTTAGCTAAGGCCAGCTTAGGAGTACCCTAATTAAGTTAATAACAATGTACCTACCTATATAGTTTAAGTTTAAAATTTTTGGCTCTCAAAAGAAATTTCAATCGTTGTACTGTTGAGATTTGGCTTGTTGACTAATGAGTTTGCCGACCACTGCTCTAGGATGTACACAAGATGAAGGAAGCATCTGGTTATTCTGGGAGCCAGAAGGGTGTCTCTCCTCCATCTTATCCTGGAAATGCGGAGGTTAGAGCCTCTCTAAGGAGGATCTGGTAAGAAGATCAGTTAATGTTTTCCACAAGATTCTTTAGAGACGGTTTTTCACTTGTCCTGCTAGAGGTCATTCCAGTTCTGTTTGTGAAATAGTTGCTAGTTAAGAAGCTGGCTGTTATCCATCCTCTATGTTGGGCCAGTTCTGTGGTGGGAATCCTGTTTTTCTGGAAATGTCAGGGTTATAAACTGGTTCTTGGGCTGGCGGCCCATGCATCCTACCGATCTAACTTTGTGTTTTACACTATTTTGTATTCTTTCCTCAATAGACCTTTGCACTCCTGAACCCCAAAAATGCAGTTTATATTTTCTGTGATTCCCCTCTAGGACATGGCCTGAACACATTATACATACTTGCTTTGAGTTTTTAAAGGCTTAAATTAGGTAGAAACACACATTTATAGTAATATGTGTGTGTGTGTGTGTGTGTGTGTGTGTGTGTGTGTATTGTGTATAGAGTAAAAATTTGTAGTAAAAATAGAGTTACTTATTCAAGTTGGTAATGAGAAACAGAAACGTTTTCTACAAAAAAATTATCTTGTTAAAGACTTCCATTCAAAAGTCTAGTTTTCAATAACATCCCTTAAAAAATGGGGTAGTACAGCCCGGCTGGTGTGGCTCAGTGATTGAGCATTGACCCATGAACCAAGAGGTCACAGTTTGATTCCTGGTCAGGACACATGCTGGGTTGTGGGCTTGATCCCCAGTGGGGGGTGTGCAAGAGGCAGCCGATCAATGATTCTCTCTCATCATTGATGTTTCTATCTCTCTCTCCTCCCTTCCTCTCTAAAATCAATTTTAAAAATTATACATTTTATATAAATGGGGTAGTACATGTCACAGAGGGAGATAGTTAGCTCGGAAGATGCAAACTTTGCATGCACGTATGTGAAACAAGCCCTCTGAAGACAGAACCAAAGAAAAGGTGGAGCAGTGCCACAGGGACTGGACACATCCCGGAGAGCAGATGGCCGTCGCATGTGTCGTGAGGATGAACCAGGCACAAATGTCAGGTGTTTGGACACATAAGAGGAAAGCACATTTTTGAGTTTGCCTTCCCAGAACTGGACAGCTGTGGCTCGGTGGTGACCAAGAGCCACCACACCATGTCCTTTGTGAGGGGATTTCTCGTACCTGAGGCTGACACGCAGGGGAGTGCACGCCCCCAGAGGCACTCTCAGCCGGAGTACAACCGGAAGTTAAAGGAAGCATCTGGCTTCTGTTCTCTGAGTGAGTTGAAGGCAGCGTGGTGCCCAACCATTTATTTTAATTTTTAACCCCACGAGGAGCTCACACAGTCCCTGCTTTGTCTGTGTGACCTACGCGATCCACAGCGGCCAGGGCACAGGGCAGATGATGGGGACTCCACTTTATGGGAGATAATAAGCACGAATAGTTACCATGTTTTGAATCCACATAGCTCAGCCTTGGAAGGTTCTGTGAGGGGAGGAGCCCGAGAAAGAAACTGAAAGGATGAATTGTTCCGCTCCCTGGGGTGCTGGTGGCAGATTAAATGTCCGCAATGACACGTGCACTCAAATCATTCCCCTGGGCTGGGGAAGTTTTAGCCCAAGGTCACTTATTTCCAGTTCTGAACAAAACGACCTAGGTTGTTGCCTTAACGTTTTCAGATGCATTTTTGAGCTGGGCTTTGGCCAGGCTGTCAGGCGGGTGTTTGGGGGAAATGTTAGCTTTGGAAACTGCTCCTTCTGCCAGGCCCCTCGCTCCTGGCCGGGAAGAGTTCACCCACGTCCCCGGGCTCCTCTTTGCACCTGGAGACCTTCGTTCTTGCCCCTCGGACTTGCTCTTGTCCTGGTTTCTGGTTGAAGCTCACAGAAGTCCCCACCTTTGTTTTTCTGGAAGACTCTCCCGAGTCTGAGAAAACAAACTAAACAAATGAAACTCAACTAGTCATGCACGTGGGCCCACACACACGGTTAGATGTTGGCTTCTGGAGGCTGCTTTGAGAACGGTAATGTCTGTTCCTTTAAAATGTGTCATCACAATTTTAATCATCACAGCCAAATGGAACACAAGGAATTTGATGTCAGAAAAATAGCCCTGGCTGCCTCATGATGTGATGGGGTCGGGCCGGAAGAAGGTGCCTCCTGCCCAAGGTGCCCTGGTTCACAGCCTATCTCTTGGGAAGAGACTCCCATTCTTCCTTCTTTGTGGGGACTCCACAAGAAAATGGAGGGTGATGAAGCTTGAGTGCCCCTATAAAGTCTTCTTACTTTTTTGGGGTGAGACAGGTTTGGATGCAGGAATCGCTTCTTCGCTGAGTCAGGCAACATACATTCGCTGTGTGCCTCAAGCTGAGTCGAGCTGTCAGATCAAAAGCAGAAGGGACTCTGTTCATGCGCACAGGGACTCCATATGGAGATGCGGAGCCCCAGAGGCGCCTGGTGCAGGTTGAGGAGGGTGCAACCAAACACCCTTGACTTTCTGGGGGCATCTCCTGCCAGGCTCAGACATCTGGTGGGCATCGGACATGTACTCCCTCCAAGAATGGTACTGAGACTGTCCCCTTTGGGCCCAGGGAGGGAATGAACGTCCAAGATGTACGTGTTTCATGTTTAACAACTGGCTCTTAGGGTGGGGGAAGCCCTGGTTTTGTAGCATTTGCCAGTTTCTGTGGTGTAAATACTCCCAGCACGGCTAATTCCAAGCTGCCAATGTGATGTCACATGGTTTGCATATTTCTTGAATATTAACAATGTAAAGCCAGCTCTAGCTCACCATTGGCACCTGCCCAGCACAGTGTTACTGAAACTGACATGAAGATACAGAGCCCTGACTGTGGGGTCAGACAAACACAGGGAGGCCTCCTACGCTGGCACTTGGGAGGTGTGTGCCTCAGGTCGGTTGCCTGACCTTCTAAGCTTCATTATACTCATCCAGAAAACTGGAATGAATAGTAGCCATCATTCTTTCAGTTGCAAGTGGCAGAACCCACCTGAAGTAGTTTAAAAGGGGGAGTTTGTCGGTTCATGTATACAATCGAAGGGTGGGAGCATCACTGGGACTTGCTCTGTCTCCCTCTGTTTGTCAGTGTTTTTCTTTCCTAAGGGTAAGGGCTTTCAGTCACCAGCAACTTCAAACTAATATTGTTGCAGCTGAGGGACCAAGGATGAAAGGCCCTCTTCCCCTGCTCTGCTGTGGGAAATCCCAGGGATGGCCACTTATCGAATCATGTTAGCTCACATGTATGTCCCTGGAGCAGTCTTTGGGGCCTGGTTGATGGAGGACCATGGCTGGCAGCCTCCACCCTACCTTGTGGTGTAAATGAGCATTGCCCCGAAGAAGTGGGTGCCATTCTGAGCAAACACTACCCCAGTGGCCACCTCAAGGGTCATGTGCTGGTCTTGAGGGGTTGTTGTGAGCCTGGAATAAGATAAGATAAGGAATGCAAAGGGCTGCCCTTCAGTAGGTATTTGAGTGTTAGTTCCCAACTCATTTCCTCCCCCTTCCCATCCTTCCGTATCCCTCCTGCTTTCTCCCACGGAAGTCCCAGGAAACTGCCACACAGACCATGGGCCTCTTGTAGGGGTCAAGTTCACCCACCCCACCTATTAGAAACAGACCTGCACACATCCCTGCAGGACTAACAAGACTGGACAGTGCAGAAGTGTGAGGTACGAGGAGCTGGCATTCGTGCATAACCACCATCTTTTTCAGTATCTTTTGCTTCAACCTTTTTGGCCACTGATTTATATCCTGGGTCCTGCTCTTCAAGGATTTTGCTCTCAGTCATTACAATCCATAGCCCCTCGGATGTGACTTACAGTCGAATCTCCTAGAGGCGAGAAGTTGTAGAACACTCTGCCTATCCCTACGGCATCTCTTGGCTGTTGCCAATCCATGGGCAGCACTCCAGCTTCCAGCTTCCAGCTTCCAGCTTCCAGTGTGTTTTGCAGTGTTCCCCTCCCCACTGGACACCCTCCCCTATCAGATGGCAGGCTGAGAGTCTTCGGGGGGCACCATGTAATCAATGACCGATGAGCATTGGTGATGAATACGCTGACCCCTGCACCCTTCAGAGCTCCCTCTGAAAGGTGTATCTTACACGGAGCCCCAGAGTTCCCATGAGGGGACGAGCTCCATCCCCCACCCTGGCAGCTGGCTAGGCCACTGACCTTTATTAGTTGCCTTCCTTTTCTTGTCTCTCTTCTCTGTGGGTGCTCTCTGCAGCTCCCAAATACACGATTTGCACTTGAGTCCTTGTTGAAGCGTCTCCACTTTAGGGGGAACCCACACAATTGTAGGGGATTTCTAAACAGCCAAAGCAACAACAACAAAAATGTTTCTTGGAGAGTAAAAGTCCGTATCCTATTTTCTGAATCAGAACTAGCATAGTCTGACACGTGCACGTGAGCGGTTAGGAACAATGGGACAGAATGCTTGACGTGGAAATTATCCAGCAAAATCGGGAGGTTTGGCTGCCACCCTGGTAACACTTGATGGGAGAACACTTTGGGTTGGGATGCTGCTCCAGGCCCTGTAGGCTGCAGGAAGTGCCCGGCTTCCTGTCATAAGGCCAAGGTCATGCAGAAGAGCGCAACCCTATGAAACTGCGGCCTGGGTCCCCACCTATTGTTGGTATTGGCTCTGACAGGGCACCGGAGCACATTCTAACTCTCCTCTCTGCATCTCAGCAGATTCTTGACTAAAGCCCATCTACGCCCGGGAGTGACTCCCCTGGAGGCCAAACTCCCTTTGCTGAGGAGAAATGGATGTTTCTTGGTACAGTGTGTGTGAGGGGGGAGTTGAAGATGGGAACTCCATTGCACATGTCTTTTTAAAAAACATTTTTATTGATTTCAGAGAGGAAGGGAGAGGGAGAGAGAGACAGAAACATCAACGATTAGAGAGAGTCGGCTGCCCCCTGCACACCCCACACTGGGGATCGAGCCCGAAACCTGGGCATGTGCCCTGGAAGGTCTGGTCTAAGGCAGCACTGAGTGGGGGCTGGGAGGGATGACCAACTCCAGTTCCTGGGGTTGGAAAAGACAGTCTGTGTTTGATGAGTGGATGTGAATCTAGGAGATGGTCAGACACACAGTAGGAGCTCCATAAACCTTGATTCATGTCTAGGTTCCTTTCCACCATGAGGATTCTAAGCACCAGTGCACAGAGAATATCTACAAGATGTTTGATGAGGCACAGCTACCGTTATCTTCAAAATGAAAGGCAGAAAGTCAAGGGTTTATTTGTAGCCGATTTATGGAACATTCGGAGGGTCTGGCTGGTGTTATCTGGATTGGTTATCCTTGTACCAGAAAACGGTACACAGTTTCTCACTCATCATCTCACGTGATGCTCATGGCCATGGCATCCAATCCCAGGTGGTGGGGCTGTGGGGGAGGTGACCTGTCCAGGAAGGATCCAGCACACAAGTGGCATTTTCAGCACCAGCCTCTGCAGCCTTTGCTGCTACCCTCACTGCATCCAGTGCCTTCCAGAGGGGACTGTCCTTCCAGGCAGGGAGGACTGAGACACCGGACACATTGGCAAGGCCCCCCTCCCATTTATGGGGGAGAGAGTGTGTGGTGTTGCCTGGTGCATGGGAATGGTCCCCGGGGGGTGTGAGGGGTGGGAAGGAGAGAGGGCAGGGGAAACACAGATTACTTGAGCCCAAGTCCAGAACCACCACGTGAGGCCCTGCAAGGCAGCGTGAGCCACTTCATCTTGAGATTTAGGGGAGCGCCTACCGCCCGCACCCTGGGACTTCTCCCCAACCCTCCCACACAGCAGGGAAGATGCGATGTGTTTGCCGCCGGTCTGCCGAGCATGGAGCTATAGATGGGCGTGTGGGAGTGTGTGTGTCGGGCAGAAGGGGGAGATGCCAGGGAGGGTCTTTTGCCACCCTAATGGGCAAGGGGCATCTGTTTGGGGATGAGAGGCAGAGCGGGAGGGCGCTTGAGCTAGATCAAGGTGATTGTTAGCTGCTTTATCTAGCCAACTCGTGTTGAGGAGACTGGAAATGATTTACAAGCTCGGTGTGTGCGTGCGTGTCTGTGTGTGTCTGTGTGTGTGCGTGCGTGTGCGTGTGTGCGTGTGTGTGTGTGTGTGCGTGTGTGTGTGTGCGTGTGTGTGTGTGCGTGTGTGTGTGTGTGTGTGTGTGTGAGAGAGAGAGAGAGAGAGAGAGAGAGAGAGAGAGAGAAGTAGGTCATGAGAAAGAGACTTGGGGAAAATAGGCAACATTTATCTTTAGCAACTTTTATACTAATCACATGTAATTTCATTTCACAAATGTATTTAATGAAAAATCTTATTGACTTACAAATTCGATTGTTGGGTTTTTGTTTGTTTGTTCGTTTTTGTTGGTTGGTTGATGTGTTTAAGAAATGTTAGGGAATAAAAACATTTACTGAGATAGTGAGGCCTTCCCCTGTGTTCTCCCCACCCAAAAAGAAGAAAAAAGTGCTTAGCAAAAATGTTCCTTTTCCCTCCCTTCCCACCATCCCACTACATCTCACACTGCAATCCCTTTCTCTCCTTTCCTTTTTCTCCTCTTTGCCAGTTTACTGTTTAATAATTTATTTATGTATTCAGCTAATCAGTCAGTCAGCTGGTCAGTCAACATACATATTATAGGCACATAGTATCTATGGGTGGGAGCTATTAAAGGACAGAACTTTGGTTTTTATCTAGTCTAAGGGAGAGTTTTCGAATAGTTACTTTCACTCCTGAAAGGAATGCATTCTCCATCAGGATCCCCTGAGCCGGCAGCAGCCAGCGGATGCTCCTGGATTCCTGCATCCTCCTGGGCTGGGCTGAGTCCCTGATTTTGTGGTTATAATTTCTAATGGAATCGAATAGACACCAAGGAAGGACCGTGCTCCCTAAATTGGATTTTGCCCCTCAACTCCCCAGTCGTCAATTCCTGCAACATGCCAGAGTGGCGCCGACCTGGGCCTTCTCGCCAGCATGCCATTGCTTGCCGCTTGTGCTGATGGGATGAGAAAAAGGCAATGTGAACCCCCTGACTCCCGTGGCCCTGCCTCCAGTCGTGGGCAGGCCGGCCTGGGCACCATGCTCCCCAGACACAGGAGGAATCTGGCCTCGCATCTCTGTGATCAACCAGGGGAATAATAAGTTCTGACTTTATTAACCCTGCCGCCGATGAAGAAATCTCCACGGAGCCCACCGTCCTCTAGACTCAGCCTGCTCACAGAGTCAGTATGGATCCTGTCGGAGCCGCCCTGGACTCCGGCGGAATGGGCATTGTGTGTCAGAAAGACTTCTTACCGCGGAGACCTGCCTATGGCGAGCAACGAAGTGATTTCTTCTTAAGCGTCAGGTATCGGAGGGGGAAAAGAAGGACATCCACACAGAGCCTGCTAATGAAGGCGTGCGAGCCCGGGGGCATTTGTTGGTATTAAAAAGACCTCAAGGCAGCCTGCTTCTGGGCTGAAAGCAGACCTTTGTCAAGGATTTCATGTTGGAAGGTTCAAAAGACCCCAGAGGGAGAATGAGAACAAGAGGCAGGAAGAGGCGGGCACAGAGGGACGAAGGGGGGGAGGAGGCAGGACAGCCGTGCCTGGCTGCGATGTCACAGACAGAGCCACAAACACGGCGCCAGCGGTTTGATCCCTGAAAAGGGCCTGTGGAGCGTTGATGCAATGAAAGGCAGAAACTTCTGGATTTTTTAAAAAAGATGTGCTTTTGTTCCTGCTGCTCTGCTCACCTGAAATGCCCTTTTCTGTCCATCCTTAGCCCATCTATTCTAGAAGGCTCAGCTCCCATCCCCCCTCCATGAAGCCTTCTTTGGTATCTCCAGTGAGATATAGAGTTGTTTTACTTTCTGCAGGTCGACAGTAATTCTTTTCCATTACATTTTTTAAAATTTTTAATTTTACTAAAATACACATGACGTCTATGTTACCATCTTAAACATTAAAAAAATTTTTTTTGGTGCCAAAACCTGGGATCAAACTAACCATCTTAATTAAACATTTTGTTTTGTCTTGTTCTGTTTTTTGTTAATCCTCACCCAAGGATAGTTTTCCATTTATTTTTAAAGAGAGTGGAAAGAAGGGAGAGAGACAGAGAAAAACATTAATGTGATAGAGACACATCGATTGGTTGCCTCCTGCACGCACCCTGACCAGGGCCGGGGATGGAGCCTGCAACCCGGGTACATGCCCTTGACCAGGAATCAAACTCGGGACCCTTCAGTCCGTGGGCTGAGGCTCTATCCACATCCGGCTAGGGCTAAACATATTTAGGTGAACAATTCAATAGTGTTGAACATATTCACATTGTCTCCAGAGCTGTTTCATCTTGCAAAACTGAAACTCTGTACCCATTAAACAATGTCTCCCCATTTTACTGGCAACCACCGTTCTACTTCCTGTCTTGATAAACTTGACTACTTAGGTACCTCTTATAAGGGGAATCATTCTGTATTTGTCTTTTTTGTAATTGGCTTATTTCATTTAGAATAATGTCCTCGAGGTTCATGAATTTCTGTGTCAGAATTTTCTTCCTATTTAAGGAATAGTAATTTGATTTGATTTTTTAACTAGAGGCCCGGTGCACGAAATTCATGCACGGGTACGGTCCCTAGGCCTGGCCATGCGATCAAGGCCATCTTCCCCAGCTGCCTGCAGCTGGCCCCACCCCCCGCTGCCACCCACCCCTGGTTCCCCGTTTGCCATCAGGTGATCGGTGCCTGACGGCCGGGGGAAGGGACCAAGAGGTGGTCAGTGCACCTCACAGTGACTGGACCAGTGGTCGTTCTGCTGTGAGGGTCAATTTGCATATTATATGGGATGGCATTTATAACATCCTGCCTTATTTTTAAGTGCGATGTGCACATTACGTTTCCCCCATAGAATTCTCGATCTTTGAAGGCAGAGTCTGAGTGTCTCTTCATTGAATCCCATTGCACCTATCAGCCCAGTGCTTGGCGGAGGGTTGTGCTCACTGAATACCAAAGGACAAATGGGAAGATGGAAGGACAAATGCTGCTATTTTGTCTTGAGTGGGTTTTTCTAGTCCTCTCTGTCCCTCCATACTCATGCTGCCAGAAGACTCAGCAGCAGCTTAAACCAGTCAATGGCATCGAGTTGAGGCCAGCAGAAAAGGACGGGCGTTTAACAGTTTTGGGTTCATCTTCTTACCCCACAGCCCTGAATCAGTCCTGTATCTCTTCCTGGCTTGAGCCTTCTGCTTCCGTTGGGAGTCATCTTCTCTGGGACAGGAAAGTGGACCCAATCTTAAAAGAACAGAAACCCAGGATGGAAAGAGTAAGGAGAGAGGGAGATGGTTCACATAAGAATGGAAGCTGATCTCTCGATTTGGCTTTCCCATCTTGTTAAGTTTCTGGTGTGTCATCACTTTTAATCTTCGATAAAGGTGGGGTGGTAATGGGGAACAGGGGACTGTGCTTAGTTAATATTACCTATTTTATTATTCCTTTTAATTGGAGTAAGCATCTCCCCAAGTTGGTGCTATAGAAGATTTGCTTATTTTGCAGCGCAGGAACAATAAGGGAAGCCTTGCTAAAATTTGATTTAGAAACTTGGAGAACTAAATAATTTCAAGCTTGGTCTGTAATCGCTGTTTTTGGAGTAGAGCCCAGCCTTTCCCTTTGTTCTTCCATGGTCATTTGTAAGAGAGGATCATGGAATGGACATAGGCATTGAGTCAAGCAGTGCTGTGGTTTTGCTAGTGATGTGACCTGGGACAGGCTGTTCACCTCACTGAACCTCAGATTCCTCATCTGTAAAATGGGGGAAATACTCCCCCACCTCACCAAGCTTTCCTGAGGATTCAGTAAGATCATGAATATTAAGTGCTCAGTCTGACACACTGTAATTGAATTCTCTTCTCCTCCTGAGGTGGCCTGATGTCCCTCTACTCAAGGCCCGTTGGTTCCATTTGGGTCCAGGACCCCCCATCAGCCACATCCACTGCACTGGCTCTGTGTCTTCCTCAGCAGCCAGCAATCCCCATGGAAAGTCTATGGCACTTCATCTTTTGGGGGTCCCTGGACTGATTGAAGAATAGCACTTTGGTGTGGAATAGGGCTCTTTTGGGTCCGACAGGATCTTGTTGGAAGATGGAATTTGCAAACCCACAAGAGAATTCATAGAAGAACAAACCACCGTAGTTAGATTTTTCCCCCCAAATGCTTTACTTCCAGCTGGGCAGAGGGCTCTCTGCCTGTGCATGCTGTTGAAGCTACTGGGGCCTTTCCTACAGAGGAGCCTTTATTTTCTGACTCCTATCACCTTTATTGGAGAAGCCTAATCCTAGGGGTCAGCACACGGGTAAGTGCTCAGCCAGCCCAGGACAAGCAGAAATATGAGAACGGTTCCTACAGTTCTGCCCCGCCTTGCACGGCTTCCCCCGAAGTGTAATTGCCTTGTGCAGGGTATTGCCACTGCTCATCAGTCACATGCGACAGGCTCTCCGTGGGCCTTTGCAGGGAGGCAGGGGGTGCAGATGTGCGGGCTGCCTTCGTGGTCAGTCCTGAGGGACCATGGTATCCCTTCCGATCACAGTACCTGCTGGCAAGTCAGTGAGACCTTTGACACATTGCCTGAGTCTCAAGAGTCTGAGGAATGATTATCTTTAGCTAATATTAAAAACAAGCAAACAAACTAATCAAACAGAACCTGGAGAGTTTATGACTGATAAGACATTCTTCCCTGTTTACCTAATATTGCATTCTGTTGTCGTTGTTGTTGTTGTGTGTGTGTGTGTGTGTGTAAACTCATAAACGCAGAGGAAGCAACTGCTAGAAAGTTAGCTCCAATCCACTGAACTTTATACCTCAATTCCTAGTTGACCCTAAGATTCAGAAAGAACTGACAGAAGGTGAATCAGGGTCCAAAGACAACCTCTCCCTGTGGCAGGAGAACCTGCTCTCGGGGTGATCTTGGGCGGTTCACCTCCTCTCTGTGAACCTGTCCCCTGGCAGGTTAGGCCAGGAGGCTGGGCGGGTCACCCCTAAGAACGCTCTAGTTCTGACTGTGGTGTGATGGGGCTTGTGATTAGTTCTAGAGCTGGACCATGAGCAGGGCACCCTGCCCTGCTTTGTGGCATTTCCCTCTGCTCCCATGGGCTCCCCGGTCCCACTGCCTCTTCTTGCTGCAGTGCTGGTTCCTCTGAAGCAGGGTTTCACACCGGAGCGCCCTGCGGGGCCAAGGCCAAGGCCAAGGCCGGTGTAGCACCCGTTCAGTAAAGGAACAAACTCGTTGGGCTTCCCGGATCCGTATTCACAAGCCAGGAGTTTCCTTTCAGGAGCGCCATGGACTGGTCTCTGAACATCCACAACAGCCCAGGCCACACCCGCTGGAAGTTGAGGGAAGGCGGGCAGGGGAGGGACAGGGTCTCACCGAGCCATTTCCTTCCTTCCAGGGCCTGGGCGCAGGGCTGGAGACCACCCTGTGAGCAGGCTCCATCTCATAGAGGTGGAAAATCAGCAAATGCAAGAATCGAGACTCCATCTTAAGTTCATCACAGAGGAGACATTAATAAATCCCACAAGCATTTATTAGAGTGAAAGGGACCTCAGTAGATCATCCGAGTTGGCTTCGAGGCCGTTGATCAAGCAGAGAAGAAAAATAATGTGCTTAGTCACACAGCTAGGGAATGCGCTTGCTTCGCACTCTGCATCGAGGCACTTTTCTCTGTGGGACTGACTCAGAGCCCTTTGAAAAGAGGTTCAAGGAAGTGTACGTTGGAGACAGTCATGTACTCTGCCTTCCCTCTGCTTTCCAAAGGGTGCTCTTTGACCCAGATACCAGCATTGAAGGGCCAGGTGGCAATACCCTTCCTTGTACCTTATCAAAGTCTCTTCAGCCCGGTTTATCAGAGCTGACTCACGCCCTGGAGCCCTCTGCATGGACCTGGGCTGGGATTGCAGGGCCGAGAGGAGCTGCCTTCTCTTACCCCATTGAGCAAGGCCTTCTTAACCCGCCATCGTCTCCATCTCCCGCAGCGGGAGGCTCAGCCACATTTGGGGAGCTTGACCCAGAAACTGCTGCTGGCCTTTCCCACATGCTCCTCCCCTGTCAGGGGCCTTGAGGGGCGCCTGGGAGGCAGGGCTGGTGAGTGCTGAGTGCAGGAGAGAAGGCAAGTGCTCCGCAGTGTGAGCCAGATGGCGGATGCCCCTGGCGACAGGCAGGTGCTCCAGAAAGGCTTCCTTTCCGGCCAGAAGGACTAGCGACTCCCACCTTCGGAAAATACATCTTTGAGAGGAAGAGAAATGATCATCGGGCTCATGTAGCCCAGAGCCTTTAATTTTCATAGTATTTTTTCCATCATCACGGCCTTTGGGCAGATGGAGGAACAGCAGGCCAGGAGAAAGCCATGTTGCGTTCTGCCCCCCAGCTAGGCAGGGGCAGGGCAGGGTGCAGGCACAGTGCCTGAACATAGCTAATGGATGTTCCTCCCTCCCTCCTTCCCTCCCTCCCCCCGCCCTCCCAGTTGAGCAGACACTGCAGGGTTCGGGGAATCCATGGGAGCAGAGACAAGGCCTGGCCCTGCCCTCCTGACCCTCCCAGCTCGGGCGCCAGGAGAGCCATCCTACCAAGTGGGGAACGCTGCCAGGGGAGGTTCACGGGCCTTAGGGGGCCAGTGCCTGGTCTGAAAGGCCAGACAGGTATTTCCGAGGAAGTGACGTTTAGGCTGCTATGTGAAGGGGCAGAAGTCAGGAGGGAGTGGGAGCACCGGGCAGGGGAAGGGCACCAGCAATGACACGATGAGGAAACTGCAGGGACACAGGGTGGAGGAGAGCCCGTGCGGCCAGGGAAGCACATGAATGGGGCCGAGGCGGGGTCAGGACTGGAGGGAAGGAGGCCGGTGCAGAGCATCTGAGCTGCACCCACCCCTTCAGGGGCTTGTCTCTGTGCTGGGGGTGATGAGAAGCCTCTGAAGGGAGTGGAGGAGCGAGGGCCATTCAGGGAGCCATCAAGCAGGGTTGAGGGGCCACCCCCAGGCTCAGCCACTCGCAGGGAAGTGGTGGAGGGACAGAGGAAATGGTGGAGCAGGAGGCGGGGCAGGGACAGGGGTGGGCGCGGGCCTTCAGCATCACCTCCTCCACCCTGTCTGAGTGAAGCCCAGGTCCATCCGATCTGCCTTCTCTGGATGCTCCCCCACCCCCACCCCCGCCCTCTGAACACTCCAGCAGGAGGCTTCCGTGCGCCGCCTCTGCCCTGGTTACACCCCAGGTGCTGTGAGTCACCCACCTGCGTGGTGAGTCCAGGCAAGAGGTGAGAACGTGAGTGTTGAGGAGGCGGGACAGGCAGGTGGGCTCAGGGCAGGCACCCAGCTCTGGGGGGGGGAGCAGTGCCGCCCCCACAGCCCCTCCCCTAAGGAGCCTCTTCAGAGAAATCTATTGGTCCCATCCCCTGCAGGAGGCCTCTTCCCGTTTCGCTCTCCCTACTTCTTCTCCCCCACTCTCCCTCTCCCTCAGCTGGCTGTCAGCAGACTGCCACCATCACCATGGTGACGCTTGCTCCTGCCTGCAGCTCCACCATCAGCAGGAGTGAGAGCAGGGGGAGGGCGGCTGGGCTCATTAGTCTTCCTATTGAACCAGGTTCTTTTAAAACCAGCTCATGGCTGCACACTGCGGATGCAAGGCCGAGCCACTTACCTGGAGGGCTCACCTCAAACAAACACAAGATGAGAACAATTAGACAGAACACGCACACCAAGGGAGCTTGTTCGTACCATGAACAGATGCAGGGTGGCCTCCCTTTTAAGCACTGGTGTGTAACAGTGTGTTGGACATGACTGATTACCCAAGACTGGAGGCCCACCCACTGGGTAACTTGAGGTAGACTTGTAAGGCTTTGGTTGTTAGAGGCAATTTGGGGCCAAAACTGACCAGGATTGAAATCCTAACCCTGCCACTTATCAAACGGATGAACCCGGACAAGCGATTGAACCTTGCTGGGTCTCGGTTTCCTCATCTGTAAAATGGGGATAATAATACCTACCTTGTAGGTTGTGGTGAAGATTGAAGATAACTTATGCAAAATTTGGCCCATAGTAGGTGCTAACAATGGTTACTGTTGGTTTTGCTCTTGTTATCATTGCAGAGTTCCGAGCCTTTGAGATGTTCCACGCTTGTTTGTTGATTTGAGCACAAAAGGCAGCTTTCCTAGCACTGACTTAAAGGCTGCTAGGCCCTCAAGTTTCAAGATGGCAGGTAGAGCAACCCCCACCCCCACCCCCCCAAAAAAAAGTTTCTTAAAGCTGGGAGCCTGAGACACAGTATATTTATAATAGCTAAGATCTGGAAACAGTCCAAGTACCCATCAGTAAAAAAGCTATGGCACATTTACAGCATGGCATACTGTGCAGCTGTAAAAAAGAAGGACCTCTTACCCTTCAAGACAGCATCGAGGGACCTGGAGAGTATTATGCTGAGTGGAATAAACCAGCCAGAGAAAGACAAGTATCACATGATCTCACTCATATGTGGAATCTAATGAACAAAATAAACTGATGAACAAAATAGATCCAGAGACATAGAAGCATGGAACAGACTGTTGAATCTCAGAAGGGAGGGTGGGGGTGGGTGGTGGGTTGAGGGTGGGGAGGGATTAACCAAAGAACATCTATCTATCTATCTATGTATATAAAAGCCTAAGTGACCATCTGACCATCTGACCAGTAGCTATGACGTGCCCTGACCATGAGGGGGCAGACGCTCAACACAGGAGCGGAAACCACAGGCATGGAAACGTGGAACAGACTGATGAATCTCAGAGGGAAGGGAGAAGGGGGAGGACGGAAAAAGATTAACCAAAGATTTTATATGCATACTAGAGGCCCAGTGCACAGACTCATGCACTGGTGGGGTCCCTCATCCTGGCCTGTGCCCTCCCGCAATCCAGGACCCCTCGGGGGATGTCGGAGAGCCGGTTTTGACCTGATTCCCACATGAATCCGTGCACTGGGCCTCTAGTGTGTGTGTGTGTGTGTGTGTGTGTGTGTGTGTGTGGCCTGGGCCAAGGTGGAGGGGGTCAATGGGGGGAAAAGGGACATCTGTAACACTTTCAACAATAAAGATAAAATTTTTAAAAAAGGAACTAGCAGAGAGGAGGGAGGTCTGTGTGCCTGGGGGCAGGCATAACCAGAGAGAAGCAAGCTGCTATGGCCCATAGAACCTTGGTAAGCATCAAGAATTGGGGCACCAAGTCCTGTGGAAGGGGCGAAATGCGGGGCCTGAAAACAGAAGGATTCTGTACAAGTATTGATAAGAGGCAGACAGACTTACAGGACCCAGCCCCTACTCCCTCTGCAGGAGACAGGACGTTTAATTTCCAGGAAAACTGAACGGGAGAGACTTTGTGCTAGGGACATTTGGTTCAGAGGGAGGCTGGGGCGGGTGCAAGTTTGCATGCTAAGTGACTCCTTCCCCCACCTCGCTTCAGAACAGGGACAGGAGATGGACAGATTCTTTCCTGCAGCGACTGGCCCACTTTGGGAAGAAGACATACATGTATTGATGTCTGGAGGCTGCTGGTGAAAAAGCCCATGGTCGACCTGGTCACCCTGGAATAAGTCCCATCCATGAACACAGAACTTCCAATCAGCTCCCGAGGGCCTCATCCTTAAATGTTACCAGTCAAGGGTCGCCAGAGAGAAGGCATCCAGCATGGCAGAGAATAAAATAATCACACCGAAAAGCAAAAGGACCAATGAAGGAAGCAGAAGGAATGAAGGAGCAGCAGAAACCGAAAAGAATTCTTTTATATATATATTTAGAGGCCAAAGAGAAGGTGCTGTATCCATAGGACATGATGGAAAAGGAACAAGTATAGCAAGGCAGAGTTCCTGGAAATAAAAAAATATTAAGTGAAAACTTCAAAAATTCGGTAGGGAATTTTATAGTTAAGGAAACTTCCCTGAAAGTAAACAAAGAGAAAGACAACAGGATGGAAAAAAGAATACGAAAATGAGAGGAGTAATCCAGGAGGTTCAACACCCAATGAGTCGTGTTAGAAGGAGAGGACAGAGAAAAATAATGGCAAGGAAAGTATCGAAGAAATAACACAAGAAGTTGTCCTGGAACTGAAGGACACTGGTCTTTTGTTTTTGTTTTGTTTGTTTGTTTGTTAATTCTCACCCGAGGATATTTTTCCATTGATTTTTAGAGAGAGTGGAAGAGAGAGGGAAAGACAGAGAGAAACACATCGATTGGTTACCTCCTGCACGAGCCCTGACCAGGGTCTGGGCCGGGGAGAAGCCTGCAACCCAGGTACGGGCCCTTGAGGATGTAAAGAAACCGTGAGACTGGTTGCCCCTGGGGAGCGAGACCTGGTGGCCAGAGCATAGGTGTGGGAGGCAGACCGTCACCGTATAGTCTTGCACCATTTGAATTTTCTCTTTCTCTCTTTAAATTTTAATTCACTGGCGTGCAGTGCATTCACAATGTTACACAATCAACACCTCTATCTAGTTTCAAAACATTTCCCCAAAAAGAAACCCTTTACCTATTAAAAAGTTGCCCCTAGTTCCTCCTCCCCTCACCCCACCCTCAAGCCCCTGGCAGCCACCAGTCTGCTTCCCTTCTCTATGGATTTACCGATCCTGAATATTTCATATAAATGGAATCACACAATATGCGACGTTGGTGTCTGGCTTCTTTCACTTAGCGTAATGTTTTCAAGGTTCATCCATGGTGTAGCATGTATCAGTACTTCCTTTCTACGGATGAAGAATATTCTGTGTGATATATATACCACCTTGTGTTCAGCCATTCATTCTCTGATGAACATTTGGGTTGTTCCCACCTCCTGGCTGTTGTGATTAGTGCCGCTATGAACATGCATGGACATGTATTTGTTTGAGTACCAGTTTCAATTACTTGGGGTACAGACCTAGGAGTCGAATTGCTGGGTCCTATAGTCATTTCATGTTTAAATGTTAGGAAATGCTGAGTCATTTTCCACAGCGGCTACTCCATTTTACATTTCCATCAACAGGGCACAAAGATTCCATTTTCTCCATACCCTTGCCAACACTTATTTTCTATTTTTTTTTTTTTAACTAATACCCATCCAAATGGATGGGAGGCGGTATCTCATTGTGATTTTTTGATTTCTTAATGTTTAATGGCATTAAGCATGTTCTTAAGTGCGTATGTTCATTTATATCTCTTCTTTGAAGCAATGTTGATTCAAGCTCTTTGCCCATTTTTTTTATTGGACTGCTTGTGTTTTTGTTGTTAGAGGTCTTCATATGATCTGAATACTAGATCCAAAGCACCATTTGAATTTTAATTCATGTAAATATACTACCTCCTCAAAGGAGAAATACAATCAAAGCCACTGTGTGGATGACAGGTGAGGGGTGGGGTGGAAGCAGGAGGACCCTGGTGGGCAGGGGAGATGGGGAGAGGTGGGCAAATGTGAATGAGAAAGACAGATGGGATATAGGTGTGGAGAGAAAAAACAAGGAATGAGGGCCATCTAGCCAGGTTTCTTTCTTGAATTTCTGGGTGGAGTGCTATCTCCCTAGAGGAGGGACAGGCTGGGGATGGGGTGTAGGAGGGAGGACACTGAGGGTTTGGTTTTGGACACAGAAAGTCTGAAGTGCCTGTGAGTCAGCCAAGTTGAGGGGCTGCAGAGGAGCAATATCTATGGGCCAGGAGTTTAAACTTTCTGCACGATCCTACCCCCCTCAAAATACTGCAATATCTGTTAAGGACAATGGCCATTTTCAAGTGAGAGAGGAGGCAGGAGCATGCCCGGGAGGGGAGGGGTTCATGGCGAGGCGTGGTGGGCCGTGCTGGACTGGGATGCCACGCAGGGTTCAGGCCGGGGGATGGCATGACATGATCTGCATCGTGAAAAGATCGCTTTGTGCCAACATGAGAGTCAGACCAGAGGGAGGTGAAACAGGGCCAGCTAGAAAGTGACTGTGAAATACAGGAGCTGAGCAAACCAAGCGAGATGGGAATGGAGACGAGGCTACAGCTCGAGGTGGCTGGGGTGTGGGGGTGGGGAGGGGTGGATGAGCCAAGAATAACTCCCAGTCTTCTGGCTTGAGTGACTGCATGGGTGGTGGGGCCATTTCCCGAAAGCAAACGTAGGAGGAGGAGGGGGAGGCAAATCCTTAATTAACTGAAGCTCGACACTCTTCCCAGAGACAGGACCAGAGTGGTGAGAGAACATGCTCGCAGCCTGTCTGTCCCCACCCTGTACCGCAGCCCGGGGCTGGGCACCTCAGAAGGTCCTCATTCTATCCCCACCAACGCGGACTCTTCCCCGACATCAGATCCATCACCAAGGCCTGAAAGTCCTTCCATCAGACTCTCTCGTGCCTGTCCTCGCCTTTCTGTTCTTCCTGGGGCCTACAATGGCTGCAGGGGGCCAGGCCTGTCGCGGGCTTACAAGAGGCATCTTGTTGCAGCAGAGGCTGCTGTGCAGCAAAGGCTACTGCCCACTGCTCCTGGTAACTATTCGTAGGAGCTTTCCTCCGAACAGCACGAAGACAAGGCCGCTGTCTCCTCTCCCAGACTGCCGGGAGCCGGTCCATCCTTGCTGTTTCAAAGGACCTGGCATATATGGCATACTGTTCTTAATATGTTTGCTCACCTTCTTGGCACTATGTGTTTTAACCAAGGTCTCTGAGAAAGGTTGTTTCCCCAGGTAGGGATTTTCCCCTGAAGTTAGGGAGGGAATAAAACCCCTCAACTAAGTGCCAGGCGGATAATTAATCACTTTAACTACGAACAATCATGCTTAAGCTACATAATCTTTACTCCCTGGAATGGAGATAAGAAACGCCCTAACCTTTGTAATAGAGATTGATAGGATTGAATCAACTGGTATAAATACAGATGTAATAAGACAGCAAGACACAGAACTTAGAATACAGAACCAGGAGAGACGGAACCTAGGCACAGAACCTACACAGAACGTTCTCTAGAGACAGAAGAACTTCACTGGAGAGAACATGACAAAAGATACTGGACAGAAACTGGCCTCAGAACCTAGAGACAGAACCTAGTGAGAGAACATGGCAAAAGATCCTGGACTGAACCTGACTACAGAAATTGGCAAGAGAACCTGACTAGAACCTGGTAACTGAACCTGGCTGGAGAACCTGGCTGGAGAACCTGGCTGGAGAACCTAGCGAGAGAACATGGCTACAGAACCTGGCTGGAGATCCTAGACAGAACTTGGCTAGAGAACCTCGCTATGATGATCATCTGAACGCCCTCTCCGTGTCATTCCTTCTTCGCCGACTCCGTCCACACCTTTGGGGACCCCTGGACCTGCTGGGGCAGGACCCCAGCATATGGCGCCCGAACAGGGACCCCTAGGTAAGCGCCCCGCACTCGGGACGGATAGGACTCCACCGTAGGAAGAGGGTGGATAGTCTTTGCCCCACAATCGGGACGGATCAGACTCCACCATAGGAAGAGGGTGGATAGTCTTCGCCGACTCCGTCCACACCTTTGGGAACCCCTGGAACAGGATTCCCCTAGGTAAGCCCCCCCCATTGAGAACCCCCACATTCGGGACGGATAGGACTCCACCAGGGTATTGCAGACCCCCCTATAGAGGATAAGTAGGGTAAGAAGGTGGATAGTACAGAACTTAGATTGAGAAGATGTACCATACTGAGTCCAAAGAAAGAAGACTTTGTATTGATTCTTAGATTGAGAAGATGTGCCATACTGAGTCCAAAGAAAGAAGACTCTGTATTGATCTTTAGATTAAGAAGATGTGCCATACTTAGTCCAAAGAAAGAAGACTCTGTATTGATCTTTACATTAAGAAGACGTGCCATACTGAGCCTAAAGAAAAAAGACTCTGTATTGATCTTTTAACACATATGCTTGCTAGCAGAGGAATTAAGGTTACTCCCAGTCAGACAGAACGTTTTATACAAGAAGTATGTCCATGCTTTTCTGAGGAAGGAAAGGTAAATGTAATGGCATGGGAGAAGGTAGGCCCAAGGAGCCTTATTCTTAACCCCACTGCAGCCTTTCCACCCCAGGAAAGTGCAGGATTGGCAAGCTCTCCCTGGGGTGATAGATCAGGACTCAGGCAATAGCGGAAAGCGCCAATCCTACTCTTAAAATGGATACAAGAGAGCATTTCAGGTTTTTCTTTTTAATGCCTGCTTTTAAAAAATAAAAAAGGGGGAATTTGCCGGGAGCCGGTCCATGCTTGCTGTTTCAAGGGACCTGGCATATATGGCATACTGTTCTTAATATGTTTGCTCACCTTCTTGGCACTATGTGTTTTAACCAAGGTCTCTGAGAAAGGTTGTTTCCCCAGGTAGGGATTTTCCCCTGAAGTTAGGGAGGGAATAAAACTCCTTAACTAAGTGCCAGGTGGGTAGTTAATCACTTTAACTACAAACAATCATGCTTAAGCTACATAATCTTTACTCCCTGGAATGGAGATAAGAAACGCCCTAACCTTTGTAATAGAGATTGATAGGATTGAATCAACTGGTATAAATACAGATGCAACAAGACAGCAAGACAGAACTTAGAACACAGAACTTAGAAGAGAGAATGAAGAGAGACAGAACCTACACAGAACCTACAGACAGAAGAACTTCGCTGGAGAGAACATGGCAAAAGATCCTGGACTGAACCTGACTACAGAAATGGGCAAGAGAACCTGACTAGAACCTGGTGACTGAACCTGGCTGGAGAACCTGGACAGAACCTGGCTGGAGAACCTAGCGAGGGAACATGGCTACAGAACCTGTCTGGAGAACCTAGCGAGTGAACATGGCTACAGAACCTGGCTGGAGAACCTGGAGAACCTAGCAAGAGAACATGGACACAGAACCTGGCTGGAGATCCGAAGCAGAACTTCGCTGGAGATCCAGACCAGAACTTGGCTAGAGATCCTGGCTAGAGATCCTGGCTAGGCTGCTGATCAACTGAACGCTGTCTCCGTGTCCTTCCTTCTTCGCCGACTCCGTCTACGCCTTTGGGGACCCCTGGACCTGCTGGGGTTGGACCCCGGCACCAGACAGTGCTGGCTGAGCCCCAGGTCAGAATTCAGCAGAAATTCCTCGGAACCTTTGGTACCGGAGAAGTCCTTTGGTAGGCGGCTGGCCACGGTCACACAGCTGCCCACCCCAGCGGGAGCCTGACTGCCGCACACAGAGGCCTTGGCTCTGGGGAGAGGGGAGGTGCCACCCTCTGGGGGTCATCACCAAGCCACACTGGATCTTACTACCCGCTTTGCAGTTAGGTATTGTGTGAGGGCTGCACCACGGTGGCCAGCGGTGATCAGTGGTAGAGGGTCGGCCTGTGCCCCAAAGGGTCATGGGTTAGATTCCCAGTCAAGGGTACGAACCTGGGTTGCAGGTTCGATCCCCGGCCCCAATTGATGTCTGTCTGTCTGGATCTCTGTCTCTCTCCACCTCCCTTGCTTCCTTCCACTCTCTCTAAAAATCAATGGAAATATATCCTTGGGTGAGGATTAACAACAGAGTCCAGGTAGGAGAAGCGAGGTGTGAGAGTACACACCCACATGCTGTGTGGTCAGGTGAATTGTTCAGGAAGAGGAAGGAGAACTGGTTTGGGAGTTAGGAGTCAGTGGGACCATTTCAAGTCCTGGCCGGGCCTTTTATAAGTTGTATAAACTATAGGAGGCTCATTCCACTTTTCTGGGTGCCAAGTTCATGGACTGTCAAATACTGAGTTTTACTAGATGATTCAGAGTCTTTCTTGTAAACAAACAACTTCCATAGTCTCCATGATCCAAGGCTGTGCTAAGACCATTGCATATTGCCTGCTGGATAGTTTTTGTGTTTCTTGCATTAAGCTGAATATTTCTACTGTCCTGGATGGAGGCAACCTGGGGGTTGGGGGAATCCTTTTCCTTCCAGGTCACCCTGTGTGGGTTCACTTACCTCCCTGATTATAGAAGTAAAGTGAGAGATGCAAGTGGGTGTTGTGTGTGTGTGTGAGAGTGTGTGTGAGTGCGGGTGTTGTGTGAGTGTGTCTGTATGGTGTGTGAGTGTGTGTGTCTCAGTGTGTGTGTATGGTGTGTGAGTGTGTGTGAGTGTGTGTATGGTGTGAGTGTGTGTGAGTGTGTGTGTATGGTGTGTGTGAGTGGGGGGGGGGGGCAGTGGAGCAGAGGACAGCAGGAGGCTCCCTGCCAAGGTCTCTGCAGGGCAGAAAATGTGCAGAAAAAAGGAGGTCACGTGGCACTGGGGCGGGAAGACGGCCTGTGCTTTCCTCGCTCAGGGCTGCTCTCCTCTGTCCTGGCCACATCTGGAAGCTGGGCTGGACGGTGAGGGGAGAATAGAGTAGGTTTGCCTCCTCATCTGTCTGACTCATGGTTGTAATTTGTCAGCTGACAGTTTTTTTATTTTTCAGGCAAATGAAGCTTTTGTTGGATTTTTTTTTAGTAAAAAGCATGATATACTCACAAAATCAAAACCTTTGAGGGTGGGGGCGGGATCTATGAGCACAAAACTAAATGGACTCTCTTATCAGATTGCTTGAGTGCATTTTGTGTGTGTGTGTGTGTGTGTGTGAGAGAGAGAGAGAGAGAGAGAGAGAGAGAGAGAGGAGCTGATTTTTCTTCACCACCTCCCACCCTCTGAGATGGGTGGCTGCTCAGCCCTCGGGGACAGTGCAGGGACACTGAGGCAGGGAGAGGCTGGGAGGCATGGGCTCGGGTCTTCCACGCTCTTCCAGGGCCCAGTCTTCATCTTCATCTCCCACCTCCCAGAGTGTCCGGTGCTGTGTGGGGTACTTCCTGGGCCCTCCGAAGGCACTGGCACAGGAATAACAAGAAAAGGCTGGGTGCATGACGAGTGTGCATATTTGGGGCCACAGCAAGCGTTTGGGCTAGCTGTGTGGCTCTGACCCCTGGGCTGTATCCATCAGGGTCACCTACAAGACTTGTTGAGCAAAGCCCCCCCCCCCCCCAGTTGCACCTCACGCCCTCAGGCCACAGGTAGAAACAGCCATCCACTGGGCCTGCGGTCACTCCCCCCATTTCCTCAAGATTAAGCACCCATCTTTCTGTCACTCTCTCAGCCTCCTTGACCACGATTGTTGGTGACTGTAGTCTGCAATCTGCAAGCAGAATATCCACAAGTGGAAGTGGGTATCCCTTTCCTCCCTGGGTGCTGGGGGTCGGGTTCTTACGATACTTGAAAAAAATAATTTTCTAAGACTCATGTGGGAGGATGAGTGATTTTTATTTGTGTGGAATTACATTCCTGGATTTCAAAAGTCCCATGTCCCTTAAACCAGCCCTGGAAGATGTGCAGCTGGGGATTCAGCAGAGCCAACAGCAAAGCCAATGTCCAGAGTTGCCGTTCCTGGTGGGTGGAACTGGATCTGGTATGACATTAGACCAGTTACAGCCGTGAGCCATGTGGGTGAATGCAGAGGAGTGCAGCCCCTGCATCAAGAGAGCCAGGACCCAGCCCATAAGTGGCAGGGGGCGGGGGGGGGGATTCCTTTATTTAGGAGTTTATGTACCTCAAATCTTCCTGTGCTTGCAGTGGCCACGCCTACTCTGGCCAATGACTGACAGACAAGTACCTTCCCTACATCACTCACACTTACTGGGCATGTGTCTATTTGGCCTTCCCTTTTATTAATAACCAGGTTCATTACAATGGTGTCAGGACCACATTTCAAGCATCCCTCACCACCCTCATCTCTCTATGTTCTCCTTCACCTTCAGTTCCATAGTCAGTCATGGTAATAACTTCCCCTACCCTTCTCTCGCTTGTGGTACTCATGAAACTGCAACCCTGGCAGAATTCAATCGTTTCAACTCTCTACCTGTCCTACTCCCCACCTCGCACGCCCATCCCCACCGTTGAATGTTCCCTAGTCCGTCCAGGCTCTCACTCTCCTACATGACTGTCTTTTCACTTTCTGTCCTCCAGTTTCCAACATCTCCATCCTCACGCTCAGTTGCTGACATTGCTTCTGATTTCACTTGGGAAATTAGAGGAGAATTTTAAGAGACTCCTGTTACCATATGTGCATTAGTTTGCTAGGGCTGCCGTAGCAAAGTACAACAGATTGAGTGGTTTATCAACAGAAATCTACTTTCTCAGAGCTCTGGAGGCTGAAAGTGCCAGATCAAGGTGTTGGCTGGTTTGGTTTCTCCTGAGGCCTCGCTCCTTGGCTTGCAGGCGGCCACCTCCTCCCTGTGTCCTCACGTGGCCTTTTCTCTGAGTACGCCTATTCCTGGTGTCTCTGCCTCTTCTTATAAGGACATTGGTTAAATTGGATTAGGGCCCACTCACAAGGCGGGGAGCCCACACCCTCCCCAGCACACAGGCTTGGCAGCTTTGGCTCCTCCCAGATGACTGAGCCCCCTGTAAAGGTTTGAGGGGCAGAGTAAATCCCCTCTCACCCCAGTAATAGTGCTTTCATTTTCTTTTAAAAAGATCTTATTTTTCCATCATTTTCCTAACTGCCAGCAAGACACAAAGGCACAGTGGGGTTCCGTGGAGGTCACACGGTTTGTGGTGAGATGTCTCCTTGTGTTTGATGGAGAAAGGACTGCAGCCACCCGTCTCCCCTCGGGCTCTTCCTGAGGCAGGCCTGGGAGGCGCAGGTATATTCCCTCCCTCCCCATTGTCTCAGCCTTCCTGGCTTCCAGACCCCATGGCTTCAGTTCCACAGCCCCGTCTAGGAAGGCCGTGCTCCGACCTTAGACCCAAAAGGAGAAGAGCTTTAGGGCAACCACAGAAGCTGATCAATAACCATGTTAGGTGCCTGAGTCCAGCTGAGCCCAGTCACAGAGCTCTTACATTGGGGAGGGCAATGAGCTTGGAGAAGAAACCAGTTTCCTTGGTCTCTTTTGTATTTTTCTCAATTTCTCCTGGTTTTCTCCTCCATGGTGGTGTATGGGGAGGGGGAGATTTTATTTTGTAAAGATTTTTTTTTTATATATATATATATTTTATTGATTTTTTACAGAGAGGAAGGGAGAGGGGATAGAGAGTTAGAAACATCGATGAGAGAGAAACATCGATCAGCCGCCTCCTGCACACCCCCTACTGGGGATGTGCCTGCAACCAAGGTACATGCCCTTGACCGGAATCGAACCTGGGACCCTTCAGTCTGCAGGCCGATGCTCTATCCACTGAGCCAAACCGGTTGGGGCTATTTTGTAAAGATTTTATTTCCCATAATTTTAAGGAGGAAAGGAGTCTCCCGTGTTGGTTTATTTGAGTCTCAAACCGATAAACTTGCCCTGCTTTTGACGCGAATCACCTTGAGGCCCTGGCCCAGACCTGTGGTCCATGGACGTGTGTAGAAGCAGCAGCGATGGCTGGCACCGAGGAACGCCGCGGGACACACACTGTAACAGAGCCTTTTCTCTCTGGCCCGAGGCTGCTTCCCTTCCTGCAGGCAGACCTCAAAGAAGTCCTGCTTCTGCTTCTCGGAAGGGAAAGGGAGTCCAGATTTTCCTTACTAACTTATTCCTCGTTGTGATGAAGGCCTTTCTCTTCACCCAAGGAAATCTTGCTAGCTGCGACTTCAGCATCAACATCAATTTTCTTTATACCGTTTTCTGCCTCCCAGGTTGGCCTTTCCTAGACGGATTTTGATTATTTTCTCTACCGTTATCATCAGAGAGAGAGGGAAAGGGGCATCCGGAGCCAGGCAGACCAGGGAGGGTGGGAGTGGCCAGGTGAGGCTGCAGGGAGGAGGTGGAACTTGGCTTGAGTGCTCAGAGGGCACGTTCTGCTTAAAAAGATCTTTCTGGACTCCCCTGACGTGGCACCTCTCTCTCCAAAGTTCATGTCTGCCCCAGGGCTCGTGCTGGGTTTTGGATGTGCTTCTGGTACCGCCATCCTCAAATGGCAGGACGGCTGTAAGGATTTGTTTACCCGACTCAGCCCTGGCCCAGGAGCTCCGGGACTGTGTCATTTGGCAGCCCCAGCCCCCAACTCAGCCCAAGGGCTCAAGAATGGGAGTGGAATGAAACAGGAGGGAATGAAACAGGAGTTCCGTTTAAGGCCAGGAGGAAAATGACAGCCCTGGGGCAGTGCGACAGGCAGGAGGGTCTCGCTGCCCCACGCTGGCCTCCCTTTCCCACCGGGTGGGCGGGGTTGCACTTGCTCATGGGGACCTGGGAAGGCTGATGGGCGAGCAGGTCAGAAAGCCAGACAGGACAGGGAGTTCTCCCTGAAGGTCCTCTGAGGGCGAGGCTGCATCTGGCTGTCAGGTGCATGGAGGGGTCCCAGAGAATCCACAGCCTTCCCTCCGGGGCCCTGGGACTTCAGGTCCACCTCGAAGGCCCTGGAGTTCTCATGAGCACAGAGCCCAGGGCAGCCGGGCAGCCTGGGTGGGGAGCGGCTCTGTGGGTGGCCAGCATTGAACGACCTCCCCAGATCTGTGCGTTTGGGGCCACCGGAGCCCACGCTGTGAGCCTGCGGAGGGCAGGAAGGAGAGACAAAAGAGGCCAGTGGGACGCGTGGTGCCGGGCTGCTCCCCGGCCACCCAGGAGACACCCTGAGGCTGTCCACCAGGCGGCCAGGGCAGAGCGGGTGCGGGCCTCCCCCGTGCCACCTCTGTCACAGTTCTCTAACTGTGGACTCTTCGTTTGTCAAGGGCCCTGCTAACCCCTCCCTCTCGGGACCCAGCGGGCCAGGCGAGGTAATGCCCATGCCCGCCAGCCACCTCGGGGAGAACAGGACGGTGGGCGTCCTGCTGTGACTGGTTGCCACCCCCTCGCCGCAGCACCAGCTCTCACATGAGCCAGGCGCAGAGCAGAGCAGCGCCCCGAAAATGACAGGAGTTCTAACCATGACTTGCATTTTTTAGAATTCTGTTTTTCTCTTGACCCAATTTAAAAAAAAAAATTGAGGCTGTGGCTCCTTTTCCTCTTGGGCCCCGGGGTGTGCTAGTTTGCCCGGCCGGGGGCGGGTTGTGTCCATCAGAAAGTGTGCAGGAGGGACCCTCGGAGCAGTCCTGGGAGGCAGTGCTAGGCCAAGGTCAGGGCGAAGAGCAGCCCCAGGCCCCGAGAGAAGGAGGCTGGTGGAGGGAGGGAGGGAGAGAGGGAGGAAGGGAGGGAGGAAGGCAGCAGGTCTGTGTGGAAGCCTCTCTTTCCCCCATGCAGCTTCTGCGCCTTCCTCACCAACACCAGCCATCCTGGAACCACCTGAGATGCTCTGAGAAACTGTCCATGTTGTTCTTTTCAACCTAACCGTCCAAGTGGAGGAGGCCTGGGGATTATCACAGCGCTCATCTAACGGATTCTGCAGAGGGCCACGCCAGCAGCCCCCCTCCCCTCAGGCTCCCCCCAGGAAAAGCCTCCCGGGCCTTTCTGTCCCCAGTGACCACAGGGATGTAGTTTCCTGATCTACTGCTCCAAACGCGTTTCCCAGGCGTTACGTTGTTTAGCACCAGCCCTGCCCTCACCACAATCCCCCGGCTCCTTCGCAGCCCCGGTGACTCACGGAGCCACGGCGCTGGGTGTGGTGGGCACGGACAAGCCACAGGAGCAGGCACCTCGGGCCTCAGCATGAACCACAGACGCGTGTGCACGGGCTGCCCGGTCACTTGCTGACACCTTGCACCCGCACCGCAGTTCGGCTTTAAAAAGCCGCCCTCACTTCCTCTCTGGCGGGGTGCTGGACCCAGGCTGCCTCCCCCTGCAGCAGGTGATAACGGGGGGACAGGATCCAGGCACAGATGTGCAGCAGCGAGGAAACTGCAGGGTCCCCAGGCACTGGGGGAGACCCAGACCTTGCCCCTTCTTACAGCTCCTCTTCTTCCCAGAGGCCGCTTCCCCCTGGTGTCTACCAGGTTGCTGACTGGGGCCTGCCCTCCCTGAGCTCTGGAGGGGAGATGGAGGCAGGAGGGACACACATTTGGGGAACCAGGAAAGGTCAGAGGTCATTTCCTGAGGAAGGACGAGGCCTATTGAAGAACTGAAATGAGACCATGTGTCTGGCACAAAAGAAAAAGGGTGAGTGGGGGCCCAGGAGGTACGTGGGGTGACCATGAGGGCTTCAGGCTGTGCGCACGCCTGTCTGGACTCCTAGGACAATGAGAAGCTACTGCACTGCTGGCCTTCGGATGCCCTCACCAGAATTATGTTCTGTGCGGCTTCAGTTCTATTTATCAGCCTGTTATTCTCTCCAAGAAAAGCTCCACCTAACACAGCTGGCATCGTAGGCCAGGCCGTGTGCTAAGTACTCTGCTTGCATGAGCTCCCTCCCTGGGGACCCACAGCGTGTCCAGGAGGATGCCGGGGCCCTATTTTGTCCCTGGCCCCCTCGGGTCTCCCCCTGCCCCTTTGCAATGGAGCCAGGGGCTGTGTTGAGCTCCCCAGGTGTTAGATGGGTGAGCCAGACTCACCCCTTTTTGATGTCACATCTAACATGCTCAGCATCAAAGGTTCTCACAACCAGAAGGACCCCTGACATTCACCTTTCACACACTCTCGCCTGCTGCTTGAACTTGACCCCCTAAAAACCACTACCAGGTGTCAGGAGGCCAGCGGCAAACACCCCTGTGGATTGAGTGCTCAGATGTAGTGGACACAGAGCTTTCCCCATCCTTCCCACCCCAAGAGAACTGCCCCCCCAGATGGCAGACCTCCCTCCCCCGGTGGGGGCTGAGGCTGCCTGGCCAGCTGACCTCAAGGGTGAGGGTGCCTGAGACAGGGGGCCAGGCGGGGCTGAGCCAGGGATGGGTACGCTCATCAATGCGCCATCAACACCCCCACTTTGGAAAGCAGAGACTGGGGGCGACTCATTCCCTCATGAAGTCCAGAACACCTGCTTCGGAGCCCAGGTAGGAACAAGGCAGGGCTGGTGAAGGGTGTCCCCTAACGACCATTTGTTGAGACACGACCAGGCCCTTGGCACATGCTAGACATGGTCCTTATCTTAATGACCAGGCATTCCACAGATGAGGGCACTGAGGCTCGGAGTGGTTTTCTAGCCCCAGCCACATGCCTCTTAAGGGGCACGGCTGGGGCTTGAGCCTGGAGCTGTCCAGGTTCCAGAGCTTGCATTGGCCCGTTCAGTGACAAGGCATCCCTTCCGTGGGCGCAGGGCGGCCTGAGCCTCTATGGCGAGCAGGAACCTGAAGAGAGGCATTGTTCCTATTGTTCAAACCAGTCTGCTCGGACGGCCTGGCAGTTCAGCCCCAACAGGCTAAGTACATCCCAGCAACTGTTGGCTGAGCCAGCACTGTGGCGGTGATGTCATGGGTGCCAAGCAACATTCCTTGTTCTGTTTACACCCGAGTACAAATTGGATCCAGAGCCCCCAAGTCCTACAGAGGTAGGTAAGCCTTGCTAGTGCCAGGTTATAAATTGCATGCAGCCACAAAACGCCTGAAAGGATTTTTGACTTTCAAAATATGATCCAGAGTCTCCAATAGATGCTGGATGTGGCTGGAGATGTGAAGAGGTGCTTCCTGGTCATCAAGGTAGGGCAGACAAGATAGCATCTATAGTCTGAACAAACCAAATGCAGGAATGTGTGTGTGTGTGTGTGTGTGTGTGTGTGTGTGTGTGTGTGTACTGCAGGAAGGCAGGGGAAGGCTGAGTAACTGGGAGGGTCTCTAGATGTCCCTCCCTAACTTCAACTGTTCCAATTCTGCTTTAATTTACTATGTGCACATTGGACGCCTTCTGCTAAAAGCAGCTTGAAACCCACTGCTGGGAGGGCATGGTGAGTTAAGGAGGAACTGTGAGCGGAAAGGTGAGGTAAGATCTGCATTTTAGGCATCTGGCTGTGCTTGCAGGGCGGAGCCTGGATTGGAGGGAAGCGAGGGCGGAGGTGCTCAGTCAGGTGCCAGGTGACTGCAGCATTGCTGGCAGCCAGAACGTACGCGAAGGCGGTGGAGAGAAGGGGCAGAGTAGAAATGTACTTTGGAGGTAAAAATCAAGGGCTCAGTGGCTCCTGGCATATGAAGATCAGGAAAGGAGGTTCTTCTGTAATTCCTGCTTCCAGTCTGGAGGGTGGTGGTGGGTGTTGCAGAGCTGGTGCACACAGTGGGGGGCAGTGTCTAAGGAAGGTGGATGCACCAGATAGGGCAGCTCCATGGAACATTCCAAGCACAGACGGTGAACTGGTAGCTGCCTTTTAGAAACTGGTGGAGAGCTCTGGGCTCTAGATATAAACTTGGTTTTCAACATAGAAATGTCATGTAAAGTTACATGAAGGGATGAGGTAACCAAGGGCAAGTATAGCTAGAAAAGGGCCCAGGAGTGTACCATGGGAAAGCCAACATTAAGAGGGGGCAGAGATGCCCGGCTGGCGTGGCTCAGTGGTTGAGTCAACCCATGAACCAAGAGGTCCCCGGTTCGATTCCCAGTCAGGGCACATGCCCAGGTTGCAGGCTCAATCCCCAATAGGGGGCATGCAGGAGGCCACTGATAGATGTTTCTGTCTCTCTTCTTCTCCCTTCCTCTCTCTCTAAAAATCAATAAAAACTTTTTTTTTAAAAAAAAAAAAAAAAAAGAGGGAGCAGAGAAATTAGAGCCAGGAAAAGAAACAGGACAGAGGCCATGTGCTAGTGGGCAGCTGGACTTGAGAGTCTGAAGTCGAGAGAAAGTACGAGGTTCAGATTTGTGAGTCATCAGCACCTTGGATGTCACTGACATGATGGGAGAGGATGGGAGTGAGAAGATGAGCCTGGTCGGGAGAAAGGGAGATGGTGAAGGGTCAGTGGAGCAGTATGACACTGAGGACAGCGTGGGTTCAGGAGCTGGGTCAGTCACGGTACTTCTGGCTGCAGGTCATGGCATAACTGACTAAAATTGGCTTGGAGTTGGAATGGTCTCACAAAAGGTCCAGAGGTAGGCAATCCCAGGGTTGGTTCAATGGCTGGACTGAGGGCGAGAATGCCGCTTTGCAGCTGGGCACCTGCACCAGCCCTGCCTTTGGGTGTCGCTCCAGCCCCCAGGCACGCAGGCCTGTTTGAGGTCGTGCAGCGGAGTGCATTCCTCTGATGACTTGCTTCTCCTCTGCACACAGAAGCGTCTGCCTGGAGGAGGTCAGAGAGGTGTTTAGGAGGCTGGGGCTGGCTCTAACAAGGGTTCATCTCCCCGGGGGGCGGGAGGGGGGCGGCTGATGAAGATTGAGTCCCAGGCTCAGAATTCTGACCCCGGGACCTCACAGCAGAAGGCAGAGCCCAATCAGAAAGCCGTGGCTGCAAGTAGGGCACTGGCCTGGGCTTTGTCGTCGCCCGCTGAAGACATCCACCGCTCCCGGCGCTTTGTGCTGGCTCCTGGCTGCGGCTCCATCAAGGCGACAGCCTCCGTCTGATCTCCTCCTTTGCAGGAGCTCGGGGAGAACAAGGCGGCAGCCTCATTTGTCTGTCTGAGATGGAGGCTCTCAGAGCCAGGCAGCTTGGAAAAATGAGGCGATAAAAGAGGCTGGCCAGCAATTAGGTAATGCCCGCCTGCCTGCAGGGCAGCCCCACATGGAACCTGTCCTGAGTTCACTGGGGGGTCCAGAGGAGAGCAGACGCGTGGATTCTGTAAATGGAGGTGCACAGCCACGCATCAGAGGAACGACCAGGGTCTGTTGGGAAGGACGGATGCTGTTACATAGCCCATGACCTAATGTTGCTGAGCCTCACCTATGCAGTGGGGTGGAGAAAGGCTCTATCAGTAATGCCTGGCTCCTTCCTTGTCTAGTGTGACTTCAGGCCAGCAGCTTGCTGGGAGGAGCTAACGCCGGGCAAGCAGCCCCCAGGCGCAGGCTGGGTGTGAGGACCTGCCATGGCCCTCCTCCTCCTCCGCAGGTCCTGGGAGCCAGAGGCCGTGCTCAGAGCTGTGTGGAGCCCCCTCCTTGGCTATAGGCCCCTCTGGAGATGGCAATGGCTCCTCCCACACGACTGCCAATTCTTCCCCTTGCTTTCCTCCCAGCTTCTCTGTCAGGGACAAACAACATCCTTGGCTTCTTCATTTCTCTGCATTTTCTCCCAGGCTAGTCCTCTTATTAAAATAAAAAATCTCCACTCAAGGCCCAGTTCTTCCTTCCTGCAGATTTCGTTGCAACACGCTCGCCCTCGGGAGAGCCTTGGGCCCCATAAAGCCCCAGGGCCTCTCCTCCAAAGAGCTGACGCTCTCTCTACAGCCAGGTACTTTTTTTGGGTGTTTGTTTGCCTTTTTTTTTTTTTTTTTTAAAAGTATATGCAAGCCTGTGTTTCTATGTGGGGTATGGGGAAGCCCGGAAGTACTTTGGTCCTGGGTTCAAGTTATGATTTCACAAAGTACTAGCTATGTGATTGTGGGAAAACCCCTTAACCTCTCTGAACCTCAATTCCCTCATCAAACAGTAGTTTATATAAATGTTTCTCCCATGTGTTGTCTCAGCAGCTTCTCAGAACAGCCTTATAAGGAATGGTTAGAAAGTCTACATGACGGACGGAGAAACAAAGGCTTTGACAAGCTCCCTTAACAGTGTGTCTGAGACACATAGCTGGTGACAGAAACCTGACTTGACTCTCAATTCCCTACTCTTCCTACAGGATCAGGGGAGGTGAGGATATCTTGCCGGCTACTTCTCAGAGCTATTGTGAAGGTCAAAGGACTTCACCCATTTGTTATTTCACAGACATTTGTTGAGGGCCATGGAGTGCCAGCCTTGGTTTTCTGGAATGAAGGGTTCTATACGCTGTAAGGAGCTGGGCAGATGCAAACAAGAGTGGGTCCAGGGTGTGGTCCCACTCCCCTAGGGGAGTCTGCCCAGCCGCCTTTCAGAAGAGCTTAGCACTTAGCAGAACACCTGGCCCAGCCCACCCCCTAGTCCTCGAGGAGCCATTCCCTTCCCTCTCCGGACATCCCTTCCTAGGCCCTCTCACAGTCAGCCTCACCACACGCTGTCTGGGAGGTACCATCCACCCCATTTTACAGAGAAAGAGGAATTCAGGTCCCCAAGGGCAGTGGGGCTCAGTCCTTGGCTGCATGTTCGAATTACTGGGAATCTTTAAGAGCCCAATGCCCAGGCCAAATCCCAGACCATGAAATGAGGAACTGAGGCTGGGCCCTGGCAGCAGTGTTCATGCTAACGCTGCTGGCCAAAGGCAAGTGCAGCCGGGAGGAGAGCTGCTCTCTTGGTGGCCAGCACCCACCGTGGATGCTGATGCCCAGGAGTTGTCCAGGTCCTTGGTTCTCATTTGGGGTGGATTGGGGCTCCCTCCCGACCAGCCCTGGCCCTTTCTAGCTGGGTGCCCTTGGGTGTGGTAGGAGTTGCAGTGGCCTGTGGGTCAAGTGACTGGCACCTGTCAGAGGCTTCATGGTTACTCCCTTTCTCTTTCCCTGGCTGCTGCCCAAATTTGGGTTCGTTTTCTCTTTCTTCACATCTCCTCCAGGGGAAGTGAAACTCAGATCAGTTCCCCCTCTCCCTGGCAGCACGGCCCAGAGGCTGGAGGGACCGTGGGAATCAGAGGGAGAAGCTTTGAGGGGCAGCTGGGTCTGGAACTGGCGGTTCCTTCTCCTCGTTTGGCCAAATCTGGGGATGGAGATTAAGCACAAAGAAAGTCTGCTCTGGGCTGCGCGTGTCCCCCCCAGCTCCTGAGGGTCGGGGCTTCCTTAAAGGGGACAATGGTCATCCTTCTCTATCTGTGGAGGGAGGTCTGAGAGGCCAGGATTAAGGGCTCCCTGGAGGGCCAGCTGGCCAGCAGGCAGCCAGAACCACCAGCTTCCCCAGGTATTTGTGGGCCAAAGGCAGTTACTGAGGGTGGAGCCCAGCAAGGTGCCTGGAGCTCTAGGAGCTCCGTCAACCCCTGCCTCTGCCTTGAAATAGTATTCCTTGGTCTTTTCTTCTGTTCCTCCTGCCCCCCACCCCAGCTCTTCCTGCAGGACTTCTCCCCAAATCTGTTAGAAGCATCCGTGCTGCCTCAGGAAGTCCAGGGTTTGTTTGTTTAATATATTTTTATTGATTTCAGAGAGGAAGGGAGAGGGAGAGACAGAAACATCAATGATGAGAGAATCATTGACCAGCTGCCTCCTGGTGCCCCCCACTGGGGATCCAGTGCGCAACCCGGGCATGTGCCCTTGACTCGAATCGAACCTGTGACCCTTCAGTCTGAAGGCCGATGCTCTATCCACTTAGCCAAACCAGCTAGGGCAAGTCCAGGGTTTTAAAATGTTCAAAACAGGCCTTTAAGAATTGTCTCAGTGAGTTCATGCTGCCATAACAAAATACCTCAGACTGTGTGGCTTAAACAACAGGAATTTATTTTCTTATAGTTCTGGAGGCAGGAAGCCCAATATCAAGATGCCAGCAGGATTGGTGTCTGGTGAGAACCCTCTTCCTGGCTTGTAGATGGCCACATTCTCACTGTCCTCACAGGGGGAAGGGAGGGAGGGAGGGAGGAGGGAGGGAGGGCACTTTGTGGTCTCTTATAAGGACACTAATCCCATCTAACCCTAAGTACACCTCCAAATAAAACCGAATCATGGTTTAGAGCAGTGGTTCTCAACCTGTGGGTCGCGACCCCTTTGGCGGTCGAACAACCCTTCACAGGGGTCGCCTAAGACCATCCTGCATATCAGATATTTACATGACGATTCATCACAGTAGCAACATTACAGTTATGAAGTAGCAACGAAAATAATTTTATGGTTGGGTCACAACATGAGGAACTGCATTTAAAGGGCCAGAAGGTTGAGAACCACTGGTTTAGAGTGTCAAGGTGTGAATTTTGAGGGACCCAATTCAGTCCATAGCATTCCATCCTGCCCCCCAAATTCATGTCCTTCTCCCATGCAAAACATATTCATTCCATCCCAACAGCCTTAACTCATCCCAGCATCAGCTCCAAAGTCCAGCCTAATCTAAACATCATCTAACTCGGGGATGGTGAAACTGGAGCTCTAACTCCTCCTGAGGCAAATTCCTGTCCTGCTGTGAACCTGTGGAACCAGGTAAGCACATGCTTCCAAAACACATGGTGGGACAGGCACAGGACAGGCATTTCTGGTCCAAAGGGGGAAACGGGAAAGAAGGAAGGGGTGATGGGTCCGAAGAAAGTTCAAAAGTTAGCAAGGCAAATCCCACCAGGTCACCAGGCTCAGACTAATCCTCTTCGGTTCAGTGCTCTGCCTTCCAGACCCACCTCTGCAGCTCTTCCAAGTAGGGGTGGGGGGCTCCCTCAAGGCTACTGAGGGGGTGGCCTGATCACCTCTGAACAGCCTTCAGGGTCCTTCTTCCCTTTCCTTGAAGAACAGTGTTCATTTCCAAAGGAATGGCTCTTTGGGCTGGCCCGTAGCACCTCAGAAGTCCAACAGGCTTCCTCCATTCTGTCCTCTCTCTGTCTCCTTTGGTTCCTCCTGGCAGCACCTTTGCTGGTATGATCCCATCTCTATTCCTGGCTTCCACTGAGAGGACTGATTGGATCTCTGGTCACACCCAAGATCTCTGTATGAAATGGGTGCTCAGCCACACCCTATGTTCTATCAGAACAAGCTTTCTCTTTTTTTATTTTTTGCAATATGGCAGACTTCTCCAAGTTCTGGTTCCTTTTTGCTTAACAGGTCTTTCTTCCATTCATCTCTTCCTTTTGCATTTCACTCTAAGGATTCAGGAGAAACCAGGCTGCTTCCTTCAATACTTTGCTTAGAAATCTCCTCAGCTAAATATCCAATTTCATGGCTCAAAACCTGTACCTTCCACAAAATACTAAAACACAGTTCAGCCAGGTTCTTTGCTATTTTCCACAAGGATCGCCTTTTCTGTAGTTTCCGATAACATGCTTGGCATTTACATCTGAATCCCCTTTAACACCTGTATTTCTAGCATGCACCGAACCTCAGTGTAAGAAGAGCAGCCCCACGTGCAGGGACAGTGCCAAGCTGCCATGCGGGAGGCCAGTCAGCACCTGGAAGCTGTGCCTGCAAACCATCCCCCCTGCTTTCAGACGGCACTGGGCGGGGAGCCACATCAGGGTGCGTCCCTCACTCGGATGGGCCTCTGCTGAAGGCTGCCCGCAGGTCACCAGGGGATCAGATGTGTGTTTGTACTCAGTTTCCCAAAGCCCCTCTAACTGGTCCCATATAAACACCAGTTTTCAAAGGCCCAGAAGAGCCAGAATGTCTCCAATGGAAGGGAGCCTTTGCACCCAGAGGCGGGCTGATGCGGGGAAAAGAATCCCACCGTCCCAGCATTGGTGGGTCAGGAGAGTAGAGCGCCCCTCTCCATCTTATGGGATGCATGTGACTGGCAGCACAGGGTAGCAGTTTGGTCCCCAGGCCTGGCAGACTGCAGTGTTTAAGTTCTGGCTTTGCCTCTTCCTAGCAGAGTGATCCTGGGTTAAGTTTTCAATATCTCTGTTTCAGTTGTCTCCCCTGAGAGGTGGGAGATGAAAATAATTCCCATCTCGTGGGGTGACGTTAAGAATTAAATGAATTGATTCAAGTGAAATGTTTATACTAGTTCCTGGCACACAGTAACTCCTCAAAAAAAAAAAAAAAAAAAAAAAAGGTTAGCCATTAGGGTGCACTCATGAGAACATGCCTGGCTAGTATCTGACAGCCAATCAGGAGTGAGAAGGCAATGAAGAGGCGTGGTCAAGAGCAGGGGCTGCTGGGGGAACAGGTGTGGCTTGAGATGGGGTGGCCTTGCTACTTAGTCTCTCTGAGCCTCAGTTTCCTCATTTGTAAAGTGGGAATAACACAAGCAAATCCCTTCTTATAATACTTGGTGGTAGGAAGTATAAAATAAATCGATAAATCGTTACAACGACATTTTTTAGATGAGAAAACTGAGGCCCAAAGACCTTGGAAACCTACCTTAAGTTACCAGCGAGTACGTGTGAAAGCTGAGATTTGAGTCAAGCCCGTTTGCCGTCAGAGTCATGAGTCCACACTTCAAACAAATTGTCGAAAATATAATGTATTCATCCTTTTTATTTTTCCATTCGGGGCTATGAACACGATTAAGATGACATTTGCCAAGCAAGGGGGGAAATTGCTCCTAAACCTAATCTTCAGTGAATTTTTTCTCTCTATCCTCCTTTGATTAACTAGCAACCTTTAAAGTAGAGCTTATATAAAAAGCCATTCGAGCTGCCATCTACCTAGACATAACAGACTCTTCTGGGGGTGCATGTCCGCTGGTGGCTGAGTAGGCTGAAGCTACAATATATCCAAATCCATAGACTGGAATGACATCCCTAAATTCAAGAGGTAACAAACAGTGGCCGCTGATGCAGCTCTCAGGAGGCAAACACTACCGCACACGTAGGAACTCCTGCCTGAAGTTGTGGCCCCCCCGCGCTCATACATGACACAGGCTCGGGGGGCCTGGGGTCCCTGGACGGACAGCCACCTCTGCCAACTGCTCTTTGCGGCTCCGAGGGCAGCCCCAACTTATGTTCACTGAGCAGCACCCACTGTGGCTCACACGCATGTTCACGGGAACCTCTACAAAAGCAGTGACTCTCCAAGGGAAAGCCTACCAAACCACCTGCTTACAAAACACGCGGGCACTTGCTGACATGCAGATCCCACAGCTCTACCCCCCATCCCCTGCGCACAGGCCTCCCCAGGACCCCAGGCCAGCACCCTCAGGCCACACCCCCCTCCCCAGGCCGCTGTGGGCCATGGAGCAGCCGGGGATGGCCCTCCCTGGACCATCGCTACGCAGCTGCCGCGGATCGTGAGCCCCGGAAGGTGGCCTCCTCGGGGACAGCGGCTCCTGGGGCGGAGGGCGCTCGGGGTGACCTTGGTGATGTACTGCACGGGGTGGGTAACCGGCTTTGTACAAGAGGAGCCCCGCTTCCTGGCCTCGGTCCCTGCAATCCCATTAGACGGGGCGGCCTCGGGAAGGGGGCGCCTTCTTCCGGACGGGGGGTGGTGGCGGGGGCACGTGGCCACACGCCCGGAGGGGGAGCCGTGACTCAGCTTCGGAAGGCGGCGCCCAGGCCTGGGCTGTGCGGGGCAGGAACAAAGGACCGACCCTCCCGGGCCACGGCGCACCTGCCCGCCTTCGCCCCCTCCCTCTCCTCCCCTCCCCTCCCCTCCCCTCCCTCCCTCCCTGCCCCTCTGGGAGGCGGCGGCGGGCAGCTGTTGCCGGGCAGGCTGGGCTCGGGGCGGCCGCGGTTGGCTGGCCCGCCGCCCCCGCCCTCTGAGTCATCCGGTGCCGCCCCGCCCGAGCCCAGCCGCAGCCGCCGCCCAGCCCGCGCCCTGCGCCTGCGCGCTGCGCCCCGGTGGCCCGGCGCGGGCGGGGACCGACCCCTCGCCCGCGGTCACCCCGCAGCCGCTGTCTGTGCCAACGCGGGCGCCGGCGGGAAGGAAACCCGCACGCTCCCTGCCCCGTCACTGGGTCTTGCCCCGCCTCCCTGGGCTGGTCACCCCTGCGCGGCTCTGCCCGGCGAGGAAGGGGCCCGCCGCCCGGGGCACCCACCTTCACAGCCCCGGGCTCCTCAAACTCCTGCCCCGGGCTCGCCACGCTGCTCCCCGTTAGAACCACCTGGGGGCTTTCAGATACCCTGGTGCCCAGGCGGCACCCGACCCGTTCAATCAGAACGCGGTGCAGGACCTGGGCGTCAGCGTCTTGCACAGCTTCCCAGGTGAATCCAGTGTCCTTTCGGGGTTGCAGACCACGACCCAGCCCCGGGCTCCTCAAACTACTAGGCATTGAAGTCACCTGGGAGCTTTTTAACATGCAGGTTCCCGGCCAGTAGGTCTGGGGCGGGGCCTGGGGGCCTGCATTTCTAAGGAGCTCCCAGGTGAATTGTAGGCTGTTGGTCTGAGGGTCACACCTGGAGCTGCAAGACACCCACGCTCCTTGTCCCTTCACCCTTTCTCTCGCATCATATTAGAGAAGGGGGCTTTGGGGCAGGGGTTTGAACTCTACCTCTTGGGGAAATTGTACCCCAGGTCTGGGTGTAAAATAGTGACGATCAGCTGTACTAGTGGCTAAGCTCTCCGCTGGCCCCTCATGGCAGAGTCTGCTGGGAATGACAAGCAGGGGAAGGAGCCTTCTGGTTCCTCCTTCCTCTTCTCCCTTACAGGACTGGGTTGGAAGCCAAAACACTCCACTCTCCTGGGGGAAGAAGGGGTGCAGAAAGGAAGGGGAGGCCAGTTGTGGGAGTTGGAGGAAGGGGGGGTCAGCATGAGAGCCCTCAGGAGAGTGGTGGGGCCATTCATGTTGATGGTGGACTCCTTCCTTGGTACCGCTCTCCTCAGCCGCCAGCAGGATGTGTCTCTGCTCACCTAAACATCAAAAGGCCTTTCAAAATGAGAGCTAAACGAGCTATTATTAAGATCAGTAATAATAGCTGTTCAGGAATCATTAATTCAGGCCAAAGCCCAAATAATGTTCCGATTCGGACACAAAGAGAACGGGAGGGAGAACCGTGGCATCAACAGAAGGGAGGTATTTCTGTCGGTGTAGATAACATAGTGATATTCTAACCAATGTTTTTAAATTTTCAATCTGGTAGCCACCCGTCCAGCAGTCATAACAACTGCTTCCTTGTTATCTTTGCAGGCAGTTTTGGGGGAAACAGGGTTGCTGAAGCCCCATCTAAAGGTCATTCTGCCCTCTTTTGGCATTTCAAACGTGTGAGGCCTAAGTTGTGCAAGGCAGTTCCTCTGGCACGGTAGCGCTGGCTCCATTTCTAAGTGGCTTTGTTTTTATTCTTGTTTCTATCTCATTTGGTGGCCTGGGGAGGGAGTTGGAAGTCAGAGGTTCTGGATGAAAGCTTACTGCCTCTCTTGGGACTGGTGGCGGGGACCACGTGCAAGGAGGGTGCTCGTGTCATGAGACGTGTGACTGCTCTGTTAGGATCTGCCCAAATGCAAGCTCAGTTAGGATTTGCTCTTCTTCTTTTTTGTTGTTGTTAATCCTCACCTGAGGATATTTTTCCATTGATTTTTAGAGAGAGCGGAAGGAGGAGGAGAAGCAGAGGGAAACATCGATGGGAGACAGGGGATTGAGCCTGTAACTGAGGTACGTGCCCATGACTGGAATCGAACCCGGGACCCTTCAGTCCATGGGCCAACGCTCTATCCATGGAGCCAAACCAGCTAGGGCAGGATTTGCTCTTCTTAACGCACGTGACGTTGTAAGACTATTTCCTTTCAAATTATAGGGTTGTAATGTCGCTCCCATGGGCAGCTCAGTAGGCAGGATTTTTAAAACCGACTTTCTTCTGCCGAGAGCCCATGGGCTCTGACAGCCAGGGCCTGGGAGCTGAGCTGTGGGGCGCTCTGGTCCTAGAGCCACCCACTCTCCAGGCCCCGGCAGTCTTCTCTGAGCACTGCTAGTTCCGTGTCCCCAGTGTTGTTCTGTTTTCACACCCTCCTCCCCGGACAGTCAGCCTGTGACGGCCAAGGACTGCGTCCCACTCCACCTTGACTTCCCATCACCCAGCAGAATGCTGACCCCCCCTCAGTGCTCCCTAAGTGCTCATTACCGATGCAAGCATCGCAGGGTTGGGACCTGGGGCAGGCACCTCACTACTGTTTTTTCATGGGCTCAGTTTTTTTTCATACATAACACGGACTTTAGACTAAACTTGATCTCTTAGGCTCCCTCTGATCCTAACAGTCACTGACTTATTCTTCATCGGATCACAGTCCCCTTGATTGGCCTTCGCCAGCTCCATCCTACATTGGACATTGGTTTGAGGTTGGCTCCTGACTCAGGTGGGTGGGTGAGCTTCATCAAGTGATGGCAAGGGCCCTGCTGGTTAAGGTCTGAAATGCCTTTCATTTTTTCACTAAATTCCTCTTGGCGAGGCCATCCACGTTTATTTTTAGAGGCACATTGGGCTGATCATTTGGGGCTTTTGGAGTTAGTTTTCTCTCCCCCACTTACTTTGGCAGCTTTTGCAACATCCTTGGGCATGGCTCCTCTGTGTCCTCAGTGGAGCCAACATCCCCTGCCCCATTTCCTTTGCCTGGGGTTCTCCCATGGGCAAAGAGAATGTGCAGACTGCCCAGATCAAGGGAGTGCCCCCCCCCCCCGGCCTGCCCCTGCAGTGTGTGACATGGGCACTGGACTCAACTGGTCACACAAGAACATTATCTCTCAGCCACAGGATTAGATGAGTGACGCCAGTGCCCATCCCCTCTAAAACGCCCTCCACCTGTTAGAGCTGAAAGAGTCAAAATAGAATGTACTTTCCAAAGGGAGTCTTTTCTGTTCCAGGAAGGCTGCCGCGGTGGGATTTTCTGTAACATTGGCCCAATGCTTGGCTACCTGCCACTGACAGTCACCATGTGTGGTGCTGTCTGCAAAGATGGCCGTGCCCAGGCGTCCTAACTGGCACATGCCGCTCCCGCTCATGAAAAAGCGGAGTCTGTTCCCCTCCCGCTGAGTCTAGGCTGGCCTTGGGACTGGCTTTGACTAATAGGAGGAGACAAGGAGCTCTGTCCGGTCCTGGGCCTTGGCCTTGCGCTCTGTACCCACCCTGAGCCAGGAAAGTCCAGGCTATCCTGCTTCGCAGAGAGCCAGCAGCCAACCTTGAGGCCCCAGGTGTGTGAGAGAGGCCCTGATCCAGCCAGCTGAGCCGACACCATGTAGAACTGTCCTGAGAGACCTATGCCCAAGGTCCTGGCCCACAGAATCAGGAGCAGTGAAATGGTTTGTGGTTTAAGCCGCTCAATTTTAGGGTGATTTGTTACATAGCAAAAGGGAACTGAAAAACCATATTCTCTGGACGCTAATTTCTTCATTTGCAAAAATGAGGGGTCTACCAAACCAATGCCTGTATAATTGTGTCTGACCCTTTCACCATAAATGAGCCTTTTGACGCCTAGTTCCCAAATAAGGGTCTGAAATCAGGAAAAATGCCCCTTAATCCTAGAGGTTACCAGCACTAATGCAACTGAAATTCATCAAGGAAAATGGAAGAATAGACCATTGCAAAGCACTGGTTTTGAAGTGAGGGTCCCGGGCTTTGAATTCCAGTTCTGTCACCTCCTGGCCTCTGATTTTGGACACGTGTCTTTCTGCAAGTCCCAGTCTCCTCATCTGTAAAACAGGGATAATGATGGTACCTGCTCCAAGGGTTAATGTGAGGCTTAAATAAAAGAATGTCCACACATTTCTTAGCATGCTGCCTGGAATGTTGAAGGTATTCAGTAAGTGGTAGCTATTCTCTTGTCTCCTATAACATCTTTTGCTTTTACATCTGTCAATAGAGGGAGTGCAGATTAATCAAAACGCAGTAACCTAACCTCGCCCCAGCCAATAAGAAAATGAAATTACACGTTACCAGGGACACACATGACATTGGTGTATATTATCTCTGTAGGTTCAGAGAAATTCAAAAGACTTCGGTGTAAAAAAAAAAAAAAAAATACCGACTGCAGGGGAGGGGCAGAGGGAAGAAGCTGGGTTACGGTTTGCTTTTGTTTCTGAAAAGATGCTGCTTGTTGAGTTTATGATTAGAGGAGGGTCAGATGAAGAGGATTTTTTAAAATTAATGTGTGGCTTTGTCAAAATGAAGCACAGGAAAGCGGCACGTTGGTTAGCACGTTTTTAGAGAAAAACAACAGCGGAACAAGAGAAATCAAAGCCTAACCTTCTACCATCTGCCACGGATAATTTTGTAGCTCTCTGCAAGAACCTCATTAGCATCATCTAAGAGGCTGATTGTGCCACCAGCAAAAAACAGGGATGGAGAAAGGGACACACCCCCGCGCAGCCACACTCTGGCCACCTGAGCCTGCTCCGGCAGCGAGGTGGCTAGACAGGAACTTGGCGCTCTCTCCCTGTTCCTCCTTCGAACACAGGAATTCCATAGGCAGACAGAGGCTCCGCTTCAGCAAAGAGAGAGTTACCCTTTAAAAACAATATCTGCTCCAGGCAGTGAGAACAGCGAGGGGGAGTGACTGGCCCAGAGAAGACAAGAATAACACTGAAAACCCACATTTGCTGCTCGTTCTGGGCCTCCTGGGTCTACCCTCTCCCGGCTGTGTTTTAAGTGCTTTATTTTCTGGAGCGTTTTAACCCGGGGCTTGCCAGGTTTGAGGTGCAGGGATAATGTCCCCCCTCTCCCCCTTCAACGCCTCAAATCATCTTCCCACCCTCTTCCCAAAGGAAGGCAAGACAGTAACACAAGGCTCTTCTCAAACGGCTGCAACCCACTCAGGGGCTGTGACAAGACGTAGAGCTTTGAGAGGAAGATGCCGCAGGAGGAAAGGAGGCCAATCCAGGAGGCGATTCCCAAGGGAGTTTTAAGGAATTCTGATTTTTTTTTTTACTCTCTCTCTCTTTCTCTCTCTCTCTCTTTTTCCCTGAACTTTGTAAGGCTGGAACCTGCGTGGGTATATGCACACATCTGTGCGCGCATACACATACATGCATGCATATATATACACACACATGCATACACACATACATGCATGTACACGTGAATGAAGCCAATACCACCCCGCGATTTTCTCTCTCTAGGAAGATTGGAATCCAGGAGAGTCCGGGAACCCGCTAAGCCTTTCAGGAACTCATGATTCAACTGAGTCGTTTCACTGGGGCCAGAACTGTAGAAACCCAAGTCCAACGGGTTGCTTGGAGCTGAAGCAATGCGATTTCAGTCCAGAGTCAGCCGACTTCTTTGTCCAGGCTCCTTGTCTGGAGACATCTGGGTCCCCATGGAAACTATTGCCCATGTGGTGTGTCCTCTGGTCTCCAAACACTCTGACCATAGAACTGGGGGTCTCCTTTCTTTTGGGGGCTCCCAAGAACTTCAGAGGCCACATGGGCAGGGGTAGGTCTCCAGGGAGGGTGTAAAGTAAAAATAGAGCCCCTCAGCTCTGGTGGGCAGTTCATTTAATGCCATGAGAACTTGGGCTGGCCCTTGTAACCTGCTAGCTTCATCATTCAGGAAACTAGTAAATGACAACACAATTCCTTCCAGGAGAGTCTCAGCGAAGGCTGCGAATATTAGCAGAATCCGTTAGTCCTTTCTGGTCGTGAGGGACCCCAACCAGCTTAGGCAAACAGAGGCAATGTATTGCTTCTCATGACTGAGAAGGGCAGAGGGATGGGCTCAGGCAGCCCTGACCCAGGGGCTCAGATGAAGCTCCCCAAGCTCCCCATCTCTCTGTTGGCTTTGCTCTCTCCTGTGGCTGACAGTTCCAGTCTTGTGTCATCACAGCTTAGCCACCTCTGAGGAAAGAAAGGTTGTTCTCCTGATATCGACAAAATGAAAGGGGACATTTCGGGTCATGCAGCTTAGATCATGCACCTACCTTTTGGGCAATGCCGGAAACAGTGGGGTGGGGTCTGTGAATGACATGCAGTAGGAATGGAGCAGTAACTCCAAGAAATGGAGGGGATGCCATTACCAAAAGAAGAAGACCACGGACACTGTGCTCACACACACAGAACGGGTGTTCGCCTCCTGTGCATAAAACACATTCAGCATCCACCAGATCTTTCTCTTCTCTTGCCTTCAGATTCAGCTTTTGCAGCAAGGTGCTAATGGGAGGAATCCCAAGTCATGGTCTAATGTGTGTTTTCCAACACTGCCTAGCAATTCTCCAGTTCTCAGCAGACACTAACGGGGTGTCCCTACAATTCAACTCAGTTCTGACCTATCTAGCTGGAAATAGCATCAGATCCCACCAGTGAAGGGTCTAGACCCGTGGTCGGCAAACTGCGGCTCTCGAGCCACATGCGGCTCTTTGGCCCCTTGAGTGTGGCTCTTCCTAAGCCTTAGGAGTACCCTAATTAAGTTAATAACAATGTACCTACCTATATAGTTTAAATTTAAAAAATTTGGCTCTCAAAAGAAATTTCAATCGTTGTACTGTTGATATTTGGCTCTGTTGACTAATGAGTTTTCCGACCACTGGTCTAGACCCCCCCAGACTGCCCCTACCTCAGATGGCAATCACAAGTCCAGGTTGTCACCTGTGCTTCTGACCACCTGGCTGTAAACTGGGGGCTCCACCATGTCCTCCTCAGTTTCAGTTAACTTGCTGGAGCCGTTCACAGAACTCAGCAAACATTTACTTATACTTACCAGTTTGTAGTAAAGGATATTATAAAGGACGCAGCTGAACAGCCCGCTAGGAAGTACATAGCGGGAGGTCTGGAAGGGTCCGGGGTGCAGGAGCTGCTGTCCCCATGGAACTGAGGTGCACCACCCTCCTAGCACGGGGATCTGTTCACCAGCCAAGAAGCGTATCAAATCTTGTTCAAGAGTTTTTATAGAGCTTCATCTGCAGCTCCCAATACCCCCCCCCCATCTTCTTCTGTTATCATTGGAATTAGCTAGTGAATATGAATAAAGGAAAGAAAGCAAAGGGAAACCAAACACTGTAGGTATGGTCACCTGGGAAGCTTCACCAGGAAGTTACGGCTTCACACAGCATTGTTCCTCCAAGAGGATGACACCCCTCCCTTCCCCCATTGGGATGGGGGGGCGGGGTGGAGAGGGAGATAGGCACCTGTGTAGTAGAAGTCAGGGTGCAACAGGGAGGTTCTTGCCTGTCAGTCTAGCCTGGGGAACAATGGATTGGCCAGGGGGTGGACCCCATCAGAAGCATGGGAAGTCGTGGACAGTTAATTGGTTAGTTTGAAGAAGCTCCTGGTTAAAATCCCCAAAGAGTTCCCCTCATTCTTGCTCCATGACCCGCCCTCACCGGAGCGTTCGCATGTTCTCTCTCCATAGCCATGTGGCTGTGCAGACCCCACACGCAATGGACTGCTGCTGGGAATACAGGCTAAGCCAGCCAGATGCTGGACCGGACTCCAATATGGAACAGAAATTCTGGGCAATGGCCTTGATTCTGTTCTCGCTGAAGACAAGATTGGACTTCTTCCCTGGTGGGACGAGTGGAGATGGGATCTTGGAGGAGAACCCCCTTAATTTTACATCATTGATAAAGCTTTCCTTAAAACCCCATCCTCTCATGGGGGCCCCAGGAAATTCTTTTCCTTGCAGCACCCCAAGAGCTCCACTTCCACTGGTCACACTTCCACTCGGACATTGTGATGACTACACCCATCTAGAGGCCTCACCTAAGTTACCTCATTAGCATAAACTCAGGGTATGTACTCAAAAGGGGCTCATTGTGGATGGCAAAAGATAGTTTCTGTCACTCAGGAAATTTCAAAGGTTTTAAGATACTTGTGCCAGGAACTGGGAATAAAGACCAAATATATGTATTATTATGCCACACATGTTTAAGGAACAAATGCCAAGAAAAAGCAAAATAGAAGGCATTAGGTAGGGCTCCTGTGGCTACTTCTGGAGCTAAGGCCATGCCTCACTTGGTTTTGCTCCTAGCATGAGCCACTGTGACCTCTGCCTATAGCCCCGCCCTCACCCAAAGTGCCATGGCTCACCTGCAAGAGGGTGAGGTCCAAGTTCATCCACACCCTGAGACCAACTGTGGGAACAACTATAAAAGGGTTCCTGCCTGAGGCCAACCTACCCTTGACAAATCCAGGTTGACCCCTCCCTGGCTGTGGCATCTCGAGCCAGCTCACCTGGCCATGCAGGTTTGGAATTTCTAGCTCCTCTCACCTCTGAGGCCTGCATGTTCTTAGCCCATGGCTCCTGTAACAATATTAGCTAATACCACTGCGTGCCAAGCATTGTTCTAAGCACTTTAATTATATTAACTTATTCTATACTCACTGCCCTGTGTGATATGTATAATTATTACTCTTCCTCCTTTACAGATGAGGAAACTGAGGCACCAAGAGGTGAAATAATTCACTGGAGGTCACATGGCATGGAAGTGGTAGAGCAGAGAAACGTTAGGTATTCAAGTGAGGTGGGTAAGTATGCAGACCCTGTAAAAAGACTGACTTGGTCATATCATGAGACTTCGAGCAGTTTGCTTAGCTTCTCTGAGCCTCCGTCTCCTCATCTGTGAAATGGAACTTGAAATTCTCCTTATATTCCAAGAGACGTCCTCAGTCCCATGTAGGGCCCACACCCTCCTCCTAGGTGATCCCGTGCTTTAAAAGCTTTAAGAGTCACGCACGAGCTGATGATTCTTAAAGTTAGGTCTTTAGGCCACCACTCTCCCCTGAACTCTTGCCTCTTAGCCTCTTGAACAATTCCGCCTGAATGTTCGTTTGCATCTCAAATTAGGCAAAATGGAACTCTTGCTTTTTTTCACCAAATTCCCCAGTTTCCTGACCTCAGAGCATGATACCACCTTCTCCTCGGTTGCTCGGGCTAAGAACCTAGCATCTAAATTGTGTTCCTCACTTTTCTCACCCCATAACCAATCTTTTATTAAGTCCTCTTGGCTCAGCTTCCAAAATCTATCCTGAATGCTGGGCATTGTCACCGTTTCCATGGCCACAGCTCGAGCCCCAGCTCGGGGCTCTGGCCTGGATCACGACATGGCCTTCCAACGAGTCTCCCTTACTCCATCTTTGTTGCATCTCCTTAAATTAGATCCTCTTCACAGCTCTGCTTAAAACCCTTTCGTGGCTTCCCACTGCTCCAGGATCAAGTCCAAACTCCTTTCCAGGGTCTACATGGTCCTCATTAAACTGGCCTCTGCGTCCTCCCCCAAACGCTCCCGCCTGCTCCTTCCTTCCTGTTCGGAGACAGCAGCCTGTTTGTCTATTTTATTCACCGCTGGGTCGCTTTTCCTGTCCCAGGGCAGATGCCCTTGCTGGTCCTTCTGCCTCTAGCCCTCTTCCCCAAGCCCTGCGTGGCCACACCTCCCCATCTTTCAGGTTTTGACTCAGCTTCTTAGAGAGACCTTCCCAGGCCACTGTGGCAGAAACAGCCCCTCCTCCATCGCCTCCATCACGGCACTCCTTTTTCAGAGCACATTTCAGCCCCTGAAATGACCTTCTTGGTTATTTAGGTTTTTAAAAATATATATTTTTAATGATTTCAGAGAGGAAGGGAGAGAGAGAGAGGGATAGAAACATCAATAATGAAAGAGAATCATCAATCGGCTGCCTCTGGCACGCCTCAAACTGAGGATCAAGCCCATAACCCAGGCATGTGCCCTGACCAAGAATCGAACCATGACCTCCTGGTTCATAGGTCGGCGCTCGACCACTGAGCCACCACAGCCAGGCTTGGTTATTTAGGTTTTATTGCATGTCTCCCCCATGAAAATGTGTCCTAAGGACAGGGACCTTGTCTGTCTACTCATTGCTATATCCCAATACCTAGAACAGTACTTGGCACATAGGTGCTCCATTGTTAGCTGAGCAATTGTGAGCTGACGGATGAACACTTAAGGTAGTAGTGAGGATTAAACATATATTAAAGCAACCTCTTTGGAAAGCTGGTGTTTTCTAACAAAGGTAGACATACATTTACACAGACCTGCAGTTCTCTGAGGTATGCACACAAGAGAAATGCATGCATCCATCCAGAAAATCCTTCTACAAGAATGTTCACAGCAGCATTGTTCCCAAGAGTCAAAAATTAGAAATAGCCCAAATGTCCATGGATCAGGTGATGGACAAACAAATAATGGAACCAGAAGGGCTTGACTATAGGTGATCCTCCCGCTACAACATTGATGAATCTCATAGGCGATGTGTTGACCAAAAGAACCACACACACTGAAAGGCATACCCTGTGATTCTATTTACATGAAGTTCAGGAACAGAGGAAACGCATCCTGGCATGGCCCTTGGCCAGTGCCACTCACGGGCTGGGAGTGACACACACAGCTTTTTTTGATTTGCAGAAGTGAGACCAACTCCGAAGAAGGGTGGGAGGATTTACATTAACAAATGGTGGGAGTCAGTGCGGATCCTGTGGGTGGAAAGAATGCGGATCGTCTTGGTAATTTTGGAAAGCTATCTGCAAGGCTGCCCTGACCAACAGAGGTTTGAGGAACAGCTGGGAAAACACAGAACTTTCAAAGAACACCAAAGAGGATGCTGTGGCTGCACGCAGCAATCAGATCTTAAAATGTAAAGCACACAATGAGCGTGACCCCAGCAGTGACCGTTGCTGTGGCAGGTGGCTTCCTGCCCGGACTGGGGAAGGGCCACGGAGGAGGATGTGGGGGTGGGGTGCCCTGGGCCCTTGCCTCCAGGACTGCACAGGTGAAGGTGTTCCTCCATCTAGTGGTGGAGCAAAGCCATTTTGGGGGCCCTTTTCACTTCATCCGGAACTATGCAAATTGTGAGCAAAACAGGAAGAGGCCTATGAGGTGTCTACTTACTAGTAATACCCCAAAGATCAAGATTTCCTTTACAGCCCTAACTGGTTTGCTCAATGGATAAAGCGTCGGCCTGCGGACTGAAAGGTGCCAGGATCGATTCCGGTCAAGGGCATGTACCTTGGTTGCGGGCACATCCCGGGGGGGGTGGGGGCTGGTGTGTGCAGGAGGCAGCTGATCAATGTTTCTCTCTCATCGATGTTTCTAACTCTATCCCTCTCCCTTCCTCTCTGTAAAAAATCCACACACCATGGACTGATGGACTGCAACTAGCCTGATGCTGTGCTGGGCTCAGCTCCGCCATGGAATGCAAACTCTGTAAATTGGCTTTGCTTTTAGCTCTGCTGAAGCCCCAGCTGCACCTTTTAAAAAATATATTTTTTAAAAAAAGATTTCCTTTACAATAAAAGCCCCGGCCCTGCAGGTGTCGCTCAGTGGTTAGTGTTGGCCTGTGAACCAGGAGGTCACAGTTCGATTCCCGGTCAGGGCACATGCCCAGGTTGTGGGCTCGGTCCCCAGTGGAGGGTATGCAGGAGGCAGCCAATCAATGATTCTCTCTCATCATTGATGTTTCTGTCTCTGTCTCCCTCTCTCTCTGAAATCAATAAGACTATCTATCTATCTATCTATATGTAAAAGCCTAAGTGACCATTACGACGGGTCGCTATGATGCCGCACTGACCACCAGGGGGCAGATGCTCAACTCAGGAGCTGCCCCCTGGTGGTCAGTGCACTCCCACAGCCAACCTCCCATGTCCCCTCCAACCTGACCCCCCACCCCACCCCGCTCCCAGCCAGCTGGCCCTGATGGCCCCGAAGGGGACTGGGCAAGATAGCCCAGATCGGCCCCAATCACTGGCCAGCCCAAGGAACCCCATCCATGCATGAATTCGTGCACTGAGCCTCTAATATATATATATATATATATATATATATATATATATATATATATATATATATTAAACCCCCAGAAGCAGCACACAAAGGCAAAGGCTTTCCGTCCCTCCCCCAGCAGCCACACTTTAGCCCCCCTCCCCATCCATCTGTCCTGTTGCAGCAATGACTAGCTAGCTGGGAAACACAGATCAGAGTTAACTGCTCAGTGTGTAACCAGAGCCCTGTGACACCTACAGGAAGCTCAGTTCAGAAATGTGCACTGACAGTGCCACAGAGATAGACCCCAGAGAGCGAGGGCCTTGGCGATGCTGCTGTGCATGCTGGGACCTGAGGGGTCTGCTGCGCTGTGAGGTACACACAGGTGTTTCTGTGGTTTTGTCTCCTCCAATGCACTCAAACAGATTTTAAAATGCGCCACTTTCTGAATGGTTAGAAATGTGTTTTATGTTCTCAATAATGTCTAGGTTAAAATGAAGGAAATGTGGTAGGTGCCATTCAGAACAAGAATGTAAGTACAATTAAGGATTCTGTATGTAATTTCAGTAAAAAAAAAAAAAAAAAAAAAAATGCATTTTCACCAGAGATCCTCCAACCTGAAAATCAGCAGGTAACTGACATAAGAGGTCAAAAGTTCAAGGAAATGGATGCTTAGATTTCAGTTTGAATTGCAATCCTGTTATTGGAGAACGGCATGGATTGCCTTTCTCCGTTGCTTGTTAGAGTGGGGTTCTTGGGGTGCTGCTGGAATAAATATTTCAGAGCCCCCGACAGGAGGATGAGATGTGGTAGAAAGCTTCATTTGCATGGAATTATATTCCACACTTTCCAAAGCCCCATTTCCCTCAAATCAGCCCTGGGAAAGGTGCAGCTGGGGCTTCAGCAGAGCTAAAAGCAAAGCCAATTTACAGAGTTTGCATTCCATGGCGGAGCTGAGCCCAGCACAGCATCAGGCTAGTTGCAGTCCATCAGTCCATGGTGTGTGGTCCACATGGCCATGAGCCACGTGGGTGAATGCAGCAGAGCATGCCCCTGCAACCAGAGAGCCAGGAGCCCAGCAAGCAAGAGAGAGCCTGAGAGAGCACTCTGTTCAGGAGCTTATGTATCTCAGATTCTGTGCCCTTGCAGTGGCCACACCCACCCTGGCCAGTGACCTGCTCCCAGGTGTGACCGACAGGCAAGCTTATCATTCCCATATCACCCAGACTTTACTGGGCACGTCTATAATATTAGGCCTTCCCTTTGTTCCCTTCTAATTAATTATTAACTGGGTTAAATTCAATGATATCAACACTGTGTTCCATCCCTAAGGGTAACAGCGTTGTGAGGTTATCCTGGAGTGAAATCCAGAGACATTTAGAGCAGGGGTTCTCAACCTTCCTCATGCCGAGACCCTTTAATACAGTTCCTCGTGTTGTGGTGACCCCCAATTTCATTGTTACACATTGAACATAATTAAAGCATAGTGATTAATCACAAAAACAATATGTAATTATATATATGTGTTTTCTGATGGTCTTAGGTGACCCCCGTGAAAGGGTCGTTCGACCCCCAAAGGGGTCGCGACCCACAGGTTGAGAACCGCTGATCTAGAGGGTAACATACGCTATCAGTCATCTGTGGATGTGACAGAGTCAGTGAATAAGTGACTCCAGGGAACCACACACCTGTAATTCCCTCCAGGCAGATGAGAGACAGGCCAGGTGCTATATCCCCTCAAAGCAATAACCTCATCACCTGCAGTGATTCAGAGACTTGAAGACAAGACCCCCATCAAGCTCAAATCTCACTGGTTATGGAAACATAGCTAAAGCAAATCACACTGCAGATAAATTAAATCAACCAAAATGAAGGGTAACTAGTTTTGTGTAATTAGATGATGCATATGGATTTTTCCTGTGCAGCCTCTTAGATCTTTGAGGGAACGGCTCTGTCTCATTCCAGGTGTTCCTGGTGCATTATCCATCAAGATTACTGTTCACAGGGCTGGGTTGGTACCCAGCCCTCAGCAACAGGGATTGGAATATAAAGGGTGAGCAGGAAACCCAAGCAGGATGAATTCATTGATATGTGGGTGCTGGGAGAAAGAAGCATTGTTATTTTTAATTTTTTGTTCTATTGAGGTTGTTGTGGGAAGATAGACATCTGAAGCCGTGATCGGAAGAGCTCTCTGTGTGTGGATGGTAAGGGGCCACATGCTAAGCTGACAAGCTCAGGAAGGCCTTCGTGGCAGCCTTGCAGACGCAGAGACCTAAAAGAACCACAAAGATGGTCTGAAAGTAAAACTTTAACTAAGAGCAGTTTACAGCAGGTAGTCATGTCTTGGGCTAGAATCTTCCCTGACCAAAGTCAATCTTTACTTTAACTGAGCCTATCTATTGTCTTTTGCATCTATGATAACATACCTTTGGAATGTCAGGGTAACTCCCCCCCCCCCCCCCCCCCCGCCCCTCGCCCCTCCGGGCACAAGCAATGCACCAGAGCAGAGACTACAAATCCTCTCATTGTTATTTTTGTCATGTTAATTGTTGATTAACTATCCTGTACCCACCCAAGTAAAAGATGTGTCATTTTACTTTTTATTCAGTCCCAGAGGTTCTCCTCCTTGGCTTTCTCCCACCTCCCCAATCTATTACCAATGAATTTTATGTAACCCACTTACATCTTCTCTTTTGATGGTAATGTATGAAATAAGGTGCGAGGTTGCCATTCTCTGGAGCAGTACCTCAATGCATTCAGATTTTGCTTCCCGGCCATTGCCCACATTTTGGCTCAAATAAACTCACAAAAATTCTTTACAGGTTTGAATGCTTCTTGCGTTGGCATGTGGAATGAAACCGTTACTGGCATTGGGGTTCTTGGGTTCCACGAGATAGAAATCAAGAGGACATCCCGGAGAAATTTGCAGACAGATTTTATTAAGCCTGTGCTCGAGCAAGGGGGGCAGCGCAGAGGACGGGCAGTCCTTGAACTGTCTCGGGCCGGCTCTGCTTGGCAGCTTTTATAAGCTAGGGACAAGGCGAGCTTGCACGAAAAGGGGGGCTTTTTGAAAAAGGCAGGCTTGCAGAATTTTCCATTTCAGGGTCTAGTTGCTTCCTTTTCCAGCTATGTTGCCTGGTAACTGGGCAAGATGGTGGACTGCTCATTACCGTCCCCTCCACCCCTCTGGGAAGTTTGTGTATAGCCTGCAAACCTTGATCAACTGCACCTGCGGGCCAGTAGGTTCCATAGGCAGTTGGAAGGGGTGTAAAATCAGCGACCTCTGTGTACTTTAGTAGGAAGGAGAGGGGTGGTAATGTTTTTGCATTCCTTCTAGCCACCTGGTCTTAACTTGGCTTCCTGGCTACCCAGTACTTTCCATTCCGGGCCCAAGTTCCCCTATGCTGTCTCAAAACCAAGCAAAGAGGAGCAGAGATGAAAGACGGATGAAGAGAAAATCTATTGCAATGCTTCTCAGCCTTGGCTGCAGATTGGAATAACCTGGGGAGCTTTAAAAACTGATGCTTGAGTCCAACTCCGGAGTTTTGATGTGATTGGTATGGGGTGCAGCCCAGGGCTCAGGACTTTTAAGAGCCTTCTGGATGATTCTTCTGGGCAGGACATGAACTGCTTATGTAGAGCACCACATCTGATCCCTGAGGCCTTGACTCCTGCAGCTCTTCCTGACCCTGCAACCCATCTGGGCGCCCTCAGCTGGGCATGCAGCCATGGCTGCCTCCTCCCCTCCCACCCAGTTCCTCCCTGGGGGTGGGAGCAGGAAGCTCCCACTCAGGAACAGTTCCCCTCTGCCTGAGTCCTGGGGTGCACTGAGGTGGACCGGTTGTATTCACCGCAGAGAGAGGAGAGAGGAAGGCTGGCTGGAGGTTTCGTAGCCTGCTGTGAGCAGAACTTCTGGCCAAGACGCCTTCCTAATGTTTTTCTTTTGAATCTTAACCCGTCGTACACCATAAGCGTCTATAAATGTTTTAAAAACTTTTTTTTCATGAGAATTCTCAACTGAAAATATTCAAGAACACCCAAATTGTGAGTAATGTATTTATTTTTATAATAGTCATTGCAAATTTATTTTTTATTTATTTTTATTTTTATTAATATATTTTATTGATCTTTTACAGAGAGGAAGGGAGAGAGACAGAGAGTTAGAAACATCGATGAGAGAGAAACATCGATCAGCTGCCTCCTGCACATCTCCCACTGGGGATATGCCCGCAACCCAGGTACATGCCCTTGACCGGAATCGAACCTGGGACCTTTCAGTCTGCAGGCCGACGCTCCATCCACTGAGCCAAACCGGTTTCGGCACTAATTTATTTTTTAAATTCAAAGTATCGTGGCGTGTGGGGATGGTTTCCGTTTTGGACGCGTGGCAGTTCACTGGTTAAACGTGGAGAGGCACCAATTGCTCAGGTGAAGCCACAATTAAGTGGGTAGTGGGAGGACGCCCCAGCAGGCCTCTTTTGGTGCAATTAAAACAGGCACCAAAATATAAAAGCCACCTGAACTATTACGAGCATAACATTTGATCACAAAATCAAGTCATCAATAGGTAAGGCCTCAAGGTTTCCATCCTTCATGATAAAAGGCGGTTGTGATAAAAGCATCCCTGTATAGAGAACTCCAGAAAGCAGACTCTTCATCTCAGACACTATTTGTGGCTTCCACAGACCCCAGGGCTTGCGAATCCAAACACAGAGGATGCCTGGTAGCTGCAGGGCCTGGAGGCTGGCAGTACTGAGAGCAGAAGCAGGCACTAGCTCCCGGGACCACGGAGCCATGCCTGCATGCCCAGGAGGACCAGGGCAGCACCTTCCCTCAGCCCCAGGAGCCTCTGAGGCCATGGGGAGGCCATAGTGCTTGCTTATGACCATCCATTCGACATATTTATCATTGAGTGTCTACTCTATGTCAACCACTGTTCCAACTGCTCAGGTGTGGCTGGGATCAGAACGGAGTGGGATGGACCTCAGCAAGGACCTCTTACAGGTGAGCTATATTTTTTTCCTTTACCTGTTTCGTCTACAAATGGGCTTGTGTTACTTTTGAAATTAGAGGAAAAGTAAAGTCAGTTCTTCAAAATTGTTTGAATGCCAGGGAGTTACACATCTGTTAGAACAGTGGACTCTGGACCCCCAAGGAGGCCTTAGAGGGCGTGGTCAGAAAATCCACAGCAGATGGTTCTAGATGAGCTGCTTCTAGCTGTTATTTGCAAAGAAATTTGATGAGAAGAACCTGTGCTGTTAGTCAGTCTGGTAATGTTTCATTCATTCACTTCATTAGACATTCAAGAAGTAATTTGTGTACTAGATTCTGGGAATACAGAATTAAGCAAGTCACCGCTCTGTTGCCTAGGATCCACATTCCTGATAAGGTCACAGCTACAAGTGTTTCTGAACAAATGCTCACATTTGCTGAAGGAACCACGGGAGAATTCCTGGAGGGTGCAGAAGGGACTGCAGAGGAAGGCCTGCACTGTGTCTGTTTGACCACCATTTTATCTTGGCCTATAGCACAGAGCTTGTTACATAGAAGGTGCTCAGTAGATCACTAAACAAAGGTTTTCAGGCAAAGCTTCTTGGATAGGGGAACATGGGAATCTGAGCCTTGAAAGATGATGTCTTTGCTTAGTGCTACTTCGCTTTCATCACATTCACCACATCGCCTTGCATTTTTGTTTTCCCCACAATGGTTCTTAAAATTCTGCCTTCATTTCATTTAAATCGGTTCTTTCCTCGTCATTTTCTGCCCCTGCTTTAAATGGGCTAGCTCTTCTTATGTCCTAACCAAGATACAAAACAGTTTTCTAAAATCTTCTTCTGGTTCCTGATTATGTTGTTTCCAGAAATACGTTCTTCCTCTAGACTTCAGGCTGATAGTCCATGTCCTGCAGTCTGCAGTATTCCAGAATTCATCCTGCAAGAAGGGACATCTGTTCAGCTCTACTGGTTGTCACTGTGGTTTTCTCTTTGTTTCTCTCACTGCCCATTTGGATGTTGATAGAATCCTTTTCTCAGATTAACTAGAAGATAATATAACGTGCACAGTCTAGTGTGATTTCCAATTTCTAGACATTACTTATTCCTTTAGTGTAGCTTTATAGGATTGAGTCAGAATCTTCCTAAATCTAGTATCTGACTAGTTGGCATTCTGAATAGATGAAATATATACACGCACACAAATAGTCCCCAGACTATACTGTTCCCAGAACTCTTTCTGTATCTGTCATCACCAAAAGCATATTATTTCTTGAAACTCTATTTCCTCCAGTGTGTTCCACCTTCCATCAGACTATGCCTACCCACCCTTTGCCACTGTGCACAACATTTTGCACTATTGTTTATTGGGAATTTATTTATTAAATGGGGACTTGATGTTTCTAAGCAAATGCAAAAAGCAAACACTGTTGATGAGGTCAGGAAGAGAACAATGAGTCTCTCTGTCCTGAAGCACAAAACCCCCAAAATTGAAGAATAAATTCCCAATATTTTGGTCAATCCAGACCCTGGGCTGCTAGGCAGAGCATTAAAATCTAGAGAGAAGCCCTGGCTGGGTAGCTCAGTTGGTAAGAACATCATCCTGATACGCCAAGATGTGTATTCGATCCCCAGTCAGGGAACCTACAAGAATCAACCAATGACTGCATAACAGGTGGAACAACAAATCAATGTTTCTCTCTCTCTTCTTTCCTCCCTCTCTAAAATCAACCAATAATTTTTTTTAATCTAGAGAGGAATAAAATGTCTAGCTTCCTTCTTGGCATGATGGGCCTGCTCCCTCAGAGGTGGTGGAGCACACACTGTCGCTGACTTTGATTCTCAAGGAGGCCATGGAAGACTTAGAAGTACTCTAAGTTTCTTCCAAATCCAGGCAGCGCGTTTTCCAGTTGGCTTAGCATCTGGTGGGATTCTGAGTTCTTACTGGTTTGTGCATCCTAAATAGATATTTTAGTAGAAAGTTGATAAACAAATTCCATTTTAAACCAGAAACCCTGACTTATTAGATCTTTGTTCATTCATTGATTCATCCAACTAATATCCATTAGATATAAGTCATGGGCCTGGGACTACAGTAGACACCGATGGTGAAAACGCAGCCCCTATCCCCTTGAAGGTTAAAGTCTAGAGCAGCCATGGGCAAACTACGGCCTGTGGGCCGGATCCGGCCCGTTTGAAATGAATAAAACTAAAAAAAAAAAAAAAAAAAAGACCGTACCCTTTTATGTAATGATGTTTACTTTGAATTTATATTAGTTCACACAAACACTCCATCCATGCTTTTGTTCCAGCCCTCCCGTCCAGTTTAAGAACCCATTGTGGCCCTCGAGTCAAAAAGTTTGCCCACCCTCTAGAGGGTATTTCCGACTCCTCTAGGGAAAATACAATACCATGGAATAAAATGCTTCAAGATGGAGTACAGGGAGCTCCTTCTTCACCCTACACTGTGGTCCATAAACCAGACATAGTAGGAGAAAACACGGGAATGAGAGGCTGGAGCTTGATATGGAAGGGTCTTTAGGAAGTTATTCCAGTAGCCAAGGAAAGGGTGGATAAAATGGGAAAAGGGCTCAGCAGGAAGGCCATTTAAAGAGCGAGCCCAGTCATTCAGTCCAGAGGTACCGAGAACTTGAATTGAGTGTAAGGGCAGTGGAAACAGAGGAACAAGTCAGGACCTGTGATTGCATGTGGCGGTGAAAAGCATGTGGACCTGGAAAGATGGGGGCGTCATGAGAGACAGGGGAGAGACAAACAGGAGAGACGGGGGCAGAAGCATCGCTGGGAGGAGATGGAGAGTGCGGCTTTGGACTTGAGAGGAATAGCTCTCATCTCTCTATTCTTTCCTCCACACTTACTTTATTCACCATATTAACTCCATTCTTAGGTTCTAACTCGTGAGGTGCTGAAGGGTTCTACAGAGAAAAGTCCAAATAGACCACTTGAAGAAGATATCAAGGCAGACTAGACGTAATTATGCTGACTCATCACTTGATTTCATATGCTTTAGGGTCAAATGTAGCTAGCTGGTGCTTTTTATAATCAAAATGCTCTCCACCCCAAACCAAGCCATTAACTTTGCATTCCCAAAGGGCAGGTATTAGCTGTCATTTCCTATATGGAGCCCATGAAGGCATTAATGTAGGGGCCTTTGCCCAAACCACAAAGAGTGTCAACTGTCAGGGCAGAAACAGTGTTCCAGAAATCTGACCATTCGGTCTTAAATATTTAAAAAACAGTCACTATTTCCAGGGGAGTGGATAAGAATGAACTTGACTCCATTTTAGATTGATCAAAATCTGCTTTTACTCCTCAGGATTTGGGTTCCCAATAAATTCCACTCTGGTTTGCCAGTCCCTGAGGTCTGCAGTTTAAATAAACGAGGAGTCACAGCTTAGTTCTGATTAATTTCCATCATGAGAGTCAATTCTTGGTTTTCGGGGAGTGAGTGAGAAAGGAATGGCTCGGGTAGCAAAAACACCCAATTTAACCAGTAATTTCAAATCCTCCTCCACTTTTTTTTTTTTTCATTAGAGGTGCAAAGTGGCAAGGCTCGGCCTACCTTTTGGGGTTGGATCTAACAACATGTGAATGCATCAGAAAGCAAGCAGGTGGGCGTAAGACGAACAATGAGAAGCTTGTTGGCTTTTTGAAACTGAAAATCGGCCACCCTTGCTCACTCTGTTGGCTTCATTTAGATGAACCACAACTTCAGCACCGTTGGGTTATACTGGGGGCTGCCAGCAGGCTTTTTAGAATGGCCAGCTCACTCTTTGCTCACCATGAAAAGCAGCTCCCAGATCGCCGTCCCCCACCACCTCGCCTGAGTTGGGTCTGCAGTGACCACAGGCAGAACGAAGAGACGGAGCAGAGGCTGACCTCCCAGAGTGGAGGCCCTTCTCGTTTGCCTCAAACTTTGAACTCTAGCAATTTGAGCTTCTGATATGACACAGGCCCAACCCACCATTTTTAATTCCTTGGGCCCAGCCCTTCCCAAAGGTCCTTCTATACCCTCCCATTTGCCTGCTCTCCAAGGCTGCACATTATGTAACCAAATCAGACCTTCGTTCTCACCACTTCAAACCACACACAACCACCTCTGCCCAGGTTTCCTCACTGGTGCTGGGACCTAGCTGTACTTCCCACCACCTTGCCTTTGTCCTTGTCATTCTGTGCCCCCCCCCTACAGTTCTCACCTCCTTCGATGGCAGAAAATGTAGCTAATTTTCAAGGTCCAGCCCTTGCATGAAAATTTCCATTTCTCCAAACTCGAAGTGACCATTCTCCCCTATGACAGCACTGTATTAGTAGATGTCTTCTGACACTTGTCACCTTATGCTTTCTATTATATCACAGTAGCTCATGTCCCCTATGACTTTAATATTCTCAAAAATGTGGGTCATGGCCCACTAGTGAGTTTTGAAACCACTTCAGTGAGACATGACCTGAATTTTAAAAAAATAAAATAGAGTAAAAGAGGACATTTTAGAATGCATTACATGTAAAGATGTTTCTTACTTTGGTTTATGGTCAGGAAGCTTGAGAGTCACAGCCTCGTGTAGCAATGTTTTCAGCTTCTGTGTAACAGGAAGCCTTGACCTACCAGCGTAAATAACAAAGGATGGACTGTCTCATACAGTGAGAAGTTCGGACGTGTGGGAGCTCTAGGTGGTTGCATCAGCACCAAATTAACAACATCAAGGACTCCGGTTTTTGCCGTCTCTGGCATCTTTCCCTCTGCCTCCCCTCATGTTGGCAAGGTGGCTGCAGGAGTTCCTTGCACCACAACAATATCCAGGGGCAGAAAAAAAGAACTACCACTTATTCTTTGGATATTTTATGAGCAGAAAAGAGATCTCCCCCAGAACTCCCCCAGAACTGCCAGACCTCGTTCCATTTCTCTTTGGCATAAACTGAAATAAGATGAATGAGTGACAAGAAAAACCAAAATTAGCTTAGGAGAGGATGAGAGCACCTTCCCTGAGCACCCGTCCAATCGTGAAGAAGGGGGAACTGGAGGGGTTTGAGGTGGGCAAGCAGAAGTATCTGCCAGCCTCACGCAAGGTGCGTCGGGCAGGGTGGGGCCGGGGCCCTCTCTCCTCACAGCGCTTACCACACTGCAAGTCTAGACAGTCACCTCAGCTTCCAGTGATAAATTAAATCAATCACTTTGCCTCAAAGTATAAATATTCATGGGATACATGGATCAAATATCCAATTTGAGATACTGGCAGCATTCTGTAGGCATAATTTGCTGATTTATAACTCACCAGAGGCAAGGATTTTTTTTCTGTCTTCACTTTTCCATTGAATTTTTTTAAAACATGAAGGGCTAGATTAGTAATATTGTACATTGTAATGCCATTTAAATAATAAATGCGTATCTGTCACAATGCAGATGGCAAGTGAAGATGTCACAGATGGAACTGTGGCTCTGGGAGGAGATGGCAACCATGTGACAGTGGGTGTGGAGAGGCATTACATCATCTCAGATAGGGGCTTTCTTTGGGAACCTGGCAGGATTTCTGCTGAATCATTCAGCTGGGCAAATTATCGGCGTGTTAATTGGACAAAGGCCCCTATAATTAAGCCCTTGTTCCGTCACTCGCCTTGGCATATTTCTGTTTATGTTGCCATTTAGGGCCAGACTTGAAAACATGAATAAATAAAATAATCATATCTGCAAGAGTCAGTGACGTAGAGTATGGAGCCTATGCTTTCTCCTGTCTTGTATGCACATGCATGCGCACACACGTGTGTGGACACACAGACACACACACACCAGTTATCAGAGAAACCACAGGTTCAGAGGACTTTGAACTGCAGAAAAGCTTTTGTCTCTGACACACTTAGAATCTTTCTACTTGCTCCTGTAACAGATCTCCATCTACCCAGGAGCTCAGACTAGCCTTCTAAGTGTCTTGCAGTTCTCTGAAAGGCAGCCTTGGTTCTGGAGGAACATGGCACACGTTTACTCACCTGTTGGGCCACAGCAGGTGCATCTGGTTGGCCCACTGGGGCGGTAGTCTTGAGTTCTGTTCTTGCCTTGGCTAACGTACTACCTACTTGCAAGGCCGCGTTGGGTCTGTGGGCCTCAGGCATGGTCCCAGCTCAGCCAGCACTTGCTTGAAGTTCCACGTTCAGTTTCAGGGGCCTCATTTTAAGAAGGTCCTTGGCCAACTCGATGGTGTGCTTGCAGCCAGAAATGACGGAGAAACTACGAGGAAACAGTAGTAATAACTACCATTGTAGAAGGCTTTCACAGACTTCATCACATTAGATTTGCTCCCCGTCTCAACCTTATAAGGTATTTACATGCATTTTAAAGAGACTGAGAATGTAGGCCAGAGATTGAGGTCGATGCCCAGAAACATTCTTAATTGGGTTATTTAACAGATGGCTTGGGAGAACGTAGAAAAGGAAGTAGAGATTCCAGAGGGTTACGTGGCTCCACCCTCAATACCTTTCTATAGCAATACCCCATAATTGATAGTAAGAGCTTTCTATGTGCTAGACACTATGCTAAGTGTCTCAATACATTTAAGCTTCACAACAAACCATGAAGTGGGTGCTATTAATATTTCAATTTACAGATGAGAAATTAATCCTGAGAGGGAGAACCAGCCTTCTTCTTCTTCTTCTTCTTCTTCTTCTTCTTCTTCTTCTTCTTCTTCTTCTTCTTCTTCTTCTTCTTCTTCTTCTTCTTCTTCTCTTCTTCTTCTTCTTCTTCTTCTTCTTCTTCTTTTTCTTCTTCTATTCTTATTCTTATTCTTTTTTTCTGTTTGGGGCTATCATCTGTTCCCCCCTCTTCTTTCAAAGGCTATCTCTCATTCTCATTTTTCAGGACTGAGCTCAAATGTCCCGGCCCGGCCATCTAAAGTAGCCCATTGGCAACCTCAGCCTCTGTCACTCTCCCCTGTTCATTTCCTTCATGGGACATAACAGAATCTGTAGGTAGCTTGTTTATGTATTGATTTGCTTGTTTATTTTCAGTTTCTATTACTCAAATATAAGCTTATGAGAGCAGGGACTCTGTCCCTCCCCTTGCCCTATGCTAGTGTCTAGCGGGGTGTCTAGAATAGAACAGATACTCAATAAAAATTTGAATGAATGAGTGCATACATGAGTAAGTTAATTAATGGGATTTGACGAGTTTGTCTAATGCCAGAGACATATTTACTCACTCATCCATTCAACAAGAATTTATTAAATTATTAACAAGTGCCAGGCACTGAGGTAGGTACTGAAGAATCAAATAAGACACAGTCTCTGCCCTTGAAAATCTCACCTGTGAGAATCAGAGGTGGTAGTTGGGATGAAGTGGAGTTTATTTTTAAAAAGCACAAATAAAAGTATAATGTGAGGTATACTTCTTATTAGAGTTCAGTACAAGGTAACACACAAGAAAAAGAAGGGGCCACCTAGATACTGGACTTGGAAGACTTCTGCAGAGCAGGTGACTTTGACCTTGAAAGAGGACTCTGGACTGTGGTGGACAGAAGATGTGCAGAGACAAGGAGGGGAGGACCACGGGTATACCTGGGGAACGGCATGGAACTCACCTCCTTGCCTGCACTGCTGAGTCGCATTTTTATCTCAGTGCCAGTTGTTAGGAGGGCCACTGACCAGATGACCTCTTAGGGGAAACGTCACAGAAGTGGGGGTAGGAGAGCAGCAGAGGTGTGTCTCGCAGTCCCTCAGATGTCTCATGAGAGGGTTAATTGTAACCAAAGTGTGAGTATTGGCTTGTGGTTTCCAAAACATTTTCTTAAACTTAACTCATCTGATCCTCCAATAGCCTGCTAGATATTCTGAAGCTCGGGAAGACATGTGTTTGGGCAACAGTTACAGAGAGCTCCAAGCCCTGCCAGACTTGGGCAGTGCAAGGGGGATCAGCCCAGCCCTCTGACCCCAAAGCACTGACAGGCACAGAGGCAATGAGAGCACAGTGTACAGTGCCTTGACCCCACTCTGCATGTAGGGAACGGATTTAGTCCAGGGACACAGGCGCTGAGTGCTGAAGGCGTGGCTAGCAGCATGGGCTCCTGAGTCAGGCAGTCTTGGGTTCAAATCCTATTCTGCACTCACTTGCTTAGATAATTATCTGAGGTAAGTAAAAATGAATTAAATGAGATAAAACGTGAGCTAGTTAGGTTGTAGGCTGGTTACTAAAAGGAAGACTCTTAAGTAGATAGTGACTTTAACAAGATTGAAATTGCTTTGTCGTTCTTTTGTTAAATATATCTCTATTGATTTCAGAGAAGAAGGGAGAGGGAGAGAGAAACATCAATGATGAGAGAGAATCACTGATGGGCTGCATCTTGCACAACACCTACCGGGCATGTGCCCTGACCAGGAATCAAACTGTGACCTCCTGGTTCATAGGTCAAGGCTCAACCACTGAGCCATGCTGGTCGGGCCATCTTTCTTTCACATAAACACTCAGCCAGATACTGTGGCTCTGATCCAGGAAGTCATCCAATCCCAGGCTCTTTCCATCTTGTTGCTCTCTTTCTTCCAGGGGGTTGACCTCATCCATCTGGTTCGAGATGGCTCCTGATCACAACTCACGCTGTGTTCAGGTGCAGCTGTTTAGATGTAGCAATGGGAGGAAAAATGATATCACCACGACCAGGTCCTCTCAGTGTAGCTCCCCTCTCCTCAGGATGTTGGCCATATTCTCAGACAAGCTCTCCCATCATGTTTGTGAGAGGGGAACTCCGCACTTCATGTGCTTTGTGCCCAGGGTCTCCCTTCTCAGAGTCTTGACTCTCAGTAGCCCACAGCACTCCCAGTGGCCAAGGAGATGGGAGAAGCTGGTGAGCTAAGACTAATTAGGGTTCTCACAACTACATAGCTGGGAGTGGAAGAGAAATGAGTTCTCACACAGCATTCTCCATACTGTTATACTGGAGAATAATGAATAGGTGCAAGGTGGTAAAAATTATCCCTCACTCCTTCCTTCAATCGATTCTACATATTTCTAGGGTACTGCAATCCACAGTAGTAGTCACTGAACTCCAACATATAAAAACTAATCTTGACTCTGCCTCCAACTAATACATTTATTTCTTTGTAAGTACTATATATACATATACTGTCCTACTACTATGGTACTGTGGTGAGGACTGCTGGAGGCACACCAGGGTCAATCCTTTCCTACTTCCTTAGAATAGCATTCCCTAATGAGCACATGACATCCAGATTCGACTATACATATTTCCCAGGATCCTTTGCAGCTAGAAGTTAGCCATATGAATGTTCAGAAGTGTAGGCTGTAATTTTCAGGAGGTGTCAATGGGAGGTGCATGTAGTTATTCCTTTCTTTATCCCTCCTCCTGCCTAGACTGCAGCTCTGAGCAACTTGCCTCCAGACTCCATTTACATGAGAGAGAAATAAAGTTCTCTCTTAGTTAAGTTACTGTTTTGCATAATCTCTTCTTCCTTAATCTCAGCCAAATCTGATTCTACTTGATATAATTATATACTGTACATTATAATACTTATACCAAAATAGACATAGAAAAAGAAGAGATAAAGTAACTATAAATGGAATTTCTAATATTTTTTTTGTCATTCACTGGGTAGAGTCTCATGTGCCCTTGGGGTGCATCCCTGCCCCTTCATTTTAGAGAACTCTGGTGTCCTCCCCCTTGCCCTGTGGTGCCCGAAGGGTTAGTTACTTTAGTTACATTTGTGAGTCCTCTTCTTCTCCCTGCCCGCCTCCACTACACTTTGTTCCTTAAGGCAGGGCCCCGGAGGCCAGTCCTCTGAACCATCTAGCACAGCGAGGGCAGAGCCCCTCCCAGGCCTCACCTTCTGCTTCCTGCTGTGGCTTCTAGGTCTTGCTATCATCCTGACTTTGCCTTTGCGATGGGAAAGAAGACCAGAACAATCTGATGGGATTGACCCAAGGAGATGTGATCTGAACCCAGAGAAGCAGGCAACCCGTAACTGTCAGAGAGAAAAATGTGCACGTCTAGCCCGTGCTGCTGGGCTGAGGCACACCCACTCACAACCAACTGCTAGGAGCTCCAGACTGGGGCCAGCCCGCTCATGCCATCTGGTTCCATAGGGAAGGGGACGGGGGTGGAGGGGCAAAGTGCTTTGTTGTTTGAGAGCTTTCTCCAGGCCTTGACTTTCTCTTCTCAGAAAGCAATGCCCATGGGGCTGTGCCCACCATCCCACAAGAGGTGGTCAGAGTGGACCTGATTCTATGACTCTGAGGGAGTCTGAGAGTCTACAGACCCCACCAAGGTTGTGCCTGGGAAACCAGATGCTACCTGCTCTCTTCAGGAACTGAGTGAATCGGGGCTCCCTCCCACCCTCTTCCACCCCCTTGAGGCATCAGTGTCCTGATTGTATCTCAGCTTCAAAATTCCCTCATGTCATCCTTGGATTTAAAAAAAAGAGCTTTTTCAAGTGGTGTAGGCTGCATGCTCCACAGCACGTGTGTGTGTGTGTGTGTGTGTGTGTGTGTGTGTGTGTGTGTGTGTGTGTGTGTCAGAGGGGCCAGGGAAGGAAGGGGCTGGGGAGAGGGAGAGAGGCTCCTGAAACTAGAAGCAATCTTGTGTTGCTTTTATTATCAGAGCAATAGACTGGTGCCCAAAGAATGCCTGGCCCTTCACCCCAAGGCTGGGGAGAAGGGAAAGGAGGCAGACACTGGGCCATCAGGTCTGCTAAGGAAAAGCGACTGAGCTTGGGAGGCTGATGGGCTGGCTGTTCTCCTACACTTCTAGGTAGCGAGGCTGCCATGTGGTTTGCTAGTAACCATGGCAACAAACCCTGTTCCTGAAGGGTATGGAGAGAAATCCCTCGGAAAGAGACCCAGTGCAGCTGGCTCGATCGGTGCCGTGGCTGCTGTTGTTGCAGGAATGGCGTGATGTGCTCTCTTCTGAGCTGGAGACGTTGGCTTTGGCCTCTGCCTCCCATATTTTGGAACTTAGTCTCTGAAGACGAAAGATAAAAATAGCTCTCTCCAAATGAGAGGATGCTGCTGCACCGTGTGCTTTTAAAGACTGGCTTCTCGTTGCAGAAGGTCCACCTGCAGGCGCTGAACCTCGCGAGGCCTGCGCTCGCTCTCCCTGACCGCAGCGAGAGCACACTGTCTGCCGGGAGAAGCCAGCGCGGTTCCGGGAGACTGAACAGCAGCGCGCGGGGGAAGTGGCTCCGAGAGCCTTGGTTGCATATGAAGGACGCACTTACAATGAGGGACAACACGCATTGTGAAGGGCCGCGGCACCCGGCGGCCCAAAGCCTGCTGCCAAGTGATGTGGGCGCACATGGCCGCCCCTCCCAGAGGCGGTGTGGACCTGCCCTTCCAGAGACCTGCTGGGAGGGGCTGCCTTCTGAGGGGGCTGTTCCCTCAGCTGTTCACTGCCTGCGTGACCTTGACCAAGTCCCTTCGTCTCTTTGGGTGTCACTTTCTCTATCTTTAAAAGAGGCAAAGTAATATTTCTGTAGTCTTTCTCACTGGGCTTTCGTAATAATCAGATTTTGATCATCTAAGGCAGCAGTTCTCAACCTGTGGTCGCGACCCCTTTGGGGGTCGAATGACCCTTTCACAGGGGTCGCCTAAGACCATCGGAAAACACATATATAATTACATATTGTTTTTGTGATTAATCACTATGCTTTAATTATGTTCAATGTATAACAATGAAAATACATCCTGCATATCAGATATTTACATTACAATTCATAACAATAGCAAAATTACAGTTATGAAGTAGCAACGAAAATAATTTTATGGTTGGGGGTCACCACAACATGAGGAACTGTATTAAAGGGTCGCGGCATTAGGCAGGTTGAGAACCACTGATCTAAGGGAAGGGAATAAAAAACTACAAACCCCTACATGGTTTCATTATCCTCTTCTGAGTTGTAGAAGTATCCATTCTTAAAGGATTCTGAAAGTTGGAATGGGTAATTAGGCCAAAAGTTATGGTAGACCAAAGCTATAGACATTACCATGGTAGGGTTTTTAGCTACCACTTAATGAATGCAAAGCAAATTGCATATTGCATTTCATCTTAACATCACCCCACTGGTGCGCCTGTTTCCATTTTCCAGATGAGGCCCAAATTCACAGCCAGTCACAACGTCAGGATTCGAGTCCTGGCCAGTCTGATTCCCAAGTCTTCCAAGTCTAGGGTCTTGACCACTACGGGGGCCCTGTGCTGGGCAGGTTTGCTGAAACAATTCCCCTGCTGTTTTTTAAAAAAATATATTTTATTGATTTTTTTTACAGAGAGGAAGGGAGAGGGATAGAGAGTTAGAAACATCGATCAGCTGACTCCTGCACACCCCCTACGGGGGATGTACCCGCAGTCAAGGTACATACCCTTGACCAGAACTGAACCTGGGACCCTTCAGTCAGCAGGCTGATGCTCTATCCACTGAGCTAAACCGGTTAGGGCATCCCCTGCTGTTTTTTAAAAAAATATATTTTTATTGATTTCAGAGAGGAAAGGAGAGGGAGAGAGAGAGAAACACCAATGATGTGAGAGAATCATTGATCGGCTGCCTCCTGCACGCCCACAACCTGGGCATGTGCCCTGACCGGGGAATCGAACCATGACCTAGTTCATAGGTTGGTGCTCAATCACTGAGCCATGCCGGCTGAGCAGTACGGGTTTTTGATAGGTTGCGCTGACTCTAATATGGAGGGAGAATTTGAGGTGGGCAGAGTGGTGAGAGAGAGACTTTTTAGGAGGCTTAATAGTCAGCCAGGCAAGAGATAATAAGGCCCCAATGGAGGGCAGAGGTCCAAGTGATGGAGAGGAGGCAACTGTTTGGAAAGCTACTTTAAATGGTAAAATCTCAGACTTTAACGGTTGGTTTCCGTTGCTGTACAAGATGGGTATGAATGGGGGAGAGACTCCTTCCCAGTCTAAGCGGTAGATGGTAATAGAATCACCCACTGAGATAGAAAATGTAGGGGGAAAGCAGATTTGGAGGTATGGTGGCTATTTCTTGTCTGTCTGGGACTTCTTGCACCTCGTCCCCCTTTATGCTGATAACAGACGCACGAAGTGGAGCCGTGACCCAGCCTGGACATGTCAAATTCGCTCCTGGGAACTTGAATCCATGCCGTAAGCTGGTTCTTGCCTCCTAGACACCTCATTTGTTCAGTGGTTTTTTTCTTGATTCCAAAAACCACCTTGCAATCCTTCCAATGAAGGAAGGATTCATTGTCCACTAAGCTGTGCCTGGCCTCATCCGGATCAGTCAGTCCCTGGTGTTTGTAACCAGAGCCTTAATGGAGTGGCGAATTCAGTTCTGGACATGCCTGGGTGTCAGGCCCGTGAGATATCCTTGTGATGACCAGCTCTTCAGGAAATATGAATCAGAGGGGAAAGGTCTGGGCTGGCGTTGTCGGCATATGAAACGTGGTTGAAACAAAGAATGACTCAGACACTGAGAGAGTGGGGGTGAGAATGCAGTGAGCAGAGGGTGGCAACCAGGAGAACAAGCAGAGTATGACTCCATAGAAACCAAGGGAGTAAGAGCTTGAAGAATGAGTCATTGAAGATTTTATGTACAACCAATGGCCAAAGTAAATGAGGGGCTGAACTTTGGATTTGACAAGTAGATTTATGGAGAATCCGTGGGCTAGTGTCCCTCAAACAAGGTGTAGAACAGAAGCCAGGCTGTGAGTGGGAGGTGAGGAAGAGGGGGCAGTGTCTCGGGGGGAGATGAAAGGAAAGGTTAGCTTTGAGAAACTAGATAATGGTGTAGAGGGATCAGGATTAGCCTGACTCAAAGCTCATGCTCCTTGCACTCAAAACCTGCTCTCCTGTGGCCAGAGAGAATGGGGATTTGACGGGAAGAGAACCCCAGCAGAGCAGTCTTTTCAGGTCAGTGCTGTTGCCTGCTGTCAGATGCATCACTGTGGGGCATGACTCAGTGTGGGAGGGGCCGGAGAACATTGGGAACATATACTGGCTGGTGGATTTCTTGTGCCTGCTTCCTGCCTGACGTCATTCTAGACAGGCCAAAACCCAAAACAACAAGTATGTAAAGAAAAAGAGGAAAAACTCAATTTGCTCTTTTGTATTCAAACTAAAAACCACCTTCATGCCCGCCTCACCCCCCAAAAAAATTTTCAGGATAAAAAAAAGACTATCTGAGACCTTAGTATTGGAAGGACAGGAACAGCCCTTGTGTGTGTGCCTTCAAGGAAGGCAGGCTTGGCAGGCCCGGGTGCTGACTAATGCTTCAGAGATATAATTTTCCTTTAGACGTGTACTGGCAAAGGATGGATGAAACAGTTGAGTCAATGACAAGGTTTGTTAAAAATCATTTGAACAGTCCTTGAAATTATAAATTTTATACATGCTCTCTGTAGACAGCTTGGAAAAGACAGACAGACCTAAAGTATCCTGAAGTCCCACCACCAGGAGTACCCTCTTGGATATGTCCTTCTAGATTTTTCATCTAAGAGTAGGTGCCAGTTTTGATAGCTGTCTTTCTGGCAGATCCACCAATGTCAGTTGCAAGACTGATCTCAGAAGTGACTGCACAGCAGGGTCCTGACCACAGTGTGTGAGGGAAAGGGAAGAGGATGATACATCTAGATACGGGGGTGGGGGGTGGGGGAGGGGGTGTCCACTTGTAACATCTATGGCACAGAAATAACAATAAGAGAAAGACTGAGTATGCCCCCAAGTTAGATCTGGAGCCCAGAAATCCCGACTGCAGTCTCAACTCTGCATGAGACAGGTGGCTGTCATGTTACAGATGTGCCTCACTTTAAGAAACCCACCCTCCTCCTCCGCTCCACTCCTAATGCCCATGCCTGGAGAATCACTCTTATTTTCTTTGTTGAGGCAGATGGAATTACTGTTGCCTCGCCTGTACTCCTCCCACCATATAACCTTGCAGCACCTCCTGTCAGAGTTGGCCAATACTTCCTCACCCCATTGTCTTTGGATTTAGCCAAGGGACTTGCTTTGGCTAATGAAAACGTTAGTGGAAGTGATGTGAGCAGGGGCTTTAAATATGTTTTCACGGCTTGGCTTAGTTTCTTGCACTTTCTTGCCACCTGCACCAAGGTGAATCTGCCTGGATAGCCTCTGGTTCCAGGATGAGGAATAGATCTGAACAAAACTGGCAGCGTGGAGCCAAGCCTATCTGGTTCCAGCCATCCACGAGAATCCTAGCCAACCTGCACGCCCATAAGCAATAAATAAATGTTTGTTGTTGTCAGGCATAGATTATGGGATTGTTTCTTACTCAGTACTTTAGTAGCACACGCCTGACTACTGTAATTGCTCAGATATGAAACTTTAGTCATCTTGGACGTCTGCATTTCCTTTATCTCCTTCAAATTATGTTCCATATTTGCTCCCTGACTTCCACCCCACTGCCATCATTTTCATCACTTCATATTTGGGTTCCTGCAATAGCTTCTTTAACGAACTCTGATTTCTTCCCCATCCAATCTATCTTGCACGGAAGTGCTAGATTAAACTGCCTTCGCACAACAGGAAACCTCCACTCAAAAGCCTGCAAAGGCTTCTGTTTTTTTCTGAACCAAAGCAGCCAGGCAACTCAGAACCAAATTTTATGTATGGTTTTAATAACCAGCCTTAGCTTAGAGTTCTGGTACAATTCTCTCCCCTGCTTTCCATAGCTCTTGCCTTTTATCTTTATGGGATCGTCCTAGTGATTATGGTTATTTTACTTTAATTCTTCTCAAATAATTTTTTAGAAGTAACAAATATAAACTTATCACATCAAGGTCAAATTTCTCTCCTTGATTTTTCAAGACCTTCTATAATTTCATCTCACCTAATCGATTAATTAACACACACACTAATAATAATAATATTTATCCAATACTTATTGAATTGCTTATGTGCCAGGTATCGCTTCAAGTGTTTTATATGTTTTATAGATTAAGGTTAACCAGCCCTGGCTGGTGTGGCTCAGTTGGCTGGAGTGTTGTCCCGTACACTAAAAGGTGGCAGGTTTGATTCCCAGTCAGGGTACATACCCAGGTTGCAGGTTCAATCCCTGGTTGGGGTACATGCAGGAGGCCACTGATCAATGTCTCTCTCTCTCTCTCTCTCTCTCTCATCAATCTAAAATAATAAACAGCCTGGCCAGTGTGGCTCAGTGGTTGAATGTCAGCCAATGAACCAGGAGGTCACTGTTTGATCCTGGTCAGGGCACATGTCTGGGTTGTGGGCTCAATCCCCAGTAGAGGGTGTGCAGGAGGCAGCTGATCAATGTTTCTCTTTCATCCATTGATATTTCGATCTCTCTATCCCTCTCCCTTCCTCTCTCTAAAATCAATAAAAATAAAAAACAAACATATCCTCAAGTGAGGATTTAAAAAAAAAAGGATTAGGCTCAACCATGAGCAATGAAGGCCTTAAATAACGGTGGCTTAAATAAGATAGTTGTTTATTCCTTTCTTATGTGAAAGTACAGAAGTAGGTAGTCAAGGACTGGTATGGTGGCTTTGCTCATGAAGTCTTTAGGGACACAGGCACCTTCCGGCTCACAGTTCTACCATCCTTAGGGTGTTGCCCTCATCTTCATGTCCAAAATGGCAGCTAGATACCAGACATCATATCCACTTTCCAGGCAGAAGACTGGAAGAAAAAACAAAAGAGAAAAAAAGGGCAGATGGTATATGCCAGCTGACCTTTTCAGGAAGTGACCTTATAGCATCAGCTTATATCTCATTGGCCAGGCATAGTTATATGGCTGTACATCACTGCAAGGGAGGCTGGGAATTGTAGTCTTTATTTTGGAAGGCTATGTGACCAGCTAAAAACTGGCAGTCATTACTTGGAAAAAGAGGAAGACTATGGCATAGAAATGATTACTGCCGTGGCCAAGGTCACACAAGGTGCCTCCAGCGCCTGTGCTCTTCACCCCTATGCCACTCGATTTCCATGGAGTGAGTCGGGTGCACCTGAAGGCTGGAATTGCCTCTGTGTTCCCCCAGCTAGCTCCTCTTCCATGCCCTCCACCTCCCTTCGGGCTCTGCTGGTTCTCACTGAGCTCCTGGAAACGGTCGTGGCTTACATGCTGAAAGGCAGAGATAGGCTATGCCGCACCAGTGTGAACTCCATCGAAAGAGTACCGTGTAGTGATTAAGAGCTTGGGCTCTAGAGTCCAACAGAGTGAGGTTTGAGTCCTGTGTGACCTTGCACAAGTCACTTAACCTCTCTGAGCTCAGCTCCTTGTCTATAAAATGAGAGCTCTGAAGAAACCTGTCTCAAAGGGCCCTTACAAGGGGTAAAGGAGATAATGCACAGAAGACCTCAGCCAGGGCGTGGCACACAGTGGGTGCCTTCCACAAGGAAGCTCCTGTGATTGTGCCAACACTACTGGTGCTTCCACCTTCTAGACCAAAGTGCCTCAGATACACAGGGGAGAGAGGGACCGCAGTGGAAGCCTTTCCTTTCAGGCCTCCTTCCCTTTTCCCAGGGATCCGCAGGGGCTGTTCGAGAAGAATGTTGCTCTGTGGCTCTGCCCCTTGAGACTCAACCCTAACAGCCATTGGGAGCTCCAGACTTTGACTCCCTGGGTTTGGAATACAAACTGGCCACCCATGGAACCTTAGTGGGGGAAATGCTGCAATTTAGCAGATGTGAAATGACATTCTTGGACAGAGCACAAAGCAACCGTGGCATCCATCAGAAGGAATAATTTTTATTGTGACACAAAACATTTGCTATCAGAGCACATAGAAATCCAGAGAACAGTTGCCTCTTCAGAACAAACAGATTAAATACCTGTGGTGAACTGAAGGGCAGCAGGGAAAAGCAGGCCACATTATTTTAAAATTCGGCAACGCTTTGAGTTTAAATAGAAGCGAGAATCAGGACAGAGTGAGAAAAGCACTTGCTCATGAAGAACCGCTTCCCCAGGAGCAGAGCCCGTCATGATGCCCGTTGTTTTACGCAGGGAGGCCGGCTTCCCTTCCCTGGGCTCGGGAAGATGCAGTAAGGCCCACACCTGGCACGCAAAGAAGGGGCCTCCTGGAGCCCACCTCTCTGCATCTCTAAGAGGGCCAAGCTCATGTGCTCCCTGCCTTTCCCTGCCCCAGGTACCTTCAGAGAGACATAAATCAGTTTCACCTCCAGGGGCATAGGGCACACATTGTACCTGTAGTCCCATGTGGACAGCCAAGCTCTTTATTCACTCTTCCTTCCAGTCCGTTCTGACTGCTTCCACCCCTTCTGCCTCACACCAGGGCTGGTGTTGTAGTTTCCTGACAGTTTACACTGCCTGTCTCCTGACCTTTCCTCTCTATGTCACCCACAATCACACAGCTATTCAGTCTTCAAGGCTGACCTTTTATCCAGCTTTCCTCTGAGTGTAAATTCTTCTGACTATTCCCTAAATCCTTTTCAGAGGTGGAGAACTCTAATTCTCAAGACAGCCCACTTGTTCTTTAAGAGTTCTAATTTTGTTCTGCTAAATCCAAATCTATGCTCCTGGTAACTTCCACTCTGTTGAGATATAATTAATCAATCATCTCCCTCTCTTACAGTTTTTCTTCTCATGTGGAATTCTTCTTTTTCTCTTTGTGGTTCACTGTTTAGTTGTTTTCCCAATAGTATCAGGTTCCTCCTTCTTCAAAAGTAATAGGTTTAGCTGGGCATGGTGTTACCAGTGAAAAGACTACATTTCCCAAACTCCCTTTCAGCCTGGGTGTAGTCATGTGACTAAGTCAGACCAATGTGATATAAATAGAAGCAATGTAAGCAACTTCTTGGTTATGTCCTTAAAATGACAGAGTGGTACACCTTGGTCTCCGCTGAGCATGGTGAGGACTGGGGCAGTCACCCTGACCATGCAATTGGAAGCCCTTATTTGCTCTTTGTGGCTCAGAAGACAGGGGCCTAACTGTAATCATTGCTTTTTATTGCACTAAGCCCAGCACACTGCCTTGGATATGACTGTTCTCAATAATGAGTTCAATGAATGAATATTCTCCAACTCTGTCTATGTACACAATTAACTGAAACAAAATGAGCAGCTAGTGACATGTGGTTAAGTGACATATCCAAAGACTGCTAGATAAGAAGATAGAGAATGAGGTGCCAATCAAGCAATCCACTGGTCTTCCTCCTGTTCAACATTTGCATCATTTCATTGTTTAATGAAACAGTCAGTGTACACATCACACCTGTGGACCACAGTGGGCAGCCAATAGACTAGACAAGAGCATCAAGAGTCAAAAAAGGTCTATTCAGTTAAGAACAATGGATGTGGATGAAGTTCTAAATATCAGTTCAAAGTGGACAAAAGGAAAGGATGAAGATAAGTTGCTTCGTTAAGACTGTGCTTTTAAAAGGTTTAAGGCTTTTATTTGACGGGAAGCCCAGTGTGAGTCAAGAACATGATGTGAAGGCCCAAAGATTTTAGGGCAATTTTGGGCGAATACATTTATACAACAGCCATTTACCACGTGCCTCCTAAGTGCTAGGTGTTGTGTGAAGACAAGGATGAAGAAAGAGTATCCCCTGCTTTCAAGCAGCTTGCAAAGACATGGCATGTATTCCACCTGTAGGACAAGGGAGAAGCTTTTGGTGCCACAGAAACAAAGAGGTAGGAAGCTTGGCACAAGTGTACCAGAAAGGGAGTAGCTGAATTTACTGTAGCTGAGTGTGGGCTCCTGAAGACAATAGGATGATCAGGTAGGAGTGTTTAGCACCAATCTGTCTGGGGCCTGAGTGCCAAGCTAAGGAAGTATGTGAAAGGAGGGGCAACTGGAGGATTTTGCAGGGAAAAAAAGAACAGATCAGCGTTTTAGGAAGATTTCTCTGGAAGCAGATTGGAATGGAGAGACACATAGCGCCTTGGAATTAGCAGAATCTCTTTAGAGATGGTGTTGCTCAGCATCCCATCTTACACGCAGGAAAAGGTAAACCATGTGCCTCCTAGTAAAGACAGAGCTGGCGGGGCGCAGCAGAGCCCCAACCCGGGACTGTGGCTTCTTTGTCCGGGCGGAGGCGGGGGAAGTGTGGGTAAACCAACAGCAAGTAGACTGTGTACAGCCACTGGAGTTTAGACAAGCATTTCTGGACACACCAGACAAGCAAACCTGCAAAGGGACTATTTCCAAGTCAAGAGGAAGACTACTGAGTAGTGGAGATAGGAAGAGGGAGAGTGTGGGAGGAACTGCTTGGAGGCTGGATTGGGAGGGAAGAAGGGGAGGCCAAGTGACGGAGTTTTTAGGGCGGGGAGACAGGAAGGACAGCAGTGGGATGACAGCAGAGGGACAAGTTGGAGGAGTCCCATTTGGGGTGGGTCCCCTTTGAATAAAAGGGGTACTGAGGACTGGAAAGTATCAGTGGAATGTGTCCAGAAGAGGTAACTAGAAAGCACGTCACGGGAAGGAGTGATGGGACTGCTTAGGCTGGAGAAACCTAACTGGCCTGCAAAGAGCAGAGCTGAGCAGATTTAGGGAGAGAAGGTCGCTGGCTTTACCGTACATACGTGGAGGGCTCTGACAGAACCCTGTGAACCTGCCTCCTACTTAGCATGGCGCCAATGGAAGGTCCTGGTGAGTGGCAGCAATGCGGGCTGTGAAAAGCGCTTGGGCATCCCCCAAACCTGGTTCTAGGCTCAGCTGCAAGTTGCTGAACCCCTCTGTGCTAGACAGATGAAAGCTTTAGGGTTGTCTTACTGGGACTGTGGTCCTGAACCTGTGCTGATGTTGGTGAGGGCGTGTGAGCAGCCAGCCTGCTCTGTGTCACTCAGTGATGGCATGCAATGATGGAACAGAGCTGACATGTTCACAAAAGCACTTTCTCAGTGAGTAGGAGTGGGAAATAGTCCCATTTAGCTGATATCACCAATTTTTAAAGAAAACCATATGAGCTCAAGAGAACTAAATACAAATGTGGGAGTGATGAGTCAACCATTAAATTTCAACTGCATTAATTTTACATTATAAATGACACAGTTTCAGTTTCTTCAATTTTATAAAACTTGTGATTTTTTTCTTTAAAAAGCTCCTCCAGATGCATGCTAATCCATGTTAAAAGTACTGAACACTTACTCCCTCCTAAAGCACCTTTAAAACAATGATTGGGCTCGTGGCTATTTTTAATAGAATCTATTTTCTAGCAGTCTTATAAACTGATAGCAGTATTTTCTGTGAAAACCACCTTTTCCTACAAAAAACAAACAAAAAACCCAGCCCTCTTTACCCTCGTGGGATTTTTTTTTTCCTTTTCAAATTGTTTTATAATGGAGAAGGTTGCTTTAAAACGTTGAGCATTTCTGTTAGAAATGAAATATTCAGAAGGCTTCTGGGTAAGCAATATTTATGTACAACCCCTTTAATCTTAAGTACCTAATATTTAAGTAGCAGGAATGAGAGATTGTTTTTCTTTACAGGGGTAGAATCAAAGTGGTATTACGAATCTTCAGGTAGAGAACAGAAACATAAGACCTAGAGATTATGTAAGAAAGATCTGCACTCCCAATCCTTACCTCAGAGCAAAAGACCCAGAGGCAGGAAAGAATTCCAAAGGAATGTGAAAAATAATTCTATCAAATCAAAGTTTAGGACAATCTTGGACTGTGGCAAGAAGAAAAGAACATTTGGCACATTGTTAAATATAGATGTCCATTCTCTTACCCATACACATACCCATTCTTTTCACATCTTACATTAGCAACACCCAGTTTTAGTTCATTCTCAGAGACTTAACTCCTCAAGCCTCAGTTTCATAATATTACCAAAATGAGGGTCATATTATTCGTTTCCTTCTGAGGTGAGAGGCAGAGCTGTTGTCCAATAATGCACAGTTGGTATCACAACTGCAAGTAGCGTTCAGTTTGGAATCGCATTGGGGAGAGCTCTGCGCGGCAGATTGCGCCTGGGAGACCGTGCGTTCCTTGGCACAGACTCCCACCTAAACTAATTAAGCTCCGCACAGGTAGAAAGAGTGTGCGATTTTAGATCTGCCACGTGGCCCTGAAGGACAGAGCCGGCTCTGGCTTTTTTTTTTTTTTTTTTTTTTTAAGGGGTTGGAAAGGGAAGGGAGAAGCTTAATTCTGCTAATCAGTGAGTTTCAGTGTGGCAAGTGAACTTAACATATTCTGCAATTCTTTTTTAGAGATGGAGGCAGGGAGAGGGGAGGGGAGGGGAGGGGGAGAGAGAATGAATCAAACCCAAGACCTTCTGGTGCATGGGACAATGCTACAACCAACTGAGCTAGTCGGCCAAGTCTCTGGCTTTTTTTAAATTAAATATATTTTATTGATTTTTTTTACAGAAAGGAAGGGAGAGGGATAGAGAGTTAGAAACATCCATGAGAGAGAAACATCCATCAGCTGCCTCCTGCACACCCCCTACTGGGGATGTGCCTGCAACCAAGGTACATGCCCTTGACCGGAATCGAACCTGGGACTCTTCAGTCCACAGGCCGACGCTCTAGCCACTGAGCCAAACTGGTCAGGGCTCTCTGGCTCTTTTCCAAAAAACACACACTGAAAGCAGCATTCTCTGTTTAAACAACAACAAAAAGCATGGGAGGGGAGTGTATATGGGTTTGTTCAAATGCTTGAGACAATTGTTTTAAGCAGCCGGAGGAGTAAGGAAAGGAGCACTTAGGAGAGAGTGCTGGAAGCGCAGCGCCCAGGAATTGATGGAAAACGCTTGTGCGGCAGGCGAGGCATGTAATGACGAGAACGGATGTGCACATATTGACGAGGCAGGTGGAAAGCAGGTCCTCCTCCTAATTAGCTTGGCTGCTGGGAGAATCTTCTCCGGTTTCTGACCACCGTCCAGCCCAGGCTGTGGTTTCTGTGATGTCCCAGTGAGGCCGTGGGCTGGCTCTGACGGTGGGTCAGAAACTGCTGACCTCCGGGCCACCTCACCCCCCGGGGCCGAGTCGGGGGGGGGGGGGGGGGGGAGGAGCGGAGGAGCGCTGGCCTGGTGATAGTGGAGCGTTCCCTCTACAGGAGCAGCGGGGCGGGCACACGCTTGGCTGTGACTCAGAGACCTTCAGCCAGATGCCAGGATTCCTGGCCCTCCCCCTCTGAAATGTTTCCTTTTCCAGAGTACGCTAGAGAGACTACTTGTCTTTCCCCTTGTCTGTTCTCCTCTTCACAGAATGTTTTCACTGGTTGCCCAAAATGACGACACTCCCCAGCTGGAGCGGCTGGAGCTCGTGCGTGCGTGCGTGCGTGCGTGTGTCTAAGCACTGGGTGCTGCGTCTGGGCGGAGGCCATGCCCTGCCTCTCTGCTGCCTGCATGTGGGTGCAGTGGGCCACCTGGGCCCTCCCTGATGGATAACAAAGCGGTGAGGAGCCGGGGTCCCTGACCCCGCGCAGACACTGCACTAGTCCTAAGAGGCAGACCTTTAGACTAATTTTAGGGGAGAGAGAGAGACAAGCCTCAACAGTGCTTAAGCTGAGGGTCTCTGTTAGATGCAGTTGAACAAAAGCACCTTCTTGACTCAATGCTACCTTCTTATTCTGATGATTTATATGCCAAGAATAAATTTAACTTTGTCTACATCTGGGGTAAAGACGTTTGTAAAGGACCTACCTAGCAGTTCCTCAGTATATCTGGTTTGCTCCAAAAATACTCCAGAAAATTCATGTGACTGGAAAACTGGGCTTAGTAAGGGACACACATGGGATTTTTCTACAGAGGAGTCTTTGGGAAGCTGACCTCCTCCAATGCAGTCTTCAGGGGCGTCTCCAGAAGGCACTCAGAGTCTGCCTGGGGAACGTGCGCGGACAGAGAACATGGGTGCACACAGCGTGGCTACAGCCTGGGCCTCAGATGTCCGCAGGGAAGAAAGGCCAGGTCAGCTCTGTGAAATGATTCTCTGTTATGTTATCTGGACAAGAACTGAGCACAAGTGAGGCAACGAAGGTTAAAGATGAAAACAACAGCTGAGGTTGGACTAAGAGACCAATGGACCAAAGCAAGTCTGTTGCATCTGGTTTCAGTGTCTGGGGAGAGGGAGAGCTTTGGAGAGAAGTAATGAGGGAGAATCTGTGTCCGGCTGTCCCTCCCCCCCCCCCACACACACACATATATATTCCTGGGCTGAAGTATGGCATCCCTTGGGACAATATTCTTTATATTAAAATCCACTTCCATGATAAAGAGGTTTACAACTGGAGCTTTAGAAGAATCTTAGAACTAGAAAGAGGACTAGACATCCTGTGGATAGAACGTGAGATTCTGTGTGATCTGGATAGATGGAGGGAGGACCCCATCACCAGCGCCCCCACCCCTACCCCACCCCCCCGCCATCTACCCAAACAGGAAAGGTCTTCCCACCTTACTGATTCCTTTTGGAAGCCTCACAGATTTTTTTAAATTTGGAATTCTGTGGCTTTTCCAGGAAACGAATTCAAGCTTACTGGCTTGTACTGTCCACGAGTCACCTTTTGGACAACAGGTTGACATTTCCTTGTTTCCTGCCCTTTGGCCATTCTCATGTCTCATGAGCTGCACGAACCTAGGGCTATTCAGTTACATGTGCGAGTCTTTTCAGTGTTCTGAAGGTAAGCATTTAGGGCCTCGAGGTATAAGCACACTGTACAGCTACCTATAGAGAATGTTCTTTTAACCATGTTTGTTTCATCTTTTCTAATTTTGACAGAGAAGTGGAAAGGAATTTTTTTTTCTTTGATACCTATGTGAACTAGGTATCACATAGAATGGAGCCTTTTAAAAAGTGAAACATTTCTAGTGTTTAAACAGTAGAGGTTCTCCACCCTGGCTGCACATCAGGGCAATTTAGAAAGCTCAAAACAAAACAGAAAAAACAAACAAACAAAAACAACCCAAGCCATGCCCGGGCCCCTCTCCAGCGATCGGATTGAATTGGTCTGGCTGTGGTAGGTACTGAGCGTCTGTATTTTTCTATGTGCAGAACTGAGGATCGCTGCAGATCTAATCACTAGAAAAGGATTACATTTTTAAGGCCTTATTCCATAGGCAACCTTGCCTATTGTCCGATAAATTAGGCTGCAGCTTTGGTGGGTAAAAAGGAATGTTCCGGCTGTGAGCCCCGAGGATCCTAATGTCCTGCAGCCTCAGCCAGTGGCACGCGACCTTGTGGCACGCGTGTCGGCAGCTCGAGCACAGGTTAGTGTGTTCGGAGGAGAGCTTTTCGGTGCTGGGTGCGAACGTGTGAGACCTGACACACCAGGGCTGCCTCAGAGTTCAGGTCTGCGCTTGACCGGCAGACTCAGGAAATGCCTGGTCCTGGACCAGAGAAACAGACGCTGACAAAGCCATGCTCTCTGCACTGTTGCCATCACTTCTGGGGTCTTCCTTTACCGATCCTTCCCTACACAGTATTCCGCTGTTTCCTGTCAGCTGTTGTCTTGAGTAACACTCCTCCCTGACCTTTGCTCTCCAAACACAGTCTAAGTCCTAACTAGCCCTGGTTGAAAAGCCCTGGGGACCAGCTTCGGCTGTCCTGCTGGTCCTACAGTTGATGCTATTTCAGGCACCCTCCTGGCACCCCCCCATCCACTAGAGCCTCTGAGTACCTTCTTTCTCTTGTCAATTACATGTGGTTATGTGACAGAACTGCCTTATTTAGGGCTTCATCTCTCTTGCCCCCAATCTCTTTTAGTCACCGGTTACGAAGTCCTACCTATAGTTTTCTACACGTTTTGCATTACATCCCATTAAAGCGAAGACTCCGTGAGCTGGACTCCATCTGGCCCGAGTGAGTTCCGCTGACCCAGGCCCTCCCACTAGAATCCGGCAAGCTTTTGCTCTTGTTTTCACACCACTTTTCACTGTTAGTTTCAATACCTTTTCTATATGAAATTGCGAACTCTACAATGACATATTTTTCATTATTGGTGAGAAGTATATCTAGATAGTTGACCCTCATTTTTCATTCATCTTCTCAGAGGTGAAATTGTCAACGTGCCCAAAAGTTACCAAATGCACTCTTTTAGCAGAGTAACATTCTAGTAAAGGTTTAGATAACTGAAATACATTTTTTAGAGATATATTTTTATTGATTTCAGAGGGGGAGAGGGATAGATAGAAACATCAACGATGAGAATCATTGATCTGCTGCCTCCTGTATGCCCCACACCAGGGATCGAGCCAGCAACCCTGGCATGTGCCCTGACCAGGAATTGAACCAAGATCCCCTGGTTCATAGGTTGATGCTCAACCTTAGCCATGCCAGCCAGGCTGGAATACATTTTTGTTACTATGTCTTACCTTTTTGGAACTTGGACTAGGAAACCATGGCCTACACATGCTGGTAATGGCTTTATGCTGCCCCCAGGGTGAAATAACTTGATTCTCTTTCTGCTCCACCATCTCCACAATGCTTCTCCCTGTGCACTTCTGTAAGTGTTGTACATACACTACTCCTCAGCCATGCCTTATATCAGAGCATCCATGTGCCAGTCCTGAGCTCCATGTTTTAGGGTACCTGCGAAATACTGATTTCTTCCAGGTGTTAACATCTCAAATCCCTTTTGCTTAATACTTGAAATCAGATATAGTTCCTCGAATAAGACTGTTTCACTATAACACTGATGAGATACCTTAGGAACTTAACTGTTATTTTGTTGTAAGCTGTTTCCTTAAAGTTGGAGAACCTGTCAACACCATGGGTAAGAGAGGACTTACTGTATCGTATTCCTTACCTTTTCCCATGCAAACAAAACTAAGGGATTCTCTAATTGTTCTAAGTTATGTCACACACGTTTTCTTATGAATATCAAGGGTTACAGGTTCACCCAAGCAATTTTCCCACCCTTTGATATGTCAGCTTCAAGCATTCTCGGTGAAGTTACTGAATCTCCCCTAATCTTCACAGGGTGAGTTCTGGCCCTTGCTTGGAGCCCATCATTCTGGCAAAACAGTTGCTCCCCAGGCAATCAAGGGGTTGGGAAACGCTTATGGCAAAAATGACAGGAGATGACTTTTGGCTCATGACTTCTTGTGCTATTTGCAGTGTGGGTGCTGCGGGATCCCTGAAAAGGCCTCATATTCCTGGCTTCACTGTGGGTCTCAGTGCTCCCGAGGCCCAAGTGCTGGGCTGTCCTTCCTGTGGCTGCTGCTCATTTGCTGAGGTGGGAGCAGGCCTCTGCCTCTAACAGTTGCTGTTCTTTCATTGTACTCCTCAGCGGCGGGCCCTGTGGGGTGGTCACTCGGCATTCTTAGAGGACATTTGGATTCACTCCCTCAGAGCTAAGTCGGACATCTGAGTGACACTGCTCAGAATCAACTTCCAAGGGCTCCCACCTGCTGACAGAGCCTCGTCACTCTGACCAGCCTGATCCAGCAGAGTCCCTGCTGACCCCGGTGGCTGGCGGCACCTCTGTGATGAAGACTTAGTCCCAATGTTCTTACAGATTCTATCTTAAAACAAACAACAATCAAGTAGATGAAAATTTAAGATGCCCATGACTTGGCATCCTCCTCCAGTGATTAATCCATCCCGCAGTTCCCTTTCACAATAAAACTCTTCAAACGGGAGGTCTACATATGCTATTTCTACTTTCCCACCTCCCATTCCTTCTTAAACCCACTAATTTGGCTTTTGTCCTCACCGCTCACTTGAAAATGACTGTATTCAGATTGCCAATATGCCCTCATGTTGAGAATTTTCTAGCTTTGTCTTACTGGCCTTATCGTTTAGCAATGAGGGTTCCTCCCTGAAGTGCTCTATTCTCTGGGCTGCTTGGCCCTCCTCCCTGGATCTTCCTCCTCCTCCTCTACCTAACTCCTGACAGGGTTCCTCAGGGCTTGGGCTTAGAACCTCTTCTCTGTTCTAAGCGATCGCATCCAATCTCATAGCTTCAAATACCTCCCACATGTTGACAACTCAAGAATTTGTCTCCAGCCCAACGTCTCCCCCAGAGTCATACATGCACTTGGATATAACTGCTTCAAGTGCAACGTACCTGATATTGCCCCTTGGCTAGTGCACATCCCAAACATGTCCAGAACTGAGTCCTTACTCCCCGATCGTACCTTCTCCCATCTCAGTATATGGCATCACTAAGCAGCCAGGTAAGCCACACACCTGAGAGGCCAACCGCAGGTCCAGATGCTGCTGCCTTTTGAATACCTTTTAGATCAGTCCACTTCTCTGTGGACACCATCCAAGTCCAAGTCTCTAATATCGTCACCTGGAAAACTGTCAGTCTCTCCTAACCTGTTCCATGACCACACTTCCAGATTATCCTTCAACACCGCAGGAGAGCGCTCTTGACCAAATGTAATTGGATCCCATCACTCCCCTGCTTAGAACCTCTTCAGTTCTTCCCATTGCACTTCGAGTAAAGTCAGGCCAGCTGGTGTGGCTCAGAGGTTCAGTGTTGACCTATGAACCAGGAGGTCATGGTTCGATTTCCAGTCAGGGCACATGCCCGGGTTGCGGGTTTGATCCCCAGTGGGGGTAGGCAGGAGGCAGCTGATCAATGATTCTCTCTTATCCCTGATATTTCAATCTTTCTCCCTTCCTCTCTGAAATTTAAAAAATAAATAAAAATGTTAAAGTCTGAAAGCCTTGCTGCAGCTGACAAGGCCTTGTCTTATCTGGCTCCTGCTCTACTCTAACCTCATCCAGGCCACCCCATACTCAGAATGTTCCCTTCACTCCAGCATATGGTCCCTCTTGCCATTCCGACCACAGGCTGACCTCTTTCCTGCCTCAGGGCCTGTGTACTTGCTATTTCCTCAGCCTGCGAGGCCCAGGTTACTGGCCTCCCGAGAGGAATTTGGTGACCACTCTGTCTACAGGAGGGCACTGGCATTCTCCTGTCTGCCCAGCAGACTACCAAGTGCATGAAGGCAGGGGCCTTTCCATCATGCATGGGGTTGCACCCTCGGTGCCTGGCACATAGGTGATCAATACCGAACAATGATCTAGATGTGAGTCTATTTGGCTATAGGATTCCTAAGGGCTACCTCATATGCCACATCTCCCCACCCTCCACCAAAAAGGATATATTTAGGGTCTGCAGCACCCATGAGAGAGTGCTGTTCAAATCTCCTTGAAGACAACCAGCTGTGGGAAGCCTAACTGACTAACAGACCCAACTATTGCCCACTGCTTCCCCGTCTTTGTGCTTAGGCCAAGCTTTCCACCTGCCTGGGCACGGCCCCCAGCCACCGACAGCCGGGCAGGGTTGGTGCTGGCCTATTCCTGTCCTGCACAGGGTTCCTCTCCTGGGTGACTCTGGCTTGGAGACACTCCATAGCCTGACAGAAGCTTTCTCAGAATACACTGCAATCTGAGGCTTTTCTACTCAGGACTTCCTTTCTTCAGCGTGAGAACCACACCGTGGTCGGAAGGCTTCCCCACCCTGTCCCCATGTTCTCCCTCTTATGCTTCAGAGGTGGATTCCCTCGTCTGTTAAACTTACAATCCTATTTTGGCAGCAGCTTCCCAGGGGCCCCTTTAGAACTTTGTAATAGTGATACTATAAACCATGGCGCGGAAAAACAAACTATCTTATTTGAGGCCACATATAACACCATCTGTTCACTCCCCATACCTCTCCCAGGCATGACCTTTAATGGGAGATTAAAATACCACCTGTACTCAGAGCCGTTGTCTCACCACCAGGGCTCCAGGTCACGAGAGCTACAATCCAGATTCCATTTCACATTTGTCCCAGGAGTTGGCAGAATGACTCACCACTGGCAAACATGGTGAATGCAGGCACAAGGCCCGTGGCACCAGAAAGGTGGCTTTAAATCCATACTCAGGTATCTATGAAGCCCTAGTAGACAATCACCAACCACTGCCACTTGTTTTATACTAGTGACAAAAATCTGTGTAGCTGCTGGTGACTAGACGTTTCATTAATTTTGTGAATAAAACTTGCTCTCTTCCTAAGATTTTATAACTTGAATATGTGGCATTTCTTTGCCTTTTCTGATTGAAAATCAGTATTAATTTAGCTCTACTCTGTGTAAGCCCCATGAACACCAAAACTGTTTATTTTGTCCCCTGCTGCATCCCCTAAAGCACTTGGTAATTATATGTTGAGCAAATATTCCTCCAGGTCCTTTGATGTTATCTCATTTAAGCCTGGGAGGTAGGCACATTCTTCATTTTACTGAAACTCAGAAGGATCAAGTGACTTTCTCAAAGTTCCTGGCACTCTCTGAATTCAGACACCAAATAATCAAGCAGCTTATCTGCCAGGGTCAGAAAATTTGGTTGCTTATTGTGTTTGGTTAACATTTAGTGAATCCTCTGCTCTAAGCAAGCACTTAATAGTTTTATCACATTTAAGAGGTAATTAACTCATTATCATCCTACTTTACCCAATGAAACTGAAGGTTGGCTAGATTGAGCGACTTATCTAACATCACATAGGCAGGAGGAAGGGCTGAAACTAAAACACAGGTGAGCCTAGAGCCCATGTTCTAAATTCTCATGCTATCCTATTTCATTGCAAGTGACAAGGAACAGTCATTCCCCCCAAAACAACCAGAATTTAAATATTGTTATATTTTTGGGAGACTAATGAAAGGTCAATAAAACATGTGGTAGAAGCAGTAAATGACAGGACAGAATTACAGTTTACCTTTCCTGTGTTTTTGGTTGGGACCCGCATATGAAGAGGGCTGACTTAAGTTATACACAGTTTTTGGCTGTAGACAGGTTGGCACCCCTAAGCCCCGCATTTGCTCAAGGGTCAACTGTGCATGGATCCCAGTGTGAAAACACTGACAGTGGTCCTGATACTGACAGCATTCTGTTGACACTGACACTAAAGGATTAAGGTGCCCACTTCAAGGTCCAAAGATACAAGGACAAAATAAGTGGGGCAGTATCCTCTCTGGCGGCAGTGAAAGAAATCTGTGCCTAAGAGAAACAGAAAAGGCAGGAAGGTGTCACCACTTTAGTTGCTAGATATACATACCATAGGCTGTGTTATTCCCTTAAAGTAGCAGACTCTCTTATTAGGGCCTTTCTTAACACAGGCCAGTTAAAATTGGGTTTTATATTGAGTTGTTTTAAAGAACAGGAGGTCCCGTTGAGATCAAGAGCAGTCTTTGTCAATTTTTCCCTTTAGACAATGCAAACAATCATTTAACAACAGTAGCATTTTGAAATTAAAAACCCCAAATAATCAACCCATCACTCAATGAACCAATTAAAACAAAAGGAAAACCAGTTTCATGGCATGAATGGAAAAGTAAGGGACTATTGCCCTGGCCGATACACCAAGGCTGAGCGGTTTGATCTCGGTCAGGGCACATACAAGCAGCAGCCAATAAATGGGTAAATAAGTAGAACAAGTTGATCTCTCTTGCCCTCTCCCTCTCTCCCTTCCTCTCCATCTCAAGTTAGAAAATGATCAGTAGTTAATTTGCTTTTCACAGCTGGAAACCACACACCAGTGTGCTGGCACCGCCCTGGAGAACCACTACAGCACCACTTCAAAGGGCTTCACACGGTACAAACGCATTTTAACATACTTAAAAAAAATTCCTGCTCATAGTGCTACCAGGAGCTTCTGACTGTCTCCACCACTGCCCCATGCAAAACAGGCTGGACACAGGCCTAGTATCCTATGTCAAAGGGCAGCCAGTGTGAAAGCGGCTACATTTTCATGCCCGAAATTTCACTTCTAGAAATTCTTTCAAGAAAATAACCACTACTATATATTTTTTTAAAACTTAAAAATGAATCTCTATTCCCTGTCCAACCAACTCAAGGAATACTCTGCTTTCATGCTACCAATAAAGGCTAGTAAGTTTCACATATCACAGAGGACTAAAACACCGAAGAGCTAGGTGAAGATGCTATACTTAAATATGGCATATTTAATCACGTCTTAGTATTTTATGCCAACATTTTAAGTATAAGTTAAGCTTATTGTGTTTAAAAAATAAACACCTTACAGTACATTTTAAACTGTGAGCACTTTTTCTGCCCAACCACAACAGGTTTCCCTGGCCATCAGTGCTCTAGGTGGCTCTGAAGGACGCCTTGATTGCAAGGATGAACACATGTCATTTGACACTACCTTACATCTGCTCCTTCCTTACCTCCTAGCTTCTACCCCTCCTGTTTTCCTGAAACTACACTTCTTTGACCTCAGGAAAGCATTTGGGATAATGACCACTGCTGCTGAGAATGTGCTTAATCCACACATTGGCTCAAAGCAGACACTCAATGAATGAATGGCAGCTCTTGCCCGACTGCCCAGGCTTGCTCAGTCTCTTCTGCGAGCCCAGATTGGCCTGGTACTCTTCTTACCCTTTGGCTGCTCTTTTGACTACTCTTCCTAGCTCCATCTCTACCCACCCTCTAACAGGGCCTTTCAGTTTTATACTCAGCTTCCTGTTCTTTTGACTACATATTGTCTTAGCGATATCACCTATTTCTAAGGTTTCAAAGATCACCGTTATGAAGATTAATGCAAATCTCTCTCTTCAGTCCTGACTTCTAAGTCCCAGCATCATATTTCAAACTACGCGTGTTAAATACTAAAACAAAATGTTGCCACAGACCCTTTACAAGTTTACTTTTTCAAGGGCATAATGTATCTTATCTTACACTTTTTACATGCTTTGCGGATGTTTTATGTATTTCAAAAAAGCAAAAATACTTTTTCAAGTATAAAGTATTCTGCATGCATGGCACTGCCTGTAACAAACACTCCTATGACTTTAGTCATCTAAAAAAGTAAACAAGCTTTTAAAAAGTAATCCACAAAAGGAATGAGAATTTTGTCCTCATTCAGGGAATGTTATATTTAAAGATAATAAATAGTCACATGGTTGGTTATAAACATTCAAGTAGGCACAAAAACAAGTAATTCCTGTTCCAAGGATCCTAGAAAGAACAGAATACATAATGATGCAAAGATAAAAGACTACTCCAACCGGCTCCGCAAGGAGCGATCCTATTACAGTAAGGAGCGTGGGGAAAAGCCAGAGACAATCTCAAAGGAATGGAGGAGAAAGAGGGCATCCTAGCTTACAGACCAAAACATTGTGTGGAGGTAAGAAAGCGCAGTCAGAGTTAAAGTCAGCACATAATTCACCTTAGCAGGAGCCTGGGATCAGATACGGCACCAGAAGGGGCTGGCTGGAGCGCATGCTGGGCCCGACTGTGGAGGCACTGCCAGCCACAGCCCAGGAGTGGGGGCTCATCTGGTGGGCAATGGAGAACAGACAGCTTCAGAGGGGATGTGCCTGGAACTGGGCTGCGGGAGAATTCCTCATGTCCAGGGAAAGCACATGAAATTAGTCCAAATGAGAAAAAGGGAGGCTCACAGCAAAAAGATAATGCATGTATTTACCTAGAGACTAAGAGCAAATATACAGTTCTGCACTTTCTTCAATGTTCTCTTTTGTACTTTTTGAAAATCAAGAAACAAATTACCTACCTCTAGTCCCGTGGGTAGCTTCCCATCTATATCACTTCCCTAGAATGACAGTGGTTCTGATTTAAGGTGAATTCTTACAGCCTTATGAATTATAATTAATCAAGGCCAGGTGAACACCCAATGAAATCAGATGTCTCCATATTATTTCATATTAGGCTTGTTTCATTTTTATAATGAGACTTTACAAAATACATGGTGAGTAAACAGAAGTGGCAAAGGCAGTGCCAGTGAACACACATTCCTCGTTACTGATGCTTAGCTAAAAACTAAGCTTTTTTTCTTTACCACTTTTTAGGAACTTTGCCCTCCTAAAACTCAAGTCTCCTGACATTATTTTTTTAATAGTTTTCAGCCTTGTTTCATTTTTAGTACTATGTATTTCTCTTTCCCACATTTAATACATTTTTCTTAAAGTGCTAAGCTTCATGAAAAAATAAAATCAGCATTTGAGTTGAGCCCTAAAGAATGGGTAGAATTTCTACAGAAAGAGACTGGGGTTAGATGGAAGCATTTCAATGAGGAAAAGCACAAGAAGAAATGGGCAAAAAGAAGGATGAGTGCCAACGATAGGCAATTACTTATACTTGTGTCACTCTTTCAGGTAGAACAATCCTTTGAGGTAGGTATTAGTTTCTGCATTTTATAAGGTGACAGAAGATACCATAGCTCAGAAAGGTGAAGTAACCTGTCCAAGTTCACTCATCTTTGAAACAGAGCCAAATCTAAACTTAGACTTTGTCATTTTTCTCACAGGGTCTCTAGCTTTAAATTCTCATGTTTTATAATCTCCTATCCGATTTCAGGAACTCTTCCTATCAGAAATATTCCTGACTACTCAAAGCCAGGCTTACGTACAGTTTATTTTGTTACAATAAAATCCATACACGAAAATATGAAATAACAGAACCTAACAAAATGCAGATCAGAAAGATCTAGAAGCAAAGGCTATTTTGTTACTGTAACTTTCTGAACTGACTATAATAAAAATTACTTTTCCTATTTCTTCACAACAGGCAGGTGTCAATACATTAAAAGCAGATTTCATTAGTCTTGAATAACAAATTTCCCTTAAGGCGGGGGGGGGGGGGGTTGAAGGGTGGGTGGGAAGTGATTAACTAGGGAACTTATATACATGTATGCATGGCCCATGGACACAGACAGTAGAGAGTGGTGAAGGCCTGGGAGAGGTGGGTAAGGGGTGAAGGGGGTCGATTCCCCGTCAGTGCACATGCCCGGGTTTGGGCGTGATTCCAGTAGGGGGCATGCAGGAGGCAGCTGATTAATGTTTTGCTCTCACATCAATGTTTCTCTCTCTCCCTTTCTTTCTAAAAATCAAATTTAAAAAATCTTTAAATGTTGGAAATAGACTTCTACACAGATTAAAAACAGGGGAATTGTTTTTTTAAAAAAAGATAGCAAACCTACCCAATGGATCATTTTACAGCCACAAAAATTTCACAAGAAGTTTATAACATGAGAAAAAACCCTCTTGTTATGTGTGTTAACTGAAATGGCAAAGGACAAAACCATAACATGCAAACATAACTACATAAAAACAAAAATATGCATTAACTTATACATAAAAGATAAAAGCTTACGGTACAAAACCGACAACAGTCAACAAATTGAGGGTGCAAATACTGAATGAAATGACTCTTGATGTTTGCGATTCTATTGCTTTGCGTTATCAGCAGTGCCTGGACCAGAACAGTCATTAGTTTGAAAACAGGCATCAACAAAAATAATTATTCATTTCTGTAGATCATTTTAAATGTTGAAAATGAATTATATGTTAGTAAACACTGACTTCGTAATCATTCAAAGTGTGTATACATTTTTGGGGGACACCCTGTGTTTGCATGTATGCATGTGTAGATGTGTGTATATGTGTGAGAGAGAATAATCATCAAAAAGTATCTGTCCTGGTAAATATTTAAAATTCAACTTTACTATATTCTCCAAATTTTTAGATGTAATGAAAAGGTATTACTGTTATAATAAAGTAGAAGACAATAAATATCATTTAGAGACACTGTAGTCTGGGGACCATGTAGTGCAGAGACAAACGTTCCTAAATATAGCAACTGAGCACTAGCAGTATCACTGCGTTACAGCAGAGCAAAATTACTGCCTGTAAATCTGCATTCATAACGACCTTGAATAATCAGAGGTTAGATTATGGATGATATACTCTGCTAAAAAATAAGGAAAGTACAAGAGTTTGTAAAAAAAAAAAATTTCTTATCAAAACAGTAACAGAATATATCATTGGTAAATATTTATCTTCCTAACATGTCACTCCCCCACCCCCAAACCCTGAAAGGGTTAGCCCACAGTGTTAGGAGTAATTTGAACTATTTATTGCAGTGTGCACACATCGCACAATATGGGTCCATTCTAATGACCGCTCCCCACTCTCATTCGTAGGCTCAAAGGTTCTCATTCACAAGCCTTACGCTCTGGCTGGCCTACTCACTTTCTCTCAAAGAAACTTATGTACTTGACTGAGCTTTTTGCTCACTCAGCCATCCTCATTTTGATTCCCTATTCACTCCTACTCCTCCCCCGGCGAACTCCCCCTCCTTTCAGGCACAGATCAACCTCTCCAACTCCTAAGTCATCTCCTTCTTATGTATTCCCGTAGAAATTATTGTCTATACACTTAGCCATATAGCTTAAAATTATGTAAATAAACATATGCACTATCTCCTAAAATGCATTTTAATTTCTATAGATAAGGAAACTTAATTACATTTTTTATAATAAATTGCTTTTATGTAATACTTTACAGCTCATAAAGCAACTTCACATATCTTATTCTCAATAAATATGTTGGTGACTTAAAAGAGAATGCTTCAACAATGATGTGTAGAAAACCCTAAAAATCTGGGATAAAGATACTCTTCTTCCTACAACCCTCAAATCATATTAGTTAACAGTGGGGAGAATTTCAACATTTCATAATTTTTTAAAAAAGCACACAGACAAAAATACCCTGCCACAAACCTCAGACCCAGTGACCAGATCTTGTTTCTAAATACCATTCTCCAATAAAAGGAATCAGGACTCTTTAAAGAAATGGCTCAATCTAGGGCTGGGAAGAAAAAATAAAAGCAAGATGAGCTTGTAGTACTTCCTTATAGAAGAATTCCAAATAATATACATATATACATATACTCTCCCCTCCAGGAGGTGGAGCTAAATCCCCACTCCCCTTGATTAAGGGTTAGACTTACTTTGAAAAACTAGTATATGAAAAGGAAAAAAAGAGTAACTTTCCAGTGGAGAACTTGGCAGACAGCACCTTAATCAAGTGATGTCATGTGGGGATCATTCACCTGCAAGGTGAATGAGAAGGGCACTTCACCTCTGTGGTCTTCTTTCCAAAAACCTGTTATCCTAATATAATCATTAAACAAATACAAACTGAGGGATGTTCTAGATTCTAGAACATACTTCCCTACACATCAAAACTTTCAAGGTCATGAAAAACAAGAGGAAGACTGAGAAACCATCACAGACCACAAGAAACCAAGGAGAAATGACAACTAAATGCAATGTAGCATTCTGAGTTGGATCGTGGAACAGAAAAAGTCAATTAATAGACAAATGAGTTAATGTTAACACACCAATGCTGGTTTCTTAGTTTTGACAAGCCCAACACAGTTATGTAAGAATAGAACTAATTAGGTGTGGGTTGTACACCTTAATATTGCACATGAACTACAATTGAAAACAAACAATTATTAAAAAAAAAAAAAAAAAAAAGAACATTAAGCCCGGCCTGTGTGGGTCAGTGGTTCAGTGGTTGAGTGATGACCCATGAACGGAGGTCACGGTTCGATTCCCAGTCAGGGCACATGCCCAGGTTGCAGGCATGATCCCCAGTGTGAGGCGTGCAGGAGGCAGCCAATCAATGATTGTCTCTCATCATTGATGTTTCCATTACTCTCTCCCTTCCTCTCTGAAATCAATAAAAATATATTTTTAGAAAAAGAACATAGGGGTAAACTGAAATTAAGTGAGGGGACACAAGAACTCTCTTAGACTACTATTACAATTCTCTGTAGGTCTAAAAGTATTCCAAAATTAATTATAAAAAAGAAAATTTCAGAGATCCAGATCAATATGTAGAAGCACCCTGTATCAAAATCAAAAGATTTGCCATAAGTTTTCAATACTATTAGTCCAGCAGACATCTAACTTGCAGCCAATGCTAATTTCCCTTCCTTCCTCAATAAGTGTTCTACAGTAACAGGTAGCAGTACCTCTAATCCCAACTGGCCATCTTCCCTAAATCCTTTGGGTGTAAAGATGATAGAAAACAAAAGTATGAACTTGGTACAAACAATATGTTTATATGTTAAATGCCTGCGAATTAAAGGCATTTCAAAGTTTTGGGAATCTAGTTCATTTTACCAGATATTTAAGTCTCCATTGGGAGTTTTAAAATAACAAATAAAAATAGATTCAAGGACTTTAAAAGACAAACCTTGCTAAGTATCACATGTTCCCATTTAATGAGTAAGAATTTCTGAGTATGAGTTTTTTTAAAGCTACATTTTCAAAAAGCAGTTGCTTGACATAAACTGACACGTGTGAGTAAAAGGAGGTAATGTTAACTTATAATGAGCTACCTTACTGTCCAATATTAATTTGATGTTTAATATGAAATACTTAAAACAAGACTGTCTTTGGCAAACCAGGATGTATGGTCACCCTAGCTACAAGAACTCATTTTGAGACACACTATTACACTGTTATAGAGAAAATATTATAATGGCTTACTTCCTAGTAATTAAAATTTTAATAAGAATCCAAAATACAAGCTACATTCTCAATTTTATAAGACAGTAAACAGTGATAAAGTGAGGTACCTATGTGGCCTATAAAAACCTAAGCTATTATTAATATGTATAGAAAAAGATGTTGTATACATAAAAAATGATTAAAAATACTGATTTTAACATAATTACTTCACAGTACAGATATGCCCATGTGGACATAAATAATTAATTTAAGTCTTTCTACATGTGCAGATTTTAAAATATGAAGCCATATTGAGTACAAAATTAGAGCTAAAGAATGGCTGATCAAAAACAAAACCTCTCCCCCAAAGATGGTATATTCAGTAAACAGTTTATCCAAAGAACATTTAAAATAGAAGACATTTAATTTTCAGCTTAATAAGGTAATATACAATTAATGACAGGATAAACTTTTATTAATAAAACATCTTTTTTTTCAGTCAAGTTGACAGATGTTTTATTAAGTCTACACATTAGAAATGCCTAAGATTTTTTCTGAAACTTTTACAATAGAAAATATTAGGCTAGTCTGGAAGATTTCAGAATGTAAAGTCACAGTAAACACAACCCCCTAATGTTGATCTTCATTTGTTATACACTCCAAAAATTATGTATCTCTGACCAAAACCAAACCAAACCCTAAACCCCCACAAAAATGAAAATCTAGCACAAATAAATTCAGATTCAGTAAGATTAAATGATAATGTTGGTAAATTCTATCTTATCCATGTGACATACATTTCAGAACTCAATTATAATGTAAGTAATTAGCTACACAGTATTTTAAATATAAAACCAGAAGTGCTATCTCAAGTCTGAGTCAATGTCATAAAGGACTTATCCATCCAATTCAATTAACTGACCTAAGCATTTTTTAGTATTATTTTTATATTAACAGTCAACTACTTCCCTCTTCTAACAACTTATTCTATAGAGTTGAGGTTTCAGAACGACAACCTTCTTCCTTTCATTTTTAAGAATAGTCTATAGATCCAAAATAGACTACAGGAAAAATAAAAAGAGAAATGAAAGAAATCTCTTGTCATCCTTAGAACTACTGAGCTCTAAACTCAAGAGATAAATTTTAAATTGAAAAATTAAAAGAGAGAATAGGCAATATAAAAACCCTACAAGGTTGAAGAAATTAGACTAGTTTAGTTTTCTTTAATATCTCCTTTAATAAGACATTACAGCACACAACTGAGCCCCCAGTGTGTCAGTTAAACAGGGGATGTAGATCCATACTCTACGAAGGAGAATGGAAACAAGTTTAATCTTAACCCCATTCCTTTTGGCAACTAATGGAAATACAGAATACAATGGACCAATTCTCTCAGTGTATTTTATCAAGTCTTTGAAGACACCATAACAGTTTTATATAATAAACTTTGTTGGGATCTGTTAAAGAATCTTCAAATTGAATAACAAGGATAGTTAAGAATTTTAATTTCTCCTTTATAGCAGATTTAGCTCAAACACAATAAAAAGGGGATTGTACTAATAATCCTCACATAGAGGACGAGAATGCAGCTATTCCCATCACTGAAATATACTTAAATATGATGTCTTCAGCTGCTTATAAAAAAGAGTTAAATACAAGAACAAAAAGCTTTTATTCTGAATTAGTCAGTTGAACAAATGAAAAAAAATTAAACAAAAACTTGTAAGCGGTTTTTAAGTGATTTGTTGCTAAACATAAAGATACATATGTTCAAAGCACTTTAAAAAACTTTTAAATTGTAATTTAACCATAACTTCTATAATACCCACCACAAGCAATTAGGCAAACTCTAATGTTCTGGTAATCAACATATAGGGAAGTAACATATTAAATCTGAAACTCAGGAAATTAAATACATGAAAAAAATCATTAAAGTAATAGTATAAGAATAGAAATTGCTAAGGAACTATCACCACTGACGATTTTCCTTAAAAATATCTTATTTTAAACTTACAGTGAAGACAAACAAGGTGGGCAGAATATGCACAGCTACAAAACAAATGCAGTGATGAGTTGCAGCACAAGGAGGGAATGCATTTTTTAATCCACAGGATCATATTTGTGGCTCTAAACAATTACCAGGAAATATTTGAGTGTTCTTCCTATTATATTAACTTTAAAATTTCAACTGAGTTACAGCAGTTTCACTCATAAAGTTAATAGCTGACAAAAGAAAATTAGAAGAACCCTAAAATTAGTCTCCCTTAACTGGGTAGGATTTACCTCATCCATCTGAACCAACCCATTTCCCTGTCCCTGGAACCAAATCAATCTAGATACTGGCCTATTTTAATACTTTCTAGTTCAGACGGAAGTCATACTGTACACAGTCTTTGATTTTAGGAAGCAGCACAAAGTAAACTCCTAAAATCAATGACTCAAAAAGGAAAAGAGGGAGAAGGTCCTGGGAATTAACCCAGCCACAAGTTATTCCAATCTTACTGTTAATGCAAAATTCATTCTAGAATTGGTCAAATCATTAACTTCCAAAAACTCCTCCAAAATTATGTGTTTCAATTTCAAATGAAAGAATTTGAAGCCTTTTCAAAGAATCCAACATAATTTATAAAAGATAAATCTTTACCAGTTCACACATGTTCCATCATATTTTGTAATAAATGATTAGGCTTACTGATTATTTCATTATGACATACTTCAAAACCTAGTTTTTCAGAAGGGCTTACTAACGATCTAACCACTTTAGGAATTTATCACGTATCTACAAGGTGTACCTGGCTGGCAGCTATAGCCAAGTCATACAGCAAGTTGAAATATTCCAACCTCAAACATAGGAAACAATCAGAGGGGAAAATGACACATGATTGCAATATACTAAGGCAGCAGGTAAGTCATTCTTCTAGATCAGCGGCTGCCAATAAAACTGTGTTCACAAATTCAATGAATGAGTCTGGTCTAGTTTAACGAACCTGCCACTGAGCTGAGAGGGAGATAAGAATTGCGCTTACAATTCTAGCTGATGAATTCATTAGATTTTTATAAGGCAAATAATGTGGAAAAGTTAGAACAGAATTTCTAGAACCATTTATCCTGTGATGTTGTAAAATCAAAGTACTACTTTATTAAATGAGTTATTTTACACAATATGAACATCAATATAATTACAATTGTAAAAAATTTTTTATAACAAGGATGGACTGATTTTCAGATTTCCAAATTAGAGTCAACTGTACATTTACACAGAATTGTCTTTGCATGAAGCCCAAAAGGGAACAGCATAAAAATGAGTGTTTCTGTAGCCCCTTTATTGTTGCTGATCAACAGTTTGTTAGAAAAGCAGCTGCAGGTTTGTTACCTAAGGTCTGAGACAGTAGAAGAGTCAAAGGTGTCATGAATTCACCTATAAAACATAAGCAAAATTTTCTGTGAAGGTAAACATTGCACAAATGCAACTTATATACATTTCAAATGCCTAAGGAAAAAAAACAAACACATGCCTAAGCTACCAAGTTAGTCTGATAGATCTGCCAATGGGATTTTATAAACTGAGCTTTGATTTACTTAAAAAAAAAATTCTCACACCAACAACATCACAACCATTTATGAGAAAAAAACTCTTACAGAAAATATAACCTGATTATTTTCAAGCAACTACCAAGATTTATACAATGTACCTACATTTTGCCCTATATTTTAACGCACTTGGAAGTTCTGCTAAGCACTGTTATAGTAAGATACCTGCAAAAGGCACTCAGGAACGTTGGTCTGCATCATTTCTCTGAGCAAGACCCTCAATACCTTTGTAATAGTTATTTTCTTTAAGCTTACATGTCTTTTCCATTCTTGGACCAGAGTTGGTCAGCCTCCCTCCATCCCCCCAGTAGAAAATAGAACTTTTATGTAGTTAGGAACTTCTATTTCACCAGGATATGGTCTGGGAAAATGGACTTTTAATAATTGTAAAGTTAAACATTAACTGAAAAATAGGAAGCAATAAAGTCAGCTAGAAGGTAAAAATCAACTTCAAAGTTACAGAAAACAATTTTGTTCTTGTATACAAGCCTTACAGTAACAACAACAAAAAAAGTCAATTACCTGTAAACAACTTTATGCCTGGACATCAGCCAATTCTGGAGGAAGTGGAGTCTTAGGATGCTTGCTCTCAAAGTGCTGCTTGAAGGTTTTAGGGTCTGGCATTTGTGTCTAATTACAAAAATTGTACAAAAAAGGAGTTAGAGCTTATTCATAAATGTGTACACATTTTAAAAATCCTGAGCCTGCTTATAATAGATAATTGCTGTCATATAAAAAAAGACCATGTAATAGAGAAATTCCTAACATATTCCCACATTTCACATGGGGTGGTCACAGAGAATGAAGAATACTGCTTATCTAACAGCAAACAGGTAGCTTATACTGAATTATTACTATGTTAAGCATGTTACCTGAATTCTCACTGAACCTTCATAGTAATCTTAAATTAGTTCCTACTATTCTCATTTTACTAAAGAAATTAAACCCTAGAGCTTAATTTGCCCAAGACCTATGCTTTAGCCTAGTACTAGGTACTGTAGCTCTCAAACATTACACTATACTGACTTCCCTAGGCAAGACCAAGCTCTTTTATGCATTAATTGGGTGACCTGTGGAAATGATATACTCCCCATGACAATTTATTCTTCTGTAAAATGAATAAAATAAAAGTACTTTATCTCATTGGGTGTTTGTGTGGATTAGTGGGCTCATACATATACAACACCTGGATCAGTGGCTGGCACCTGAAAGCACTCAATAGCAGCTGCTATAATTATTCTTCAAATCTAATAAACACATTAATTCTAGTAAAAGCCCTCAATATGAACAAACTCTAGTTTTATAGACATCCTAACTATGGACTTAATAAAAGGAAAAAAAGCCCACCATGTAACAAGAGTGTTATTTGCTGGTATCTTACATAGTTTTATTGAGCTCTAAATTAAGAATGTGGATCTGACTTCTTTACAAAGTTCAAGTGTATTGTTTTCCCTTAAGAAGGCATCTTTACTCTCCTTGAGGAAAGGAACTTTGCTTTGTTCACTCCTTTCCCCAACACCTGGAAAACAGCCTGGCCACAGGAGCCATTCAATAAAATATTTGTTGAATGAAAGATGGAGTACTAAAATAACCAGCTCTTAAACCTACTATTTCAGTAAAGCATTTATTTTGCCATGATTGCAAAATTTTAATCTATACAAACCAATCTCTAATGAAAAACTGTGCAGGGGAAAGCTATGTCTTACAATTCCCTTACCCTACAGACAGTGCAGGTATATATTAAGGCAGCTTTGGCAGCAGCCTTTTGGTCATGTCCTTGTTTCTTCTTTTGTCCGGCTTGCTTTTTGGCATTTTTCTGCTGAGACTGAATCTTCTGCTGTCCACGAGCCATATCTAAAAACAGAAGTTGAGGCATTAGAGTGATTTATTTACTCGAATACAGAGTAAACTAAACATAATACTCTGAGTTGACAGCTTAAGTTTCATAGAAACAGTTGTTAATCAAAATGTAGGCGTTTCATAACCCATGGACACAGACAATAGTGTGGTGAAGGCCTGGGGTGGGTATGGCGGGGGGGTACAGGCTAGAAGGGGTCAATGAGAAAAAAAAGGGGGGGGGGCATCTGTAATACTTTCAACAATAAAGTTAAAAAGATGTATGGGCTTTCAAATTCTCACATACAATGCTACTAGAGAATAACTAGTACAATCACTGTGGAAAACTGTCGATAGCTATAACCTACAATTCCACATTGGTATATATGCAACAGAAATGCAAATGTATGTACACCAAAAGACACAGTACCAGAATGTTCAGAGCTACTGTTTCCAACACTAGAAAAAATCCAAATGTCTATTAATAGAAAAAATCCCAAACTGGAAAGAATCCAAATGTCTATTAATAGTAAAATGGATACATAACTTGTATATTTATACAATGAAATACTATGCAGCATTCAAAAAGAAGAAACTATGTTACAGGAAACAACATGATTACATCTCAGTTTTAAAGGAAAGACACCCAAAAACAAAGAACACATATTGTACAAAGTTCAAAACAGGCAAAGCTGATCTGGAAGGTCGTGAATGGGAAGAGCATGAGGGGGATTTTGGGGTACTGATAATGTTCTACATCTGGATCTGGGTAATGGTTACACAGGTGTGTGCAATTGTAAAAATCACTGAGCTACATACATATACACCTAAGACTTTTGCACTTTACTATATGTGATCTTTAAGAGTTTACAAAAGAAAAGTTTAGTCTACTTCCTCAATCATTTGTTTGGTCACTTTGCAGAGGTACTTTCCCCTTCCAGTATTCACTGTTGTGACCTGAGACCTACAACTTGAAGAGAAATAAGAGCTGTCATCTAATGCCTCTAAAGGAGATCATAAGAGCAATGGGAACTGTCCTCTCAAATACTTAGGTTTCATAAAACTACTGTGCTATTCTAAACCTTCCTGAAAAGTTGGTCTTTGCAGGATTACTGGACAAATTATTAAATAAGATTAAATTAGTTCCCAATTGAGAGAATAACCCTTATAAAAGGGGAAAGGATATTTACATAAAAATGAAAGATACCTCTTTCTACTACTGGTGGATTATAAATTTTTATTTATTTATTTTTAAATATATATTTTTTTTATTGATTTCAGACAGGAAGGGAGAGGAAGAGATAGAAACATCAAGGATGAGAGAGAATCATTGATCAGCTGTCTCCTGCACGTCCCCCACTGGGGATTGAGCCTGCAACCCCCGGCATGTGCCCTGACTGAGAATCGAACCGTGATCTCCTGGTTCATGGGTGGATGCTCAACCTCCGAGCCACACTGGCTGGGCTAAATTTTAAACTTTTAAATTATTGCAGGACATGAACATACAATGGATCCACTTCAACTTCACCAGAAAGGAGTGCTGGCTTTTTTCCTGACTGGAACCCTAAGTAGTTAACGAATATAAGGTCAAAGCATTTCATAGAGACACCTGAGCTTCTCTCAAGAAGGGAAACTGGAAAAATACACCAATTGGACAAGTTCTCTCCAGCTTTAAACACTGACCCGAATGTCAAATAAAATATACAGGAGGATCAGTGCTTTTCTAAGAAGCCAGATGGATATTTTAACAAATTACAAACATGTTTAGCATGTTAGCCTAACCTAAGAACCCTATTCCTACCAAATAATGGCAAATATTACCAGATGTGTTAGTCCTTGAAGATTAAACTTCCATTTTTGTGTGTTTTTTCAAACCCAATTTTTGAAACCATTTGGCTTGGAATGATTTTTTTTAAGTGCATGTAAGTTCAAGTGATATGGCCAGCTTACTAACCTATCCCCATGGAAACAGATTTGGATGCTTACATATTATCTGGATGACAGGTATTCAATCTTTATGTGCCCAAACGGTTATCAGGTCTCAGTGTCCTGGTATCAGTGCCCTAAGTTAGAGCACCTCAGTCCTCTCCTGCATCTGAGCTCCTCCCCGCACGTGTGCTCTGTATGTTAATACACGGACGGTGCGGGTAACCTTTTCATCGCGCTGCAGTGAAAAACACGTCAGATGGCAGGCCACTAACTACAGAGGTTTCTGTGATATCTAGAAGTTATTAGCTATTTTGATAACCCTTTCAGGCAGTCCTCTGTACAGAGCAGTGTCATTAGATACACCTTATTTTTTTTTTACTTTTGTATGTATTTATGACTTCTCCTAACATAGAACATGACACAATAGATTTAACCCATTTTCCCTTGTATCTTAAACGAACCAAAAAGCCATCAAAAGCTTTAATAAATAAATACAAGGCTGTAGTCACTTTTCCTGACTTTTAAAACTTAACACCAGGTAAAGGAAACAGAATCAAACAGTCTAACTTCGTGGTGGGGTAGGCCCCTAACTTCTAACAATATACTGCACCGATTTCCTTTCTGAAAGCAGAAATGCAAACCAACAGGCCACCTGCTTTTGGACAACAGCTCCATTTAGGACTTGCTCGAGCCCATCGAATCTTCTACAGAATCTTACGCATAACTGCTCCTTGATTCCATGCGACAACACGGGGGGGGGGGGGGGGCAAGAAGTCCTTTCCAAATACCTAAAGGCTGGCGTTTAATGGGACCCGTGTGGCGTGGCTTTTCTGCAGGGGCTGCAGAGAGGGAAGTAGTAGAAAGAATAACGAGCTCTTTTGAAACGGGGAGCCCTTACAGGAGGCAACAAGTAAGCACTGCCCCCGAAAGACTCGCTTCAAAACCAAAAGCAGAATTCGCAGAGACGAGATTGTAGATCCAGGAAGTAGGCTCATTCTCCAGAACCATCCGAAAACCGGAGGCCCGACCAGGGGCCAGCATGCAGACCCCGGCTGGCAACTCCATCCTTTTGTGGAGGGGAGACGATGGATGAAACAGCATCGGGACTCGGGTCTATTTCACCAACACTCCACCGAGCTCAGCTGCAGGCTGGCCCACCTACCTGCCTCCCCAAACCCGCCTCTCCCGCCTCCGGGAGCCGCCGGAGGGCCACACCGCCCCCACCGACCCTCCACTCCCCTCCGCACGACCCCGGCCTGGGACGCGCCTCCCCGAGGCCTTGACGGCCCGAAACCCGGCCCCCTCGGCAACGGGGATACCCGGCGGCGAGAAACCGACCAGCTGCTGTCGCCAGCGGGTAAGGTTACCGCTCAGCTCCCGCGGCCGGCCTGCGACCCGGCCACCTGCAGGGCCTGGCAGGCGCCGAGCTTCCCCTCCTTCCCGCGGCCCGCGACGGGGCACAACTAGCCCGGCCGCCCCCCGGGAGGCTGGGGAGGCCGGCGGCCCCTCGCGATCCAAAGCGACCCTCACACTCCCCGCCGGCGAACGCCCACCCCGGTTCCCCAGCAGCGAACGCCCACCGCGGTTCCCGGCGTTCTGCGGCGTCAGCGTCGCCCCCACAGCCGCTCACCCGGGCCGGGACAGTCTTGCGTCGGAGAGACCTCGCAGCGCGAAGGGGCCGGGGGAGGTGTCCGGAGGCAGAGGAAAGGGGAGCTCGCCCAGCACCGCTTCGGTCTCCTCCACCCACCGAGGACGGGAAAGAGGAGAGACCGGAGCACAACAGCCCGCGCCTCGCGCCGCCGCCGCCGCCGCGCGCGCCCGCCGCCGCCTCAGCCTTGGGAAGGCCACTGAGCCTCGTGCCCGCGCACGCGCGAAGCTCTCCCAGTCGCCCCGAGCCCGCCCGCCCGCTCCTCGTAGCCCCGCCCACTCGCCTTCCGGCAGCGGGTTCTTCCCCGCCCCGCGCGCACGCCTGCGCCTCTTCCGGTCGCGCCGGCCAATGGCAGAGCTCCCCTATTACATAAGCGCGGAGGGGCGGGGCCTGGCGGCGGGGGTCGGCCGAGCGGGACGGGAACTGCAGGGGACGTTGCCTTCAGCCCAGGCGTCCTCACCTTCCCTCCAGCCTTCTCTATGCGGGCCCCTGCTGCGGGCCCTGGGATCCGCGTGATCTCGGTTCTGGCAGGCGACGGCCCACAGCGTGTTTCCCAAGCCGCTCGCCCGCTCACTTACTCGGGTGGCGGCCAGACCTCAGCCCCCGCGTCCCTTCTCTCGCGCCTCCGCGGCGGTGCCCTCACGTGCACCAGGCGGGGGAGGGGCCGGAGCGGAGCGCCAGCGCCGGGCGACGTGGGTCAGCGGCTGGGGAGCCCGCCACCCGCGCACGCTGCCGCCCCCGCCCTCGGTGAGGCCGGCGGGCCGGGCGGCCTTTAACGGGGCCGCGCCGCGCCTTTGTTCTGTCATCAGGCGCCCTGCACCTCGTCCCCACGGGAACCCGGTTACTTGACCAGCCTGAGGTTTCAGGTGAGGTCAGGACACAGCCTGGCAGCCGCAGTGACGCCCGCTGGCTCGGCCTTCCTGGCCGGTGTAGGTGACGACGAACAAATACACCGGCTTGCTAACAGCTGGGAGAATGGTTACGTTTGTTTTTGTGTCTTGATTTGCGGGCCGCTGCATTTAACTTCCAATATCTACCAAGAGCGGTGGTGCTTGCAAAGGTGATTATTTCCGCGGGCTTACCTGGGAACGGCGTTTGCCACAGTGGCTCTATTCTCCATATCCCCTACCCCCCCCAGCGGTTCTCAACCTGTGGGTCGCGACCCCGTTGGCGGTCCAACGACCCTTTCACAGGGGTCGCCTAAGACCATTCTGCATATCAGATATTTACATGACGATTCATAACAGTAGCAACATGACAGTTAGGAAGTAGCAACGAAACTAATTTTATGGTTGGGTCACAACATGAGGAACTGTATTTAAAGAGCCAGAAGGTTGAGAACCACTGCCGGGCTACACACACATTGCTTTGTGGTTAGATCTGACAACAACAGGGGGAAAAGGAAGCCTTTGCATTTGACAGGCTCAGCTTGCACATAGCCTCCACTCCCCCGAATTTGCCTGTCAGCGCCCAGGACACGTTAGTTGATGTTAGTATATACAGCTCCAGTGACCTGGTTATAGATACCGGGGTTAAGATAGCCCGGAAGACGTTAGCTGCTCATCGCTTTTGAGTCGCATGCAGTGATCTGGTTGTACCGTCCAGCCTTATCCTGCCTTTTCATTCTCCTTTCAACTCCTCTCACCTCCACTTTTTTACACCTCTGCTCCTATACTGTAGTTTTATTTATTTATTTATTTATTTAAATATATTGTTACTGATTTCAGAGAGGAAGGGAGAGGGAGAGAAACATCAATGATGAGAGAGAATCATTGATCAGCTGCCCCCCACATGCCCCCCACTGGGGACTGAGCCTGCAACCCCGGGCATAGGCCCTTGACTGGAATCGAACCCAGGACCCTTCAGTCCGCAGGCGGGCGCTCTGTCCACTGAGCCAAACCGGCAAGGGCTATACTGCAGTTTTAAATAGTTATGTTTAAATTTTTTGTTAATCTCTCTCTGCAGGACTCAAACGTAAGCTCATTTTCATCACTGTGGACCCAGTTGTCTAGCCATGTGTTAAACATCATAGGCGCTGAATAAATGGATGGTGAGCAAACTGGCTGTGTTTAAAGGAAGCAGGACGTTTCTTAGCATATCGTGAAGTATAGCTTAATCCTGAATAGCCACCATAACCAAAATAACTGTATTAACTTGGCTAAGAGGAGGTGGATGGGTACGTGGAGGATCTATCGAGGGGGAATCCATAGAGCTGTGTGTGTAGCCGTGAATGAGAGTGGGCAGTGGAATGGGATAGAGCCACCTGGCTGGCAGGATGTCCTTTTAACTTGAGAGATGATTTCTGTTGTGAAGTGGGATTAATGTGTCACTTGTTACCAAGGCCCAGGTGAAATATCCATTAAAGCCAGTGGTTCTTACATTTTTAAGTTGTACCATCTTTGATAATCTGGTAAAAGCTATGGACTTTGCCCCAGAAAGTTCATGTACATATAAACATGTCCCCATTGGTAGGGTTTCTCAACCTTGGGGCTATTTACACTTTGGGAGAACTGAAAATGTCTCCAGACACTGCCAGATGTGCTCTGGGGGTCAAAATCTCCCCTGGTTGAGAACCTCTGCTTGGATATGGTATTATAGTTACTTTATATGTAAAAAAGAGAGAAAGAGAGAGAAAGAAAGGTAATATTTAAGATCTGTGAAGTGACAAACAATAAATGAAAGATGAATTAGTATTATTACCAGCTGGTGTCTTATAGAAATGTGACAGCAAATTTCCTATTTTGTAACTAGTCTTGTAGGACTAGTTGATTTTTTTAAACTGTGTGCATGTATTACTGATAAAACTAAGTAACAAAATGATTTTTATTTCTAATAATTGTCTAACCGTGTTTGTTTCTAGGCATCTGTCTGTATGGCTTCACAGTGCTCAATGCTTCAGAAAGATGGATGAATGAGGCCAGGTATTATCATAAGCCAGGTATTCTTAGCACCCTTGGCATCTCCCTGTAATTAGAGTCTCTACGTTTCATTCCAGGTAAGGGCTTGCCTAGGTGTCTACCATTTCATTTTTTTCTGATTATTTGCATACCATCCTTATCATTAGACTCTCAAGCAGCTGAACAAGCTATGGAAAAAATAAGTTCCAAATTTAGCCCTGGCTGGGTAGCTCAGTTGGTTAGAGTACCATCCTGATACACCAAGGTTTAGGGTTTGATCTTTCGTCAGGCACATGTAAGAATCAATGAATGCATAAATAAGTGGAATGACAAATCAACATTTCTCTCTCTCTCCCTCCCTCTTTCTCTCTAAAATAAAAAGGAAATAAAATTTAATGTGCCTGCCCTTGCTGTTTTTCCAGTATTACTCATTTAAAATATTTTTGCTAGCTATTTATTTATTTAAATGGAAATATAATTGACATATAACATATTAGTTTCAGGCATATCATATGAATATCACCAAAACAATTGTAGTTAACATCTGTCACCATATATGGTTATACAGATTTTTTCCCCTTGTGATGTGGACTTTTATGATATATCTCTTAGCAACTTTCAAAGATGCAATATAATATTAACTATAGTCACTATGCTGTACATTACATCTACATGACTTATTATAATTGGAAGTTTGTGCTTTTTCACCCCTTTTACTCATTTTGCCCACCCCCCAGCCCTGGCAATCACCAATCTGTTGTTTGTATTTATGAAAAAAATTTTAATTTTGCATATAAGTAAGATCATAGGATATTTGTCTTTGTCTGTCTGACTTAGTATAATGACCACAAGGTTCATTCATGTTTTCACAAATGGAAAGATTACATTCTTTTTCATGGCTGAGTATTACTCCAGGGGATGTGTGTGTGTGTGTGTGTGTGTGTGTGTGTGTGTGTGTGTAATCTCAACCATTATTATTCTTAAGCAGGGGCTAAAACCAAAACAAAACAGGAAACTAGAACAGAGTGATCCATTTTTCTCTCATAGAAATTCATACAGGTGTCTATCAGGTGAGGGCCTTTGCATTGATTGTACCTGTAAAGCTAGCTGTCTTGGCGTGGTTGATGGTCTTGATTTTGTCTAACGTCTGCTGACTGCAATGGTGAAGACAAGATGATTCCAGATAGAGAAATCTGTCCTGGAAAGGATTCCTGAAGTTGTTTTCTAACTTCTGATGATATGCAGAGAGTTCTTTCTAATGTCTCTAATTTCAACTATTACTTTGGAGGAGAGGAGCCAAGAAAAGGAAAACAAGTTTAGTTACACTCTGGCATTTAACCACTTTTTGGCTAAGCGTGGCTCTTAATGCTTTTAATTACATGCTTAATTATATTCTGTTTGATTTTAATAATAGTTAAGCCATTACGCCTCAGAAGAATTTTTTATGACTGATTCTCCAGATGTAAAATGAAAGAGTTGGTCCTCATGACTTCCAAGACCCCTTCTAGTCCTTGAACTTCTACGCTTGATCACTCAACATGAACTTCAGGGTCTAAAAGAATTATTTTTATGAAAGGCAAAATAATAATCACCCCACACTCCATCCAGATGAAAATTTGAAACAAAGTTTACTTACTATGTATATATAAAATGAAAATGTAATTTTTATATATCATAGGAGAGTACTAAGTGATTAAGGGATGAGTAGAAAATAGCATGAACTGTAACTAATCCTGTTTTTTATTTTCTGTATCTTATGATGTTTTAATATTTTGGGGGCCTTCCAGACCCAGGGAGAGACTGCATCTCCCAGGGTTAGCTAATTCCCAATTATAATAACAACTTGCCTAGGAATATACCTTTTGTATGCAAACCAACCGATTTTGAGACTATACCTCCAACTATTCCTCTTACCTAACTCTCACACTCCACACCAATATTTTCCCTGACCTAAGTTATCCCAGGGGCAAGTACCAGGCTATCAGAGACCACCCCTAAAGCCAAAAGCTTGCCAGAATGATTCACACTGGCTAATCCTAAAATGTTTACCCTGTCCTGCCTTTCCTTTCCCACACAACCCCAATAAAGGGCTGATCTCGACTTTTCACTCCTGCTTTTGCCTCCTGACCAAAACTTAGTGCTCCCCATGTGGCCCTGTATGGCATGGCGGGCCCCCTCCTCTCTGGAAATGTGAGTATTAATTCTTCTGTAAATGGCATTGACCGCTCCATATCATCATTCAGTTATCTCCATAGATTAAAATTCCATGGGAATAAATGAGATAATGACCTACATTCAGTTTTGTTGCCTAGTAAACTGGGGGAATTCTATGCTTCTTATGGCTGTGGCTGGTTGTTTCACTTGCATAGGACACCTTACAAATGAGAACCCAGACTTTTAACTCAGTTTCTGTGCAGGCCGGGTAGCTTTGTAATATTTTAGGATCACACATCCGTCCCCTGGACTGGGCTGAATTTTCAAAATAAATTAATTGTTTTTTAAAGTATAAGGTGACAAAGGCATCTGGGGATAGGAATGGAGAATGGCAGATGATCACTGCAGCTATTGCTTGTTCCTTCTGGAACACTTAGTCATTGAGCATGCCCCTATGAAGCTAGCTCCCTGGTATTATCTTCCCATATGCAATTGAGTTCATTATTGCTTAAAGCCTCGTAATGATAATAATAATAGCTACAAATAATTGGTCATCTCCCATCTATTTCTAATCCTCACAACAGACCTTCACACTAGGTCTGATTATCTCCAATTTATTGATGAAGAAACTGGACTCCAAGAGATTAATTTTCTCATTGTCATACAGCTAGAAGGTGGAGAGCTAGTAAGTAAAGAGCCAGGATTGAGAATCCAAATCTATCTGATTCCAAATCTTTTACTCTTTCCCATACCTTACACTGCACTGGAATGAATTCCATGGTGCAGAATTCCTCTTCCATCTGGCTGTGAACCACTGGTACCCCATATCAGTCATGCAATAGTTAACATGGCCACTAAGGCTCTTTCCATGGCATGACCATGTGCTGATACTCTTCTGGTTGCACAGGGAAATCTTTTATCATCTCTGGCTCTTGCTTCTTAATCTGAAAAATGAGGGATTAGAGTAGATGTCGTTTATGATAACTTGAATTCTTTTTTAAAAAATAATTTATAATTTATTTCCAACCTACTTTTTAAAAAATACATTTTTATTGATTTCAGAGAGGAAGGGAGAAGGAGAGAGAGATAGAAACATCAATGATGAGAAAGAATCATTGATTGGCTGCTTCCTGCAGGCCCCACACTAAGGATTGCGCCCACAGTCCGGGCATGTGCCCTGACCAGTAATCGAACTGTGACCTCTTGGTTCATAGGTCGACACTGAACCACTGAGCTATGCTGGCTGGGCAATAACTTGGTTTGTTAAAATATGATTATAACTGTACTAAGTATGATGTATGAGAAATTTATATTTTATATCCTTATTTCCAAAGTAGATCTGGAGTACCCAAACTATCCAAGTGTGTTAGTTTTATTTAGCTGAACATTTTTACTTTTCTTCTTTCACATAATTTCAGAAAGTCACCAAAGAACATAAACTGGTTAACCTTAAAGAGAGCTATCTTTAATAGCTCAGAATTTAAAGTACAAATAAGAAATGGATGTCTTTAATAAACAAATGATGTGTCATTTGGAACAAATGCAATATGATGTGTGGGTTCATCCAACATAGTCATCAGGATCCTTCAGCATACTTGGCGTAGTTAAAATTCCCAAGGTGTATGTGTGTCTACTTGTGAGTCTTAGTATTTAATTTTACCACTGATGGGTCTCGCCAGGGCCATGCTTCCAGCTGTCTTTTTGTCAGTGGGGATGGATGGATATACACAGATCCTTCTCTTGCCTGATCCATCTTTTGACCTATGGCTTACATGAGTCAGATGTTTGGCTCATTAGAATCTGTAAACATAATAGTGAATTATTATCTGTCCTACCAGGGGATTGGACCCAAGGCCTTTTCCCATTAGCCCTAGAGTCTAGTCCAATGATGGTGAACCTTTTGAGCTCGGCGTGTCAGCATTTTGAAAAACCCTAACTTAACTCTGGTGCCGTGTCATATATAGAAATTTTTTGATATTTGCAACCATAGTAAAACAAAGACTTATATTTTGATATTTATTTTATATATTTAAATGCCATTTAACAAAGAAAAATCAACCAAAAAAATGAGTTCGCGTGTCACCTCTGACATGCGTGTCATAGGTTCGCCATCACTGGTCTAGTCCACTGTCTTCACCAATCAGTCAGTTCAGGAGATGTGAAATTGTTACATCAGCCAGGCAGGTCACGTTACCTCATTGTGCTTCAGTTTTTACATTTTTCCACAGGGATAATAATACCACTGTGATTCTCAATGGAAGCCAGTATTTTGCCTGATGGTATACATTGACTATAAGTAGTTGACTCACTTTTAAAATAACCCAATCAACTGGAGAGAAAGACAATATACAAAATTAAAAACCGTTCTATTGACTAAAACCTAATTATAACTAAGTTGAAAATTGGCTTTTTTTTTTTTTTAAATGCTTCTTCAAACATTTTCAGTTTGGAGAAAATTTGATATGGGGAAAGGACATTGAAAGAATAGGAAGATAATTTTTCCTCTTTTTGAGTCAAAAGTTTTTGAGGAAAATACAAATCCTAATCCCTGATTTTTCTTGCTATTGCAATAAAGTGTACTAGTCAATAAAAGCTGCTATAACACAATGTTCCTTAATTTTCAGGCAAACTACCTTTTGCTGTAACATAGTATTGTAATTATTAGAGTGTATTTTTCAGTATATTTCCTAATATAAATGATTAGTCTGAATTGTGATCATGAGTGGCAGAGTTAACACTTCAATCCATAAACCTGTATTGAACTATGAATGGAGGTAGCAGGTCCAGAATATTGGTAATGAGGCTGAATAAGCATTTAAAGCAGGGCGTGATCCTAAACAACACCAACATCCCTGGTTGCTGCCTAGTTAGGAAAGAAATGAGCCGACTTGCTAGACAAGTCCAACAGAGACTGAGGAGAAGCTCTGAATTGGTGAGAGAGTTCTCACGTTCTGTTCCCAGAGAATGACATTTGTCAGGCAAAAAGAAAATTGCCAGGAAATGTGCTTTTCAACAAAACCTGAAAACGGGGCTATAGGATTTCAATGTTAAAGCCAGGTTTTGGTATTATCAGTGCAGTTAGTCTCTGAGAGCGGTTGGCCGCTGTTTTGCCTGCTATAGCTGAATACCCCACATGTCATGTCACTGTACACAGAGAATCCCGAGGCAGTGGTTCTCAACCTTCTGGCCCTTTAAATACAGTTTCTCATGTTGTGACCCAACCATAAAATTATTTTCGTTGCTACTTCATAACTGTAATGTTGTTACTGTTAGGAATCGTAATGTAAATATCTGATTTGCAGGATCGTCTTAGGAGACCCCTGTGAAAGGGTCGTTCGACCACCAAAGGGGTCGCGACCCACAGGTTGAGAACCGACTAGCGTGTCCCAGTGGCCTGAGACACCTGCAGAATGACAGTCATTTTCCCGTCATCTAAAAATATGATCAGTCTATTTGCTAAAAGGAATTCTGGCTCCGTAAATTTATTTTTATTTTCTTCCACCTTCCAAACAAATAAGTTAGACATTTTCTTCAATCATCGGGAAATGTGGACAGGTTGTCTTAATTCAGTGTGCAGACCAATCAGGACTCCCTCTGGAAAATTACAGGAGACAAATCCAGTCCTGCTCAAATGGAATAATTATGAGGTTGATCTCATGTATAAACATGTTGATTTCTATGAATACCTCAATTGTATCTTGTCTACTTCCTTTTTAGCCTCTTTGTAGTTACATTGTGGAATATTTTCTTTTTCTCTTTATTTTTTAAATATATTTTTATTGATTTCAGAGAGGAAGGAAGAGAGCTAGAGAGATAGAAACATCAATGATGAGAGAGAAACATTGATTGGCTGCCTCCTGCATGTCCCCCACGGGCGGGGAGGGGATGGGGGGATCGAGCCCACAACCCAGGCATGTGCCCTTGGTTGGAATCGAACCTGGGACCCTTTAGTCCACAGGCCGATGCTCTATCCACTGAGCCAAACCAGCTAGGGCTCTTTTTCTCTTTATATCCTTTACTTCTACTGCTACTTTGAAATTGTCATCACAGCAGGTAAAGCATTTGCCTAATGTAAGAAGAGGAGCGCTTAAAGATCTATTAACAGTGATGAAGAATTGAGAAGCCTCCTGGCTTCTGGGTTCTGGTGGGAGTGGGGAACAGGTTCATCGTGTGAGCAGTGAGAAGGGCTGACTGCATAGTCATTCTCTTACAAATCGTAAAAGATAACCTCCGAAAGAGAGTGAAATTGTGCAAGCGAGCGTGGCAAATCAGATAATCAGCACTTTTTTTATATAAGCAAATGTCCTCAGGCAAAGGTTGGAGTTCAGATTTAGATCAGACATTGAGTTTTGTGTCCTGTATAGTGAATTTCATGTTAAAATTCTGCAAATCTTTTCCATTAACAGAAGTAATAAGATCTTTTCCATTATTCATTTCACTTAGAAATGTGCATGTTTTCTGTGATTCCTTTTCTCTGCCACCTGGTGGGTTATACTCAAAACTGCAGTAGTAATGTCCTGGGTTGAACATGTCAGCCGATGTTCATGTTTTATGATTTATGTCATTTAAATGTGATTCACAGACACTGTTACTACACATTTTAAAGCCCATCATTGGTTAATAATAAAAATCCCAAGGGTATCTAGGTTTCTTTTAATATTCCTTTAAAATGTATTTTTTTAAGTTATTTTTTACTTAGGCACATTCTGGTGGAGAAATGAAGGGGTCATAACTTTGGGCAAGAGTCTTGGTGAAGGTCGCTAATTTCTTTTGGGTTTTAAATTCATTTTTATTATAGTTGACATACAATATTACATTAGTTTCAGATGTACAACAAAGTGATTAGACATTTACATATCTTAAAGTGATCACCACACTAAGTCTAGTAACCATCTGATACCACACGTAGTTATGACAATATTATTGACATGTTCCCTATGCTGTACTTTACATTCCTATAACTTATTTTATATCTAGCAGTTTGTATTTCCTAGCCCCCTCCCCCCGTTTTTTTACCTATCCCCCTACCCTCATGCCTTTGGCAACCATTAGTTTATTCTCTGTATCTACGAGTTTGTTCTTTGGAGTTTTTTAAAATACAAAAAATTTCAAGCATACAGGAACATTGAAAGAATTTTACAGCATGTAAGCATATACTACTCCCTGCCCCCGCAGAGATTCTACCATTAACATTTTACTTGATTTATCACGTATCATGCATAGACCTCTCCCTCTGTCTATTCTTATATTTTTAATGAATTTTAAATTAAGTTATTGACATCAGTATACTTTTCCCTAAATGCATTTCACTGGTGATAGTTCAATATTTGTTAATAATTACTTTTCTTTCTTTTGAGGTAAAGATTACATTCAGTTTGGTGCACAAATCTTCAGAGTACCCTGGGATGAGTTTTGGTCTCCTTTGAATGCCTATAAAATACAGAACATTGGCATCACCCCATTTTCCCTTCCCTGTCCCAGTTGATCCCTACCCCACTCCATCAGAGGTAACTGCTCTTCTGACTTTATCCCCATAGATGGATGGATAAAATGTCTGTTTTAGAACTTCGCATAAACGAAATTGTACAATGTGTGCTTTTGGTAAGGCTTCTTTTAGCAACAAACATAATAAATTTATCACATGATGTTCTACTCAAGCTATACAGTATTTCTTTTTTCTTGCCTCTTATCAGCCAGTATCTTTTTTGTTTTGACTACTAATAATCTTATATTTGTTCCACACTGATCTAATTTACCAAGTACTTACAAATCAAGGTTAAATGAAAGGAAGCAAATTACAGAAAGATACATACAGATAATTTATATGTAAATTCTTAAAATACAAAATAAAATCACATGCATGCTTATTTAATTCTCTTAACCAGAAATTATTTATCCCATTTCCCCCATGATAAAATTTAGGCAATTTGTTCTGGGCCCTGGAACTAGATTAGAATCCTCATCTTGACTCAGCACACTTATAAGTGTTCATGTTATTTCCCTCTTCTACCAAATTTTCATCAACATAATGTTTTTGAAATTCATCCATGTTGTTGCTGGTATAAGTTGATCTGTTCTCTTTATTGCTGAATAGAATTGCATTATACAGGTCAACCACAGTTTGCTTACCCATTCTCCTACTAATGGACACCCAGGCTTTTTCCAGTTTTTGATTATTCATAAAAACTGGAAAAATCCTGAGTGCTGCTATGAACATTCTTGTTCAAGTCCTTTTATTAACATATGTTTTAATTATGTTGGGTGACTATATAAGAGTGAAATTGCTAGGTCATATGATAGGTGCATATTTAGTTTCTGAGAAACTGCCAGGCATTTTTCCAAAGTGGTTGTACCATTTTACCTTCCCAATAACAATGTTTAAGAATTCTGGTTGCTCCACATCTCCACTAACCTTTGATGTTCTCTAGGTCTTCTAATTTTAATAAGGGGATGCCAAGCCTACATTCTGGTTAGAAGATTACTCATTAATCAATTTCCCCTTCATCAGAAATATGAGTAAAAGGCTTTTAGGCTCCTTTTACAAAATATAACCTAATATTTTCTGTTACTTAACTCTTATAACAAATTTAGGTATAAGGATCATAAATAAGAAATCATTTCTTGAGAACATATAATCCATTCATTCCTGTTAAAATCCAAATTTCATCCCTGGGGCAGAGAACTGAGTATTTGTACAGCTTATGTCCATCGCCTCCCCATGTCATTGTTTTCTTGAGTTTCACTTTATGTTATACTTTTAGTTTCTTTGAAGTACTATAAAGAACAGCCACATGGAACTCAGTACATATTTACTAAGAAAGTCAGGGAGACATAATCTATACCAAATAGTTCTCCCCAATTCTCCTGTAATTTAACACTGGGAACATCTAGGCTTCTTTTTCCTGAGCAGTAGATAGTTTTTGTTTGCTTGCTTGCTTATCTTATACTCCCTATGACTCTTAGGACTGATCCTTCCTCCCTTTGTTTGGTAACTAGGAAGTTTAGAAATTACCTACCTACTTTGCCAGAATTTCTGGTATATTATACATTTTTTTGTATGTAACTCCTAGCTTTATTTTACAATATTTTGTTCTCATCTTCCTCTCTTTACCTATTTCAATCCTTTTTTATTTTGTAAAATTCCTCAAATAATTCCTAGATTAAGGTTAAAATTAATTAGACTCGTTTGGTACACTGTTTAAAGCACTGATTATTAAAAGAGATTCTCACTAGTGATATATATATATTTGAAATAGAGGTGAAACACAAGAACAGGTTAAATACCATTCTTTTATAATTAGGGTAATTAGAATTGCTAATCATTTAATAATAGCATTATTCACAATAGCGACAGGGCGGAAACAACCTAAATGTCCATCAAAAGATGAATAGGTAAACAAACTGTGGTATATATTCATATGATAGAATATTATTCAGCCATAAAAGATAATGAATTCTAATCACACTACAACATGGATGAACCTAGAAAGCATGTTAATAAATAAGCCAGATCCAAAAAAGACAAGTATTATATGATTCCACTAAATGAGGTATATAGAACACACAAATTTATAAAGACAGAAGGTGGGATAGAAGTTAACCAGGGCTGTGAGAGTAGAGAATGGGAAGTTGTTGCTTAGTGGTTATAGAGCAGCGGTTCTCAAACTGTGGGTCGCGACCCTTTGGGGGTCGAACGACCCTTTCACAGGAGTCGCCTAAGACCATCGGAAAACACATATATAATTACATATTGTTTTTGTGATTAATCACTATGCTTTAATTATGTTCAATTTGTAACAATGAAATTGGGGGTCACCACAACATGAGGAACTGTATTAAAGGGTCACGGCATTAGGAAGGTTGAGAACCAGTGTTATAGAGTTTCTGTTTGGGGTGATGAAAGAGTTTTGGAAATTATAGTGGTAACAGTTACACAACATTGCAAATGTACTTAATACCACTGAACTGTACACTTAAAAATGGTTAAAATGGTAAACTTCATGTTATATAATTTTTACCACAATAAAAAAAAAATTAAAAACAGGTTAAATATCATTCTTTTGTGTTTAGGGTAAATAGAGCTGCTAGTCTTTTAATGGGTTGTTAGAGGTTGTCATCCAGTTTTTCCACAAGGCATCCTAGAACCCATGTGAGATAGTTGATCATTGTAAAGAAGATCATGTTTTATTAAAGTAACAATGTTATAATTGAAAATTACGTTTAAGGGTACAGGACCAAGGAAACAGTATTACGTGAATTGCAGAGATGACCAGAAATATATCGTAAGAGCCAAGACACTGTAATAGGACTTGAGACTATTGTGTGTGTTCATACATAGAGAGAGAAGGAAGTCCAGAAAGACAGCACCTGGCTTTACTAAAGGCAGAGGTCACCCAGTGCAAGGGGTCCCGAAATTTCTAATATGGTTCAGAAAAATGGTCTGTCCTGGGAGCCAGAGCAGCGGGGCAGGGAGCCTGGGAAGGGAGACAGGACAGCAGTCAGGCAGACGGTCTCCCTGTGACATACTTCTAACCATGACAGGCAGAGGCAGACAGGAGGTAGATACCTGGTAGGTGAGCATATGAGGGCACAAGTTCCCGCCCACTGGGAGAGGCACAGGGCAGCGCTCCAGCTTCAGGGTGGAGTGAAGATCTACTCAGTTTCATAGATCAAAAACTCGGAAATAGGGTGTCAGCAAAAGTTAGCAAAAGCCTTGAGAATATTTATATCCTTCCATGAAGAATTTTGTTTGTAAGAACTTTATTTCACAGAAGTAATTACTGAGCACAATGATGTTAACTATTAATACATTTTTATAATAACTGCTTACAAAGAAAAAATTGTGATTAACTTAAATGTCTAACGATAAGGAAATCCCTACAGCAAAAGAACATGTAGCCATTAAAATTGCTGGTGTGGCCCTGACCGGTTTGGCCCCATGGATAGAGCATTGGCCTGCGGACTCAAGGGTTCCCAGGTTCAATTCTGGTCAAGGGCATGTACCTTGGTTGCAGGCACATACCCAGTAGGGAGTGTGCAGGAGGCAGCTGATCGATGTTTCTCTCTCATCGATGTTTCTAACTCTTTATCCCTCTCCCTTCCTCTCTGTAAAAAATTCAATAAAATATATTTTAAAAAAAATAAAATTGCTGGTATGGAAGAATTCTCAAGGCGTGTACTAAAGATGTTTCCATGTTTGTGTGCGCTATAGGCTGTTCCTTGGTTAGACAGCACTTCTGTAAGTACACCTCTGGAAAACTGAAAGGAGGTCACAACGCCAACATTTTATGACATTATTTATGTTACTCAGACCTTCTTTTGGTTGCAGAGTAAGCCCTTGGGATGAGAGGTCTCTCTCTCTCTCACTCATTTCATATTGTTAATATGTAGAGGTAATTTTATTGCCTTAGCATATTTTACAGAAAGAAGATTTTTATAACGTCCTGCATAAATGCACAATCACAAGACTGTTTTGAAAAGTTTGCTTCTGTTATTGCAGAGGGGCCCTGCTCGGTAGTAAATGCCTCTCACTAATTCATTCATGGAACACCTGCCATGTGCCCAGGAACATCTACAGTGTGCCCAGCATTGGTTCACGTCAGACAGCCCCTGGTTACAGGTTGCTTACATTCTGAGGGGGAGGGCAGGGTAGGTCACCAATAAGTAAACCATGATTGTAGGTAGTGATGATGCTATTGAAAAACTGAACAGGAGAGAGCAAGCCTGGTTGGGGTGGCAGCTGTAGGTACAGTGTTCAGGAAAGGCCTCGCTCCGAGAAGCAGATGTGTGACCAGCCATGTATGTCACGCCAGCACACCACGAGAAAGTATTTTGCACTTGACACTTCTATCAAATAATAAATCATGTCATTTGATACAATTCATACTCATATGCTCTGTGGTAAAGTATAGCTTGACGCAGGTGGTGTATTATTGAGGAGAAACTTCTTTTCTTTGAACGTTTTTTTTTTTTGCTTGTTTTATATTTTTATTAATTTCAGAGAGGAAGGGAGGGGGAGAGATAGGAACATCAATGATGAGAGAGAACCATTGATCATCTCCTGCATGCCCCCTACTGGAGATTGAACTCAGAACCCGGGCATGTGCCCTTGTCCAGAATCAAATCCGAGACCCTTCAGTCTGCAGGCCAACACTCTATCCACTGAGCCAAATGGGCTAGGATCCCAACCACCCTATTTTTAACGGAACATTTAAAAACATATTGAAGTAGAGAAAATAAATAATGAACCCCATTCACAGCACCCCACTTCAATAATGATCAACTTGTGGTCAATCCTGTTTTCTCTGTACCTCTTCCAGTTCACTAATGTCCCCTCCCCCACTCTGTGGCTTATTTGGAAGCAGACATCGTTTTATTTGTAAATATTCTTGTATTTATCCTGTGTTTATTTTATCTCCCGCTCCTTGTATAGTATCTGTTACTCAATAACTAAATTGATGTGTTTGCAGAACCAATAAACAGTGGGGTGGCTGGAAAGAAAGGCAGGCCAGCCCCTAGATCAGCGGTTCTCAACCTGTGGGTCACGACCCCTTTGGCGTCGAACGACCCTTTCACAGGGGTCGCCTAAGACCACCCTGCATATCAGATATTTACATGACGATTCATAGCAGTAGCAACATTATGCATTGTCTGCCATGCCGGAGCGTGGACTCGGTTCTGTGGGTCCCGGGGAGCCAGGTCAGGGCCTTGAGTCAGCGAGTGACATAAAGCCGTCACTCTGCCCAACACAGGAGAATTGGAGGCCTCGAAGAGGGGTTTTTAGGAGGCTGTTGTACAGATGCTGGCAACCAACTTACAGTTGTGTGTGGGAGAGAGGAAGAAACTTAGAGAAGTGGAAGGGGGAGAAGGCAGAATAAAAACATCACCCAGCCGTACAGAGAGAAAGAGGAAGGGAGGCAGACAGTGAGGCAGAGCAAGGAAAAGGAGGGAATAAGAGAAAAGGAAAAGGGGGCGAATGCTGCAGTACTGGGGAGAGGGGCGCAGAGGACAAGGGGCTGGGAGGTTCCTACCAGCGGCTCTCACAGTGCGTGCCAGGCAAATGCCTGCTGAGTGGCATTGTGGGTTTCCTGCCAGTTCTCTTTGCCTCTAGGGTACAGTGCCAGCAACTCTCAGGGAGATGTCTGGGTTCAGTGTTTGATCCAAGGGGGGGAGGGGGGAAGGGGGACAAAGGAGGGAGGGAGGGAGGGAAGTGCAGCAACAGTAGTTCCCAGGGTCCTGAGGGGATGGGCAGCATCAGGGACATGCCCAGGAGGGGGGGAAGGTGAAATCTGGGCAGGAAAGGAGCTGGGGAACCGCCTGAGGGAGCGTCTCCAGCCAAGTGGGAAGCACCCCGGGCCAGGTCCTCTCCCAGAAGAGCTGGGCCAGCAGCAGGGCACAGGGGCTCTGGGCAGGAGACCGTGTCCCCGGCACTGTGTTTACTGGAATGCCGGTGGCTCAGGACACTGGCAAGGAGGTAAGGGCAGCCGTCCTGTCCCCAAGCACACACTGCACTTGAGGTGTGGAGCCACCCGCTGTTCCAAGTCCCCCTACCTCCAGACTTAGGGGCTCAGGACCCTGGCAGAGCAGATCTTGCCAGTGAACAGCATTTGGAAGCCACAGCTTGGCAGGCAGGGAACCGGTGTGTGAGGTATTCCATTTTCCTGAGCTGGCAAGGTTTAACCAGGTGGTCTAACCATCCTGAGTAGTCTGTTTTAGGGGTGACACGTGGGGCTGCCTCTCCTCTCAGCCAGACGGGGTTGTGGAAAAAGGCTCAAAGCAGCCCGCTCAGGCCCTAGCCAACAAATCAGTGTTTCCCTCTCTCTCATTGGTTGATTCTTGTATGTGCACTGACAAGGGGTCGAACCCCAAACCTTGGCATATGGGGATGACACTCTAACTGAGCTACCGGGCCAGGGCTTTTAACGGGGATATTTCTGTCCAAAGATAAACTAATAGGAACAGTAAACAAAAGGGTATGGGATTGGCAGATATCATTCATACTTCCCCAGTAGGAAACTCCACGTATCTGACAGAAAGGGGAGCAGCCACCCTTAGCTTATCTAGCTCGAGAGCTTCGGTCACAATCTAATGTGCACTTTGTTCCCGTGAAAAGGACAACCTGTCCCATTGCAGCTGCCAGAGGCTTCAGGCCCCATTGGACGGTTTTGCTACTTCTCTCTCTGGCCCTCCAGATGCCCCTGGACCAGATCAAACAGGAGCGCCTGCCCTCTGGTCTGAGTGTCTGTATTTAAAGCTGGTGCAGTCGCTCATCATGCATTCGCAGAGAATGGTTCTAGATAAGGACGCTGTTTCTGAAATGTGACAGTTGAATTTCTAAAATTCACAGAACAAGCTTTCATGTTCTCATGGCTCTGCCTTAGTTAACAGAGTGGGCGGAGCGTAACTGAAGCTACTGTTAACTGACCATTGCTCGTGGACACTTCAGATGCCACACTCTGCCCATGGAAGAAGCAGCCTGTCTTTCCCCGGCTGTTCCACCAGATTGCCTCCTGGGCAGCCAGCCGTCTTGGGCCCTGCTTCTATTTTTTAAAAATTTAATAGTTTTACTTTTGCACCATTTTCCCTTTGGTGGGCTTTCTACAGCCCCAGATTTTCATAGGATGAGAATTTTCGGAGCTAGAAGGAAATTGGAGCCTCCAGTCTTTGTTGTCACCTAGGGTAGAACTGCGGGTTGCCAAGGCAACCAGATAATCCAGTATTGTTTGTTTTAACACTAAATTAGAATTGCTCTCTGTGCATCTGAAGGAATAATGTTTCAACACTTTATCACAGTTGCAGGTGTTGAGGTCAGAGCCTTTCAAACGTGTTTAGTTTGTTTTTATGGGCACTGTGCATCTGGAAGGCGGGGGAGGTGTGGACAGAGAGGACCACTGCACCCAGGCTCTACCCCATCTACAAGACAGAAAGGCTCTGAGGGTTTGGAACTATCTGAGTTCCCAGCTCAGGTGCCTCTGGAGTCAGTGTTCTTTCACTCAGTGGAATGTTTTTGTTTGTTTTTTTAAATATTTATTTATTTATTTTAAATATATTTTATTGATTTTTCTACAGAGAGGAAGGGAGAGGGTAGAGAGTTAGAAACATCAATGGGAGAGAAACATCGATCAGCTGCCTCTTACACACTCCCTACTGGGTATGTGCCTGCAACCAAGGTACATGCCCTTGACCAGAATCGAACCTGGGACCCTTCAGTCCGCAGGCCGTCAGTGTAATGTTTTTAAGGCGCATCCATGTTGTAGCTTGGTCAGTGCTTCATTTCTTTGATAACATTTTATCTGTTCATCCATTGGTGGATGCATGAATCCTTCCCACTTTTTGGAAATTGTGAACAAAGCTTTTATGAACATTTGTATACACGTTTTTGTTTGAATACCTTAAGGTACATACCTAGGAGTGAAATTTCTGGGTCATATGGTAATTCTATGTTTAACTTCTTAAGGAAACACCCAACTTTTTACAGAGTAGCTGAATCATTTTACTTCCCCACAAGGAATGTGCCAGGGTTCCATTCAAAGTGAAAGACAGCTGTTTGCTACATCTACTGTGAGGAAGAAGACCATTCTCAGCAATCACACAGACTGTGGACATCCCAGAAAATGTGGACATCACTCTGAAGGGATGCACAGTCATTGTGAAGGGCCCCAGAGGCACCCTGTGGAAGTACTTCAACTACTTCAATGTAGAACTCAGTCCCCTTGAAAAGGAAAAGAAGAGGCTCTGGGTTGACCAATGGTGGGGAAATAGAAAGGAACGGGCCACAGTTCGCACTGTGTGCAGTCATGTACAGAACGCGATGAAGGGCGCTACACTGGGCTTCTGTTACAAGATGCGGTCTGTGTACGCTCACAGGAGGGCCCACCCTCTTGTTCCAAAGCTCCGCTAGAATTGGGACCAAGTTGCTGATGGTGAAAAAAGTGCAGATCCGCAAGCATGTGGCCTCATTCTCTTGTCCTCTTGTTCATTGACTCCTCTTTTAGGGTCCTTTATACTAGACTGAATTTTCACAACACTGAAAACCTGGGTTTTTTTCTCCCCCTCAGTTGGCATTGAAATCAGAACTGCCTTAAAGAACAGCTGAGCAATGCATCAGGCTCGTTGTGGCTTAGAAAGAGCTTCCGGCCCACTCTAAATGAGATTTCTGATGCCACACAGGCTCCAGTGGGCATGTTCCAATTTCATGGTCATACGTTACGGGCATTGTTCTAAGCCTGCATGAAAGCTTTGGCTAAGCCCAGCTGCTCTGAGCTTTGCATCAACTGCTTGGGCAAACTGGCAACCCCTGTGCCACATTCTTTCCAGACCAGAAAGATTGTTGAGTATTACAGATTTTTTTCTGGTATGAAGCACCCTTCAATATAGGTACACGTGTCCTTGAAATGTGGCAAAGGCCAGTGGGATTTTTTGTTAATTTATTTTTAGCCCTGGCTGGTATTCTCAGTGGTTAGAGTGTTGGCTTAGGCACTGAAGGGCATGTGCCTGGGCTATAGGTTCAATCCCCAACCACAGTCGGGTTAGTGCAGGAGGGAACTAACCAATGTGTCTCTCTCACATCTATGTTTCTCTCTCTCTCCTCCCTCCCTCCCTCCCTTCCACTCTCTCTAAAAATCAATGGAGAAAATGTTGTCGGGTGAGGATTAACAACAACTACAGAAAAGAATTTATTTTCAGTGAGGTAAATTTCATATACAATAATTCTTCTAGATCTTAAGTGTACAATTGGATGAATTCTTTAAAATGTATACACCTAAGTAAGCAACCCCCCAATCAAGATGTAGAACTTTTCTGTCACCTCCAGAATTGGTCTTCTGTCCCCTTCTTTTCTATTCCTGCCCCACCCACTAGGCAACAACTTTCCTGATTTCTATTGCCATAGATTAGTTTGTGTCTTTTCTATAATTTCCTATAAATGGAATCATACTGTATATCATTTTTAAATCTACTTTTCTTGTGTCTAGAGCAGCCGTGGGCAAACTACGGCCCGCGGGCTGGATCCGGCCCGTTTGAAATGAATAAAACTATTGAAAAAAAAGACCGTACCCTTTTATGTAATGATGTTTATTTTGAATTTATATTAGTTCACACAAACACTCCATCCATGCTTTTGTTCTGGCCCTCCGGTCCAGTTTAAGAACCCATTGTGGCCCTCGAGTCAAAAAGTTTGCCCACCCCTGGTCTAGAGTCTTATTATTTTAGATTAATCCTTGTTGTCACTGGTACCCATCATTTATTATTTTTAATTGGTAGTGAATATTTCATGATATAAATATACCAAAATTAGTTTACTCATGTTTTGAGGTTTACACATTATTATGTGTATCAACATTTTGTTATTTTTTATTGCTGAGTTATATTCCATTATATAAATGCACCATAAATTGTTTATCTCTTCTCTAGTTGAGGGAAATTTGGATTGTTTCTACCTTTTTTGGGAATTATAAACAAAGCTGCCATAAAGATTCCTGTAAAAGTCTGCTTTTGGAAGTATGTTTTACCTAGGAGTTTGATTGCTGGTCGTACAGTAAATGTATGTTTCACTTCATAAGACACTGTCAGATCTTTGCCCACAATGGATATACCATTTTACATTCTCACCAACAATGTGTGAAATTTAATTGCTCTACATCCTCATTTCAATCATTTCCATGGGAGTGGCATGGTGGTATCTCATAGGGTCAGGGGATTTTCATGGAACTTTGTGTATTTGCATGTAGGCAGGACAGCTGGGACCAGCAGGAGGACCCTGGCAGCAATCAGGGATCTGGTGCTCCACACTCTCCTTCCTCCTATCCTTTACCATGTTCTACAGATTGTCCTTCAGAGTCTTCCCACATCTGACCTTTTCTTTATTTTCAGAGTTGTAGTTAGTGCTCTGACAGCTTCTGTTTTGGGGTAGAACTCCTGAACCTGGGCCAAACTCCAACTTCTGATCCAGGAGTGAGAGGGTTGTTGAGGGCAGGTAGTATCAAGAAGGGTATCTTCCTCTCACCTCTACCTCATTTCAGCCTTCTGGCCTCCTTCAGGATTATAGTTTCACTGGAGTATGCAAGTCAGATCAGATATCATGGTCATTCTGTCATGTGGAACAGAAAGCTCCTTGGGTATTGAAGATGATTCCCAGGAATCATAGAGCTTAATTCAGTGATCATCAGAGCTTCACTAGGCATATATGGTCAAGTGGGGTGGTGAACATACAATAAAATATACAGATGATGTATTATAGAATTATACACCTGATACTTATAAAATTTTATTAACCAACTAGAGGCCCGGTGCACGGATTCATGCACCAGTGGGGTCCATCAGCCTGGCCTGTGGGGATCGGGCCAAAACCGGCAGTCTGACATCCCCCAAGGGGTCCCGGATTGCGAGAGGGCGCAGGCCAGGCCAAGGGACCCTTCTGGTGCACAAATCCATGCACCAGGCCTCTAGTATACATATAAGATCTTTGGTTAATCTCTTCCTGCCCTCTCCTCCTTCCTCTTCCCTCTGAGATTCATCAGTCTGTTCCATGTTTCCATGCCTGTGCGTTGAGCATCTGCCCCCTGCTGGTCAATGTGCATCACAGCTACCAGTCAAACAATCACTTAGGCTTTTATATATATACTAGAGGCCTGTTGCACGAAAAGATTCATGCAATAGGCCTTCCCTTCCCCTGGCTGCCGGCACTGGTTTTCCTCCAGCACCCGGGACCCAGGCCTTCGCTCCAGCCGGAGCCACCTTCAAGCTTTCTCTGCTCCAGCTGGAGCTGCCTTCAGTCTTTGCTCTGCCGTTTTGTGCCTACGTATGCAAATTAACCACCATCTTTGTTGGTGGTTAATTTGCATATCTTGCTGATTAGCCATGGGAGGCGTAGCAAAGGTACGGTCAATTACCATGTTTGTCTATTATTAGATAGGCTATAGATGTCACCCCAATAAATTCAATAAATAAATAACAGATGCTCCCCCTACCCCCAAAGACTATACAGTCAAGGATGACTTCAAGGTTTTGAGTCTAAAAGGCATCTTTCTATAGATCCTAGACTTTCATCTTCAGAAAACCATTGTTTTGTGGGAGCTCTCCAGGGTACTGGACTTCTGCCTGAAAAACGTCTCTGACATTGCAGACTAGCGTTCCACACCTACATCTAACTGACATCTCTGTGTGTCTTGAACATTGTCCTCTTTATACCAGGTTTGTTTTTTATGTTAAAATGACTTTAACTTATCTTGCATTTTACAGAAGTCTATGAACGATTTCTTAAAAGCACCACCTTACCCCACCATGTTTCTCTGACAGTTGTCAAAGTAGGCAGTTAGTACGTCAACAGCTTGAGCATCAGCATCTAGCAAGGATTTCATACCAACCAGCCACACGCCAAAGAACTTGGCAGCTTTTCTATGTTGTTTTTAATACAATGGTCCTTTTATAACAGCTTTTAATCCCAACACAAATTCTGAAGCCTATGACTAAGACATTCTCTCTTCCATCTCCTCGGCCACTACGTAGATTAAGCTACCATGGTTTTCCAGTTCAGTGATTCTCAAACTTTAATGTACAAATGAATCACTTGAGGATTTTTTTAGAATGCAGATTCTGATTCTAGATTTGGGGAGGGGGCCATATTCTGCATTTCCAAAAAGCTCTGGTCTATCTGATGCTGTTGGTCTTTGAACCACACTGAGCAGTAGCAAGTCTCTAATTTTCCCACTTGCACTCTTGCTGCTCAACACTAGAGTTATTTTGAAACCGAGAACCCTTTCAGTGACTTACAGTTATGCTTAGAATGACATTGAGACTCATGGAATGCTGCATGGACTGGCATCTGTTTACCTTCTTTGCCACATTACGTACAAGCTTCCTCTCATTCTCCACATTTCAGTCACACTGGTCTTTGACTGCACTTACAGAGAACCACATTCTCCCCAGTCCGAGAGCTCTGTGCACGCCATTTCTTCTTGAAACTCCCTCTCTTCTGTAGAACTGCCTCTTTCTACCAGCAAGTCTCTGTGGCTCAGCTTAAATGTGTCCTTTTTCGAAACACCCAACTAGAAGGTAAGCTCCATCGAGACAGAAACATGTCTGTTTCATTTACTGTTGTAGTCCCAGCATGCAGTACACACTCAAGAAAAGAAGGGGTCAGTGGGGAAGAAGAGGGACATATGTAATACTTTCAACAATAAAAATTTAAATTAAGGATAGAAAGGAAATATTGAGTGAATAAGTATAAATACCACAAGCTTTACCCAAACAGGTCTTGATTAACATAGCTTTTAAATAGTCTCAATTAGATTACTTAGTTTTCTAGCTGGTTATTGCATTTTGAATAATTGACTATAGCTTTCTAACTTCGCTTCATCTCTAGGATTTCCTGCTTGTGAATCCATGTTGTTCTCCCTCATCACCTGCATATGTCTATGTCCTAATGCCCAGAACCTGTTATTGTGATACCATGCACGGCAAAGGGGACAGTGCAGATGTGATTAAGTTGAAGATCTTGAAATGGGAAGATTTTCCTGAATTATCTGGGATCAGAGTTAAAGACAGATGATGCAAAAGCAGGCGGGAGGGGGAGGAGAAGTATGGATTTGAAGTTGCTATGCTGCTGGTTTTGAAGACGAAGGAAGGGGCTAAGGAATGCAGATGGCCTTTAGAAGCTTGGAAAGGCAAAGAAATGGATTATTCTCTAGAGCCCAGAAGGAATACAGACTTGCTGACCCATTTTAGACTTCTGGTCTCTAGCACTGGAACACAATAAATACGTGTTCTTTTATGCCACTAAATGTGTGGTAATTGATCACATCTGCAATAGAAAACGAGTACAGTTAATAACATAGCATTACAAAGTCCAAGTTCCCGGATGTGAGCCCAGGGCCAGCGCTGCCAGCAGATCCTTCTAAAGAGCAGCATCAGGCCGAGAGTGCTAACTCCTGCATAACCATACAGGGAGGCAATGACCACACATGTGAGAAGGATCCCATGACCAGAGCTGCCTCCCCAAGCCACAGGAGACTGCAGAGGTATGCGCGAGCCCAGCCAAGACCAAAAGAACTCAGCAAGATTACGATGGAGGGCAATAATAAATGCTTATTGGTTTGAGCACTGAGTTTTATGGTGGTTTGTGAGACAGCAATAGCTAACTCACTCCCAGGGAATTCAAGGCCTTTGGTAGGAAGTCATGAACCCAATGCATATACCTCGTCTTCTCTCTTGTTCAGAAAGTGTTTTGTTTATACTGGTCTGTTTCATGTCAACCACACAATCCTTGTTCCTTCCTGTCGAGGTACTTTTCTCCATGTCATCCCTGTATCTAGGCACCTTTCCCACCCACATCTTTGCCTACTGTTTCAGAATGTAATTGACAGGCATTTGGCACGTACTTCTGGGAGCTTCCAAGCTTTCAAGTCTAGTCAACTGATGCCATGTGGGATTCGGTTAGGATCATGCACTGTGCTACCAGTATTAAAAAGGCTTTTAAGTCATTGCCATCTGTAAGCTCTCAACAGAACAAATACTTTGGAAAACATTTTCCCCTTAGATGAGAAAGTAGAGTTGGTGAGAGAGCTGCCAAAGTTAGTTTTTTTCTCTTAGTGAGAGGGAGGTTTACTGATTCTTTGAGAGTTCATGGAACTCTTATTTCTTCAGTCCCATAGTCAAGCTGACTGATGTGCTCATTGGCACTCTGATTATTATTGTATTTATAAATGTTAAGAGCTCATCTGGCCCCAAGTTAAGTGGCTTGTCATATGTCTTTGCCATCGAAGAGTTAAAGCTAGCTATGGAGCCTTGAAACCAGCCAGTGTTCTGAGGCAAGAGCTGCAAATCTTGTTGACAATCACAAAATGGCGACTTGGCAAATGCTCGTGTTGCATTGTAAAAAAGAAACACTGCAGCCGTTATTTGTGGAGTGCCTAGCCTGTGCCAAGCCTTGGGCTCAGTCATGGGGACACAGAGGTGAATAACACAGAAATAGTTCTTAACCTTATGGAATTTATGATGTAGTGTAAAAAAATAATAATAGGAGTAAATAAGTTTTTTAGGTCAGCAATGTGATATAAAGGCATTTGAAGATTTTAAAAAGCCTGACAATCATATCATCCCAAGAATATCCGTCCTTTGTGTCATATAACATTCACTTCTAAGTTTTTAACAATATTCCATCACAGTCTTATACTCAACAAATATGTCCTGAGTGCTAACTCTATTCTCGTCACTCTGGTTGACGCTGAGGAAGCCGTGGAAAAGAACGGTGTAATCCCTGCCCTCCTGAACTGTGCATTCTCACCAAACAGTAACAGAGATAAGGACAACACACCCGGGCCACAAAAGTGTGGCTCGTATTGCATTATTTATGTTTTGCGTGGTTGAAATTTGTACATTTTGTTAAGTCATCCAACACACTCCTAAAAATTATGTGTGTTTTTTTTTCTAGCCAAACCCTTATCAAAGAGACATATAGATGAATTGGATGGTTAGAGTTAGATTATATATGAACTTGAGGAATGAAAGAACTGACCCTGGGACCTCTGGTGATGTTTTCAACAGACTCCCCAAGTCTCTCACTATTCGTTGGTGAATGTTGTGGAAAGAGCACTGGCTTTGAAATCAAAAGTCCTAGTTTCCATTTTTCTTTTTAGTAGAAGAATATATTTATTTTTATTTTACACCCTTTAGTCTATTTGAATTTATTAAAAAATCACGTGCATATGTTGTTTTTGTAATAATTACATTAAAAGTAATATTGAGCTATTTTATTTATTTATTTATTTCCTAGTTTCCACTTTGCCATGAAATGCAGCCCTATGATTTGGGGCTTATCATTTCACCTTTGTCTTCTTGGAAAACAGGAATTTCAGCTCTGCTCAGCTCCAAAGTCTGTATCTCTCTGACCTATTTTTCCCATATAGTTGCTATTCACATTTCTCTGTGACTTCCTAACGTTTAAATGTGATAGAGAGACCCAGCTAGCTAGAGAGAGGACTGCCGCACAAGACTAACATCCTGTGTTACCATCATTCATTTCAACGGCAAGAACATGAAGTAGCAAAGAGCGTTTGCTCATCAAAGAAGGCTTGTTTGTATGTAGGCAAACAGGATGTGGGGCAGCAGCCGGGTAGGATCACTGATTGTGAACGCCTGACTTAGCCGCTGTTTCAGAAAGAAAGAACAGGCCGCTTCAGTTTCAGGATGTTAGCCCTGGCATGGGGTCCAGAACCCAGGGACGTGGAGCCAGGGCACGTGGGGCTTTGTCAGTCCGCCCACTCACAGGCCCGGGGACTGAGACGAGGGCATAGACATGCCGTTTTCACTTTTTTCTGCTGCAGAGCATGAACGGTTTCTGCCTTTGCGGCCCAGGAATCTCTGAGCATTCAAGCTTTGTAACTCAGTTCCCTTAAAAGCCAGGGTAGGGAGATTTCTTAGTTTGAGATGTAAAGAAGAATCAAACAAAATGAGAAAATATAATAATATTAAGATGCCCCAAACAAATATTGATGCTTTAAGAATTTCAGCATACTGGCCCTAGCCGGTTTGGCTCAGTGGCTAGAGCGTCGCAGACTGAAGGGTCCTGGGTTTGATTCCGGTCAAGAGCACATGCCCAGGTTGCAGGCTCAATCCCCAGTAGGGGCATGCAGGAGGCAGCCAATCAATGATTCTCATCATCAATGTTTCTATTTCTCTCACCCCCTTCCTTCCTCTCTGAAATAAAAATATATTAAAAAAGAAAAGAAGCCATAACCGGTTTGGCTCAGTGGATAGAGCGTCGGCCTGCGGACTGAAAGGTCCTAGGTTAGATTCCGGTCAAGGGCATGTACCTTGGTTGCAGGCACATCCCCAGTAGGAGGTGTGCAGGAGGCAGCTGATCGATGTTTATCTCTCATCGATGTTTCTAGCTCTCTATCTCTCTCCCTTCCTCTCTGTAAAAAATTAATAAAATATATTTAAAAAAATAAATAAATAAATAAAATAAAATAAAAAAGAAAAGAAAAAAAAGAATTTCGGCATACTGGTTGGAGGGGAGCCCATCTGATTGCTTCTCACTAAGGAATCTTGCACATGAAATCCCGAACTGTACCAACCAAAGTGATGACTCACTCCAAAACCCTGGTTGAAGAATGATGACATAGGCAAATATTCATGAGGCTATCTAGGGCATCAGTATTTATAAAGAACCATGAATGCGATAGAAGAGGGCACGGGTAGCAGAGTGCACACTCTACTACAAGAAGCTACCTGGCTGCAAAGAAATTCTTGCACCTCCCTAAATGTATCTCCCCAGACACTGGTTCTCTCCCACATCCCCACCATGGCCTCATTATTGAGAATCAACTTCTTGGGTTTTTTGGGTTTTTTTTGGTTTGTTTTTAAAATATATTTTTATTGATTTCAGAGAGGAAGGAGCGGGGGGTGGTGGGGGAGAGAAACATCACTAATGGGAGAGAATCATTGATCAGCTGTCGGCTGCCTCTTGCACGCCCCCTACTGGGGATTGAGTCCACAACCCAGGGATTTGCCCTTGACTAGAATTGAACCTGGGTCCCTTCAGTCCACAGGTGGACGCTCTATCCACTGAGCCAAAGCAGCCAGAGCTCAACTTCTTGTTTTTACCAAAGGTACGTTTTAGTTATCCAGGATTGAATATCTTTTCCTTACATCTTTATGACGAGTGTCTAACCCAACTGTGACATCGCCTGTGCCCCCGCAGGTTCTGGGATGCCCTCCCGTTCTCTGCCACAGCTGCTCAGGAAGGGCAGGCACCTATAGCATCAGCCTGGATAGGACCCAGTGTGAAGGTGAGTCTGCTCTGAGCAAAGAAGCCTTTCCGACAGGCAGGCCGTCAGTGCCACAAGAGCACGGTTTCATTGACTTATATATATATATATAAGCATCTGGCTACATGGATGATAGGCTCTGGCTGGGGGTAGCTTCATGAAACATTGGGCCCCAATGGGGTGACTCTGTGACATTCTATAAGAAGCAAGGAATAAGGGCGAAATTAGTATAAACCAACCAGCTTCAAGGAAACAGAGGGCTGCAGGTGAGAAAACAAAGCAGCCAGCACAGCTGAATGCCGAGCTCCTTAGGGACTTGAAGAAGGAATGTCCCTCCTGGGCATTCGTGGAGGCAGCCTTTGCCCAGAGCAGCCTCCAGCACCCCCACGTAGAGCTTCTGGGAGTTCGTGGCACTGTTCATGCCAAGCCAGACACTACCTAACACAGCTTAGGCTGTTTCAGCTCCAAAACAACTTGAACAATGATTAGCCACTTACTTCCTAGCCTCTCGCTCCTATAATCCTTGGTCAGTGGCATAAGGCAACTTGTTTTCTCTCCTTCCTCCTGGCCCCCCTTTCCCTCCTGCCCCTTCCTCATCTCCAGTATCGCCTACTCTTTCTCACCTGCTTATCCCCTTACTCTTAAGCACCCCAGGGAATGTTCCTGTTTCCCAGGATTCTGTCCTTTGCCTAGGCTCATCACTCTTCTCCCTTTGCTTCCGTCTCCTGGTTTCAACCACAGACTATATCCCGTTTCTTTGTCCTCCAAGTCTGTGTCAGACAGAGCCCTGCATTTTCTCTATTTAACAACTTGCCGCAGTAAATGTTGTTGTCTCCTCCACTAAACCATGGTGCTGGATTTTGTCAAAAGCTTTTTATGTTATCTATTGATATGGGCGTATCATTCATTTTGTTTATGTGGTGTATATTAATTGATTTGCAGATATTATGCCAACCCAGCATTTCAGGAATAAATCACACTTGATCATGGTATATGATCTTTTTAATGTATTGCTGGATTCGGTTTGCAAATTTATATATATATATAAATATATATAAGTATATATATATATATAATCTTCTTCATTCCTCACAGTTATTGGTTCAGGTGGCTACTATAACTATACTTTTACACGAGGAGACCTGAACCTCAGGTTGTTTGAGTGGCTTGCCTAAGGTAACATAGCTAGTAAGCAGTGGCAGTAGGTCCTACACCAAGACTCTTTGCCTTCAAGTCTCTTTTCGCTAGACCACTCTGCTTCCTTTGGACCCCTCACATAAAATCATTGATTGATTCATTTGCTAAGTTCTTAGCTGGGGTTGGGCACTGTTTTAGGCATTAGAGACAGAAAAATAGAAAAAGTCTACTCTGGCAGCACAGAGAGGAGTGATTCATCTTGCCTGGTGGGTCAGAGAAAGCTTTAGAGAGCAGTAGCATCTGAGTTAGGCCTGCCCCTCCTGGTTACTCCAGAAGGTCCTCTTTTTGACTTAAGCTAGCATGAGCTGAGATATATAATTGGCAACTAAAAGGTTCCTCATTCATGTTGTATGGATGTACCAACATTTATTTACCATTTGTTAGACACTTAGCTGGATTTTTAAAATTCAGTGTAATTAACAAGATTTGATGGGCCTTTTTGCATATACATCTTTGCATGCATGCCCTACAGGGTCAGAGGTTATGTCTTTGATCCCTGTTACCGTATTACCTTCCAGACAGATTTATCAATTAGTCTTTCATCATAATTGTAAAAGAATGTCAACTTGTCCTTGGAAACCTGTCTCCTAATTGCAGGGCTGTATATTAGGATTAAGATAATATGCATAAATCCCACATATGAGTGCAATCACAGGGTTCTTGACTTTTTCTGTCATACTTCCCTTAGCATTATATTCTCAAGATCCACCCAGCATTTCATCCTTTCTTATGACTGAGTAGTATTCCACTGTATATAGGTACCACATCTTCTTCAGCCAATCATCTATTGAGGGACTCTCTGGTCGTTTTCATGCCTTGGCCACTGTGAATAATGCTGCAATGAACATAGGGATATGAATAAATGTTTTCAGATTTTTCAGGTAGATACCCAGAAAAGGGGTCGCTGGGTAAAACAAGGAAAAGAATCAGACAAAAACTCACAGAGACAGACAACGTATGGTGGTTACCAGAGGGAAGCGGGTGGAGGAGTAGTAAAGGGCCAAGGGGGTCCAACATATGGTGGCAAAAGAAGACTTGGCTTTGGGCAGTAAATGCACAGTGCAATATACAGATGCTGTGTCATAGGATTGTACACTTGAAACCTATGAAAGTTTATTAATCAATGTGACCCCAGTAAATTTAGTTAAAAATATGCATAAAACACTTTACAAAGAGTTATTACATTTTTATTCATTATAAAAAGCTTTTTTCTTAAGAAGGGAAACTATCATGTTTTGAGTACTTCCCATGGGCCAGACATTGCACTAAGAAGTTTATATGCACGATCCCCTTTAAACTTCACAGCTTTTTGAGAAGGGACTATTATTATCCCAATTTTACAGGTGACAAAACAGGCTCATAGAATTGAAGCAATTTATCCAAAGCCAAATGGAATTCAGATCAGTCTGATTTCAGACCCTCCCATACCATTGCTTATGTAAGTCGAATGTGGAAGTATGAAAAAGTGGGGGTGTCAGACATATGCACAGTTAACAATACTCCCAAGCAGAGTGAGATGGTAGGCACATTAAACAGATGGGTATGGAGCGTGTGCCCTTTCTAGAATGACTCAGCCCTGGCTCTACCACAGCAGTTGAAGGTAAAGAAATAAGTAGTCTGGGAACTACTGCTTTCCCAAGGTTTTTCCTCTCAATTTTCTTTTCCACCTGTAGGCCCACCCCCAACTCAACCTACACATCTTCCTCACTAAAGACAGCGCTGGAGATGGTCCGAACTTCTATCATCTCATCCTCACGATAACTGAGGTTCATAAAAAAACTCTAAAGGTATTAAGGTTTCTCCTTTATTCTTAATAATAGTTAATTATTATCCAATTGTTAGTCCAATAAAGATAAGCCTTTCCTCTCATATTTTTTTTTAAATTAAAGACCCTCACTGATTTAAAATGTAATTTATTTAGGCTACTACAACATGAACACATGAGTCAAATGCAGAGACAAATGCATTTTTCTCCCCCCTAGCACCTATTCGGATACTTTGAAAACTGCTCACAAGTCTCTAGAGATGCTAACTGACCTCCTGTCTCCTCCCAGATTCAGGTGCCCGAGTCTCAAGTTGTGGTCGTCGATTGACACAGATCAGCACATCTGGCTGTGGACGCGAGGCCTTGGACACACCTGCCACACTCCCATGTCACTCTGGGACAAAGCGGGTGGGCTGGCTGCACGCGCCAAGGTGACGTGAGACCGCGTGGCTTCCTGGTAAAAGGATACAGGGACTCTGCCAGTTTACCACATTTATGGCCTTCGGTCAGCTTCTGAATCTCAGCTTCCTCATTTGCAACAGGTAATAAATAATATTCTCAGGCTTTTTTGTGTATTAAATGAGATAATGTATATTAAACTCTTTACCCCCTACTTGGCACATACAGTGTTCAAAACTGTATTATGAATGGCTTCACTCTGGGGACAAGAAGGGTAAAGACATCCTTTGTGACCCTTACCTTGAACAGCTCCGTCTCTTTATCCCCTTGGCTCCATATTCCTCTGAGCTTTGGAGAGAGGAAAGCAGTGATGGAGGAGACCAGGCCACCTCTTTGAACAGTCTCGAGGCCGTCATCACAAATGTAACCACTGTCTCCCAGCTGTACTCAACCTCAATTGCATATTTTTAGCCATTACCTAAAATACCTAAAAACCTTAATACCTTTTGAGTTTTTTTATGACCCTCAGTTATCGTGAGGATGAGATGATAGAAGTTCGGACCATCTCCAGAGCTGTCTTTAGTGAGGAAGATGTGTTGGTTGGGGGTGCGCCTACAGGTGGAAAAGAAAATTGAGGGGGAAAAAACCTTGGGAAAGGTTTCTGCTTTTCTCATGCAGATTCCCTGAGAGCGAATCCCCGGAATTGCTTCGTCCGTCCTCGTCTCAGTTGGCCTTCTGCATGATTATTGCGCGAAGAACACTGGGAGCTGTGGGGTTTAAGAAAAAGAATGAAAGTGATGGGTTCATATCCATTTGCACATAAAAGGCATCTGCTTTCATCTGAGCAGAAGGTAACAGAACATTCCTAATCTGCTTCAAATCATTTGAAGTTGCATTCTTATGCCAATAGCAGAGTCAGTAAAAGATTTGCTTAAAATTCACTGGTCATGCTCTGCTCTACTTTAAATCTGCGTGTTTCAAAGCACGCTCTATGGGGTACTTGCTCTGAAGAATGTTAGGAGTTAACACAACATTTCTAACGATATCTGGCTAGCAAAATACGAGAAGAGGTGGGCTAAACAAAACTTAAATGGTAGGATCTCTCAGCGCCTTGAGATGAAAGTCTGCTCTGTGAGTCTCTAAGGGGAGTTATGGTGCGCAATATTTTCCAAATTGGATTTCCAGCTCTGTTTGGTGAGAAACATCTCACAGGACTCGTGTTCTTCTAAATTCACATCGGAAAACAGACATAAACCCAACAAAGATGAAACCACATTTACTGTTTGTTCTATAAAATATAACGTGGAAGTAAGGCTGGGAGAGGCATACTTGGGGACAGCCAGAGACCTTGCCTGTCGAAGAGACAACAGGGATTTAAGAGGGAGGGGAGAGCAGTGGTCAGCGATGGGCCAGCCAGTCGAATCGGGGAAGCAAGTTCTGGGGACAAAGTAGCACATGTGTAGAGAGCTTTCCTGTGTTGGATGCCTGTCATAGAAGGGTAAAATAAAGTGTATATAATAGGGTACCACTTAGAGGTTCCCTGGCCAATGGTGACACAGGGCCAGGTACTGTCCCTGCAGCCTTTTCAGATGAGGCCTTGGAGCACCCAAGGTCCTTCCTGTCCCTCCACCCCATTTCCTCCTACTGGCAGCACAGTATATAGATAGCTACACTGGGCTCCCCCACACCCACCTCTGTCTTGTTGCCTTAGCAACAAGACTGAGAAAGTTGAGTTGCCTGGTATCCAAGGTTACATTGTGTTCAGACAATTGCTACATACTCCATGTTCTACAGATCTACTGTCGGTTCAACAAGAGCAGGTTTTAATTGTATGCAGGTGTATACAGGTGCATAGCCAATCTGATCACAAGACTTCCTTTCATTTGTATAACTAGAGCTCGGGATTATAACTAGGAACATTTCCCAATCAACAGAAAGGTTTCTAAAGACAGGGGTGAGAACTGGGGAAAGAGTGGATGGAAACAGAGAATGAATGTTGCTATTTACTTTTTATTCAGTAATGTGAATTTACGAAAGAAGAAGAGGAGGGGACATCTTAGTATTTTACCGTTCATAGCCCTGGGTGCTGTTTCTGGGGATCCCACAGAACCTCTCCCCCAGCAGAGTCAATGGCTGTCTTCAAGAGCTCCACACAGCTGCCTGGCTGGCGTGGCTCAGTGGTTGAGTGTCAACCTATGAACCAAGAGGTCACGGTTCGATCCCACCTGGGTTGCAGGCTCCATCCCCACTGTGGGGTGAGCAGGAGGCAATTGATCAGTGATTCTCTGTCATCATTGATGTTTCTCTCTCTCTCTCTCTTCCCCTCCTCTCTGATATCAGTCCACATAGCTCACTCCTGATGCTCAGTCTGGGCAGAGGCGGCAGGCCCTCCAGCTAATGGTCCTTGGGTGCCTCGGCCCACATCACTGTCTCCAGCTCTCCTGCAGCTGAGGAAGCTGCGGAGGCTCAGGCTCTTCTCTGGCTGTGGCTTCTCAGTCCTGCTCACCTGTGCAGGTTCCTCAGGTCCTCAGGCCCAGGATGCCTGGCTCCCAGCGTGGCTCACAACCGACAGCCCCTTGGTGGTTCCCTGGCCAGTTGCACAGACATTGCATGCGATCCTGCAAAAATCCAAGGAGGAGAAAAGTATTATCTGGCCCATTTTACAAGCAGACAGACACGGATGTAGGAGCTCACTTGTTCGCCTGGAGCCTGGGCTGGGCCTGGTGCCCAGGTCCTGAGGCCTGAGGGCCTCCTCTGCCCATTGCTTCAGTTGACTCCAGGATTGGAGGAGTAGTCCTGTCCAAAGTCAAGGTGCCATCCATTGCAAAGGAGATGTTGCCTACCCTCTTTGCTTGGCATTCTCTCAGAGAAACAGGCAGAAATTAGTAAGATCCCACCAGCGCTGATAATGTAGTTCTCATGAACGGTTCACGGTCACAGTGACAACATTGTCCAAGCTAAAATAAAAATATGGTCTCACTGAGGGTTCTTGCTGAATTTGGTTTTGTGAGAAAGTAAGTTCATAAAATTTAAATCTCGTTTAGCTATACATTTTACCAATTGCTATCAGTGGAAAAAATAAAATTACTTGAATCGAGATTATTTCAGAAAGTTTGGGACATTTGTGGCTGTATAGATGATGCTATGAGGTATATGGCCATGTTTACTTTTTAAAAAAATTCACGTGTTCTTTTTATTTCAAGAAGATTAAAGTGATTTATAAACAACTTCTATTAGTCATCTTGTCAATATTGAAATCAAGTTCAATAAAAATTGATTACTGACCAACCTTCTTTTAAGAAACCTGGCAGGATTAATATTTAAGAGGAGCTGTAGAATTCTCATTGTTAATTAAACCTTTTAAAAAATTTTATATTAGGAAATTATTAAGGTCAATGGTTCCAATTTGAAAAAAAATGTGGTCTTTGATATGTGTTAGGATTCATTTTCAAAGGATATTTTAAATGAATTTTTTATTGATTTCAGAGAGGGAGAGAGAGAGAGAGATAAAAACATCAATGATGAAAGGGAATCATTGATCGGCTGCCTCCTGCACGCCCCCCCCCCCCCCCCCACTGGGGATCGAGCCCACATCCCGGGCATGTGCCTTTGACTGGAATCAAACCCGGGACACTTGAGTCCGAAGGTCGACGTTCTATCCACTGAGCCAAACCAGCTAGGGCAATTTCAAAGGATTTTAAAGGAAATTTTGACCTAGTTTTCAGTTTTTTTCTTTTCAGAAGGATTTAATGTAGGTACATGACGGTTAGGCAAATGTCTAGAATGTCTAAGAGTGAAATTGTAAATTCTGTGCCAGTAGATCTCTCCTGATAAGAGAAGTTGGTGACAGCAACGTGCCAAGAACTTTGCTTTATGACAGTTGGAAATAGTGAACTTTTAGTATTAATTTTGTTAAGCAACATTCCAGAAACACGGGCAGTGCAGGAGCCATCTGACTTCTTAGAGGTTTTAAAATGAATGAAAACCTAGTGGCAGTACAATTTTATTGCATTTTTATGCTGCTTATAAAATTACAATTACACAAACATGAAAGTGGGCTTCTGTTACGTGCATGCTCTCATCTGACGCTGCCCCCCAAACAGTGTATCCTCAGTGTATAAAATGCTATGTATATAACATTAGGCACCTTCAGTGGCCTCTTTTTCAACACCAACAAAATTAAGGTTCCTCTTAATCGAGGTTATTTTGCAGGAACACGCTCTTCAGATTTAAGAAGTGTTTTACAGGTTTGAAGGGAGTGGAAATACGCAGTCATAACGATAGCTTTTTAAAACCGGGACTTGCATTTTCTCTGTAGGAGACTATTTAAAAAATAAACAGAAGGAAAAGTCAGCACCACTACGAAAGTCATGAAGCCAAACCTTTCTATCACACGTTGGCTCCTGTTTAACCTTTAAAGTTAGACATTGCCGATCCCCACGTCCAGTGTCATTTGCGGTCACAGGTCCAGGAGCTTAAGTTTCTGCCCGCTTTGGAAACAGGTGCCCTGTGTGACACTGACATAAATATTCAGAAGCTCACACAGCGCGCATGGCGACGTTTAAAAGGCTAATTGCATTTGCCCCACGTCTGACGGGGGTTATATGTTCCAACCTGAGCAGGCGAGACCCAGTCTCTTCTGCAGTCCAGTAACCAGAATCAAACTACTCGCTGGAGAAACCACACACCGAGAGAAGCCTCGTACCAGACACACCCAGCTTGACTCCAATTCCAAAAACAGCCACCAGCTCTGCCCGGATTCGACCCTGGCACACACGACAACCTGCAGTTAAAATGGGTCACAGACCCGGCTTGCATTGCAGAGTGACCGAGTTTGGGGCCCTGCACAGGGCCTTTCTTTCCCCATGCTGTCCTCCCTACGTTATCTTTGGCCTGGCTACACACCAGCCCAGTCAGACCTTTGTTCTGCTGCCCAGCCAGCAACGTCAGCGGGGCTGCCTACTCTTGTGTTTTTCCTTCATCTGCACAAAAAGAGCCCTCCCCCTCCCCTCTAAATCAGGACTCATGCTGCGGGCAGCAGCTTTTGCTAATAGAACTTGAATTTAAAGGACGAAAGAGGTCTACGGCCATACCACCCTGAACGCGCCCGATCTCGTCTAAAGGACGAAAGAGAAAACGGAATTGAGTTGCCTTTTGGGGGTTAATGGAACGTAATCCTGGATGCAGTGAAAGGCTCCAATGTCCCTGCTCTCCCTCTCCCTTTCTCCAGCCGTCTCCCGGCCACGCTCGGCTCCCACGGCCCTGACACCTGGTTCCAGACACTTTCCTGTCGCCGACTTCTTAACAGAGCCCTGGCACAGCACCTCCACCCTCTGTGCTTCCGAGTCCAGCCAGTCATGTTTGTTCATGAGTTCAGTACATTTGCTCACCTTTTGCTCTGGGCCAGGCATGCTCTGGGGATACAAAGAGCTCTTTATTCAGTTAATCAATTATCAATATTTGTTGAGCAACTATTATGTGTTCTGGGTGCCCGTTGTGTAGCAGAGAACAAAACTGCCTTCATGGAACTTATAATCTATGAGGAGGGTGGTGGAGACAAATGAGTAAGTTACATATAAAAATTACATACTCTTGTTAGGTAAACCTGAAGAAAAACAAAGCTGAAAAGGGGAGGGAAGTGTGAGGTCGGGCCTTGCAATTCTAAAGCGCGTGCTTAGAGAAGGCCTCACTAAGCCTTCATGAGGACCAAGGGAGGAGAGGGAGCACACCATGTAGATGTCTGGGGCAGAGCTGTCCAGTTAGAGGAGCAGCTATGCTAAGGCCCTGAGGCAGAGGAGTGCTGGCTGAGACCAGTTGGGAGCCAGTAACCTGTCTGGGGCTGTGTTTGGGAGGGGGCCATTGAAGGAGATGAAATCATAGAGAAATAAGGGGTGCAGGCAGATCATCTTATAGGACATGGAAAGAACTTTGACTTCAACTCTGAGTGAAATGAGGGGCATTTGAGGCTTTAGGGCAGAGGAGTGACATGATTTGCTGTGGTAGCAATAGAATAGGTGGGGTGGGGAAGGGGAGAAGCAGGGAGATCAGCCAGAACGCCCTGCAGTAATGCGAGTGAGAGAAGAAGGTGGTGAGGAGCAGGGTGGAGGGCAGTGATGGGGGAGGGGGGAGGCGCGGGTGAGAATCAGAGTGTGTATATATTTTGAAGATAGAGCTGGCAGGGTGTACTGTGGATCAGATAGCTATGAGATTCGGAAAGAAAGGGAAGATTTCAGGCCTGGTATCTGGGAAAATAAGAATAGACTCAACACCCACCCAGGAGCACTCACTGCCTGCTGGGGGCCCTCAGGTGGGGGGACACCTGCCATCAGACCGACAGCTGCGGGCAGGTGGTTCAGGTGTCAGGCAGGAACCTGGGCAGTGCACAGGAGTGTGAGGAGCCAGGCGGCCGAGATGGTGAGGGTATTCCAGACCGAGAACCCACGGGAGGGCATGATACTTTGGGACCGGGAGTTACCCTGGCGAGGCTGGACAAGGGAGCACGCGGCCACCATGGACCCCAAAAGCCAGCGTGGCTTCAGTGTTGCCAGCCCAGCCCAACCACCTTCCCACCACCTCCCCCCTTGACAGTTTACCACGTGGGAAACACCAAATGTGCATTTTCACCATCCCGGTTGCGGCATTGATGAACATGTAACAAAAGCAACTCCAGCCGGTGGTCAAGGCCAGGGGCACTGGCCCACGTTCTGGGTTTAAACCCCTGCTTTTCCACTTGATAGTTGTTTGGCTTAGGACATTTTTTCCTGTTTATATCTACTCACCATAGAAATTCTTATTTATCTTTCTTTTTAAAAAAGCAATGCAGATAAGTGGATAAAAAAGCTGTGGTACATGTACACAGTGGAATACTATGCAGCTGTGAAAAAGAAAGATCTCTTACCATTTGAGGAAAAAAAATTTTTTAAATATATTTTTTATTGATTTTTTACAGAGAGGAAGGGAGAAGGATAGAGAGCTAGAAACATCGATCAGCTGCCTCCTGCACACTCCCACTGGGGATGTGCCTACAACCAAGGTACATGCCCCCGACCAGAATTAAACCTGGGACCCTTGAGTCCGCAGGCCAACACTCTATCCACTGAGCCAAACTGGTTAGGGCTAGTAATGATACAACTTTATTTCATCTACTGTTGCCCCTCTACAATTTAAATGCAAGTGAGGACTGATCTTTTGGTAAATTGTGGTATAATTGGCATATGACATTCTATGAATTTCAGCTGTACAATGTCATGATTCAAATATTGGTGTATATGGCAAAGTGATCACCATAATACGTCTTTTTAACATCCGTCACCACACGGAGTTACACATTTTGTTCTTGTGATGAGAACTTCTAGGATTTACTCTCAGCAGCTTTCACATAGCCCATGGAGCATTGTGAACTGTATAGTCACCAGGCCGTACACGACATCCCCACTTAGGAAAGGTTTGTTGACCCCCTCGAGCCTTGGGTTCCTAACTGTAAGCCGGGCACGCCTCTGAGAGGGTTTGGTGAGATGTTACTACATCCCCTCGCCCCTGGTGGAGGCCCTGCCTGCAGTGAGGGTTTGACCAGGGACACCTCTTGTGTTGCTTTGGCGGCGGCTGCATTCCCGCCCGGCAAGGTCTGCCCGGATGTAATGGAGGGACCGCCAGGCCCCTGTGGCGGCTCATTTAAATCGCAAGCGGGAAATATCCCATCTGCTAAGAAAACTTCTTTGAGATTCAGCTCCTAAGCAAGCCCAGGGACCCGAGAAGCTTCCAGTGCGAGAGGCTGTTCAGAGGACACTGAGGTTGCACAGGCACAGACAAAAGAAGAGTGTGGGGAGGGGCTCTGGGAGGGGGCCCAGCACGGGCAAGGCCTGGAGGGCACGCAGGGCTCTGGGGTTGTTATTGCTGGAGCTCAAGTCCCTTCTGTATTTCCCACCCTGATACCTGGAAGAATGCAAGCAGGAGTTTAAAGGGTGAAGTGTCACCAACTATATAGCTTAGAGATTTAAGTGTTTTAAAAAGTTTCTGCATGTGTATGTGAGCAACACACACACACACACACACACACACACACACACACACACACACGTACTTTAAGGCCATGGTCTCTAAAAGTTAAGTGACGATTCCAGTCCTATTTTACAAACTGACCTAGAGGAGGAAGTCCAGGGCGCCTTTAATGGAGGTGCCCCTAACAACATCCCATTGCATTTTTAAAAAATCCTCACCCAAGGATATGTTTTTTAAATTGATTTTGAGAAAGAGAGAGAGAGAGAGATATCTATCAGTTGCCTCCCATATGCACCCCCCTGGGGATTGAACCCACAACCTACGTGTGTGCCCTGACCAGAATTCAACCTGCAACCTTTTGATGCAGGGGACGATGCTTCACTTTATGCTCCAACCAGGTGAGCCACCGGTCAGGGCCCGGTGCATTTCTGCAAGTGGCAACCCTGTTGGCTCAGATCCAGGCACTGTGGTGCGCGCTTCACTAGCATAATGTCAGATAATGTCGTCGTCTTTATGCGCTGCCCCTTCACTCACTGACAGGCCATTTCATTTCCTGCAAACACAGAACATTCAATGGAGAATGTTAGCCTGCCCTGCCCAACTCAGCTGGTTTCTGCTGATTTGTTTGTTGCTCTTGTTATAGTTGTTGTGAAAGCCTGAATGGAGGCCCTTTCTATCCGAGGACTGGTGCACACCTAAGGGGACCGTGCTTTCAGCTTCGGGCATTCCTTCCGGCTCTTTGACTTCATCCCCCTGTCTATTCAGCTTTGTTTGCATCCTGGCTCTTCCAGACTGTGCCATAAGATGACACCATCTGAAAATAAAAGTATCTTCCCCCAGATCTCCTGAAAAACAAGAAAGAAAGAAAGAAAGAAAGAAAGAAAGAAAGAAAGAAAGAAAGAAAGAAAGAAAGAAAGAAAGAGAAAGGAAGAAAGAAAGAAAAGTCTTCATGAAAACCAGGGCAATGTCTTGGGCTTCCAGATACTATAACTCATGGGCAACCACCGCTGCAAAAGAAAGCACAGACCACCTCCACCCTCAAGGCCCCGATCAGGCGGGGAGAGGCCCCAGGCCCTCCGGGCAGGGCCAGGCGGGTGGCTGCCAGCCCAACCTGGCTGCCCCTTGCTTCACGCACCTTTCTGAAGCTCGGGTTCCTGGGTATTTTCATCCTCCTCCCTGTGGAGTCTGCTGTTCACACGCAGGGGTTACTATGGTAATAGCAAAACCCTGTTGTGTTTGGAAATTCTGTGGAAATATAATTTAAGCAGAAGCAAGAATCTGGTATGTGGACATTTTGTGGGGGGGATGGGAGCCCAGAGTCTGAGTTTCCAGGGGACTTGGAGGAACTCGGGTCAGAGCACAACTGCCCCCGCCCCTCCCCCGCCCCTCAGAGTGGCTCATCACCTGGGCTTTTTTTTAAGGTAAGTTAGAAATACTTCCTCCTGTTCATCCCCCAGGCTTTTCCTTCCCCTCCTATGAGCTGTGCAGGGGCGAGGAGGCTGGGCTGAGAGCCTCCTGAGCACAGGGCCTGAAGCCCACTGGGATTTTGCCCTCTCTTTCCCTGCTCCCCATCCAGCCCGATTCTGGGCTCAGTAGACACTCACTAAATGCTTACGCTGACTGAACCCACAGCAGTGGGGACCAGGGGAGACAGACGCCATCGCTGGTGGGAGAGGAGCCAGGTCAGTGGGCAGCCCCCCTGCAGGCACCTGTCCAAGCAGAGCCCTGGGCCAAGAGGGGCTTTGGGTGATCAGGAGTCTAAAGACCTCTCTTCAGGCTGGACAAGTGACTCCGCCCGTCCCTCAGACAACCCAGGGCACACCCAGATGACTCTATTACACAGAAAGCTGTGGTACGTTTGTACTGGAAAACTACGCAGCTGTAAAAAAGAAGGATCTCTCACCCTTTGAGACAGCATGGATGGATCTGGAGAATATTATACTGAGAAATAAGCCAGTCAGGGAAAGCCAAATGTCTCATCTTCTCATTTATATGTGGAATCTAATGAACATAACAAACTGATGAGCAACACAGGTCCAGAGGCATGGATACATGGAACAGACTGGCAGATCTCAGAGGGGGAAGAAGGGGGGGAGGGAAAAGATTAAGCAAAGAACTTATGTACATATATGCATAGCCAATGGACACAGACAATAGTCCAGGGTGGGACAGGGGTTGGGAGGAGAGGGGAGTGGAGGGGGGGATTGGGGGACATCTGTAATATTGTCAACAATTAAAAAAAGTACATTTCAGTGACTCATGATGTGACCCCATTCCCTCACTCCTTCCACAATTTCTGAGGCTAATCCTCCATTTCTTTGCTCCACAGCATGAATCCCAGGGTGGCGACCTCACTGTTCACACCAGTGTTTTGTGGAAGTTGTTGTCTCGTAGAATACGCGCACTGCTATGGCCCTAAGGGATTATCTGGAACAGCGGGTGACTCAGCCTTTTTCCACCCCACACTCCGAAGAGCTGAGACCACTCCTGACAGCAGCAGGAGGAGCCTTCTACAGCAGTGACTCCAATGGGGGTGGGATGGAATCTCAGGGGTGGGGTGGGGGGGAGGGGCTGTCAGGCTTGCTGTCTGTCATCTAGAAGGCAGGGCGCTGGGGGAGGCAACACGGGACAGGTCTGTTTTGATAGAAGTGACCACGAATAGCCTAGACCACACGGCGGGCAAAACCCCCTGTACCCCTCTGTCCATGTTGAAAATCACTGATCAAGTTAACACCTCGTTCTGTAGATGTGGGAAGCCAGGGAGGCCTGAAGCAGCGAAGGAAGCAGAAACACACCGTGAAAGACAATGCTGTGTGTCGAACCCAGGTCGGGGATGCCCAGTCAGGTTAGGATGTAGCACACACATAACTCTAAAAGGGCCATGCGTTCTGAAGGAGAGGAGAGGAGCGTGTTGATCTAGTCACGCCTTAGTTTAAAAGGTGAGGTGAAGGAAAAGCCCAGGAAGTTACTGAAAAGAAACTGAAGCCCTGGCCGGTTTGACTCAGTGGATAGAGCCTTGGCCTGTGGACTTAAGGGACCCGGATTCAATTCCGGTCAAGGGCACATGCCAGTAGGGGGCGTGCAGGAGGCAGCTGATCAATGATTCTCTCTCATCGATGTTTCTCTCTCTCTCTCCCTTCCTCTCTGAAATCACTAATATATATATATATTATTACTTTAAAAAATAAAAAGAAAGAAAAGAAGCTGAAGAAGGCAGGGACCAGCGGCAGTGCGCAGAGTGGCTCTCCAGGACTGGCAGGCGGGCATGGGGAGGGGGGCAGCTGTGCTGGAGCCGCCTCCTGCTGGCACCCTCTCCCCACCGTCCTGTTCCGTGACATCGCGTTGGTTGCACACCAGCTCTGCCATTTAGCTAAGTGACTTTGGCAAGTTGCCTCATCGCTTTGTGCTTCAATTTCCTCATCAGTAGAAACGAAGATAATAATGGAAGTCCTCATCTGACAGGTTACTGTAGGGCTCAAACAGGTCAGTAAGAGTAAAGTGTTTGGAAGAGTCAGGTAGAAAGTGATCAACTGGATTAACAATGATGATTGTGTTATCCTGGCTGATATACGGATCCCCAGGAAGCCAAACAATGTCAGAGTTGTTATAAAATAAGAGCAGTCGCCCTAGCAGGTTTGGCTCAGTAGACAGAGCGTCGGCCTGCGGACTGAAAGGTCCCAGGTTTGATTCCGGTCAAGGGCATGTACCTTGGTTGTGGGCGCATCCCCAGTTGGGGGTGTGCAGGAGGCAGCTGATCGATGTTTCTCTCTTATCGATGTTTCTAATTCTCTATTCCTCTCCCTTCCTCTCTGTAAAAAATCAATAAAATATATTTAAAAAACAAACAAACCACGAGCAGTTACTATAGAGAAGATGCAATGGTGAAAGCGGGGGCTTATCCAGAGCCACCACAGTGTGTCTCGGGCAAATCAATGCAGGAGGGCTCGAGTGTGGGGGCCCGCGATGTGTCTGCCAAGGTTGGTGCCCAGAACTTTCCATTCATTTTCTCCAAGTCCTCCCTGTCTCGGGAGCCTTCCTTCCTCCCTTCTCCAGGTGTGTGCTCCACCCCACTCTCCAGTGGAGGGTACAATCCCTCCACACTCGGGGTGGTTCCCCTAGGAAGGGAGACTTGTATTTGCAACTTGACTGGGAGTTGCTGTCTAACCTTCCCGGTGTCAGACCCCTGTCCCCTGCTAGGTTGCAGATAGCTGCCTGGATGGACAAACCTTAAACACTCATGGATACTGCTTACTGAGCACCAGAGTGGCCCTCATAACCACTTCAGGTCTCTCTCTCTCTCTCTCTCTCTCTCTCTCTCTCTCTCTCTCTCTCTCTCTCTCTCTCTCCAGAAAACTGAATGGATGTTATTTCAAATGTGTTGCAAAACCCTCTTTTAAGAAGCAAGCCGGCCTCTCATTTCCAGCCTTGCTATGCTGGGTTGAACAATAACCGTACATGGCCTAGATCCGGCTGCATGTCACAGCATTCACATTCTTGGTGTCCTGAGTCACGCTCATTATCTAACCTTTCCGGAGAGCCGGCAGTGTGTGGGCGGCCACGGACAGGAAATCAGATAAGCCCCATCTGTGTGCACATCTGCTCCGAGACCTCTGTACCTGATTCTGGAGAAAGCGCTTCACAGTTAAAGCAAAACGTGACAAAATGTCTCATGTGGGTTTCTTAATCCCTCGGTGGAGATGGTGGGCATTTCTGACCCGGAAGACATATGCTGCCGAGGAAGGCTGAGCCAGAAGGCAGAAAGCAGCCCTTGAAATCCACGACCTCTTTCACTGTGGCGTGAAACATGGGAGCTGCAAAATAGTGACAGATTGTAAAACCGTTCTGAGTGAGAATCCTCCCCCAAATCCAGTCCTTCATTCCAAACCCTTTTCTCGTCTCTTTACTCTCACAGCTGTTGGAGTGCATTCTTCTTCGGGAATATCCCCCAGTGGGAAGCACCTTGGGAAACTTTCTCTTGGCCTAAGGCGGAAGAGTTCCACGCCCCGCTCTCCATCTGCCCACATGCCCACTCCCTCTGTCTTTGCCCCCTGGTGTGTGTGGAAAACCTTAATAAGAAACCATCCTGCGAGAGTCCTCAAGGGGTCTACAGTGAGGATAGGGTGGGTGTTCATCACACCCCAAAGTGGTCATTTGTTGAGGTCCAGGCTTAAGATTGGGACACCGGCCCGGCTGGCGTGGCTCAGTGGTTGAGCATCGACCTATGAACCAGGAGGTCACGGTTCGATTCCCGGTCAGGGCACATGCCCGGGTTGCGGGCTCGATCCCCAGTGTGGGGCGTGCAGGAGGCAGCTGATCAATGATTCTCTCTCATCATTGATGTTTCTCTTTCTCTCTCCCTCTCCCTTCCTCTCTGAAGTAGAAAGAAAGAAAAGAAAAATTGGGACACCCATGTTCTTCTGAGGAATGGTTGGCTTCTATTCTAGGGACTTGGTAAACTATCCCAGGGTCACACACTTAGACGCCCTTGGGCAATGCAGGTAACAGATGGGGGAGGTGGACCAGCAGCCACATGAGAGCACCTGTGTGCCTCAGAGGGCCAACTCCATCAGCTCCACTGATGGCCGCCAGGTGAAAGAGCAGGCTGATTTTTTTTTTTAAGGTAAGTTAGAAATACTTCCAAACAAAATGAAATATCCCAATATTTTAAGGTTGGCAACCAAACAACTGAACAATAAACCCAAAATAAACCAACTGAAAAATAGACACAAACAAGTTACTGGAAAGGCCCAAACAACACATTCATGGGTCACATTTGGTCCTCAAACCACCATTTGCAGCCTGTAGCTAAATTTCCTCTCATTGACTATTAAATCCACGTTCATGGCCCACCCTTCGCAAGCCTAGAGGATGCCAGGGATTTTTGTTTTGTACTTGATTGTATGTCAGGCTTCATTGTATGCACCCTTCATTTACTGTGGGGTTGTTTGGTTTTGTTTTTGTGTGTTTTTTTTTTTTCTTCAACCTTGTCACTTAATCCTATTGATTATCATATTGTTAAATGGAACAAGAAAGGGAAGTCATCAATTACTTAACTGCAGCATACCTCAGTGATGGCGAACCTATGACACGCGTGTCAGAGGTGACACGCAAACTCATTTTTTTTTTTGGTTGATTTTTCTTTGTTAAATGGCATTTAAATATATAAAGTAAATATCAAAAATATAAGTCTTTGTTTTACTATGGTTGCAAATATCAAAAAATTTCTATATGTGACACGGCACCAGAGTTAAGTTAGGGTTTTTCAAAATGCTGACATGCCGAGCTCAAAAGGTTTGCCATCACTGGCATACCTCCTTCCCTGTGCTCCCAGGCCCACACAGGTGAATGCTGGTTAGTAAGGCAATCACGGTAATCTCCCTCCCCTTGCCAGCAATTGGTTGAGGCATGGTCATGTGATATAACTGGCCAATGAGATGGAAGATAAAATCTGGGGGAAGAGGATGCACTCTAGGAAAGTTTTTCTTAGGAAAAAGCTCCAGTCTCAATGCCATTGTAAGTCTCAGAGCTAATCACCCTGGTTCTCCCTGACTCTGCTTCTGGTCAGGTAAGATGATCAATTTCCTTCTTTTTTTCCCCAGAAAGAGCTAAGTTTATTCTTTTTAAAATTTATTTAAATTATTTATTGTTTAAAGTATTACATAAGTCTCCTTCTCCCCCACCCCATTGACCTCTCCCCAGGCGCCCCACTCTCCAGCACATGCCCTCACCCCCTTACTGTCTGTGTCCATTGGTTATGCTCATATGCATGCATACAAGTCCTTTGGTTGATCTCTCACCCCCACCCTCTCCCCTGTCATCCCTCTGAGGTTGGATGGTCTGTTCATGCTTCTATGACTCTGGCTCTATTTTTGTTCATTAGTTTATATTGTTTATTATACTCCACAAATGAGCGAGATCATGTGATACTTGTCTTTCTCTGACTGGCTTATTTAGGTAAGAGTTCTTTCTTTTTTACAGCAGTGTCGTATTCCATTGTGTAGATGTACCACAGTTTTTTTAAAACCGCTCATCTGCTGGTGGGCACTTAGGCTGTTTCCAAATCTTAGCTATTGTAAATTGTGCTGCTATGAACATAGGGGCGCATACATCCTTTCTGATTGGTGTTTCTGATTTCTTGGGATATATTCCTAGAAGTGGGATCACTGAGTCAAATGAGAGTTCCATTTTTAATTGTTTAAGGAAACGCAATACTGTTTTTCCACAGTGGCTGCACCAGTCTGCATTTCCACCAACAGTACAAAGGGGTTCCTTTTTCTCCACATCCTCGCCAGCACTTGTCGGTTGTTGATTTGTTGATGATAGCCATTCTGACAGGTGTGAGATGGTACCTCATTGTCGTTTTGATTTGCATCTCTCAGATGATTAGTGACTTTGAGCATGTTTTCATATTCTCTTGGCCTTCTGTATGTCCTCATTCGAAAAGTGTATTTAGATCCTTTGCCCATTTTTTTATTGGATTGTTTATCTTCTTTTTGTTAAGTTGTGTGAGTTCCCTGTAAATTTTGGAGATTAAATCCTTATCGGAGATAACATTGGTAAATATGTTCTCCCATGCAGTCGGCTTTCTTGTTGTTTTGTTGATGGTTTCTTTTGCTGTGCAAAAGCTTTTTATTTTGATGTAGTCCCATTTGTTTATTTTCTCCTTAGTTTCCATTGTCCTTGGAGCTGTATCAATAAAGATATTGCTATGACATATGTCTGATATTTTGTTGCCTATGGATTCTTCTAAGATTTTTATGGTTTCCCATCTTACATTTAAGTCCTTTATCCATTTTGAGTTTATTTTTGTGTATGGTGTAAGTTGATGTTCTAATTTAATTTTTTGCATGTATCTGTCAAATTTTCCCAACACCATTTATTGAAGAGACTGTCATGACTCCATTGTATGCTCTTGCCTCCTTTGTCAAATATTAATTGAGCATAATGGCTTGGGTCAGTTTCTGGGTTCTCTGTTCTATTCCATTGGTCTATATGTCTGCTCTTGTGCCAGTACCAGGCAGTTTTGAGAACAGTGGCTTTGTAATATAGCTTGATATCTGGTATTGTGACTCCTTCAGCTTTGTTCTTTCTCAGGATTGCTGTGGCTATTTGGGGTCTTTTTTTATTCCATATGAATTTTTGTAGAGTTTGTCCTAAGTCTGTGAAATATGCCATTGGTATTTCAATGGAGATTTCATTGAATCTATAGATTGCTTTGGGTAGTATGGACATTTTAATAATGTTGATTCTACCAATCCATGAACATGGTATATTCTTTCATTTGTTTATGTCTTCCTCTATTGCTTTTTTCAATGTCCTGTAGTTTTTCGAGTATAGGTCTTTTACCTCCTTAGTTAAGTTTATTCCTAGGTATCTTAATTTTTTTGTTGTTGCAATGGTAAATGGGATTTTTTTTTTTAGTTTCTCTTTCTGTGAGTTCATTATTGGTGTATAAAAAAGCCATAGATTTCTAGGTGTTAATTTTGTATTCTGCTACATTGTCAAATTCATTTACTAAGTCTAATAATTTTTTGATAGCGTCTTTAGGGTTTTCCATGTACAATATCATGTCATCCGTGAATAATGACAATTTTACTTCTTTTCCAATTTGAATGCCTTTTATTTCTTCTTCTTGTCTGATCGCTATGGCTAGCATTTCTAATACTATGTCAAACAGGAGTGGTGAAAGTGGGCATTCCTGTTCTTAGGGGAAATGGTTTTAGTTTTTTCCCATTGAGCATGATGTTTGCTGTAGGTTTGTCATATAAGGCTTTAATTATGTTGAGGTATGATCCCTCTATTCCCATTTTGCTGAGAGTTTTTATCAGGAAAGGGTGCTGGATTTTGTCTAATGCTTTTTCTGCATCAATTGATACCATTATGTGATTTTTGTCTCTCAATTTGTTTATGTGATGTATAATGTTTATTGATTTGTGGATATTGTACCAGGCTTGCATCCCCAGAATAAATCCCACTTGGTTCTGGTGTATGATTTTTCTAATGTAATGCTGGGTCCAATTTGCTCGAATTTTGTTGAGGATTTTAACATCTATGTTCATCAGGGATATTGGCCTCTGATTCTCTTTCTTTGTAGTGTCTTTATCTGGTTTGGGGATTAGGGTAATGCTGGCTTCCTCTTGAATTTCTTGGAATAGTCTGAGAAGGATTGGTTTTAGTTCTTCTTTGATGTTTGGTAAAACTCTCCTGAGAAGCGGTCTGGTCTAGGGCTTTTGTTTGCTGGAATTTTTTGATTATGTTTCAATTTCATCAGTAGTTATCAGCTATTCAGGTTGTTTTATTCTTCCTGATTGAGTTTTGGAAGCTTGTATTTTTCTAGGAATATGTCCATTTCATCTAGGTTGTCTAGTTTGTTGGAGTAGAGTTGTTTGTAGTATTTTTTTTATAATCATTTATATGTCTGTGGGGTTGGTTGTTACTTCACCTCTTTCATTTCTGATTTTGTTTATTTAGGTCTTCTCTCTTTGTTTCTTGGTGAGCCTGGCTAGAAGTTCATCAATCTTGTTTATCCTTTCAAAGAACCAGCTCTTGGTTTTATTGATCTTTTGTATTGTTTTTTGGTCTCTATGTCTTTTATTTCCACTCTGATCTTTATTATTTTCTTCCTTCTACTTACTCTGGGCTTTGCTTGTTGCTCTCTTTCTAATTTTTTAAATTGTAGGGTTAGATAATTTATTACCATTTTTTTCTTATGTTTTGAGGTAGGCCTATAGAGCTATGAACTTCACTCTCAGGGCTGCTTTCACTATGTCCCATAGATTTTGGATTGTTGTGTTTTCATTGTCATTTGTTACCAGGATGCTTTTTATTTCTTCTTTGATTTCTTTGGTAACCCAAACATTGTTTAATAGCATGCTATTTAGCCTCCAAGTGTTTGATTTTTTTTTATTGTTTTTATTGTAGTTGATTTCTTTTTTTTTTTTTAAATATATTTTATTGATTTTTTTACAGAGAGGAAGGGAGAGAGATAGAGAGCCAGAAACATCGATGAGAGAGAAACATCGATCAGCTGCCTCCTGCACATCTCCCACCGGGGATGTGCCCGCAACCCAGGTACATGCCCTTGACCGGAATCGAACCTGGGACCTTTCAGTCCGCAGGCCGACGCTCTATCCACTGAGCCAAACCGGTTTCGGCTATTGTAGTTGATTTCTAATTTTATGCCATTGTGATTTGAATTTGCCATTATGCCATTCTTGAATTTGAAGAGACTTTGTGTCCTAATATGTTCAATTTTCCTTCTTACTCAAGCTTATTTTAATCATGTTCTTCTGATTTTTATAGTCTTTTTGGGGGGTCAGAATTGGGTCAGTTTTTGCTTACTTTCTTCCTTATATCAACATTTTAACCATATTTGACCCTCCTTCTCTACAGTATGCTCAGAAATATGATTGGTGACACCCACAGAGGCACAGACCCCTTAAAGCAGTGGTTCTCAACCTTCCTAATGCCGCGACCCTTTAATACAGTTCCTCATGTTGTGGTGACCCCCAATTTCATTGTTACAAATTGAACATAATTAAAGCACAGTGATTAATCACAAAACCAATATGTAATTATATATGTGTTTTCCGATGGTCTTAGGTGACCCCTGTGAAAGGGTCGTTCGACCCCCAAGGGGGTTGCGACCCACAGGTTGAGAATCGCTGTCTTAAAGGGTCTGCTGTGAAGATGGAGTTGAGGGTGTTCATTACCTTCCAAGTGGCCACTGTGCCCAGATGTACCACCCTCTGGTCTGGGAGCCTCCTCCCTGATTTTAGGTTCCTTCCAACACTTTCCATTTCCTGAGCCCATTAATAGGCTGCGAAAATACTATAAATAATGATGATGATGATATAGTAGTAATAATAGTAATGCCTACTCCATATTGAGACTATATGTGTCAGACACTGTTCTAAGTGCTTTATGTATATTAACTCATATAACTCTTACAGCAAACCTAGGAGGTAAGTTATCCCCATTTTGCAGTTAGGGTAACTGGGGCCAGAGTCACATAGCTAGGCTCCCTGCAAAGCTGTGATTCCACATCAGGCAGTCTAGCTCTAGGGTGTTAATAGTGATTAGTACCAGGCATGGGAAGAAGGGATAGGAGGATGTTTACTTCCTACTCATTGCACCATTTGGATTTAAAATTTTTTGAGCATGCACTAATTTTGTTTAATTAAAAATATTCGATCTGACAGCCAGCACACACTCTTGGGAACAGATGTCTACAGATGGTATACCTTAGCCTCTGATATGTTAACCTTCACAAACACATAGGTGCCTTATTCCTATAAACCTCCACCATTCTTCCCAAAGTTGAGACCTGAGAGAGGAGAGAGAAAGTGTAGTCTCTAGTAAGAATTTGGTCCTCCCATGTGAACCTTGGGTAACCTCAGCTAGAACACCTCTGGCTTCCGGGTGTTCTGATTTTGGAAACCCAAAGACACAGGGAGGTGAGCTCAGGCAGGGAATTCACCTTGGCTCTTAGATGGCAGGGTTTATAGCATGAGAGTCAAGGGTGACTGATATGTTTTCACAAAGTGAACATGTGATTTTCTTGGGTAGATGTCTTTCTTCATTTAGATGTCATTGGGTGCATATGCTCCAGTACTATGGCTGCATAACAATCACCCCCTCAACGTAATGGCAGAAAACAGCCCCGTGTCATGCTCGTGGAATCTGTGGGTCAGGAATTCGGTCAGGGCAGAGTGAGGATGGCTGGTTGTGTCTGCTCCGCAATGTCTGGGTCTCAGCTGGAAGCCCTGAAGGCTGGGGGCTGGGACCTTCTGAAGGTGCATCCACTCACTCGTCTGGTGGTGGGTGCTGGCTGTTGACTGAGGCACAGTTTCTCATGTGGTCTCTTCACTTGAACTAGTTCGGGCTTCCTCACTGCGTGGTGGCTGGATTCCCCAAGTGAGCACTGAGCAGGTTGAGGAGGGAGGAAGGGAGCAATATGAGCACCAGGGGGAAGCTGTGACCTTCTCATGACCCAGCCTTGGAAGTGGCACAGCATTGCTCGCTCCATTCTCCAGACATGGGCATGTGCCTCCATTCAGAGGGAGGGAAAACAGACCCCACCTCTCAGTGGCAGGTCCCACTGGAGAAGAGCTTGGGGGGTGGATGGATAGCTCCATCTTTGGAAAATATGGTCGGCTCCATCTTACGATGGTGGCGGCTGTGGCAATAATGGCAGCAGCAGCAGCAGAATGAGCTTTGACCATCCTTCCCACACCTACCAGAGAGACCTCCCAGCCCTTTACAGTTTTGAAAAGACTCCCAACGCGACTTTTAATAGTCACCCATCCCATAGCCCTGTCCATCAGAGCCTTGCTCTGTGCCAGTTAGTCTGTTAATGGGTGCTAATGAGGCCTAATTGCATTTAATAGGAATCTGCCTGCTGGAGACATAGTTGCTTATCCTAAGAAGTGACTTAATAAATGGCCCCCGAAGGAGAAAGTGGGAACAAATGGCTGTGATTTGGTGTCGCTCAGTTCACAGTATGGGCAGCCACCTGTCTCCCCAAATGCGCACGGGGATCTGTGTGACAGTCCAGTTAATAGCAGATGGCTAAGTGCAGGTACCCACTACACCATGAGCTTAGAGAATTCATTTACTTTCCGGGTCAAAAAATTTCCCTTTTGACCTGGAAAACAATGTAATGATGTGAAGACATAATTGTGTTTGAGTGGTAGCACCAAGGGTGATTTTCTTCTCTCATTTTCTCCCCATAAAAGTGAAAAATAACTACTTTTAAAACTTTGATTAGTAAGAGATAGGAAAGCAGAAGACCTGGGCGCCAATCCTCCCCTGTCACCGTCAGCTGTGGTGGCTGCCAGGGCCCTAGGTCACTCTGTGACTTTCTTTCCACAAGCATCAATGTTGCCACCGCTCCTAATCCTGCTACCTCACCAGGTTGGCACAATTATCTCACGAGTGAGCGGATGCAAACCATTTTGGAAAAGGCATCGTTGCAACAGTAAGTTTTATGGTTTGCCCTTGGCCTTCTTGACTAAACTAGACTTTGTAGAAACAGTAAAAGCGAGGCCAAGTTGTTACTTGTTACCCAATGAGGCCGTTGCAAAGTCTCAGACTGAAATATAGGATCCAAAGCTCCTGAAGGTCTCTCTCTCTCTCTCTCTCTCTCTCTCTCTCTCTCTCTCTCTCTCTCTCACACACACACACACACACACACACACACACACACACACACACACAATGTGATGTGTAGTTAACGGAAAGAATGGTTTCAGAGACACCAGACTCACGAACAGAAATCAGTTCCCTTTAGCATTGTCTTCTTTGGCCTTTTGACATCTAATAATTCTGTCAGCTCCGGTGAGCTAATAAATAATGTATCCAAAGAATTCTTCAAATCCAGAAAGGTCACTGTTTGTGCCTATTCTGTCTGTCAAGAGAAATTTTGGTTCACAGCAAAAGAGCAAGTTTATTTTGGGGACTGATGACTTGGAAAAACAGCTGCAGAAAGAAATGGGGAATGAAGACCTGCCACTGAAGTCTCTTTCTGAATACTCATTGAAAGTCCAACTTGGGTCACGTTTGATCGGTGGTAATGGGTGAAATCTTGCCCGATGGGGAAAGCTGCACAACCTGGAATTCAGGATTGCTGGATTTTCACGGGCATTTGTTAAGAACTGAGGGCATTGCCCGGCCAGTGTGGCTCGGTGGTTGAGCGCCGAGTTCGATTCCCAGTCAGGATATATGCCCTGATTGTGGACTTGATCCCTGATTGTGCAGGATGCAGCCAGTCAATAATTCTCTCTCATCGATGTTTCTCTGTCTCTCTCCCTCTCCCTTCCTCTCTGAAATCATATATATATATGATTATATATATGATATATATATATATGATATATATATATCATATATGATATATATACTAGGGGCCGGGTGCACGAAATTCATGCACTGGGTGTGTGTGTAGGGGGGAGTGTCCCTCAGCCCAGCCTGCCCCCTCTCACATACTGGGAGCCCTCAGGCGTTGACCCCCATCACCCTCCAATCGCAGGATCGGCCCCTTGCCCAGGCCTGATGCCTCTGACAGAGGCGTCAGGCCTGGGCAGGGGACCCTCATTTCCCCCCATCACTGGTTCTGCCCCCAGCCCAGGCCTGATGCCTCTGGCCCAGGATTCAGGCCTGGGCAGGGGACCCCCAGACCCCTCCGATTGCTGGCTCTGCCGCTTGCCGAGGCCTGATGCCTCGGCCAGAGGCGTAGACCCCCATCACCCTCCGATCGCCTGATCGGCCCCTTGCCCAGGCCTGACGCCTCCGCCAGAGGTGTCAGGCTTGGGCAGGGGACCCCCATCTCCCTCTGATCGCTTGCTCCACCCCCCGCCCAAGCCTGACGCCTCTGACCCAGGCTTCAGGCCTGGGCAAGGGGACCATCATATCCCTCCAATCCCCGGCTCCGCCCCCCACCCAGGCCTGATGCCTCATCACCCTCCGATCACCAATCACCGGATCGGCCCCTTGACCAGGCCTGAGGCCTCCGGCAGAGGTGTCAGGCCTGGGCAGGGGACCCCCAGCTCCCCGCGGTTGCAGGCTCCGCCCCTGCCCAGGCCTAAGGCCTCTGGCCTAGGCGTCCGGCCCGGGCAGCGGGGACCTGCAGTGGCAGCAGGGGGCGCCGCGATCGTGGGCTTCGCTTTAGGCCCAGGCAAGGGACCCCTAGCTCCTGGGACTGCCAGCTTCGACCGTGCCCAGCTCCCATCGCTGGCTCCACCCTTACTTCCTGCTATCACTGGCCAGGGCGGCAAAGGCGTCTGATTCTCCGATCATGGCTAGGGGGCAGGGCAAAGGCGGCCCTGGGGCCGCCTTTGCCCTGCCCCCCGGCTCTTAGCTCCCCCCTGGGTTTCAGATCACTGTCAGTGGCAGGGGGCTTCTTCCTGCTTTCCCTTTCTCCTCCCTGCATTGTGCCTACATATGCAAATTAGCCGCCATCTTGTTGGCAGTTAACTGCCAATCTTAGTTGGCAGTTAATTTGCATATAGCCCTGATTAGCCAATGAAAACGGTATCGCCGTACGCCAATTACCATTTTTCTCTTTTATTAGTATATATATATATATATATATATATATATATATATATATATATATATATATATATTTTAAAGAGAGGTCAGAGATAGGAGAGAGGAGGAACTCCAAAGGCACACACAAAGTCCTAATCCCTCCCTTTTGACCTCTGCGTTGTCCCGCCTCCCCAGGCTTCTTTTGCGTCCATCATGTGAGTCTTGTCCGCACTGCCCCCGCCCTCACCTGCCCACACCTGCCCAGTGCTGGCTTATAGGGTAGCACCCGTCTCCCTCTGGGGCCCTTCACTGTGCTCTGCAGCTTGGCCATTGGATGTGTAATCAGTGGGTGTCAGTGCATTTGGTCTTGAGAAATTTCACCTTGTTGGGAGAAAGGAATATTCCTACTCCTTTCTCAGGCTAAACAAACATAGATCAGGCCAGGGCACACAGGGTCGGCTATTCCGCCTTCTCCCCAGGCCACGGGACAGGTTGGATCGGCTCTGGCTTCCTATCTGGCCCAGGGCACAGCCGGCTCCTTTCACAGCAAGGGGTCCTGTCTTGGACACACGGGGCCCTGACCTTGGAAGAGCCCTGTTACCCGTAGTTACAGTGACTCCCCCAGTGGGAAGGGGAAGACCTCAGTCACAGGAAAAAGGATGCCCTCGGCTACACTGATCTCTCCTCGGCGCTGTGGTCTCACCGGAAGCTGGGCTGGGACAGGCCTGACTCATGTTGTTCTCAAACCCATACGTTTTGTCTGTTTTCTGGTCAAGGTAGCTAGTGAACAACCAGCAAAGCCTTTCCTATGGCTAAAAACATGTAGACAATTCAAACCCGGTTTTTTAAAATCCAAAACTGGACTTTCAGCCCAGGAATCTCACTCTCCAAGAAAGAAACATGAGCATTTCGTATTCTGTCTCTGTTGCTGGAGGACAGACTCCCATATCTGTGACCGGAGGCCTGGGGTCCCCGAGGCTGCGCTGGTCTGGTTCCTGACAGCCCTGCAATGCCACCGTCTAATCTTTCCCAGACCTCACTGTGGACAGAGGAGACAAGAATGCCTTCAAAGGCACTTCGCAGCAGTGCATGTGCGGGCTGCTTCCAGGCTCAAGTTCACCCCCTGATTGCATGAACGTCTTCCCTGGAGAGGCAGCCTCACTCCATTCCAGCCCTTTAATCACTATTTGTATGAGGCTCGATCAAACTTTCCGAAGGCAACTGATTTAAATAAGCAGTCGCAGACTCAAGTGAAATCTACAAAAAACAAGCTTATTCCTCCGCCGTGGAAGGGCACACGGAAAACTGCACGCGGATCGGAGTAAGCGAGAGAGAGGAGGGTCAGCTCAGGACAGGAAGAGAATACGCTTGTCCACGAATTACATAATCCCAGTTACATAATCCGCCAGCCAGTGACTCTCTGGGAGGAAGAAACATAATTTGTTTTCCTTTCTCTTTGTCCTTTTCCCCTCTTAGATGCTGAAAATGACTTACGATGCAAAATAAAATACTTTAAACCTGTTCTCAGCACCCATACTTGGCGACAACATGAACGCCATCGCAGAAGGACCCCGCCGTTTAATTTCTCCTGTCGGACTGTTACTATAACTGCCCCTGGTAATCACACGGGAATGGACTTGCTCAGATTACAAAGCTCTTCTTACTCCTTTTGTCACCCAAAACGACTCTGATTCCCATTTCCATTGTCTGCACTTCGGAGAGGAGTCAACTCATCACTATGTAGAGAGGGAAGGTTCAAATCAACATGATACTATGGGCTGGGATGTATAGACGGATGCCCCTAAATTTCTCCCCCCAGAGCCTACAGAAAATGTATGTGGTGCTCACTAAATTCTGTTCCAGTTATCTGCTGCTGCATAACTAAGACGACCCCAAAACTTAGAGGTTTAACACGACACCCGCTTTCTGATATGCCACAGTTTTGTGCAGCAGGAATTCAGGGAGGACTCGGCAGGTGGTGTGGACTGAGTCACTCCGTGGTACTCAGCTGGGCTAGGCTGGAGGGTCTAGGACAGCTCGCTCACACACCTGGTGCCTCGGTGCCAACAGCTGGAAGGCTGGGCTCTGCTATGCCTTTACTTTCCCCCCATTAACCTTCGGGTCTCTCCATGTGGCCTCTCTAGCAAGGTATTTGGATTTCCTCTGTGGAGGACCCAGCCCCCCCAGAGCCAGTGTCCAGAGACAGGAAATGGAAGTTGCCTGACACTTAAGGACTGGGCCTGGTCAAAGCAGTCACAGAGCCCACCCAGACTCAAGGGGGATGCAAATTTATCTAATGTTTGCACAGCCCCAAACAAACAAGGAAGGCCCAAACGCATCCTATTTGATGATGATAACGGAAGAGATATTTATGAATGGATGCTCGTAGTTTTGAGAAGTTACCATTCACAGGGGAGAAAAGAATATGGGTTATGTACTTTGGAGTCCACAAATTCCTACCCTCTGACAAGTGACCAGCTCTGGATTGCCCAGAGCACAATGTGTGTGACTTCACTGGCCCCCACCCCCACCCAGGAACACTTCAGAAGAGGAAAGGATCTGAGGTGGTTTGTGAAGCCTGGATTTCCAATAGCTCTTCTCCCCTCCCCTCCCCCCTGCCCCTTCCACCCCACCCCCCAAGATGTGTGAATCCTAATCCCCTGAACCTGTGTGTTACCATATATGGCAAAAGAGACTTTGCAGGTATGTTTCAATGAAAGATTTTGAGGTGGGGAGGTGGTCCTGCCCCATATAACCACAAAAGTCCTTATAACAGGGAGGCAGGAGATCAGAGAGTGGGAGATGTGATGACCGAGCAGGAAGTCTGAGAGACGCGAGGAAGGGGCCCCGAGCCAAGGTGCAGGCGGCCTCTAGGGGCTGGGAGAAGCAAGGAACACATTCTCCACCGGAGCCTCCAGAAGAAACCAGTCCCGCCACCATCTTGATTTTAGTCCCATAAGACTCATTTTGGACTTCCGATTTCCAGAATTGTAAAACAAATAAATGCGTGTTGTTTCAATCCGCTAAGTTTGTGGTAATTTGTCACAGTAGCAATAAAAAAGGAATACACTCCCCTAAAGTACAGCTAAGAAATTACCTACAGCACCTCGTGGCTATATATCAACCAGAAGGTTGACCTCATCCATAATAAAATGCAGCCAAAGCTCTTTCTGCCCAGAGATAAATTTCAATTCAGCATCCTGCCTCCAACAAAATCCCTGTTAACACTATGTGATGTTTGCTCTCCCTTCCTTTCTAAATGAACAGCTTCCAGGGAAAAGAATTAAAACTAACCATCTTCTAATGACAGAGAGTGGGAAGAACAGTGAACTTTGCTTCTGTTTACACTTCTGAACTCAAAAGAGCAGTTTAACTTGGGGCGGGGCGTGGGGGTGGTGTCTCTCTTTTAAGAAAACCATTGAGCATACAATGCATTTCTTAAGACTTATCTGGATGGTTCACACCAGAAAAACTGTGGAAGATTTGTGTGCGAATGTTTGTTACTGTCAGAGAGTCCTTTCGTAGACCACAGAGTAGAACGCTCTGAATTTTAAGGCTCAAGCAAGTCAGCTTGTCTTCCCTAAAGGAGATTTGGATCCCACACGAAGTCATGAAGGAGCAAACCCAGGATCCAAGCGCCTCTCCCTAAATCTCTCAGGTCAATGTCAAAGGGAAGTGTTCCCGCAACTGCTTGCTCCTCGCCCGGCACAAGGGACCGGGGAATGGAAGTGGGTTAAGTGGAAAATTAGTCAGATATTTGCCTGTATCAAGTGACAATCTGATCTCAGTTGAAGATAACTGCTCTTTGAGAAACAGGAGATATGAATAGGAACTAATATGGTCTCAGATGGTAAAGGCATTTTTAAAAAGCCCTATCCGTTAAAGATGTCCCTTTGACCTACTTTTGGTAAAAATGACATGTTGTCTGAAACACACTCTAAATTCTTCATCCCTGGCTCCCCGAGATATGGCAAGAGATGACATAAGCTTGCAAACTGTTAAAGCTGGCTGTTGGGGTCCACGGGGTTTTTTGCTTTACTATCTTTTCTACAGTTGTGTATGTTTTGAATTTTCCGTGATTAAAAGAGGATGGGGGGGGGGGAGGAGGGGCAGGCTAGAAGAGGTATTACAGGGACATACGTAATACTTTCAACAATAAAGTTTTGTTGTTGTTGTTGTTGTTGTTGTTTTTAAATAAAGAGCAAGAGATCTGTGGCTTGGGTCGTGGAGACAAAGAGCATGGTGATCTCATTCAGGGGGCTCGCTCCTCCTCGGGTGTCTGTCCTCAGCCCCATCCTCAGACTGGCCTCCCCAGAGCTGCAGTGTCTGAGAGCAAAGACCTGCCCTGGAGCGGGATCTGGGAAGGGGATGGGGAGCTGCTCCTGTCAGCATTCCAGACGAGGCCAGCCATCTCCAGCTTGTCTGGGAGGGAAACAGGAAGTGCTCCCGGGGCAGCCAGGCAGCATCTGTCACTACCTCTCTGCTGGGCCGGGTGGGATGAGTCCCATGTGTGCCCAGGAAGACGGGATGGGGCTCAGCGCTGGATCCCGACGGCTCCAGGAGCACAGCTGTGCCCACACTCTGCTCCACAAGGGAATTCCAGGAGCCCCTGTTCTTTCAAGATTCCTGATGAGTTCCAGAGCCGGAGGGGGGTGGGGTCAGAGAGTTCAGATACCAGGTCAGAAGAGGTGGGGGTGTGGGAGAAGCAGCTGGGCATTATCACCTGGGAGTAAAAAGGGAGCTCCCTTTCCTAAGACAGAGAAGGTAGGGTAGCCCCCTGCTCCCAGGCAGGCCAGTGGGGTGGGCCCACATGCGGGGAGGAGGGGGCAGTGGCCAGGTTCCCCAGCTCTTCAGAGAGCTGAGGTGATCCCCCAGCCCAGGGGACTGGCAGCTGGGGCGTTTTCTGGCTTGCTGAGTGAGCTCAGCTTGGGCCCAAACGCAAGGAGGTGAGGTGCAGGGGAGGGGGATAGGCCTTCCAGGCGGCAGCCAGCCACATGTCAGGGCCGAGTAGCACCAGCCCTTTCTTTTCAGCGCCTGAGAATTCCCTGCCAAGGCTCCTGCTCTCCTGCTTAGATGTTCAGAGTTAAGGGTTCTCAGCCTTGAATGCACAGTAGGGTCACCTGGGAGCTTAAAACCCCCAGCGCCCTGACCTCACCCCACCAGCTAAGCAAGGCCGCCCAGGGGTGAGCCGGGGCACCAAGGTTAAAGCTCCCAAGTGCACTTGGAGTCACCTCTCTGGAATCACTCAGGCCTCTGCTCACCTGTCCCCTCCCCCAAAAGGCTTTCTCCACCAGCCCACTCAAAGTCGGCTTCTTTTTCCTTCTGAGTGTCTATTGCTGGCCAACACCGCCCAATAGAGTATCTGTGTGTCTGCGCTGGCTGTTTAATGAGGAAGTCCTGTGTGGTTATGGACATCACTCAATCACCCGTTTTGCTCGCCATCATATCCCCCAGCTCTGGGAACGGCGCCTGGCACATAGGAGGCACTGAATGGTTGCCGAATGACTACATTAATAAGAAACAGTTTTTATATAGTTTATGATCCATTCACAGGCTTGTGGTCGATGAATAATGCTTGTCAGGTTGCAGAATGAAGGAGAGTGTATCAGACTGGAGACAGGGTGGAAGAGGGGGGAGGGGGAAACCCTCCATTCGGGGGTTGGTGGAGTCCCTCAAAATTGCCGTGTAGATCGCCCTGCAGAGCACGGTGCACAGCGCCATCTGCTGGCTAGAACGTAAAACTGGGTTTATTTTTCTAAGATCCTGGAGGGTTGCTTCCAAGCCGCTCTTGGAAATGAGCAGCAGGCAAGCCTCATCCTGGACACATTCTCCAGTTTGGGTGGACGCCATCACGGGTGTGCGTGTGTGTGTGTGTGAGTGTGCGTGTGTGAATGGAGACAGTGATGGAGATTTTAGCTAATGCACAAATGCAAAACCAAATCCCATCCCTCTTTCAGGATTGATCCAGACGGTAAAGAATCTCTGGGTCTGAGCCAGAAAAGTCAAACCTAAGAACCTTCAAATAACTCTAAAAAGTAAAAAATAATAATAATAATAATAATTTTTAAAAAGCCAAGCTTGAACGCTATGGGAGACACGGCACTCTCTCATTCAGCATCTGTTGCTCTGAGGCCAGTCTGAGGGGACCACATGAAGGTCTAATTTGTGGTCTTTGATCAGTTTCCTGGAGCTGACATGACGGAGGGCCCAGCTGTTAGAAGAGCTATTCCAAGTGCAGAAGTGGGTTTTCAAATGCTTGCCTTATGTTCATTAAACTGCAGACTGGTTATTTCATACTGTAACCTGACCTGCAGAATGAAAACTTCATAATCTCTCAGGCTTGAGCGCTCTCTCTCTCTCTCTCTCTCTCTCTCTCTCTCTCTCGCACACACATACCACACACCACACCACATACACATTACACCACATACACGTACCATGAACACATGTACTCACAGGATTTAACATACTTAGAAGCTTCTCTTAGATCCTTACAAGATTCTTGTTTTCTATTTAAACTTGGAAATATTGGACAAGGTCAGAAATAATCCTCAAGAGAACTGAGATTTTTTAAAAAATATATTTTTATTGATTTCAGAGTAGAAGGGAGAGGGAGAGAGAGAGAAACATCAATGATGAGAGAGAATCATTGATCGGCTGCCTCCTGCACACCCCCTATTGGGAATTGAACCTGCAACCCGGGTTCAATGTGCCCTTGACTGGAATTGAACCCGGGACCCTTCAGTCTGCAGGCTGATGCTCTGTCCACTGAGCCAAACCAGCTAGGACCTGAGATTTTTTTGTTTTAACCAGGAGAGGAGAAAGTTGATTTAAATAATCTTCAAATGAAGAGCAGACCTTGGTTAGGCAGAAATAGGACTAAAACATGTGTGGGCCAGTCACACGCTGGGGGCTTGCATTTCATGGGGTTCTGTTCAGGGGACACCTTGCTACCTCGTGTGATAGCAAATCATGTAACAGAGTTCTAAGCTCTGCCCAGAACCGTTATGCCAAACATGGGCCCCACTGCTCTCCCAAGTCCCGAGGTGCTAACAACAATGAGAAAACCTGCTTCCAATGTGGCCGGAGGAAGTAAATTAAACACCAGGAAGAATTTCCCAACAGTGAGTTAGTAGATTCTAGTTCTAGACCAAGTCATGAAGAGATGCTGTGGGTCTTGTGAGTCTCTCCAAGATACAATAGATTCTCATTCGAGATTGCTGACTCTGAGAGTCTTAGGAATTGGAGGCAATAAAACAGTTAAGTAAACTCTGCTGTCATTCAGCAAATATTTAACGAGAACCTGATCTGTGCCAGGCCCAGCCCTGGGCCCTGGGGTCATGCAAGCGGTACATGACTGGTCCTGCCCTGGGCGGGGGGTGGCTGAGGAGGGGGGGGTGGCTCGGGAGGAGGTGTGATGCAAATAAGCACCGAGTGCCCCAGGAGAGGTTGCTTCTGGGAGTGACCAGGTTGTCCTTGACTTGAGCCTTGAAGGGTGGGTGAATTGTGTTTTATGGGACAGCTGGGAGGGAGGTGGGCAGGTGCTTCCCGGCCAAGGCATCGTTTGGGATAAAGACCCAGACCCGGGAATGCGTAAGTCAAGTCTAAAGGATGGTGGGTCATGTGGACAGGAGAAGAGGTGTGTGTGTGTGTGTGTGTGTGTGTGTGTGTGTGTGTGTGTGGCAAGGGAAGGGGGAAGGGATGAGTGGTGACAGATGAGTTAGGAAACGTAGTTTTGGGTGGCCTTGAAGGCCAACATAGTTAGACATTGTTCTGTGAGCAATAGGATGCCAGTTATGACCTTCAAAATGCCAGTGGTCAAAAGGAAGGGTGGGACCCCTATACATCTGGGCCTGCATTTTATAAGGCTGGGTGTCAGGACTCATGGGGTCCCCTCTGGGTCCTGGCACATCTGGAAACAGGCAAGGGGGAGATGGCTGGGGCTTTCTGACCAAAACAGTGGCCATGACACAGAAAGATGCCACATCCCGCCCTCCACGCCTGAAACCCCGTCCAGCGCCATAACCGACACAGCACTGCACTGAAGTGTCATAAATGGATTTGCACTTCGTTGTGTTTGCCAGTAATAACCTTATGCAGATAGCAGCCCCGCTCTTCTGGAGACTAAGCGGGCTGTGGCCCTCCTGCTGTTTTCCTAGGAGGGCCTAGGACTGTGGTTTGCCTCCCTTGTTTTCGATTTCTATCTACACTGTCCCTGCTCCCTCTGCTAGGCTGAAACTGAAGTCCTTTCATATTTCTGGGGTAAGAGTAGCAACATGGTTAAAGTTGGGCTCTTGAGTCAGACTTTGTGGGCTCATATCCTGCAAAGATACTGTAAGCATATAACGTGCCCTCGCTAGGCCTCAGTGTCTCATCTATGAAGTGGGCATATGAATGGGACTCACCACCTGATGGGGCTCTGAGGATGACGTGACCTAAGACATGTCAAGAGATGGCAATAAGGTCTAACAGTGGCAAAGCCCTGTAAGTGCTCTTTCCTCATCACTTCCTGTTTTGGGGTCAGAGTGGGCCTTTCTGTTAGCATGTCTCAGTGAGATTTACGGCTGAAGACTTTGTCAGAGTAGATTTTTTCTAATTATCAGGCACTTTAGTCAAATGTATCTTCTGCATTTCTAATTCTAATTGGCCAGGGAAATGGAAAAGTCCTCATCAAATTTGGTGCAGGCAGCCTACACGGCCATAGCGTGGTGCTTGTCTTTCAGGCCCCCTGCGGCCTTCCCCCATCCAGAATGCTTGGCTGTGTGCGTGTGACCCCAGCGTGCAGTGGGTAATGCTGTAAACTCTCCGCACTTCCATGTCCTCTGCTGACAGTGAGGATAATTACAGTACCCATTTCACAGGATTGTCGGGAGGATTCAGTGACTTTGATATGTGTGAGGAACTATGGGCTGTGCCGGGCACACTGAGCCCTCGATTCATGTTTGCTGCAATTACTGTTTTGTCCTTATTGGTGCATTGCTGTTTTGTTAAGTATTGTTTTTGTGTTACCCGGTGAGAGCAGGCCGCGGTGCAGGCGGTCCTTATTTTCTCTAGACTGTGATTTCCTCGAGGGCGGTGTTTATTTCTCATCTTCTCACCAGTGCCCTAGTCCATGGGAGCACTACGGTAGTAAAACAGTCAAGGGCAGGGATCAGCAAATTTTCTCCTGTAAAGGACCAAACAGTAAATATTTTTGATTTTATGGGACATATGATCTCTCTTCCCTTGTAGTACAAATGCAGCCATAGACAAATCAAATGGGAATGACTATCTTCCAGTAAAACAGTATTTACAAAAACAGGTAGTGGGACCAATTGGCCCCTGAGCCATAGTTTGCTGAGCCCTGGTTAATAGTGTTGCTCTGGAACCAAAGTGCCTGAGTTCAAATCCCATCTCTGCTACTAACCTTGTGACTTTGAGGTTCTTCATCTCTATAATTCAATTTCTTTATCTTTGAATTGGGGTGAAATGAAGTAAAGTATATAAAGCAATTAGAACTTTGTCTGGTATATAGATACTCCTGTCTTATTACCCAAATGCCTGACAGATAGTAGGTGCTTAATAAATGTTGCCGAAATGGTCAACAAATCCTCTCTTTTTCTTTAAATGTTTTTCATCCTTCAAGACCAAATTCAAGCTCAGCCGGTGTGACTCAGTTGATTGAGCATTGTCCCATGCACCAAAAGTCACCAGTTCCATTTCTCGTCAGGGCACATGCCTGGGCTGTGGGCTTGATCCCCAATAAGGGGATGCAAGAGGCAGCTGATTGATGTTTCTCTCTCCCTCTCTCTCTAAAAAATCAATAAAACACATATTTTTTAAAAAGACCAAACTCAAGTCCTTTTCCTTTGGGAATCTCAGCTCAGGCCATCTCTTCTTGGCAGTTCACTTGGCATCATACTCTTGGTGGTTTTGGATTCTCCAGAGCACTTTTACCACCTAAATTCTCACATGTTTTCTGTGTTTATTTTGTTTGTTGGCTGTTCTCTCAGAAGAATGTAAGGTCCTCACCATTATTTCTCCAGCACATAAGACAGTGCCTGACACAGTAGTTCTCAATATATTGCATATTAAATGAATGAGTGAGTGAGTGAGTGAATGAATGAATGAATCCTTTGTATTATTGTACCTTGTTGTTTTTATTATTTAACTTTTCTTTATTATGCTTTATCTTCTAAGCCAGAGCTAAGTTTCCTGAAGATACCTTTCTGATGACCAGTTAAGGGTTATCATGAAGATTAAATGAAATCATATGTGAAATTGTCTAACCCAGAGTTTGGTGTATATAATGGATGCTCAGTAGATTCATTTATTTGTTTGCTGATTCATACTTCCTTTCCTTATTTAATAAATGTTTGCCAGGCACCATGAAAGGAAATGAAAGCAAGGTTCTCAGACAGATATGACATCTAAGACACCAAGTGAGGTATGGCATCAGTGCAGCTCCATGAAATTGCCATATTTAAAACTTGCAGTTCTGCAGGAAAGCGGTGGTATTTTTGCCGCAGCCCACATCAAAGTCCAGATGGAGTGAGGGAGGGATGGAAATGGGGCCCCAGAGCCCCCGGGAGCTCTGAAGATTTCATCTCCTAAGTAGTTATGTCCCATCTGTCTCTGCAACTTCCTTAGCAACTTCACCAGTAAATCCTCAAATAGTAACTGCCAGCAATATTCCAGTGTTTGCATTTCTTACTGGATAGGATAGTCATGAAGGTTGCATTTTATAAACTATGCCACTATTTGAATTGTCCATTGTCTGCTCTTCTAGACTCATGTGCCCTCCCAATTTGTCTCTAAGGGGAGGTCTATACTTGGTCATAATGAGTTAACACACAAAAACCCTGCCATAGTCCAGCCGGCATGGCTCAGTGGTTGAGCGTTGACCTACGAACCAGGAGGTCAAGGTTGGATTCCCAGTGGGGGCATATGGCAAGATTGAGGGCTCGATCCCCAGTGTGGGGCGCGCAGGAGGCAGCAGATCGATGATTCTCTCTCATTACTGATATTTCTATCTCTCTCTCCCTCTCTCTTCCTCTCTGAAGTCAATAGAAATATATATTTTTTTAAAATCCTACTGTACACACCCACTGTTTCTGCCAGGCCAATATCCAATATCTTCTCGCGTAGCAGCTCCCTGGTCTTCTGGGCCCCTCTCAGTCTCCGACTGCATGGTTAGGGAAGGATAGTGCCTCTTGGCTAATTATTTATTTAGGGAATCATTCTGAGATGCGCGTCTCTTTTTTGAAAAAAAAAAAAAAAAAAGTAAAGATAATGTTTGTTCTTTCAACTTTGATCTCCTGGATGGTTCTATCTTTGAACAGTTGTTATAAGATACAGAGGAAACCCTTTGTTCTGCATGGTGGCTTGGTTAGAAGTTTGCTGCTCAGAGCTGGGGAGACGATGAGTGTGTTCAGACATCAAACAGATTTCTTGTCTCAGATGATGTTTTTCAAATCAGTGCTTTTTGGTTTTGTTTTATTGTTATTTTTACGATGACTCAAGTGTCAGTCACCACCAGAGTGCTTAGTGTTGTCTGTTTTTATTCAAACTCCCCAGTAGCTGGTATGGGAACCCCGGGAAATGTGAGTTCTAACATTGCTGGAATGACGTCAGCAAACCTTAACAGCAGCCTCCGTCTCATTCGCCTTGGTTCCCGGGCTCTGTCATCTGGGTCGCTGGTTCATGTGAAGCCCAGATGTGACAACCATACATGTTTTCTGATTTTTCAGTCCTGATTTCAAAAATGTCCTTTTGTCCGAAACCATGTATGGTTGGCCAGCTTGATTGGGTTGGTCTTGGTTTTTGGGTTGGTAGCTAAAATCGCTGTAAGACTAGAGCGCTTGTTTCATCACCTGACTTCTTCATCACCCAAACTCTGGGCTCCTCCACCCCACCTCTCGTCCTCCTTCCTGGGTCCCTCTTTTTCTTTCTGCTTCTGGAATGTGGGTCTTTGACACTCAGCCTTTCCTTTGTCAAGCTGCTCACCTTCTACCCGATGACCATTGTAGAGGACAATGTCACGCTTCTTCTCTACCCTCTTGGGTTCCTTTTAAAAAATTATTTCAGTGTGTTTTTAACTACACAGATACACACAGCACTGGACATGCCTAGGCGTTCCTGTCCCCTTGTCCACAGCCCTGAGGACATTAGCCACTGACCATGTAAGGAGCATGAAAACTCAGCTCAGCTTGGGACAGCTCTAAGGCGTCCCTCTCCCTTTTCCTCATCAGTGCCACCCTTCGTCTGGGGCAGGCAGACAACCCTGCCCATTACTCTCTGGTGGCAAAGGAAAGGCCAGCTTCTTCCTAATCTTCAGGGGTTATGGACGCCTTTTGAGTGAGTGAGGAGGGTGAAATCAGAACTCCGGAAAGTGAGATGAAGCTCAACATTAGGCCCATTATTTGTTTTCCATCTTTTGTCTACTGTTCTAATGTAAAATTTAAAGAAATGATAGATCATCTGGACTTTGAAATTAGAATGCAATAATAAGTATCCTCGATGCACTACTCCTGCACAAGGCATTTTATTCCTATCCTCTCAGATTTTACGCTGAAAAAGTCTGTGACGTTCTTATGTGATAATCATTTGGCAAGTATTCATTAAGCACCTACTATGTGCCAGGCCCTGGGCTAGAGTCTGGGGCTGCCAAAGGGACTAAAAGATGGTGGGACTCCGCAGACAGACATTGAAACACTAAAGAGAACTCAATGTGACTGGCAGATGGCTAGTTGTTCCTCAGTTTCCCGTCTCCTCTTCTTAACAATAGAGCTTTCTCAGCCCCTTTGGGTGGCTGGGGAGATAGGAAGAGAGAGGCTGGAATTCTGAGAGGCCCGGAAGAAAGAATAAAGATGGCGACAGGTGGTATGGGTGGCGGTAGTTTCTAAAAGCAGAGAGGAAGGAAACTTTGCAGCCATAACCTGTGACTCAGACTTCAGATCTACAGGTCCTGCTCTTCAGACCCATTCCATTATTTTACAACCCTCAATTTTATAACTACACAGCAAGCTTGTTTGGTCAAGTAGTCATGAGAATGACTCATGGACTGAGTTTGTTCCAGAATCAAATGCGGCCCAGCTGGGACGTCAAGGCCTGGTGCTTATGGCAGGTCCGTTATCAGCCCTGAAACAAATACATTGGAGCTGCATAGGAATGCAAATTCCACAGGACCTCCTAAAACCTCCACCTTCTATCTTCTGTCTTCTCCTTTCCAAGTTCCTTTTGCTGGGAAAAAAAAAAAAAAAAATTATTTCCAAACCTTAAAGGCTTCCTGTGAAATAGATTGTAATAGCCATTTTGGGGCCTTCAATTTCTGATTTCAGATCTGGGTTTTCTATTCAATCCCAAGTCTCCTCAGTCTGAAATATCTTCTTTTATATCTCCTGGTGATAACATATTACTTCACAAACCTTACAACAGTATATTTCCATGTTCCTTCTCAGGCCATTATGCATCTAGCATGAGCCAGGCAAGTAGTTCTTTATTTCAATTTATTATTCATAATAAGTCTATTATGAATATAATTAGAGGCCCGGTGCATGAATTCATGCACGGGTGGGGTCCCTCAGCCTAGCCGGCGATTGGGGCCGATTGGGCCATCTCGCCCAGTCCTGATCGGACCGATGGGGGCCAGCTGGCTGGGGGGAGGGACCGCGGAGGTTGGCCGGCTGTGGGAGGTTAACTGTGGGAGCGCACTGACCACCAAGGGGCAACTCCTGTGTTGAGCGTCTGCCTCCTGGTGGTCAGTGCACGCCATAGTGACCAGTCGACCGGTCATTTGATCGATCAGTCGTCACGGTCGCTTAGGCTTTTATATAGAGAGAGATACAGATAATAGCCAGCATATATTGAGCACGTTGCATAGACCAGGCTCCAGGGCAAGCACTTTACATGTGGTCACTCATTCGCATTGGGGAACTTGTTTCATCCAGGTAACCTCAGAGTGGCATTTCGCCTGTTACAGAACAACTTGATATTAACAACATTTCTGAGCTCCCTCTGTGCCCAGCGCTGCTCCTGCTGCCTGCAATTGCCTGCGTGAATTCATTTAACCGTAGTCATAACCCTTCACGGAAGTTGGAGGCAACTTAGGTAGCTTGCTCAAGACTGGGATTTGAGCCTAACTCTAGCATCCACTTTCTTAACGGATACACTATTAATAGAGACTGTCTTGACATATTAAATGAAATAAATAATCAGCATACTTTGAGAAAAAGGCAGTCTGTGACAGGATGACAGATAAGTAAAGGCAACTAGGAAGAGTCGTCTCGGCTCCCAGGATGAAACATTTTTCCTTTTGAGGACCCACACGCCAGTCCCACCGTGAGGCTGGCTGGCTATGACAGCTCATCAAGGCCATGCACCCGGCTCTCTTTATGACCTGCTTCCTCAGATAAAAGTGTTGGATTCTCTTTAAAAATAAAATGTACGTTTGTAAAAGCATAACCTCAGTGCCCTAAATTTTATTCCTTCCATAAGTTATTCCGTGACTATGATAGTCCATGAGCCATAAAATTTATTTATTTTAAAATATATATATATATTTATTGATTTCAGAGAGGAAGGGAAAGGGAGAGAGATAGAAACATCAATGATGAAAGAGAATCTTTGATTGGCTGACTCCTGCATGCCCCTGACTTGGGACTGAGCCCACAATCCGGGCTTGTGCCCTGACCTGGAATCGAACTGTGACCTCCTGATTCATAGATTGATGCTCAACCACTGAGCCACACAGGCCGGGCGAGCCATAAAATTTAAACACACACACACACACACACACACACACACGAAAAACCATTCTACCATAGGAGTTCTGCTTTTACTTTTAGAGTCTTACTAGTATATGAGACTTATGCTTGGAAATTATATTTCTCTTATGACAGTCCTAGAGGAAATATGCTAGATGGGTGTGTATTTAGTTAATAGAATGATTTTTTCCCTTAAAAAAGGAGACTAAAGCAACATGTACTAAATTACTTGTGCTCTGCACCATGTATTTGCTATTTATTTTTCAGGATTGTACTGTATGGTAGGCATTCTTATTTACATGTTACAGACGGGGAAACTGAGGCTTAGATTTACACACTTTTTGAATAGGATCTTAATTATTGGGTTGGGATCTCTAAAGAAGTGAGAAACCAGCTCTCTCTTCTTTTTACCACCAGATAATGAGTACATTACTGTTTTCTTTCACAGTTCTTACATATGAACTATAAATGCCAGAGTAAATAAAAAACAAACACTAACCTTGTGGTTTCTCATTTTAAATGGAAGTATATTTCTGGAAAACTCAAGAAAGGAAATGTAATCTGAAGTTGCTGCTTACCTGAGTGAAGTTGAGAAATATCATAGTTATTTCGAATTGGAAGATGAATTGCCCTAACCTGTACTTACTTTAAAGGTGGTACTGACGTACATTCTGCACAATTTTATGCACACATTGCATTGTGATGCTTTTGGTCAGCAGGTGGCGACATTGCATAACAAGGGACATTCAACATACTCAGAGTAGTAAGTGGTGATTTTATTTCCATGTCAATTGCTATATTTAAAAAACACACAATGGGTTATGATTTTACCCCTTGAATCCTGTCTGTTTGCATGAACAAAGCAACACATATTTCAGGTGGCATCTCTGAGTGCTTAGACATGGGGTTGCTCTCCCGGGAACCTGAATGAGAGATGGGATCAGCTTTTCTTGCATTAGAGACACTGGCTCTGAGGAAATATGCTAGCAGGTGCTAGACACAGGGTTCACAGTCAGCTAGTGGGAGGGTTGGCTCTTCAAGTGACAATGGGCACTGCAGCATCTTCTCACCTCTTTAGAGATCCCAATGCAATAACTAAGACCCCATTCAAAAAGTGAAGCAAGGTGGGCCCGGCCAGTGTGGCTCAGTGGTTGAGTGTCGACCTATGAACTAAGAGGTCATAGATCGATTTCTGGTCAGGGCACCTGGTGGGTTGTGGGCTCAGTCCCCAGTAGGGCTTGTGCATGAGGCAGCCAACCAATGATTCTCATCATTGATGTTTCTGTCTCTCTATCCCTCTCTCTTCCTATCTGAAAGGTGGGAAAAAAGCATTTACACCAATGAAATGGTTAGAGCATTGACACACAGGCACAAATTCATGTCACTCATGCCTGAGAGAGACCCCAAGCTTCTTTCTTAGGAGCTGCGAACTCTTCTTTAGACATGATTGTAATCTGGCTACTTAATTTTCTGGTGCAGACCAAATTAAAAACCAGCTATTTGGAAGAAGGGAAAATGGTTAGAGACAGGTACAAAAATGTACCCACGTTCAGAAAGCAGAGTAGGAAGACTGGGAACAAAAAGATGAAAAGAACAGAAAACTTGAAGGCCTGGGACCACAGGTGGCCCCGTGGGCTACAGATACTACAGGGACTACAGATAGCACCTGCCACCGAGCTCAGCCCAGTTATAAAGAGGGCCCTCGAGTCGTTCATCCGAGTGCAAGCTACATGTGCAATGCTTGGCTTCATAAGGCAAGTAAGTGTGTAATGAGACAGAGATGAGATTTTTATCAAAAATGGTTTGCTGCAGAACAGTTTCAGTAAGAGGCAGACAGACCTGGGTGCAAATCTTAGCTGAGATGTGTTATAAGAGCATCAGCAGGTGACTCAGGCCCCCAACGCCCATCAAAGCTCTTACCCTAAGCCCATGAATCTGGGCTGAGGCCCCAGTGCACTTCCTTGCATGTTGATGTCCCACCATGAGCATCCTACCTCAGCCTCACCAGGCTCTGTGTATTAAACTGGCCCACCAGGTTCAGTCTTATTAGAAGTCCCTTTGCACCTAAAGTGTACGAACCCCCCCCCCCCCACACACACACACACTCACACACACCAACTCAATGCCTCAAGGTTAGAGGAGCACCGTTAACCCCCATTGTATCCTGAAGAGATGATATCTAAATTAGACTTTGGGAAATTGGCTTCTATTTTCCTACAGATTTTCAGTATTTTAGTGATGACCTATATTTGCTTTCCCATTGCTTTTCCCATAATTGAAATCTTTCTGTGCACCTCCAAGTTGTGATTTGTAAATATTAAAGCCATGTCTCCAGCCCTGCCCCCCTTAAAAGCCAGCAGTGCCTCCTCATCAGTGACCACCAAGAACCCCGCGAGGGAGTAGAATGAGACAGGTGCATGGGGGCGTGGCTTAGAAACAAACCCCTCTTCCCTCAGAGGGGAGTAGGGTGAGCCATCCCGCGTGGAGCTGCCTGCCAAGACCTGTATAAGTCCCTCTGAATTTTTCTCAAGCACCATTTCTAAGCGTATTCCCTACCATGAAAATAATCGCAGATCTTGGTTCTCTGCTGTACATCTTGATGCCTATTCGTTGGTGACACTGATGGGTGCGAAGTATACTTTAGGTGTCAATCTTGCTGACATTAAATAGTGTGCAGACCTGCTAGCTCTTTATGTCGATATGTGGAAATTTACCTATATGCAAATAACCACATCTGCCAAGCCCAAATGCAAAGCAGCCCCTCAGGTCTTTCAAAGGACTGGCAGCCTCTGGGAGAGTCAGATAAGAATCAACGGATCTTTGCCCAGAGGAGGAACTGCTGGCATCTCTTTCCAAATCCATGAAGGCAGGGTATCAAGTGGGGACCTTCTAGTGAGCTTTCCAATGAGCAGCTCACTTTGCATCTGCATCGCTAATGGCCCACATTCCCAGTGGGCCTGTGTTTTCTCGGAATTTGGAAGAGCCCTTAGAATTTTTACCTTTTTTGGAGCAAGATTATCAGGCCACCAGCAACCAGGTGCTCCCAAACTCGCCACTAGGCGTCTCCTTTCGCCTGGCTTTGCTCAGCCAACGGGTGACTCCCGGAAGCTGGACCTGGAGGAGGAGATTGAGCTCTTTCCCATAAGTAAACATTGGCTTGTGGTTTTGTTTCATGGCAGTTGAGGGCTTTTCGGCCCTGGCCCTACCATGCTCTGGACTCCCACTCCCTTCTGTACACGGTGGCCGCCATTCTATTACACAGACGACTAGATTTCCTATAACGTGGGCTTCTGGATGGTCTTTCCTCTCCTTCTCTGTTTGGTGGCAGCTTCCTCCTGCTTCCAGGCCTGGAGAAGCTTTGCTGGCTCATTTCTGGGAACAGCAGCACCTCAGGCACGCTGTCCCCGCCTCGGGCAGCCTTCCCCTGGGAGTCCGGGTTAGCGGCTCCTCACGTGCTCTCTCTGATTCTGGGCAAACATTCCACTAAAGCCTGATTTCACTGTGTCCCTTGGCTATGAGCCAGGCTATGAGCTTCTGGAGGGCAGGACCATGTTTTTGTTAAATTGCTTGGTTTTGTAGTCCCAATCCTTCGCAAATGAATGAACAGATCATACGTGTTCAGCTAAAGCTGATGAATTCATTCCAATTTCATAGCTGAATGAAAGGTTGCCTACCTCAGATCAACTGCTTCAGAGATGATCACATGTCCAGAGAGGCAAAGTGGCTTGACTAAGCTCTCCAGAAAGCTATGGCAGAGGCAAGGCTAAACCAAATTCAGTGAAAAAATGCTTTTAGAGACTGCGACTCTCTTTTCTATAAACGTAATGAAAAATTGATTTTATTTTTGGATACAGCCAAAAGTAATTTGGTAATGAGTCTGGTTAATGACTTTGCGGGAAGATGCCACTTTAATCCGCACGTAAAATTATTACTATGATTTTTATCGTTTGGTTCATAGGTAGTGCTAAAGACACTCTAAAGAAATACTGCAAACGTTCTTCTGGACACGTAAATGTCACGGGATTGTTCAGGCACTTCTGAGTTGACCCCCTTGGTTGGGTTGGTGATCTTGGAGCGTTTGAGTCCTGATAGGATTGTTAAGAAATTAAGCAAACCACTTTAAAGTCGTTTCTCCACACAATCCTTGAACATTGTGGAAGCACAATAAAGATTTATTTCGCAGTTTGTTCTTCCAAACAATGTAGAGAGAATGCACCATTCAAAGCAGCGTAAATGCATCTTTTACTGATGAAAAAAGGTATGTTTACTCTTTGGCCATACACTTTGTGGAAAACATGAATGTCTGATGTTCAGGGAGTCCTAACTCTATACCACACCGCACTTGCAGATTTGAGATGAGGTGTGAAGGTCTAGTTTGCTATTTCTAACTAATCAACACCCTCTTCTTTGCTCTTCTGGACATTTGGTAGGACTCCCGGTTTCCTTTTCTTCTTGTGACAATTTAATCATCCTTGCTCATTCATTTAGATCAAAACAGACAAGCCAGCTCCCATCCTGTCTGAATTCGAATGTAATTTCTACCACATTACACCTGCCAACCACGCTCTGGGCACAGACTTCAGCGATAGCAGCGCAGTGGGTGGAATCATGGGCTCATGGCATCCATGGGCCACACTTTCCATGGTGCTGGTCTCTTGCTGCCTCTGGAGAAGACAGGAGTCATAAAGGTTATAAAATAAGGCACCACAGCCCGGGAGACTCGCCATCTGTCTCAGGGACTTCCCTGCTTGGCCAAGTCAGGAGTGGATCCGGCTCCTCCACCTTCCTGCTGACCAGAAAGAGAAGGTGTGGAACTCCAGCACAGTCACCGGGGAGCAGGTCTCCAAAGCTAAAGCCAGAGGTGTCCTGGAGCCGGCTCAGGACATAGCTGAACAGATTATGCACATCTCTTCCCAACTCTGTGTTCCGTGACTTCACGCCAACAGCTTGAAATCAGCCATCGTGGGTTTATTTACACTCAGGGAATTAGCAAATATGAAGCTTTTCTTTTTAGAGAGCACATTGTTAAATATTTACCAGCACGCCACTGGGTGAAACCCTGAGAACTGAGACCAGACCCTGTTAGGAGATGCGGGGCGGCTGCTAGGCGGCTTGGGAAGGCCGGTGACATCCCATCAGTCATGAGTTAGCTGGTCACACAGTAGGAAGAAAACCAACCCAGGGACCCAAACAGGCAGGACAGTCGTAGCGAGTACAAGCCAGCAGGTTGGCTGACCCCGACAGGCTAAGGATGGACTGGATCTGTTAAGTATTCCTTTTGTTTCCCACCCAACTGTTTTGGAAGAAGGGAAGTGCCTGTTCTGTGCGCTGGCCTGACTTACCGTGAGAACGAAAAAGATGCCAGCAGGCATCCCACAATGTAAACAGGTCCCCTTGGCAAATGAAACCAGATGGTCCCTTTTAATATTAGTTACTATTTTTGCTTCTTCTGTGTCTAAACATCAATAATCATAGGAAGTCCAATAAAGAACTGCATTTTACTTGAAAAAAGTAAAATAAAACCTTAGTCAAAACTAATGTAGAAAAAAAAGGGTGGCATAATTTTTTGATGTCTTTATCGTGCTGTGAAGCTCTGTCCTTAATTTTCCACTTGACCTTCATATGTTCATATATCCTAGCGGAATGTGCACATGGAAACCATGATGAGAGACACGGGCACCGTCCCCCTTGGTGAATTTGGGCAGATGGAGTATCTGTTGCTTACAGATAAAGGGTGAAAAATCCAGGGTGAGTGTGTATTGGATCATCTGTCCTCGCCGCTAGTACCTCTGCTGGTTTGAAGTGTAAGCATCTGCCTCCATTCCAACTGACATGACCTAACTCAGTGGAGAGGGTGATGGGCCGAGTCCACTCAGCAGCATGACAGAGACAAAGTCATACCCGGAAATGTGTTGTCTTAAATATTTTTGTCTTTGCAAAAATAAAATAATTTTTTTCTCCTTTTAAGACTAATGACCAGTTTCTCAGCCAATTTAACTGTCATATTTTTTTTAAAAAATCCAAAATAGACATTTCTGGTCACTCAATGTTATTTGCGTGTAAAACTGTGAATACTAAAAAAGCCTCATAAGAATCCCACTTCAGAAATGTCTGGAGATATTTTTTATTTCTTATGGATATGCAGGTGTGGGCAAAAGTAGGTGTACAGTTGTTTATGTGGAAGAAGAAGACATGCAGCTTATCATTACGCCAGTAGCTTCATTAATTCAAAAGACTGTCACGGTGTAACTGTAAGCCTACTGCTGCTCCCCCCCCCCACCCCCAATATGGAGAAGTCTGGGCCAACAGTTATGTGAAGTGTGAGAAACAGGCAGCATTCCATGAAATTTGTTCTGGAAGCTCTAGGTTTACTCAGCACTTAGACAACTGTCGTCTTTGCAGATTACAGCTAATATTGCTCCCTGGAGAAGAACGCTGGGAGTCCCAGAACTTATTAAATACTAAATACCTTGTTGAGGAAAGGTTGAGAATGCAAATGTCACTCTAAAATGTCAGCATCTCCTGAGTTCTCACTGCAAAGTGAATTTGCTCTTCTCACCAGGCATTTTACTGTTAGGAAAGACACCGTTTGCAGGCCGGGAAGATGCAGTGCCCTCAGGGCCATGGTGAGTGAGCTGTCTTCATTAAAGCTTTGAGCTTCCTCCATTTCCTGGCTGCGCACAGATGAGACAGAAGAAGAAACAGGTGGAATCTAAGGCTGAGGAGCATCAAGAGGAGAGAGATGTTCTTGGAAAGGCTCTGAGCTCAGAAGGGCCATGGCTAGCCACGACTGTTTCATCATGAAACAAGCTCATGGCCACCCAGTGTTATGCCCACCCCACCCACTGGGAAGAAGGTGTCCTTGGGACTCTAGGGCGCTTGGCATCCAGAGAGGGTCACACAATGATAGGGCTTTGCATCCCAATGCCCGTAGTCTACCTTAATAGATTGAATCTCGCTCTGGCCCAGGCCTGGGCTGCGTGGAAGAGTTCTGCAATGCCCACTGGAGACTTTGATTCGAAGCCCAGCTGGGCCGACCAGGTAGAGGAGGAGGTAGAGGACGACAAATGTGTCACCAGCGAGCTCCTCAAGGGGATCCCTTTGGCCACTGGCGACACGAGCCCAGAGCCCGAGCTACTGCCAGGAGCTCCACTTCCGGCACCCAAGGAGGTCATCAATGGGAACATCAAGACAGTAACCAAGTACAAGATAGATGAAGATGGCAAGAAGTTCAAGATTGTCCGCACCTTCAGAATCGAGACCCGGAAGGCCTCAAAGGCAGTTGCCAGGAGGAAGAACTGGAAGAAGTTTGGGAACTCGGAGTTTGACCCACCAGGACCCAATGTGGCCACCACCACGGTCAGCGATGATGTGTCCATGACTTTTATCACCAGCAAGGAGGATCTGAACTGCCAGGAGGAGGAGGATCCGATGAACAAGCTCAAGGGCCAGAAGATCGTGTCCTGCCGGATCTGCAAGGGCGACCACTGGACCACCCGCTGTCCCTACAAGGACACGCTGGGGCCCATGCAGAAGGAGCTGGCTGAGCAGCTGGGCCTGTCCACCGGCGAGAAGGAGAAACTGCCTGGAGAGCTGGAGCCTGTGCAGGCGGCCCAGAGCAAGACAGGGAAGTACGTGCCACCGAGCCTGCGGGATGGGGCCAGCCGCCGTGGGGAGTCCATGCAGCCCAACCGCAGAGCCGATGACAATGCCACCATCCGCGTCACCAACCTGTCAGAGGACACCCGTGAGACAGACCTGCAAGAGCTCTTTAGACCCTTCGGCTCCATCTCCCGCATCTACTTGGCGAAGGACAAGACCACCGGCCAGTCCAAGAACTTTGCCTTCATCAGCTTCCACCGCCGTGAGGACGCTGCCCGTGCCATTGCGGGAGTGTCCGGCTTTGGCTACGACCACCTCATCCTCAACGTTGAGTGGGCCAAGCCATCCACCAACTAAACCAGCTGTTACTGCTGCTGCTGCTTGGCTCCTGGCCCCAGGACCCTGTGGCGACAGAAGGCGACCTCCAAAAGCAGGGAACTCCAAGGGCAATAAAAAGGCTCCAATTGCAAAAAAAAAAAAAAAAAAAAAAATAGATTGAATCTCAAAGCTTTTGCCAAATTGTCCTTCATCACTGACTCGCTCCTGAAGTTATAGCCAATGCCATTGGTTTCAGATTGATTCTTGTGTCCTGCTTCTGGTAGGCCGGTAATGCAAAACTGCTGAAAATGGCACTCAGGTCAGTGGATAAATCTAAATTAAAAGTTTGAGATCATTTGATGTAATGGCCTCAAAACCAGCCTGGGGAGGGTAAGTGCCCACACCACCGGGATTGGGACTACTGGTATGTGGAGTCCCTGGCCCTTGCTGGCTAACTGTTCGATCCTGGACACATCATTCAAATCTCTGACTTGGATCCCATGTGAAATAGAGACCATATGCCTATTCTATGTGTTCTGTGTGTCAAATTAAATGAAGTACTAAATTTGAAAAACTTAGATATCTGGCCTGATATTCAGATTCTCTCCCGCTCCCACTCCATGTCCCCTTCTCCCTGGCTAGGGATACATGTCCTAAAATGAATTTAAAAGGGCATGCTTTATACCTATTGTTTGCTTCCTTCCCTTCCTAACCTGACGCTTTATCTGTCTGCCTGGAACTTCTTGTCTGGGGAGAACAAGAAGTGTTGTTAAAGTGATGTCCAATCGGTGAACCTTCCTTGTTGCCAAAGACATCCCAATTGCTACATCTGCATCCTTTCAATCCATAAAAGATTTCTATTGGGATCAAGTCCAGACAACGACCAGAGGTGATTTGAGGCATTTTCCTCAGGGGATGAATCAGAGACATTCCATAAATCAGCTCGTGATTCCCCACTGTCCATTGTGATCCCCTGGAAACCTCTAAAAATACTGACCCCCCATAAGAGTCAAGAGCCTTTAAAAATTTTACACCATTTGACTTAGAAATTTCATCTCTAGGCAGCAATCTATTCTAAGAAAATAGAGATGCGGACAAGGATACATGTCCAAAGCATCTCATCTATTTGTTTAAAGTATCAATCCAGTCCAATTAAAGGAATGGAGAATGGTTAAATAAAACATGATTTATCTGTGGCGATTGCAGATTAATTAAAAATTACACTTATGCTTGGTGTTAGAAGTCAGGATACCATTACCCTTGGGGCAGGGATAGTGACTCAGAGGGGGCATTGAGGGGGCGTAGAGGGGGCTAACAGGGTAATATTTGATTTCTTCACCCGGGTGCTGGTTACCCAAGTGTGTTCACTTTGTAGGAATTCATCAAGCCATATTCTTTAAAATGTGGTAGCCCTGGCCAGTGTGGCTCAGTTGGTTGTCCCATGTACTGAAAGGTTGGAGGTTCCCATAGGGCACATGCCCAGGTTGCAGGATTGATCCCAGGTGGGGGAGCATAGGAGGCAGTCAGTTGATGTTCCTCTCATACATCAATGTTTCTCTCTCTCTCTCTCTCTCTCTCTCTCTCTCTCTCTCTCTCTCTCTGTCTTTCTCCTTTCTCCTCTCTCTAAATCATTAAAACATGTTCTCGGGCAAGGATGAAAAAAAAAACTATAAAGAATATTTTTTAAAAATTGTAGTAAAATACATATAACATAAAATTTACCATTTTTAAGTGGACTATAGTTCAGTAATATTAAGTACATTCATATTGTTATGCAACCTACCTCCAGAATTCTTTTCATCCTGTAAAACCTGAAACACTACTCATGAAACAATGACTCCCCCTCAACTCCTGGCAACCACCATTCTACTTTATATCTCTTTGAATGTGACTACTTTAGGGACTTTATATAAGTGGAATTATTAACAGAATTTGTCTTTTCATGATGGGCTTATTTCACTTAGTATAATGTTCTCAAATTTCATCCATGTGTAGCATATGTCAAGATTTCCTTTCTTTTAAAGACTGAGTAATATTCCATTGTATGGCTATACCACAGTTTGTTTATCCATTCATTCATTGATGGACACTGGGGCTACTTCTCCCTCTTGGCTACTGGAAATAATGCTGCTATGAATATGGGTGAGAAAATATCTCTTTGAAACCCTGCTTTCAATTCTTTTGCCCAATTTTTGTTCCCAAAAGTAGAATTGCTGGAGATATGTGTACTTTTTATAGTATGTCATACTTCAGTGAAAATTTAACTTAAAAAAATACTGGTGTACTGATGGTTTCACTGCCAGGGGTTCTGATGAAATGGCCTGGGCATCAGAATTTGTTAAGCCTCCTCAGGGGATTCTAACACGCAGTCAGCATTGCAAATCCCTGACCTAAGTGATGTGTTTAATGAATGCTTGCAAGCAGCTTGCTGAGAGCTGTGCAGAAGTAGGCATCGGGGGCTGGCGTACCCATTCTTCACCCCAACCTTTGCTGTCCCTTCAATCTTTGAACTTAGCATCATTCCCGCCACCTGGTGACCTGAACCAGGATGCTATGTCAGTCAATGCTGTGCCTCCCAACAGCTGCAGGTGGAGGAGACAGCACACCTGGGTCCCTATTTCTGCCCTTGCCAGAAGGAGTGGTCCAGGCTGGTCTTTCTACCCACAGAACACGTAGACGGGTGCCTTTACGATGAGACTGAAGGAATAGCCAGGAGGGCCTCCCACAACACACACACACACACACACACACACACACACACACACACACACACACACACAAAACATTTCTCCCCGTGTCTTCCCCAAAGTCTCCCCTTCCTTTTTCTCATTTAAATCTTGCTACTTTAAAATCTTGCTAATAAGTGAGAACCTGTTTTAAGGTCAGCCAAGTGGGAGGTTCCGCGTGGACTCTCAGCCATTTAAATCATATGGCAAATTATTCAAATGGATGCTTTTCAATAATATAGCTGCGATGTCAGGGCCTAAAGACGTTTGAGGCTGGATAACTCTTTGATGTGTGGAGCTGTTCTGTGCTTTATAGGATGTTTAGCAACATCTCTGGCCTCTACCCACAGGAGACGCCAGTAGCATTCCAATCCTCAGTTGTAATCACTAAAAAATGTCTCCAAACATCGGCAAATGCCCCCTTGGGTGCAAAATCCACCCCTAGTTGAGAACCACTGCAGTGAAGGAATGGGAATGGTGATGGAAGAAAAGGGGAAGAAGAAGCTTGGCAACATAGGAGGGTTTAGAGGAGGCCACGCCTGGGTGAGACTGTTGGGGGCAGGGGTGTTGGTGATACCCTCTGACTTAAGGTCTAGTTGTGCCTCAGCCTCAGAAAGCCCCTCACTGTTCTGGGGTGAGAGACAGGTGCACCATGGCAAACAGGAGGGCCCTAAAGACAAAAGCGCATGTGTGTGAAGCAGTGCCTGGTGCCTACATGGAACCTGTGTGCCCTGTGCCACCTGCTCGATCTCTTCTTTGCTCCCTCCTGGCCTCCAAAATGTGAAAGGTTGTAAAGTTAGGATTCACTCCGGGAACCATCCCACCCCAGTTTCTCCCCCTCAGAAATAGTTCCAGCTTCTCACAGCGACAGAGCTGCCTCTTGTAAATGCCATAAACAGGGTTCGTTCACTGACTCAGCGTCGTGTCATTTATCACACGTGAGACCATAATACCTGTTCCACAAATTCCTTACTTCTAATCTGCCCCAATTCTAAAATACTGTGTTGCTAAAGTGGGGGCATTTACAAAAATTTTAAACATATATTTTTATTGATTTCAGAGAGGAAAAGGCAGAGAGAGAAAGAGAGAGAGAAACATCAATGATGAGAGAGAATCACTGATCGGCTGCCTCCTGCATACCCCCTACTGGAGATCGAACCCGCAACCTGGGCACATGCCCTGACCAGGAATCGAACTGTGACCTCCTGGTTCATAGGTGGACACTCAACCACTGAGCCACGCTGGCCGGGCAGGCATTTTTAAGTATCTGGATGGCAGCCCGAGGAGCATGGCTGGGGAGGGGCGGGCCCTGCTTTCCAGACTGAACAGGAGCCGCCTCTGCAGCCACCTCTCCTCTCAGGTCCTTGCCCACCTTGGAGCAAGAATCTTCAAAGCCCTTCGCAAGACCATCTCTAAGGGACAGGGTGTGTTGATGCCTCTGTTTCCTCCATATCTCTATCCTCGTCCCAGGCTTCCGCTTTATTCGGGTTATGGGACCCTAAGCCCCTCTCCTTGAGGAAAATGCCACCAACACTTTCTCCTGCAGGGCCCTCCCCCCCACCCCTGCTCCCCTCTGCACACCTGTGGGCGCAGACACTGCCCCATCCGGCTCTGCTTATGATCCTGGGGGCGAGGGGCGGGGGTGTGCATTTTGCAATGAAAGACTGAGTAAACAGAACGTTGGCCGGGAGATTGGCTCCGACTGAATAGGGATGTGCAGGCTGTCAGTGCCCCTGGCCCAGAGCTCCGGCCACTGTACACACTGCCGGGGAACAGCAGAGCCCAGCTGTTTGCTTAGCGCCTATTGACTCCCTTCCCGCCCCCGAGGCAGGTGGCCTGGCCAGCCTCTCAGTCACTGTTCCTGGGCTCTCCTCAGGGACGCTCTGGCCTCCTGCCGCATGTTTCCTTTCTTTATTTTGTTTTCTGGTCCTTGAAAAGTCCAGGCACCAACTCACACACTTACAGGTGCAGAGTCTCCTTTTTTAAGAGGCATAATTCACCCCGGTCAGAATTTCCCGCTGGCTGGTTGGGGCTCTTGCATCAGAAGGTCTTTCCTACTTTCCCCTTGGAGAGAAAAAGGCTGATTTCCCGGGTGATGGGAGGAGTGTTGTCCCTGTTCTGGTATATTAACTCTTTCTGACCCTGGGGCCTCACTTGTAATTTGCTTCCAGAGTGCCCCAGGGTGTAGATAAGATGGACCCACGCTTCTGCGACCCTCCCGGAGTGCCAGGCTTCCTACGAGAACTACTGGTTTGGCCCCAGAGAGCAACCTGGAAGGGGGAAGCGGGGCCATTTCACTCATTGCTCATGGGAACAATGGTATCACTTACTGAGCATCTGCTTCGCGCCAAGTGCTATGTATGCTTCGTGGTGTTTTTATCGGATGCATCGGCTCCTTTGATCTTCACCACACACTTTTGTGCTGGGTGTGGTTGCTCTCTCGTCAGACGGGGAAGCTGAGGACAGACGGGGAACCAGCTTGCCCACAGTCCCTTTCTGGGGTGTCCGGAGGCGGAGCCAGAATTTGAGCCCAAGTCTGTTTGACTCCAAAGCCTGTGTTACTCCCTCTCCAGCACCTGGCCACTTCCCTCTTCACCCACAAGGCCCGGCAGGGGGCAGCACTCACATGCAGTGGTCTAGAGCAGTGGTCGGCAAACTCATTCGTCAACAGAGCCAAATATCAACAGTACAACGATTGAAATTTCTTTGGAAAGCCAAATTTTTTTAACTTAAACTATATAGGTAGGTACATTGTTATTAACTTAATTAGGGTACTCCTAAGGCTTAGGAAGAGCCACACTCAAGGGGCCAAAGAGCCGCATGTGGCTTGAGAGCTGCTTTGCCAACCACGCGTCTAGACTCTGGGGAGTGAGCCGGGGTGGCACCAGTGGGTTTGCTCCAGTACTTCCTGCTCGACCGAGTCCACTTGGCCACTCTTCCCAGTGGCACAGAGCTGGAGTCCTCCCTCCCCCGTGGCCAGGGCTGTCCTTGGACAACTTCCTCAAGCTTTCTCAGAGAGCAGAGCTCATGTGTCACTTGATCTGGCTGCCAGTAAAGGAAGTTGGGAGCAGGACATGTAGTCACACATTTACATGGAACATGCACAAACACACTCACCTGTGTCAGCATGCACAGGGGTTCATTCAGACAGACACATGCACACCCTCAGACATTCATATGCACGCACATTCGCATGCACAGACATACAGGCACATGCATGCACACCCACACATCCCCACACACACATTCGCATACATAGTCATTCACACACGTTCGCTCAGACACTCATTCACACTTTTACCAACATACACTCACAAATGCACATACACACATTGCGTACATCGTGCCCACTCTCACTCACCCAGTAACAACTTACATAAATTCATACCTACACACTCACATTCACATGCACATCATTCACACACACACACACACACACACCTCTCACTTCCTGCTAGAAGCTGAGTATACACTGTGGTGTGTGGTCAGGAGGCCAACACCCACTGTAATAAACTGCCGGAGGGGTGGTGTAATATGGAATTTTGTAACTCAAAAGCCTCTTGACATAATCGGGGAGCTTATAGCAAGGACACTGACTTTATTTTACGGAAATGTGATCTCTGTTCTAACTTTAACTGCCCCCGGACTTTATGAGTCAGGTGTTTGGCCATAGGCCCTTTGCTCACCCACTAGCTCTGTCACCTTGGGAGAGTAGTTTACCTTCTCTTTGCCTCCATTTCCTCATCTGTAAAACGGGACAGTAACAGTGCTTGTCGGGTTTTGCTATGGATGTGAGGTCCAGGGAGAGATTGGTTAAGTGTTAGGGGCTTTCTGCTCCAGTGGTTGCAGTTTCTACGCCCTCGCACTTGAAAACAGCTTCAGAGCAGAGGAGAAACATACTTTTCCATCCTCAGTCTCAGCGTCCTTGACTCCCTTACACTAATGAGCGATAGACTCAGCCACCTGATCAAATGGGCAGCCTCTTAGGCTGCTGGAAAGGCCAGATTTGCAGCTTACTGTCCCTCCTCCTCCTCCGTTAACTTAATCTTCATCTTGTGGAAATTTTGCTTGGAGAAGGAGCCGTGCAATACATAAGAATTTTATTTTTGTGAGCTGCTTACTTGTAAGCAAGTAGAGTCCAAGAATTAGCACCTTAATCTGTGATTCCACGTCCTCTTAAAAAGTACAGAAGAAACTGAAATTACTGTAACGAAGAGTATTTAGACCAGTAACGCACTATTTTGTTCTGTTTCTCTCCTTTGTGCAGATCTAGGACCATTTTTCAAAACCTCCAAGCCTTCACTATCCCAGTCACGTTACTTTTCCCGCCTGTTCAGGTCCTCAGGCCCCGGCAGTTCATTGCTTTGGCAGTAACTCTGGGTCCTGCCTTCCCTCCCTTTCATTGCTCTGTGATGGTCCACACCTTTCATTCAGAAAGTCCCCACAGGGTGCTAGAGGCGACTCCTCTCCTTTCCATCCCACCTCCCACCTTGGAGTTAGACCAAGGCTTGGTCAGAAAGGCAATACTTGCCTTAAAATTCCAACTATTTTATCAGATTGCTCATCTCATCAAAGGAATGGCCAGAAAGAAGCTGGTTTACAGTCTCCAAAATCACAAGTTCCCCTCTCTCTCCTTCACCACAAATATGAACAGAGATTCCTCAAATAATTTTCCTTTGTAATTTGCTTTGTGTTTAGGTTTGTGCCATGTTTACAAAATAATTCCTATCTATGCCCAGAGCATTGTTGGAATGGTAACTACTTAACAGTAATAATAGTTATGTGGGGCGGTGGCATCAGGGGTGATTTAAAAATATATATATTGATTTCTGCTTTCTACTGTTCTGTATCAATGGATTTAAAAATGAACATGTGCCTGACTGGCATGGCTCAGTGGTTAAGCATCGACCTATGAACCAGAAGGTCACGATTTGATTCCTGGTCAAGGGTCAGGGCACATGCCTGGGTTGCAGGCTCGATCCTGGGGGGCGTGCAGGAGGCAGCCAATCAGTGATTCTCTCTCATCATTGGTGTTTCTATCTCTCTCTGCCTCTCCCTTCCTCTCTGAAATCAATAAAAATATTTTAATAAAAATGAACATGCATCACTTTGTAAGAAATAAAACCATTTTATGAAGAAATTTTTTTAAAAACATACACAGCAGTACGCCTATGGTTTTAAGAGGTTATTTGAAATGCACTGTTTTTGCCCTGCATATGTTTCTGAACACCTCACTCTGCTGACCAGCTGAGCACCACTTCTTTCGGTGAAGGGGACAACGCTCTGACCAACTGAGCCACCTGGCCAGGGCGAAGTCTAGCTTCTTTTATTCAAACTTATGTGTGTGAAATTCTCCAATATTGCATGTTACTGTAGATCATTCATTTTCTTTGCTGTATAGTATTTTATGGTGTGAACGTAATACGATGTACTTAATCCATTCTACTGTGCATGGGCATAGCGGTTTTGAGCTATTAATATCAGTGCAACTCTGAACATTCTAGTATGTGTCTTTTGGTGAACATATGTTTGCATTTCTGTTGGCATGTATGTAGGAGTGAAATAGGATATGCAAATGTCCAGCTTTACTACAGTTGTCCAAAGTGGGTGTGCAATTTACATTCCCATCAGTTATGTCCATCAGTTATGTTTGGCAATTTCAATGAACCATTTTTATAAAAAGATGTGTGATGGATGGCAAAGTCTTCCTGGAGAGAAATACTTGCGTGAGCCAACATATAATGATGCATATAAGCCCATCTAAGAAGTCCAAAGCACCATTCATTTGCACGTTAGGTTTTAAATCAAAACATTCCTGAGAAATAGATGGATGTATGTCCCCGAAGCTGAGGAAATATGACAGAAGCGACTGAAATGCTTTTTCTAAGAGCCCTAGAAGCGCCTCATCTCCCTCTCTTGCTCCAGTGTCCACATTTGATTCTGGGTCCAAATGCCTCTCCGTGAACTTGTTATGGGAATGTCATGCTCATGCCAGCATTTCCACTAAAACAGTCCTTGCTTCAAATAACAAAGACTAATGTCATGAACCCTCATTTTATGAAAAAGGGCCTATTCATAAACTCGCAGGCCCGACCTTGAGGGTCTTTGACAGGTTTAAACAGAAAGAAGTCTGTCTAGGCTTCCTCCCAGCTGCCCATCAGACTCACCTGGCAACCTTTCAAAATGCAGAGTCCCACCCCCACTCTAGAGCAAGTCAATTGTATCTCTCAGAATAGGGACTTGGAAATGTGTATTTTATGAAGTTCTCAAGTGATTCTGATTTGAATGGAGACCACTAGTCAACCATTAGAATTGTTGCCCACAAATAGATTTAAAAAATGATAGCTGTCTTGCCCAGACCCAGTGGCTCAGTTGGTTGGAGAGTTGTCCCACGCGCCAAAAAGGTTTGGGGTTTGATTCTCACTCAGGGAACATACCTAGGTTTCGGGTTGATCCCAGTCGGGGTACATATGGGAGGCAACTGATTGATGTTTCTCTCTCACCCCCCCCCACCCCCCTTCTTCTCTCTCTAAAAATCAAGAAACATATCCTGCTGTAGCTGGTTTGGCTCAGCGGAAAGATTGTTGGCCTGGGAACTGAAGAGTCCCGGGTTCGATTTCAGTCAAGGGCATGTACCTCAATTGCAGGCTCGATCCCTTGCCCTGGTTGGGGCATATGCAAAGGCAACCAATCTATGTGTCTCTCTCACATCAGTGTTTCTCTCTGTGTCTCTCTCTCCCTTCCCTTCTCTCTAAAATTCAATGGAAAAATATCCTTAAGTGAGGATTAACAAAAAAAAAAAATCAATAAAAACTTTTTTTTTTTTTTTAAAAAGAAACATCCTTATGTGTGGATAAAAAAAAAAAAAGCTGCCCTAGATGGTTTTGCTCAGTGGACAGAGCATCTGCCTGCGGACTGAAGGGTCTCAGGTTCGATTCCAGCCAAGGGCACATGCCTGGGTTGCAGGCTCGATCCCCAGTGGGGAGAGTGCAGGAGGCAGCCGATCAATGATTCTCTCTCATCATTGATGTTTCTATCTCTCTATCCCTCTCCCTTCCTCGCTAAAATCAATAAAAATATATATTTTTAAAAAGCCACCTAATGTAAATAGTATAGCAAAATCCTTGAAAATAAGAAGAAAAAGAAATCAATGATCATATCTTTTTCCCTCTTTCAAAATATTCTCTCAAAGGAAAATGTTTTGCCAAACAAATCACAGAGACAATTCAGTTGAAGATGGTTCTGATTACAGGGTGAAGGTCAATGGGGGAGGGGGGTGAAGGAGACATATGTACTACTATCCATAATACTTTAAACAATAAAATAAAATTAAAAAATAATTAGTAGTAAACAATTACTTGGAACTTAATAGTTTGTTGAATGGTGTCACATATATTGCTTCATTTAATCACTCAAGGCCTCTAAAGGTAAAAATAATCACCCCCAATTTACAGCATAGGATGCTGAGGCTTGGAGGTTAAGTGACTCCTCCAATGGCACACATGATGAAGGGGCAGAGCTAAAACACAAACCCAAGTTTCCTGATTCGGAATCTTAAGTACTTCTCAGCATCTCCCCCAGTACTCCAGGAGTCAGAAAGCTACCTGAAGGCCAACGGGAGTTAAGTGTTTCACCAACTCTGAATGCATTCCATGAGTCTGACTGGACGCCCTTCCATTCTCTTTCCCTCTCTCCCTTTCCTCTTCCCTTCCTTCTATATACTTCTAATGCCTCCCATGTAATAGGTAATCAGTGGTATGTGAGGAAACCAGAGATTAGAGAAGTGTCTACCCTCAAAAAGTTCCCATTCCAGTGGGTAGAGAGACAAGTCCTTGTGTGGTGATGAGCCAAATGTCACAGTCGTACCTAGTAAAAAGATAGACCGTCACAATGAGGTCAAAACAGGAACGAGGCGATTATGCTGCCATCACCCATCCCATTGGGCATGTGGATTCATACTCTCTACTCAGACAGAAAGTACAAGTTCTTAAAGGCAAGGGGAACTTGCTTTGATGTACTCTCACTTCAAAGGGCACTGTTTTATTTTGAAACAATCCCACTGCCTCCAATATCCTGTTAGCACACCCTCCAAAATTTGTCTTTAGATCTCTGGTCTATAGTCTATAACATGTGTTTACTCTTTCCTAAATTTAGAAGCATGCCATCTTATTAGTGGTTCATTTATCTACTCTTTAAAGAATGATTGTAGTTCAACAGACAGACAGCTGTCAAAGGGGAGGGGTGCTGTGGGGCTGGTGAAAAAGGAGAAGGGATTAAGCAAAAACAAAACAACACAAAAAAATTCATAGACACAGACAACAGTATGTTGATAACCAGAGGGAAGGGCAATAGGGGAGGGAGAAGAGGATATAGGGATGATAAATGATGGTGGAAGGAGACTTGACTTGGGGTGATGAACACACAATGCAATATACAGATGATGTATTACAGAATTGTATACCTGAAACCTGTATAGTTTTATTAACCAAAGTGACCCCAATTTAAAAAAATTATCAATGTTCATTAAGTGGTGTAGAGGCCTTAAATAAGTGCAGGGAGGGGCTCAGGGATCCCCTTCCCAGGCTGGTACATAGAAAAAGCAACTTCTGATCCACCAAGAAACAGCTTTGTTTACACTCAGCAACTGGGCTACACGGAGTGGGATAGGGAGTGTGTGTGTGTGTGTGTGTGTGTGTGTGTGTGTGTGTGTGTTCGTTCATGTGGGTGTGGCAAAGGCTGGTAGCCTACAGATTTTCCAACATACTCATTCAGTGGTGACAACAAAATACCTGCTTTGTCTTTAAACACCTAAGAATTATTCAACAATAATAAATGGTAGTCAGATGCCCACTGGCTACCAGCAGTTTCTTAAGCACGAAGTCCACAGCTATGAAGGAGACAGATGTATTCCTGTGCCCACTCCACCCCCTTTCCAAGTGGACTAGTGAAGACCAAGGAAACATTCCTGGAAGAGTGAATGTGAGTGTTGCTCCTAAGTCTGATGAGTTAGCTACATCATGGCCTCACTCACTTGGCGTTTCTGAGGCACTGCACACCGCTGATGGCTGCTTAGTGGGCACGTGTTCACCTTTGGCTTCTGTGCCACTGTTCCTCCAAGTTATCATTTTCCTGAGCATGTGGTCTCCTTCTCATCTTCATTGTGTCTCCTCTGGACAGCTATGGCATCCTCTTACCTGCTCTCTCTGCCCCAGGGTCTCTAACTTTTGATCTCATCCCATCTTTTACTTGGCCATTGAAGTCGTCTTGTTTTTTCCCTTTCCAACTCTAAATTATAATAACTGACAATGGTGTGGGTTTTTTACACATTTTCAGAAAAAGTTCTATCTGATTCAGCAAGCACTCATGGAGAGCCTTCTGTGTGGCAGCCATGGTGCCTGGGACCAGCCTCAGCAGTAGGGACTGAGGCTGGTCCAAGATAACACAGCCAGAATGTGACAGGCTCCAACAGTTTCCTGGTCTTTGATTCTGGTTCCTTCCATTGGTTGTAAGGCAGTTCCCTAGGAGATGAAATGAATGTGCAAGAGGTTTATAATACCCTTGGGACCAGAGCCCATAGAAGGAAAGGGGGAGGATGCAAGATTGGGCAGAGTGAGAATTCAAGTGGCCATGCAGCCGCAAAGGAAGCCCTAGAGTTCTCAACATGGGATGACTCTCCTGAAGCAAGACTGGCAGCACCCAAGCGGCACAGTGGGGAGCCCTCCAGTCATGAAGGGGGATCTGAGTGGTGCATCTCAGCATCTACCACACCACCCCACATTGCTAAGATTCACTGGAGGTGACGGACTTGACTCACTGCCTTGATCCTTAGTATAAAGGGCAGGAAACTCACAGAGAAAGAGAAGTGGGTTCCTCAGGCCATGACCACTGACTATCCTTGGTGGTGGCAGAGCAGGAAGAGGCTGCAATGGGTCTGATCAAGTTTCACCAGATAAATGAGCAAAGGCCAAGGTCAGGCCAAGGTGGGCAACCCTATGTCCTCTCCCAGGTCTTCCTCAGATGCTGCCCCCTCTGCCTGACATGTTCTTCACTCAATCTTCGGGTCTCTGCTTACATGTGACATCCTCTATCCTGTCTCCTTGGGGCCAATCGGACATCCTGAACTTTGCCTTTGTCATATCTGTCCCTCTATGGCTTGTCAGGGGACTATTTATTCAATATGGATTTTCCCCCTATTTTATCAAGAGCTTCATGAAGGCAGACTTTTTTTTTTTTTTTTTGCTTTACTATGATATCCCTCATGTCTAATGGCATTCCTGACACATAGTAAGTGCTCAAAAAGTACTTTGAAATTATTATAATTATTATAATTAAATTAAATTATATTATAATTAAATTATTATAATAGTAGCTATATCTGGATTCTTTGGGTGCAAGCAATAGAAACTGACACTGACATGATTGAGCGAAAGAAAAAGGGGAGATTATGGAAAAAATGTGGGGGAGCCTCGCCATCCAAGAAAACAGGGATAAAAACAGGCAATGCCCAGCAGGGCAGGAGGGGTATCCTGAGGCAGCAGCTGTTGGGCAAAGCAACCACTTTCAATCTCTGCCATTCATCTCCAGCCACTTTCCAGGGGGGAGAGGCCGTCGCTCAGTGGTCTGGCCTGGGCCACATGCTGTCCCCTTGGCTGGAAGAGAACAGAGATGGCAATGATCCCACCAGACTATGTCCAAAAGGAAACTGAAGAGGAAGTCCTCGCCAGCATCTTTCTGCCGGTTGAGGCTACACCTGATGCCACCGTCTCGAGCACAGGCAGGGAAAGCCCCTGAGCTTTTTGTTTTCATTCTCACCTGAGGATCCATTTTTATTGGGTTTTAGAGAAAGAGGAAGGGGGCGAGAGAGGAAAACATCGATGTATGAGAGAACTATTGATCCGTTGCCTTCCGTATGCTCCTAAATTGGGGATCACACCCGCGATCTAGGTATGTGCCCTGACTGGGAATCGAACCAGCAAGCTTTTCTGGCAAAAAGGATGATGCTCTAACCAACTGAGCCACCGGCAGGGATCCAGTGAGTTTCTTAACCATAGACCTAGTCATGACCTATGTTGGCTTGAAAACGTTCAATGGCTTCCCTGGCTTGTAGAATAACAATCAAATGACTAAGTGTGGCTCTTCGGGCTTTTCATGCCTGCCCCCACCAGCCTTTCTAGCACCTTCTCTGGCCACTCTCCCCCATGGCCCTGGGGGAGCCACATCGGGCTGTTATGTTCACTGTTCTACAAATGTGCAACCTGTTGCCTTATCTATCCTGATGGCTTTACTTTAGCAGATCCTCTCACTTGAATGACCCTCCCTCTCATCTGTCTGGTAAAACCTTCCTTCTGTGAAGCTGCCAGGCCGCCTCCTCCACACACAGCTGGAAGCAGTAGCTCTTTCTGACGGCTTTATTTATTGCTGTTGCAGTAGCACTTAGCAAGCTTTATTGCAGTCCGCTGCATGCAAATCCGATTTCCCTAATAGAATCTAAACTGCTCCAAGGCCAGGTTTACAGTTCAGATTCCCCATAAATATTGTTCTGCTTTAAGTGAGTAATGAATAATACGTTCTTTTAAACAGATCTTTCTCCTTCATTGTTACCAGATCTCTCCAGGAAGAATAAGCTAGAGAGATAATTGTTTTTACTGAGAATTCTCTTTAATATAAGGACCCCTGAGAAGAGGCTCTGATATAAGCAAAACAGCAGGCAGCATCAAGAATCCTAGAATTAGCCCTAACTGGTTTGGCTCAGTGGATAGAGGGTCAGCCTGCAGACTGAAAGGTCCCAGGTTCGATTCCGGTCAAGGGCATGTACCTTGGTTGCGGGCACATCCCCAGTAGGAGGTGTGCAGGAGGCAGCTGATTGATGTTTCTCTCTCATCAATATTTCTAACTCTCTATCCCTCTCCCTTTCTCTCTGTAAAAAATCAATGAAATATATATTTAAAAAAAAGAATCCTAGAAATAATTGTTCCTGGTACAAAGCTAAGGTTCTGTGAGGAAATGAGGTGCCCAGTGCCGGGATCCTGGGTGGTTCCCAGGATGATTTCCCCCTTAGAAAGTAAGTGAAAAAAAGAAAAGAAGAGAAGAGAAGAGAAGAAAAAAAAGAAAACTTTTCTTTAAAATAAAAATTTAAATATAACCAATGCATATATTCAATTCCTCAAAAGGCGCTCACAGCATTCATTTTCTCCTGCTGCTATTTCCTAGCCAGGGACCTTTGACAACGGCAATGTCAATGTTCCTCTGCTGCTCTAAGAAATTTATGTAAGGAGGGAACAACTAAGTATATTGCCACCAAAGGGAGACTGGGCTCTAAAAGAACAATTAGCGCTTTGCTGTGAGTTGTTGGTGCTAATCTCAACAATTTCCACCAAAAGAAAGTGAGGCAGTCACTGTAGCCAGACCTGCTTTGCCTCAAACAATCATCACCAAGTAAGAAATCCCAGCTCATAGAAACCTGGTTGATTACTTGGCACTTAACTACGTGCCAGGCACCTCCAGCTGAGCCCAATATTTGCGTCTCATTTAATCTTCACAGAACCTAGAAGATAAGAAGGACTTTCGTGACTTGCATTTTGAAAATGACGTTTAGAGCAGTTTAAGAAACTGGCCCAGGTCATGGGATCTCTGAGCTGTGAGGCAGGACTGGAACCCAGGTCAGGATAATTCTGAAGCCTGTGCCCGCCCCCTTGCCAACCTGGTTGCATGTTAAGATCTTGGGAAAATGCAAAATAAGTCAGAGAAACGAAGAACAATAATAATAACAACAACAAAACCAAAATTTATAGTATGTTACATGGTTATAGGGCTTAGAGAATAATAAAACAGAGAAGAGGGACAGGGTGCTGTGTGGAGGAAGGGTGGGCTGTAATTTTAAATACTGTCAGGAAAATAATCAGTGAGATATAGCAGCAAAGATCTGGAAAGGAAAACGAGGGAGTCCTGTGGATATTCTGGACAAGAGATTTCCAGACAGAGGCAATACCACAGGCATCAGGCCCTGCTATAGAACGATTGGCCAGTATGCAGAGAGACTGGAGTGGGGTAGCAGAAGGTGAGGTCAGAAAATCACTTGGAACCTTGTAAACCACTGTAAGACTTTTCCCCTCTTAGTAGGTAACTCTACTGGTCTAATTGCTCCTATTCAACTTTTTACCAACATTTAAGACATTTTATATATTGGCCTAAATGACATTAAAAATATATTTCAAAGTTGGATCACCTGAGCAAACATTTGGGACCGGGACCCAGAGAACTAGGGAAGACTGGAGAGAGGAGCCAGGGTCCAGTTGGGGCTCTAGGCAGCCACTAATTGGCACTGGCCACCCTCTCTTTAAAACAAGAAAGAACATTGTAGGGGCTCCTCAGAAAATCCAAGCTCTTCCTTTTACAAAAATAATGGCACATGGATTTGTAAGCATTTACTTCCCAATTCTCCTTTTAATGAGAAACCAGCATTTTTTTTCTGTCCATTGCTTAGAGTCTGCCTTGCAACCTACCTAGTTTCTTTGATTTTTTTAAAAAATATATTTTTATTGATTTCAGAGAGGAAAGGAGAGGGAGAGAGAGAGATAGAAACATCAACGATGAGAGAAAATCATTGATCGGTTGCTGCCTGCATGCCCCATACTAGGGATTGAGCCCACAACCCAGGCATGTCCCCTGACCTCCATGGTTCATAGGTCAACTCTCAACCACTGAACCACTCCGGTCGGGCTTCAGCTGCTCTCTTGACCGTGCTATAGATGGCATCTGTTTAACCAGCCACGGCCCCTTTGCTCATCTCCTCAGCTTGATTTCCTTGTCCTCACCCCCACCTCCAATTAGATTATTGTTTTAGGTCGTGGCCACGTTCCTATGTGGCCTCTGCTAGTGCCCTTTGCACCCCCAATGCATCCCTCTTTCATGCCCTCGTATCACCCCATGATCTTGTCTTGGTCCCTGTTGGATTAGTGGCCCCCAATAAACCACACCTCAAAATAGTCACAGCCTGCTCAGCCCTCCTACACTGACCCTAGGATGGGCCATGTGACTTGCTTTGGCCAATAGGACATTCGTAAACATGACGTAAGCAGAGGTTCCGAGGGGTAGTGCTGACACAGTCTAGAAGTTATCTGCCCTACTATACGTAAACTTGCTGGGACCAGACTACCACATCGGTTGTAAGGCAACCGGTTGTAAGGCTGAATGGTGTCACATATATTGCTTCAATACTAGTCCCAGCCATGCTCCCAGTGGCATGCAGATATGTGACTTCAGCTGCAGCAGGTGAAACAGAAAACCTATCCAGCTGAACTTGTTCACTCCTCAGACTCATGAACAAATAATAAATACTGACTGTATTTGCTTTCAGCCACTAGGTTTTGTGGCGTTTTGGTACATAGCATAGGTAGCAAGAACAATGCCCATCGCATCTGGTCCAAAACCTGTGAGTCCCAGGCCATCCCACTTCTATGGCAGCTTCAGTCTCTGTCTGTCTAACAACTTTTACCAAGACCTGTGGCCTCACCTGCACCTGAACGTGGGGCTGCTAATGCATCTGGTTTGGAACAGTTTGTCATCTGGGCTCTCTGAGCAGGAGACAGATCGAGAGAACGCTGGGTACACAGATACTCATTATTATTGGACTGTGTTATGACTTCTGTGCCGCTCTCCTCATTCATTCCTCGGCCCGAGTTCTATCCATCATTATGCTGAGTCATTGCTTGGGAATAAACCTGTGTTTGCATTGTCTACCAGCCAGGGACACAGACTTACAGTTTCCTTTCAGAAACGCATTTCTTCTAACAGCGATGTCTTTTATCTTGCTTTCATCCTCTTCATGTCTTCTAGGGTAAGAGATTATTGGCAGCTTTATTTTTATTGTTTTTTAAAGGTTGGCTGTTTTAAAACAGGACTTAGAAATTTTAAATTTAGTTGCAGAAGTACGTGAGAAAAACTGATACTTTGCTCTTCGGTAAGTTAGTCTTCTTTTTAAAGGGCTCTTACAAGCTCAGGCTAATCAATTTATTTCTGGGCACTACGTGTGCACTCAGGGGCTCCAGAATTTGAGAGGCGCGGCCATGTTTGGCAATTGGTCATGCTATTGCCTGAGGGGTGGATTGCTGAGATGTCGACATATCTGATGGGAGTGACTCTGGGCCGTGAGCACCATAGGTGCAGGGGCGACTGGTCTGCTGCTTGCCTATGCTCTCAGCCTCAGGCGCAGTGCCCGGCACAAAGGTGTGCTTACTAGATAAGCCTGAGGGAGTGGGTTATCCTTGTGAGCAATTTTATGCTTCAGAAATGATGTCCAATTTCCTATAAGGGAAACATATTATCTCGAGAAGTTTAAAAAGAAAAGGACTAATGGAGCTGCTGCTCCAAATGTGGTAATAACAAGTTCAACAGTCGCTTCAATTCCTTTGTCAAGTACTGTTGTGAGCACAAGTTCAATATGTGAGCCAATGAACTCTACGGAAAGAGGGCCAAGTCAGTAAGAAATTAATTGTGTGTGTGATTATTATGTATTTCATTTGAAATGTGAAAGTAAAGGTGAAATTTTGCAAGCAAAAGAGATGTATTAAAGTACCAATTTTCTGCCCAGCTGCTGTGGCTCAGAGTGTCGACCTATGAACCAGGAGGTCACCGTCAGGGGATATGCCTGGGTTGTGGGCTTGTGTAGGAGGCAGCTGATCAATGATTCTCTCTTATTATTGATGTTTCTATCTCTCCCTCTCCCTTCCTCTCTGAAATCAATAAAAACATATTTAACATTTTTTTTTTATTAAGTGTGCTCATAATTTATTCTGGGAATCTGCCAAGCCTAGTCAGAGTAATTTCTATTCTTCTCCCTTGGGTAAACCCTAAATCAATTCAGTTTCCTTCTTAATTTGGGCATCATCTAGAAACAAAGTATTATAAACCCTATTTTACTGTACTCATCTATAACCCTACATTTTAGTACACCACTGACCTTGGAAGTGTCCCAAAAAATCTTTTAAATATTCAGTGACAAAAAATAGTCAAGTACAAATATTGGTAATAATAGGAGAGCATCCGGAAGTGGAGGCAGAGAGCTGAAGTAGCAAAGAAGGAGGCCGTGAGAGACAGACTCTTTATCAAAGATGAGGGGATATCATGAAGTGGGAGAGATGGAAGCAAGGATTTTATAATTTCTGCAACACACATCACACACAGAGACGTCACAAACATACAAGCAAACAGATCCACAAAACCCCAATGAGAGCCACCCAGAATGTGGCTGGGCCTGTGCTGTAATCACTCTGGAATTTAAACATGTTTGGGGACCCATAAGAAGATTCTTTTCTTAAAGGACTAAGGAGGAAGGAGTCTTATAGGACAGCACTCATCTGCAGAGATAAGCAAGTCTGGCTCTTCCAGTTTCTGAAAGAAAGCACAATGTTCTATATAGCGCATCTGTCATGGAGTTGATCCTTCAGCCAAGGATCCAGTCTAAGTTCAAAGGGAAGAAGACTGTGGGTAAAATGGAATGAACTTTTCTCACAAAAGGTGAACTGTGACCCTGGGGGCGCCAGGCAGCTCTGCACAGGACCCTTGAAAGGAGCAAAGACAAGGGATGCTTCCAAGCAGATGGGCCTGCCTGAGCTGTGTGCAGTGGCATGGCCTCAGGTCAGCACAGGGTTCTGGTGTATCATGACTTCCATGGCATCAGCAAGAAGTAGGTGTCAGGGGCCCCCCAAATAGAAGAGGTGGCAGCAGCAACGGGGGATTTCATGAGGCTTTGGGGACGTCAGAGACTGGGGTACAGAAATTTTTTCTCCAGGAAATCAGGGCTGGAGCAGGAAGGGAGGGAAAACATGGATGTTGTGCAGCCCGTGTTTATGAACACGCGTGAGACACCTCCTGGAAACAGCTGCGAGTGGGTGGAGAAGACTTAAAGGAGGGCAGGCTAGAGGGTCCTGTGTCACTTCAGGTCCTCCAAGAAGCAGACTTTACATCAGGATTAGAAATGCAAGAGAATGCTTGAGGGCAGTGCCCGTGCAGGAATAAGAGAGGGAGTCAAAGAAGACAGGGGTGTCTGATTTTGGTGAAGGAGAAGTGAGTAGGATGCATCTCAGACTTCAGGCCAATTCATAGAAAGTTTCAGATAGGCCGATGGGAGTCCTTGAGCCAACATCTGGTTGGGGAGTCCCAGGTCCTGCCATACTCAGGAGCTCCATCATGCTCAGTCATTGGCAGGGAGCAGTTCATGGGAAACACGGCTGTGGTGCATACGTCACCAGATCCAGAGGGGCAGCAGTCAGCTGTCAGCCAGTCATACTCTCATACCAACTCAACTTTGTGGCCACCATAGTCTCTTACTAGCAAATGAGGCCAGAACAGAAAATCATTTGTTATAGTCTGTGAAGCCTCATTTTAATGTCAGGTCTGTGTCATTTACACGGAGAAACTTGGCCTGTAAATGGTTACAAATTTTAAAACTCTTTGGAGCTTAAAGAGTTGTATGCTTAGTTATCTGAGCTCTTTTATCCCGAACTGTGCCCCGTTCCCTCAGAATGCCTGTTAGCAGAGGGGCATCTAGAGTAGATAATTTTTGAAGTCATGAAAGAGGTTCTGGAATTACTGATAACTTGTGCAGAGATAGTCAGAAGGTCAGAATGAGATTTTTCGGGGCCCATAGTATTGAAAGATAATAGATGGTTTGCATTTCTCTAAATGTACAGAGTTGGCTAGGATGATAGGGGAAGAAACCAAGGGAAAAGAAAGGAAACAACCAGCACCCCCCCCACACACACACACTCCAGCTGCTCAGAAGCTCTCCAGCTGTTCAGCTGTGTAAGAAATAGAGAAATGGCTTTGCATGCCCAAGATTTCAGAACAGTGGTGAGAGGAAGGGCTTCAAGGGACTGGAAATCTGAGCCCACATGCATTTGCAATGACGCCATTTGTTAGGACTGTCGGCTCAAGAATGATTTGTTCAACTGGTGCTTCAGCCACATCAGGTGGAGCTTGTTTATCAACACACCGGGGTTACCCTTGGGAAGTGCAAGAGGTAAATATAGGACAGAGAAAAGGAAGTGCATGGGTGGTGGCGGCGACTCACTGAACTTGTTAGGTCAAGAGATGACGATAGCCAAGAGCATAAACAACATCACTTGTGTTTTGTTTTGTTTTGTTTTGAAATTTTTGTAAGAATTTATTTGGGCCCAACTGATGACATGGCCAGGAAGCAAGATCTGAAATGCTCCCTAAATAGCATTGCTATTAAAAAAGTTTAAGTAGCCAAAACCGGTTTGGCTCAGTGGATAGAGCGTCGGCCTGCGGGCTGAAAGGTCCTGGGTTAGATTCCAGTCAAGGGCATGTACCTGGGTTGCGGGCACATCCCCAGTAGGAGATGTGCAGGAGGCAGCTGATCGATGTTTCTCTCTCATCGATGTTTCTAACTCTCTATCTCTCTCCCTTCCTCTCTGTAAAAAATCAATAAAATATATTTAAAAAAAAAAGTTTAAGTAAATTAGTGCCTGACAGACCACTAGCTGTGATTTGGGGGTGACCTTCTTTGGTCTTTTGAGGGTGACATCAGAGATATTGTCCTGTTTGTCTCACAACAGTATCTACTTGGCCTCTGTGAAAGCCAGATTGCTGGACGATGTGGACAAGGGTTCTAATTTAAATATTTTTTAAAATGGAGGAAATTCTAAAGTAACTGTTAGCTTGCATGGTTATGCTAGCTTCGGATCATCAGACTTTAGTTGGTGTTGCTGGGCCCTTTCACCCAGAAGCCAATTTCAAGGGCACTCAGACATCATCGTCTGCTAGCTCTAGAGGATTTTGGAGCCTACCTAGCTTGTGAGTTCTCTCTCATGTGAGGTATTGAATCAAAAGCTAGATCATTTAGAAGTGCAGAGAGTGTGGAACCTTTTTTAAATAAACACATGATCCCAACCCATAGAAATGGAGCAGCTTTGGTTGAAGGAATGATGGGGAGAAGATTCGGGGTTGAGTGCAGACAGCAGGTGATCTGTGCCCATCCTCTTTCTCTGTCCCCATTGAAGTCCCTGAGACCCCTGATGATGTGAGTACCGATGTGGCAGAGGGAATGGATGTATGTAGAGTTGACCTGATGATCAGTGACACCTGTGCAGTCCTAGGAGTGCATGTTTGACTGCATGATTACAGAACGCCACACCACACATGGCAATGAGACTTAACTAGTGCATGTAGGTGGACTTTTCTAAAAGGCAGCATGCTGACTGGACAGAACACGAGCTTTGGACTCAGAAGACCTCGGTGCTAGTCTTGACTAACACTTAATAGCGTTGACTTTGGCAAATGGCTTCTCCAAGCCTCAGTTTTCTGGCCTTTACAATGGGGAGAATAACATTTCTCTTAAAGAACTGTAGCAAAGTGAAGTGACATATCCCTATTGTATTTGGCTGAGACAGGAGAGTTCTGAGCACACAAACATTCCCCAGGAGATCTTGTCTGGTTTTCTGACACCCTTGTGAACCTTGATCCCCAGCATTCCCTCAGGGCTCCTGTCTTTAACTGCCCACTTGATAGAAATCAGTGCAACCCAACATCAGTGTTTCCTGGGACCCAATCCTGATAGTCACCTCTTGACTCACCCTACCATGACCATGAGCGAAAGGCATCCGGGCACGCTTCACACTGGCCTCCCAGGACTCTGGCTGCTGGAGAGGGGTTGGTAGGTGGGCCTTGGATCCTACGACAGGCTTGATTTATAACCTTGTTCAGAGTTAACCTCCTTACTGGGACTTGTGTTCCGGGTCCTACCTAATCTGAAAGAATATGCAATGACTTTACCCTCCACACCATAAAACCTCCTGCCAGTCAGATAGAGGCAACCTCGTTTCTCAGCCCAAAAAAGCATCTGGCCTGACTACAAGCTACTGGGGGAAACCTTCAGGTCTGCAGAGGATGGCGTGTACAGGAAAGACCAAACATTAGCCAGGACCCAAGGGCAAGAAGACAGGTTGGGCTCACTCCAAGGGAGTTCCGGCTGCATAGAACGTGCAGAAAAGGCACCAAGGAGAATCCCCTCCAGCCATGAGTGAGGAAAGCAACAGGGGCGATAAGGAGGAAAGAATGGTGGCCTGAGAGTCAGGAGACCTGGGCTCCTGTCTTGGTTCGGCTAGAATCAGCTGTCACCAGACTTCCTGGCATCCTCATCAGTAAAATGAAAAGGTTGGATGAAGTGATCCCATGGACCCCATGGGGTCATAGGAAAGAACCTATGAATACAAGGCTTACTTTACATGTGTTCTTTATTCCCTGGTGGCCCACCGCTATGGCAGATGGGAAAGTGGGAGGAGAGCCAAATCTTCCCATCTGATTTATTCGAGAGAAGAGACCCTCAGTTCTTAAGAAATTGAACGGAAGCAACACCTCAGCCTTATCACAATTTATGCGCAATGACACAGCACTGATATCTATAACACATATTCTGGTAATTCCTGATCTCAGCTGCCTTCTGTTCATTGTGGAGGAGTTAGCAGAAGTGAAAGGGTGTGGGTAACGAGTAATAGGGAAAGCAGGTTTGTCGAGCCCCATCACCGTGGACTCTGGGTAATTTAATCTGGGGAAGAGCAGATAAGCAAATAAATCTGTTAATGGTAGGAAATGGAGTCCAGCTCCGCCAGCTAAGAGGAGACATTGGGCCAGATATTAAATAGCCCTTTCCTCTCCAGAGGCCATCGTTTCTCTCTTCTTGCTGATAAAGAGGATAAGACAGGCATTTAGATTTTACCTGGAACATGAAGCGGGTTTGTAGCCGCGTGTTCCAAATGTTGAGAAGCCTGACAGGAAACAAGAAGAACAGAATTTGGCAGAAAGGAGGTGGGAAAACAAGAAGCAAGAATCCCAGTGATTTCAAAGGAGAGAGTCAAAGGAGCTAGAGCAGATGTTGCCATCGGGGCTCAGCACGGAGGGCTTTGGCGCAGCAGGTGGTCCCTGGGTGGGTGGGGACGTGTGGGGATGCCATGGGGATGCTGGCTGGGACCGTCCTCCACCTCCTCTCCCTAACGTAGGAGAGGAATTTCATGACAACCCAAACTCATTTTTACCACCATTTGATCAAATCATTTATGTGGAAATTCTTTATGCTGCATGTGCCAAGTAAGCATCTTGTAGCAGGTTTCTTGTGTTTTAGCCTGTCTTTAATATATTTTTTGGCAATTAGGGAACCAATCCTATATAATAAAAGGCTAATATGCAAATTGGTTCCCTTGACCAGGAGTTCGACCAGGAGTTTAACCAGGAGTTCGACCAGGGGGTGGGGCTGGCCCACCAACCACCTGTGGCCCCTCCCCCGACCCTTCTCCACGCCCGGCCCTATCAGCCCGATAGGGGCAGGCTGGCCAGACCCCACCTGTACACGAATTCGTGCAATGGGCCTCTAGTAAATAATGATAATGATGATGATGATGGCACCTAAATGTTGGAAATTCTCCTAAGTACTTTAAGTATATTTCTCACTAAAACCACACAACAGCTCCTTAAAATAAGTATTACTATGAATACTATTTTAAACGTAAGAAAACTCAAAGAATTGACAAAACTTACTCGTGGCTACAAAGCTACTCTGCGGTGAAGTTGGAATTGTAACCCAGAACTGCTTGGGCCCAATTCCATTTCTTTTCTTTTCTTTTTTTCTTTTAATATTTTATTGATTTATTTACAGAGAGGAAGGGAGAGGGATAGAGAGTTAGAAACATTGATGAGAGAGAAACATTGATCAGCTGCCTCCTGCACACTCCCTTCTGGGTATGTGCCCGCAACCAAGGTACATGCCCTTGACTGGAATTGAACCTGGGACCCTTGAGTCTGCAGGCCAAATCCATTTCTTAGTGAATATGCTATACAATGCAGCCAGCAGGGGGCACTTAGTGGGATCTCACTGATGCTCAGATACCGAGAGAACTTTCCATGAATGGTCTCATTTAAATACAGCAGCCCACATGTTGGTACTATTATCCCATCATCTTTTTAAAAATTATTGTTGCCCAAGCTGGTTTGGCTCAGTGGATAGAGCATCGACCTGCAGACTGAAGGGTCTCAGGTTCGATTCCGGTCAAGGGCATATGCCCGTGTTGCGGGCTCGGTCCCCAGGGAGGGGCGTGCGGGAGGCAGCCGGTCAGTGATTCTCTGTCATCATTGAAATTTCTATTTCTTTATCTCTCTCCCTTCCTCTCTGAAGTCAATAAAAATATTTTAAAAAATTATTGTTATTGCATAGCCCATAGACACATACAACAATGTGGGGAAGGCCGGCGGTGGGCGGAAACTGGGTGGAGGCGGGGCAGGGGAGAAATGAGGGACATCTGTCACAATAAAATAATAAAATTATTGTTCTTATTGCAGAAGAAGACAGTGAGGCTTGAGAAGTTCAGTAACTTGCCCAAGGAATTCAAGCAGTAGGTTTGGGATGCATGCCATTCACCACTGAGTTAAGCTTGGCGTTAAACCCTTCTGCCTCACTGACCCAGCGCTACACAGACTATGTGTCGTCAGTAATCTGAATTTCCAGGGTAAATCCTAGCTGTTCGTCAAGCTCAGTTTTATATTTTAACCGCTTGGGGCCCTTCCCACAGGAGTAATGTTTGGCACCTGGTGGACCGCCAGCAGCTTGAATCTTCAGGTAGTTTCACCTCTCCCCTACTCCTGCTTGGACTTGAAATGTTTGTTGCGCAACACCAGTCTTTTCCCAGGCAAAGGCGGCCCTCCCAGTGTAAACTGAAGGGTGATGAGCCTTCCCCCTCCCCCTCCCCTTCCCCCTCCCCCTCCCCCTCCCCTCCCCTTTCCCCCTCCCCTCCCCCTCCCCCTTCGTCCCTCCCCTTCCCCCCTCCTCTCCCCCTCCCCCTCCTCCTCCCCCCCTCCCCCTCCCCTTCCCCCTTCCTCCCTCCCCCTCCCTTTCCCCCCTCCCCCCATGGAACTTTGTCTAAACCCTCCTAAATGGCCTTGTGGCCAACTGCACACTCTTTTTGCTCTGGTTTATTTACCATCCTGCTAGGACGTGAGCCCTGCTACTAGGGGCCTAGCTCTCAGAACAATGTTGGCTATTCTGTCAAGCTCCTCCTGTGTCCTAAGAGCTTTAGGGTTTTCTAACACTAGACCCGCATTAGGTTGAAAGTGCTAATCTGTCCGGCTTCCTTCCCCTGGTCACAGCATTGCTTCACTCCTTCAGACCTCCTACTCGTTTGAAAAGGCCCACTAAAATGTTTCTAATGTCCACCTCCATTTCCTGCAGCTTTGGGAGGTAAGGTTCCTGGAATCTTATCAGCAGGAAGAATCTCAAGCCATTTCTGATGTCATTTGCCTCCTTCCCAAATCCTCCTCCTCCTCAGTCCATCGAAACGGGATCCCAGATTAAGGAAGTGTCCCTTCCGCACAAATGAATGCAGGGGTCCCCCGAGGCTTTCATAACTTCTTTGTCCTCGCCGCTTATATAACACGTTATCCTTTGCCATTGGAGGAAGAAACGCCTTCTGTATCCTTAGTCTTTTGTTTATTGTTCATTGTTTTTGTCCCTTCCAATGCTTCAAAATGACCGCTTACCTCTTTCTATTACTGCACTTTGTTTTTTGGCCCAGGACTTGGCCAAGCTTTAATTTGCTCATCTGTCAAGCAGTTGGACTAGAGCAGGGCCAGTGACCTTTCTCTGTAAAGGACCAGATAGTAAGTATTTTAGGCTTGTGGGCCACACCATCTCCATGGCAACTACACAACTCTTTTGAATTATAATTCAAAAGCCACAGGTTCCAATAAAGCTTTACTTATGGTCACTAAATTTTAGATTTCATGTAATTTTAGCATTCGTGAAATATTATTATTTATTATTTATTTATTTTTTTTTGTCACAAACCATGTAAAGTTGTAAAAGCCATTCCTAGCTGGCAGGAAGTACAAAGTCAGGCCATGGGCCAGATTTGGCCCCTGGACTAGATGATTCTAAATTTCTTTCTTATTCTACATATCATGACATTGCAGAACTAAGGGGCCCTTAGAAGTCATGAAGTCCAGGCACCTTAGGTACCCCTGGAGGAAAAAGGGGCCCGTAAGGCAATGTGACTGATCCCCACTCACACATTGGCGGGTGAGTGGAAGTTCAGGACCTTTGCATGGGTCTGTTGGCTCTCAATCTGAGTCACCCCACCACTGTGCCCCACCTCCAGCTCGTAAACACACATGCTGAGTTCCATTTATTAGCGGAATGAGATCACTTAAGGAGTTACAAGATTGGGGATCATTGTTTACTCTTGCCTGGACATAGCATTTTATATCCTCGTATTTAAGTAAAGTCATGCCTATGAGCACTTTATTTGAATGACCATGTAAACTACTCACTTCTATGAAAACTAAAGAATAGGTGTCGTGTATTTGTGTGTTGTTGTTGTTCTGATTAAGGCCAAATTAGACAACGGCTTACATCGACTCAGAGCAATGTACAGATAACCAAAATCTGTGACACCTGAACTACAAAATAAACAAATTAAATTTATCTAGAAAAAAATTTTGGGTGAATTGGACTGATGTACTAAATAGCAGAATATTCACACACACACACACACACACACAGACACACACACACACACACACACACACACACACACACACACACACACACACCAAAAAAGGGGGAACTTTTTGTTTTCCCCCAAAGACTGATAAAATTAAGCTCAAATAAATGTAACACTACCTTAGATGAGCTGGGTACAGGGCATGCCCCCTTTACTCTCCAAGGAGCCCTACGATGTATTAATGATGAAAGTCTTGCTTTTGTAGCGAGACTGAGTCAATCACAGTGCAGCCAACTTAAAATATAAGGCGCTGTTTTAAAATCTATTGGTCGCCATCCAAATGGATTGACCCGGCAATAAGATAGGTCATTAAGCCTGCATTTCCCCCCTTTTATCTGCTAAAAGTGGGTAAAGTGTTTTTGGAGAGGTGTGTGTGTTGGGGTGAGGACTGGGTAGTTGCTTTAAAAATTCAGTGTTCTCCCTTTCCTTTTTGGTGACTAGGAGGGTGGAAAACAGAAGTTGGGATAAGAAGAAATTTCATAAGCTTTTGGAGGGTAGTGGAGGGAGGAGGAGGTGGCCCAGAAAGGAAAGACTGTTCCAGCAATTCCCGTCTGGAACTTGGTTTATACTTCTTGAATCTTCCCACTATTTCTGCAGTTTCTTCACTTCTAGAAGATTCTCTGCCTTAGCAGCCAACTCTGGCAAGAATGGTCTAGTGATCCAGGGAGAGACTTTATTGCAAAGAGAGATGAGAGACCTCAAGTAGCTTTCCATATGGCCCACATCTTTCCATAGCTACCTTGTTGTGAATTGCAGGCTCACTCGTGTTTTCTGAACCCTTCCCTGAGTCTGTCTGCACTCACACCTGGGAAGTTCCAGCAGAGCAGGCCCTATAGATGCATACTCCCGTCTCTACCTACTGGCCATGAGGCTGACATCATAACTAGTCAGCCTTGGGGAGACAAGGATGCAGCAAGATGCACTAAAGCTCCCAGCCAACAGGTTGGGGCTCCCTTATATAGGAAACCTGACCTCACAGGTGCTAATTCATTTCTCCCTATGCCCCATATTTTTCGGGAGCTCAAGGCTTCATCTCACAAAAGAAAAGGAGCCCAACTTCCTACGTTGCAGAGTAGAAAATAAATGGCTTAGCTTCCCTCTAGGGTAAAAAGCCCTTGGCCTTGGTTTATCATTTCTAATGTGGTGACCAGCCTTCCTGTCCCCTTAACCACCCACAGCACCCAGTCAGTGCCTGGGAAGGAGAACTTGGGTCTCTCACATCCACTCAGTAGGACGTCTTGGACTGTCTCACGCTCTGCTCACCTGGCTCCTTTCGTGGTCACGTTTGACTCCTAGCTTCTCAGGGTTGTCCTCCTTTTCCTACCCATTTTTAGGCCTTTATTCATGTTTGTTTATTTACTTATTATTCATTCTTGCCACCAGTACTGGGTGACATCATGTGTAGGCATTGCTAATGCTGGTGGAGAACAAGATGAAGGAGGTTCCGACGCACTTTGGACTTCAAGGCTAGCAATGAGTAAGATAATCCAGAGGTAATTAATGACCTAAGTACTTACTTCCTCGAGATGTGGTGAGTGTTATGAAGGGTATTACCTCACTAAATACTTATAGAGGACCTGCTAGTGCCAGGTGGAGGGCACATGGTGATCATAAAGAGCCCCCTCCCCTTCCTATTTTCGTGGAAACAGACCATCCATCAAACAATCACACTCATGAATGCTACAATTGCCACCTGAGCATGGAACAGGGACTTAGAGCCCTGGGAGGAAGCGGTAGCTTTTGGGAGGAAATGGCATTGAAGCAGAGACCTACAGGTGACTAACCCGCTCTGGCTTCTCTGCATGTCCCCAGCTGTGTGTGTGACCCCGGGAACCCCTCCATGACATGGTTTCTGCACTCGTCTTCTGCCTGTACCTGGACTTGCCAGGGACCTACTCAGACTAATCAGAACCCTCCCACATACACCAAGGCATCAGTCAGCTGTCCCGGTCCCTGGCCATGGGTCCCTGACACGGGGAACATCCAACTGCTTCAGCTTTGCTTTCCACCTACACAGGGCCTGCACGTAGTAGCCACTCACTGATGGTAATATTTAGTATAAAGTAAGTCACGTCCCCCCTGGCTGGTGTGGCTCAGTTGGTTGGAGTGTTTTCCCGAGCACTGGAAGGTCTTAGATTAGATTCCGGGTTAGGGCACATACCTAGGTTGTGGGTTGGGACCCGTAGGGAGACAACCAATATTGATGTTTCTCTCTCTCTCTCTCTCTCTCTCTCTCTCTCTCTCTCTCTCTCTCTCCCCCCCTCCCCCTCTATAAAATCAATTAAAAATAATCTATTAAAAATAATAAAGTAAGTCGCTTCCATTTCTTTGATAACTAACCCTGGTCCTCTGTGGGCGAGGCTCTCTCTTCACATTATTCTTGAATTCCTCTGCTCTCTGGGGAGGATTTATTGCTGACATGCTTCTATCTGCCTTAGCTAATGACGATCCACACAAGGTCAATAGCAACTTTATATTTTCACCTCCTGGGCGGATGTCTCATTTCTACCAGGAACTTACGCCCAGAGCGGTCCATCCTTCCTTGCCCTCTGTGTGCACAGGCGGAGGGTAAGCTGGAGGACCAGGGCTGGCTGGCTGGGTTTATGGCCACAGGAGGCTCAGGAGTGAGCGGGTGCATAGAAGCGTGGCTGCTCACTCAGCACCCAGTCACAGTCCTCATTCCCTGTCACCACTTTTTCTTTTCAGTTCTCACTTGCCTGGAGCAATGTCCGGACTCAGGAGCTAAGAAACATTCTGAGCCCAGGAACATGAAGTGCCTTATCCAGGTCTTCTCCCAGAGGTCTCCGAGCAAGCCAGTCAGTGACCTCGCCTGGAAAGACGAGTCCCAGGATGAGGGGAGTTGACCTCCCAAGGGGCAGAGGGGCGGAGGGGCACCCTCATTACGATCATTGGGAGGTAGGTACTTAGCAAAGATGACGTTCAGGTCAGTGCGCTATGCGGTCCCTGGTGAAACTGTTGGAGCTTTCAGGGGAGGGCTGTTGAAGAGTTGGTGCTGGAGAGAACAGCCCAGGAGGGGGCAAGAGGGCACGACCTGTGCCGACAGGAGGATGTGGCCCAGCCTTTGCATCCATTTCACAGCGACTTCATGGCAGTGTTTCTGCGATGGGAACAGGCTGCAAGCTCTGATCGTGCTCGAGTGGTCACCGGTTCTCCTCTCAGGCTCTTTGGAGGGACTGTCACTTGTGTCCCCAGACAGCAGGTGGGCGGCTCCTTTGATGGGAACAACCACTTCCTCCAACGGCCCTCTCCGGCTGGGCCCGGTTCTCGAGTTGACTCCTTCCTTCTAGGCATGTGGGCTGTGATGACTCAGGGGCTCCCAGAGACTCCCCAACCTGCTCAGTTTTGAGCGTTAGGGAGAAGAATCATTTTAAATTGCTTAAATAGTATGGCCACATTTTAGAAATAAAGTAGAGAAAATTAGAAGAAAACACACATGATCTCGTTAACCTGACACCTTACTACTATTACCATTTTTGGTGTGTTTCCCCCATCATTTTCAAATGCATTTTTTTACAATGTATAATAATGTGCATTAAAATCGGTGTCCTAGGTTGTTTTATGCTTCTATCTAGTCTTCATAATCAATTTGAATGTCTAGATACTATACAGTGAAAGAATAGATCACGCCCTGTTGGTGTGGCTCAGTGGTTGCCCATCGACCTAGGAACCAGGAGGTCATGGTTCGATTCCCAGTCAGAGCACATGTCTGAGTTCAGGCTCAATTGATCCCCAGTGGGGAACGTGCAGTCAGCAGCTGATCAATGATTCTCATCATTGATGTTTCTATCTCTCCCTCTCCTTTCCTCTGAAATCAATAAAAAAATATATTATTTAAAAAAAATCCTGTACTTTAATACTTTGACTATCTAGATTGAAAAATCTAGGAAAGAGTGCTAGTATTTATTTATTTTACCTAATTTGAAAAATCACCTTCTCTCTTAAAGAGAGAAAACCCTGGTATGGTTCTCATAAGTATTGTTTTGATTCCAAGGGTATCCCAATTCCTTTGGGATTTACAGGTGGCATCCTAATCACCCATGGTCTGTCCATGACTAGGAAGAACATGTTACAAATATGTTTGTAAAAGTTACAATACATTTTTGGTCAAAGTGATCCAACTTCATTCAAATTAATTCATGTTATTACTCATTTTGAAGAGAGTTCAAGCCACATACTGGACCATACCAATTGCTTCCATTTTTCTTGATTAACTAATACAAAAGAGTCATTTTCAGAGTGAGTCCACTTAAACTGAGTGTGACGTGGGCCTACACGATGTTCATGCAGTTCCTCTCCCGTCCATAAATACAGCTTTTAAAGTCAAGGAAAAGGGCAGAACTGCGCTCTTCCAGACAAAATTCCTGTCACCTTGGGGTCTGTGGAGAATACCAAGTGCTTCGTCAGAGTAGAGGCTAATGTTCCTGAGTGTGGTGGCACCAATGCAGGCAGATATAAAATCAGAACAGTGTCACCAGTGATATCTGGGTGTTAAAGTGTAGTCCTAGAGGGGAGGCCTGAGTCATGGTTGGGAGTTGGTTCATCTTCTCCTCCACCATCGGACACACCCACATCACAATTGCTAACTTTTGAATGCACAGTAGGCGTCATTCATTATAGTCATTCACTCATGCACTACCCTGCCAGGTGTGTACCTTTATCATACCCATTTTGCAGACATGGAAACTGAGGCTGAGTTAACTAACTTGGGCAATTTCACATACTAGTAAATGAAGCAGTTAGGATTCCCACTGAGGTAAGTAGCTTGGCTTTGATCTCATTTTATATGGCATTTCTTATAGAATTTTGTTAAAAGGAAAAAAAAAAAAAGAATGATGTTAAAACAAACCACCCCCTCTCCAAACCAGGTCTAAAGGCCACCCACTTAGAGTAATCAGAACATCTCTACCTAGTGCCTCTGTCCCTTGCAGGGAGGAGTTAATGGTAATCTCCACAGAGAGGCGACGCCATTGTCCTGGGGAGGGAGTAAGGGCCTTCTCACTGAGCCCAGACACCTGGATAATAGCAGCCAGGAGGAAACAATGGCGATAGTTAAGAGCCACACCCATCACCTACTGAGTGCTTGCTATGTGCTAGGCATCATGCTAGGTACCTCACATGGATTATCTCCACTGATTCTTCCCCAAACCTTCTGAGGTCAGTACTGTTGTTATTCTGAATTTTAAGAGGAAGAAACTCAGGCTTAAGCCATGTGACCCAAGGCCATGCAGGACTCCTGAGTGACAGATACGTGAACCTTTATCTATCTGATTGCAGAGCCTGAGTCCTTAACCACTAAACACTCTACAGCCCAAAGTCAAAGCCAGCTGAATGTCACGAGAAGTTGAGGTCAGGTTAACTGCCTGGGGCCGAAACAGGAAGATAGGCGCTTGCTAAGAAGAAAGTGGAGTAAGGGTACCGCAGTTCAGAATGTATTCATCGACCCATGGATTCATCCTCTTATTCAACAAATATTTCTTGCACGCTCACTATTTGTTAAGCTAAGCCAGTTCCACCCACGAGCTCTTTAATGCGTTCAGCAAACATTTACGGAGCTTCCTCCCGGGCAGATAAAGATGTCAGTCCCCTCCCAGAAGCTCAGCCTAGCAGAGAAGTTGTGCTGATAAACCTCTAAGAAAAGAATCACTCACCCAAACAAACAAAGCGAATGCCACCCACCCTGGGGCTTCCTCCCCAGGTACAGGGCCTGGTGGGGAGGCAGGGATGCAGGGGACTGGTTTCAGGGCTCCCGCCGCTGGAGGTGCAGAGCTGTGGGATGGATGGGTGTGTGTCGATGGGCTTTGAGGTGAGGACGAACCCCGTGACCCGACAACCATCTATGGGGGCTCTCTGAGGGCGATCACTGAAGGCGGGGAATGGTGGGGAGCATTTTAGGTCACTGCCATTTAACACACACTTTTAAATTGCTGCCTGTATTATGTTCGATTGCAATCTAACCTTTTTCCCCTCAAACCTTCAGTAAAACTCTGATACTTTGGTGCTACTTGGGAAAGAAGAGGGCAGAGCTGCTGTGAGGACCCAGGAGGCAGCAGCAGACCAACTGGATGCAGACTGACTGCAGGACCCGCAGCCCCCAGGGAGGCTCAGAAACCTTGAGGAAGGAACTTGACTTGCCAGGTGACCACAGGCCAATGGGTGTGGTGAGGGCCAGGAATCCTGCCAGAGCTGGGAGGGTAGACTCAGCTGCTAAAGCAGACACACTTCTCAAGTCTACGTGACCAGAGCAATTCTACAGGCCTGACACTTGCAGGCAGGGGAGGCAGGTTGCGCTGTCAACTAAGGACTTGGGTCAGTACCATACCGTAAGACCTAGGAAAGAGACTTGCACCGGGCCGGTGTGACTCAGTGGTTGAGTGCTGACCCAAGAACCAGGAGGTCATGGTTCGATTTCTAGTCAGGGCACATGCCCAGGTTGCGGGCTCCATCCCCAGTGCGTGGTGTGCAGGAGGCAGCTGATCAATAATTCTCATCATTGATGTTTCTATCTCTCCCTCTTCCATCCTCTCTGAAATCAATAAAAATATATTTTTAAAAAATGAAGAGATTCGCAGGGTGCTATGGATGGAGCACAAAGTGTATATGGAGGTGGGGTGAGGAAGGAGGGATCTTCAACAACTAAGGGCTCCTGGATCTGGATGAGATCGTGCTAGGCGGGGCCTTGAGGGGTGCATAAGAGCAGCCCAATAAAGAAAGGTGGCCCGAGCATTCTGGGCAAAATGCAAGAGAACAAAACTCGTGGGCACGGAACCGCCAGAGCCAGGTCTGTGGGAGGAGCCGGCCGTGGCCCTGGGTTGCTGAGCCCAGGCAGGGCAGGGTGAGAGGTGGGAGGAGGAGGCAGAGGAGGCCGGGTGGGAAGGCTGGATGCATCCTGCCTGGGGAGGTTGGGTGTCCATCCAGGAGCCCAGGGTTCCTGAACAGTCTGCAGTGACGGAGTTTCCACAGGCCCTGCTGAAATGAGAAAAACATGGACGTCCGGCATAAAGGACATTTTGCCCTGAAATGATATTCCTTTTTGAGACGGTACTGTAAATCATTAAATGTATCCATCACAGGCTTTATCAGATATGCAGTTTGAACAGGTGAAAAAAAAGTCCGGGTGGGCGCCTCCCAAATGTAGACTCTGCCTGCCCACCCGGCGTCTTCTCGGGGGCTGTGCTATTACCCTAACCCGGCTTTCCCACAAACATTAGAGGGTGAAATGATGAATGAATGAATGAGCCTGTGGGCTGGGGTGAGGAAGGACCCCTTTGGAGCACTCGGCATCGGGCAGGCGCTGTGCTGGGCACAGCCTCACAGGTGCCCCTGGGCAACACCTGGGGCCTTACACACCCAGGAACCATGGAGCAGAGAGGCTTCCAACCTTGTCCCCAGTCATGTGGTCCTTAAAGTGGTAGAGCCGGGATTGAGCCCAAATCTGGCTCTGCAGCCCTTGGAAAGGCCCAGCATGGACTCTGGTTTCCCACCTTCCATTTGCCCCAGGTCCCGTTAGGCAGATCCTGAATCCAGAGGGCACTGTGCCGTGGCCTCTCGGGCCTGCCTTTGAGAGGTCATGGGGTGAATCCTCTCCCCAGACCCTCTGCCATCAGAGTATCCAGCTGCACCTACAGGAAGAGGAGACGGGGGGAGGGGGGAGGAAAATCAATGAAAGTCAACACTTTTCCTCCCTGACAGCTCTGACGAAAGAAGGCAATGCCCAGCCTATCAGGACACCTTGTTTGTCATCAGGCCCGAAGCCAGGGCAGAGGTGACCTGTCCAGGCAGGTGACCTGCTAACACAGGTCACTCCAAGGACTGAGAGGGACCCCAGACAGCGATGGGGAGGGTTTGCCCCCAATCAGCCTTGCAATCCAGCTGTCTTCACTCACGTGGCAGGAGAGTGGGGGAGGGGAGGGTTTTCAGAAGCGTTAAAACGAGGCATGTGGCCAGCATTTAGGAAAATATTGAACACCTGGGGTCCGTACGGTAGAACCTATTGCTGTGGGGCCCATTCGCTCACTTGTTTTAGCAGATATTTTTTGAGTGCTAATTCTGTGTGGGTGCAAGTAGACCAGCCACAGGCTTTGGCTTTGTAAAGTTTAGAATCTGGGGGAGGGAGCATAAATAATAGCCAAATCTAAATTATTATTAGACCATGATTGATAATCACTGCTCTCTGGGAGCCACCCATTGAAATCACAGCCTGCGGGAGGCCGTGGGGTGGGCTGAGGCGCCTGGGAGGCTTGCGTGAAAGGCAGCTCCCGCAGCACCAGCTCGCCTTCCAGAGCAAGAACAGGGGGCAGCCTGTGCTAAGAGATGCTGCCCTGGAGGAGACGAAAAGTGGTGTGGGACCTGAGGGAGGCCGCTGAGGACACATGGAGCTGGGCTAAGGTAAGTTCCGGCCTCCTCTCATGCTGCTCCTGGGCTGATACGGGGGAATAAGGAATGTTCGTGAACGTTAGGGTGGCAGCTGGCTGGTTGTCCAAGAATATTCAGTCCTTCTCTTCTACCTCCATGGTAAGCGTATCCGTACCTGTGCCTTGACTTTGGTCAATGGGTGGCTAACAGGTGCAGTGCCCACCTGCTCTCTGCCCTGGTCATGGAGAGAGCTTCCCCAGAACAGCTGCAGCCCCTGCCACCTGGCCCCAGAGGGGACATACAGACCAAACCCAACTGCGAGGGGGGCCCAGGCCAGCTGAAGCCGGGGCTCAAGGCAGTGGCTGCTGATCCACAGTAGACACAGACTCGTGAGCGTGAGGATAAATGCTCACTGTTGTGAACCATGAGTCTTTGGGTGACTTGTTACACAACGTTATGTGTCAATTGCTCATTGATAACAGTGCCAAGAGGTGGTTGGGAGAATTAGCCCCTCCTGCTCAAGCCACCCCAACACACACAATCAAAACAATGGGTATACTATTCAAGTGTGGAGTCAAAACCATCCCTTAGCGATGGCTCTCACAGGAACTCTGGAGCCACTGCTATTGAGAATAGCTTCTGCTTCTGAAAGTGGGCGCTGCTGCACAGCATCCCCATCTCCAGGGGCACAGGTGACGCTTTCTGTTATTGGTGGAAGTGGAGTTCTTGCGGTGCTGCAGGGAAAAGAATTTCCATGGGAGGACGGGGTTCCATGTAAAGCTTTATTGATGATGCAAAGCTAAGGGGTTTCCCTCTTTAAGGACCCATTTCTGTCCATCCTGCCATGGAAGAAGTCCAATCTTGTCATCAGTGGCGCAAGAATTAAAACCAGTGCCCAGAGTTTCGGCTCCATATTAGAGTCCAGTTCGGCGCAGCAACTGGCTAGCATGGCTTGTGTTCTCAGCTGCAGTCCATTGCATGTGGGGGCCACATGGCCAAGCGCAGGGGCAAGGGTGGGTCATGGAGCAAGAGAGTGCAGGAACAGGTAACAGAGAGAGAGCTCTTTGCTGGGGATTTTATTTTAAAAATACATATATATTTTCATTGATATTAGAGGAAGGGAGAGGGAGTGATGGAAACATCAATGGTGACAAAGAATCATTGGTTGGCTGCCTCCTACTGGGGATCAAGTCTGAAACCTGTGCATGTGCCCTGATGGGGAATTGAACCATGACCTCCTGGTTCCTAGGTTGACACTCAACCACTAAGCCACACTGGCCAGGGTGTGCAGGGGATTTTAATCTTCCAAGATTTCGTATGCTTGTTGTGGTTTCACCCTTCTAGCCAATGACCTTTTTCCCAGGCTAGACTGACAGGCAAGCACCTTCCCTGCATCACCCTGACTTGACTCCACATGCATTCAACTCCCTCTTTGTTCAATCCCTTCCCCCAGTGATTTGCAGGGAATGGACTGGTGGCTCCCTGGGGAGCGTGAGGTTGTAGCTTCCTGGTGCCCAGATCACCATGCTCTCTTCCTATTCTTAATACTAATAAACTAGCTAGTCACAAGGGGAACATTTTCATGGCCGTTCTTGGCCTCACGGTGGCTCTGACGTTCAGGGTTAAAGGCAGAAGCTCTCATTTCCACTGCGCCTTGATGAGTGTGAATCCTTGGGGGAGTGTAAGCCAAGGCAAGTCAAGTCCGTGCTGTGTCTCACCTACAGTCTGTCAGCTAACAGCTCAGGGGGAAGAGCAGGTGGAACACGTGGCTGTGGACACACAGCAGCCGCAGGATGGCATCAGTGTGGTGGGAGAGGAAAGGGGAGCCCTGTGGAGGCTCTCAGTCCAAAGGGCTGTCACCTCTTGACAGAGTGGGTGGGCTGCTAACTTCCATCTCTCAAGCACTGCCCCGGAGCAGGACTGGGAATCTGCTGTCAGGAACACCGGGGATAGTCTCTGGTTCTTTCCCTGGTTCTCCGTGAGTGTTCATTACATCCTTCTCTCCCAGCATATCTGCCTTCTTTCACATGCATTGCATGTAGGTGACATAAATCTCTGTTCTTTTATCTGGTTTCTCTAGCTGGCTCTTCTTCTTCCCTCTTCCCTCCTCCTCCTCCTTCTTCTTAATCCCGTCTCTCTCTCTCTCCTTTTCTTCTCCCCACCCCACCCCCACATTTACTGTGAATAGGTTCTGACTGGTTCTGTGTGGGTCAAATGGACACCTTTGGCCCAATCAACTGGGCCCAGGGTATAGGAATTCTGGAGCCACTACTGACAGCAGGGAGCAGGCTTCTGAATGAGTGTAGAATGGGAAGCGAAGTTAATTGCAAGTTGGGTCCAAATTCCCAGAGCAGTCTATTCTGGGCAGGGCCCCCTTCTGTTATCCCTTTGTATCTGTACAACATTTCCTACAGTGCGGGGCACACGCATGTGATTCACAGGAGCTGCAGACTGACTGATCGATTATAGTCGCGTTTTTATACCGGGAAAGAAGACCTACTGCAGCAGTGATAACAAAGCCAGTTACAGGGCTTTCTTAGGGAACCAAGATTTCCCAGCATCCTCAGGTAACACTGAACAAACAGCCTGTTAATTGATAAACAGTCTCAACATCGCGGCTCCTGTGTTTTCTCTTCTCTCTTTCTTACTCCTCCTGTTCGGCCCCCCCTTTGCCTCCTACAATTCAGAATCCAAATTTCTGTTCTTCATTAGCACTTCTGCCTTGTCTCTTCCAATCTCCCTACATCAGCTTGTAAAGGGAAAAAAACAAAAGCAAAACAGTGGGCAGAGCACTGACACCTTAATCCCGTTTTGGCTTTAGCGCAATCTAGTTGTGTGGCCTTGGACAAATTACTTGACTTTCTCAGGGCCTTTCTTCCCTCAACTATAGTAAAAAGGGGGGGCACAGTAGTTTGCAGACTGTTGTCCCAGGAGCCTTAGGGGTCTGCAGAAGTGCAGCAGGGCAGCCATAGAGCAGGAAGGCTGATGGGAGTCCCACCCGACCTCCATCCAACCTAAGCTTTTATAACAGGTGTAAGATTTAGACTTCTGCTAAACAGGACTAGTGGACCTCCAAGAGCCTTTTCTATATGATTCAATAATTTTGTTAGGTGACGAGGAAAGGTTTTGTAAGGACTCTTGGAAGAGAATGAGTGGTCTACTTTTCTCTCATGGAAAAGAAGTCTGGAGTTCAGGGCCAGGATGGTTGCTCCACAATATCAGCAATGGCTCTGGCCTCCTCTCGTCCTGCTCTGCTTTGCTTAGCACTGGCCATTGGCTCCCAACCTCACAGTTGCTAAATATTTACTGAGCACCTACCCATATGGGTGTGAAACCCACACATAAAACTCCAGAGCCCTCTAGGAATTTCTCCACAGGCCGAGTGGGTAATTCCCATTCTACTTTATTTATATCTGTCTAGTGTCGTGCTTACCACATTGTGTTATATGTCACCTCTCTGCATCTCACAGACCTGGGCTCTTGACAGTGGGCACCATGCACGGCTCCTCTTTTGATTCCCGGGGCCTTATCTAGTACTTAGCACCCAGCAGGCGCGTGGTCCTTGAGGAACAGATGGATAGCTGGATGAGTCAAGGCACCATTCTGGCCTCACTACCCACAGCCCATCTCTAACAAATGAGAAGCAGATTGTTCTATCATGTTTGTTTCCCAGGGGAAAGGGAGAGGAGGCACAGGACACAGCTGATTAGCTGCAGGTCTGGAGCTCCAGGAGAGGGCTGAGCTGGAGGTGGATTTGGGAATCCTTGATATATATGTGGGAGTTAAATTTATGGGGTAGGATGAGATCACTGAGCAGGCCACTGCAGAAAAGGAAGATGAAGGGGACTCTCGGGAACACCCACATTTAAAAAAATGGGTAAAGCCCTTGCCAGGGGGCTCAGTTGGTTGGAACATCATCCAGTGTATTCAAAGGTGGTGGGTTTGATTCCTGGTTAGGCATCTACCTAGGTTTTGGGTTTGATCCCCAGCCAGAGTGAGCGTGGGGAAGCAACAGGTCGATGTTCCCCTTTCACATCTCTCTCTCTCTCTAAAAATCAATGAAAACTTTTTAAAAAAGAAGTAGAATAAGTAGAAAAAAGGATGTAGCCAAGGAAATTGAGGAGTGAAGAGATGGGAAGAGAACTGAGGCAGAAGACAGCTTTAGAAGGAAGCCATGGGCAGCAGTGTCCAAAGCTCAGTACGGTCAATAGGTATACATGCTCGGCCCTGGCCCTCGTGACAAGAATCTAGAGTTTGTGGTAGGGCACCAGCTGAACTCAGACCCTAACCTTCATTCTCAATACCCTCCACAAGAAGCACCTTTCCAAGAGGGTCAGAGGCATCTATTCCCCATGCCCAGTCCCATGTAACCATCACAACTATACCTCCTCCACTGTGAGGTAATTTTTATCTAGAGCAAAAGCCACTTACAAGTAACATATGTGTTTAAGGAAGGGAGGCAGTTTTTTTTTTAAATATATTTTATTGATTTTTTACAGAGAAGAAGGGAGAGGGATAGAGAGTCAGAAACATTGATGAGAGAGATTGATCAGCTGCCTCCTGCACGCCCCCCATTGGGGATGTGCCCGCAACCAAGGTACATGCCCTTGACCGGAATCGAACCTGGGACCCTTGAGTCCGCAGGCTGACGCTCTATCCACTGAGCCAAACCGGTTCGGCAAGGGAGACAGTTCTTGCTGCAGAAGTTTTATGGCCTGATGGTCATAGCATGGCTTTGCCAATGGGTAAGAAGGCCACAATGAAGCCATGAGTCAAGAGAGCAATCAGAATCTGCGTCAGAGCTCCAGACGGGGGTTACAAATACAGCAGTGTCCCCCACAGTGCATGCCAGTGAGCACTGGTTATAGGGAGATGATGAGGAAAACAACAGCAAAAGACTCTGTGGTTGAATAAGAATCTGGAGATCAGAATCAGCTTGCTGAGTCCGAGGCTGGGAGGTAGACGCTTAGAATCAAGAGAAGACAGGAAGCTCCAGAGTTTGGCTCAGAGCGGGGAGCAGAATGGCAGCCCAGCAGTGTGACACTGTAATGGTCCTAGACAGAGTGCTACCGGGGAGGGCGTTGAGGAGGGGAGCTGACTCTCATCAGGGAGACCAGGGACAATCTCCCAGGCCGGCGCATGTGCTGAGCACGGAGCAGCCATTCGTGTGGATTTAGTCGTAGATAAAACTTAAATAGGATTTGAGCTGGTCATGGAAGAATGGGAGATAGGGAGGTGGGAAGGTAGGCCATTGGGGCAGAGGAAACCATTGGAACAATAGCCTGGAGTATAGGCTTAGTTCTGCCAGCAGGTGGTTGGGAAGGGGTGGCGGTGGCGAGGCTTCAGCTTTGTGCATTCTCAGCATCTCCCTAGGGAAGGGAGAGCGACTTTCAGCCTCGTGCTGTTTCAGGGCATAGTTCTGGAATGAAACAGGACCCACCGCCCTCATCAATGCCAGCTTTTGACTGAGAGTGGGCCGAGACTGGGCCAGGCAACCCGAATTCCCGCCTGGACAAAGCAGACATCCAAACTCTCCTGGCCCCGGACTCCTGCATGGGGCCTGCTCAGCAGAGCTCAGAGTCTCCATTACGCTGAGCCGCAGGCTCCCAGGCTGGGCCCCAGCTGCTTTGTTTGAGGCTGCTCCCTTGAGCGAGAAGGACAGTGATGCTGGTCTCTCCTCCCAGCCCAGACACTGGCTTTGTTCTGCAGGACAGCCCCTCCGTTGTGCACTCTCTGTCACCCCCCGGAGGTCTTCCTCTCAGTCCACACTCCAGGCCAGGAATTGGGAGAATCGTGTCCTCCTGTCCTCTGTGTAAAGGGCTTGAGAGCTCCTGGGTGGGAGGGAGTGTGGAAAAAGAAGTGAAGACTGAGAATGTCCAAGGAGAGTGCCAGCACCACATTCAAAATGTAACATGAGACAGAAGTAGTAAGTCAGGGAGACTTTCTGGGCTGCAGGCTTGGGTCCACCATCCATCTGCTGGTCAGATTGGGGTGTGGGCCTCGCATGGGTGAAAGTACTCAACTCAGTCTCCTCTTCTGGTGAATGGAGATAATCACATCTCCTTTAAGAGGAGCTGTGACGCTTCATTTAAATAATGGGTATAAAGCATCTCCTATAAAGCCTCGCCCCTCATGAAGTGCTTTAAAAAAATGGGAGCCCCTCACTGTGAAAACCACTGCCCTACCTGTCAAGGTTGTCCCCTTTTGCACCAAACTGGTGGGTACTCACCTTCATGGCCTTTGATCCAGTAATCCCACTCCCAGGAATTTGCTTTAAGAAATGACACAGTCAAGGAAACAAGAGGTATAGGCATTTGGATGTTCTTTGCCAAGTTCATAACAATAGGAAAAAAAAAAGAGAGAGAGAGAGACTGGAACAGCCTTTTGTGGTGGTAAACGTGATGAAGTGCACTTATTATTAAGCATCCGTTTTAATGATGTCTGCACCATTAAGAATTATTATAATAAACAGTCAAAAGAACTTAGAAAAAGAAGAACAGAGATGGAGGATTTTGTACCAGCTGATTTCAAGACTTACAATTAGTCTATAGAATCCAACAGTATGGTTGTTGGCATAAAGATAGACATGAGTGAATGAAAATTGAGAGCCCTACAATAAACTGGTGTTTATTTCATTAGCTCGTTGATCCTTGACAATCCATGAACCGGACAGAGAATAATAACATTATCTCCCCAGCTTGCTTAAATTCATTTAAAGACATATTTTTTGAGTTGATAACGAGGGCTTTATGTGAAGCCCATTACAATCATATTTCTATATATTCTAAATCCCCACACATGAACACACCAGAATAAATGGATTCCATTTTAACCAACTTCTCAGAATGAGGTAATTTCTCCTCCATTCCCATAGTCCTCTTACCCATTCTGATCTAAAGCTGCTGAGGTGTCCTGTTACCGTAGCTGCCAAACAAAATACACCGGCCTGCTAAGTGCATTGGTGGCTACAATGGGATTTCTCTTTCTGTGCTTCCTTAAGGGATCTGGACAGTAGAAACGAATGTCCAGGCACCGGCTGACACAGCTGATTTACATCGTCTCTCTCTCACTTGGCTTTGGTTAGGACTGACTTTCTCTCCATCACAAACGGGTGAGGTCCCATGTTACAGAACAAATGATTCCTGAGCACCAAATCCTGAAGACCGTCCTTGTTACACACACTCTACTGTCCATGCTGTCCCCTTGCCTAAAATGGCCTGTCCGCTTCATCTAGCAGGTGACCTTCCTTGACCTTTTTAGGACCAGTGTCCTTTATAACCTTTTCCCTTTTCCTCCTTCACTTCCCGTTAAGCACCTCCCCACTCCATATTGTAAAGCATTCCCTCTCCTGTGCTCTAGTGGATACAAACCTCTATTTTTGTTCTTATCAGCCTGTATCATAAAGTATATTTGCCTATGTGCTTGTCTCCCTCCATTAAGCTGTGAATTCATTGAAAAAAAAGTGAATGGCACCTTTGAATCTCAGCACATGGTGGTGGTGAAGGGGGATGATGACTCCATTAGTCTTCAAGAGCGTCTGTAACAAATACCACAGACTCTGTTGCTTTAAACAACAGAAATGTATTTTTCTCACAGTTCTGGAGGCTAGAAATCCAAGATCAGGGTGTCAGTAGGGTTGATTTCTTCTGAGGCCTCTCTCCTTGGCTTATAGATGGCCCTCTTTCTCCCTGTGTCTTCACATGGTCTTCCCTTGGTCTTAATCTCCCCTTCTTATAAAGACACGAGTCATATTGGATCAGGGCTCACCTATACAACCTCATTTTACCTTAATTACCTCTTTAAAGGCTCCAAATACAGTCTCATTCTGAAATACTGGGAGTTAGGACTTAACATATGAAGTTGGCAGGGGGACACAATTCAGCCCATAACAATGGTGATGAAGACGGTGCTAACAGCTACCTTTTATTGAGTACTTACTATATGTGAGGCACTTGACTTTCTACCAGATAGCACTTTTAATCTTCAATAACCCTATAATTATGATCAGTATGTTGTTATTCCTGATTTATAGATAACCAAGGCTTAGAGCTAATGTGTAGTGGAAATGGGATTTAACTCTTAGTTGTTTTGCCTCTAGAATTATAGTTTTAATCACCATGCTCCACTACCTGGTACATAATAGGTGTACAGTGCATGTTCGACGAAAAAGTGACCAAGTAAATGAATGAAATAATGAATACTGTGGACATGTGACTTTTAGATTCAATTGTACCACAGATTATATCATAGTTTGAAAAACTTGACAAAAATTAGACATATAAACGTTTGATAGATGACTATCCTTAAGAGTAACTTTATTCTTACTTTCTAATCCCAGATTTTTAAAGTCATTCTATCAAATTCAAAATCTAGCATTTTTGTTTAAAAAATAAAAGTTGAAGTCATACAATCCAAGAACTTCAGAACTGGGGGAAGTTTCATGAATCATCCAGTTCAAACTCCTTCTACATGTGAGAAAATGAAGGCTCAGTGAGGTTAGCCAAGTTGCCATTACTTTGTTAGACGGATAACCCATTATTAATTATTAGAGGCCTGGTGCACGACATTTGTGCTCTTGGGGGTGGGGAGTAGGGGGTCCCTCAGCCTGGCCTGCGCCCTTTAGCAGTCTGGGAGCCCTCAGGGGATGTCCTACTGACTGCTCAGGCCCGTGGAGGCATGAGAGGTTCCCACCACCACCACTGTGCTCGCCAGCCATCAGCCTGGCTTGTGGCTGAGCAGCACTCCCCCTGTGGGAGCACACTGACCACCAGGGGGCAGCTCCTGCATTGAGCGTCTGCCCCCTGGTGGTCAGTGTGTGTCACAGTGACCGGTCATTCTGCTGTTTGCTCAATTTGCATATTACCCTTTTATTATATAGGATGCCTCATTGTTCCTATTACTTATCATCACTGCACTCTTAGGTGTAGAGTAATCAAATTAGCTTTTTCTTTTCCCAAAGGTCATTTCAGAGGAGTTGTCATTTCAGAGGAGTTGGTTAAGCCATCAATCCTTCAAAGTCACCTTCTAAGTTCCTTTTTCCTACTGCAGTTCATTTAAACTAGAGAAAGGGGCTTTTTCTTTCGTATACTAGCTGGAAAGAATATTCCCTAGCCAATGCTGATAAAAGAAAAAGCAAAGTCCTGCAAAATTCTCAGGAAAATTAAGCGCATGCATGGAGTGGTGCCAGGAACCACCCTCTTGACCGTGTCTCCTGCCAGGTGCTGGGCCCTACAGCAGAATCTTGGGAAATTGCAGATCCTTAGAGACCGAAAGGAACTCAGAGCCTATCTAGTCCAACTTCCTCAGATGAGCAAATGAAGTTGTGAGGAGTGAAGTGATTAACCGAGGATGGATCAGCCAGAGTGTTAGAACTGATCACCCTCTTCCATGGATGAATTGAGCAGACTGCGTAGAGTTTCACTCACACTTAGCATTCTCCTTAGCAGCTGGGGTCTGCACACCACTCAAGGTTACACAAAATGTTTTTAGCTATTTTTTTTACCATCTTTTTTTTTTCTTTTAACAGCTACATATTTATTTAAATTGATATCAGAAAAAACAATTAGCCCATAAAAGCTATAAATTTAAAGGTAAAACTGATTTGAAAAAGACAAGTTTATTCAGAAATACTCTAGGTTAAACAAAAAAAGGTGATTTGATTTAATGAAAAAAAATCAGTAAATAATTATAGACTCTGCGATAATATGGCAAAAATTGTGAGGTAGTATACAAGTTGTTAAAATGTGGGACAGGCTGAGCTAGGATAATTCTCTCCTTTTAATAGATGGGTTAGGGTCCATATGTAGGATAAAGATGAGATCTGCTCACAAACAGGACAAAAATATTTTTATTTATGGTTCAGGGATCTAGCCTTACCCTGTCTTATAAGCAAGTCCTAGGATAAGTCATGAGATTTCAATGGTTCGAGGGTTGCCATCAACCAGAGCTTTTTCCCCTTTGAGGTAAATATTGTAAATACATCATGAGAACAGACATTGTTTTGAACTTTTATTGAAACACTTACATTTTGACACTGAAATGATGAGCCAGAAAAGATCCTGCTGCAAATGCTCTAATGAGAATCTGCCACTTATCAGATCCTGGTCTTTTACCTGAAAATTGGCAGATTGGACAGCAACCAGTCTACACTTGTCCTATACAGCTGCTGTTCTGACATGTTTACTACGAACAAATACACTTTGTTTTTATAGGGTGAATAATATCCTGAAAGGGCAACTTGGGTTTCTCATTGCCTAACTTAGGCTCGTCCCAGATATCCTTAGCCTTTAAGTAGCTCTCTTCTTTATTTAAAATGTCTCATTAAGCCCTCCAAATTCACAAAGTTGAGTAATGAGTTGAGTAAGGCATTCTGTTGAGTTTTCCTGTGGTTGTTTTTGTTGTTCGCAAAGTTCCCGCCTTAAAGATTTGTATCTGAAACACTGGTAATCAACCAGCAGAGGCCTAACCCCACTCCCAACCCCCTCTTGCCCTTTGAGGAGGATCAAGCATTAATCCTCAGATTTGAAGTGTATAGACCCAAAACTCTGGGCCCAGAATTCTCTTCTTAGCCCTGGAGGCCCTTGGGTAATCCACTAAACCTCCCACTCCTACAGAGAGACTTTGGTAAGGTTTTTCTGGAGATGTTTTGTCAAAAGAACATCCCAAAGCACACTGAAAAGATGCAAGTCCAGCCCTGGGGTTGGATCCCACAGGCATGTGAATGCTACACAAGCCTACCACATATTATAGGGCAATCCTTGGGTTGGCTTTCAAAATTTCCCAGGGTACATCATGTCCAAGGGCCCTTCCAGAATGTTCCATCATCCTTTATGTTAAATCTGGTTTAAGATACTTATGTGGTGATAGAAATATATCCTCCTTCTTATTCCTTGAACTGCCCTTCAGTCAGAGACCATGAGACCAGTGGGAGTTAAGAACCTGCAAGTGTTTAAACTGAAAACATGTTGACAATTAGAGTCTCACAAGGTAAATACAGTGCCAAGCCTGGGAGAGATCTCACGTGCCTGTTCATAGCTGGCACTCCACACAAGCACTGGAGCTGAGCCCTCACCCAGCCCAGCTCTCTCCCACTACCTGATTCTCTGTTCTCTTTTTCTAGCTTCAGTCCGTAAATTCTGGCCCCAAAGCAGAAGCAGCAGTGTTGTCTGGTTTTTGGTCTTGGCTGGCTTTCCTCTGACTCTGCAGCTCCCATGTGACCTCTCTTTCCTACTCAGTTCTCTCATTCGACTTCCTTCACTTCTTGTTGTCATCTTCTTCCTGCTCTCAAGGACTGGGGTCCTCCTTCCACTGCTCATTCAGCTGAAAACCAGAGCCAAACACATTGGCCCTAGCTCAAGAATTCTACACAACTACCTATTTGAAGACTCGGTTGCTTTAAGACAATATCTACCATAAAGGGGAAATTTCCCTGTTATCATAGGAGATCTTCTTCAAGGGCAAACCATAGCTTCAGAAATTTAAGTTTGAGATACAATCCTGGGAGATTCTCTCTGAAGGCTTGAAGGAAATGGTGGGAAAATATATCGTCAATGGGATGTTTACTATAGAAGAATGTATCTTATATTTTCTATCATCACAGTTAAATGCTTTTTACCAGACATCTCTAACGTTTTCTGAAAATAGGAAATTTATGCTTTAGAGGAGAAAGAGAAGCGAGCCAGTACTTACTGAGCACCTACAGTGTGTCTTTCTCTTTAATAGATCCTATTTCATATTCTAAAACCTACTGGGATTATTTTCAAATGAAGGAAGAAGGGCTCAGAGAGGTCAAATTGTTTCCCACAATCATAGTCATGCATCTAGTTAATGGTTGTGTCAGTTAGAATTTTTGCTCACCTTAGCAAAGCATTCCTATTAACTTAAGCAAAAAAAAAAAAAAAAAATGTATTGGGAAGACATAGGTAGCTCACAGAATTGAGAGAATGTTGAAGAATAGGACAAGGTCAAACCACACTGTAAGAAACTCAGGTTGGAGATATACTTATTGATGATTCTCTTTAAAGGTTGGAATAAGATGGTGAAAAAAATATAGCTTGAAGGACATGTTTAATATGTAAGACTATTTCTAACCCTGGCCAGGTAGCTCAGTTGGTTAGAGCATTGTCCCCATATGCTAAGGTTACAGGTTTAATCCTCAGTCATGGCACATACAAGAAGCAACCAATGAATGCATAAATAAGTGAAATAACAAATCTCTCTCTCTCAAATCAATTTTTAAAAAAGAACATTTCTAGTATTTTGACATCATCATGGGTAAGAAGCCTCTTACTAATTATCTATAATGTCTTCTGACCAGTGCATAGCTTTTACTGTGGGAAGTTCAAGATCCAGTAAGAGAAACCAATACTCAGGCAGGTCAGGCACTGCTTAGGGACCAATCAACTCCATGTTACTCAGCTCAAGACAGAGTGCTCTGAGAAAAAGAATCTGACTCTTGGCCAGGGGTGATTAGTACAACCTGATTTATTATCCCACCAAGACTGCTCTCCATGGGGAAATGTTATTTCCCTCAAAGGAAATCAGGCCATTGCTTTCAGAATACAGGAAGAAGGACTCTGGAAAGCAAAAAACAACACATGTTTCCCATAGTAATGGGACTAGCATTCAAAAGTTATTTTCATCACTTTCTAGTCTGAGGGATAACAGACTTGTCTTCATATACACTCAGAATCTGTTTCCCTCCAGCTTCCTCTGATTGGTCCTGGTTTTCCAAGTTGGAGCCACACACACACCCGTCTATTCTTCCTGAATAGGAGCATAAATATATCTGGCTTCTTAACCTCTTCCTCACATGACACGGGTTGAGTACCTTCCCTACTTTGGTTGTTCTCCTTAAAACTTGCTTCAGCTTGTTTATTTTCCCACTCACAGTATGGTGACCAGAGGAAACTCAGTACCACTTCTGATAGGCTTTGTTCAAAGCAGAGTGCAGCAGACGATCTCAGAATCACAAAACCTTCAAGACCAAATGGTCATTCATTTCCACATCTGTCTGAGCCAGGCTCTAGTGCCTAATAGGTCCAGTTCTGCATCTTAGCATTTCGGATTGTTAGCTGACCCCAGCTGAGTTATTGCTTCTCTGTGAGCAGGCTGCCTTCCTGTTACCTGCAGTCATAATACACATCTAAAGCCACTGTAATGGTTAAATGAGACAATGCATGTAGAGTGCTTGGCACCGTGCCTAGCTCATACATAGCAGGCCCTCTGAATACTATTAGCTTTTATTAGTATTACTCTACCCCAAGGAAGTGGCCATTCAGCCTTTCCATGGCTTCTAGATGTGGATCATTGCCAGAGAAGCCATGTCTGTCCTTCAGAGTTTGCTCAAAGGCACACAAGGGACAGATGGGTCAAAGAGCACAAAATTCAGGATTTATACACACCAACAGAAGAAAATATTATCAGTTGAGAAATAAAAACGACCTTGTGTAATGTTACAGGGTAAGGAAATGGCTTTAAGGTGCTTCCTATTAGGTAGGTAAAGTACAAGCTTGTGTTTTTCAGGATTTGCAAGAAGCAGCCATTGTGTTAGAATCTGTGAAGATAAAGTTCTAATTATGAAGAGGTAAAAAACAATCTGAAAATATTTGTTATTAATAAGATATCTAGTCATCAAAGTGGCTTCTCACACCCATAGTCAGCTCGACTCGCAGGGTGTACACATTTGAATTTACTGCTCCCACACTTACGGGGCACATACAACAAAGCAGGCCTGGAGCAGACATGTAGCGTGCGCCCTAGAAAATGGCCTTTGTCCTTTGCTGAACTAAGACACTGCTCCAGAGGGTTGTCTGAGCGTGGCTAGAAATGGTGGTGTCGGAGACAATGGAAGACTTGAAAGTGTGTGCAGCACTGAGGCCACTAGAGCAGCGATTTTCAACCTTTCTCATCTCATGGCACACAAACTAATTACTCAAATTCTGCGCACCACAAACAATACATTTTTGCTGATCTGACAAAAAAAATAGGTATCATTTTGATTTATTCACACCAGGAGGCTCTTGTTGTGTTGGCTGTTGTCATTTTTTTTTTTTTTTTAATTTGACAATCTAAGGGAAAAGAGGTCAGTGCCCCTGACTAAATAGTCAGGTAGTGCATGTTTTAAAAGTTCTTGTGGCACATCAGTTGAAAATCGCTGATCTGGTGAATAGTTGAGAGAGCTGGTATAGGAGTCAGAAACAATAAGTAGACTGTGACGTCTAATTTGTCCATGAAGGACCAACTCTAAGAGTTCATCATGGTCTGTGAACCCCTGGAACTGTGCCTGTCTCAGAGCAGGAGTTCCAAACTGTGAGTGAATGAATGAATGAATGAATGAACTTAGAACCTGGCTCTGCCACTAACCAACAGTATGATCTCGGGCAAGTTCAGGAACTTCTCTGGGCCTCAATCACCTTGTCTGTAAAATGGAGATCATGAGAATACCTGCTTCGGGATTGTGTGGAGATTAAATGAGAACATGTAGACCTTTTGGCACAGCTCCTAGCACATAGCAAGACATCTGTAACTGGAAGTGATTGTTCTGACTTTCCATTAGTACTGACTTTTGATCAATTCTGATAGTCTGTCAGCAATAGTCTTCATCTAATGCAAATACCTAACGAGTCAAATTGCCAGGTTAGCAGCTGTTTCACCACATGCAATAGTCAACAATGAGACGGCTATGTTTTTGTTTGCTTGTTTGCTTCTGCCAATTGAATTTTAAGATCCTCTGCTTCACTATAATTAACTCTTTGAACTGGCAAGTCGCTTTCAGGGTAATTACCAGCTGCCAATTCTCCCTGCCTCTCCTGCCTCACCACCAGGTCCTGGGTGACTCGCATCCTGGGACTGACTCTTGGGACCTCGGAGCTTTGAGAGCACACAGAAGACTGGGAAGCGCCTGCCATTAATTTGGAAGTGACTTACATAATTTCTGCCATGAAGGGAGACATGTGCAAAAGAGGGAGATTTTATTTTTTTAGAAAACCAACTTGGTAAATTAAAAAAAATGAATTACTTGAAAAATTTCAAAGAGTGCTTTAGTTTGTTTTAGCAATGTTGCTTATAACATGGCAATCTGCAGGTCCCAGGCTCTCTGGTTTGATTTTCCCCCTACTCATCAGTGATGGATATGATACAGAGAAACTGAAGGGCTACTACCAAAACCCCCCTGAATGAAAAGGAAGTCATATTATGTGTGTGGGTCTGTGAAGGCTTTCCACATACTGTACTTTATATATATGATATCATCCTAATCTCCTATTACTTTAAACAGCAAATTACGTTCTTTAATTATGTTTTATTGAAACAGCATTTTTAACTTTAAAAATATACAGATTATATACAATTTACTGAGGGGAAAAAACACAGAAATTTGCTTTTCTGGGCATCTTCTGAAGCTATGCTGAGGAAAAATAGCAAACCTTTTTAGACCGTCTCAAGCCAGACACCATCCTTCAAGGAGCCTATCTTTTGTGCTCTCAATCATATTATGACCTCTTTTAAAAAGAAAGAGGAAAAAGAATTTGGGTGGGGTTGGGGGGTGGGAAGTGACTTTTCAATTCTATTATCTTGGCATTTTGTACCAGTCTGGGGTTTCTCAAGTCTTCAGACACGAAGCACATGTTCATTTTAGACATTAAAAGGAAGAAAAAAAAGTCTGAATACCTTTTCAGTTTCTTCCTTGAGCTGTCTAGAGGGAACTATTTATTTTTCTTCTTTTCCTTGCAAATAGCTAATGGCTTCCAGCCAGGGCTCAGCCCAACCCTTTTGTGCCCTGCAGTCATTGCTGTGTCTTTAAAAGAAAACCGATTCTCTGGAATGCTGTGCGTGCACATGCCTGTCGGACTCAGCAGGCCCCACCTGCCGAGCAGGTAAACCAGATCCTCCGGGAGGCCTCTGCAGCCACATTCCAGCCGGGCAAGCTCCTGCTCTCTAATTGTTACCTGTCAAACAGGCCAACCCGGCACTTGGGTCTGGTCCAAACACGCGCATGTTCCCACGAAACCCTAAACCTGCAAACCTTTGACCTTCCCATAGTTCCTGAGTTGCCTTGGTTATTTTCACCAAGGCTGATTTCAATCCGAATGATGACTTTTTAACGGGCACACGGGTTCTTTTTCCCTCTTATCGCGGATGGTAAGGCCGATCGTGCACTGTTTGGGGTTTCTGGACTAGCACTCGGCGGTCATTCAAGATAACCGGAAGGCATAGGTCAGGGGAGCCGGAGCTCCTGCAATGAAGCCTACGGGCGCTCAATCACTCATGGAAATCGCAGGCTGTCCACCCTGACCAACCGGAGAGGGGATTCCCCAGGGGTCAGAAAAACAGAGGTGACTCACAGGTGAAAAGCAGGCACCGGGCTGGCAGTGGAGACTGCAGCCTCTGGACTCAGCCCCAAAGCTATTACAGGTAGGACCTTGAGCAAGTCGCAGAAATGGTCCAGGCCTCAGCTTCGCTCTCTAGTCAAGAGAAGCCAGAGGACCTGAGGGCCATGCAGCAAGGCAGCCCCGTGTCCAGGGACTGCCAGATGAAATACTACTTCTGCCCTGGCCTCTCCCCACCCCAGCTTGCTTACATCACTGACTCCGGGCCACAGTGGAGGAGGTCCCAGGTGACCCCATGGATAGATCACCCCCTGGCTGTGACGTGCTCCCACGCGTGACATGCCTGGCTCAGGCCACGATGGAGAACTTCAATGTCACATTCGTCTCCCTGTGTGTTAGGAAGAGCAACCGGACCACTCTGCACCCCGACCCCAACACCCTCAACCTTCAGATCAGATCATCGAAGTGGATCCCAGATACTATTCAGATGGGAATGACACATTAGCGATGGAGGGGGATCTCACCCAGATGGCCGGTGAGCTGCGGCGGCTCCGGGAGCTGAAGGAAAGGGGCAGGCTCAGGGGGCTGGGCCCCTTCGAGAACAAGGCGGAGAGCGAGGGCAACACACTGCCAAGCTCAGGAGAGTCCTGTTGGGAGGAGAAGGGCCTGGCTGCCCAGGACAGCGGTGGTGACAGCAAGGACCTCAGCGAGGTCATAGAGACCACAGAGAGCCCGACGTCAAGGACAGCTCCCAGGCCTCCGACTCGGCCTCCTAGTGCCTGCGGTGCTCCTCTCCCTGCCCCGGCCTGCCCATCCCATCCTCACGCCTTGAGGTTTCACAATAAACTTCACTCACTGAAAAAAAAAGAGAGAGAAGAAAGGGGGTGGCACCGGGCGAGAGTCTCTTGCAGCGCCACTTCTGCGTTCTCTCCTTTCACTGATGCCACTCAAAGTCAGAGCACCCTGTCACAGGGGCATCCTGTCACAGGGGCATCTTGTCACAGGAAGCTGCTGCTCCTTCTCCCTAGCTATCTGGGTGGGGGTTGGGGTAGGGGGGTGCGGCTCAGGCACTGCTGGGGCACCCTGGCTCGGCTGAGGGCCGCTCTGACCAGGTTACCAGGTCTAGGGACCTCCTCGAGTGTAGAAAGCCCTGGGCTTCCCCTGTGGGGACATCTGCATAGAATACAGGGCACCCATGTGGACCTGCTTTCCCTCCACATCCCATTCACTGAGCTCATTCTTTTTAACGGTGAGAGGCCATTATTTCGATTACTTTGGTAGCACTGACTGTCCCTTTTATTTTACTGATAATGAATTCAGAATCAAAACTAGAGGCCCACTGAATCCCGGTCCTTCATTTTACGGTTACATCGCCTGAGGCCCGAGAAGGGGTAGGAGTTGCCGAATGCCCCTGGACTCATCAGGCCCCTCCGTGAAGGGAGGAGTTGGTGAACATCATGGGCTGGCAAAACCATTGCCAGAGAAGTGCCACCAGAGGTGCTCCCACGACTGTGCCAATGCACAGAGCAGGAGTTCTCCAGCAGGTTCTGTGGGGCGGGGCTGCCAGGCCAGTTTGCTCGGGGCAGGGGGCGGTTCCTCTTGGGCCGGACAGGTTATTCTACTAAGAGCTCAGGATCACAGCGTGCAGAGCAGGAACTGGCGCTTCCTGCTTGTTCATCCAGCTCAGACTTGTCTGCCAGAGCCCAGCAGGCAGGCCTGGCTCCCAGCAGAACTTCCTCAGGGCTCTGGGAAGGGGGAGTGGGACAGTCTGCAGGCCAGCCTAGCATTCTTCTCACCAGCAGCCCACTTTAGGGGGAGCGAAGTGTCAAGTGCACAGGCTCAAGGAGGAAAATGCCAACCAGAAGCCCACCTGGCTTGTCCTCTAGGGTGCTTTGCTATGGGTGCCAGGATCTCCCACAAAGAAACTTTATATACATATATTTGATTTCAGAAAGTGGAAGGGAGAGGGAGAGAGAGAGAAACATTAATGATGAGAGAGAATCATTGATCGGCTGCCTCCTGCATGCCCCCGACTGGGGATCAAGCCCGAAACCTGAGCATGTGTCCTTACCGGTAATTGAACCGTGACCTCCTGGTTCATGGGTCAAAGCTCAACCACTGAGCCACACCAGCTGGGCCACAAAGGGACTATTTGTACTGAAGGGGCCTTCCGCGGTCAAACTGGATGAATGGGCACTTTATCCTCTTGTGAATACCTCTGGAGACAGGTAGACCACTGTGTGGTTGCTTTAAAACAAATATTAAACAGTATTTATGTAACATCCCTGATTAGCATTATTTTCTCATTGCCCAACACAAAACTTCCCACAAATAATACGTTGTAAGCTATCAGCTTCTGTCGACCCCCAAACGTCCTCCTTTTCATGTTTTTGCCCTGGCTCACTCCACGCATTGACTGTGGACCACTGAGCAAGACATGTCAGCCTTCTGGGACCCAGTGTCCTTATCTGCACAAGGGGAACCACTGCCTTCCTTCCCCAATAGCCTCCCTGTGAGGAATCAAAGAGAAGGCTCCCTGCCTGCTATGGAATCTTGCACATAAAATGCATTGCATGTCAGCTATTTTTGTTGCTGCTGTTGATATAAAACGTATTAAAGTAGTGACCCACATAGCCCAGTTTCAGAATGGTCTGTCTGGTGGTCAAAAAGTAACTTCAGCCCTAGCCAGTTTTGCTCAGTGGGTAGAGCGTCAACCTGTGGACTGAAAGGTCCCGGGTTGGATTCTGATCAAGGGCACATGCCCGGGTGGCGGGTTCAATCCCCAGTAGGGGGCGTGCAGGAGACAGCGGATCAATTATTCTTTCTCATTGTTGATATTCCTCTCTCTCTCTCTCCCTTCCTCTCTGAAATCAATAAAATATATATATTTTTAAAAAGTAACTTCAGAATACAGATTTCTCTACTTGTTCCCCAACATGGGAAGGGGGCTCTGGTTTCCTCGCTCACCCAGCAGTTCCCTGGGAGTGTACTGTCTTAAATTCTAGGCTCTTCCCCTGCTCCTCACACGTCTTACTGGTTTTAAACAGATTTTAGTATCAAAGATTCGAAAGCGTGATTAGAAAAGGCAGTGTGAAGGAGAGGGTGCTTTTGGATTATAGCTTGGGGTCTTTCCCACCACGGCTCTTCTCCTCTTCTGTTGGCTCAGCTCAAATGACCGCATGGCAGTAGGCAGTAGCTATGTTGGATGATTGTCCCCCTCTGACCCTTTCTTTAGGCCACCACACTGATTACAAAGCAGGCCTTCAGAGAAAGGAGAAGAGAGAATCCATTCACCAGGGAATCACCTCCCAATCCTCAAGTGCTAATAGCCCTCGTGAAGCTCCTGGCTTTTCTGAAACAAGAATGGCCCAGGGCTACCCAAGCACACTCCATAGTGCAGGGCCAGCCTGCCCCAGGCAAAAGCAATTCGGTGGTCTCGGGGTGGATGAGGATGGATGGGGCCAGTGAAGTCTGCAGGACATTTGACCCAGGAGTTGATAAGGAACTACATCAGATAAGGTCCTACAAGGAAAAAATTGTTACATCCACGCTGACTGATCCCACTACATCCAATGGATCACAAAATCCCATCAATTCTACTCAAATCCGTTGACTGCTCAATGCTCAGTCTCCCATTTAGAGCACTGAGGTTTTGCATTTGAATTAATAAAGCAGCTCCTAACCTGTCTTCTAAGAATGGTTTATGTGGCTTTTTGATGTTTGCCTCTGCAGCCTCATTCCTGGACTTCCCCCACCCCCACCCCCCATCTGCCCCAGGGCACCCTGCACAGGCTGTTCCCTCTGCAGGGAACACCCTCCTTGCCTAATCCCTACTCAGTCTTCAGTTCTGCTGAGACAATGCTTTCCACGGGACTGTCTATCTCAAAACTCCTCTGAAACCCCCTCCCAGGTTCTAAGCAGCATGCTGGCAGGCACAGCTTCCACTTTAGTCAAGACTGTGCCTGGTGCAGTGCCTGACCTATCATAGCTGCTCAACATGTGTTTTCTCATTTAATCTGTATAAAGGCCCTAGCACAGGTGTGGCCACGCCCACATGGCAGATGAAGAAATTGGAGTTTAGAGGCGTAAAGTAACTCGCCCAAGGTCATCCGGTTAGGGACAGAATCTAGATTTTATTTATTTTTATTTATTTATTTGTTTTATTATTATTTTTTTAATCCTCGTCCAAGGACATGCTCAGAGAGAGGGAAGGAGGGAAGGAGGGAGGGAGAGAGAGATAGAGAGTGACCGAGAAGCATCGGTGTAAGAAACACGGATCGATTGCCTTCTATACGTTCCTCAACTGGGGATCAAACCCACAACCCAGGCATGTGCCCTGACCAAGACCGAACCAGTGACCTTTCTTCACATGGGACAATGCTCAACCAACTGAGCCATCCTGCCAGGCTATTTATTTTTTATTTATTGATTTGAGAGGAGAGGAAAGGGGGGAGAGAGAGAGACATCAATTTGTTGTCCCACTCATTTATGCGTATTCACTGGTTGAATCTTGTATGTGCCCTGACCAGGGATTGAACTAGAAACCTTGGCATGTCAGGACGATGCTCTAACCAACTGAGCTACCTGGCCAGGGCTCAAAGCCTATATGTTAATCCAGGCCTACAGGATTGAAGTCTGTGCTTTTAACTTCTACACGATGCTTCCACCAGAATACTCAAGTCACAGCTCAAGTTCAAACTGGAGCAAACATGTTACCTTTCAGAGGAAGATGTGCAGGGCCCCTTGGGAGCCGTTTCTGATGGAGCCATTTTACTCCCATGAGTACTTAAAAGAAACTTGTAAGAGAAAGCTTTTATAATGATTTGAAAAAGAAGTTTGGACGCAGATACACCTTTTGCCTCCAGTTTAGATGCTAGCGGCCAGAAAGTTTTATGAGAGTATGAGGTTGGAAGGGACAGTTGTCCAAATGCAGAAATGTATGGAGTGGCTAGAATGGCCTTAGAGAAGAGGGCCCCTGAGCCTGGGAGACAGAGCTCAAGGGAGGGGGACAAAAGAAAGAGTGCTGGGCACTATGTAAGGACTGTGAGACTGCCCTTCCCCTCCCCTCCCAGGGACCCCGGACCCCCACCCCCCACCCCCTGCCCGCCCGAGCTCAGAGGAGAGAGGCTACATTTGATGCAGAGGAAACAAGACTGCCCGGGACTGGCAGTGGTTAGCCACGTAGAAGAGTGAGCCGGAATTTGGGGTGTTTTAACCAGCTTGGGAGGGACACAGGGAAGAGTACAAGCCAAAGGCTTTCTAAGGTCTCACCCAGCTATTCCTGAGAGGACTTGGGGATTAAATGTCGAGTTAGTGCTGAGAAGGACATGAGGACATCAACAGATTTGGCCTCCTGCCCTTAAAGAGAAAGAGCCAGCAGTATTGAACTAAAGGCTTTGGTTGGATATAAGTATAAACAGAAGCAGACAATGAAGACCCTAAGTGAAAAGGGAATCATGTTCGTCCGGTGGCTTTTGCTCCCTGCCACCCCACCTCCTCTGCCCCACAGCCATCGCCGGCGGACCTCTCGTTCTGCTAAACGGAGGATGGGATTTAAGATTCTGAGAAAACGAATAAGATCCCTGACTCGAAACTTACAGAATAGTGTGGGATTTATTAAATGGATGATATAAGAAAGGAACATTGTTTTTCTTTAGTATATATCTTTTATTGATTTTGGAGAGGAAGGGAGAGGGAGAGAGAACATTAATGGTAAGAAAAAAAAATCATTGATCAGCTGCCTCCTGCATGCCCGCTACTGAGGATGGAGCCTGCAACACGGGCATGTGCCTTGGCCGGGAATCAAACCAAGATCTCCTGATTCATAGGTCAATGCTCAACCACTGAGCCACACCGGCTGGGCAAAGAAACATTTTTCTTAAACTAGCCATTGTAAGTCCTTTCTGCGACAAGTACAGTACAAAATAATGAAAAGAAATAAAATTTGACATGGAAATACGGAACTAAAATCCACCGAATTGTCAGTAGCACCCATTGGGTCAGCTAGAGAAAAACGTCATGTCAGAAAGGGGAACATTCTGTACAGAAAGAACACTGATACACTGAAGAAATCAGTTTGTGCTTGAAGAGCGAGCAGCATGGGAGACTGTGCAGGCCGTATCCCCAAGTGGAAGTATATCGCTTGTTTATGGAAGCCATGCGTTTAAACTTGAATGTCAGAGAACTCCATGAATCAATTAGTGGCTGAGTGAAGCAATTGAAATGCATCCAACGTCCTACCTGTAGAAGCTAATAATGTTTCGTAATAATATCTGATGATAATCTGCGATGGTATGTGAACACGGGGAGGCTGAAAAATTAGTGTAAAAGAAAAAGTATGTGTGTGTGTTTTAACATATACACATATTCACACACCCCAAAGGGTTTGAGCTGCTCAATTCCTCCAACGGGAAGCCCCTTCATGGAAAAATAATAGGACCAAAGATTCAAAGCAAGTCCACCGGGCACTGAAGGGCGCTTTATGGAGTAACTGGCCAAAACTGTCTACGGAAAAATACTAGCCTGACTTCTCTGGGGAAGAGGGGAAGAAAAGTTACACTGTTTAGGTTTTGTTAATCCACGTAGAGAATATATTAAGAAAGTACAATTCTTATGCTGGCAAAATTTCAAAGGGACTCTGTAAATTTGTACAAAAAGCAAACATTCTACCAGTCTACGTGTCCTTGGACATGCCGAGGGCTCTCTGAAGTACAAGGGAAATGGAAGACACTGTCCCTTCCCTCCACTTTGAATCTAACTGGGTAGACACAGCGAGTGGGTCAGCCACGTGTACGTGAAGGAAGTTAGTGTGGGCGAGTTGCCCGGGGACACTGGGAGTCAGCGTAGAGGAGCATGCGCTAGGGGACCCTCCAGAGGACAGTTTTCATCTTGGGTGTTCAGCCCCATGGCTCCTGAACGAGGTGTTTAGCAGAGAGGTTAATGATTGCCGGGTGGGTTTCTCAAGCTCCTTGGATGTGCTTGGGTGCTCCTTAGCCTAGTGGCTCTCAACCTTGGCTGCACATTGGAGGCACCTGGGAGATGTAAGAAATCTCACTGCTCACCCGCCCCCCACCCCTCCCCCTCCCCCTCCCAGCTTCTGTAAGCAGCCACTGGTGAGGCCCAGGCATCAGTGTTTTTCCAGAGCTCCCAGGTGATGCTAATGTGCATCCAGGGTGAGAACCATCGCTTCGGTGTTCTCTTTATTTTTTCTAGTTGCAAATGTTGCATTCTTTGGCATTTCAAAGAGACTGCTGAAACCAGATTCTTCTCCTTTTGCCAAACATTAATTTCACTATGAACAGAGAGCACCACCACCGAGCATAATTCATTTTTTCCTTTGTGTGTTTATGGTAGGCACTGCATAATTCTAGGGCCATGATTTTCGCCCTTTTTCATCTCATGGGACACAAATTAATTACTAAAATTCTGTAGCACACCAACAAATAGATTCTATTTTTTGCTGATTAGACAAAAACAAAGGTATAATTTTGATTCGTGCACATCAGACGGCTATTGTTGTGTTGGCTGTTATCATTTTATTTAGACAATCTAAGGGAAGAGAGGTCAGTGCCTCTGACTGAATGGTCAGGCGTTGCATGTTTTAAAAATTGTTGCAGCACACCAGGGTGCTCCTTGGGGCACACCAGTGGCAAACCTCTGTTCCAGAAGATGCATCCCCAGTGCAGTCCATGCAATTGGGGCCCCTTGGAATCGATGGGTGCACACCCTGCCGGGCTGTACATAGCAATCTGCTCAAGTGTCCCCTGTGAGCCAACCACTGGGCTAAGGGCCTTGGCGATATTGGTGAACACAGTGACCTGGTCACTGCCCTGGTGGGACTTCGGGTCTCCAGGGAAGGTGGTCACACTTGTGACTTCCATACAGTGTGGTTGTGCTGTGGTGGGAGGGGCACTGTAGGAGCTCAGGTCAGAGCCCCTCACCCAGTCTATGGGCCAGGGCGAGGCTTGCTGATGGAGTTAAAATTTGAACAAAAAACAAAGGATAAGTAGTTCTGTCTACCCCAAGGGGACATTCCTGAAGGGACAGAGATGTTACCATGCTCCGAACCAAATAGCTGGAAGAGACTCAGAGTGTGAGTGTGATGGGCAGGGGTGGGATATGGGGACATCAAAGAATGCAAGGGCCGGTCACAGAGGATCCGTGGGTCATGTTAAGAAAGGTGAACTTTATCACATGGGTAGTGGGGAAGGGAAATAATCCAATGTGAGACTTAGGAAGATCGTCAGGCAACAAGTGGAACTGGGGCTGCAGGGAGCCGGGAGGGGCACCGAAGGTGGGTTATGGGGCCACTGAGCAGATCAGGGTGATAGAGGGTGGCAGTTTGGATGAGGGAAGACGAGAAGTGGACATGTGTGGAAGATGTCTGGGAGAGGCGGGATGTGGAGTGTCTGAGGGAGGGGGTGGATGCTAGACAGAGGTAGTGCCACTCAATGAGATAAGGCATGAAAAAGGGGAGAACATGGGGTGGGACCAGGCAGGTGAAGGGGCAGATGATGACTTTCTTTGAACATGTTGGTTTTGGGGGGATAGCCTTACAGGTTGAGTTCCTGGGAAGTAGGCTCTGAGACACAGTTTAATGAACTGAATATTTCTTAAGGTATGCTCTTTTTCTTTTTTAATGTATATATTTTTTATTGCTTTCAGAGAGGAAGGGAGAGGGAGAGACAGAAATATCAATGATGAGAGAGAATCATTGATCAGCTGCCTCCTGCACCCCCCACACTAGGGATTGAGCCTGCAATCCAGGCATATGTTCTGACTGGGAATCAAACTGTGACCTCCTTGTTCATAGGCTGATGCTCAACCACTGAGCCACACCGGCCAGGCCTTAAGGCAGCCGTGGGCAAACTATGGCCCGCGGGCCGGATCCGGCCCGTTTGAAATGAATAAAACTAAAAAAGAAAAGACCGTACCCTTTTATGTAATGATGTTTACTTTGAATTTATATTAGTTCACACAAACACTCCATCCATGCTTTTGTTCCGGCCCTCCGGTCCAGTTTAAGAACCCATTGTGGCCCTCGAGTCAAAAAGTTTGCCCACCCCTGCCTTAAGGTGTGCTCTTGAGGGCAACACCTGCAGAAAGGAGGGGGAAGGAGACAGGAGTGGGCAGAGGGAGAGATCGAGCTGCTGGGCAGGCTTAATAATGACCTCGGCTGTGGCAGATTATATTTTCCAAAGATGGCCACACCAACTTGTGTCTCATCCTACACGTTTCTTCAGGGTGACATGGATACTCTTTCATGGAGAGACAGATCTACACTCCATATTCTTGAACTTGGGTGGATTTTTTTTTAATATATTTTATTGATTTTTTACAGAGAGGAAGGGAGAGAGGTAGAGAGTCAGAAACATTGATGAGAGAGAAACATCGACCAGCTGCCTCCTGCACACCTCCTACTGGGGATGTGCCCGCAACCCAGGTACATGCCCTTGACCGGAATCGAACCTGGGACCCTTCAGTCCCCAGGCCGACACTCTATCCACTGAGCCAAACCGGTTTCGGCTAACTTGGGTGGATTTTTATAACTACTTGACCAGACGGATGCTGCGTAACCTCTGAGGCTAGGTCATAAAAGGCAAATGGCTTCTGCCTGGTTTCCTCTCTTGGGATATACATTTTAGGAGCCCTGGGTCAACACGTAAGAAGTCTGGCTGTCCGGAAGCATCCATGCTGGAGAAAGCACATGGAGAGACAACACAGAGATAGACAGAGATGCCCAAGGAGCCAGCGGTTCCAGCCCCAGCAGTTTGAGTGTGCCGGCCACATGAGTGAGTGACTGAGCCTTGAAATGCATCCGGCCCCAAACTCCCAAGAAACCCCAGCAGACACTGAACGGAGCAGAGAGGAACTATCTCCTTACCCCTTCTCCCACCTGGAGTCTGGCTGCAGATGCAAAAGCAAAATAAATGCTGTCCTTGTTTTAAGCCGTTACATTTTGGGTGGTTTGTTAGGCAGCATTAGATAACCGGCACTTCAGTTCACCTCTTGGGGAACTCTAGAGCTGGAATGGCTTTTCAGAGCTCTTCCAGGCTGGGCTGCGATGGCTGAGCCTTTGTTACTTCCACACTGACCAGTGATTGGACATGGGCTGCACTGAGAGGTGACATGACCTTGAAGGAGGAGGTTCTCTCTAGCTGAGGCAATTCTGGAAGAGGCTGACAGCTGAAGGCTGGATGTGGACAGAGCTTCCTGCAGCTGTGGCAGAAAGTCCTTCCCTGAAGGGAGGTCTGGTGGCACATTGCTGTGCCTGCTACAGCCAGAGAGACATCAAGCCAACTACATAGTCTGGAGCTTGGGAGGGCATGGTATTGGGAAAGACTCGCCTGTAACTCGGAGGGTTTCACCCTGTGGTCTGAGAACAAAGAGCAACCTGCCCTGAATCATGTGAATGCAGCCCACTTCCCTAACCTGACAAGTCAGCACCCAGTCTCCCTCCGATGATCCTTCTGCCCACTAACATTGAGAATCTGGATAGCGATGGCATCAAAACCACAGGGGATCGATGTGGTACCCCAGGGAGACCACGTAGGATGAAATGCGAACTTGGAATGCCAACCAGCATTTGGGAAGAAGAGGCTGACCAGGAGATGGGGTAGGACTGGGAACACAAGTGCTTTCCAGGGGGAGTTGACACTAGTAGGGAATGTGGATTGAGTCCAAGTAGGGTGAGCACACTAGAGCGCCCACTGGACTTGGCAACAAGGAGGTTATTGTTGGCTCTAGCCAGGCACTTGGGGTGGCTGTGAATTATGTGGCACAGCCATGATGATATTTATCCTGGCTTCTTGGCTGGGATTCCTGGGGTAGAGGAAGGGACTAGAGCTGAGAGGGAGGACTGGGAAGGGGTTGAATGGGGACGGGTCCTCTGCTCAGAGCAAAAATAAAGGGACTGACTAAGCAAAGGCAACACAAAGTAAGATAGGAGGAAGTGAGTGAGTGAGAAGCTAAAAGGAAAAGACGCAACCTATTGGGGAGACTAAGAACTAGCTAAAGGAGTACCTCAAAGGTGTATACAACCCCAGCAAAGCAACCAATGGAGGCTCTCACTCATATAGTCATTCACGTTAATAGCTGAGAGAACAAATGTATTTGGAATTAACAGTCTTGGCTTTGGTTCCCAGCACCACAAAGTTGCCTCTCCTTGGAAGGCCATCCAACTTTTCTAAGCATCCATTTCCTTATCTGAAAAAATGGAGATAATGCTGCCTGACTTGCAACTTTGCTGCAAGGACTGTAGCTCATTCATTCATTCATTCATTCATTCAGTGAGCATTTACTACGCATTGCCATATGCCATATACACTATGCTAGATGTAGGCGATCCACAGTGAACAGCACAGACTTGGCCCATAGTGAGAGCTGTCCTCTGTGAGAGAGAGACACACATTAAATGGATTATAACAATGGTGACTTCTCTACTATTATGATAAGTGCTATAAGGGAGAAGAAAGACAAAGTACGTTAGACGCCACATGGTGCCTGGAACATAGTGGGGACTCAACAAATGGTATTTACAACCATCTCTACCACGGGGAGGATATTTAATGGGGCAATGTTCAGCAAAATTGTGAAAAGAGATATTTCATATTCAGTATCCACAGAGCCCCTCTCTCTGCTGTTTTCCTCTCCTGGGGAACTGTGGTATCCTGTGTTTTCTTATCAAAATTAGTGCTTAATCAGCACCATCAAATACGTCCAAGAGGAAGCGAGCAGACGTGGGGACAGAGGGCATGGTTTCTGGGTCTTCAAAGTCACTTACAGATTCAGCTGCCTCTGTCACTCACAGTGTAAACTCACTCTTGAACTTCTTACACATAAGAACAAAGGTTTTTAGAACGTTTCTCCTCATGCTTTCATTTATTAGAAATAGCACAAAGGTGCTTTCCTGTGATGGTAATCTGTGTAGTAGATTGGCACCTCTTTAAAAAAAAATGTTTGGAGCAACATTGACACAAAGCATGACAATCATTTGGCAGGAAAGTTTGCCAATAGGAGTCGGGAGCAAGTGGGAGAGGCATTTACAACTTCTCAGAAGAATCACTAATAAAAACCCCCATGGGGATGCCATGTTCGTATCAAGTGTGGAATTTGATACTCTTCACAACTCCATGACATAGTAACTTCATTTTCCAGACTCAGAGAAGTGTTCACAGCTCACCCAAGGTTCCAGAACTATGACCCGATCCAGGCTTTTTTTGTTTATTTGTTTCTCAAAGCCCTGCCCATCACACCAAGCTCTCTCCAGAAAGGAAGAAGCCAGGAAGAGGCCCCAATGCTGGTACTACATGGTCAGCTAGGGGCTCCTGCCTTTCACCCCAACTACCACTCACTCAGCACACGGACTCCAACCTTCAGTAGCCTCTAGTCTCTCTTTCTCTCTCTCTCTCTCTCTCTCTCTCTCTCTCTCTCTCTCTCTCTCTCTCTCTTTCACACACACACACACACACACACACACACACACACACACACACATGATTTGGAGTCAGGGGCAGTGTAAACAGGCTCTGAGAGAAAGGTGAAGACAGCAAGGCAGCTAAAGGAACCTGGGCCTGGGAAAATACTGATTGGGCCTGGGCCCAGAAAGAAACTAGGGCAGGTTAGCACAGCTACAACAGTTCTGCCAGAAGTATATTGTGCAGGTGAGAGAGAGAGGGAGAGAGAGACTATGAAGAGAGCACGCACGTGTGTGTGTGTGTGTCTACGTGTAGAAATGTGTGTGTATGTGAGAATGTATGTGTGCATATGAACATGTTGAGTGTTATGTGAGCTGGTGTGTGGATTTGTTAGAGAGCAAGTGTGTATAAGACAGCGTGTGTGTATGTGTGTGTGTCTGAGAGCATGTGTGTGCGACTGTGGGTGTGAAACGAAGGTTGTGTATGCTATGTCTGAGAGTGTGTGTGTGTATGTCTGTGTGTGAGAGAGACTATGGATGTATGCAGAGTCCACCTGGCAATGTTCAGAGATAAAGGTGATTTTGCTGTCCTGGCTACTCTGAGGCACACCCGCTCCTGATTGACCAAGACACTATGATCGCTTTCCATTTTCTTGGAGGGAGAATCTGAAGGAACAAAATCCCAGAGTTACCTGAGCCACAAACTCCCGGGAGTGAAATTCCTACACACCAGCAGGTATCATTTAGAGCCTTTCTCAATTAGCAATCATAACACCTGAAGCTTTGAACAGTTGTTGTATGTTTATCTTTCTCTTCAAGTTCACTCTTCTGGCTCTCTAACCAGCCAAGTTCAAACAACCTCTGTCTGGCAGCCATGAAGACAACACCCCCAGCCCCCACCCCAAAGGCAGACTGAGGACGGAGCCGATTCCCAGGATCTCTGTGTGTGTTCTGTTGCCTCTTTATTTAATTGTGCTTTATGAGGTGCTGACTTCATCAAAGATTTGCAGCAACTCACAATATTAAAAGCACACACCCAACGGAAATGCCTCAGAAACACACAAACTCAGATCAAAATCTAGCCAAAACCTTAGGCGGAGAAAGATGTAACAGTGCATGCTCTTTTGCTTAATTTTCTCTTATGGGAAACCAGAAGCCATTAGAGGTGCAATATTGGGCAACAGTTAAGAATGTGTCTTTAGGAATTACCCTGTCTGGATTTTAATTATTGTGCTATCTGTTTAAATTCTCCACACCCTGCTTTCCCCATCACTAAAAATGGGAACAACGATAGTAGGGACCTCATAGGATCCAGAGTAAGATAATGCACACGAAGTGCTTAACCCAGTGTCCGGAACACAGTAGGTGATCAGTGTAGTGGTAGTTGTCGTTTTCACTGTCACTGTGGGATTTCAGTTACACCCACACTGCATCTCTTTTTTGAAAATATATATTTTTATTGATTTCAGAGAGAGAGAGACATCAATGATGATAGAGAATCATTGATCGGTTGCCTCCTGCATGCCCCCCATTGGGGGTTGGTCTCCAAACCCCAAGCATGTGCCCTGTCTGGGAATTGACTGTGACCTCCTGGTTCATAGGTCAACACTCAACCACTGAGCCACACCAGCTGGGCAAGTCTATGTTCTTAAGCACACCAGGTAACCAGCCCCTTGGGGAGTCAGCTTTTAGATTTGGCTCTACCAATCCTGTTCTCTCTCTCTCTCTCTCTCTCTCTCTCTCTCTCTCTCTTTTCTCCCTCTCTCTTTCCCTCTCTCCCTCCCTCTCTTCCTCTATCTATCTATCTATCTACCTATCTATCTATTCAACATTTTTCAAATTCCTATTTACTTTCTCCAGCTATAATTCTCCTAGGAATGTGAGTAATGAACAAATTAAGACTCATCATATGTTAGAAAGTCAGAACTTGGAGAGACCTTCAAAATCATATAAACTAAGCTTCTATTTTCTAGTTGAGGAGACAGAGGTCTGAGTATTCACACAGGTAATGAGAGAATTCTTTACATAAGGCACAATCATAGAGCTCTGATTTTAGTAGTTAAAAATCAGCAAACAACACACCTATTTTATAGATCCTTCCAAACCAACTCATTCTGGATCTTTCTGAGAAAGACGAGAGCCTTGCCCAAAAGTTTTAGGCCCTGGCTGCTTATTCAAATCACCTGAAGAACTTTTAAAAAAGACTTACACCTACTAGTAGCTCTATTGAATCAGGATGTGGCATAGCTTGGACAACTGTGTGGTTTTCAACCACCCTCAGGCCAATCCCATGCGGAGTGCAGGTTGAAAGCCATTTGCTTAGCCATTATTTGATCTGTTCTTGCTGCTTGGCCAAACCAACACTTTATTTAGTCAAGGATTCACCGGTGATGGTGGAATTACTTGTCATTCCATAGGTTGTCCTTCCCAAACCGGGTTTGGACATCTTAGAAAAGCAAAGTCAATATGGCTGTTGGTGCCCTGAATTCTTTCTGTGAATTAAGAACCACTTTCATAGCGTGCAGCCACATCCGGGTGTTCCATAAGCATGACACTAAGAAGATGGTGGGCTGGAGAAAACACAGGCTGTTAGAAGGAAGTGGGCTTATGTTGGTCTAATCAAGAAAGGTACCAGCAGACCTACCTGATATCTGCACAAATCTCAACCTTGGCCTTTCCTTCCCCGGGCATGCAAAGGCCTGCAGGTTCCAGGCCAACCACCTGCCTCAGCACTAAAATCAGTCTAAAACCTAAAGACATTTTAGTTAAAAAAAAAAAAAGTACAGTGTTGGCCAAATGAAAGGCAGGCGGTCTTCCAACAGACATAATCAGTCCCACTTGCCCTCCGGCAAGTGCTAATGTTTAGGAACAGAGGAATGAGGGGAGGAATGAGGGGAGGAAATAGAAGGCTATCTCCCGGTCCTGCCCCCCTCGTGCACTAAATAAACAAACAGCCATTTGAATCACTTTGCTTCGCCTTTCTTGATGCTGCATAATGATAAAGACCATTCCTATAGTGTTTTCAGGACTAGAATTGTACAAACTGCATTTTGTTCGCATAAATAAGGCAATTTAAATGAGTCAAGAAAAAAAAAAATTTAAGCCTGAGATCAAACAGAAGTGAAGTAAAGTAGGGGGCGGGGTGAAATGGTCCATTTGAGATGTTTGCCTTGGGTAAGATGAGAGGGAAAGTGGGCCGTGCACCGTGGGCCACGCAGGGCTCTCCCAGCTTCCCGAAGCACCCGCAGGCAAAGAGGGCTTAACCCCAACCAACCCCCGAAGGACTCATGGAAGCGTGTTGCCATCCTGTGCGTCTTCTAGGGCAGAATTAGCCCAAAGAGGTCGGTTAATGAAAGCTAGCAGGGACAAACAGTGGCAAAAGCATCAGGGTCCAAAGAGAACAATTACAAATGAAAAAAAAAAAATAACTGACATTGTTTCTTCCGCTTGTACATGAAAAGCCAGGTGTGGACTAAGCATGTTAAATGTCTCCGTGAGTTCTTGTGAGCGAGCAGCTGGGTACTGATCAACAAAATGATCGCAGCAACACGATACCAACCTTGCTTCGGGTTCTGAAGGGGGAGCCTTAGGGTTCTGAAACCCATGAAGTTCTGTGAATTGTCCTCTCTTTTGCACGTTGCATGGCATGCGGGGAGACTGAGCTGCAACACTGCCATTGCCCGCCACCCCCACCGCCCTGTCTTTCTTTGTCAGTTTTGGCCCAGGCGCTAATGACAAAGGAAGCTGCGGGAGGGAGGGCTTTCCACGCCGCCGAGGTCCTTTGGCGCCCAGCATGGGCTGGAGTCAGGGAAGGAGGGGGTTTCACCTCCATTCGAGATGGAGTGGCTGGGACGGGAGCCTCGGCTTTTTTCTGAGGTGCAAAGCCCTCGTGATGAGGCTGATCATAGGAGAGATAGGAATACCACTAGCCAAGGTTTCTTAACCGCTCTTCCTTTCTGGTTTGCATATTCACCGACAGAGATCCTCATTGTTAGGAAGCGGTTTGAAACCTTTTAATATGCATTTAAGCCAAGCGAATTTGCTTTCTCTGATCCCCGGGAGGAGGGAGAAGAATCACTGTTTATTAAATCCTTAACATGTGCCAGGTCCCTTGCAAACATCCTTATTTTAAATCCTGTAACTACCCAGTGCAGTCAACATGGTTAGTTTGCTTTTATACCGAGAAGGACATTAAGGCTGGGAGAGGGGAGGTCACACGGTAAAACCAGCGGTGAGCTCCAGGAACCTCACTCTTGTTCTTTACACAAGGCAGCCTCCTTCCCTGCCATTGTCCCTCGTGGCTCGTCGTTATCATCCTCCGCTTTTCTTGTCTCCTGTCCTGAAGGGTGGTTTCACCAAGGACAGCATCTCCTTATTTCTAGTGACATGGCAATTGCCTCCGACTGGGGTGTTTACAAGAGTGTGGCTATGTCTGGATGATTGTGACCTGGTGACATTTGTGACTAGAAGGAGCAACGCTAGCCTGTCTTTTGAAATTTCAATCTTTCATTTCCCTGGCTATTCTTAGGTTCCTTCTGGATATGATGACATGCCATTTCCCTCTTCAGTCATAAGGCCAGAAAGCTTGAGCTCTGGCATCAGAAATCGCCAACTTGAAATGCATGTGTGGCCTCGTGTAAATGACTTCACTTTGTAACATGAGGAGAATCGGGGACTGTTGTGAGCAGTGCACACACTAATGCAAGGAAAGAGTTTGGTGTGGTGACTGGCGCATAGAAGATGCCATGGCAGATGGCATCCTCTATTATTATTATTATTATTATTATTATCATTATTATTATTTCCCTTGGAAATGGGAGTAGAACATGGGTGTAGAACTGTACAGGGTGGGGCAAAAATAGGTTTACAGTCGTTTGTATGGAAAATAATACAATAATTAATGAATAATAATACAAAAATAAACTCTGTTTCATGTACTCACAACTGTAAACCTCCTTTTGCCCCACCTTGTACTTCTGCCAAGATGGCACAGTCTGGCCTGCCAGTTCTCAGCCATTGGCAGGTCCTCAGGGGCTGGCTGGTGGGGCAGCTGAGCAGGGGACAATGGTACTACATCTGAGGCAAGTCCTCTTGTCTTTGCCCTTTTCTCTGGCTCAAGAGACCTCAAAGGTCATGTGACTAAGAATTGGGGGTGGAGGTTGGAGGATTGTGGGAGCAGAGCAGAAGGGGCTGCCAAGATTGGAGCTTGTATAAAATACAACTGCATAAGCACAAAGAAAGTAGTGTGGGCTTTGAATTTTAACCAAATATGCTCAAGTTTGCCTTCACTGCTTATGATTGTTCATCTTTGGGCACGTTATTTTACCTCTCTGAGTCTCTGTCTCGCCATCTTAATGTTTATTGAGTTGCTACCTTAGGCCAGGCACCTGTTGGTCCCTTTTCTTGTATTTTTATATATATTTCATATAGCACTTTGCAAGCTATTATTAATATTTTAGTGTATCTTTTGTCACTGCTTCATATTTACTGGTTTAGTGAGTACTTCTGAGCCATCTACTTGCTAAGAATGGGGTCTGATTGTGAGCAAGCCAAGCATGCTCCTTGCCCTCGTGTGGCTTGTATTCTGGGGGGAATTCGAGGTTATCAGGCTTAGCTAGCACATAGTGTGTCTTCAGTAACTATCCCTTTCCTCTTCCTTTGCCCTAATTCACCTCAATATGCTCTACATAATTCGACTATTCAGTTGAATCTCATAAAATTGACATTTTTATTACCAAAAGTGGTTAAAGGGTCCCAGTTGCACATGGTCCAACGTAACACAGAAGGGAGAAGGCCTGCCGTAGCTGAAAGTAGTACTAGTAGCAGCCACTTCCCAGCGGGAGCTTGAGTCAGACTGGCTTTGTTGACTTCCTAGGGAGGCAATCCCACCCCTTGGTCTGTTAAACCCAGCGCTAAAAGCCAGGCATCATACCAGATGGTGGCACGCTCACCGAGGTAGAAAACCAGGGCCCAGCAGCAGTGTCGACCTGGGAGTCAGCAGGTGGAAACAGGGAATGTCAGGGTGAGAGTGAACAGGAAGGGTGGCTGGCATGCTGCCTGCCTGGACAGACGGACCGCAGCACCAGCCTCAGCCCGGAGCAGGGGAATGCTGCCGGCTCTCACTTTCCTGAAACCAATCCAACCAAAAGACAAGAGGAAAAAATAGTACCATTTTGAAGCCAGGCAAAGCACTGGCAAAGGGGACACCCAGAAATGGAGCCCAAAGGTTCGGCTCCTTCAGCAAAAATTGGGCAGCTCAAAGAATTTGACTCTTTTAACCTCTAAATGCCTCCAAACAACCATTTGATTACCGTATCTCTCAAGGACAATTACCTATCATCATTGAGGGATTGCCTTGCCCTTTTAGTTAGGATGATAACGTCCAATGTAAAGAAAGCCTTCTTTGCTCATTTCAATTGTGTACAATGAAAAGCCTTCTTTTCTTTTCCACTTTTTCCCTTTCCCCTGGGGTTCTTTGGACTAAATTTACTCTGGTTCCTGAAGTGTGGAAAAAGTAAACAAGGTTTTGTTTGGATATTACCTTTCAGTTTCTCTGGACTAAAAGTGCCAGAAAGTTAGCTCAGTGAAAAGAATTGTCCTGGGGTATGATAATAGTTTCAGAAAAGTTATAGAATAACAATAATAACAAAAAAACAATTAAAAGGACAGGGCAAGGGGAATGTTTGGCCTATTTCCAATTGCTTTGTATTTCCACAGAAAGGTAAACAATTTTAAAACGCATGTTAAATTTTAGCTAAATGGGTGTTGAGGCCATTAAAACCAGGATACCAATTGGTAGATTAAATATTTCACACCCTTACATCAAATTCTGACACAAAAAGTTAAAGTAATCATTATAAAATTTCTGAAAGAATGATGCAAATATCAGGGACTTAGTAACACAAATGCACAAAGAAACAAAAATCTTTAAATACGTGACCTTGGTTTTTCTTTATGGCCTTTAGTAACCTGCATAGAAGAGTCTAGTTAATGAGAATTGACATGTTGGTAAGGCTTCCAGTCAACAGTAGGCTATTAGCAGTTATGTTTAGGGGAAGTCAAAAGTTATACATAGATTTTTTTGACACATAGGGGTCAGTGCCCCTAACTCTGAGTTGTTCAAGGGTCAACTGTTTTTCAAATGTAGGTGCCAGTTTTTATACTAAGATCACTACTCCCAAGAGACTTACAGAATTAGGTATTCCAATCTTGGCATATTACGATTTGGTTGCCACATAGTACCTATTACCACCATCCTATATAATATGCTAAGTGTCTGGTCAGCCATTCAACCAATCAAAGCATAATATGCTAATGATATGCTAAGGCTGCTCAACTGCTCACTATGATGTGCACTGACCACCAGGGGGCAGACAGTCAACTGGTTGACCAGTTGACCAGTTGCTATGATGGGCACTTACCACCAGGGGCCAGATGCTCTGACCGGTAGGCTAGCTTGCTGCTGGGGTCTGGCCAATTGGGACTGAGTGAGAAGGGCAGGACATGTCCTGGAGCCCTCCCACGATCCCTCTCCAGTTGGCCAACCTCCCATGTCCCTCCCCAGCCCTGATGGTGCACCAGTGGGGTCTCTCAGCCTGGTTTGTGTCCTCTCACAATCCGGGACCCCTCAGGGGATGTCGGAGAGCCAGTTTTGGCCTGATCCCACAGGTCAGGTCGAGGGACACTACTGGTGCACGAATTCATGCACTGGACCTCTAGTGGATTAAGAATTGCCCAGCTGGAGTGACTCAGCTGGTTGAGCACTGTACTGTGCACCGAAAGGTTGCCAGTTCAATTTCTGGCCAGGGCACATTTCTGGGTTTTGGGTTCAGTCCCAGGTCAGGGAATGTATGGAAGGCAAAAGATTGATGTTTCTCTCTCTCACATCAATAAAAATACACTGAGTGGCCAGATTATTATGACCACCCCATCAGTACTTCCTTGGGCCACCTTTTGCCTTCAATACTACGGCAATAGTGACTACTGGTCATAATAATCTGGCCAGCCATAATAATCTGGCCACTCAGTGTATATGTTAAAAAGAAAAAGATTTAAAGCAAGTTTGACATTATACTGTTCTTCACAAGGACACCATCAGAACCATACTTAATGTGTTTTCACACTGTTCAGGACATGAAACCAAATCTTTTCCTGTCACAGTTCCCATGTCTAAGAATTCTTTTGTCCCATCTAAATTCTCAGTAACATCATTCATTAACATTCACTAATAAAGCTAACTAGAGGGTATTGTTCATACCTGGGCTCTCATCAATAGAATGCACCATTGATGATTTTAGAGTGATAGCTGATTTGAAAATTTGGGAAGCTAAGCTGGACATGTTGTTTGGCTTCTTGCTGTCTTTCATTCTCTTGAACAAACCTGCTTGCAGGAGGCATGAGTTATCCTTTGCTCTTCCATTGTGTCAATCTGCCGTCCTAGGACCAGGGTGGGACTAGAACTCGAGCGTTCAGGCTGCAGGTCCAGTCTGGTTCTCCCATTAAGTCACGACCTCAAGTGTGCCTCTCTCAATGGAACAATAGCATTTCGACCTCTGTCTTTATTCTTTATTTTGTGCCTTATCTTGTTTAGAACCAAGGTGGGAACACGGAGTGCAATTTATTGGAGGCCTCTTTGGAGACTTAACAAACGGTTCCTCTGATTTTTCCAGTTTTGTTGCATGTGTTGAGTTCAGTGTTTCCCAGTTGCTGGTCAGTGGAGATCCATTTTGCGATGCTCAACAGAGACATTTATAATCCCACCATCTGTAAAAGGTTTAAATGCCCTAACATCAAATTCATAACTGAATTTTGCAGGAACTTCATTGACTTTATTCACATGCATAAGCAAAACCTTGAAATGTCTATATTCTTTTTCAGTTTGGTTTTTATGGCAATTATGAATTTGTGTTCTTTAGATACAGTCATTCTTTTCATAATAATATAGCAATATTCTCTGCTTCCATAGAGAAGGAGACTGTCTTACAATTTTCTTAAAATAAGTGGTCTCAGTTTAAATGTTCTTTTCCTCCATTGGTGATAAAGGTATAAAAGCAGAAAAATGTTAGAAAAATAGAAGAGCGGTTAAAGTGGCAGCTGACACTCAGCCCAGGCCTGCAGGGTGGGGTGGAGGCTGAACCGACAGGAAGCATCTTCCTTCACTTAAGGCCACTATTGCCATGTGAGCCCAGGTTGCCAGTCATCTGATTTTATTTAAAAAGAAGCTGAAATCAGATTGTTATGTGAAACTACACTTAAAATTTTTTTCAATTAAAAAAGAATCACTGAGCTCTGGCCAGGTAGCTCCATTGGTTAGAGCATCATGGTAATACACCAAGATTGTTGGTTCTATCCCTGGTTCTATCCACCAATGAATGCATAAATAGGTGGAACAATAAATCAATCTCTCTCTCTCTCTCCTCCCCACCCCCACTTTCTGTAAAATCAAGAAATAAAAATAAAAAGAAATCACAGCTCATATAAACAAAATAAGTGGGTCTTTTTGTTTGTTTGTTTGTTTGTCAGAATCCTTCCTAAGGACTGCCAGTTTACCTGTTATCAGAGATAACAGGGAAGCTTTCAAGGTGGTTGGGCATAGATGGCTGCCTATATCATGAAATTTGTTTGGGGGATAGTTATAGTCCCTCTTTGGGACAGGCTGTCTTCTGTTCAAAGGGCTGAAAAGCAGGAGCAGGGAACAGGTCAGATCATTCTGCCAGGAACACCCAGGAATATTACATGGTGCAGGGGAGGGTAGAGGGCTGTACCAAGACCAGGGTAGAAAATACAATCAAATAATCCCCACCAATGAATGCCACAAATAATTGCCCTAGATATTTTGCTATCTGAATCCCAGTGCTCCCAACTGGCTTATACTTACTCATATTTCTTTGGCTTGATATGCTAGATTCATGGCCCAGTGTTGATATCTGCTTTTGGTCCACTTAAGCATTAAGGTCCCTTTTTCTGGCATTTTTGATCCACCTCTCAATTTTCATGCATGGTTTATGGCTCTGCTTATACTATAATTTGGGGGTACTCTCAAGCCTTGGACAAGAATAGTGCACTCCAGTTTGTAGCTCTGCAGACCCCATATCTGGCACACCCAACTCAGGTCTCCTTATGCAGAAGACCAGTAGGGATGGATTCAGGTAATCGGAGTTTGAAGAACATCTCAATTGGTAGATTAGGTTACCTTAGTGTACTGAGGAATAGCGGGAGGTTTTCAAATAGGGAAGGAGCAGTTACATGACATTCGCTTACTTGAACATGTTTTTCCAGGTTGAGGCATTTTCAAGAGTATATTGAGGCATCTACAATGTGCATGCCTCATTAAAAATCTCAGCGAGAACATTCTGTTCTTCTGTAGCTCTAGCATGGTCTCTGGGTTCTCATTTTGGCATTTTCCCTTGGGTAAATGTCATCTCTTCTCAGTTTATTTGTAGTTCATTTAGAGCATCAAAGCAACAATAAATTCCCAAAATAGGGAGAGATGCTCTGATGATCAATGGGACACATGAAAAGCATTTTTATACAAGAATGAAAATGAAGAGGGTGGTATTAATATAATGTCCCCAAACCACCCTCATTCTCTCCATCAACCCAATATGTGTTTTTTCCTTCAAGACCATGCCTAAAGTATTTTTCTTCTGCAAAGCCTTTCTTGACCAAATCTACCACATTTTGATACAGGAAGGACTTCACATTCAAGGCTAGGAGATGACATTGTACAGATTTTGGAATAAGACAGATCAAGATTTGAATCTCAGATCTGCTATTTACATTATCCAAAATAAAGGTCAAATAAATCACCTACATTATGAAGCTTTCAATACTGTGGTATCACTGTTGATTTTTTTTTAACCAAACACCAGTCCCCCGCTATTTTCTTGTTATAAACAACCCTGATTTGTTCATATATCCAGTGGAAATTCCTTAATCACATGAAAGGTGGATCCAACTCCTGATCCATAGTGATCATGTGACCCAGTTCTGGCCAATGAGATATATTAGGATACCTGATGGGGGTTTCTGGGAAAAAGTTTTCATTCCTGAGGCAAGTTCCTTATCTACCTTCTTCCTGCTTTTAAACTTGGTTGTGTAAGGATACTTTTTACATGATACTTTTTACTGTGAGAGGCAGAAAAGTGCAAAGAGCTCTGAGTTATGGAGCTGCCAATCAAATGTCAGCAATTCCCACTCCCTTTTCCAGTTCCCAGACTTCTTATCAGGCAAGAAAAAGTAACCAGTCTTGAGTAAAGGCCCTACTAGCTGGCTGCTCCTTGGCTCACTATTGAAAGCATTCTCACTGTTATAATTACCTATCTCGTGTAGTACTATCAAAACTTAAGTGAGGAACCCAATTGGAGACCTGGAATATTCTATTCATGCTTATAGAATTCATTTATTTACTCAACATTGTTCATGAAGGTGCTCAATTTGATAATGTCTCTTTCAAAAGTTCTTCAAGTTGTAGAATGGGAAGGGTGTTCATGATTCAGAGTATTTGTTGCTTACTCATCGAATATTTGCCAAATGCTACCTATAGTGTTAAGCACTAGGGAGATAATGATGAGCCAATAATAGGGATCATTGTTGTCCTCATGGAGCTTAGAGTCTAGTGGAAGGGGATGGTCAATGATCAAACACAACACAAATGAATGTGAGATTACAACTGTGATAAGTGTTTTCAAGAAGAGGAGCATGATGCTATGTAAATGGATAATGGAGAAATATATCTTCCCAATTTACCTGTCCCTGACCTGGGAGAGCCCAAAAGGCTTTCTTGAGAACCAGATGACTGAGCAGGTTGATCTGAGGGCAGATTAGGAGACAGTTAGAGAAGGAGAAAAAAAAAAGCAAGAGTTTTAAGGAGATAGAAGAGTAAATGCAAAGACCCTGGGCAAGAGGGAACATATGTGTTTGTGATCTGTACTTTTATTTTATGAATGAATTTTATTTCTATTGAAATTATATCTGTGTGTATATAAACTATATATGTATATAAAACTATATACATAGTTTTAAAAATCAAATAATTATGCTGAGTAATAATATTGAAAATAATATTAACATTATTTGAAAAAAATAATCCATGCTTTATTCTTCCCCACATTCCAATCCTATTCCTAAGAGGCAACCATTTATTTTATTTATTTTTTTATTACTGCATCTTCTTTAAAAATAAAATTCTAGCCTTTACTTCCAAATTTCTAAATAATATGCCCATTGGTTAACCTAGAGCACATGTCCAATTTTTGCTTTCTATATCTTTATGAGGTTTTACAGGCTAAATAGTCCTGGTCCTCAGCACCTACATATGTTCATGTTCACCTGTCTTGGCTGGGTTAAGTCGGTTCTACTCCTTTAGTCAGTTTGCACTTTTCAAATTTTGTTGTCATCTTTAACCTTCTCATTTCCTCTCTTATTTTTCTATCACGGGGAAAGGATTAAGCAAAAAAGAAACAATAAACAAACTCATAGACACAGGCAACAGCATGGTGATTAACAGAGGAGAAGGGGTGTGGAGGGAGGTAGAAGCGGGTATAGGGGGGATAAATGTGATGGAAGGAGACTTTACTTGGGGTGATAATCACACAATGCAATCAACAAATGGTGTATTGTAGAATTGTATACCTGAAACCTATATAATTTTATTAACCAATATCACCCCAATAAATTCAATAAAAAAATAAAAGAAATATACCTCCAAAAACAAACAAACAAAAGAGGGAAATAAGGCCCAGTTGGTGTGGCTCAGTGGTTGAGCGTAGACCCAGGAACCAGGAGCTCATGGTCTGATTCATACTAGGGGCACATGCCTGGGTTGCGGGCTCAGTCCCCAGTAGGGGGCATGCAGGAGGCAGCCAATAGAGGATTCTTTCTCATCATTAATGTCTCTATCTTTCTCTCCTCTCGCTTCCTCTCTATAAAATCAATAAAACCATTTTTTTAAAAAAATAAGGAAGTAAGATAAAGACATGCATTCAATGCACCATGTTTTTACAGGCCCATGCTTTCTGTTGAAGAGTTCCCCATGGCCAGCCCAAACAACAGAAATGTGTGCTACCCTGAAGGAAATATGCAAACTTCAGCTAGCTGCTGGCTGAATTTCACGCTGCTAGTTCAAGAGCCTTCATGAAATCTGTAATTGTTCATGCAAATATGCATATCCATGCTACCACGAAAAACAGAAGTGGCTTCAGACTGCAAGGGAACTGCCACTTAATGCTCAGTTGGTTAAGTTATAATCTCTACAGTATTATATTTCAAATTCAGGTATCTAGGTATGTTTCATTCTTCCCAAAAGTGTCTTCTTATGGATAATAGGTGATTAAACAACTTAGTGTTTTTACAGTGCAAAACAACCTATGAGATACCACTTATCATTGACTCCGCAGTAAATGTGATGGCAGACCTACTGGAATAGCCCTGTGTATGATAACATGTAGTGGGCAAACAGGCAAACAGGCACTTTGGGAACCACTGCTGTGCTTAAGCATTTATGGATACAGGTGTTTACGGAGAAAACTCTCATGATGGGTGTGGCAGGAACTTTCACATTCATTTACAATTCTTCTGCCAAAAGAACTAAAATAAAGGTAACAATTTAAAATGGTCCCTGAGGGCGCTAACCGGTTTGGCTCAGTGGATAGATCATCGGCCTGCGGACTCAAGGGTCCTGGGTTCGATTCCGGTCAAGGGCATGTACCTTGGTTGCGGGCACATCCCCAGTGGGGAGTGTGCAGGAGGCAGCTGATCAATGTTTCTCTCTTATTGATGTTTCTGAGTCTCTGTCTCTCTCTCCTTTCCTCTCTGTAAAAAATCAATAAAATATATTTTAAAAAAATAAAATAAAATGGTCCCTGAGGACCTTCTCCTTCACCAACCTAACCCATCAGTACAGCAGTCGGTAGCCAGTCAGGGGGCACAAAGCTATCTAATCAAAGTTGACACAGTTTGATAAAAGCTTCTGGATAATTTTGGAAATGGCTTTATATTAAAGATGACAGATTGACCTACACTTGTTTATTTTCACTGTCTCCTGAAAACTATAGTAATGAAAAGAGGATAAAGCCACAGGAATAAAGAGGATGGAGAAGAGTCATCCACAGAAGATATATTTCAACACAACTCTGGAAGATGGGGCAGATAGAAGAGTGGAAACTGATTTAACAGAACAGTGGAAGCCACACTCTAATGCAGAGGTCAGTACAGAAATAGCTCAATTACCCTATAAACTCCCAGCATCCCCTGGGTCTTGGAGATGCCATAGACCATCAGAAGGAGGTGCTGCTGAGAGGCCCAGGGATTCCAAAACTGAAGGAGAGATGAGAAGCCGGGGGCTGAGTGAATGTGGGCATTTGGAGTTGTTAGATCCTCAGGTCCCCACTCCACTCCTTGCAGACAGGTGATTACAGCTCCAGCAGGAGAAACATTAGAGACGCTTGTACTGCAGGCAGCAACAAGGGCAGGAGTAATGTACCTTCCCTCTCAACCTCCTCCAGAATATTGGCAGCCTGGTGAATGTCCCTTTAGGAAAGAGATACAGATATTTCTTCTGAGAAATTGAAAAGCCCAAAAGTTCAGACCTCTCATTTCTGACATTTGGGGGCTCTTCCTATGGAAGGACCAGCTTTCACCTGATCACCATACGTCAAACCTACTGACATGCAGGTACACTCCTTCTCACCCCCTATAGATAGAGTCTCTGGTGGGTTTTATGACTTTCTTCTTAAGTATGAATAGTCAAAGGTTTGCAGGCATTTGAGGAAAGCCTCTAACATGATGGGACTAAAAACAAATACATGGGGAAAAAAGGAAGCAGAGAGAAGGCAAGAAGCAGAAAACCCTATAGTAACTGTCCTCAAAAGAGAGAAGAAATTATTCCAACCGTAACATGTTCATAGAAATCTATTTTAAAAATAACATAAAACACCCTGGCTGGTGTGGCTCAGTTGGTTGGGCATTGTTCCGTGCACCAAAAGGTTGTTGGTTCGATTCTGGGTCAGGGCACATGCCCCGGTTGCAGGCTCCATCCCCAGTGGGGGATGTGCAGGAGGCAGCTGATTGAATATTTCTCTCTCACATTGTTTCTCTCTCTCTTTCTCTCCCCTACTCTCTCTCTAAAAATCAATAAAAACATTAAAAAATAACATAAAACATGAAAAGAGTTCTTAGACTAGCTGAGATAAAATAATCACTAGAAAGTAAAGTAAGGAACTATTCCCCCAAATAGAACAAAAGATGAAGAGATGTCCAAAGGAAAGGGAAAAAATTCTAAAATTAATCTGGAAGATTCAATATCCAACTAAGAGTTTCAAAAAAAGAAATGTGTGGACAATAATCAAGGAACGCACTATGTGTTTCGGCACTATTCTAAGTGGCTGAGATATATCAGTGAGGAAATTACTGTTATTACCTCCATTATAATATATGTAAAAATACATATATATATTCTATTGTTATAAATTAGGAAACTGAAGCATAGCAAGAATAAGTGTCTTGCCCAAGGTCATGTAGTAGAGGCATGATTTGAACTTAGGCAAATCCTTGCCATTGACCCAGTACACAATTATGAAATTTCAGAATATAAGAGTTAAAGGAATTCTTCTAAAAGTTTCCAGAAAGAAAAACTGCAGGTCACAAAAGAATGGAATAAGGGTAGCATTGAAATTCTCAACAGCAACATTGGATGCTAGAAGATAAAAGAGCAATTTCTACAAACTTATAAATGAACAATTTCAATTTAGAAACCTCATCTCCATTGGACAGGAGGACAGAAGACTTGGAGGGATGTTGTGGGGGTGGGGGGCTGGGGAATAAAATTGATTGTTTGATCATTTGGAAAATAAAATTGATAGTTATTTGATCAACATGTTGTAGGAAAAAATATCAGGTGGGTGCATAACAAAGTAAATATATAAAAGATTTTATAAGAAGGAAAACAACCATAGTTCACCAGTTGGCTCCGCTGACTGGTATCCACAGTCACCAACTACTTACTACCTCTAAACTGTGAAAGGGCTGTGTGGGAAGAATGGCAGAAGGGGAAGCTGGGTGGGTGTGAAAAAGCTGCATCTCTATCTGAGGCAACAGGTAGTCAACGTGGGACATCTAAACAGATCAATCAAGAGATAACCATGACATTTATTGATAAGTCTGGAGGTAAATGACAAAAGAGACAGATACAAGTGGAATGTGGTTGCCTCTCAGAAGGTGATTAAGAAGGTAAAGAAGAAGTGGGTAATGTATATAACCTTAAAATATTATATAATCTTTAAAAACTGTGTGTACTTCTAATGTCTTTAAAAAGTAAGCATAAACTTTTGAAATTCATTTGCCATAGGTGAAAACACGGAACAACCAAACATTGTTTCACAATGCAATTTTTAGAAAACATCTGATCCATAAAGATTAAAATAAAAGTTGTATGAAACTCTCGCAATGTAACATGGAATAAAATATGGTAAGCTTTTCACATCCCCCTTCAGTTCCACAATTCATAAGTATGGGCTAGATCCCTATAAAAAACTTTCACAAACACACTTTGGGAGCAGTGATTATAAATGAATTGCACCTTTGCTAGTTGGAGTTGTTTCCAACCAAGTGAAGCAGAACCACAAAAAAAAAAAGTCAGCTTCATCCTGAATTGTTTCCGTAGCAACCATATTAACCTGGAAGGATAAAGCACCTTTGTAGTCACAGCTTCTATTGAATTACAATGTCAATGTTGATGTCTGCCTGGAAACGTCAAAAGACAACAGGCTTATGGAACAGTGGTTGTTTGCAGCTCTGGAATCCCAAGCTGCAGAGGTGAGATGAAAAAAGGTGCGCCAGGGGCCAATTTATGGTCTGTTCAACCAAATCTCCTCACCCCACCGAGATCATCTATCTGCCCAGCTCACGAAAGGATGCTCACCTCTTAGAAAAGCTGTAATCTACTGGGCATATTTTACACCAAATTGGGGCACGAAAAGTGCTGGTTGTGGGTATGTTACAAATGAAATCACGCAACAAACCCGGCAATCGTTGTGTTTTCCCCTCCTCTGAGCAAAGCAAAGTAAACTTCAAACTCTTCGGAAACCGTCGAACAGTCCTCTCAATTGTGGGCCCGAAAAAGGCCGGTGGTTGCGCTGCGCCTTGGATTCCGGTTGGCTGGGGATCCCGAGTTCAGCTCTCCTTAGTCCTTCCGTTCCACCCATAATCCCTAGTGGTTGCAGGTGTTGCTTTTTTTTTTTTTCCTAGTTCCTTCTCTTCTCCAAGCCTCCCCCCCGCCCCATCCCGGCCCCCGCCCCCGCCACACCCCCGGCCGGCCCGCGGGAAGGAGGAAAACGTAGCGTGATGTCTACACGAAGCACTGACCCTCGGCTCCCACGGGCTGCCGCCGCGCCGCGAACGTGCCGCCGCTCCACTCGGGTAAACTTCGGAGTGAGTTACCTGCACTTGGAGAAGGGCCTTACCTGAGCGCGCCTCTGCCAATGGCAGCTCACCTGAGGCCGCCCCGCAGCCAATCACCGCGCAGCTCGTCCCTCGGGCTTGTACCCTTTAGTAAAAGAATTCAGCTCCTTGCGAGAAAGTTACCTGTGGCCGACCCGGTCCGCCACTTTCGGCTCGGTGACTGCCCATTGCCACGATCCCGGAGGACCCCGCGCCGCCCGGCCGCCTCCGAGCGCGGGCCCCATGTGAGGGGCCCCCCCTTATCCCACCTTTCCGGCTAGGTGAGGGCGCGAGCGGGCGAGCGAGCGAGCGTGGTGCGGGGGGACGGAAAAGCAGAATTACCTGTAGCTCTTGTTCTGCCATCTCGGGCGCTCTCACACACCTTCACCTGCACAGACTTGAAAGTCCAGTTTCACCAGAGGCTGAGGCTCCAGGAAAAGGGGAGCGAGTTCATTGGATCAAACATGTCACAAGAGTCGGACAAGTAAGTGGATCACACGCGCCGGCTGCTGCTACTACCACTTTGGGCTGATGGCAACTGGTTTGTTATGTTTTTGCTTTTTTTTTTTTTTTTAAGTTGCTATTGTTGGTATTTTTTTTTTCTTTCTTTTTTTTCTTTTTGGTGTGTCCAGACCTTTTTTTTTTTTTTTTTTCAGATTAAGTTTCTACCCTGGTTAAGGGGAGAAACCCTACAAGAATGTGAATGTTTAATACCCGCTTTGGGCCTTGATGGTGAAAGTAGGTTTTCTTCTTTCCTCCCTTCCTCCCTGACGAAGGACCTCCACCCCCGGCTCCCCGACGAGCACTTGGGTAGTGACAGAGGTTGGGGTAGCCGAGGGCGGGAGGCCTGCTCTTCCCCTCTCCTGAGTTGCTCCCACCGCTGCAGGCTTCTCCGGCCATTTGGAACCTCAGCTGGGTTCCTTCGATTCGCCCCAAGGGCCTGCTGCAAAAGCGGGTCTTGGCGGCTTTTGTGTGAGCGCAACAAAGAGCCTTTATACTGAAGCAGAAACGGCCATCTTCCCCTTCCCGCACTGGGGCCGAGGGTGTGCGTGTGCGCGCCCCCGACGGGCGGCTAGGCGAGGGGGCGCCCAGGGTCCCGGGGGCAGCGCGGCGCCGTCCCTGCGCCCTGCCCAGCCCCTCCCCGGGCGCCCCCGTATTGTTTGGCGAGTTCAGGAAGGTGTGCGAGGACAGGGCCTTTGGGAAACGAGGGGAACTGATTTGAGGCATCTCGGGGGGGACGCAAAGGGTCGCCTGCAACTTGTCGATCCCTCCCCACCCAACCCCCGCGCCCCCACGTCCTTTGGCGCGCCCCTGCGGCCCGCGACCCCGCCGCCACCGGCCGGCCCGGCTCTCCACGCTGGAGGCCGCCACCTCGGGCGTGGCTAGCGGGATGCGTGGGCTGCGCCGGGCCTTCCCGGGGCCTCGCGGACGGAAAGGCTGGGGGCCTGGGCCGCGGGGCCGGTTTCCCGCGCCTCGGAGGGCGATCCGGGGAGCGCGTCCCTCACGTCCGGGCCGGGAACTCTAGCCTCGCCGGCGATCGGCGGCCTGCGCGGCCCGAGACGCGGGTTGCCGAGTCCAGCCGCGTCCAGGCGGCCTCCCAGCAGGCCGGGCCCCTGCCTTCGGGGCGGCTTTGTGCTGGAAGGGGGGTGGGGCCGAGGGCGGGAGCGGGAGGGAGCCGGAGGTGGGTCCCGCGGCCTTTCTTGGGATTCGGTGGCGACGCTCCCTTCCCCCTCCGCTGGGGCCCGTCCAGGGCTGGGCACCGGCTGCATCTTAGTGCAAGTGCGCAGTGGCCACATTTTTGCTTCCCATCGTGGCTTTACCCCGATGGCCCGGTTCCCCCAAGGAAACCTGACGAAGGGTGTCTCCTCCAGGGAAGGGCAGGCCGCGGGCCGCCGGCGCCCCTCCTTGGAGAAGTGGCCGGGGACCATTCCCAGATGGAGGGACTCGGGGCGGGCAGAGGGAATGGGTCGTCTGCAACTTGTCTGTCCCCCATCGCGCCCCCACGTCAGGACGCCTTTGGTGGAGATGGGGGGGAGGGCATTTCAAAGCAAAGCCATTGGTAGAGTAAGCACAGCTAATAACACATGCTGCCATACTTAAAAAATTTACCAGGTATTGGTACCACTTTATCTACCAACGAAAAGTTTAGTGCGTCCTACACGGAGGGGTGGGGATAGGAAGGGCTATGATTGTATGGATACCCTCCCGTACACCCCAAATTCTCTCTGTGGCTTTTAAGAAATCACTACGTACTCGATTTTGAAAACGTCAGTAGCCAAATGCCGAGATGACAGCAGGGTTTTTGGTTTGGTTTGATCTTTGTGTCAAAAATGGTTCCTAATCTAGGGAATACCGGATACGACTTATTGTAATTCCTTGATTAAATCACACAATTAACTTCTGGTTGCACCGCTTAGTTTTGTGATACACCACCACTGGGACGACTTAGGAATGAAGACGGGTGGGATTTATTGTCACCTGTTACACTTAGCACCACGAAGGACACTTTGGTTAGTATTGAAATTAAGTTCTAAACGCTAGCGGTCTGGTTTCACTACCATGCATTACTTGATTTTTATGAGTAATAACTACCGAGGATTACATATGTACACATTTAATGAAAATCTATTTATCTTTTATCTATTTATGGTTTCCAAGAGTCAACTTTGCATCCTGGGTGGGAAAAACAAAATCGCAATTGATTGCTGCAAAGAGAAGCACCTTTAGACCCCCACTTGCCTCACTCTGCTGGGACTATTGAGAGAGATGCTGGAAATTAGTAAATGAATTTTGGTTCCTTTTTGCAAACGATAGCCTAGTTTTCTTAATATTCATAATCTAATGGAGGACTGGCAGGCATGGGTCCAGGTTTTATGTACCTGAAGCTTATGCAGCTGTGGATGTCAGGCGGGGTGGGGTGTGGACTCTTAAGGAGAAGAATCCTTGAGCTGTTGCTGGGTCTTTCTCCTGGCAAGGGAGGGTTGGAAGCTTGCTCTTTGTCAGCTTCCTGGTACATCTGCCTAGGAGGCCTGTCTGTCTTTTCTGAAAGTAACCTAAAGGAGTACACACTGGATATTTTTCCATAAACCTATCAGAGTATAGGTAATTTTTTGGATAGCGTACGAAGATCATTTCAGTTGGCACGTCTAGATTGAAGTAGTTGCATCATTTTTATTTTTTTTTTACAGTTGTGGACTTTTCAGATGGAAAGGTCCTGCTTTTCATGTCCTGCAATGAAGCTGTCGCTAATTAAAGTAAAGTCTTTTTAGCACAGTTTGTCTTGGGACATATTTCAAAATTCTCTGTTCCCCTTTCTTAGATTTTATGAAGATTTATCACTTTTGTCAACAAGTGTGTTCTAGCAAGGCAATGATAATTTAGAAACTTATTTCACTACCATATATAAGATATATAATCAGAGAGTATGTATGTGTGTGTGTGTGTGTGCATATATATATATATATATATATATGCACACACATATATATAATTTGATACCTATAGCTATTTTTCATTACATAAATGTTTTCTGATTATCTACTATTTGCAACACATTCAGATAGAAATTATAGGAGAATAAAAAGATGTGTAAGATGGGCCATATACATAAGAAGCTTATACGGTAGAAAGTGAGACATGGACAAACATAATTTTTAAAAAATTTTTTTGAATTTTTAATTATAGTTGACATACAATATTTTAGTTTCAGGTATACAACATAGCGATCAGATATTTATGTAACTTACAAAGTGATCACCCCAGTAAGTCCAGTACTCACCTGACACCATACATACTTATTATAATATTACTGACTATATTCTCCATGCTCTACTTTATATCCCCATGACTATTTTTATAACTGGCAATTTGCACATCTTAATCCCTTCCCTTTTTCACCCATCCTCCAAACTCCCTTCCATCTGTTTGTTCTCTGTATCTATGAGTCTATTTCTGTTTTGTTTGTTTATTTTGTTTTGTAGATTCCACATATAAGTGAAATTGTTTGGTATTTTTCTTTCTCTGTCTGACTTATTTTATTAGCATAATTCCCTCTAGGTCCATCCATGCTGTTGTACTTGGCAAGATTTCATTCTTTTTTTGTGGCTGAATAATATTTCATTGCAACAAAACATAGGAAGTGCATATGTCTTTTCAAATTAGTGTTTTGGGTTTCTTTGGATAAAGGACCAGAAGTGGAATTGAAGGGTCATATGGTAGTTCTATTTTTAATTTTTTTGAGGAACCTCCGAATTCTTTTCCATAGTGGATAAACCAATTTACAATCCCACCAACAGTGCAGGAATTCCCTTTTCTCCACATCCTTACCAACACTTGTTGTTTGTTGATTTATTAATGATAGCTATTCTGACAGGTGTGAGGTCATACCTCATTGTGGTTTTAATTTGCATTTTTCCAATGATTAGTGATGTTGAACTCAACAGACATAGTTTTAAATAAGGCAATACCTGGTAAGTTACTAAAAGAAAGTACACTAGTATATTTATCAGGTCATGGTATATCAAGCCCCCTTCTCTTTACCCACCCCTACTTTTGCCAAGGACAATTACTTTTAGTCATTTTGTGTGCTTTTTCTTAAGGAATCTGGCCATTATTCTAGAAAGGAAACAGAAAACACCTAATATAGGCATCTCATGTGAATAACCTCTTAAATGATGGGGTGAAACTCTGAAATTAAACTTTTACTCTTTAGTTTTATAAATGCATATGTTTGTTTCCACTTGGCTATATAAAATGTCTTTTAAGATCACAAATATTAAGATTTAGTCAGATCTTTTCTTAAGCCACTAAAAATACACACTCATTCATTCAACCAAGATGTCTTAAGTGGCACTATATACCAGGCTTTGATCCTCACATTGAGATTCACTATTGAATAGAACAAAGTCCCCACCCTGGTCCTGCTTGCATTCCTAGTTCGGGAAAACAAACAATAAATCAATCAGGAAGGACATAATAACTTAGATCAGTGGTTCTCAACCTTCTGGCCCTTTAAATACAGTTCCTCATGTTGTGACCCAACCATAAAATTATTGTCGTTGCTACTTCATAACTGTACTGTTGCTACTGTGATGAATCATCATGTAAATATCTGATATGCAGGACGGTCTTAGGCGACCCCTGTGAAAGGGTCGTTCGACCGCCAAAGGGGTCGCGCGCCCACAGGTTGAAAACCGCTGACTTAGATGGTGATAAGTGCTTGGAAGGAAAGCAAAGCAGGTCAGAGGAATTGATCATAATAGGGATCTGTTTTATAGAAAGTGGTCAGGGATGGCGTCTCTGATGAGAGGACCTTTGAGCAGAGACCTGAAGGAATTGAGGGACGAAGCACTGAAGATACCTGGAATACGAGTGTTTTGTAGAGGCAGATGGAAGAGCAAGTGCACAGGCCCTGAGCTGGGAGAGCGCATAGCAAGCTCTAGCGTCAGGAAGGGGCCCAGTGTGGGTGAAGCAGAGAGGTAGAGAGGCGATGGTCTCATTGAGTAAACTAACAGAATCAGTTCTCTATGTGCTAGTGAAAAGGAGGAAAAAATTATATTTATAAATGGTCCTGGCAGTCAAGAAGTAAATAATCAGCTAATAACGTCAGTTTTGTGTTTCCCAGAGTTTCCTCAATTTAATGGTTAGGGTCTAGTGTTCTCTTCCTTTCAATAGATTAAATTCCGCACGCTCCTTAATTTAGAGACGAATAAATGAAGCCATTCCAGAAGACTCCTGGGAATCAGAACTGGAGAAGAGGGACCAAGTACAGATGGTGTTTATCCTGACAGTCCTGCTTCCCTAAAACTCTGAGTTTAACTTATCACTCTTCCGGGACTATCTTAATCCTTTAACATTCGCCTCCAACAAAAATAAGGTCTGCCTTTCATGCCTTCCTCTTGACCACAGTCAACTTCTGCCAACTTGTATCTATCAGAAAACACAAGTTTGCCCATTGTTTGAAGCTGAGACTTTTCAAACAGTGTGCTTTGGTTAGTTTCTCATCTTTAGTAAACTAATATACAGGCAGTCAACCGATCCGAAAAATACGAAAATGCTAGAGAACAACATAAAAATCTGGATGAGTTTTTTAAAATTGAAGACAATTACGTATGTGCTCAATAATAGAAATCTCCATAGGAATAATTTAAATGACTGCCTCCCAAATTCATCTCGTTACAAAAATATCACCGGAGGCGCTTGGTAAAACTACAAGCACCGAGACCCTACCCCAGAACTGTGGAATCAGATTCTCCAGAGAGGGAACAGGGCATCTGCATTTAAACAAAGTCCTGGTACCTTTTATGATTGGGGTAGTTAGCCAAATAATGCTTTAAGTGAGTACTTAACATTACTTCACATGATATATTCAATTTATATGCAATTTCTCAAGTGTATATTGGTGTGTAAATGAAACAAAACTTGGTGGCTTTATTTTATACTAGAGGCTCGATGCAGGAAATTTGTGCAAGAGTAGGCCTTCCTTCCTCCGGCTTTCCTCCAGCACCCAGGACCTGGGCTTCCCTCGCTGCCCTGGCTTTGTCTGGAAGGACGTCCGGTCTAATTAGCATATTATGCTTTTATTATTATTATTTTTTTTTAATATTTTTTAAAAAATATATTTTACTGATTTTTTACAGAGAGGAAGAGAGAGAGATAGAGAGTTAGAAACATCGATGAGAGAGAAACATCGATCAGCTGCCTCCTGCACATCCCCCACTGGGGAAGTGCCCACAACCCAGGTACATGCCCTTGACCGGAATCGAACCCGGGACCTTTCAGTCCGCAGGCCGACGCTCTATCCACTGAGCCAAACCGGTTTCGGCGTGCTTTTATTATTATAGATTTATTATGATGCTTCTGGATGAGTGGCTTCTGATAAAATAACTTGGGTTTATGAATTCTTAGGTCTCCTCTCAATGTCATTTTCTTTCATTGCTTGGTGAACTGCCCCTTCTGGAAGCATGGGGTCACCTTGACAGGTCAGTATTTCCAGAGCTTCGAAAAGACTTGATTTGGAGTGATGTCACCCAGGTGGGCCTCTGCTAGACACATAGCTAAACGCAGATTTTAGGCTGGATCCCACTCACCAGGGAGCTGGAATGGAGTTAGAAGGCCAGGACAATCCTTTCATTGAATTTAGATTCTACTTTATAACACAAAGACAAAGATAACAATGTCTGATCTGATGTTGGTCCCTGGTGAAATGATTTCATGGGATGTTGGTTGCAATTTCATTTCTAGAGCTAATGGTAGCTTTAAGTATTGCCCTGATAAGATGGTAGGAGGCCTTCTGTTGGTCTATAATTAGGTCCTCTTTGAAACTGACTGTGGAGATCAGGCCACTCCAATGGGCCCTGTGCCATGTGACTTAAGGAGGATTAAGAATAAGTGCTAGAGCAGCCCCTGAGGAGCCATATCTAACCATTTCTACTAGACTCCCCAGAGTCAAAAGGAGAATTGAAACAAGTAGCCAGGTAAGTCAGACATACGTAGAAACATTTAAACAACAACCATACCCAATAAGTATTTGTTTGAAATCTATAGATAATTTAAACAAAATTATTATTTTGAGGTTAGGTTATTAAATCTTTTTAGAAAGTCTTAGATAATTCAAGCAAATGCTTCGGTTCCTCTATAGCGAGGCATACATCTGGTTGAAAAATGAACAATTTTGTTAAATAGTATTCTCAATCTCTTCCTTCCTAGTTTGAACCAACATTGTCTTCCTCCTTTCCTTCCTTTCTTTTGTCTGTTTGCTGATGACGCTTTCCTGACTTCCCTCCTGTATTACTTAGTGGGGATCGACACATGCACAGCTTCTATGCATAGAGGTCAATGTGAATCTGATGTGAGGTGGTTGGTCAGTGACCTCAGTATTTACATGATCAGCAACCCGTCCTTATTACCCAAGCCAGGAATGAAGATGATGGCAGCAGATGATGTTGCCCCATCTAATTTACGTCAACTAAGTTTAAGCTTGGAAAATGTTTAAGTTCTTCTTAATTTAAGGAAAGCCTCATCCTAAGTCAATTACAGCTCTCACTCATGACACTTGGCGCTCACGTTGGGGTGTGGGCACTCTTTTCCCTTTCAAAAGGTATTCAAAGATTCCTGCTCAATTATTAAAAACTAGGCCTAAGCTGCGATCGAGTAGTGATTGGTTTGGCAAACATGTCCAGGAAAAATTCCTTAGCGAGCAGCAACAGGCTGAATAGGAGTTTTTGCTTTGGCTCAGGAGGACTAATGGGTTGCTTAGTAATGACAGCTTGTACCTGGGAGTCCCTCAGACAGCTTCACAACTCTTCATATTTAAGCACCCAGAATTCGGATTCACCCTGCACTGCACCTGCCCTGCCTTTAGAGCAGCGATTTGCAACCAGTGTGCCACTAAAAATTTTAGAACATGCAGTACATGGCTATTTAAGTCAGGGGGGCACTGACCTTCTTTCCCTTAGATTGTCAAATAAATGACTACAGCCAACACAATAGCTGTCTGGTATGAATGAATCAAAACGATACCTATTTGTTTTGGTCAAATTGGCAAAAATATATTTTTTGGTGTGCTGCAGAATTTTGCTAATTAGCTTGTGTGCCATGAGATTTCGATCTTTTCCACCTCATGGCACACAAGCCAATTACTAAAATTGCTGATCATGTAAGTGCTAAGTTCACTGACTGACTACCTAACATCAGATCCACATGCTTTAGAGATGTCCCAGCTCCTTGGTTCAGATAGATGGGTCAAGTTACCTACCTACCCATCTATCCATCATCCATTACCAGGAAATTACATTTTCTAATATAAGTCACTTAATGGCTAATGGTAAGAAGGACTGAACTATAACGGGTTAAATGGGATAGAAGCAAGAAAGTGTCTTTGGGGATCTATTTCCCCTCTCCCCCGCCATTTTATTAGTAAGAGGGTTAAGAAGTGTTTTGGAGACTAACAGGCTTAGAGCCATATTTCTAAAAACAATATATTTTGATGTGTCATACACAATACCAATCAAGTACACATTTTTGGAGTTCTATGGAAAATACTAGAAAAACTGGTTCATTTCAGGGGATTTCAGTGTACATTTTGACAGTAAGTTGGGTTATGGAGATTGTGCATTTGAATGGGTGGGGGGCGGGGGGGGGGGGGCGCGGGGAGAGGGTCCAGAAAGCAATCACTTATTTTACTTTATAATGAACATGGCAATGAACTTTGTGGGGAGCACTTTTCAAGTGAGCTGACTTCCCTTTCACTTCTAAGGAAATGCTTCCTTTAACCAGTGTGAATGCAGACACCATCAGAGCAGAGAAGGAAAGCAAGGTTCTCGTTGCTGCTTCTTATTTTGGTGCCCACCTTTCACATGAGCGCTGAATGTACAAGCACAGCTAATCCCCCAGGGCCAGGGCCTTTTGTTTTTAAAGGCCCCTGGCTTTAGATTGGGGTTTTAGAAAAGGGGAAGGTGGAAGGGAAGGGAAGACTGGAGAAAGGAGAGGAAGAGAGGGAGCAGGAAGAAGTGGCTTAGCCGCTGGTGGGTGGCCCCTGCTTCCGCAGTAGGAGAGTCACCGTGCTCAGGCTGGGTTCTGGGGTGGGTCGGGAGGCATGTGGCTGTTTGTCCTCCTGGGGAACTGCTTCTAACTTGAAGCCTAGAACCCTAGATCTAGGAGGTCCCAGAGGGCGGGCATGTGAGTAACCAAGCGTCGGAATTAGAGGTAAACGTTTGACTTGAGAAAAGCGCCTTACATTCTTTCTTCTGTGTTGCATGTTGGGGTTGTAAGGATGAGTTGAAAATCTGAAGTTCTGACGAATTAGAAAAAAATATGCTGTTTTCTTTTTTGTAGGGAGATTGAAAACAGGGGACACATTGCCTATTTCCTTCTTAAAATATGAACATGAGGATATGAAATACCCGTTTAAGATTCTGATCAGATTAATGTGAGTTAGTGTGGACTTTCCTTCCCGTGCTCACCCCAAATCGGTGTTTTTAGTCCCCAGTTAAGTGAGCCCATAAAATAATTTCTGTACTTCTTGGATCTAACTTTTCAAACAAGCAGGCAACACAGGTAGCTTTTGCCTCTTTCCTGTATTGCCAATAAGATCAGAGGAGTCTTCTTTCATTATTTTTCACCTGTAAAATGAAGTCGAACTAAATGATCTCTGAGGGGAATCACCCGCTCCAACCTTCGGTGATTCTTGTTCTCCCTCCAGAGGGGTCTGGGCCGGGGCAGTGGGCACGGGGAGGGGGGCTGAGGGCTCACAGAGAGGGACGGATGTTAGCAAGGTGGGAGAGCACAGGGCACAGTGGGGCCTCTTCTGCCCACACGCCCCCACGCCCCTTTACCAAAATAAAAGGTGGTCTGACGAAGATGACAAACAGGCTTCTGGCAGTGGGACGATTTCAGAGGCCACATGGATTTCAGAAGGTGGACAGTGAGGTGGTGAAATCAAGGTTTTACTTGTCGCAGAGGATCCCTGCACAGCCTCACTGGGTTGGTAGATAAAGGGCACAAAAGCAAAGTACATAGAAAGGCCTGGCAGGTACTCTGAGAACTCTCCTCTGGCCAGAGTCCAGGAAGCCCATGCGAGGCAGGCTCATGAGTGAGAGTGAGGCGATAGCAGAACGGATGGAACATGGAATGACGTTTAGTAAGCCCGAACCTTAGGCAAACGGACAACTTGGCTTCTCCCGCCCCCTTCACCCCCCTCCTCCTCCCTTTCCTCTCCCCTTGCTCCTCCTTGCCCCCTCCTCCTCCTCTTCTTCTCCTCCCTTCCCACTTTTCTTCTCCTTCTCCTCCTCTTAATAAAACCTAATTTAGCGACACCCACGGCCAGACAATAGTGCCAAGCCAGTAGTTTAGTAAGTGTTCAGAGGTGTTAAATGATATAAAGATCAGAGTAGCATCGGCAGTGTCACTTCAGTTACGCAGTAATATATTATTTCACATCAGAGCACACAGTAGCCATGTATTTAGGTCAGGAATAAAATCTTCTCTGGTACCCTATTGTGTGTAGGGTTTAAAAGTTTCTGAATTTGATTTTCTCTGCAGTTCCAGGACAAAAGAGACTGGAGCCCCTGGGAAGCTCTCCTTTTGAAGGACTTCTGATAGGTTATAAGACCTCTTAAGTATATTTATGCTTCCTCTGCAAACCATGATTTTTTTATCTGCTTTGTAGTCTTGGGGAAAATATGTATGTCTCACACCTTTTGAAAACATTAAAAAGGACAAATGCCTCAATAGACATATGGTTAAATAATACATGTAGACAATTCACAAGAGCTATAAAAGTGGTTAATAAACATATGAAAGAATATTTAGCTTTATTAATAATCCAGGAAATACAGATTACAGAGCAGGGAAGTTTCAAGTTTCCCTCTCAAAGTGGCCACGATTAACAAAACCGGATTTGAAGAAAACACATTTCTAGGAGGCTCATAAATTATTACAAACTTTGTGGAAAGCAGTTTGGCAAAACTGCTTGAAATGGGCCAACCTGTTGACACCTGAATTCCAGTTTTAAGGATTTATCTGTTAATCAGGCTATTAATTGTAGCATTATTTTTGATAGTGAAAAATCAGTAAAACAACAAGTGCCCAGCTTATTTGAAAGGATTATAGGAAAATGACAGGAGGAAGGGTTTATGACATTCATTAGAATGCTTATAGGCATTCAACATAAAGAATAAAACCACAGTAGGTCAAAAGTAGTTTGTTCTTCATAGAGAAATTATAAGGAGAAAAATGTAAAGGTTTTTTGTTTTGTTGTTTATTTTTTGGTTAATCCTCACCCGAAGATATTTTTTCATTAATTTTAAGACATGGCGGAAGGGAAGGGAGAGACACAGAGAGAGAAACGTCGATGTGAGAGAGACACATCAATTAGTTGCCTCCTGCATGCACCCCACCAGGGCCAGGGATCAAGCCTGCAACTGAGGTATGTGCCCTTGACCGGCATTGAACCTGGGACCTTTCAGTCCATGGGCCAACACTCTTATACACCGAGCCAAACCGGCTAGGGCTAAAGGTTGTTTCTTAAAGTAGTCATTCTGCCCCGGAGACATTTAGAAATAACACACACGTACCCTAAATAAAGTGGGAAAGCCTGCCTGCTAGCTTTGGGTGGGATGGGTCTGGTGCCTGCAGTGGTCCCTGCCTGCCTCCCTCCTGACCCAGCCATGGCACGCTGTGCCTTCTGCACTGTGCCTCACTCACCTGCAGATTAGTTTGGTTTGTATCTCAACAACCTTGTCTTTCCGGATTTGCCCAATTATCCAACCCAACTATTTTTCAGTATAGCACAAAACAGGTGTGGGTAGTGTCCCACCTTTGTGTAACTCGAAGCTGAGGCATGACTAAGGAGAGAAACCCCGTTTCTTCTCCCCAGGAGGCTCCATGTGGCTGTCTAGCGACCCTTGGAGAAAGTTCTCTGCAGGGAGGTTACCTTCCAGATACCACCTAAATGTTCCTGGGAGAGACTCGGTGGTGGGTCCACGTGGTGTTTACTCTTTTGGAGGCATAGGGAGAGCCTGGAATATGACTTTCTGTAAAAACAAAAAGTAGTTGTAGGCAAAGGTGAGTTTTTATTATTATTATTTTTTTTAAACAACAATTTATTTTTTCCATAGTGTAGGCTTGCTTTCCCCCGGAGGGCCAAGTGTGTGACTCATCAACCTGCTTCTACAAGCTGGTTCATAGATCATGCCAGACTTGGGCTGGAGTCTGTTAGTTAAGCTGGAGGAGATTGCATCACTGGATGTCCCGCAGGCAGTCTTTAATGGAGGCTTTGTCGCAAATGTGAGTTGATTTGCTTATCAACACATCCAAGGAGCATCCACAGCAGGGAACAAAAAGTACACGATGTGACTTGGAGGGAGAAAATGGCCTCATGGGATCCTGTCGTTGCCAAATCATGTCAGGGGGGAAAAAAAATTAAAAAAGGGAGGTTTCAAAAGAAATGGAAATGAACTTTGTAAATGTGAGCAAAGCCAGAGCGGTGTTTGGCTGCGGGAGTTAATACAGTTTGTGAAACAGAGAAGCATTAGGTCTGCCTTTTGGTTGTGGACGCAAAAGTGAAATTGGCAATTGCCCCCTCTCTCTCCCACACTCATCTGGCACCCCCTCCTGAACACTTTAATTCTCACTGTGCAGGAATTCACCAGGTCACAAATACTGTAGCTCACATTTTCAAAAACCATTATCTTCTTTGGATGTTCGAAGTATAAATAAAGACGCAGATCGTGATAGGGCTGGTGGAAGAAGATGAGGGAAGGGCTATGTCTTGTCTTTTTCTCCTGTGTGTACCGTCAGTTTTAGTAAACAACCCAACAACTGTGGTTTGTGTTCTATTCAGCCACACAAAGCCACAAATGTGCTCTCAGATTTTGGTACACAATTCACTGATCTCTTTTAGTATCCTGACGTTGCAATGAACTGGGGTAGCCATGATAGCATGGCTTCTCTTTCCTTTCCTCATTCTCTTCTCTTTCCTCATTTAAAAGACCCACCTGCTCTGTCTTCCTGATCCTCCCTAAACAATGAAATACCCATGTGCTCGGTGCCCCGGAAACATTTAATTACAAGTTGCTGAGTTTTCTCCTGCAGCATACCCACGCGTGGCCAAGGGAACCAAGTTGAATGTATTATTCAGAGCTTTCAGGACTAACCAGATTTTGTTGTTGTACCAACTATTCCTGGAATCTGGAAGAAATTGACAATGTTTTTACGATTCTGAGATTTTTATTGTGTCGATGGATTATTTGGTAACATCGCTGTGTTGAAGCATTTCTGAATCCCCACTGCTTTCACTGCAACAGAGCAGGCTGACTTCTATTGTGACTGTTTTGTCACACAGTTTTACATTTGCATGTTTTCCTTTTTAAGCGCTGTATCAAGGGGAGGCTTTTTTCTAATTTCGAAGAAAATATATGCGCTTGAGGTAAAAATGAAAACTGGAGAAAAGCATGTAGAAGAAAAAACACTCATAATTCCAGGACCCTAACATTGATATATTCTCATACAGTTTCTAATGTGTACATACATGTCAATGTGGTTATAAAAGAGTATACAAATTATGACCCCCCCCATTTTTTACATGAGTCATGTCATTCTGCATTTTCCATTTAATGTTATATTACCATCATTTTACTGACTAGTATTCTTCTACATAGCATTTAATGATAATATCTACCATCTTCTACTTTTTATATTTAGGTTGTTTTGCTTTTTCTTTATTATAAATTATGTGTTTTTTTCCTAATTGTTTAAGGTTCTCAATGTGTGCATACATTTTTGTAATAATAAATCTATTATTACTTTAGAATAGGTTTCTGGAAGTACAAGAATAAAAAACAAGTATTTTTAGGTTCTTGATTCAAAACTTGAAAATGATTTCTAGAAAGATTGTAAAATTTGATGTTTTCTCCAAATAGTGTTTGGGAGGGAGTGTCTTTCTCATACTGTGTCATCAGTAAATGACAGTTATAATTTTTTTTTGTCAATTTGAAATACAAACGCCTATATTTTGTTTTATTTTGCAGCTTGATAATTAATGAGGTCAGGCATTTTCTCTGATATTTATTGGCCGTTTATATTTCTTTTTATTGAAGAACTTGCTCTTGTCTGAGCTACTACATATGGCTGTGTCACTGTGTCCTGGGCGAAGGGACCTTGGGGCTGAGCTCCAGCTCTGCTCCCTCTGGCCTCTGCCCAGGGAAAAGGGCACCTTTGAACATCTGTACCAATGCACCACGTGGGATAGCTGTGGCCTGTTCTTATTTTTCACTCAAACTTAAGAAAATTGGAATGCTGATATTTTTATGATTGATTTGTGAGAGCTCTTTACACACCTACAGTTATTAATCCTTGTGTCAAAATTCTGGCGATCATGTTCCTAACTTCTTGTTTATCATTTGATTTCATGATTAAAAAAATATTTAGAGCTTTACATTTTTTTATATCAAATATATTCCTCTTGTGCGTGTAAGTACTTTCATTGTTTTCAAATGTGGAAAGTTTGAGATCAACCTTTATGGACTTAACTCATGAAAACATTTTCCTTTATTTTAGCCTTATTTTTAAGGTTATTTAAAAGACCCATTGAAAGATAATTAATTCAGACTTAATTGAAAACACATTAAGAAATATAGTTACTCTAAAACAGGGGTCCTCAAACTTTTTAAACAGGGGGCCAGTTCACTGTCCCTCAGACCGTTGGAGGGCCGGACTATAGTTTAAAAAAAACTATGAACAAATTCCTATGCACACTGCACATATCTTATTTTGAAGTAAAAAAACAAAACGGAACAAACACAATATTGTATTTGCATGTGGCCCGCGGGCCGTAGTTTGAGGACCCCTGCTCTAAAACTACCACTCAGAGATGTTAATGCTGCTAACAATGCTAACACTTTGACATCTATATTTTTACTCTCTTCTATGCAACTACATACAAATGTATACAGAGATAAGATAGTAATTTATATAATGTTTAGTAACTTATTTTTAAATCAATCTTGATCACTGCTTTTCATGATGATAAATATTTTTAATGGCCCTATAGTTTTACATTGAATGGAAATGTTCAGATCAGTTTAACCAGTCCCTGTTGTTGTACATTTAGATTTGTTCTCTCATTTTTTTTTTTTTTTTATTGTTAGAATCAGCATTTGAAAAATTATTCTCATGGCCAAATCTTCACACACATTTTTAGTTATTTCCTTGAAATTGACTTCATTGAATAGACATTCCTGATCTAAATGTGTGCTCTTTTGAAAAACATTTTTTCATATTTCCAAATTGCTACCCAGATACCTTCTCATTAACACTCCCACCAACAGTGTATCTGTGGGAGAAGGAGTCCATGTTCTTTCCTCAACAATGCATATTATCCTTTTTTTAGTTTGCCAATTTGGTAGGGTAAAAATGGTAACTTGTTTTGAATTGCATTTCTTTCTTTTTTTTAAGATTTAAAAAAATTGATTTGAGAGAGAAAGGAGGGGAAGAGAGAGAGAGAGAGAGAGAGAGAGAGAGAGAGAGAGAGAGAGATATTCATTGTTTCACCCATTTACGCATTCATTGGTTGATTCCTGTATGTGCCCTGACCCGAGATCGAACCCTCAACCTTGGCACTTCTGGATGATGCTCTAATCAACTGAGCCCCCCAGCCAGGGCTGAATTGCATTTCTTTCCATTAATGCAAATTATATTTTCTATCTCAGGAGAGCTTTATGTTTGTTTTTAATATATACAGTATTTTGATATCTTAAAAGCCCTTTTGAGGGTTTTTTAGAGAGTTCAGCATCAGTAAAAAGAGTTTATTAGCAGAAGGTCCAGCCACAGTCTGTTCTCCCGGTAGAAGTCATTGGGTTTGGGGACAGTCCCTAATTCAGAGCCCCCATCCTTTGCCAATGAAAGCAACGACCCAGGTCTGCACTCAGGTTCCCTAATCAGAACCCACAGGTTCAGGGAACTCAGGCACGGGATGGGAAGCCCATTTCCCCACGCTGGCTGATGGTATTGAGCTCAGGATGAACACCCCAAACAACAACAAGGGAGCAGTCACTACACCTCTTCCATTCGGTGATTTATCGAGTGCCTCCAGGCCAGGCACACAGCTGGGCACCGTGCCAGGCACTGAGACCGCAAAGATGAGACAGACGACTAGTTTCTGAGCCTAAGAACCTTAAACAATATAATTAGGGGGAAAAAACATAATTTAGAAAAACATGCACCTTTACTTTTCATTCTTGAGGTAATTAGTTGTGGGAAAAGTGGAGGCAGGCAGGTCCAAAATAAGACAAAATAGTGCGAGTCTTCAAATTTTCTGTTTTGTTTTGATTTGAAAAGACCTGCCCTATTTTTTTTTATTCCTCTGGTTTGGTCAGGCTGTCATCCATTCACTTTATTTTGGTCTATTATTAGCAGTTAAGAAACACTTTGGTTGTTTATCTCAGTAGCAGGGCCATTTTTTCAAAGATAAATCTCTAGGATTCTCTACTTATTCCCTCGCCCCCTCAAGTTTCTGAACAGGTTTTATTACACACGGAGGGGACGGCGCTCAGTCCTTGGCTGCTGCCTTCCTCATGGCCGCAAGGACATTGTTCATCCCCTCTCTCTCTCTCAGCACAAATGTGTGTCCCCACCCTTTTCTTTTTTTAAAAAAATATATTTTATTGATTTTTTACAGAGAGGAAGGGAGAGGGATAGAGAGTGTGAAACATCGATGAGAGAGAAACATCGATCAGCTGCCTCCTGCACACCCCCTACTGGGGATGTGCCCGCAACCAAGGTACATGCCCTTGACCAGAATCGAACCTGGGACCCTTCAGTCCGCAGGCCGATGTTCTATCCACTGAGCCAAACCGGTTAGGGCTCCTCACCCTTTTCTTGATGAATTGCAGGGCCCTCTTGTCCTTAGAGACCTTGAACAGCTCCATGGGACCACTCAACTGGGGCAAAGCCATACACCTCTCGGATCATGCCCCGCACGAACTTGAACTTGGTGTGCTTGGTGAGGTGCCTGCATGGCTGGGCCGGTGTGTGCTCACAGTCTAGCCGGGTCACCCTGTGGCCCTTGTTAAGCTCTTGGCCATGGGGTAGCTCAGAGCCATGGCTGCTGCTCCTCAATGGCTGCTGTTGCGGAAGTGTAATTAAACTTTGTATTAGAGAACTTCTCTAGAGCTGTGGGTTACAACATCTCTTTGTGTTCTCTGTCTTATGCATGTTTCTTACAGTGTTCGTGGTAACATCTGTGGAAACTGACAATTTATGGAAGTCATGAGGTGCTTTTCTAATCTGAGATACAACACAAAAAGCATCTAGGACAGTTAGGAGTTTATTTTTTAAGTGTTGGTGGCAGGAGAGCCCGCTGCATTAATCAGGAACTCGCTGTCCGGTCTATGACATATCGAGGCTGTTTTCTTCGATCTCCCTCTTAGGGTTAACCTTTTGGATCTATAATTTTTTTTTTTCCTCCCTGAAGATCTAAGAGTGAGGCCATGAGAAGGAAAATTCAGCTTACTTTGTTTGGCTACTGATTAAGGAGAAAAATATTTCATTCCAGTAGAAGGTTGAACTTGTTATTTTAAATACATTCTTTGATTAGGATTTCATGTGATGCATGCTATGTTCTCTCTCTCTCTCTCTCTCTCTCTCTCTCTCTCTCTCTCTCTCTCTCTCTCTCCACACACACACACACACACACACACACAAATGTTCGCAACGCTGTAAATGTAAGGGGTTGTTTGATTAGGAAGTCTAGCATGTCCAAAGTACAGGTAATGGCCTTCCCCATGAAACCTACAGAGCACTGTGCCAATGAAGGGCAATCTTTAAACTGGTCATATTGCATATTTTCTCTCTTTTTTTTCAACTTTATAATACAAGTTTGTTTTGTTTTTTCTAAACATTTTAATGCCCGCAGAGCATTATGCTGAGGAATTACTATCATCAACTTACCATTTAGGTTACATAGAGGTTGTTGCCATAGTTTTCACTATCATAAAAAATCATACTTTTTTTTTTTTAAATTCTCACCCAAGGATATGGTTTTTATTATTTTTGAGAGAGAGAGGAAGGGAGAGAAAGAGAGAAACATTGATATGAGAGAAACACATTGATTGGTTGCCTCCTGCATGAGCCCTGACCAGGGCCTGGGCCAGGAAGGGGTCTGCAACCAAGGTACGTGCCCTTGATCAGAATCGAACCTGGGACCCTTAGTTCTGCTGGCTGAGGCTCTATCCATTGAGTCAAACCGGCTAGGGCGATGCTGTCATTTTTTATTTGACAATCTAAAGGAAAAGAGGGCAGTGCTCCTGACTAAATAATCAGGTATTGCATGGTTTAAAAATTCTTGTGGCACACTGGTTGAAAATCACTGCTCTAGTCTAATACCTATCTATGTATCCATCTTCCTTTCCCCTCTCTTTTACTGAATCGCAAATTGTCCATTAAATAATTGTTATTTATAAATAATGATTATTTTTTTTATCCTTTCCAGAATTTAGATTTCTGAAATTTTACTTTTTTTTTTTTTTATATTTTATTGATTTTTTACAGAGAGGAAGGGAGAGAGATAGAGAGTTAGAAACATCGATGAGAGAGAAACATCGATCAGCTGCCTCCTGCACATCTCCCACTGGGGATGTGCCCGCAACCAAGGTACATGCCCCTGACCGGAATCGAACCTGGGACCCTTCAGTCCACAGGCTGACGCTCTATCCACTGAGCCAAACCGGTTTCGGCTGAAATTTTACTTTTATTACATTGCTCAGGATGTCAAGTACAATTTTGAACAGTGGGATGACAGAGGAGGTCTGTAAAGAAAGGGGTTTTAATGTCTCATTGTTAAGCATAATGGTACTGTAGGTTCTTGGTTATTCTCTTAATGTAGTGATATCCATAAATAAATATCATAATTCTTTTTTGAGCAGTCTTGTATTCCTGGGATAAGCCTCGTGTGTTATGATATAAAAACTTATTTGGAGATTTCATATCTATATTCATCTCAGTCCTGCTGCTTACTAGTGCTGTGACCTGGGCTAAGTTATTTAATCTCTCTGTGCCTCCAGTTCTCCACTATAAAACAGATTAATAGTAAGAGATCTTGCCTCCCAACATTGGGTTGAGGTATGTAACCTTTAGAATAGTCCATGGTACATAGTAAACACTTAATAAATTTTAGCTGTCATATTATTGTCATCATAAGTATATTATTATTATAAATACTGTCATTATTGCTGGTCTCTTGTGTGTGTGTGTGTGTGCGTGTGTGTGTGTGTGTGTGTCTGTAAGTCTAAATGGGTGAATGCTATCTTTGTTGTATTTTGATATCCATGTTATGCTAACTGATTAGAATGAGTTGGGAAACTTTCCATGTCTTATTAGTCTCTGAAATAATTCAGTGTTGGAATGATCTATTCCTTGAAGGTTGCCAGGGCCTGGTGAAGGTCCTTGGTTAACCTTTCAATGTCTTCCATACTTCCTTTGTCTATTCAGGCTTTCTACTTGAGGCCAAGTTTCAGCATTTATATTTTCCAGGAAATAGTTACTTTCAGATCTCCTTTGTATCAGTGGATATGTTGTCTCAACATTTCTTCATCAGATTTTACCTCTCCTACCTTCACCTTCACTCCTTTAAACCCCACCCTACCACACACACACAGACACCACAGGACAGCTCATCACTGCCTTTATGGATATTTGACTAGCAAAATTGGTGTCACAGTAGAATAGAATTTTGCAGTGATTCCTGTGCATAGAACTGAGACCAGTATTTAAAAACGAGATTTTGTCTTAGTTTAGGTAAAAGATATATAAGATTATATGTTAGTTCGAATCTTCCAAGAAGCAGTCACTAAGATAGAATTAAACAAGCAAGAATATTATTAAGGGGGTTCCGGTGTGGAGGGGTGGGGGTGGGTAAGGGGAGGAGGCCAGACCCTGAGGCCAGTCTGACCCTGAGTGCAGGAGAGAGGAGGGGGAGATTATGGGGAAGTCCCCCACCCTCACCCCCCCTGCATGCCCAGTAGCCTAAGGAAGCTTCTTCCGAGCCTCAGGAAGCTTTTAATTTGTGTCCTCAGAGGAATTCAGTCATTGACTGGGGTGGTCGGGGAGAGGCCCAGCTTCAGCCTTCAGAGGCAGCTGGGCCCTTGTTGGTTTCCTCCCTGCTTCCGGAAGACTGCAAGGCGCACTCCAGGGATGGCCGCAGAGTAAAAGCTTCCTTACAATCCCTCTGTTTCCAGTCAGGGGCTCTGCCTTTTCCTTCTCCTGTGCTTGGTGCTTCCAAATCACCTGCCTTTTGGGCTCCGTATCACCAGAGATTCAACCTTCCATTCATGCTGGGATGTAGGTGTCTGGTAGTTTGAGGTGGGAAAGAGATCTGGAGAGATCTGGGGGTATTTATTCTTTTATGTACTTTTAACCAATCCTGGTTTCAGCCACTCCCCACGTTCCAAGATTCTCTTGCCTCCAATTCCTTCCTTAGACTTTCACATCCTATGGTACTTTGGGGCTCTCTTCTTATGTATCCCTCTGTGTGTAGTTAAGCTTCACCTTACTCCACTCCACTCTGCTGAGGCAGTTGCTGCTCTTCTAATTTACATCTCCCCTATTTATTTATTTATTTATTTATTTATTTATTTATTTATTTATTTTAAAAATATATTTTATTGATTTTTTACAGAGAGGAAGGGAGAGAGATAGAGAGTTAGAAACATCGATGAGAGAGAAACATCGATCAGCCGCCTCCTGCACATCTCCTACTGGGGATGTGCCCGCAACCAAGGTACATGCCCCTGACCGGAATCGAACCTGGGACCCTTCAGTCCACAGGCTGACGCTCTATCCACTGAGCCAAACCGGTTTCGGCCATCTCCCCTATTTAATTGATATGTTTGATAGAGGCCTCTTCCTCCTGTCTCAGTCATTTGATCTCTTTAACTATCATTTTAATGGGGTTTCCATAATATGTTCAACCTGCCATATAGAAGCCTCTAGAACAGTGGTTCTCAACCTTCTGGACCTTTAAATACAGTTCCTCATGTTGTGACCCAACCATAAAATTATTTTTGTTGCTACTTCATAACTGTAATGTTGCTACTGTTATGAATCGTAATGTAAATATCTGATATGCAGGATGGTCTTAGGTGACCCCTGTGAAAGGGTTGTTCGACTGCCAAAGGGGTTGCGACCCACAGGTTGAGAACCGCTGCTCTAGAACTTTGAATATTGTTTCTCTTTTCTTTGTTTGCTGTTCTGCTTCTGGAACGTTTATATTATCTCCATACTTGTTCTTTTTTGTCGGTCCCTGATTATTAATTTCTAATGACTGTAATTTCTATTTCCCTTCTGCATTCACTATGATTATCTCAAGCTTTTCCTTTGTTGTTAATTAATTCCATTTTCAGTTCCCTTGGAATTATTTGCTCTATAAGGTATCATTTTGGTCTTCTCTTTTTCTTCGCCCTGCAAGTTCCCCTTTTACCATTTTGCCATCAATTTTGCACTTCTGTTTTATTGAATTCATATTCTTATTATGTTTTATAGTATAACGTAATATCTGGGAATTTTATTCCTTTTTTTGCAGGGAGGAGTTAGTTCTGTTTTCTTTTGCATGCTATGCGCTTTCATCGTGTGTCTGATTTCCTGTAGTATTTTTGGCCCGATTGCTAGGCCATTTCTTTTTGACTTGTTCATGCTTGACATGTTCTTTTCAAAAAAATGTTTTTGGTTACGATCTAGTCAAAATGAATTATTTCTTTACTGATTTCCGCCACCTGAGACATGTTTGCGTGCCCTTTCTAGGCCCGCTTAGAGCCTGGACGCTTGAAGGTGGGACAGGGTGGGAAAGCTCAGCGTGGCCTGTGGAGCCTGTGAGTGACTTGGCTAGGTGTCCCCTATTGAGTTCACTCGCCACCTGCAGAAGGCATCCTCTTCCTGTGTGCGTACAGGCGCCTTTGGGTTTTAGGTCTGTCCACTCCCCTCCTGGACCCTCAAGTACTGGGGCCTCTGTTTCTGCTGGGGACAGTCGTCTTGCTTGGTCACCTCTCATTTCCATTCTTGCTCCCGCTCATCACTAGGGTTAAAAGAAAAGGGCGCCTGTGAGTGATGGTGCCATTGTTAACAGTTTGCAGGGGAAAGTTGTCGTGCAACTTCATCTGAAGCTTTCAACTGTCTTCTCTCTAACCCTTTCCCGGTCTCCCCTCTTTTAAAGGGTCTTACCACATTTATCCACCATTTTCTTTCCAGTCCTGCTAAATTCCTCTTCACCACTGAGGTTATTTAGTGCTAGTTCCTTCCACTCAGCCTAATCTCTGTGGCTGGACCAGAGCCCCCAGGACAACAAAGAGGGCAGAGTAAGTGTCCAAACAACTGCCCCAATAACTCCACTGGGACAAAGGGCTATGCCAGCCATGGGCAAACTACGGCCCGTTTGAAATGAATAAAACTAAAAAAAAAAAAGACCATACCCTTTTATGTAATGACGTTTACTTTGAATTTATATTAGTTCACACAAACACTCCATCCATGCTTTTGTTCCGGCCCTCCAGTCCAGTTTAAGAACCCATTGTGGCCCTCGAGTCAAAAAGTTTGCCCACCCCTGGGCTATGCTGACTGTAACTCCATTGACCTTTTGCTGTGAAAGAAATCAGTCTGTTCACTGTATTTGATTGCACTCTGCAGGACACTTTGATTGGAACATATTCTAACATTTGTTGGGGAGTCTGGGTAATTTTTTAAAATGTCACTTTCCTCAGAGGCAAGGCAGGCAAGATGAGGTTAACATAGAGAGTTAAATAATATAAAAGTACAACACTGATATTATCTTTTATTTATACTTCCACTAAAGGCCCGGTGCATGAAATTCATGCACGGGCAGGGTCCCTAGGTCTGGCCAGTGATCAGGGCCAATGGGGGCCTTCTGGCTGCTCTCTGGGGCCTCCCTTTCCTGACTGCCGGCTGCCGGCTGGGGCCTTCCTTCATTCTGCGCCACCCCCTGGTGCTTAGCGCACATCATAGAGTGCGATCGAACTCCTGGTCTCCCGGTCGAACTCCCGAGGGACACTTTGCATTTTAGCCTTTTATCTATATAGATGTGTGTTTGAAGTCGTCTGATACAAGCATCCCCAGCATTGTAATTAAGCAGCTATAGTTCCTGGGAAGCTTTGTGTCTCTTGCAACCCTACCCCTTTTCGAACAGCTTAACGAAGTGTGGCGAGCATCCGCTTGATATGACTGAGGTTGAGGGACCTAGCAGTGCACATTTTCATGCAGTGGCGATGCCAGGCAGGAGAGGCAAGGTGACACCTCTTCACCACCAACTTGCTTATTCACCCTGATCTGTCACAGGGCCAGCTGGAGAGGCGATGTGTCTGCAGAGTCTCAGACAGACTAGATCTTCCAGGCTCAAGGTGGTCCTCTTCATTCATAACGTGGGCTTACCATCCGCCGTGCTTCTGGGCTTTGTCCACGAAAGTATAGCATGCCCTTTGCAAACTCTCCTGCACATCTTTTCCCAAGGTGGAGACACCCACAGCACATATTGCCCTGCTCCTAATGTCACTTATTTTACCTATGAGTGACTTTTCCCATTATAAAACCATTAATAGCGGGAAAGGCACCGATTGCTAGGGCACCAGGGAGTGGTGCCCACACAGAGTCTCCTCTTCACTCTTCAGGAGTTTTGGTTTCTCCTTGTGTGTTTGATCGTAAAACATGACCATTCTGTAAGCTCCTGGCCCTTATCTTAGACATCTCTGCTAGTCACTGAAGCAAGTTACCTTTCGATGTGCTAAATCAATGTCCCTTCAGTACAGAATGATTCACTCTTAGCCAATAAGAGTTACCTATAGTTGGTTGAGGTCATTCTGCATTTCTCTTCCTCTTTCCTCTCAAACTAGAAAGAACCGAGTTCTTTTCATCTGTGCCAAAGTGTGATGGTGGAGGAAGTGATTTATCTCAAAGGGTTTTCCCCAGCTGTTACGCGCCTGTCTTTGGGTTCCTCTCCATATTGGAGAGATTTTAGTGAGAATGCTCCATAGTTTGTTGATTTAACTTCTGTCTCCTGTACTTCTTTGGGTAAGGAACCTTCTGTTCCTTCCCTTTGGTACTATCTGATAAACTGTATGATATGTGCAGCTGATAATTTTTTCAGATACACACACACTATTTTTTATTCATTTTTGTTAGGTCTTGTGTGAGTCTGTAATGCAATTTCATTCTGATGTCTTTAACCTGAAATTCCTACACATTTTTAATCTTTAAAATGATCAGTTATCTATTTTTTCATAAATTCTTGTTTTTATGCTTAACAAGCCCTTTCCAAACTCAAGAGCAAATTAAAGATTCATGTATGTATTCTTCTATTTTGTGTGTGTGTGTGATTAAATACTAAATGTAACTAAAAAATTGCCTAGAATTTATTGTAATGGTTTCAAGTAAGGGTCTAATTTAAATAAGTAAACACACAAATAAAATAAAACCCCTCAACTACTTGCCCCATCATCATTTATTGGAGAAGAAATTCTTTTTTTTTTCTCTCTTTTTTTTAAGTTAGGTAGGGTTTTGGGTTTTTTTTTTTTAAGTTTTTTTCAATTACAGTTTACATTCAATAGTATGTTGTTTTAATTTCAGTGGTTAGACAATCATATATTTTACAAAGTGATCCCCCTGATATTTCCAGTACCCACCTGGCACCATATATAGTTATTACACTATTATTGACTATATTTCCTATGCTGTATTTTACCTTCCCATGACTATTTTGTAACTACCAATCCTTTCACCTTTTCACCCAGTTCCCCAAACCACCTCCCCTCTGGCAACCATCAATCTGTATGGAAGTTCTTTCAATTTCCTTCTTCCCTCCAGCCCTCTTTCCCTTAATGCATAAATGTGATCATATTATACACAGTATATTTTTTGTGCATTCCTTTCCTTTTTTGCTTCTTCTCTCTAGACTACTCCCCTTCATCTGCATCACACACACACTCCAACCCTAAGTATGCATATAGAAAAAATATATGAATATATACCTATGCATATTCCTATACATTCACATAACATGTGCAGTTTTGAAATTAATTTTTAACTTCAAGCACAGATCTAAGGCCAGAGGAATATCTTCAAGTGCTTTCGATTATTGTCCAGAAGAGGAAAAACAAGTGATTCATTTTTATTTTCCTCATAGTGTTCTCAGAAACCCATCTAAATTCTAATAAGGCAAAGTAGAATTATCTGGTTTTTATTATGTCCAGCATTATTTGTTTTAGGTAAAGTTTATTGTATAATAAAGCCCATTTATTTGCCCAATTTAATTTTATAGAAGAGACATTTTGTGTAATCAATGTTGTTTAATGTGGATTTTGTATGGGCTTTTCCATTAGTTCCTTGTGTAATCTTTTTGGGTCGCTAATCTATTTTCTTATCTGTTAAAGCTGGAAGTAGATTCTAATGTTTTTACCATTGAATATTTTCTGTTAATTTTGGAGAATATAGACTAATTCACATACTATGTGAAATTACAAATTGAATAAGATATAATACCCACTTGCACAAAGACAGTAAAAGTTAAGACTTGTACCTAAATAAAGAATAAGGCATAAAATGTTGAATGCCTTGAGTTTTTAAAAAAAAAATGGGGGGGGGGGGGAGGCGGGAGACCTTATGAACATTATTTTTTTTATTAGGTAGAAAATAATCCTTAATTTATCTCTTTCCTGGACCATTTCAATAGCCTCTTTCTTGGTCTTCTAGCACCTGTTTTCTTTTTAATCATTTACTGCAGCCAGGGTGATGTTTTTAAAACACATATTGATCAAGTTCTTTGTTGCTAAAGATCCTGAATACCTACCGCATGCATTTAGAATAAACTTTAAAATTCTTAAAGTGAGTTACAAAAACAAGTGCTTTTTCCTCCAGGCAAGCATTGTACCTCAGTATGTAGTAGAAGTGCTTTATATGTGCTGCTCACTTTTTCACACAGAATATTAGAAAGATGCCTACCTGAAGTTTGAGATTAAAATGAGTGTTTTATACTACTTCATCAAGGATATTCTCACGTGAAATTAACATCTTTTGTTTGCTTGCTTTGTTTTTATTGTGTGTCAATAAGAATATACTGACTCAGGGACAGTTTGATGTCACTACCTTGATTTATGTCAAGAACTGAAACTTTTACCCACCATTAATTTTGCACCACCAGTGCAAATGTCCACATACAGAATAATGTAAATAATGTTTTAGTATTATTGTGAATATAGTTTTGACCGTACAGACTTCTGAAAATATCTGAGAGACATATGAGAATTGCTGCTCTAAAATTTCTATATCCTGTCTTTATCATAGCAGTTACTGTCACTGAATTGTTAATAAACACATTTAAACATTTTTTTTTTTTTATCACCACCAGGAGTTAATCATTATCCATCACTCTTTAGGAGAAAGCAAAGCAAAATCTTCAGTATACTTTTTAAACAACTACTCTCTTACAACCACTCAAATATTTCATCCTAGTTTGGTATTATCTTTAAGAATCCTTTCTTAGTGGTATAATTTTATTTTCATCATCGGTAGTTAGTTAATTTAATATTTTCTAATTTAATACTAATTTGATATTTTACTGGCATATTTGATACTCTGATTGCTGTATCACTTTTCTTCTCTACCCATGAATGTCTTTTTTCTTTTCTTTTTTAAATATATTTTTATTGATTTCAGAGAGGAAGGGGGAGAAAGAGAGATAGAAACATCAATGATAAGAGAGACTCTTTGATCGGCCACACCGAGTCCACAACCTGGGCATATGGCCCTGACCAGAATTGAACCTGGGACCCCTCAGTCCCCAGGCCGACACTCTATCCACTGAGCCAAACCAGCCAGGGCATGAATGTCTTTTTTCACTTTGAATTGTGGAATGATTATTTCCAAAGGTATATATGAGGGGAATAGCTTTTGAATCCATTCATGACCAAACATGCCTTTATTTTGCCATCACACTAGTTGATCTTTTGCTGTCTTCAGAATTCCATGTTCAAATCTCTTTTCTCGTCTTCCAGCATTTAGTGACGCAGGTGAGAAGTTTACTGGCTGACTTGTTTTGTTGAAAGTTGCTTAGTTCTTTTTCAAGTATCTTTTTGGGGCTAGTATTTTCTGTTTAATCTTTAACATAGAAATTTCACAGGATATGGCTCCACATATTTCTTTTCATTATTCTTTTCACAGTTTTGGAGCCCTTTATTCTTAAGACTCAAGTTTCTTTTCAGCTGGAGGACATTTTCTTCTATTAGTTCTTTGATTATTTATTTTCCCCTTTCACCTTTTTCATTGCTTTCTTCTGTAACGCTTGTTAGTTGAACATTATATTTCTGAATCTATTCTTGCATGCTTTTTAAACTTTCTCTCTTAATTTTTTTTTCTCTAAAAATTGAGAAAATTTTCTTGCTTAGATCTCCCAGATGATGACATATTTTTGATCGTTTCAGTTCAAACCTCATACAAAATTTTATTTTTTTATTTTAGAAATTATGTATCTTGTTTTGTTATTTCTTTTTCATAGAAACCTGAACTTGCCTTGTACATGCAGTATCTTCTTTTAAACATTATTTTCTCTACCCAACATTATCTTCCTCATCAATAAGCTGTTTCGATATTCATGGAGTTTCTCTTTCATTCTTGCTATGTTTCCTTAAATATCTGGTGATTCTTGGTTCTTCTATTAAAAGTGAAGAGTGTGATCACCTTTCAAGCTGGCAGAGTTTGTTAGCAGAATAGAGTTCACTATTTCCAGAGCAGACTGTTCTCTTATGTGAAGGAGTGACCACAGGCACTGAGGGTTCCTGGAAGATTCCTTTGCATGTGTACAGATGAGAGGTCCAAGGGGGTTGGACACATTGGGAGGTTTTCCTGTTGTTTTAAGCTGAATTTTTTCCTTGATTTCCATTCGATTGTTTAAATTTACTCTAGGCATCTTACGAAGTTATTTCTCTCTCTAGTCCTAGGGCCCCCCAAAAGCCAAATCATTCTGTACGTAAGAAGTGAATGCTGTAGCTAGTTCCTTTGGGCACACTGTATGGAAAGAACAGAAGCAACAGTGTATGACTGGCCTGGTCATAGACCCTGAAGACTCAGACGTTTCCAGACTTAGTGGGAAAACTGGTGCTCATGTATGCAATATCCCCTCCTGCGCCGGAGCTGGGGTGTCGCCCTGACTTGGGCTTCTCCTCTGTTTCAATCTCTTCTGCTTTCTATCTTCTAGAATTGGACCAATTTCTCTTTCCACATGGACTACACACATGATTATTTCTCACTTCAGGGAAATGTTTCAGATTTGAAATGGTCTTGAGATGGAAGTCTGTCCTGAAGCCTTTTGCTTTTCTCAAACTATAAGAGAAAGTTTGTCTGGCAAATTACAGAGGCAAAAGGAGGGCCTTGGTAAGAAAAAGGCTCCAGAGGCAAAAGGAAGGCCCTGCTTAGGAGAGAGAAAGGCAAAGGTAATTCGCCTGGGGGAGGCCAGAGGAGGGGAAAGGCAGATGCTTCCGGGAGGGAGCGTGCACTCCTGCAGCTTTTTAAGAGACTTTTGTGCGGGTTTTTGTTTTTTTTCTGCTAGAGATTTGAGCACAATAAGTTCCTCTGAAGAACAGATTTTCTTTTTAATTTTAAGAACTGATTTGCTTTTAAAATGACTCCTTTAAAAACTCTATTTTTTGTCAGTATCGAAACAGAATGTTTCCAATAGTTTCTAATTATTTAAATTCTATTTCTCTCATGTCAATTGTATAACATTTTTCCACAGGGCATTTGGAAAAGATGACCTCTAGCTATGTCAGACTAAAGGTGAATAATGAGGAGTTGCTATCCCTCACCCCAAGTGACTCATTTGTGTTGCCTGATATAGCGCAGACCCCGCAGGATGTTTCAGCACAGCACCTTGGAATTCTACAAATAACCTAAACACATTGTCTTCTCTTCAAGGAGTTGATAGAGTTCCCCTTTGCACATTTTCTCCAGAACTCTGAATTTGGAAATCCTCTCATTTACTTGCATGTAAGAAATTCACTGTTACCTTGGTTTCTTGTATTCAGTCTGTTTTTAGTTCTCTCTTTTCAAGTGCCCTTTTTCCCCATTCTGATTATGAAAATTGAGCATGCTTAAGAATTGGCAATAGACAGGGTGCTTAAGATCTCTGGTATGCAGTCCTGGTCTAAGCTGAGTGTTACGTGATCCTGGACAAGTTACTTAGCACTGGCTGTTCAATGTCCTCATCTGTGTAAAGGGCATGTTGGCTATACCTGACTTTAAGGATTTTATAACCCATGTCAGGGGCTTAGAACACTATCTGGCATATGGTGGGTGCTCAATAAGTATGTGTGACTTCTTATTATTGAAGACTATTTGAAAAGTTGAAAATAAAAATTCACCTATAATTGTAAATATTTTGAACTTAGATTTATACACACATGTACACACATTTTAGTTATTCCATAGATTGCGGTCTCTAGAAATTCTCTGAATTTTAAAAATTGATTTTAGGAGAGAGAGAGGAAGGGAGAGAGAACGAGAAACATCAATCGGTTGCCTCTTGCATGCATTCCAACCTGAGATCCAACCCGCAACCTACGTATGTGCCTTGACCGGGGGTTGGACCTACAACTGTTTGGTGTACGGGATGGTGCTCCAACCAAGGGAGCCACCTGGCCATGGCGAAATTCTCTACATTTTAAAAATTATTTCCTTGCCCTCTTCACTTTTCACTGTGACATCCTTCTCCTTATGGTGGTTTCTACTACTTGATGTGAGTTTCCTGAAGATTCTGAATTCAGTCTCAGTTCTGGATTACTTCATCAGGTGACTATGATCATGCTTAGTGTACTAGAAAAGCTAGGGCAACAATGAGAGAAAAGAGCATGTGTCATAGATATGCTTCAATCAGTGGACCAGACTATTTTATTCATTAGTGTATCTGAAAAGGGAACTATCTTAATTCCTATACATCTAAGTTTTGTGTTATAATTCATAATTTTTAAAAAACTATGCCTTTTACGTGGTGGATGGAGAGTATCAAAATATTTTCAACATGAAGAGCATCAATATCATCCCAGGCTTATGGATTCATTTCATTTCCCTTGAATCTACAAGGATGGATTTTTTTCAGTGGCAAAAGGTTAGAGTCATTAAGGATAAATGCTCAGTGTAGAAAGTTCCTAATAAATTTCAACCATTGTTCTTGCATGGAAAGTATCTGTTATCTCTTGTGATTTGCCTCTAGCAAGCACCAAAAGGAGGGCTATTACTAAAGATAGTCAGCAGTGAAATGACTAACAACATTGACATTTAAATTGTGACATTAACCCTAAATAGGATGATTGGTTCAGTAGTTTCCATTTGAAAATCTTATTCTGTTAATAGACAAAATGCTAAGATTAAAAAAAGAAAAGAAAAGAATAATCACTTCTTTGAAACTTTCCTATTAATTTTAGTTTTTGAATATGGTCTCTCTTTCTCTCCCCCCTCCCCCTTTTGCTGAGGAACTGAAATGATTATATTTCAGTAATCAGCTACAGTAGATTCAGTCTCAAGCAACTGAAGTGGATGAAGACTAAACCCAAGTGCTGAAAATTCAGAGTATAAGATATTCTATTGACCTGAGATATTAGTTTTGAAATAAATTAGAATATTTTCCTTGTTAAAAAAAGATAAGATAATCTATTTGGAGAGCAAATTTGTACATCAAGATAAAGGCTGAGAGAGAGAGAGAGAGAGAACAAGATGTGGGGGCAGGGGGAGGAAGGAGGAGATTGAGGTAGAGGACATAGCGAAAATCCTGAGCGAAAATTATGTAAAGGTTTCACTTAAAGAGAGGGAAGTGGCTTGTCCTTTTTCCCCTAACTCAAGTCAATGTTGGGAATAATGGACAACAGGTGGGAGGAAGAGTCATGAATAGCAGACCTTTGCTGGTTGGATTCAGTTTTCCCTCTTGCTTTCCTTTGGTTTGCATGTAAATTTGCTTGGTTTTCTAGTACTGTAGCTCACATTTATGGAGAATAGAAAAATGAAATATCATTTATTTAATTTGAAGGCGATCATTAGGACTTGAGACAAAATTTAAATAGGATCAATGGTTGGTGAGGTAAATTTATAGTTATACTTCCTAAAATTAAGGCAACTTGTTTGCATAGTACTTTATAGCTCACAACCAACTTTACAAATATTCTGTAAATTGATTTTATCAAAACATGAAAAATATAGCTCCCCCATTTCTTTCATAGTACTTGGAACCCCAACTTTTACTTAAATTCCTCAGTGAACCTTTATTCACTCATTCAACAAATGTTAATTGAGTACCACATATGTGGCAGGCACAGTTCGAAGTGTGATATAGCCATGAACAAAATAAAGAATCCCAGCTCTTGTGTAGAGTACTTTCTCATGAGGGTAGACAAACAATAAGCACCAAACACAATAAATAAGGAAGCTACATTGAATGTTAGAAGATGGCAACTGCTAGGGAAGAAAGAAAGATTAGAGAGCTAGACCATAGAGATAGGAAGTTCTAGAGCAGTGGTTCTCAACCTTCCTAATGCCGCGACCCTTTAATACAGTTCCTCATGTTGTGGTGACCCCCAATTTCATTGTTACAAATTGAACATAATTAAATCATAGTGATTAATCACAAAAACAATATGTAATTATATATGTTTTCCGATGGTCTTAGGCCACCTCTGTGAAAGGGTCATTCGACCCCCAAAGGGGTCGAGACCCACAGGTTGAGAACCACTGTTCTAGAGGGATTGGAAATTCTAAGATAGGTGGAGAGGTCACTCCATTAAATAGGGCGGCCACGATGAGTCTCAGTGAGGTGAGGTTTGTGTTAGAGGAAATAGGAGTTAGCCATAGGTATTTGTGGGGAAGCACATTCCAAGAAGGTGAAACAGCTGGAGCCAAGGCCCTCAGGTAGAGATGTGGTAATCAGTGTAGCAGGATCAGAATGAGTAACAAGGTAAGTATTAGGAGAGGAGGTCAGAGAAGTAAGAGAGGTGAGATCCTGTAGGGCCTCGTAGACCATTGGAAGGACTTTAACTTCTATTCTGAGGGAAATGGGGGGTCACTACAGAATTGAGCATGGAGTGACGTGATGTGACTTGTGTTTTAATGATATTTCTCTAGATGCAGTATTGTTGAAAATAGATTGGAGGGAAGGATGGTAAAAGCAGGGAAAATTTCTAGGAGGCTATTAATGATCTACTACTGTGTAATATATCTCAAAACTGAGCAACATAAACAGCAAATATGTATTATCTCTCAGTTTCTGATAGGAAGCTGAGAGCAGTTTAGCTGATTGGTTCTGGCTCAGGGTCTCTCAAATGTAGTCAAGTTCCCATCTGGGACTATGATTGATGTAAGCCTTACTCTGGAGAATCTACTGAGCTCATTCAGATGGTTGTTGGCCGTTCTCAGGCCAAGGCTTCAGTTCCTCCCCACAATGGGTCAGTTTGCTTTTCCTGGAGAAAGAGAGATAGAGGTAGAGGTGGAGGGCAGAGGTGGAGATAGAGAGAGATTGAGATTTACCAAAATGGAAACTGCAGACTTTATTATCTAATTCCAGAAGTGCCATGCTATCCACTTTTGCCATATGCTATTGGCCATATAAGGCAATTCTGGAAAACTGTGGGAGGGAAACTCTACGAGGTATCACTGGGACACAACCAAGATTAAAACTGAGGTTTACTCAACTCCAAAACCACCCTCCCCCTAGATTAAGAAAAAATACACCAAAAAATAAACAAAAACTCCCAAACCACTCCCTCCTAGGAATTATGAAAGAAATGGATGATGAGAAATGACTTGAAAGGGATAATTTGTGTGAACAATTCACTCTCCTCATTTTTATTTTGTGATTCCAAGTAAAATGGATATATCTCTGGATTTGTCGACTATTCCCATACATATTTTTAGGAGATAAGGACGCTGTATGCTACGTTTCATATACTTCTCTCCAGCAAAGCATTCCTGCATTAGACTGTTATCAATGCCCAGGGGTGGGGGATGGTAGATTGTCTCTGACCGAGTCATCTGGCGCTTTTCTTGACTTGTTGGTTATGGTCCCAGCCACATGCCTGCTCCATCCACCTCTTTCACTACTAAAGCTGATGACTCACCTCTCAACTGTTTTCTCAACATCCACAAAATGAAGCATTGGATTAAAGAAAACAAATGAGAGAAAAGTTTTATGTATGAGCTAATACAGCCTTAGCCTTGCTATGAGCACTCCGGATTCATCTCTAGCCAGTGGTTCTCACCTTCCGGCCCTTTAAATACAGTTCCTCCTGTGGTGACCCAACCATAACGTTATTTTCGTTGCTACTTCATCACTGTCATGTTGCTACTGTGATGAATCGTCATGTAAATATCCGATCTGCAGGATGGTCTTAGGCGACCCCTGTGAAAGGGTCGTTCTACCACCAAAGGGGTCGCGACCCACAGGTTGAGAATCGCTGATCTAGACTTTTCTCCAGAGAAGGATCAGAGATCAAGTTTATAGTTGCTCTTAAAAAAAAAAAAAAGTTTGTGTTGATTCTAGAGAGAGAAGAAGGAAGAGGGGGAGAAAGAGAAACATCAGTGTGAGAGAGAAATATCAGTTGGCTGCCTCCTGCACACCCCCTACCAAGGATGGAGCCTGCAACCCTAGCGTGTGTCCAGACCAGGAACTGAACCAGTGACCTTTTGGTGCATGGGACAATGCTCAGCGCACTGAGCCACAGCAACAAGGCCTATAGCTGCTCTTTACAGTTCTGTGTTTGAGGCTACCCAGAACCTAACATGCCTAAAGCTACACAAAAGATATTGGAAAAAGTTGATCACAGCAGTGCTAGCACAATGATGAAACCAACTCCAGAAATTGTCCCAAACTTTGGTACAAGCTGCTCTGTGAAACGTTCCTTTTTTAACAGGACTTTTGCTCACTATACCAGAGAGCTTATTCTGTTGTTATAAAACCAACCTTTATTCCACAGTGCTTTGTACCAGAGAGATTCTAATCTGTGAAGAAAAAAATACTGAAGTCATTTCCAGTTAAAGGGAAGAGCATAAAAGGCTCCTTCGGCCATCAGAAATATGAAAAGAAATGAGTCAAGTTGTGCTTTCCCAGACTCTTTCTTTCCATTGACCAGGCAAGGACTCATCAACCATTTCATCATAGGGGAAAGGCTGATGAATCTAAGTTTATGAGGGAACATTTGTGCTGGGAACAGATGAAATCAGCAATCCAGGAAGCTCAGCAGGAGGGAGCAGGGGCTTGAAGAAGGAAGACTCAAGGGAAAATCTCTCCAGTGAATCAGGACACTACTCAGTGTAGCTCAAGAGCTGGCTCTTTTCCCTCCCTCTGGCACTTCCTGCTGAACTTTTGGAAATCAGCCAGTGTTGTCATTAACACTCCCCTCCCCCAGCAACGACTGCTTCTCGTAGGCATGAAACAGAATAAAATCCTCCTCTTTTTCGATAGTGAGGTAACTGCGAGTCACATGAAGCCCTTCCTTCCTTCCTGTAGAACCGAGCATTTTTAGGAAGTTGTGCGTGATGCCTGGGCTCTCATGGGCAATGGTTAGGGTTCCGAATCCTCTATTTCACCTTTTAGGTAAAGGCTGCAGACCAGGAACCCAGGGTGGCCCCAGCTACACAACTGTGGAAGGGGAGGTGGTGACATTGCCGTAATTTTTTCTCTCTGTAGACTTTCATTTATTTAATTTATTTGTAAAATTTAGTTTTATTGTTGAAAGTATTACAGATGTCCCATTCCGTCCCCCCCACCCTCCCACCATTGACCCATTCCATCTAGCTCCCGCCCCCTCCCCAGGCCTTCACTGCAATATTGCCTGTGTCCATGGGTTATGCTTATATGCACACAAGTTCTTTGGTTAATCTCTTCCTGAGCCGCCTCCCACCCCCACCCCTTCCCTCTGAGATTCGTCAGTATCTTGCATGCTTCCATGTCTCTGGATCTATTTTGTTCGTCAGTTTATTTTGTTCATTAGATTCCACATATAAGTGAGATCATGGGATACTTGTCTTTCTCTGACTGGCTTATTTCTCTTAGCATCATACTCTCCAGGTCCAGCCCACCAACATTTCTGTCTCCAAGTCCAACCTCATCCTAAATGATTAACAATTTTTACAACATGGAAATGCTATTATTTTACTGTTAGATCAAAGCATGCAGATAATACAAATGTGCTCCTTTTGTCAGAGAATTCTAGTATTCTGCATTGCCAACATATTCTTCGCCTTGAGAAATATTCCCCACATCTGCCCATTTCAGCAGGGACCAGCACATTGCTACCTATCCTTCAGGTCTTTGTAGACACTTCCATTCCTCCTAGATTCTCTGATTAGGTTAGTCCCCTCTATCACATACCCTCACGACACCATCCATTTCCCTTCTCACATTCATCCCTCTGTGGTACCAGCTCTGCCCCACTGGACAGCAGGCTACATGGGCTACTGCCTATCTCATTCACCACTGTCTCCTCTATAAGTAGCATGATGTCCGATACCTATTGGGCTCTTAATAAATACTTATGGGCTATTGCTAAATGACAACTTCATTTTCCCTTTAATTAATGATTCTCATTAGCACTTTAAAATTATAATCAATGTTACCAAAAATTGGTATACCCACACACTTTACAGGAACACAGAACTGTGCAGTGACAGTAATACCTGTTACTTGCATAGCTTGTGCAGTTTAGAAAACTCTGTCTTATCCATTTTTTTTTTATCCTGACAATCACATTATGAGGTCAGTAGGGTGGGCATTGCTATTCTGACTTGAGGCCCAAAGAAGCTGAAGCTCAGGCAGTTTTCCGCCACCTTAAGGGGTGAGCAAGGGCTCACTTTCAGGGTCTACTCTAGGGCCATTGATGAACCTTTTGAGCTCGGCGTGTTAGCATTTTGAAAAACCCTAACTTAACTTTGGTGCCATGTCACATATAGAAATTTTTTTGATATTTGCAACCATAGTAAAACAAAGACTTATATTTTTGATATTTATTTTATATATTTAAATGTCATTTAAAAAAGAAAAATCAACCAAAAAAATGAGTTCGCGTGTCACCTCTGACACGCATGTCATAGGTTCGCCATCACTGGTCTATGCCATTCCCATAATGGCGGATAAACCCTTCCACCAGGGGTTTTCTCACTGCCTTCCAGAAACTTGATTATATCCTTTTAATCCAATTCATTTGCAATTGGGTTAATATCCTCTCTCTGGTCCCAAATCAGTTCTACCAAACCACTGGCACAAAGAGTGCAAATCAGGGGCCTAAAGACCATGTTGCATAGATTCCATCCTGCTAGTTGTGAATTTCCTACCCCCACCCCAAATACATCTTACCAAAGTCACTGTTGTTTTCTGGCCTTACACCAGGGCATGGCACCGGGCCAGCACCTAAAAGACCCGCCACACACTGTTGTGGGTTCACACCAGTTCTCCATCACAAAGTGAGCTGAGAGACCATCTATCCCTGCAAGGTCCTGTAGGAACGTCAGCGAAAAGGGACCTCCTTTAGAACTGAATGACCGACCATCAGAGGCCCTTGGTGGCTTAATTTCCATTGATTAGTACAGTGATGGCCTTCACCTGTCCTGTCCTGTCACAGTGAGTGGGTGTAGGAGTTACTGAAATACAGTGCCTCATTGTTCCATTTTGTTTCCATTTCCATGAACAAGTGAAAGAGGGCCAGCAGATGAGTGCCAGCGCCTCTCTAGGCTCCTTTACTTGACAGCTGGGGCCCTGACCGGGGAGCTGCTGAGGACTGTCATGGTCTTTGGACACTTGAGCCACTGTCACATCCTCTTTAAGAAATTGCCTTGCTTGTCAATTGCTGCTTTACCCAAGTTTGGCTTGGTCAGGGTTAATAAACGCTTACCCCAGCCCCTTTCTGTCAGTTCTCTACTGAAATCTCTACTGCAAGTTCTCTAGACACACTCCTCACTCTCCGTTGATGATTTTTGTATCCTGTAGCTTCTCTGTCATTTACTGTATGGTAGGATTCTGAGGCAGCACTGTCTCATCATCTTGCTTCTTATTCTCATTATGCAGCATATCTATGGGTCTTATTTGCAGAGTAGCTTACATAGGCTTTTTAATTAAGAGACTTGCAGTAGCCTCTAATTCCCTAGCAATTTCTCGTGTAGATTAAACTAGATGAGACAATTTTTAGTAATCATTAATGTGTGATTACATTTATGTATTGCAGATATTTCTAATTAGAACTCAGAACGAAATGAAACCTGCTTCCTCACAGGGTTTCACTCTAATAGTCATTAATGAAGAATAATCAAATTAAATGATTTGGCTCCTAGAATAATTGGATATGGAAAAACCAAGTGTGAGGGGAATGAACTTCCTCTACTTATACAACCTTTCAAAGACCATTATTACTTCTCACAGACAGTGACAATATAAACCAGGGACTTTATCAATGCCATGTGGCAGGCAGTCACTTTGGTTTTAATCTTCATTTGCCCTCCATTCTGGGGAAGTACAAATTAACCATAGAATGTGTATAGTCTTAGTGGGATAGGAATATTTCTCTGATAATGAACCTCATTTTATGTTATTTTATTTTTTCTTTTACAGTAATAAACGACTGGTGGCCTTAGTGCCCATGCCCACTGACCCTCCGTTCAACACCCGAAGAGCCTACACTAGTGAGGATGAAGCCTGGAAGTCATATTTGGAGAATCCCCTGACAGCAGCCACCAAGGCGATGATGAGCATTAATGGTGATGAGGACAGCGCTGCCGCCCTTGGCCTGCTGTATGACTACTACAAGGTAGATCCTGCAGCCCCACCTCCCTCCTCTTCAGCCCCCAGGGCCTCCCCTCAGTGTGAGAAGAAGGACAGAGCCTTTATCCCAGGCCAGAGAACAGGTAGTATTTCCACACTTCTATGGAATTCAGCCTCTTCCTGTTCTCATTGCCTCACTGATTTCCCATTGATGAAGCACAGCTTCCCGCCCACCAGAGGCAGTTTTCATTGGGATAATTACTTCTGTGTTCTCTGTTCACATGCAAACATCTTATTTACATAGAATTCCTACTCCGTGTCATATTGCAAACACTTTAACTTGATTATTATTTTTAGTGATTAAGAATATTACATTGTGTAGTAATATTAATTATATTAATTTAGTGATTGCTCAGTTGTTGGTCATTTAGGCTGCTTTTAGATTTCTATTTTATAAAGAACATTCAGGGGTTTTAGACTTTTCAGGTTTATAAGGAATATTTCAATGAATGCTTTTGGGGTAGACCTTTGTAGCCATTTCAGAACCTAAATTTTGTTACAATTCTGTTTCCATTTGTTTTGGTGGGTACTAAATATTTTGAAGGACCCTTAAAATAAAATAAGTGTAATACACTTATATGACAAAAATACCTGCCATAAGATACCTTCAAAATAGGAGTATTTCAAGAAATCAAACAAACAGCGATCTGTCTCAACTATAAAAGACTATATATCTGGTATGACCTGCTCCCTTAGAACCAGTGAAGTGTAAAAAAAATCAAGTATTTACTGAATGAGATTTATTGCTGCTTTGATTGTAAACAGCATTGGCTAATGCTGGGATTTGGCTCAAAGGTGAGAATGGTGGTGTTTATTTGGCTGGTTGGGCACAGTGAACTTCTTATTTGAGAATAAGAACTGACTGCCCACATCCCCCCCTCTCTCTATCATGAGAAAATAACCTAAGAGAAACCATTTTCCTTTTAGTAAGTTTTGGTCTTGGTTTCCTATTTCCTTCCTGCTTACCACTTCCTGTTTCCTTTCAGCTGCCTCTACTTTTGCAAGTTGAGTTGTCCCTGTTCCTCTCCTAAACCAGAGTTTTCATGCTTTCCAAAGATCTGCCCCCTGCCCCCCCTACACACACACACACACACACACACACACACCACCAACTCTGGGCCTGCTCTTCCAGCTTCTTCCCATTTTCCCCATTAAAACACACAGGAGGCTCCTCTGTGGGGAGATGAATGAGAGCCAAGCCACGTTGGCCTTATCTAAGATGCAAGACAAGATATGAGTAACTGACAGGTCAGGCCATTGAAGGGATATTGAATGAGGATATTATTAACTCAAATAAACGAATCTTTTCAAAATGTATACACAAAAATTGTATACACACTTTAACAGCTGATAGCTCAATTTTGAAAATGAAATGTATTTTAATAAACACTGCCTTTATAATTATTCAAAGTGTGTGTATACATTTTTTTGAGATGCCCTATATATGAAGGATTTTCCACTGGTACCCTTGCCCATCTATGCTGATTTCCCCCCCTTACCAAGAGAGTGGAGTTGGCAGATTTTGACAGTCATGCTGGGAAGGTATAGAACTCCTACCGTGGCTGCTGACATAGCAAGAAGGGATTTTAATTTCGCGGGGCTTGGACCTGAGATGAAAGGATGTGTTAGAGCCTAAACTACATTTCATGTAAATAGGGCAGTTTCCGCCAGTGAACAGGCAGCACCTGGAGGAAAAAAAAAAAAGAGCCTGAAAAACAAAGATGGTTTCATGGTAGGCTTTTCTTTCTCCTTTTCTTTGTTTGTGGTTGTTTTATACTTTTAATTCTTTTTTGACTGAGGAGCTCATTTGAAAAAATACAAGGATGAATTCTACATGTTTTGGAGTAAAAATTTCAAAATTTATTGAGGGTGGTCCCATAACACAGAACTTATCAGTTAGACTCATGTACTAGGCCAGTCCTTGAAGGTTCAGCTTTATTGGACATTTGTGGTAATACATAATGTTCCGAAAAGGTCTCATCCTTAGAAAGAAATCACAAACCGTTTCCTTCATGATAAAAAGAAATAGTCAAAACTTGATAGTTTCATCAATTTTTAAAATCTAGTAACACATCATTAAAGAGACCCTGATTTAATTACTTGGGTCATTACAACTTCTTTTTGCAACTTTTATAACTATATTAAAATAATGTTGTTAATAGTTTCATGAGGCTAGGAGGAAATATATTAAATATATTTTGAAGAAATATATTGCTCCATTTTTAAAGTAGGTTTTATTCCATTACTGTGAAATGGTCATATTTCATATATCTTTACTAGAGGGTTATTGTTTTGTATTAATGAAAAAGAAAAACAGATCAAAACAAAAATCATTAGTAATTAATGAAAACAATGTATTTTATTTCCCAGAGAATAATTATTAGTAAATATGTCATCTGGATTACCTCTCCTGTTGTACGTTTTTAATATTTAAAGAAGGTGAAATATTGCTTTTTGTAAATATTTTGAGATGCAGAGTGGAGACTTTACATAAAACTCCATTTGTAGCCAAGTCTGTAACTCTTTCTGTTGAATGATTATTTTCCACGATTAATTTACTAATTTAGGATATAAAATATTTAAATAAAGTATTTCCTAAGCCTTTGTAGATTAATATAATAACATGGCTTTGTTTATTTTATATAAGCTTCACTATATTTGCTTGGAACATTAAAAACATTAAAGGGTTAGTCTTGTTTCCAAAAATTTTGTGTCCAAATGATCATTTTCACACCTAAGCCCTTTGGATGTTCCTGTTTATATATGCTGATGTTAAAGTTATAACAGAGTTTAATCTACATTGAGGATAGACTCTTCTGTAGTAAAGAAAAATGTTATTAAAAAGAGTTTAGTTTTTGAGGAAAAACGTTGGGAAGTCATTGTAATAATTCTCTCCACATTATTATTTAAATTTTATACACTTTTACTACCTCTTTAGAATGCTCTCTGATTCTTTCTGTGATCGGCACCATTTTTCCTTACTCCTCAGGCTGGAGTGCCTTATCCCTTAGGGGACAGTGGTGGGCTTTGTCAGAGAGGCGTGTGTGTGACCACAGTAGGCACTCAGGAAATGGTGGTCCCTGTCCTTAGAAGCTGGCATCGGCATATCACAGTATTATACTGTATACATTTTAAAGTCTTTTTTTTAAAAACATGCTTAATTCACTTTATTTATTTATTTTTCTTGTATGGAATTATGTGGTGGGTCACAGCTGGTACCTGGATCCTCTGCACAGAAACTCCGGTGTGGGTCTTTACAAGGTGGTCAGTGAATTCCTGATAGGGAGGCGTGGCGCACAGTCTCTTTCCAGAGCTTGGGGGTGAGATAGCTGTAGGTCTTAGAGGTGGCCTTGGTGAAGTTGCCCCGATGGCAGTACAGCCCCTGGCTGAGGTGTAGCAGTCATGGATACCAGCCATCAGCAGCAGCCTCTTGGGCAGGGGTGGGTGTGTGTGTGTGGCGGGGGAGGCTGAGATGAGGCCCGTGTCCCTGGGGGCACCATCACAGAGCCACAGCGGTGCTCACCTTACAAGCCAGTGGGGGGCTTGCCAATCTTGTTCCCCTAGTAGCCTCGCTGCACGGGACAGTAAAGAACTTGGCTAGGATGATGGCTTCACAGATGATAGTGGTTACTTCCTCAGGGCACTTAGCATCTAGACTGACATGTCCATTGTAGTCCCCCACTGGCAACAAATGCCTTTGACCAGCATGGGTCTGCTTTTGTACCGGCTTCATGTTCAAAACCTCTTCCTTGAGCGTTGCCTCCAGGAAAAAGTCAATGATCTCAGATCCCTTGATGGGCAAGGAGAAGAGATAGATCTCCTCCAGGGATTTGATCTTCATGTCTTTGTCCCTGGCCTTGCCTCTGGGAGCTCTGCGGCCCCAGTCCTGGCCCTGACCATGACCAGTGACCCAGGCCTGGATGCCACTGCCACATCATGCACCCAACCACTGCAGCCTCCCATTCCAGGGCCCTGGGCCCCAGGCCCTTCTGCATCACCTGCATCATCTGCCATCTGTGTTTCCTTGGAGAAGAAATGGAAGTCTTTTCACCTACATTTTTAAACTGTTACCACAGGATCACAGCAGGGAACCCTATCCTGTTTTATGGTTTATAGTTCAGGCAACTAAGTGGGATTTACTCAAGGTCACAGGTCAATTCTGTACATTTCTTAACATCTATTCCATTATACAGTTTTAGTTTGCTCAGGCTGCCATAACAAATTGCCACAACTGGGTGGCTTAAACAACGGATTTTTTTTTCTCTCTCAGAGTTCTGGAGGCTGGAAGTCTGAGACCACAGTGCTGGCAGGGTTGATTTCTAGTGAGACCGCTCTTTATTTCTTGCTTGCAGATGGCCATCTTCTTGCTGTGTCCTGACATGACTTTTTCTCTGTGTGTGTACCCTGGTGTCTTTTCCTTTTCTTATAAGGACATCAGCCCTACTGGGCTTAAGCCTTCACTTAACCTTAATTACCTCCTTGAAGTCCCTATTTCCAAATATAGTCACATTTGGGTTTAGGGCATCAACTTATGAACTTAGGGAATACACAATTCAGTGTTCACCATAAAAAAATTTTTTTTGGACTTCCGGGCAAGATGGTGGTATATGCAGTACTTTCCTCCTCCCACAACCACATCAAAATTACAACTATATTGCCGAAACCGGTTTGGCTCAGTGGATAGAGCATCGGCCTGCGGACTGAGGGGTCCCAGGTTCGATTCCGGTCAAGGGCATGTACCTGGGTTGCGGGCACATCCCCAGTAGGAGATGTGCAGGAGGCAGCTGATCGATGTTTCTCTCTCATCGATGTTTCTAACTCCCTATCTCTCTCCCTTCCTCTCTGTAAAAAAATCAATAAAATATGTTAAAAAAAAAAGAAAAAGAAAAACCACCTTTAAACTGAAAAATTTTGTATGAACACCACACAGTGTGAAGATATCTATCACCAAGAAATGTTTTCTAATGAGGAAAATTGCATTTAGTATTTAAAAATAAAAAAATTACAACTATACTACACAACAGCCATCATTCAGAACTGCCTGAAATCTGGCTGAATAGTAGTCCGACAACTAAGAAATTAAAAAAGAAGCTGCATTAAGACTGGTAGGAGTGGGGAGACATGGAAAAGCCTGATCCCACACCCAAGTGTGGCAGAGAAAAATCAGGAGGGAGCACTGGCCAGTCCTGTCAACCCATGCACTGAAGGGTCGCGGGTTTGATTCCCACTCAAAGGCATGCGTACCTGAGTTGCAGGTTCAATCCTCCATCTGGTCAGGGCTCGTGGTGCTGAAGGAAACCAATTGATGTATCTCTCTCACATCGATCATTCTCTCTCTTTCACCTCCCTCCCTCCCTCTCTCCTACTCTCTCTACAACACAATGGGAAAAATATCCATGGGTGAAGACAAAAAAAAAGATTAAAAAAAAAAGGTAGGGACATCTCAGCTGCAGAAGCCACACACCAGGCCCCTCAGCCCAGGGTTCCAGTGCCAGGAAGAGACGTCCCCATAACTTCTGGCTGTAAAATCCAGAAGGGATTGAGGTTGAGGGAGATTGATGCTGCTGGAGTCCCAGGCAGTTCTTCTTAAAGGGCCCCAAATGCACCAACTTAACTCAGACTCACTCCCTCTGAGCTCCAGTGCTGGGGCAGCAGCTTGAAAGGCACCAGAAACATAGAGGGAGGAACTGAATTGTTCAGCACAGGGTAAGAGAGCTGGGAGGGTGGCTTTCTCCCGTACAGAAGTGCTAGCAGAGGCCATTGTTCCTTTGATGAGCCCTTCCTCCACACAGAGCCATCAGCCGGGCACCATATCTGACACTCCATCACTGGCTATCACTGTTTGCCCCGCCCTGGTGATTCACTGAGGTCCTGCCCCACCCAACTTTCAGGCTCACCCAAGCAGTTTCCAGTGGCTCATGCTTCAGATTTTCCTAAAATCTCTCAAACAAGTAGCATCTGGCCTCAGCATGCCCCCTCTTGCTAAGTGGCTCAGTCCTGCACTAGCAGCAGCTGGCTTTGGTTTGCAGCTTTGCCTCACCTGGGCACCTCCAAGCCCACCACAAGTAGCAGCTATCTGCAGATCACTTTGTAGCTCATGCCATGTGGCCCTGGGCAGAACACAGGTGGCAGTTAGCCCTGGCCTGCACCTCAGGGGAGGCCCAGAGCCAGCGTACACAGTGGACAGCTTCAGATCATGTCAAAGTATTGCCACCCAGCAACCTCCACATGTGACACACTCAAGGGCTGGACTCCTCAGGCACCAGAGCCCTACTGAATAAGTCCTGCTCTGTGGGGTGGTGATCCACTGTGGTCGGAGATCAGTGGCCAGTGGTTGGTGGTCATAGCCAGCCCTTACAGCTGATCAGCCTGGGAATAAATCCCTCCCATTGATGTGCCAACAATAATCAAGGCTCAACTACATGAGGAGGATATACATAGCCCACATGGGGCACACCTCAAGTGCCCAGCTTGGGTGATCAGAGAGGCTGTGCCAGTGGACTCAGAACACCTGCTGCACTAGGCCAGTCTACCAAGCCTGGGAGACAGCAGCTCTGCTTAATATATAGAAGCAACACAGGGAGGCTGCCAAAATGAGGAGACAAAGAAACACGTCCCAAATGAAAGAAGAGAACAAAACTTCAGAAAAAGGACTACACAAAATGGAGACAAGCCATCTACTAGAGGCAGAGCTCAATGAACTAAGTGAAAACCGCAACAGCATAGAAAAGGACCAGCCAGAAGTGAAGGCGCACTAACTGAAATGAAGAGTAATTTACAGGGAATCAATAGTAGAGTAGATGAAGCCAAGAACCAAATCAGTAATTTGGACTATAAGTAAGCAAAAAACATCCAACCAGAACAGCAAAAAGGAAAAAGAATAAAAAATGAAAATAGTAGAAGGAGCATCTGGGGCAACTACAAACATACCAACATTTGCATCATGGGGATGCTGGAAGGAGAAGAGAGAGGGAGAGGGAGGGAGGGAGGGAGAGAGAGAGTGAGAGAGAGAGAGAGAGAGAGAGAGAGAGAGAGAGAGACAGAGAGCATATTTGAAAAAAATGACAGAAAACTTCCCTAACCTGGTGAAGGAAGTAGTCATACAAGTCCAGAAAGTACAAAAGGTCCCAAACAAGATGAACACAAAGAGGCCCACACCAAAATACAATCATAATTAAAATGTAAAAAGTTAAAGACAAAGGGAGAATCTTAAAAAGCAGTAAGGGGAAAGCAGTCAGTTACTTTCTACAAAGGAGCTCCCATAAGAATGTCAACTGATTTCTCAACAGAAACTTTGCAGGCCAGAAGGGATTGATAAGAAATATTCAAAGAGATAAAAAGCAAGGACCTACAACCAAGATTACTCTACCCAGCAAAGCTATTATTTAGAATCAAAGGACAGATAAAGAACTTCCCAGACAAGAATAAGCTAAAGGAGTTCGTCACCACCAAACCAATATTACATGAAATGTTAAAGGGTCTTCTTTAAGAAGAATAAGAAAGTAGGGCTGTTGGTGGCTGAACCAGGAAGCAGGCATTCAGAGGGAAGTACGTGGATTTAAGTCCCATGGGATTTATTGTAAGGTCTTTATCTATTTTTTAAAGTTTTTAAAAATATATTTTTATTTATTTCAGAGAGGAAAGGAGAGGGAGAGAGAGATAGAAACATCAATGAGGAGAGAGAATCATTGATTGGTTGCCTCCTGCACATCCCCCAGTGGGGATTGAGCCTGCAACCGGGGCACATGCCCGCACTGGGAATCGATCCCTGACCTCCGTATTCATAGGTCGAGCTCAACCCCTCAGCCACTCCAACCGGGCTTGTAATGTCTTTAACGTTTGTTTTTATTATAGCAGGTATCAGAATTTCATTGTTGAGGCTGAATAATATTCCATTGTATGTATATACCACATTTTGTTTATCCATTTATCTATACATGGACATTGAGGTTTCCACCTTTTGGCTATTGTGAGTAATGCTGCTATGAACATGGTTGTGCTGTGTATTGAATTTTTATGTTTATATATTATCTTTAGTAGATGATAGGAACAAGGTTTTATTAATCTCATTTCTACCCAGCATTTAGCAATGTCAGGAGTGTTGCATGTAGACTCTCAACATTGACATGTGAATGAAGAACTTATAGTTGATTTATTTTATTTTTATTTAAGAAACTAGGGGCCCAGTGCATGAATTCATGCACCTTGAAAGGAACTTTGGGCTGTGAGGCTGCGGGGGGCACAGGGGCGGGTCTCGGCCCATCCTCCGGGCCCTCAGCTGGCCCCTCCCACCACAGTTCCCAGTCCTCTGTCTGCTGGCAGCCCTGCTCCCACCACTGCTCCCAGGAGCTGACGGCATCGGCTCCGCTCGCACCCACTACTGGCGCCAGCCCCAATCGTTCAGCACCACTAGTGGGTGTGAGTGGCGGCTGCTGGCCCCGATCACCCCTCAGGAGCAGGGGGAGATGTAAAAGCCCTCAGGAGTGATCGGAGCCGGCAGCCGCTGCTCACACCTGCTGATGGCACTGAGCGATTAGGGCCAGTGCTGGGCGCTGGCAGCGGGTGCGAGCAGAACCAGTGCCAGCAGAAGGTGCAAGCGCTGGGCCGGACTGCAGCACGCGGGAGCAACGAATTTTTAGTAACCACCAGAGGCTCGCCACCGATGACAGAAACTGGCGCCCCATCTTGGTCTGGTGCCCCCACTCACCCACTCCACCATCCTGTTGTGGCCAATGCCTGCCATGTTCCATGCGCGCCCCCTGGTGGTCAGCACATGTCATAGCGACTGGTTGTTCGGTTGTTCTGCAGTTCGGTCTATTTGCATATTAGCCTTTTATTATATAGGATACTTGTATCATACAATCTAAATGCTTCTAAAAAATTAACTCATCTAATTTTACTGAAAACTGTGAGGTCTAAAACTACCATAAAGCCTGTTTTATAGATAAGGAAAGTGAGGCAGAGTTTATTTAGTGGTAGAGCTGGAGATTTGAACCCAGAGTAGGTCTTAACCCTTAGCCACCCTGCTATGATGTCTCCTCAGTCCAGTTGACTGGGCTGGCATATAATCCAGGTGAGTGGAAATTGTAAGAATTGCTAGGGGAATTCAGAAGAGAAACACTTCTCATAAATGCTCTTTTATGTCAAAATAGTGAGGACTGCATTTTAGATGCAGAGGAGTTTGGCTAGAAGGAAGATCTAGAAAGAACAAAGTAAAACACCCGCCTGCCCCCCCCAAACTATCCAACCAACCAAATCCAAACCTGCGATTTCCATGTGTGAAAACTATGGCGGAGATATGCAAACAATCTGAGCTGCAGTAGGGTGATTAGATGGTGATCAGAAACTGCTGGTGGGATGCGCCTCTCCCAAGTAGTACTTTCCAATCATGTTTCAGGCAGTGTATCGGCATTGTGTAGACAATAAAAGTGTGTTAGAAGAAAAAACTGTGGAAGCAGGTCCCTGAACTATGTAGAGAGGATGGTAAAGGGTGGTCCAGGAATATCAGATGCTGCTCCCTCACTGAACAGTGCAGTCCCTGCCCAGTTTGCTCCCCTTCATGTCAGCACCTGCAGCCCCTCATCAGAGTAGAGGGTCAGTCCCTGTTCCATAATAGGATGCTTGTTGTAACTCCAAGATGGTTCCTGTCTGCTGTAGGGCACAGATGTCCAGATCCATCCTTCATTTATTATATTCCTTTCCCCCATCCCCTCCCAAGGTGGGGAGGGCTGAGGAGTGGCTCAGGTTCAGGACGGTTGTCTGTGTCAGCAGTGCACAGCAGAATCATGCTTGTGTGGCCCTCCATTTAGCATCACCCCTTTGTGTCTGGTCCACTGTCGTCGCACCTACTCCACCTTTAACCAGCTCCTGGCTATAGCAAATCTGCTGCCTTCCTCTGGAGAGTGTCCCGTTTCAGTTTTTCTGTTCCTATTGGTTTCTAGCTCTGCACATGGTCACAGCTGCATCTATGTAAGTCTCACTGATGGTTTCTGACGTTCCCAGGTTCCTCGGGACAAGAGGCTGCTGTCTGTGAGCAAAGCAAGTGACAACCAAGAAGATCAGGACAAAAGGTACCGTGTTAGTTAAAGGAAGATGCCTGGCTTCCAAAAATCTCTTGTTCTATGTTCTTGTTTGCTTGTTTTTTGTTTTTCAAACAGCACTAACCTATAGGAGATAGGGTCATAGCCTCCTCTAACTGTCTTTGGGAGTCTGGGCCCAAACCCGATCTCTCAGTAGGGAGAGAAAATTGCATTTTTTTGATTGTGCATCCGAAGGGTCACCGGCAGGCTCTTGATATACCTACCCACTTCCGGGGAGGCTGAAAGTCCCCATAGTTAGATAGCCCACTGCCGAGGTGAGGTTTCTGCCACTCCCATGGCTGTGTCACTGTGATCAGGCTCCTGAGGGGGTCAGACACTTGGAGCTTGCTTTTGATAAGGTAGAGGAAGAGGCTCTGGGTAGCAGTGGACACTGTCAGGGAGGAGGCACAGGACAGATGTCAGGGAGATCATTACATAATACTCCTTTCCTGCAATTTGTATCATTTCAGTCTTGCCTTAGGTACGCTTACTCATCCGGTCTGTGGTGACTGGCGTGTCACCTCTTTTTGACCAAGATGATCCAGACATAAGGAGGAAACTAGAAGGGACTGAACCATCCTGCTCAGCTACTTCTGCCTAAGCGGCCAAATACATCTCTTCCACGGCAGAAGGGAGGGAGCCCCCACAGTATTTCTCAACTGCAGGTTTTTTCAAATGGAAATATGAAGCCAGGAGAAATGAAATCCCCTGCTGGCACTTAAGTCAGACTCTTACCTGGCCTTGATAGGGACTGCTTGTGACATTATGATCTTATTATATGACTAGCAGTGGGGGCACCCCACCAACTAGCAGCCCCAAGCTATGGCATCATCTCCAAGGTGTGCCCCAGCAGATGATTATGACTAGCTGCATCTGATTTGCAGATCCGCAGGGACCTGCTGATGCCCCATGCTGCCGTGGGCCCTGGGTCCCGGTTGGCAGTAGTGATGACAGGGAATAGGAGGCTGCCACTCTTTAGGCCCTGTAGCTTTTCCTCCATCTAGCCACTATTTATTAAGTGAAGACTATGCTGTCTGCAAGGTCCCATATCAGCAATCATAGAGGGATGGGGGTGCAAATGAGTCTCAGATGTGTACTCTGTCTGCATCATAATAGACAAAAGAACCATGTTTTAGGAAAGCATTTTTCAGAACACCTTTCAAGTGACAGGCGCTCATTGTATTTTAATGGTTATTTTTGTGATTTTAATGGAATACCTTTAAGAAAGCTGGCAGTGAGGAATGCACAAAACCACCTTGTATAGACTAATTGTGACTTAGTAGACGCTGGCTGAATGGAATTTGGGAGGATATCATTTGATCGGCGGTGCATTCATGAATTAAGGTGCCGCGTGCTAACATGATATCATTACAACTGCGTACAGAAGTTGCTTCTTTGGAAAACAGACTTTCAATGACATAATCCAAAATTACTTTTAAAAGTATTTTGAATGCACCACTCTTAGCATTGCATTTTTCTCCTTTTATAATATTTGGTTCAGTTTTAAATTATATTGCAGGTGAGTCGGTATCTCACAATAATTCTTACTTTGTTTTAATCATCCATTTTTGGGATGTTTTTCTAGAACAGTGGTTCTCAACCTTCCTAATGCCACGACCCTTTAATACAGTTCCTCATGTTGTGGTGACCCCCAACCATAAAATTATTTTCGTTGCTACTTCATCACTGTAATGTTGCTACTGTTATGAATCATAATGTAAATATCTGATCTGCAGGATGATTTTTAATTTTTACAAATTGAACATAATTAAAGCATAGTGATTAATCACAAAAACAATATGTAATTATATATGTGTTTTCCGATGGTCTTAGGCGACCCCTGTGAAAGTGCCGTTTGACCCCCAGAGGGGTCGCGACCCACAGGTTGAGAACCGCTGTTCTAGACGTTCTCCTGCATCAGCTTTGAAAGGCAATGCTGTTCTACAGAGGCCCACCTGCACGTTAAAGAATGCTGCTGAGCCTGCTATCTCCTCATCCTATAATAATGACTCAGCTAGGTTTATACAACTCCATCGTTTGCTCATCTCTAAGAACACCAAAGATCTCCTGACTTACGTTTTTGTTTAGAATTCCGGCATTTTATATGATTTAAAGAATTAAGAAATGGCCGAAACCGGCTTGGCTCAGTGGATAGAGCATCGGCCTGCGGACTGAGGGGTCCCAGGTTCGATTCCGGTGAAGGGCATGTACCTGGGTTGCGGCCACATCCCCAGTAGGAGATGTGCAGGAGGCAGCTGATCGATGTTTCTCTCTCATCGATGTTTCTAACTCTCTATCTCTCTCCCTTCCTCTCTGTAAAAAATCAATAAAATATATATTTAAAAAAAAAAGAATTAAGAAATGTGGACGAAAATGAACTCTTTACCTATAGAGGAGTTGGTTAACTTGTCATATTTTGGCAAAGCCATTAAGACTACACTAGTTCCAAGCCCAGAGGAGTGGAAACTGGGTAATTGCTTTGGTAGCTAATAAATGTAGACCAACACTTCTACACTCAACTTGCAGGACATTACCCACCAGTATTAATAGTTAATCCTCCACAAAAAGGTCTGGGGTAAAATGGCTTTCAGAAATTCTGGGTTACAATTAAACAGGTGAAGGAACGCCTGGGGGGCCTTTACCTTGTTCGTGGTGTTTGTGACCCACCAGGGTGGTCTTGTTATGGCAAAGAGTTTTTTTGTTTTGTTTTAATGCTGATTTTATCATGGACTCCTTTCTTTGAGGAACATCTATTAACATTCCATGCACATGTTCTAAATAATGGGGCTTAGGAAATGCTGATATAAATGGGTGGTCTGGGTTTTGGCATCCTCCAGCTAACTGGATTCAGATTAAACATAATTTCTTAATTTTCACTGTGTCCTCTATACAGATTCAGCGCTTGATTTGGCCACGAAAGCAGGTTATTACTTAAAGCCAGAATGTTTGTAGGCTTGCGATTTTATTCTTTAAAGGGTTATTTTCTAGAATGATTTGTACAGATCTGTGACAGACTCAGAGAAGTGTAGATATTTTTTCTGTTGGCTGTGTTCATGCAGAGCTATTCTTTCCTCCAGCTTCACTTTGAAGTTTTATCTGAAAAATCAAAGCTGAAATACCAAGTCCTGCTTGAGAGTTAGGCAAGCTCAGAAGCGAATGGGCTTCCTTTATAGAGAGGAGCCAAGAGAGCTCAACTCTTGGGAGAACCAATTTTATTAGAATATCTCTCTGTGAGAGATGCTGGGAAGCCCTACAAGGAACATGCTAGTTTAAATAAAGCAGACATCGGGGACAGGGCTCCATGCAAGACATGTATTTTCTCTGGATATCCATCAGAGTAATCAATAAATAAGTGAGAGGTGGCCTCAGATTTTACTGACCACAGACACTTTGCTAGTAAAATCATTTTGTTACCAATAATAATCTTCCATTAACCAGTCTCTCTCTGCTTCTGCTCTCTCCCAGAATTCTTTAGTATAAATGAAAATACTTTATTCTAGCCTGGCAAGAATTAATTTTCTAAATCCTCTTTTCTCTTTGTACCAGCCAGGAGGTCTGAGATCTGAGAGATCTTCTTTTACAGTTACACCACTTCCTTAAGCCCCGAATGTAATTCAGTGCTAAGGCTATGAGTGAGCTCATGTTACTCCTTCATTTAGTGAAAATATTTAAGTGATAAAGTCTCACTTCTTACTTTTCCTACAATTTCTAAATTTTAGTGTAGTCCATAGGGAAGTGGAAAATATCCTTCTCACCCGCCCTCAAATGACCATATTAGTTCTCCTGCCTTTTTTAATAAAACTATTTTAAAATGTTTTCTTTTGAAAGTTTTTAAACATCTGCAGAAGTAAAGAGGACCATGTAGTGACCCCCAAATGCCCATCTGATCCTCTTGATTCAGCAGTGATAACGTTTGTTACACTTGCTTAATCTCTACCTTTTCTCTTCCCTTCCTTTTCTTTTTCCGATGGCAATAGAATTTAAAATAAGTCATGTCATTTTACCGCAACTCCTTCTGATTTGTATATCTAAAAAAACCCAGGACACTTCATTACATAATCTCAAAATCCTTACCACCCCTAACTAAATTAACATATTTCCTTAATATCACCTAACGCCCAGTCCATATCCAATTGCCTCAAAAATCCTGTTGCCTCATAAATGCCTCTTTGGTTTGTTCAGAGCGAGATCCAAACAAGACCCTCTCATCATATTTGATTGTTATGCCTTTTTACATTTCTGCAAGTCTAGAGTAAGCCCCCCATCCTTCTCCCTTTTTCGTGCCTCTGACTTACTGAAGAAACCAGGTCAGTAGGACGTGCGTGCGGCATTCTGGTTTGTCTGATCGCTTCTTTATGATGTTGGCTAAGTCTTTCTTCCAGCTCCTGTGTTGCCCGAGAGCTGGAAGTTAGATGTAAAGGCTTGCTTAGAATTAAGGTCAACTTCTTTTATTTTTTTTTAAAGTAGTAGCACTTGCTAGGTGGGGCTGATTGCAAGAGGCACACACGTGTAGTTGTCCTCCTAGGGATGCAGAGAGCCTTTGGATCCCATTGTGAAGTTCGCCGTCAGCCTTTCCTCTGATGATGATACGTTCATACCCACTGATCATCGCCTGCAGCCGTTATTTTATCAAGGGTTGCAAAACGGCGAGCTCTCTAACTCTATCCTATTTTGGGGTGGGTTTCAACACACAGAAACTGTCTTGGCACCAGCGAAGCCCAGAGTAACTTGAGCGGAGGAGAGAACCGAGTCCAGGTCCTAAAGACTGTCCCCGTGAACCTGTCCCTAAACCAAGACCACCTGGAGAATTCCAAGCGGGAGCAGTACAGCGCCAGCGTCCCCGAGAGCCCGGCCATCATCCCCGTGTCGGGGATCACGGTGGTGAAAGCCGAAGATTTCACGCCAGTGTTCATGGCCCCGCCCGTGCACTATCCGCGGGGAGACGGGGAGGAGCAGCGCGTGGTGATCTTTGAACAGACTCCGTACGGCGCGCCCGCCATGGCCAGCCACACCTACCTCAAGGATGACCAGCGCAGCACCCCGGACAGCACCTACAGCGAGAGCTTCAAGGACGGAACCTCCGAGGTAAGTCCCCGCGCTCTCGTTAGTAGCAAGAACCCAAATCCAGAACCCCCAGCTAAGTTCATTTTAAATTTAGAAACAAATTTTATTTAAGATCTGTTGAATTTTTTTATTTCTTAAAAATGTTTTTATTGATTTTAGAGAGTGAGGAAGGGAGAGGGATAGAGAGAGAAACATCGATGAGAGAGAAACACATCCATCGGCTGTCCCCCACTGGGGATCAAGCCACAGCCGCCACCAGGCATCCCAGGAAAGGGTCCCCACTGGGAATCGAACCAGTAACCTCTTGGTTCAGGGGTCCAACGCTCACCCACTGAGCCAAACCGGCTGGGCCCCTCAGCTAACTTTTGTTCTCTATTTCCTTTTAAAGTGGGATAAATGAATTGAACTGTGAGTTGACGGCTATTTTTAAAAATGTGTTTGTGTCTTTTATTAGGAGCAGGTTTTAATAAACCATTGGTCTAGGTATGTGGAGGAGGAATATTTTTTTTTTGACGCTTAGCTGACAGATTCCTTTGTTTTAGTTTTGATCTTAAAAATTAAATATTTATAAGGAATGAAGAAATTTTTGTGTGGAAACTTCCTATTTTTTAAAGTGTTTGCCTTGACCTCTTCTAGTTTGTAACCTTCCCAAAGGGTAGCTAAAGTTGTCTGCCTATGCTTTTAAAAAACAATATAACTTTTTTCGACCTTGTCTGATTGAATATTCAAGAAAGAATTTGTATTTTCAATAATCAAGTGTGTGTATATGTACTTTGTACCTATTCTTCTCCTGTGCCCATAGAGTTTACAGAAACAGTGATCTCTGCTTGCTTGTTTGTTTAAAAATCACTCCACATGGGAATGTGAGGTACATGCTTTTTCACTGAAGGGCTGCCCTGATGTTTTTCTTACATGGTGTAGAAATATTCCATTAGTCACAGAAGAGTCCGTGGATGTTGTCCAATGTCAACGAACCATCATGCTATTTGGGGGATGTGTTATCAGTTGTGTTTGTGTTGTAGATAAAGAGGCTGGTGAAAGGAAGCTATTGTATTTGGGGTTTTATTTTTAGGTGCATGAGAAAGTAACTTACCAGAAACTATATATGAAGATTATTCCCACTGTATTTGGAATATTTGGAATATTTGAACTACTCTCCTGGTCTTGGAAATCGGTGTTTACCTTGCATATTGTATTTCAATCTGATGTGAATTAAATGGAATGCTCTATTATGATCTTGAGCTGTGGCGTTGCCAACAGGCTATAGATTAGGTGAGCTCAGTAACCTCACCAAGTAAATTTCACTAAGGAAAATTCGTCTAAAATCTAGTATTCCTTTAGGAATATTATTAAAATGTCTAAGACCCTTGTTGAATGAGCAGGTTTCGTTCGCTAGTAGAGACTGACTCGTGTGTGTGTGTGTGTGTGTGTGTGTGTGTGTGTGTGTATAGTGGTATCAGGAAGGGAGTAGTTTGGCCTAAATAATTAAGAAATATATAGATGCGCTACATCAATGGCGACGTTGGCTGTCTGCTTGCCTTTAGGCATCCTACAAATTATATCGAAAGATTTCCAAACAGTTGTGAAAACTTGGTAACTGTAGCCAGAATGGCCTAACATTTTGGTTCTAATTCTTCATACTAAATCATTTAGGGCCATGTGACCCATTAGTGTGAGCATGTCTCATAAAGGATGGTGATAGATCCCAAGTGGACTCTACATTTAATTTTTTTTAAATTTGAAAGACAGTGTAACAGAATTAAGGGAAAAAATTTAAACTTGAGAATAGTAATTCTGTGTCTAAAACATATAAACTTTTTTTTCATAGTTCTTGTTCACATGCACTAATAGTTATTGGAGCGATTCTTCATTTCAGTCAGCATATAGACAAATCTCTTTGAGTCTGAACAGTTGTAGTATATCACACCTTTTCATATCACCCGGGGATTAGAATCATAGACGTTACAAGTCCAATATGTTTTAGTAGGGTAGCCTATCCTCAGGCTGCAGAGCTCTATGGCATGGACAATAAATTTATTCAAGGCCATGTTTATTAATTCTGGTTCACCCTGTGTTGTTGCAGGTTATTACATATTCCTGCAAAGACTTTAGAAATGCATCCCCTCTATCTCTAAAATACTTCCTTAAATATATTTTTTATCATGCTATCCTCATACTCCAATTTTCCTAATTCTTAACTGAACTAAGTATAAATACCTTTTCATAAATTCGTCCTGTCCAATAGAACTTTCTGCAACGATGGAAATTGTCTTTTATGCTGTCCCAGATGGTAGCCACTACTTCCATGTGTCAGTGTAGTATTTGGTCGACTGAGGAACTGAATGTTTAACTTTATTTAATTCTAATCAACTTCACGTTTGACTAGTGGCTAGTGTAGACTTTCAGGTCCTTCCTTCATAACCAGGGCAGGCCTATGTCCTTGACTCCATCTATGTACCACATTTGTACCTATCATTTTGTCTTGAATCATGGTGGTCCTCTCTCACCCGGATTACTTTCTTTTAATTTCTTCAGTAAAGGGTTCTCTTTGGCTCCAAGGGTCGGAGCAAAGTTCACAGTCTCCATGAAATCTTCTAATATTGCTGGTTTTCCTTTCCTGGCAATGCCCATTCTGTGCTTTTCCAGTCAGGACACCTGCATGAATAAGTGAATGATTCAACATAGTCATTTGCTGTACTTTTGTTCTTTTGTTGTTTTTCATGTGAATTTACCCACCAATTTTTATCTCTCCAAGGACAGTGCTGTATAGTTTTTCTATATTTCTCCTGGCACCAAGATGATAAAGCCTCAAAAAATTCCCATTAAATGCTTTGCTGATTGATTGATTGATTATAAAAGAAGCTTAAATCTGAATCTTTGATTCTCTGTCATGAACACATGGCTTCTCAAATAGCCTCCCGGAACAAATTAAGTTAAAAAAATCGAGGTTCCACTGTATAACGCTTACTGTTCTTATACTTCATTCGCATATTTAGCCCTTCTAATCACTATAAGCAGGCATTTTTCAGGTGGAGAAAGTATGGCCCTTGCTTCAGTTCACACAGCCAGCAGGCAAGAGAGCTAGAACTTGACCCTACACAGTCCTGCTCTAGAAACTATGCTCCAAACCACTCTACTATAATGCTTGGACTATGATGTGTATAATTCCTGTTCCAGTAACTCAGATTCTCTGACTTGGAATAAGCATTAGAGGTAATAGAAAGTGGAAGAGATGTTTTATATGTTTGAGGAAACAGTTTCCAGAACCTGCAAACACTTTAAGAACACCTGCAGACACATGAATAATACACAAAGTACAAATGCTTTTTGTTGAGGGCAGTTCCCATCGTGCGGGCGATGTGTGGGTTTTGCGCACAAATGGCAGCCCTTTTCGCTACAGCTGGAAATGTAATACCCAAAATATGTAATTGTCCTTTCTAAGGTGAGGACAAAACAGTTTGGATACGTTTATCACTTTTTAAAATGTGTAATAATGACTCACTTCTTGGTTTTAATTTCTATAACTTGGATATTTTGTAGAAATTTCGGAGTGCTTCAGTCGGGGCCGAGGAATACATGTATGACCAGACATCAAGGTAGGTTGCCAGGAGATGCCCCTGCAAACTGATGAATGGATGAGCCTTTAAATGTACCCCCAAGCCCTAGCTGGTTTGGCTCAGTGGGTCGCGACCCCTTTGGGGATTGAACGACCCTTTCACAGAGGTCACCTAAGACCATTGGAAAACACATATATAATTACATATTGTTTTTGTGATTAATCACTATGCTTTAATTATGTTCAATTTGTAACAATGAAATTGGGGGTCACCACAACATGAGGAACTGTATTAAAGGGTCGCGGCATTAGGAAGGTTGAGAACCACTAGGCTAGAGCGTCAGCCTGCGGATTGAAGGGTCCCAGGTCTGATTCCGGCCAAGGGCATATAATAGTACATGCCCGGGTTGTGGGCCCAATCCCCAGTAGGGAGTGTGTGAGAGGCAGCCAATAAATGATTCTCTCTCATCATTGATGTTTTGATGTTTCTATATACCTCTGTCTCCCCCTTCCTCTCTGAAATCAATAAAAATATATTTTAAAAAAAAGAAAGTAAATGTACCCCAAGTTATACTTTCTAATCTTTTAAAAATATATATATATATATATTTTTATTGATTTGAGAGAGGAAGGGAGAGGGCTAGAGAGATCCCTGAAATTATATTCAGAACCATTTATGTTCATATGTGCTTTTTTCTGGGAAGAGGGCTCACAGCTTTCTTCTCATTTTCAAACAGCCTGTGCCCTCGACAAGGTGCAAGCTACTGGTGTAGGCAGTCCTGAATATCCTGTCCAGGCCACGAATTTTATGATTCAGTGGCTATATGGAATTGCTTATACAAAATGACAGTGGAATTGATTCTGTCTTGAATGATTTATTTCCCACCTTGGTCTAAGACATATTCTGGAATGTTTTTAGTTTATCAGCTTAAACCTATGATTTTTATCATGTAAGAGGAATATTATTCTGTCCTTCAAATTGTTTCTCATTATAAAAATTAGACATTGCAAAAATGTTCAACATAGGAAGCAAGAGTTGCCAATAATCTTGTAAGCCATTTTAAGGGCTAAAAAATAGTTAGACTCAATGAAGAGATTCTGATGATTCAGAAAATACAGTTTTTGTTATTGTGTCATCAATGTTTGCCATCCTGTGGTGTAGCAGCAATAAATATTTCTGAATGAGCATGTTTAAAGAGATTATGATTCATACCTGCTGCTCATTTTAAACAATTGATTTTTTCTTCCAAGTTGGGAAAATGAGTGTTTTTGTTTTTTAAGTTAAACCATATTTTTAAAATATTAGGGAAATCATTTAGAGCGATCATTTGCAACCATTTTCTGTAATGGCTATCTAGTAAATATTTTAGATTTGGTGGCTTGCAGTCACAGCCACTATGCAGTGTGAAAGCAGCCATGGAGAAGCACCATCCACATTCACTAAACAAAGGAATGTAGCTGTGTTCCAATAAAACTTTATTTACAAAAACAGTCAATGAGCTGGATTTGGCCCATGGACCATTGTTCACATATACCTGTCATGAGTGCTTTTGCAGGCTTAGGAAACAAAACACAAAAATAAAAAAAAATACTCCCTGTTATGGAACTAGATGTTTAGTAATGAATGTTTAGTAGTTTTGAGTTTTGGTTTTCACATTTTGAAGTTTTTAAAAGTAGAATATATTTGCAATATCTTGGTGAGACAAACAGACGGCGATTTACATGTATGTGAATTGAACAAAAGCATTCACACATCTGGTTTGTGACTAGGATAAAAGTGGCAAGCTCTATAAGTTCTTCAACTTCAGGCATTGTGTATTGCCAGCTAAGGCCCAACAGAGGTTTTCCTAGCACGGCCTCGCACCATTGGCCAGGCACGTCATGGACTTCCTCCCCGCCTGGTTTATGAGCCCCTATTAAAAATGTTGTCTGTATACATTGTGTTAGCAGTGACCTTTGGTCTGGCCTCATCTCTTTTGCCATCTGTTGTGTTTTGTCTCTGAAACAGAGTAAATATTGGTTAATATTCATACCAAGTGATAATCAATGTGAAATTGATCAGTAGTGTTCAAGTGAGTGACTCTGACCACTGCTTGTTTTCTGTTCAACAGCGGCACGTTTCAGTACACCCTGGAGGCCACCAAGTCTCTCCGCCAGAAGCAGGGGGAGGGCCCCATGACCTACCTCAACAAGGGACAGTTCTATGCCATAACGCTCAGCGAGACGGGCGACAACAAATGCTTCCGACACCCCATCAGCAAAGTCAGGGTACGGGCCGCGTTTCTCCAGGAAATCAGAGGGATCCGAGGAATGCAGTTTCTACCTCAGGGCCTTGTGGGAAGGGTGTGGAAAACAATTCTAAAATAAATAACTCCAGAACAAATGTTAGAGAGTTGGGGCAAGAGAACTGATTGGCTCGCAGTTTATCATTTTAATCAGTAACCAATAAGCCCCGGGCAAGGGAGGCGGTTGGAACATGCTTTCCGAACGTATCCAAGGAATTTTCCCAGCTTCATTCATGGCCTGTGTGCTACCTCGCTGCTGCTGCTGCTGTTGTTTGCAATCAGTTGGTTTTAATTTTTCCAGTGAGTAGCCGTAAGTCAGAACATTTTTCTCAATATTTGCTGCTGCTTTCTTTTCTGTAAAGGAGGATGCAGTTCATCTGTGTCCCTGGAGCCTTTTGGTTAAAAGCCCTCGCAGCCCAGTGCTTCCTCAGGAGCCAAGGGGCGAGGCATGCTATGACCCCTCCCAGGAGTGACATGGAGGAATGTTCACGTTCGTGAGTGTTAGTCCTATTTGTGGGAAATGAAAGTGCCCTGGAAGCCTGCCAGCTTCTGGCACTCTCGCTCCTACCAAGAGAGGGAGGGAACTGGTAATCCTTCTCTACTGAAAAGGAAAAGAATAGCAGAGCTCTGAAAAGAGGTTGCAGGACTCTCCCGCCCTGTTGTAAAATGATTTGTGCTGCCAGTGTGTAAAATGCTACGGAGGAGAAATTATGAAGGAATATAAATCAATGAAATATTCTTGTGGAGTGGTGGGGAAATGTCCACTAGGAAGTATTTTGGATATGGAGTGAGAAGGGAGAGTCATATCCCTGAGACTGTAATTAGGGGTTCTTTGGTCTTGTTTATTTGTTTGGTTTTGGTGCCTTCTTCATTGTCTAAATGACAGCGAATTATCACAGACAGTATTTAGCTTAATGAGGCTGTTTATCATTGAGAACCGAAAGGAGTTTTTGGATGATTAGTTTCTCAAGCTCATTTTTAAAGCACATCACACATTGTATTGAAATAAAAAACATAGTGGATCTTGCATCTTTTGGTCTATGAAATAATCTGTGATGTACATCTGTATTCATCAATATGAACTCATCTTTTACTGTTCTTCTCATTACTTTAGCATTTCTCTCATTAATCCAGTATTCCAGCCTCAGGCACTTAATTAGGCCGGAAACTGATACTTCCGCCTTTATAAATGGTGCCAGATTCTATATTTAAGATAAGAAATTTCAAAAATATGCTTCTTTTTAGTACAAGAAAAATTTATTTTTTGTATTTCTACTTACCTCACAAAATATTAAATTTTCTGGTAATTGGTTTATCTGGTTGTTTATGACTCAGGGTAAAAATGATGTAGGATTTTTTTTTCTATGTGCTGTTCTCATTTCCAATCATTTTTTTAAACATATTTTTTATTGATTTCAGAGAGGAAGGGAGAGGGAGAGAGAGATAGAAACATCAATGATGACAGAGAATCATTGATCGGCTGCCTCCTCCATGTCCCATACTGGGGATCGAGCCTGCAACCTGGGCATGAGCCCTGAGGGGAATCAGACCATGACCTCCTGGTTCATAGGTTGATGCTCAACCACTGAGCCACGCTGGCCGAGCTCCAATCATTTTTTTAAGTTGGCTCATTTTAAAACAAAACCATGTAACTGAGCATGTCTGGGCTTTTGTAAAGCGAGAAAAGCCGCATTTCAGAAATGCACCTCTGGTAGGACTTTCCGAATGGAGACCGTGCAAGCAGCAACCGAGGCCCAGAACAAAAAGTAAGTTCCGTTTTTCTCGCCTCTGCAGAGCGTGGTGATGGTGGTCTTCAGTGAAGACAAAAACCGCGACGAGCAGCTGAAGTACTGGAAATACTGGCACTCCCGGCAGCACACGGCGAAGCAGAGGGTCCTCGACATCGGTGAGTTGGCCTCGGCCTCCCTGCGCGGTCTGTGGTGAACCGACAAGTTGTCATGATGCACAGGAGGTCCCCAGCACGGAAGTCACAGCCAGGACCCACACAGCTCTCATGATGTGCCAGGCACCAGACTAGGCACTTTTCCTTAGTGGGTCCATTTAGTGAAAATCAGGCTGAGAAATAGAAATTGGGCTGAGTGCAAAGCACTTTCAATTTATGAAAGTCAACTGTGTCCCATCAATAATAGTAATATATTAGATGTGCAAGAACCGTGTCCATTTCTAAGCAGGTGATGTGAACTCTGATCCCTCTGTGAGGTGAACGACCAGGCTCGGTTGGCTGTAGGGTACATGCCTGGATAGTGAGTTCCAGATCTCTAATTCTCCATCCAGTGTTGCTTCACTCTAACACATGTCTCGTGCTAATAGTACTGCGTGGTCAGGCAGTGAAACCTTCGAGAGACCTTCCCTGCCATTAAGAAGTACTGAATGTGCCCAGTACATCTTCTGGAGTCCGTATAGTCCTAAGCACAATGTCTGTTCCCTAGAGACCTGTGGTCCCTCGACGAGACTCAGGGTCCAGGCAGGGGAGCAGAGCCCATGCCAAGTGGAGCCGTGGAGGGAATTTGTTGCAAAGGTTGGAAGGGCTGGAGGCACCATGAGGCAATCCAGAGATGAGCAGCTGCAGGAATCTGCTGCTCTTACCTGTAGGGTTGAGGATCAAAAGGAGGAGGTGGTGGGTGTTAGAGGTGCCACCCAGAAAGAACTGGGACTATGATGGGGGCTGCCTCACAGGAGCCGTGGCCACAGAGGGACCTGCTTTCCAAAAGGAGGTAGAACTCCAGGGGAGTTTCTGCAAAGACTCCTCTCAGTGCCAAGATCAGGGAGGCGAAGGCGTGCCCAGCGCTCTCTGCCTCCTGATCTCCCACAAGTGCTTCCCAACAAAGGCAGTTTCAGAATCAGCCTCTGAGACCCAGAGTAAAGCAGGGAAGTCAGGATTGGATCTTACCGTTTCTAGGAATTACTTAAAAACACAGGCAGTAATATATGTGTCTGGAAGTAATTTTTAGCATGTTCCATGCTGTTTCCACAAGCAATAAGTAATTTCTCATGTGTAGGCTTTATTACTCCGTTCTGCTGACCAAGAGGCTGCAGTCCCAACGAATGCAGAGAAAGTGGAGGTTCTCATTGTGTCGAGTACCAGAAAGTATTCCTGAGCAATTACATTAGAAGGATGTTTGCACACATTCTACCTTCTCCTTGCTAGAACCCTATGATCAATGGCAGAGAGGTTAGTGACTAGGTTAGGGTGAGAGACTCATTGTAGAGCATATTAAAACTAATTACTGGTTTATCCTGCAAAACGTCTACGCCACTCTTTACCTCACACCACACACACACACACACACACACAAAGTGCACACACCCACAAACATGTATCTTCTATTAACGAGTCCCACATCTTTATCTAATAAACAAGGAAACTGAGCCTAGAGAGGCCTGTTGACCTACCATCCTAGGTGACTTGTCCCCATTAATTAGTGCGAGAGCTGAGATAAGAACTGTCTTGTTCCCCCAGGTCATACACCAAACCTCCAAGACGGACTGACTAGGACAAGGGTTTGAAGATACTTGCCTTAACCTGCTTGGTAGCCAATCTGCATGGTGCAGAGGAACAATTTTATTTTATTTGAAAAGTTAGCCTTATAATTATTACCCAAGAAAATGAGAGGAGCAATTAAATAGAAATGTGGCCTAAGTCCAAATAAGGCAAATAATAAAAGCGTGTGACCGGCATACCTGTTTTTTCAACTTTGATATTATTACAAGGTTTACTTTTCTTAGACCAGAATGATTCCTCAGCTCCCATAGGACTTCAGATCTTAGCTCTCTTCTTTATTGCCTCCTGCCTGCCTTCAGACTTTTCTCTCATATCATCCTACACACACACACACACACACACACACACACACACACGCTCATGCGCACCCACTGGGTGAATGACAAGTGGAGTGACCTCGTTTAGCACAGTGTGAGCCACTGGGAAAAATATCTGAAACGAGACAAGTCACAGAATGAACTGGACTACCGATCAAGGCTACCCAAACAGTGGATCATTCCCAAACCACTTTCAGGGGCAGGCGCATTTTTCTATTTATTCCCTTTCAAGCAGAGAAGGAAAATTAGACGTTCGATAATTAATATTAACTTCATAGAAGGAAAGCCAGAAGCCACAACAGATAAACGGAGGCACATTCACCTGGACTTTCCTTCTGGTGAATGCAATTAAGAGTTACTTTACTGCTTTGCCACGTAGATGTTCTGAAAGAATGGAGGTGGCTGCTTTTGCATCTTCAGAATGGGTGGTCTGGATTGTAAGGTACGCAGACGGATTCCACAAGCATATACAAATAAGCATTATTACTTGAGGGTCACATGCAGTGTAGCCATTAATGATATAATTTTGTAGTTAAATTGTGAAATCAACCCTGTGCCTCTTCAGTCAAACTCTCTTTCATTTGGGTTCTCAGTAACCTCTCCCTGTAGGTGATGATAATACATCAGAATGTACGAGTTACATTGTTAATATTAATCCTATAATTTTTCCACGGTAATTAGCAGGCAATTATAGCACATCTTTGGCTATTAACATGTGATTATGGGATTTTCATCTGTGCCCTCTTACAGATCTATTTCTTAAGAGCCAGTTTTTAAATTGTGCCCTGTTGATAGAAGTTTTACTATATTAAGTTAAAGCTTTCCATGAAAACATCAGTTCCAACTAAATCGACACATTTCTTCAAGTCTCTTTCTAAATAGTTTTCTCTGAGAGTTCAAATAAAAGCCTGTGAGAAGACAGGTACGCTGACCACTGGGGATTACTCAGCCGGCGGATCTGTCCAGGGGGAGGAGCTCTGTCGTCTGGAGTCATACTCCACTTTCACATACAAGTTGTGATTACAATTAAGTAACACGTCGTGTCCCCCTGTCCCCTCCCCCCCCCCCCCCCCCCCCCCCCCCGGCTCTGGCTGTGTCCTACCAGTGAGCTTTCTTGCAGTTTTCATAGCTAAATCTGGGCTGGGCTGGTCAGAGCTGTGCAGAAAGTGGGAGGGTGGAGATTGGGGAGGCAGACTGGGGAGGCGGACTGGGCAGGCAGCTGCCATCTTCCAGAAAGTCAGGTAGCCAGGGAGTCAGCATGAACTCATGGTCCAGATGGGCCTAGGAGACAAGAGTGCCCTGCAACTCACCTCTCTTCACCGAGGTTCCCCACCCTGCCTTTCAGTGTTGGTCCTTGGAGGCCTCTCCTCCCCCAGGATTGTACAAACCTGCTCTGTCCCTGCAGGTGGGTAAGGGCCGGCGACCTTCCTTTACCAAGAGCCCCAGTAAATGGAATTGTGATTTCTGATGTTTTCCTAGACTGTCTCCACACTTCCAAGCAGATATGAAAAGTAAAACGTAAATTCAACTCAAAACAAAACCCCTTGAGAACTGCCGACTTAAAAATAACAACCACCACCAAACCCTCAGGGCTGGTGAGAGTCCAGGCAGAGTGAGAGCTAAATTAGGACAGGACCTTGGTCCCGCCTCCTCCACTGCAGGGAAGAGCCGGGCGTGCAGCAGGCACTGTGTGGGCCCGGGTCCCGCTGTCTGTCCTCGGCTCTCAGTGTGGGCACAAGCTCGCCTGGCCTGAGGCACCCTCTGTTTTATAGACATGTGCCAGAGCCACAGCTACAGGACATTCCTTTTCGTCTTCAACTTCAGTTAGAAAACATTTAGGTGATAAAAGTACGGTGGGCTATTTAGGTTATATATTTTAAAACATAAAGTGCAAGTATTTTTAAAAGTTTAGTCTTAGGTCAGGCAGATTTTCAATGTTTGAGCCATGGTGGGTTTTTAGTTATTACATGCACGTTTCTGTGTGAGTCCTAAAAGCTCATCTTGTTGGAGACAACAGCTTTTTGGGGGGGGATGTGGGGGTCACTTCCTCCTCAGCAGGTGTGCCTGGGGGATCGGGGTGTCCTGATAGAATTTTCTAGATACTCTGGAAAGGGTCCAGGACAACGCCATGGTTCACCAACAGCCCATCCGCCCAGGTCCTGATCTTTGCAGACTTCCTTTCAAGCTATTGCTGGGTCTTCCTCTTTCTTCCACTTTGTGTTTCTTACGAGAGGAGCCCACTTCCTCCCCTACACCCTAACTATTACTCATGTCTCAATCCAGTGTAACATATTTTTTATTAAAATTTCTGAACGCCAAACCTATAGGCCTATTTTGCCCCTCGCCAGATTTTCTAGTTACTTCCTATCTCTCCTTTGTTCCTCCTTCGAGGCTGCCCTTGCCTAGACTAGCCCTCCCCCCTCCTTCTTGACCTGGTAGGTCGTTTACCCCTTCAGAACTCGTTCCCCTGTCCCCACTGGGGGAGATCTTCCTGATCTTCCAGGCAGAGGTATCCACTCCCTGCAGGGTTTTGGTTTCTATCCAGGGGTGGGCAAACTTTTTGACTCGAGGGCCACAATGGGTTCTTAAACTGGACCGGAGGGCCGGAACAAAAGCATGGATGGAGTGTTTGTGTGAACTAATATAAATTCAAAGTAAACATCATTACATAAAAGGGTGCGGTCTTCTCTTTTTTTAGTTTTATTCATTTCAAACAGGCCGGATCCGGCCCGCGGGCCATAGTTTGCCACGGCTGATCTAGACGGTAGCGCTTGGCCATGTTTCACTTGGTTTAACATTTTACATTCTGTCCATCACACTAGATGCTGAGCTTCTTGACTGAGAGAGGATTTTTATTTTTTTAGCTGTGCATACCCAACACCTGCTGGAGAGCCTGGCACAGAACAGATGCTCAACCAGTGTTGACTGGCTGATGAACACCACGTGTGGTTTTGTGTATGTAGGTAGCACTGTGGTAGCAGGCACGCGCCTAGCTAGCTGGGAAATCAGGCTGGGTCACGCTCGCTCCTGTGCCTTTCTGAAAGAATCAATTTTGATTGTAGTTTTCTAGATGCCAGGGTGAGGGTGGGGGGTGGGGTGGGAGGGGGGCTAAATATGTATTTGATACTTTAATTTCTTATATTTAAAATATTATTTTATTATCCTATAGCCCTTAGGATGAAACTTCTTTAATAACTCAAGACTTAATTGCTAGCATAGAAATGCTATACATACACTAATAAACCAAGGACTTTAAAAAAAATATTTTGTATTGATTTTTTGAAAGAGAAAGAGAAACATTGATGTGATCCACTGCCTCCCACACTCCCCTACTGGGGATCAGGGATCGAGCTGCAACCCATGCCTGTGCCCTTACTGGGAATCAAAACCAGTGACCTTTCAATGCACAGGGTGACTGAGTCCAAATAAGCCAACCGGCCAGGGTGAAATTACTCCTTTTTAACATAACTAGAAATTATTATTGTTTCCCAAACAGTAGAAATTATTTAAAAGCAAATTATCAAAAAAATAAAGTTTTTAGCTAGATTTAGAAATTAAATATTGCAATGAATGTGCTCACTTACCATTTTTCTTACTGCTCCTGGGAAGTGTGTTTATCTGGTTCCAGGACATTATTATTTAATAAACCTTTTCTGCTAAATGATTTCCTTTCTGCTGATGATTTAAAAACCCTGAATAGTTCAACAGAAGTAATGTTCCAGAGAGATGGTGGGAGGCCCCTCTGAGAATCTGTTTTTGTTTTTTTTTAAAATATATTTTATTGATTTTTTTACAGAGAGGAAGGGAAAGGGATAGAGAGTTAGAAACATCGATGAGAGAGAAACATCGATTAGCTGCCTCCCGCACAGCCCCCACTGGGGATGTGCCCACAACCAAGGTACATGCCCTTGACTGGAATCGAACCTGGGACCTTTCAGTCCATAGGCCGACACTCTATCCACTGAGCCAAACCAGTTAAGGCGAGAATCTGTTTTAATGAGAGGGTGAAATAGTCCCTTAAAGAGATACTGGTTTTGAATATGAGCTTTCAAAATTCACACACACACACACACACACACACACCCCTAAAACCACTTCATAGATCCACCGTATTTAAAACTGTAAAATATTTATTCCTGTCTTCCATCCCTTTTTTCACATTTACTGGACACCACATTCTTTCCCCCCTAATTGGTGGGACTTTTCCTTTCTCGTTAGCTATATAAGATCATGCTTTCATCTCAAACACATAACCTAGGCTTTCATTTGATTTTATGTGTTTTGCTTGGGGCCCAATTATTTTCCTTCTTCGTTGATTCATTTTAATGAAACAACAGATAACCTGATGATCTCACATTTTTTAAAAAAAATATGTTATTGATTTTTTTACAGAGAGGAAGGGAGAGGGATAGAGAGTTAGAAACATGGATGAGAGAGAAACATCAATCAGCTGCTTCCTGCACACCCCCTACTGGGGATGTGCCCAGAACCAAGGTACATGCCCTTGACCGGAATCAAACCTGGGACCCTTCAGTCGGCAGGCCGACGCTCTATCCACTGAGCCAAACCGGTTAGGGCGATCTCACATTTTTTAGTACTATTCGGTTGGCTTGAAAAATTACAAATGGTACCTGGAGGCAGAATCTGATGGTTTCATGAGACTCATCTGTTTACTGAACAGAACCGCAGAGCTGGTGGTCTCGGCGGCCCTCCAGCATTTATCCGGGGCCCTCTCTCACTGCCCCTTTCAACAGGAACAAGCTTTATGTCTTCGCAACCCCCCCCCCCCCCCCAAGTGTGAACACAGGCAAACCTAAAGTTTTTCCTTTGTGTTTACAAAATCTCAAACTTGCCAAGAGAAAGTTTTCCCCAAATTAAATTAAGCCCTTGGAGATACGGAAGCCAAAATAAGGTGAAGCCAATCTGGAAAAAGTTCTTTGAAGGGGCTCCAGGAATGCGGAGCCCGCCACCGGTTTCTCCGAAGAGACGGGGTCTGGGAAGAACTGAGCGCTCAGTAAATGAGCGGCTCCTCATTGTTCAGCGAGCCCCGAGGTGGGTGCTGGTACCATCTCCACCTCGCAGATCGGGAAGCACCCCAGCTTAGAGAGGTGCTGCGGCTTTTCTGAGGTGGCTGCTGATTGGGTTGCTCTCACACTGACAGCCCCCAGATGCTGTGGTCAGTCAACATTACGAAGGAAAATCCTGACAGCGGCAACAGCTTCCTCCCTTGAAGGACAAAGTTATTTTCCATATATATAATTGATTTGGGGGGGAAGGGAGAGGGAGAGAGATGGAACATCAATGATGAGAGAGAATCATTGATCGGCTGCCTTCTGCACGCCCCACATTGGGGATTGAACTCACAACCCAGGCATGTGCCCTGACCCGGAATCGAACCACGACCTCCTGGTTCATAGGTCGATGCTCAACCACTGACTGAGCCACACCGGCCAGGCCAAAGTTATCTTCTTGAAGAAATCTATCTAAGAAAATTAGAATTTCAATTTTGAAATAATATTGCCACCCTCTAATAATGAATGGGAAATAAACAGGAATAGCAACATGAGTAATTCAAATAGCAGGTATTGCAAAAAGCACTCATGTAACAAACTAGAATAGCCAGTGCAGTCTCGCCTCCCACACCCCACTCCCGTCACACACATAACAGACTCACTACCCATGTCTGTTCCCAGTGTGGCCTAGTGCTTGGGCGGCCCGGGGTAATTGAGGCGATGGGAAGTGGAGGTTCATCTGAATGGAACTTGAGCAGCTGAAGGGATTGAGTCTGTGGTTCAAATTTAGTGAAAGATAATCCATGTGAGGGTTTACAGTTCTTGTCACGTGTCTGTGTCCTGCCCCACCCGTTACCTAAAAGCCATTTCTTTTGTTTAAATCTGTTCTGCCTGCATCTCAAAAGTACAACTTTATGTGTTTCAAAATTATTGCTGACACGGAGGGCTGCCAGACACTAGAATTGGTCTTTGAGAGGCAATCGAGTGTCTTATCATAGAATGGCAATTTTCAAGACTCTTATTACTAATAAAGTACCATCGTTTGAGAAAGAACTCAATTTTCTTCTATGAATTAGTGTTGCTTTAACTGGGGAGTATTACAGTTTCTGGAAATACCATTTGGGGTGGAAAGAGGTTGGGCACTATTGTGCTAGAGGGAGGGAGCCCGTGTGTAGGTCTGAGAGGATGGCTGATTGCCACTTCGGGCAGTAACTTCTGCTCCTGTGCCTGTAACTTCTTGTCCCACACCAGTCCCTGAGGGTGTTACTATACAACTAGTGAAACGAGAATGGAAAACTGAAATAAAACACGACCAGTTCATGCCGTGTACAAGAATAAGTTCGTTACCAAAGCACTGTCCATGTCTTCATGCATTCAGCAGACTACCAGAAAGCATCAGGCATGATTTGTAAGCGACAAAAGAGTTTGAAGAGACAAAATGGTTTGAATGAAGTTAAATATCATTGAGTAACACAGACGAATAAAAAGAGCTTAGTTTTAAGCCCATCCACGTTGATTTAAGTTCAGCGTTAGAAGCCACAGTGCACATATAGATACATGTGTCTGCACATAGGAAATGACCTTTGGTCAGTTTGAAATCAAGTCAGGATCAGCATTCTTTGAAAAATGAAATGAAATAGAATAAAAATACTAATGTACATGGAACACAGTGCTGGGCTACCATGTACAATGCTTATCTTACTCTAAAATTATGACTAATACAACATTGATGTAACATTGGCCCATACAATTCCTTCTTTAGAAACAGGTGCATCAAACCCAAATAAAATACTAGGTTTAGCCTAAAGGGAAAATTCCGAAACAGGTTGCATCTTAAATGATATCTGTGAGGATATGATAGTCATTAGTAGTAAGATTATCAACTCCTACTTTAATATCAAGAGTCACTCTTTTTCCAGTCACATTCTATGAGTCACAGATTATGTCTTCATATAATTTCTGCCATCAGAGTTCCGGATTGTGTATGGAAAAGTGCTCATTTGTAAGGTTGTATTATCGTGGAAATCAAAGGGCTCTGGCTTCATATGTAGACAGAACTTAGGTTCCACTCCGAGGTTGGCCCCTTAAGACTAAGTGACCATTAATTAGGAGGGAAGGTACATGTTTCCTACTCCACAAAGTAGCAATAATTTAAAAAGCTACTGACCTGAATTGTCCAAGCGAATGTTTGTGAAGTACAGTGGGGCCTTGACTTACGAGTGTCCCGACTAATGAGTTTTTTGAGATAGGAGCCGAGCTGTCTCTCGGCCGATTTTTTGCTTTGAGTTGCGAGCGAAAATTTGGGTTACGAACGAGCTTCAGATACCCCACCGCTAGTTGGCGCAGCGAACGTCACAGTGAACGCCACAGTGAATGCCACAACATCAGCCCAGCATCACGTGTCTCACTCGTTCACTTTTTGATTTGACATATGAGTAATTTGAGTTACAAGCTCCGTCACGGAACGAATTAAACTCGTAAGTCAAGGTCCCACTGTATATACATTCAGCACAAACTGGTGCTGTTCCTGTTATTTGCTCAGGGGCCAGGACCAAATGATGGAAATACATTTAATGCCTCTAAAACCCAGCGCAAGTGTCCACACACTTAAGGAAGCACATTGACCTCTGGCTTGGGAAAAGCATTCTAAAGGAAGTAACTCATTAGACTTCTTGTGAGTCATTCAGGTGTTAAGGAGCTGCTTTTTTGAGTTTGAAAAACATCTCAGAACCTACTTGGGTTAAGGTTTATTTATTCCACCTTAGTTTCAATCTGAGCGAATCCTCCTAGAATGACCCTCCACTGTTTCCTGAGTTTGAGCTGATCCCATGTGACCTTCACAGACAAAGAGGACCAAATGGTTGAGGTCAGGTCAGATGGGCAAAGTAGGACCGTCACCCACCACGGTACTAGTGGGGTCTGTTGTCTTAGATACTGTCTTGCTTTTGGTGATGAGGAAATACAAGTTCAGAGGTTCATAACTCATTGAAGGCTGCAGGGCTTGGTGAGAGGAGGACAGAAATTAAATCCAGGTCCGTTTGTCTTCCCCTCCAGCGTCCTTTCTTCCTGTGCTTTGGGTGCCGCCCTACATGGATTCCTTGTATATCCAGTTCTCAAACATATAAACCACCCCGAGTTCTTGGCTTTAAAAAAAATCTTTTTCGGCTTCAGTGTGTGCACACTGAATTGGCAGTAGTGCCCTGAGTTGAAGCATTCCAGCTTCATTATTTCACTAGTCCAGACAGAATCCACATCTTTCAGGAGAGAAGCAATTTTTATATTAATTACACCGTTCCTTTTAATCTCCAGAAATATATACAAAAATAATTAAAAGGGGTAGTTATAATTTACCCAGCATGTGAAACTTAATTAAGGGGAAAGCATTAAAAATTCCTTTGACGGCATTCCAGAATCACACACATACACCACTGGTCATATGCAAAAAAGTGAAAAAATAAAAGATAGCAAAATGATTTACCATCATGCTGCCCGTAACAGTTAAAAAGGAACCCAATCCTATAATTCTGTGTAGAATGTAACTTGCCAGAAACATACATGAAAGCATTGCGCATTCACCCACGCTCAGTGCCCTTTGCTGAAACACCCATTGTTTTTCCCAAAGGGCTGACTTTTGAACTTTTCTTTGGGTCTTCGTGGTGCCTGCAGGATATGGAGGTGCTTTCTCTGCTTCTCTCCAGTGCAGCACCCCAACCTAGTCTTCTTTGTGAAGGAATTTGCAATCATCCAAAAATGTCTCTCTGTCCCATCGAACTTTCCACAGCATTTCTCTACCAGCTAGTTGCCGTGGAGGCTGTGCTGTGATTTTTCTCTACAAGGTGTTAATATCTGGTGACGATGTATTGTTTGATTTGCAAGATAAATATAGGCAGTGGTTAAAAGTTTGGCCTTTGGCAGCAAACAGACCCGGATTCAAATCTCACAGGTTGGCCTGCTACCAGCCACGCGGTTTTCTGCAAGCAGCAACTTCTCTGCTGGAGGAGGGTGCTAATACCCACCGCACGGTGGGCTGTAAGGATCAGGCCAGGTCACGTTGGTAAAAGGCTCGACCCAGCCTTGACATTCCGTGAGTTCTCAGTTTGTGGCAGTTTTTATTATCCCAAGCATATTTGCATTTTAATGTCAGGAGATGACAATGCCCTTACGAAAGGAACGAGTGTTTTAGAATGAGACTGCAGGCTTGAGAACAAGTGGACTTTTTGGAGCAGGTGGTATGCAAGTCTATCACATAGTTAACTGCCTCATCTTCCCAGATGGGGTGTTTGTGTCCACCCCAGAGGGAAAGGATCGAGAAGAATAATCTGTCACATAGACTTCATGGATGGTTTGTATAGGACCTCCATGACAGATTTAGAAAAGACCATGGGATGCACCCAAACAATTCAGTGATTTTAATTTGCCCTGGAACTGTGCTACTCAAAGTGTGGTCTGACGCCAGACTGGCAGCATCTGCCCACCTGGGAGCTTGTGAGAAAGGCCAATTCTTTGCCACATCCCAGACATATTGAATCTTTGGGAATGGGCCCAGACAACTGCATTTTTCCAAAGCCCTACAGGTGAATCTGACGTACCCCAACATTTGAGAAGCACCGTTATAGAACATCTACTCAAGCCTATAAGGTACAGGCATCCAGACTCATCCTATGTCTTTGGGAGGCACCCTAACAGGCCCCAGAGAATGTACATGGCCGTGGATTCCCTTACTCCTTGCTCTGACATTCCAAGGACACACACAACCATAGAGGACTCTGGAAAGCTTAACTCTAGCACTCGCAACGTGACTTAACAATGAGATCGACTTCATTTTTATTTCATTAGACAAACTCCCATTTCTTCTTCCCATGGCTTTATTCGTTTTGATAACTCAAGCTAGTCATGCATTGTTGGGTTGTCCCTTTGTGTGCAAATTACTAAGGTTAATAAAAACTACCTTTTAACTCAGATTCAATTAGCATGCATTGTTTTTTTTAGAGACCCATTTCAACCGATTATAATTTTGCTCCATCATGCTGGTTTTTACTGTAGAAACCTCTCAGCCATTTTCCTATGTATATCCCCATCTTCACCAAGTAGATGTTAGTATTATATAGATATTTACAAACCGGTCTACAAAACATGTAGTTTTTATATTGCATCATCACTTATTTTTAGGAAAAGCAAGTCCATCCCAAATGTGATATGGTCACAGTTATGTGCTGTATAATGCTTTTCAAGTGGGGTGATTATTTTTCAGCGATAGTGGCTCGCATGCAAAAAAAGTCACTCACTAAAATCACATGACTTCCCGATGATTAGAGGGAATCTCAGATGGAGGGGATTGAACGGTGACCCTCAAAAATGATATGTTCGTGTTCTAACTTCTGGAACCTGTACATACGATCTTATTTAGGAAAAAAGGTCTTTAAAGATGTAATTAAGTTACAGATCTCAAGATGAGATTGTCCTGATGAGGATGGACTCTGAATTCAGTGGCAAGTTTTTAGAAGAGAAGGGAGACATAGACCCAAAGGCACAGGAGAGAAGAGCATGAGAACAGCAGTAGCATTAGAGGGACGCATCTCCAAGTCAGGGGACACAAGGATTGCCAGCAACCACCAGAAGCCAGGAGAGAAGTGTGGGGCCCATTAATTTTCAGAGCCTCCAGAAAGAGCCAACCCTGCTAACACCTTGATTTGGAACTTCTGGCCTCCAGAACTGTGAGAGAATAAACTTCTATTGTTCTAAACCTCCAGGCTTGTGGTAATGTGTTATGGCAACTCTAGGAAGCCCAGCTCATTGCACCGGCTCATTACAAATAGCTTCTACTGGTTGTAGCTGCCAACATTTACAAAACCTGGGTTTGAGAAACTTTCCTAAGGAACTAAGTTAAGGAAGGCTTAACACCAAGTTGCTGAATTTCTGTTTTTAATACCATAAGTCATACACCTTTAAGCAAGCAACTCTCATCAAAGGACACATTAACACAGTTTTCAGAGCAGGAGATGCATCCATTAGCATTTCATTCACTGGACAAATGTGCAAGTGGGCAAAGCACCATCAGTGCGCATGCAGTGTTCAGCCAGTTAGAAAACCTTGACAGACACAAAGTAGTAGGTGAATGGCTTACAGCAGTGATTTTTCAACCTTTTTCATCTCATGACACGCATACACTAATGACTAAAGTTCTGCGGCACACAAAAAAGTAACTGGTAGAAGAAATGCAAATATAACATCATTAGGATACCACTTTGTACCCATGGGATTGGCCCCAAAAGTAGAAATCTGGTGAGAAATAGGGGAAATAGAATTCTTGTTGGAGTCTCGACTGACATGAGCCATTCTAGGGAGTGAGTCTGGAGGGCCATTCTGGAGAGCACATCAATGTAGGTTTTTCTGTGATTTACCATCAATAGGGGTCCAGGAATAAGGAGTTTTATTTAAAACAAAACAAAACACAAAATCAAACTGCCTTTGTTCTATTCTGGATTATTTTCAGCTTGTTGGTTTTATGGACTTTCTTTTCTTATTATTTGAATTATGGATAGAAAAAGCAAATAGGAGTACTACTCTCAGCCTAATTCACAAAACAGAATGAGTTGTATTCATGAGAAAGTAATTACAGTTTTGGTGAAGGATGACGTGAATTTAGGTTTTGTGACAAGTGAGGAGTAAACAGTTAAAATGATTACATATGTGAACTTTAGGGAAACAGACTACAAAATTTTAAAGCGTTAGCATAGGGAACTCGGAACACCACCACCCTGGAGTGTTCTGGCAATGTCACAGGACAGGGGATGAGGAAACAACCATCTGACCAGAAACATGGCAGATTCTGTAGACAATGAACACTTTGTACACCCTGGAAGTCAGCTGTAGTAACTAACTCTTAACTCAGAAGGGAAATTGTAAGAGGATTATTTGTTTTATAAATATCATCATAATTGAGTCTTCCTCTGACCCCCTGTGGGGTGGGCTGTGACTCCACAGATTAAGTGTACGGGGCCTAATCGAGAAGGATTGGTAGGTCATGGTGAAAGATTTAGCCTTAGGAAAAATTATGAAAAGCTCATGGTCATCATTTCATTTTAGAAAAGTTATCGTGGAGGCTTAGAGAGGAAGAACATGGGTGATTAGGTGATCAGTTTGTGAATAAACCTGGCCTCGAAGAAAAGCAGAAGGGTTGTATCATGATGCCAGCCAGCCAAGCAGGATGTGACGAATGTTTATGTAGTGCCCAAGGGACAGAATTAAGGTAGGATGTCATTTCTAAGGAGGTCAAGAGTAGGGAGGGAAAAGACCTCAGATGGCAGCCATAAGCTAGAAACCACAGGAAGTAGTGAGCAGTAACACTGGGAATATCATGTCCAGACCTGCAGGCCAACTGAGGCCGTGACCGTGGAGACAGTGAGCAATGAAGATTTTTATCAAAGGTGTGTTTGTGGTACCAGAGAGCTAGACTACCAAAGGGCCCATCTCTGAGGAGAGGGAATGAATTGTGACTGATGGTCCCCATGGAATTCTATGTAGCTGCAGTTAGATTGGGAAGGTCTGGAGTGAGGCTTGCCAGATAAAATACAGGGTGCCCAGTTAAATTTGAATTTTTGATGAAGAACAAATACTTTTTTGGGGTAAGTATATCCCAAATACTTGCTAATTCTGGCAACCCTACTCATAGCCCAGTATAATTTGTGAAAATGAAAGCTATGTATGCAGGCAAATCAACACAACTTATAAGAATACTAGAGGCCCAGTGCAAGAACTTCTTGCACAGGTAGGGTCCCTACCAGCTGCTGGCTGCTGGCCGGGGCCTTCCTTCATTCCATGCCACCCCCTGTTGGTGAGCGCACGTCACAGAGAACGATTGAACTCCTGGTTGGTTGAACTCCCGAGGGGACACTTTGCATATTAGGCTTTTATATATATAGATGCCCTGGCCGATGTGGCTCAGTTGGTTGGAGTGTCGTCCAATATACCAAAGGGTGGCAGATTCCATCACTGGTCTAGGCAAGTGCAGGAGGTGACCCATTCATCTCTCTCTCTCTCTCTCTTTCTTCCTCTCTTTCTCTCTCTCTCCCCCTCTCCCTTTAAAAAATCAATTTAAAAAATTTAAAAAGCAAAGAATACATTAATAGCTATTAATAGCTAGTGTTTGTGGGGTGGATAATAGGGATTAAAGAAATAAATAAGTACTACACAAATAAAAGAATAGAGGGCCTTGGTGATACTGAGGTGAGTATGATTCCCTCAACCTCTCCCGGAATTTCCTCCGGAAGTCCTGATGACACTGCCTGGCTGATGAACAGAATATTCTGTTCTACGAAACAATCCCTATGGAATACCCTGGCATTCCCAGAAAACTTAAGTGGCAGGAAAGTGAGTAGGAGAAGGAATGGGTAGGAGACAAGAGACTCAGGAGGGAAAGCATAATTTTATAAACCTAATAAAAAATGACACTAATGAGCAAATCAGTCAGGCACATTGCTTCACCTAAGATTTACTCTTTTAATAGAGGAACATGGTTACATTCTTATAAATATTAGTGAAAGACTTATCAGCAAGTATAAATCTGTAGCTGTTGCCATAGAAACGGCTAGAAGAAGAGGCAAAGTTTCAGTTTCCCCATTGGAAAAATGACAGTTCTAGCCATGTCACTGGGTAACTCTAATTCTTAAAACCATTTTCTTTTCTAACGTTGCAGCGGATTACAAGGAGAGCTTTAATACAATTGGAAACATTGAAGAGATTGCATATAATGCGGTTTCCTTCACCTGGGACGTGAATGAGGAGGCCAAGGTGAGTGAAAAAGGAGCACGGATTCATTGTTCAGACTTCTAAGTAATGTGCCCTTTCTCTGCAGGTGATTTTTTTTTTTTTTTTTTACAACAGGCTTTATAGGTAGGGAAAGATCTGTTAACTTGAGCCAGAGCAAAAGGAAGTGAACCCATTATCTTTCTCTAGAAGTCATACACATGCAATTCTGTGGAGCAAAATTGCCTTTTTTGGGGGGTGGGGGGGAGAAAGGGACAGGTACCTGTGCCTCTGTGGCCTCCTGAGGGATGCCTCCAAAGCCTCCAGGCTCCATTTTAGCCCTTGGGCCTGGCAAAGAGTGGCCACAAAACCTTTCCAACCTGCACTGTAGATTCTCCTGAACCCCTTCTCACTGCAGCCTTCTTCAGGGAGAAGGGGTTCAGAGCTCATGTTTCACAGGTACGTGCCTGGGAATGTCTCCTGACCCCATGATTCCTCCCAAGTGTGTAACCTGCTGGAGGGAGGGGGCAGGAAGCAGGGCCACAGGCCTCTGAACTCACTCCCCGAGGTTCCCCACCGCTGTGACCTTGAGCCGTTTTTTTCCTTGTTGACTGCTTAAGCTTTCTCGCTCTCTCTCTGGTGCCAGCATGGCTTAAAAGGGCAAGAGTCAGGCCTCCAGCAAGGTGTGCTCGGGGAGGTTGCGCCGTTGACAGGTGAACAAGTGAGACTCGCCGGTACTCCTGTTTGCTTACGGGCCGTGAGTCTCTGAGTGCATGAAAACTCCAAACTTCTGTCTGCACTCTTTTTTTCTGTGTTGGATAGCTTCTGACTCTTGATCCTTCTTTTGCACTAAAGAGAAGTTTCCAGATGAAACCTAAGTTTGTTTTGTACTTCAGTTATGTACCATCTAGGAGGGCGTTACACAACTTTGTCTTGAAACTAATGAAAAGGTCAGTGTAAACAACTCCCTTCAATGCTTTATTGTCTGCAAGCGGGGAAGGCTGGGTGAGAGAGGAAACTGGATTTGAGTTTGCGGGCAGGACTTATGGAAGAAGATGAATTGCTCAGTGTCTCATTCCACTCACGTATAAAACAATGTAAATGAAACTGGCTTTCGGCCCAAGAAAGGTGACTTAAATGGGCAAGCAGCGAACGTGCCAGGGAGCTAGAAGGAAGGGGGCCTCAGAGCAGCGGGGAGTCGGTCAAATGCAGAGCTGTAGGGAAGCTTCTTCTAGGGTCCGTTCACCTCCATTTAAAGCTCCTTGTCCATTAGGTGCCTCGTTAGCGCAGTAGGTAGCGCGTCAGTCTCATAAAGCTCCTTGTCCAGGGCCGGCCGGTGTGGCTCAGTGGTTGAGCATTGACTTAAGAACCAGGAGGTCACAGTTCTATTCCTGGTCAGGGCACATGCCTGGGTTGCAGGCCCAGTGTGAGGTATGCAGGAGGCAGCCGATCAATGATTCTCTCTCATCACTGATGTTTCTACCTTTATCTCCCTCTCCCTTCCTCTCTGAAATCAATAAAAATATATTTTAAAAACAAGTTTCTTGTTCAAGCCCCAGACTTTCCCTTCGTCCTCTTCTCTCAGAGGCTGGGGTACTGGGCTAGACAAAGAAAAGACTTCGTGCAAGGCACAGCCGGGCTGGGGTTAGAACCCTTAGCAAGTCATCTTACCTCTCTGGGCCTCACTCAGCTCCTTTAATTAAAAAAAAAAAAAAATTAAAACAAACTTTTCCAAATAAACTCTGCCGTGCCAAGTCTGGTGTGTGATGTGTGAAGATCCAGAGCTCTGGGGGAGGGCAGGGGAACCAATAACCACACAGCACGTGTGGGGCGCGAGGGGCAGGCCCTTCACAGTCACGGGGGAGACACTGGCGTCCTATCCTCGGAAGCGCCTTGCCAGTCAGTGTAAAGGACCTACAAATGTGAGCTGTAATCGCAGCCCTAACATTCATTACCATGTAGCCTGTGCTAACGAGTGCTGGTGGGTGAATGCCTTAATGGTTATGTGCCCCCAGGGACCCTTTAAAGAAAATGCCAAAACCGAAGGGACAGCTTGAGTGATGGAGGCGCTGAGGTGCCACAGCGAGGCAGTGAATTTGGGTGGAGTTGACCCTTCTTTCAGCCTCATTAAGACAATTCCATGCCGCACCCAGAGGCAGGAGCTCGCGTCTCTTGTTCGAACACGTTGGAGCATGTGTGCTGTTCCAGCATCACAGGTTTAGCTCACAGAAGCTTCTTGTAGCAACATTTGCTTGTTTCTTTAATCTATATATTTTAGTTACTAATACTTGGTTATTGCAATTGTATGCAGTCTGGGTTAACCAATAAGTAATAAAAAAAATAGTTTCTAATAATTTCCCCCAAAGGACTGGAAAGGCTTTTAAAGAAAAACCATAAAAATCAAGTCTGTTTCATTAGTGAGGCCAAGAAGATTTTTTTCATCAACTCAGAGCCTAAGGAATTTCTTTAAAATGTTACTGATTTTAGCCCTGGCCGCCGTGACTCAGTTGGTTGGGCATCATTCTGTGCACCATGAAGTTCCCGGGTTCCATTCCCTGTCATGGCACATGCCTGGGCGGCAGGCTGGATTGCCCACAGGGGACGCTGCAGGAGGCAGCCCATCAATGTTTTGCTTTCATATCATTGTTTCTCCCTACCTCTCTCTCTAAAAATCAATTAAGAAAATCTGTAAAAAATAAAATAAAGTATTATTGATCCTATATAATAAAAGGGTAATATGCAAATTGACCCTAATGGCAGAATGACAGGGAACGACCAGTCACTATGATGCACACTGACCACTAGGGGGCAGATGCTCAATGCAGGAGCTGCCCCATGGTGGTCAGTGTGCTCCCACAGGGGGAGCTCCGCTCAGCCACAAGCCGGACTGACGGCTGCGAGCGCAGTAGCGGTGGCAGGACACTCTCCTCAGCAATGCTAAGGATGTCTGACTGCAGCTTAGGCCCGGACATAAGCCGTCAGTCGGACATCCCCTGAGGACTCTCAGGCTGCCAGAGGGATGTCTGACTGCCAGCTTAGGCTTGGTCCCCTGACCAGGCTCAGGAACCCCTCTGAATGCATGAATTTTCGTGCACTGGGCCTCTAGTTTTATAATAAGCAGACTGCATAAAACAAAGCATGTGGTTGAGTAAAAAAGTTTTTTAACAAAACAAGAAGTAAAAGATATCTCTCCCACAGTGGAATTGTTTGTGATTTTCATATCATGGACTTCTCAGGAGCAGTTGAATTTACTTTCAAGTTCCTATTGGCAGCATCTACACAGAAATTTCTTGTAGGCTTCAGGGCTGGGGCCCCATAGAGTGTCATGTGATGCTTTGGTTTATGTGACCAGAGGACACAAATTGTGGCTTGCAGCCTTCATATGGTCCACAGAACATATAGGTATATGTAACATACATTTACATATTTTATTTCAAAAATTTAATTTTTTTGCCCACATTTAATAATCAGGAGGTTACTTTAATCTAGGTTTCTAGATTCTTTGGGGTGATTAAAGAATATGGCAACCATAAGCCCAAGTGTTTGCAAGGCCACGAGTGGTTCTTGTGAGGTACTGGCTATTCTCTTTAATGCTTTCTCTAGCCTTCACCATTCTGGAACTTTCTCTGCTTGGCCCTGGTGGACATTTGAGTTTCCAGGCCTCAATCCTACCCCCTCAGACAGCCGAATATGCAGTTTACATCTTCACTGGTTTTCTGTGTTGGGGAATGTGGTGACACATGGAGGTTGACAGAGTAGAGCTGAGAGAAACAGGACCAGGATCCCCGCCAGCATTCCCTGGTTCCTTTGGCCAGGCCTTTGGCAGCAGGCCAGAGTGTGACTTGGGTTGGCACTGTGAAAGAGAGGGGCTGTGACATACTTTTGAATGCCCATAATGGCGTCCAATCTTGATCTTTGAAGATGTTTTAAAAATCATCAGAAATCACTTGGGTCCAAATATAAATACACATCAACCAGTTGGACATTACCACCTTAGGGTTAAAAATGGGATTTCTTTGTACACTTGAAACTTACATGATCCTATTAGCCAATGCCCCCCTAATACATTTAATTTAAAGAATGAGATTACTTTTCTACAAGACCGGCTTTGAAGAAGGCAGTGTCAGAAGAGACACGACATAAAATTTGAGCCACAGCAGCGTCATTTGAGAAACCAAATATCTTCCCAAGATGACTGTGCGAAAGGATAGTTTTTATTTGGATATTTAAGTTTTGGTGCATTTATTTAAAAAACAAACAACAGCCAGTATGTGGTTTTCTTACCACATATGCATCATCAAGAGCTCACTGATTTTTCCAGAGCACCTTCCCACGTGTTCCTTTTCCTGCCGACCTACATTTTACTTTCACCTCTCGTTTAGCATGAACAGAAGAAAGGATGTGAAATTCTAATCGTGTAGTTTATCTAAGGAAAAAGTTTGACCTGGGAAGGTGTTAAAACTATTAATTAGAACGAGGTTTGGAATGAACTGATTTCTGGTATCAATGGCCGCGTGAATCTGGCAGAACTATCCCCGAGTTCTTCCACCCAGAACCGGTTCTGCTGGCTGTGCCACCGTCTTCCTGCACAAATGACAGGAGCAGCAGCAATAGTCTCCAGCAGGACATTTCCCGCAGGGTCTGGACGCTGCTGTAGTGTAACAGGTGTCCCTGGGTCCCGGGCAGTGACTCAGGTGACATCTAGGGTGGGTAAGGTTGGGAGCCCCAGTCCACCCTGTTACAGCTTGGAAATTGATGGGGGATGGGCAGCAGCAGGTGACAGAGGAGAAGGCACCTGGATGCTCATCTTGGCACCGGAAGAGCTGGCTTTGTGACTTCTCCCTGCTGAGCCTCACTCTCCTCAGCTGGAAGGGAAGCAGGGATTATCAGAATAGATTATTGAGCCCTAACCGGTTTGGCTCAGTGGATAGAGCGGCGGCCTGCGGACTGAAGGGTCCCAGGTTCGATTCCGGTCAAGGGCATGTACCTTGGTTGCGGGCACAGCCTCAGTAGGGGGTGTGCAGGAGGCAGCTGATTGATGTTTCTCTCTCATCGATGTTTCTAATTCTATTCCTCTCTCTTCCTCTCTGTAAAAAAATCAATAAAATATATTTTAAAAAATAGATTATTGACATCAACAGGTTATTAAGGTTCCATCCATATGCTTCTAACAGGAGCCCTGCTGTGGTACCTTCTTTCACATGACTCCCATTCCCAGGGTTATTGCAGACTTTCTTTCTTCCCTTCGCCAAACACTGGCACCTACAAAGTAGATCGATTGGTCGCTAATCCCCAGGTTGAGGAATTCCCACGGGAGACTCCATTGGGTTACTGAAGAGCGGTGAGCTCAGGTTCCTGGCATCGAGTGCCGCTTTCTCTTTGCGATGACATCATCCCCCAGAGCAGGAGCACAGCGGGCTCCCCCTTCTCCCACATTTCCAAGCAGATTCTTGAAACCGGGCCCCTTCTTTGTGTCCAGTGCATTTTCTCTGTTCACAATGAATTCAAGCTTAAGCGAACCTCCCTGTGCTGGGCAGGCCTCTCTCCTGTGACCACAGAGAATTCCTGGAGCACTGAGATGCTCACTAGTGCTTTGAGGAACAAGCTTCCTTTTTGTGCCTTTTCGCTGGAACACCATACCCATTTCCCCCTCTCTACACTTCACCCCTCCCATGGTTTATGAACTGCCCAAGAAGGAGACTTCTTTCCATGAACCCCTTTCTAGTCCCTCTGCACCCAGCCTTTTGGGATGCTCTGGAGTCAGTGAAAATGCTCCTCCTCCCTTATACCAGCTCCGCTAACTCATCAAGCAAACAAAGAAATCCACGACTGGCCCATCCCCCTGTCTCTAAGATTTTTTTTAAAATCTATTATAATTCAGTAATATGAAAATTTTTCTCCCCTGGGGTATCCCTTGCTGCCTTATAGCCTAGCACCTCTGCCTGCAGGAGAGCCATTACCGTCTGGGGTGAGGCCTATCCTGCCCTCCTTCCGTCCTCCATGCTCCGTGTTAAGTTGTAGGAGGGGCTTTGGGGGTTGGCTAGTCCAGCCCTCTGCTCTGCAAGATCAGTGGTAAAAGTTCTTCCTGCATTTGGAGGGTTGGGAGAACTCTCAGACAGGAAGTTGTTGCAATTTTAGGGGGGCCAAGGACACAGCTAAGATATATATATATTTTCATTCCTGTTAACAAATTTTTGTGGTAAGATTGGAGATAGGCAAGATAGACCTGGATGGGATGGGGTGGGGAGCAGAGAGGCTGAGCCATGTCGTAAATCGTTTTCCTGTGCATCTCAGATTCTCATTCCACTAAGTATCAACTTTCTACATACCAGGCGCTGCGCGATTGGCAAGTGCAAAAGTGGGCTTTGAACCCACGTCCCTCTGAGTCCAGAGTCCATGCTCTTAACCGTCCCAATAGAGGGTAATCCGCAATCTTTTTAGGCCAAAGCATGCTATGATGTGCTTTCTCAAAGAAATCTATAGGGTACAATGTATGTAGTTCCTGAAAGAAAGAAAACAAATGAACAGCACCATTTTCTTTAGCAAAGCAGTTCAATCAAGTCACCCGGCTTTTGCTACCCTCTGTCGGTCCCCTGCCCACTAAGATGGCCTTGCTGGTCCAACACCTCTAGCACACACGCCTCTCCCCATCCATGTCTTTGGTTGCCCTATTACATTACCTGTCAATATCATACTAGTACATATTATTGACCAGAGTGGATTTGGGAGTGAGGACTATTAGGATTCCTTGCCATCTTCAACTGAGTGTGTGTGTGTGTGTGTGTGTGTGTGTGTGTGTTAGCCTAACATTAATGATCTCATTTGCAGAATTACTGCAATTAATACTCTTTGTATTAATTGAATATCAGTGCATGCTTTCTCATATTGACACATATCAGTGTTTTTTCTCCAAACCTTAACACATTTATTCTGCATTTCCCCCACTTATCGCTAGCTCCTTTCTCTAGTGTCCAGATTTTTACTTTTAAGTGTATTTCCATATACTTTTCTTTTATGTTTTTCCTGCTATGAACAGGGAAGACTATTCCTTACTCTTTTTTTTTTTTTTTTGCAATACTGTGCAGGAAGCACAGCATAAAAAACTTCAAAGCAAGAACAGTGATTGTTATCAGAGAAAATGAAGGTTGCAGAGGGCACACAATGACTATCTGTTTTATGTTTGCAACTTAAGAAATCCAATAAACAAAACCCACATTCACCAAGCTGGTAAATTGAAAATAAATATTTATATACTAGAGGCCCAGTGCACGAATTTGTGCACGAGTAGGGTCCCTAGGCCTAGCTGGCAATTAGGGCCAATCAGGGCCTTCCCCTGGCTGCCAGCTGCCGGCCAGGGACTTCCTTGATTCTGCACCGCCCCCTGGTGGTCAGCACACATCATAGCAAGCAGTTGAACTCCCGAGGGGACAATTTGCATATTAGCCTTTTAATATATAGGATAAGCAATGTTTATATGTAGATTCCTCTAACTTTGGGTTCCTTTAGATCAGTGGTTCTCAACCTTCTGGCCCAGGGGTGGGCAAACTGTTTGACTTGAGGCCCACAATGGATTCTTAAACTGGACTCAGAAGAAGGATCTGTGGCCGTGTTTCCCGACGTTGCCATGTTAACACTGCTGCTGGTGAAGGAGTGGAGGGGAGAACAAGAGAACCCTCCGCTCTTTCGGCTCCGCGGGCCAGATAGAACAGCCGAACGGGCCAGATCCGGCCCGCGGGCCGTAGTTTGCCCACGGCTGTTCTGGCCCTTTAAATACAGTTCCTCATGTTGTGACCCAACCATAAAATTATTTTCGTTGCTACTTCATAACTGTAATGTTGCTACTGTTATGAATCGTAATGTAAATATCTGATATGCAGGATGGTCTTAGGCGACCCCTGTGAAAGGGTCGTTTGACCGCCAAAGGGGTCGTGACCCACAGGTTGAGAACCGCTACTTTAGATGCTTTCAATGAATTGGATCGACAAAGGAGATTTCATGTAAGTTTTGACATTGTGAGGAAATGCAAGGTAAGGGGACACATGCTGATATTACCTCTGGGCCGTATTTTCCTTAAATTTTTGCCTTTTTTATTGCCTTTGGGTCTGATTTTGCTCTAGTACTGAGGGAGATAGCATAAACCATCTGAGACCCAGTGTAAGGATGCGAACATGGATGTGCTAAGAGGAGTCAACTGGAGGAGCAGGAAGATAAAAGTGGAAGTTGGGACTACAAACCTCACTTCTATGGAAGCAAATTCATCCCGAAGGAAGCAAATGAAGTGGACGTGATGCCTCACAGTGCCCGTGGCCACGTGTCACAGGGCGTTGGATGGGCTCACATCATGACCTCCTTGGTGCTGTGAGACGGAACTAGCGCTACCGTGTAGGATTGCTTACTTTTTCCACATGGAGTCCAGGTTTCTTTCTTTCTTTCTATTATTTTTAAAAATCTTTATTGTTGAAAGTGTTACCTATGTCCCTCTTCTTTCCCCCATTGACCCCTTCTAGTCCACCCTCCGCCCCTGGCAGGTTTCCTTTCTTTTCTCACCGTATGGCCAATCCTTTCTCTTCCCAGGGCTGTCTTTTCAAGGTGCAACCAGTGGCCAGCAAGTCAGATGAGCTTTTTGCTCCCTCATCTGCTAATGAATAGAAAACACAGCCTCTCTGTCCTCATTACCTCAATTTTAGTCACTCAAAAGACGGGAGGGTGGAAATGGCAGTCCTTTGATTATGGCCTATGAAAGGTGGTAAATTGGAGAAAATGTAGGTGTTCTAACCTTCTCATACACCGTGAACTGTTGAGTCTCTCAGGGTGGAAAATAAGGTTATGCTGATTGAAAGGCTGACTTGAAATTCAGTACCAATTCATGGCAGATCCATTAAATTGTTCCAAATGTATTATTTCATTCCCTCCTTCTCTCTCTCTCTCTCTCTCTCTCTCTCTCTCTCTCTCTCTCTCTCTCTCTCCCTCCCTCCCTCCCTCTCAGCATTGTTGTTTTTTGGGTTTTTTTTGGTCTAAAATATTTAATCTGTGTTTATTGGGCTCCCACTGTCTGCCAAGCACAGTGCCTGAGAAAATGGGTTCTTTAGTCTGAAGAAGATATATGGATGGTTAGAGGATATTACAGGGCATCTTCCATAGTCTCAAGAGTAAAGAAGAGGCTGGGGCAGGCTCCTGGGAGGGGTCTTAAAAGGTCAGGACACACACTGTGAAGCAGGGCAAATGGCATTTTTATGTGTTTGCTGGGGCGTGGTGTAGGTGATGGAAGCTTTATAAGGGAAAGGTAAACATTTGCTGGAGTCTTTGGTATTGAACTTAAACAAAGCCATGCCTTTGTTTTAGTTTTATAAGGCAATGGATAAAGCTGGAGTCAATTCATATATAGAAGGAGTAATCTTTGCAAAGCATCTCACTGAAGATATCAACAGCTTGATCTTCTGTTAGAATGTAGAGTACCCGTGGTTTCTGACCCGAATCCTGCGTAGGGCTCTATAACGTACATGCATAAACTGTTGTGTGTGTGTAGAGAATTAGATTACAGACTTGGATTTCATAGACTGGTGTGTGTGTGTTTGTGTGCACGCGCGTGCACCATGGTTAATATTTGTTTAGTGATTACCATATACCAGGCACTCTGCCAGGTGCTTTTTATACATTATGCAGCATTTATATTTTTAAGTGGATATAATTTTTCATGGGAATAATGAAGAATGTGAAGCTCAGAGAGGTGAGCAAGCTTACCTGAGGTTGCCAGCTACCGCATAGCATCCTGGGCTGTCAGGGGAACATGTTCTTTCTACAATGCCTTTTGTAGTGGGAGGATCTAATAGTAATGTCTTCTGCATTATTTCTGGCAAAAGGGCAACCATTCCCTCAAAGCTTTATGCCTTTGACCTGGGATCAAACCTACAACCTAATTCTGTGCCCTGACTGGGAATGAAATCCAAAACCTTTTGGTGTATGGAACGATGCTCCAACCAATTGAGCCACCCAGCCAGGGCAAAAACATGAGCTCATTTTAAAGTGTCACAATACTAAGGTAAGGATAGTTATAGCTATTTAAAAAATGAGGACTAGCCGAAACTGGTTTGGCTCAGTGGATAGGGCGTCGGCCTGCGGACTGAAAGGTCCCAGGTTCGATTCCGGTGAAGGGCATGTACTTGGGTTGCGGGCACATCCCCAGTAGGAGATGTGCAGGAGGCAGCTAATCGATATTTCTCTCTCATCGATGTTTCTGACTCTCTCTCTCTCCCTTCCTCTCTGTAAAAAATCAATAAAATATATTTTTTAAAAAATAAATAAATAAAAAATAAAAAAATAAAAAAATGAGGACTAGTTAAATAACTAGTCCCAGGCGATAGTGCCAGGATTTGCACTGGCTACAGACCTTCTCTGAGCCCCTTGTACTTCTTTTTTCTTGCTGTGCTTTCCTCTCATTTTGCCTTCCTGCTTCAGAGAAAACTCTGTCTTTCTTCTTATAAAACTTCACGTGTGAGTTGATATCATTTAATCCCTGCCTCCGAAGCTCTGAGCTCCCATAACCCCTCCTATTTGGAGCCTCTTACATTCGTCCTCTCTCACTCTGTGAGTATCTCTTCCATCTGTGAAGAACACCTCTGCTGGGCCCTGCTGCCCGCTGTCCATGTTCCTGGCCATCCCTCCTTCCTCTGCCAACTTCCCAGCTGAGATGCTTCCTCTCCATCCTCATGTCCTGTCTCACTTGCCCCAGAAATCTAGTTTCCCATCTTTCCCTCCATTAGTCTGGCCTTGGGAAGGGCACAGACCCTTTTTACTTCTGAAGTTGGTGGCCTTTTCTCAGCCCTCACTCCCCTGGTCCTCTGTAACTTGGATGTCGGATACTGTGGCCATAGTTCTTGGCTTCAGTGGTACACACCCGACCTCATCAAATGTCCATTATTTGACAACCATGACACAAGTATTTTGGTTGGCTTCTTCCCTCACCAGCCTATTTCAGGCTGCTCTTAACTTCCCCAACCCAAACCCCCACTCTCCCATGAGGCTGTCTCCTTATTCCAGCTCAGGGCTCCTACGGGACATCTCCCCTGGCTGACTCATTGAGCATTCCCCTTTTCATCATGTGCTTACAGCATGTATAGTGAGTATGTACATTATTCAACAGTGAAAACTGTATACCCCTCCTTTTCTTTAAGGGCAGGGCCCTACCATAGACTTCTGTATCTCCCATAGCATCTCTGTCTATAGTATCTTCCATAGTGTGTGTTTGTGTGTGTGTGTGTGTGTGTGTGTGTGTGTGTGTGTGTGTGTATTTGGTGCTCAATTTAGGTTTGTTGATAAACAGACAGGTAATATTTTTTGAGTATAAATCTGGCCAGCACAGCTAACCCTGCTTATTATCTTGACAGATACAGCCATTACAAGCAATTTCAACTCCTAAGAGGTTTTGCTTAGGAAAGCAAGAGCATAGATAAAGAGGGAAATGCGTATTTAGAAAAGTAATGTTATCTTACCTCATTGGACAAATATTTGTTGAGTATCTACTGTGGGCCTGGTACTGGGACTAGATTGAGTTTGGGGTAGACAAGGGCCCTCTTCTTATGGGCTATAGCCTCGTGGAGCAGACAGATAATTAAGCACTAGACAGATAAACAACAAACTAAATCCAAATAGTGTTAAGTGCTATGAAGAAAATAGAACAGAGCAGGTTGACGGAGTGTGTTACTGGTCGTGGGCGGATGGGAGGAGGAGGCAGAAGACAACTCCAGCTAGGGCGGTCAAGGAAGAACTGAGATTGGACTGAAATCTGAATGAGGAAGAGTGGCAATGTGATGATATGTGGGGACAGCACTGGAGGCAGAGGGCGGAACAAATGGCAAAGGCTGTCAATTGGGAACACGCTTCGCATGTACTGGAAGTGGAAAAAATTGGGTACTAAAAGAATATAGATAGCTGGTAGGCTATGTGAGTAAGCCACATGTGTATGTGTATGTGTATGCTTTTCTCCTGAAGTGTCTATAGGAGAAAATAGAGAAATACACTATCAGGTTTTAAATCATTTCCTAAAAGTGCCATATAAATGGAGGCGTCAGGGAATCTAGGAGATTCTTAGATCCTCAACAAAATTGCAAGCTCTCTGAGGGCAGGGGATCTAATCTGGCCTGCCATTCTTGTTCCCACTTCCTAGCATAATGTCAGGCCCTTGATAAATAATTGGTGAATTAATGCAAGAAGAAACAAATGAATGCCCAAGACTGAGATTTCACTTGTTAACATTATCTACCTTTAGTCTGTCTCTCTGTCTTATTTGGCATTGCATCTGCACCCAAATACAATTGTATAAAATAGAAGAAAAATGCTGAAAATGCAAGAAAACCGTCTTGAAGGCCTTTGATAATGCTAAGAACCAAGGAGAAAAGAGAGTAAGGATATTGGCAAGAGCACACTGATGTGTTTATATATTGTGTTTTAGAGTGGAAATGCTGATTTTATGACCCTGTAATTTGGAGCTAATGCACGTGCCACTTCTTGGAAAAGAGTCTCAACCTTAGGAAATAAAGAGCTTTCATAGTCTTTGATCAAAGAGGTCTTCTTGAAAATGCAAGATGCACTTGTTTAAAGAGAAAAATACTTTCCATCAACTCATGGATGTTATGATATTTGAAATTTCAAATTGCTTTGTAAATCAAAGATCAGCCCATTTCTTTTAATGGCAAGCTCTCAGAAAAATCTTGGGTGTTAATAATCAACTTAATGTAGCAATTCTAAAGCTCATCATTGACCTGTGTTTATTTTAATAAATCTTACTACATGTAGTGCACAACCGAGAGGTATTATAACCTGGGCAAAGACACTGATCTTGTGTAGAAGCCACCAAATGGGAATTGTAATTCACGTGTAAAAAACGATTTTATTTTTAAAATGTCAATTGTCATGAGACTGCCCCTATTTCTGGAAAGGTCTTGGTACATCTTGAAACAATTTTTCTACCTGACTCAATCCTTGATCCAGTGACAAAATTAAAATTGCATCTGTTATCTGCTCGCATACACCTGTTTTCATGAATATTTTTCTAAAAACTATGTACTGTCAGAATTATAGGAGAACAAATAACGGAGGTTTTGAAAATATCGTAGGAACATACATAACATTCATAACTCTCGGGTGACAGACCAATTGTTCATGGCATTTATATGCTCTTTACATAATCAGGGCTCCTATGAAGCTAAACAGAATTTTCCGTGCTTGGCATTTGGATGAACATCTGGTGGGGGAAAGCATACCTTTCGCTAAGTTTCTGTAATACACATTTACAAACAGTGCTTTGTAGATAAACTTCCAAGAAATTTGATCTCACATTTGCCTGCTGTGCCTGGAGCTGGGACATGGTTGGGTTTGCAAGATGAAACAAATGAATGCTTATCAGTTCCCCAGCCAAGGTTTTAGTTAATGTGCTGCCGTGCCTTCCCACCCCCACCCCCTGCCCCAACTGCAGTTAAAGTTCAACTATTTGGGTTTTGAGTGCACCACAGCGAGACTACGATTGATACCATCGGGTACTGAAACTGCTTTGCTATTGGGTCAGGCAGCCAGGCAAGAGGAAAACGGTGCCAATCCTGTTATATATTCCTGCCTCTAAGGATGGCTCTGGGAGGCCCACACCATTTAGCAAAGGAGACCGATTCTTGTGTTGTTTACTTTTTATAGAATCAGGATGGCATGAGTCAAAGCAAGCCCATTGGACCTTCTACTCAGGACCTCTCGCTATTAAGAGGACCCAGTCTAAGTGTCTCCCGGTAAAGTCTAGTGTATGATAGCTCATTTGACCTTTAAAGACCTTCTCTACTGGGTGGCTGATTGTTATTGCTCCTCCAAGAAGGATTTAGTCTATTTGTTGTAGTGTGTTGCCAGTAAGCATCTGTTATTTCAGCGGCTCCGTCCTGCCGAAGAGGCCTTTGTAAGTATACACATTCCATCAGCCCAGCTCTCTCAGTTGAGAGGTGGAGCTGACAAGGCCACAATGAATAGTGTTTCCTGCCTGTTGAGTGATATATGGATAAATCAGTGAGCCAACCGTGAGTCCGAATAGCTTAGGAAATATTCATCAGAACACCTTTCTCCTCTGGCTTCTGCACTACAAGGCGGGCTTTCTGAGGAGTGGAACAATAGCCAGTGTGGTTCGAGGCCCCAGTAGATTACAACACCAGCTGGGGGATTTGTATATGAAATACGTGGTCAAAATTAAGGACAACTGCATTGTTCACTAGAGTGATCATTTGATTTGCTGACATAAAGTTATGTTTACACATTCGGGCCAAGGTAATCCCATTGCCAGTAATAATAGTTTTACAAAGGCAAGTGTTCCTAGGAAAGTATGCTTTTATTTTTTGACCTAAAGATCAGCATGTGATGAAGTTATAATCTCTGGAGCACCATCATCCCTCTCTCCATCTAGCCTCTGACTTCTCTGTTTGCCCGGGTCATAATCAGTGCATTTATGCTAGTACTTTGCACAGCCTCAGGGACATGGTAGGTATTTAAAAATAATTTTGTGCCATGAATGAATGTTCTTCTGCAGTTAAGGCATCTCCAGGAGCAATAGAAAGACGTTTCTGTCTACTTTCGCCAGGGACGTTCAATAGGAGAATCAGGCATGGCATACATACTCTTCTTAGTAGTCTTTATCACTCAGTCCCCTGAATCACTTGGCATCTGCATTCTTAATCACTGGTTTTCTCTACCATTCCCAAATAAACAAGCATTTGTGGAATTCCTGGTCTTATCCCAGTGCTGTGTGGGTTTTGTATTTTACTCGTGTCCTCGGGGTCAGCGTTCTGTCCTGTGTTCTCAGAGTCTCTGTATACGTCTCTCTTTGGAGTGCCTTGACCACCCTTTGTGGTCATAGCTGGATTCCTCACCTGTTTTCCCTTTGGACTGTCAGCTCCGTGAGGCAGGGGTCTGGATTCCTTCTCTATCCGCAGTGTCTAACATTGTGTTTGACCCACTGTGGGTGTGTGTTGATGTTTATAGGATAAATGAATGAGTGAACCAATAACAGGAATGAATGAAATGAAATGAATGGTTAAGTCATCTCTAGGCACTTGTTTTCAGATGTTGGCTAGAAGAGTGAGAGCCTGTGGCACAAGGCACAAGGTTGTTGTAATTAGCATGTTATTAAGACCTGTCACCTGGCCTTGCCTGCTATTGGTGTGTGGTGCCTCGCTAGTGTGTTTCTTATTGCCAAGTAAGGAGCTTAAAAATAAAATGAAAAATGATCCTTACGTAGACATAGCACTAAAAATTAGATATCTGGTTGTATAAGTTTCCAAAAGCCTACAGGCATTGAACTTGAAATTAATTACATCAGACCTGGTAGTTAAATCAAAAATTTGAATGGCATTTAAAATGCAGTTTGGGTCAGATAATACATTTGATGAAATGGCTCTCAGAATAAAGAAATGTATAACTTTAAAACAATGAGTGATTTAAAGTTTTATGTTAAGTAAAAATAATACATGTGGTATTAAAGGAAAAACAGTACCAAGAGTATATAATACGCATACCCAGTTTTTCCCAGAGACAACTCTTACTATTTATATAGTTACCACATAAATCTAGGTACTGTACTCATACCTCTATTCTATGATAAATCAACTTTAAATGACATGTATTGACATCTACCTACACTCCTCCCTCTATTGCTCCCAGTATTTTATAATAAAGTTATATTTTTAGTTCTTCTGTTGGTCAGTACTGTACTCTTTAAGAATTTACTTGAGTTTCCTTTTCTTTTTTTTAATTTATATAATTTCTGTTCTGTTTCTTTTTTTTAAAATATATTTTATTGATTTTTTACAGAGAAAAAGGGAGAGAGATAGAGAGTTAGAAACATCGATGAGAGAGAAACATCGATCAGCTGCCTCCTGCACATCTCCCACTGGGGATGTGCCCGCAACCCAGGTACATGCCCTTGACCGGAATCGAACCCGGGACCCTTGGGTTCGCAGGCCGACGCTCTATCCACTGAGCCAAACCGGTTTCGGCTTGAGTTTCCTTTTCTTTTTTTTAATTTATATAATTTCTGTTCTGTTTCTTGATGCCCTGTGTTGTAAACTGAAGATGCTGGTGCCTTTACTACATTTCTTTCTTCCTGTTTCGTGTCTTACCTTCTCCAGCTCCTCTTTTATCTTTTCACTTCTTCTATAATAGTATTTACATTCTGATTTAAAAGGAAAATTGAAAACCAAAGACATTAAGGGACTTGCCTGAGGTTTCTTAGCTGGTTAGAGCTGGGATTAAAACCTGGGGGGTTGACTCCCAATCTAGTGGACTTTTTACAGATAAGCTCATCAAATGTTTGTTGACTGCCCATTCTCCTCCATGTACTATATTAGGTACCAGTAATACCAAAATGATAAGAAATGGTCTCAAATCTTATACTTAATAGTCAAGTAGGAAGACTAGATATGTAAACAAATAACTACATTTCATTATAATAATGCTCCAGGGAAGCTGTTATCTAGTTTGGGTTTGGGTTGTGTGTTTTTGTATTCCATTGATCATACATTAGAGAAATTGATATAACTATTAGAAGTTACAGCTTTAACATGTTAAGGAAGTAATGTTTTACCCAGCTAATGTATGCATGTTTGAAAAATAAGTAAGATCTTGCTGATATACTCTAAGGAAAGTAATTTTAATGGTCTGTTTTATATCAAATATGAAAGCAAAAACTTTTATATATTTATAAATTATGCACTCTATCATGTTTTATATGCTCAACCTGTTCTTATGTCATACTATCCAACTATTCTTCAGTTATCCTTATATATGCATTTAGTATTTTGATTTCCAGTCTAAGACTTACGTATTTTTTAATAGACCTTTCTTATGGTGATTTATGAACTTATTTTTTCTTTCTTCCTCCCTTAGATCTTCATCACTGTGAATTGCCTGAGTACAGATTTCTCTTCCCAAAAAGGGGTGAAAGGACTTCCTTTGATGATTCAGATTGATACATACAGTTATAATAATCGTAGTAATAAACCCATTCATAGAGCTTATTGCCAGATCAAGGTCTTCTGCGACAAAGTGAGTAAAGATGACAGTTTGTCATAAAGGTATCTTTGTTATTAGATATTACTTTTAATGACATTTTTCCCTTGTCACCTTTTCTTGTCTAGTGGTGTCAGAATAATCACCTTATCAATCATAGTGGGAGTGGTAATCTTTCATTCTCAATTCCTATTAGATATCTAGGGAGTCATCAACCAACTCTATTTTTAGTCAGTCATTTTTACCACTCATTTAATGACTAATTGACACTATTGTGCTGAGTCTGATTCACTTATCATAGATTAGTAGTTTTTAGTGGATGTAGGTCCTGTCTTAGAACATATCAATGTAACCTTTGTTATTCTTTGGGGTTAGTGGAATCTTGTTTAGAGGTTTTTGGAACAGAGATGGCTTCTATAAAATAAGTTCATTAGTAAACATGCACTCAGGAGGAGACATTGTTTTTGAATCTCCCTGAATCCCATAAGAGACAAAGCAATTAGAATAGCTAAGATTAAAATCCCATGGTTATGTGACAAGAGGTCTGTACACATCCCAAATATGAGTGGCATGAACAATTTCAAGACTTGTGTGATATCAGCATCCACAGGGAAAGCAAAGGGGCCACTTGATTGTCAAAGACCAGGACACCTACAGAAGTGACCCAAGGTACTCGCTGGAGAGTGAGGTGGGGCATCTGAGGTCTACCGTGCCATTAAAATGTCTGAAAGTCCTGGTTTACCAGTGATAGAGTGTACGGAGAAGTGGGTTTCTGGGAGCAGAGAGTGGAGATAGTCACAAGAAGAGAGGAAGAAATACATGAACTAGAACTGCACTGGGTTTGTGGGCAGGCAGCACAGTGGTAAATATAAAAAATCTAGTGGCAATATCTAAAATATCTAATAGCCTTTCAGGTTGTGACGATTTTGGTGAGTGCCCATCATCCAGCCGTCACTCCCAGGGACAGTGAGTTGCCTCCATGACACAGAGGCCAGTGAAGTAATAGAAATGGTTGTGTCGATGAGAAGAACCCCCTAACATACCAAGGAAAAAATGGACGAGGGTCATGACATAGGCAATCATAAAAAAACACACAAATGGTTTGAATGAAAACAAGGAGATGTATTTTTTTGCTGATCACATTGGCTTTTAAAAAAGCAGATTCCCAATTCTGGCCAAAGTAAGGCCATGACACAATTGGAATTTGTGGTCAATGAGGGTATAAAGGAGTAGCTTTGGGGCTAATGCTTACATGGCACTTATTCTATGCCACGTGAGTTCTGAGAGTTTTATGTACATAAGATTTAAAATTTAAAAGTTATAATATTTTAACCAGATATTTTAAATATGCATTTTATGTTAAAAAAAACTTACTATTCATTCTTATAAAAATATAATTATTTTACAGTGCTTTACTTTTAAGTTTTGAGTTGTCATTGATATACATAAACCACAGAAATTTATAGCAAGAGGAGACTAAAAATATAGAAATATTTGCTTAGGAGGTCTCTTCAAGATATATCAAGGTTTTGTAGAGTTTTGATGTTTAGATAACATAATATTTTCAGAATATTATAAAGTTAATTAACTGTTAAATGCACAGACATCACTTTTTGTACTTGAATCATTGTAGATTAAGGATTCAACACTTTATATTGCAAGTATTTTCACCAATCTGTCCCTTGGCTTTGAAATAATTTATTTTTGCATAATAGTAGGATAATTTTAACACTACCAAATCTGTCTTTTGTGTGTGGTGATTTGGGGGTCAGTTTCTAAAAGGTTAGAGGATGCTGGCCAGTTCACGCTTCAGTGCTCCTTGAATATGCTGCCACACAGGGGAGGGACTGTAAATGCGAAACTGAAATGTAGTATGAGGATGTCTATCTGGTTTTCACCTGTTTAGAGTATCATGAAAACATGAGTGCAGACGAATTCTTCTGCATCAAAAATGAAGAGAGAGAAAGGAAAAGGAAACTTTTGAAACATTGGTATTTCGGGTTGAGAAGTGGAAACTGAGTTAGTAAAGCTGACATAGAAAATTGAAAGAGATGAGAGGATGATCAGGGAATCCTCAAAAGCCAAAAGGAAAGAGATAAAAGGTGATTTGGAAGAGACACCAATGAAAAAATCAGGTTACAAGGAACAGAGGAGCAAAAGGAAGAGAATAAACCAAACTTTAAAAAAATGAGAGAGAGAGAGAGAGAGAGAGAGAGAGAGAGAGAGAGAGAGAGAGAGAGAGAGAGAGAAAGGAAGGAAGGAAGGAAGGAAGGAAGGAAGGAAGGAAGGAAGGAAGGAAGGAAGGAAAGAAGGAAGAAAAAGATCGATGTGAGAAACATTGGTTGTCCAGACGGGGGATCGAACCTGCAACCTGACCAGGAATTGAACCTACCACCTTTTGGTGTATGGGATGATGCTCCAATCAACTGAGCCATACCAGCCAGGGCTAGACCAAACTTTTTTCTATTTGGTTCAATGAGCACCATCTCCAAGACCATACGAACATATCAAAAAAAAACATAAAATTGTATTGTATGTACAAAGTAATCTTATAGCCTGTCAAGTTTCCTTATGCCCTCCCCCATTTCCATTACTGTATGATTTTAAAAAGCATAATCACACACATTTCCATTGCTGTATGACCACAGCAAGCAAAGGAAAAATTTTATAGGGAGCTCACAATAACTTTAATGCCCTCTCTGTGTCTAGGAATGAAGGTAATGGGCCAAGGCTTCATCTTAGGACATTTATTATAATTAGTAAGTTATTTACGTGACTTCACTGGGACAGGGAACAGGGTCTGGTCTTTCTGTAGGGATTCAAAGCTGAAGTTGTGTAGATAGTCAAGATACCAAAAAAGAGAAAAATCTAGGGGAAGTGAGATCCCTCAGCCTTCAGAACTGAGCCTGACTTCACTGGAGGGATGGAAACGGGACTGCTTGCTCTCATTCTTCCCTTGTTTTGTCTCTTGTCCCTATGATTTGCATGCAGTATCATGATAGATGTGTTTTTGTGTGCTGTGATAACATCCCTGGCATTGTCTGTATTTGTCTTCCCCTCTCAGGGAGCAGAAAGAAAAATCCGAGACGAAGAGAGGAAGCAGAACAGGAAGAAGGGGAAAGGCCAGGCCTCCCAAACCCAGTGCAACAATTGTGAGTGTCACTGAAAAGGGATGGACTCCCCTGGGCCCACTAGGGAGCAGGTGGAAAGAAGTGGGCTGCGGGCGAAACTACAGACATGCAAGGGATTACTTGCTTTCCCTAGAGTCAATTGTCCCTGCGAAAAGCAAATAGAATCAATGATCACAGAGTGTTTGCGCTAGGAGGGACTTTGTAATATCATTGAGACCAACACTTTCCGTTTACAGACAAGAAATCTTAGGACACAGAGAGGGATGGGGAGCTGGGTGAAAAAGGAAAAGGGATTAAATAAACAAGCAAACAAATAAAAAACTCATAGACATAGACAACAGTATGGTGATTACTAGAGGGAAAAGGGGATGGGGTTAAAAGAGGGTAGAGAGGCGATCAATGGTGATGGAAGGAGACTTGACTTTGGGTGGTGAACACACAATACAATATACAGGTGGTGCATTATACAATTGTACACTTGACACCTATATAATGTTATTAACCTGTGTCAGCCCAATAAAGTCAATAAGAATTTTTAAAAATAAACCTAGGACACATAGAGGGACGGGGGGGGGGGGTGGGGGGGCGGGCAGGAGGGGAACAGCAGTCCACCCCAGGAGTGCTCACTCGAAGTTTGAGCTCCTTCTGTTGGTTTGGCAGTGGGAAAGGGGGTGGGGGTCATTATTGGCACTTGGAAAGCTTCGTAGGAGAAAGTCATGAAATGTAGCTAAGACTAGAGCTTACATTTGAGAGTTCTTAGTCATGTGTAACCCTCTGAATTTTGGGTTTTCTAACACATCCAGCCTCTGATGGAAAGTTGGCAGCGATACCTTTACAAAAGAAGAGTGACATCACCTATTTCAAAACGATGCCTGATCTGCACTCGCAGCCGGTCCTCTTCATCCCTGATGTTCACTTTGCAAACCTGCAGAGGACAGGACAGGTATGAGCCACCTGCTAATGTCTACTTGCTATCCGTCTACTTGCCACCCATCCGCGGGGCTGGTAGAGCCTTAAGATAGAATCACTTCAGACAGCGTTGACCTTGAAAATAAAACAGACACTGTGCATTCGGCAGTCCGTCAATTCCTCCTGGAAATGGATTTTCGTACAAAGGAATGTCTCAAGGGAGGAAACCAATTACTAAGGGGAAGAAGAGAATGAGCTGATATGGCAAAGTGTTGGCAAAGCAACGGAAGGAAGAAAGTTAGAAGAAGGCTGATAACCTGTAAGAAGTTTTGTTAGTTTCCTCACATGGGATTGGCCTGATGCAGTAGAGCCCCACCTAATGGTGGGAGATTGAACTGTGCCTATAACTTCATCAATTTGCAAAATTCTGTATTTAAACAAAACCCTATCAACAATTTTCCCCTTAGTAAATTAACAGTTTCCATTAAATAGCTAAATCATTTTACACCCAAAGAAAAATGGTATTGTAGACAAGCCTTTGAAAAAGCAATTCCTGTCTTCTAGGTATAGCTACAAGTGAAACGAAAGAACTAATATTAAAATAACATAAACATCTAATAACTAATTCATTATGGTAGTTCAGGTTGATGGAATATTATGTGGTCACTAAAGTTATGATGATAGAAACTGTAGCAAAATGGGAACTAGTTATGATAATGTTCAGTGAAAAAAAAGTAGAATACCTTTTGTTCTTTACAGTGATTCCAAATATGTATCTGAACTTAAGGGGAACAAGGACAGTTATAACACTTGATAAAAGAGTGGTGATATATGGCTGATTTTTTGTTTCTGTAATACCTTTACTATTATTTATTTTATGTGATAAATTAAAGATGTGTGAAGGGAAGAAAATAATTACCTCCCTCGTATTCACCAGAATTGCCTTTCACTACACCCATTGAGTTTTAGTGAAAGTTGCATTGGTTAATGTTCTTTAAACCCAAAGTCCTTTGAGGAAAGTTCTGTTTTGAGAACTAGGTGATACTGACTCACTCAAGTGTTTCCTCCATTCTCAGTGTTTAGACCCATTGAACTTGACCATCGTTTGGGGAGAGAAGTCATTATTAGTGTCACTTTCTCTTTTTGAAAATATTTGTCCCTTGGCGTTGTGTTTGATAGCTATCCCACAGCGTGGGAACAAAATACCCATGGCTTTTCTTAGAGCAAATTTCACTGAAGACTAATTTAACATCTCGTCGTGTCTTGTTTGATAGAAACAAGGACACAAAAGGAAAAGGGAGAGTGTTATGATTGATCAAGATATGAGGGCCAGCACCCAATTTTATTTTATTCTTTAATTCCCAAGAACATGGTGGTGACTTGTGTAGTTTACAGTCTTTGCTGCCTGGGATTTTATGAGGCTAGGTTCCCACAGCTTCCGGAAGAGGGAGAATTGAGTTAAATTGTTCTTTTCGTTTACGGTCATGATTCTGGTTTCAGCTCCATGTCAAAGCTGACAGCCTGACCTATTCTCTTGGCAACATTTCTCTGAAATATAAAAAACTGTAAGTCATTCTTAAGAGAAAAAGTGACCCAACCTGGCTTCCCAGGACTGTCAGTCTCCTGGCCTCACTTGCCACCTCTGTGTCCCGAGCTGGGCTCCTGGCCTGTGGCTGAGTCCAAAGGCAAGTGTAGCCTCGTAAACTTTGTTGGTTTCAGCAAACAGTGTCCGCCCGTGCCATCGGTGGAGGTAAACCCTGCTATCTGTGGTTCACCTCGCAGAGCCCGCAGGCTTTCCCTCTGCCCTTGGCATGAGCGGGAAGGGGCCGGTGAGGGAGCCTGCCTGAGCTCTGGGTCACTAAGGAACACCCCGCTGTGCTCCGACACAATGCGGGCATATTCTGTGCTTGGTCAACTTGCTTGGCCAAGGAAAGGAGTGCCTACTGTGGCTGGTTGGGACTCTAAAGGCTGCCTTTTCTTAGACGAGCGAGAAGCTTGGGGTGGGTCCGGAAACAGCAGGGAAGACAGCAGTTCCTTAGGGCTAGAAGTAGATTTCCATACGCAGAACAAGAGCCAGCAGTGGCAGGTGAAAATATGGGCCAGTTTTACCAGGCGCTGTGCGGGGAAGGAGGGGGAAGGGGGCAAGCGACAGTGTGCAGCTCAGTAACCACTGGGCGGGAGCCTTTTAGAACCAGGCACATCGCAGCTCTGCCCACCTCTCGTTCAGTCAGTGAGACACTCCTGAGAGACACTTTAAAGGAACGTCAACCGTGGTGCAGCGATTCCTAGTCGCCCAAGGACACGGACTGGAGAGTGAGGATTTCACTGTCAGCCCACCCGTACTCTCCTCCCCTGTGATCTCACTGATTCGCACGTGGGTTGGAATGTTTACCAGATTATCAAAAACTAATGTGAGGAATGAACCCACCATGTAAGCGCCATGGAGACCCCCAGTCTCCCTCTCCTCACGGTAGTGCTGGTATCCGCTGCAGCTTTGGTCTGGAATGCCTTTAAAAACAAGTGATAAGGGAGCTTGGGAGAAACTGCGGGATGCAGGGCATCACCTTCCTACGTGCTGTATACTCTGCAGGTATCAGCCTTCCTTAAAGCACTAGAACCCAAGGAGGACACTGCGCCTCCCTCCCACCCCAGTTGTGGTTTGTAAGCAATCTTCCCCAACACCAAAGAAGCCTCAGGTTCCAACGTTCCTTTCTAGGTCATTTCAGTTAAACTCTCCAAAGGGGGTTCCAGGAATTTGCGTTTATGACAAGGTCTCCAGATGATTTTTTATGCACTTCAAAGTTTGAGAAACACCATAAAAATTAAATTAGCGGAATAAGTCCTACAACCGACAAGGGAGAAACAGCAGGCCATTGTGCAAGAGGAGAAATGACAACGCCAGGATGGTGACAGGGACAGGGTAGCAGAAGCCATTCAGGAGGCCAGAACATAAGAGAAGGCTGCTCCATCGCTGAGTCATCAACCAGCTGTGAAAAGAGCTGTCCATTACCCTGCCCTGTAGCCAGGCAGGGCGGTTGCTTTATGCCACATTGAAAGAATCCTGCAAAACACAGTTCAACATCAGGAACTTTTTACAAAAAACCCAGTTGTATGGCCAGTGCTAGAAAGATCTTAGCTTCTTTGTTTTCTGTTTAAGAAGAAACAAAGTTATATAATACAACAATAGACATAAGAAGTTTAAGAGGGAAAAGTTCCTCGTGGAAATCTGAGCTAATGACGAGGTGACTCATTCCCGAAGAGTTCCAGGTAACCAGTTCTGTTATACATCTACGCCCGGACGTGGCAGGGACCCAGGAACTGCCCAGAGCCTTTGAGAAAGTTTATAGGGAGGGTGTCCATCCAGGCACAGGTATTTCTCTCCCAGGCATCTGGGGCAGGGACAGTGACAAAATGTACAAGCATTAGGGGGGACTTTTGTAGTTAACATGTGTGTCTGATACCAACTTGGGTATTGTTCTTCACCCAAGCAAAAATGGTCTTGAAGCACACAGATAAAGCACATGAAAGGTCCACAATGAATTTTTATAAATAATTGGGTCAAGGGAACCTATGTACATTGCAGATCCCCTCTGGAGTTTCCCTGTTGCTTCATAAGATGAGAAGGATGCTTCATAATCACGTTAATTCTGATTCTGCTTACCGCCATGATGACCAACTAAATGAGTCTTTTCTAAATAGTTTTTTTTTTTTTATTGATTTCAGAGAGGAAGGGAGAAGGAGAGAGAGATAGAAACATCAATGATGAGAGAGATTCATTGATCAGCTGCCTCCTGCATGCCCCCTACTGGGGATGGAGCCCACAACCTGGGCATGTCCTCTTGACCAGAATCGACCTCAGGACCCTTCAGTCTGCAGGCCTATGTTCTATCCACTGAACTAAACTGGCTAGGGCATGAGTCTTTTCTTGAAGATCTCTCTGGCCACAAATGCCTTCAAGAGCTAAATGACCTTTTCCAGCTTGAAGACAGGTGACTCCTAAATTTCTGTGGTTGGAGGATGCAGGGAACTCGGGCCCTCTGAGGAGCACACAGAGGCCTGAGTTGCTGCCACACTGCCATGGGAGCCTCTTGTTCCCTTCCCGACATCTAAGCACAGTGTCCAGGGTCAGCTCACCCGTGGACCAATGGGATTGCTTACTCACTGGCCCCGCCCTGGAGCCCTTCTACACAAAGCTTCTTAGATTCTGCTGAAATATTTTTCTTATTGTCCAAAGCAATAGGGCTATAGGTAACCTGATCAGACTGCCTTAGCTGGAAATAACCACATTTCCAATTTTATCTCATTGAAGTATAAGAATTGACATTATGGAGAACATGAGGTTAAATTTGTATTTCCTTTGACACACACATGCACAGATAGCATCATTAAACAGATTTGTCTTTTTTACGAGACAGTGTAATGCCTTAGGAAAGTCTCTGCATCGCATAATATATTTCCACTTCTGTCTCTGACCTACAGTAAGCCTATTGTTTTGTTCCGCAGGTGTATTACAACACGGATGATGAACGAGAAGGGTAAGACACTCAGTTCTTTCACTTAAACACCCAGAGTCAGTTCATTTCAGTAGAAATGGCTCTTCAGGCAGTAACTGCGAGCATGGGTGGGACCGTCTTCTCACCTTCAGACTCAGAGCTGAGAAATGCTTGCTTCTGGGCACTGAGAGGAAGGCTGGGGGAATACCATTTTCCTTCTAAATCTCTCCCCTTTTCTCCTTCCTCTGATCTGCCTTTGAATAACCAGCTATTTTTCTAAATGATACATCTCCTCGATTCCACCTTTCTACCGATAATCCAGTTACTGAAATAATTTTTGGTGGAAGAACAAGCTGAGTTGAGGCAAGGGCCAAGGAGCCAGCCTGCCTACTTTCGGTGTTACCTGGGTCGCCTGCCAGTACTTCCTGCACATACTCACTCTGGGAAGGCTAGGGTGAGGCTGGTGGGAGTGGGAGCTGGGAAAGCTGAGAGCCTTTTCACGGTCCTTAGGATTATAGGGTCACCCAAGGCTCCCAGTGTGTTTGTTGCACGACAAGACTGCCTACTGCTTGCTATCCACAACTCACTGTATGGACTCCTAGGGTTTTAGAGCTAAAAAGGATCCTTCAAGGTCATTCAGCTGACCCTCTCTCTCCTAGGCAATGTGCTATCTTATACCACATTCTTGAGAAATGATGGAAATATTCTGAATGTTCTCACTGTGTGTGAGGTAGACCATTACTGTTGGGTGACTCCAACCCTCCAGAAGGTAGTTTGTGGAACTGATGTCTACCTTCTTTTGACTTCTGCTCATTGGCTGTAGTTCTTCATATGATCTGGATGCTATTTTTCTCTTAAAAACATTTAAAACTACATTCATTTTTCAGTATCCACGTTACACTACATGTGTACATAAGATCTTGGTTTGCACTACACGGATATAACTAAAAATCTCTAGATCACTTATTTTCAAATTGTAGTCAAACCAGGGCTTCCGTATTCTTATATCATTAACACATATACTTCTGAAACATTTCAAGTGAAGTAACTATAGCAGATATTGCTGAACTCACTTCCCAGAGCAGAGCTGGGCAAGCTACAGCCTGAGGACCCACCACTTGCTTTCGTATTGTTCACAAACATTTTTAAGTGGTTGAAAACATCCAGAATACTGCCTAACTCTTGAAAATTCTATGGAATTCAGGTCCATACATAAAATTTCACTAGAACACAGCCATGTTAATTCCTTGTGTCTTATCTATGGCTACATTGGTGGGACCACAGCTCAGTTCAGTGGTTGCAGCGAAGTCCAGAGAGCCTAGAAAGCCCAAGTGCTGACTAGTCTGCCCTTCACAGAAAAAGGGTGCCACCTTCTGTCCTGAAGGATAGCGACTCTCAAAGGAGTCAAACATTCCCCAGCTGGTTAGAAGCAGAACCTTGTCTAGAATTTGACCTCTAAACTCTGAGTTCTAAATTTTCTAAATGCTTAATTAATTGTTCTTTTTATCTTGGCGCATGGATAACATATTTCCAGAGGCTAGAATGAACAGAAGTGATTAGCGCTATCAATTCTAATCTGTTATTCACATATTTTACAAGGGACAGCGTGGCGTCATGGAAAGAACGTTGACTCTGCGCTTAGGAAGTCCGTGTTCTGCTCCCAGACTGCAGCTCACTAATGGAAGCCTGGGGTCGGCTCCTTGACCTCTGAGCTTTGGGTCCCTCAATTGTAAATGAGGATTTTGTAGAATACGATGATCTCTAAGATCCCGTCTAGCACTAGCATTCTATTATTCTCCCAGGAAACCTTAGCATCTGAGTGAGAAGGGCCTGAGACCTGAATGCTGCTCCATGTGCACACCTCGCTTAACCTACCTCAGCCTAAATTGTCCTTCCTTGCAAGTTGGCAGCATTTAGGTGGCCAGTGGACCTAACTCTTTTGGCTTAGCCTCTGTAAGAATTACCCTCTGTTATAATCTTAATGCCCAAGGCCCGAGTCTCTTTTACACACCTTCTAATTAGAGGTCATCTGAGCAATATGGGCAGCCTCAGTGATAATCTATTGTAGGCTCTTGGCTCTTGTTATATGCAAAAGGAATAGCATTCATTAGGTACCTTGGCTAGACACTGTACCAAGTGCTTTATATGCATTATTTCATTGACTTCTCCCAAAATTTCCATGTGTTTTGCTATATATACATAAGGTGATTACAAATAAGGCAGTTTTCCAAGGAGAAGATGAAAATAAAAATTAAAGCTTTTAGGCCAACTTAAATAGGTAAATCTTTGTGAATATAGCCCAAAATGTCAATGATCTACTGATACTTGTTTTGTTAATTTAATCACACATACATTTAAAGAATAACATTATATGATTTATAAACACCTGTCATTTTTTAAAACATTTCTATTTAGATTATTCACAATTCATCTTTGACACCAGTGTCTTTCTTATCACTAGAGTTACTTTTTGTCATCTCTGTTTATTAGGACAATTCTTCATTACCATCAAAGTTGAGATATAGCACTTTTTAAATCCACATGCATAAAATTATCATCAGAAATTTTATTTCAAGCCACAAATATTGATTCTCATAACATTAGAATAATTATGTGACAGCCACAATATTGCCTCCATTAAAAAATTGTGGGTTCTTTTTTAATATGTATATTTTTATTTCAGAGAGCAAGTGAGAGGGGGAGAGATAGAAACATCCATGTTGAGAGAGAATCATTGATCAGTTGCCCCCTGCACACCCCACACTTGGAATCGAGCCCACAACCTGAGCATGTGCCCTGACCGGGAATTGAAACGGGACCTCCTAATTCATAGTTTAATGCTCAACCATTGAACCATGCCAGCTAGACTTAAAATTGTGTTTTTCATTAAACTTTATTCCCAGAGCCACACAACCCAGACTGTCTTCACACGACTCCAGTCTGCTCCCACCTGCCCTCTCTCTGCCAGAGTGGCCCCAAATGAGATTTTGTGCACTGGCCCTTTTAGAGGGCACTTGAGTTTCTAGCAGACTCCTGCCTCTCCCTGGGAAACAGAATTTCCACTGGTTTTTATAGCCATATGTTATGTGGGCTCCTCTTCCCTGCTCTGGGGTGCTCTAGGCTGGGGAGCCCAGTATGGGGTTCACACCTCAGTCTCCTCAGGCTGAGATATCCCTCCTGATTCTCAGCCACAGCCCATGGGTATGGGGTTAGCCCTTTTCCCATCCCCTTACTTCCTATCAGTCTCGATGTGGCTTCTTCTGTGAATCCTTGGTTATAAGACTCTGTTCAGCTAGTCTAGAGTTGGTTATTCAGGTTGATTGTGCTATAACTTAGTTGTAATTCCAGTTTGGACCTGGGAAGAGGTGAATGTAACTTCTACCTATCTGCCACCATCTTGGATCCTCCATTGATAAAAGTCATGGGATGATGGGTTCTTCCCCAAAGAGTAATTTTTGTTGGAAATAAATTAATCGAGATGAATTTATTTAGGGCATACATGCTAATCAGCCCTCACAGGCCGCAAGCCGAGTTGTGAGAGGTGTGGTGCCTGCAGCTTCTTTCCTCACTGAACTGGGCATCTCCTCACTACGCAGCAATGCCTCGTGTGGTCCAGCCCAGCAGGCAGGGTGCAGCATTGCCTTTCCCCGACAGAGCCAGAGACCCACACTTCAATCCTGAACATCTTCCCATTTATTTTTTTTCTGATGAAACTTTGTTTATACTTCCAGCATTTTTTAAAAAATATATTTTATTGATTTTTTACAGAGAGGAAGGGAGAGGGATAGAGAGTTAGAAACATCAATGAGAGAGAAACATCGATCAGCTGCCTCCTGCACACTCCCCACTGGGGATATGCCCACAACCAAGGTACATGCCCTTGACCAGAATCAAACCTGGGACCCTTCAGTCCGCAGGCCAATGCTCTATCCACTGAGCCAAACCGGTTAGGGCAACTTCCAACAGTTAAAATTTTTTTTTAAAGATATATATATATATATTTTTTTTTTACTGATTTCAGAGAAGAAGAGAGATAGAAACATCAATGATGAGAGAGAATTATTGATCGGCTGCCTCCTGCACGCCCCCTACTGGGGGGATCAAGCCCACAACCCGGGCATGTGCCCTTGGCCGGAATCGAACCTGGGACCCTTCAGTCCACAGGCCAACACTCTATCCACTGAGCCAAACCGGGAACGGCTATACTTCAAGCATTTGCTTCCCCTGAGGTTGATCCCTCAAGATAATGGCTTCATGTGCCACGTGACCTGAAGTCACTCACATCTTCTCACACATGTGCCAGTGGGATGGAGACTGCTATTAGAGGAAGCACCTTTTCCTTGTTCTCCAGTCCTTTAGGGGTGCAATCCAGTATAATAGGACAGGCATCATGCTCTTTCCATCTGTCAAATGGGGCAGTCATATCTGCCCCTCCTTTCTTGCCTTGTTTTGAAAATAAATGTAACAGTTGAATTCAGACCACACAAACATATTGACACCATACTGGGTTTGTAGATTTGAACGTGTGAAAAAGCATTTTTTAACTCCCAGGGGAAAGGTGGTTGACCCAAGATGTTATTTTAATGGCAGTTTGTCACGCACAGCTCAGATCGGGGCATTATCAAAAGTCAGCAGAACTGGAAAAATACAAATAAATCTTGCTTGGCGAGAAAAAGAAAATCACTGGCTTAGGAACCTTCGCACAGCATGGCAGAGTGATATTTCACAGTCTGGTGACATTTCAGGCTATTTACCCATTTTTACCCTCCTGGTCACCGACAGCTGTGCGAACAGATTTCTAACCTTCAGCTCCTGAGGTCATGGCCATCCGGTTCCAAGACATGACAGAATGACATGACCTACTTTTACGAAAAGGTAGTGAGGGGAAGACAGAGGGATCAGGGCTCTAAAAACTCATTACCACCTTTACCTGGGACTTGGGTTTGAGATTTCCTTCTGGCTATTTCCACAGTTTGACTTAGTGGGGAATACAATAAGAGAATGCTGACTCTCAATTTCATTTCTTATACCCTCACTCATCATCTCCGGTTTCATGAGTACCTTTAGCATGAGGTTGTCCCTCAAAGCTGGGTTCTCTGAACAGCACTGAACCCCTGCACTGAACCCCTGCTCAGATCAGGGCTGGGGAGTAGTAGGAGTGAGTTCAGTTCTTTTCACTGCCAGGGTCCAGCCCCAGCGGGTCCAGGGGTCCCCAAAGGTGTGGACGGAGTTAGTGAAGAAGGAATGACACGGAGAGGGCGTTCAGATGATCATCATAGCAAGGTTCTCTAGCCACGTTCTGATCAGGATCTCCAGTGAGGTTCTGGTTAGGATCTCCAGCCAGGTTCTGTGTCCATGTTCTCTTGCTAGGTTCTCCAGCCAGGTTCTGTAGCCATGTTCCCTCGCTAGGTTCTCCAGCCAGGTTCTGTCCAGGTTCTCCAGCCAGGTTCAGTCACCAGGTTCTAGTCAGGTTCTCTTGCCAATTTCTATAGTCAGGTTCAGTCCAGGATCTTTTGCCATGTTCTCTCAATCTAAGTTCTGTGTTCTAAGTTCTGTCTTCTTACATCTGTATTTATACCAGTTGATTCCAATCCTATCAATCTCTATTCCAAAGGTTAGGGCGTTTCTTATCTCCATTCCAGGGAGTAAAGATTATGTAGCTTAAGCATGATTGTTCATAGTTAAAGTGATTAATTACCCGCCTGGCACTTAGTTAAGAGGTTTTATTCCCTCCCTAACTTCAGGGGAAAATCCCTACCTGGGGAAACAACCTTTCTCAGAGACCTTGGTTAAAACACATAGTGCCAAGAAGGTGAGCAAACATATTAAGAACAGTATGCCATATATGCCAGGTCCCTTGAAACAGCAAGCATGGACCGGCTCCCGGCATTTCACTTATCATCTACGTCACCCTGCATATGACACGTAACACACTAAGCATTAGTTTGATAGTCACTGACATAGGGATGAGCTTGGTGCTTGCCCTGGCTGGCTCACAGGGTCCATAGCATCAATGCTTTCCCTTCAAACAGCCTATTTTTCCAATTTGCATTCCTCCCAGACCGCCCCCCCCCCCCCCCCCCCTTAGAGTGCCCAGAAAGAGCAGGAACTTCGGCAGGAAATGCAGAGCTATCAGACCTGGCCCAGTTGGGGACATGCAGGGCCACCACACCATGAGCTCTCAGGAAGGGGGACTGAAACCCTCTCGCAAGGGGGAGGAAGAGCTGGGCAGCTGAGGTCTGGGTCTCTAGGGAACTTCCATCACTGCAGGCTCATTGGCTCCAACCAGATGGAGGCATAGAACAGCAGGAAGTGAGGGCAACCTTATAACTGAGAACCAGTGAGGTAGGCCTGCACCATTTCCACAGGTCCCTCTGTGCCCGCAGGGGGCTGGCAGGACAGTGTAGGACTCCCAGGCCCTAGCTAGTTCAGAGGGGGCTGGTGTAACTTGGAGGCCACAAGAATAAGTGTTCACCAGGACTCACTCCTACTACTCCCCAGCCCTGATCTGAGCAGGGGTTCAGTGCAGGACAGAGTGAGTGAAACCCAGAGGTCTCACCTTTGTAGATCCTTATTCAATAATGAGAAGTATGTCTTTGATCCATGTCCTAAAGATAGTGGGGGTGAGGGGGTTCTGCCTCAAACAGGGATGACTTGGGACCTGCAGGGGGAAGAAGGAGGTTGTGGAGAACTAGGGATGGTATAAACAAAGGGAAAACATAGGGACTGCCACACATGAACCTTTGTGCTAGTACCCTGTCTGCTTTACTGAATACTTTCTGCTCATCTTTTCTAGCAGCAGTGTCCTTGTTAAACGGATGTTCAGGCCCATGGAAGAGGACTTTGGCCCAACACCTTCCAAGCAGATAAAAGAAGAAGGGATGAAGCGAGGTATCTCTCCCCTTTCGGCATTACTGAAAGACCGATCCTCCCATGATGAGTGGGAGCGGGTGGTTGACCAAGAACACATAGCCCCGTCCACACCCTTATGGTTCAGTGCGGGCCTTGGGATTGTTATGATTGTTACCGACACAGGAAGGTCACAGTCTTCTTTGCTTTAAAGCCTGTCTTTTGAAGCACTGTAAGCACATGTGTATTCTTTCTGGGCACTGGTTCTTGCCTTTGCTTCGGAAGAAATGTAATGAACATACTGACTCATCATGCAGTGAGATATAAGGTTAAAAAGAAATGCTTGCTGTGTGTGTGACAACAGCAGAAGCACCAGCCATGAGAATTGTTCAATAGAGGCACAATTAATCCCACACAAGCAAATGAACCTGTTTTCTGTGACATCACCATTTACTCATTTTCTCTCAGTCAAGGGTCTTATTCGACTTCACCAAGAAAGTAAGAAGCCGAAACCGGTTTGGCTCAGTGGATAGAGCGTCGGCCTGCGGACTGAAAGGTCCCAGGTTCGATTCCGGTCAAGGGCATGTACCTGGGTTGCGGGCACATCCCCAGTAGGAGATGTGCAGGAGGCAGCTGATCGATGTTTCTCTCTCATCAATGTTTCTAACTCTCTATCTCTCTCCCTTTCTCTCTGTAAAAAATCAATAAAATACATTTTAAAAAAAAAAAAAAGAAAGAAAGTAAGAAATGAAGCACAGGCTTGTCAATGTCTTGCTCAACATTTGATGCTGTTCAAGACACACTGTCCTTCCTCAGAATAAGAGGAAAGTGTGTGTGTGTGGGGGGGGGGGGGGGCCCAGTCACCCCATATCTTGCTGTAGCTAATTCCGTTAGCTTCCAAAGACCTTCAACTTCTAATGTGTCAGATTACCATGATAAATATAGCCACACGTCACCATCCACACAGGCTTGAGTGTTTTGTTGAGAAATGTTCTCTCCCTCCCCCCATTTGTTGACATGGGACCTACACTGTGATCAAGAGCAGACTGTAGCCTCCCCAGCCCGTAGAGTTGTGTGACCTTGGAACGGTCTTCTGCTCCGTCAGAGTCCTCATCTGTACAATGGGGATGACAAGAGCACCTACTTCATAGAGTTGCTGTGAGGACCGTTGTGTGAATGAATGTATGTAAAACACGTAACTCAAGTGCCTGATCCACTTGTGTTTTATGATTAGGCCTGGCCCTACTTAAGCTATCTTATTGTCATTGTGAATAAGTAATTAGCATTTCAAGTGGAAGATCATACATGTCTGGATGGTGTTAGTTACATTAGCAACATTTAAACCTGTAAAAGATTTTCTGACATCACAGGCTCACCCTCAAATGTTTGAGTGCATGTTGAGCTCCATTCTGCCTGCCTTCTTATCTCACACTAGAATGAGGACAGAGCTGGATGGAAATCAAAGAATCACACAGGCACAATTAGTCTGGCTTGCATCCATATGTAGTATCTGCTGGCTAGTCCAAAGAAGTGCTTCTCATTATTTTGAGATTTTGAAGTCAGGAGATTTTGAAGTCAGGACAAAAATGTGCTGCTAGGAATTGAATTGTATTGGGCTACTAGTATGATGAAAAGCAAGTATCTGGCCTTTGAAACATCATCATACGGACACATGGGGGCGCTGCAACCTGCCAGCCATGGAGAAAGTGTTCTCCAGGTGCAGCTCTCCTTTGGAAAAGGATGCTGGTGCTACTGAGCCCTCGCCTGGAGCTCCCAGTCTGAGCCTCTCTGACCAGCACAGGGAATCGGCGTCAGTGCCATCCACTTCCTTTGTTGATTCGTTAGAAGTTCTCCGGGAGAGAAAAGGAGCATAAATGTCATTTTTTGTTCTGCCTTTCTGGCCACTCCTTAGGGTGGCTGTGTCTGGAGCCCCTGGGGGCTGCTCCTGTGGCCGCTGCCTTTGCCAGTGTCTGAGATGGGCGATGGTCGCGATTGCATCGGCAGCAGGGGTTCTTAGAGAGCTTTGCCAGGGACACACAGTTCAGGAGAGCCAGCTCCCTGGGCACCCGGGGGCGTGCTGAGCCCGGCAGGAGAATGGGCACTGCCCTTGGAGGGGGTCCCGCAGCCGGTCAACATGCCCCTATACCACCTTTCACCCTCCCCCAAGCCATCTGATTTCAAGGACAATAATTGTAAAAGAAGATTTGTAAATCCATTTGAATAGAACATGGTTGGGGTTTACTGAGACTCAGACTGGAGATTACATTTTTCTGCTGGAGGCTGTGGGAAGAAGCTACAGAAGGCTCACCTGGAACAGCCACTAGTGAGAGCTGTTATTGTTTCTGTTTTGTTTTATTTCATTAGTTATTTTTCCTTTAATTTTTCTCATCTAGGGGTAGTTGAGGTACCATGGTCTAATTGTTCCTTGTTGTACTGCTGACTCTGGGTCCTCTTGTGATGCCACTAGATCATTTTATTTTATTGTATTGTATTTTATTTTATTTTAATTATTTTGTTTTCTTTATTGATTAAGATATTACATATGTGTTCTTATCCCTCCGTTGTCTCCCCCCCTCCACTCATGCCCTCACCCCCTGGTCTTTGTGTCCATTGGTTATGCTTATCTGCATGCATACAAGTCCTTTGGTTGATCTCGCCCCCTCACCCCCACCCTCCCGTGCCTTCCCTCTGAGGTTTGACGGTCTGCCACTAGGTCATTTGAGCTGGAACGGAGGCTATAAAACATTCCTTCCAAAGGATGGAACTGGGAACTCTCTGGAGGCACATTCACTCCCTTTACTTGGCGTCTGGCTTCTATCCGGGGCAAAGACAAGAAGCTGCCGTGCATCAGGTGGTTTGTTTTGTTTTGTTTTCATACACAACTGACCATCTGCCGGCTGCAGGACGTCCCGGCAGAACCCATGTGACGTGTAGACTCTGCCTTTAGAAGCAGCTTCTGCAGTGAAGTCCTCGGGGACGGGGACGGGAGAGATGTGGGAGTCTGGGTTCGAGCTGATTTCATTTCCAGGCCAACTTCATGCCTTCGGGTTGGCGGTGAGCGTAGCTCAGTGGGTATCTGACTGTAGTCGGGACCCAGGCTCAGCAGGGCTGTTTTCCTGTGCGTGCTGCTCAGTGGCCGGTGCACTGGGCTTCAGCCTCGGCCTCTCCCTTCTCTCAGAAGCAGGAACCAGAAGCCCTGTCCCTGGGGCTGAGGAAGGGCAGTCAGCTTGCGGGGCTGCAGGGCCGCATCTGAATGGCAGGTGCAGTTGCTGTCGGAAAGGGATGCAGTGGTGAAGGGTCTCGGCCTCTTTGATGACACCTGGGTCCCTGTCATCTCTCATTGCCTGTGCATTGTCGAATTCAGAAGGTTTTGCGACAGAGAAATGAACAGAAGGCTGCCCTCACGCTCACTGAGGGCAGGGAGCCGCGGCGATTGCTCCATAACAGCCTTCACTGAGGAATGGGTGCTTGCTGTGCGCCCAGCGTCCCACGTGGCGGTCATTTCACTTAACCCCCAAGGCACGCTTATGAGGTAGATATTATCATCATCCCTGTTTTACAGGAAAACAAAACAAAACACAAAGCTTGGAGAGGTTACATGACCAGGCCCCACCGCAGGCTGAACTGGGGTCAAAGCCAGGACTGTCGGACTCTTACCCACTTGCTTCTGAAATGCACCGCCTCCCTCCCGGGCCGTGGCACATGTCACTGTGTCTGCTGGAGTTTGTGCTCATGTTTGCTCTCATGTCCTCTTTCTCTCCCTGCCCCCCCACACCCCGCCACCCCTCGCCTGTGTTGATGCCTATACACCCTTCGTAACTCAGAACTCCTACAAGGTAACTTTCTGGAAAGCTCAGGCCCCGGTAAGCACTTTCTCCTGTCTTTTTCCTTCATGGCTCCTAGGACTCTGTCTAGTTGTCTGCTTCTGAGGAATGCCCGCCTTTCCAAGTGGACTGAGAGCTTAAGGGCAGGCTGCGTCTCCACTCATGGCTGTGACCTCAGCTCCTCGCACACAGTCTGGGCCCCAGGGGCCCCAGTGGGACTTCAGCAATAGTTGTTGAACGATCAAACAAATAAATAGAAGACAGAGGTCTCAGAAAGAGACCTCCCAAAGAGATCACGTATGCACCCGTGAGAAATTCGCAGCATGTGAACAATGTGTGAAACAGCTTGCTGGGTGTTGGTACCCAATTGCCAGTTGGTACCCAAATGTCATCGCGTTGCTCCCTAACAGTCCCTGCCACAGGTAGCCCAGGGAGCTGCCTCCTCACCCGGGTGTGGCTCAGGGGCCGGAGGGTAGATAACATCAGGGTCCCAGGCCTGAGTGACAGGAAGCAGTCTCCTGTGGTGGCTGCAGGGGTTGTGTGGGCTCCTCATTAACCCTTTCCTCCCTTGCTCTTCCAGTGCTTTTGTACGTGAGGAAGGAGACTGATGATGTGTTCGATGCCTTGATGTTGAAATCTCCCACCGTGAAGGGCCTGATGGAAGCGGTAAGCCATGAACCTCCTCCCCCCGTCCCCCCCGCCCCCCCACCCCCACCCCAACTGCTCCCAGGAAACCTGCTTGTGTTCTCCTGAGCTGGAATCCCTTCATTAAAATGCAGCCTTGAGATGGCTCTGGAGTGAGCTTTACAAAGAAGAAGAAAAAGCGGAGATTTATGGAGACACTGGTTTCCATACTGTCAGGGCTTCTTAGCACTTTAAGAGAAGGAAACGTTGAAAAACTGCCAATTCCCTGTCAGTTTAAGGCTGATCAGAGTAAGAGGTCATGGAGAAAGGTTAGACTGTGAGTGCCTCTCTTGTTTTTTTTTAAACTGTGAGTTTCCATTTGACTCTTTGCATTACACCGAATTAGATATGTTTAACTTCCAAATATGCACAGAACAGGAACAATTAGGAAGTGTCTTTTTAAAAAAATATATTTTGTTGATTTTTTACAGAGAGGAAGGGAGAGGGATAGAGAGTTCGAAACATTGATGAGAGAGAAACATCGATCAGCTGCCTCCCGCACACTCCCTACTGGGGATGTGCCCACAACCAAGGCACATGCCCTTGACCGGAATCGAACCTGGAACCCTTGAGTCCGCAGGCTGACACTCTATCCGCTGAGCCAAACCGGTTAGGGCCGTGGTCAGCAAATTGAGGCTCGCGAGCCACATGCGGCTCTTTGGCCCCTTGAGTGTGGCTCTTCCTAAGTCTTAGGAGTACCCTAATTAAGTTAATAACAATGTACCTACCTGTATAGTTTAAGTTTAAAAAATTTGGCTCTAAAAAGAAATTTCAATCGTTGTACTGTTGATATTTGACTCTGTTGACAAATGAGTTTGCCGACCACTGGGTTAGGGCAATTAGGAAGTGTCTTGCTAGCTGTGATAGTGTAATCCAAAATACAAATATGACCTCTTTTGGTTAAGACTTAGTATGTTAGTACTATGTTAGTATATGCGTCTCAATTTTTTTTTTAACAACCTAATGAATGCCTGGTTTTCAACTGTGAAAATATCAAAATGTGCTTAATGGATGTTTATGATCCACAGTGTCTGTATTATGAAAAGTGATTCTTTGAAGAGCTTTGCATACATCTGAGTGTATTTCTGTAGACCAGACGACTAGATGTGAAATATGTGGGTCAAAGGAGATATGGATTTTTAATTTCAACAACATGTGCCAAATCTCCCTCCTAAACGACTGAGCTTGTCGCTCTCCCATCTATAGAACATAAGAGTTGCTGTCTCTCATACTCTGACACTGTATTCTAAGTTTGTTTGTTTTTTTAGCTTTTGTTAGTCTGGTGGATTAAAAGTAGTATTTTGTTGCTTTAATTTGAACTTTTAAATTATGTATGAGATGGTTCGTTTTTTTCATATGCCTATTGTCCTATTGTCTTTTTTTCTGCGAATTACTGCTTCATGTTGTTGTTTTCCTTTTCCCTTGAATTGTCAGATTTTTTTTGTATTTGTTTTGATTTGCAGGGATTCTTTCTAACTTAAGGAAATTAGTTCCATATCTGTCATTCGTGCTGCCAAAATGTTTCCCGGTGTATTATTTGGCCTCAGCTTTTTATGGTGGCTTTTGCTATATCAGTACTTTTAATTCTGTGTTGTTTTATCAACCTTTGATCTTTTTTTCTTCAGGTTTCATATCTTGCTTGGAAAGATCTTCCTTACTTGAAGATGATATCCATACAAAGAATTGACCCATTGGTTTCTTCTTGTATGGTTTCATCTTCTTGTATGGAAACCTTGGATCAGATTATTTTGATGTAGGACTGAGAGAAGAGATCCAGTTTAACTTGTTAAGTTTTTCCTATATGGCGCCTACTTAATTCACATCATGATAAGGGTCCACCTTTCCTGACTAATCTGGAATGACACCTTTATCATAGATTACGTTCCCATGAGGCTGGAAATGTTGGTGAATGATGGAAGGTTTGTCCAAAGGGAGAAGTAAGCCTTGCAAATGAGGTGTTTTGAGAGTTTGACTCGTGAGTGAAGGGCACTGGCTCCCCAGAAAACCTCCAGGAGAATTAAGTCAGAACTCCTCTCGTGCTTCTGCTTGGACTTCCCTCTGCTCACCTGCCTTTTTGTCGTTGGTGTTACAGATATCCGAGAAATACGGGCTGCCCGTAGAGAAGATAACAAAGCTTTACAAGAAAAGCAAAAAAGGGTAAGAAAAAAATTGAACTTAAATTAACTTTCAAATCAGATAAGTCAACATAGTGCCTTAAAAAAAAGATGGTGCCTCTCTTTTGCTAGGTTCCGTTGTCCACCTTTTATAAAATTGTGTGTCATTCTTCCAAGTGCAGTGCATTTCAAGGCCCTTTAATGGGGGGGGGGGGGGGGGCATTGTCATCCCGGTGACAGGATTAGTGGGTGGAATAGAGGGGTCTAGAAGTGGGAGAGTGGCCATGTCACCCCTCTGTAGAGTGGAGTGTTTAGTGAATCCCATGCTGCTCTTGGAGCTGGCTTCCAGGCTACACAGCGGGAACAGAAAGAATTCCTTCTTCCCAAGTGACTATTAGCAAAATGCTCTAAATGATCGCTGGACCTGCTTGTTCTCAGTGTTAAGGACAGCAGCTCTCATTAGTGGGTGTTCGGTGGGTTCTGGGTCCCCTGTTTGCTATGCGCTGCTCTGTTCCTCCCCACTCTGTCAGAGAGACTCTTACCCCTCCTTTACTGATGAGGAAAGTGAGCCGCATGGAGGTTCAGCCTCTTGCCTGAGGGCTCATGGTCAGCAGGTGGGACACAGGTTTGAACCCAGGCCTGTGGCCCCAGAGCTCAAGTGCTTAGCTGCTCATTCTGCTCTCTGCCACCTCCAGGCCCCTGGGGCTTCCTCTGAGGCTCTAAGAGTAGAGGCTGCAGGAGCTGAGTCTAGAGCCAGAGGGTCTTTATGAAGGCAGCTTCTGGGGCCATTTTCCTATGAAAAGCAGAAGATGGGTCTTGAAGCTTTTCTCCGGGACTGTCATAAAGGAAACTGATCATCTGGGTCGCTCAGCCTTTCTCAGTCATGAGGTCTCTTGGTTGATGGGGAGTCAAGCAAGAAACACTTTCCACTTGAGCCTTTGCTGGAAGCTCACTAAAATGCGTTTTGCAATTCTTCCCAAGGTCAACGCCATAGTCTGGGTTTACCCCTGATCGTGAGATGAGTGGTGTCTCGAGATCTCGCTGCTGAGCACAAACCCTCAGCGCGAAGTCCCTGCCGATGATGATAACATTTCACTTTCATTGAGCACTGCGCCAGGCCCTGGGCTAAACACTTTAATCCTAACAACAAGCCTTTAAAGCAGGGTTGTTATTCTTATTCTTGCAGAAGAATAAACTGAAGCTCTGAAAGTCTAAACAACTTGCCTGATGACACATGGCTGTAAAACGATAGTCAGTTTTTCATTCTCAGAGTACGATCTGTTTGACTTCGATGGAGGGGATTGACTCCAGAACTTCGAAGTCATGGACAGACCCTGAAAGTCATTGACTTTCTTACAACTAAATCCACTGGGGATCGTTAACCAAGGAGTAGGTCACATGGGGTAAAGGATGAACTTCAGAGGGAGGCAAAGCTAGTTTCAAAACCCTGCTCAGCCATGAACTTGGGGAGTGATTTAACCTCACTGAGCTCAGTTTTCTCTTTTGCAAAATGGCACCAATCACACCTACCTGCAAGGTCGCTGTGAGGATGAAGTGCAAGGTCTCTGTCACCCTGGAACACAGGACATGCTCAGCGGAGGCTGGCTGCAGTTCTGGTTTATTTTCCTCTTCCTCCTAGTGCAGGGTACTTTTTACAATACAACTTCAAGAGGCCATGAAAATGGGGCACCTACCTGTTCAGGTCCTGGCTCTGTCCGTATGTCAATAACCAAGTCTGTGAGTTTAGCCTCTGTTAACTCCTCTGGGCCTCAGTTTACCCATCTATATCTAGAGGGTTGAGTTGAATGATCTCTGAAGTCCTGTTTAATAAGGAATCAGGAGGTTAGTTCTGAGAAATTGAGGCTTTGCTTTCCTGCAACTTGTTTCTGTAGAAAGACAGTAGAGTGCGTGTGTTCTTCCCTTGCTTTGTCGCCTCTCTCCTCCACCCCTCCTGGCCTCCCTTGCAAAAGAATGGCAAAGGGAACCCCCAGCCTGTGGTCCATCCTTGCCCGAGCACATTGTTCATGGCACCTTTGTCTCTCCCCCGCCCCCTCCCCAGCATCTTGGTGAACATGGATGACAACATCATTGAGCACTACTCAAATGAGGACACCTTCATCCTCAACATGGAGAGCATGGTGGAAGGTTTCAAGATCACACTCATGGAGATCTGAGCCTGGTTGGCTTGCCCTCGCAGGACCCCTCCGTGCACTCCTCCCTGGGAAAGGAGGAGCCCAGCCCCGGAACCCGCAGACCCACCTCACCCATCTCACAACTGCTGTTACACGACCGTGCTGGAGGCGGGGCAAGGCATACAGCCCCACTCCTTGTCAGTGCGTCTGGCCCGTCCACCAGCTCCTGCTCTGGAGCTGAGGCCGGAGCCCCTCGGGAAGGGACCTTGCGTCTGTCAGACCCTTATTTATTGCCCACCTTTTTCTGGAGCCCAGGACCAGGCCTGCCAGGACTCTGCAAGTCACCACTGGCTCCAGATGACGCCATCAAGAGCCTTCAAGGGCAGCCCCGCCAACCCATTCATCTCGAAGAGCCTGAGAAGGTCTGGTCTCATCTGTCTCACCTCTTCACTTCTCCCGCGTGGCTGGACAAAATGAGCTGCTCCTGGGTGCACTGGTCAGAGGTGGGGTAAGAGGTGGAGGTCCCCTTGCTGGTCAACCCTTCAGGTTGACCGGGGAAGGTCATCTTGCTAGATACCTCCCGGGTCCCCAGCAAGTGGCCATCGGGCCTTGTGCAGGAAGACATTCAGCTGCCATGTACTTAGTGGGTGACACAGAAGGCATGCTGGCTCTCATGTACATAGTGTTTATAATATTGCGATAATATATTTTGCCTGTGGTATGTGGGCATGTTTACTGCCACTGGCCTAGGGGAGGCACTGCTTTCTACAAGAGGTTTCTGCCTCTTTGCTGTGTGGGAGACACACTGGGCTAGGGAGGTGGCCTCCAGGGTGTAGGTGACTATGGTGGGTGCCAAGACAAGCTCCAGGGGGCACGGCCAGAAACTCAGTCCTGTCCACAGAGGGAGCCCCGTCCTCTCCCATGGGCACGCCTACTCTGGAGCCGCCTCTGTCTCACGGTGATGTGCTTTGCTTGGGTCTCCTCTGAGCTGCCTTGTGGGAAAGGTCAGAGAGCCTGAGGCCCCAGCTCCTCCAGCTTTGGTGCTGGCACTGCCTGAGCTTGTCATGAGGATCCTGGCCACTGTGCATTCCGCGCAGTTTACGAGCATGTCCTTCATCTCAAGTGGCCCCCTTAACGCCCGACTGCAGTGCTGAGAGCGGTGCCAGCAGTTCATGTCTGAACAGACAGGCCAGGGCGGCCTCCTGGGCCTCAGTGCTGGAGTGGGAGGGACCAGTTGCCTCTGCTCCTGGCTGCTGGGTTGGGAAGGAGGGAAAGTGCCCGAAGAGCCCTGGCTCTTCTGAAACCAGCCTGCAGAGAAGAACTCCACCTCCTGCTACAGGTCCTGAGAGATGACGAGAAAACACACTTCCCTAAACAATTGCAAAAGCTTGAACCGTCCTGGGCCACTTCTCTCTTTGAGGGAACAGGTAGGTGGTCCAGGGGTTTGCATTCACCTGCGTGGGTGGAAGAACCAACTTTTTGGTAGCCAGACACATCCCCCATCCAAGGTCCGAGATCCAGGACAGGTTTTATGTAAGGGCCCAGATTTGTTTGTAAAGCACTTTGATGTCTTATCTTTCTCTCCGAGGGCTCCCTGCCCTCCCAGCCACCTGCCTGTGGGGCCCCTAGCAGGATGGACAGGCTGCCTCCAGCCCAGCTGTTTCTCATTGACACTACAGAGGATTTGAATGGAATGGAGGGCAGGTGCCATGCTTAGGAAGACCTCTGGGTGGCAGAAAGGGGGCACCTTCTTGTGTGTCTTCTGGACAACTCATCCCCCACCCTTCCCATGGTGCCAAAGGTTCGCATCCTGGGTTCAGCTCTGCTCCTGTCTGTCCCCTCCTTCTCCACTCTGTGACTGTCGAGTCCTGGACTAGCAGCTGCAGGACCCTCCTGGGTCCTGATGGGGCTCTGTTCTAAGATGGACACACTCAGTGTTGGAAATACCTGATATACGATGCACTTCCCATGCTCCTTGCCTTAGGGGTGGTTTCAAACATGATTGGTGGACACAATGGCAAATACTATTGGACTAGGGCATAGGACTCCAGGTGAGGGAAAAGATGTTAAAATATTGGCAATTTGACACAGGCTACCTACCCTTCTCTCTGGACTCTGTGGAGAAAATGTTTGCTGGTCCTGCCCTAGGCAGAGAATAAATCAGAAATGCTTTTGCCTTTGTCCCCGGTCACTGAGCAATCATTGTGGTGGCCACTGCCAGAACAAAGAATATGCGGTCAGTGCCACCAAAGGATGGTGCCGAGTGCCACCTGCCATCCGATCTGTCCCTCATGTTTACCAGGTTCCCTCTGCGTTCTCAGCGTGCCCATGGCTTAGCTATGATTTGTTCTTCACTATGGAAGGTAGCAGAGCTCTGACAAGGAAAATTTCCTGAGTAAAAACACTCCAGAAAAATAGGAAATGTTGCCTCCTCTTCTTTTGTTGTCCCCTAAGTTAATCACAGTCAAATAAATAAGCTTTTTTTTTTTTTTTTTTTTAAATCCATGTACAAGGAGGGACATGTGAAACAAGTGTTTTAAGTACAGACCCAAATTGCTTAAACTGTACAGGTGTTTGGAAATTGGGACCAACAGAAAAATGCAGTCAGTTGTCATCTTGGAATTGGACCCTAAAAGACCAAGGCCCGTCCCATGCCACAAGCATAGGAAGCATGGAATGAAGTGAACATTTATTTTCCTTCTTATTTAAAATCATGAAATGCAACGAAAACAGAGGGTTTGTGCCAAATTCTATGAACAGCCCTTTCTTAAAGACAAGCAAGGGAGATTGATAGATGGACAATTTGCTCTTGTGTTTTAAAAAAAAAAAAGGCAAATGTAACTTAATAGTTTTGTAAATGGGAGAGGGGGAATCTATAAACTATAAATACAGTTATTTTATTTTTTGTACATTTTTAAGAAGAAAAAATAAATATTCATAAAGTAAGAGTAAATCACGGTGTCTGGTACTTTTCGTGAGGTTGGTGGTGTGGTTCTCTGTCTGATCGGAAAGAAACCTCTGTGTGAGCTGGGAAGATGCTAGGTTCCCCTTGGCACCTTCCAGTCCTGGGCTTCACCGCTGTGGGCATTTCCTCTGGTCGCCTTCTTATGTCAAGGTCAAGTGAGAAGAAAGCTGAATGAAGCCAGAGTGTAGTAGAGCTCGGGAAGTATGTCTCAGCGCTGCGGCTGATGCAATGGTGTGAGCACACTCCACCATGACATGCTTCCTCGGCACACCACGAAGTAGCAACGCCCGCCTGAACTAACTCCTAGAGCCACATGCATAGTACCCCAGCCTTTCAGCCATTGGTCGCCTATAGCAATGTGTCTCCCTCTGATTGGTCGCCTATAGCAACGTGTCTCCCTCTGATTGGTCGCCTATAGCAACGTGTCTCCCTCTGATTGGTCCCCTCATGCTATATATACCCCTGTAGTTCCACAATAAAACAGATCTGCGTCAATGAGCCTGGTCCCCGGAGTCGTGCATGCAGACGCCCTAGCGCGTTGGGGCTCCGTCGTCCTCACCCCGGAGGGACCCCCTGCTTCATCTGGCGCCCGAACATGGGGCCCCCCGGAATGGCTGGTCGGGTGAGCGACCCTCTACAGTAAAATGGGAAACTTTCCCCCTTCGGCGAGAGCGCCACAAGCGCGCGCTCCACGCCTTACTGCCAAGCAGGCGAGTTAAGGTCTCTGAAAAGGAACTCCAAACTCATTGGGAGTATCTATTACAGTCCAATCTGTGGTTAATCAAGGCCCCCATTTGGGACACCTCCACTTGGGAGAAGGTCTTGAAAAGGATTCGACCCGCTGAGGTCCACGAGGAAAAACCGTTACCCCCTTCTCTGACATTCCGGCCCCGTCGCCCGGAAGCCGTGTCTCCATCCCTCCCTCCACCCTGGGCTCAGCTCCCAAACCATCATGGTTTTGTTACTGTCGGTAGGATTCGCAAAAGGCACCGCCAACTCCTCCATTCCACCGTCAACTGTCAACAGCTGCTGCAAAGGGCACCAGCTCCTGCACTCCACCTCCAACTGTCAACGGCTCCCTCAAAGGGCACCCAGTGCCTTCACTGACTCGGGGAAGCATTACTGTGCAGCAATAATAAAGTCCCCTAAAACGTCTACCAACCCCACTTATCTTAGATATACTTATCAAGGCTCAGCACAAGGAGGAGAACTCAGAGCTATAATATACGCCCTTCTCTAATGTCAAAATAGTCCAGTCAACTTATTCTCAGATAGTGCTTACACGGTGCATACGGCAAAAAATCTAGGGTATTCCACCTTAAGAGCTAAAGATACCCCGCTAGATCAGAGCCTCCAACTCCTAAAGGACATCCTAGAGAACCGTAAACAGCCCTGGTATAGCCAACACTTACGGCCTCATACTGGCCTACCAGGCCCACTCTCCCTAGGCAACGCAGAAGCGGACAAGCTAGCTCTTACCCTACAACCCATAGAAGAGGCCAGACTCCTACACACCAAATTTCATATGTCAGCCTCCTCTCTCCATAAGCTCTTCCCCCATCTGCCTCTGGCTCAGTGCAAGCACCTCATACGTGCTTGCCGATCCTGCGGCCCTCTACTACCCCTCGGGCCTTTACAACCCAGAGGGGCCAATCCCCGAGGACTACAGCCCAATGCCATATGGCAAGCAGATGTCACGCATGTCCCAGCATTTGGAAAATTGAAATATGTCCACACAGTCATAGATACTTGCTCAGGAGCTACGTTCGCACAGGCCCAAACGGGGGAAAAAGCCAAACATAGCATTGCCACCTTCAAGGCTGCCTTTCTCATCCTTGGATTCCCGTGGGAGGTAAAAACAGACAATGGACCATGCTATACCAGCACCCTATTTCAAGACTTCTTAAAATCACACGACATCAAGCATACCATGGCATCCCCTATAACCCCCAGGGACAGGCAATTATTGAAAGACTACACAGGGAACTCAAGGCCCAACTGATTAAAGAAAAAGGGGGAGTGATAGGGAGAAATCCTCATACACTGCTAACCCAAGCCTTAACTACCCTCAATTATTTTCATTTTGATGAGCATGGATTAACCCCTATGTATAAACATTGGGGAGGACTCCAGGACATACCAACACCTCTTCCTTTGGTCCGGTGGAGAGACCCACTCACTGGAGCCTGGAAAGGCCCCGACCCGCTCTTAACCCAGGGGAGAGGGTTTGCTTGTATTTTTCCAGAAGGCGACAAAAGTCCCGCGTGGATCCCTGCTCGTGACGTCAAACCCTACACCATCAACGATGAGCCGTAGATCACCACCATCGCCCCCCGTGGAGGAAATGGAGGACCTGACCATAGAAGAGAACCAGCCCCGACGACGGAGACGACCTAGACACCGACGAGCTCACCCCATCACCTGGGGTGACATCAAGGCTCTACAAGACCAAGCCGCGCGCATGGCGCCAGAGGGGAACCCGTTGGCAGGAACGTTATTCTTATTAATGTGTGCTATCATCACCGCTAATAGCACGGGGGCACACAGATAAGGACTGTGGGCTGTGATACCTCACCCTGGCGTTCTCATGCCAGTTGGTGTTCCCAGTTTCCAGTGGCACGTGCCTCTGCTACTCCCTTTACCCGTCTATAGGGCCACCCTTCTATCTCCTTCTGAGTAGTGATAACTCCTTTGCTTTGGCGCTAATTAGAAAGGAAGGGGGAGATGTAGTAGAGCTCGGGAAGTATGTCTCAGCGCTGCGGCTGATGCAATGGTGTGAGCACACTCCACCATGACATGCTTCCTCGGCACACCACGAAGTAGCAATGCCCGCCTGAACTAACTCCTAGAGCCACGTGCATAGTACCCCAGCCTTTCAGCCATTGGTCGCCTATAGCAATGTGTCTCCCTCTGATTGGTCGCCTATAGCAACGTGTCTCCCTCTGATTGGTCGCCTATAGCAACGTGTCTCCCTCTGATTGGTCCCCTCATGCTATATATACCCCTGTAGTTCCACAATAAAATGATCTGCGTCAATGAACCTGGTCCCCGGAGTCGTGCATGCAGACGCCCTAGCGCGTTGGGGCTCCGTCGTCCTCACCCCCGAGGGACCCCCTGCTTCACCAGAGGCCTTCAGTGTGGCAGAGACAAGCCATCAGGGTAGTTATTATTGACCAGTTCCTCAGGGCAGAGCCGGTTCTGCCCATTCACTTTGACCTTCCTCTCTCCCAACTTGAATGAGCACAGAGCTTTCTGGTTCCTTCATTCATCTGCACCAACCTCTACAGAGAAGCCAAAACCACGTGCTGAAATGTCAAATTCATCATGACAATCTCTTGTCCTGGAACCCACAGGCTTGCTAGTATCTGTCAGCTCAAATGTAAACCCCTCTATCCACTATGTCGGTATTTATTGGTGTTTCCTCAATGAACACCCACCCGCTGAGCCACCCACACTCCTTCTGCTGTCATTCCTGATTCTCCCTTGAGAGCCTCTCTGTGCCAAACAAGTGGCACTTCTGTGTTCTTCTGTATCCTACCTTCTCTCTCTATCCTTGTCCACAGCTTTCAAATCTTTGCTAACAACTTGCCTTCAGAAAACCTTCTCTGACTTAATCCCAGTGGCATCCCCAGCAGCCTCTATGTCTGGACCAGTGGGCAGGGCAAGGGAGGTTCAGAGAAGTGCTTGTGGAGGTTGCTGGAGAGATCATGGGATTAGAAACGGGCCACGAGGCCTTGTTGCCGAGATCCAGGTTACATGGTCTAAGTAGGGGGTCTGAATCCTTCCCCACTGGTCAACGTAGGTCCCACTGAGGATGCAGCTGGTCTCCCCCAAGGCAGTCCCTCCCTTGGCCCGTGGCAGTCTTTGTCCTGCTGTTCAGTGAACTTTGCTCACCATGTGTGCCACCCCCTCTCCCACGAGGCAAGGATGACCAGTTGCCAAGGCCACGGGGCCCCATTCCACCTCTTGCCTTCCACTCTACCAATTCAGTTACTGCGGACCAGGTGCTGTGCCCCATTCTGGGGACACAGAGGCTGAGCCCTATGTTTCGGAGGGTCAGTAGCAGTGGTGAAGGGGAGAGTCACTGTGTCAACAGTCCAGGTCCTCCAAGAAGCAGAAGCTAAGAGGGGATTAGATGTTCAGGAGATTTATCGGTGGGAACTCATGTAAAGGATAAAGGGACACGAACAGGAGGAGAGAGGGACAGCATGCAGACTGAACCCCTGTGAAGGAGAGAGGAAAGGAAGGAAGCTTGGTCCCAAGCCTCAGACTGCGTCGGCCAGGCCGGCGGAGAGTCCCTGAGCAAAGGTCGCTGGTGGGAAGAATCCCATTTGGGGTAAACTTGGCCTGTTTCTAATAAGCCCATCATGGGCCATCATTAATGGGAAGCAGCCTGGGAAGAGTGTGGCTCAGAGTGAACACAGGTGGCGCCAAAAGTTGCAGCTGGGGCCTGTTAATGAGCTGTGCTTCCAGAAGCAGGTTCTTGCAGCAGCAGATCTGAACGGGCACCTCTGTAGACACCACTGCCAATTCCTTCTACAAAGGCCTCTAACAGAGATTCATGGGGCTCTACTTTTACATCTAAACATTCCCTGAGTGGCCCCAGCCGGGTGGTGTCCGTGGGCACGCCCCGCCCCCTGGGAGGCCTAAGGTGGGGGTCCGTGGGGCGGGCCTGGGAGATGAGCGGAATTCGGCTTCCAGACTTTCTTCTCTGTACATTCTTGCCATTTTCAGATGGTGGTTATTGTTACTTTCTTAATTTGGAAAAAAGATGCCCACTTCATTTAGTATTTTGAAAGCCCTTTCAGCGCTCGGAGGAAGCCGACCCGCGAGGGGACCGGGGAGGCGTTTGCAGGGGGTCCTGGGTCTTGCGTGGATTCCGCCAGGTGCGCCGGGACGCGCAGGTCTTCGGCTCTTCCTGGTCTCGGTGTGTTCCGTCGGCTTTCCGTCAGGTCCCGGCGTCTTAAAAAAAGAAAACTTCCGAATGGCCCTGTGCCCAGCGGCTCCCTCCGAGCGGGTGAAGACTGCGTCGCCCAGGTTCTTCCCATGTATTCCCTGCGCTCGCTCCCGGGTCCTTATTAAGACTCCCTCCTCCCGAGGCTTCTAGGATCTCAGGAACGAGAATGCCCTGGCTTCCTTTGGAGGGTGCGTCCACTTACACCTGCTCGTTCGCCCAGTTAACCCCTTCATTGAAGACGGGGGGCACCGCGATCGTCCCCCGACTAACCATGTGTCACCATGTGTCGTCGAGAGGCGTGGGCTGCCTGCCTCCTACCGGACTTGGTGGCTGGGAGAGCGAGAGAGAACCAGCGAACCAACAGACACGGAGGATAATTTCAGGCTGCGGGAGGTGCTGCGAGAAGCGGAAAGGATGAATGTGATGGGACAGGCGCGGAAGGCCGGTGGGAGGAGGTGCTGTCTGCGCGAAAAGCCGCGGAGAAGGAGCCAAGCGCCTGCGTGAGCAAAGGCTGTCACAGGCCAGGCCGGGCTGACGTGCAAGCAGGCGGGCGTTTGAGGAACAGAGGCCGGCGAGGCTGCGGTGCAGTCAGCAAGCTTGCACAGCTCAACGGGGCCGCCATGGCACAGCTGAGTTCTACTTGAAAAGCCACGGGAAGCCACGGGATGGTTTTAAGCAGGAGAGGGACAGGATTTGGTTAACGTTTTAAATGACTTACCTGGTTGCTGTTTGGAGGCGGTCCAGGGTAGCGGTGGGTAGGCGATTTAAAAAGCTCTTGCGGCCCGAGCCGCTTTGGCTCAGTAGTCACAGCTTCGGCCAGCGGACCGGAGGGTCCCAGGTTGGATTCCGTCAAGGGCCTGCTAATTGGTTGCAGGCTGGAGGCCCGGACCAAGGGGCGTTTGCAGAGGGCAACCAATGGATATGTGTCTCTCTCACATCCTCGTCTCTCTCTCTTTGTCTCTCTCCCTCCCTTCCACTCTTTCTAAAAAAAAAAAAAATTTTTTTAAATCAATGGATAAATATTCTTGGGTGAAGATGAACAGTACTTAAATAAATAAAATAGAAAGCGATTGCAGTAGAACCCCAATGGTCCTTTCCCCTGTCTCTGCTTTCTCCCCTCATGCACACAGAATCTGCACTCTCTTCCAAGTTATAACCGAAGAAAAAAGAATGAGTAAAAAGCATGTGAACTTGTCATGGTTACTAAACATTTTTTAAAAAGCAAATTAAAGAATAATTTGAAAACTGTCAAATGGCAGAAAACAATAAAAACACTCAGTGCTTATACTGTTGTTAGATAAAACAAAGGTCTCAGGGTCTGGGCAGTTTTTACTAAATGCTACGTTGCTAAATGCTAAAGGTAGCACAGTATTTTGAAGCCTCAGCTGCAACTTGGTGAGCTTGACCTGAAGTTTAGCCAGCTGCAAAGAAGAAAACGTCATTAATTAAATAGTGCGTAACAGCAATGGCTAAACCTCTGTTCAGAACTTTGGATATGAATTCCCCTGTCTCCTTTACTTGTTGCAAATAAATAAAACTACCTGAGGACAACCACATCTTGTTCTTGAATAGACTATCCCAGCCAGGGAACCCCTTGAGTTCAGTAGCACTATCATTCCTTACATTGCTAATACCAAAAAATAAAAAATAAAAATTTTAAATAATGTGTTACCCTGCTTCAAGGGCCTTAGGAGAGTCAAATTCTTTGAAGAAATGATTACATCTGGGGGAATCTATCATGATGGGAAAATAATATAGACAGTGGTAATGAGAATTGAGGGAAGAGAACCAGTCTGATCGTTGTTGTACCATAATCATTTCTATAGTGAATCAAGTCATACCTATAACTTGAAATTTAAGACTGAGCCCCTGAACTTGTGATGACCCCACAAGTGCACATATACCATGAGTTCTTGTTTAATCAGCCAGACAGTTATACTCTGCCATCATCCTTTAAAAAGGAAAATTTTGCTTCTAATTATAAAAGCAACATATGCTAAATGCAGTAATTTTTTTTTTAAATCCTCACTGAGGATATTTTTCCCATTGCTTTCTAGAGAGAGTGGAAGTGAGGGAGGAGTGGGGGGAGAGAGAGAAACATTAAAGTGACATGAGAGAGACATATCGATTGGTTGCCTTCTGCACAACCCAGGTTGGGGAACTTGCAACCGAAGTACCCGCCCTTGAGAGGGTCAAATCCAGGACCCTTTGGGTTTGCAGGCTGATGCTCTAACCATTGACCAACCTGCCAGAGGTAAATGCAGATAATTTGAGAACACACAAAAAACCAAACACACAAATAAAAAAAATATTTTATTTTATTTTATTTTTATTTTGTATTTTATTTTTAATTTTTTATTTTATTTTAATTTTATTTTTAATTTTATTTTTATTTTATTTTTTGTTTATTTTATTTTATTTTATTTTTTATTTTGTTTTTATTTTTTATTTTATTTTAATTTTATTTTTAATTTTATTTTAATTTTATTTTTATTTTTTATTTTATTTTTATTTTATTTTTTATTTTACTTTATTTTTTATTTTACTTTATTTTTTATTTTATTTTATTTTGTTTTTTATTTTATTTTATTTTATTTCATTTTTTATTTTTATTTTATTTTATTTTTAATTTTAATTTTATTATTTTTATTTTTTATTTTGTTTTTATATTTTATTTTTTTTATTTTTTATTTTTATTTTATTTTTTATTTTATTAAATAATTTTATTAAATAATAAATAATAAAAATAAAATAAAAAATAAAATAAAATAAAAAATAAAATAAAAATAAAATAAAAATAAATAAAATAAAATAAAAAATAAAATAAAATAAAAATACAATGAAAATAAAATAAATAAAATAAAAATAATATAAAAATAAAATAAAATTAAATAAAAATAAAATAGAAAATAAAATGAAAATAAAATAAATAAAATAAAATAAAAATAAAATAGAAAATAAAATGAAAATAAAATAAAATAAAATAAATAAAATAAAAAATAAAATAAAATAAAAATAAAATAAAAATAAAATAGAAAATAAAATAAAAATAAAAAAATAAAATGAAAATAAAATAAAATAAATAAAATAAAAAATAATATAAAAATAAAATAAAAATAAAATAAAATAAAAATAATACAAAAAATAAAATAATAATTATATATATGGTAAGTATCACAGAAGAAGCATTAATAGTGGCTGGATTAGGAAGAACAAAGGGGAAGGTGTTGCCCAGGTGCTGATTAAAATGGGCTGTGTATGGCTGGTAATAAGAAAAAATTGATCAGAGGCTAAGATTATATGGTTGCTTTATCCTTAAGATGGCACTATAAACCCACAATTCCTTTGTAGAGAAAGAATACATACACATAACTGATTTATCCAAAAATTTCACTCAAACCGTATAAACTTGAACGGCTCTTGTGTATAAGATACTAAATGCTTGCATGTAATATTTGCATTTAATCTTTACAGCAACCTAAAGAAGTAGAGTCAAGTATTTGCCCCATTTTGCCGACTAGAAATAGAAGTTGGAGAGGGTGTAAGCGACTTGCCCTCAGTCACAAAGCCTGTAAAGGCAAAACCTGGATTTAAACTGAAACAGCCTGAATCTGGAACCGTGCACTTAATCACTACGCTGTATCACCTCTTCATAGTAACTCCCATGATAAAAATGCCATGATAAAAAAGGTACTAATGGCAAATATCACCCAACTGTTTCTTGGGTAGCAAACACTTCTCTCACGCACCACTCAATAAAGAACTTGACTTCTGCTTTGCCATAGGTGTAAGATACTTCATAACCATTTTTAAGGTGCTGGACAGGACTTACCCGCGAGCTGTGAACTTCTTTGCTAAAAACTCCTATCCCCTCCCCAACTCCACACACATATACAACTCCAAGTCTATAGTGCATGGTTCTGTATGGGGCCAGCATTGAACACTCCATGTGAGACCAGTAAAGTGATTAAATACTGATATTGGAAAGGTACATTTTTTCCCCATATATTTTATTGATTTTTTACAGAGAGAAAGGGAGAGAGATAGAAGAGTTAGAAACATCGATGAGAGAGAAACATCGATCAGCTGCCTCCTGCACACCTCCTACTGGGGATGTGCCCGCAACCCAGGGACATGCCCTTGACCGGAATCGAACCTGGGACCTTTCAGTCCGCAGGCCGACGCTCTATCCACTGAGCCAAACCGGTTTCGGCGGAAAGGTACATTTTGAGAGAGAGTCTGTCTATCTACATGTGTGTGATACACTGATGGCAGAGCTATGAGTATTTAATAGGATTGGCAAGCTGAGCTGTCCAGAATTTTGAAGTAGTTTCACTATCTCTTCTGGGGAGTGGTTTAAATGCCACCCACTTCCTGGAATAGTGTGGAGAAAAGAAGTCATGAAGTAAGCCTCCACAAAGCCCTGACCCCTCTCTGAGCTGCCCTAGGGAGTTATCACTCCGAGTGATCATTGTTTGCAACCCCAGGGATGCCTGGGACCAGCCTGGCACACGAATACCCAGGACAGCAAGTGCCCAGGACTTACCTACGTCCTGACACGTGGTTGGTGTACAAGAACAGAGAAATGAATATACCATTGGTTATACCCTAGGCTTGAACATCTTTTCACTCTGCAGCAATCTTTCTATTTTAGGTGGATTTGACTGGTATCCTACTGCCTTAGAAAATACAGGGCTCCACTGCTTCCTCTTGCTTCTTCAGCCACCTTGAAAAACAGAACATTTTGGGAGAGTGCCGAGCATTTTCTGACGAAGACAGGAGAGGCAAGCACAAAGCATCTCCATTTCTCCCAAAGACAGTTTTCCTGATCTCCCCACGCTGACTGCGAACACGCCGTCTCCTCCTCAACGGAAGTGTACCCTCCATGCCTGAGCTAGGCTAGGAGGGGGTCCAGTTGGGTCGGGGTGTTGGGACAATGCCCTGTAAATAGGAGACTCAGGTTTGGAAATTTGCTGGAAATTTCCGGGTTGGCTCACCATAAGCGTGGGACTGCAGGTTCCTAATCAGGTTGGAAGCTCCCACCACCTTCTCATCATCACTGTCACGAATGACATGCTGTGAATCATGCTGAATAGTTGTGTGTTTCAGGGCCATTGCTGGGCCATAAGGAGAAAATGTGTAAAATAGGAAAATACTCTACTCCAGGCCAACTCAACTCTAACGTGACGTGTAGTTGGCCCACGAAGCACCTGCTATAGATGGGTGGGACAGCACCCTTGGCACCTCTTCCCTACCCTAAACAGGGAAATGGAGAGTCAACCACTCTGTAGCATCTTTCAATTTATAAACCACTTTATTCCAGTCCCTTGAACATCACAGGCTGGCTTGATTTCAGACAGAGCAGAATCCATCCCTTAACACAGCAATGACAATGAACAGCCCAGCACAGGAGTGACATAAACTTTTAGGCATCCAGCTTTCTGTGTGCTGCAGAGTCCCTTGGCCAAAATGAGTGCATTGCATTAGTCCTACAAAGGCCTTCCCAGGAAGGAGGAGAAGCAAAACAACCCTCGAGAAAATACAGACAGGGTCAATGGCAGGCCAGGATGAGGGCTATTTCCGTATATCCCAGCGTGTCGGCGTTCATTAGCCATGCGTCTGGCTCTTGCTTTCTTTCCTAAACAGCTGGAGACCCTCTTCCCTGCTCCTCATTTCAGCTTTAGGTTCTAGGAAACAAAGTGAGTTTGGTTCAGCAAGATATCACGACCAAGGGCAGAGCCCAGGTGGGTTTCCCAGACATTAACTCACTCCACCATCTAAGGAGAACTAAAGGGAGTGTTTAGGTCTGCAGTCAAGATGGGGAGACACTATCGATAGAGGTGCTTGGTCCCCTCGCTCACTCTGCCCCCCATGTCTTAGGTTAATTCCCTAATTTTCAAAACTAGATTTTCCCACCGGGGCCATGGAGGAACTTGGCAGGTATCAGTGTAAAACAATGGTGAGAAACTGACACTCAGAGGAGGATTAAAATTATTTTACGGAGTCCAGGTCTCAAATTTCATCCTGCAGAATGGGTTCATGTTGGTCAACCACACAAATTTGGATTTTTGCTACCCGTGAAAGTGGATTCAAGTAATACACAAGAATCTGGAGGTTAGAGTGGGCTCAGCATCATCTTCCTCGTGGTTATGATGTCTGCCTTCCTGTGGTCGTTGGTCTACAGGAAGTAGTGTGGCAGGAGACAGACTCACTGCGGTCCTTTGCTTGGGGTAGGTTCTCCCCATCTACACCCTTGAGTGTTGGGGTTTCCTCATGCCTACTGCTTATTGGAATATGGCTCCCCTGTAACCAGCAAGTTTTCAATTCAAATGAGCGTGTCTGAGGTCACCAGACCAAACAGCAGCTCAAATTTGTGCTGTCACTTCTGGAAATAGAAATCTTCAGTCAAAGAACATGGTGATGGAAAACACCTTTGGATTCTCCATAGTGGGCCTTGAAAATCACAGATGCACTCGCCCAAGCCTTCTTCATTATGAATCAGATGATTGTCCAACCCCTGACTCCGTAGGGCCAGTTGGGGCATGGAAAGTCATCCTCCCAGATACGACTCCCTAACCATTCATGTGGACCAAACCATTGGGAAGTCCTGAGAATTTATGCTATATTTTTCCCAGGTCTACAGAATGTCGATCTGCTCAGACACCTCCAATGTAATACCACCAACTAGCTGGGGGGCCACCCATCACCTCACATCTCTCATACGACTGGTGCTCCATTTGCTGGTTCCCACTTCGGCCTGCCCTGCTTCTATTATCCAGGCACTGCTACTCTGGAAAAACATTCAACATGAAGTTTGGGCTAGTCAGGATGACTTGGTACTTTTCTGGAATATATAAAATATACCTGCTGATTGGTGCATTTGTGCAAAGACAGATATGACTTTAAAACAAGACATAGACATTCATTATAATTGGCTTACTTCACAATAAGCTACCAGAAACAGTCTTTTGTAATAAGATTGGATTAGTGCTCACTAAACATGCATTTCATTTGAACAAGGCGAAACACTTAATTTGGTCTGCAATACCCAATATTTTATATACAGCATTCTTTTTTTTTTTTCTTTTTTTTTAAATCACAAGAAGCAACAAGATGGGTCTGTTCTTGGAATTAAAGTTACCATTTGTGATCACTTTCCAAAGAAACTCATCTTAGCTCAACTAGTGTAAACCTGTGAAAAAATAGCTGAGCCATCTTTTTCTCTCCACTATTACTTTATCTTGAAATGTTCACAGCTTAGAAACTACAGCCTGCTGGGAAGGGGGTGGGGCAGGCCTGCGAGGGGAATTCCCCAGGCCCCTTTACCAGCCTGGCCCTAGAAGGTTCCTTATTCTCAGGCTGGGAATCCCACATCTGGTCCGTCACCCTTGGGGCATGTGTGACAACAGACCGGGGGTGGGGGGTTGGGGGGGGTGGGGGGTTGGGGGGGGTGGGGGGGGAGTTTGTTTTTCAAACAAGCCCCTCAAAGCTTGCAGTAGCATCACTGTGCCGGATTGGTCCCTTCTCTTGCCTCCCCGCGTCTTCGGTTTTAGAACAGAGACATTAGAATCAAGAGAAAATAATAATAATGATGATGAAAATCGTCAGAACAATGAACACCACAAAGTCTGTGCACGACAGCACGGTCCATGCGCTCCACGAGGCGTTGGGGCTCTGGGCATTCCCACGAAGCGTCCACGACAAAAGAAGCTGAAGGCGGCTGGGAGGAAGGAGCATCTGACTGCGGGGGGAACAGCATCACCGTCAATGTTGTTTGGCAAAAAAATAAAATAAAATAAAAAATTGTTAAAAAGAAAAATCAAAAGGGAACAACACAAGCAGCTCTAGGATTCGTGGGTGCAGGCTCAGAACTGGCCGGCGCTGCTGGGGTCGCACTGCAGGAGGCGCACGATGGACGGGTCGCTCTTGGCCCCTCGGATGAACTCTTCCAGGGAGAGTTTGCCTGGAAAGCAAGAGGATGGAGCACAGGTGAGTGGCGGCAGGTGGCAGCCGGAGAACTCACACTCATCCCATCGCATCCTGGAGGCAGTGATGGCTCCCCTGGTCCCTGCCATCCAACACCTGCCGTGAGGCCCACACTCTCCTCCCTCCTGATGTGAGGCCCAGGGGGCAGCTCTTGTTCAGGACTGGAGAGCCAGCCCCGCCCCTGGCGGGCACACTTCTTCCTGGGAGCCCCCAGTGTGCCTGCCCTGGCAGGTGGCCCTGCCCTGAGCCCTGCCCTCCTGGCTTCTCCAGCTGCACGTGCCCTGGACAGGCTCACTTCGTATTTGTGGAAGGAATGTCCCCTCAGCCTCTATGAGACCGAGCTGGGCTCTCCCAGCACCAAGGCCGTTCCTTCCCACCATGTCACGAGGAGCCTCTGGGCTCCTTCAGGTCACCTGGGTTACTTGGGTTTGCTGCATGAGATGGGGGTGGGGGGGGAGGGAGATGCTGATATCTGAGGGAGGGCCCCTCTATGACAGCTGTACCTCCACTGAGGTAAGGAAAATAAAGGGGTGTGTGTGCAAGGCAGGGGGTGCCCCCTGGAACCCTCCCGTCAATCAGGGTGCTTTCCTCCTACCTTGGCTGGCTGGGAGAGAAGGACTCAGCCACTTGGGGCCCACTCCTACAGTGTCCCTTCCAGGAGGGAGGCAAAGCTTCTCCCCTATTCCCGGTGCTTCCAGTGCGGGGGAGGGGGGGTGCGGGCTCCTTGGGAGGAGCTGCTGGGCCTTTCTCCTTAGCTTTGCCCTCTTCTTCCTCTTGGCAGGAGCTGCCACAGGGAGGACTTGCTCCCCTCAGTCCTCCAAGGATCAGTGCCAGGCTGCCCTGCTCACTGCTGCTGTGGGTTTGGTCCCCATGTCCACAGAGCTGCACCCTTCAATGAAGCTCAGTCCTCTGGCCTCTATTATTGCTCTATCTGCCACCTAATTCCAACTCCAGGCAGGAGGGGTGCCATCTATTGGAGCCCTCACCCTCTCTCTCCCCCAACTAAATATGTCTTCCCCTTAGCCACAGCCCTTCCCCAGGTCCTAGCTCTTGGTTAACCAAATTCACCTTTTTTCACATGAAGGAGAAAGGCGGGGATTTAACTATCTACTAGTGGTCTGGTGCACAAAATTCATGCACTCGGGGAGGGGGGATCCCTCAGCATGGCCTGTGCCCTGTCACAGTGCAGGAGCCCCACGATCCATCGCCCCAAAGAGGTAGGCCCTGGCCACCCATCTGGGGCTCCTCGATGGATTGCCCCAAAGAGGTAGACTGGAGCCTGCTGTGGAGGGGCCTCTCCATGCCTCTGGACCCCTGGGCCAGCACAGGGGGCGGGGACATGAGCCTCACATCCCGGGCCCGTTGCCGAGGGCAGGAATGCGCGCCTCACGTCCTGGGGCCGGTTGCTGAGGTCAGGGATGTGAGCGTCATGTCTCCAGGCCGGCGCAGGGGCAGGGATGCGGCCTGCTGATTGGTCATTACGTGAAGGCATCCCGACCATTTGCATATTATCCTATTATTAGATTTACTTTCAATCTGTAGAGCAGGTGCCCTCTAAGCCTTGTGTCTGGCCCCATTATGTGAGCTACACCCGGACTCGCACAGTGGTTGAAACAGTGTCAGCTTCCTCTGCTCTGGAGCTTGAACTCCAACCTTCCTTTCGCTTTGGTTTGCTTTGCAGCCCCTTGCTGGGTCTGAAGTGTGGGGGTCACCTTCAGGGAGGAACCTGATGTCCACCTCACCCCGCTCCCACCTCCACTCCCCCGACGGCTGTGAGAACCCACTGGGCTCCAGGAAACCCGACACAGAGCATGCGCAGGAGAGTCCGCTAACCCCTGGCCAGCTGAAATGAAAGCTCCGGGGCTCTGGCTAGAATGACAAGCCCCTCCCCACTTTCTGATGAGCTGTCCTGCAAGGACCCAGCCTGCTGTGGACTGGGCTTGTCCCCACCCTGATCCTCCTCTGAACTACACCACCAGGGAGTAGGCAGCATGAGCTGCTTTTACACAGAAAGGGCCGTGAGCCAGGCCCTTGTGGCCAATACCTTGTCCTTGAGCGGCATGTCCCTGCCTGAACGCCCCAGCCGCTCCAGCAGCCCCCACCCTGAGCAAAGCAAAGCGGCCTGGGCCTCCTACCATCTCTGTTGGTGTCCATCTGGCGGAAGATCTTTTCCGTCCTTTTCTCTGGGGTTGACTCATCTTCAGGCATCTTCATTACGGAGGAAACCATCTTGTAGATCGCCTGGAGGCAGAAACCACAGCGTGGGAGGTCAGAAACGTAGCCTGGAGGGGCCCACGGTAGCCCTATCATTAAACCTGCCAAACGCATGGGTGAGGTGAAGGGACTGTCCTCGCTTCACACGGGGAGCTAGCCCTGTCCCTGCTGATCTGCTGTGGAAAACAGAGGCACAGTCACCGATGGGATGGGAGAAGCCAGGCCGCAGAGCTCTCACCAGCACTGAAGAGCCTTCAGGAGGGACAGCTGGCGGGGAGACCCCCGGGCCCCTGGGTGTCACACGTCAGGGTACATATGGGTACCCTGGGAATCGTGACCATGCGGGGTCTGATTCAGGAGTGTGGGCTGGGGGTCTGAGCTCCCGCATCGCTAACAAGCTCCCGTGTGATGCTGGTGCTGCCCTCTGAGGCCCGCGCTTCTAGAAGGCCGCAGATGGCATTCCTCAGGCCAGAGCGACGGGCTGGTGTCTGCTGTGGCCTCCAGTCAGGTCCTTCAGGGGGGCAAACACTTGACCGTCTGCAAGTGCGAGCCCGGTCTTCTCCCTCACAGGCATCCCCCTCCATCCAATGCTCTTCCTTTGTATGGCAATCGTCTGGCATTCCTTCTCAGCGAGCTCCCAACCATCCCCCAGTGGGAACAATCTGTCATCCAAGTTTGGGATTAATAGTTATGCAGTCTCAGGCTGGGGATAAACTGGGTGCATCTGAAATCTGCTGAGCAAAGGAGGGTTCTACTGGAAGAGTTTTGTAAGAAGTGCTGATGCTATCTCCCCCACCACTTGGGGACTCCCCCTCCCTTGGTACTCAGTATGGGAATTTAAGTGCCTGAAAGGAGTTTTAGAAAAAGTAGGTTTTGCCCCGGGATGGGCACAAAAATCTGGAAAGTTCTGGAACTCTGGGGGCAGTGGAACAGCTGGAGGGAGGAGAGAAAGGAAGGCAGCTGAGGGCAGGAAGCATCCAGATGGGAAATGTGGGAGCAAAACTGATACTAAAGGCTGAACTTATCTTTAGTCTTGTTTAGGATCAACCTGCCCCACGTCCCTAAAATGTTCTGGAGAAAGGAGGGTAAATATTCTAACCCTGGTGGTAAAATAAGAGTGAAAAATGGACTCATCCAGGGTGCTGACCCTGGGGCTGATCCCCCCCCCCCCCCCGTTCTCCCCCCTCCTGCCCCTAGGGACCCCCAGGCCAGGCTTCTTGAGTCTGTCTTGAACCCATCAAAGCCCTCGATGAACTCCAGAGCTGCCTCCACAGCGACTCCCTCTGGAAGAAAGATCAAGCTCACAGCTATGGCCTTGTCTGGGATTATGGGTGCCATAGGGATAAACTTGGCCACAGTCAGCTTTCCCAAGAAACGTTCACTGAAGTGTGCCCTGGAGCAACAGGGGAGCCAGCCTCTGCCTTCCTCCTGGACCCCTGCTTGCCATCCCCTCAGCCCAGGTCTACACCTCCATCTCCTGGGGTTACAGTGCCACGTGCCCAGCCGTGGGATACCTGACTCCTTGGGGGAACTAGGAAAGGCTATAGAGCTAGAGCTATTTTTACAAATGGGAGAAAGAGATACTGAGCGTTCACAGGCCAGGTAAATATTTAGTAACAGAAGTGGAGAGCAGAAGTCTTTCCACACCAGGGATGCCTTGAGGTCTAGCACCCTTTCCTTAGCTTTTAGCTTCATTTCTTCTACATGGAAGCTTTTCTGTAACTCTTGACCCAGTTTATAGGCAGTCAGGGGCACCAATTGATGAGCACACACACACACACACACACACACACACACACACACACACACACATCTCACAAGAACTGCAAACTTACAGAATATAAATGTGCTGTAAATCCACAAGCCCAGAAATCTTAAAACAACAACAAACAGGATCTAGAAGCCAGTATCACACTAGATCATGTAAGTACAACCTCTTTAAAAGAGCAATCTGTGATGTGGGAAGAGCATGGATGAGCAACCTCAGGGCTCGTGGATTCAGGCCCCCGTCCACAGACCCCAGGTTAAGAAAATGCATGCTCTTCATTTACTCTCCCACCCCATACTCAGTCATTCATCCATTCACTCGGTCATCCATCAAATATTTAGAGATCAATTATTATATACCAGGCCTTATCATCTACCCCATCCTTGCCATCATGGTTTTACTTTTAAATAAGGCAGACCAACATTACCAAAATAAAGAAATGAATGTACAACTATTTTTGAAAGCAGTGATACAAAGGAAGATGTGTGGTTTTATGAGCCGACATATTGGGGAAATTAAACCTTGTCAGGAGAATAGGCTGCCCCAAGGCATGATGGCTGAGCAAAAAGATGGTAGAAGACACAGAGCTTAGAGAGGTAAAGGAAGAGGGAAACACAGGTGTAGACACCTGAGGTGAGAGGAATGGAAAGAAGGCCAAGTGTGTGGGGAGTGTGGCTGGAGATGTGGCTCCAGAGCGGGGAGAAACAGACCACTGGGACCTCACAGACCACGTGAAAGTCTCTGTATTTCCCCAATGAGCAACCAAAAGATGGAACTGCCAATAAATTTGAAATTTTTATCTACACTTACTTCCCCAAACCACCTCTATTCCTTATTTGCAAGCAATAGTGTTGAAAGAATTAAAATTGATTATTTAGGTTTAACATTTGTTGAGTATCTACTATGTACAGGGGATGAGGAGTTAATCATCAACAAGACGAATATGCTCTTTCTCATTTTACATATCACCAATCCTCTGGCACAGGCTTGGGAGACATCATATTGAAGACCAAAAGCTTTCATTTTTATGACCACCATTGAGACGGATATTGTGATTCTAGTAATGCCTTAATAATTGTTATGAAAGTCCTCACCTACACTGTCTGGGTCCCATGGTGGGCAGTAAAACCCACTCGTCTGAAGCATTTCTTGTAACTGTAAGCCTCTAAGAGTTGGACTCATAAAATTATCATGGTGGGATTTGATGGGAAGTCAACTGGGTAATAATCTAGAGATTATTCCCTAGAACTCTTGATTGAACAAATGAATGAAAGACCAAAGAAACAAATGAATTTGTATTAGAGAATGAGGCTCTCACACTCAATAGCAGGTCTCCAAGAATTTTAGTCCTTAGCTATTAGGCAAAAGGAGTTGGGTTGGGACAGAGAAATAGGGACAAGTTAATACAAAACAAAACAAAAAAACACAAAGAAAGTCAGGATGCTCTTCCATGAATATATTTGCAAATGGGGCTCTGGAATGGAGCAAGAAGCTAATGTCGGAGTACACTGTGGGGTTGAGGAGGAAGTGAGGGCTCCTTTAAGAGGCTCACATTTACAGATGGCTCTCATAGCCCTCAGACTAGGTGTTGCTGGTTTTTGTTTGTTTTTAATGTGCATCAACTCACAGCTAGGAATTACATAAAACCAGGTCTATGACGTGGGTGGTACTAGAGTAGTGAGCAAAGAGCTGAGGTGACGAGACCCAGTGGTCCCCAGAGTGAGTAAGTAGATGACAGCCTGGCAAAATCACATTTAGGGAATTGTCTGTTCCTTTGCTCCCTTCCCACGGCATCAACAACCCAGAGCTGATTGCATTAGAACTTCCAAATCCAGGACTCCACAGCACAAGGAGGGAAAAGACACAACTCCAGACAGCAATCTGTAACAAATCATGTCTTTTATTAGCTCCAATTCCACCCCCACCCCCAAATTTAATGGGATTAAACCAGAAGAAGCCAGGCTACTTCCCTACTTTATTTTTAGCAACATCGATGAGAGGCCCAGCAGGGACATCCTGTTTTTAATTAAACTTGAAGAATCCTATTCTTGTCTCTGGGTAAATGCAGAGCTCTGGGGCCCAGCTCTGGCTCTGTCCCTCGAAGGCCCCGAAGCCAGGGGTCTTACCAGCTTCCTCATGGCCTATATTTTTCTTCCCTTTCCCTCTTGGAATGTTGGGAAGGAAGGACTCACACCCTAATCCATAAATTCTGTTGGGGGGCAGGCACGATTCCAGGAGTTAAGGCTCAACCCTCTCTCTGAAGAAAACCAGACTGACTTCTCAGATGCAGGGTCTCCTAACAGGAGGGACATCCAAGGCCCCACACCAACCAACTGAGGGCAAGAGAAGTTAAGCAGTGCAGGGCTGTTCTTGGATTACAGGTAAAGGTCAGCATCCTGCTTCGAAGGCTATTACATACCAGGAAAGGAGGCCACGAGGGTTTTTCTTGGAAACACTTTTAAAATCGGGTGAAGATCTACATATCTGAATGGTGTAAGTCTTTTCTTATTTAGAACTATAAGAATATGTTAAATAATTAGCTTTCCTAATATTTGACATTTTTAAGCGTAAAAATATCTATCATGTTAACACCTTCAGAAAATTTTACATATGAAGTTTGAAGCTTGTTGCCAAAACAGTGGGGCCTTGACTTACGAGTGTCCCGACTAACGAGTTTTTTGAGATACCAGCTGTCTCTTGGCCGATTTTTTGCATTGAGTTGACAGAGTAATTTTAGTTAATGAGCTCCTTAATGAGCTCAGTCTCGGAACGAATTAAACTCGTAAGTCAAGGCCCCACTGTACAACAAAACAGCATACATATCAAATCGCATATATGTCAACATATGTGTAACTCCATCTATTGAAAAAAATTTGCATTATTAACCGGTACACCTAGTAAAGTGTTATACAAAGGCAGCTTCGAACAGCCTCTTCCAAATAACCCTTTTCCTGTCCTAAACAGACATTCTGGAGTTGTGTCATAGGCCTTCACATATGGGGAGAAGCCAATGAGTGTTTTTGGAATGTGCACCTTGAAGCACTGGTTAACATTTTATGATGTCCATTAACAGACATAGTACAGGTGAAGATTTAGGTGGAATCTGTTTCTTCATCCATAATGGGGCCTAGGTTGTTGTGAGGATGAAATGAGATCATGCATGTGTACTTGGGTGACTAGTGTCCTGCAAAAATCCCTGTCTACCCACAACCTGTGAATGTGACCTCATTTGGAAATGGGTCTTTGAAGATATAATCAGGTTAAAATAAGATCATACTGGATTAGGGCAGGCCCCCATCAATTCGATGACTGGCGTCCTTAAAAGAAGAAAATTTAGACACGACATACAGAGAGAATGCCATGGAGGCAGAGATGGGAGGATGCACCTGCAAGCCAAAAATCGCCAAAGATTGCCAGCCACCACCAGAAGCTAGGAAAGAGGCATGGGACAGATATCCCTCAGGTTTCTCCAGAAGGGACCAACCTAAACCACACCTTGATTTTGGACTTCTGGCCTCCACAACTGTGACAGGATACATTTCTGTTGTTCTAAGCCACCCAGCTTATTGTAATTTGTCACAACCACCATAGGAAATGAATACAGCATGGAGAGCACTTATGACTATGCCTAGCCCATAACATGCACTGAGAAGATGAGACTTCCTGAAGGGAATGAAAGAACAGTGCTGTGGCTGGAACTCGGCTTGGGAATATCCATGTTTAGAGGGCACAGGAAACAGAATAGGAGTCCACAGAGGAGACCAGGAGGGAACAGCCAGAGGGGGTGCCTTTGGGAAGTAGACAACACTCACGTTGCAGATGGCATAGTCGATGCTAAGAATTACAAACTACTATAGTGTGCTTGTCATGATAACATCAATCCCCTAATAAGAAAAGGAAAGACCAAACACAACGAATAGCAAGCACCAAAGTTAGCTCTAAGAGAAAGTCACTAATATAAGTGATTGCTTTCAAGCGTTTCCTACAGGAAAGAAATCTAAGTTGCATTCCACAGTGACATCTGTGGTCCACATTCATAACTGAGAATTAGGCGAGAGTGTGGAGCTGAATTCCCAGGGGCATATCACAATGGACTAGAAGCTCTTCCCACCCCAATTTCTTTCTCCAGAATCAGAAGAGCACAGTGTTTCAGGTCCCCAAGGATTATAGCATCTATGATGCCAATTTTAAAGGATTATTGGGAGAAAAAATTCACATGGCACTCAGAAGTGGTTCTAAGAAGGATGTGCAGAACTGCCTGGTCCTTACTTTGGTTCTCTGTGGCACAAATATTCACAAGCTGGTTGTCTGAAATGGTCGCAGTTGGGGCTCTTGCGACCAGGTGGGGTTAATTGGTGAGTTTGTTTGGTGCTCCTGGAGGGCAAACCTTTGCATGGCCACCACCATTGCCTCGCTTCCTCCTCATCTGGTTGCTGTAATTATATGCCTTATTCATCACATGAGTGAGTCAGAAGAGTAGTTATTTCCCCCCTACAGCTAAAAGAAACAAAAATGAAATCTGTGTTGGGCTGCCAGTATACACCCAACCTCTTTCCTACAAAAGGTGTGAAGAGGTAAAGAAAAGGTATCCTGATGTTCACTCTGTCTTCATCAAAATTGCCAATTAATCCGGAATTACAACTAGGAGGGAAAGTCTGATTCTGAGACAACAGTTATTTGAACACCAAGTATTTTTTTAAAGCAACCAACATCTGAATAACAAATATGCTAATTAAAAATTATTCTAACATGGTCTTTAAAGTAAATTCCCTGGGAACTGCTATGGTTAGACTCTATATGATGTCAGACTATATAGTCCCTTCAGAAAGTCTCTGATTTGAACTTGAGAACAAATACAGACAGACCTTCCCCAAACAGTCCCACTGCATGAAGTGCTCCTGTGGGCTCAAGTCCACAGTTCAGATTTGGGGAACTCCTGGCTTCAACCACATTCTCTCCCAGAAAGATGATCTTTTATCTGAGTCCTGTGAACATCAGAGTTGCCACAAACTTTAGCTTCTTCCCAGATAGGCTGGTATTTAGCAGGAAAGACAACAAGTGAAGAAGGCCAGGAACCCAAGAACTTCTGTGAGTCTCACCAATTGGAGATTTAGTTGGGTTACCTCCTTTTTCGTTGTGAACATACATTTTATGTCTAGGTAAATTTAACTTAAAACTTAGTGGAAAATTCTCTACTGCCTTGATCTATAAATGAGAAATGACCTCCTTTTATTTTATAAGGAACTTCCTGTAGAAGCTCTGGGAACTTCTATAGAATAATAGCAGCCAACATTTATTGAGTAATAATCCATGACAATGTTCTAGGAGCTCTACTTGTAATAACTAATTATCCCTTACAATGACCTGTGAGTCCGGTGCTATAATTAGTTTCAGTTCACAAATTATGAAAACAATGAACAGGAAGATTAAGTAACTTGCTCAAGAAAGTGAAGGAAAAGGGAGATTGAAAAAGAGAGAGGCATGGTAAGATTAACCAAGATGTCAACTCTCACATGCCAATTCTTCTCTTGGTTCCCACTTCATCTTCATTTTGGATACACTGATCATTCCTAACCAATGGCAATCCTATCATTATTTCAAGAGTCTCCGTTACTTTCTGAGAACAGAAAGGGGAACAGTTGACCTCCATGTCCTTCCTACATTCTCTCCCCGGAAGTGCTGTGGTCCCATTGATGGGTCTCTAAATTCAGTGTTCCCTCACCTCCAAGATCACAGAGAACATCTAATCCAGTGGTTCTCAACCTGTGGGTCGCGAACCCTTTGGCGGTCGAACGACCCTTTCACAGGGGTCGCCTAAGACCATCCTGCATATCAGATATTTACATGACGATTCATAACAGTAGCAACATTACAGTCATGAAGTAGCAACGAAAATAATGTTATGGTTGGGTCACAACATGAGGAACTGTATTTAAAGGGCCAGCAGGTTGAGAACCACTGATCTAAGCATTCATGGTCCAATAGGCAATGCCACTCATGTGCTCCTCGGCCCTTCCTCAGACACAGCCTGCACTGTGATGGGTGTGCGTACTCAGACCTGCCTCTGGCTGGGCTGGGGGACAGAGAACTGTGTAGGGCAGAAAGGAGTCTCCATCTGCTTGCAGCAGTGAGCTGACCCCACCGGGAAGGGAGGATCTGCTGTAACATGGGAAAAGGTCAGAGTTGTTATCTGGCTAAAGACTCCTGAGAGGTGATTTTAATGAAATAATAAAATACTGGGAATAAATCGTGTTCCTAAATTTGTCACTTACACAAACAAACACGTGAATGTAAAAATGTCCATCTAAGACTCTAAAAATAAATCTGCATATGGTTTTTCTTATTCATCCAGATGTTCATAAAGCACAAAATTATTTTTTTAAAAAGGAACATAACTGTGTTTTGGCATATGTGGTAGACTGAATAATGGTCCCCCCAAATGTGTACATCCTAATCCCTGGAACCTATGAATATTCAGTACTTGCATAGTAAAAGGGATTTTGCAGATGTGATTAAATTAATGATCTTGACATGTAGAGATTATTCTGAATTATCTTACTAGCCACCAGACTACTGACCAGGACTGTCAGGAGAACTGAATGGAAGAGGGAAGCAGAGGAGATACCCACAGGAATGGCAGTGTGAGAAGGACTCAGTCCATCCACTGTTGCTTGCTGTAAGGATGGATGAAAAGGGCCACAAGCCAAGGAATATTCCAGAAACTAGGAAAAGCAAGAAAACAGACTCTCTCCTAAAACCTCCAGAAGGAACACAACCTGTGGACACCTTGAGTTTTAGGCCACTGAAATTGATTTCAGACCTCTGACCTCGAAACTGTAAGATAATCACTTTGTGTTGTTTTAAGCGGCTAAGTTAATGGTAATTTGTTACAGCAGCAAGTGGAAACTAATACAGTGTAGTTCAGTATGACAGAGTCCACACTAGAGTCCTTCCTACCAATGTTGGGAAGTACAAAAGATTTCAGCTTGCTGACATACGAAATGTTCTGTAGATACCAATGCTAAACTATAGGAAGCAACATCAAGAAAGGAAAACTAGAAAATTTATGGAGTGTGGGATTTCAAAGGGTGAGGGTGGGGTGAGGGGTTGGGAATAAAGTATGAAGTTTGGGAATATCCTAGAGTAAATGCCAATTCAGAATCACTGAAAACTGGGAATTAACATAAGAATGAGTCAGAATACATGAATAGTGAGTTTGCAAAGTAGCAGAATAGAATAGCACAGCCCTTAATAGGAAAATGGTTCTAAATTTAATTTAATTTTACTGGCAATTTGGAAGTCACATCACAATGCTGCAGTATTATCTCTCTACCGTCATGAATATTAATCATCGGGGTGCAGTGCTGCAGGGAACAATTGAGGAAATTTGAGCTTTCCATTTGCAGGCTTCATAAAGACTCTGGGTATGTATATATGTGTGTTTACTAAGGAATCTGTGCCCTCCCAGTTGTGACCTGGAGACTTACTGTGGGCCTGCGAGTGCCCTGAGCTACTTCACAGAGAAGAAGATGCCTTGTCAGGCTGAACGCTCCTTCGACTTATGATCACTTTTTACATTCCGTGTTGGACAGGGAGGAAGTGCTTACTGGCCCCTCCTGCACATTCTCTGCAGAGTTCCCGCTCTCCCTCGCAGCTGGACTCCACAGCACAGGGAGAGCCTATATCCCTCCCTATACCTGGTACTGCTGATGCCCAGTGCCAGCCACTTAGTAGGTCCTCCATCCCAGGTGCGGAATGGACGTGTGAACGCATTGCTTTCTAAAAGCCCGTGTGGCCTGGAGGGTCTTCCTCTTCATCAGTACTGGCCACCAAACCACTGGCCAGGACGGCCAGGAGAAATGGGCGCAAATGCTGAACAGAAGAGGACACAGTGGCCGCGCCTTTTTCTTAGGTCCCAATCAGGAAAGCAATTCTCTCCGGGAGGAGAATGTCCTTGTCCCGCTCCCTGCAGTGAGGCAGGGAACCCCGGGGGACACAGCTCTCCCAGATAAAAAGGAGAGACAAGATAAAGCTACTAGAATGACTCGCCTTTTACATTTTAATTTTTGTTCAATTAGCAAAGATTAAGAAAAAATGGGAAAAGTGAAACCATACGGGGCACCCTTCCCTCACTTTGGGAGAACATTTGGAAAAAACAATCTGGCAGAGGGTATCCAAGCCGAAGAGATAAATGCTCATTCCCTTCGGCCCAGTAAGTGCACTGCTGGGAATTTATTCTAAGGGAATAATCCTAAATATAGAAAATGTTTCATGCACAAGAATTATTCGTTACTTTATTTTTAAAAGTTACAACACTACGTGCAGTAATGAAAACTGGAAACAACCTAAATATCCAACAATAAGGGAAAATCAAGTATATTATAGTATATGATTCTTATGCGCCTTTAAAATATTTTTATGAAAAGTTTTTATAACATGAGAAATGTTTGTGTTATTATGTTAAGTGAAAATGGCAAGATACAAAATTTTATGTACATTATGAAATTGATATTTTTAAATGTGTGGAAATAGGAGTAGGAGGATATATTAGAAAATGATTAGCAATAATACTCTTATATTTTTCTATACTGCCCATATTTTTACAGTAGACATTATATTTTTTATACATTTATCCTTGGGGCAGGGGAGAAATCCTTTATTTTTGTTTAAGATCCCTGTCTCTGAGGGATCAATTTAACACAATTTATTCAGATAGTTACTGCTCAGGATGAAGGAAGAGCCACTGGTGGCCTAAGCAGAAAGAACCAGTGGCGGATCTTGTAGAGTTTCCTAATACAGGGCAATCACCTGGATTCCTGCTCCCACATCCCTGCACTGTGTGCAGTTGTCACTCTACCTGCCGTGTGGGTTCCGTCCCACTGGCCAGGGGCAGACCCCAGGCCTTGGCCACAGGCTCACTAACAAGTCAGTCCTCTGGCTCTGCCCTTCGTTTCCGTGAGCAGGTCTCCTTGGTTCCTGGAAAGCAAGAGCCACACCTCCACCCTCTTCGTCGCCAGCAGCGGGAGCCTTTCTGTCTCCTCCTGTTACATCCACCCCCATTCCTTCCAGAGTCTTTCTGCCGCCTCCCCACCCTCCACCCCGTTATCCCAGGGGCTGCAGCTCTACCTCTGAACCCAGATGTCCTGGCACGAGTGCTGGCCTCTGTGACGAGCTCTCCAGGAAGCCAAATGCCCACTCTCTTGGACCTGCTGTCTGCAGCCAGGTGTTTCCCTATTGTGCCCACGCGTCTGCCAAGACAGTGAGCATCCGCCAGCCCGCCCTGGTGCCACCACCCACCTGGCCCTTCTGATTGCCTGCGGCTGGGGCTCTTCTGATCCTCTCCGCGTCCAGGTTGCCTTAGGTTTGTCTCTGGGTCCCACTCACTGCTGATCACATTGACCTTGCCGTGACCATAGCTTCTTTGTTCCTTTCCCACCCTTCCCACGAGGAGAATGTGGCCAACACCAGGGTCCCTTCTGTTCTGCACAGGAAGTTTACTCTGGGTGAGTGACTTGGGGAAAGAAAATGGAGTGCCTCCTGCTGAAATGATGGAGGCCCCATTCTACGTGTGTATCTCTGACCAGACAGAACCGAGGCTAGAGATCCCTGCTTTTACTCAAGAGTCTAATAAAGATATAAATGAAGATGGTGATGGTGAGCTTTACCCATGGCTGGTACTGTGCTAAGCAATGAACCTGGAGAGTCACATGTAATCTTAAAATAACCCCACAACATGGGTGGGCTCTGTTGGCAGTTCCATGTTACAGATGAGGCCAACGAAGCTCACGTAGATGAACGAGGTCAAAGTCACAGAGGTAGTGACTGAAAGAGACAAGATGTGAACCCAGGCCACAGTTTGATCATTAAATGACCACTGCAGGAGATATACCCTCAAAAGGCAGGTCATTGCAATGAAGGGCTAGAGGTGCCATAATGAGCATGACCAACTGCAGACTGCAAGTCTGTCTGTAGGGTGGCAGTCACCGCAAAGCCCCAGGTGACTTACACCGGCGAGAATGGGAGCCCAGCATTGCCAGACCTCCTGAGTTTTCAAGAGATGCCAACCCATCTGCATTTTTATGTGCATCCTCCCTGGTTAGTAACACGGGTTCAATATTCTCAAAAACACGGGTAGCCAAATATGCACTGAGCCCCACTGTGCACCTTTCAATTCTAACTTGTCGCTCATGTTCTTCTCTTTGAATGAATATATATATAATATATAATATATAATATATAATATATAATATATAATATATAATGTATAATGTATAATGTATAATGTATAATGTATAATGTATAATGTATAATATATAATATATAATATATAATATATAATATATAATATATAATAAATACCTTTTAGTGGGCTACATACCTGCACAATCTCTAGCATTTCTGCCTTGCTGATGTAACCGTTTCCATCCAGGTCATACATGCTGAAGGCCCATTTCAGCTTCTGCTCCAGCTTGCCCCTCGATGTCACACTCAGGGCTATGATGAATTCTCTGAAGTCTATTGTCCCATCTCCATTGGCATCGAAGGTGCGGAAGACGTGCTCTGCAAATTTGGAAGCATCCCCGTAAGGGAAAAAGTTCCCGTAGATTTTCTTAAACTCTTCCATCGACAAATGTCCGCTGGGGCAGTCTCTCAAGAAGCCTTTGTACCACTCCTGGATCTCGTGCTCCGTGAAGTCCGTGCTCTCCAGCAAGTCCTGCATGACCTCTGGGCGCAGCTTGCTGTTCTGTTTCCCCATCCTGGCGGCGAGGGTTCAGCTGGAGCTGGAAAAGAATAGACATCAGTTTAGACTTGCTCTTTAGAGGCACATTTTATCATCTGCGAATGTTTCTTTGGGGAAAAGAAAGAAACTCTATTTTAGTCTAATAACATTGTCTAGGTTTTCCAACACCGTAGTCAGCCAAACAAAACAATAGAAAGACAAGCAGGCAAACGATGAGGAGCAAAAATATCACGGATCAGACACGGTTATTTCTTTTATACAGAGCCAACCGGAAAACAAGAGATGCATAATGAAAGGAGAGAGAATGGGTGTATGGGTGTATGGGTGTGTGTGTGTGTGTGTGTGTGTGTGTGTGTGTGTGTGAGAGAGAGAGAGAGAGAGAGAGAGAGAGAGAGAGAGAGAGAGAGAGAGGCACACTGGCTACTTAATTCTGCCTTATCTATTTGGGAGAGGCCATGGATGGCTTTAAAAAAATATAGGTTCTAACACTGAGTCCAAGTATGAGAAGGGAGAATTAAAGGAGAGGAAGAGAGAGAGCAAAAGCGATCATGTAATTGCTAGAACATTTACAAGTAAAGTGCTGCTTGCATACCTGCTGAATAGTATAAACACAGACATGAGCAAGGAAAACAGAAACCTGCCTAATACCATTAAAGCTACCAAGCTAAGTCAACTATTTAAGTTCACGAAGTCAAGTCACTGTCAACACAGGGTTTAGATGTAAAAGATCATGCTTCATTGTTTGTTTGTTTTTTTATGCCTAATGATTGTGGTTCATGGGATAGGCCAAACTTTCCTTTCTAAAATACATATTACTTCATATCTTCTTAGCCTAACGGCAGCACACCTCCCCAGTAAGATAGCAAAACAACTCGGGAGTGCATAAAGGAGAAGGTCACATCTCCTTTCATTTCATTTCATTCATCACATTTCACATCTAAATACTTAGAGGTAACCACTGCTGGCATTTGGGGGGTGTCCTTCCAGATTTTTTGAATGCATACTTATCTAACTATGCTATTAACAAATGTTTTAATGCATTTACATTTAAAAAAACAAGAATATATATATATATATATATATATTACACCTTTTAGTTACATATTTTTAAACTAAAAATAGTATGGTATGAAGAATAAAGGCAACTTTTATTAGATGGGAAAATACCAGTAATTACTGTCTTTCCAATTCACATACTAGTAGCCATTCAATGTTTATTGAGCGCAATATACCAGATATGTTTCTGGCACTGTAGATGCAAAGAAAAGTAAGACATGTCCCCTCCTCTGTAAAGGACACCCAGTTGTGTACTAGGTGTACCGGTTAATAATGCAGATATTTTTCAATAGATGGAGTTACACATATATTGATATATATGTGATTTGTTATGTATGCTATTTTGTTGTATTGACAACAAGCTTCAAAAACTTCATATGTCAAATTTACTGAAGGTGTTAACATCATAGATATTTTTACGCTTAAAAATGTCGAATTTTGTGCCAAAAAAAGAGCATTTGCGGGAAGTTTTAATTCATTACTTTATCTGGAAGAAAAGTGCTGCTGAAAATTATCGTATGCTTCGGGAAGCTTATGGTGAACATGTTCCATCTCAAGATACTTGTGAACGCTGGTTTCAATGCTTTAAAAGTGATGATTTCAATGTGAAAGACAAAGAACATCCAGGTCAACCGAAAAAGTTTGAAGACCAACAATTACAAGCATTATTGGATGAAGATGCATGTCAAACTCAAAAACAACTTGCAGAAAGATTAAACATTGCTCAGCAAACACTTTAAGATAATTTACAAGCAATGGGAAAGATTTAAAAGGAGGGAAAATGGGTGCCACGTCAACTGAATGAAAGACAAATGGAAAACCGAAAAGTCATCAGTAAAAATGTTGCTTCAACATGAAAAAAAGTCCTTTATGCATGGAATTGTGACTGGTAATGAAAAGTGGACTTATTTTGAGAATCCCAAATGCACAAAATCATGGGTTGATCCAGGTCAACCATCAACATCAACTGCAAGGCCAAATCACTTCGGAAAGAAGACAATGCTCTGTGTTTGGTGGGATCAGGAAGGTGTGGTATATTCTGAGCTTCTAAAACCAGGTGAAACGATTAATACTGATTGCTACAGACAACAAATAATAAATTTGAATGCTTTGATCCTAAAACCACCAGAATGGGCCAGAAGACATGACAAAGTAATTTTGCTTCATGATGACGCACCATCACACACTTCAAAACCAGTTAAAGACATGCTAAAAGATCTTGCCTGAGAGGTATTAACCCACCAGCCATATTCACCAGACCTTGCTCCTTCAGATTACCACGTAATTCCGATCGATGGCACATGCATTTTCTGTGCAGCACTTCAAAATGTACAAAGAGGTGGAAAACTGGGTCTCTGAATGGTCTGCCTCAAAACAAGAAAAGTTCTATTGGGATGGTATTCACAAATTACCTGAAAGATGGGGGAAATGTGTAGCTAGCGATGGACATTACTTTGAATAAAGCACTTTTGATGTTTCTCTTGAAATTATCGTGTTATCTTTGATTACAAAATCCGCATCTTTAACTGGTTGACAGCCAATCCACATTTTTAACAGGTTGACAGCCAATCCGCACTGGTTAATAATGAGGATTTTGTAATCAAAGAAAACTGTCTCCCCCCCCCCCCCCCCACTGGCCTGGTCGCCCCCAACTTCCCCCCCACTGCCGGCCTGGTCACTCACAACTTCCCCCCCTGCTGGCCTGGTCACCCCCAACAGCCACCCACCCCCCCACCCCCGCCAGCCTGGTCGCCCCTCACTGCCTCCCCTGTTAGCCTGGTCGCCCCACACAGCCTGCTGTTTGGTCATCCCTCACTAACCCCCCAGCCGGCCTCATTGCCCCATGCAGCCTGCTGTTCAGTCATTTGGTCGTCCCTCACTACCTCCCTGCCAGTCTGGTTGCCCCACGCAGCCTGCTGTTAGGTCGTTATTGTGAGGGCATCCTGACCAATTTGCATATTACCCTTTTATTAGTATAGGTTGTTTTCTAACCACTATCTTGTATACCTGAAACCAATACAAAATAATATTAAAAGTAAACCATAATGGAAAAATTAAAATTAAAAAAAAACACACACTAAAAGATAAAAAAAGCTATCTGGTAGTTAAGACTTGGTCTTGGGATCTCTTCTCCCGCCCCAGGTTTATTGAGACATAATTGTGTAAGTTTCAGGTATCTATATATACAAAACCCTAATATGCAAATAGACCAAATAGCGGAACAACTGAACAACCGGTTGCTATGACATGTGCTGACCACCAGGGGGTGCACGCAGAATATGGCTGTGACAGCAGCAGGCAGCAGAGCGTGGAACATGGCAGGCATCAGCTGCAGTGGGATGGTGGAGCAAGTGAGTGGGGATGCCAGACCAAGGCGGGCACCGGTAGCTGTCATCAGGGTGAACCTCTGGTGGTTACTGAAAATTCTTTGCTCCCATGCGCCACAGTCCCACCGAGCACTTGCACCTGCTGTCGGCGCCTGCACCTGCTGCCAGTGCTGGCCCCACTCGGACCCGCTGCCGGTGCCTGACGCAGGCCCTGATTGCTCAGCACTGTCAGCAGGTGCAAGCAGCGACTGCTGGCCCCGATTGGCCCTCAGAGCTTCTCCACCTCCCCCTGCTCCTGAGGGACGATTGGGGCTGGCAGCCACCTCTCGCACCTGCTGTCAGCGACGGCCCTGCTCACACCTGCTGCCAATGCCAGAACCACGGCTCACACCCACTGCCGGCACCTGGCGCTGTTCCCGATCACTTGGCACCATCAGTGGGTGCAAGCAGCAGCTGTCGGCCTTGATCGCCCTGAGGGCTTCTCCACCTCCCCCTGCTCCTGAGGGGCGATTGGGGCAGCAGCTGCCACTCACACCTGCTGACAGAGCTGGCCCCGTTCGCACCCACTGCTGGTGCTGGCCCTACTCGCTCTGCACTGTCAGCAGGTGTGAACAGGGCTGGTGCAGTCAGCGTGTGGGAGTGGCAGCAGCAGGAGCGGGGCTGCCGGAAGACAAGGGACCGGGGGCCGCGGTAGGAGGGGCCAGGCAGGGGCGAGGAGGATGGGCCGAGACCCATTCCTGTACCCACTGCAGCCTCGTAGCCCACAGTTTCTTTCAAGATGCACGAATTTGTACACTGGGCCCTAGTATATAACAATAAAAGTGTAACATGCCAATTAGACCAGACGTCCTTCCGGACCACCTTCCGGACAAAGCCAGGGTTGCGAGGGAAGCCTGGGTCCTGGGTGCCTGCCGGCGGCTGGAGGGAAGCCCGGTTCCTGGGTGCTAGAGGGAAGCCCGGGTCCCAGGTGCCAGAGGGAAGCCAGTGCTGGCAGCCGGGGGAAGGAACGCCTACTCTTGCATGAATTTCATGCAGCGGGCCTCTAGTACAACATAATAACCCAATAATATGTATATACTCTGAAACGATCATCACAATAGGTTTGGTTAATGCCAACCACCACACATAGTTACAATTTTTTTCTTGTGATAGAAACTTTTAAGATCTGCCCTCTTAGCAACTTTCAAGTATACAAGGCGGTATTGTTAACTAGTCACCATGCATTATATCCCAGAACTTACAACTGGAAGTTTGCACCCTTTGACCACCTTCACCCACTGCCTCCACCTCCCAACCTTGGGGTCTCTTATATTGAATTGTCTGTGTACCTGACTATTGCTCCCTCTAAAATAAATTCCTGGAGGGCAGTGTTTGCATCTCACACTGCTCAGACTCCTTTCATAACAGCCACAGTTCAGGACGTGACAAGCAACCCTTAGTAATTGTCCTGGTGACTTTGGTTTTCCGAGGTCTGCACTGGAGGCAGACCTAGCCCCGCTCCGGCTCCCAGGCCGGCTTCTCGGAGGGGCAGGGAGAACAGAGCAGGCAAGCATCTTATTATGCAAGAGTTGAATTTTATTATGCATAAAACTCAACTCCAACTCCACTGGAGCACAAACAGAATTCATAAATTGAAGCTTCCAATCACTTTCACTCCCCTCTCATGTTCTTTTTTTTCTTCTTCTTCTTTTTCCTGAAGGAATACAAGCAAAGATAGAGAGGCTGGTTTTTATTAGAATTGTCAAACTGTCATTTAGTTGCTAAGTTGGCAATTTGCCCGAGGCAAGAATTCAGAAACATGAGGTAATACATAATACATGGGTTTACAGAGCTCTGAAACATTTGCCGGAATTTACAAGCAATTCTGAGTTTTCCTTTTGGGGAGTTCTTCGGAATATAGCTCTTTGGTGTGGTGTTCCATCCAATCACCATTATTATGCTTTTTATGACACTGTGGTTCTGTGCACATCACCGTGTGCCTGGCCTCGGGGGGGGGGGGAGCGGGGAGGGGGTGGCGGGGAGTGCCGTTCCAATATTTAAATCCACTCTCTTAAGAAATGATCTACTTCCCCAAATATATAAAACAAAACCAAACACAAGTTCCTTTCCCAATGTTTAAAAAAAGCTCTTCTCCTTTATTAGCTGTTTTGCACCAGAAACAAATGGCCTCAACATCTGGGCTACGTCTCCCACTGAGACTGATGTGTGTGCAGCTATTTTTCGGTAAACAGTAATTAAACCACATTTACAAGTTCATTAGCACAGACAGGCCATCGCAGAAACAAGGGAGAAGAGTGTGCGGGGAGTTCTTTGGGGAGTGGGTGTTTACGATTTAGTCCAGAACGTGTCTCAGTAGATAACTACAAACGCTTTGCGACCCATGATGTCTGAACTTGCGAAAACCATCTGGACTTAGTTAGTCTGAAGGACAAAAACCTCAGGGGACATGTGATAGAGTTGCCTTCTCAAGGGAGGAGAGGAAAGAAGGAGGCATGCCTGACAATACTTTTTTTCTTTTGAAAGACGGGAATTTCTGCCTGTTAGAGTTGAAGAGGGGGGGAAAAATCACGTCAGGGAAACGCCACATTAATTAGCAGTCAAGAGAAAAATAGTCTGCAGACAAAAGTTGCACCTCAAGTGAAACCTTTTTCATTACTCCACACAGTCATCAGAATACTTATTTTGTGCCAATAGAACATAATGGGGGGAATCTCAGGCCATTGAATAAAAATGCTTGGGTCCAAAGCCTGGCTCCGTTGTTGCCTAGACTCTTGGGTAATTCACTGAACTTCTTGGTCACCTCAGTTTTCTCATCTTTACAATGGATCCAGTAGTATGACTTCGTATCTCACTGATGTGATGTGAGAATTAAATGAGACAGTCATATATGTAAAGCTCCAGCATTCAGCCAGGCCACACACCATGCAAAATGAAAACAGCGTCTTATCCTTGACGGCCCTTCATGTAGGATTCTATTGAACCTTTCCAGCAATCCTGAGTGGGAGGCAGAAAGGCTTTCCATATTTTATAAGCAAAGAAATGAAAACTCAGAGAGGTTAAGTGACTTGTCCCAAGTCACACAGCTTGTGAATGAGAGAGCCAAATGGTAAGTTAGAGTTGTACGTGGCTGTCCACTGGTTTTTTCCTACTATGCCAGACTAGCTCCAGGAACAAAGGACACAGAAATTAAGACAACAGTCCCCTAAAAAAGTCAGAAAGAAGCAGTGAGGAGAGAGGAGATAGCTTCCTACTGGCACTCATTTATTCCACACATATGTGCTGAGTGTCTGCTGGGAGCGAGACACAGGTCTAGGCATTGGGGGCTCAGCAGGAAGCCAACAGGCCAAAACCCTGTTCTCATGGAGTTAGTGCAGGAGACATACAATAAATTGGATAAATAAGTGGAATGCTAGATGGAGGTGTGCCACAGAGAAAAGTGAAGAAGAAAGGGGGTCAGGGAATACCAAGGTGGGTGGATGGTTGTTTATCCTATCTAATAATAGACAAACATGGTAATTGACTGTACCTTTGCTATGCCTCCCATCGGCTAATCAGCGCAATATGCAAATTAACCACCAACAAAGATGATGGCTAATTTGCATACTGCAGGCAGGGTGGGACAACGCCATCCCGCCGCCATGTGGGCCTGCTATTTGCCATCTGGGGTGGTGGGGCGGGACAGCGCCATCCTGCCTGCCCTGCCGCCATCCTGGCCTGCTATCTGCGACCTGGGGTGGTGGGCATACTGTGTGCGACCCGACCCGGGGTGGCCGGGTGGGGCAGCAGCGATCTGAAGGCCTGCCCGGGTGCCCCGTGTGCGACCCGGCCCAGGGCGGCTGGGCAGGGAAGCAAAGGCTTGAAGGCGGCTCCGGCTGGAGCGAAGGCCTGGGTCCCGGGTGCCGGAGGAAAACCGGTGCCGGCAGCCAGGGGAAGGGAAAGCCTATTGCACAAATCTTTTCGTGCAACAGGCCTCTAGTTACATAATAAAAGGGCAATATGCAAATTGACCCTAAGGTGGAACGACCAGAACGACCGCTCGACCAGTCACTATGAGGCACGCTGACCACCTCTTGGTTCTTTCCCCGGCCGGCAGGCTCCCATCGCCCGATGGCAAATGGGAAGCTGGGGGTGGATGGTGAGGGACCCAGGTGGTGCCAGGCCAAGGCCCTCGCCCCGCCGGTCACCCCACACCTGAGCGGGGAGAATGGCCGACCTCTTGGTCCCTCCCCTGGGTCAGTGGGCTCTGATCGCCTGATGCGAATGGGGAGCCGGGGGTAGGTGGCGGCAGGGGGTGAGGCCGGCTGCCAGCAGCCGGGGAAGATGGCTCTGATCGCAGGCCAGACCTAGGGACCGTACCCGGGCACAAATTTCATGCATTGGGCCTCTAGTTTTAAATAAGAAGCCAGGGAAGGCCCCACTAAGAAAGTGATATTTGAAAAAGGCCAGAGGAAGTGAAGGTGGTAGCCATGGAGATATCAGGGAAAAACTATTCCAGGCAGAGAAAACAGCAAACGAGAAGGGTCTACAAGAGGAACATGCTTAGCATGCTCCAGGATATGGGGGAGGGGAGGGCAGGAGAAAGTGAAGGAGGTGAGATCAGAATCGTGACAAGAGCCAGATGACGTGAGACCTGGAGTGACCGGAAGGACTTGGGCTTCCACTCTGAGTGAGACGGAGTCCCTGCACGACTCTAGCAGAGAGGTGATAGGAGTGATTTATATTCTACCAGGTGCTGAGAGTAAGCTAAGGAAGGGTGAGGGCAGAGGTGGGGAGACCAGCTTGGCGGCCACTGCAGCGATCCAGGCAAGAGATGAGGGTCGCTGGAGCCGGTGGTAGTGGCAGAGGAGGTGACAATTGGACAAATCTTTTAGGAGTTAACAGAATTGGATAATGTAGGGTGCGAAAAAAGGGAGCAGTCCAGCTTAACTCCAAGGTGTTGCCCTAAGCGACTATCAGGGTGAAGTTGAAACTTGCTGAAATGGGAAAAGGGCAGGAGAAGCGGGGCATATGGGTGAGGCAGGGCATGGGTATCTGTGCTTAGTTGTGCACATGTTAATTCTGAGATGCCTAATGTACATCCCATATAATGCATGTCAGTGATGGTGAACCTATGGCATGCGTGTCAGAGGTGACAGGCGAACTCATTTTTTTGGTTGATTTTTCTTTGTTAAATGGCATTTAAATATATAAAATAAATATCAAAAATATAAGTCTTTGTTTTACTATGGTTGCAAATATCAAAAATTTCTATATGTGACACGGCACCAGAGTTAAGTTAGGGCTTTTCAAAATGCTGACACGCCGAGCTCAAAAGGTTCACCATCATTGATGTATGTAGTATATATAACATATATCTGTTAATTTTTGCTGAATCTGTGCTACCTTTAAGTGCAATGCACATCGATTCTGTTGCCATCCGCATTCTGTTATTCAGTAACTCACTCTGACAAGGGTAATGTGGAACTGCCCAGCCTATTTTGGGTCACATCCAGTCTCCCAAACAATAAATCTGGGGTTAATATTGACCACAGATGAAAAAGGAAAATATACAAAAAGAGAAGACATCAAACCACCAACAGAGAACCATGACCAGGAATCTAAAATATGAAGTTAACTTTCTATTTAAGATGAAGAAAAAAAAGCACAGCTCCTAAAAGTGATGCCACAGGGAAAGGAAATGGCGACTGGCGGGCAGCCTGAAGAATGCGTGTGCGCCCTTCTTCGTTGTTCTTTTTGTCTCTGTGGAGAGAAAGATCGCAGCATTTCATTCCTGCAGTTCCTCATCAGGTTCGAAAAACTCTGGGAGTTAACTCCTAAGGGCCCAGCGTTAGGTTCTCCAGGGAAAAGTCCACAGCTCATCCTGGACACCCTGGTTAGGAAAAATCTCAGTGCCATCTGCTCTGAGGTCTCCTAAAATGGAATTTACAAGATGCGAGCAGCTAAAGTCAAGCTCAGCTACAACAAAGAACACAAAACCCACAGTGGTTTAAGGAAGAGATCAGGACAATCTTTAATAATAAAAGTGTAGTATGCTAATTAGACCAGACAGCCGAATGACCTTCTGGACGTCCTTCCGGATGACCTTCTCAACGAAGCCAGGGCTGCGAGGGCCGAGCCCCTTGCACAAATTTTGTGCATTGGGCCTCCAGTTAAAAATGTTTGCCTGTTTGGGGCATGTAACCTTGTCCTCTAATTTTCAACCAATGGAATGTCTAAATTATGAAAACATACCTAGAAAAAAGTTCCTAAAATGTAGGGAAGAAATGATGAGTTATAGATGGATGGGAGCAAGCATTCATTTATAATGACTTAGACCTCAGGTCCTTTAACCATCTGAATTTATTTTACAGGTGGCTAAAATCCGGCAACTTTATTTCTAGGTCATTTATCTTTGATTCTCACTGGTGGGTGGGTGGGGAGACTAAACAAAAGTCTGAAGATCACACTGCTTCAGAAATTTCTCTTCAATGGAACTTGCCCCTCAGTGGAAGTTTGAAAGGAAGCCATATATATGAACTGACATATTTATATATAATGGGCAAATTAAGACATAAAACACAGCGGTGCCTGAAGGGAAAAATTAAAATATTAAAGAGGGACAAGTGAAGTTATATAACAATCCCTTGCTGAATTTTATCTTGACCAAAGCCTCTGGTAAGAACAAACGTTATAAGGAAACCAGACCTATATTTCCCACAACCTCAACTGGATCACAAAATGGCTTTGCTGGGACTGCCAGAGGTTTGTCACGAAGCCACTGCTTGCAGGGAGGCCTTCTTCCCAGTGAGAATGGGGACCGACACCTCCAGAGTGAGTGGCACACCTGTGACGCTGGGTCACACACCTGGCAGAGAGGTGACAGAGTTTGAGATGAGAACTGAACTGGTACAAAATACATAGTGAGCAGGAGGCTCAGGGGAAACAAGTCCTTCCGCCTCCCCCGTGCTGAGATAAAGCCCAGGAAACCCACCTGCTCTTCTCAGGTGAGCAGGGCTCACCTGGGGCCTTGTCTCCAGAACCTGCATTTCAGTGTGCAAGGGGCCTGGTGTTGGTCTGCTTTCCAATGTTTTATTTTTCATAAAAATAAAGTGCAACCACATAACTGCCCACAGAACATATATTTCTGTTAAGAATCTGAATAGAATATTATCTAACAACCGCCCTTTGCCTCTCCCCTCAAAATGGAAATATCATTTTTGGTTTTGTTGATTACCAAAGCATTGCATCATTATTGCAAAAAGTGTAAGTAACAAGAGGATGTGGAAATTAGAACATGAACACTCTTGCTCTGATCCAACAGCACTCCACAGAAGATAAGCACTATTAATAGTTTTCTTTGTCTACATCTTCTTAGACATCTAAATGCAGAGATACGAAATTTGTTCACTCTGACCATAAATGGGATCATACTACACTATTCTGTAATCTTCATTTCACTTGAAAGTATACTGTGGGTGTTCTACCTATGGATGTGTCTCATCATTTTAAATTGCAGGATTTTCATTGATTCAACAAACAGTATTGAGCACGGACGTAGTGCCAAGCACTGCATTGGGTAGGTAACTGGTAACATGAGGCTTACAGCCCTTTCATATTCCATTGCTTGAAATGTACTTAATGACTCTCCCTTGTTGGACACCAGGTTGCTTCTACTTTTCTTTTGTTCCCTTGGCATTCAGTTCAATCCTGGCTCCCAGATTCTTTGGGGAGTATTTATAGCAAAGAGATTATTGTTATGGTCTCCAGACCCTCCCTTATAAATTCTCCAAAAAGCCATTTTCCTCTTGCGCCTTTACATCCTAACCATGCATTTTTCAAGAGTTTGCACACCAGCTAAGATTAGTATTGAACTGGAATTGAAATTGGATTTGGAATTCCACCCCATCCCCTCTGGCCTGCCTGTGCCACAGGCATATACACCTGCAAGCTTGCCATTTGCTCCCTCTTGCACCTAGGAGGGCGCACCCACCTTGCTCTTTTATGAGTGCAACTATTGTCAGCACACAAATGCCCCCCTCTCCCTTCTCAGCCTCCACTCCTCCTGAACTTTCATGCCCACACCTCTCGCTGCTACTTCAAGTCTACCTGATGGCTGACTCCCCCACCAAATCCTCCCACAGTGCCAGCAACTGGAGGTGAACTGATATCAATCGCATGCTCACACTATCCCTAAGTGAGCACACAGGGCCATACCAAATGGCCACCTTCCGGATCTGTAGAAACGACAAAGCTGTCCCAAAGGAAGAAATCATTGGAGGTCTCAAGTCAGGGCTCCAGATGAGGAGCACGTGTCCCCCCGCTATCAGAACTCCTGGCCATCAGACCACTGCATACGCGCTTGTCTGGGCGTCGGGGACAGATGCCAGGTCGGTGCTGGCTGCAGGGAGGGAAAGACTGGGGGTACTGGGGCCCTCCACAGTCTCCCAGGGCAGCCACAGGCTGAGACCCTACCTAAGTTGGCTGACTCCTGTGAAAATCCAATTGCAATATGTGTCTGTTTAGCTAAAGGTACTAAATATTCTCTTATTGAAAAGACAGGAATTATCACTTTGGGTTACGATAAAACCCTAAAGCAGAACAGTGAGCTGTCACAGACTGAGAAGGGCAAATAGATCAGCTGTGGGCATCCAGGCCTCCTCACTGAACTAGCAGCCAGAGGTACATGAGCAGCTCAAGTCCCCATTTTTAGACATCCTCTAGGGGCCACAAATGCATTCAGTTAATTGATCCAAGCCCCTCCATACAGTCTAAGAATAGTTCATCATTTTTTTATTTACTCAGCAAACATGTGTTTAACATCTACTGTTTCCTGGCTTGGAATGACTATGCTTATAAAAATAGTCTCCTACACAGGATAGGGGGAGAAGGGAATCTGGCTCTGGTGGCAGCTCAGAGCATTTTCAATAACATTTTATTCTCATAATTTCACTGTACAGTTGGAAGAGGGATATTACATCTTTGCTTTATTCCAAGGATGAGGCGCTTAGAGAAGCTGATGGCCATGACAAAGCCACGTCACTTGTGGTCCCAGGGGAGCAGGATCGGGACACCCTCCCCACTCCCACACCCTCCTTATCTTGGGCTCAGTCACTCTGGGAGTTGGAATGGCTGCTTCTGTGGGAATGTATTGAGCGATCAGTCCCTATCCTGGCCAATGTGGCTGAAATATTCGTGTTTGTTCATCAGCTGTGTGTACAGTAGAAGTCCACTAACTGGCTAACAAGAAGAGACTATCAAGTTATTTCTTTTAACCTCTTGCACCTTTTGTGTCCTCCAGGGAAAGACTGTGGAAAGAGAATTGGTCTTGGTAGCAGAAGAACTAAGTTGAAGTTCTTATTATATACCGTGTTATGTGACCTTGGGAATGTCATTTGACCCTCTGTCTCATTCTTCTACAGTAACATTGGCATAATAATACCTTTCTCATAGGGCTGTTGGAAGGACTAAGTGAGAAAAAGGGATCCCAATGAATGGGAGGAGTTCAATATTGTGTCTGGCATCTAGCAGGTGGTCAATAAATATCGACTGTTAATCTGAACGAGATAGGGTTTAGTTTAGTGGGTTGTTTACAAGATGAGCCTTGGTGATTTGAGAGAACTCTCCCCCTTGCTTTAATGGGGAATTAGAAAGAACAAGAGCAAGAGAGTGACAGAGGAAGGAAGGAAGGAAGGAAGGAAGGAAGGAAGGAAGGAAGGAAGGAAGGAAGGAAGGAAGGAAAGAAGGAAGGAAGGAAGGAAGGAAGGAAGGAAGGAAGGAAGGAAGGAAGGAAGGAAAGAAGGAAGGAAGGAAGGAAGGAAGGAAGGAAGGAAGGAAGGAAGGAAGGAAAGAAGGAAGGAAAGAAGGAAGGAAGGAAGGAAGGAAGGAAGGAAGGAAGGAAGGAAGGAAGGAAAGAAGGAAGGAACTGAGTCTGACTGCCTCCTTGGGGTCACCTGCCAGATGCTAAAGCATTTGTGTGTTTGCACCCAGAAAGGACTCCTGCCAGACCCTGGCTGAGTTTTCCCTGCACAGAAGTCATTATTCTAACCTGAAATTAAGCAAATTCGTTCTGTTAGAGAAGCAGCTGATGGAGAGTAGGATATTGTATTTTTTCTCTGGTCTTCTCTCCTGAGGCTGGGTTGGGGGGTGGGGTGGGGCTACATGGGACTGGGCAGAATCAGAACCGTCTCAAAGAAACCCCATGACCCATGAGCCATCCAGCCCCAAAAAGGAGGGCTTGTAACCCATTCCCAGGGTCTGGCAGGACAAGAATGGTATGTTAGGAACAAACTGGATGCCATCAACAGATGTGGGATATAAATAATTAACTGAACCCCTCCTTACTTGGGGGAAAAATGGTTCTTAGTTGTTTTATTGTTTGTTTGTTTGTTGTTAACCAGCTTTTCATAAGAAGGTCAGAGGTGAAAAAAGGAATGAACTTTATGAAAAAGAAAAACAAAATTCTACTTATTAGTGGGGAAAAAAAGACAAAAATAACCATACGAGAATCCTTGTCTCTCAACTTTATTTCTAACTAGAGGCCCGGTGCACGAAATTCATGCACAGGGGTCCCCTCAACTCAGCCTGCACCCTCTCCAATCTGGGACCCCTTGGGGGATGTCCAATTGCCGGTTTAGGCCTGATCCTGGGGATCGGGCCAAACTGGCAGTTGGACATCCCTCTCACAATCTGGGACCGCTGGCTCCTAACTGCTCACCTGCCTGCCTGCCTGATCACTCCTAACTGTCCCCCCCCCACCACCAGCCTGGTTGCCCCTAACTGCCCCCCTCTGCTGGCCTGGTTGCCCCCAACTGCCCCTGCCAGCCTGGTTTCCCCCAATTGCCCCTCCTGCCAGCTTGGTCACCCCCAACTGTCCCCCCTGCTGGCCTGGTCACCACCAACTGCCCCCCTCCCCACCAGCCTGGTTGCCCCACACAGCCTGTTGTTCAGTCATTTGATCGTCCCTCACTAACCCCCCTACCAGCCTTGTCATCCCATGCAGCCTGCTGTTTGGTCGTTACTATTACTGTGACGGCATCCTGGACACAATTTGCACATTCCTCTATTATTAGTATAGATTACTGCCACCATTCCTTATTCTAGGCCTTCATTATCTCGCACCTACACTCAGAAATATTAACCGCTCTCCAAGTTTAAGACTCTCTATCTGATCATACCATGTTATTTCTCAGAGATCTTCCATGTTCCTTGCTGATGGCAGATTAAAGGCTAAACCCTATGGCCTGGTAGCCAGGGCCCTTCAAGGTCACACCCCAAACTCATCGAAATCACCAAATACCTTACTCTATCCTGAACTTGCACAACCACTTTTAAAATATATATATATTTATGCTTAGAGAGAGAGGAAGGGAGAGGGAGAAAGAAAAAACATTGATGTGAGAATGAACCATTGATCAGCTGCCTCCCACGTCCTCCGACTGGGGATCTAGCCCGAAACCTGATACCTGGGCATGGGCCCTGACCGGGAATCAAACTGGCAACCCTTTGGTGCATGGGAGGATGCTCAACCAACTGAGCCACACTTGCCAGGGCTGCCCCAGCACTTTTACTGTCACCCCCATCCTCACAGTGGTCTAGTGGATGAAGCTCATGAGAGCTAAACATAAAACCCATTGTAAACAGGGAAGTGGCTCCCATTAGTCAGCATTAGAACGACGCCTCTCTTCTTCTCTACCTGCTGAAATCTTACTTGCTGTTCAGGTGGAGGTTGTTACTTTCTCCATCCCTCTGTCCTTCCTTTTCCAAGCGACCAGTAAGCATATCTCCAGAGTTTTATTGCTGCTTCTCTCTGTGGCTCAGAGGAAGATGCCGGCATGTGGTAGATGCTTAAGAAACCATGGCTCCATTCTGTCGAGCCTATTTCCTAAGGACCATGGAGGGTGAGACATTGCTGTGTCACTTTCCAGAATTCTGTTAAGCAGAAGGCACTAGAACATTTATACCTACTGGTGTTAGTCGGCAATTGTTCCGTTGGTTGTAACCAAAGTTCATGTCTGTGGACTTTTAAGTGAGTTTTCCTTCTCCTAACAATATCTGGGGAGCTGAGATTTTTCTTTTTTCTCAGGTCAAAGGTTACCAGTAATGGTATTAGTACTGGTTTTCTTCTTATATTGTTTTTCCTAGAAAACTGAAAGTAGCCTCAGGATTATTTATTTATTTATTTATTTTTTTGATGGTGGTATAGTCAGGATCAGCGGCTAAGAGGAAGAAAAACGTCCCCCAGGATACAGACCTAGATTGGAACCCCATCTCTGCCGTGCCAGCTGGATACCCCTCAACAGCACCTCTTCCCAAAACAAAACAAAAAAAATGTAACTTGGAACTAGAGCATTGTAGACATTTCCGTTTCCAAGGAGAATCCTGGCTTTACAGTGTGTGGTTTTCATCGTCAAGGAAACAGCCCCAACGTGGTAGGGAAGTCTCCATCCCTAGCGAGACAGATGCAGCTTGCAGCACTTTAAAAAAAAAACAAACCCAAAACGTTTCTCCCTGTCAAGTTTTAAAAAACTCAGGATTGGAGTTTCAGGCGGGATAGGGACCCGGTCTCACCTCTGGCTTACCTACCCCCTGCCTTCACTGTCAAGACTAAGCTTAGTCAGGAAATAACCCGTGAGAATTTCTACTGACCGTGTGTTCCCACGGCAGCAGCAGGACACGGCAGTGCTGCCTGGCCCTGTGTGCCTCTCAGCACACGCGGAAGGCGACACTACCCAGGCAGCACCTGGGTGGGTGGGTGAGAGTGCTGAAGGCTCCAGGAGGCCCGAGTGGTCGTCGCCGGCAAGGCCCGGGGACCCATACCACCCCAGTCGCAACTCACCGACAGGCCCCGCACCTGGGCTGAGGACTCTGACTTAAATGAGCAAAATAAAATGTAGCAATCGTAGAAAAGAGGACATCTCCCCACTCTATTATGAATGCCACACCACTGATTCAGAATCACTCATTGCTCTGCTTTCGATGATCTCCACTCACCATTTTACCTGCTCATCTCTCACGACCTGAAATGCACAGGAATCCGACTTGTGATGCTCACCCATTGTCCTGCTCTAGCAAACAGTTTCAATTATGTAGAAATAAGCTTTGAGACTTGGTCACTGACATGCAGGGTAAGGAAATCAGTCAACAAAATATTTTCTTTTCATCTCACAGCCTCACTGATACACTCAAATTTTCTTTCAACATACAAAATCGGAGACGCTGAACGAGGGCATACAGCCCAGCTGTCTTTCTAATTATCATCTTTTCTCTCGATAGGACTCAGTCAAACAATTCTTTTTGGGGGAAAGATTTTTTCTTGTGTTTGTCACACAGATACCCACTCTCTGTTTTGCAGAGACAGAGGTGTGTAATCGTGTAACAATTTCTTTCCCACAGAGGAATGCCACAACGGCCACCGTGAACAGCTGCAGACCCGTCGCTGTGGAAGTGGGAGGGAAGGTTTCATTACCACGTGACATGACAAGGGAGTGAGTGAGTAGGTGTGCTTCCACAAGTCTGATCTTCCCCCCACTATTTGGCATTTATCACAATCACCTGCTACTTGATGTCTCCAGCTCATCAGGGCCTCTCTGTCCCCAGGCCCCATGATCACTCCCACTTCATTACTGGTCACACGCCCGCAATGTGCTAAATGCTTTCCATACATTATCTCACTTCATCCCTGTAGCAACCCTGTGAGGGAAGTACAATTCACCCATTTGGCAGATGAGGGCACTGAGGTTTAGGGAGATTAAATAATTTCTCTGAGATCAGACAGATAGTCAAGGGGAGGAGCCAGTTTTGAGTCCAGCTGCACCAGACTCCAAGGACCTGCTATCATCACGCAGCTCAGTATCACGTTTAAGGAAAGGAAGGGGGTTGAAAATGAAGACCCACTAGTCCTGTGGTCGGCAAACTGCGGCTCTTTGGCCCCTTGAGTGTGGTTCTTCCTAAGCCTTAGGAGTACCCTAATTAAGTTAATAACAATGTACCTACCTATATAGTTTAAGTTTAAAAAATGTGGCTCTCAAAAGAAATTTCAATCGTTGTACTGTTGATATTTGGCTCTGTTGACTAATGAGTTTGCCGACCATTGCACTAGTCTAACACTTCACAGTTTTACAAGCACATTCACACCCATGACCTTACTTAGCTTTACACAATAACCTTTGCACTAGTTATCCCTACTTTACAGTAAGGAAATTAAGGTTCCGAGAGGGAAAGTCATTGAGCAAACAATTCAGAGAAGCTCCAGATCGCTGATGTAAAGATGAAACTCAGAAGCACCGCCATGCAATGAGGTGCACGATGATAAGAAATGAATGTGGACTTTGAGGTCAAAGGTTTGAATTTGAGTTCCTGTTCTGTCACTTACTAGTTAAATGACCCTGAGCAAGTCATTTCACCTGTCCTGCCTCAGTTCTGCATGTGTAAAATGGGCATGCCAATCATACCTTAAAAGGTGTGGATCCATTTAGGCTGTTTCCAAATCTTAGCTATTATAAATTGTGCTGCTATGAACATAGGGGTGCATATATCCTTTCTGATGGGTGTTTCTGTTTTCTTGGGATATATCCCTAGAAGTGGTATTACTGGGTCAAATGGCAGTTCCATTTTTAGTTTTTTGAGGAAATGCCGTACTGTTTTCCACAGTGGCAGCACCAGTCTGCACAGTGGATTAGAAAACTGTGGTACATCTACACAATGCAATACTATGCTGCTGTAAAAAAGAAGGGTTTTTTACCATTTGCAACAGCATGGATGGAACTGGAGAGCATTACGCAACAGAGAAAGATAAATATCACATGAGCTCACTCATTTATGGAATATAATGAACATCATAATCTGATGAACAGAAATACAGAGACAAAGAAGCATTGAACAGACTGCCAAACTACAGTGGGAAGGCAGGGGAGGGCTGGGGGTGGTGGTAAGAGATCAACCAAAGGACTTGTGTGCATACATATAAGGATAATCAATAGACACAGGCACTGGGGGTGGGGGTGGGGGTGCAAGGGCATGTGCCAGGAGGTAGGAGAGGTCAATGGGAGGAAAAGGAGACACATGTACTACTCTTTGTAATACTTTAAACAATAATAATAATAAAAAAAGGTACGGATCCAATTAGGTACTGTGTGAGAAAGTATTGTGTAAATTACCCAGTGCAATACAATTGCAGGTTTTTGCTATCTGAAAACAGAGCATTCCCATGAAGCTTTTCATAAGCTGAAATGATGTAAAGCAAAGAAGCATCTACCATTAATTTGCACAGAAACATTTGTAAGCATCCCTAGACTGCCCACCAAAAATAACCTACAAAATCATGCCAAATCACACATGAAACACAAAATAACACCAATAGGTAGTCAGCACAGAGCCGCTCTCCCCGCTCAGGTGCTTGCGGCCTGTGTAATGGCTGGACAGCCTTCCTTGCTTGCCTTTTTCTGGTCATTGGCGGCAGCATCTTCTCAGCGGTGGGGTTGGGTTTGCCTCTTGGTGCTTTTACAATCCCTTTAGAAAAATGTCAAAGCCACTGCTTTGCTCTCTAACACTTATTTCTAACCAGGCTTTGAAGGCTGATTAGAAAGAAGCCCTCGAAATAATGATGATATTCTGGAATTAAGGTCATTTTTCTTTTCTTTCTTTCTTTTTTTTAAAACAATTTTCATATGATAATCACTTCAATTGTTTCTAAATTCAGCCTCATCAAAGGCTCCGCAGAACAGATGCCTCCATGCTCAGGAATGATCACAAAAGACGCAAAGCATCACAGTCAGAACTCACCTGGCACAGAATTCCCACTCCACCCGCCGGACAGAATTAGAAAGAGGGCCGACAGGCCAAGTACATGGAGGCCTGCGGATCTGTTTCTGGCACCAAGTCTGACAATAGGAATATTACAGAATGACCCTTAGATCACAGACGATGGTGCCCAACAGCTCTGGGTCTAAGTCCCGTTCCACCACTCACGTGTATGCAGGCTACTCACGCACGCTCTCAGAGCCTTGGTATTGTCACTTGCAGAACAGGGACTCTAGTGTGTGGGATACGTGGCTGTCAGAGAGAAACAGACATGAAATGCCTGTACATATACACAGGAAGGAGGACCTCTGCCCTTCCCTCTGCCTCTGTTCAGAAGCACTGTTGTCACCGGGTGAGTCTGCAGACTCATGTGCCAAAGCAAAGACTACACTTTGTTCAAGTCCAATACGTTCCCTCTGCCTCTTGCTTTCACCTGGCTCCAGACATAAGCAGAAATCTCTGGCACTTTCTCTCTCATCCCTATATATACTAGTGGCTCGGTGCACGAAATTAGTGCACATTAAAAGGGAATTAATTAGAGGAAGTATTTTAATATTGCTATTTGCCCTTTCTCTATAATAGAAGTGTCAGAAATGAAAGAAAATTAGTAAAATGTATATGAAAATCTCCCTCCTGTCAGAGTCTGGGGCATGCAGCGGGCCCAGAGTCGAGTCCTTGCCCAACCGGCACACGCCTTGAAATCGCATGAGACCCAGACCCGGCCGGCCCCACCCCCATCAAGCCCTGCAGGGCAGGGGGTGCAGCCTCAGGTCCCCCAGCCCCGGCACAAGGGTGTGACGACCATTTGCACATTAGCTCTTTATTAAATAGGATATAGTACTGTGACTCTGTCCCTCACAGCTTAGCAGCTAAGTAGTGGAAGCACTGAGATTTGAGTTGAGGATGGAGCCTCACCCATTCCCTCCACCAATCAGGTCAAGCCAGGTTGCCTGATTAATGACAGGAGGCACTTGCATGCCCAAGGTCTGTGTATTTATAGCTCCCAAGGAAACCCCATGGGGAGGAGTAGGGGTTGAAGGAACAGGATTTGTATAGTTCCAGGTCTTTGGCTGTAACACCACTAACACCACCTCACGGAATAAAATGGTAGCCAGCACACACCGAAAGAAGCCTCGTTTCCTAAGCAAAGACTATATGCAATCCTCCTCTAAGTAGCTTCAATTCTAATGACAGGGTCATTCCACTCTCCTTTTTTTTGTTTTGTTTGGTTTTGTTAATCCTCACCTGAGGATACTTTTCCATTGATTTTTAGAGAGAGTGGAAGAGAAAGGGGAAAACAGAGAGAAACATCAATGTGAGAGAAACACATGGATTGGTTGCCTCCTTTTAAAAATTCCCTTTCCTGCACTAGCAACCAGACAGCACGTGGCTGGAGCTTTCTGCCAGACCCTCCGGAGCCCCCCTGCCGAGGACAGGGTGGTGGGCCATGAGCACCCTGCACGGCAGCTCTGCTAGGCGAGGAGGCAGGTGCCCCTCCTGCCAGGCGTTTGGAGTTGGCCCCGGGAGTTATGAATTGTAAGGAGGTCTCCACTTGATGACGTCCTGCCACAGCAGGCTCTCTCCAGCAGGGAAGCCAGACTTTTCTTAGGGTGATAACATCTGGGTTTCTTTTTTATTCATCAGACATAGATCCAAATGTAGAAACGACCAGCGTGTCATCACATACTAGTATTTTCATGCTCTACTGCAAACCACACACAGCCAAAGCAATGCAAATGTCCTGCAACAGATCAATGGGTAAGCAAAACGGTCTATAGATGGTTATGTATATTTTACCGTAATTTTTTTAAAAAGAGAGGAAGGACTACCCAGCTGTCCCGGGATAGGGACTCCATGAGTGGAGAGGGTCCCTGAATTCCACCCGGCTTCCGGCTTCCACATGTCACGGGGACAGAGCTTTTCTGAGTGGGAAAAGATCAGAGCTGCAGGAAACAATGCTCTTCCCCAGACCTGGCAAAGAGCCTTACCGAGCAGCCCCACCGACAAAATAACGGACTCCATGCTTGCTTCTGTTCATCCAGGGGAACAGCCTGCCCCGCGCCGGGAGCACTCTGCTTGCAAAGGCCGCTCAGCCCTTTGGCCAGAAGGCAACCAGACGAGCCTGTTGTAGTCCCTGGCACATGATTTATGGCCACGGATATGGTTTATTTCCAAATTCAAACTATAATTCTAAAGACATTTCTGGGGGGAAAAATGATTTCCCTCCAACGGCATTTTTTTGGCTACTGTAATAAAACTTAATTCCTTCGTGTTTGCGCATGAAATATAAATTTTTTTTTATTTGATTATGCCATTATAAACAGATTTCCTCCTAAATGTCTTCCACAATACAGAACTAATCCTGGGTCTTCTAAATGATCCTGCCTAAGAATACAATAAATGGTTTTTAAATGTCTATATGTAATTATTTTATCCACGAATAAAAGAAGTAACTGCCGGCTTTAATTCGTGGAATTGAATAGAAAGAACATAATTTACATCTACTGCTTTATTCCTAATAGCAATTGTAAAAATAACTAAAAATTCTGGGGGCTGTAGTCATGGAGACACCACTACCTTTTAAGTGTAAGATATAATTTGTTGAGGAATGTCTGCTAAACCAGAATGAAAACTAACAGAGACAAGCAAACTTAATCGAAATCTTTAAATTCTAGTTTTTCCTCTTTCAGTTGGATTGTTTCATAACAACTTCGTGCCTGGAAGTAACCACAATGAAGAGTAATTTCCAAATGTGGCGAACTTAAAAAGAAGCTCAGTTAGAACGCTGGGAGAAAAAAAAGAAACACAAAAACCCCACTCCAACGACAGTGTTTTGAGTGGGTTCCAACTCTGATGGACGTGAGGGGAGGAAAGGGCGCTCCATAACGAATAATGAGCAAATAAGATACGGCCCCAGCTCTGTCAGAGTGAGCAACCTGGTGCCCAGCCAACGGTGTGAGCTGCAAATGTGAGCTATGTAGGTAACTATAAACAGTCATCACATTAATAATTAAAAAGAAACAGGGGAATGAATTTTAATAAGATATTACATTTAACCACAATATATTCAAAACAGTATCGTTTCAACGTATGATCAATTCTAAAATTATTAATGGAAAAATTTAAATTCCTCTTGTTTTGTTGTTCTAAATCTTTGAAAGTCAAAATGTCTTTTTTTTTTTTTTTTTTTTTTTTTAGTTAAAACACATCTCAGTTTGGGCCAGCCATGTTGCAGGTGTTCAATAGCCACATGTAGCCAATGTCACCATATTGGACCAAGAAGACAGTAGGAGGCATAGCAAATAGCTCAAAAGCAAAACTGTCCCTTATCAGGGCTATCAAAGAGCCATAATAAAACATCAGGGGCATCTTCAAAGAGGTGGTTGCATCTGAATTGAGTTTTAGGAGTCTTTAATTTAGGACATGGTATATTCAGACTTGCATTATATAAAGAGCTGACTGAGGCTGAAGGGAAGATCGGGTGGTTGGGAAGGAGATAAAAGGAATCAAGAGTCCAGGCGAGAGATGTCGGGAACCTGGGCAAAGAGCAGGGTGAATCTAAGATGTTTTGGAGGTGGACTTGGGAGATACAGAGACTCACTAGCGATAGGGCCTGCAGAAGACACTGAAGGTGAGTACCCAGCAACCATTTCTCTTTCCTTCCCTGTTAACAGAAACCTGACTTTGCTCAGGTGGTCTGCGTCCTCTGCAATGCCTTGGTTTGGGAGGAAATGAAAGAATTCCCAGCCCCAGGGGGGTGGATCTTGGTTAACATAAACCAATTATAGTAGCTTTATCTTATCACTGACTGGCTTAGGAAAAGAAATGGAATCCAATTTTGCCCAGTGAGACTTACAGGCTAGTGTACAAGGGTGGGATGGGATTCTGAGAAGGGCTTCTTAGATCTTAAGATGCAAGGAGGAGATATCTGCCTTGGTGTGGTGTGCTGAGGAGGTAATGTCCACAGCTGCTGCAGCCAATGTCAACCAACATCTGAGAATGGCAGTGGAAACATGGACTCTTGATGACATCATTAAACCATAGAAATAAACAACCCTGGAAACATTTCACCTCTGGACTTCTTGTTTTGTGAGAGAATGCATGTGCAGATTATTTAAGACACATGGGGTTATCTCTAATTTCCATCCTAACAGGAAAAGGGAAGACTCTAGAGTCTGCCCCAACCATTGGTAATAGCCATACCATCTTTCCTTTGTTCAGCCTGTTATTGGCATGTGAAGCTCTTTACTTAATGTCCTCAGGGACCCTCCCAACAGTCCAGGGAGGTGTTCAGGCTGACACTATTGTCTGCTTTTTCCTGCACAGTGTCCCTCTCCCCCACTCTCCTTGCATTTCCAGCAACTGGTACAGTACCCAGAGTAATGATCATGGCTATCATTTCTTAAGCTTTTTCTATGTGTCAGGAGGAGTGCAATGTTTTATATACACAATCTCACTTTATTTCCTCATTTACAATAGCTTGCAACTGCTCTATGAGTTGGGATTTATTATCACTATTTGACAGATGAGGAAACGGAAGCTCAGAGGGGTTAAATAAATTCAAGGTCTCAAAGTGAGTGACGTAGCTGCAACTTGACCCCGGTATGTCTCTCTGGATAGGTTATATTCTTTACCACCACAGCCACATGGCACAGAGCAAGTCCATGTGTTTCCTGAGTGAATGCATGAATCTAATGAACAAGTAAATGGCTGCTCAAAGAGATGAAGTACCTTGCATAAGGTCACCCAGCTGAAGACAGATTCATGACCTGACACAGGTCTCCTAACGCCAAGGCTACTGCCCTTCCTACCATATTCTATGACATTTCCAGCTTTATTGAGGTATATTTGACAATCCACGACTGACATTTATTTGGCACTTGGTTAGATACTACCCTGAATGGTTCCTGGCAATTTCTTTGTGTATGTGTCTTTTCTGTACAATGCAATATATGTTATTGACTCTTATTCAACCTTGGCAATAAATTATGCCATCTTTCCAATAAGGGTGTGGCTGATAACTTTTGGAAGGACAAATATAGTCAAAGATAGAGTGGCTCCCTCCTCAGTCTCCTATATCCCTGTCTTTTTAAAAAGATGTTATTATTCCCTCAACGTCCTTCCAATCAGCAAAACCATGAACGTCCTTCCAATCAGCAAAACCATGTCAGGCTGTCACCCTTCTTCCTCTCCTTATTTCCTCTTGGGTTCCATGTCAATATTTACACATCACCACTCACTCGACTGTTAACCTAAGATGGCCTTAGATCCCGTCCCCGACCTCTCATCCAATAACCTCACATTTTCCATTATTTAATATCGCCTCTCATAACATTTCCACTTTGACAGGAAAGTAACTTTCCAAAGTCAACTGATATTTCTCTTTTAAAAAGATTAGTTGAGCATTCAAGGGGCCCTGGTGAGCCACGAGAATATTGTCCAAAGCTGTTTGTTAATTTCTCACTGCCCACTCAATCTTCATTATCTCTCTGGAAGCTAATGCAGAGCCTGACCTGACCTCAGAAGGCCGTGGACCAACTGCTCAGAGAGCTGGCTATCACTAGCCCCCGAGATTTCTTTCCCAAGAAGGAGGGGGAGGAGAAAGGCAAAAAGAAAAGTAAGTGTCTTTCTTTCCTAGCTCTGATGGAGTATTTTGAATTCCAGTGGTGCAAAATATCTCATTTTCCCTTGAAATTATTTTTCTCTTGTCCTTCATCACCCCTGCTTCCAGACAGTCTCCAGTTCTGATCAATTATATCCCAGGGAAACATGTTGTTTTCCCTCTCTCCATCCCTTGCCCACATTCTGTCTTTATTTGTTCTTAGCAAAATGCCAACAATAGGCCTTCACCAAATACCGATGGAGTGAATGTGAACATAACTTCTTGCTGGCACTAGGGTCCTCGTTTTCTGACGACTCTCCCCTCCAGACAGTTTCACACTCAGCTATGAGAAAGGCTATTTTTTAAAACTCACATCTCTCTGTGCCACTTTCTTGCTTGCAAACGCCAATAACACCCCCACTGTCGTCAATATCAAGTCTGTTCTCTCAGTCTGACATTACGAATTGATTCTCAATCTGGCCCTTGTCTTTTCTAAAGTTCTTGACCCTCTTTCCACCCACTCCTGCCCCAACCACATGAGGGGCAGGCTCTTCTTAACCAGCCGTGAGCTCTCGCCCCTTCACACGTGTCCCCTGCTGTGGTCTCAGCTTCCACGACGCTTCCTCCTGCTGCCCAGACTTCTACCAAATAAACCTTGATCAACTGCTTACTCATTAGTTGCAAATGATCATCCACTGAGCATGTTCCAGGTGTCAGACCCTGTCTTTAGCACTTCTTCGTCACCCCAGTATTTATTTTAATCCCAATTAATAATGGCAGGTCCAGATTTAACCTGATACATCTGCCATTGAAGACCAGGTGCCCTTACCCACCATATATTCCACATCCCACCCCACCCCCACCCTGTGTCTCTAGCGTACATCTTCATTATAGTGCTCACTGCATTACAAGAGAGTTGTTGTCGACAGATAAAAGTTCCCTGGAGGGGCTATGAACACCTCGATAGCAAGGCTGGTTCTTATATATGTGAGTATCTCCAGTACACAGCATAGCTCTGGCACACAGCGTATGCAGAACACTTTTATTTTGTAATTAAATTTTAATCTATGCATCCAATACTAAGAAAAAACTCAATCCCAACTGAATCGGGTAGGTGAGCCACACGTAGATCTCAAAGCTCTTTTCCCTAGAAAGGATAAATCCGGAGACTCAAATGGATAGCAAGGAAGCTGAATCTCTACTTCCACCTCCGACGTGATCCATAAATTACTATTTTTAACTCACTTGCAGGAACCTGGCTTTGTAATATTCATGGCAACCATCTGCAATTCCACCAGCCAAGCCCACAGCAGGTGCCTCCTGCATTTTCAATAACAGTATTGCTTAATCTGAAATGCGTTTTGAAGACAAAGAAGCATTCATAATACGAAACAGTAGTGAATGTTGATAATGAGGAAGTTCTACAACAAAGTGTCTTGTTGATTTATACAGGGCCTCTATGCCAATGGCTAGAAGAAATGTTTACAGAGATTCTCTCTCCTAAGCCTGGGCAACATGCCAGAGAGGTTGTCTGCATCTTTAAAGACAGGAAAACTGAGGGAGAGAGGATGGGGAGGGAGTGTGAGGGGAAGAGGGGGAGAGACTGCCTTTAATTCCCTGGTATGCAGGGGAAATTGCAAGCAGTGAAATAAAGCATCTGACTTCCAGGTAGGTCTTGAGAATATCCTAGGGACCAGTCGGCTCTCAGGGCCCGGAGAGCAATGTTTTCCTTCTTACTCTTCAGTTCAGCTACACAACAACGAGTTCTGGAGAATAAGAAGCAGGGAGCCATAAAGCTAGACATTAATCCCCAAATAAGATGAGAAAAGGGTTGTCACAGTTTCAGGTTATCAGGCTGAATTTTCGGGAGCTGTAGCCACTATTATTTCCTCCCCTTGTGTGAAAAAAAATGGGGAACCGTGCAGCTGCCCCTGAAGCTTGCCTTAGGCAGCAACGTCTAAGGCTCAGAGTGTATCGCTGGGAGGGCACACCGGAGGAGACGCCAACCTGGCCCCTGATTTAACGATGCCCACCACTTCCTCCCCCTTAATAATTCAATAAAAAGCAGCCAGTCCTGCATTCTGATGCTGTGTTTCCAAGGGTGTACCAGACCCCAAAAGCTTAGTCAAGATGGGGTCAGTAAACAGGCTGACCCAAGGTCATGGCTCCCATCCATTAGCCTGGTTCTGACATGATTCTCCATGAGCTAATGATTGACAATCCACAGATTAGACCTGGTTAGAGAAATCTCATCCCTTTTCTCCCAGTGGGACAACTCATATACCAACCATGTGTCATGCCAAGAACACAGAGCCGGGGCTTGGCTGGCCTGACGAGCAACGAACTTTATTTTCATCATGCTTATCGCTGCCCCATTACCTCTGGGCCAATGCGCCCCGAAGCAGCTGGAGACAAGAGCCGGTGGGGAGCCCAGCTGAGCATTCAGCTCCTCGGAGCCTTCCACACTGAGAAAAGGGTTGGCCCAAGGCCATACTGCCAAATGTTCACCCTAAAGCAAATGCAAACTGACATCTGGATTGCGGTAGCCAAGTTCCAGGAGAGCGTCTGGCGGTCTTAACGATTCAGCAGACTCCTTGCTCGTTCAGACACGTGAAGAAAGGCCGGTGTGCACCGGCGCAATCCCAACACCATAGAGCAGAGGCTGTTTCTTTCAAGTGTACAGAGCAGCTCAACCTTACCTTAACCTGAGGTTTCAAACTGTGGGGCGGTTGCGCCCTCTATACTGAACCCTTATCTCATTTGGCATAAGCAGCAGTCATTTAAATTCAGTAGCTCATGACGCCAGGTTCTGCAAAGGTTCACGCCCATGAATATGACAAACAGCCTTTCTCCTCTTGTTTTACCATATTTATTGAGCCAGCTTGGCTTCCCTTCAAAGGCATCATAAGGGCCGCTTGAGGTCAAATGATCACAAATTGGCAGTGAGCAGAGTGCAGTGGATGGGGGTTTTCCTTTATAGATCCAAGCCTGCGTCCCACACCCTTCTCATGGGAGCTGCGAACAGTTTGAACAGATGTTCAGATCAGGGCAGGGACGCTTTACTGCTGCTCTATTTACTTCCTCCAGCAGCGTCCGTTTTCATTTCCTCATGGACTAGAGACAACAATTCTACCAGCCTGACTGCCACCTGGTGGGGGTGGAGGGGTGGGGGTGAGGGGAAGGCTGGGAACCCGGTCCCGTGTAGCAGGATGAATTCGGAAAGGAAAGCAGTCTGTACGCCACGCAACCACACTAACCTCTGGCGTTTAGTTCCCAGAATGGAGGTCTGCAGATGTGCCGGGAGGTAGCTTAATCTCTGGGAGCATCAATGAAGCGGCTGACCCACTGCAACACAAACCATTTAGCCCGAGTCTATCGTTTGCACCTGTTTTACTATGGCGGGCTCCCAAGGTTAGCATGAAGGGGTGGGTAAGTATACAGAGAACCCATCTGTGACCATGGATCCTTTGCCATTTATTTTTTTCTGAAGTATTTACCGTGGGATTGAACAGTATTTGTTTGAGGCATTATAATAAAATCCCTCCACAAAATCTCTTGGATGAAAGTACATTAATCCAATCACCCAATCAACCAATATTTATTGGCCACGCGCAATGTGCAACGTGTTGAGAAGGTGAGGTGCAGCCATGTCCGTGAAGACCTTCCTCATTGGAGCAGCAGAAATATTTGCAGATGTGGCTGAGCAGGGACTTTTATTTGTCTCCCACAGTCAATCACTCCTTCCTTTTAGTAACACAGGTCCCCAAGCTGGGCATGTGGCTACCCTACCCTCTAAGTTTCTCTCTTTTTTTCACACTAAGTTTCTTGGCTTGAGTATGGTCATGTGACTAAGTTCTGCCCAAAGGGATCTGAGTAAAACTGAGATGTGCAACTTCTGGGTCCTCTCCTTCAAAGGAAGCCACTTGCTCACTTTTCTTCCTCCCTCTTCCCAGGGCCCAGAATGTGCATGTGGGAGTGTGAGCCAATTCAGCCATCATGAAAATAACACAATAGGGGATGTTTTGAAGGTAGAATAAACAGGATTTTCTGACAGGTTGTATGTGAGATGTGAGAGGAAGAGATGAGTTAAGGATGACTTCAAGGTCTTTGGCTTGAGCCAACCTAGAAGAATCCATTGCCAACCAATGACAGGGGAAGTTGTAGGTAGAGTAACTTTTGTCCAAAAGATCAAGAGTCCAATTTTTGGAAGGAGTGGAGCCCCAGAGGATCTTAGGGGACAGTCTCTGAGAGAAAAAGAGAGAGAGAGTGAGAGAGAGAGAGAGAGGGAGAAGCCTTCTATTTTGTTTTAGGCACTGTTATTTAGTCTCTGTTAAAGTAGCTGAAGTAATATCCTAGCTAATATATACACACTTCCCTATTAGACCAGAAGTTTCTAGAAGCCTCTTTATTACCCCCAACCTATCACCAAGCCCACACCGAGTAAGTGCTCATCTCATATTTGTGGATGGATATACAAAGATATAGTTAGTAAAAATCCCCTTTTCTCCTATAATTTAATACCATTATACATATTATAAGACGATCAAAGGATTAACTTATAAGTAAAGCTCCAAAGTGATAACTGGTTTGGCTTCTAATGAGCTTAAAAAAAGTCAAGGGGGACATCACATTAGTCCATTCATTTCTGAAAAGTGAAATTATTTCAAAACCAGGGGATCTTATCAGATGCCTGAAAGGCATAGAGATAAGATTAAGCCAAGCGGAAATCATACCAAGAAGGAAGGGGGAATCTTATCTATCAAATGCTGCTGATTGATTGCTGCCACTGGTACATGTCATTGCATTCTGCCATGCAATGGCCACTGGCGACCTTGACCAAAATAAAAAAAAAAAAAGTAGCATGGGAGAGGTGAGGCCAACGCCCCTGGGAGTGGGGTTAGGAGCTAAGGCAAGGAGGGAAGTAGGAGATGGGGAGTTGGGGCTTTCTTTGGAAGAGCTTTGTTTAAAAGGGGTGTAGGAAGGAAGGACAGCAGCTGGCAGAGAAAGGGGGGTCAAAAGAAAGACTTTTCATGCTACCCATGTCATCCGCTGCCATTTACGGAGCACCTCACTGCGGTGGGAGGTGCTTTACATGTCACACCCATTTAATCCTCCTAATGGTTTTACAAGGCAAATGCTATTACCTCTATCTTCCAGGCAAGGGAACAGATGTTAAGAGATCGCGAGAAAATTTACCGAACAAAATCAGTACGTGGCTGTGCCAGGACGGAAACCAGGCTGTTATAAATTGGAAGCAGAGACTCTTGACTCCAACAGTGTATTCCTTGCCTCTAAAGGGCCTGCTACTCCTAGGACTGCCTCCCGCAGGGAGCTCTGACCTGCGATGGCGCCGGCAAAAGTTAGCTGTCGGGCTCCTCGTCCCAGGGCGCAGGGAGCTCCTAATCCTGCAGCGCAGTGTGCAAAGGGCTCTGCGTCCTTCTCTGGCCCCAGCCTCTGGGAAGGGTGTGTGATACAACGTCCTTACAGGCACTTCTACACACACACTCCATGCCAACAGCACTCCCATCGCGGCCAGCGAGAAGAACCAACAGCAGTGTGCAGCTTCCAGTTTCAGATTGGCCAGGGCAGGGGAGAGAAGTCCTGCCCTTTGTTACCTACCACACTGGCGCGGGCCCAAAGGGTTTCCTAAATACTTGCTGCTCCTGCAGTTGCCACATGAAACTGGCGTGGGGGAGGGGGTCTGTTCTGGAGATGTGCTGCGGTGGGAAGATGCTCACTACAATCCTTGAGTGAGTTCCTGGGGTCTCCAGCTATTGTCAAACCCCAACAGGTTTCGGGATCTAATGGCCTGGGGTAGGAAATGACTTACTTTTCACTGTACATTTATACCTTTTTAAAAAAACAAAAAACAAAACTAATATTAAAATAAATTTAGAAACAAATAAACAAAAGAACACCCAACTGACACAGAAACTAATCTACCAAGATTAAATCAGGCTGCAATATTACAGATTCCTTTTTTTAAATGCATGATTTTTTTTTTTCTCAATGAAAAAAGTAAGTGGTGCCCGGAATCTTGGTTTTCACTCAGAATCGGATTTCGTTATAAAGCTGGATGGGAAGTCCCTGCACGAGAGACAGGGATGTGTGTATGGGGGAGGGGTGGGAGTGGGGGGAGAAAGTGTCTTCCAGACCCGTTACTCTGTAAGATGATCACCCTGACACCGCAACCCAGGGACAGAGAAAGAGAGCAGGTGGGAGCGGAAGGAAACTCCCTCAGTCAAGAACAGGGCGCCCTGGAAACAGCCCCTTCAGTTAGTGCCAGACCGACTGGAAATGAGGCTTAAGAAGCATTTTACAGGATAGCCCAAGGATAATTCGCTTAGCACACGGACCTCTCCTGTAACTGACTCGGCTTTTTCCCACTGCAACGTAGCATTCACCTCGTTTACGTTCAGTTACTACAGAGCACGTATAACCTGTCATAAGGTCCTTTCAGTTCTCACTAAAGAACTCTGAAAGTCCCCTGCACACGCCGCCTTCACAGCCGAGAACACTGATAACACTTTCGGAAAATGCTATTGGAAGGGCCCTGCAGCCCTATCTCCAACATGCCTATTTTTCAGTTAATCTTAACTTGTAGGGAAAGTTCCTTTTTCCATTATATAGCCTCTATGGAGTGCATTCACAAAGGCATTCTTTACATTTTTTCAGAGGTCTATCCATCCTCTCTGAGTTATGACTTAAGAAAACACTAGAAGCCTGGTCATCAGAAAAAATAAAATAAACAGTAAATCCCATTTTAAATGGGAAACACTTGGACTCCATTTATAATCTTAAATTTTTCTTAGTTACAGAAATAATACATGCTCATTGGAAATAAATTCAACCAAAACAGAATAACATAAAGGATAACGTGAAAAATATCTTACAATCCTATTCCTCAAAGAGTGTAATTAACAATTTGCTGTATATTCTTCCAGACTTTTCTGTATATGTAATATATATGTATTCGAGATCCCTAACATGAACCGCTTGAAGTTGTGTGTGAAGTTTTGTGTGCATGTATGCATATGCATTTTATTTATATTTTTATAGTTTTATTGATTTCAGAGAGGAAGGGAAAGGGAGAGAGAGATAGAAACATCAGTGATGAACGAGAATCATTGATTGGCTGCCTCCTGCATTCCCCGCACTGGGGATTGAGCCCGCAACCCGGGCATGTGCCCTTGACTGGAATTGAACCCGGGACCCTTGAGTCCACAGGTCGACGCTCTATCCACTGAGCCAAACCAGCTAGGGCTGCATATGCATTTGAAAGGAAAAGTGACCCATAGCTTTCATCAGTTTTCAAAAAAGTTTTAAAATATATATTACTATATTTGTAATATAACATAAAGTATAACATATATAACTATATGTAATTCCTATTTAGTTTACAAAAATCTAATCATAATCGACATGTAATTCTGAAATTCATTTTCTTCCATTTATGGACATATTTTTCCATTTCAGAAGTAATTTTTGTTGTTCCTGATATTTTTTATCTCTTAGTTTTTCTCCCTGGAAGTGCCAGAAACTGGGGCGTGGAGACAGAAAGATCTGGATTGGACTCTGGGCTGAACCACTTACAAGAGCTGTAAGACTGGCAAGTTACTCCTCGGACTTTTGAAGTCTCAGTTTGTCATCTGTAGAGTCAATTAGAATTATAATCGAATGATGGCAAGGAATAAATAGTAAAGTGTAGTTTAGGCAGTTGGCACAAGCAATAACTGGCTTAGAGAGAATATTTAATGAACACTAATGCTTTTGTAGGCCGAATTCGCTTGGTCCAACATCACACATATAACATCTGGAGAAGGATTTTAAAATCAGGATTTAGAATGACAATAAAGTGGTTTATTGAGAATAAAGCTGAAACCACACTCTGGGATAAAATAGTATTACCCATTACTTAAGAATAAGCCAGCACACCCTAACCAGTTTGGCTCTGTGGAAAGAGTGCTGGCCTGCAGACTCAAGGGTCCCAGGTTCAATTCCAGTCAAGGGCATGTACCTTGGTTGTGGGCACATACCCAGGAGGCAGCTGATCGATGTTTCTCTCTCATCGATGTTTCTAACTCTCTATCCCTCTCCCTTCCTCTCTGTAAAAAAATCAATAAAAAAAAAAAGAAGAAGCCAGCAAACAAATGATTCACATAGCTATAAATGTTACAAAGAATCAGGTGTCAGTCTTAACCAGCCTAAGGCAGTTGCCATGGACTGAGCTAATCAGGACTCCTCTCTTAGGATATTGAGAAGGTCACGCTGGGGTTGGCCTTCCCATTCCGGGTCTTATTATTTCATTCTCAGACTTTGCATATACAAAAGCTGCAAGTTCAATGTAAGCACGGAATTCCATTTCTTTTGCACGATGCTGGAGGTCTGCCTCGTTTATTAACACAGAGATGGCTTTGGCCTTTAGCTAGACCTGCAGCTCTCTCCACTCCCAGTGCCCTCTGCCCTGCTGTGTCCACTCTTCACCTCTGGCGTCCTGGGCAGCCCGGAGCAAGAGCATCCCTGCCGTGACCACCACTCACTGGGCAATAACTGACCTCCAGGCATGTGCTAAGCATTTTGCACGCTTTATTTTTATAATCTCACAGCAATTATGGACATTATCTCTGTTTTGCAGATACCCAACTCGAGGTTTGATTAAATAAGGAACGTGTGCAAGATTACAGACTCAGGAAGGGACAGGCTGGGAGTCTGAATCTCTTTATTCCGGAGCCCTGGAGCTCATGAATGCTACCTCCACCGCTCTTGCTTCTGTGCGGTGGGCCACAGGTTACACCTGCAAGACTCTGGCGGGAAAGGGAGAAAACGTCAATGTGGTGCCCACTGGAAGTTTCCCTGGGATGGAGGCCTCCTCATAGGGGGTGTTTCTGCAGGTTGGCACGTTCGCCTTCACAGTCTACACCTGCCAGTCAGAGCTGGGCTGAACTCCTTCAGCTTTTGGGGGAGACCAGTGAGAAAAGTGATCAGAAAGGGGAAGTGACGTTATCTGTCATGGCCGAATAATGGGCCGCGAAGACGTCCACGTCCTGAAACCTGTGAGCGTGTTACCTCATGTGGCAAAGAGTCTGGAGACAGGAGGCTCGCCTGGATTTTGCAGGCGGGCAGTGTTATCACAAGGGGCCCGATAAGCGGGAGGCAGGAGCGCTCGCGACAGGGGAGAAGATGTGGCTACAGAAGCAGAGGTTGGTGATGCGGGAACCCAGAAGCTGGAAAAGGCAAGGAAACAGATTCCTCCCCAGCGTCTCCGGAAAGGAACTCTGTCCTACTGACCGACTTCAGGCTCTGACCTCCAAAACTGTAGGAGAATCAATTTGTTGTTTCAGGCACTAAAGGTGCGGCAACTTGTAAGAGCAGCCACAGGAACCCAAACCAATGTCCACATCCCAAGTATCTTATAAGAACCCTGTTCATATTAAACTTGAAGTCCTAAGCCCAACTTATCTAAATCCTAAGGCTCATGTCTATTGTATTTCTAACAGTCCATTAGTGACGTGCTGATGGGCCTGGTTCTCCCTCTTCATAAAGAAAATGAATTAAAATATACCTATGAGCTTTCAGTGGTTCTCAACCTTCCTAATGCCGCGAACCTTTAATACAGTTCCTCATGTTGTGGTGACCCCCAATTTCATTTTTACAAATTGAACATAATTAAAGCATAGTGATTAATCACAAAAACAATATGTAATTATATATGTGTTTTACCATGGTCGTAGGTGACCCCTGTGAAAGGGTCGCGACCCACAGGTTGAGAACCGCTGTTTTACGTGGAGATTGCCCTGCACACTCTGGATATTTCCAAAACCTAAGCGAGAACAGCCATTTCCTTTCCTTTGGGAACTAATGTAGGATCATCTAATTGACACACATTCACACACTGACCCACAGCTTTTCAAATCCGAAACAGGCAGGCATGATGGGAGGTGAATGCAAACTCTCTTTTTTGCTGAGACACTTGCGGACATGGAGGAAAACGTGCCTCTGTTTACATATATAAATGTAGAAGCACTGTGAAATCTCAAACAAAATTAGCCACCACAGAGGGGGGAAAATATCAGATAAGCTCATTAACCCGGGCGGAGCCACTTACATTCACAGGATAATGCTGGCCAGTGGACTGAAGGGGGCGCTGTCGAGCACGGATGGAAGACCCAGCAGCCCAGGAATAGGATTCAAGCAACGGGAGCGAAGATCATGAGCAGATGGACGAGGCTTTGGCCGTTCTTGTCATCGAGAATGCAGAAGAATCCTGTAGTTGGAAGGTTCCTAACATTATCATTGTTATTTGAATAAGCCAGGAAACACCAGATCCCAGAAATGCATCCTTCGTGGCCATACATTTCAGAGAGAAAGCATTGGTTTTCGGGAAACTTGCTATGCGTCCCTGCGCCCTTCAACTGGACACTGCGATCACCCACGTTTCTTGTGCAGATGCTGGACAGCTTTGGAATAGCCAAGGGCCATCAGTTGGTTCTCTTTTACTCATCGTCTCTCCAGTCGAGAGCCCCAAACAGCTGACCCTGTCTGGCTTTCTAGACTAAATCCCTTAAAAACATCTCATCTAGAGCTGGCATTATAACCATTAGCCAGAAATATTGTAATGATCTTTTTTATGGATCTTCTCCCTCACCAACAATATCTTTGTAAATAAGCTGCTTCTTATTCTCTGATAGGAACAATTTACATAGAAAAAAATGATTTAATATGCCAGATCCCCACCCGGCTGGTGTGGCTCAGCGGTTGAGCATCAACCCATGAACCCGGAGGTCATGGTTTGACACCCGGTGGGGGCACATGGCCGGGTTTTGGGCTTGATCCTCAGTGGGGGGCATGCAGGCGGCACCAGGTCGATGATTCTCTCTCATGATTGATGTTTCTATCTCTCCCTCTCCTTTCCTCTCTGAAATCAATGAAAACATATTTAGAAAAGAAAAATAAAGTCAGATTCCCTAGGTAAATGCCTTGTTGCCTTCCTGCAGAGAAGGAGGATAGCAAATAGTTGCTATTTCTTTACTAAAGACAGTTAGAGTGAGTGGCCTGTCTGTGCGTGCCACTGTCATTGGGGACAACAGGGACTCTCGACCCACTTGGCAAATGGCATGAACTTCCAAGTTTCTTTGTCTTCCCCAGGGCACAGGGCAGTCAGCCACAGTCCAGATTTCCCTCAAGTCCTGATTTCAAATAGTTTTATTTTCAACATAGTGATTTGTCTAATCTAACACTACATGTGGCTTAATCCTTATGCTGGTTGAAGACTGTTCATATCAATGTTTGAAAAATAGATAAAATCTTTAGACTATGTTATAATTCCGGGTGAAGAAAATATGGTCACTAAACGTTTACATATTATCAAGTGTCATTAATAAGGTTTACATTTAATCCCCGAAATCAATCATAACTTAGGATGCACAGAGTTCAGACCAATGAGCTCTCTCTTACTCATTATAGCTGTGGATCTGAGCTCATTTCCTCCCCCTCCTCGCCAAAGTTGCTGCTTCTCCTTCCACTGACCCCTCCAGAAAATAAAAATATCATGTGAATAGCTGTGGGGTGGGTGCAGACGGATGGAACCCACAGGCAGTAACAAGTCCTGGCTGCCATTCGAGGCAGCTCTTTGGTTGAGCAGGGTCTGGGGGACCCTCTGCAGGGACCACGCTAGCTGGCATCACGGTACCTCACATCAGCAAGTTCAGGGGAGGGATGAGGCGAGGTGGGTGAAACTCTCCCTAAAATGCATCATTCCGCCCAGCCGGCATGACTCAGTGTTTGAGCATTGATCTATGAACCAGGAGATCACAGTTCAATTCCTGGTCAGGGCACATGCCCAGGTTGCAGGCTCGATCCCCAGTGTGGGCTGTGCAGGAGGCAGCCGATCGATGATTCTATCCCATCATTAATGTTTCTATTCCTCACTCTCTCCCCCTTCCTCTCTGAAATCAATAAAAATGTATATTAAAAAATATAAAAAATGCATCATTGCAAGAATGCAATAGCACAAACATAGAGGAAAGGCTTTAGTTATTTGGGAAACTGCTTAAAATAAACACTACCCACAATAAAAGAGTCGAAGAAAATTGCCCATTCGTGTTCCACCTCTCTCCTCCACTTAAACTTGCAAGTCTGTGATTACAAAACACACCTTGGGCAGCTTTACTGCCATATGCCAAGATTTTCAGACTGGATACAAACAGGCCTCACAGAATGCCAATAGATGGGTCTATTTCCTATCTCTCTCTCCCTCCCCCTTCCTCTCTGAAATCAATAAAAATATTACAAAATTAAAAACACATATCACCATATCCTCCTCTTAGACATTTTCAAGAAAATTAAAAGCACTGAAAAGTCCTCCAATAGAGAAATGCATTAAATTTCATTTGCTCAGCAAATAAATATGTTAACCACGGAACATCCCATGGACCCAGCTTTCTGTGGGTCCCGCTGTGCTGCGAGGTCCATCATCTTAGAGTAGAGTCAGGGGCTCTGATTTAGAAAGAGCATTTCCCTAGCAGCACACAGCTTGTCAGTATGACTGCTAAGATACTCGCTTCTGGGACCTCCTTGGCTTAAGCCACTCTCCAAGGAGACAGAGAACAAAGAATCCGGCTGGTTCTGAGCAGCGAGCTCTAGAAGGCTATTCCTGAAACCAATTCTTCCAACTTTGGGCACCTTTCCTTGTTTCTGGGTCATGGATTTTCTTGGGATGTGGCTCCATAGCCTCTGACTTTGGTAGCTCTCTATGCTCTTTGAGCTAAGCCTTGTCCTAACTTCATTTAGCTTCCTGGTGCCTGTCCTCATCCTTCGGTCCACGGGCATAGTCTGATCCTGGGCTTCCCAGCTTCACCCTACAACTCTGAGGTCAAGGGATTCCCTTCTAAGGTTTTATCCACTCTTGCTTCCGTGTCCACATATGGCTCGCCACCTTACATCTAAGCTGTATTTCCTTGTGAGAATTAGTTACCAGGGAGAGGGTAATGGTCCATTCCCATTTTAATCAAGAAAACTTAACAGAGATCCAGTGACTCTGAGAAGGCCAGTGCACACCGATGCATTATATCATACAGTATCTTGTTCCAGGTCCCAACCAAAGAAGAGCTGGCTGCAATTTTTACCTGTTTTCCAAATTAGGAAACTGATCATTTAAGAAGTAATAACCTGCCCAAGGTCACAGAGCTTAAATAATAGTCAGTCTGACCTCAGAGTGCATGCCGCTCTGACCCAATACGCCTCCCTTGATTCCCTCCCCCAACCCTTACCTATTCATTTGCTGACACCACTGCCCAGGGACATGGCACTTCTACGTGGTCATGACCCTGGGGCAGCCCAGGGTTCCCTCCTCTACCCCTCCTTTACCGTCTGGTCAATACATCATACCCTAGGTTTGTTCTCTCCCTGTCCCTTCATCAGAGTGATGCCCTTCTGCTGGGATTAACTGGTAAACCACTCTGTGCTAATGTGTCCTTTCTGGTAACACAATGCTCTCACCCAGGCTACATGTATATGTCTCCAGAGGCTCCATATGCAGGGGCTCTACTGGTGGGATGGTGAAGACCTGTGGGAGGAGGCTGTTGAGTCGGATTTGGAACTTCAGCATCCCATGAACCTCTACTTACTTTGCCTGGGCCTGCACTCTCAGCGCTCCTTGCACGTAGCATCATGGAAGATTATTACTATTAAACAAAAACCCTATGCCATTGCTGCACCCCAAAGTAAATGACTCAGAATGCCGGGGAAAGAGACCACACCACTGGCATGCTATTAAAGCGCTTGGCAATTCTTACATGAGAGTAGAGATGAATGCTCGTTTCCTAAACATAGGGCTAGCTATGCAAATGGAAACACCTTTTCTAAATTTTGGTCTTCAGACACCCAAGAAGACGGTGAAAGATGACAAGCGGAGGAAAGAGATTTAGTAGTTATGGACCTGACTGATTACCACATGTTCTTGGGCCAGAAATCAGCTTCTTGGGGGTTTGGTTTTCTCACCCAGTAATGAGGGATTAATACTAACGTACCTCAAAGGTGGGTAATGGGAAATGACTAATCCCGACGGCCATGGGATATTAGTTAGGCGAAGTTAAAATGCTTCCATGACAAGCAAGGGGATTTGAGTGATCTGCCTCTTAAACATTGCCAAGAAAGCCCCAGTAATTATCAGTAATGAGCCAGAGTGGAATGCAATGAAGCAGACGCTATAGACGCACTAATTACCAATAGATGGCTGCTGCGCTTTCCTCCCATTAATGTCTTTCCTCAGATAGCAATTTGGGAAAATAAATAAAAAGAAAAGAACACAACATCTTAAAGATTCTTTGGCACACTCCCACAAAGCCCAAGCTATGTTATTAACAAACCATTTCCTGGAAACAGGTGTGCCCTGACTTTAAAAAAATGGGGACCTACAATGAAAGAACCAAAGTGTTCTTTCATTTTACAAGCTTCCTTGAAGTAGAAACTTCCCTTGTGCATAATTCATTAACTTATTACCTTTGGGAAGAAAAAAATCAACCCACAATGGATATGTAACTCTGAAATGATCGCATTAACCAGCGGGGAAATGTGATTTAATTTAAAAAATCTTCACAGTAACTCATGATATTTGAAGTGAGGTTTGCGCCCATGAAGCTAGAAAGAAGAGAAAGACAGAGACATATGTAGGTTGTGAGATACAGTTTCCAGCCCCTGACATCACCATCGATGTCACAGGTGATGGAGACCATGGGCAGTGAGTCAGCATGGATGACTCATTGCCATGGGTTCGAGGAGATCTACCCAGGGCATGTCAGTTCTGCTGCCCAGGCTCTCCCCTCCTTCAACTCCCATGTGGACAGCACCAAGGTTAGTCTCCTTTGAGTAAGAACTGTGTAATACTGACTCCAACACATCCGTTATAAGCTGAGTGCTGCGCTAGACTTTCGAAGGAAAGTGAGGATAATAAGGCACACCCCCTGCCCTCTATTCTTGTCCATTTATGGTGGCCAGATATCCAAATTTGACAGCCCGGAGCTTCTAGAAAGTGTCCACGACTAGGATTAGCGGTAGGGCTGCCAGATGAAATAGAGGACACCCAGTTAAATCTGAATTTTAGTTAAACTACCAACAATGCTTTAGTATATGTCCCAAATATTTCATGGGACACACTTATACTATAAAAAAAAAAAAAAAAAAAAAAAGACACAGCTCTCCCTACAGATATCTCCAAGCTACAGTTACAAAGGCCACTCAGACAGTACTGAGGGCAAAAGAAGAATTCATGTTTTTAAATTTAAAGTTAGAACTTTTCTATGAGAAAAATAGAAGAAAAGGAAACACAATAAATATTCAGGATTTTAAAAGTAAATTGTCTACAGCAAAAGGAAAAAGAGTGATTAAAGTATTATTACACTGTTTCATACATACATCTCTCACTAGCTCTTAGCCTTTTCCTAGCTTCCTGCTGTCTATCAGATCAAATCCAGCCTATCTTAAATTGACCAATTCTAGATCCTCCATAGACCAATTTTGTGGACTGTAAGGATTTTTTCCCCCCAACCAGTTTCTTGATCCCATATAGGGTGTCCTATTTCTGTTGCCAGGACATATTTAAGATGTCTCTTACTCATGGACAATCCTTTCACTCCTGTAGGTCATTCCAAATGTTCTTCATCACTCACTTCTTCTATACAGTTGTCTCACGGCCACATATCCTCCTGTAGTCAATCTATTCATTAATCATTTACCAGAGATTTTAATCAGTGAGTACTATGTGTCCAGCACTACTCTAGGCCTTATGAGAGATCGTAACCAATAAAGCATAGCTCTGGACCCCAGCTGCCTGTGTTACCCAGCCTCCCCAGCAGGGCTGTAACCTTTTCAAAGACTGGCTGGACCTACTACCCTTGCAGTATCCTACTTCGCTGGAATATCTTGGATGAGGTGGGTCATGTGCTAGACTGAAAGGTCTGGATGACTGGACCACATCTGCCTGGTGTCTATAGTAAGCAAATAAGAGGCAGCTGGAGGAACTTTACCCGTCCTTGGATACCAAAGAAATCTTTTTGTAAGTGCTTAACTTCAGGGCTCACCATGTGAGGTTAATAAACATTGAAATAATATGTGACTGATCAAACAAACCAATGAGCTTTCTAAAGGGAAGGCGGGAAGCCCATCAGGAGGGGGTGACATTTAAGTAAGTGAGAAGAGAGTCGGAGGTATTGGTGTCTCCCCTGCAGGAGAGACAGAGATGCCTCCTTGAGTGAGGGCACAAGGACGATATTTCTGGGGACTCCACGTGCTAGGTTTGACCAACATATGGAGCCACAAGCCAGCTGGACAGCTGCCATGTTGGCAGCTTTGTCAAGAGGAAAAAGGCTTTGCTGAAGGAGCTAAATCTTACCTGACCGAGAGGAATCCCCTGGCCTTGAAGCACTGGAAACGGGACAGAAGAGAGTGTCAAGGAGATTGCAGGATCCAACAATAGAAAACGAGGCAGCAGATTAGGCAGAGAAGGAGGACTAAGCAGTGACCAAGGGAAAATGGTATAGGAACTGCCATGGACACTGGACTGTCCTGCAGAGAGGGTCCCAGCAGCAGGGGGCAATGAGGGAGGTTTTACTAAAGCATGGAGGCCAGTTTCAGTGGAGCCCCAATCTTCTAGACCAGCAACAGCATTAATATGTAAGACACTGTCCCAAATTCATAAACAGGTGTGGGCCTAAGCTGTTTATACTTTGATTGGTAGCTGAAATGTCTTTTCTTTCTTCTTTTTAACTTTACTTGTTCCTTCTCATTTGGCACTGATTCCGGGAGAGGGGCAGTGAGGCCTGAAACAAGGGCTTCTCTAGCCTCCACCCCCCTAGACCCTCCAAGCCCTGGTGTGCATTGATTAGGGGCAGGAGTCCCGGAAGGCTCAGTTTCCTTCAGAAATAATTTTAATTAGATTAGCTATTTATGCCAAATCACAAAATATTATTTGATCTGTATATACTTAAAGCTTATTCCTCTATACAGTATTCCAGTCATCTCTAATTACCCCATATGTTCTAGTTATTCTAGTTGCCTAAGAAATAACTCTAAAACTTATGGACTTAAAACAACAACAATTTTTATTTTGTTCATGAATCTGCAATTGAGGGCTGGCTGGGCAGAAATGGCTCATCTCTGGTCTCCTTGGCATCAGGAGGGCTTAAGGGGGCTGTGGTGGCTGGGGCCTGGATTGCCCCCTCACACGCCTGACAGTTGATGCTGGCTGTTGGTTGAGACCTTCACGGGAAGTGTTGGCTTTAACTCCAACATGTGGTCACTCTACATCAAGCATGTCAAACTCGTGGCCTGCAGGCTGCATGCCTCCTTTATTTGGCCTGTGTTAGCCTTTGAATTTGACATGCTTTCTCTACATGGTATGGGCTTCCTCATAGTATGGAAGCTGGTTTCCAAGGGCAAGTGTCGTGTGTAAGAGAAATAGAAAAAATAGCTGCGAGAAAAAGAAACTGTATTCTTTCTATGATCCAGCCTTGGAAGTCACCTAGCATTGCTCCCACGGCACTCTGCCTGGTGCCAACCAATCACAGCGCGTGTGGATTCAAGAGGAGGACAGTAGACTCCACCTCTTGATGGAGAGTGTCGAGAGCCTAGAGGAGCATGTGGACGTAGATATAATTATGTGGCCACCACATACAACGTTACTTCTAGGAAAACCACGATCTATTCCAGCTTGACAGGCAGTATAACAAAGTGAATAAAAGCACCAGGAGTCAAGAGCCAAGCACGTAGAGCCCCATCATGTACCATGTGACACCGGGCAATTTGCTTAAGCTCTCTGTGCCTCAGTTTCCTCATTTATAAAAACAGATGTTGTGAAGGGAAGAAAAAAGTTATTTTGAAAAGAGCTTATAAGACTCTCTAAATGTTAGCTGTTTTCATAACACCAGGGACATACCTCCTCCAGCTAGGACAGCAGTACCTCCTGGTTCCTAGGGGGATGGTGGTGGTGGTGGCAGCCCTGCCAGAGGTAGAAAATTAATGATCACAGGACATTGCCAAGTAAGTTCACTTAAAAATCCATAAGGCAGATACTAACATGATCCAGGTAAGAAAACTGTGACCTAGGGAACTTGCCTGAAGGAATACCTGCAGGTGGTTCCGGACAGGATTTGTCCCCAGTTATACTAGATAGAAGAGCCTGAATCCCCGGGTAACTGGTGGAGCAGAGAGCTTCTCCCAAATCCGATTTGTGGGTGAGCAGGAAGTGAACAGTGCTGTAGTATGCCACTGGGATATGGGGCAATTTAGTACAGCAGTGAGCCAATCTTGACTGGGTTAGTACAGGGAAGATGGTACGGATATACTTAGGCACTACTAACTTAAGAATTCCTTTCATAAAATGGATGGCTCTCGCTATTTCATAAGACAGAGTATTTGCATTAAAAAATCAGTCTGTAGGTCTGTGCCTGCAAGTCTCATTTTCTCTGAACTGGAGGACAGATAGACAGCCTTTGGCCCACTGGCAGTAGGGCTGGGCATACTGATCTGGAATCCTTGCCACTGATCTGAGCAGATGACTCGCACATTAGGCTGGCTATTCACCAGCTGAATAATGTCTCTTCTAAGGTTTGATTCTGGTGTAAAATCTAGTAGTTCCCAGGTTGTTTGCTTGTCTCTTTTGTTTTGATGTTAATTAGTTAGTTTTTCCTTTTAGTGAGGATTCTCTTTTTTTATTGCACTGGCCAGCACAGCTGTAGGGGAGAAACCTTGGCTGCCGATACACATAGATCTCTGGGCAGGTTGCCTATATAGTTAGACTGCAAGTTCCATGATGGTAGGGGACCTCGTCTGTCTTGTTCACCACAGCATCCCTAGTGTCTGGTAGGTGCTCAGAACTTGTTGAACACATGGAAGACTGAATGTTTGCACTGAAGGGCAGGCAAACAAATCTCAGAAGTCCATTGAGATAGACCACTCAAGCACCAGCTGAGGGAGGGAACCAAAAAGCCGACTCCAATACTGTGGGTGCAGTAGCCAGTTAATAAATACTTGCGGTTTGGATGATGTTACCTCATGCTGCACCTGATTTTTGGTGAGACGTGGGAAGGCGTGGGATGGGGTAACTTGTGGGATGCTATTTTTTATTTCATCGCCAAAGATGTTGCAAATATGGCCATCACACAATTGGTCGTGGTTTCAGATGTCTGAATCACATGGAAGTCAGTGGGAGGCAGCTGAGCAGACAGCCAAATATTAGAACACTCTTCTTGACATTTATTTCTAATGGATGAGGTTTAAAATCATCAAAGTAAAGACAATATAGGATCATCCTTTTGAAAACTCATCTTTCTTAACAGCCGTATGCTGCCTTTGGTTTTCCTACAGTCATTGGGACAGAATTCAGGAAATATGGACAATCCTTCCATTAGGACAAGCAGCAGCTGGAATAGCTCTCAGACTAGAGATTTCTTTCCTGAAAATCAAATCTAGGACTTTAATGTTAGCTGAGTATACTATGCTTCACATTAGTGTAAACTAAATTTGAAAAGGATGCTGTGTCTCCAATTGAAGGCAATTATAGAAAGATGTCCCAAAAACCCGAAAGCTCACGGCAGATAAAAAGGACACACTGTCTTTAGTATGGAGAATGTGGCTCCACTGCATTTAAATATTTATCATATAATTCTTATATCCGAGTTTTAATGAGCACTAACTTTTATGGCATCACTTCTGGAAACAATAAACAATGCCATATTTTGGAATGCTAACTCTAGTTAGCATTCCATCACAGGGTGCCTTTAAATAACAGTTGATTCCATGAAAAAAAATAATGGCATGTTCCTTTCTGAATTGAAATTTCAAACACCTGCCATCAAACAGTGCAGCCGGGAGTCAGAGCTGTTTTTAGGCTTTTTCCATTTCTTCATAAAAGCCTCCAAAGCAGGTGTTCCTTTCGAGTCCAAAGAAGAAGAAGCGTTTGAGAAAATCCTTTTTCGTAATTTCCCAGCGAACGCGTGAAAAAAATCGCGAAGCTTTCATTTCCGATGTTAGGGATTTGGATCGAGTTTAAACAACAGCTTGTGTGAGACGGCATAGCTCCTATTCTCTCACGCGGAGAAAGGGTGGCTTTGGACACTCAAACGCAGGTTAGGAAGACAATGCTACGGGACATCGGCCAACCAACTGCAGCGTAACCCGACTGGCTGGAGAGAGAACGGAGGCAGTATCTTCTGCAAATTCAACGTGACACGGAGAGTGAGGCAATGACTTACATACTCCCACTAAACAATAATATTAATACCTCATTTACTGCTCTTTTTTGTTGTTGTTAATCCTCATCTGAGGATATTTTTCCCCATTGATTTTTAGAGAGAGTGGAAGGGAGGGGGAGAGACAGAAAGAGAGAAACATTGATGAGAGAGAGAGAGAGAAAGAAAGACATCAATTGGTTGCTGGGGCAGGGATTGAGCTTGCAACCAAGGTACATGCTCTTGACTGGAATCGAACCCGGGACCCTTCAGTCTGTGGACTGATGCTCCAACCACTGAGGCATACTGGCTAGGGCTCCTTTCTTGTTCTTAAATATCCAGTAAGTCAAGTAAGAGTCTGAGTTCAAAGTACCTGGGAAGTGTCTCCATTCCCCATATCATTTTGAATGTGTTTTGGCCTGGGGCCCTCTGGCAGATAAACCTACAGGCTCTATCCTGACTGACTGGAATGAACATGACAATTTATCAATTCACACATGTGCTTTACACTAAACTTGGAAGTTACATAAGTTCTTTAATGCACATTTCAAATATTGTGCACAAAGTACCTTCTAGAGTATTCCTTCAGCTATGATCTCATATAGCATTCTGCATTCTTCATCTAAGTACTACTTGCTTATTTTCTCTGAGTGGATACAAGTCCCTTCGTCAGTACCTATAGTCTTCTGTGGTCCATGGTTTTAACTTGCATAACTTGCATTAACACTATGCATTTTTCCTTTTAACCCCTATCTAACCAGGTAAGAATTCCTTAGTCCAAGTCACGTAAGATTACTTATGGATTTCAAGGAGAAAAAAAAGAGAAAATTACAGCTTGGTAGCTATAAGGACATTTCATTCCTTTTCACACAGAAATCAGAATACTCTGGGAAACTCACCCTTTCAGAGAATAAAATCAGATGTGGTGAAATTGAATGTGGAAATGACAATGTGGATTTTGTTTGATGCTGTCCTATGACCTTTTGGCATCATTAGATCACATATCATTAAACTCAGGGGTAGAGAGAATGTAAGGGGATCCAGGAACTTGGATGGAAAAAATACTACATCTTTAGTTTCACTAATCTCAAACTGAAATTTAGTATTTATTGTCATTAAAATGGACGTCACAAACCACAGTACCTGTGATTTTGTTGCCAAGGAAAATGGCTGATATTCTCATATCATATCATTATAGTTATCTCGAAATTCCTTTTACTCTCATCACTACTTCAAATGATGGTATAATTTAATAGAGCACAATTCACAATTTTTAAAAAATTGGTAAACATATTTCAATAAGAGTGGTTTCCTTTGTAATCTTGCAGACCTTATCTCATGTATTTAAAAAACAGCATTCCGAGAAGAGTCTATGGGCTTCACCACGCTGCCAAAGAGGCTCATGACACCCAAAAGATTAAAATCCCTGAAACTACACACAAAACAGTGGATAATGCAACAGCCAAGTTCCTAGAGTAAATCATTCCTTGCTAGTATTTTTTGAAGCTGAAACAAACTTGACCTTGAAGTCACACAGTCTCCTTGTTGTAAGTAGATGATTCTGATGAGAGCCATTTCCCCGCGTATTTTGCCTTAAGAAAAGACCTGTGGATTCTAAAGCATCTCTGCTATTGTAGCATAGGTTGTTTTCTTCTAATGATGAACTTGATCATTGATACTTTGCTCTTATCTCTCATACTGCTGGAATCCAGTCTATTTTATAAGAGCATTGAATACGGTCACTTTATAACCTTAATTTAAAACATCATAGAAAGAGCATCAAGAAAGCTACTTGGGAAAGTATAATGAGAATTCCTTATTTTGAGTAAAAATAAATAAATAAATAAATAAAATAAACATCAAAGTTCCCCCACCAAAGACTGTGCTTTTAAATAACAGAGAGCCCGGTCCTATCCATGCTCATTTGAATTGCAAAGCAATTAGCATATTTCTGTGGATATTAAGACTGTGACCTCTGAGTTATAATTACGAGATAAATTAAATGAGATGATGTCTCAATAGATTTGCCTTAGTACACTTTTTAGAAAATGCTCCATGGAGACTCCGACCAAAAATAGTCATATCTAATGCCAGCAAGTTAAATGAATATTCACTCATTGAAAGCTATTGAGAAATCACTGATGCACCCACAGTTACTCACTTATCACTGAAGTTAAATACTGTTCAAAATGCTCATCTCCAGAGTAAAGTAAACACAATCAGAATTCAGAAACTAATAAAGAACATCAAAAATAAGAACAACATAGTCTTGCATTAACTTCAGATATAGTTCACATATCATAAAATATATTTTTTTCATACACATAGTTAAACCACTATTTTCTGTTCATCAAAATAGTAGGTGTATTACATGTGCTGCTCTTAAACCTGCGCTATTTTTTTCCTGTAAAACTTGTGAGATTTAGAAACCGATTAGACATCGAGGCTTTGATTAACTTCAATACCAGAGGTTTTCCTTGGATTATAAGCCACAAAATGATCCAACTAATTTACAATGATAGAAAATTCATGATGACTAAACTTGGGAAGAAAATGAACTACAATAAGGCAAACAAACCCATTCGCATTTTATGGTGTTATAGAAATAAAGAAATAAAAGGCCTTCCTAATCAGTTATCAGATTATTCATTCAAGACCTGGAGCAAATTTTCAGTGATTATATTGTGCTTCAATTAAAGCAGATCTACCAATGGCAATTCAGTTTCAGGGCTGCTGTTTTCCCCTAAAGGAATTAGTTCAATTTTTAAACATAAAAACAGATGATAGGACTCCTCAGGAAAGACCCTCCAATGTTATTCTCTTCACCGCGGAATTTTCAGAGGAAGATGCTGAAAATGTGCACTTTGCTCTAACAACCAAAGAGCCACGGCAGGCGCACATGGAGAGCTTCCAGCCCGACTTCCCTGGCATAGTCCAGATTATTTTGTTCTAAACAGGAAGCTGTTGACAGTTTTCCCTGGTCATTTCAGAATCCCCGATTTACAAGCAAAGCCCCAACTTCTGTTTCAAAGTCTAATGTCCTTTCCCGCTGTGCCTATTGTTGCTAAGTCTGAACGCTGCAAACGAGATAGAAACCAAATTCCAAACTATTCCGGGATGATTCAGAATAGGGAAGCAATTGTGAAAACAGCAAAGTTAGCAACATATTGCAACGCTATGCTGGAGTCTTGAAACCCAAAACAATGAGGGGAGGATTCCTGGAATTGGATGGGGCTTATTTGGCTCAAGCTGCCAAATCCGTATCTCTAAATAATGCCATGTTAGCAAGTGCTGAGCAAGAAAGACGCTTACATTTTAACCTACTTCCAGAACATTAACCCAAATTTAACCAAATTCCAGAGGCTGCACAAAATTAGCAACCAGAAGCCGCTTCATGGTTTTCCCTGGTACAACAATAATTGCTTGTGAAGACACACTTGTGGGAGGTAAGAGAGAGGGGAAACCACAATGATCTATAAAACATCTAGCCGTTTGTGCAGAAAGGAAACGAATTACCTCACACGGAAGAAGTGCAAGATTTAACAGTCCATGCTCCGCAGCCCTGGGCAGCGGCAGCGGCGGTGGGAGCGGCGGTGGGAGCAGCAGCAGCAGCAGAGGCGGCAGCAGCCAGCATCCACCAGATTCTCACAGGCCTTTGACTGTGTGGACTCAGCCACAGACTCTGCCTCCAGCTGACGTCAAAGTCCCTGTCACATGGCCAGATGAAAGCCAAGAGAGCATTGGTTGTCGTAGCAACCACAGAACAGCTCTGAAATTATTTCAATAGGTCATCTGTCACTGTGATGTGTGTGTGTGTGTGTACATACACACACACACACACAAACACACACACACACCCTGTAACCATCACGGACAGCTCCCTCAACCCCCCAAGTGGTGACTCAAGAGTGCCTCCAACTTTCCTCTTTAGGACTTGGGTGTCTGTTCTTAACTGTGTTTGCAGGAAAATGCATGCCACTCAGAAGTTCCCATCGGTCTCGCTTTACCAGCATGAAGCATGTGTCTCTATAGAACAGAAGGAAAGAAACTGAAAAATCCTGGAGGTAGTTTTCTGAGCTAATTAAATCTATTTGTAAGCAAATGGATAAAATCAGAAGCTCTAAGGGGAGTTGGAAGAAAAGGCATTTTTAGGTTTTGTTTTTTTAAATATATTTTATTGATTTTTTACAGGGAGTAAGGGAGAGGGATAGAAACATCGATGAGAGAGAAATATTGATCAGCTGCCTCCTGCACATTCCCTACGGGGGATGTACCCGCAACCAAGATACATGCCCTTGACCGGAATCGAACCCAGGACCCTTCAGTCCGCAGGCCGACACTCTATCCACTGAGCCAAACCAGTCAGGGCAGAAAAGGCAATTTTAACACTATGTAAGAACCCAATCAATGGACTGAGCTGTGCTAGCGATGGAAAGAAAAACAAGAAGCAGGGGTACTGGCCCACAGTCGGATGAGGAAATCTAATAATCCCGACACCACCTATGATGGGGAAATGGGTGAGATGAATTCAGAATTCCTGCATCGCAAAATGCCTATGCAAGGATGATGGCCAAAAGAGTTTCAAACCCGTGCTGCTTTAAGAAAACCTTTGTAATTATTTTGGACCTTTACTTTGGGGTCACCATACAGGTGCCAAATCCCCTCCTCCTAAATGCTCCGGTCCATCCCTCTTGGGGCTCAGTGTGGAGTCAGTGGGTGAGTGTCCTGCCAATGCCAAGTTCAGCGAAGCCCAGAGTGGCAGAATAAAAACAGTCCTGTCTGCTTTCTAACTTCAGCTTCATTTCCTCTAGGACGAGCTAGCTTACTTCTAACACCACACACATGCTTATTTCCCAGTTTATTCTCCCTCTATATAACAGAAAGCCAATTACACAAAATGAAATAAAATCTACAGGAAGGTGCTCTGAAAAATACATACAAAAACATATATTCCTTCAGAGGGCACAGGGGAGAAAAGGCAGGGGGAAGAGACTGCTCTGAAAACCCGAAGTTAGTATTATCAGAATTCCTATTCTGGCGTCCTTTTATTTTATTTTATTTTTAAAAAATATATTTTATTGATTTTTTTACAGAGAGGAAGCGAGAGGAATAGAGAGTTAGAAACATCAATGAGAGAGAAACATCGATCAGCTGCCTACTGCACACTCCCTACTGGGGATGTGCCTGCAACCAAGGTACACGCCCTTGACCGGAATCGAACCTGGGACCCTTTAGTCCGCAGGGTGACGCTCTATCCACTGAGCCAAACCGGTTAGGGCTCTGGCGTCGTTTTAAATAAATGGGCAGCTCTGGGGTGTTGCAAAATCTCAATGGAAACCCAGCCAGCTGGGCAGATTACATTTTTGTCACTCTAAAAGAATGCCATTTCTTCAGAGTCATTCATTGCTTCTTGAACAATAAGACTAATGTCCAAGCTGTTTGGCATGGAATCTTCCTATTCCATCTTCCTCTCTCTTGACCTCTGTCCCAGCTCCAGTGGGGAGGACAAAAATAAAAGTGTTTTCATTTGAAAAGCTATTTTCCTGATGTTATTAGCTGGAGCACTGCTAAAGTAAAACCAAGCCGTAATGCTTCCCCTTTAATTTCAGGTGAATGACAGCAGGAATTTACCTGTTTGCACAGGGACAATTGGCTCATTGAATCCCACGCCTATCTAAATGGGTCAGGATGTGTCACTGGGGGCAGGTTTCAGTAACAGTCACAATTTACAAATTTGCCATTTGTCCAGTTCTGATTCTCTGTTCCGAAATGCAATCCTAGCAATGAGGGGGATGCGAAGAGAGGGGAGAAAGCGTATCCTTCTAGACTTTCAGGGCCCAGGGCCCTGAGCTGCCTGCCTTATCGTCTCTCACAGATCCAGCATCGAAGAGTAAAACTGCAGTACCACGCTTTGCCAATAGGGGGTGTCCTCTGAAACCAGAAGCTCTAGGTTCTAAAAATTCCTGAAAGTCATGGCTTTCTTGAGTTTAAAATTTAGCAGAAACGAACACTTCTCAAAATTTTCTATTACTTTGAAGACTAAATATATTTATTTATTTATTTTTAATATATTTTTATTGATTTTTTTACAGAGAGGAAAGGAGAGAGAGAGAGAGAGAGTTAGAAACATCGATGAGAGAAACATCGATCAGCCGCCTCCTGCACATCTCCTACTTGGGGATGTGCCCGCAACCCAGGTACATGCCCTTGACCGGAATCAAACCTGGGACCTTTCAGTCCGCAGGCCGATGCTCTATCCACTGAGCCAAACCGGTTTTGGCAAGACTAAATATATTTAACTATTTATTGACCTGATCTTAACTCATTGTAGGTTAAAGCAATCAGCGGACTGGCCTTCCATACGTACAGTGGACGCATGCTTCCAACCTGCCATTACTTATTCCCCTTTGCAAACTACCGAGGATCAGATCCGCCTCTTACAGCTAAGGAAGCTACCGGTCCCCTCAGGGTTGAAATCGTGATGAGGATCTCGTTGGAGCTCAGACTGATATCATTGTGGCTCATTAATCCAAATGTAGCTTGGAAATATCACAGGAAACACACACACGAGGGCCTTTTCCAATTGCAGCCCACGCGTTGAAGGAATATGTGCCACTTTACTTTTTTAAATGACAACTCACTTTTTAGGTGAACGTGGCTGACTGAATTTAAAAATATCCATTCAAAAATACGTCTGCACTGGAGTTTAGACTTGCCGTGTGAGCGTCAAGGCTGCGTATTATTAGTCTGACCACTGGGCCGGAAGTAACTGGGAAACGCCACTAAGCCAGTCTGACTCGGGTTCACACGCCTGAATGAGCAGGTGGGAATGACAGGTGAGGATAACCAGCCTTTTATTTGATGTTTCCAGGTACAGACGTTTCTGTGTCACTGCCCTAGCATCGGTGGGAAGGACATGGACATATTTTTTGGAGGCACTGGGTTCAAATCTCCTCTGGGCAAATGACTTGAGTCTTCTGAGGTTCAGTGCCTAGCTCCCAGGGTTGTTGTGAGGATGATAAAGTTAATGTATTCTAGAATTCTCACACCCTGCCACAGGGTGGACGGCTCTAGGTGTGTCATTTCTTGCTTATATGTCTGACTCTGGTAAGTCTTAAAAGACCTCCAGGGAAAGTATGGGGTTTGATTCATCTCTACAACTCTACAGTTAGTACACGGCCTGAAACATAATACATGCTCAATAAATGTTGAGTGACTCAAATATTGGGAAATAAATGCTGTGCAATAGAAAGAAATGGTTCCTGTGTCTTCCCACTAACAGAGAATAGAAAGCATTCTCTCACCCCCACCCCACCCCACCTCTGGCCCCTGCAAAAAACGCAAAAGAAAAGAGAAAAAAAAATTTGATTTATCACAAAATTTTCTAGCAATGGATGGGCTCAAGTCACTTTACCAAGGAAATCAAACTTATCTCTACTGAACCATAAATAGTTATTATGACTGTACGTAAGTTATATGCAGATGTATTTTATGGCTACTGCTATAGATATTGTACCATCTTTCACATTAATTGAGCACTTACTATATGTGAAATTTTGTCCTAAATACTGCAAATATATGAAATCATTTACTGTAATGCTTTATGAAGAAGGTACCAGCCTTTTTCACATTTCACAACTGAAGAAACGTCAGCACATAAAGACTAAGTAACTTGCCCACCTTGTTGTACCTGGTAGAGTAGGATCTACATCCCAGAAACCTGGCCCTGTAGATTTTTGGAAGTAATTTATGCTTTATATATGCTTAGAAAGACTTGAATTATTTATTATGCTTATTTTACACTTGAGTTTTAATTTCTTACGAGGAGGAGAAAGCTGACTTATCTTTTCTGAGCAATGATCCTTAATCTAGCTTAGGCCTAAGGGGTGATAGGGCAAGAAAAAACTAATCAGGACAATTTGAATCAAGGAAAATGGGCAAAATAAAATAGTGAAAATATCCTGAATAAAATGGTGCCCAAATTATTATAGTCTTCACTGAAGCAAATATTTGGATTGCACAGGCTTGGGTAGCTTTTGTTTTCCACTATGATGGAGTTTCATGTTTTCAAACCAATACTCTCACTGAGATAATAATAGCTGGGTTTTTTTAAAAAGAAATGGTTGGAAGGCTTCAAAGGGCAGCAAAGGCAGAAAAATCTATTGATGTTAGCCCAATACTCCTCACATTATCTCTGCTTTTCTCCTCCAATTATTGAACAATTCTTTTAAAAAAAAATATATATATATATATATATTTCAGAGAGGAAGGGAGAGGGAGAGAGAGATAGAAACATCAATGATGTCAGAGAATCATTGATCGGTTGCCTCCTGCACGCCCCCTACTGGAAATTGAGTCTGCAACCTGGGCATGTGCCCCCTACTGGAGTCAAACCCAGGACCCTTCAGTCCACAGGCCAATGCTCTATCCAATGAGCCAAACCAGCCAGGGCTACTGGATAATTCTTAAGTGGTGTTGGCATTCTCAGAGACTGGAGAGACAAAAAGTTGGAGTAAAAATATTCCAAGCATCCAGGACGGTAGGGATAAAAATTCTATTTTTAAAAAGGGAATCACAGAGAAGAAGTGATCGCAACATTCTGAAGAGTGTTTCTCTTGGAGCATTTGCCAGCTCCTAAATGGTGTTATATAAGAGAGTAAGAAGTAGAGCATAAAAATACATCTAAGAGGATAAAAACATAAAGGGAGGGCTTAGCAGCCTTACAGTCCTTGGGAGACAAAAACTGCAGTGCAGGCTCCTCCAAGGAGTTTGAGTTGGTAAACACCCTAAGTCTTCAGGTCTCATAACTAAAAGGCAAAGCCCTGGAAGTAATGGAAAACAAGAAATAGATACACCCTCACCAAAAGCCAGTTTCCATCCTGGAAGCATTCAAATACCTAATCGGATCAAGGCAATTTGCTCCTGTTGTAACTACACTCCAGAGAAAATGAACCCTCTCTAAAAGAATATGACATCACCCAGAGCCCTTACTATTTTTCACACATCACTTCTAACTCAATCCAAAATCATGACTCATGCCAGGAGTCAGGTCTAACAGCCCAAAATCAAAGAGGAAAAAATAGGCAATAGACATAGACCCACAGGTGATTCATCTTCTGTAGTTATCATAAGACAGGGATTTTAAAATAACTATCATTAATATGTTCAAGGGAATAGATGGCAAGATAGAGAGTTTCACATGTAAAAAATAAAACCTACAAAAAGGAGCATATTAGGATGAAAAGAACTGAAAAATACAACAATTTAAAAACACAAGAGGTGGGTTGGAGAAGAGAAAATTAGTGAAATTAAAAATAGGTCAGCAGACAATATCCAGACGGAAGTATAAGAAGAACGAAAAATACAGAAGAGAATGTAAGAGACATTTGGGACATGATGCATTGCCGGGGTCCAACCCCAGCAGGTCCAGGGGTCCCCAAAGGTGTGGACGGAGTCGGCGAAGAAGGAATGACACAGAGACAGCGTTCAGTTGATCAGCAGCCTAGCCAGGATCTCTAACCAGGATCTCCAGCCAAGTTCTGGTCTGGATCTCCAGCGAAGTTCTGTGTCCATGTTCTCTTGCTAGGTTCTCCAGCCAGGTTCTCCAGCCAAGTTCTGGTCTGGATCTCCAGAGAGGTTCTGCTCTGGATCTCCAGCGAAGTTCTGGTTAGGAACTCCAGCCAGGTTCTGTGTCCATGTTCTCTTGCTAGGTTCTCCAGGTTCTCCAGCCAGGTTCAGTCACCAGGTTCTAGTCAGGTTCTCTTGCCAATTTCTGTAGTCAGGTTCAGTCCAGGATCTTTTGCCATGTTCTCTCCAGCGAAGTTCTTCTGTCTCTAGGTTCTGTGTAGGTTCTGTCTTCTAAGTTCTGTCTTCTAAGTTCTGTGTCCTAAGTTCTGTGTTCTAAGTTCTGTCTCTCGCTGTCTTGTTAAATCTGTATTTATACCAGTTGATTCAATCCTATCAATCTCTATTACAAAGGTTAGGGCGTTTCTTATCCCCATTCCAGGGAGTAAAGATTATGTAGCTTAAGCATGATTGTTCATAGTTAAAGTGATTAATTACCCGCCTGGCACTTAGTTAAGAGGTTTTATTCCCTCCCTAACTTCAGGGGAAAATCCCTACCTGGGGAAACAACCTTTCTCAGAGAGGAGACCTTGGTTAAAACACATAGTGCCAAGAAGGTGAGCAAACATATTAAGAACAGTATGCCATATATGCCGGGTCCCTTGAAACAGCAAGGATGGACCGGCTCCCGGCAATGCATTTGGGAAAGAAGAAGAGAATAAAGAGATAGGGCAGAAGCCATATTTGAAGGAACTGGCTGAGAAATACAAAACAACAGAATTAAGGAGCCCCGTCGACCCCACACAGGGTAACAAAGAAAATCACACAGACTCATTATGACCAAACTGCTGAAAACGAAAGACAGAGACAAATCTTAAAGCAGCAAGACAAAAAAAAATCATATTAACTTTAAAGGAGCAACCAAAGACTTTTTAACCGTAAAACAAACAAATAAACTATTCCATTAGAAAACCAGCAAAAGACAGGAAGAGATATTTCCACCCAAAATATATACAGATGACTACTAAGCACAGAAACCATTTTTCCAAAATCATTAGCCATTAGGGAAATGCAAGTTAAAACATGATGAGATAGCACTACATACCTATCAAAAATAGAAAATACTCACAACACTAAATGCTGGCAAGGATGCGGACACTGAGTCACTCACACATTGCTGGTGGGAATGTAAAATGGTGCCGCCACTGTGGAAACCAGTGTGCCAGTTCTTTTTAAAAAAGAAAATGCAACTATCATATGACTCAACAATTGCGTTTCTGGGTATTGCAGAGGAATGCAAACACAAAAGCTTGTACACAAATGCTCGCAGCTGCTCTCATTGTAATGGCCAATAAATGGAAATAACTCAGGTGCTTTCACTGAGTGAATGGGCAAACACATTTTAGTAGATCCATCCCATGGAATACTGCACAGTACTAAAATGGAAAAAAGCTACTGATGCCTGAATATCCAAAGAATTCTGCTGAGTGCAAAGCCAGTCTTTAAAAGGTCACATACTGTACAATTCCATTTATATAACATTATCGATATGACAGAATTAAGAAATGAAAAACAGGTCGGTGGTCAGCAGGGATTAAGGAGGAGCTGCATACAAGAGATATACTTTGAAAATAGGGACACAGAAAGGCTAAAAGTAAAAAGATGGAAAGTGATATACAAACTACCAAGCGAAAGCTGGGGTAACAATATGACTATGGAGAAATACTATTTGAGCCTGAGACAGTTGGCTCAGTGGATAGAGCGTCGGCCTGCTGAAGGGTCCCAGGTTCGATTCTGGGCAAAGGTACGTACCTCGGTTGCAAGCTCGATCCAGGCCCTGGTCGGGGTGCATGCGGGAGGCAACTAATTGATGTGTCTCTCTCGAATTGATACTTCTCTCTCTCTGCTTCTCCCCTTCCCTTCCACTCTCTCTAAAAATCAATGGGAAAATATCCTCAGGTGAGGATTAGCAAAAAAAGAAGGAAAGGAAGGAAGGAAGGAAGGAAGGAAGGAAGGAAGGAAGGAAGGAAGGAAGGAAGGGAGGGAGGGAGGGAGGGAAGTGGGGGGTATTTGATAGCAAGGTAAGCAAAAAATACTACTAGGGATACAGAGGAAGACTTATCAAATCACTTCTAAATATGCAAGTACCTAATAAAATATCATCAAGATAAATAAAAAAATCCACAATAATAGCATTGATTTAACATATATTTCTCTGTAACTTATAGAACAAATAGCAAAAAAAAAAAAAAAAAAAAAAAGGTAGGGATATAGAATATTTCAGTGGCAAAATTAACCAACCTGATTTAGTCACCACATGAAGAATGATGATATAAACAATCACAAAAGGCAATTTTTTTCTTAAATGTATTTAATAATTCTGACTAGCTGCTGGGCCATAGGAATGTCTCAACACATTATAAGTAACTGAAATCACAAATATGCTCTTTGCACAATGCAGAACAAAGCTAGAAATCAATATGAAAAAGACAAAGAAAAGTCCCTAAATGGAAACTAAGCAATCCATTTCTAGATAATCTATGGATTAAAAAGATTTACATTGCAACTCAGAAATATCTGAACTGAACACCAAAAATATAATGTATCAAAACTTACATGCATCTGAAACACTATTTTTTACACAGTTTTTTTATTGATTTCAGAGAGAGGAAGGGTGAGGGAGAAAGAGATAGAAACATCAGTGATGAGAGAGAATCATTGATCGGCTGCCTCCCAAAGCCCCCCCACTGGGGATCAAGCCTACATGCTGAACATGTGCCTCGACCAGAAATCGAACTATGACCTCCTGGTTCATAGGTCGATGCTCAACCACTGAGCTACGCCTGCCAGGCTAATGAACATGCACATATATGTTAAAAAACAACAACAAACACTGAGGTTCCACATTTGGCATGGCCCTTTGAAGAATTCCATGGACCTGTTCCCCAGAGAAACAAGCATAACTGATGAAAAATATTTTAAAATATCATATAAAGTCTCTGGAAATCATCCTTAGGGCATACAGCCAATGAAGAAACATTTATTTTTTAAAAATACTAAAACTTGCTAAGAAGTTTGAGAGTCTGTGGTACCTGAATCTTGATCCACTTCCTCCCCAAACTTTCAGCTCAGTTCATAAAAGTTTCATTTTGGAAAGGTTTGACCAATAAGATTGGGCTCCTTCTCCCTTAACCCTCAGTCAAAGGCTACAGTATTTCACTGGGAAATGCAAGCCATCAGCCTTTCTCAAGTCCTGCTATTAAATCCCTGGTGAGTATAGCCACCAGGAAAAAGAGAGAGCCCAATCTTATTTAAGGCACAATTATTATATGTTAAATCTAATCCCAACTGTTAAAGTTTCCAGCATTGCAAATTGGGAACTTTATATAAGTGAGATATCACATTTATATATATAAAAGGCTAAGCGACCATCCGACCGTCCGACCAGTCCATAGGTATGATGCACACTGACCATCAGGGGGCAGACGCTCAACGCAGGAGCTGCTGAGCTGCGGTGACTTGGCTACCGCGGTTTCCGAAACCAGAGAGGAGAAAGCCTGATTCCAGGGTGCATCACCCGAGAACTGCCCTCTCACAATCCGGGACCCCTCAGGGGATGTCGGAGAGCCAGTTTCGGCCCGATCCCACAGACCAGGCCGAGGGACCCCACCTGCTGGAGGGACCCCGCTCACCCAGCAGATGCCCTTGGAGCCATGGTGCTGCCCCAGGTGTGGCCGGCCAGGGAGGGACCGTGAGAGGTTGGCTCCAGGGCGTGTCTGGCCCTTCTCGCCCAGTCCTGTCCCGCCAGCCACCTTGTAATTAATTTCCTTTCAATGTGCACGAATCCGTGTACCAGGGCACTAGTGTTAAATAAGCTTATAGAATTCCATGAAATTCCCAGGAATCCCTGGAGCAGAAAATAGAATTCACTACACTCAAAAGCATTGCACAAGAAATATTAGAGAGCAGCTCCTCCCATCTCCGAGTAATTAAGTGAGTAACCTTTAACTAATACTTGGCAAATATTCAAAGACTCTTTAAAGCCTTTCTGGACACTGAGGAGTCACAGGCACAGAAGATAAAGAAAAAGGAGAGGAGAGACAACAAAATCACTCAAGGAATAAAAATGGCCTCTCCTTTCACCCTGCCTGCCTTTCATAGATTGAATGAGAGGAATAAATCCTTTCCTCAAAGAGAGAGAATTTCCCACATGCATCTAAGGATGTTGCTTTGTAGGAACACGGTCCGTGAATCATCTCTCTTTATATTTAATCTCCCATACAAAAGGAAAGGTGCAAAATGTCACTTTTCCATCAGCAACATCCAGTATAATCAGAGCAAATTTGGTAATAGGATCTTTGTTTTTGCTTTTTGGTAAAAGACTGTTTGAGAACCGGAGCTGTCTCTGCTGCCAGGCCGCCCCTGTTGCATATGTATAAACCCAACTTTTACTGATCTTCAAGGATTCTACCCCTTCCTACGGCCCCCGGAAATAGGCCCAGAAAGCATGAAGAAGCTGGTGCTTTCCTTGAGCCCCTATTAAAAGTGCAACTCCTGTCAACAAGCATAGAGTCAATCCTGAAATTCGTCCCCAGCTCAAAGTCATACACTTTGTTGAGTGTTGGCATTAAAGGTTGGCATCAAAGATTCTTGCTGTGTTATAATGTAAAGAATATAAACTTCGGAGTCAGGTACACGCAGGTTTAGATGTGGGCTCCCCCAAAAATGACTTTTTATCTCTGTGACTTTGGACAGTTTATTTCATCTCTCTGAGCCTTGATTTTATTACCTTGCAGGGTGGTTATAAAGAGTGATGCTCAATTTAGTACCGCATCTGGTACAGTTAAAGAGACAAAATTAAGCTTCATAATTAGGAAGAATAATTCAGAAATGTGCTAATTAGAGTCCAGTTTATCCTAAATGTATGCTTTCCAAATTTTCTGTTTTCATTGTATTCCTTAGTAAATTATAATTGTTCTTTTTATCAGAACTATAAATTTATATTTTCTTTGGCTATATTTCCATTTAATAACAGTTAAAAACACAGCATAGAATTCTACTTAGCCTATTAAATTATTTATTCTTGATAAGACAGAGAAATAGAACATTAGTTTATTAATTTGCTGATACTAGCTTCTCTTCTAAAAAATCCATCCCTAAAAAAGCGCCACATACTCTATGAACTGCAAATGCCCTGTTATTTTTTTAAAATATTTTTATTGATTTCAGAGAGGGAGAGAGAGATGGAAACATCAGTGATGAGAGGGAATCATCCATCTGCTGCCTCCTGCACACCCCCCAACTAGGGATCGAGCCTGCAATCTGGGCATGTGCCCTGACCAGAAATCAAACTGTGACCTACTGAACCATTGAGCCATGCCAGCTGAGCAAATGCCCAGTTATTTTTAATGCAAAACCTTTTCCATAATAACCCTTTCACAGATTTATATAAAGCATATGTTCTAACACTGTCAAGGATGTACATCTTGCTTTGATAAAATCAAATGTATATAAATCCAATGTAGCAAAAGAAAATTATTTAGGACATTTAAAGTACAACCACCTCCTGTAATGAATATAAAATACAATTTAAATTACCAAAAAAAAAATAAAAAAGATTTATTGTAGCTTTTCAGAAAGACATTTGCCTGGAAGAGACAGCCATATTCCTGACAGCGATTTGGAATATAAGGAAGCAAAAAACACCCCAAACAGTACTACATGAAATGTTAAAGGGTCTTCTTTAAGAAGAAGAAGAAAAGAAAGAAAGAAAAATATGAACAATAAAATGGCAACAAACGCACATCTATCAGCAGTTCAATCTAAAACATATTCTAATATCTATGTAGGGTGTCAGATGGGTACGAGATTGATTGGGATGGTCCCTGGAGAAGCACAGCGAAGTGTGACAGAGCCTCCGGCGGGGCGTCCCTCCCGACTGGGAGCAAGCCCACTATTAAAAAACCTACTGCAGTGTCTTCACAGCGGGCCTCCTAGAAGGCAAAGCATTGCCCTGACGGACCTTGGGCAGTTCTCTCAAGTTCTCTGATTCTGGAATTTCTATCCACAAAACGATTTCAATTGCAGTAACAATATTGTCAATGGCCAGATTACGGCCCAGGTCGGAGACCATGGCGCTCTCTTGCGATCATCTACAATTAAGATCTGACCCAGCGCTGCAGGAAAGGGTGTGTTCTCAGACTGGCCGGAGGAGGTGGTTCATCTCCAAAGGTATGCTGGAGGGGATTTCCTGTCCAACCTGCCTCCGGGCTTTTTAATTTCCTGTAATCTTATCTGTGGAAAGTCACAATATTTTTTATATTGGTATCAACCAAAGAAAACAAAATGTACTTTCTCTCTGAAGAGGCAGTGTTATCAATAACTTCTCTTTTTGCCTAACCAGCTTGAGTGGGTTTTCCCTCATCTGAAAGCAAATGAACTCTAAGACAAACACCATCAGCACATCTCTGTGCTTCCCTAAATTAGTGGCATTGATTTCTTAAGATGGAAAAAGACCTTGGAGATTGCCTCGCTTAGTCCGTTCATTCATTCATCCATCCATTCATTTCATTTATTCACTTAAAACTATTCAATGAGTACTTTCTGTGTGTGTCAGGCACTGTGCCAGGCTTGGGGGGGCGGGGGGTGGGGAGAAGAGGGTTTAGTGAATAAGAAACATTTAGAGGCGGGCCTCATGGAGTTTGCAGTTATTGAAAAATTACAACGTTTAATAAATAAGAAGTGGTATCAAGGAGCGCTGCCTGGTGTCAGCCCAGGAGGAACTAACCCAATCTGGGATTTCATGCAAAGCTCCCTGGGGACATGACCCTTGAGTGAAGAAGAGAGAGGAGGAGTGAGCCAGCAGAGGAGGTGGGAAATGCATTGAAGAGGGAAAACAGTGGGTTTAAACCCTCAGCGAGGAGAAGCAGCATGGCCCGTGAGAGGAGTTGAGAAAGAGGCCAGGATGGCAGAACCCGAAGAAGCAGAGGTGGCGCATGAAGCACGAGGCGACAGCGGGGCAGCTTGTGGAGGGTTTTGTAAACCTGAATAACAAGGGAGCCAAGCCACTTGCTTAAGACCATACAGCTGGCAGGTGGCAGATTGGACCCTCGCTCATCTGAGCTCGAACGTAAAGACCAATTAATATTTTAAAAGCAATGTTCTCTTAGAACTCCTTTTCTGATTCTAGAGGTAACACAAGTCGATTATAGAGCGAACACATCTTCTTTGGCACCAAGATGACTAGGCAAATGGCCCCAGGTGTGTTGTGCAGCATCACGTGATCACCCTCAGCAAATCCATTCTCCCAGAATGCCTTTCATTATAGGATTTGTCCAGATTGGGCCATTAGAAAAAGTCCCAGGATTAGGGTTCACGGAAAATCTGCCTGTTGCAGAAAGCACCCCACACCCTTCCCCATATGTCAACTGCTTGCCTGTTTTTACTGCATAAAACTGGCGACTCGAAGATCATCTCGTGATTATACTCAGAACAGCATCTCTGAAAAATCCTATCTGCCCCTCCCCTGGGCTCTTTGTGGCTTGGTCTTCAGAAGGTTTCTAACCATTTTAAAACCAGAAGATGGTTTTTGTCGTCAACCACAGAAGCCATTTAGGATGTCGCTGCCTCTCTCCACACGGCGGCTGGCAGATCCAGCCCTTGGTCCAGCCCAGCCTGGGCACTCTGATCAGGAGGCCTGAGCCAGAGGGGAAGGCGGGCCCTGTCCCCCCAACCCCCCTCCTTCCCCCTGGGCAGGCGCTGCAGGCCTAAGGGAACCCGCTTTCCCCTCCTCGTCTGGCTGTGGCCAGCAGACGGTCCTGGGACTCCTGGCAGCAGACACAGCGCCCGATGAAAATGCCATCCCCTTCATAGTTGATTGGCAGACCGTTTTTTTAAGAGTTGATGCCTTAGAATTGGTTCTTTCCGGATTGTCATCTTATTTTCCTGCCACCCACATAAAAGAAAGTCTCTTTTGCCTGTCCCTGCAGTACCCGAGCCTAATAATAATCACTGTTCCAGCCCCTTTCCTCGGGTTTCTGACAGCATAAAAAAGGCAGGTGCACAGAAATAAAATGCAGCTCCACGGGCTTTGCTTCCTTAGCCGATCAGCTACCTCCCCCTGTCCCACGTCCCCCCTCTCCCCCCGCAAAGGAAAGAGGCTGAAGTGATAGAAAGATGCATTTTACTGTCCAGCTGCCAAGAGACATTGCCGACAAAGAGGATTTCAGAATAATAACCCGAAACAGAGGACGGTCAGAGCATCCCATTCACAGCGCGGGCAGCTTGAAAGACGCATTGTTCCCGCAGATCAGGGGAAGACCCCTCCGTGAATGCAGCATTCTGAGGATGTGCTAAGCCATCCGTTTTTTAAAACAGCCCCTCACACCAGAAATTTCAAACGTGATTTAGTTCTCAGGGAGCGTTACAGGTGTGAGATAATGAAGCATCCAAGCATCCAAGCTTCTCCGAAAACAGCTGCGGAAAGGATAAAGATACAATCGGTCCATTTAAAATCTGTACCCTGGACCGCCCCCAGCTCAACGCCTGCATTCTGAGAGCTGTGGCAGGGATGCAGAGCCCGCCCCCAGCTGCTAGAAAGGGGAGGGGTTCTGATATGAGGATTCTGCCCTGGGAGCCTTTGGAATTATATTCTTTAAAATGTCCACATATGAAACATCGTAAAGTGGAATGCTCAGAAAAAAAAAATATTCACCCAGTCCCCCTTTTCCTGCACAAAACCTCCCCCCCCTCCGCATTTTTTTTCTCACGCTGTCTTTTAAATTTTAATTTGAGAGAAAAAATAATATAGTTACAGTAATCATATTTGATATGATTCTTTTGGGGCTTGTTTTGTCCCTGGGCCCGGGGCTGACTGCTTTGTGTGAATTATCTCATTTGATCTTCACAATAGCCCCAGATGGTAAATAACATTACTAGAGACATGAGAACACTGGGTTCCAGGAGAGCGGCCATCGCTTGTCTGAGACGCCTGACTTAATTTGTGAAGCTAGATAGTTCATGCAAGAGCTGGCATCAAATCAGAGGCCAAAGATTTTAGAAGCCAAAGATTGTCCCTTTTCCCCACTGAATGTGAGCTAATGAATGCCTTCTCTAAGTGTTCAAAGCCTCCATATTTATTCTTTTCCGTTGCTACATAAGTGCCAATGAACTACTATTTAATCTGCCCTGGTCTATTTAATCTGCTCAGAAACTATCAACTTATAAACATCTTTTATACATTTACTTGTTTTTTGTTATTTCCTGGGGGAAAAGGCTAATGAGAGTGATTCGTAAGTCATAAGTATGAAAATTATTGTGCCTGTTGGTACTACTTCTCTTCAGACTTCTAAATAAACTGAAACTTTTTTATTGCCACTGGCAAGAATTGAAGGAATTATTATTCCCCACGGGCATGTCAGTGCTGCATCAGATATTTATGTGTATATGCATATTTATAATCATAGTAACCATATGTATTCTTCATTCATTGCTTAGTTTAACAAGTGCCAAAAAACACTGTCATCACTTGGATTTTTATTTCTTGACCTACTGGAGAGGTTGAACATTATGTCATATATTTGTTTGCTTTTTATTTCCTTGTCTGTAAAGGGTATTTAGGACCTCTGCTCCTTTATTCGTTGAGACCCAGATTTCGATCCTCACCTGATAAAGCTTTGCACAAGTCCAGCCTGTTCTCTTTCTCTCCCCGTGTCCCAGTCTCCACAGTGAGAGGGGGATGGTGATGTCACCTCTATGCACACTCCCTGCCCATCCCGTGGGCTTTGACTGAGGAGGCTAAAAAGCTAATTCCAATGTAACCCTGATATTTGGGGGGCTAGCAATCGCAATCCATGCCAGCAAGCTCAGTGTAGATTCTTGATACCCTATAATTAAGTCACTACCTCCTTCCTAGATACTGGTCTTGCAGAGCCTGTTACAGAAGCCATCAAACTGTGAACAGTGCACTGCCCCGGAGGGAGGGTTATTAACGTTGGCGCCAGGCCAAACCATCAGATATGGCCTGGAGACCCCCAACACCTGGGGGCCTTCTTGCAAGGCCTGTGAAAAGGACAGGAAGCATAATCCATATTTGCGGGACAAAGACCACAGGGAGATATAAAGAGAAGCCCCCTGCATGTTTCTTTACTCAGATTTGGAAAGGTATTCCCTGAGTCTGCCGGCGTATTAAACAGTGTCTCTCCTTTTCTTTAAAGCGTCACTTGGTTTTTCTTTGGTCTTCTGCAACATGACAGAAAAGTTTATGGCAGTGCCAGGCCATTGTGACACTTGTTGTTACTCATGCACTTCTGTTATGTTCTTGAAAGGATTTGGGCTCTTAGAGAAGGAAGGACCTCGTCTGTAGTTTACATGGTCCTAATGCTTCCCAGGAGTCACAGCCGGTGAGGTAAACGCAGTATACTTTTCACCAAGTGGAGAGGAGAAGAGAGAACCCACGTCCCAACTGGAAACACATCACAGCGAGGGAGAAGCTGAATGACTCCGATGATGTCCCACGAGAATTTCAGGAAAATAGGGCTGAGGCCCCATGACCTATAAACCTGTACGTGAAACAGTGTCAAAAGTCACCCCTCCTCTTGACTTTTTGCTCCTGTGAAACTCTCTTTCTTGTCTAGACCAGTGGTCGGCAAACTGCGGCCCCTTGAGTGTGGCTCTTCCACAAAATACCACGTGCGGGCACGCACGTACAGTGCGATTGAAACTTCGTGGCCACACTCAAGGGGCCAAAGAGCCGCATGTGGCTTGCGAGCTGCAGTTTGCCGACCACTGGTCTAGACCATTTTGAATTAGGTTCTGTTACTAGCCATCCAAAGCATTCTAACTGATGTAGAAGGATCCACTTTATAACTATGAGGATAAATACTTGGATTTATTCTTATTGGGACTTCAAGTACGAAGCTGAAAATAGGCAGCCAATATCTGAGTTATCTACAATTGGCACAGCCATCCTCTGCCCTCCTCCTGCTGACTTCAGGGATTGGTACAGGGATCACTGTAATCCTGCTTTAAGGAAAAGATGGCATCAAAACATAAGGTGCTTTTGAGGTATTAAGAAGTTAGGGATTACCTAGCTTTAACATTTTAAAACCAGGGACTATGACTATTCTGTGCACTCTGTATTCACAGCATTGAACAGTACCTGCCATATGGTAAGTGCTTAAAATGTATTTGTTCAATGAATGAATGAATAGATAAATGAATGAACCCACGTCCCAACTGGAAACACATCAAAACTCCCCCAAAAGAGAGAGAGAGAGAGAGAGAGAGAGAGAGAGATGATATAAATTTAGATAACTAACTCATGTGTGCTTTCTTCAACTTGAACTAGGGTTAAGAATGTGAAAAACAGAGGAAAATCAGTCATTTAAAATTTTCTGAAAATTGATATGCAGTTTCTACAGCTTTTGCCAAAGCAAGATATGCCCTGGAGAACAAGGAATCTCTGCTGAAGAATGGGATGGGCTCTGAAGGCATTCTGGTTATGTCATGATGCATAAAAAGGCTAATGTTAAATTAGCCTTTCTCTGTTAAACCAAAGCTATAAATGTCAGGATATGCTGACCTTTGACCCTTGACCCTCAACTTCTTCAAAACAATACACTTGAAAATAGGCAGCCAATATCTGAGTTATCTACACTGGCACCAGCCTTCTAGTGCTTTACAGCAGGAAATGGCAAATTACCAGCAACTGGCAAAGTAACCGGGGAGCAAGACCACATGGGGACATTTTTATCAAGTATATAAAAAAACTCATGGTAAATAAATCTGCATGTGAAATGCCAAAGAATGGTTTTGCAGAGGAAGTGAATACCATGACTGCCATGTGTGCAAGTGTGTGCACACACACACATACACATGATTTCATTTATCCACTACTCTAGGCAGAATGTTTGTGTTCCCTCAAAATTCATACTATGTTGAAATTCTAACCTCCAGTGGGATGGTAGTTGGAGGTGGGGCCTTTGGGGGTGAATAGGTCATAAGGACAGAGACTTCATGAGTGGAACTAGAGCCCTAATAAAAGAGGCCCCAAATAGCTCCCTCACTCCTTCCACCGTGTGAGGGCATGGAAAGAAAACACCATCTATGAACCAGGAACCGGGCCCTCTCCAGACACTGAATCTGCCAGCACCTTGACCCTGGACTTCCCAGGCTGTAAGTCACCCAGCGTGGTATTCTGCTATGGCAGCCCAAATAAAGACACCTACGTTTGCACTTGAAAACTCAGATCATTTCAAATTCAACCAGTTGCTTCTTTCCCCCATATCCCACCCCCAGAAAGCTTCTAGATACTCAACATATAAAAGAGGTAAATCTTGTATATATGAATATGATTTCTCACTTACAAATCTTTTTAAACCATTTAACACATTGTTTATTGACTCCTGATCAAATTGATTTTTATGTTTGGTACTTCAGGAAAAATGATATAACATAAAATAATATCGATTAAGCACTTAGCGTATTCTAGCTACAGTGCCGAGAACTTAATGTACATTAACCAATGTATTTTTACAATGACCCTGGAGGGTTAGGTATTATCTTCACTTTATGGACTATATTACAGAAAAATTAATAACTTCCCAATGTCATACAGCCAGTAAGTAGTGAAGACAGAATTTGAGCCGAGTTGTCCCTGAAAATCATGGTTCCTGTGCTCTGGTCCTGTGTGGCCCATGAGGGAGGCAGGGCCTTTCAACACCAGCAATTCAATGACCACACATTTCTTGAGCCCCTCCTAAATGCTAGCCCCCTGCCAGACCCTGTGTGGGGTCCAGAGATGAAGAAGACCACCACTGCCGTCCTCCAAGTGCTTACAATCTATTGGGAGGAAATGACAGAGAAGCAAATGAATACTATAAAAGATACTCTGAAACCTGTGCTATGAGAAGATTCAAGCAAAGAGCTCTAGAAGTTCAAGATGGGCACCTCTATGCACTGCAGTGTGCATCATTTCTTTGAGCTCATAGCAGCATTACAATGGAAAAAAAATACCCTGGCAACCTATTCTTATTCTTCCCATAACCAATAATTTCTTGGTCTGCAAGAAAAAAATTGCAATTTTTTTTCAGACTATAAAGCCACCACGTGTTGGCTGGAAAACGTTAAGCAGAGTTCTTGTCCCTGCTCTGGAAATGAAGAGCTATGAAGCCTTTGCTGAGATACTGCTTTCTGGGGAAATAAAAGTATTCCCTATCTCATAAAGTTGCTGTAAGTATTAAATGAGAAATATTTGTATGTTGCCTGTCTGTGTAAAAGCATAAGTCCATGTCAGTTGACTTCCTCCAAAACTTTCAAAAGAAACAAATTACAAAAGATAAACTAGAGAATGTGTTGCTTGATTTTTTTTTCCCAATCATAATTCATCCTTAAGTATCAAAGAAATGAAAGCTACTTAAAATTGAAAATATTTTGGAAAATGAAGAGGAAGCCACGTGAGCATTTACTCATTCATGAAGCTGGAGAGGGGGTGTGACGCATTGCATTGTTCCACATCGGGCTCATGTAGAACACATTTCACCTGTCTATGAAGGAGAGAAGTGAGCTGGTCATTTGCCTGCTTGCTCTCAATTCAATTCCTTCCCGTCCATGCTTAGCTCTGTTTTGCAGGGAGCTGTACCCTGCAAGCTGCCTTCTCCAGAATCCTGCCAACTGACTTCCAATTGGACCCAAGCAGTGGGAGATACTGGCGTGCTTCTGGAAGGTGGGAGGAGGAGAGAATCCATTTTCTTCCTCTCTCTGCTTCCTGCTGTGCGTCAGTCAATGGCAATCAATTCTGGCAGGGGTGGCAGCAGGCGGCTCTGGGCTCCAGTAGCTTCTGCAGTTCCAGCAGTGGCATCAGGAGGTTGAGAGAAGATGCAGCCTCCGATGGTTCCGGTGAGCGCACGCCTTGCACTGGGCTTCCCCTCTGTCCTGCTGTTCTCCTAGAAGCAGCAGCTTTACAGTCTGATCTGAGTTACCCCACCTTCCCTTTTGTTTCTTCAGTCCTTTGTTTCACATCTAACCTGTTTTCTGTTTTCCTGATTAAACCTTCACTGATATAATTAATTTAAAAAAAAATGACAAGTCCCTTTCTGATGACCAGGATTATATTCAACTAAAACAAAGCCCATAAAATGCAGTCTAATTGCTTTTACAAGTCTTTTGAGGATATAAAACGGCCCTTTGATATTTTGCAGAGTTCAAGAGTTTTCTGATGACAAATGGATGCTCCTCATAGAATGCCAGAATCATTTTGGCAAGTAGTTATAGTTTTAGGAAATTAAAAATATAGTCATATGTAGAAGGTGAATTTCCCCTCCTGTGGTTAGCAAAGCCATAAAATTTTCCACTTAATCAAAAGAGAAGACAAAGAAAGATATTAGAACTGGCTAAAACACTAGGGTCCTGGAACCTCTGTTGAAAAGGCTGCAATTCTAAGGGGCACACACATGAGAGATAAGGATCCTTCAGTGTTTTCCCTCCAGGTCTAAGTTTCCATCCATAAGGTCTCCCCATTGGTGAACATCACTCCAACCAACAACTTGACTTTGGCCTGCCTTGGAATTTCACAGAGCTCTTTAGGACAAAGGTATTAAAACAATAATTTTGGCCAATCCTCAAGAAAAGATTATCATTCTATGAGTTTCTTAAAGTCAACATCATGGGGGTTGGGGGGATCATTTCTAGAAAGAGGGAAGGAGACAGACAGACAGACAGGTGTGTGTTTTGTTTTTCATTTTTGAATTATTTTTATTTTGAATTACAGTTGGCATATATTATTGTGTTAGTTTCAGATGTACACCCCTGTGACTGGGCATTACATAACTTACTAAGTAATCATCCTGACAAATCTGGGACCCTTCTGACACCATACATAGTTATTAAAATATTATTGATTATATTCTCTATGCTCTACTTTATATCCCCATGACTATTCTGTAACAACCAATTTTCAATCTCTTCACCTTTTTCACCCATCCTCCCAACCCCACTCCCATCTGGCAAACTGTCAAAATGTTCTCTGTATCTGAGTCTGTTGCTGTTCGGCTTATTCATTTAGTTTGTTTTTTTTAGATTCAATTGTTGATAGATATGCATTTATTACGATTTTATTGCTCATGTTTTTTATCTTTCTTTTTTCTTCTTCTTAAAGAATACCCTTTTTCATTTCATATAATACTGGTTTGGTGGTGATGAATTCCTTTAACTTTTTCTTGTCTCTTTATATATGTCCTTCAATTCTAAATGACAGCTTTGTTGGTTAGAGTAATCTTGATTGTAGGTCCTTGCCTTTCATCACTTTGAATATTTTTTGCTAATCCCTTCTGACCTGCAAAGTTTCTGTTGAGAAATCAGCTGACAGTCTATGGGAGTGCCCTTGTAGGTAACTAACTGCTTTTCTCTTACTGTTTTAAGATTCTCTCTTTGTCGTTAAACTTTTGCATTTTAATTATGATGTCTTGGTGTGGGCCTCTTTGGATTCATCTTGTTTGGGACTCTGCGCTTCCTGGACTTGCATGTCTATGTCCTTCATCAGGTAAGGGAAGTTTTCTATCATTATATTTTCAAATAGGTTTTCAATTTCTTGTTCTTTCCTCCTTCTGGCAGCCCCATGATATGATTGTTGGTACACTTGAAGTTGTCCCAGAGGCTCCTTATTTTTTTTGGATTCTTTTTTCTTTTTGCTGTTCTGATTGGGTGTTTTTCGCTTCTTTATATTACAAATCCCTGATTTGGTTCTTGGCTTCATCTACTCTACTACTGATTCCCTGTAAATTATTCTTCATTTCAGTTAGTGCACCTTCACTTCTGGCTGGTCTTTTCTATGCTGCTGAGGTTCTCACTAAGCTCACTGGGCACCCTTATGACCAGTGTTTTGAGCTCTGCCTCTAGTAGATGGCTTGTCGCCATTTTGTGTAGTTCTTTTTCTGGAGTTTTGTTCTGTATTTTTCATTTGGGACATGTTTCTTTGACTCCTCCTTTTGGCAGCCTCCCTGTGTTTGTTTCTGTGTATTAGGTAGAGTTGCTACATCGCCCAGGCTTGGTAGCGTGGCCTAATATAGTAGGTGTTCTGTAGGGTCCAATGGCACAGCCTCTCTGATCACCCAAACTGGGCACTCCAGGGGCATCCCCCATATGGGCTGTGTACACCCTACTGTTGTAGTTGAGCCTTGATTGCTGTTGGCATATCAGTGTGAGGGATTTACCCCCCATGTTGATTGGCTGCAAGGACTGGCTATGAACACCAACCACCAACCTCCAATTACTATGGAGGATCAGCCCTTGTGGGGGCCCACCCCACACAGCATGACTTACTTCAGTAGCGTTGTTAGTACACTGGCTCCTTCTGGGAGGTGCAGGCCAATGTCAGCTACCCACCTGTGTTCTGCCCAGGGCCACCCAGCATGAGCTGCAAAACGATCTGTCGATGGCTGCTACGTGAGCTGGGCTTGCAGGTGCCCAAGAGAGGTCAAGTTGCGAACCAAGTCCAGCTAGCGCTAGTGCTGGGCCTGGGGCCACTTATCAGGAGGTGACGGTGCTGCTTGCTTGAGAGATTTTTAGGATAATCTAGAGTCTGAGCCAAGAGTGGCCATTTCTATGGAAAAGCCACTGGAAACAGCCTGGCTGGGCCTGAAATTTGGGTGGGGCAGGGGTGGGGGTCTCAGGGAATCATCAGGAAGGGGTGAACAGTCTAAGTCAGGTTGATGGAGTCTCAAATATGGCACTCGCCTGCTGGCTCTGTGTGGAAAGGGTTCCTCAAGTGAATTGATGGGTTCTTGAAATACTGAAAAATGCAATACTGCTCTTAGAAAGTGTTGTTCTTTAACTGGTGTTTAATATCACAATGGAGAAAAGTCCTAGAGAGAAGCTATAAAACCCTCTTAGTATTTGGAAGATGACCACCCACTGGCTGTGCCAGTGAAGGGATTATATATGGCAGCACCAACTGAGTCAAGGAAAACAAAATCCTCAGTTTGCTTTCCAAAGTTCTAGGAAGAAAATTAAATGTAGCAGCTTATTATTGATCTGCATGGGGGCAGTTTGCCTTACAAATTTTCGTTTCCTTTTGCTCAACCGTCAAAGGGAAACAATGTAAATCCTACAATTATCCTGAACAAAATGTCATTTAATTATCACAAAATTTCTACATCCAGTCAATTGTTCCTTTGTTCTGATCTCAAAGAATAAGGGCAGGAAAAAAAAAAAAACTTTCTGTAAGTAGAGCATGGAACCAATGCTCTATTCTAACTGTCATCTTGGCCCATTCCCAACCTCTGTGTAGAAGCTGGAATATGTTATTATTACTGGCAGTATTTGTTACTGCTCAGCGCCAACCTCCCTATGTATTGAGCCCTCTGTTTCCACTGGCCTTCTGTACCTCGGTCCTGATGGGGCCCAAAGCTGTATCCATAAACAAAACATTATTGTTGCTGTTCTCACAGGGTGACAACAGCATCCAAATTGCAAATGAAAGCACCATTCTGGCTTGCAACTATGCACAGACCCTGCTTTCCCAGGGTCTATCTCGTACTTCAAACCCTATAATTTAATTTTTTTGCCTGAATCACTGCTCCTACCACCTCATTAAATGTAGGACTCACCTGTGAATTTTATTAACTCAACAAGAAAATCAGTTGAAAAGGGCAGAGAATAGAGTGATTACTATTTGCCCAACAGTACGGAAGTCTTTTATATAAACTCTTTTACTTAATCCTGACGTGAAAGCTGCAAGTCAAAAGAATTATCCCCATCTTACAGGTAATAAAACTGAAGGTAATCAAACTGACTCAAGTGGAAAAAGTAGACTAAGAAGAGCCTGATATTTTGAACTCAGAAGTTTTTGTGAGTGTGCCCAAAAAACATGACTATCATCATTCTGCACAAACAAATAATAAATCAAAGGACAATGAAGAGGACCCTGCATGTTCTTATCTGCCAGAGTCATTATATAGTGGATTTTGTGTCTGAAATGTGATAGAAAATTTTTACCATGGGGCAATTATATAGGTATCACTTCCTCCCCTCTCCTTTCTTTGTGAAGTATCCCAGTGTGGATACACCCACAACTGAGCCAGCTTTTGGAACCTGATAGTCATGTCCTGTCTGCAGGGGTTCGTTCTTCCAGACCTCAAGGTCACCACTGTCTTAAATGGCAAGTTTAAGACCACCTGTATGCATCCGTTGTCATCCTTTGAGTGGAAGGCTAGGTCTCCCTATTAAATCAGCACACGATGCCAGCGATCATTGTCCTATATCAGTCTAGCTCATCCACACTGAGGGCTTAAGGAAGTGTGAGAAAACCTATAAAGACAGAGTGGGGCAGCCTCAACTGAAAGGTCCTTGAGAAATCTCACTGGATCTGGGCCGCCTTAGACTCAGATAAATGGAGGCTAAGACAATCCTTGGGATATGTGTTTCTAGCACCTGTGCAATAGCTCAAGAAAGAGGCTAAGGTCAGTCTGAACCAGACCCAAATCATGCTAGGGCCTCCGGGCTAATTCAGACTCCCAGGAACCTCTGGAACTAAGTGGCTGTATATCCTGTGGCAGGACAATGTGCCAAGTCATTCATTTTGGTTCTGTCCTCTCCACTTTCCCGCCTCTGTGAAAAGACAGACTGAGTTTCCTTGACTCTTGACTTAGAGCATGGGTCTAAACATATTTTTCTGTACAGGGCCAGATAGTAATATTTCAGGCTTTGCAGGTTAAATTATCTCTGTTCCAAATATTTCACTCTAGCCCTAACCAGTTTGGCTCAGTGGATAGAGCATCGGCCTGCGGACTAAAAGGGCTCAGGTTCGATTCCAGTCAAGGGCATGTACCTTGGTGGCGGGCACATCCCCAGTAGGAGGTGCGCAGGAGGCAGCTGATCGATGTTTCTCTCTCATCTATATTTCTAACTCTCTATCCCTCTCCCTTCCTCTCTGTAAAAAATCAATAAAATATATTAAAAAACAAAAAAACAAAACAAAAATATTTCGCTCTATTGTTATGGCAAAACAAACAGAAACAACCCAGCCTTAGACAATAAATAAATGGTCATGGCTATGTTCCAATACAATTTTATTTCAAAAACCAACAAATGGTAGGCAGGCTGAATTTGGTAACCAGTCATATTTTTCTGACTCCTGACTTAGAGGATTTAGACATCAAGGCTGAAGGATGTTAACTGAAGACTGTCTCCCTTGTGGCTACTGTTTCCAGAAATGGAAGTTCACTGAAGATGTTCAGAGAAGGGGAGAAAGTTGAGGGCCTTTGGAAGTCAGAGAAAAGCATTGAGTTACACTAATAAAATATTCCCAAGATTCAGAGGGTTCCATAAGTAGCTGGGACCAGCCCCGCTCTCCCCCCAGCATTCAGAATAAACGAGGAGATGGCAGAACCCCAAAGAGAAATACCTTCATGGTCCAACTAACAAGTTCCATGTCTAAATTGGGCATGATGGCTAAGAATCACTTCAGGGAGACTGTAGGGTCTTTGGTAACAAGTATTTCAGCTAAGACCACGTCACCATCCCATGTTTTGCTCTGCAAAAGGCTTTTAGGATCTTCCCATGATTCCTGGGTTGGAGGGTAGTGAGGGACCAGGATGAAGAAAGCTCCAGTATAACTGAGATTGAAGTCATAGTTAACTAGATATCTTCATCAAGTGTGGTGTAAAATCATCTGCAAATTACTCCAGGTAGAAGCTTACTTACTTTTTAAAAACTGAATTTATTGGGGTTACATTGCCTAATAAAATTATATCGGTTTTAGGGTACAATTCTAGAACACATCATTGTATATTGTATTGTGTGTTCACCATCAAAAGTCTAGTCTCCTCCCATCACCATTTATCCCGTTTACCCTCTTCTGCCTGCTCCCACCCCCTTTCCCTCTGGTAATCACCCTACTGTTGCCTATGACTATGAGTTCATTTGTTTGTTTGTTGTTTAATCCCTTCACCTATTTCACTCAGCTCCCTAACCTCCTTCTCCTCTGACAGCGGTCAATCTGTTCTCTGTATCTATGAGTTTGTTTCTATTTTGCTCATCAGAATCCACATGTAAGTGAAATCATATGGTATCTGTCCTTCTCTGACTGGCTTATTTCACTTAGCGTAATACCCTTTAGGTCTACCCATGCTGTCATGAAAAGTAAGATTTCCTCCTTTTTTTATGGCTGAGAAGTATTCCATTGTGTAAATGCTTTAAATCCTCTCAGGGGAAAAAGTTGTCTATGTGTGTAGGGGCTATAAAATCTTTGGATAGATCAAATTTTAACCCTAATGTAAATAAAATCGTAAAGCAAGATGGTTCAGTAGTATACTTTTGTTTCAGCAACTATTGACTATTTATAAAAATGCTAATGAACTTATTCACAGCCTAATTTACAAGGCTCTTGGTTTAACAATTGAGCAGATATCAGGATACTCCATACCAAAGGGTTCTTTAACCATTTTGCCTCAGCTGTAAAATCATACTTGTGCATGGAGTCATTATGGAAATATTCACAGAGAAATTTAAAGACACAATTCAATTGCTCTTCTGGAAGATAAATGACCATCTAAGAATAGATGGGCCCAGTCGGCATGGCTCAGTGGTTGAACATGGTTGGGGTTCAATTCCTGATCAGGGCATATGCCCAGGTTGGGGGCATTCAGGAGACAGCCAGTTGATGACTCTCTCTCATCATTGATGTTACTATGTTTCTATTTCTTTCTCCCTCTCCCCTCCTCTCTGAAATCAATAAATATATATTTTTTAAAAAGAAATAGATGAAAGCTTCATTTAATATTAGTGTATTAATTTCCTGTGGCTGTTGTAACAATATTATCACAGACTTGGTGGCTTAAAACAACAGAAATTAATTCTCATATAGTTCTGGAGGCTAGAAGACTGAAAGATGTGTTGTTGGGCCAAAATTAAGGTGTTGGCAGGACCATGTTCCTTCCAAAAGCTCCAGGGGAGATTCCGCTCCTTGCCTCGCCCAGCTCTGGTGGCTGTCAGCATTTCTGTGTCACCTTGCCTCCTCCTCTTCTGTCTCTGTCCAATTTTCCCCTAACTTTTTCTTATGGGGACATAGGTGACTCAGGGCATTCTGGAATAATGTCCCCATCTCAGGATCCTTAACTTAATCACATCTGCGAAGACCCTTTCCCCTGTACCGTACAGTAATATTTACAGGTTCCACAGTGAGCACCTGACATTTTTAGGAGCCATTATCTAATCTATAATAATAAAAGCATAATGTGATAATTAGATTGGACAGCCAAACCACCTTCCAGATGTCCTTCCGGAGTAAGCCGCAGCGGTAGGGGCTGAGGCAGAAGTGGTTAGGGGCGATCAGGCAGGCAGGCGAGTGGTTAGGGGCTATCAGGCAGGTGAGCAGACCAGTGGTTAGGAGCCAGCAGTCCCGGATTGGGAGAGGGATGTCCAACTGCAGGTTTAGGCCTGACCCAGAGGAATTCCTGCAGGATTGGGCCTAAACCTGCAGTTGGACATCCCCCAAGGGGTCCCAGATTGCAAGAGGGTGCAGGCTGGGCTGAGGGGGACCCCCACGCCCCCATGCACGAATTTTGTGCACTGGGCCTCTAGTTTACTATAATTATCCAAATAACTAGGTCCCTCAACAAATAGTATTTAAGATAATAGTATTAAGATGATTAGGATGCTTTGTTCCTGTAATTATGTCAAACTGTAACACACACACACCCACAATGGCTAGACTTCCCAAAGATATAGATAGCTACATATCCACACATCATCGCCCCACTGAACCCCTTCAAGGGCCCGTGCTGCATGCTGTAGGAAAGGCCCATCCTGGAAATGTGCACCCAGCGGTTCTGAGTATGACATCAGATCCAAACAGTTTTATATCTGAGCTGAACGCCCAGCGCTGCACTGGGAAAGGACGGGCTTTCTTAAAAACAGCTTCTGTGACCAAGAAGAATATACTCCCCCAACCATCCTCTTTCTCATAATAGCCCACAATCAACCATCATTTTTCCTTTAATTTTTCAATAAATTACTTTTTCACTTTAACCACCTCTTATCCACAACTCGAGGCAATTAGCTCTCTAGATATTCCTTGAAATAAGCACAGTTCATTTCCAAAGAAGGAGATAGTTTGTGATTGTTGTGAGGGAGGCATTGTGGTAGGTGTTGGGAACACATGATACAGGTGGAGGGGACGAAAAAAGTAGATAATTTCAGTATAACATGGTGATGGATAATTCAACCACCTCTCACCACCTGCATGGTGGACCAAGCCACCTCAGATGGCTCTCACCTTGATGACTCCAAGGCCTCCTACAAGGTCTCAACTTCTGCTCTTGCCCCATGATAAGGGCTGCATAGGCCCCACTGCCTTAAGTTGATTTGTTGAAACCTACCGTCTAATGCGATGTTATTAGGAGGTGGGGGCTTTGGAGGTAAGAAGGATTCAGTGAGGTCCTGGGGGTGGTGCCCTCATGCTGGGATTAGTGTCCTGGTAAGAGTTGAAGAGAGCCAGCTTCTCTCTGCTCTCTGCCATGCGAGGACACAGCATGGCGTGGGCAGTCTGCAACCTGGAAAAGTGACTCACCAGCCCTGGACCACGCCGGCGACCGGAGCTAGGATTTCCAGCCTTCAGAGCTGTGAGAAATAACTTTCCATTGTTTATAAGACACCAGCCTCTGGGACTTTGTTATAGCGGCCTGAACAGATTAAGACACCTTCATTCAGTCTATTCTTTATAACACAGCCAAAACAATCCCGTGAAAACATAAGTCAGACTAAGTCATGTCCTCTGCACAGAAACCTCTGGGGACTTCCCATCTCACTGGGACTAAAAGCCAAATCTTTGCAAGGCCCCCAGGACTCTGCACAGTCTGTTAATGCACCGTCCCCTGGAGCCCACCTCTGCGGCTTCCTCTTCCCCTCACTCATTCATCTCCAACTAACACCGGAAGCACAATCCTTCCTCAGGGTTTCTGTCCTCCCTGTTCCCTCTGCGCAGACAACTGTCCTTTGGGGCTCGACTCAAACATCGTATGCTCAAGGGTCCTTTCTCTGATTATTAAATTAATAATTGCAATGTAGTCCCTGGCACAACCTAATTTCCTTCTCTCCTTTATTTTCCCCCACAACATTTATTACCATCTAACTTATTATAGATGTTATTCATTTTTCAAGTGATCTGTTTCCCCTCCTTAGAATTAAATTGCATGAGAACTGGGATTATTGAAGGCTTTGCTAATAAGATTATTACTGTCTGTTTTGTATATCTACCATCTAGAATCCTGGTGTCTAGTAAGTGATCAATACTTATTTGTAAGATGGATGGATGAACCCTGGTATCTTTTAAGTGATCAATATGTATTTGTAGGATGGATGGATGGATGCACGGATGGACAGATGGATGGGTAGATGGACAGACGGGTGGACGGGTGAGATGGTGGAGGGGTGGATGTGTACACAAGTAGAATAGGAGTGCAGAGAGGAAGAAGGCACTGGGCCTGGCCTGGCCTGATGGGCTGTGGGAAGGCAAACAGCTCTATTCACCTGCTCACACCTTTCAGGAGTCAATTACACAATGGATATGTCTCCTTCCCACCTCATCCTACATGATAGTTTTACAATGCAAATTGCCCCCCAAAGCCCTCTTTTCTAGGTAGTAATTGTCATTACGGGAAAGATTAGCATATTTAGGTCTCATCTTTTTATGAAAGAAAAATGAATAACTCATCTTAAGCTTAACACTTCCTTTAATATTTTGACAGGAGAAAACTTAGAAGGAACCTCTAGGTATCACAAAAGATTTTCAGGGTCCCCAGCCATCTTGTTTCCCAGTGTTACAAAGACTCCACTAAAGGTCTTGGTTTTTAACCTTAACCGGTAGGGATGACAGCCTGTAACACATTGTGGCTCTTCTGGCATGAACTACTTTGTTTTAATAGCTTTCCTGTGTATGACTGGGGGAATGACTTCCACCTGGCCCTATTTCTGCCTCAGTGGTCATATTTACCTTTGTTTTCCAGAAAACATATTTTAATTGAAGTTATTTAATTGTTGAACATATATCATTTTCTGTACATTGTCCCAGATGTGTGCACACACACACACACACATTTAAAGTCGTTCTGAGGTTCTGAATTAGTGAAACAGACTCCAGCAGACCCTCTAAGCTGAAACATATTGACAACATACATGCTTTTACATAACTAAGCAGCAGGCATTCTACACGGCCGCATCTGCTCTCATCCTTGCTCCTTCAGACATGCAGCGCTATTTTCTATTTCTAGTTTGTATTTCCAACAGTATTAGCTAACAAAGAAAGGCATTTTGTTTGTCACTGTATATTTTTAGCTTTATTTCAACCATCTTTAACAACTTCAGGAAGAAAAAGTATTGACCCAATCACATGTGGGTTTTTTTGCTAAGTGAGATTTCTGCCTCTGAAAAGGGGCTTTTAAACATCTATCAGCACATTTTTAAAGTGCTGCTGAGAATTGCATGTCTTTAGCCACCCTGCTGGGGGTGACCGCAGAGGTTCCTCTTCCTGTCCTGGATACTTAGTTTGCAAATAAATGGCTCACCGCGATGGCTTCCTGATGTCCTTGAGCTTATATTTCAAGGTACAATGGATACATTCCTCATCCAGGACAGTGACCATAGTTCACATTTCAAATCGTCTTCTTGGAAGGATTTCGGCAACTTGATCACTTGGGTGGGACTGTCGTCGTTTCCAGTATCACAATATGTCTGACAAGGAGCACAGCCCAGGAATAGCAGAAAGGCTGGCTCTGCTGTTTTCTGGGTTTGGCTTATGCTTGCACCCCCTTCATGGTTTCTTTGCAAGAATCACATTAAGTTGCTTGTCCGCGCTGTCAGAGGAAGGAAGACAACGAAATCTATACATTCACTTCACTAGAGCTGAGTAAAAGGAAACATGAAGCAATGGGCTTGACAGTGAACAGGCCAGTGGCGGGGAGAGGGGGAGCTCCCTCTGACCCTTGGATGTGGGAAGTCTCTGGATCCTCAGGAGACCTCCCTGGCATTGTGATGTCTGATGGACAAACTCTATGTGTCTGATTCAGTCAATATTTTCAATATCGGCAAGGCATAGTGGCTTCCTTGTTTTTAAAAAAAGGAAAAAAAATCAAAACTCTAACATCTAGTTTCTTTTTTGCAAGCAATGGATGTTCTGGTTTTACCCTCCAGGCGCGGTGGGCTGTCCATTTTCAGGGCCCCCTGGTCCGGTGAGGTAAGTTCCTCATAAGATCACCCTGAGGACCAAATGAGCACCGTGTATAAACTGAAAAGCCACACCAGCATAAGAAGTGACTCACTGCTCAAGAAGATCTACCTGCCCAGAGGATTAACCTTGCATGTGCCCACTCTCAGATCCGCCTCCAGTTCCGTGGCAAATCAGAGGGTCATGATCTGATAGGTGAAGCCTACCAACGAGTATTTGAAATGCTAAGTAGACCATAGCCCCTCTGTCCCCCGCCCCACATGGGGGGGACATTTCCCTTTAAAGAGGAACGGGTGCTATGGGCAGACTTGCTTTCCCCTTACAGGCTGTTTGCTTTGTGGGCTCACTACTGCCTCCCCATGAACCCTGAGGATGCCTCCTGAGGGCGCGCTGCCTGAGCCCCAGCACCTTCTGCCCTGAGAGCCTCAGACCAGCTGCTGTGGACCCCTCGGACCTCATGCACAATCTTCCAGATCCAGATGGCCAACCGTAGAACATTGGGGGCTCCGCGTGGAGCTCAACGTTTCAAGGTGAACCCACAGGCGCCGAGCTCTTGTCAGGAAATGCGCATTTCCCGTGACCCCAGAGCATGGGGCTCTGCACCTGCTGCCACGGTCCTCACGGAGCAGCCTGACCCATGAGGGGCTTCTCTGAGCAACACAGACACAGTCTCCTTTACGTACATACAGGTGAGTCCTCCTGGGCACGCCCAGCCGCCCTCTGGGTTTTGCCGGGACTGTGTCCAGTGCGTGTTTTCCCACAGGAAAGAGACAGGAGAGGGAGAAGGGCGCACACGCTGAATGGCTCCTGGGCCAGGCTTCTGTGGGCTGGTCTGCTCTGAAGGTATGTTAGATGCCATTTACATGCAGCCGGCCTCCGTAACAAAGGAATGCAAATCCTCTTTCTCTGCCGCCTCCAGGGGGGCCCACTCCTCTCCTCCTCTTCCTCTCTCCTTCTCTCCCTCTCCTTCCCATCTCTCCTTCTCTCCTTCTCTCCCTCTCTCTTCCCCCTCTCCTTCTCTCCTCTCTCCAGGCCACAAATCCCTGGGACCTCTTATTTCAGGCTCTAACACCGGATCTGTGCCCAAGGTTGAGAGTTTTGACCCATACACATGACCAGGCCCTTTAATTTCCTCCTCTGCCATCAGAAACACATGGCACTTTATTCTTTCCCTCTCGGCTTCTAAAATAATTGTTTTCATTTTTGCCAGCACATAGCAAGGTTTGACAATCAGAAATGATTTCTTCTCCATAACAGTAAAATCTTAGACTCTATACATGGGTGACCAATTCTATTGAATTTATAGTCCCACTTAAAGCAGAAATAAAAACTAACATAGCCCCAAAGAACTAGGCTGCCTTAGGCAGTAATTGCATCAAACCCAAAACATGAAAAATAGGTTATGTTTATTGCTTTAAAGGAACACCTGATTTCAGGGACCTCCTCAATAACAGACATGTTTGGGATGAATGAGGACGTTTCCTCATATCAACAAGTGAAAACTCCAACATAAATATTGTGGGTTCTGACCTCCAGCTTCCTCGTAGAGCAAACAACTGTGCTCCCGCCACCCCTGAGAAGCCGTTCACAGCCGGTGTGTCATTCTTTACCCTCCAGGTCTGAGCCGGCATGTCAGCCCGTGCCTGTCCCACCGGGGACAGCCTTTCAGTTACATTTAGACAAGTGCCCACCGTGGAAGCAGCCCTAGAACATCCTCTCACCTAGTGGTCAGGTTTAAGGGTGGTCAGAAGCAGACACCACAGTTCCAGCACCTGCTGAGCCTGCATCTGGGCAGACTGGGAGGTCGAGGCAAGTCGCCTATCACGCACAGCCCTTCTTCCTGAGCCAGGGCCCCTCTCTGAGCACTGCCTGGGCCTCCACTTCCTCCTGTGTCAGGTGAACAAGCTGGACTAGACAAGTGCGTCTCAAATTCTAATGTGTACACACACACACACACACACACACACACACACACACACACCCCTAAGCAATCTCTGTCCATCATTTTTAGGGCCATGATTATTTTACCCACTGCAATTGCTCTTCTGTGTTATCTTGATCATCCGAAGACAATATTCTAAGGTTCTTGTTTAAATTTCTTAAGTGTTAAACTAAGAAATATGAAAACATAAAGGATAGAGAAAGCTATAAGACGCCCAAGGACACAGGCTTAGGATTGAACAAGTGTTAACATTTGCAGAGTAGCTTGCACATCTTTTTAAAGTTGCCAGGCCCCGCGCTGTTCTCCCCCATCCTTCCAACCCTCTCTGACAGCTCGTCTGTTTCTCAACACGCTGACCTTTCCCTGCTGCTTCCTAAATCTCGGGGCTAAGAGACCGCGAGCACGGGATGGAAGCGCATGCCCTCACTGGCGGTCCCCCTGGGTCCCAGTGAATAGCAGTTTTCATCATCGGAAGGTCGTTACCCCTTCACTTAGGTTCCAATGCTAGATGCTGAGATTGGCTTTACGTTCAGACACCCAGGAGGAAGGTGGGGAGTGGACTGAAGTGTCAACATCACATGCTCCTCGCTCAGAATGTAACTTTAAAGTCTTTTCCTCTTCTAAAGTTCAAGGACGATGTTCTTTCACATGAAACCCAGCACGGGGAGAAAACAGAATGAAGCAAATTCAGCTAATGGCACGGATGCGGGGGAGCAGGGAGTTCTAATTCTGACAATACTGTTCGGCGTGCTTGTTCTCTTTGCAGCTTTTATTCCATATCCAGAGGCAATTGAATACCACCCGATTCTTAAGCATAAATTAGGTTTATAAAGTACTTCCATGCACATGCTTCCCTACTGGATGCTACCATCTGATGACAATATCCTCACAGACTGTCCTGTTGCCCACTGTGTCCCCAGCACCCAGCACAGTAATGTTTCCCCTAAATGCAAGGCTACTTGGGGAAGAAGAGGAATAAGCAAATCTATGGGTTATTGGAGGGCCCTGGATGTTTTGACAAAAAAATAAAACAAAACAGTATCTTGAGCCATTATAGGATAAGATAAATTGCCAACAGGCTTAGAACAGCTCTTATGTGTGTTGTACATGAGCTTTCTCACTGTGTAACCTTCTACCTTCCCATGTGTGTGAAGCAGAGGGTAAAAGACATGCTCTTCCTCCTTTTACTTTTATTAAATCAGTGGGTGACACTGATTAATAAGATTATATAGGCTTCAAATGTACAGTTCTGTGATTATTAATCTGTATATTGCATTGTGTGCTTAAAAACACTTAGCACCGTCACCCACAGGTCTACTCTAACTCTCACTTCTGTCCCATTTACTTTTGAAAATAAATATACATATAAACAAATACACTAAAAATAAGTGATAACAACACAATGTTAAGGTTTCGAAGACTCAGTCTTGGATTTGCCTCTGTGAACTGATTGGACCCACCCACACCCAGCCCCCCTCCACACGGGCAAACTGCGAACAGCCGTTAGTATTCTCAGGGGTCACTCAGGACCTCCTGGGTGCTCTGGGTTACATGGGTCATGCCAGGCACTCAGCACATTGTCTCACGGAATCCCCACAGCAACGCTGAGGCTGCCGCATTGGTTTCATGACATGGATGAGGACGTGCAGGCTCAGCAGAGGTTAAGTAACACCTGAGTTCGCCTCTAACACTGCGTCATATTGTGTCCTTTTTATTTCCTCACTCTCCTAACTCTTTCTGTGATCAACTCTAAACATCTGGCCTCTGTGATGCCCTGGGACCTCTAGTAGGGCTGGTATTGACCTAGAAACCTTCCCTTTCACTAGTGGATGCAGGTGTGGCTTGTCTTAGGATCCAGCTCATTCTGGGAACCAACACACAACATCAGCCACTTGGCTAGCATCTTCTCCAGAACAATGATCCCTCCCATTCAGTCTTTACCTTTGAAGCTAATCAACCATTACAGCTTATCAGAAACCCAGTTTCAAGAAGAAGTGAGGAAATGAGGTGTTTAGAAGATCGAGAAACACATTTTGGAGCTGGCCCTTGCTGTATGGAGCAGGGTCCATTCATACTGCAGCTCGTGCCTTGTCCAAACAGCTTTTGCTGCTGAGTTGGGAATGCAAATCTAATAATGCCTGGTATCCCCATTCTCAAAAGTCAGAAGAATCCAGATTTCTATGTAAATCTTCTCAAATGTTGGTTTGTGAATGGCCCGTGTGAAATTTATCTGTAGGTCAGTCTACATCCTCGGATGTAGAATATGAATTAGGAAAGTAAATACGTTGCCTGAGGCAGCATAGCACAGTAGTGAAGAACATGAACTTCCAAGCCAGGTCACTCACGTGCAGATCCCGGGCCCGTCACTCACTAGCTGTCCTGTAACCTCTCTTGGCCACAGTTTCCTCACATGTAGAATGAAGGTAACATTAGTACCTACTAGTAGGGTTGGCGAGCATTAAAGAATTAACATTCACAAAGCGCTTTCAACAGAATCAGTTAAGTGCTAAGTAAGTGCTTATTTTAAAACATAAAATCACATAATCCCAAGAATACCTGTGTCCAGGCCAGCTTTATACCTCTATTCTTCCTGGATGGCAGGTGGGTTAAAACTTCTCACTTGGGCTGTAGCTAACCAGGATGGAATGATCTTTTACAATAAAAGATTCCACAAAAATAGGTGGGGAAAATGAGCAAACTTTAGGATGACAGTTTTGGTGTCAGAGCCTAAAAGACAGAGGGACTTCCATATCCCAGCACTCAAATCTGATAGTTTTCCATGGAAAGGAGATGTGAGACAATTAGAAAGTAGTTCTTTCTACTCTAAATAACCCTCTACAAGACCTGGGCAATTTTGCAAAAGAAAAAGTAGTTCTTTCTATACAGAGGAAAAACAAATAATTGTTTAATTCTCGAATTTGGACTGACCTAAGTTGACCTGTAGGTCTCTGATGGGGCACAGTGAAAAGTTAGGCGCAATGCCGGGCGTTTGCGCGTGTTCTCTGCTCACAGGCGGAAAAGGAGCCCCTGCTTGCAGCATGAAAGCTCAATAGACTCCTCTCTTCTCCACAGACAATTAACTTCCATCTGTTTAAAGCTCCCCAGGGGCCCCCGGCGTCCCATTTAACCTCCTTTCCACCAACCCAGCGTGAAGTTAAGAAAACCAAAACCCATTTGAAACCCAAGCCTTTACACATCAGAAGGCCCGGGAGAGCCTGGTTGACCTACGGTCACCACAGGAGACACAATGACGCAAAGAGGGACTTTTAGGAACAACTGCTGCTTCTAGGACCATGAGTCAGAGACTTAACTCCTGCGCTGGCCCAAGAGCCAGCTTGAGCCCCATAAGATGAGGGATATAAAGGGCATTAGAAAATAAAAGCTTCAATTCTACATGCTGTTTAGTCAGATAGATGAAAGCATTCCCTGTGCCAAAGAGGAAAGAAGTCTGTCCGTGTGATTTGAAATAGGGTAGCGGGCAGGGCTCGCGGCCCCTCTGAGGGTCTAGATATGGAGTGGACCCCAGCTACTGGGGCGACTGTTGGTGCCTCAAGACGAGCAGCCTTTTTAAAACAGATCAGATGATTCTCGTGCTGACAATGCTGGAGACTCTCTACTTCCAGTATGTTTTCAAACAACTTGGTTACTTGCAACCTAGGACAAGGGGCAGTGTTTTGGGGGAGAGTTGGAACTCTGAAGTGGAGGAGACCGGAAGCTCCTACACCCACCTTCCTACTGCCCAGATGCCTCCTCTCTCCCGCTCACTGCCTTCCCACGCCCCTCATATCCTGCATCTCATTTTGCCATTTTCTGATCTCCCAGTCTCTGCAGTAAATGTTTTCTTCTTCAGGATGCTTCACTCCTTATAACATGAGACCAGCAACTGAACAATAGTTTATGCCTAAGTGCAGGGCTAGCACAGCTATTGTCCTGGACGATAACAACACATTTTGATAGAACATCACAAGGCTTTTGTGTTAATTTCATAGGATATAGGTTAAGCCTGGGCGCATGAGTCACTCTTTTATGAATTTACAGCATTCATTTGTTCACTTTTTACAGCAAACTGTAATGGGTACCTACCTGTGCCGAGCACTATTAGTCCCGGGGATACTGAGATCAGTAATACAGTCACTGAGTGGTACAACCGGGAGATTGGCATGGGCCAAACAAGCAAGGCAGTGAGAACAGGGCTGGGTGAGTACTGATGAGCGCAATGCCCTGGAAGCAGGGATCACAGCCTCCTAATGAGGTTGCTGGGGCTGAGGGGGAGCAGGCAGACAAGGCACCTAGAGATGATGCTCAAGCTGGGCATGAAGGATGAGTGTCAGGCAAAGCCAGAGGGAATGGCATCCCTAATAGAGAGAAGAGGCGTTGCAAAGTGACGGAGAAGATGTGCACATGGCTTGTTGCAAGATCTCCCAGTTCCTGGGTCTGGTTGGAGCACGAGAATGACTCCACTCACTGTTGTTGGCTTTGAAGGTGGTTGAAGGGAGCCAGGAGACACAGACTATGGGTGACCTTCTAAAAGTGCTAAAGCAAGGCAATGGATTCTCCCCTAGAGCCCCCTAAGGGAATCACCCTTGCCTACACCTTTGATTTTAGCCCAGTGAGACCCATGTTGGACTTCTGACCTCCAGAACTATAAGGTAATAAAACTGAATAATTGTAAGTCATTAAGTTGGTGGCAAATTGTTTCAGCAGCCCAAGGAAACTAGTACAGGAGGCTTTGCACCTCTTGGCTTGAGTTAGTTAGCTAGGCTTGGGGGTGGGGGCGGGGGGCAATACTGGGACATCCTTGCCCCCAGAAGATGGTCACTGTGCAGTGAATGGCACTCTCTAAACTCTTGCCACCCCCTGGGTCACTGGGTGGTCAGCCCCCACTGTGGTTCTTGCTGTCAGAGCACAAATATACAGATGCTAACGCAGAGTTGAACACATGCAGGGGAGAAGCAACGCTAACAAAGAACTCATGAAGAAACTCAAAGACATAGCCTGAACAAACCAAAATAAGGATTTTAAGAGCACACATGTGATATTAAAAAACAAACAAAAAAACTAACCAAAGTATATGTGACCTACTTCAAGGAAAATAAACAGATGAAAATTGCAACCTAAATGAACAAATACATTACATGGTAATGAATCATGAGACAATTTTGTGTTAAGTATCTGCCATAAACTCAACCTTCGATTCCTATTGTGTCCTCATATATTCGATTGTATTTCCCCCATGTATGGTTCCATTAGAGACTCTGGCAGTGTGGGGTAGGAAGGGAGACAAAAAAAATGAGTGTTCACCTAAAGTAGGTGCCTTATCCACACGTTAGCTGCCAAGGCTATATGTGTACCCAGATCTTGGCTTTATGTCCAGGCATTCTTCATTTATTCCCTGCAAGGTGCCGTGGTAGAAGATATAATCCTTGCCCTCAAAGAATTTATAATCACTTATGATCTAATAATCGTGTGACTGTCATTACAAAAATAAGCCTTAAATTGGCAAAAGGATTCATGACCCGGCTGTTCTGAAATAGTAAACAAGACTGTTACATTTCCTGATAACACCCAGTCATCATTTACAGGTTTCAAACTACCGCATTTGACAAAGAATTGGAAGTGACTATACATTAAAAGCAAACAGAAACAAAGATGATGTGTTATTGATGTTATACTGTAAGTTAATGGGGGAAATGAATCAAATTATAAAAATTTGTTTTAGGCACAATGGGTCAGGAACACAGTTATTATATAAATTAAAGTATACCATAATTAAAGTATATCTATAATTAATTACTAGTATATACTATGTTATATTACAAAGCATATTTATATAGTAATTATAAATTAGAGTATATCTATAGTAATTATAAATTAGAGTATATCTATAAGTAATTATAGAAAGTAATTATATACTCTGGTATATTATAAAGCATATTTATATAGTAATTATAAATGAGACTATAGCTATACAGTAATTAATTGTGACATTTCCTGGTACTCAGTGAATTTCCCCTAACCACATTATTCTCTGAGGTTTCAAATGAATAGTGTTTTCTTAATTATGACCCAAGAAGCCTTTTTTAGGTTTGATCTTCTAAGTCTAAGACAAAAGTTTGAAAATGTTTAGCATGTGCTTCACTTGGCTATGCTTTTTCTAAAAGTAAACTCTTCAAATTTCAAGCAAACATGAACTAGTGGTTAATTTCTAATAGCAAAATAAAGAAGGAACACAATTTTGATGAACATTTTTGAAAAATGACAAATACCCAAGTCCAGCTTTGTACATTTCTCATTAATTTGGTTCCTATCACTTGTTTTGTTTTGTTTTTAATATATTTTATTGATTTTTTACAGGAAGGAAGAGAGAGGGATAGTTAGAAACATCAATCAGCTGCCTCCTGCACACCCCCTACTGGGGAAGTGCCCACAACCAAGGTACATGCCCTTGACCGGAATCAAACCTGGGACCCTTCAGTCCGCAGGCCGACGCTCTATCCACTGAGCCAATCCGGTCAGGGCCCTATCACTTGGTATTTAATCTAACACTCGGTTTCTCTAACAGGGACAAACAGAAAACCTCTAAGCATTTTGGGAAGAGTCAAGCTCTGGTCACATGCCTTGCTCCAGGCTCCCTGAGACGAAGGCCATGTGACTAACGCCAAACGTTTTCTCACGTTCTCTGGCAGTTTATACTTTAAAGAAGGGATGAAGAAGAACAGATGGTTATTAAGCATTTGCTCGGTCTCAGGTACTCTGCCACAGACTTTTCCATGCAATTTTCTTTAATCTTCACAACAACTCAATGAGGCGGGCGCTCCTGCTCTTCTCACACAAACGGGGGAAAGTGAAGGCCCAGGAAGGAAGCCACGTCTGCCAGTCCTCACGGCTGCTCAGGGCCGGTCAGAGGTCACGTCCCAGCTGGCTGACCCAGGAGCCTCCTTCTCCACCCTCCCGTGCCTGCCTCCTCAGAACCCCACCCAGCTCCCCACACCCCACTCACTCCAGAGCCTTCCATCGGGGGGCATGGGAGAACAACGGAGCACATTTATCACTCGTGACTACTTTTTCTCAACTCTGAGGTTTTCTCTGACCAACCAGGCTTATTCACTCAGTCTGGATAGTGGCTCTGGGACTGCAGAGTGAGGATTCTTCCTGTTTGTCAGCGTGGCCTCTGCCAAAGACTTGCTTTCAGTTTTTAAAAAGATTGGATCTCTTCCCCTCTCTTTTTGGAATGTCTTTAAAACCATGTTTCTCACTTAAAAGAAAAAAAAGAGAGAGAGAGAGAAAACCAGGCTTCCTCTATCAGATGCTTTTGCTCACCAGCCAGGAGGAGTTAGGCTGGCATTTCTTTCTGTGCTGGTTATTCTTGAAATAATAAGGGATTGCAAATTGAGGGATGCTGCCTTGAGAGGACAGGTCCCCATTCCTCCGTGGAAAATTCAATTCCTTATCATTCTGTGTATATTAATATGTCAGGTGGCCAGTAAGTGCTCTGGGAAGCACAAACGCATGCTGAGATGACAGAGGTGACGCTAAGGTTCACCAGGCCAGACAGCTGAACTATACTGATCGCGCCTTATCATCAGATTATATACTTTTGAAAGCTTTTCCCCATATGGTATATCATCTCAGTTAACTTCAATCAAGTTTATAAAACACACGAGGCAAGTCTACTTACTGCCACGTGGCGGTTCTGAAAACAGTTTCAAGAAGCTTTTTGCTTCACGTCACCTGTGAAGGCAACTCTAAGCTCCAGTCTCTTTCTAGAGGAAAACACAGTGAGTGAAGAGGCATCTTTTCACTATTCATGAATATCAACAACCAACGAGAATCGAAGACTATGACCAAGAAGAGCCCTGTGCATGTCCGAGTACGGGGATGGCAGTACTGACGAGGCCAGGGGTGGGCAACCTTTTTGTGAGTGCGTGCCAAAACCAGCAAAATCTCTGACTCAAAATTCTTCTGCGTGCCAACCCTAATTTTTTGAGAACATGTTACGCCTACTTGATATCTCTTAAGGTGTACGTATGTGAAGAACCTTGAAGAAATAATAAAATTCATTCGAGCGACAAAAACACAGTATATGACGATGAAAAATACATTTATTTTTTAATGTATACACGTACACTGATAGTCCGACAGAAAACTTTATGACTCCATTTGATATTATCAGTGGGACTTCTGCTGCTGCATCACTGATGACAGAGATTTTACATCAGGTTTATATTTCGTGACCTTCAGAGATATGCACGAGCTACTACTTTCATCCGTCAGGCTACTCCTATTACAAGACTTAACAAAATTCATCACTGAGAACAAAGATTCACAAGCGTATGTGAATGAAACTAAAACACTGGTCGGATCTAGGAAGGCAGGGAGAGTTAAGGCAGAGGCATAGAAATTGCTCTTCCCCTCTCTTGTCAATCCATGTCTATGGTCTTTAAGATAACTTGTTATGTAAACTTATTTATTTATCTAAGATGCACCTACAATGAATTTATCTGAAAAATAAAAAACTCAATATTAAGAAAAAAATTGTAAATGGAAGATTATAAGAGAGGGGTTTCACGTGCAAGCAAAAGTTACTGGCGTGCCATGTTTGGCACGTGTGCCAGAGGTTGCCCACCCCTGGACTAGGGTCAGTGGGATTAATTAGAACATTTGCATGGAACACTGGACTCTCAAACACTGATAGAGAAAAAGGGGGCAACCAGGCAACAGGAGTAAGGTAGGCATTTTAAGGTGACAAGAAACAGCCCCTATGTAAAGATTTGACAAGAAAGCTACATTGTGGATTACTTGATAGGATTGTTCTAACTTCCTGACCTAGAAGGACAAAGAATACTTGCAATCTTTACCTTGAATGCAAGACTCAAAATAGAATCGTTAATGGCTTAATCACCAAGATTGGTTAGCGTGATAGAAGCCAATGTCGGTGGGACTCAGAACAAGAAGTCAGAGGCTTCTCCCTTCTCCCTGATCAGTGGCTGATCTGCATATTGGTACATCTACAATTGTGCACACCCAGTTCTTGATTTTCCGGAATAAGAGAGATTTCAAATAATGAAAACTCACTTGTTCCTCGTTTCATTGTAACCAATGAAATTTTATCATCGTTGCCCAACAAATTTATACCCAAGAATCAACCAAATAAAATAGTTTGAATTTCCTTCCCTGTTGTGTGTGTTGGGGCTTGTGATGTGGAATTCAAATCCTTTCCCTCTGACTTGTGTGCTTGTGAGCATTCCTGGAGGGTTGGAGGGGGATATTTCTAGCCTCTCTCCTCCCTTCTTCACTGACCGAGGGGAGAAGTAGTGTTTTCTTGAATCAGTGCTTTGGGGATAGGAGCTAGGCATGTGCTCATTGCAGCCTCATCACTTCCTCCTCCTTTTTTTTCTTTTTGGGGTATTAACTGCCTGCAGGAAGCATGAACTCTTATATGCTCTCAGCATATGCTTAGAGCAGGCTTAATCCCTATAGAGTAGGAGACTTCTCTCTCTCTCTCTCTCTCGCTCTCGCTCTCGCTCTCGCTCTCGCTCTCGCTCTCGCTCTCTCTCTCCTCTCTTTCTGGTGATGGTGGTTATGGGTTATGTGTGTATGTGATATTTATCCCATTAAGTATGAATTCATTGATCATCATCTCCAATATGGCAGACATACTGGACTCCAGTGAAACAGAAATCCAGATTTTCCCCAGCTACCCCCCTTCACTCAGTGCCATTGAATTTCTGCTATGGTATTTGGCAATATTAAATGCTTGGTTTGGGGAATATTCGTGTGCCTGGAATATAGTAGAAGCTTAATAATTATTTGTTGAGTGACTAGATGATATAAAGTAATTTCTTAGAAATTTCTGATGTAATTTTGAACTTCGCCTTTGATTCCTTCAGATTTAACACACAAGGTCAAGGGCTTTTGATTTTGGACCTGAATTCTATTGGGCTTTAACTTTGAAGTTTTAATTTATAGACTTTACTTTCTCTGTGTGAAATTTATAATGGGAAAAAGTTTACATCAAATTGAAGGCATTGCTATATTGTTGGCTTTCATTAATATTTATCTTAATATTATCATTTAATCTTCCTGCCAAATATCAGATCAGCCTATTGGAGAATGTGGCATGATTAGGAATGAATTTTCAGCTTTGGGCAATTTGATTAATGCAACATCTCTGAAGTTAACATTGACATTCATTGTTCCCTCATTCATTTGTGTTATCTATTTCTAGGGATTCTGTGCTTATCCCCTTAAACCAGAGGTCACTTGCAAACTGGAGGGCTAAACAGTCCCCTTTATGTACTTGTTTTTCTTGCATAATGTTTAATACAAAAGAAAATTTCTAGTTTTGTTTAGAAGAGAGAGAGAGAGAGAGAGAGAGAGAGGAGGGGAGAGAGAGAGAGAGAGAGAGAGAGAGAGAGAGAGAGAGAAGTAGCAACACTGTGCTCCTCCCCCTGAGATTAGACCTGCAACCTCCTTTAGAAGGGACAGATGGGTCTCCATTTTCCCACAGTCCACCTCCATGCATCCGATTGTCACCTGTCTGGCTTTGGGAGGCAATACGTCTTGTAGATGTGAGCAACTGGCTTCTGCTCTGAGCCTCTAGCCTTAGCACACCCTCCTCTGGCCTTCTTTTGGCTGTTCTCCTCCTCATGGGTCTCCAAGAACCAAAGGCACAGGTCCGCATCGAGCTTGCACTGACCTTTTCCTAAACTTAGACTACGTTTCTGGTGCCCAAGATTGTGAAATGTCCTGTCCAATGAGTTCTAGCCACTTCCAGGACCCGTGTGAGCCCTCATCTATCTGGGGTGGCCCTTCCAAGGGCAGACATGCAGTGTCGCTACTGTTCTAGAAGGCTGTGTGTGTGTGTGTGTGTGTGTGTGTGTGTGTGTGTTTGTGTGTAGGTTGCAGGGGAGGGGACAGAGAGGGCACGTGTAGAGGGTGGAGTTTGAATTAGACAGTTCACATATATGGTAGGCCTCCCAAAGATGTCCACATGGTACAGGAGTCTTAACAGAAATGATGAAGTTAAGGATTTTAGGATGGAAAGGTTAGCCCAGACTATCTGGGTGGGACCAATGTAATCACAAGAGCTTTATAAGAGGGAGGCAGGAGGATCAGAGTCAGTAGTAGGAAATGTGATGCTGAAAACAAGAGGTTGGATCAATGAGAGAAAGGGGCCATGAGCCAAGGAACACAGGCAGCCTCTAGAACAGTGGTTGTCAACCTTCTTGCCCTTTAAATACAGTTCCTCATGTTGTGACCCAACCATAACATTATTTCCGTTTCTACTTCATAACTGTAATGTTGCTACTGTGATGAATCATCATGTAAATATCTGATATGCAGGATGGTCTTAGGCGACCCCTGTGAAAGGGTCCTTCGACCGCCAAAGGGGTCGCGACCCACAGGTTGAGAACCGCTGCTCTAGAAGCTAAAAAAGGCAAGGGAATGAATGAATCCTCTCCTTAGGACCTCCAGAAGGAATGCAGTCCTGCTGAGACCTGGACTTTACACTCTGACTTTCAGAATGGCAAGACAACAAGTGGGCATTGTTTTAAGCCATTAAGTTTGTGATGATTTGTTATAGCAGCTAAGGAAACAAAAACAACTTGCTTAGATGGGAGGCCTCCAGGGAGGAGCCAGGGATAGGAGGGCAAGAGAAGGTGAGGGGCTGCATGCTAGGGCTCCCATCTATGTGCTTGTTTGGGGCAGCCTCAAATATTAATTCATAACCACACAGGCTCAAAAGGTAGTGTCTCAATGAAAGGCTTAAGCCAAAGTTTACACAAACATTTTAATTTTTATATATCATGTCTGTGCAGTGATCAAAAGGCCAGGTTGTGAGCACAACGGTATTTAACACATTGCGCACCAGTGGTTTTATTGCTAGCTTTACCCAATGGCCAGATAAGTTTCTATTGAATGAGTACAAAAAAAACGTTTTACGAAGTATCATACCTTAAAAAGATATTAGCTTATAAGAACATGTAATAAATAACTTCAAAATGCAATGGGTATTTAATTTTAAGGTGCACCTTTAACATTTATGTAAAACACTGTGTAATATGAAAACACGAGAATGCTCGTGATCCGCCTGCAAAATGTTAAGAAATCCACCCACTTAGATGTTAGTTACCAAGTGATTCAGGAGCGGGCCCCAAAGATGGTTTCATCAAATCATGATAGACCAGATGTAAGGAAGAACAGCATTTTACTGGGGCTCGATGCCATGCATCTCTTTTGATAAGCTTCAAACCAAATTTCCCTGTATCAAATTTCTTAAATATTTACTTGTGTCTTATGTTCCCAGGAAACAGACATCATAATATGTTATTCTACAGTTCAAAAACTGAGGAAATTAAAAACAGAAAATACGCCAGGCTGTTGGTATGGGCACACTGCTAATCCACCAGAATATGGGAGGACCAATTAAACATCTTGATATTTTCAACTCAGGCTCCGCCTTTCAACCCCTAATTCATATACTTAGAAAAAAATTTCCCCATCAGAAACATGATTGGTTCAATGGTTTAGATCTATAGAACAATGACTCTCTTCCCAACTAGAAAACAGTGCTAAAACTGAGTGTTTTGGAGGACAGGGAGAAGAAATGCTTAATAAGAAAATATTTTCCTACGGTTCCTATTTTACCCTGGGGGATTTTCTTACATTTTGAATTGGTTGTATATATATATATATATACTTACTACAAGTCATTTTGTTCACATAAAGTTCATATGAAAAAAAAACTAGAATCAAAATCACCAGCCAAGGACGCGAGCTGAGCTGTTGGACGCACATGAACTCAGCGGCCCAAGACCTGTGGTGACTGCTCTTCCAGGGGAGGCCATGTAACCATGGCTGCTGCTGACACTCATGGACTCTGCACAAAGATCTTGACATAGTCTTGAAAATTCTAAAAAGTCAAGACATGTGCAAAAGATATTCATTCTCTCTCTCTCTCTCTCTCTCTCTCTCTCCCTCGACTTGGATAAATAAGATTTTGTCCATGGATCTGCCTCTAAAGGGAGCTAAAGTAGAGAGGAGAAAATAAATAGGGAAAGCAGTAAGGTGATCTCCAAGGGACAATGCTCTCTGATCAAAAAGGAAAAAAAGAAGAGGAAAAAAAAAAAGTTTTCTTAAGTTATCTAAAGAACATCTGGTAGAAATTGACCCAAAAATGTAATTTCAAATGAGTGTTCTCTTCCATTTGGAAAGAAACCCAAACCTTATTATAAATATCCTAGCTGAGGTTTTGGAAAAACAGTAGATGATGAGACTGCATTTCATGTGCTTTGAGTGCAATTTAATTCTTGGGGTTTTCCTAAATTCATCTCAGGAAAGGGTATCAATGGCATTCTTGGCCCATCTTGACAAAGAGCTTCTTGTCTTTTGGCTGAATCTATGCTCTTGGACGTATGGGCCACTCCCAGTCTTCTCAGAGCCTCCCAGTTCCTGTCCTCATTAGGAAAGGATGGAAATAGAAAGATCTATATAGAAATAGAAAGATCTAGAAAAATACAAAACCACATGGAAATTTTTCCTGATTGGCCTCTGTGCAGCTAACTTGGCTCCTAATATCACCCCCCCGCCCCCATCCCAAGCACAATGTGATGGTATTTGAACTCATCAACTTCTACAGAAGGCTAGCGCACTGCATGCAGGACCATCTGCAGGCCTTTGCCTCAGCTGTCTGCCAGGGGAGATGTTCCTACACAGATATATTTTAACCCTCTGGAATTCAGATTTTTTTAAAAATGTGACTGACCCTTACACATATGCGGGTTTGAATCAATCAGATCTGCATTATAATAAAGGGTGAAGCCATTCTCTTTCTTTATTAAGTGTGAAAAGATGCTGGAGAAAATCTAAATGCTTTCCTAACTCCTGTCTGATACTATTAAATCCATCTTTCATGCCAAAGCTGGATGTCATGGAGAAGCTAACCTGTTTACAGCAGGAAGTTTATTGGAGAGTACCATCCCTTTGACCCTCGGGTGTATCCAATCAGTTCTCACACCATGAATGAGAACCCAAAAGTCAAAAAAGAGGAGGAAATAACTACAAAGTCTCTTACCTTTCATTTAATGCTGTTTCTTGGGGCAACTGTGTTTCCCTCCAGTATTTCTCCCTACCACCCCCCATGTTTTCCTGCTACGTTTTCTTACTCCAGTTAATTGCTCTTTCTTTCCAGCCCTTTCCTCTGCTGTTGATGCCTGTTTTTTTTTAAGCCAGCTCTTTCCATCTCCCTTCGGGCCTTTCCCTCCAAGGAAGGCTTAGATATTTCTGTACTTCATTCCAAACCAAATAAAGTGAACAATCCCCCATGCCTTAGAAGGGGATCCCCAGTATTCTCATTGAGAGGAAGGCTTTTTATTTCTTCCCAAGCTCTAAGATCCCTGGGTGAGGGACACAGATGAAAGTGAAATGTGCAGGGCACTGCCCCTGACCTTCACAGAGGTGTTCCTCAAAGCATGCGGGCACACCACGGGTGTTCCTGGAGACAAGTTTAGGTAGTGCACAATTATGGTGGACTTGGGTTGTGTATTGATTGAAATGTGCATTAGAAAAAATATATAGCTGGCACACCAAATCTGCAATTTCACAGCTAGTACTGCTTCGAGTGAAAATATAAAGAGGGAATCGTTTAAAGAAAGATATTAAGTAAAAAACAGTAGATAGAATGTGAATGTGGTAGAAATCAGGAAGATGGGTCATGAATGACTAACGCTTGGGAAACACCACTTGATGGAAATGACTGGAACTAGGAAGAATGAATGGGACATGATGTCAGCTTCTGGCCATACTTGCAAAGCCCTGAACTTAGGGCCGAGGGTGGGAATGCAGCTGTTACACAGGCTGAGATTCACAATTTCACACCAGGGACCAAAATACGTAGAAATGCTTCTCAAGAAATAAATCAAATTCATGTCCTGCTATAACCAAGGATAACCTTGCCATTGAATCTGTAGTTAGAAGCACTCTGGCAAAACCCAGTTTAGAGGCTAAAAAGCCTCTAATTTGGGTTTGTCTGATACTTTCTCATGATTAGATTGAGATTCGGGATTTGGGGAAGAAGAATACCACCAGGTGAATAGCCCTTCTCATTGCATCCTATCAGGGGACAGATGCTCTCAATTTGACTTCTCAGTAGTTATATTAACCTTTATCCCTTGTTGAAGGCAGTGTCTGTAAGGTTGATCAACTAAAAAGTTCCTTTATTTTCATACTCTATTTGTTACACACATGTGAGTCCAGCCTACACCCAAAGAAAAGTGAGCTTTATCTCCTGGATGAAGAACTGAAATGTGTAGTGAAAACTACATATTTGGGGAGTAATTAGTAATTATTTTGGGAGAGATGCTTTGAGATTATGCAAATATCTTTTTTTTTCTCCTTAAAGGTTGCCCACTAATCTTAGGATTCACCAGTGGATCTCATCTTCTCTGCAGTAATTATTACTGTGATGTTCTAGTGGTGATATTCCATCGCCCTATTTCTTCTACATTTATAGTTTGCAAATCTTGTATAATATCTGCCCCTTCTCTCATCTTATTTATTTGTTTACTGATTTATTTGTTCTATTAGTTATTTATATAAGTATGAACGCGTCAATATTTATTTCAGAATATCGGTTATAGCCTAATAATATCATTACTTATTTTGGGGGGTTCAAATTATTCCAACGTTGGCTATAGAAAACTTTCAGGTTGACCCCCGTATCCTTTTGACATGCTCTATCCTGTAGAAACAGTGTTTTTAGTGCTTTCAAACTTTCTACCACTCAAGGTGCTCCAAATTCATCTTGTATTTTTCATGCCTCAGTTCTAGAATCAGTCATTCCTCCAAGAGTCCCTGATTTCTTTGCTAGGAGGATGGTATTTAGAAACAAAGATGTTGAAGCTGGGTATGTTCATTGATATCTGGTGTCATTGCTTCAAGGTTCTCTCAATGGACAGAGCTAGAAAATCTATGTATATATATGACCCCATGTATGCACACACATCTATATTAATTTCTGTATCTATCTATCTGCACATACATAAATGTACATATATGTGTGTAAACAAGTGACTATACATGTGTGATATATACATATATATACTTATGTATCTGTACACACACACACATATGAGAGTGTGTGTGTGTGTGTGTGTGTGTGTGTGTGTGTGTGTAAGTAGAAACATAAGATTATACTAATATCCTTGGGCCTGCTTTTATTTTACTGGCCTAGTACTCATTGCCAGTATTATCTTAAAGGCTCCACCTTGCAATTAAAATCCTATATCAGTAGCTCTTATGGGCTGATGTCCAAAAAGATATGTTAAAGTCCCAACCCCCAGTATCTCAGAATGATCTTATTTGAAAATACAGTGGTTGAAGATGGACAGTGATCAAGATGAGGTCACACTGGCGTAGGGTGGAGCCTTAGTCCAATATGACTGTGTCCTTAAAAGAAGAGAAGACAGAAAAGGAAGATGGACATGTGAAGACAGAAGTAGAGGTTGGAGTTATGCTGCCACCAACCAGGAGCAACGGGGGCCACCAGAAGCTGGAAGAGACGAGGACTCTTCCCCAGAGCCTGCAGAGCAGCATGGCCCTGTCACCCTCTTGGCTGCAGACTTCCAGCCCCCAGAACTGTGAGCAAATAGCTTCCTGTTGTCTAGTGCTCCCCGTTATGATTCTTTACTTTGTCAAGGCAGCCCTAGGAACTCAACACAGCACTATATATTCGACACTATTTTCTATCTGTGTATATCTGACAATACACACATTATCCACTTCACTTCAAAGGCCACCTCAGTTATAACACATTTAAGACTGTCTCCATCTCTCCTAGACCTCTGTCCTTGGTAGCAAAGGCAATCACTTTAAAAAAAAAAATGTTTTTAATGATTTTTTTAGAGAGAGAGAGGAAGGGAGAGGGATAGAGAGATAGAAACATCAATGAGAGAGGAACATCACTGACAGGCTGCCTCCTACATGCCCCCCACTGGGGATTGAGCCCAGAACCCAAGCCTGTGCCCTGACCAGCAATCAAACCAGCGACCTCTTGGTTCCTGGGTCAATGCTCAACCACTGAGCCACACAGGCTGGGAGAGCACTTCTTTTCTATTACATCCCTACCACTTGGTGCAGTGCCAGATACAGAGGAGGTGCTCACTAACGTTCACTGCCTTGAATACCTTCAGGCTTCCTCTGTCAACCCCTTAGATGAGACAAGATGATCTCTCTTCTAATACATTTATTTATTTATTGCCTCAAGTCTGTTGGGTAAAGTCCTCCCTTCTTCTGTTCCTCCCTCCTTCCCTTACTCTTCGCCTCTCTCCCTCCCTTTCTTCCTTCCTTCCCTCCTCCCTCCAAACCCCACCCTCCCCCCAACCAATATTCACTCACTGGACACATACTACATGCATAGCATAGTTCTAGAAACTAGAGAATTAGCAGTAAACAAAAGGCACAAAAATCTTTGTATCTAGGAGCTTACATTCTAATGGGGAAGAAAAATCTAGAATCTTCCATTGCAAATCGCCAATGTCTAAATGATAAGTGGTGGTACGGGATGATAGGATGCACTTTGGGAACGGTTTCCAGGGTGGTTTTTTTGTTTGTTTGTTTGTCTGTTTGGCCAGCTGTGGTCTTGGGGCCTCCTGCCCAACAACCAAAGGCCCCAGCGGAACAGCTGTACTTTTCTTATCCAATTTTTAAATTCCTCTTCCCTTCCTGCGAGGAAGAGTGAAGGCGAGAGAGGGGTAAGGCTGTGGGGGGTTGGGGGGGGGGAAACAAATGAGCCAGGAAAAAAAGTAGAAAGGAAGGAATGGGAATAATGATTCTCCCACAGCATACTTAAAAGCCAGCCCTTCCTGGGCCGTGTCAGGGTAAGTACCTTGCCTTTGCTGATAGCTTTATTATTATTACGTCATTAAGTTGACAACATAACTGCATAATCATAATGGCTAGCCAGTCCTCAGAGGGTGACCTTCCAGGAAGTGGTCCAGACACCACTTGACCCCAGTTGCTCCTCACCACAGTTCTGGGAGCCGAGTACTATTGTTTTTCCTCCCACAGGTGAAGAGCCGGGTGCTCACAGAGGCCGGCATTTGCTCCAAGTCCCACAGTTAGTAAATAACAGAGTCCAGACACAGATGTTCGTGGTGTGGACTCAAAGTCCTGGCCCTTCCCCTTGTTTTCAGGGAATCCCCTTCCCCGAAAGGAGGCCCCAGCTGGCTGGGGCTGCCCAGCCTGTACAGCATTCAGACAGGATTTCCTCCCACAGCAACAGGCCTTCTTGCTGACCCTGTCCCTTTTATCACTTCATTGTATCTTTTCTCGACCTCTGACCCCAGTGGTCTGTATCCCCTGGTTACGAAGGTAAACAGATATGTGAGTGATATTTGCTGGATTCCCAATGGTCAAAGTCTCTCTATCTTTCCTAGCACCTCTCAGCCTTTTCATTCTCTCCTCATTATTTAAGCCAGCATGGCGCAATTTTCCAAAACATGCAATTAGCAAGGGCACAGAAGGGACTGGATCCATAAGTAATTAGTGATCCAGGACACAACAAAGTAAAAGCAAAGCCAAGGATGTGAAAAGACCAGAAAACGGACCCTGCAGGAGGAAGAGGCGCACATTCTAGGACCTTCCTCGGGAGGGACAAAGAACCCAACACTCCGCTGACTAATTCAAATCCCCAAAGCTCCTCCACGGTCTTGGGGTTGAGCAGACATCAATCATGGGTGGCGGTCGCAAGCGGCACATCTCCCGCTCCAGGATGAGTGGCTGCCTCTGTTCTAGTGGTGAACCCATCCTTTCCCATTGCTTTCATGTGGGGAACCCTGGCCTCTCTGTCCCTCCATGATTGTTCGAGCCTTTTAGAATCAGCCTTTCCTGCAAGATGGCCCCAGCCCCTGGGATTTCTTGCTTTTCATGAAAGCAGAAGTCAGGTTAGGACACCAGGATTTAAGAGACCGACCCAGGGTGACTGTGGAGGCAGAGAGGGGAGACGGTAGAACGCCAGGATTCCCAGAGGCACAGCTACGATTCCAAGGTGGAGAAGCTAGGAGGGCTTGGGTAGAAGTCCATCCAATCAAATCCACCCGCAACATCAACTTGTTCTCCAACGCCCGTGGTGAAGTGTAAATGACAGGGGAGTGTGGGCACTGTGATTAGTGGAAGCGTTGCCTTGTCATTAGGAGGAAATAGAAATAACATTCGCTTTTGGTTATTAGGGACTCTAGTCACTGCCCGAAAGGCCAGGCCAGCAAAATGAGAAGCCTGGCGAGGATGCCAGCAGGTTCCCACATCGCATGGGGGTGACATCCCCACCATCACATACTTGCCAGGGGTGAAAATTAGAGCCCTACATAGAACAAGAGAGTTGAAGGACTCTTTCACTGCGTTTCCTTACCTACAGCCTAATTTCCTTTTGGTTCTTGGGTGGACGAATGCCAGCTCTCAGGGCTGATCTCTATACTTCAGGGGGCATGGCTAAACCCACCCACCACACCACAGTCTAAGCACTCTGCTTATTCCCATGGCAATGGAAACAAGCAATGGCAGCTGAAAAGGAAAGGAAAATGAAGGTACCCACCAGGACATTTCTAAGACACACTCATTGCTACTGCTGCTCAAAAGAGTAAATGCTCTGATGCATGTTGCTAAGCGATGTTGCATTTCCAGCCCTTCATAAGTCCATTAGCAACACAGGATGGGACGCACTCCACTGGGAGAATCATGAGATGCTTTCTTATTTCTGTGAATAATCAGCCTCGGCAACTACGGCTTCCAACATGGAGCAGAAGTGATTATCCTGTGTGCCCAGCGGGGATGCGGATTAGAACTCAGCGATGAATGTCCTGTGGGAATCCGTGGGCGCTCTGCTAACCCACGCCCCCACAGCGCCCTCAAGCCTTAAAAAATAGATGAATTCATAAGTAAGCACACATTCTTTCCATGAAATGTCTCCTCCCCAGCCTTGTGTTTGTCTATGTAACAAGTGCTAGAAAATTGTGAATTTTAAATACACTTCAACATTTGGAGTAAAATGATTCTACACATGTTTATCTTCCTGATCCAAAGATAACCCTGGTTTGGGGGATCCTGTGTGAGGGTGGCTGCTCTGCAGGCCAGTCCCAGATCCCGCACTGATGACAACAATCCTTTGGTTTATAGATACTAGAAGTTGCTCAGATTTAGCTGCCAAGTAATGGCTTCTTGCTTCTTTTTCCCAGCATTCCCTGGTTACCCCAAATTCTCAGTTGCCCAGAATTCACGGTACCCAGTATTCCCCACTAACTCAGTATTTCCAAGCTACTAAGTAAGAATTATGCATAAGTAATTTGCAATAAAGAAATAACCTTTCAGCAGGATTCCACCAATGGAACTCCGGAACTTTTCAACTCTTCAGATAAGCAATGCTGTATATCAGTCAGAGCATAGCGTCTGGATGGAGTCAGACTCCGTAGGTGAATCTCAATAACACTATTTCCCATTGAGATGACTTGGGGCAAATGAATGTCTCCGTGCCTCTGCGTCTCACCTGCTGTTGCAATGGTTAAATAAGTTGATGTATGTAACATGCTTAGTTACACAGTGACTCCTTCTGGCACCTCTGGCTCTGGGGCAGAGCTATAGAAGTATTTGCCAGAGTCTTCAACCACCTCTCCTTTCAATTAAAATAAGCAAACACCTCGGTTTATGAAGGGAGAAACAGCCAACTCCAGAATGCACCCCTAGGATCTGTATGCACTGCTTTTATATTTCAGAGGGAGCCCCTGATCTAATGAAGCTAGAAATAGCCAAATTTCGAATTCCTATAACATCAAACTGTTACTAATTATGGTTCTGGTCATATGCCATATGTTTCCCAGAAATAACAAATGTTCCATGGAAAAGTAATTGGCTAATAAGGGTAGGAAAAACATATATAGTAAATGTCCTTGTTTTTCTTGGCTGCTAACTTTCATACAATGAAATATGCAATGAAAAAATATGACCATTCAACTGCAGCTACTTCTACCCTTCAGAAAGACGCTCGAAGCACTGAAATGTTTGGGAGCTGTGTTCAAATCGCATTGTCAAGGAATTTCTTTTGAATCTGCCACATTTGAAACTTTGAAAAATGTTACTCGGGTCTCAGGTGTTTGTTCCCCCAGTAGATATTACCGTGGAAGATGTTAAACTAACTCCATGTGATTCTCATTTTCAGAAACACAATTTTGGACTGCTTAAGAGTGACAATGTATCCCCTTGAGTTGCATTAAAAAAAAATTCATTTCAGGTTTAAATATAGCCTTTTTGTGTGGGTTGCTTTTTTTTTTTTCCTACTAGGAACACATTCTCTGAGACCATTTCTCAATGTTGCTATTTAACAGGCTCCATGTTTTAGATTTTTAAAAATTCCCCTTTATATCACTTAAATGTGACTGAAGTGAATTTTTGCAACTATCTAGTGAAAGAAAATTAATTATTGATCAAGTGAGCTTCGTTTATAAAGGCCATACCAACAGTAGGAGGCTGAAGGTACGTTTTCTTTCAGTACATTTTATACTCAAGAGCATGTATTTCAAGAATACATCAGTCTGATATTCTCATTCATTTCTATTTCCTGATGCCGATAAGGCATGATGATCCTGTGGGCGCTCAAAAGGGATCAAGGTCGGATCCAAGCTACTTTGGAGACAGTGCTGCCCTCTGTAGTGTGATGGTACTACATGTTATCAGTGTGCTGACGATGCCACAGGCAATGCCAGGTGCTGGGATTATAATGATGAAAACAGCAGACCTAGGTCCTGTCCTCATGGAGCTGAGAGTCTGGGATAGGGCTGGTTAGTGTGGTCTGTGGACCAGCACTACCCCATGAACTATACCTTATCAGACTGCAACAGGATAAGTACAGATATTTCAAGTAATTGGTTTGACACAGTTACAGCAGTTGGGCATTGTTGCAACACCCAATGTGTGACTAAGTGGAATGTGTGGTCAAGTGGACACACCTCGCCTCACTGAATGATTGCAAAACTTGCAAAACGATTTTCCCATGGCAGGATCTCAGCACTGGTCACGGGCAGGAGGACACATATTGGTCTGTGATGAATTGAAACTTTTTTTAAAAAAATCTACTCCTTCCAATAGATAGTTTGGGAAGCTTTTGTATCCACTCATCTACTGATGGGCACATGGGTTGCTGCCAAATCTTAGCTACTGTAAATAGCACCACAATGAACATAGGGTGCATATATTCTGCACATACACTCAAATTGGAACAATACAGAGAAGAAGTGATTTTTAAGGGTGGATTGGAATGGAAGGGCTAGCGATAACAGCATGAGAAGAGGTATGAAGGTGAAGGAGTGCAGGGATGTCCTGGGCCACCTGGTTCATTGCAGTTCGAGTGTGATATGGGGATGGGGCAAATGGAAACAAGGAGATAAATGTGAAAAGGTCAGTTGCAGCCAGTTAGTAGAGGGCTTCGAATGCCACGGAAGAGAATTAGAACTTCATTTACAATTGGAAGTTACCAAATATTCCTGAATGTGACAGTGATGCGAAAGAAAGCTCCATTTTACCAAACACTATTGGTCTCATTAGTATATTGGTCTCTATAGGCATCACTTGAGGCAGGATGTCTTTACGTGAAGTAAATAATAATAGTAAAAATGAACTTTTAAAAAGTTATTATAATGGTGTCATACAGTATAGTCATATGTCTAAGTAAACTTGTGTAAATCTTAAGTCTGCCCGGGCTCCACAGCATAGCAAATGCCACTTGAAAAGGTCCAATCCTGGGTGATGACAGCGACTTGGAAATGCCATTTCTTAGCTTAACAGTGACGGGAGGACGCACACTCTTCCTGTTTTCAGAGACTCTGGTTAAACCACAGAGATTACGGAACATTAAAGTAACATACCATTACAGAAGCTTACACTACAATGTCAAGTACCATCACCAAAGGACACAGGAGTGGCATTTTTCTCTCTCTCTGTTGTTCTCAGCTCCCTATAAACTAGACTTGAACTCATTCAATGTGCTTCATTTTAAGTTCCTGTGTGTCATCAAAAGGCTATTAATTCTTGCAACTGACTGACTTGGAGTGTTCGGCAGCATTAAGATTCCCACAAGTGTACCTTTAAAAAAATAGATAAGCTACTAAGTAAGTTTTCAATTTTGAGGGTAAAATTTAATGTAGCTTTAACAAATAAAAGAAGGCTCTACAATGGTCTGCTCTCTCCCCCACAGGGGAAAAATATTACCACGTTAGTAATGCACACATTTGCTCCATAAAAATCTAATTACTCAGTCTTCTAATTCTGGTTTCATACTTTTTGAAATCGTGATGTAAGAACTAGAGAGTTATAAAGATACCATCCTATGAAGCTGAAAGCTGTGCGTTTAGAATTGGCCGTGTTTGCAATGCTGTGACTACAGTGCGAAGCTAAAACACGGTGTTGTGAGTCACTCGCTGATCGTGATGTGCTAAAGCAGTGGTTCTCCACGGAGAGTGACTGTGCCTCTCCCAGGAAACAGGGGACAATGCTTAGAGATGGATGTGGGGGTACTGCTGGCACTGACCCTTCTGCACTGCATAGGACATTTTTAAAAGGCTATTTTGATGGTGTCATACAGTAGTCACCCTCACACCAGAATGATCTGGTCCAACGGGTTGCAGTTGAGAAACCCTGAAGTCAAGGATCATACTAACACATTCCCATCATTCCTCTAGGCATATATGAAAACAACGTTGATTCATATAATCTGAACATCAGGAACAAGGAAGTTCCTGGAAGGAACCCTCGTGCACTGCCGGTGGGAATGCAGACTGGTGCAGCCACTGTGGAGAACGGTATGGAGTTTCCTCAAAACACTAAAAATGGAACTCCCATTTGACACAGTGATCCCACTTCTAGGAATATATCCCAAGAAACTAGAAACACCAATCAGAAAGGATCTATGCCTCCTTTTGATACGATGAACTACCGCCCCCTCTTCCCCCCGATTTTTGCAAGTGAGACCTGAAGGTGACCCTCACAGGAGCCCTGGTTTAACCCCATCCGTGGAAATGCTTTATGTACAGATATGCAAACACTGTCATCAGGGCATCTTCAAGCAGAGCTTCAGAAAAGACAGGCATGACTGGAGACTCAAACAAGGTTCCAGACATGTCTTATCTGCTGAGTTGTAAGTCATGATGATTTTAAGATGCACCATCAATTAAAGAACAGCTTTTGAGAACGTGGCAAGGAAATACTTCCACTTAAATGTGTCCCTTGATTGTAAAATGCGAACATTATTTTTAGAGACAGTAGATATGCAAAATGTGTAAAGTATATGAAGTGTATGAGAAGATATACTGAGCTCTTTTTGTAAAAAATGGGAAGACTGAAACACTACCCCTTAGATCAGTGATGGCGAACCTTTTGAGCTCGGCGTGTCAGCATTGTGAAAAACCCTAACTTAACTCTGGTGCCAGGTCACATATAGAAATTTTTTGATATTTACAACCATAGTAAAACAAAGATTTATATTTTTGATATTTATTTTATATATTTAAATGCCATTTAACAAAGAAAAATCAACCCCAAAAATGATTTCGCGTGTCACCTCTGACACGTGTGTCATAGGTTCGCCATCACTGCCTTAGATCCTGCTCAATCAGTGTTAATCTTAGTTATTTTCACTTGCTTTTACATTGTCCCCTCAACCTTCCGCCACCGCGCCAGGAAGAGGTGGTAAGATGAAGGGTTGGTTAGCGGTACCACCACTAGATCCTCAGCAACAAGAACAGATACCAATCTCATAGGTTGCCTCTAATTTCCTCTCCTGGGATTTCTCCAAGGCCTTTGACTGCAAACTGATACTGTGAAGAACACGCACTGCTAGAGAATATAACTTCACATAACTACATGCTTAGATGCAATGCATATTTAAAATTATTTTTTAAATTCCATCTAATAATCAACCTATACCACTTAGGCATCAACAAAAGCGTACCAGCTATATATTTGCTTATTGCATCTTATCTGCTTGCTCCACCGGAAGTGAAGATCCATGTGAACAAGGATTTTATCTGTGTTTAAATGAAAGAGTGAGTGAATGAATGAATGAAATCTTCTCCCAAATAGCAGAGTCATTATACAATTGCAGGTGTCTTTTATTTCACACATGTGACAGGAGGCAATAGGACTCACTGCATGTTATTAACTGCACATGTTCACTCAGCCATTCTCTTCTGAGCCTCCCATGCCTGCCCCTGCCACCTTCCCAGCTTCCCTCACGTCATGCCCCCATTGCTCCCCACTGAACTGGCCATGGTTCAGTTCCCAGCACGCTCCACGCTCTCTTCTGTCTCAGAGCCTCTGCCCAGCACACTCCCCTCCACCCCCAGCCCTCCAGCTTCCTTCCGGAAGGCCTTCCTGATCACCGCTCCACTAGGTGCAGTGCCTGTATTTTATAGTTTCATAGTTTCTCGTGTTTGGTTCGGTTTTCATCATAGTACTTACCGCATTTGTAAAATATAATTTGTCTAGTTATTTGACTAATGTCTCTTCCCACCTCATACCACTCAACTGTAGGCAGAAGCCATGTCTGCCTCATTTCCCATTAATATCCCCTCATCTAGCACCGTGCCTGTCAGATAGCAAGCGCTCAACCAATATTTATTGAATGAATAAATGAATTATTTTTCTAGGACTATAATCTGCTACCAAATATATGAGTCCATGTTCTACTGTATCATTCTTCTTTGGACTCAAGTTGGGGGCTTAATTGATACTTTTTGGTCCAGAGAAATCATCACTCTCTGAAGTCTACAACATTAAAAGAGCTTGTTGCAAAATTACTGAAAAATCAACTGCTTTTTATTCTTTTTCTACATACTAATAAAAAAGTAATGTGCTTCCTCCCCCCACCCCCACTCCCCACTTAATTGATTATCTGTGTGGGCATTAAGAACATAACTGGGTGGAAAATGGTGGTCAGGAAATCAATTGCTTGGATAATGAGTATTTGTTTCTATGCCTGCATTTGAAAACATCTGGAAGCGTATTTTAATTACCCTCTAGATATTTGGTGTCTTGTGCTCTCAGCCTCTGAAATAATCTCTTCCCATTACTGTCCCCGCAAGAAAGATACTCTGTTGACAAAATAGGGGTTTTCTGATAGAGGGGATCTTATGGGACGTTGAAAAAGGGTAGTGAACTTGGGGGGCAAGAGGATTCAGATAGTATTCTCTTCAACAGGAGGAGCAAGGAAGAGGTCTTCAGTGCAGAGAACTGCAGAAAAATAGGATTCCGTGTAATATCATGTAACTAAGAAGCTAGTCACACAGGAAGCCTTGGGGAAGGGTATGGAATTCTTGGGGATCCAGACAAAAGGGTTCTAGCCTAAAGGAGCTAAAGAAAGACAACTAAACCACCGGAAATCAGAAATAACTGTAAACCAGAAACTTATTTATGTACTTCACTTGAAAATAGTTTCGTTGCATATATCTTCCCTACCGGTTGTTATCAGGATCCCTGTCGCTGGCCCATTTTTATTTGAGTGTATGGAACTCTTAAACAGGGTTCCTGAACTCCCCGGAAGTGGGGGCAGGGTTTGCTAACCTAGGCCACCCTCCTGGAGAGCCCCGCGAGGAAGGTTAGCCTCCTTAAAGAGGTCCCCTGCCCGCTGCCTTGTTCACTACTATCACGGGCCAGCAGTAGCCCAAAGGGGAGCTGCTCATTCACTGCCTGGAGCTTTGCTGTCCATTTCTCATCCCAACTGTCCTCCTGTGGGCCTGGCAGATGCCTCAAATCTGCAGCATGAACTCCTGCAGCCTCTCCTTGTTCCACATACAACAGGGATGAAAGAGAGCTTATATTTGGGGCTCACTCGAGACGGGGATCTCCAGTGACGAATCCCCTGCCCCTGAGATCACAGACACAGAGGAGAGACCTGGATGCTTGAGGAGCAGCAGCAAGGCCCAGAGGCCCAGAGCAGACGCCGGTTCTCTCCACCTCCAGGTCCCAGGAGAGGTTCTTACGTTGAATCATACTCAGGCTTTACTGTCTCCCGGCATTTTCTTGTAATTCTTTAGTGTGATGTTAGAAAGATCCAAGGAACTAATGCAATGGCTACTATCATATCTATTGGTAGGGTTGTGCTATCCACATGTAGTTCGACCAGAGAATTATGACAAGAAGAAACAACCGCTCAAGCTGCCGGATCCCTACCAACTTGATGTACAATTCTCTCTTGGCTTCCAGGAGACATGCTTTGGGGTTGAGACTTACTTCTCAATGTCACGAGGAGAGAGAAAACAACAAAAGTTTAGATTTTGCTTAGCATAACTTCAGATATTTCTTTACTGTCCCATAGATCTCATGAAGAGGACTGGCCTACCAAATTTGGAATAAAGACTTTGTACTTTCACTTTCTGGTGTCCTTCAGACCAGCCATGTTGCTCCCCTAACCTATAATAATAAAAGTGTAATATACTAATTAGACCGGACAGCCGAACGACCTTCCGGACGTCCTTCCAGACATCCTTTTGGACGACCGTCCAGATGAAGCCGGGGCTGCGAGGGCCGAGCCCCTTGCACGAATTTCGTGCATGAGGCCTCTAGTGCTTAATAAACCAGGAGCTTGATGGGGATAAAGGAAGTGGGCTGAGTCAAGTACTTGTACATTCATTTTACATCTACTTCTCTCCCTCCCCTATAATAGCAGTAAAATACAAAATGAGGTTTGGTTCTTGCCCGCATTTATTTTATTTTTGTCATTTACTCCTCATATAAAACTATTTGGCCAAGTAAATATTCGATTACTATCCATGCCTCATTTACCAACAGCCACAAAACATGTTACCAGGGCCTAAGCCATACTACCTTGCTTACATATCTTGGCTGGTTCCCATCTGCGGCCACAAGCATATTTTGAAAAAATATCCACAAAATTCATCTACCAGATTTCCCTCTCTGAAAAGCCAATTTCCTAAACATTCAATGAGTTGGCTTCTGAGACCCACATCCACACATTAGGAAAGTAATACTGTTCTTGTCTTAACAGGAAATTCACTATTGTGGTTGCTGCTTTCCTAATTGTACCGGAGTAGAATTTCAGAAGAACGTTTTCTGAATGAGAAAACATCCCACCTGCTTGCTGCCCAGGATCCTCTTACATGTCCCAGGCCCAGTGAGCACCCTGGGAAAGTAAGGAAGGGCCCATGCATATTGCCTTTTTTTCCAGGAAGCAAGACAGGTTTTTACTTCATTACCAGCTATCCTGTTTTGTTTCTAAGTAGATTTCTTACACTTCAATAATGTTTCTATTTAACCAGAGTCACCATAGAAGAGAATTGAATTTTTTTTAAAAATTAGAATGGGTACATAGTTTTCTTTCCAGTAACATAAATTTATCAAGAGTTAAAAATGGAAATGTATACCTCATGATGAAGCTTTAATGACACACATAAGCTAGCATTTTCCTTTTACCAAACACCAAAACATATAAACACACAGCAACCCGACTAGGACGCAATAACTTTGCATTCTGAATCTTAATCAGCACAATGGAAACTCAGGCCTTCGGCGAGGTTAACAAAGTCACTCACAGTACGCAGCCGCGCAGAGCCTGGGTCCCGGAGCCTCCTGGGTTCACGGCTGAGCCTATGACCAGCAGCTCTGTGGCCCTGCAACCGAGATCGCGCATAATTAACGAATATTTCACTTGAAGGTTTGACCGTTCAGTAAAGCAGTTTATGTAAGGCTGTTACTTTTAATTCCTCTGAAGTTGCTTTGCCAACAGGAAACAGGAAACACACCTACAAGAACACTGACATATTTCAGCCTAATTGGTCTTTGTGGCTCAGAGTGCTCAGAGTGAGTCTTGTATCACAGGGGGTAGGAGGTACAGTCCCCAAAAGAGTAGGATTCATGTCCTAGCATTTCACAGTCTAAAGTCCTTTGGATAGATGCTATTTAGGCAACTTTTAATGGGGAGAAACAGGCACTCTTAGTAACATTCAGGCCTATGGCTTTAATCCTGGAAGGACCATAAACTTTAGACCAAATTCATGTGTATATACACATATGTATGTGATAAATATGTGACTATATAAGTAATATGTTATTCTTAGTATATATGTTATTAAAATAATAAATAACATGTTAAAATAATATATATATATTTTTTCCCTACAATACAGATAGAAACTATCCTTCAGTCATCTTTTTGATGTAAATAACAGAAAACCCAACTCAAACTCACTCATACAAATAAATAACAAAAAAAAATATTTTGGTTCCTTGAACTGTGGGGGGGGGGGGGGTGAGGGGGAACAGATGGAGGATTAGTTTTGGGAAACCAGAGTTCATCCTATCATTTGAGTCTCTGCCATTCTCTGGGCACAGGTGTTCTCTGTAGATTGACTCGAACTTCCGGCTGCCTTCCTCTCATGGTACAAAACCAACAGCAGCAGCAGTTGAAGACCACGCATCCATCTTCCAAGGGGACAGGGTGAGCATGCTGGCTGCCCCAGTTCTGACCGAGGTCACTCAGACTGCCCATTGCTGAACCAGTCACCATACTTGGCTGAATGACTTTAAATTAAGTAAGGTTATTCCCTGGAAATGAGGGGAGAATCATTCCAAAGAAAAATCACATGGAAAGATATTCCAGATCCTGTGAGGAAGGGAAAAGGGGGGAGGGGAGACTGGGGAGAAAATCAACAAATGTCCACAACAACAATGTTTGGCAAGAATCGGAATCTGAATATTGGTGTTTGGGGGTGTATATCGAGGAAAACACTGGCTCTGTGGTTATTTGAAGATGTCTGAAAGAGAATGAATGAGCTGAGGTTCAAGAGATACTGGTTAGCCAAGTCTCTACATTTAGTCAAACTTCCTATTAACATTGGATTTGCCCTCTTGGAAAATAGTTCAGAATTCTTACACACTGTTTATGAAATATATTTCCAAGTGTATAAAGTGCCCTTTCATTTGACCTTCCATTTTGTTATCCGCCACCACTGAAGATCTATTTACAGCAATTCCTTTTACCCGGTACAGCATGTCTGGCTATCAAGAAAAAATGACCGGGCATACCAAAAGGCGAAAAACACAATTTGAAGAGACAGAGCAAGCATAGAACCATACATGGCAGGGAAGCTGGAATTAAAAGACAACAGAACTCCCATGATGGCTAGAGTAATTTACTGAGCCAAAAATCAATGAGGAGTCATAGCCAAAAATCAATTCCAGAGGGATTAAGGACTTAGCTGTGAAAAGCAAAATGTTAAAACTTGAAGAAGAAAATATGAAACATCTTTGTTGACCTCCAAATGGGAAAGGAATTCTTAAGGCACAGAAGTGTTCATCATAAAAGGAAAGACCGATAAATTTTCCTACTGTACTATTAAGATCTGCTACAAACATGCAATAAAGAGAACAAAAGGTATGCCAATATCTGAGACAGTTTTGCAACATGCAAAATCAACAAGAGAGCAGTATTCAGATTTTATAAAGAAATGTTACAAATCATTAAGAAAAAGACAACACGATAGAAAAATGAGCAACAGATGTGACACACTGTCACAGAAGAGAAAAATATAAATGATGGGTGAGCATATGAAAATATGAACAACCACATTTGTAATCAGGAAAGTGGACGTTAAATTGATAGTGGGAGGAGTATAAATTGATGTAAACACTTGGGAACAATTTAACCTTATTTTATGAATCTTACCAAGTTGAATGTTCCCATATCCTCCAATTGAACAAATCCACACCTACCTCTATTCTCTAGAGAAACCCTTGTATATTTGCACTGGGAGATATGCACAAAGTGTTTATAACAGCTTTATTCAAAACAGCAAGAAGCTACATTGAGCACAAATGTCCACCAACAGGAGAGCCAATAAATTGAGTCATATGCATACAATAAAATATTAGACAACAGGGGAAATCAATACATCACAGCTGCATGCAACAACGTAGGTGAACCTTAGGAAAATAATGAATGAAAAAAAGCAAGTATCAGGTAATTACATACAAATGATAACATTTTTTAATACATAAAGCTCAAGAACAGCAAAAGCTAAGAATGGTTTTGTTTCAGTAAACCTACATGTAATACATTTTTTTACAGTTCTACATTTTATCACATATGAAGATTCGTGTAGTCACCACTATAATCAAGACACAGAACTGTTCCTCACCACATAAAACTCCTTCCTGCTACTATTTTATAGTCACACCCATCCTCTCTGCCCTCACCCCTTATACAAGAAACCACTATACTGTTCTCCATCTTTACAATTTTGTCATTTCTAGAATGTTTATCAATTAAACCATACCTGTTGGAGACCAGGTGTAAGCTGACATGGTCCTTGAACCTGAAGGGGCTAGCAAGGCTGGGACCCTTATCCACACAGTTTTCCCAGACTTGTTTGGATGGCAGTTAGCAGTAGAATGAGAGCAACCTTTGTAGAATGAGAACAGCCTTTCATGGCTTACCAAGAAGTCTGTAACTATTTACTGAGATTTGCTGTACCGAGAATTTGTCCTTCTGCTCTGTCCCTCCCTTAGAGACTAAGAGGAACAAAGAATACATTCCTCTTGACAGACCTCCTATTCAGTGTGTTGTGTATAAATACGATTGCGTGGTTAATAAACTTGCTGCAGTTCCTCGATTGAGCTGCAGTCCTCCCGATCCCACTCTCCTGTCTTTCTTTCTTTTCTCAATTCCCACCTCCCTACCTCAGCCCGGCTCAACCTGTCAGGCTGGCCCTGACACATACCATATGTGACCTTTTTATATTGGTGGGGGTTCTTTTGTGTTTTTTGTTTTGCTTTGTTTTTACTCAGCATAATGCTCTTGAGATCCATCAGAGTTGTTTCGTCCATCAATTTTATTGAATAGTATTCCATGGTTTGAATGTACCACAGTTTGTTTGACCACTCATAGGACATTTTAGTTGTTTTGGGGCTACCTTATCTAATAAAAGGGTAATATGCAAATTAACCATCACTCCATCACAAGATGGTGGCACTCAGTCCTCTCAGCCCTGCCAGAGTCCATCAGTCCCGGGGCGGCCGCTGAGAGCGGGCAGCGTGAGCGGCCTGGCGGAATGTTTGCTTTGTTGCCGTGGCGACAAGGCAAGCGTTCCACTGTGGCCGCGGAGGGCCTCTGGGCAGCAGGCATGGAGCGGCCGGGGGGAGGAACACTTGCATCGTTGCCCCGGTGATTAGGCAAACATTCCGCGCCCGGCTGCGGATGGGCCTCTGGGCCACAGAGAGCCTCTAGGCAGCGGGTGCGGAGTGGCCAGGCCCTGCAGAGAGCTACTGGCACACAGATTCATGCACAGACCTACTAGTCTATATATATATAAAAGCCAGCCAAGTGTCCGACCGTTCGACTGCACTGACGTGCGCTGACCACCAGGGGCAGGTACTCCAACTGGTAGGTTAGCTTGCTGCTGGGGTCTGGCCAATCAGGAGTGGGTGAGATGGGCCGGACTTGCCCTGGAGCCAACCTCCCACAGTCCCCCGCCCACCACCCCTGGCCTCTATAATTTTCATTCAATGCGCACGAATCTGTGCACCAGGCCTCTAGTTACAAATAAAGCTTCAAGGAGAAATTGAATATTGGCTTTTGTGGAGATGTAGTTTTTTATTTCTCTGGGATAAATCATAGGAGAGTGATTGCTGAGCCATATTTTAAAAATTGCCTAATTACTGCCCAGAGTAGCTGTACCATTTTAACCAGCAATGTATGAGAGGTTCTGTTTTTCTGCATTCTTGTCAGCATATGGCATTATTGCTATTTTCAATTTTAGTTGTTCTAGTGGGTATTTTGAGATAGAGATAGCTCATTGCGATCTTCATTTGCACTTTCCTAATAGCTTGTGGTGTTAAATGTCTTTTCATGTGCTTATTTGACAGCTATATCCTTTTCAGTAGAATGTCTCTTTTAATTATTTTGTTTATTCTCAAATAGAATTGTTTCTTTTTTAACTGTTGAGTTTTAGGTTCTTTACACAGTGTAGCTATAAGTCCTTTGTCAGGTATGTGTTTTGCAAATATTTTCCATCAGTCTATAACTTAGCTTTTCATCCTCTTCACAGAGTCCTTCTTAGAGCAAATATTTTTAATTTGGATCAAGTCTGATTGATTTATGTTTTCTTTTAGAGGTCATGCCTTGGTATTATGTTTTAAGAACTCTTCATGCAGCCACAGATCCTGAATATTTTCTCCTCAAAGTTTTATAGTTTTATGTTTTATATCTAAATTTACAATCCATTTGGAGTTGTATAAGGTGTTTTTTGTTTGATTTTGCCTATGGTTACCCAATTATTTCAGCACCATTTTCTGAAGGAAAAAAAAGTATTTCCTCCATTGAATTGCTTTTAGATAGTCGCCAAAAATCAGTTGACTAACTTATATGCGGCTATTTCCAGTTTCTCTATTTTGTTCCATTGATCTTTGTATCTATCCCTCTGCTAATTCCACACAGTCTTGATTATTGTAGCCTCATAATATCTCTTAAAATCAGGTAGAATGATTCCTCCCAGTTTTTCTTCTTTTTAACAATTGTGTTAGATATTCTAGCTTCTTCCCTTTTCATATAAATTTTTACAATAATCTTGTTGAGAACTATAAAATTCTTTGCTGGAATTTTTTTAATAATTACATTAAACCTGAATATCAATTTGGGGAGAATTGAGGCCTTTACTATGTTGAATCTTCCAATTTATGAACATAGTATGTCTTTCTATTTATTTAGATCTTCTTTGATTCCTTTCATAGGCATTTTTTTGTTTTCAAACCACAAATCTGTATATGTTTTGTTAGATTTACACATAAGTATTTCATATCTTGTGCAATTATAAATGATACCGTATATATATATTTTTTAATATATTTTTATTGATTTCAGAGAGGAAGGGAGAGGGAGGGAGAGAGAAACATCAATGATGAAAGAGAATCTTTGATCAAATGCCTCCTGCACACCCTGTACTGTGGATCTAGCCCGCTACCTGGGCATGTGCCATTGGCCGGAATCAAACCTGGGACCCTTCAGTCCGCAAGCTAATGCTCTATCCACTGAGCCAAACTGGCTAGGGCCGTATTTCAATATCCATGTATACATTGCTAGTATATAGAAATACATACATTTTTCTATGTTCATTTTATATTTTGCAACCTAGCTGAACTCACCTATCAGTTCTAGGAAAGTGTTTTGCTTTGTTTTGTTTTTGTAAATTCCATTGGATTTTTCTAGTAGACCATCATGTCACTGAAAAGAAGAGCAGTTTTATTTCTTCCTTTCTGATCTGAATGCCTTCTATTTTCTCTTTTTACTTTATTGCACTATGTAGAATGTCTAGTACTATGCTGAGTATAAGTGGTGAAAGAGGACAGTCTTGCCTTGCTCCTGATCTTATGAGAAAAGGATTCACTTTTTTGCTCTAAAGTATGTTGACAGATGCACGTGTTTTGTATGTATTCTTTATCAATTTTAGTAAGTTTCTCTCTATTTCTATTTTTCTGAGAGGTGTTTTTGTTTGTTTTGTTTTTTTGTTTTGTTTTTTTTGTTGTTGTTTTTTTTTTTTTACCATGAATGAGTGTTGAATTTTTTCAAATGATTTTTCTGATTTGATTAGTGCAATTGCAATTTTTTAGTCTTGTTTATATGGTGGATTATACTGATTGCTTTTCATATTGAATGAGCTTTGAATCGCTAGAATAAAGCCCATTTTGTTATGGTACATAATTATTTGTATGTACTGCCGAATGTTTTGTTAAGGAATTTTGCATCTCTCTTCAGGAGAGTCATTAGTCTCTAGCTATCTCATGTTGTATTGTCTTTTTCTTGTTTTGGTGTCAGAATAGCTTTATAAAATGAATTGGGAAGTATTCCATTCTCTTCTATTTTCTGGGAGAGATTTATAAAATTAATGTTAATTCTTCTTTAAATATTTGGTAGAATTTTCCAGTGAAACTCTCTGGGTCTGCAATTTTCTCTTTGGAGAATTTCTAAATTATTAATTCAATTTCCTTCGTTATAAGGCTACCCCCAAAAAATCTATTTTATATTGTGTGGGTTGTGGCATTTCTTTTTGGGAAATTGTTGCATTTCATATAAGTTGTGAAACTTTGTTGGGTAGAATTGTTTATAAGTATTCCCTTGTTATTCTCTTGATGTCTGCCAGTGTATAGTGATGTTGCATTTTTGATTCCAGATATTGGTAATTTGTGCTCTCTCTTCTCTCTCTCTCTCTCTCTCTCTCTCTCTCTCTCTCTCTCTCTCTCTCTCTCTCTTTTGGTCAGTGTTGCTGGAGGTTTATTAATTGTTGATCTTGACAAAGAGCCAGTTTTGTTTTTTGTTGGATCTTTTTTCTCTATTGCTTTGCTCTTTTCATTTTATTGATCTCTGATGTTTATTATGTCCTTCTTTATATGTGCTTTGTATTCATTTTGCGCTTTTTCTCTAGTTTCTTGAAAAACTAGTTTCTGGAGAAGAGAGCTTAGATGATTGATTTGAGACTTCTCCACTTTTGTAATCTAAATATTTAGTATTAAAATTTTCTCTCAGTTTCAATTCTTTTAAATTTATTGAGTTTTGGCCCTCGCTGGGTGTCTCAGTGGGTGAGAGCGTCGTCCCATACACCATAAGGTTGCAGATTCAATTCCTGGCCAAAGCACATACCTAGGTTATGGGTTCAACCCCCGCAGTTGGGGCACGAGTACAGGGGGCAACTGATCGATGTTTCTCTCTCTCTCTCCCCCAACACCCCATTTCCTCTTTCTAAACATATCCTCAAGTGAAGAATTTTTTTAAAATTGTTGAGGTTTGGTTTTTGGTTTATCTTGGCATATACAGGGTGTCCCAAAAAATGTATACACATGTTAGCAGCTGATAGCTCCATTTTGAAAATGAAATGTATTTTAATAAACACTGCCTTTATAACTATTCAAAGTGTGTGTATACATATTTTATGGTGCTTGAAAATAATGTCTTTTCTATTGTTGCTGGGTGGGTTCTATAAATTAAATTAGATCTGGTTGATTGATAGTGTTATTGTGTTGCTCTTCGTACTTGTTGGTTTTCTGTCTAGTTGTTCTACTAATGATTGAGAGAGCTTTGCTGAAGTTTCCAACTCTAATTGTGAATTCGTCTATTCCTTCAATTTTATCAGTTTTTGTTCCACATATTTTTCTCTGCTGTTTGGTATATATTTAGAATTTGCATGCAAAATATGTATATTTGCTATGTCATTTCCATGGATTGAGCCTTTTGTCATTATATAATGACTTTCTATGGCCCTGGTCATTTTCTTCACTCTCGAGCAGCGGTTCTCAACCTGTGGGTCACGACCATCAGAAAACACATATAGCATATCAGATATTTACATTACGATTCAGAACAGTAGCAAAATTACAGTTATGAAGTAGCAACGAAAATAATTTTATGGTTGGGGAGGTCACCACAACCGGAGGAACTGTATTAAAGGGTTGCGGCAGTAGGAGGGTTGAGAACCACTGCTCTGGAGTCTTTATCTGACTTTAATTTAGCCACTCCTTCTTACTTTTCATCAATGTTTATCTGGTACATCTTTTTCCATATTTTTATTTTCACTCTTCTATATTATTATATTTTAAGGTAGTTTTTCTGTAGATAGCATGTGGTTGAATCAATTTTTTAAATCCAATGTGCCAATCTCTGTCTCGTATTCTATATGCTTAGGCCATTTACATTATAATGTAATTGTTGATCTATTTGGGCTGAAGCCTGACATTTTACTTATTTCCTGTTTATTCTCTATTTTCTCCTTCTTTATTTTCATTTTCTAACCTCACTGTGGACTCCTGAACATTTTTTAGAATTCCATTTTTATTTATTTAGTACTTTTTATTATAACTGTTTATATAGTTTTGTTAATGTTTGCTTTCCACATTACCTTAAATATACATAACTTACAAGAGTGTATTATTGTTGATATTATACCACCTAAAGTAAAATCCTTACCTCACTTTAGATCCCTTTACTCTCCCTCATTTATAATATAATTTTCTTAAATATTTCCTCTGGCCGAAACCGGTTTGGCTCAGTGGATAGAGCGTCGGCCTGCGGACTGAAAGGTCCCAGGTTTGATTCCGGTCAAGGGCATGTACCTGGGTTGCGCGCATATCCCCAGTAGGAGATGTGCAGGAGGCAGCTGATCGATGTTTCTCTCTCATCGATGTTTCTAACTCTCTCTCTCCCTTCCTCTCTGTAAAAAATCAATAAAATATATTTTAAAAAAATATATTTTCTCTGCATATATTGACAGTCACATCAGACACTGTTATAATTTTTGCTGCAATCATCACACATAATTTAGAAAACAGGAGAAGGAAAGTTTATTGTATTTACTCCCATTTTTTACTCTTTGTATTATTCATTCTTCCTCCTGATGTCCCAAGATTCCCTCTTTTATCACTTCTTTCTTTAGAGAACTTTCTTCAGATATTTCTTTAACATAAGTCTGCTGGTGACAAATGTCTAGGTTTCCCTCAGCTGAAAATGTCATGTTTTCTTTTTCTTTCCTGAAGGATATCTTCACTGGATTTAGGATTCTGGTTTGACAGTTCCTTTTTTCAGCATTTACTAGTAAAAAATATTCTGCCACTTCCTCTGGCCTCCATGCTTTCTGATGAGAAATCCATTCTCATTCTAATTGTTTACCCCCAATAGATAAGGTCTAATTTTTCTCTTGTTGTTTTTAAAGTCTTTTCTTTAGTTTTTAGAAGTTTGACTATTATGGGTCTTAGTGTGGATGTCTTTGGGTTAATCCTATTTGGGTTTTCACTGAACTTCTTGACACTATAAGTCTGTCTTTTGTCAAATTTGAAAAACTTTCAGCCATTGTTTCTTCAAATATTTTTTCAGCCTCCTCTCTCTCTCTCTCTCTCTCTCTATCTCTCTCTCTCTCTATCTCTCACTCTCTCCTTCTAGGATGTTGATGATACACATTCTAGACAATTTTTATATCCCCATAAGTCCCCTGAAGCCCTGTTCTTTTAATATTTTCCCATTTCAGTTTATTTTCTCTGTTGATTGAATTGGGCCATTTCTATTATTTTATCTACAAGTTCACTGATTTTTTTCTCTATTCCCTCCATGGGTTAAGCCCATTCATTGAATTTTTTTTTATTTCATTTACTGTATTTTTCCATTTCTAGGAAACTGAAAAAGATAATAAAACTTAAAAATAACACAAAAATCAAGCCAAAACTTTTTTTTTTAAGATGCAAAAGGAAACAACTCGCCCTAGCTGCTTTTGCTCAGTGGATAGAGCATCAGCGTGCGAACTGAAGGGTCCCGGGTTCAATTCCGGCCAAGGGCACATGCCCAGGCTGTGGGCTCGATCCCCAGTAGCGGGCATGCAGGAGAGAGCCAATCCATGATTCTCTCTCATCATTGATGTTTCTCTCTCTCACTCTCCCTTCCTCTCTGAAATCAATAAAAACATATTCTTTTTTAAAAAAGGAACAACTCTCTTCTGCTTTCTCATACACGGATGCATTAATAAGCAGGCAAGGGCTCTAACCGGTTTGGCTCAGTGGATAGAGCATCGGCCTGCGGACTTAAGGGTCCCAGGTTCGATTCTGGTCAAGGGCATGTACCTTGGTTGCGGGCACATCCCCAGGAGGGGGTGTGCAAGAGGCAGCTGATCGATGTTTCTCTCTCATCAATGTTTCAGACTCTCTATCCCTCTCCCTTCCTCTCTGTAAAAAAATCAATAAAATATATTTAAAAAAATAAGCAGGCGTAAACCAGTTTGGCTCAGTGGATAGAGCAGGCAAGGGGTGTAGTGGCCATGCAGCTACCGCGACTCAATTTGGACTGGCCTCCTTCCATTCAGCACCCCTTTGTTAGACCCTGTCCTGTCTGGGAGCTTCTCCCCAGAGCAATGTGGCTGCTCTGGGCATCGCCTCCAGGGGACAGGACAGGCTGGGGACGGAACCAGCAGCGTTCAGCATTAAGCCATAACTTACTGCGGTGCCACAGAGCTTTCCTCCTCTGGCCTTTGCAACCCCACCCACCTCGCGTCACTTCAGCCCTTCAGCTCGCTCAGATCCCTGAGTCGTGCATGGGTTTTTATTCTTTTCTCTCCTCCGGTATCTGCTTCCTCTGTCTTTCTGCTTCTTTGCTTGGCCTCCCACCCATTCTGCCTGTATGATGACCTCTGTGCATGTGTGGGTTCTCTAACCCAGCTCCTTGACCAGGGCCCTTGACCTCATGAAGCACCATCTAGCACGTAGGCATTTTAAAGGGCTCACCTTCACCAAGGCGTCCCTTGCCCTCCAAAGCTAATGGAATGCAGATCTTTCTTCTCTTCCAGCTGAGTGTGGGGCGATTGATTTGAAAGGCCCGCAGTCTCCTCTCTCCAGGCGATGTTTCTATGAGGCCACCAGCTGTTCGTGCTACATGCCCCCTCCATCCCAAGCCCAGCACACAGAGGCAGGAAGAGAAGTGGGTGGGAGGACAAATGATCACGGAAAAGCTTGATAAATACTAACAGCCAATACTAAAAATAACTAAGCAGAAGTAGTCTACTTTTAGGAATTTCATTTGTGTCTTTGTGTTGGGGGCGAGGAGGAGGGAGAGAGAGAGGACGGTGGAGAAGGGGCAGGATGTGCTAATGTTCTCTGGAGGTGGAGGCACTAAGATCTTTCCCAGGCAGACGGCCCCTCCCCACCCACTCCCCGAAATAACTCTCTTTCTCAGGCTTCTGCTGCTTGGTAAAGGGCTCCCTCCCCGTGCTGCAAATGAGAAAAAGCAGCTAAGAGACTGCAGGCTGCTTTGCTCCTCAACCTCATCCTCTCCCTCTGCAAAATAGTCCTCTGACCTGAGCTCCCGGAGAGCCGAGGGACCGTGGCTGGGATCAGCGTGTGTCGCCTGTACATCTGTGAGTCCCTGGTATGTGGGTGTGACATAGCAGAGCCATTAACGCCACGTGACACTCACTGTCTGCATCGTATAGACAGGAACTCACAGGCTAGGAGTTCCACATGTTCTTCCAAATGCTGTCTGCTGGGTACCCCGGTACCCCCTCTAGAATTAGAGACACAGATAAATGGCCCTGATCCTTGTGTGGCCTGAGTCTCCTGCTTTAACAAAATGGAGGAGTGTTAGTCGGTTCAGTTATGTTTCTGTCATTTTCTCTTCCCCAGTGAGCAATTTAATTATGTGATGAATCGATACAGATCCCTAGAGCTGGAGGAAGATACAACAGAGGGACCTGAATGGTTCCCACGTGGGTGGATTATAGGCACCCTTTGAGCTCTTCTCAGATCAGTCCTGTGCAATCAGCAAACGGAATATTTTGAGTCTGAGTCTTCTCCAATCCTCCCTCCATAATACACTCTCAATATCATGGTCAGACAGCAAGGAAAAAATAAAAAGCCTTCCTTGCTCTCCCTACTGTGGAAGCCTCCACATCCCCCCCCACCCCCTTTCCTTCCTTCCAGAGGAAGAGGGAGCATCCTCCAGGCAAAGGCGAATGCCTCCATTTATGTCCCGATCCCCCCTCCCACCATCACCCATAGCTCACTCCATCCCTGTCCCCATTATTCCTCTTACATCTTCAGGATGCCACTTCTCCAGGCTCCTTCTCCAAAGCTGGAAAGTAGGCTTGGTCTCTCTAATCCTGCAAACCTGCCTTCTGTTTTGTTACCGTTTACCATCCCATCTCTCTTCTTCTCTTCTCCATCATACTTCCTAAAAGAGTCTACACTAATTATTTCCATCTCCCTTATTTTATTTACTCCTTAACCCGTTGTAACCAGACCTCTATCTGCTTTCTCCAAGGTCCCTAATGACTCCCAAGTGGCCAGATGCAATGACCTTGACCTTTCTGCTCAACCCTCCTGAAACCCACTCTGCCCTTTGATTCCATGATGGTACAGCATCCTAGCTTTCCTACGACCTATCTCTCCAGTCCAGGATCTTTCACTATCTTCTCTTCTTCTGACCATATCATAATTATGGACAATCCCCACAGTCTAGGGTTGCCCAGATCTAGCAAATAAAAATACAGAATGCCCAGTTAAATTTGAATTTCAGATCAACAATGAATAACTTTTTAGCATAAGGATGTCCTAAATATTATGTGGGACATTCTTAGCCTCAAACATGATTCTTTGCTGGTTCTGAAGTTCAATTTTAACTGAGCATCTTGTATTTTATCTATGCCCACAGCCTCAATAATTATCTTTTCTCAGATAATTCCTAAATCTTCATTTCTAGCACCAACTCCTTTATCTCTCCCTCTCTCTCTTTCTCTCTCTTCCTTCCCCTCCCCCTACCACCCAGGTATTTTATAGTGTCTTCAATTCATTTCATAGAAAACTCATCTTATTATTTTTGACCCTCAAACCTACTTCTCTCCCTGGCTTCTCTATTTCTATTAATATGATTAATACCTTCTCCAGCCTCCCAATCACCTCAACTCCAATCTAGGAGCCCTTACTAATCAAGTGGCAGAATCTTGGTTGATTTTACCCTCACCGTCACTTTTAAATGTCTTTCTCCCCATTTCCATTGATACTGCTCACCCAAGGCCCACGTCATCTCTGTAGGACTACAAACCATCCCAGGCTATTGAAATTGCCTACTGACTAATCCCCCGACTTCTACTCTCATCCACCTTCCACCACCGCACACTCAATTAACACCCTAATTGAAGCACAAGTATGGATATGCCATCTCCTTGATCAAGAAGTTTCCTACTGGCTCCTGGTAAAAGTTCAAACTCCCTAGACAGCATTAGGGCCTTCCATGAGTTGATGTTGCTCCTCTTATCTCCCTGTGGTCTCTCCTCTATGCACCGGAAGCTCGAGGCACATCAGAACACATTGTCCAGGCTTTCCTACCTCTGTTTGCTCCCACTCATGCTCACAAGTACACGACTTTGAGGGCAACTCTTGCCGTTTCTGCACAAATAGATGCCCACAAAATGCCTTCTGAGTTGATGAAGTCAGTGCTAAATTATCCACATTAACAAGATAAAGTAATTAAATCCACAAATCATTGATGTGATAATGCAAAGGATCGTACTTTTTCACAAACCCATGGTTGCTTTCTGCCAATTACGGGTGCTGTCAAGCTCTCAGAAGCGTGTCAGGGCCTGTGATATCAAGTCACAGCTGAACTCTGATAAGGACTCCGAGGGGCCCAGGCACACACAGACCCCACCCACTTGCTGCTGCCTCTCCATTTACTTTCTGAACCCTGATCTCTTCCCCATTTCTCCGACTTCTTACACATGGAAGGTTATGATAGTCTCTGTAAATGTCCTCGGATGCTCTGTTGTATATTCTACACTGTGGCCAGTCTCATACGCTGATCCAAAAACATCTGAGTGCTTTAATCATCTCTATCGGGGGCTGCATCAGGCGAGATAGCGGATATTTTTGGCTTTGCAGAACATATGGTCTCTGTTGCAAGTACTCAATTATGTCACAAAAGATGATACAAAAACAAACAAGTGGGCCTGTGTGCCAATAACACTTTACCTAAGAAACACACAGCTGGCCTGCGGGTCACCATTTGCCGACTCCCAACCTAAATCCAGGGTCTGATGAACCATTTGTTTCATGTGTTCTTTCCAAACTAAATTTCATTATAGTCACTTCACTGGAAACAACATCTGAATTTCATCTGATGCAGTCTTTTCTTTTGTCACAAATTATACTTCAGCCAAACTCAGGATCCAAGAGTGCGTGAGGGGAGGCCAGGGGTAGGGACTTGAAGCCCTCTCCAGGCCTTTCCTCCCAGCCCAGTGGACATCATCCCAGGGCGGGGACAGGATCGCTATTGCTGATTTTATCTTTTGCTGTGGGCTCATCACTGTTATGAATCCTGCCTTTATTTCAAATGCTGATATTTTGTTCATTATGATTTTTTTGCATTAATTTTTATGTTTAAAAGATATTGCAGTCGATATTCCTTATTTCAATTATGGAGTTGTATTGTACCCTCTTTAATTTTGTGCCAAAGTGAGCACCCTACTCCCCTCCCTCCCTTCCCCTTAGAACCAGCCTCCTGTCTGCTCTGCATTGCCAGCCTCCATCCCAGTTCAGAGATCATGTCATCAATTCCATCCCTGTAACCTTTGGACAGATCGTTCCTCTTGGCTGCTGAGATTCCATTTCAGTTTCTGGGTCTGCCTCAGACACAGGTGGATCTGAAGCAGGTAGAAGCTCCATATGAGAGCTCACCTGGCACCATACATAGTTATGATAATATTATTGATTAGATTTCCTATGCTGTCCTTTACATCCCATGACTATGTGGTAACTACCAAGATTGGTAGCACTTCTCAATCCCTTCGCCCTTTGTACCCAATTCCCAACCACCCTCCCCTCTAGCAACCATCCATCTGTTCCCTGTATCTAAGATCTGTTTCTTTTTTGCTTGTTCATCTATATTGTTCTTTAGATTCCACATATAAGTGAAATCATATGACATTTGTCTTCCTCTGACTGACTTATTTCACTGAGTCTAATACCCTCTAGGCCAGTGATGGCGAACCTACGACACACGTGTCAGAGGTGACATGCGAACTCATTTTTTTGGTTGATTTTTCTTTGTTAAATGGCATTTAAATATATAAAATAAATATCAAAAATATAAGTCTTTGTTTTACTATGGTTGCAAATATCAAAAAAATTCTATATGTGACACGACACCAGAGTTAAGTTAGGGATTTTCAAAATGCTGACACACTGAGCTCAAAAGGTTCGCCATCACTGCTCTAGGCCCATCCATGTTGTGGCAAATGGTAAGATTTCCTTCGTTTTCTGGCTGAGTAATATTCCACTGTATATATGTCCCACCACTTTTTATCCACTTGTGTACTGATGGGCACCGGGCTGCTCCCATAGCTTGGCTATTGCAAATAACACTGCAATACACATAGGGGTGCATATATTCTTTTGAATTAGTGTTTTGGGTTTCTTCAAATATATACTCAGAAATGGAATTGCTTGGTCATAAGGCAGTTCCATTTTTAATTTTTGAGGAACCTCCATACTATTTTCCAGTAGTGGCTATGCCCATTTGCATTCCCTTCAACAATGCACAAGGATTCCCTTTTCTCTAGAGTCACTTCTTAAGAGGCATGTTAAGGTGGGAAGGAACTTAAGGGACTTCATATCCATCATTTAACTTAATGCTCATGACAGTCCCGTGAGGTTTGACTACGTTCTCTTGTATGGATGAGAAACAGAGGCTCACAAACTGAGATTACGGAAAATAGGACAGGCACTAGACTAGACCAAGACCTTCCATGTGCATATCACAGTGAGCACCCAAAGGAATGTTCTCTGGACTGGAAGTTTTGCTGGGAGAAATGAGTACCCAAGCGAAGGAGCCTGAAGTGTCTGAGGAAACGAGCATCAGAAGCAGAAAGGGTGTTACCAGCAGGTTAGGGGGTGGGAGGGGTTAAGAGCCCCTAGAAGGATGAAGCCTTGAAGAGGCCCAGAAGGGAAGGCCAGTCTTGGCCCTCCTTACCACTCTGCCCAGGGCCATTCCTCTTGGTGCCAGGAGCCATGGTAATCATCACTAAAACAATTGTAATGAAAGCAACTGCTGCTCAACACCCCCAACCTTTCTGGATCCCTTGCTTCAAGAGCTAAGGAACTATTTCCAATTTCCAGTTCCCACTTGTCCCAGGTACCGCCATGATTCTGTGATCAGGAGGTGCATCACCTGAACACAAAGCCCAGAGGAGACCATACAGATGGAAAGAAAGATCAGACCAAAGTGAGGACAGGAGGCAGGAGCTGGGCAAGGGTGGGGGGCGTGGGGGGAAGACGGGTGTTGGGACCGGAGGCATTAGGACACCATTTCCAAGCCAGTGCTGGAGAAATACAGCAAGCACTCCCCTTTGTTGTCTTATTTTTTATATTTTATTTTTTAGATTCCACGTTGCAACTCATCTCTGTGTGTGTTAATCCTCACCTGAGGATATTTTACCATTGATTTTTTTTTTTAGAGAGAGTGGGAGGGGGAGATAGAGAGAAAGAGAGAGAGAGAGAGAGAGAGAGAGAGAGAGAGAGAGAGAGAGAGAGAGAGACTGGTTGCCTCTCACACGCACCCTGACCAGGGCTGGGGATCAAACTTGCAACCAAGGTACTTGCCCTTGATTGAAATTGAACCTGGGACCCTTCAGTCCAAGGGCCAATGCTCCATCCACTTCTGGAGAAACACGGCAAGCACTCCCCTTTGGAAAGAAATCACATTTCATGTGACTCTAGGCGACTTCCAAGGAGACATCAGCTCATATGAGAAATCACGCCTGGTATTATATCCGTAATGAGATGCACAGCGGGCACTTTCAAGCATTGCATATACTTGAACGTGCAGTTTCACAGCTGCACACAAGTTCATAAACGCTCCACGCCTCTTTCACGGTGGAGATGCGTGCCACGCCGGGATTCCACAGGCTGTGAGGCTTCCCCCTCTTCAAAACCGAGCAGCTCAAAGACTCCTCTGGCAACTGTAACCACACAGGAATAGAAACCACCCCAGGCAGAGCGTGAGAGGCCAATCCTGTAAACAGCAGGATGGCAAGGTGTAAACAAGAATAGAAAGGAAACATGCAGCCTTCTAAAATTTGTTTTATTATTAATTATTTTAATATTTTTATTGATTACAGAAAGGAAGGGAGAGAGAAAAAGAGGTTGGAACATCAATGAAGAGAGAGAATCATTGATTGGCTGCCTCCTGCACAACCAACACTGGGGATCAAGCCCGCAACCCGGTCATGTGCCCTGACTGGGAATTGAACTGTGACCTCCTGGTTTATAGGTCGATGCTCAACCGCTGAGCCACGCCGGCTGGGCCTGCAGCCTTTAATAAATCATTGCTTTGGAGGAGGCCAATAAGATGGGAACACATTCACCTCTGAATATCATGGAACAGCAGCAGCTCAGAGAAGTGTGAAATCACGAGCCAAACGGATTTGCAATGACCCATTCCAGGCTGCCAACTCGTCCCTTTTGGCATCAGGCTTGATTTTACAGACTTCTCTTCCAGTGCTGTATGGTTGGGGCTTTTTAATTTGTCTGTTGGTTTTTCCTTTCATGCAGCACAGCCAGTATTTTCAAGGCTGTTGCAACTTTCCTAAGTCACATCTTTTTTTCCTCCGTGCCCCCACAAACAATGTTGCTCCAGAGAACCACAACCACACTATCTCCATCTTTCACTGGGTTGAATCATGTTCTTGAATGCAGGGAAAATGCGTCCACATATTCGTATTGAGTCTTTGTTAATCCTTTACATGATCGATCGTGTAAAGTGTTGTAGAAGATGCAATGCAGCAAAATTCCAGCATTGCTTACCCCTCCGATCAGTCTGCCAGTAATTGAGCATGAGCATGTACCCTCCACCGTGGTCTGGGATATAGGAACAAACTGCAGATCTTGGCTTTGAGGACTGCACAGTCCAAGCAGAAGAGAGAGACTTGGAAACAGTTATGAGAACAGGTGAAGCCACCTTTACCCCCTGCCCTGTGGTGACAATGGGCAAGCAGGCTGCTTCCACACCAACAATGCCTCTGCAGGGCACGTGGTCAGGGGACTAGGTCCCTGTGGCTAAGCCAGCACAGACATTGGACAGCACACATGCTCTCCTATGAGGGGAGGAAGTCGGCTTCTAACAAGGTCTCCTGCGTCCTTGTCCATCTCCATCATTGCCTTGCTCTACATAACTGTTCTCAGCCTTATCCTCCAAACTGCCTTGCTTGGATTTACAATCCTTCCTAGCTCTACTTGTTATTATTAATGGCACCCATGTCATATATACTTATTATGTGCCAAGAATGGTCCATGCTTTAGTTCATTGAATCTTTATAACATCTTTGAAATGGGCTTTGCTATCCTGGTGTTATAAATGAAGACAAGGACCCTCAAAATAAAAATTAGAAATGTGTGCACGGCCACACAGCTGCTAAGTAGAAACACTGAGACTGGCACCCAGGATGTGTGGTAAGAAAAGTTCGTAAAGACTACATTAGTCCGCCTCTGGAGACACGTGTGGGTGATTCGCTCCCGCTGTAAGAACAGAGATCAACATTTGCATCCTTTTCATAACCCGAGGGCAGGGTGGACCTGTGAGCAAGCAGAGTAGGCATCTACCAGTGTGTTGTGATTTAAGGAAAACCGGACCAGGATGGGTTAAACAGACCTCCCCCACTGCCTATCACGGTGCCTGGAATTCCTTTATCAGAAGTGCATTACTTTGGGCCTTGGGGTCTTTCTGGCCATTAGAACACGATTGCCCTGGGAGGAGCCAGCCTCAGCTGAGACCTCTGCGAGGGTCAGGGCTTAGAGAATGAGTCCCAGGAGAGATGCCTGGAAGGAGCCTGGGAGCTCTGGGGATGGGCAGGAGGTGCGGAGAGGAGGGTGGGAGGTTCTGAAAACAGGGGTGAACATTCTGTTTGGCTGGCCCCACCTCTGTGGCCCCAGCTCAGGGTGAGGCAAAGGGAAGGTACATAATTCTCTTGATTTGAGAAAATGCTGTTTTGATCGGGATGAGAGTTGGAGGCCTGGAGGGTGGTGGCAGGTGGGCTTCACGTGCTGAGGGCCATGAGCACTGTGAGGCCACAAACGACCAAAGACAGAACCCTTGCCCTCAAAGAGCTAATCGCCTCTCTGAAGAGAGAAAATATCCCCAGCAAACAACGGGTGCGTAAGATAAGACAGGAATGACCACGCACAGAACACAGGTATAACAGAAACCCAGGGACAGGAGAGCTCCGTGGGGGAGGCAGGAGGTGGTGTCGCTTCCCTGGGGACACGCGACCCCAAGAACAGTACCAAAGAGAGAGATGGAATGAGGAGGCTGGTGAATGCCTGCCATGCCAAGGGAAGACCCACATGACTACAACCTATTGCTACCAAAGCACCCCCAAACGAGGAAACCCACATTTAGATTTAATCAGCATGATGCAAAATGACGCTAGGATGGTGCAGAAACAAATGCATGCAGTAATAAGCTCAGAATTTCAGTAATGGGTGGAAGTACCAGATGTATCTATTAAGACACATGGCAAGTAGACTCGATGAAGCCAATTAGGCAAATGTAAACCCCTCAGTTATCTCTGTGGGAAAGAGATCTGATGACTAGCCTGGGCCAGCAACCTTGGAAAAGTCCAAGACTTGCCACTGGATTCAGTTCTGATAAAGAATCGCTTTATCCTGTGGCCTTCCAACCAGAGACAAATGCTCCTCTTCCGGGCTTTCGCTTAATCCTCCCTTCTCCAGCAGCAAAGGTTACTCCTATTTGCTCTAACTTATTTTGTATTTTTATAAAAGGTCCCTTTATTTCATTCTCACAAAGAAAACAACTGCAAGGAAGAAAGGAAGGAAGCAAGCAAGCGCTGACCTTTATTTGCTAAATGAGTTATTTCACCACTGGCTACAGGTGATTATGTCTCACCATTCCCAATAACCGCCCTTTGTACCCGTTGGCACAAGAGAAACCAAGGACTACAGCCTCGGGCTTAGTCATGAGTGAGCAGAAAGAAGAAAACCAGTGTAGGAAGAGACTTGAAAGAGAGGTGAAGGGCGAGGAGGAGGATCCACAAGAAATCCTTCCTCCTCTTTTCTTAATTGAATTATCTTTCCAGCATATAGTTCATCTCAACTTTTGGCTGCTAATGAGTTACGTTTCCACAAGTCGCCTGCTTTCTCCCAGGTGGCTGCGCATCTGAGACGTGAACGGCAAAGGCCTGCGGTTTGGTCTGCTAATAGGTTTGTAGTAACCTCCATGGAGACGCACAGGGACAGTGATCGCATTATCCAAGCCCACAATTAGGCACAGACTTTGTCTAACAAAGGATGCTTGTGCTTTGCTTCCAGATGCACACAGCAACTTGGCTAACGGAGATCCAACGCCTAAGTGTCAGGATTTCCGGGACATTCTGGTGTTCAAAGAAGCAATCAGGAAGGAAAAAAAATTGAACTCATATGAATCTGGGAGGCAATTCCAATACTGGAGCAAAATGACAGTACCAGCATTTTTGCATTCAATATAAGGATTCAGAATCCATAAAAAGAAATCGGTGAAGATGAATATTTAAGACACTTAAAATATACAAATTTAGCAACATCATGTAAAATGCAAGAAATACAACCTAAATATTATCATACTACTACTAATTATTAGTAGACAGAATTTTAAAACCCAAGTATTAAAAAATTCAACAATCTCAAAAATGAAAAAAATTGTCATGAAAAGTTGAGAAGCAGACCGTTTTATCTGAACTTTTGTGGAGGTTTCTTAAAGCGCATAAACTTTGTTGCCACTGAATTGAGAACACATTTCTGTGCAAATTTTTTCGCTGCTGAAAAGAAAAGGCCCTAGTCAGGAAAAGGCTATACTCAGGAAAAGGCCGTAGTCAGGGGATGTGTTTATGAGCTACCTCCAAATATTTTTCTCCGATTTCTTCATCTGCAAATAACCAGAGCTCTCATTTGATAACTTTGAGGAGGAGTAGTTTTAAGCTTTGAGGAGTATAATTTTGTGTCGGGGGAGGGAGGAAGGAGGGGAAATTAAATCACTTTATTTACCTCAAGCTCTAGTCTTACTGAAGGCAAGAAGCAAGCATGTTCTATTTGTCCTCCTCCTCTCTAGTTTGCTCACATACTAGTATGGTTGAGATCCCGATACCCAGCTGCCTGTATCTGTTTAAACCTCTCCTGTTGTAGTGGGCACAGCCTAAGGGGATCCCCCGCCAGTCACACCCTCATATAATACCCTCCCTTGAGACAGGCACAGCCCCTGGCTTGTGTCTAGCCACTGGAATACAGCCATGGTGAAAGGCCAGAGAGCCCTGGACTAGGTTACATTCTGTGAGACTCCATCTGAGCAGCCTGGAGTCAGAGAGTCTCCTGCTGGCTTGACTCTGCCACGCTGTGGCGGGGCCTGTGAGAAGCAAGTGGCCACATGGAAAGCAGTGTGAACACTCTCTAGGACAGCGGTTCTCAACCTTCCTAATGCCCCGACCCTTTAATACAGTTCCTCATGTTGTGGTGACCCCCACCCATAAAATTATTTTCGTTGCTACTTCGTCACTGTAATTTTGCTACTGTTATGAATCGTCATGTAAATATCTGATATGCAGGATGTATTTTCATTGTTACAAATTGAACATAATGAAAGTGTAGTGATTAATCACAAAACAATATGTAATTATATGTGTTTTCCGATGGTTCTTAGGCGACCCCTGTGAAAGGGTCGTTCGACCACCAAAGGGGTCGCGACCCACAGGTTGAGAACCACTGATCTAGGAGATGAGAGAGCACCAGGAGACGGCCAGCAAAAAAGCAGGGGACCTCAGTCGTACAACCCCGCCTTAATTCTGCCCACAACCACATGCTCTTGGAAGAAAAGCAGCCCAAGCTTCAAGGAGGAACACAGCCCAGACAAAATCTTGACTACATCTCTGCGATCCTAAGGAGAGGCTCCAGCTAGGCTGCACCCAGATTCCTGGTCCACAGGAACTGCGGATTAATAATTACCTGCTCTTTCAAGCCACTCAATTCATGGGAATTTGTTATGCTGTAATATATAACTAATGCACATATCATCATCCACTTTGCACTCCAAGAACAATTATTCCTGCAAAAAAGTTTTGTGTTGCCCTGGTCGTGGTGTTCAATGGTTAGAGCATAGCCCTCCCCCCCCCCCCCCCCCCCACACACACACCTGAATCAACCAGATCTCCAAAGAGTTCTGGTTCCTTTTATTAGGAAATAGTCATTGGGAGCCAATATTTGGGTGGTAGGTGTGTTTATTGCTACTGGAGTGTCATTGTTTCTACACCAAACCAGTTTTTCAGTCTCCTAATATGAGACGTTGGAGTATCCCTGTATGCTTAATTTATTTTCACTTATTCAACAAACATTTTTACAGACCTCATTATGTGCCAAGTATTAACATTTTGAAAATATTAACTCATCTAATCCTTGTAATAACCATAACAACCATTATTAGCCCCATTTTATAGACAGAAAAACAGAGGCACTGAGAGGTTTTGACGTGCCCCAAATCATGCAGCTAGTAAGTGGAAGGCCAGGAATTGGTCCCAAGCATCTCCAGATTTGGGGCACTAACCATTATACCACATTGCCTCACAGTGGTGAGGACCTCACAGAGCATAAAATTGATGTCATTTAAGGTACTTCTTGGGCTGTGGCCCAATTTAAAATAAAGGAAGAGGACTCTTGAGAGGACTCTGGAAGCTGCCTAGGATGAAGCTGGTATATATGTGATGACAGATGATGCCTAGGATTAGTAGGGTGCTCACACTGTAAAGTATAAAAATGTCGAATCACTATATCATGCACCTGAAACTAATAGAACCAATATAAGATTGTGTGCTAAGTATACTTAAACAAAAATTAAATTAACAAAATTAAAAATAGAAACCATTCCATTCAGTGGCTGCAAATATACTTTGTTATATTCAAGGGTGACGGGCGGTGCCTTATTTATTTCATTTCTGCCCATTATCCTTTCCACAAAAATTAAAGAGGGGCTTTCCTATCTTTCCCATCTATGAAACTCCCATTCATTATGCAAATATTTGAATGAAATTCTCTCTTGTGAAAACCACTGAACGAAACTGCGAGTTCCGTTCACAACTAATTGAAAGAAAAATTAAAATGTACACTTACTTTTGACTGTCACAAGTGGATGGTTCCAAGAGACCAAAGTTGAGATGATCTAAAAGAAAACAGGCAAAACAACCCCACTGAATGCAAATATGTGAATGGGCGGTTTGTGAGGCCCTCATCCCCACTTCTTTTAGTGGCAGAGCGCCACTTCCTATGACTTGGGTGTAGTTGTCAACAACACCTCAGGGAAAGAGCGTGCAGGTGGGGTGGAGATGGGGCTCTGTAGAAAGGACTCACCTAGAAAAAGAAGGAAGACTTTTTTATGTACTTATGAAACCCGACTATACTTATTGACTTCTTGCTGGTATTTATAAACTCCTTGGAAGAGGATACAGTCAGGAACGTGGGCCTTCATTTGTCAGTGCAGAGCGAGCACCAAACGAGCTGCCTTCAAGATGTGCCAAAGCTAAAGGACATTCCAAAAGGAATTAGCAGACCAAGTGCCTTAATGCAACAATAAGAAACCACAATGACATAGGTCAGTGAATGGGAGTAGTGTATTGGTTTGATTCATAGGTCAGAAGAAAGAGATGATAAAGGGGTTGGTCTGTGAGGAGCCTCGCCCAGCATGTATAACTGAGAAGGCTTCCAGGAAGTGGGGGACGGGTCATCTATTCAATGGCAACATCAATGGATGTGGGAGGGGGATGGTCTTAGATTCTGCTTCTGGCATTTATAACGGCTCTTTGAGAGAAGAACATTTTGGTGCCGCTGGGAGCACCAGTCTAGACAATCTAATCAGCTTATCTAATACAGTTTAAAAACTATCAGCAGGGTCAAAGCCCTCTTGGAAAACCTGTTTAAAAAAAACAATCTCAACTCATATCATTGAATTCTTAAATATCAGAGTGTCACCTTTATTAGAAAATTTCAAGGAATGTGCAATTGTTTACCCTCCCTTTTTATTAACAAAAGTCAATTGTAGTAATTCAAGAAGAAAAGGTATTCCAACTGACATGTTAGGAAATAAAGGTAATATTCTACTGATTTCTGGGTACTTGAAGATGGACCAGTCACTGCAAAATGCATCTTAGTCCATACATCAAGGATTTATATTCCTCTAAGCATTTAATGGAGAATTGAATAGAACTAGGAGCTACTCATAATAACCTGTACATTTTTATAACATAGATATTTAGAAAAGATTTTGGCTTAATAAAATGTAATCTTTCCAAGCATGATTTTTAGCTGGAAAAAAAAATCTGTGAAAGGATTTTTACATATTTTCCTTTATCTCATAGTTACTGTATGTTGAAAAACAAACATATCACAACTTGAAATGTGATATTTTAGGGCTTTTCATTGTTAATATAGGGAATCAAGTCAAAGCGAATTCAAAGTGTTTTACATTTTAAAGTATATTTACCAGTAATTCTGCTTCGGGCTTTCAGGTTTTATTGGAAAGAAAAAACAAGCAAGCAGGTGCTTGGTTAACATGGCAAGTCGAATAAATGAGCAGTTACTAGAGCTGACCTGACACAGGACCCCAGAGGCTTGCTCTAGTATCTGAGTGGACAGGCCATGGGAGACCAAGCTGGCTAGACGGCATCTAAGTCAGCTGGGTGAGACCAGGAGAAGACATCACGTGGGAAATACTAAAGCTCTGTCAGTTCTCTGTGCCACTGGGCAAGTTTCATGGATCTGCTCACAGAAGTACATTGAAACACAACCTATCTTAGCTACTTTTTTCTCAGAGATTGATTACACAATGATGGCGGTGGGGTGGGAGAGGCACGGACATGTGGGAATGCAGGTATAAATAATCGACAGTGTATATTCTGCTGTTTATTCAGGGTGGGCAAACGTAGGTTTGTAGTTGTGAGTACACAAGACACAGAGTTTATTCTTGTATTACTATTTATGTATTAGTGTATTATGTATTTGTACAACTGGAAGCCTACTTTAGCACACCCCATATAATAGCTGCATGCATTGAAACATATGCATAAGAGAAGTTTTGTAGATTTTTGTTCGTCTCTTGATAATTTAAATAATCATTTCCGGGAGACAAAGGATACAGTAGAAAGAACACAGGAGTGGGCTTGAGGAGTTCTGGGTCTCATCTGAGCTCAGCCATTAGGTAGCGTGGACTGGCGTTGGAGCAGTCACTTTACATCACTAAGTCTCTACACACAGATGGGGTGGGTCCTCACCCTAAAAGCCCTTACTTTTTCTGGACAATCTTTATCAAGAAGTTCATGATTTTGAACAAATAAAAAATACAACTGGTCAAATTTGCTTTTTCAGAAGCCTAAAGTGAACCCCCTTTTAAGGGTGACAGTACTTAAAATAGCTACTATAAATTATTTTGGTTTGCATATACAAATTTTAAGGTTTATGGTATGAAAGTCTAAAAACGTTGGATAAAAACTGCTTTAAAAAGTTTTAAATGTTATATAAAGATACCGTATAGTTACCAATACCATTTCACCACTATTTGTAATTATTCTATCAGTCAGCCACACGATCCCTTCATGCCAATAATGAATGAAATGGTTTCTGGTCTCTATTATTTTATCCCAAACTTAGCATTTTCACCGAGCAGCACATTCTGACAAGAACTCTATAGCACTTCACATTTCATTTTAATTTAATAAGTCTGGCCATTTGAATTCCAGAATCCAACCCCAACTTTCCTCAGAAGGGGAAAAGGCCGAATATTTATTCATCTGGGCCGGGGGTGGGGGGGGGGGGTGTGGGGGGGGGAGAATGTACCATGCTCCAAAAACACAATTAAACTGGAAACAGATGATATTCATCCTCTCAGGGGCATTTAGCATAAGCTAAATATACTCACAACACAGCTGACCATTTATAAACACAGCTCCCTCAGCAACCATAGAGCTGCACTGAGGGCAGCCCACTCATTGGTCTGCAGTGAAAGTCATGAATGAAGAAGGTAGGGTGGAGGTCATGTCTGAACATCACGCAATCAACACTGCTCCAACTCACACAAATATTTAATAAAAAAAAAAACAAAAGCATTCTGTGGTCCTGTTTTCTAGTTTCCAGTTCGGTACTTGAATGAGGATCCATGTAGTTCTCTCCACTTGGCATTTTCACTGAGCAAGAACTCGATAGCTCTCTACATTTCATTTTAATTTGATTTAATAAGTAAATACGGGCAGTAGGTATGGAGGGAGCAGATTCACTAGGATTCCAGCTTCTCTGAAGGGACCGTTTGTTATTGGCCCTGTTACTCATAGCCCAACCTCCCTTGGGCTGGTGCTGTTCCGAGCTTCCTTCAGAGGCTATGATTCGTTCTGTCTGTGGCCATGATTCAAGTGGAGAGGAATGGATGTTTCCCTCATGTCTTTCTCTCAGAGCTGGTCTTAAATGCAGAAAGCATGTTATGACAAAATAAACACAACAATAACACAAAGAAACCAACCTGATTGCAGGGAAGAGAAACTGGCTAAATAGGCGTTATATAAATGTCTTACTTAGCCTATTGGTCAGTCAACGACATTGACAGAGGAATCCACAAGGGCAGAGCCCACACGGAATTCTCCCCTCTGTCCAGGCCGCCTGCAATGTCCCACTTGGGAGAATGGCTGCCTGGCTCGGAAGCAGACAAATACAGTCATCCAATGGCCATACCATAAGGAGTGTGTTTATTCATTCATTCAACAAACGTTTATTCGGCATCCACCATGAGGCAGGGGGGGACCAGAAATGAATGACATGATTCACCTTTAAGGTGCTCACTCCTGGAGACGAGAAGGAAGCCAGCTAGTCATTTATGAGAGACAAATAAACAAGAAAAGTCATCAAACATGAACAGTTTACTCAGGGACGTAATATACAGCACAGGGAAGCGAGTCAATAACGTTGTAATCATTATGCAGGGTGACAGATGGTTACTAGACTAATGGCAGCGACCACTTTATAAGGCACATCGATATTAAAACACTACGGTGTATTCCTGAAACTAATATAAAATGGTATTTCAATTATAATTAAAAGTACATTTTTAAAGGATGGGAACAGAAACCTAGACTCATGTAACCATAAATATCCAATCCGACCAATATACTCCCATCCTGCTCATTCTTTCCTTGTCCCTGTCTCATGGTTTTCCTCATGAGCGCTTGCTCATGAAAACTAGTGCCACTTGATGTCATATATTTGTTTATGTTTGGTTGCCTGTCCCTCTCCGTAGAAAGTAAGTGCTTAAAGACATGGGGTTTCTTTGGTTCACAGAGGTCAACCTCCCCCAGAACAGAACATCACATCTAGTAGCTGCTCAATAAATATTTGCTGATTGGATGTATGAGTCAATAAACATTATAGAAGTCACTTCATAAACGGAATGATTATCTCAAAAGATAGGGGAAAATGATGTTGGGTTATTACAAAAGGCAATTAAATTTTGATGAAGTCGTTGAAGAGTCAGTCGAGGGTCATTTTCTGGCAGGTCCTCAGGAGTATCTAGCATTAGGTCTGTGACGTACAGGTAGTTTTGTCTGCTTAGCATCCTGTCCTCATGCAACTGGCTCTAGGTGGCTTTGGTGAGGCAGCCAATCCCAGAATCTGCTCCCCTGACCCGCGGGCAGGGCCCAAACCCAAGCTGGGTTAGCTGATTCTCACCCCCCCCCCAACATTTAAACCCAAGCCACTGTGCTATCCAGAAGGATGGTTCACACGTTCTTGTCTCTGAGACCCCCTAATTGTCCTGATTCCCATCTTCCCCAAGTCCTGTCTGGCCAGCTCTTCCCTCAGTTCTTCAAGCTATTAATATCCTTCCAATAAACATTTGTTTCTGGCTCCAGAAGTCTCCGTTTATTTCTTTTGATTACATCCAAAGCTCTCTATGACCACAGGGGCTGATTAAAAGATGAATGCAGCTTGGAAGTACAATAAAAAGTTTTTATTGAACATTAACCATGTGCAGGTACCGAGCTAACCTGTGTGTGGAGTTATCCAATTCAATCATTAGAGGCATCTCCATGAATGCCTGTCACATCAAGGCTTACAGATGGTAAACAACATGTCCAAAGCTCCCAACCTACCAGAGGCAGAGCCATCATTTGGCATTATTCGTTTTCTATTACCTAGAAGCCTGTCAAAGAAGTTTCGAATTAAAGATCCCAAAAGAGGAAAGGAGACCTGGAAGCAGATGGACTAGAGATGTAAGTGGGGATAGTTAAGGAAGCTTAAGACAAAGGAGTGAATTCTACATCCAAGAGACAAAAGGAATAATAATAATAATACTAGTAATTAGACAAAATGTTGTGAAAACTACAAGGTTAAAAAATAGAAGTAAAGAATTTCAGACAACTAAGATATAATGATGACACAGGCGACAGAACAATGTTATAAAAACCCAGTTTCCATGGTAACCCCTAAATTTAGCAAACATTCCCCAAGCACTGACCTAGGGGGACAGGATTACGATGACATAATAGCATAACTTAATATCAAGAAACACAAAAATTAAAATTGAGTTTAAGTATGACACTAAAATGTTCTTTTCATGAAATTAAGCAGCCAGATAATATCTAGTATAAAATTAAGAGAGTTTGAAGTCCACAGCAGATAATATGTGACTAAAATAGCAAAGGAAAATAACATACAGGAAGGAATGATTAGTGGTGTCCAATGCTCTTTTTAAAAAACCCTCTAATAAATGAGGACTGATCTCCGGAGTTAGCAGCACAAATATCACTGGAGAGCTTGGATTTGGAGGAGTAGTGAGGATGAAATTCTGAGAGGAGGGGAGGAAGTAGAGAGGAGATCCAGATACCTCTTTTGAATAGAGAAACTGGGCTATAGCTCGTAGAATCACAAGACTCCTTTTCCCTAAGATGAAAGTTATTATACTATGTTTGCAAGGTGATGGAAATGATACAGAAAAGAGAGGAAAATGGATGAAGCAGGAGGAATTAGGGGTCCATAGCAGGAGCCCAGTCTTGAGCAAGAAAGAATATGGGATGCAGGGCATGGGAGTGCTGGCTTTAATTAGGAGCAGGGATAGGTCATTCATCCCAGCTCACAAGAGGGAAGGAAGAGTGCATAGGTCCTGCGTCGAGTAGGTAACGAGATTTTGTAATAGGAATCTATAGTTAGTCTTTTCTGATCACTTGCCTTATCTCAGTGAGGGAAGCAGGCTCATCAGTTGAGAGTGCAGTGAGGGTTGTTTTGAGGTTTGAAAAAGAAAAAAGAAAAAGGGGTAAAAAAAAATAATAATCTAGGAGAATGAGAGATGAAATGACGAGGGTAAGTGGTAGGATTCCCAGACACTTTCTAGTTAGGGTCTCAGTCGTGATTTTCAGCAAGACCACTCAGCATGGTTGCATGGTTTTCTCCAGCCACTGCCAGCCTCTCTTAGGTTGAACCAGGGTTGGGCCTTGTAGAGTGAAATATGTGAAGGGTTTAAAGGAACATGCAAAGTAAGGGTTACTAGAGTGGTCAATGGATGGGAGAGAGGAAATGATGGGCATGAGGAGCAGCTGAAAGTTGGTCAAGTCAGTGGATCAGAAGTCTTAGTGAGCAAAAATGCGGCAGTGGGGCTTTCAGGGGATAATTTAGAAATAGAGAAGATAATGGTCAGAAAGTAGAATGCTAAAAACAATTACAGAAGGTATGTTGTTAGTAGTAAGGACCAAGTCCAGAGTAGAGGTTCTTGCCTATAAGATAACCTTGCCTATAAGTTAGAATTTCTTGGGGACAAAAAAACAAAAGCAAAATGAAACAAAACTATACTTAGGTCTTTCTCAAAACAAATTGAATCAAAATCTCTTAGGTGTGGCCTGGACATTAGTATGCTTTTATCTGTTTCTTTGTTAACCAGTTCCCCAGGAGATTCTAACAGGCAGCTGAGGTCGACAACCATGGTCTAGGGTAAGTTTACCTTAAAAATCTACCATGACATAGTGTTTATGACTCAGATTAGCAACAAGTCAGCTAAAACTCCACATCTCTTCCATACGACCTGCCATAGAAACTTGTCTCTATTTCAGTGCTCCTTGTATCCTGCCTGGGAAACTGAATTTATTAATCTAAATTTAAGTATATTAATTTTTTTCATCTTCATTCATCTAATCTTATTGACTCAGATTTTAGCTTATCAAGATAAATTTTGTTTTGACATATTAGCTATATCTTCCAACATCTATGATTAATGAGTGTCTGCCTGTAAATTATTAAACTATTAAATGAATGTAACCAAGGCAAGTTCTGTGACATTCTAATGAGAACTCCAATGCACGCTCTGTGACATTCTGGATCCTTTAAGAATCCAGTACTCTAAGTCACACCTTTGTCACAGGCAAAGAATTCTTTCATTTTTATTCATCCCCCAAACGTTTAATGATTGCCTACTAGGGGCTAGGTCCTGTATCAGTTCATGGGGTTGCAAATGTGATCAAGACAGACATCCTGACCTGAGGGAGCTTACTTTCCTTTCAGGGGAGAAATAGTAAATAAATGGATGAATCAGAAAAATAACTAAGTATGTGGTAAGTGTGATAAAGAAAAACAAACAAATGTTGAGATAGCAAATGTTGGGAAAGATAACTGGAGATATGGTCTTCCAAGCCAAACATTGGCCCCCAAATTCTCAGTTCTCCAGGAGAACATTATGAAAGACTTAAAAGAAAGTTTCTGAAATCCATAGACCCAAGTCTTATGCATCTTCCTGCTCTAACCGTTGACACAACTTGTTATGCTCTGCAACTTTTCCTAAAATGCCCATAAACCTTCTGCTTAATAATCCATCCTAGAGTTTATTGAACTCAATGAGCAGTTGTTTCAAGAATCTATCATTTTCCTGTTTGAACATCAGAACAATTGGCTCATGAGACTTTGGGCAGTAATGATAAATTTGTACTACTTATTTTGTATTATTTATAGTCATATATATAGTCATTTATTATATATGTAACATAGTCATACATATATAGTCACTTATTATATACTAGAGGCCCAGTGCACAAAAATTCATGCACTTGGGGGGTCCCTCAGCCCAGCCTGCACCCTCTCACAGTCCAGAACCCCTCAGGGATGTCCACCTGCTGGCTTAGGCCCACTCCCCAGGGGGATCGGGCGTAAGCTGGCAGTCAGACATCCTTCTGGCGCCCGGGAGCCCTCGGGGGATGTCTGACTAACAGCTTAGGCCCGCTCCCCAGGGGGCGCAGGCCTAAGCCGTTAGTCGGACATCCTTAGTGCTGCCATGGAGGCAGGCAGGAGAGGCTCCCACCACCACTGCTGCACTGGCCAGCCATGAGCCGGTTTCTAGCTGAGTGGCACTCCCCCTGTGGAAACGCACTGACCCCCAGGGGGCGGCTCCTGCGTTAAGCATCTGCCCCCTCATGGTCAGTGCACGTTATAGTGACCAGTTGTTCCCTGGTCGTTCTGCCGTTGGGGTCAATTTGCATATTACCTTTTTATTATATAGGGTATTTGTATATAAATACAAAATCATGTTATTTTGCATAATGTATATATTCAAATAATCCAGATAAACACAATGTATAAATATGTATTTGAAGGCCCATATTAAATACTTTGTTTGCTGCTGCATTTAACCTTTATAATACGTTTCTGAGGTATTAAGAGCAGGGGAGCCAAGCTCGGGTGGGGGGGGGGGGCAGTGAACTCCCCCATGCTTCAGTGCAGTCATGAGGTTGGAACCCAGACAGATGACTCAGAGCCAGAGCTCCTAACAATTATGTTCTACGGCGCCTAGTAACAGTACTGCCATAGCTTTCAGGTTACACATATTTTGATAATGTGAAGAAAAGATCAAAATTGTAGCATCTGGACAGGCAGGCAAACAGCATGACCCAACTCACTCTTGTCATTTCTAATCAAATCTTAGTAAATGCTGAACAAGCGAAGAAATAATGGTAAAAATGTGCAGGTGGCAATAAAAACATCCACGTAAGTGTGTCCCTGAAAATGTGTTAATCATGGCAGTGGCCTCAGTTGTATCCTCAGGCCTGAAGCTGAGCACAGGCCTATGGCCCCACAGACCCCTGGTCCTTACTGTGATCACCAGTGTCTGCTGGCCCTGCCACAGGGAGGCGTCACCCCCTGGTATTCACTACTGGAAGGCAACTAATCACCTCTTGCCTTGTCCCTGTGATGTCATTATTAACAACCTTATTAAACGGTGTCTATCGGTGTAGGGTCTGATTGGGATTCCCAGGCAGAGGGAGAAGCATTATCAGAGAAGGGAGGCTTTATCTCAGTTCCTTGATGCCAGAAGGAAACCTCTTCTACCATAACTGAGTGCCAGATCATGGACTGGCTGTCAATAAATGTTCAATGAATTAATGAAGAGATGGGAAACGGGAGCCCTTATGAGAGTGCAAATTAGTATACGTGAATGGAGGACTTTCCCACGGTTTTGGTGATGATTGACAGCACTTTACCTTGATTGAATGTTCCATTTTTTCTGTGTTAGAGATTCAGGGGTCCAGCTTAATTGAGAGGAAAGCATATTTTAATTAGTGAGATGGCTGAAATACAGACCCGTTTTAATGAGGCACGCCTCTGCAAATCACACAGAAACCAATTGCACCCGGACCAGTGGCAAGAACTACTAATTGGGTGGTCCCCTCCATCCTTTCAGTGATTTAGATAATGATTGCTTTTAATTAATCCTTTCTCTTTATTTGCCAATAGGAGTTTCTAAAAGCTGTAAGTAGCTTGACTTTTCTCCTTATCACCATTCTGGTTGATGGAGATATTTGCTTAGCAAATCCTTTCTTCTCAGTGCAAAAATAAACAATTAGCTTCTGCTCAACCCTGCCTAAACAGCTACAAGTCCTGATTTAATTAATGAGTTTTGTAATAATTAAATGTAGTGTACTTATCAACCTAGACCGTTAACAAGCCTGGCAGAGAGAAACTGACATGGTGGGGTGCCCATCATTGGCGAGGTGCTTTCCATTGGATAATGTCACTTGATCCTCACGATTCCACGAGACAGCCACTATATTCCCCATTTTACGGACACTCAAACTAAGATTCAGAGAAGTAAAATCACGGTGTCAAGCCCAGACAGCGAGTAAGTGGCAGCGGCCAGTGTGATCCCCGGTGAGTCTCACCTAAAGCCTGTGGGCGCTTGCCCCATCAGATTGTAAGAAGAAGAAAAAGACCTGGTTCACTGGGAGGTGACTCAGTGCATCCGAGGAGCTTTGAGGAGACTGGCAGTCAGCATGCATTTATTGCCATTCTTTTTATCACTTAATGTTCTTTTCAAGCTTGCCATTGCTCTGTTTGAACACATATCCACATCTCAAACCCAGCAGATTTTGTTCCGTTTGCAATTTTGAGAGGAGGCATACAGAAGAACCTGGACTTGGCATGCTGACATGAATTTCAAATACTTTCAGAAAATGGATTATGAAGGCAGATATCCAGGGAACATTGGTTGCCTTGGGTAGTAATAAGAAGGAACCGGGTTAGATAGCAAGGGGAACTTCCAGACGATAAGACAAGATAAGCACTGAAGGGAGCTAAGGAAATGCAGTGACATGCTTGGATGAGGATACATAACAATCAGTAGCCCATCATCTGTCAGGGGACATGTGTGTGGAAGGAAAGGTTTGGTTCATTTTCAATGGCCCCAACACATCCCCATCAAATGTTGACACAGGTAAAGCACACATCATCTTGTATTCTTTTATGACATGTCTGTCAGGTGCAGCCAGAGAAGAGAAACCGGTGAACTTCAGGAAAGGAAGTTCCTTATAGAAACAGGAGGCATGCCACCTTGGCCACGCAGACAACGTGGGAAGCCTCGGCCTGTCTAAGGTCAGGAGGCAAGAGCGAGGGAGAGGTCTAGGCCAGAGCCCTCATTGGCATTTTCGCGGGAAAGGCAAGGCCAGACACAGTAAATGGTTTTAAGATTGGCTAGTTTAAAAAATTCCTGCCATGTGGGCTTTGGCTGTAGAGGTGGCCTCTAGTTGCCTGGTATGGGTCCTGGGATGATTGCAGATGGGGCAGGGGTGGAGGGACGGGGACAGCATGGGCTCCATATGAATACGCCAGATGGAGGAGGTATGCCTCATCGGTTAGTTTTCCTATCAAGGCCTGCTCCCCCTGAGCCCTCTGCTCTCTCTAGGAATTGGCTAGCCCAGGGAGCGGCAGTCTCTCCCCAGCCAGAAAGGTCTTTAAGATGTCAAAACATCATAACATATAGAAAATAAAAAATATAAAGCATGCACAGATACACTAAAAAGCACTAGATATCTGAATCTGGATAGGGCCCAGCACCCATTTAACCTTCAATGTGACAGACTTTTCTCCCACTGAGCCTGTGCAAGCAGCAGTCGGCACAGCTGGGTTGGCGAAATTCAGAGAGCAAACACAGCGAGCACAATGAGCACAGCCCTTAAGCCAACAGACAATCCAAACCCCAGATGAGACAAGCTCTAGGTTTGGCCAGAAGATATTGTAAAGCATCACAGCATATTGGTTTAGCTACACAGAACCTATGTGGTCAGCTGCTGAATGGAAAACAGAGAACCAAGCTGAATTGTCTTTGAGTTAAAGGCACATCACACGAGACAGCCAAATCCGCCTTTGCTACAGAGAACAGACCTGGGGGGATCCAGGGGCTTCTGAACAGAACCCGCCACCAGAACTATAAAATATTTTAAGGTAAAATTAAGGGTGTTTTTTAAGAAGAGGGGGAAATCCCAACTTTTTGCCAACAAACAAGGCCAGCGCATTCCAGATTTGAATCTTGTCTGAAATAAATAGAAAGGAGACATTCCATTTGATGAGTTTCTCTCTGGCGTCTCGGTTATAATACATGTTAAGTCTCAAAAGTCGTCTGTGCTCTCTTACTGGAAACCTATCACTCATTCATTCACTATCTACATAAACTAAGGGGATGGTTATGATTATTCTGATCTATGACATAAGCTTAATGAACCAGATTGCAAAAATCTGTGCATCTTTCCAACCAATATGACAAACCAGAGCTCACACTGGGCCCCTGTATGGTGCACTTGTCACGTGTATGCACCTACAAAGATGTTGACGAGGGAGTAGGGATGGAAGGTTGACTAATGCACCTCTCAGCCTTAACTGCAGCAATTTCTGAAGTTAAGTCATTGGATGACGTCAATTCTTTTACAGTCATTACTATATCACTGACACAGGCCAAATAGTTTCAAGTTAGAGATATATTGCTTTTTGCATAAGGAAAAACAAAAACAGGAAGTGATAAGCCATTATTTATCTTCTTTTTCTTTTACCCCCCAAACATCTCAGTTGGTGTGTTTGAAAAGGAGATATAGTTAGCCATCGCTGAATGAGTCACCTCAGCAAACTCATCGTGGTGGTAGAACTCCAGTTTGAGTCAAGGGTATGAAACCTACATTTGAAACTAAGCAAACGTTTTTCCAAAAAGGGAGCGAAAAGGAGAGGCCCCAAGTCTCCCTTAACCCCCTTCATTTCAGACACTGTATACAGCTACGGAAAGATGGGAGAGCCCCAGCCTGGGCCCTAGAACTCCTGATCCGACTCTCACTTGGTAAACCCTGGGAGAGGCAGATGCGCCCAGAACAGAGGTCTTAACTCATGTGCGGCTGGCCTCGTGCTGGACAAAACATTTCACTGACAAGTTATCAACATCAGTCTTGAGGCAAAAAACAAAAACAAAAAAACAAAAAAAACCCTTGCCAAATTATGGCAACTTTTCATTTTAACCAAAATCAGACATACTGGTATATGTGATACCTACTCTTGCCTGTGAGGACCTCACAGTCCAATATGGAAGACAGAATTCAAACCATGACAGTGTGAGAAATGGCTATTAGAAGTGTGATAACATACTAAAAAGCACAGGGGACGGACAACCATTTCCTGACATGCTGGAGGATAATAAGAAAAATGCGATATAAAGACTGCCACCATCATTTATTGAGAACTGACCCAGGGTCAGGCGTGATTCCAATGTTTTACATGTGTTTCCTCGCGTGATCCTTACAACTCAGCGACAGAAAATAAAGCACAACATTCATCAAAGGTTACCGAGGGTGAGTCATTGTTCTACGGGCTTTTTCGTTAGAGTTCATTTAATCCTCACAGCAGATCTATACAGATATCATCACCTCCATCTTACAGATGGAGAAACTGAGGCACTGAGAAGTTGATTCGCTTTCTCAAGGTCACAGAGCCAGTAGGTAGTCAAACCAGCATTCAACACCAGACAATCTGGCTCTGAGGCCTACATGCCTGACCACTGTAATAACCTGATCCCACTCCATGTTTACAAATGGAGAAATCCAGGCCCAGCCAATGAGAGGATGGACGAGATACAAAGGGCAAGTGATCTGACCGCAGAGCCCCCCCCCACCCCTTTCTTTCTCTCTACAATGAATAGAAAAACATATCTTCCCATGAGGATTTGAGAGAGAGAGAGAGAGAGAGAGAGAGAGAGAGAGAGAGAGAGAGAGAGAAGCATCCCAGCCATCAATCAATCAAGGCTGCCACCCTGGAACCTTACCAACAACCAGTTGCTGTCATCTTTTGTAAATCCAACTTTCAACATAAGCCAAATGCCAGAAAACACTCATTTCCTATTTGCAGGAGGCTTTGCAGAGCTGATTGTGACTAAAAAGCATCGTGCCCTGTTCCTTTTATCAGGAACCTCATTGACAGAGTCATTTATTTTTTATGAAGACAAATGAATATGGTTATTCTGATTAGAAGCAGAACAACATCAGCTCAGGAACCAGACTCTTGACTCAGGAACCAGAGCTGGGGAGGAGGCTGGAGATGCACCACACAAGAGGAGGCACCGATGCTGGGCACACGGGGCGAGTCCACCTGCCAGATGCAACCTGTCCTGTGCTGGCAGGTTCTCATGGTGAACATCTGCTAGTTCCTCCTGGCAGCCTAACACTGACATCGTCATCCTGGAGGTAGATGTGGGGATGACAATGTACTGGACACGCGAGGTGATTTCCAGTTAGACTGTTTCCCTGAGGAGTCTGCTACATGCCCTTTTGAGAGATTACTCATCAGAGGCCAAGGAGCTTTGTAGCGAATTGGACCAGAGATAGGTATGTGACCCAAAGGCAGTGTTTACAGGCTGTCCTGTGAGTACCTGTCTAGTACTGCAGGGTGACGCCATCGGACTGTCTCTGGAAGAGATTACATGCAATACACATAAAGAACAGTAGACAGGAGAGTAGCAGAGAAGCAAAACAAGAAATCCAGTCAATTAAAGTCAAGAGATGGCAGGTGCCATGATCGATGGGGGTGAAGATGGGCACGATGAAGCAGACAACCAGTCCGTCTCTCTAGTTAAAGAGAGAGACACTCACGAACAACAATGGCACACGGCAGCTTTTCCCACCCCCAGGTCCATCCCCCACCTTCTGTGCCCCAGGAGGCTGACTCTACACCTGAGAGCCTTTCCTCTCCGGCTTCCCATCTGGCTGTGCCAACTGGAGAACTAGCACGAGATCAAAGGGCAGGAGGAGAGAGTGGGGGTTATGTCTTCCCTTTTCCCACCCTGCCTCACATCGTGCCCCTGACAGTGACTGTGTCCCTTTCCATGTGTGCCCTTGTGGTGGCCCTTCCCACACATCCACTTCTCCCCAGGCTCCAGCTGCAGGCCTCAGAGTGGTAACAGCTTCCCACTCTTGCTGATCCCTGGATGCTTCCAAAGCCCCTTGGAATCCCCTGCTCCTGCCAGCAGCTGTATAAACAACCCCTTCATTAAATTATCTCTCAAACCCCTTTCTTTCCACTGGGGTTGGTGTGTGGAAGAACAGAAGATAGAGAGCAACTGAGACAAAAGTGAATGGAGTGACTAATGGACTATCCAAGTAGTGGTCATGTTCTCCATGAGGTCTACAAGGAGGCCATTTCACTCTTCCTTACGCCTCTGTTATGATACATCTTTTCACCTGAGATACCTGAGCAGGACTCTCCGAATAATCTGTGGGAGAGGTCAGGGAGTCACCTACATGCTGTCCTCATTATGATGTTCACTCAACCAGTGTTTGGTTGTGGTTTTATTTGCACAAGCATTTATTGAACCCCTACTATGTGCCAGGCATCATGCTAGGCACTGGGGGTCAAGTGGCAAACAGAATAAACACAGTCTTTGCCCTCATGGACCTTACAATGGTTGGGGGCAGGAGGAGACAGGGGTTGAAGTAGGGAATAGAGCAGGCAGCAAAGAAATAATCATGCAAATAAGCTTAGACTATAATTACAAAACATGACAAGTGATTTGAATGAAAATAGGAAGGAGCTAAGAGAATAATAGGAGGTCTCACTTATAACATCAACTCTGTTTAACAACTGGAGCTGTTATTGGCCAAGCTATGCAACTTATGAAGGAAGAGATGGGTAAAAAGGAAATTAAAACCACAGGGAATATAGAGAAGAATATGAGATAAACATGTTCAGGTAGAAATGCCTGGGCTGACACAGTGAAGCCATGTCACCTACAACAATGCATCTTCTGCTATTGAAAAGAGACAGATTTTTGACAGTTAAATAAACCTCGTGGGCACCAAGAGAGAGATCTGGTGAGATCAAGGGACTGAAGTCTATAACATGTCCATGGGAGCGAAAGCCATGGAGACCTAGCAATTGTTCAAGGGAAGGGCAGTAAGTGAGATGACAAAAAGCCTGAGAGAGACCCCGGAAGAACATGTATGGCCCCCAGATGAGGAAGAGCCCAGAAGGGAGGGCTGGAGAGGAAGGGAGGGAACTGAGCACAGTGCAGCCCTCACCTGCAGACTTGGGGCCGGCTGCCTGTGGGTGGTCCTGCTGACTCCACCACTACATGCGCACGATCGTAAGCAACTTACTTAAGTTCTCACATCTCAGTTGCCCTCATTATAACATAGTGGTTATCACATCACTAGAACCCACTTCATAGAGCTGTTCTGGGGAATAGATGCCTTAACATGTGCAAAGTGCTTAGAAGAGGGCCTGGCACTTACCAGTGCCCACTGGGTATAAATGATCATTAACTGTACCTCATTCGGTTTACCAGGATGAATGTGCTCCAAGTCATGGAAGGTTTATAGAAATGGATTTCTTACCACCTACCCACCTTGTGTAAACTACCTATGTTCATAACGACCCCCAAATAGCACTTCTGCTTGAATAGAACTTGTATCTAACCAAGAGCTTTTATTGTTTTCTTTCATTTTCCCAACAACTCTGTGAGTAAGGAGACTTGTTTTCTCATCCAAGAGATCAAGAAAATTACTCCAGGGATACAGAATGTAAGAAGCAGAATCAGGATTTGAACCTCAGTTCAAGGTTCAAGGTTCACTAATCACTACAGGCCATTCTCCTTTCTTCCCCGGCTTGGAAATAAGGTTTGTGGGTCCCTGTCCAGGTAGCACTCCAAATGTTTCCTTTCAGTTTGGAGATGGTTTTCTTTGCGATTACTCCTTCTGCTACTGTCGCTATATGTACCCAGTGCTGTTAGAAGGGCTGTGGGCCAGATAACACTGTGTTCCAACAACCAGCCAGACTGCGATGTGAGTCACCACCTTGTCAGGCACTTCATCAGAGTTTCTCCACTGAGTTGTCTCCGGGCAACAGGGGCTCTGAGCATCACGTAATTAAAGCCAGAGGAGCTAGAGAGGGAAAGAAGGCTGCTCATTACGGTGTCAAGAAAGGGCCAGGTGGGAATGATGATGGGTTGAAAACATGCATTTAGCCTCACTCTCTCCCCAAACCTCATGAAAATGACAGTAAAAGGATGTTATTACAGACATAAATACACAAGGACAAAGAAAACGTGAAAAGAGACAACAGCAATGAAATTTTGGAAGCTGGAGAGCAGATGGGCAAATGGTAACTAACTCAACAAGCCTGAAAATGTTAATCCCAAGGCGGTAGAAGGAGAGGCAAGAAGCCGTTAGATGTACATTGCATAACCACAAATGGCTCAGGAATGGGCAGGACCAGGAGTCTCTGGGAGCAGAAGTTAATGTTGGGGCTAAAAGCAAGAGGATTAATCGAGAGTCTTCTTAAGACACTGTCAGGTCCCCAGATAGCCTTCCTATGCCACTGGGTCATGGGGGAAGAATGCACCATCTTCTCAATTCTTTACCCCTCCCTTTGCCAAATGGTTTTGTCGTTGCTAACCCTAGACACAGAAAATATCTCCCCGCTCACTGACACTGTGTTAGGCTGGTGGGATATGGGCAGACATTGTGTGTCTCCACTTGTCCTGCTGCAGCTCTGATCTGGCCTGGAGCCCACTGAGCCAAGAAGAATGAAAGGCATGAGGAACAGACCTGACCGAAGACCATGGCCTGAATCCAAGCCCAGCCAGGGCCCGCTGACCTGCAGTCACCTGAGCTAGAAACAAGGGCTTGTGGTTGTGTGTAATGTTGGACTATGCCCCCATCATCTTACAGTTATTTGTTCTACGGCATAGTTAGCTGAGATGTCGATAGGTTTGTACTAGTGGGATGCTGTTGTAATGAAATAAGGTATGTAGTACTGGGTTTGGGAACAGGTCACAGGTGGTGAGATATATACAGTATATATATATATATATATATATATATATATAGAGAGAGAGAGAGAGAGAGAGAGAGAGAGAGAGAGAGAGAGGAGAGGCTAAAAATGATTAGGAAACTATTATAGGAGCTGAAAAGATGGTGGATGCCCTATGTTATGTAATGCCAAATCATTTGGTATAATTGCTACCTATTGGAAGATAGAAAGAATACCTTGGGCAAGGAGGTTTCCAGGCAGCATGCTCCCAGAGGTGACAGGGGCGTCCTCAGCAATCTGAGGCCAAAAGCATATAAAGGGCACACAGGCAAGAATTCAGAGGGGAGTCCATGCTCTGTGGATGTGTGGGAGACGGCACACGTGGACGGAGGGAGGCTGGACTCTGGGCATGAGACTGAGCACAGACCCCAACTTCCCATTCCTTCCACGGGGGCTTTTGTGATGTTTTCCACCTTCATTTGGAGGCGTCTGAGTTTTAAAAGGCTCCTGTGCCTGCTGGTGGGCGTGACCAAAGCTGAGCCTCCTAAAACATTGTATTCATATCCTATCTTCACATTCTTCCCGGTGCTGCCTGGAACCCAGAAAACGCTTCTTGAATAAATAAATGATCTTAAGCCACTTAACCCCCTGACTTCAGTTTCCTTGGTTTCTTCCCATGTTAAGTCTCCACGATGGATATTTGTTCTAATTCTCAAGCTATAGGAGAAAAAGAAGGACATTTACTATGCATTGTAAGAGAGTGCTTACTTGCATGACAGTCAAGAAACAATGTGGATAATCAGTTAAACTCTAGCCCCCTACTTAATCTCACAGGACTGGGCAAGGAAAATGATCTTAAAAGGAACACGCTCTATGAAGCTGAAAATCCTTTTACCTAACCTATACCATTATGCCCAGCGGGAAGGATATAATCATGCAACAATTACACTTCACTTTCATTCTCAAAGTACCTTGTGCAGCTTAATAAAATACAGAAATACCAACTGGGGAAAAGTTAAATTCTGAACAAGCCATATTTAATAAAAATGTATGCCTTCCCCTACCCGCCCCCCCCAAGAAATAAATGAAAACAAGAAAGTTTTCTTCCTTAATGGGTCTCAGAGATAAACACAGACATTATGATAGTTAACTCGCTGGGATTTATGAAAGTAATTTTGACTCTTGCATGATTGAAAGAGATCTAGTTCTGGTATATTCTAAATCCTAGTTGAAGGAAAAAAAAGTTTTAAAATGAACAATGCAATCAAATATAGACACCCTATTTAGACACAGTCATGTTAGCATAACAAGTGAGTTAAAAAGGGAAAATAACTATTAAACAGATGGGCAGTGAAAGGAAAAGTTGTGGGGGTTTTTCAAAGCACAAAGCCTTAATCTCAAGCCAAGCAGAGATGAAGATAAACAAGAAGTTGCCCTCCACAGCCAAAGAGCATAATACCCAGGAAATCAAATAAAACCAGTCTAAAATACTGACTGCAGGGAGTATGAACTTAGCATCCTGATGCCAAATGGAATATTAAAGCAAGTGCTCTATTTATAGGGCTTGATATCTTGGTGGTTGCACAATGAATCGGGATGTGTCTTGGCAAACTCACGGGCAGCCTGGAGGATATTTATTTTTGTACCAAAAACAGCTGGAGTCTCCTAAATGGTGGAATGGACATAAAGTGATCAGAGCACTTGAGGAATTTTCTACTCAATCATGGTCAGGAAGGTCAGTGAAGAGCTCAAGGCCAGGGCCTGACACCTTGTCCTGCTACACAAGAACTGCTGGCACACAGTGATGGCAACCAGAGGATTAGGCGGCACTCTGTGGCATGCGAGACATTATAAGGATCGCCTGAGAAAAACGGGGCGGGGGGGGGGGGGGGCGGGGGAAGGGCACAGAGGTGGGGGGGGGGGAGTCTAGAGCTGAGACCTTGCCAGGCTGTAGAAATGGAGCCCCCAGGCTAAAATGCAGTAGGTCAGGGTACCTCACAGCAGAAGACCCCAGGTAGAATCTGGTAAATTCCTTTACTATCCCCCCCAAAACGTGCATTGCTCCACCAGAAACACTGTCCTCCTTCTGTCACGAGACCTCAGCATTGCCCAAACTGTGTTACCTCTGTGTCGGGATACCTCCAAACGCCAGAGGTAAGATCGTACCTGGGGCATCTGTTACACCCCTGGGCCTCAGTCCCCTCACCTATAAAATGAGACAGCTGGACCCTGATCTCCAAGGTCCTTCCCAGTCCTAAAAATGGAATGACAATGAGCGAATTCTGGATTCCAAACTAGAGACATTAACTTTGGGCCTCCCACAGTCTTGGCTGTGGGTGCTAGCAATCAAGATGCTTTTATCTGGCCAAATCTCACAACTGGGACCAGTTAGCCAAAGATGGACTGATGGCCTCTCCAACGACTCTCAGAAGTCTGTGGCCCTGTCACCGCCACCTCAGAATGCTTGTGGGAGCTTACTTTTGGAGCATAATTGGTCATAGAAACTGGAGCTTCGAGAGCAGCCCGGGACAAGAAGGGACCTCCTTAGAGTTCATTCAAGGAAGCCTTGTCATGAAAAGACTGAAGAGGATAGATTGCATAGATGTTTTATCAGTTTAAGGAGTAATAAGGATAAGAGTGAATATTTATTGACTGTTTAACATATCCCAGGACCTATTCTAGAATCTTCACATAACTATCTCACTAAAAATCTCCTTGCCCTAACCGGTTTGGCTCAGTGGATAGAGCGCCGGCCTGCGGACTCAAGGGTCCCAGGTTCAATTCCAGTCAAGGGCATGTACCTTGATTGCGGGCACATCCCCAGTAGGGGGTGTGCAGGAGGCAGTTGATCGATATTTCTCTCTCATCGATGTTTCTAGCTCTCTATTCCTCTCCCTTCCTCTCTGTAAAAAATCAGTAAAATATATTTTAAAAAAATAAAAAATAAAAAAATCTCCTCTCGGGCCTGCTACACAAGAACTGGATGAGTGTCCCTCATGTGTTCAAACAGATGAGGAAGAGGGGCACAGAGTGGATAAATAATTCACCCAAGCCCTTGCCGGTTTGGCTCAGTGGATAGAGCGTAGACTGAGGGGTCACAGGTTCGATTCTGGTCAGGGGCACATGCCCGGGTTGCAGGCTCTATCCCTAGTGGGGAGCATGCAGGAGGCGGCCGATCAATGATTCTCTTTCATCATTGATGTTTCTATCTCTCCCTCTCCCTTCCTCTTTGAAATCAATAAAAATATTTTTAAAAAATAATAATAATTCACCCAAGGACAGTCAGCCCCTGGCAACCTGGTTTCAGAGCCAGCACAAGTCAAACAGGTTTCATTGTAAACACAGTGGTGCGGCCAATGAGAAACACCAGGCCCTGGACCTTCCAGCCTGCTTTTATTTCATTCTTCTAACTTTTTATTTGGAAGCAATTTCAAGCAGATAGCGAAGTTACAAAAAAAGTACACGTGAACCATTTGAAAGTAAGTTGCTAGCATTCTGCCTCATCACCTCCAAGAATGCCTCAGTGTATTTATGCTGCAACCATCAAACCACCACCAAGGTCTGGAATTTAACCTCAAAGCATTGCTGTCATCTCATCCTTAGACCCCATCTAGGTTCACCCACTTGTCTCCCTAATGGCTCTTCTACAAAAGGAGCCAGTTCAGAATCCTGGCTTGCATTTGCTTGCCATCGCTATTTCTTCTCCTGCAATCTGCAGCCACTTCTGGATCATTCCTTGCCTTCCATGACCTTGGCATGTTGTGAAAACTACTGGCTAGTTATGTTGAAGACTGGCTCTTGATGTGAGTTTTTGTGAGGTATCCTCATGATGAGATTCGGGTTTGGCATCTTTGGCAAGAAGACCACAGAAGTGTCCTTCGCACTGCACTTAGCAGGTGACACCTAATTTTGATGTGTTCCACTATTGGTGATGTTCACTGGAGAAACCTGGCAAGCCAGGTGTAGTCACTGCCAGTGCATTTGCTACTCATTTTTCCTATGTTATTTGTAAGTATTTCATCAGAAAGTATGTGGGGGCTATAAGTGTCCCATTCCTCAAGAAATGTTTAAGTTATGTATTTATATTAATAAGGTCTCATGGACTCCTGTTTTATTCATTGGGTTGCAATGTTATCATTTTTTTAATGCTCAAAGTATCCCTGATTTAGTCAGGGGGAGACCCTTCAAGCTGGCTTCTATGCTCACCATCATTCTTTGAGTATCTTCTCACTTTGTTACTTCTTAATTTCTGACACAACATGATGGTCCATGTTCATTGTGTACTTTCCCTGCTCTAGCTCTCCCAGCCAGTTCCCCAAGGAGCCCTGGTTTCTTTCAGTGGAAAATGGTATTTAGAAACCAATATCTGGGCACTGGGTGTGCACATAGCTATTGCTCACTGCTACCATTGCCCTCCCACCCCCAGTACAGACGTTCCCTTCACCCCAGTCTGGCTTCAATACCCCATGACTATGGACACCCTCCTTACTCCACTTGGGCTCCAACATCCTGCCTGAGCTACCTAAGCATCCTTCCTCTATTCCCATGATGCCTACCTCCCATGCATACTAAGTGAACACCTCCCTCGCTCAGCCCTATCTAATGGCTTTTGGACCAGATTGTTCAGGAAGGACAGAGGAAGATTCAGGTTCACAGAAAGGAACACTAACGAGCTCCCGCATTATTAATTTCCACTTCCTGTACATTTCCATTTAAGATGCATCATTGCCCACCATACCATTCTCTACAATAGCATGGCGAGTGTCCAAAAGATAATGGCAACACTAGACAGAACAAAACTCATTGAAGTTGAAGACCTTAAAACGGCAGAATCAGAGCTCCTCCATTCTTTGAAGAGCAGAATGCAATGAAGCGCACTGCTCTTGACCCATTTCCAGGGAGAAAATATTAGCTCAAGCATGTAGAGTAAAAAGAAAAAAATTATTTTTTACTAGTATATCTGTTTTACATGTAGGAACAGTGTGAGTCCAGGGTGTGGGGAAGAAACAGCACAGCATGGGACATGGAATTGTTCAATTCAGAGCTGATGCCACTTATGCTACTCAATGGCTGAATTACCTTGGGAAAGTCACAGGACCTCTGGGTACCTTGGCTTCTCATTTGTAAAATGAAAGTGATATAAAAGTAACAATAATCATCATAAATTGGATCATTTCACTTCCCTGCTTTTAAAACCCCCAGAGACTTTCCACTTTTACAAACTCTTCACATTGACCTTGAAAATCCTTCCTGACTCTTATCTTATTTCACTTTTACCCTCACCAATATAGTCTGTCAGCCTGATTTGATTCCTAGTCTTTGAACACACCACGCTCCTTCCCTTTGGGAGCTTTGCATTTGCTATTTTCTCTAAAACACCCTTCTGGTCACTCAGGTCTCAGCCCAAATGCCACCTCCTCAATTAAAAGCCGTCCTCTCCCATCTCAGGCACCCTCCATTATACTAGCCTGTTTTATTTTAACCAAAGCACTCATCGCTGTCTGAAATGATCATATTGTTCGTTTATTTGGTCATTATCTATTGTTCCCACTAGAATATAAAAATACAAGTAATGTGGCTCTGGTTTTATTCCCAGCACCTACGAAAATGGCTGGATACATTAATAGGTGTGTAATAAGTATGAATGGCATAAGAGAATGAATAATAGTTTTATATGAATTTGTGAGTAATAAATGAGATAATATAACTAAAACTAGAGGCCCGGTGCACAAAATTCGTGCACGGGTAGGGTCCCTAGGCCTGGCCGGCGATCAGGGTCAATCAGGTTCCCCACCTCCTGGCCTCCCCACCTCCTCCTTCCCTCGCTCCCTCAGCACCCCACCACCACCTCTGGTGGCCCGCCATGTTCCACGCCACCTCCTGGTGGTCAGCGCATATCATAGCGAGTGATTGAACTCCTGGTCTCCCAGCTGAACTCCCAAGGGGACAATTTGCATATTAGCCTTTTATTAAACAGGATATTTATCATAGCATCTGGTAGGTTGTAAATCAACATCTGTGGTATAAAAAAAAATGTCACATGTGATAAGTAAAAATATCAGGATACCTGAGTTCTAGTCTTGGTTCTTCACCTAACAGGGTGATTTGGGGCAAGTCATATATTCTGATGAGAGACCTGAATCTTAGTTTCTCTATAAACCCATGGGGTGGGTTAGAGCATCTAACCCAGGATTTAAGTTCAATGACTTTGCATATCTCATGGTCAAAGTTTCCAGTCTTGCACAATGGTAATTCTTAGTTGGTAAAAACTGAACTTCTGTTGCCTAACAGCATCTCAAAAAGGCTAATTGTGGTACTGCTTAAGTATTCAAGTTTCCATTGCTCACTATACTTTTAGTTCAAGTTTACAAAGGGGTTTCCAGGCAACTTTGCAGAGTTCTTGCATTTTCCACTGCACCTCGACTCTTCCCCCTTCCCTAATTTCCAGACACAAAACAGAGGCTGACTTTAGCTTAACAGTCATCTGGTCTGGGCTATAGTGAAATACTTATCAAAACAAACCTAGGAAAATTTCAGAAAAAGCAGTAAAGGTTGGCGTTTCACTCAGATATTCTTAGTGGAATTTCTGGGCCCAGAATAAAAATCTACCACCCTGGATAAATCGGTTCATCTCCAAAGAGACAATTCCTAGAAACATTATTAAAATTAAGAACCAAACTGGGTATCATTCACTTTATTTCCAAGAAAGAATACAGAAGACCTACACCATCCACATAAAAGCCCATGACCCTCTCCTCAGTGACACAGAGCTCCATGGCTTAGCAATCATCCATCTCTGAGAACTAATTCCTGGGCAACAGGTTGGAAACAAAGCAATATGTCTCACAGACAAATCTGTGTTGTGGCAGAGTCTGCCACACTCCAGTTGGCAGCCTGCATTTGTCTTTTTACCTTGATACTCCAAGAGAACATACGACCAACCTACACGATAAATAAATACAAAAGAAGGAGAAACATATCTTTCCACTCAGCTGGCTCATTGCTTGGTTTGATTGCTCCAATCAAGCCAATTTGCCTGCTGGTCTGCTTGGTAACTAGCTTCAAACAAGTCACTTTTAGTGCTTCCTACAGTCTGGTTCCCTGGTGAATACCTGGAAAATCTCCTTCCATTTAATTAACTTATTCAGTCAGTTTCCCTAACCGGTCAGACATGAAAAGGATGGCTCCCTGTCAACATGGAAAAATGTCACCAAGAGAAAAGACCCCTGTGATCTAACACTTCTGTTGTATGATAACAGTCTCACCCTCACCCTTTTCTCCTGCAACTCATTCTTTATACTTCATGGAAATAGAAAATACTTTGGTGTGAAATGGGAAACATCTGAATAAGAATACTTCCAAAAGGTTTCCCAAAGAGTGTATTAGGAAAACTCATTTCCTCTAAACATAATAAAAAAGCAATAGTAGGTCAAAAGAAAAAAACCATTTTTAGAAAAGATTTTCTGTTGCCTAAATTAGCTGTAAAAAAAAAAAACCAGCAATGCCGCAGTGTTATTCTCACATTATTAGTATTTATTCATCTATAATAATAAAAGCATAATATGCTAATTAGACCAGACATCCTTCTGAACAACCTTCCAGACGAAGCTGGGGCTGCGAGGGAAGCCTAGGTCCCGGGTGCCAGAGGGAAGCTGGTGCCAGCAGCCAGGGGTGGGGGGGGAAGGAAAGGCCTACTCTTGCACGAATTTCATGCATTGGGCCTCTAGTTATTTAATAAAATGAAACAGCCCTGGCTGGGTGGCTCAGTTGGTTGGAGGTTGTGGGTTTGATTCCCAGTCAGAGTACATACGTAAGTAATGGGTTTGATCCCCAGGAGGGGTGCTTACGGGAGGCAACCAATCCGTGTGTGTGTGTGTGTGTGTGTGTGTGTGTGTGTTTCTCTCTCTCTCGCTCTCTCTCCAATCAATGAAAGTATATCCTCAAGTGAAGATTAAGTAAGTAAAAATAAATAAATAAATAAATACAATGAAATAGATGATAAAGGGTAAATTGATAAATTAGACTATGTGAAAATTAAAGCTTTTGTATGTCAATAAACTGTATAAAAATTAGGAAACTATTTGCAATTATTCTGACAAAGAGTTAATATCCATAAAATAAAGAATTTTGCAAATAATGAAATAATGGAAAATAAATACTCTGATGGGAAAAATCAAGTGGCATGATTAGACAATTCACAAAATACACATGATCTGTATAGTAAGGTCGTTTGACTCAATAGCAAACACGGCAAAAAAGTTACCCACTGTTTACCAATCAAGTTGGTAAACCTGTTTTTAAAGATTAGTATCCATGTTGACAAGAATGTGCCAAACCTAGCATTCTCATCTAGAGCTGTTTGACATAGGGATGAAGAAGCTTAAAATTGCTTTCTGATCCAGAAATTTCATATTTGGGAATCTACCTTAAAGAACTAATCTGAGAAGGCCACAGAAATTCCCATGCAAAGATGTTCATGCCAGCACTATTTTTAAAGGTGAAAATGAAAATACCCAATGTGTCTAAAAGGTGTTTAAGTAAACTATGGTGCATCTATACTAAAGAATACAATACACCTATAGAAGTCATACCTTTGAGAAATACTCAGTAACATGAAACCAGGTTATGTGGGGATAAAAATTAGGAAATAAAATAATGCATACCCCCCGGTCCTAATTCTACGGAATATATATGTGAGTAGTATATGATAACCTCTATGATAACAGGTAGTTGGAATGCTTGATGAAGAAAAGAACCAAAGCTCTCAAGACAGCTGCTGAAAGTTCCTGGCGCAAACTAAATTCTAATTATTTCCACTTCTTACCTATCTGTGGGGGATCACAGGTTGGTTACTATGATGTGAACTTAAAATCATAAGCTTTGCGTCTGGCCCATGAGCAGTGTAATAAGCCACCGCAGAGGCTGCTATTAAGGAAGTGTGCTGAATTCCCGTTTCTGTAGGAGGAGGGGAGCAGCAAGCACCCAGAAATTCAGAGACGTTCAGCAGGGGACACCTAAGTGCTTCGTCACCACATTTTGGTGTGAAGACAATATGCCCCCAGGATCACTTTCTCTCTCGGTGGCCAGGCCTTTCTTCCTGGGGAACTCCTGTCAGGAAGGGACAAGAATCCTAGGGTCTCCTATTCCATCCAAACACTCAGACATGGTTACTATCCCTCTGCAAAAAGAGGTAGAGAGCCAGATCAATTGACTGACATGCCCCCTTTACTGCCACCATAGACAATCCTTAGTGACACCAACAGTGCAATCTAACACTCCAGCACCAGGGCCTGCCAACTAGTTGGTGACCCAGAACCCCAGGGCCTCAGGGCTTATCAATGCTCCTAGGAATCATGGAAACTGAGGCCCACCCAGTAAGACCGCTGAGGGTGAGGATTTTTTCCCAGCCTCACTTCTTGGGCACTCCACTCCAAAGCAGACCTGTGTTCCTGTTCCCAGCATTAGAGCTGCTTGTTGATTCAGCTCTTGCAATTTAAACACACATATACACATACACACACACACACACACACACACACACACACACACAGAGTCATCTGCAGGCCAGACCCCTCCGCCAGGGCAGGTTCACCAGAGGAGTCCTAGCACATAACCTCCCTTCCAACACCTCTGGAGTAGCATGGAATCCAGATCACCAGCCAGGTGGACAGGCCGGAGTTCAAAAAGGAAACAGTGGTTCTCAACCTTCTGGCCCCTTAAATACAGTTCCTCATGTTGTGACCCAACCATAACATTATTTTCGTTGCTACTTCATAACTGTAATGTTGCTACTGTTATGAATCGTAACGTAAATATCTGATATGCAGGATGGTCTTAGGCGACCCCTGTGAAAGGGTCGTTCGACCGCCAAAGGGGTTGCAACCCACGGGTTGAGAACCCACGGGAATAGAATAAGGAGCAGTGCCTTTCAGGGCCTTATGCAAATCTGCCCCCTCGCTCTGCCCAGGAACCTCTCAGCTCTGTACGATCATGAATTTTGGAGAACTAAACACACACTGCTCTCCATGCAGGAGCTCTGTGTTTCTCCAAGCCCCAAACTCTCAGGTTATAGTCTCAGAATAGTGAGTGGGTGGGTGTTGGCTTTATATCTACCTAACTAAAGGGAACTATTCATGGGCGTCTTCCCAGAATAAACAAGTTTTCTTCCCAGGTGAAAAAAATCACAAAAGCTGGAAACAGAAATAGCCAACAACCTTAAAGGATAATTTGTCTTGCTTGAAAGGGAAAGAATAGTAGATTTACGTTCCAATTCACCAGCCCCCCCCCCCCACCCCGCCCCGTAGCTTAGAGCAACTTTTCTAGGTCCAAATGGATCAATACATAATTGTTGTGACAAATAGATTTTTTTCCAGACTAGTTTTAACCATCTAGGACAGAGGTTCTCAACCTGTGGGTCGCGACCCCTTTGGCGGTCGAATGACCCTTTCACAGGGGTCGCCTAAGACCATCCTGCATATCAGATATTTACATTACGATTCATAACAGTAGCAACATTACAGTTATGAAGTAGCAACGAAAATAATTTTATGGTTGGGTCACAACATGAGGAACTTTATTTAAAGGGCCAGAAAGTTGAGAACCACTGCTCTAGGACTAAGTCATGGTAAACAAAGGTCATCTCTTCAAGGTCAGTGGTTGAGACCCAGGCACTGCCTCTAATGCTTTGCTGTTGTAGCTCAGTCTTTGTATCTACAGGTCATCACGCTGACTGCGCAGCAGGAGGCTGCGAGGACTGTGTGATATAATAGATGCTCTGTGTCTGGGACACATGACATAATGCATTCAGGATAATCTGGCACAAGGAAAGTGTTCTGTTTCCTTCCCCACTCTCTAACTCACCCCCAAACTCTCCATGCCCTTTTTATATAAAACAAACAATAAACAAAACTCGAAAACGAAGGGCTAGTCCAAATGGCATGTGCTTATTTATGTGCTTCCTACATTGTGCTCTTCAAACTCTAACCGCGATTCTTGGCCCCTCAAATAAAATCTCAGCAAAACCCCCAGATGTGAACAGAGAGAAGGGATGAACACGTTCCTGAGGCAGCCTGCTCGCAGCTCACTGCCTGGTGAAAAATACCTGCTGGCAGAATGCAGCCCAAGCATCTCTGTGGACCCAGGATGCCTTGGAACACAGTCCCGTGTGGGCTGAGGTCGCATCCTGCCGTGTGCACAGGAGGAAAGGCAGGTGGGAGCTTCCAGGGACTCGGTTGTTCCACCTGGAAATGTGGGGACATGGGCGTTCTCTCCGTGTGAGAAAAGCACCCAGGGCGAAGCTGGGCGCACCACCTGTCTCCACCGATCTGGAGACATACAGAACCATTTGTTCCTTGCTGTTCTCAGCACAAAGATATTTTTAATTTTTTTAAAAAAAATAAGGTGTTATCCAAATGATGTCTCCGTTTTCATCTAAACCAAGCTCTGCAGCCTGTTCTCACATTCTAAGGAGAAATCGGCCTGCTTGAGCTGGTGGATATACTGCCCCAAAGGACAGAGAGGTCTGGGTGGCGTCTCATTCAAGAGTGCGCCCTCCTGTCTCAACAGTCTCCACAGAATTTACCCCCGCTTAGTCACCAGGATGGCACTGTGTGACCCAACATCATTTTTACCTCTTCAGGGCCCTTCAACACTTATTTCATCTGACTACAAGACACAGGTTGGGGGAAGGTATCAATTACATTATTGATCATCTCTTCTAAAACAGACATAAGTAGAGCCCGACTCCTAGGTGGGCCCATGGGCCGTGAGAGCACAGGACGGCTCCGCCTGGTGAAAAACTGAGGCTTCAGGACAAACCCCAGACGTTTTTCATTTCTTCCAATATAAAGCTGCATCCTTGATAACTACCACCAGGTAATGGGTGACATTTCATATATTTTGTGATACAGCTAGAATTTACCAAGCCTTTCATATATTTGATAGAAGCATATGAAATTACTGCTAAAGCCAGGCTGGTATGGCTCAGTGGTTGAGCACCGACCTATGAACCAGGAGATCACAGTTCAATTCCCAGTCAGGGCACATGCTGGAGCTGTGGGCTCAATCCCCAGTGTGGGGTGTGCAGGAGGCAGCCGATCAATGATTCTCTCTCATCATTGATGTTTCTATCTCTCTTCTCCCTCTCCCTTCCTCTCTGAAGTCAATAAAAAAAATATTCTTTTTAAATGAAATTACTGCTATTTGGCTGGTTTTGACTTATAAAAACAACAATTTCATATGATTCGACCTAATACTTTATAACTTCCAACCTTCGGTAGAATAAATAGGTCCAAGCTCTCAGATTTATTTCAGGTCTGGGAAATGTAAAAAGCAGAGGAAAAAAATCTAATTACATGTGTGTGTTTATAGGTAATAAAGCATAAATGGCTTAGCCACTTAGGTACAATCCCCACAGTGCTCTCAGAACAATAAGTAAATAAATGAGAAGAAAGAAACTGTAAACATTAAGTACCTTGCCTCTAACTTGACTCTTATTAACTTTATTTTTCCAGTCAGTGGCTGACCTCTGCAGTAATTTAGCTGACACAAACCAGTTCCAAGCTCAGGCCCCTATTTATTTCATCCTGGACGCTGCAGATACTCAGAATGCAAATAATAACAGCCCCCTGCGTGCCTTTTAGTTCTCATTCTTAACAAGGACATTGTGGAGGCTTGTTCATTTATTTGAACTGCTCCTGCTGATGTCTACCTTTCCTTCCAACCTCTTTTCAGCCACGTGGATACTTGAATTGCATTATGTATTGCACCGTAATCGTGTTGTGATAACAAAATCTTTCCATGCACATTTCCCACCACTGCTACCACCTGCCCCCTCCTGGAGGGCAGATGACGATCATTCAGAGAGACGAAGCATTTTGCTGAGTTTTTGTAGCCCCAACCAACAAAGCTTTATCTGCCCCCAAATAATTTTACCAGCTGTGTGGGATCACCATATTCTAGCAGCACGTCACTCTACTTAGCTGTTAAGTTTCAGGGCTCAAACTTGACATGTGGTGTAACAAAAACTAGGCTGTGCTTAAAAAGGCGAGAATTCTACTCCTACTGCTGTTGTATTAAAATTGATTTTACCATAAACCCACCAAGTTGTGTCAATGGTGCCTGTTACGAGGCTGTTTAAAGCTCTCCTCCACTGAGGGCATTTCCCTGGAAGGTTCTAAAGATACAAAGCATAAAGTGTCAGTATCTATCAACTTAACTATCTTCAACTTTACTTCTGCTGTCTTTGCAGTATCACCCCTTCCCTCGGGGTCCAGAGGTCAAGTGATGGCGCCAAGCGGAACTGGATCCAGGAGGGCACCAATCAAAGTCTTACTTCCATTGTTTCCTGAAAAGTCTCAAGAAAAAACGGAGCCCGCAGGCTTGCCCTGGACTCCTGACTATTTTCTCCACTTGGTTGCCCACTGGACCCCGATTAGGGCCCTCTCCCCCTCATCTCATAACCAGCATTATGAGAAAGCTGGGAAAGTCATGGAAAAGGATGTAATGGATCAGAAGAAAGCCATGCTCTGCCCTGGGAGAGTGGGCCAACAGACTTGTCTTGGGTGTGAAGAGAACCAGACCCAAATATGTAGCCTTTCCATGTGTTCTCACAAAATCTCTGTCAGGAATCAACGAGGTCACTAGAGGTATGTGAGGAAGAGGTGGAGGAGGAGGAGGAGGAGGAGGAGGAGGAGGAGGAGGAGGAGGAGGAGGAGGAGGAGGAAGAGGAGGAGGAGAATGAAATTGCTGAGAGGGATGAGAACCAATGTACAGATTCAAACTTCTGCCTCTGGAAAGCACTGGCAACACATAAAAGCAAATGCCAAGGACCTAGAGAAAACCTAGTGCTGCCAGTGGCAAGCTGCAGGCCAGCTGGGGGCGGGGGCGGAGGCAGCCCCAGGACTGGGTGCAGCTTCCGGTCAGGCAGTGCTGGCTCCACACGGGGCTGCACCACCACACACAGGTCCCTTCACCTCCGACTCCTCCTTGTCCAAATCTGGGACACAAATATCTAATTCAAAATGTTGTAGGGATTAGATGAGATGGTCTATGAACAGACCCAGTAGTGTGTGAATGAACACCTTTTCCCTTTTCTCCCCCTCCCCCTTCTTTCTCTTAGGATGGTCTGCATAAGAACAACACGGATCAAAACCCACGCTGCAGCCTGCAGAGGAGTTCTGTAGGGACGGTGACATCTGGAACCTTCTACCCGTGAACTCAACTTATCTCCAGAGTGCTCATCACAAAGCACATTTTTTAAAATATATTTTATTATTTTTTTACAGAGAGGAAGGGAGTGGGATAGAGAGTTAAAAACATCGATGAGAGCTCTGACCAGTTTGGCTCAGTGGATAGAGCATCGGCCTGCGGACTGAGAGGTCCCAGGCTCGATTCCGGTCAAGGGCATGTACCTTGGTTGCGGGCACATCCCCAGAAGGAGGTGTGCATAAGGCAGCTGATCGATGTTTCTCTCTCATCGATGTTTCTAACTCTCTATCCCTCTCCCTTCCTCTCTGTAAAAAATCAATAAAATATATATTTTTAAAAAAACAAAAACATCGATGAGAGAGAAACATCAATCAGCTGCCTCCTGCACACCTCCTACTGGGGATGTGCCCGCAACCCAGGTACATGCCCTTGACTGGAATCGAACCTGGGACCCTTCAGTCCGCAGGCCAACCCTCTATCCACTGAGCCAAACCGGTCAGGGCCAAAGCACATTTTTAAGTGTCTGGCACTGCATTGCAAGTTACTTTTTCCCACCCCGCTTCCACGCTTTAGAAACATTTAAGTGTTAACTTTGAGGGGGATGAGAGGAACTCATACAATTAATATTGAGAAAAAGTCTTAAAAGAAGAGCAAGGGGGCTCAGTTGGTTGGGCATCGTCCCATGCACACAAAGGTTGTTGGTTAGATTCTCCGTCAGGGCACGTGCCTGGGTTGCAGGTTCAATCCCTTGTGGGGGAGGGGGGGATGCACATAGTATAAAGCCTTTGGGAAGACCTTTCTGATTTTATGGATTTTTATATACAAACTAAGAAAAACCATGTGTGCTTGCTTTACAAATTTACCTTCAAGATGAGTAAGTCCCTATCCCATGTCCCACCCCCAGCAGCGAGATGACAGGCCCCAACCTTCTTCTACACAGAAATTCTAGAGCCACCACATGTGACATGGTAGTCAATATATTATTGTGGCTTTCTGACAAGTAAGACAAGACAAGCACAAAAATGATAGTGGTTGCTTTTGAATCTATAAGTCAAATACAGAACCAGGATTGGAACAACTCTGAGCCTGCCTGCTGAACCATACCACTCTCCCTTCTTAAATATTTAACAAGCCTAATGCATACACGAGCAGCTTTAGACACACGAGTCCATGTGAGCAGAAAGGCAATGACACTTCCTGCAAATTCTTTGTGTTCAAAATAGCAATGGGAGATAAAAGAGCAAAGGACATATTGCCCGGGAGTAGCCCCCACGGTGGAAATCGCACATGCACGTAGGTGCATGGGCACACTCCTTTAGCTGTACCACAAAGGATAGGAAACGGAAAAATGGCACCTCTGGGACAAGGCAGTGCTAAGATTTTTAAATAAAACCAAATATGCATCTATGTAAGCTACAAATACAGATTCCACACATACTGAGCCAATGCAATTGGCACACGTGCACGGCACCACGGGACATTTGAACAAGAGGGAGCCATCTCAGACAGGGGCTTTCAAATGCATATTAAGCTCTAGACCCTGTGGTCAAATGAAATGTTATAAAGATACGTTTATTATTTTAGTTGAGTGGGTCAGCCCAGTGACCTCCTTAGCTCTGACGAGGATCAGATAAACACTGTTTGAAAACCACTTCTTTAATCCAATTTCCTTATTTTAGAGAACTATTTGAAAATACGCCAAGACTAAGATAAAATTGTGTGAGCTGCATAGTGTCGTGTGTGTGTGAGTGTGTGTGTGAGTGAGAGAGTGAGTGTGTGGTTTTGTGTGTATGTGAGTGTGTGTGTGTGGGTATGTGAGTGTGTGTGTGTTGTTTGTGTGTATGTGAGTGTGTGTGAGAGTGTGTGTGTGAGTATGTGTGTGTGAGAGTGTGTGTGTGTGTGTGTGTATGTGAGTGTGTGTGTTGTTTGTGTGTATGTGTGTGTGAGTGTTTGTGTGAGTGTGAGTGTGAATGTGTGTGTGAGAGAGACTCACAGCCCTGAGCTTATTTCTTCATGTGTAAGTGTTTGCTATCTCTGCTAAAGCTCCTCAAGCTAGAGCCTGCCTAGGAATCACCTGGAGAGCTGCTGCAACACAGATTTCTGAGCCTCACCCCACAGACGCTGATTCAGAAGGTCAGGGTGTGGTCATGGACTGGCCTTTCTAACCAGGTCCCAAGGCTGCTGCTGCTGCTGCTGCTGGTGGTGGTGGTGGTCTGGGGACCTCCTCTTGAGTGCCTGCCCTAAAAGACAGCCTACAGATAGAGCCTGGCACTAGTGGAAAGTGAGGGCACCACCGTCCCCCTGACAAGGCTCGGGCGCCAGCACATCGCGGTGCTGAACACACGTTCAGTTAGTGAGGCCTCTAGGGTTTGGGGTGAGCTGCTGCCACCGAGCAGCTCCATGACTTTGGGTGTAACACCTCTTTTCATGGGTACATTGCCCAGGTGACCTTCCAAGCCCCGCCCCCCCCGAATACCCTTATCCCATTATGGGATTTTCACTTTCCAGGCTTTCTGCGTCCTCTTCGGTTTCAGTGAGGAGGATGGAAGCTATCTTCTCTTACCTCACACCGTCTCCTCATACCTTACATCCAACCTGCCCACCTTGCTCTGAGCCAGGCTGAGCCTTATGGACTGATTAGTGGGCGCCCTCTTTCCTGACCCTGGTTGGGTTGAACCAACAGAAGGCGCTGGCTGGAGGTGAGGAGGTGGGAGAAGAGTGAGGGTGCGGTTTGCATTCCCCCACCCTCCTCCAGGCCAAGATGCTACCGGTTGGCTGTGCTGCTACCAAAGGGCACACCCTCTGTGGGTTCTGGTAACTCTCTATCTCCTGACTCCCAGCTCTCCCTGGCGTACTGCACTCTCTCTTAATAGTTTCTATAAACCCTTCCCTGACTTTTGTAAGTCATCCTTTTGTTAAAGTCTCCTCCAATCGCCTGCCAGTTGAAGGTGGCTTCCACTCCTGCTAGGACCCTGTCTCTTTGACTGTTCTCAAAGAGACCTGGACTTGGGGACCCACCCCCACCAATAATTTATTCTCCCTATGCTAGTTCCAATTTAGTAAAACTTCCCACCCCTTCCCTATCTCATGATGAGAAGATAAATAATTTATTTGAAGTTAACTCACACTTCCAGAAACTCGAATGTTCGTATCCAGCTTAAGTGCATCATTTGATATATGGCATGGTTTGAAAATTCAAAGCTATCTACAAGACAAATCTCACACATGGACTTTCTTATTTGCAGTTTATTCGATTGTTTGCAAGTATTGTGGAGGCTGATTCTTTCATTAGCTGGATGCCTGTCATTCGGTACATGTTAGCTACTGCTTGACAATATAAACTGAGCTCCTATGATGTGCCAGGCTCTGGACCAGGCCCACTGTACTATACAAAGGAGGGGTCTATTAAAAAATGAATTACAAAATTTACTCATAAATTACTATGATAAGTGCTATGCAGGGGAAAGACCAATGCTAAAAGTACTCAAGGCAAAGGGGCAGGACAAGAGCTGGGCAGTAGAGTAGTGGGAAGGGCAGTGGACTAGAAGGAGGGGCAGTAGAGTAGTGGGTAGGGCAGTGGACTAGGAGGAGGGGCAGTGGAGTAGTGGGCGGGGCATTATAATAAGGGGCGGGCAGTGGAGTAGGGGGCGGGATAGAGGTGGGCGAAGGGGTGGAGTGCTGGGAAGTTGGGGGAGGGCAGCCTGACAATAGGTTTACATGGGCTTACTTCATCTCACTATGGTCTTTTCTGAATCTTTTCCTAATTTAAATTTAAAGAAGAAATTCAAATTTAAAGAAGAAACAGAGACACATAGAAATAGAAGTTCTTTGAAAAAATTGAAGGAAGGAATTAGATAATGGACAGGAGAAACAACTATTTGCCCAGCATGAGACATTATTAAGAAATGATTAAGGTTAAAAAAAGAAAGAAAAATATCATGATTGTTACACGTTTTCACACCAAGAGAACAAGTCCAATTTTCTATTTTTGTCCTAAACTATTTTTATTCAATATTCACACTCTGCTAAGTTGGGATAGTTCTGCTGAAACATGAAAAATATTCTAAAAGAATCAGAAGACTGTTTTCTTCCCTGTAGGCCATTTTTACTGGAATTTTTATTAAGTTTCCCAAAGAATCATTTTAAGTGCTCAAATTGCTTAAAAGGCATTAAAAATGAACTAATTTTCAAATAAGCTGAATTTTTCAAGCAACAAATTTGGTGTTAATGAGGGAATTTCAATGCCACCCCTTAGACATGTAACTGCTCTGTTAACGGTTTCAAAGGGACGCCCCATTAAAGGCCACACGGGTGAGCACTCACAGGCAGCAATCCCTGCCCTTCCAGGGGCAGCATCTGCCCTGAGTGTGTCTTCCCCCAGGCAGACCCCGGCCCCAGTGCACACAGGTGCCTGCCCTCCTGTTTCAGCGATGACCTCCCTCTCCATGTCACACAGCAGTCCTCCCAGAGGGCGACACACGGGATGTTCATCCAAGGTCAACGTAGGCATTAGGGCATATGACTCACTTCCGTGTCATTTACGGAAGGTCCTGGTAGCTAAGATGTCTTCAGGTATTTCAAGACAGGCTTAGAAAAGCTATAAGCAAGCCGTGGTCAACAGAGCAAGGGACGAGAAAGCCCGGGGGCTTGGTCTTTTCTCTTGGTCCTCTCTCCATGCTCCCCCCTCCCCAGCAAGCCCTTGTCTTCTCTCAGTAGCCTTTTTGTTATAGGAGCTGTGGGGCCCACATACGCAGCGACCAGTGGTTCAGGTAAGTGCATATGCATGCTTGTCATACTCCACGGGCTGATTTTTTAAGTTCAGAAAATATGGTACTGTACCCATGTTTATTGCAATATGTTTACCTCTTTCCCTCCCTTTATTAATTTAAATAGATCCTATTATTCTGTGGTCAAGCAAGTGGAGATAAAGAGCACATGTATTATAACCAAGGCCAAATAATTTCTGAACACTCCATCCATGCTCCCAGCTAGTATCACCACCCTCATTCTCATCACCAACATTTATTAAGAGTCAGGTCCTTGAGGATGTGGAGAAAAGGGAGCCCTCCTGCACTGCTGGTGGGGATGCAGACTGGTGCAGCCACTGTGGAAAGCGGTTTGGAGTTTCCTCAAAAAATTACAAATGGAACTGCCTTATGACCCAGCGATTCCACTTCTGGGAATATATCCGAAGAAACCCAAAACACTAACTCAAAAGAATGCATGATCCCCTATGTTCACTGCAGCGTTATTTACAATAGCCAAGATTAGGAAGCCGCCCAAGTGCCCATTCATAGCTGAGTGGGTAAAAAAGCTGTGGCACATTTACACAATGGAATACCACTCAGCCATTAAAAAGAAGGAAATCTTACCTTTTGCGGCAGCATGGATGGGCCTGCAGAGCATTATGCTAAGTGAAATAAGCCAGTCAGAGAAAGACAAGCACCATATGATGTCACTTATGTGTGGAATTTAATGAACAAAATAAACTACCAAAACAGAAACAGACTCAAAGATACAGAGAACAGACTGACAGCTGTTAGCGGGAGAGAGGTTGGGGGACCGGATGAAGAAGGTGAGGGATTAAGCAAAAAAAAAAAACACACAAAAATTCACAGACAACATTATGGTGATTACCAGGCGAAGGGGGGTGAGGGGAGGTAGGTGAGGGTAAAGTCTCTATACCAAGGCAGTATTTGTTCAAATAAATCTTAACCCTTCTGCTGAAGCATGTCTGGGGGGTAGGGGGGAATGGCATTTTTTTCATAATAGTCTCTAATACACATTCATACTTGTAAGCTCTGAGAGGGTTGGCCTCCTGCTTGTGTTATTCACCATGGTGTCCCCAGAACTTAGCATGGGACTTGGTACATAGTAGGTGTTCAACAAATGCCTATTGTAGAAAAGAAGGGAGGGACAGAGGGAGGGAGGGAAGGAGGGAGGGAGGGACAGAGGAAGGGAGGGAAGGAGGGAGGGAGGGAGGAGGGAGGGAGGGAGGGAGGGAGGGACAGAGGGAGGGAGGGAGGGAGGGAGGGAGGGAGGGAGGGAAGGAGGGAGGGAGGGAGGGAGGGAGGCTTTCAAAAGAACACAGAATGTTAGGTAAAGAAGCAGATAGAAATGTACAACTGTCTAAAGTTCAATTCCTAGATGTGAATGCTGTGCCCCCTTAAGAGATAAGGAGGCCACCGCATTTGTCAGTTGTCCAGGGAGATAGAGGAGCAAGTATTTGTCATATGGTAAAAAAAAAAGGGTCCTCAGACCAGTCTGTTCAAGACACACACAAACAGGCCAAAACCACTCAGAGAGCAAAACCCCAGGGAAGGATAATGCAGTGGGCAGTTTTTTATCCCAGAAGAGTCCAGGAGGGGGGTGGGCAGGTGACCAGTGGTAGCGGGACACTGGAAGCAACCATAAGGGACTAGTGAGCGCCCAGGAGGGCATCTTTCAGAGAGCACTAATTCTGGAAATTTTTCTTTTTTTTTTTTTTTTTTGCTAAAACCAAACAGGGCCCAGAAGGCCACCCCAACCCTGAGTGTGGGGAAGAATGTGCTGCACGCCAGGACGGGTGCCCCACTCACTGCACAGACGCTCACTGCATGGCTGCCAGGTGCCGATGTGAGGGAAGGAGCAGTGAGCAAAGACAGCATTTCCCCTCTCCTGCAGTTTACAATACATCGGCACGTAAACCAGAGAAATACCAGTAAGTGAGAAGTGCTGGGCAGAGAGCTGGAGCGGGGTCCGGGGAGCTTCCATGGCTCCTACAGCAAATCCACAACTAAATATGAGAAATATCAGATGGGGGAAGGGCTCTGCAGAGACCCCATCTACCAGCTTCTCAAATGATGCAGAATGAAAACTGCAAGTCATTCTGCATTTCCTTGGTAAAGCCAAAAGCTACAATCTGTTCTCCCTCCCTGAACGGACAGCCCGCCCCTCTCGGAAGGCTGAGATCAGTGTGCGGGGTTGGGTTATAACAGCTCAAACCCTTTGAGACAGAGGAGGTCAGCAGCAGAAACACGTGACTGAAACTCTCTCTGGCGCTCAGGATGGATTCTATAGGCTCTGGCCATCTATCTTTCCGGGAACTAATCTGTTTTCCCAGACAGTCTGGATGCCTCAGAAGACCCTGTTAGCTTCAAGAAGTGGTAAAAATCAGCAACTCAGCCAGCATGGCCTTTGTGTTACATCCAGGCCTGAGGCCCCATGAGCTCACACTCAGGGCGGGATGGCACTGCCTTGGTCAAAGGCCTGGCAGCTGTGAGGAGCAAGACACAGCAGGAGGCTGAGGCCAGAGCAGGGGGAAGCCTGGCAATTCCAATGTCTGCCCTGGCGTCGCGGAAAGCCACCACGCAGTGGCCCAGATGGCAAAAGTGCAGCGCTTACAGCGCTCAGGCAGGGCCCCACTTCCTCACCAAAGGGAAAATAGCACAACCACAACCCACCCCCCACCCGGGCCCCTTCCCCACCAAGAAAGGACCTGGGTCTGGCTTAGCCAGATTCACTCCCAGGAAAAGTGCAGGTAGAGACACATCAGATGCCGCATTAGGACAATACTGTGCCTTCTGATTCAGGTGGCATTTACAGAAGGGCGGGGGTGGGGGGGGAGTGGGAGGGGGTGGAGGGGGAGGCATGGCGTAAACATTTTTGGTTCCCAGGAGGGAACTATGTCACAGCTGCTGGATAAACCAGGGGCTGCATGTATTCTGTGGGCACTGGTGAGCTGCTAAAGGTCTTCCAAGGTGAATTGATCAGATCCATGTTTTATGAGAGAAAGATATATTGGTGGAGGAAGGGTCTTGACACGCTTAGAGAAAAACAACCTCGATGGCAAAGTATCTAGAAATGATGAAAAATGAGGAACAGATGAAAGAGGTGGGGGCATGGGGGGAAGACTTAGGGGAATAAAATAATTCTCTTCAAATACTTTCTGGGCTCACATAGGGAAGAGGGATTCGAATTTCCCTACAAGGGAAGAACTGGAATGGAAGTTAAAGGGGTACCGTGGGGAGAGAATCTAGATTTCACCTGGAGACCAAACAAAAGATCTTTCTAATGACTAATGCTGAGCAAAAATAGAGCCGGTTACTTGTGAAGGCTGTGACTCATCGGTGGTATTCAAGTTAGTGTCCAGATTACGTGGCCATGAAGATCCCTGTCCATTTTAAGCTCCATTATTTCTTTATTTCCTCCTGCAATGCCCAAGGCCCTTCGCAGTCTATCCAAGTGCGTGCCCATTCTGAAAAACCCAACCCAAGTTCTCCCTCCAAGTCGCTCCACAGCTTTCCATAATCCTCTCTCCGTCTCTAAATAAAGCACCTGGTTACCTGTACCATCTCTCTGAGAGATAAGCATACCCAGCTCTGTGGCACTGCTTCCATTGAACGGTTATTTATTTCTTATATATCAATTACTTTTCAGACAATAGCTTCTTGAAAACAATAACTTCATCCTATATTTCTTAAAACTAGCCCTGGGCATTATACATAGCAAATGCCTAACATGTTGGTCTTTCTCCAAGACTCCTAGGTGCCTACCCTGTAAAACTATAGGTCTCAGTATACATTTCTGGGGCACAGGCATACAAGGAAACTTGTGGGCTCTTTCAGATGTCTGATCCTGATAATTTCATCTCCTGATTATACTCAATTATATATTCTAGTTTTATTGAGCTAAATATCTCTTCCAATTAAAATAGTATTCTTCCACAGCATATTTTTAGAATAGGGGAGAAAAGGTTGAAACTCTTTATTAAAAAACACTTCTAACCTTTCTTCCCATCACAAAATAAAAAGGAATGGTTCCGCAGCAGAAAATGTCATCCAGAAAGCCAACCATTTGTGAAAGGATTAATTTTTCTCATGGTTGAATTAAACAAGTGCAATTAACACTTCTGATTTACTCTCCCACACAGAGGCTGCCTTTGTGGATATTTGAGTTCAAGGCCAATGACAAATTAAGGTAATTTTCAAACTGAATGACCATAAGGAACTTTTCAGCTCCTTTGGGTCTTTTCATGGTTACAGTGGCAGAACACGATTCCTTCAGGGGCCATAACCTGTTTATGTAAACACTTATTTTTCTAAACACAGCTTTTGATGTGTATGTATTCCCAGTAAACATCCTTATTCTTTGGAGAAGAAGCCAACTTCATTCCAAAGGCCAGGATCCTGGCATTGCCCAAAGGCACTGCCTTTGAACAGGCACCAGGAGCTCGCCATATAGCAAGTCCCCTTGGTACTTGGAGATTGAGGCAGGCTGAATGGGAAACAACAGCCCCACTTTTTATGTTGAAAGCCACTGTGCGTATAGTGAGGCTTCTTATAACAGGTTATAGCTTTGAAAATCCCTATGGTTTCTTACTGGTATACATCAAAAATTTTACAGACTGCCCTAGCTGGTTTGGCTCAGTGGATAGAGGACTGGTCTGCAGGCTGCAGGGTCCCAGGTTTGATGCCTGGGTTGCAAGCTCGATCCCCAGTGGGGGGCAGGCAGGAGGCAGCCAATCAATGATTCTCTGTCATCACTGATGTTTCTATCTCTCTCTCCCTCTCCCTACCTCTCTGAGATCAATAAAAATACATATTTTTAAAATTTCACATACTGTTTCCATGAAATGTATTTCTCATGGCGTCACATAAATTAGCTTACACTGGAAACTGTAAAGGGCTCGGTAGACACATGCTCTTCCCGTCTATCTTGGGTTGCTTCCTCACTAAAAGGCAGCCTGTGTGACCCCACCCGCTGGGCATGTAGAGTACAGGCGATTCCATTTATAAAGGAGAAATAAACCTCGGTGGAAACAGTTCTAAACCCTCAGTATGCAGAGTCCACCGATAGCTATCCTCCTGAGATACAGGTTGAACACGTCTCAGACTTGTTCTCTCTTTGGAGCACATTGATCGCGGGAGCCCACCTGCCTCTGAGGCTCCGTCCCTCTGCCCCAGGCACTGAGGGTGCTGCAATCCGGGTCGATGGGTATGTTCCTCCTTGTCTCCATCCCTGGCTCTGTCCAGTGCTCTGACCGGGATTTTTTTCCCCTGGTACAGGATCTCCTTTCCTTTAGGAAAGGTTAGTTCCAACTGCCTCTGCTATTTAACCTCAGAACTCTGTCCCCACACGATGGCTTGAGGAAAGCCAGAACTATGAAGTCTTCTATTCCCTTTGTCATGAGCTAATGAACTTGGGGGAGGGATGGGGAAAAGATTTTATGCAATCTGAGTTTTTATCCTTATCCTATTAGAGAGAAATTTATGTTAAATTCATCATGCAATTAGGCCCCATCCTAATTGATGAGCTCGTCTTTGTGAGAAAAACAACTAACTAAAACCAAAACTGTAGGGTTGTGTTTATCTGCTGCGACAGCTATTTCCCATGGGCCCCTTCAAATCCACCCTGCTCGGTACCCCAGAACACCAGCTTTTATGTAGCGATGGGTTTCCTGCCCTCTGACTGGGCTTAGGTTAGGTGGGCCAGTGGAAGACTTCGGCAGGTGATGAGAAGGAAGGGGAAGAGGGTTGATTCTCTCAGCCACTGTCCTAGTAGGTGGATAACTTCTTCTGCCAAAAGCACCGACCCCATCCAGTAGCCTCTCCTACATCCACATCTGTTCCTCCTCTTGTCTCTTTAAGTCCAGGGATAGGAATAGAACCCCTCCGCCCTCACCTGCCGAAATCTCCACAGTGTTTTCATTGTCCTTTGTTGGTTTCCCTTAGCCATGCCTACACTTTTGTAAATAGGTCGCTCCTTAAACTCTCCTGAGTGTGCCTTCGGTTTCCAGCCTGGACTCGGCAATGTTATTTTAATCTAGCATTCTCCCAAAATGCCTCCACCTGAGGTTTCTACAGGCCATGAGCACCGAAGGAACCAGATGAAAGGAAAGGACCCAACTAGTAATGCAATGCTTATAAAAATGACTCATTCCTCGTTCCCTGGACAGTTCTCCTCTGCTTCTAATTCTTTAACCTTTCTAAAGTTTTAATGCAGAAAAAAAGAAATCTCTGCCTAATTAAAACATTATATAAAACAGTGCCAGGCTCTGCATCCAGTAGAACAAGCTCCTGCTTTCAAGACCAATGGGAGAGACGTAGCTTCCATCCAGGGTGTGGTTTCATGACATAGTTTCAATAAATATCAGTGTAATTATATAGATCATCCTAACATTGATAGTACAATTTATAGAAAAAATAGCCTAAGCCTTTAAGAATGAAGTAAAACACCTCCTTGATAAGACAGTTGACGAATAAATGTTGAAGCTCTTAAGTGAAAGAAGTTTGGAATTTATTGCAGAAATCATTCAGCTATTTCTAAATGACTCAAAATCAACTCTCAGGAACCTGGGAAATCAGCAAGCACTGAAGCATGTTCTTCCCATCAGTGCAAAGGGCTTAAAGGACTCTCCAAATAACATCCTCTCTCCCTTGTACTTGGAATTAAAGACAAGCCAGGAGCTATCAAGTGGAACTGCAGCCATGCAGAACCCATCAGAAGAAAACAGAGTACAGTAACATTCTCTTGATTAAGTTTCCCTCAGAGCAAGGTTAAAGAAGTGCTGAGAAACCAGCACTTGCCTTTCGAATCACAGAGAAGGCCTTTTATGACTGACTCTGTGACTCTGAGACAGGTCTACCCAGGGAACTTCTGCCATCATCTCAGATCATATCTTTGCAGCTCAGCTTCTCATCTCTGCCGGGAGCTCAGGCATCCCACATGATGTGGGGGCCAGAATCCTCTTACAGATACCAGCCCTCCAAGTAACCGGTGACAGCAGACACCAGGGTCAGAGACATGGATGTTATGGAACTATGTAGCTGAAGGGCCTATCCACAGATTATCTACTTTATTAGAGTATAAAGTACCTCTAAAGAATATCCCATCCTCCCCTTAGTCCAACTGTCATTTCAACACCAGCTTCAAAGATGAAGGCCATCCTCTAAAAGCATTTTTCCATTTCTGGCCTATACAGATTATTTCATCAGCTATCCTGCCCTTAAAAAATAGTCAAGGAGACTAACTGGATAACAACAAAAGGAGTCAAATGGGGCAGTGATGACATTACCACTTGCTTCTCCATCCAGCCTGAAGTTCCAGCCTGGTGTTTTGGGAGGCTGGATATATCTGCTTTGTGGGGGCAAGTTCTCTCCTTTATGTCACTGTCCCCCAAAGGCAGCTTCACTCAGCTACACATGACCCTGTACTAGGTGACATTCTACGTTCACTCCTATGAACATTTAAAGATACACTTAAAGAGAGGGAAAGAGGAACTGGGAGGGGAAGAGAGAATCGTACGGATGCTGTGGTGGCTTTAAAACACGTTGGCAAATTCTGTGACATTTCTCACATCTAGAGGTGGAGTTGAATTCCCCTCCTCTTAAATAGAGGAGGACTTAAGTTACTCACTTCTACATGTGGTTGAAATTATTTTCTGGTGACGTGCAAATGTAGGTCAAAAGAGCGATACAGCTTCTGCCTGGCTTGTTTGCTTATTCTTTTTCTTCCTCTCTCTTTTTCTCGTTCAGGATGTTCATTTTGGGAACTCATCCATCATGCCACATGGAAGCCAAGCCATGTGAACAGGAACCATATTTCCTTGCCCAACCTTCTAGCAATTCCCCCACCCTGAGCTCCCAGCTAACAATAGGATCCAACTTACTAGCCATGTGGGGGCACCATCTTGGCAGTGGGCCCTCCAGCCTGCAGTTGACCTGTCCCAGCTGATGCCATGTGGAGCAAAGATGAGCCTTCCCACCAAACCCAGCTCAGACTGGAGATTCATGAGGCAAATAAATGATTGTTGTGTTAACCCCCTAGGTTTTGGGGTGATTTGTTATGCAGCAATAGATAGCCAGACTCAGAAACTTGTACCATAATTCCAATATGTAACCTGTTGAGAAGGTCCTCCTCTAATGAGAGGACAGAGAAATGAGGAATAAGGCAGATTCTATAGCTTTCATATTTTTTTAAATGATGAGAACCTAAATATAACCCCCCCAAACCCTGTGACCTTTTACAGTTTGTCATTTTACTCCCTTTTAAGGGCTAGAAAAATTGGAGGAGGGAAGGGGGGTGAATGCTGATGGTGGGCCTAGAGTCCTACATGCCAATCCCTGTCTCTTCACTTTAAGATTCCTTAAATATTTCCTTTTTCCTCCCAAGTTGCTTATTTTTGCTGACGAGATTATTTATAGTCAACCCTTCTTCCTAGAAAGACATCAGATCAAATCCCAAAAACATTCAATAACATTCAAGTGGTGAGGATTGAAGCTCTGAAGACACAGGGCTGCCAACCATGCTCCACACCCTGCCGGGCGCAGTTCCTGAAACTCACCATCAGCATCTCACCCTCTTGTTCAAGAACGAATGCTCACTCCCTTTAACTGACTGTATTAAATTCCATTTCCTTTGTCTGCCTTTTACAGTACCATGGCTTCAACTTATATACTGAACTATATTTCCCAACCTGCCCTGCAAATTCCCACCTCTAAGCTTTGATTCATGCCAAGTCATTGCCCTTCATGTCAAAGCCATCTTTGAACCTGATCTCAATTTAAAAAAAAAATTTTTTCCCCAACCACTGCAGCTGACAGCAATCCTGCTTTCCATTTGAACTCTTACAGCACTCACACTGGGCAGTGCACATCCGACATTGATGCAGATTTGCCCATTCTCCACCACATTATAGATCCTTCAAGTGCAGGCCCATATCTGCTTCATCTTCCCATTCCTCCCCAGCACTCCAAGCACGCCTGGAGCCCCACTCAGTATCTTAAATATTTTATGTGCTAAATTATTGCTTATTGGATTAGTTAAATAAACTAAAAAAATATGGCAAATAGCTTACAAAGTTTATTCTAGTGATATTTTTATTTTAAGCGCTGCCTAATCTTAAGACGTGAATCTTTAATTGGGCGATTTTGAGCCCGAGCCAGACAGCTGGAATTAGTAAGTAGTGGGGGGAGTGAGGGATACTCCAGACAGGGGGGTAGCCACCTATGCCTTATTAGACCTTCCCAGGGGCCCCTTGACTCCTCCCATCCCAGAATGGGCAGGATCTAGAAGATTATCTAGCATAGATATTCCTCTAGTGCTTATTACATATGGAGAAAGGCATAAAAACTTTTTAGTGTAAACCTTCATTTTGTAGATGAAGATAGTAAAACTCAGAGAGGATAAATAATGAGCCCAAAGCAGCTGGTTATCAGCAGAAATGACCTTGACCTCAGGTCCCGGGACTCCTTTCCCGGCGTTCTTTCCACAACCACAACAAACTGGAGGGCTGCTGCCATTTCCCAATCAGCACTCCTCTTTGAAGAGCAGACGATAGGCAGGGTTTCAAACTGAACCTGAATGTTTTTAAAGTAAATTTATACTGTGAAGAGTGAGCTAAATTGCTAGACATTTTCTTCTCGGGCAAAACAAACAAACAATAATCCTTTGTTTGCCTCGGACTAGAAAAGATGTGTCCATGTGTCTAGCTTGCAAGCAATTTTTCCAAAGGAGAAGGGGATTCTTATCAGAGCATTGCATCATGCACTGTCTCTGGGCTGAAAGCAAGGAGCCAGACCAAGTAATTGGCATATCTGAAAGAAAAATTTCAAAGATGAAAGCTAGTGCATTAAAAACAAACCCAGAGCATAGGCAAGATGCATGCATTTACTTGAGAAATTGATAAAAAGCTATTTAAATTACCAACCCTTTTCTTTTAAGAGGCTCAGCGACTGCTCCCTGTCAGTGTACTAGCAAATAAATCCTTTTTCACTAGAGTTATGTTCCAGATTTTAGGATGGTTTCTATTTTTCCACTGACCTTGTCAAAATAGGCCTTCCTCCTAACAAGAAGTAATAAAAGCAGCTCCGTGGCCAGAAGACTGACACAGTAGCACCAAGTCCCCAGGTGATTTTTAAAAAGTAACTCGAGCAATGAATACTGTACTTTGTTTTCAAATTCTTGCTCTATATTTTGATAAAATAAGAAAAAAAATGATGTATTTATATATCAATGTAGCTAATGTGTGTGTGCAATAACTATCAGATGTGTTAAAATAGAAATTAAGAAGTATAGTACTGCAGTTAAGAACTCATACTCTAAAGCCAGGCCACCTAGTTCAAATCCGAGCTCTGTCACTTACTGTGTGACATTGAGAAAGTTGCTTAAAACATTTTCTGGTTCAGTGTCTCCATCTCAAACATGGAATGGAGAATATTAGTTAATTCATAAGGTTGTTCTGAGGATGCAGTGACAGTATATGTAAGGTACACAGAACAGTGCCTGGCCTGGAGAAAACTCATAAATGTTTACTGTTATTATCCATGACAGGGACATAATTATGAAACCATGACTGCACCGTCTTCCCCAGGCCCCACCTACTTCTAAGGAGGAGATGTTCTTGCTTGTTGGGTTGGCTGCAGGGTTTTCTCGTGGAGAGTTTGAGTCTTCTGGGTGTGAGAGCATCCACCAGGGAACATTCAGACGATATTTCTCAGGGGAGGGTCTATGTCACAAAGAGTTGTGTGTAGGGTGTGTGGGCTTTGGAGAAGATGACTGAATGTGTGAGCTGGACAGTCTGTCCGCAGCAAGCAAAAGCACAGCCATTTAGAAATGGATTGCAGCATGAAGAGAGGACAGGCGTCGAGCAACTGCAGTGACAGAATGGAAAAGCAGGGAAAGGGTAGTTTGAAGAACTTCCATTTAATGTTCTTTGAGAGATGGAATAAAGACTAGAATTAAATTTTGTAATTGCTTTTGATTGTTGGACATCCCTTTCCTTGAATGTGATGCTGTACTAAGACGGAGCCTCATGGGACCCTAGATTTTATAGGGATTTCACAGCAAGTTCTATGGAGACAGCAATCTGGAGCACACATTTTCAGATTTATAACAGAACAAATGATCACAGAGTGGTAAATGTCACTGAGCAGAGCACACAGCTTTCAAAAAGAACTAAAATACATTCCCTAAGTGATGCACTACAGCCTTTTAAAAAAAATATTTTCACAACAGCTCTCCAGAGCCTTAAAAAAGTTTATTCCCTTTAATGTGGTGCTAATTTACACTAAAGAAAAAAAAAAGAAACTATACATAAGAAGATGCTCATGGCAACATTATATATAATGGTAAAAAATAATGGAAACAACCTCCAAACAACCAAAATAGAGCATGTTGATTTAAGAGAATAAAATGACTTTGTTTAAAATGATAATGATGAAATTTGGGGGGAACTTTAGGGAATAATATTGAATGATAAGAGCCCAGAGTACTGATACTAATTCTGAAGCTGTCCACATCCAGCTTAAGGACACAGAAAACATCACTGCCCATAGAGTAGTGGGCTATGCTTACTGATGCATCCCTGGCTAAGCCACTTGCTTCTCCAAACTCTCAAGCTCCTTTACTTTGCTCAGATGAAATGACTTTATGAGATTAACCCTCATCCAACTAGACTAGTATCTTCAATGCACCCACCTCCCTCCACCCCCCAGTTTACTGAGATCTGGGCTTGGCCTCTCTCATTCTCCTTAATTCTGGTACAGGAATACCAAGGAAAAGCATTTGCACTTATGCTTCTGGTTCTGAAGCTTGACAAGTTCAACGTTCTCTGACAACTGGGTTCAGAGGGCTAATAAAGCCTTTCACAACACATTTCTTTCAATACCAGTCCCAGCATGTCTGGGACAACACGGAAAGTGCCAGTGCTTTTGTTGAGAGCCTGTGTGATCGTCTATAGAATTAAACCTGGTTTTTTATTTCATAAACTTGCAGAAGAGGAGAGAAACATAACACCTTAACCCCACTCATTCATTCACTCACTCATTCATTCATTCATTCATTCCACAAATGAGCTCCAACTATGTGCCAGACACGATTTGGGATACAGATTACAACAAAAAATGCACGGCGAAGGCAGTTCTTATAAAATGTGATGAGTGCCTTGCCAGAGAAAGCAGGGGGCGATGGAGGAGGCACGATTAACCCAGCTTTGAGGAAGGCAGGGAAGAGGACAAAACATCCTGCTTTCATTTAATCTCAATGAATGCAAATCAACTCTGTAGAAAGAAACCTGGGGGAGGTTTTAGGAAATGTCCCACTCTGTATTCTTGTTTCTAAGCCATATTCTCTCAGACTGTCAGGGCACTGGGCAAGTGACATTCTCCTAAACCCAACTTCCAACCATCATTTTAATAATAGACACCACAAAAGTAGTTTGTGGAACAAACTCCCCTCAGCAAATAGTGAATGAACTGACAATCTCTGAATGACCACTGCAGGCCAGGCCCTCATACCAACCCCTGCTTGTCTTACCAGTTTGATTTTCTCTGTCCTAAATGAAAATATCCTCTCTCCATCTCAGTTTGGTTTTAATTTAGCTCTGTGAATGACAGTAGTAGGAAGTGGTTTATTTTGGTTTTAAGTAGAAAAGAAGACATATTTTGTTATTTTTCTAAGGGTAGCAAAGGGCACACTGAATCATCTTCTCTTGCCTGGCATCGCATAGTCAACACACTATTTTTACAGAAATATTCATCTTCCCCAATTCTGATGGCGTCCTGAGTAGCCTCCGTGGGACAAGTCAGACAGACCACACACTGACACAGCCTTGTCCCAACCGCTGTGCATGATCAGGTGCCCTCACCTCTCACGGGAAAACTGCCAATGCTACCTGCTCCCACCAGGCTGAGACCCTTACAGCTTTGCACAGGACATTTGAGAAGAACGGGAGCCAACACTGATCTATTTCCATTGTAATACCTCTAGTACCAAAACCCTAACCTTAAAATCTTCAATAAAATTTTGTGAGAAAAGATAATTTTGAAACAGGCAGAGGTCTGCAGTGGGGATCCACTTGAAACAAGTAGTACTAACTTATGGGCCTCTGTTCTCCCAACAGGCAAGTGGGAGTAAGGAAGTTCGGGGAGGGTCAAGAAGGGAAGAGGTTCTGATGTCAATAGAGTAAGACAGGGTTCAGGATGTAGGGAAAGAGAGAGTTCAGCACACCAGCGAATACAGAGGCGCTAGGGAAAGAGGGAGGTGCAGTAGAGAGTAGGGAAAAGCAAAGGATGACGGGACAGATCTGGAGGTGCTTTTGTAGGGTGTCTGTGAACAAGGTAGGAGCCCTGGGGGGCCAGAACCCTTTCAGAGAGCACAGTCAATATAATCAAAGCCCTTGCCAGGCTCCCCCTGGCCACGCACAGCCCACCATCCTGGGTAAAGGGGTCTCCGAAGAGGCAGCCCTTTGAAAACTCTCAGGAAGGTGAGTCAGTGGCCTTGCCATGCCGCTTGCCAGCAATTCCAGCTCAGCCAGTCCGGCGCTGATAGGAATCCCTGCCTCTGGGGCCGAGCACCTGCCTCTGAGTTTGAGCTTCCTCTACGAGCCATGCTGTATGAAAGCACATTATTAACGCTCCATGCATGTGGTCAGATGCTCACACCATGGAGGTCATGTGAAAACTGAAGCCATCTGGGCCAGAGCACAGGCTGGTGACCTGTCCTGATGGAGGGGCGGGTAGAATTGGTAGTATTATTCAAATGTTCAGTGGTCTCTCTCTCTAACTCTCTCTCTCTTTCCCTCACAGAAATTCCTTCATTAGTTATGAACAGGGAATTTACTCTGTACATAATAACTGGCTGAGAGTTTCTGAGCAGAGGCAGGTTCTGATCAATATTATGGAGACCATATAAAGCACCTAGAACAGTGCCCAGCAAATGTGTGTTTAATGAAGTCCTAGGTCTATCATCTCTTAGCTGGGTAACCTTGAGTAGGTTACTTAACCTCTTTGTATCTCGATTTCTTGACTCTAAAATGAGGATAAGAAAAATAGCACCAACTTCATACAATTCTTGGGGACTAAATAAAACAATGTAACTTGCCTAGTACATAATGTATATAGAGCTTTGTATATGATAGGATTTCAACGAAGTGGTAGTTTAAAAAGTTGTTTCCTCTAAACTCTGTAATACCTTATTTATATATCCATTATGGCACATATTAAATGATATTATAATAGTCTAGGTTTGGAACTCCTTGAGGACAGGAACTTTGTCATTATTCTTCTGATAAAGGGAAAGGCAGTTCAGCTGGCAACGAGGATGCCTGTGTGTGTGTGTGGGGGGGGGGGGGGCTGGAAATTGAAACAGAAACCACAACTTGCAGACTGTATTATGACTCACAAAAATAGAAAAATTCTATGAAATCATGACATGCAAGACAAACTAAATTCAGACTCTTACCCCAAGTTCATTCAGACTCATGGTGTTCTAAGTAAGACCACAAACCAACTAATCTAACAATGATTCCGCACCAAGTCATGAGTCCTAAAGATAAGACCACTGATTGTTTTAGCAACTTCCTCCTTGATAAAGTGTGACCAATCGCTAGCCAAGACCATCCTATTACAAACTCCAGTCCTGCAAACTCAAGAGATATTCTTCACTATTTTTCACCTGTTGAAATGCCCTACAGTTTTCCATAGTGTGTGCTCTCCCTCGCTGCAGAAAGCTATCAAACCTGAGTTTATTAGCTATGGTGTGTCCCTGGTAGTCTTTGGTGGGTTTTAACACATCTTAGCATGCCAAGGACGTGGCACAACACCTGGGACTAAGCAGGCATTCGTTAAGTTATAACTTTTTATTTGAGAGAAAGGGAGGGAGAGAGAGGGAGAGGGAGAGGGAGAGGGAGAGGGAGAGGGAGAGGGAGAGGGAGAGGGAGAGGGAGAGAGAGGGGAGGGAGGGAGGGGAGGGAGGAGAGAGGGAGAGAGAGAGAGAGAGAGAGAGAGAGAGAGAGAGAGACCGACCAATTTGTTATTCTATTTATTCATTTATTGGTTGCTTCTGACTGGAGATCAAACCCACAGCCTTGGGATAAATTGTATCTTGAACAAAAGAATAGAGTAACGAGACTCTTGCTTTTGTAATGTATGAGTTCTAAAGATAATTCTAAAAAGAGAGTTTCAAAAAAATATTAGGGGCCACATCAAGTGCCTCAAGGGGCCTAGGTACATAATTTTCTGAAACATACTTTAAAAAACCATCCACAACTGACAATATGTAATCATGAATGCTGATTAAAAGCCAGTCTTAGTGCTGTGCACTTATACGCCTCAAGTATAGTCCCTGCTCTATAGGAACTGATTAATTGAGGACACCAATGAACAAGCAAGTGGACGTGGTCTGTGTTCCCACAGCACCTAGCAGAGCCCTGCCCCTAGCAGTTGCTCACAGAAATGCCTTCATTGGTTACGGACAGGGAGTTTACTCTGTACATAATAACTGGCTGAGGGTTTCTAAGCAGAGGCAGATTCTGATAAATATTATGGTCTAGGAAACTTACTTTCTGAGCACAAGGAAATACTATGAGCAGACAGCTTTGCAGAAGGTTATCTCGATAACCAGGCCATTGCCCATGAAGGTAAAAATGGAAAAGGAAATAACTCTACCTTGCAAGGCTAGCCACCATGGGGATTAACTGAATTGAGGGAGCATGGAAGGCAGCAGAGTTAAAGATGCATCCATGTTTGCCACCACAGTAATTTGGAAAACGATCTTGACACTGATAGCATAGCTTTGAAGGATAGAGACTATCTTTACATTAATGCTAGTGCCTATTATCATGGGTTTTTAACTTAGGTTAAAGCAAGCTAGCATGACATTGCATTAATCACTACGTAAGGTTCCTGCTCTAATATCTTGTACCAGTCAAATCAATCATGACAAAAAGGTCTTTGTATTCACTTAGAGTAATTAACTATCGCAGATTATTGATTCTAGCTATTCAAAGAGATGATATTCTCTTCATAAAGCATGATTGACAGATTGTTCTTCTTTAGCTTTGCTCAAAATTGCAATTTAACTCATTTATGCTATGAGAGTCAAAGATCCTTGAACTTTAAACCAACTGACCACAAGAATGAATAGTTTCTGACCAATTTTTGACCTTTCTACTTAACATTTTTCATGATATAAAGAGATCAGCCAATATGGCGGAAGACCAAGCCAGGCTGGACATTGTCTAAGCTAGGAAAAAGGCAACACAGTCAAGATTAATAACAGTGCAAACTAACTAACAGATGCAAATAAATAAATGTCATACTTTTAAAGAGCATGATGAAGGTAGCTTTGCCCAAGAATCCATCACAAATATGAAAAGGAAAGGGGGCTTAACTAGGACAAAAATATCACAGCAAAAATGAGACTGATAAGCTCCCACTGCATCATATTTAAATACTGGATGGAAAGTATTTCAGAGAGTCCACTAGGACAAGGGAAATCGAATATTAATTTCCCCTCCAAGAATGCAGTCTTCCAGCCACTGTGAATTTGTCACTTTCTAAGAAGCCCTGGCTAAAGAGACCATTTTCAGGTGCCTTCACTGGAATTGCTATAGCCAGTCTATTTTCAGCTCCACTTCTCTGAGCCGCCCAGCAAAAATTCTTACATGATCCTGGGGTCAGGTTTGGTTAAAGTAGCGAGAGCGTGCAAGATTGTTTTGCTTTTATTTTTCAACAGGGGGTGTGGACTAGAGTGGATGTTTTCCCAGAAGTGAACCTTACTACCACCTGGTTATCTGGGTCTATTTTCATTAAGTAATTCATGCACAAATAATCAATGCACAACTGAAAATGATTATTTAGTAATTACATTTAGCTCCAACAGAAACAAGCCATTAAGAAAATCAGAGCATACATGTTATGATGGCCATTTTTAACTCTGAAAATGCCAATTGGGGCAACCAATAACACCAGCTATGCTGGTCCCCCTCCCTCAGGGCCCCTGGAGGTTAAATTCAGGCTTTGCATTAGGTTGAAGGTCAACACATTTCTTCCGATACCGTGAGGATAAGAAAACTCAAGATAACAAGGTCTTTATGCACTAAAACTTCAGAACAAGCTAGGGGAATAGTCAGTTTTTAAAAACAGTAAAACTGGTCCTTTAAAAATGGATGCTCTCGTTAATGTAATGCAGCGGTTTGCATTTCCTCCAAGCTTAATGTCACAAGTAATTATTTGGGGAGCTTCACAGCAACGGACCATTTTGCTGATTATTCACCATCAACAACACTCCCAACCATACTCCACCCTCCCCTGCCCCCATGTCATCTATACTCTAGCTTCCTGTTGGGTTTGACTAATGGGGGGCCCCAGCCAAAGATGGGGTGCTGTTTCCCCTAGGTCTCCCTGTTTCACTGCAGTGTCTGAAAACAGCTATGTCCCTTCCCAGCGCTGGCTTCTGTCAAGTGGCCCTTCCTCCATGATCACAGCGCCCACTGCACCCCACCATTTGCTACTCTTGCCCCTTTGGCCTGGGGATGGCAATGGCTTCCCTTTGCCGCTAGTCCTGGATACTGGACCGTCCCTTGCTTGTTCCTTAACCCTGCCCACAGGTGCAGCAATGGTCCCCCTCATTAAATTCTCTTCTTTCAAACCCTCAGAGGTCAATTCCGTTTCCTGCCAAGATCCCAATGCAACCGCTTTGCAAAATAAATATAGAAGTGCTTGCTTCCTGGCTGAGGACAGTGAGCAAACACAAAAGACCAGCATCTATGAAAAACATGCCCGAACACAGCAAACCTCCACCAAGCTTTCTGTTTTGGCAAACAACATATTTAATGTAAAACTTAATATAAAAAATAGCAAAACACAGCTCATATTCCTCCTTCTAACACCTCCTTCTTTTTTGAAAGGAGGGAGAAAAAAATCTCACTCACTTCTTCCTCACCATCAAAACAAACAAACAAACAAATAAACAAAAACCAACCAGGCCAGTGTGGTTCTGTGGTTGAGTGTCAACCAATGAACCAGGAGGTCATGGTTTAATCCCTGGTCAGGATACATGCCTGAGTTGTGGGCTTAATCCCCAGTAGGGGGTGTGCAGGAGGCAGCCAATCAATGATTCACTCTCATCATTGATATTTCTCTCCCTCTCCCTTCCTCTATGAAATCAATAAAAATATATTAAAACAAAAACAACCATTGGATAAAACCCAGGAAAGCCCAGTTCTAAAGACTAGTGATTCTTCTTAAGTCATATGGATGCTTGAGAATAAATGAGCTTTTTTCCATTCTCATTCTTTTGCAAGTACAAAAAGAAAGGGAACATTTTCTAAATTTTCTTCTCTGGCACCCAGAATTTAATTCGTGATACTGCAGGAAAGATAAAGATATCTGTCGTCTTTCAAAAACTACAGTTAAATAACAAAATAAACAAAAAAGCACAGTTTTATCCAAGTCATACAAGGTGGTATATGACACTCTTAAAACCCGTTATCACTCTGAGACTATATCTCAGATGGTCCTTTTTGTTCTTCAATCTGGATATCTATTTATTTGGCTGGAGGCCACAGTTCTCTTTATATCATTAACCCACCAAAGGATATTTGTTGGATTTGCAACAAGTTGACTAATTGTACAGTTTCCAAGGCTACATGTAATGTTTTCATTGGACTCCCCCCTTTTTCATTAAACCATGGCCCCCTAATAACACAGTAGCTATGAATTCATAAGCAGAGCACACGTTTTAACCTGGGCACAATGAATGCATCAGGCTCTCTCTCCTGCTTTGTGCTTTAACAGGGTGCTGGTTATTCTCACCTCAATCCCTCCCTTAATCCAGTCTCCAGATCCTCTCTCCACTCTTCTCTCCCTCCTCTGTGCCCTCAGTTCCACCAATGGGAGGCGCTAGCAGGAGACTCGAGGAAGAGGAGATGAAGACCCTAGCCTGACTTCCTCCACATCCCCTGCACCTGGGGATTCTTGGAAGTTCTGGCAGTGGCTGGATCTCCAACTACACTTCCCTCACTACTGCTCCCCTGGCTGGCTGACTCCTGCTCTTCTCGCCCTGTCCCAAACAGTGAAAGCTTTTCAGTTCTGCAAATTCCTGGCTGCCTTAATATCCCTTATTTGTTCCTTTCACCCTGCCTACACCTCTGTAAATAGCCCTTTTTCTAAATTCTCTCTGACTCCTTTAGAGTGTGCCTTCTGTTTCCTGCTGTCCCTGACTGATCAGAGCATGATGTGGGATGACAAACACAAGGCACCACTCAGGCAAGGGGCGATCCTCCAGCACATGCTTTTTAGCCCTGGACAGGTGTGCCCAGGGTCTGTTCCTGCCTTTGGAAGAGTGATGGGTGTAGAATTCTAGTGTCTGAGAACCACCTGGGGAGATTCAAGGCAAGACTAAGAAACTATCATAGGTCCAAGGAGACTAAGGGGTCATGATGACAAAATGTAAAGTGATGTTCTGGATTGAGCAGGAAAAGGATGTTAGTGTAACACTTGTGAAATTCGAATGAAGTCTGTAGCTTAATATTACGCACTGATATTAATTTTGACAAATATATTCTGGTTATATAAGAAATTAATACTAGGGGAAGCTAGGTGAAGGGAATATTGGAACTTTCTATACTATCTTTGCAACTTTTCTGTAATTATAAAATTACTAGAGGCAAAAAAAAAAATTTACTATAGGCCCAGTGCACGAAATTTGTGCACAGGTGGGGTCCCTAGTGACTACCAGCTGCTGGCCGGGGCCTCCCTTCCTGCAGTTGGCCAGCTGGTTCCACCCCCTGGTCGAACTCCCGGTCAAGGGGACAATTTGCATATTAGGCTTTTATTATATAGGACTGCAAAATAAAATGTTTATTTATTTTTTTTAAAATAAAATGTTTATTTATTTATTTATTTATTTTTAAAAAAAGCAGATTCCCAGACCCTGCATAAGGCCCTCTCCCCTTTCCCCCAAGAATCAGAATTTCATCAATGGATACTCAAGCACGTGGTTTGAGAACTAAACCTTGAGAAGCCCCTAGGATTTGGAAACTATTGGTTCTGGTTGAGATAAGGATGGAAATAATTATTCGCTGATGCTAAATTACAGCATAATTACTTCACTTTAAAGAAAGGAACTGATTGAAGCTTTGTCAAAGTTCACCTTCTATTCTAGTTAATTAGAATGATTCATCCCTTGAACAGACCAGTCGCTGCATTTAGTTTTTTGCATAAAAACCTTGACGAGGTGCAGGTAATTATAGTATCAAACAAAGGAGTGACAGTTCTTCCACGTCCTCCTCCCTCTGAAACCAAGGTTTCTGCAATGTGTGTCTTTCCTTTCCCCTAACTCTGAGTTTCTAAGAAGGCGGGGCCAAGCTGACCTCTGGACAGTGATTTTCTCAGCCATGGGGGGGTGTTCTGTCTCTCTATGCTGAATTTAAGCTCCCAGAAAGCAGGAGCTCTATTTTCCACCTCGTCTGTATTTTTCAACAGCTCAGTTCAGGGTTGTTCACCCTTTACTTTGATGGAGGACAACCTGCGCTCTTCACTCTGCCCATATCTTTGCCTGTTTATTGTAAATATCATTCTTATGTTCAACATTTTCTCTGCCACTGGAATGCGAAAGAAGGGGGTAGGTAGATATGTTGGCATTAGTATTGCTCATTTATTAACAAAAATGTTAACTGAGCAGCTACTATGCATTCTAGGCACTGGGGCTATAATGATGAGTAAATGCCTTCGGGGAGCTTAGAGTCAAAGCAGGAGACAGACGATTAAGCAGCTAATTACCAAACCATCTATAGATTCTCCCTTACCACCCTCACACTGTCCATCGTGACAGAGCAACTCGACTCTGAGTCCAGAACAAGAAAAGTAGGCACTAATTCCAGGCCCACTTCCTGGTAAGAACTTGTTTTAAAGGAGGCATAATTTTTCTGACCCTCAATCCCCTCATTAAAAAAAAAATGGGTATTAAAAACAATTCATCTCTCTGCCTTAAGGCAGTTGTTACAAAAATGGATGCAAAAATGCTTTGAACCCTGCAAAGTGTATACAGGGTGGGGCAAAAGTAGGTTTACAGTTGTCTGTATGGAAAATAACACAATCTCTATATATAAAAGCCTAAGTGACCAAACGAGCAAAACGACCGAAAGACCAGTCAACCAGTTGCTATGATATGCACTGACCACCAGGGAGCAGAAGCTCAATGCAGAAGCTGCCCCCTGGTGATCAGTGCACTCCCACAGCCAACCTCCCATGACCGGCCAACTTCCCGTGGTCCCTCCCCCCCCCCCCACCCCCCCACCCCACCCCGGCCCCGATTGGCCCCAATCACCAGCTAGGCCGAGGGACCACACCTAGGCATGAATTCATGCACCAGGCCTCTAGTATTTCATAAATAATAATGCAAGAATAAACTCTGTGTTTCGTGTGCTCACAACTCTAAACTTACTTTTGCCCCACCGTGTCCATATGTCAAGCAATAGAAATGAATGCCTTAAATAGTCCCTGCCTACTAACTCTAAAGCTAAAAGTGAGTGGTTCAGGGGCCTTGCCATTAAGCAGAAATTTCAGACAATAAGACTTCATAAAAAGCAATCCTTTCAAAGATCTAAGCTCTGTTGCTTTGGAGTTAGTGATTGCTGCGAATTAGATTAACATCAAAGAACTGTTTGGGAGAAGGTGCATAGGAAGAAAGCAGGCCTGCCATTTTATTCAAGGTGCACCCATTTTCTCTCCCCTCTCCCTGAATACAGAAGAGCTCAGTTACTTCAACTCTTCTGTGAAATTCAAAGCAATTTCTTAGCTAGCGCCATTCACATTTCTATTTTATACACAAAGGAAGCTTCCAGATCGGAGATGAAAGGAGAGCTGCTGCGAGTCAGTGCCGCGGCATATAAACCAGTGAGCAGCTTTCAGCAAATATCTTAAAAAGATAATGCTTTGGAGAAGTTTTGAAAATCACATTTGCTGTTTCAGATAAATGCAGTGTCTATTCTCAGCTTCTAAAGTAGAAAATGTTCTATCAGAGCAGTTTCCCATCTTTCTGTCTGGAGAACTCGATGAGCTAAGGGCCCTCTTTGGATGCCATGGTAACCGCATGATTCTGGTCAGGTCTGTTGTGTCTGGGGCACAGCTTAAGGAAGATGTTACCTAAGAAAGCATGCATTAGAGGCACTGCTGGTATGTACGACATATTCACATCAGGTGCACATATACCTCTAAGCCTCTACTGTGTCCCAGCCCTGGGCCAGCGCTTGGGTAACCAGGAGAATGTAAGACACCATTGCAAAGAACTCACCACGGTGGTGCCCAGGCAGCAGCAAGCTAATTACAAAATATACAAGAATATATAGAAATGATATCATAAAGTTTTAGCTTTCACTCCAAAATTAAAATTTTTATTCTCTCGTTTTTGCTGTGACTTCGACTGTGGAAGCCTTTAGTGATTTTTTTTTAAAGCTAAATATAAACATGAGAAAAAGTTGAATGTTGAGCAGAAGAGCAGTAGTAGGATCAGAAAGAATAAGTTGCTCATTTGGGCCTTTAAATGCACTTAGCCTGAAAAATCATGAAGAGTGAAAGGAGAACTATTGGTCTATGGGAAGGAACATTATTTTTGGCTTTAAACCACATCCAGAGTGTGGGATTCTGAAGACTCCCCAAGCTGTCTCCCCAGGCTGTCTCTCTGAGATAATACTTTCCCTTCACCTGAAAGTAAAGAACAAATGTCAAATGGTGAGACTTCCTTTTCATCATTGTGCATGTGTGTGTGTGTGTTCACACCACCACTAGATTATAGCATGAACCAATGAATGCCTCAATTATTTCTATATACATGAAAAAAATTTGATCATTGACCCCAAATGATCTTCACCAAGCCCACAGGTGAGCTGACTTTCTTCAGGAAATATTTAGGGAGCACGTGCTATGAGCATCTGAACCAGGAGCTGAAAGAAACACAAAGGAAATGTCGTGCCGGGTCCTTTTTTACATTTTCACTGAAGAGATAAGACAGACCCGACAGGAAAAGTCAATCTGTATATCTCGCCTCTTACTCCCTCTTCGTTTCTTCAATGACTTCATGGAGATCTCCAGTCTTTGGCCTCCACCTACCCACCATGTCCTGTAAGCATTTTCTCCATCTTCAAGATTCAAACTCTCTCTCACACACACAGACACACACACACACACACACACACACACACACACACACACACACCTTGGCCTCCCTTCCTTCTGAGACACTTACGGCCTCTCCAAAAAGCCCTCGATATCTTTGTCCTCTTGTCTTTCCAACCCTAGATAATCCTGTATTCTGTGTTCTCTGCTCCAACACTGCACACACCTGGAGAAGAGCCATGAAAGCACATAGGTGACTTTAAGGAGGCCTGAGGAAAGGACCACTGGAGAATGCTGATTTCCCAATTCCAATGTAAGTTCCTCAACGGCAAGGACTTTGCTTTGTAAAGCCTGAGGCACCCTAGCAGGCTCAATAAATCCCGTTAGCAATGAATTCATACCAAAAACAAGAAATTAGAAAAGATAGACTCATTCCACAAATAAACTGATCTTTGAAAATTCCACACATTGTTTATGTGCAAATAATCACAGCCATTCTAAGCAAAGCATTCCAAAAAGTAGCCTTGGAAAGAAATGCCCCTTAAAAATAGCTGGTAAAAGCCCTAACCGGTTTGGCTCAGTGGATAGAGCGTCAGCCTGCGGACTGAAGGGTCCCAGGTTCGATTCTGGTCAAGGGCATGTACCTTGGTTGTGGGCACATCCCCAGTAGGGGGTGTGCAGGAGGCAGCTGATCAATGTTTCTCTCTCATCATTGATGTTTCTAACTCTCTATCCCTCTCACTTCCTCTCTGTAAAACAATCAATAAAATATGTTTTAAAAAATAGCTGGTAAAAGTGATTCTGTGGCCTCCAGAGTTGTAAAGCTCTTCAAAGTTATTTTATAATTCAGAATATTTTATAACTTAAGTTCGTTCTTCCTGTTAATTCAAGCAATGTAGTAAGATCTCACTTACTATACCACCCCTAAAACATCACCAAATCGGAGCCAGCCTCAAGTCACAGCTGTATTTTTTCCAAGGGAAAATGCAAGGCTCTCTCTCTGTGTGAACCAGAAAGGCAAATACCAAAGGAATCCTGAAACACCTTGCTTCAGAGAGAAGAGAGCACCCTGTCAGGGCAACGCCCCTGTGAGGTGTGAACTTTCAGGGGGCCTTGCTGCCTGATCAGGGACCTAGGGGTGGAGAATGCCCTTCCTCACACCAGTGGCACACCCGTCTCAGCACTGAGGGGGGCCACAGCTCAGGCTGTGATCCTCACACCAGTGTCCCAGGAACAAACCCAAATGCCGCCTGATTCTCCTACAAATGTAATAATGTCTGACAAGAGGCTGATTGGACAGCACACAGTGTCATTTCCTCTAATTAGGGAACACTCGAGAAAACCAAAATAGCACAAAACACTGTCAGCAAAGCAATCAGCAGCAACAATTAGCTGTCAACTCACAGTCCGGAGCTGAGCCTGTGTAGGGAGCAGGGATGGTTGTCACTGGGTTCCAAATCACCGTGACAGTAGGAGTCAAGGATAACAAGCTGAGCAGAGAAGCCAGAGCCCCCTGCAGGCCAATGGCACCAGCCCCTCCGGTGAGGAGAGCTGCCGGTGTGTTTGTGTGTGTGTGTGTGTGTCTGTGTGTGCGCGCGCGCGCAGAAATTCAGGGAGACCCCGTGAAGAATCCTGCAACAAGCAGCTGGATGTCAGACTGCAGCCCATGCTGTTTGTTTATTCACCCAACTCACCCTTCTTCTCCACCTGGAACAATCTATGCACTCTTTAAAATCTATAAGCAGTTCATCTCCATTAAGTTGGAGGGCTTCACAACTTCAACATGTGAATTCTCCCTTGTCTCAGTTCCCAGATCAGATTACCATATCTACTCCAAGGTCATTAACAGCAGGAGTTGGAGAAAATATACGAAGAAGCAAAATAACACAATTGTCACAATATGGAATAATCTTATATAGTAAAGAGCTAATATGCTAATTAGACAGAAGACCTTCTAGAATGACTAGTGGGCAGGGGTAAAGAGGGTGCGGTGGTGAGGCCGCAGGGCCATGAGGCAGCTGGGGCTGCGAGGGCCTACACTTGCACGAATTTTGTGCATCAGGCCTCTAGTATATAATAAGAACTGTGAGTGTGTGTGTGTGTGTGTGTGTGTGTGTGTGTGTGTGTGTAACAATTATTGGGAGGAGCGTTCGTCTCTCCATCCCAGCATTCCTTCCTGGCACATAAAACAAAACTGTTTATCTCTTTAAACTATTGGAAGGTGACTTCTACCTGCCCCTACAGCCCTTCACTCCTCCTCAAGGGAGTAACTTCATGAATTGTTTAGACTAAGTAAAGGGAAATGCATGGAGGTAGGTCTAGGAACCCTCCCTTTTCTCTATTTCTGGCCTCAGTAGCATGTCTTTTTCTTTTCCATGAAAGAAGATTTCAGCAATAAGTATAACAGAAGACCTGATTATAGCTGATCCTGTCCATAATTTGAGCTCATTCTCTCATTCAGGGTCACTGGGAATAAAGCTGATACTTAGCTCCCTATCTGTCTGACGTCTGCATTTAGTGCTCCATCCAGAGCAAACCCAGCCCTGATCTCTTTTGCAGCAGCAGTAGGCTCAACTCAAAGACACATTTCCAAGCCGCCTTTGCAGCTAACAGTGACCATTAAAATTAAGGCAGGAGTCACTGGCGCCAGGCAACCAGGATAACTCTACCTGGACTGACTCGGGTGGGAGACATGACCTTGTGCCCTTCTCTGTCTACCTGCTCAGAACATAAGCATGAAGGTCCCACGTTGAACAAGGTATGTTAGAACAATTTAATGATATTGCCAGAACTCTGCTTTTTATGTCTCTCACTAACGGGGGTGGTTGGGTGAGACTCAAAACACTTGGGCACAAAAGCAAAAGGAAAGACAAGAAGAAAGCAGGCTCTGTACTCCAGCCATCGTGCCTGGCATTCTCTTTATGGTATCAAAGGAAAGAGGAAAGGGTATGAATTGGGATAAACGTGAACTTAACCTTTATTGAAAGTTGAGAGAAAAATGGAGAAAACTAGAATTCCCAAAGTTGGTAAGATTCAAAAGTGGAGGGTTTCCTGGCAAGAACCTTGACAGAGGACTGGGCACTCATCAGAACCCTTTGGGCCAGGATCTGAGGCATCCATAGAAGCCGCGGTGAGGAGCCTGCTGCTGGAGCTGAAAACAAGGGGGAGAGGAAGACGAAACTGCACCTGGGAGGCAGGCTTCACGGGTCTAAGAAATTCCTCAGAAGAAGAAGCAACCGAAAAATTAGTGCTATGAGAAAGAGTTGAGGTTTTTGAGTCCTAGGAATGCAAAGGTCAAAGAAGAATTTGAAAATAAGAAGCTTTAAATATGCACATCAATGATAACTGTTGAATTCAATTCAATAATTTAACTAAAAATGCATTTAACTGCCTTCATTTTGTGCACTATATCCTAATTTATTCTTAAAGTAGGGTTACCTTCACAATATTTTGACTTTGAAAGATTCCAATCTCATTATTAAAAGCACAGTTAACTAAAAAAGAAGAAAAAGAAACACTGCTTCTATAAAACATTACTTCTCAAAGATTCAAGTGCAAAGGAATCCCCACCAAGGCCTCAAATTCAAAATACATATTATTTTAAAATATCTATAATTCATTGAGAAAGACATTTCAACAAGGGAACTCAATTTTTTTTCAAAAGACTTGAATAAACACTTCATTTTTTTACGGCTTAAAAGGGCTTTTCACAAAATAAGATCCCCAAATGGTCAATTAACATGTGAAAAAATACCCAACTTTATTAATCTACAGGGAGTACTAGTTAAAACTACAATATGATACTACTGCACACCCACCACTAGAGCTTAAAGGAAAAATCAAGCAAACAAACGCAGAAAAATGTCTTATATTGGAAAGGACATGAGAAATCAGAACCCTTATACACTCCTGGTTGGCATGTAAATTTTTAAGTGAATAACACCTTTTTGGAAAAGTGTTTGAGAGTATCTGCTGAAGCTGAACATGTACCTATCCCATAACCCCAAAAAAATCCCACCCTACGTGCGTATCCATCAGAAATATGTGTGTACCACCAAAAATAAAACTCACCAAGCTGACTCAAAAATAGACAGAAAACCTAAACAAATCACAAATTAAATCAGTTGGTAAAAAAAAAAAAAATCTTCCTTCAAAGAAAACACCAGGCCCAAACTGTTTTCCTCTCATTAACTATACATTTAAGTAGCAAGTAATTCCAATATTTTGAAAACTGTTCCTGACAAGGAGAATACCAAAGAGAAACATTTTATCCAACCTCAGGACTAAAACTTAGCAAGCTAAGTCTAGCTGAGTTTAGAAAAGATAATCCATCATGATTTTATGTCAGCAATGCAAGGTAGCTTAACATTAGAAAATCAATTAATGCAAATTACCATGAACAGATAACGGATAAAAGTTATTTGATCATATCAGTAGATTAGAAAGCATTCAATAAAATTAACATCAAGTGAGCTGATTTATTTTTACAAACTAGAAATAGAAGAGAAACATCTTAATCTTATATAGAGTAATAGATTATTATGAAAGCACCTTCATCAAATGATGTACCATAATTGATTTGATATAATTCGCCCGCCAGTGGATATTTAGATTCTCTCCTCTTTGCTGTGTCTGGCTATTACAATTTACGCTGTGAGGAACATCTCTGTGCATGTTGGTCAAACTGCCTAACCTCTCTGTGTCTCCATTTCCTCATGTATGAGATGAAAATAAAATAGCGCATTAACTCCCAGGGCTATTGCAAGGATTAAATAAAATGATGGGTGAGGTCATAGCAAGTCTTGGGAGAAAAGCAGTGTTTATAAATCTGAGGAAAACACTTTCTGTATTTACCTGGTAGTAGATCTCTCAAAGCACTTGAAGGCTCCAGTCAGAAGAGGTCACTCTGTCAAAAATAAAGGCAGTTATTGTCTTAGGTGATCAGAAACTATGGATATAATATCGCGGGAAGCAATCAGAGACGAGGACTATTAACTTGCTCCAGGATTCCTTTGGATCACTTGATATCCTCTGCCCGTCCCAGCTTCCATCCCTCTAGTCGGTCAGGAAGGGTTACTGCCATGCTCCCTCTGTGTGCCCCTGCTCTACAGCGCGTGGCCAGGGCGATGACGCTAAAAGATGAGCATGGCACGCCACACCCCTCCCAAAACCCCTCCCGCAACTTCCCCTTACCCTTGGGAGAAAGGCCAGCCTTGCCATGACTTTGAAGGCCCTTGACCATCTGATGCCCACCAACTTCTCCAGCCTTGTCTCTCATCTCTGCACCACTGTGTGAGCTCCAGCTACACTGGACTTCCTTCAGCTCATCACTCCCTGCCACCTCCCAGCTTTCATACACACTGCTCCTCCTGCCAGGACTGCCTTCCCCCTTCCCCACTCACCTCCCTCCGACCAACTCCTACTTATCCTTCCACTTTCCTCCTAAAAGTAACTCCCTCAGTGAGGCTGTCTGCTCCCTTGACCACCGTAAGCTCCCCTATTTATACTTCCAAAGATGCCAACACAACTTCTTCTGTCACATCATACATCAATATAGCTTGTCTTCCCTGTAAGCCCAGGGATCATGTCTGTTTTGTTCACATCTATATCCTCATGCCTAGCTCAGCATTGGTCTCACAGTAGATGCCTAATAAATATTTATTGAGTAAAATAATTAGCAAACTCATTCTTCAGTCCTTAGCTTTCCAACTCATCTTTTAATTCATACTAGTAATCTAATAGGCTTCCTACTTCACTATCAGATTTCACTGGTGATCAGATTCACCTATTGTAAGAGACAATGCTATTTTATATGACATTCAGAAAGAAAAAAAAATGGCTGCAAATTAAACAGTCATACAACACTAAGGTTAGAACTTTTATTTTATATGTACTGAAAGAGCTCTGGTAGGATTATTTAGACATGGATTTTAGTGTGTGCATTAAAAAGAAAAAAATGCAATAAATTAATTAGGTACTTCAGTTTAATTTGGTTTACGTATCACATTCCGAACCCACTTTCCTAAGTCACTTTTGACACAAGTTTCAACAACTGTGTTTTTCTACACAATATTACCCACTATGCCACCAAGAACTTTAGTGACGCGACATTACTTAAAAGAGTGCTCAAGTATTATACTTGGGATTTTCTTCTAAGCTTCTGACACCTTTCCACAAGTCTTGATGTTGGCACGAAAATCTTACTAGGTGTCAACGGAAGATTTCAGTCAAAACTTAGGACTCACATTCCTTCCTCCGATCGTCATCAAATGGATCTCTGACTGAAACCATAAGGGGTCTCAGTTGTCTCGCGACCAAGTTCCATGTATGAACTACCAAGTTCAAGTTCAAACATGTGTAGGCAATGCAACTACAGCACAACGACATCTGACCAATTACAATAAAAAATGCTTTGGGTTGTACCACACATTTGGTATCAGACTATTAAAATGTGAGAAAAACGGAGTGCTCAACCCAGGAGAGGTAGTGTCTGTGGGGATCCTGGTGCTGTCCCTTCAGCTGTCTCCCTGGAGCCCAGGGCCCAGTCTCTCCTCACAGGCTCTGGTTCACTCCGCCCTCCCTTCACTGGAGCCAGGAAGTGAGTCTCGGTGGGAGCTCCACATGACCAAGAACTTGTGGGCAACCCGTGGCAGCTGAGGGTCGATTCTACGCCACAACCAGAATGAAACTGAAGCCCTCACGCCTATAACCACAAGGGACCGAATGAGGCACGACCTCGAATGAACTTAGAAGTTGACCTTTGCCCATTCGAGGTCTCACATAAGACTGCATCCCTGGCCCACCCCTTCACTGCAGCCTCATAAGACTTTAAACAGAAGACTCGGCTAAGCCATGCCCAGACTCTGATGCCACAGAAACTGGGTGATAAAGATGTGTGTGGTTTAAGTGCTAACTTAGTGATAGTATTGTTTTGCAACAATAAATAACTAATACAGAATTGTACGAGCTACGTCTAAAATAAGTCAGTAATTGCACCTGAGGATTTCACCTGTGAGAAAAGTGCGGGGGCTTTATGACATCTGCTCTCTACATTATGATTCTTTACTGTTTCTGTTCTCAGTTGTATTCCTAACAATTGCCCAGAGAAGTAACCCAGTTAAGACAGTACTAATACACTTCTCTTTACTTAGCAAAGCAGAACCTATTTGTGTGCAACAGGCAGTTTCTTTAAAAGCATCATATGAAAGACATCACAGCAACCATTGTCCAAAAATGTCTCTTCAAGTGGCTTGTCACAGTGTCTGAAAAACTCCCACTACAGAACCATTCTTCTGGAAATAAAGCCATGTATCTTTAGAGATATTCTTTGAAAATGAAAATATCCCAATGAAGAAGCATAACACATTAGATCATTATCCTCTACCAATAACCTTTGCTGATTTAATTTACCATATAGTCCAGTGATGGCGAACCTTTTGAGCTCGGCGTGTCAGCATTTTAAAAAACCCTAACTTATAGGGGAGGCTAGGGGACTGTCAAGGGCGGGGGGGGCGGGGAGGAAAAATGGACACATATGTAATACCCTTTGTAATACTTTAAGCAATAAAAAAAATAAAATAAAATAAATTTTAAAAATAAATAAATAAATAAATAAATAAAAAACCCTAACTTAACTCTGGTGCTGTGTCACATATAGAAATTTTTTGATATTTGCAATCATAGTAAAACAAAGACTTATATTTTTGATATTTATTTTATATACTTAAATGCCATTTAACAAAGAAAAATCAACCAAAAAAATGAGTTCGCGTGTCACCTCTGACACGCGTGTCATAGGTTCACCATCACTGATATAGTCACTGCCCTAACAAAGCCTTAAGGAAATGGTCATGAAATATTCTCATTCTCTCTCTCTCTCTCTCTCACACACACACACACACACACACACACTCATTCACTTACACCTGGTCAGAGGCATGACCAGAAATTCTGGCTCCTCGCATGTTGGAGGGGGGAGATGAGCGCACAGGCGCTGGGCTGAGAGAAGATGGGGGCCATCAGCTCGCACTCCTGCAGCTAAGCCCAGGCACAGGTGCTTCCACTCTGGAGGAAGGGGGCATTTCCTGACTTCCGCTGGCCCAGCCATGCCCCTTGAGCAGTCCTCCCAGAGGAGACGCCTAACTACTCTTCTGACCTATTAAAAGACGTCTTGCTTCTTTTGTGTGGTTAAAAAATAACACAACCCTGCCTTCTTCACCCATTTTTAACTGTGTAGCAGTGCTGTTAACTGCTGTCCCAGTGTTGGACAGCAGGTCTCTAGGGCTGACTTCATCTTGCAGAACTGAAACTTTACAGCCATTGAATAGCACTCCCCTTACTCCCTCCTCCCAGCCCTGGCGACCAGTCTCTGCTTCTAGGAGCCTGACTACTTTAGACGCCTCATGTACGTGGAATCATGCAGGACTGGCTCATTTCACCTAGCATAACAACCGCAGGGCTCACCCACGCTGTTGCATATGTCAGGGTTACCTTCATTTTAGGCTGAAAAATGTTCCATGGTATGTATATACCACATAAAACACCATCCTTTTTTTTTTTTTTCCCAAACATTGACAGACTTTATTGGGGAGGTTCCCACCTGGGATCCCACCTCTTAAAAAAGTGCATAGAAAAGAAGGGATTTAGAAACCTTTGTACAATATCTACATTCTGGGCCCCCAGGGCAAGAAGGGGGCAATTGCTGAGTGGGCTGGAGGGGTAGGGGCAGAGCCCTTGCCACCTGCATGCCCACATTCACCCTGGACATGAGGGTGGGGGTGAGATGCTCTGGGGGGACTAGGGAGCCCCCAGACCAGGGGCAAGATGGCAGCGGGAGGTGTGGGCAACCACAGCTAAAACACCATCCTTAAGGAACAACTTTTCAAATAAATGTATGTCTTTCAGAAACATGCCATCAGGCTAGACCAGAGCGGACTATAGTGCCAGAGGTTTCCTCCTCCCCGGACAAGTGTTCGGGTCACAGGGTCTCCTCTGTGCGACTCAGCTGTGGCTGGAAAAAGGGGGAGGAGAGGGACCCCACTGGAAAAGCCAGTGGCCTCTCTGGGCCTCAGTTTCCTCATCTACAAAGTGGTCATATTGGATTAGATGACGTATCAGTTCAAGGTCTCAGTAGGAAAGAGATGAGACACTCAAATGGGAGCTTTTATAAGGGGATTGTTACAAAGCATGGACCAGCTTAAGGAAACCACCAAACGATGGTGAAATGGATGCCTCCCATTGGCCAAATCCAAACAGAAGCCAGAGGGCAGATAAGCCCATGGGTGTGGTTGGTCCATGGAAACTAGCCTCCCAGGACCCAGGACAGTGCAGAGAAGGGGAGAGAACGGATCTGGAAGGACAGCGAACACCCAGCACAGATCACTCCTGAGCGCCATCGAGCTCCAATATTCCATGACCATTTTGGTACAAAATTGAGCTTGGCTACAGCAAGGGAAAAATAAATCTGTTTACACCAAAGATTTGCAGAAAATCCACCAGGACACAGTTTCTCATCCTTCCCTGAGCTTAGCTCCAACAGTGACATGTGCTTGCTGCTCTCAGAAACAGCTCAGACAGGATATCTCACTCAACAGCCCCTGGTTTTCTCTCACTGAGCTCTTACAAGTGGGGTGCGATTCGGTTCTGAGCCAGTAACTGATGTTTCTCCTCCTCATCTTCTCCCCTGAGATCCTGTTCTTCCTGAAGGAGGCTCCGTCTCACAGAAGAGGTACAGCAGGGGCAGAGACAGGGCTTTTCAACCAGCGCTCGGAGCCTCAGAGCACAGACAAGGGGACAAGCCAGAGCAATGCTTCGTTCCCCCCTGCCACCCGCACCAGACCCGCAAGGGGATTTGTGTTGGGGAGAGTGTGGAGAGCAGGCAGGGACCGAGCAGACGTGTGGTGCCTGAGCCGCTGCTGAGCCCCCGAGTCCTTTTCCTCTTCCCACACATGTCACTTTCAAAGCTCCCATGGCTTCCCTGGGCTGGGCCGCGCTCCCAGTGCCGCCTCATCCACCACACGCCCGGCCTCCAGGGGCAGCGAGGCCCCCGGGGCTCAGGAGTCACAGGGGAGCTCAGACCCAGGACAGACGTGTGAGATTTTTAATTTCCAGAATCAAGTTGAAAGTTCCACTTTGACATGTGGTTGCTTCTCAGGGAGTTCCTAGGATCGATGGCCCTAAAGACCCAGGCCACGTGCTGCCCAGGTCCAGCATCTGCCCTTCCCTGAATGAGAGGCGACGCCACGCTCCAGGGCACGTGGGCTTTGCTGTGACTGTCACACACACGTCCAGCTCGGCGGCCCCTGGGCTGTGAAAGCTCTCTCAGGACAGCCGGGGGCCACCTGGGTTAGCACCAAAACCTGTCTGGGAAAAACCAAGTTTTCCAAGTAAAATATGTCTGTTCTTTCAAAGGAGATTGGTTCTTTCCAAAAGGCTTTAGAAAGTGGAGGAAGACTCCCTAACTTCTGGCAAAGAACTAACTAGAAGGAGGAAGGAGGCTCCCCTCCTGCCCATTCTGAAGAGGAGGCCACCTGGGCCTAAGGTTCAGGGCGACCCAACCTCTCAACCTCTCTGCTTCTTGCTTCCCTCGTCAGCAAAAACGCCAGGAGTCTGGATTAAGATAACTGTCAAGGCCCCTTCCCATTCTAAAAATATATGACTTTTGCCCAGCTGGTGTGGCTCAGTGGTTGAACCAAGAGGTCACCAGTTCGGTTTCTGGTCAGGATACATGCCTGGGTTGTGGGCTCGATCCCTGGTAGGGAGCATGCAGGAGGCAGCTGATCAATGTTTCTCTCTCATCAATGTTTCTATCTCTCTGTCTCTCTCCCTTCCTCACTCTCTAAAATCACCATATATATATGTATCAAATGGCCCCTCTGTAACATTGCACAGTGCGCCCCTGACGTGGCCACTTTAGTCTGCTTCCGACTCAACTCTGGCTGAAAATATTACAACTGGAGGATCTGTGAGCGCTAAGTCTGATCCAGACTCCGTCCAAAGCAGAGTGCCAGGTGTTAGCTTGTCTATCTAAGGGGAAACCAAATGGAAAAAAAGAGAACGCAGCAAGCCTAGGTGTAATATTGAACTGTTTTTGAAAACCCACCGTCTACACATATCAGAAACAACGTATTTTCAGAGCTGTGACCAAGTCAAACGTCCCTCAAACACAAAAAAGCAGCCTGTCGTGAGAAACTGAGAATGCAGCAAGCTGCCGTGGTAAAATGCAAGTACTCCTTCATAAGTAGTTTGAATGCTTCCAGCTCTCTCAGTAAATACCAAGTCAACCTATCAAACATATTCAGGGGGAACGTCATCAAGCAGTCAGTCACGTAGGTAAGATCAGCCTAGATCTCCCTCGAGCACTTGGCCCTGATCAGGTATAAACCTCTTCCCCAAACTGACCCCTCCTCTTGCTCGCCCTTTCCACTCGGCACACAAGCCAGGAACCTGAACACCATTTAACAGTCCTCCTCTTCTCCTCCCATCAATAACCAGATCCCTTGGGTGAGGCTAAAAAAGTAATAATAACGAAGAGAAAATGATGCATAACTCAGAGCAGTATGTCCTCAAAGCTCCTTCCACTCCTCAGTGAGCCCCACATGGGAGCCCTCCTTGAGGGGTGGGCCAGAGGGAGACCTTGGCCTTTCTAAAGCTCCATGATCAACTCCCAGAGCACACACCTCTCCTCTCACTTCTCCTCTACACCAGCCCCTTAACCCACCTCCAGAATCTTCGTCACTGCATTATAAAAAGCAGGGAGCAGACCCGGCAAAGATGGGACTTACTTTAGAGCAGCGGTTCTCAACCCGTGGGTCGCGACCCCTTTGGGGGTCGAACGACCCTTTCACGGGGGTCGCCTAAGACCATCGGAAAACACATATATAATTACATATTGTTTTTGTGATTAATCACGATGCTTTAATTATGTTCAATTTGTAACAATGAAAATACATCCTGCATATCAGATATTTACATGACGATTCATAACAGTAGCAAAATTACAGTGATGAAGTAGCAACGAAAATAATTTTATGGTTGGGGGTCACCACAACATGAGGAACTGTATTAAAGGGTCGCAGTGTGTGTATTAGGAAGGGTGAAAACCACTGCTTTAGAGGAAGAGGAAGGGGAGGGAGCTGAGTGGATACAGGCAAAATTCCTTGATAGGGAGATGGGGAAGAATTTCAAATGCTGCGTTTTAATACTATGTGTTGCACATACAGACACACCTGTACATAGACACACATCCCCAAAACATGCAGAGTGACTGTGCACGTTTACAAGAGATGAAAGAGACATGCTGGATGGAATGGAGTCTGGCTCACAAAGCCTGTCTGAGGACATCTGACTATGAACTGTGTATTAGATGACTTTGTGGAATTACTGTTCATTGTCTTGGATGTAATGATGATATTGTGTTTGTGTAGAAGACTGTTGCTATTCTTAGAATATTTAGGGATGCAGTATGATGATGTCCTCAACTTATATTCAAGTGGTTTGGAAAAAAAAAATGTGAACATTTATCCACAAATCTTACCGAAACACAAACTTAATCCCTTGTGCATAGACAGGGTGGGGCAGAATTGGGTTTACAGTTGTTCAGATGGAAAATAATACAATAATTAATAAACACTATTACAAGGGTAAACTGTTTCCCCCTGTACACCTCCTTTTGCCCCACCCTGTATGTGGCAGGAACATGAGAGAGAAAGCGCATGTAACAAAGTGAAGGGACTATGTATTCTTCTGACAACTTTTCTGTGGGTTAATTTTCAAAATAAAGAGGGATGAACAATAAATAATAAATAGAGTCCCTTTCACGTGTGTACTAAATAGTCCCCACAATGCCCTGGCATCTTCCTTGGAAGCTTTAACGGCCTGACCCGGGGTGTGGAAACAATGCTCACGGCCCTTTGCGCTGGGAGGGTGTGTGTATTAAATCCTCAGGGAACCAGCTTTCTAACGGGAAAGTCATAGCTTCGGGATGGCCCTCAGGAGGACTAGCTCTGGGAGGAACCTAAACAAATCTCTTCAGCATCCCCCATGGCCTCAGCCAGGGTCCCTGCCCAGCACCAGGCAGCTCCTCCCTGCGAACTTCTTTGCCCACCATCGGTATGACACAGCCCTGATCCTCCAGCCGCATATTCCAAGGGTGACCCCTTAATTTATTGTTCACATTAAGATACTTCAGAGTACAAAGGGGTGCTAACTAGACAGGGTGCTGGGACAAGCAGTCAACTAGGACTATCCCAGGAACACCTGGCTATCTGGCCATCCTACTTATCCCCCATGAGTGGGTGTATTAGACAAATACACAAATGATAGCAACAGTAATCATTAACCATATAACGAAACAATAGCCACGGGCAATCATTAACCATCAACAAATTGCTTGGGAGTTCAAAGGAGGGACAAGGTGATTCCTTTGGAGGAAATCAGAAAGAAATTCATGGAGGAGAGGGGATTTCAAATTGGTCTGAAAATAATAGCAGCCTTGAGATCGTCACCATAAAATAGCAGGATTTCTACAGGGAGATGTGGAAGGAAAGGTTGCTCCAAATAGAAGGCATTGTGAGAGCAAAAGCCAAAGTAGGGAAGTATGGCATATGCCAGGGAAATGGAAGCAATCTATCCTATATAATAAGAGGGAAATAGGCAAATTGACCCTAACGGTGGAACGACCAGTCGCTATGATGCGCACTGACCACCAGGGGACAGACGTTCAATGCAGGAGGTGCCCCCTTGTGGTCAGTGCACTTCCACAGGGAGAGCACCACTCATCCAGAAGCCGGCTCATGGCTGGCCAATGCAGCGGCGGTGGCGGGAGCACTAAGGATGTCTGACTAATGGCTTAGGCCTGGGGAGCAGGCCTAGGCTGGCAGGTGGACATCCCCCAAGCGATCCTGGACTACAAGAGGGATGTTGGACTGCCAGCTTAAACCCGATCCCCCAGGAAGTGGGCCTAAGCCGGCAGGTGAACATCCCCCAAGGGGTCCCAGACTGTGAGAGGGCACAGGTCGGGCTAAGGGACCAACCCTCACCCCACCCCCGCCCGAGTGCATGAATTTTCATGCACTGGGCCTCTAGTCTATTGTAATGATGTGAAGGGGTGCCCATTAGGAAAGACGAGGAGAAGAACTGGGCGGGTACATTGGAATCACAGTGAGAAGTGCATACTCAGTCCGCCAGGTGATAGAGAGTCACTGAGGGCTCAGGGAAGGATGGTAATAAGACTGTGGAGGGCTTTGAATACCAGGCTAAAGGCAGGCCAGAGAATCAGACATAACTTTTATAAACACAGATGATATAAACCAAAAGAAAACTGTTACAGACATTGATGTCACAAGCGTCTCAAACCTCTTTTATTCTCTCTAGTGGGTGGTTCTGTTTTATGTGCTGGGTCGAGTATTACTTCTTCTGTCAATTTCTCATCATGACCATTTTTACAGGAGCTGTATTGCTAGAGAGTGACTGTCACAGAAACAGAAATGAGAGAATTAAATGTTCAGAATTATCCAAGCTCAAGAAGATAAAAACAGAAAACACAGCATTTGAGGTAAAGGAAAAACAGGTTAGCCAGAGGGGAGGGATGGGGTAAGTTTCCTTTGATGGGAAATTACATTTTGAAGGCACAGCCCATGTTAATTCAAGTCCTTCTATCCCCCACAAAAGAGCCTGAGGCAATGTCACATTTAATAAGATTAATTCGTTTTCCCCAAAAGTTAATTTACAGACTTTTAATAGATTACATAGAGAATTTCAATGGGGGGGGCGGGGTTAAGAGAAAATATTTCAACCGTTTTCAGTTTTATCCCACATATTTGACTAGACAAGAGCACAAGCCTTATAGAAGAATGTCATTCTAGAGAAAATTATTAGCATCAAATCTTTCCAGAAAAGGGGCAAAACACTGGCGAAGCAATCTCATTTCCAGAGGAGAATGGCCCAACAGGAAGCCAGCGCTCTCTGGTCTCTCAATACAAAGCCAGGAATATTTGTAAACAGAGATCACATACTCCCTTTGTGTAGAGGGTGTGCCCTGCTCTTCAAAATATAACCGCTGGTCAGTTAAGGCCATAAATGAATAGGAGACAAGGCTGATCTAGAAAGGTCATCCTTGGGTTTTCAATCTATGGGTTTTCACATCGGCAAAGGACATCCAGGAAAAATAAACAGGAGCCAACTTTCAGAGGTTTCCGCTGGGCTTTGAGCTTTCAAAGAGATAATTGCAATTAAATGGAACCCATCAAATTTGCTTGAATCCAGAAGGTCCTGCCTATATCTACACCTTTGGAGGATGAAAGGGAACCAGTTCATTATTTTGAAACCTGGTAAATAAAGGAGAGGAATCATTATCTCCTATATGAACCGTACCACTGGGTGACCAAAAAGTAAATGAGGGGAAGCAATTTTTTTATAAAAATATTCCACCTAGTAAGTGGGGAAAAAAAATAGTCTAAACTAAAATATTACCATTTTAACAACTCCAATAAATAAATGAAGCTAAGCACTGAGCACCAATGGTTAACATTTCAAATATGTGCTTCCTGATGGAAGACACTCCTATAGTGTTGCCAAAGGACTGAGTCTGGTGGCACCTCTGAATCCAGCTGCCATATTGTAGGAACTACAGGAGACAGAGGAATGCAGTAAAATGTATCATTTGTATGCGATCAGCAAAATCAATGAAGTTCTATGTATGAGTGAATATCCTCTTGTATTGGCCTGATAAAATCTTCTATTAACTTTACCTCCAGAGATAGACTCACCCAGGCAAGTCTGGCTGCACTACTTAGAGCTCAACCTCCCATCAGCAGGAGCCAACAATGAGCCCCAGTGGGCCAGCTGGCTACCTGATGGGGGTTGATTACATTGGTTCCCTTCATCATGGAGGGGGCAATGTGTCCTCACTGGAATACATTCTGGATGTGGATTTGCAAGCAGCACCATCCACATACTTAGGCAATGCCTTACTTATCATCAGCGTATCCCTTACAACATTTCTTCTGACCAAGGCAATAATTTCTCAGCAAGAGAAGTGTAGCGACTGTCTTATGACCATGAAATTCTCTGGTCTTGCCACATACTCCATCATCCAGAAGCCCCTGAAGTGACAGAATGGTGCAATCACCTACTGAAGAGAGTCACCAACTGAGCTATAATACCTTGAAAGTTTCTGGCACAATAGTACAAGATGCAATATATGCTTTGAACCAACAATCCTTTGGGGGGCTATTTCTTCCATAACGAGGCTACACAGGACTGGGAACCAGTGGTTAAATTTGGAGGATCTGCTCTTATTATTATGCCTAACAACCTAATCACAAAAATCTTGCTTCATGTCCCTGAGATTTGGAGTTCTGCTGGTTTAGAGTTATTAGTTCCCAAGAGAAAACATTTTCATTGTGGGCACAAGAATGGTTCCACTGGACTAAAATTCGAGACTTATCTTTGGTCATTTAATTAGACTCCTTGTGCCATTGAACCAATATGGGCAAAGAGAAGTTTTACTTTACATTCTAAAGTGGCAGGCCCCAATTATGAAGATGAAATAAGATCGCTGCTGAACAATGGAGGCATGAAGGAGGATGTCTGTGATCCAGAGGATTGCCCGAGGTTCCAACTACATCCATGTAAAGTTGTAAAGGTAATCGAAGACTTTACCAGACCAATAAAGGAGGTGTGACTAAGAACAGATGCTTCAAGAATGAAGATTTGTGTCAGTCATAAGAAAGAATCCTTACAAACCAAAGGGCTAGTTAAAGGAAAAAGAAACATGGAAGTGGATAAGGGAAGAAGCAAAATTTAAAACTTCAGATAAAGATCTATATATGTAGGTACTATATCTATACTTACATCTATAGCTATAGCTAAGTAGCTGGGGGGAGGGGCTGGGAAGAGAGAGATTATGGCCCTGTGATCAGTTAGATAAATGAAGACTAGCAACTTTGTGGTTTTTTATGCACATATATGTATATAGAAATTATTTTCTCTCTTTTTCTTTCCCCTATATTTCAAATGATAACTAACTTTACAATTTAGTTATTTGGGTCATAAAAGAAAAAAGATTATGACTAACCTATAAAAGAAACTTATATCATCCAAATATGGATGCATTGACTGATAGAACTTTGTTGTCATTTTTTTCCTGTGGCCATGAGTTTTGTGGGGTTTTCCTGCATAATCCCTTACCCTTCTCACCCAGCACCCCACTCCCGCCCCTCAGACAGCTTGTTCTCTGTGTCTATGAGTCTGTTTCTATTTTGTTTGTTAGTTTATTTTGTTCATTAGATTCCACTTATAAGTGAAATCATATGGTACTTGTCTTTCTCTGACTGGCTTATTTCACTTAGCATATTACTCTCTAGGTCCAATCATATTGTCACAAAATATAATATTTCCTTCTTTTTTTATTGCCAAGTAGTATTCCATTGTGTAAATGTACCACAGCTTTTTTTATCTGTTCACCTACTGATGGGCACTAGATGAATATTGAAAATAACCCTGCCATAGAGGGGTGCACATATTCTTTTGAAATGTTTTGGGTTTCTTCAGATATATCCCCAGAAGTGGAATCGCTGGGTCATAAGCCAGTTTCGTTTTTAATTTTTTGAGGTAACTCTATATTGCTTTCCACAGTGGCTACACCAGTCTGCACTCCCACCAACAGTGTACTAAGCTTCCCTTTTCTCCACATCCTCACCAGTACTTGCTGTTTGTTGATTTACTGATGGTAGCCATTCTGACCACTGTGAGGTGACATCTCATTGTGATTTTAATTTTCATTTCTCTGATGATTAATGACTTTGAGCATCTTTTCATATGTCTATCAACCACTCCTCTTTGGAGAAGTGTCTATTCAGGTCCTTTGACCATTTTTTAATTTTTGTTTCTTTGGTGTTGAGTTTTATAAGTTCTTTATACATTTTGGGTGTTAACCCCTTAGACTGATGGAGCTTTGTATCTCCCTCATCAGGAAAATGGTGAGAATGCCTTCCTTTGTGAAGGGGTTAGCTGCATTCAAATGCTTCTGTTGTTTTATCAAGTTTATTTGTGGGCAGAAAGCTGTGTATGGATGCCTGCTCTCATTCAATTGCATATTCACTCTTCTATGTAGCTGCCTCTGACGGCACAGCACATTTATCAGGCTAACTCACCAGTTGGCTTCCTATTGGGTTCTATCCATTGTGGCACTAACAGGAGATGGAAAGACAAGAAGAATGGAGATCATTTTCATTCTTTAGGATTCTGGCAGTGCCTGTAGTGGCAGTGGCAGTGGCAGTGGCAGTGGCCGTGGCAGTGACGTCATGGCTGGCTGAGGTGGGCCGTGGGCTCATGCTCAGGCACCTTGGTTCTAATAGCAGAAGTGGACTGTGAACCAGCCAAAAGCAGGGACTGTCTTATACTAATGTGCCTGGCCTAGGGCAAAACTCATTGTACACAAGGTTGTTTTTGTTTTGTTTTCGGTAAAAAATGCCAAAGGACATTTACCATCTTAACCATTTGTAAAGTATACAGTATGGTAGTGTTAAACAGATTCACATTGTTGTTAAACAGATCTACAGAACTTTTTCACCTTGCAAATCCAAAATTCGATAACCACTAAACAACAACAATTCCTTTTTCTCTTCCTCCCAGGCCCTGGTAACTATCATCCAACTTTCTGTTTCTATGAATTTGACTACTTTAGATAAGTAAGCACACAATTTTTTTTAAATTTACATAACTGTAGAATCTCAGAGTTGAAAAGAATATCTTAGAAGTAATCTAGTACAGGTCTTACCTGTGCTGGAGTGCCACCTTTTAATTTTATGTTCAGTTTTTGATCACCTGATCTCTGCTGGAAGAATCACAATGACTACGTCAACAAGTTGAGCCATGTGATTTGGTGGACACTTCTTGTGAAGAAAAAAAAAGAACTTCTTCCTTACCTTTATCTAAAATGTTGAACTTCTACCCATTGATCTTGGTCTATTTCCAGAACAGAACACATTCCCTTCAGCTTCCAAAGTTCACATGTTTTGTGCCATGAGAAGATCTGCTTTTTAAAAAATATTTTTTTATTGATTTCAGAGAGGAAGGGAGAGGGAGAGACAGAAACATCAATGACCAGAGAGAATCACTGATTGGCTGCCTCCTGCACAACCCCTACTGGGGATCGAGCCCAAAACCGGGGCATGTGCCCTGACCAGGAATTGAACCCTGACCTGGTTCATAGGTCAATGCTCAACCACTGAGCCACACCACTGGGTAGAAAAGATCTGCTTTTTGATATTCAATATTCAGCCACAATATAGCAAGTAGCCAGAGGCCTCTATACCCACGGGGAAGCCAGCAGAGCCCAGGAACTAATTAAAACAGTGCACCAGCACTTGCTCCTGAGACTGTTGCACCTCCAGGCCTTTAAAAATAAATATTCTACCACATGTTCACAAGATGACTGACAGTTTCTCATTAGGTAACTACTTAGCTCTTTAATAAACCAAAAGATTCTCTCCCAGGTAGTCACAATATTTACCACGATGCAAAGATTGTCACTAATGAAATTTCATTCACAAAAGCTTATCAATTTGCAATGATTCCTGAAGATACAGAGGCAGGATATGGGCTTGCTCTTGCAGCATTTCTAGCAGTGTTCCTAGCAGCTTTCATGGCAACCCCTTCCCCAAATAACTGCATGAAGCTATTTATACTGTTGCTATAGAAACATAACCAAAAAAATAATAAAGAATTTGTAGGACACAGAAGCTATGACAAAACCTCCCTGATGGAAGATCGGAGGCTAGACCAGCCACGCATGAGAACTCGACTCCACGGGGCTGCTGTCTCTGTGGTATGTGAGATGTGCCTTGGGCAACTGTCCTCTTCATCTTCTTCATCATTATTAAATGCACTCAATGTATTTTTTGTTTTGCTTTGCTTTTAATGATGTTTCTATTGATTTTTTTTTTTTTTAGAGAGAGAGGAAGGGAGAGGGAGAGAGAGGAGATACATTGATGAGAGAGTAACATAATGGGCTGCCACCTGCATGTCCCCTACCAGCGATCTAGCCCAAAACATGGGCAAGTGCCCTGACCAGGAATCGAAATGGAAACCTCTCGGTGCTTGGGGCAATGCTCAACCAACTGAGCCACACCGGCCAGGGCAATGTGTTTTTGATATAAAAGCAGCACTTCCTGTCACTTAAGGAAAGAAATGTAAACGTAAGCAAAGGCCTGGAAGCAACAATTTATAAATAATAAATGTCATTTGCACACAAACATATGACAAAATAACCGTCTGCCGTGTAATCAAAGGAATCAAATGAAAACAGCCTAGCGCTTCTGTCTCAGCAACGGAGGATGTGAGGAAACAGATGCTGTCAGTACTGCAGGTGGAAGTGGACATTGGCACAACCTTCCAAAAGATTAGCTTGTCAATGAATACTAGAAATCTTAAAGATATTTATATATTTGGTTCAGAAACATTATTTCCTGGAATGTAGCCTAAAGAAATGATGAAAAAAAATAGGCACACAAAAAAAGTGTGTAAAAGAGTTTCATAATCTGTAATAACAAAAAATTGAAAAAAAATTACTAGTATATTCTAAGCATCTTATAAATATAGTAACTCACTTAATCTTTACTATATTCCTATGAAGTAAATGCAATTTATTGTACCCATTTTTTACATCTTGCTATTTTTTAATATATTTTTTATTGTTGATACTATTACAGATGTCTCCCTATTGTACCCATTTTTTATAGAGAAAACTAAGACATAGAAGTTAAGGAATTTGCTCAAGGAATTTTTTCTTTACTTTTTTTTCTGTTTTTCCAATTTTATTTTACAATTGACATGTACTACAGTTCTAATTTAAGCATACGTATACACGAATGCTCTCAGCACCATCATATTCCTGACAGGCCACACCCCTGAGCCTAGATTCTAGAACAGGGGTGGGCAAACTTTTTGACTCGAGGGCCACAATGGGTTCTTAAACTGGACCGGAGGCCGGAACAAAAGCATGGATGGAGTGTTTGTGTGAACTAATACATGTTAACACTGCTGCTGGTGAAGGAGCGGAGGATAGAACAGCCGAACTGGCCGGATCCGGCCAGCGGGCCATAGTTTGCCCACGGCTGTTCTAGAACCTGAGAGGACCCAATTTTTAACATAACTATAGGGACCAACTGAGTGTTTCACAGCCATTTACCTCCTTGTGGGCCATGACCTTCCACTGTTGTTTTTAAATCTTCATGAAAACAAAAGAGCAAAGGCTCCTGGCCTAACTGATAGCACTTTGCAAATTAAAACAACTTACATCAATAAAAGATTTTTAAAATCATTTCAACACCTGACGTTTCAAAGAACTCAGCCTGTGTCCAAATAAAGTCTCTTTATTCCCTGCCTCCATCCCCAAGTCATCTGAGTGCGGTCGGGGGTTAGGGGAGGGGAGGGATGACTAGGCAGAGCACAGATATTTAACTTCACAAAACGCCCAGCCTGGTGAGGGTAGTGCTGCCTATTACAGGGCCTTATGTCCCGTGACACCTTTGTCCTCCTGCCCTGGAGCTCCCCCACGGTAATTCCCAATTCCCTGACTGAATCGATCTTGACATTTAACTTGCCCCCAGGAAAAGGGCAATCGAAATGTGACAGAATTTAGAATTTAAAGGAGCACCTACCTACACAGCACCTACCTACACCCACTGCCTACACCAGCGGAAAGAAAGCAATTGCCCGGGGGCCAGCGGGACAGAGGCAATGATTACATTCTCTCAAAGAACAGTCTCTGCTCTGGGAAGGAAATGTTTCCCTCCCAGTGCCCGCATGGAGCTGGCAGAGTCTGTGTCAGGGAGAGCCTGCGAGCCGGCGAGCCTGCAAAGGAGGCTGCATCAACCTCATCAGGATCAGCTCCGTAAACTGCCTGGGCAATTTCTCCACCTGCCACTGGCGGCCTGGATTACTCTTCCTGCAGCAAAGCCCCGAGGAGCACTGAGTAGAAGGGCTTCCTGTTCTGCCGCATTAACCAGAATAGCACATAACTATGTATTGGTGGTGTATCTATTCATTAGTGACCCATTTCACAATTTCTCACAATTCACTTTAGCAGGGTTGCTGAGACTCCCATGGGCTCCAAAACCACAATGACTGTAGGGAGGAAAATCTAAGATGACCCCCCCACGATTTCCACCCTCAGGTGTACCAACCCTGTGTAGTCCCTTTGTCACAGAATTTGCTAGGCAACCGAAAAATACAGGAGTACCGGAGGCACAGGAGAAAAAAAAACACCATTTATTCCAGACATTTCACATGTACCGGTACAGGACTCAGGGGAGACTGTTTCTTTCAAATCCTGAGTAAACCAATATGGAGAAAGCTTTCCCTTTATACCCCTTTGGTTTCTTTGTCCCCCAAATATGGATTACCTCCGGACCTTTCGCAGGCTTTGCAAAAAGCCCCATGTGCTCCGAATGGAGGCAGTGAGACCATATCTTAAGGCCTGGCCTGGCGCCAGCGCTGATAACTTCGTCTGGGGATGGTTTATGGCAGCGGTTCTCAACCTGGGGGTCGAACGACCCTTTCACAGGGGTCGCCTAAGACCATCGGAAAACACATATATAATTACATATTGTTTTTGTGATTAATCACTATGCTTTAATTATGTTCAATTTGTAACAATGAAATTGGGGGTCACCACAACATGAGGAACTGTATTAAAGGGTCGCGGCATTAGGAAGGTTGAGAACCACTGGTTTATGGGCTCTCTAAAATGGGAGTAAACAGGTCTTGCAGGACCAGACAATTAAAGGGGCAGTGGCTAGACTATAGGCTAACAAGAATGTGCATTAGGTTAATGGCACAGAGTCAGATTGCTAGCCCCCCAAAAATGTCTCATTTTCCCCATCACCTTCCCCTTGACTGTGGGTGGAACCTGTGAATATGATGGGATGTCACTTCCTTGATTAGATTACATGACATGGCTAATGATGATGAGAGAGTCACTCCATCCTTGCCAAGTATAGAGAGATGGGAAATCAGAAGGACACCCTCCGCCCCCTTGGCCTGGAAGAAAGCAAACATTTACCATTGCTAGTATCTGAACACACTAAGAAAGTAAAGTTAGCTTTGTTCACTTCCTGCTACAACATGTTGCAAGCATCACCATCTAAGGTTTTAACAGGCTCTGGAAACTGAGCGTGGGCATTATCCTGAAGAAAGGAAACCTGCAGTGGGGAAAGAACTGGCCCCACCCTCTAGCTGTGGTCTTGAATCGAGTGGGAGGAACACAGGCAAGACTGAATCAACTTTCTGCATAACTCCGAAAGGACCACAGGTCCAGGGTGCGCAGGAGTGAGAAGGCTTCCTTCGGTGGCCTTGTAAATAGAACCCTGGTTCTAACAGAATTCTGATTAGAGATGCGAACAAGGCACAAGTGGGTTCTTTCAAAAGAAAATTTGCTGAAAATTGTCAGCCTCACTGATTTGTGAGCTCAGAATTCTCCAGGTGGCTTGGCCTGCAAGTCCCAAGGAAGGCTGAAGTAGCGCACCAGCCACACACAAAGGCTGCAATCAAGAGGAAATGCCTCAGCTGCTGGCACCCAATTGCCCTTGATATTTTGATCAAAGAGAACTGTTTCCTCTTTCTAATAAAAAAATCCAATCACCTTCTATGGGTGGGTTTCAAAGCATTCAGCAGCAAGCTCCGCCAATCAGGGCATTTCCTATTGAGTGGAAGGTCTGTAAGGGGGGCTTTTCCCTGGGAGAAATTCCCTGCTACGATCGCCTGAGAGCACAGTTTGCTCTAGCAAAGCGTGGTCCAGGCCTAAAAGAGTTTGGTCTACTTATTGCACATATAATGGGAAGTCGGAATGGAAGTTTCCTCTCAGCTTAGCAGTAATAGACCCCAAAGTAGACTTTCAAAGTTAGCGTCCAAAACCAGGCAGGGGACTCAGATTGCACCCCTACAACAAGAATATCAAAGTCAGAGATGAGAGTAAAGCAACCGAGAAAAGAATTTGTGAGGAGGGACGCCGGAGAGCTTAGCATGTGGCTCCTGCATGAGGGAAGTCACCGCGGGCTGCAATCCCACGGGGCGGGCCGGGAGGTGGACTTGCGCTGAGGACAGGCGCTCAAGGAAAGGAGACCGTGGGGGACTCTGGATGGGCCTGCGCTCATCCAACACGAAGGACAGATGCATGTTTCCCATGGCAAGCGAGAACCACTCACAGAGAGCTGGTGTGAGGTCATGTCGGGTCCTGACTTTCAGGGTCCTTTAGGTGCTTTATGAGACCTCAGCAACTGAAAGCTGGGGGTGACTACCAGAGTCTTGGGGATGAAGAAGGAGCACAAGAAGAGCCAGAGGAGAGAGTACATCACCTGCATCAAGAGAACCACAGCTGAAAGGGTCTCATCATTAGGGTGGCAAGTCGGGGGGAGACGGGGGGGGGGGAGGGGGAGGTTAGCAAGCAGCTGTTCTCCATCTCCATTATAGACAAAAAAAAATGGGGGGGCAGGAAGAAAAAGAAAAAGTTACATGTGTTGTACTAAGTCAGGCTGGAATTAGAAGGAAGGGCTGGGAGGAGAACATTTCAAAACTATTCATTTTCTTGGCCTGTTCCTACCTAAAGTAAAGGCCAGGCCAGAGAGAAAACATCTGGTGGCAACTCTCTACTGGGAAGAAAAATAATCCACGCACTTATTCAAAGATTCATTCGAAAATGACTGGAATTAAAATGTTACCAGCGGCTCTGAGCACCAACACTTGGGATTTCAGCATACTTTCACTTACTTGCGGCCAGCTTTCCTTTTATGCAGAGCATTTTAAACAGCATATGGAAAATTGCTACATGAGTTATCTAAAAGCAATTCTTTTTTTAAGAATTTACGTCCGGCCAGTTAAGTCTGATAAGACGTTAGAAGAGAGAGAGAAGAGGCATTGAGAAGATGGAGAAGCTCATAGTCTCCATTAGGGTTGTCCCTTTGTGTTGTACCTTCTATGGGTTTGGACAAATGTATAATGACATGTGTCTATCATCACAGTACCATACGGAAGAGTTTCACTTCCTGAAAATCCTGTGCTCTGCCTAGTCATCCCTCCCCTCCCCTCACCCCTGGCAACCACTGATATTTTTACTGTCTCTATGGTTTGCCCTTCTCCAGGATGCCAAGTAGTTGGAATCACACATAATGTAGCCTTCTTCTCATTTAGCAATATGTATTTAAGGCTTCTCTGTGTCTTTTTGTGGTTTAATAGCTCATTTTTTTTATATTACAGAAGACCATACCATTGTACAGATGTACACGGTTAATCCATTCACATATTGAAGGGCATCTTGGTTGCTTCCAAGTTTGGGCAATTATAAATAAAGCTGCTATAAATATTTACCTGCAAATTTTAGGGTGAACACATGTTTTCAGTTCTTTTGGGTAAATATCAAGGAATGTGATTGCTGGGTTGTATGATAAGAATATATTTAGCCCTAACCCGTTTGGCTCAGTGGATAGAGCGTTGGCCTGCAGACTGAAAGGTCCCAGGTTTGATTCCGGTCAGGGGCATGTACCTTGGTTGCGGGCACATCCCCAGTAGCGGGTGTGCAGGAGGCAGCTGATCGATGTTTCTCTCTCATCGATGTTTCTAACTCTCTATCCCTCTCCCTTCCTCTCTGTAAAAAATCAATAAAATATATTTTTAAAAAGAGTATATTTAGTGTTGTAAGGAACTGCCAAACTGTCTTCCCAAGTGGCTGTACCAATTTGCATTCCCACAACAATGAATAGAGTTCCTGTTGCCCCACATTCTTGCCTGCATTTGGTGTTGTCCGTGTTTGGGATTTTAGTAGTGTAATGGCACCTGGTTGTTTTAACTTACAACCCCTAACGACATAGGAGCATACTTTCATATGCGCATTTACCATCTGTATGTCATCGTTGGTGAAGTGTCTAGTAGGCCTTTTGCCCATTTTTAAATTGTTTTTTTATTGTTGAGTTCTAAGAACACGTGCTAGTTTGTGTTTGTGTTTTGTTTTGTTTTGTTTTGTTTTTTGTTGTTGTTTTTCATCGTTTTAAAACCACAAAGTCTCCTTCCCTATTCTATAGTTCTCTTCCTTTTGTCAACTGGGTCCTTTAACTCAACTGCTGCTGCTTTTTCAATGCGGCTCAGCTCTATGTTGACATCTGGGCTAACGCTTTTATTCAACAGCACTGTAGTCCCAGGGGCAATAAGGAAAGGACAAATGGAAGGAATTATGGAACCACCTCAATGAAGTCTTGAACAGTCTCAGCCCACAACCAAAACACAAATACCAGAAACCACGTGTGCATGAGGAATCAAAACCAGCATATCAGGTTAGCACTATGTTCCATTATTTCAATATTTTTTAAACATGAGACTTCTGGGAGGTATTATTTCTCTAGGGTTTTCATTCCAAACAATGAGGAGTTATATAAAAAAAGAAAAGAAAAAGAAATTTCAACAAAAATTTCAATAATTAGGTCTTCAAATGACCAAGCATTTCTAAACTGCAACTTGCCAGATAATTCTATCCACCAGAACTTTTCTATCTAGAAAGAAACGGATTTAATGTTCTTTGGGTTTTTATCAGCAGCAAGGTAAACAGGAAGAATCTCTCAGAAGCATTTTATGAAGTCATATAAAGAACTATTTTTTAAGCATTTCATGGTTGGCAGCTTAAGATAATATTTTATTAAGGAAAAGGGTTCTTAGTTCTTCTGACTTGTTGATAACATGTACCACGGATCTCAGTAATTACAGCAGATGAATCCTGGTGAAGCAGTTGAGAAGATTACAGCCTAAGAATATCAAAAAAGAAAAAGAAAAACACTCCCACTGGGTTATGCCCTTTTTTATCTAATGCATTTGGGCCTAAAAAATTACAGATTACAGACTTCTATTCACAGTCTCCTTCCTGACTGCCTAAGTAGCAGGCCCACCTGTCACGACAACCTTTTGAGAGCAACTTTGAAAGCATTCCTTTTCTCTCCCACAGTGCGTCGCTGCCTGTGAGTGTTCTCACTTGCGTTCCCCTGGAAAATAAGGAAGATTTGAAGTGACTGAATCCACATATAATCCAGGAACTTTATTTTACTTAAAGGCTTCTGTCTCTGCCCTCACCTGCTAACTGGTTCCAAAATAGACACAGCTGAGCCTCACCAAATGTTTTACCACATTTGAAGCTAGCAGGTGTAGGCAAACTCTTCCCATGGGCCAGACAGTTAATATTTCGGGCTTTGAGGGCCATGAGTTTCTATCGCAACTACTCAGCTCTGCAGCTGCAGCATGAAAGCAGCCAGAGACAAGACAGAAAAAGGAATTAGCATGGCTGCTGACGTTCCAAACTTGACTGATGGACACTGAACTTTAAGTGTCATACGATTTTCACATGTTACAAAACATTATCCTTTTGATTTTTCAACCATTAAAAAAAAACAACAACAACAAACCACTCTCCTGCTCAAGGGCCATACAAAAAAAAGCATTAGGTGCCGGAACCGGTTTGGCTCAGTGGATAGAGCGTCGGCCTGTGGACTGAAAGGTCCCAGGTTCGATTCCGGTCAAGGGCATGTACCTGGGTTTCGGGCACATCTCCAGTAGGAGATGTGCAGGAGGCAGCTGATCGATGTTTCTCTCTCATCGATGTTTCTAACTCTCTATCTCTCTCCCTTCCTCTCTGTAAAAAATCAATAAAATATATTTAAAAAAAAAAAAAAAAAAAAAAAAAAAGCAGTCAGACTCTTTTATTATAATGATCTGTAGAATCCTATAAGGAGACAAGCTTCTAACTTATAAATATAAAGAACAGTATGCCCAGGAAATTTTTGGTACATATGTTTTAAAAGTCATCATATGTGTTGTAAACTCATTTCATATGGGCTATGGAAATTCAAACACAACGAAAAAAAATCTTGAAATCTTTAAAATCTAATGTAATGCATCCTCTCAAAATTTGGGGAAATTTTAAATATTAAGTATTTAAATGCTAATATGAAATATGAATATATCACTTTAAATATAACATTTAAATATTTAAATTTTGGATTTTTAAAACTATTATCTCTATTCTTAACTCCTTATTAAAAGTGGTATGTTAATAGTACTTGAAGTCCTAGCCAGGGCAACTAGGTAAGAAAAAAAAATTAAAGGCATCCAAATTGGGAATGAAGAAGTAGAACTATCATTATTTTCAGATGATATGATTTTATATATAGAAAGTCCTAAAGACTCCACAAAAATACTAATTATTCTAGAACTAATTTTAAAAATTCAGTAAAGCTGCAGGATTGCAGGATACGAAATCAACATACAAACCCATTGCAGCCCTAGCTGGTTTTGGCTCAGTGGATGGAGTGCTGGCCTGCGGACTGAAGGGTCCCGGGTTTGACCCTTCACATGCCAAGGTTCTGGGCTCAACCCCCAGTAGGGAGCGTGCAGGAGGCAGCCAATCAATGATTCTCTCACATCATTGATGTTTCTATCTCTCTCTTCCCTCTCCCTTCCTATCCGAAATCAATAAAAATATACTTTTAAAAAACCTGTTGCATTCCTATGTACTAACAACAAAATATCAGAAAGAGAAATGAAGAAAACAATTCCATTTATAATCAGAACAAAAAGAGTAAAATTCCTATCAATAAACTTAACTAAAGAGATGAAGGACCTATACATTGAAAACTATAAGACATTGTTGAAAAAATTTGAAAAAGACAAAGAAATTGAAAGATATTCTAAGTTCATGGACTGGAACTAACATAGTTAAAAAGGGCCATTTTACCTAAAGCAATATACATATTTAATATAATTTATATCAAAATCCCAATGGCATTTTTCTCACAAAAATAGGACCAAAAAAAAAAAACCCTCAAATTTTATGGAACCACAAAAAAACCCTGAATAGCCAAAGCAATCCTGAGAAAAAAGAACAAAGCTTGAGGTTTTATACTCCCTGACTTCAAACTATATTACAAAGCTACATTAATCAAAACAGTATGGTATTGACAGAAAAACAGGCACACAGACCAATGGAACAGAATTGGAAACCCAGAGATAAACCCACACATATATGGGCAATTAATTTTCTACAAAGGACCCAAAAACATTCAATGGATAAAAGTGGAAAGCCACATGAAAAAGAATAAAACATACAATGGCAAAACAAGAAAGCCACATGTAAAAGAATTAAACTAGACTGCTGATACCATACTCAAAAAAAAATAACTCAAAGTAGATTAAAGACTTAAATATAAGGCCTGAAACAACATGATATACAAAAGAAAACATAGGCACTAAACTTACGGACTTTGGTCTCAGAGGGGTCTTTGTGGACTTGACCCGAAAGGCAAGGGAAGTAAAAGCAAGTATAAATAAAAAAGCCTCGATTCTTCTATCTCTCCCTCCTCCCTCTGGCCACTGGGCCTTTGCACATGCTTTTCCTTCTGCCTGAACATTCTCCCTCCTACTTGGCTAGTTCCTACTTTCAGGTCCTAGCTACCCCTGGCTCTTCAGTTCCTTATTCTAGTTGTCAGTACTGATGTTGCTGGGGACTACATTACCCCATTGACTTCTCACAACAAGCTTAAGAGGTGGCTGTGGCTCTCATGGGGTTGGCAGAGATGAAACTCACAGAGAGTTATCATCATCCACAGGCAGGAGATACAAGTCACTGCTGGTAAGGGAAAGAACATATCACTTACATGCATGAAGATGTGGTTTGCAGAGCAGCAGTCTCAGCAACATGCCACCTGACCACTAAGGGCCCAGGAAGCTACACGCCCACACTTGATACCACCAGACAGTAATAAGGATCCCATCTGGTTTCTCCAGTTTTTCTACCTGAAAACTTCCTTTAAAAAAAGTGTGTATGCCGAAACCGGTTTGGCTCAGTGGATAGAGCGTCGGCCTGCGGATTGAAAGGTCCCAGGTTCGATTCCGGTCAAGGGCATGTACCTGGGTTGCGGGCACATCCCCAGTGGGAGATGTGCAAGAGGCAGCTGATCGATGTTTCTCTCTCATTGATGTTTCTAACTATCCCTCTCCCTTCCTCTCTGTAAAAAATCAATAAAATATATTTTAAAAAAAAAGAAGTGTGTGTACCTTTGTGACAATTCCCACTATTCCCTCTGATCTAGTGTAGCCAGGTACAAACTCTAAATCAACACTATCAGAGTATAAGTGCACCATCTTGAAAATATTCACCAGTGAGCTTGAACCTGACAAGCACATTTCAGAGCAACCTTAGCATGTCAAATCCAAGACCAGTCTCAGGTGTCCTTGAGATCTGACCACTTAGGTAACCAGCATTCAAGATGGCCCCCAAAGCCCCCCATCTCCTAGGATTCACAACTTTGCGTCATTTTCTCCCACATTGGTTCAGGGTTGTTCACCATTTGTCTCTGTGACCAATAGGATGTGACAGAAGTAATGCTATGTCCCTCCTGAGATCTATTATCGAAAAAGCCTGTGGTTGTCACGCCATCATGCAGTAACAACTGATCAGCAGGAGTCTGCATGCATGGCAGGTGCACGCGGGTGGGCGGGGACTTGACTCTGGAGGACTTGACCTGAGGCGCGGGTGGGTCTCTGGGTCCCACCGAGCTGCAGGACTCTTGGTCCTGGGTCTTGCGCGATTTTGCGCACTGAGCCCCTAGTTGGATTATAAAGGATGTCCTCCATCTGGGGCTGTCTCCTCTTGGTCCTTCATTCTGGAGGAAGCCATATCATGGGCAGCCGTATGGAGAGGCTCATCAGGTAAGGAGCTGAGAACCCCTGCCAACAGTGTGGAAGTGAACTTGAAAGGGGATCCTGCAGCCCCAGCCAACAGCTTACCTGCAACCTCATGAGCAACCCTGAGTCAGAACCACCCAATCCCGGGATTCCTGACCCGCTCAGACAAATGTTCACTGCATTAAGCTTCTAACTTTTGTTGTCATTTGTTACACAGTAATAAATAATGGAGACACATTCCAAGCAGAACAAGGCTTCATACTTCAGTGTACATTATCGGATCCATTTACAAAGAGGTTAAGGGACTTTCCCAAGTAAGGAGGGGTTAAACCAGGATTTGAACATAGTTGTGCCTGAGTCCAGGGCCACTGCTATTGAACCACTGCAGTATATACTGTTTTCACTTCCTCCTTACCGCCCCCAAGTCTGGGATGAGAACCTTGTCTATGTGCCAGATGCTATGATAGATAGCACTTACCACGTCGTATTTTAATTTGCTGCGTAAGAGTCATTTTTCCTCCCACTAGACTCTAAATTCCTGGAGGGCAAGAACCTGTCTACGCTCATTCATCCACTTGGCAGATGTTTATTAAGAGCTTCCACTGTACTGGGCACTGGAACTACAACGACAAACATAAATAGACAAGACTCCATCCTTGGGCAGTTTACAGTCGAGTGGGCGAGACAGGCATCCATCAAATGAATATGAAATTGCAACGGCAAAGCGCTGCATACACAGGGACTTTGGGAAGCATTTCATTCGGTCGGGAAGGGCAAAGACGACTTCCTGAGAGGGAGTCACTTAGAATGAGGCTGGAGGGGTTGCCGCAGCGGTCACCCAGGGGAAAGGGAGAAGCAGGGACCCTCCAGCAGAGGAAACCACACACTCCAAGTTCTCGAATGGGAAGGAAAAAGCTGTGTTTGGCAAACTGAAAGGAGGCCGGTGGGAGAGAGCCCTGAAGTCCAGGGTGAGGAGCCCCGAGGAGGAAGAGGCGGGAAGAAGCAGAAGAAGCCAACCATGCGTTGTCCCCCTGCAGGCCATGCTCAGGAGCCTAACTCGCCCCTAAAAGCAGTGGAAGCGGAGGCAAGGGTGCAGCTGAAAGGGTGACAAGGTCCTACTTGTGGTTTGAAGCAGCCACCCCAGCTGCAATGCCGGGGACAGCTCGGAAGAAGGCCGGAGGGGAGATGGGCAGACCCTTAGGAGGCTGTGGCAATAGCCAGCTGAGAAGTGACCAAGGCTGGGTCACGTCGGACCCCCAATGCCTCGCACGGTGCCTGCATAGGGTCGGTCCTCTCTAAGTGCTGACTGAAGTGAAATACTTGTCGGAATGAATGAACGGTGCCTGCTATGAGTAGGACAAGAGAAAGAACAGCACATGAGAGCTCCCAGACCTTCGCTGTCTCGGGGGGACATAGGAATCTCCCAGCCTCAAAAAGGAAGGAACAACAAGGTCCAACACACAATGTTATCTGCCAATATTATCTTTAAAAAACAAAAAACAAAAAAAAAACATTGATGGGTGGAAAAGGCCTCATTAGAAGCTTCTTGGTACAACATGCCAGCCCTAGTATATCAAGTTCTCCTTTCAAAACATTATATCGCAGCCATCTCTCCTTGTTACACTTAAAATAAGAAATAATAAGGACTGTTTGACATGAGGCATAGCTTGGGCAATATTTAAGGCACTCTAGGATGTAGTGTCTGCCATCAAGTCAAGACCTGTGAGATACTTTTTTTTTTTTTTTTTTTTTTTTTAAGAAACTGTGGTGCTGGGCAACTCTGGCGTTTATAGAACTTTGTGACTACTTTAGAAATTTTATCCAAACCATAGCAAAGTGAAAAAAGAAGAGTAAGCTTGAGAAGCTTTTGTTTTATGCTTTCCCCTTAAAAATGTAACATCTTCCAATCCTATATATGAAAAAATTCATTTATAAATTCCTACTACATGTAAATGATCTTCAATGAGTCTTGACCCCTAAAAGGTCCCTTGTCTTCTAAACAGAGCAAAGAGAATGGGCTTACAAGTATAAAGCAGTTGGACCAAGCAAACCCACTTTGCATAGAAAAGGGAAAGATTGAGAGACAGAAAGATCTGGAAGGGGAGAGCAGGATCGTGAAAGAAATGGGAAGAGAACCAGTCACTGATAAGCTAAAATCAGAGACTTGAGTGAAATATCTAATGGGGGTTTTTACGGGTGGAAACAACCTATAGGGTACATAATGCAACTTCCAATCCCACCCCAACTCTATTATGAAATCTTTAATAAAATCTGTATGGATTCTGTGGAGGGAATGCAAAGAAGTGCTAAGTCTAGCTTCATGGGGGCATGCGCCCAGCCGGGGGCTGTGTGGGTTACTCTAGGCTGAGAGAAGCAACGCATCATCTGATTGACAGCTGGTGGCCCAGCATGCTCTGCCTTCTCTTCTCTGAAGACCTGCTAGTCCACAGAGAGTGTGTGTTCCCCAGTCTTCTCCCCTCCCTGCCTTGCGGGTGGGCACATCTCACTCTACCATTGCTGATGGCTGATACAGGGGAAGGAACCGGCAGACCCACTTACCCTCGCGATTGGGGCTTGATAAAAGCGAGTTGAAGAAATTCGTCTTTAAATGTGAGGTTCAGTGGGTGTGCAAACTTTTTTAAAAAAAAAAAATTTTTTTGCATCTGTCTGGCTCCTGTGTCTCTTTCCTAATTAGTTCTAAACTCAAGCAGGAAAGAAGAGAGTTATTTATAGAATCCCTCAACTTCTGACCTCAACATCTGTGAGTATACTGAAGGTTTACAAGAATACACAATTATATATTTAATAGAAGTTATTTCTGTATATGTGACTATATTTTATGGTTTTCCTATTAAAAACATGTCTTGCTCAAGTTGTCAAACTCCAGCCACTCCTAAAAATTAACTGTTTCATTTGACATTTCCACCTGTGTTCATGAGGTAGGATTTGAGTTCGAGCCAGGATGCCTCCCACACCCATGCTCTCCTCCTATGTCTCCATAAGTCTCTCCATACCCTGAACTCCATACCCTGATCTCCAGTTTAGGTTAAAATTACTTCCTTTGACTCCATGGCCTCTACATTTATTTCTCAAATCCATCTAACAGTCATTGTCTATCTTCTCTCTCATCCCTTCCCAGCGGTGAAGTACTAAGAGAAAAAGACTTTTTAATAATGATAACCCACTTACATTCAGGTAGTTTGCAGCATGAAACATTGGCGAAAATTGAATCAGAAAAGGACGTGTAGTTTAGGGCCAATTTAAAGTCCATGGTTGTTCATGATAAGTAGTCCATAAATTGTCTGATGGCCATTTGAAAATGCATTCTAGAACAAAGGAAGATGATTTCCCAGGCGAGAGACTTCAGTGGTAGGGACTTTAAAGCAGCCAGCAAGATCTACTTTTATGATGTGCCATCTTTAACTGGGAAAGCAGCTCAAAGGAGGACTCGGATCACACCATGTTGTTAGAAAGGCAGGTGAGCAAGATTTGCTGTTATTTCGCTGTAAAGGAACGCTGTGTCCGTCCTGATGCACCCCTCGGACACTGTGCTTATAAAGTGCTTTGTTACAGCAGTGCAATACTAGTTTTTATTGAAAAGCAAGTCTCTTGTACCAAAACGCCTGTGATTCACAGCAGCTTACCCAATATATCTCTGAATTAGTGGATGAGAAAGATAAAGAAAAACTGGAAAAAGAAGAAACAGAATTCTCTACCCACCTACACCTGTCACCAAGGCCAATATCCATTGTATCCCCTGCAAAACAGAGGAGTTGCATTTCTAAAACAGTCAACTGATTAACTCAGCCACTAAAATTGTTACAATCTGGGCCTCTGCTGGAAGCATCTCTGCTCCATTTGGCCATCCACCCATCCCCATTTCCCAGTAGCACGTTCTCCCTCACGCTTGGCCGCAGTGCGGCTACACTGGGCCTTATTATTATTTCTAAAACAGGCTCCATACTCTCAGGCACCCATGCAGTCCCCGTGGTAGGCAGAATAATGGCCCCTGAAGATTATCTAATCTTCAGAACATGTGACTATGTTACATCACATGGCAAAGGGACTTTGCAGATGTAACAGGTCAAGGGCACATGCCCAGGTTGCAGGCTCGATTCCCAGTGTGGGGCGTGCAGGGGGCAGCTGATCAATGATTTTCTCACATTATTGATGTTTCTATCTCTCTGTCCCTCTCCCTTCCTCTCTGAAATCAATAAAAAAAAATTTAAAAAAAGAAACTAAAAAATAAATAAAATTACCATCCTACTAAATTGGTTACCTATTGGGTGAGAAGAGAATATTGTCCTTTTCATGATGAGCCCTGGACTCCACCACCCCCACCCACTGCAGCCCTGGGTGACAGATTTGGGGTGCCTGGTGCCTTTCAGCTCTCTTTAGGGCTGCAGTTCTCCAACTTAGATCCCCTGAAGGGCTTGTTAGAACAACTTGTCAGATACTCTCAGAGCACCTAATTCGGTAGGTCTGGAGAAGGGCCACGCAGTTGCATTTCTAGCTGGTTCCCGGCAATATGGAAGATGCTGGTCAGAGAACACACCCAGGCCTCTGGTTCTGACCACCTCGGCTTCTCTGGACAGGCGGTCTAAGGAGGCTTCACTTCAGGGACCACGCACTGGCCAGCATCCATGGGCCCAGGCCCCAGGTAAACAATGATTTCCTTCCTCCCCCGCCCCAAGCGCACAGCGGTCTTTCTTAAGAAACCAGACCCTCAATTCAGCTTCAGCTTCCTCAGCGCTTAATCCTCCCTAACTGACATGGTGACGCCACTCCCTTGACTGAAACCCAGAGCCTGATCATTAAAACAGGCCGGTCCCAACACCCAGGCCCTGGGAAGCAGGGGCTGCCGGGAGCTGGGACGTCCACAGCGTTGAAAGCCAGTTCAACAAGGTCACACTGCAATTGGGCACCTGTGTGCTGAGGACTTTGGGCTCAATCAGAAAGAAAACCATTAACTTCCTTACTTAGAAATAAAACTTTCCCAAAATATCCCTAAAAATCCCCTCGCAGTTGTGCCTGGCCTGGAAATACTCTTTTTCTTTCTTTTTTTTTTTTTTAATCCTCACCTGACGATATTTCCCATTGATTTTTAGAGAGAGTGAAAGAGAGAGGGAAAGACAGAGAGAAACATCAAAGTGAGAGAAACACATCAATTGGTTGCCTCCTGCACGCTCCCCGACCAGGGCCTGGGCTGGGGAGGAGCCTGCAACCAAGGTACATGCCCTTGATCAGCATCAAACCCGGGAACTTTGGGTCCGCAGTCCAACTCTCTATCCACTGAGCCAAACCGGCTAGGGCTGGAAGTACTCTTTACATCTGGAGTCCACATGTCTCATCATTTATTGACGGTGCTCCTTCAAAAGCAAGATGATCCAGAAACTCCTCCCCCACATCACACCCACACGCTTTCAATCCGCTCCCTCCTCACATCCCCAAAAAGAAAACTCAGAGAGTTAATGCAGACGTTCTGAGAAAAAACAAGGGACCTCATCCTCACAATTATGGGGGGGGGGGGGGTCAAGTCTAGCCAAAGCATAACTATCTGCAGAATGGACAGAGAGGGAAGCCAGACTCTCTGAGAACCACAGACTGCCCTTACCCATGGATCCCTTCGGAGGACGATGGGATCTTTCATGCCTCTGATGGACAGCCAAGTCCTCCGTGGCTGTGTCAGCGGGGTTACCTCGCCAACCCTAGATCAATGACATAGTTGAAACCTAGGAAAAAGGGAACTGGGCATCACAGCAAAAATGTCCAAATTTCACTGTATTCCAAAGTGCAGTAAGTTACTTCTCAAACTGCCTGCTACTTGCTCTTACCGACCCAGCGCCAATCTGGACAAGCAGGCCTTACTTCCTTTGCATTCAACCTGAAACGGCCTTAGAGAATTGAATATTTACAGCTGTGTTTCCAGCCCTGCTTTCCATGAAACAAGAAATGTGAATTTTTGCTGCTGATTCCCCATGGCCCTAAATTCATAAAACTGAACCTTTCAGGCATTTGAATAATATTTTTAAATGTATTCAACATTACATTCAAATTCCTTTCCCAGGATGCTGTTTTCATTCCAGAGCAGCCGCCACGGGCCTCCACAGCCGGCAGAATTTTCAGACATGCATAAATATAAGCGCACACAGCCGTTTACACTGGTGAAATTTCACGTACACAGGGAGATTATTTTTAGTTATGGAACCCAGTCAAAACTCTGGATAAAGAAAAATCAAGCAAGAGCAACATTGGTAGACAACATGATGATATTCTTATTTTTTCCTCTCTTTTTATAGTCTTTTCTAGAAATTTCTAGACATGAGTCAAGAGAAGTAAATGACTTAATGAAGGCAGTTTTGATGATAACGATGGCAACATCAGTAGTCAAGTTATTCCCCAACATTTTGTTCAATATGAAATCCATATGTAGACAAGATCACATCTTTCCAGACAACTATCCCTTTCCAACAGGTCAGAGCAAAGTTAGTTTGCCCTTTTGGAAAAGGGGAAAAAACAAAGCATTCATCAGATACATAAACAGTCAAGCAAAAATGATTCAACATCCACTAGAACATATATACTCCCTAAGGGCTAAGACTTGGTCTGTCTTGTTGTTTGCTGTAACCCCAACACCTACAAAAATATCTGGCACATAGTAAGTGCTCAATAAAATCCATGTTTACACACTCCAGTGTGTGGCTAACTAATCAATGTGCTAGACCAGGGGTGGGCAAACTTTTTGACTCGAGGGCCACAATGGGTTCTTAAACTGGACCGGAGGGCCGGAACAAAAGCATGGGTGGAGTGTTTGTGTGAACTAATATAAATTCAAAGTAAACATCATTACAGAAAAGGGTACGGTCTTTTTTTTTTTTTTTTAGTTTTATTCATTTCAAACGGGGCCGGATCCTGCCCTCGGGCCGTAGTTTGCCCACGGCTGTGCTAGACCCTACCAGTCAGCTATTGCCACAATAATACTGTGTGGCCAACCACCACAGAACCTCAGCATCATAAAGGATTTTTTTCTTCTTGTTCACACATCGGTTGGTTGGCTAGAGTTCAGACAATCTAGGCTGGGCTCAGCTGGGTTCGGGACAGCTCTCTGTGTCTCTCATCCTCTTTAGACCAACAGCACCTGAGCCATGGTCGCTCAGAGAAAGGGAGGAGTGAGTACAAGAGCCCAAGCCAAACCGCAAGCTCTTTACAGCCTCTGCTTTATCTGTGAACATCCCCCTGGCAAAAGCCAAGTCACATGGCCACCTCCAGCGCCCCTGAGGACGGGGGGAATGTACTCCTGTGGAAGCCGGTGGCGAGGGAGGGAGTATCTCCCAGGGACCAGCATTGCTAAAACTTGTATAAGGTAGTTTCCTTTTAAAGCCAAAAACAAAACAAAACATTCCTTAAGTACCTCTGGGGTTGGCCAGAGTTATTTTTATTATAATTCACTTAAATATATAGATATACAAAATGACTTATCGACATCTGGTGCTGGTAGTCTCATAACCACTGTAAAAACAAATGTACAAATTAAACTCAGACAAAACTGCAAAGCCAATAAAACAAGTCATCATTAGTGCCAGGTAAAGGATTATGTCATTTTGCTGCCACTACATGGTTCCTTTCAGTTTGTGGTGCTGACTGCGGTGGCCCAGTTTCCCTTGCATTCATCATGCCTGGGGTGCTACGTGCTACGGGAGCCTCACCTTTCTAAAACAGTTTTTCTGTTTCTGCAATCTCTGGGATCATTAGTCTGCACTTGATGCAAATACATTATTTTTATTTCAAGCCTGCTTCTATTCTTTGCTCATTAGACCATGACAATTAATTAATTTCTACTCAGTACCAATGCTTCAAAAAAAAAAAAAAAAATCCAAGCGCACCAAAACGAATGAAGAGAGACCTGTGCTGTGGCCTTACGTATTTATGGATTTCCCGATGATCCAGAATAGGAACATAAAGGGACATATTTTTAAGACCATTATTTAAAGGAAGCTTCAAATCTTTGCCCTTGTCATCGAGAACCCCCAGAGAAACACAGACCTCAGACTGAGAAACGCTGAGCTAGCCCAGCCAATCCACGGTGTGGCCTCCTGACCATCTGGATCATGAAGCCACTCGTGAGTGCAGCCCCATGTTCTGGGATCCACACCTCCATCTGCTGCCTCCTTATTGCTCATTCACGGTTACTAACACATCCACTACAATCCCAAGCCAGGCTCTAAAAGCTCCGAAGTACTCCTGATAGACTATCTGAAACGAAATAGGCCAGAAAGATGAGGGGGAAAGAGACCGGAGAAACACAGCATTTCACTGTCAGGCGTGAGCGTCTGTCAGTGTCTGCCCTGCCAGCGGCCACTGGGACCCTCCCCAGCTGCTGCGGCCTCAGCGAGCCTTCTGGCAGGATGACCCAGCCCGCTCATTCTTCCAGCAATGTGAATCTCCAGGGGAAGAATGCCAGGATGGAAGATGACTGTTGCAATTCATCCTGCTGTTAGTCCCGAAAAGACTATCCCTTAGTTCCCTAGTATTGAGAATCCCGGAAATGTCCAGTTTCCTTTCTGGGGTCACGTTACATAGAATTCACACTTTTCCTCCATTTCTGGGAGCTGCCAGGGCCTTGCAATGGGTTCTTTTCGGTCTAAGTAGCCAGAGTTGGTTTCTGTACACCAACTGATAGATATTCCAACATGAATTTCTAAACATAAACAATCTCAAACAAGGCAATGATTACACGAATGAATGCAACTGTGTTTGCCTTTAGATTCCCAAAACAGAAGTGATCTCATCCCCAAATGCTGTTTATGCTGTACACTCAGCTGCTGCAGCCTGGAGTTAACCCTTCCTCTCCTGTCCTCTGGTCCCAGAGCTCTGGGAACCCCCACCAAGAGGCCAGAGCACCGACAAAGGTCACTCCCCCACGCTGTCAGGGTCTGAGCAAGACAGGTTTATGCTTCTCTAACCCATCCCAGACCCCTCACACAGCCGAGACTGGGACGATGAGGGCTTGGGGAGAACCAGCAATGACTCCTTACACCTCCATGGCACAACCAGGTTCAATTAGTCCAAGTATCAAGAATACTCTATATTTTTTCAGTCTTCGTATGAACACTGCTCTCCCCACCCCCTTTCCTGGCACATTTGTTGAACCTTTCCTACTACTACAACTGATGCGAATCAAAACCAAACAGCATTCCACAGACAGAGCACCTTGGGGACAGGGACCAAATCAGTGGTTCTCAACCTTCCTAATGCCGCGACCCTTTAATACAGTTCCTCATGTTGTGGTGACCCCCAACCATAAAATTATTTTCGTTGCTACTTCATAACTGTAATTTTGCTACTGTTATGAATCGTCATGTAAATATCTGATATGCAGGATGTCTTTTCATTGTTACAAATTGAACATAATTAAAGCATAGTGATTAATCACAAAAACAATATGTAATTATATATGTGTTTTCCGATGGTCTTAGGCGACCCCGGTGAAAGGGTCGTTCGACCCCCAAAGGGGCTGCGACCCACAGGTTGAGAACCGCTGGACTAAATCGTATTCATCTCTAAAAGCTCAGGGTGAAGCACAGTAGTTACATGCAGTGCCTGCTCGGTGAACCTGCTCATTGTGCTGGGTGATTGAATCGATGGCTCAGTCAATCCAAGGATATACACAGTCACTTCTGGGACATCATCATCATCATCATCATCACGGTAATAGTAGCAAACACTGATATGGCACCTACTGTGTGCCAGGCACTGTTCTAAGAATCAATCTCCATATTAATATTGTGGAGATTATAATATTAATAATTATAATAATATTAATAATCTCCATGTTAATATTCAATCTCCATAGCAGCCCCGGAATAGTTAGTCATCATCCCAATTTCACAAGCGAGGAAACAGTATCGCGCTGCTCACTGGCCCAAGGTCACCCAGGTAGCAGGTGGCAGAGTGGGGATGCTAACCCAGGCAGCCTGGCCCAGAGTGCCTGCTCAGAGCCACGGCACTGCATCGTCTCTCACGGGACCAGCGTATGCCAGGCCAAGCCCCCGCAGTGCCTGGAGGGTAGAGATCCTGCCCTGATCCCCACACACCCGAGAGAGCAGGTGCTGAGCCTGGCTTAGGAAGGACACGCACGGTTCGCTCCCGTTCCCTCGGGCACCTGCTCCAAAAGGACTGGAGAAACAGTGGAGGAAAAAAACAGCTACTCTGTGTATTTCAAACATACTGTATCCTGAATTCCAACCTTCTATCCATTCATTACAGCTCTTAGCCCACCCCCCGAGGGACACTTAATGAAACGTAACACACAGTAAGCCACAGCTGAAGTTACTCTTGGAACAACTGCTTTTTTGGATGACATGAAAATATTTATTATTTCTCAATGTTATGTCTAAAAGTAGACAAAAGGGAAAAAGATATATACACTCTCCTACGCGGCGATGATGACAACGATGATTTTCAGAAACGGCTTTTCACAAATCGAGGCTGAAGACGGGAACTACAACAGAAGCAGCAACGTCACTCTGTCGCTAGGAGCGTAGCTGACCAATGAAAGGAAAAGCTACATCAAAAGTGCTCCGGACAAACTAATGGGTATGTTTAAGACATGAATCCTAGGATAGCTCAGTCTCGCAAATTTGGCCCGTAAGAGCAAAATAAAAGGAAAAGATGAAGAGTTTTTGAAATGTGTTTCCTAGAAATAAAATATCAAAATTTAAAACTATGCTAAGTATTGTTTTCTTTATCCCTTACTTGAAATACCAGTAAGAGCCTTACTGCATTGTTCATGTAATGCAGTTCAACAAGCTTTGAGTTTTATCCCAGCTGTCCCATCCCAGTAAATGGCCAAACACCTGCACAGATGCTCAAGCCAAATACAATGTGTGTGTGGGAGGGGGAGCGGGGAGGGACATACATATATGCCTCAGCCAGCTAACCGCTGTCCACATCCACAGCGCTGGGAAAATGAGAAAGCTAAAAAGCAGAAGGGGGTTTGAGGTCTGAAGGGAGGGTGGAGAAAAGAAGAAAGAAACAGCTGGAGAGATGTTCTCCAGGCCCAAAATAGTAACCCAGTGTGGCTGCAACAGATTTCAATCTGCTAACCTGAAAAGTCACGTTACATTGTCCTGATGGGAATCAGTGAGGCATTTTTTTTTCATATCCGTCCATGTATTCCCACCGCCCCAAACGCAGGCCCCATCTGCAGGCTGCCCGTTACCTCGGGACAGGTGGGCCAGGGACAAAGTGATGGGGGCGGCTGAGGATGTGAACAGCTCCAGGGCCCACTCAGGCCCCTGCCCCAGCTCCTGGCAGCAACCCAAGGAGGGCTGGCTCTAGATCTTTGCGAGGTTATTCCTCCATTTTCAAATGCATGTAAAGTGGAGGCCTCGAGAGGCATCAAACGGAAAACACGGAGGGCAAGGGCACTGAGCCTTTTGGAAGTCAGCTTTTTGCTCCTACCACCTGCCTCCTCCCTCCCCGACCTTGTCCCCAATTTTAAACTCCCCCTGTGCTATAGGGGTTATCTATGGGAGCACCAATATTATAAAGACTGACAGTGCTCTCCCTCAAAAAGAAAAATCCAGAACATTCCCACTCTGCCACATTTCTATGTAGATAGGTTTGCGGGGGGGCGGAGGGGGGGGGTTGACAGTTTTTAATAACTTTATAACTACATATCATTTTATAAATACACCTGACTCTCAATTATTCACAAGAAGACAAATAAGTCTTTAGAAAACCCAGCAGGATTCTTTGGAACTATTAGTTTCTCCTTCCTGGACCCAACACCCCTTTTCCCCTGATGAGGAGGCCAGTAAGCACTGAAATGATCGAAATGCAGGCAAAGAAACATCACGGGTCACGTGTTCCAGAATTATCATGAGGGCACCGAGCCAGAAAGAACTCTTATCCCAAGAAGGCCACTTCCCTCCTCACCGACCTTTCCTAAAATGCGGCTTATGTCGCCTAGGACCTTAGCCCTTTGCTATGAAGACCAGTTTCAGCTCCTTGCCCAGGGTGAGAGGTTTGTATCTCCACTACCACCTTGCAGTTAATTAGAGCTAGTTCCAGAATCGTCACTGAGCCCATATCCTGTGAGTGGCCTGGTGCTGGGCCTGGAGGGCACACCACAAACAAGACAGTTCTGCCTCAATGAGGTTTGGGGCCTGGCCTGGGAGGCAGCCATTAATTACACAAATAGCTAGTACATTACCATGTGATCTCGTTTTAAAAGAATACAACTTGGGAAAACCATTTCCTTTCAAGGCTTGCAGTTAGGGAGGAGAGGTAAGTCAGCAGCGAGCGGGCAGGTGCCCACGGGTCAAGGTCTGACGGTGGGGCATGTCAGAAATCGAACCTTCCACCCAGTCTTTGTTCTCTGAAAAAGCAACAGGGACGTTGCACCCGGAGTCATTTGTGCAAGAGGAACAGATCTATATTAAATTAAAGCATTGGCACCCTGGCTGGGTGGCTCAGTTGGTTGGAGCATTTTCCTGTACATCAAAAGGTTTCAGGGTCAATTCCCGGTCAGGGCACATGCCCGAGTTGCAGGCTTGATCCCCAGTGTGGGACATGCAGGAGGCAGCCTATCAATGACTCCCTCGCATCATTGAGGTTTCTATCTTTCCCTCCTTCTCCTTTCCTCTCTAAAATCAGTAAAAATATATTTAAAAAAAAATAAAATAAAATGTATGATGACTTTAGACTTAAGAGCCTGAAAATGAATGTGCATCATTTAATTTAGTGTTTATTCATTTATTTAACAACTAGAGGCCCAATGCATGAAATTCATGCAAGAGGCTTGGCCCTCGCAACCAAGGCAACTGCCGCAGCCCTCGTAGCCCCGACTCCGTCTGGAAGGTTGTCCGGACAGTCGTTCCGCTGTTTGGCCATCTGGTCTAATTAGCATATTACACTTTCATTATTATAGGTGATTAAGCACATTCTTTGTACCCAGAGCTAGAGGAATGCTAAGTGGTATAGCATTTTAGGGCTGAAAGGACCCTATTCTAAAGAAGTTTCTATACTGGTATTTCGAGTTGAATTGTGTGCCCCAAAATTTCATGTATTAAAGCCTAATGCCCAGTTCCTCAGACTGTGTCCTTATTTAGAAATAGAGTCATTGCAGGTTAACTAGTTAAATTTAAATGAGTTCACACTAGAATAGGGTGGGCCCCTAATTCAATATGACTAGTGTCCCTACTGAAAGAATGACACCTTAACCTCTGACTTCTAGGCTCCAGAACTGTGAGACAGTAAATTTCAGGAATCTGAAGCCACCCAGCTCATGGTACTTTATATGGCAGCTCAAGCAGATGAGCACAATTGGTTATTTACCTATTACCGCTTAGCTCCAAGCCCAGCATTCTCTCCTCTGCTCTGTGAGGCCGAAGCAGGAACTGCAAAAAGGGTATCACCTACTTCCCTGTCAGCTGACTTCCCAGAAGGTTCTGCAACACAAGGCACTAGACTAGAGAGAGAATGGAAGGTGAGAGAGAGAAGGGGTTTCCAGTTTCTCTCAGCATCACACCAGCTTCAGTCCCAGCTTCTCTGTACACTCCCCACACCAGCCACCCTGTGCCTCCTTGGATGTGCTGCCCTCTGAGCCACACCCACCTGGCCATCAAAATGCCAACCGCTGCGCTGCTTCACCAACCGGCTGCACCTCCCCTCAGGCCCAGCCCACCCTGCCAGGCCCCCTCCCCAGAGCTCCTAGGTTCTTATTCTACCTCCTGGCTGCTGCTTTTTGCAGTTAGCACCTGGGTGACTTCGGCATTTAGTCTTGCTCTTTTAGATTCCCAACATGTGTAAAACCAATTCCCTGTATGAAACCTCTGTTTGAAATACCCAGTATGAGTGGGGTTTTCTGACTGGATCCTAAGTGATTTAGCTTACAATGCCCATGAAGAGACAGATATACAAAAATTCAACAATATAAGCGAGTCAAGATTCACAATAAATAGTGTTGGCAATGGTGCAGGTAAACACCCTCAGTTTGATGTTGATGAGAATATAAGTATCATTCAGATTTTCTGCAAGGAAGTTTGGCAAAATGAGCCAAAAGATAAAATATGCATGGTTGGAGTTGTAAAATCCCACTCCTAGAAATTTACCCTAAGGAATGAATCAAATAACACAAGATTTATGCATAAGGATGCCATTGCAAGTAGCCATTAAAATAATGCAGCTATATATTCTTGACATGGAAATATACCCATGTCACAGTTTGTTAAGAGACGGAAGTAGATTTACATGTGGCAGCTATAGCATAAAAAAAATGTTGGAAAACAATTATAATTATTTTATAATAAATGATTACAAAGACTAATTATTTGTAGGTGGTAGGAATTCAGGTGGCTGGGCAAGGTACCAGTTGCTTGGGGCAAAGAGAAGTGTTCTATTAATAATGGTTACAAAAATACTTATAGAACCCTGTTCTAATGCCAATTTATAAATGCTTAAACAGCGGTTCTCAACCTGCGGGTCGCGACCCCTTTGGCGGTCAAACGACCCTTTCACAGGGGTCGCCTAAGACCATCCTGCATATCAGATATTTACATTACGATTCATAACAGTAGCAACATTACAGTTATGAAGTAGCAACGAAAATAATTTTATGGTTGGGTCACAACATGAGGAACTGTATTTAAACTGTATTTAAAGGGCCAGAAGGTTGAGGCCCAACTGTATGAAATAGTGGAAAAATTCAGGCATTTGAAAGAAAGTAATCATCCTGCATTTATATTATTTAACCTAAACTTACAAGGACATGAATTTTTGTTTTCTCTTTTCTATTATTCCTGTCACTTTTATTTTTTTCAAGGTGACCCATATTTATCCAATCACAAAAAACATAATTATCTCATTGATATGCTAGCTCTTTATCCATGTGTGAGCCTAATTTAATAGAAAAAAAATGTCAACCAAAGAGTGGGAGAAACCCAAAAAACAGTCCCTGTGGCCTTGAGTCAGAACTGCCTTCAATACTTTACCCATCTACTGTGTCAACAACTACGAGCATATCTGCAGCTTGCAGAGAAATGCAGAAACAATGGCGTTACCTCCTCAGAAATACACTCATCAAGCAGTGGAAGGAACCTCCTCTTCCAGCCCCATGGACAGTGGAATCTTTGAAGGAGAAATGACCGTTGCAACTAAGATGCAAAAATGGCATCAAAGTTCCATCAGTGCTTCCTCCTGCCCTGGGCATCATCTCTGCTCTCGGTCCCAGGAATCTTCAGGACAGGCAGGAGCAGCTGCTTACTGGGAAAAGACCACTCACGTGAGCCCTCATCCTCATTGCTTAATACAGTCTCACTCAGGAAATCCTAGTGCATACTAGAAATCTAAAAATAGCATTGCGCGCTGGAATTTAAAGGCTCGAAACTGAACATTTCCCAGGCTTCACTCCAGTGATATTGAAAATGCAGATTTTTTTTTTCTATACCAACAGCAGCTTGGGGAATTGGGACTAAAGGCAGTGAGGCCCAGGGATCCATCTGCTCCGTGTTATCCTGGGGAGAAGCAAGCACTGCTAGTTTGGAAGTCTCAAAATGCTTAGCAAGCATCTTATGAAAATAAAACACAATGAACACTAATACAACATCATGCAGGAACTGGGGCCCACAAACCAGGCAGAATGACCCTGAGAGTCTCCCAGGCACCTGGAGCAACGCTTGCAAATCATTATGTACCAACTCACAAAATGCGTCTTAACCGGCATCCTTTTTCCTGATAATGGTTCACCCATCATTCAGAATAGGAGATTGCAGCTTTAATTTCCTTATTTTTCCTATCATCCAGTCAGCCAAAATTCACATCTCCCATGATTAAAGCACCATGGTAGGGCTTTACCTCAAAGTCATTTGCCTCAAGTCACTCACAGTCTGGTGGGGAGGAAAGAAATGTACAGAAATTGTGCAATAAGGCAGGAAAGGAGATAAATATTAGAAAGGAAGAAGTAAAACTTTATTAGCAGATGATGATTATGTATCTAAAAAATTCAAAGGAACTCATCTACAAACAATTAAAACAAGCAAATGAATTAAGAAGGAACACAAGATACAAACAGTGTACAAAAACCAGTTGTATTTCTATAAACTTAAAACCAACAATCAGAAACAAAATTTTTAAAAATACCATATAGCCCTAGCTGGCTTGGCTCAGTGGATAGAGCATCAGTTTGTGGACAGAGGGTCCTGGGTTCGATTCCAGTCAAGGGCACATGCCCAGGTTGCGGGCTCGATCCCTTCTAGGGGGCGTGCAGGAGGCAGCCAATCAATGATTCTCTCTCATCATTGATGTTTCTATCTCTCCCTCCCTCTCCATTCCTCTCTGAAAGCAATTAAAAATATATTTTAAAAAAATAAACAAAAAATAAAAATACTATATATAATAGCACAAAATATCAGGTGCATAGGAATAAATTTAACAAAAGATGTGCAAGAACTCCACACTGAACACATTGCTGATATAATAACAGAAACCCTAAATAAATGGAGAGACATATGATATGCATGGATAATTAAGATAGCAGTTCTTCCAAACTGACCTATAGATTCAACAAAGTCCCAGTCAAAATCCCAGGTATTTTTTTAATACAAATTAACGAACTTATTCTGAAATTTATATGGAAATGTAAAGGACCCAAAATAGCCAAAACAAATTTGAAAAAGATAAACAAAGCCTGAGAACTTAAACTTCCAGTAATTAAGACAGTGGGCAAAAAACTTGAGCAGGCACCTTATGAGATAAGATATTCAAATAGACCAGAGATATTCAACCAGTGTATGCCGCAGCAGGCACACTGGGGCACTGCAAGAATTTTTGAAACATGCAACACATGACTAGTTAGTCAGGGGCATTGACTTATTTTCTAGATTGTCAAATAAAAACAATGGCAACCACCAACACAACAATAGCTGTACAGAGAATGAATCAAAATGATACTATTTTGTGTCATGGCAGCAAAAAAATATATTGTTGGTGTGCTGCAGAATTTTAGTAATTAGTTTATGTGTGCCATGAGAGAAAAAGGTTGAAAATCGCTGATATAGACAATAAGCATATGACATTGTACTCAACATCATTATTCATCATGGAATTGAAACCACATGCCTCATTAAAATCACAATGAGATACCACTATATACACAACAGTATGAAAAAGATGTATACTCTCAGATGATGGCGAGGATGTAGATCAACTCTCATCTATTTCTGGTGAGAATGTAAAATGGAATAACCCCTTTGGAAAACTGTTTGGTGGTTTCTATTAATATTAAACATATGCCTACCCTATGTCCCAGAAATCCATTTCTAGTTATATATGCAAGAGAGAAGGATTTGCTCAAGAATGTTTTAGCATTTTTATTCATAATTGTGAAAAACTGGAAACGACCCAAGTTTCCACCAACAGAATAACATATAAACAAATGTTATATATTCATACAAGGGAATTCTACATGGTTCTTTAAAAAAAACTATTGATAGACACAATAGCATGGATAAAACTCAAAAACATTATGCTGAGAAAAAGTAGCCAGACACATCAAGTACATATTGTATGATGGCATTTATTTAAAGTTAAAGGATATGAAAACTGATCTCTGGTGATAGAAATCAAAACAGTCATTACCTTTGGTGGCTGGCAGTGGTTATTAACCGGGAAGAAGCATAAGGGAAATTTCCGGGGTGATGGAAATGTTCTATGTCTCGATCTGAGTGTTGCACAGGAATATGCCCATGTAAAAATTCATCAAGTTGTACAATTAAGAATTTTGCATTTACCATATGTAAATGGTATCTCAGTATAAAAGAAAGTACAGAAATAACCAGATGGTAGGAAGAGAAAAGTTTCAGAAAAGATGAGCATACAAAGAGCTATTGGAATGGTGAAATTCTCTCTGAGGTGATAGTGGGGGAGGGGGAAAGGCTGTGATCAGTAAAAGCATGACATTTAAATTGAAAGAGGGAAAAGGTTTGAATCTAAGGAAATGAAGGCTGAAGGTGAAAGAAGGAAGAAAACATTTCAGGAGAGAAAACATTACACATTTCTATGGTGTGAGTGTTTATGTTCTCCCCAAATTCAGAGGGTGAAATTCTAACCCCCAAGGTGAGTACTGGGAGGTGAGGCCTTGGGGAGGTTCTTGGATATGAGGGCGGAGCCTATGAGCAGGAATAGTGTTCATATAAGAGACCCCGGAGAGCCAGCCGCCCCTTCCACCACGCGAGGACACAATGAGAAGGCACCATCTATGAGGAAGTGGGCCCTCATCAGATACTGAACCTGCTGGCGCCATGATCTTGGACTTCCAGCTTCCAGAACTGTGTTTTCCACAAAATGTTTGCGGTCTACAAGCCATCCAGTTTACTGTATTTTTGCTATAGCAGGCCAAACATACTAAGACACACATGAAGTAATGAGAGTTTAAACTGGGGCAGATACAGTAGGAACAGAAGATATGAAGACTATTATAGAGCCAGAATGTACCTGATTTGCCAGTTCAAGAAATACTGAAACCAGGGCTAGGAAAAGAAGTCAGAGCTGAAGACAGGAAGTCAGCCTTAGGGGGTGACATGTGCAATTGATTAACAATATGTATGGGTTGGATAGATGAACACATGAAGGATGGATGGACAGATGGATTGAATCAGTTTGTCATAAGAAATATATCAAAGGTTTAACCACATAAAATTGCTAGTATTTGATCATGTTCAACCTTCTAAAAACTGTAGTTTCCTATGGCTCATGAAAATAAAATAAAATTGGGGTCAAGGGCAGCTCCTGGAACAGTCCTTTATTTAGAGAGAGGAAGAAGAAAAGCCAGAGAAAGAGCAGATAGAAAAATGCAAAATAAATAATAATAATCATCATGGGCTTTATGCATTTAGGAAAGGTATTGCCTTAATTAAAAGTTATCTAATTAAAAACTCTTGCCTCAGGACATGAACTGACAATTTACAGAAGACACACAAAGCCAATGCATATAAGAAATGTTTAGCATCATAATAACCAGAGAAATAAACATTAAAACGAAGGGATATTGTTTTAAAAAATTTTTTGAAATAATAGTACATGCTTCTGGCAAGGGTTTAGAAAAACATTCTCAGGCATTTCTTTCAAAAGTATAAATTCATACAGACCTTCTAAAGAGCAACTTATTTGTATGTATAAAATCCTTTAAATTTTTCATATCTTGTGACTCAGTAATTTCACTTCTAGGAATTCATCCTACAAATTAATTACGTGCATAGTAAAAAAAAAAATGCACAGTTATATGTAGAAAGATGTTTACCACAACCTTATTTATAACATAAAACATTAAAATAACCTAAATGTTCAATAACAGGGAATTTAAAAATATTATAGTTATTTTTAAAAGTCACCCTTGTATAAATAATATTTAATAATATAGAAGAAAGCACCATATATTTAATCTCTAAAATGACACTTAGAAGTTTTCCCCTGGAGGCCATTTCTACTGAGGAAATAGAAGTTGTGTGTGTGTGTGTGTGTGTGTGTGTGTGTGTGTGTGTGTAAAAAGAACATCTGAAGAAACATACCAAAATCCCCAAAAGTTGGATTACATGTTTTTCTTTGTTTTTATCTTTTTTGTTTTTAACAACAATATGGATTACCCAAACAAACATTATTTATTTAAAACACACTATTGCTCTCAAGTTGTCCAGCAGCAGTGCAAAGGGTGTGTGTGAGAATGCAAGAGGTGGGTTTACCATACCGTTTAAGAAGCTTAAGCTTCAAGGCCCTTTCTGAGGGCACACGGGCCTTTCAAAAGCTCTAGGAGGGGCCCTAATATCTGCCTATGGGGTCATTTGTTTGTTTAATTTTGCATAAATAAGCTTTTTCAACAGCAATTGGTTAAAACTGCCCTCTCCCCCATTAGGTGGCATTGGAGTTGCCCTGGACATTCTTGGGATCTGGCTAAGAGGAAGTAGAGCTGGAATCCGTTCAGTTTGGGGCTTCACAGGACATGTTATTGAGGTCTGTGTCCTCTCCAAGTAGCACAGTTAAGTTATTGCTGCTGTCCCAGGGTAGACATGGCCTCCAGGAAAGTTCCTACCACCCACTGTGTTGACTCAGCCAGCACCATTTAATGAATGGACAAGGCCAGAGGCTATGAACATGCTGTAAGGTGCACAGGACCAGAGTGCATAGACAGTGGAGGAGAAACAGAGTGAGAAGCTAATCTAGGGGGGAAAATCTTTCAACCACCAGAGGCGTAACAGGAGGTTCAGGCCTCACTGACATCGCCCTCATGTTTTAGGACTCCTGGGACTACAGAGGTACTGAGGCGGAGGATGGGCTGTTGCACAAAGCAAGTGGAGGAAATGGCACAGAAGCACAGCCCGTGTCAGTGGGGTGCTTATCTAGTGGGGTTCCACCTATCGGGCCAAATTCCTGTCCTAATCTGTGAATCTGTCTTTAACTTTCACCTCAGGAGTTCCTGACCTTGGTGTAACAGCTGATTCGGAACTCCTAATAATCTGACCTAACTTCCTGTGTGTCACATGTTCTTCCTCTGCGATCTTAATGCTTGTGCCCCAAAAGCAGGACTGGTGACCTGCATCCATCCTCACGGGTCCCTGTGTCTCAGGAATTTGGCTTCATGGCCTTCAACCCTGACTGAACTTGTATCAGCAACTGTCAGACCAGTTCCTCAGGAAATCCTCAGCTCTTCCTGTGGGCGCAGTGACCTCCACAGAATATTTATTATTTATGTGTATGTAGATTTGGACCTACCTCTTTCTCCAAAGGACTTGAACAAGCTTGTAAAAATGTGTGCAATAAGCTCAGATAACGTGGTTTTAAAAATCAATTGTGGGTATAGGAGGTATGGTTACATTCAGCTGTAAGTCTTATTTTACTGACCCATCATTTCTTATGTGCGGCTTTCTTCCCCAGGTGATGAGATGGCTGCTGCTCCTGTACACATGGCAGCTGTATTCCAGGCAAAGAGGGGAGGGAAGGGAGACCCTGCGCCAGGACTTCTTACCTCCCTGAGGCCCATGGCCACCTTTAGCTGTAGGGTAGCCTGAGAAATTGAGTTTGTAAGTGGGCCCATGACTGCCCTGAACAAACCAGGGTTCTGCTGGTAAGAAAGAAGGGGGCACACAGCAAGTAGGAAACTAACAGCGAGTTCCACATCAAGAAAAGTGCAACCATGTTGTTACCAATGTCTGTGCGGCCCAAAAATTTTTTGTTGTTTGTCTATGAATATTTATATAATATATGCTTACATAATACTATGTGATTATGTAAATCTGCTAAAAATTAAGTGTAAGAACCTAGATGATTACTTATAGAACATCTTGGGGTTCCCTTTTCCCCCTTCTGAAAATTTCTCCTCCCTATTTAAATCAATAGTAGAATTTTCAGCTATAAATGTTCCCACATTTTGTCTCATAATTAGGGTTGCCAGATTTAGCAAATCAAATACCCAGTTAAATTTGAATTTCAAATAAAAATGAACACTTTTTTTTTAGTATAAGTTGTACCAAATCATACATGGATGTACTTACACCAAAAACTTCTCATGGCTTATCTGAAATTCAAATTGAACTGTGCGTGCTGTGTTTTATGTGGCAACCCTACCCATTATACCGCCCCTGGGACTTGATCCTAAGGAAATAGCACCACAGAAAGGAAAGGGGCCCTTCAGTGACAGGACAGTGAACAAGTAAAAACAGCAAATGTCCTCAAAGAAGAGACTAGTAAATAAGTGATGGTCATTCTAATTTATGAAATTTATCTACAGAAAAGTAAAACTATTCCATTAAAAAAAATTATAGAAGAATATGCAAGTTTTGTGTACGCTATCATTAAAACTCTAAAAGTAATCATAAGTAGTAAAAAGACCAAAAGGGAATAAGGAAAGGAAAAGTGTTAATTAGGAAAGATTTGAGTGGCCTTCCCTCCTCAACTCTTGAAATGTCTTCACAATCTTAGTACCGCATTCTGCTAAGAGAACACTGGTGAGTTATCGTTAGTCACCAAGCTGAGCTGAGTGACCACAGAGGTTTGCAGATGGAACACCCGCCTCATGCCCAGGAAGGTGCTGGACCACCTGCCTCCCAGAGCATCACCCTGCTGGGCCTCACGGAATGCCCCCCTGAAAACAAGACCTCGAGGTTGGGAGCAGAGAAATGGAATAAGATTTCAGCAGCCATGTAGCATTTGCCACATTTCAAGGACGTTAAAACCAATAATCTGAGTGCGAAAGGTCAACTGTGTTACTCACAGTTGACATGTGAGAAATAGAAGCTCAAATTGACTTGCCAGGGAGAATACATCCTCTCACAGCAAGAAGAATCGAGGGAACCAACAGAAAGTAATCCTGTATTCAGCTAAGAGGCTTCTAGATGGAGTAAGTACTTTCTGTATCTCTAATCATGCCCCTCTCACACTGGTGGACAGGTGCCTGTAATTACACACAGTGAATGGCTTCCCTTCCTTTTCCAAGGATACACGCCATGAGCTGTTTCTCTAATGGTGACGGTGGATTTGAAGGGTCACGTACACTTTTCACCCTGCTGTGCCTGTGGCCCACCCACAGCTCACATCTACATAGCAACCAGCTGGCCAGGATGGAGGATTCAGTCTGAGGACAGGGAATGGAGCAAAGCAATGTTAAACCAGCTTCCCCAAAACCCCATCCCCTTAGAGGGCCACCTTGAAATCATGTCAGGTCTCTTAAAAACTGTTCACAGCATTTCCCAAACTTAAGTAGTGCTCTCTGCTCCTTCCCTCTGTCTCTCCCCTGAGCGGAACCATTCTTCTAGACTCCTGGGATGTCTCAGCACTACTTGGGTGAGAGATTTATTCTGACAGAACGTGTATGAGATTGAGAGGATCATTTCACCACTGACTGGGGAAGAGTTGACTGTGATGGTGGCCCCATCCTATGGTTCCTCCACAGGGTAAAAAAATACTTGGAGTTGTGGACACTGGATTGTGTCCATGAATGTGGACATAGAAAGGAATTTTTATGAGGCAGGGCCAAGAAAGGGAAGAAGACAGAAAGATGGGAAGAAATCCGGATACTTACTGATGATAACAAAGACCTTGAAGATCTTTTGGAAAATAGAAAGTGAGATAGAACTATTAAAAAGTTTGTAAAAGCCCTAACCGGTTTGGCTCAGTGGATAGAGCGTCGGCCTGCGGCTCAAGGGTCCCAGGTTCAATTCCGGTCAAAGGCATGTACCTTGGTTGCGGGCACATCCCCAGTAGGGAGTGTGCAGGAGGCAGCTGATCAATGTTTCTCTCTCATCGATATTTCTAACTCTCTATCCCTCTCCCTTCCTCTCTGTAAAAAATCCATAAAATATATTTTAAAAGTTTGTAAAAATGAAACAAACTAAAAGAAAGCCATGATAGTAGAGAGAGGAATAATATCTTTAAGAGTCCATCAACAAAATTTTAAGTATCTTTTAAGCAGATTTTAGAATCCCTACCCTGTCCTTTCCTCCTTGAAATCTGAGGAAATCCTCCCACAAAACTCAGTGGATGGAAAGCTTCATATTCCACTTACTGTGGCCACTACTGATTGGGCCAGGGGTCTTAGCAAACTTGATGGAGGCCTACACATTGGTGGGCCAGATTTCAATTGAATTCAATATCTCTGGAATTTTACTTCCTCCTCAATCTTCTTTGCTGGTTTCACTCCTCCAGATATTGAAGTGCCTCCGGGGTTAATCCTGGGCCTCCTTCTCTGCCCTATAAACGCAATCTCGCTAGATGATTTTAGCTAAAGCCCTAGTTAGAATGAGCTCCCAAAGTCTAACTGCCAGTCCCAACCTTTCTCAGGCTCCAGATTCAAAAACCAATAGCTCTTTGGCATCTCCATCTGGGGTGTCTAGTAGGCATCTCAAGTCGTAATATGCCTAAAAACTGAATATGTTCCTTTCCCAGTCTTCCCATGTCAGCAAATGGCATCTCCATGCAACTAGTTCCTCTAGAAAAAAGCTTAGTCATCAATCTTGATTTATCCTTTTCTCAATACCTCATATCCAACTCGCCTACACATCCTGCCATAGCCCTGCATGGCCACTTCTCACCAGCTCTACCGCCACCACCCTGACCCAAGCCAACATCCTTAGTCACAGGGATCATTGCAGTTGTCACCTACCTGGTCTCCTGGCTTCCACTCTTGCCTCTTTCTATTTTTAACACAGCTGTCAGAGTGATCTCTTTAAAATGTGAACCAGACTGTATAACTCTCCAAAGTAAGATTCTGCCAATGGTTTTTCATTTCACTTGGAAAAAGCCCAAACTCCTGACCACACTCCAAGTCCCTCAGTGAGGTAGGTGCCCACTCCTCAGCTTTCAGACCTCATCTCCCGCCACTCGCCCTCATTCATTATGCTCCAGCCACTATGACTTCTTGCTGTTCCTTCAACCCGTCACTTTCATTCCTGACTCCGGGCCTTCACACATGCTGATCCCTTTTCCTGGAATTGTCTTTTCTAGATCTCTGCATTGCTAGTTCATCATTCAAGTCTATTCAAATGCTGCTTTGACCACTTTTTTTTTTTTAATGGCACAATATCTTCCATCTCTATCACTCTCTATCCCATCACCTTATTTTATGTTATTAATTCTCAATATTTGAAAGTGTATTGTTCTTCCATTCACATAGTAGGCACACATTAATACTTGTTAAATGAATGCATATGAATCTTAGAATCTACAGATAGTCACTGGGGAGCTCTAGACCTCATAGGTATACTGGGGCCACACCTGGTGGAGGAAACCAAGAAGACCGCAGCAAAGGTGAAGGAAGCCAGACAATGCCTGAGGACTGGAAACCACAGCTTTGGTTTCTGTCATTTTTCCGCTGCATCTCCCCTGGAGCCTGGCTGTCTTCCAGCACCTGCTTGGGAATGTATCTGCTGTGCACCCTGCCCTCCTAGCTGAGCTGGTGTCAGTGAGCTTCGGTTTCATGCACACAAACGGCACCGCGTATGAGCTTAGAGCAGAGGCTGAAAAACTACCAGCTTCCCGTCATTTGCTCCTTTTCTAATCCTTAGAAATCGAAATCCTCCTGAGGAAGTGAGTGGGATAAAGAGGACTCGGCACAACCACAGCATTTCTCCGTTTTACAGGGAGAGAAGCTGAGCCCAGAGATCTGCGTGTCTTTCTCGTGACAGCCAGCAAGGAAACAGGATTTGAAGACAGACGGAGTCATTCTTCCCCTTGTGAAACATGATCTCTACACCTAGTACATGGCACCCAATCTTTTGGAAGCATTGCATGCTAACCTCACTCTCCAAAGAAGGGGGAATATAGACAACTCTGCCACCCAGAACCCAATTTTCATTAAAATGGCTTTAGCGTTACTCCTGTGCATGTCTTTAAATGGTTATGGGCATCACAGCAATGAGCCCCATCTACAGCAACAACTGCTGCTGTTTTAATGGTCCTGCTCTCACACACCTCCTACAGCTAATCACTTGACAGCTTTCGGTGAATATTAACTGCAATACATAATTAACCAATTGGATTACCTTCCCTCTGCACATCTGAACATAAAAGCAATCTGCCAGCATTTAAGGAAATTCCATTACGCCACGAGGCGTAAAATCATATTTAAGGAAATGAAGACACAAGGATAGTGGCAAACTTGTCGAAATATTACCAAGCACCTCCAGCAAAGTGCACAGCGGTGACGCGGGACTACTGCCTCCGACTATTCATGCCTGGTCAAGGATTAGAAAGACCTGATGGCAAACACAGCCGTTCCATTGTACCACTCAAGCCTTTTTAATAAAAATAGGGCCCTGGTGCCACCCGCCTTCAGAAAAAAAAAAAAGAATCCACCCAGGAAATATAATTCATCTCTCTCCAAATGACTTCACATGAAAGGTTAATGGCACCATGAGCTGTCGGCGGGCAGTGTGTTTGCTATTTTGACTTTTCACTTCAGAGTGCCATTATTCAGAACAATCCCAAGCAAATGCCTTTATTCAAATGACCCCCAACCGACCTTTACCGCCTAATACTAGGCTCATCTTGACAAGTTCCTATTAGCATTCATTTCAAGACTGGCCTGCAGAATTACCCAGGAACAACATGCCATGTCACACCGTGTTCTTTCAAACAGCACAAATGTAGGGGGAGGTGAGTCCCATGTTTCACTGAGGATGTTAAGGGTTGGCTCTGGGATGTATTACTGTTCTGTTCCTTTCAGAGCTGGACAGGGAACTCCAGGGAACCTCAACCCAACTGGACTAAAGTATTTTTGTCAGAGGCTGGCTAAGGGGGGATTTAGCAGGTGTTCGCACTAATCAAAGGGAAAGCCTTCAGAGTTTCATTTTAGTCGGAAGGAAGGCTTCAAATAAAAGCATGGGCTCGCCTGGCCAGCATGGCTCAGGGGCTGAGCATCAGCCTATGAACTGGGAAATTATGGTTCGATTCCTGGTCAGGGCACATGCCCAGGTTGTGGGCTCGATCCCCAGTCTGGGGCATGAGAGAGGTAGCCAATCAATGATGCTCTCTCATCATTGATCTTTCTATCTGTCCCTCTCCCTTCCTCTATGAAATCAATAAAAATACTTCTTTTAATTTAAAAATAAGTGTGGGCTCTGAAGAGCCTCTGGTAGACACCAAAATTCTGTGACCACCCCGGATGGTGGGCATGGAGAACTTGGGGCTCCCACAGAAACAGCAATTGCAAGGAGACAACAGGACTGGCATGTGTCCTACATAATCACTGGTTCTCAAATGATATGCTACCAGTGGGCTCTGAGGGGCTGGAGCTGATCTGTCTCCAGCCCTCTCCCTGGTCATGAAGGGCCTAAGTTTGATGTTAGAGAAGTTCTGGACAGGTGTGTTTTGTTTGTTTTTTTTTTCTTTTGTTTTGTTTTGTCTTGATTTTCCTCCCAAAGTTTGAATCTCAGATCACCTGCATCATAATTACCTGTGGCACTTGTTAAATATTCATATTCATGGGCCCCTCTCTTTATCTTCTGAATCAAAATATCTTGGAATCACAGCCCTCTATTTATATTTCATGCATAATCCGCGCCCACCCCCCCAACCCCGCCCCCAAGTGTGAGAACCACTCCCTCAAGAACAGAAGCAATAGCCCTAACCGGTTTGGCTCAGTGGATAGAGCATCGGCCTGAGGACTCAAGGGTCCCAGGTTTGATTCTTGTCAAGGGCATGTACCTTGGTTGCGGGCACATCCCCAGTAGGGGGCGTGTGGGAGGCAGCTGATCGATGTTTCTCTCTCATCGATGTTTCTAACTCTCTATCCCTCTCCCTTCCTCTCTGTAAAAAATCAATAAAATATATTTTTTTAAAAAGAACAGAAGCAATAAAGGGTCTCTTTTATGACCCCCTTCTCTTGGTGGTTTGTCCCATATTGTCAAGAAAAAAGGACGAAATATTCACGTTTTTAATAATGTTAGAAAATGTACTGATTACCACAATGTCAATAAATCACATGAATACAATTCATGACCAGCCTACTACTGGGTCTGCTTAGAATTCAAATGCATTAGCACATTATTTTTGAGGTTAAAAATCTCTAATGAGTCATTTGGTTTCCACTGTCTCAACAAAGCCCCTTTTATATAGAAAATTGCTCTTAACATCAACGCTGTTAAAAATGGGTCTATACTGTGGCACAGTCCCCGGGCTTGTTTTCTACCTCAAAGAGTCCAAAAAGGAATAAAAAAAAGTGTCAGTATTTGTCCTAAGTCGCCTTCTCCTGGTGTTTATTATTTTCAAATATAATAGCCCTTTAGATGGGCAGTTATTTGAGAACTAAAGCTTTCTTTGGAGATATGATTGACACATGAGCTCTCTGTCCCTGCCAGAACTGATACAAATTAAAAGGCCTCTTCAAATTGCAGCTTCTCCCCAAATTCCTCTCTAACTAAAATACAGGTAGAATATCCACCTGCCCCAACTCGCAATGCAAATGGTCTAAATATGCCCCACAAAGAAAATGTATCTCTGTGTGTTTTTCAATATTTGAAATTAATATTCCCTCAGTCATTTCTAAGATTATTATTTTTCTTTATGTTGGGGGCATACGTAAAGAAATCACCAGCTTAGAAAAAAAAAGAAAGGAGTCTTCAATGTAACAAATGGTTGAATAGAGGCCTATTCAGTTCAAAATACTCTTCCTGGCCAGAAGGAATGGAGTGCTCCCCACAGCAGGGCGCCCTGATAATGGGGCTGCAGATTCCTGTTAGCATTTGGCATGCCTTCAAACTCTGGCTGGGGCCGGTCCTAGGTCCTACAGTGACTCTGATTCAAATCATTCTCAAGTCCATGGGCGAACAGTACAATAGAGAGCTCAGAACAAAAACAAGAATTACTACTGAGATGTGAGCACCTCTTCCCCCTACTTCGAAAAGGGCAAAAGAAAAGTCAACGTATTTCACTCCTTGTGTTTATCAACAATGATTTTTTTTTCCTTTTGGTGTATAAGGAACAAAAAATGACTGTGGGAGGCAACACTCATAAAAGAGAAAAACAGTCTGAGTTTTTTCCCCACCGAAGGGTTCATAAATTCTGGCTCAATGCTAAAATGGCAACTGGCCTCATAATTTTTGACTCTGAAATTGTCTAATTAAATCCACAAACCCAAGCCAAAAAGATACTTTCCTTCAATCTAAATAACCCATGAATAGCAGACCTGAATTTCAAACTGGCTCAGCATGATTTTGGCTTATCTTTGGTAATAAACCATTCTGAAACCCCACGTAAGCCTTCCCATAGCCAATCACAGCATGATGGCGGCAGTCATGAATCTACAAGAAAGGTGCAGTGCCTCTGTGGATGGGGCAGCAGCCCTTCCCTGTGTATTAGCTGAGATCCCAACTGGGTGATCAATGTAAGGCTAAAGCGTTCCTTTGTGGTTTTTTTACCTTGTTTTTTAAATCAAACGGCAGATGTATACTGTTTTAAAAAGTCAAATCACGCTATAAGGCTAAAAAGAAAAAAGAGCAGCCTGTTACCTGCCTCCTTCTCTATCTTCCATTCTGATCCCCCACAAGTAACAATTCTTTTAGCTATTTTCCTATAATCATAACCTCTGTCTTATTTCCTTTTTCCATTTGGACATTCGCTACTACTTCCTACTAGCAAATATTAGAATGTAGCTGTTACATTACTTCCTCCCATTTCCCTACCCCATTGTCATCTCTATAGAGTAATATCACTATTTTGATTAAAGCAATATATTATTTACATTGTTATGACTATAAACCCCAATTGCCTTGGTTCAAAATCCTGCCTCGACAGGTTCCATCTATGTAACTTTGTGCATCATTGTTTATATTTGTAAAGTGACAATGGAAATTTTCTTGTGTATTTTCTCTTCTGAGTTCCTTCCTTCCATACTTTTTAGAATCCCTATTAGGTGGATGTCATCCTCTTTGACTTTCCTACATTACTGCTTTTTCTCTCCTATTTTCCGATCTCTTGGTCTTTCTGTTCTAATTTCTAAGAGTTCCTCAACTTTACTTTCCACACTTCACTTTCATTTCTACTCTCATATTCTTTTTTAAAAAATATATTTTTATTGATTTCGGAAAGGAAGGGAGAGGGAGAGAGGTAGAAACATCAATGATGGGAGAGAATCACTGATCGGCTGCCTCCTGCGCACTCCCCCTGGGGATTAAGCCCACAACTGGGAATATGTCCTGACCGGGAATTGAACTGTGACTTTCCTGGTTCATAGGTCGATGCTCAACCACTAAGCCATGCTGGCCAGGGTCTACTCTCATATTCTTAATCTCTAATAACTTATTTTGTCTTCTTAATAGCTGTTTCTTGTTAATAGTATACTGTTCCGGTTTAAGGAGTGCAATAGCATCTCTTATCTTTCTAGAGGTATTACAGTCAAGTTATTTTAATGCTTTCTTCTCTTTCTTTCATTCTTTATTTTTCTTCTAAATTCCTTTTTCCTTCATTTTTGTCTTCATTTTTTATGAAGAGATTCCTCAACTATCTGGTGAGACATGGTTCTCTGTCCACATGTAAGACAGTCCCAAAAAGAATGGAAGTTCTGGGAGAGTGGGTGATCAGCAAGGACCCTTCCTGTGGTTGGAGGGTTTACAGATGTCAGTTGACTTCGCTAGTCAACTTCCCCATAGAGACATTCTCCCATCTCCTGCAGTGCCTGTGTATGCACATGTCTATATTGGTAGAGGAGACAGGGCGTCTCACACCAGATTTTCACCCAACTCCAAGTTTCTAAACCTCAACACTACTGACACTTTGGGCCAGATAAATGTTTTTGTGTGGGAGCTGTCCTGTGTGTTGTGGAACACTTAGCAAAATCTCAGCAGATGCCAGGAGCGAACTGCTGCCAAGTTGTGACAAAAAGAATGTCCCCAAACATTGCCAGATATCTGTTGGCTTGGCCTATAGTCTGGGAAATCCCCAGTTTACCCTCTATAGATAGTAAACTATTTATGCAAAGTAGAGACAGTGTTCTTGCCTAGCATCGCAAGTGGAGGGAGGGGATCCTTTTTTAAACTAATCCTCCCATCAGTCCCACATTGAGAGATATCTGGTACCACCAATCTCTGAGCCTTTCTGGGTTCTGTGGCACAAATCAGCTTGGTTACCATTTATCCATCTGCTTTCCATATCTCAGAATGCTGTTGGCGTCTCTTTTATGCAATCATCCCTTTCCCTATTCGCTTTGTCCTTGTGGGTTAATGCTGCTTAATCCTTTTTCGGACACTTTCATGGTGTTAAGGATAGGGGAGAGTAAGGAATAAGCATTGCATTTAGGTACCATGTTTAACTTGAAACCTCTCAATTCTTTACTTCTCAAATTGTGGCAAATGAAGAAAGCTAATAAAACATACAGAGGCAAGGAAAACATCACGTAAGCATCTCTGATTTGAGTGTACTAAAGCATACAGGTCTTTGGAGTAACATTTTATCAAAGTCCCAGGGTTTAGGATTAGAAAAATATACGAAGTCACAAATATTGCACTAAGACAAAACCAGGACCAAATCTCACCCCAACCCAGATCTGGTGAGGCCTGGGTTATCTGGAGATGAAACAAACCTCTAGAACCGAACCCTGTTACTACCAATAAATCTAATATAACTGCCTTCTCTTCTATATTAAAAATGAAATTCCATACTTCAGAAAGACACATGCGGATCATCATCAGCCCTCAAAAGTTAAGTTGCGTTAAGAACTACATTTGTCCTCCTGACTCCACATACTTCTCCCCACACCCTCAATTACCATCATCCTGGACCAATCATCTCCTGCCTGGATTCCTAACTGGTCTGCCTGCCTCTATTCAATCCAGTCCAGTCCATCCTCTGTCAGAGAACTCTTTTCAAAGAGCAAATGGGATCGTTTCTCACGCCCCTAAGCCCCTCCCCTACTTTCAAACTCAGTGGCTTCCCACTGCTCTTGGGAAGAAGCCTGAAATCCTTAACCTGATTAACACATCCCCATGGCTAGTCCCTGCCCACCTCTGCAGCGAATGTGCTTCCTCTTGCTCCTTGTGCTTCGGCCACACTAGCCTTTTTCCGATGCCCCTCCCATCACTGGCCTTCTTCGGGACTGTTCCCTCTTTCTGGAATGCCTGGAATTTCTGGAATGCTATTTACCCACACATCCCCTCCAACTAAGTATTCCCCACTCATCCATCAAGTTTCAACTCATCTATGCAGTCAGGGACTTTCTCTAACTCTATGATCAAGAGACTTACTTCATTGTACCTAAGACACATCATTCCTTGTTTTCACAATAGGCACTTCCTACAGCAGTCCTGAAATTACCAATTACATCCACAGAGTCATTCTTAAAATACAAAACTTGGGTAATGTTCAGATTGGCTAATAATCTCAACACTGGCCATACAGTTATTGCTTTTAAATTCTATAAAGATCACGAAGAAATGTGCAAATCCATTCACATGAAGTCAGCTCTGTTTAAAAGGGAAGTGAGAGATAACAGTAATCGAACACTCAGCCTGTGTCAGGCACCATGCCAGATGCTTTATGTAAATCATCTTATGTGAACCTCACAGCCATTCAGTATGACAGACGTACTCATTTTATAAAAAAGGAAACTTCAGATCAGAAAAGGTAAGTGACTTGCATAGGGCTTCTCAAATAAGTAGTGAGGCTATGGTTTAAATACATTGGCCTCCCCATTCTGTACTATTTCCACTACCTCGTTCTGCCATGTGATATTGTGATTTGCAAGAAGAAATATAGATTTGTTCTTTCTCCTAGTTCCTCGCACAGAGCTCCTAAAACCCTTGGAAATTCCTAAGTGATAAAAACAATAAAGCAACCTTTTCATTTAGCACTCCATTTTTCTAAAATTACACTTTTCCTAACTTAATGCAAAGTAAAAGTTCAGAAATAAAATTGAAACTATTTTTATATTTCCATTATCAACGCCTACAAGAAAAAGATCTCATTAGCATACACAGCACACCGAAGCAAGATGAACAAGCTTCATTCGGATCGACAAAACCAAACACCTTGCACATATCTTTCTCAAACAGGCGCTTTTCATGATTAAATTCAATATTGAATAAATCACAAAATGTTACCTCCGGATGTTTTTAATGAGATAGGAGGTTTTGAAAATCCCATCATCACAAATTTTTTACAATTTTAAAGAACTGTCATTTTCATGAGATGTCTTGAGAAGGTTCTTCAGTGCTCCCCAAAGAAGTTCATTAAGCTCAAGCCCAGTCCTGGAGGGCTTTGCCTTTGGGAGGCCAGTGAAAGAAAGAAAGCCTTGCTTACAAGACCACAGCTAGGAAACTGTCAAGAAACCTGTCAAGAAAACACAAATGCTTAAGGGATTCGAGCACAGATTTGTACACCCATGTTCATAGCAGCCTTATTTGCAGCTGCCAAAAGATGGAAGCGACCGACATGTCCACTGACAAATGGATACACAAAATACATTAAAACAGAAAAAAAAACGGAGACACATGCTACAATATGGATGAACCTTGAAGATATGCTAAGTGAAATAAGTCAGACATAAAAGGACAAATACGGTATGACTCCACTTACTTGAGGTACCTGCAGCAGTCCAATTCATAGAGACAGAAAGTAGAATGGTGACTGCAAGGGGCTGGGGGAAGTGGGAATGAGAAGTTATTTAATGAGTACAGTTTCGATTGTGAAAGATGAAAACGTTTTGGAGATGGATGGCGGTGATGGTGGCACAATAATGTGAATGCACTTAATATCATTAAAATATACACTTAAAATGGCTAAAATGGTAAAGTTTATGTGATGTGTAGGGGCAGGCAGGCAGAGTGAGTGAAGCAGGTGGTGTGATAGTGGGAAGAACAGAAACTCCAGTGAAGGAGTGTGCATGTGTCCTTCCTAAGGATACAGGCGTTGCTCAGCTCATCCATTGCTGCCATGTGGGCACTGGACCCAGTTTGATGATATTGTGATTTTATGGTTTTTCAAGAGAAGCCTGAAACCCACGTTTTTGAGGTATCTTCTATTTTCTTTTTTAAGTTGATAACAAATTTTTATTTTTTTAATATATTTGTATTGATTTCAGAGAGGAAGGGAGAGAGAGATAGAAACACCAATGATGATAGAGAATCATTGATCAGCTGCCTCCTGCACACCCCACACTGGGGATCGTGCCCGCAACTTGAGCATGTGCCCTGACCGGGAATTGAACCGTGACCTCCTGGCTCAACCACTGAGCCACGCTGACCGGGCGATCACAAATCTTTAAAGTTTAAAAACACCATAGGTCAAATAAAGCATGTCTGCAGGCCTTTCGCTTTAGACAGTGGACTAACAGCATTCTCTCTCTGTATGAAGGCCTCATGATCCCGGGGAGCAAGCGGAGTCCTGAACAGCATCAGCTTGTGCAGAGGAACTGCTTGCGGCCTGTGTGGCCAGGCTACACATTCATGAAGGAAGACACAGAGTGTGTCACAACCACAACCTTATTCTAGGAAGCTACAAACAAGTGGAAATGGGGTGTTTTTATGTGTGTTTAGTTGGGCTTTTTGTTATTCTAAAATGAGAACATTTGAAATTCATACACATCTAAGAATAGGCTGTCCATTTATTGGCCAGCTTAATAGATTCCCACATTAGTCTCCAACCAGAAATGAATGCTCCATTGAAGAACGGGTGGGATAAAGATGTGAGCAGCAATTATCCAGATCACATGAAAGACAACTTAGCAGTATTAACCCTTCTAACTCCTAAAAATGGGGCTGAGGGAGCCTGAATTTTAGAGCAAAATCAATGTTTTAATTTTCTATCTCATGCAGTTGGGGGGCAGCAGTGATAATTTCAAAATACTAAAACATCTCAGCATAAACTAACATGAGTCATTATCAGATAAACGCAACTCTGGAGCCGAACTAATAGCCCTTCCAATGACTCCTCTGCTCTCCAAAATAACCAGCTGTATTTTGTTTGTGTTTATCTTATTATTCCTTTTCTGTAGATGGAGCAAACAGTGTCTTGTATAAGAACACAATCTGAATTAATTGATTACTAGGCAGGAATAGTCTATCTAACTTAACAAGTGTTTTGTAAGTGCCTTCTATAGGCTCAATGTTATGATGGGCACAGTGGATAATACATAAGAAGTGTGTCCGTCTACTTTCCCCACCATTAACAACTTTCTCCACCCAAACAACCTAGCTTACATTTCAAACAGGGCGACAAGGAAAGCAAACATGAAACTGGAGGGCAAGTGAGGGCAGAATCTACCCTGTAGATTCCCTTGGATTCCACTTGGTGGGAATATTTGGTGCCTTAATATCCCCAACCCTTGTTGGGAGTCATCTTATTAGGTCATAAGTGTTAGGGTCAGAAGCGACGAAGAGTAGTCGCTGCTGGTGATGTAATGGGCAGTAGACTGGGGCAGGAGGGGTCATGCCCTAGAAGCAAGGGTCTGGGTTCTGGTCATTTCTCTCACTTACTATGTGCCTTTAGATAAGTCCCTTCACTGAGCCTTGGTTGCCTTCTCTGTGCAATGAAGACAGACTCTTTACTTACTGAGTTCAGAAGATGGCTGAATGCCCTCTTGATGTCGTCTCTTCTGAACCTAACACTTATGAACTAACTAGAGCAGCGGTTCTCAACCTGTGGGTCGCGACCCCTCTGGCGGTCGAACGGCCCTTTCACAGGGGTCACATTGATTTCAGAGAGGAAGGGAGAGAGAGGAACATCAATGATGAGAGCTAATCATTGATTGGCTGCCTCCCGCATGACCCCCACTGGGTATCGAGCCCACAACCCAGGCATGTGCCCCGGCCTGAATTGAACTGTGACCTCCTGGTCCACAGGTCGACGCTCAACAACTGAGCCACGCCAGCCTGGCTCCCTCCCTGGTTTTAGTACCAGGAGGTAATTTTTTAGTACAATTACTACTTTAGAAAACAGGGAACTGATGGATTCTTGCAGCTACAGCAGAGGCTGCGGGAGGGAAGGCCTGGACACATCTGACACAATCCAGGGTTTTAGGCACGACGTGTTCCCATGACTGCATTCAGCCACTTTTTGACTTCACAGTCAGTCCCTTGACTTACACACTGGTCATGTTCTAACTTCTTTCCTAACTTGGAATATTTAGAGTCCAGAATATATCCTTGCTGAACAACCGTGTTCTCAGCACTGACTTACATCACCCTAAGAGAGCCGTCCTAACCCCAGAACTCTTGAGGAATCACAGTTTTGTCCTGTGGGTCCTGCACAGTCCAGATACAGTGTGTGACCTTCCTTTATGGAAATGCATTCAGAGTTCCAAATAAGACACAGCATCTCAGTGCTTCTGACCCTACAGGGCCGTCACCGGTGCCAAGACATCAGTGGTGGCCAAAGCCTGCTCTCCTTCCACTCCACCCACACTGACCAGCAAAGGGAACCCAGAGGGGTAATGGGTCCTTTCTGTCCCACCTTCTGGTCCCCACTTGGCCGCCAGCAGAGAAGGCAAAGAAGCAGGAACTTGAGGCCAGCAGGACGGAACCCAGGGCCACCGAGTTCAGGATGGGGGAGGGACGAGAATTCTCTGAGGCTTCGGCTGGCCGGTTCCCCCAGCTCGGCCAGGGGACTGCCTGTGCTCTTAGCTTTCATTTCCACTGTTGGTTGCTAAGAGCTATACATAATGCAAAAGTAAATAGTTACACAGCACAGTTTGGGAGACACAAAAACACACATTAATCAGCCAAGAAGAAAAAAAAACTCTCTATGTTTCTAAGTTTATTTTTAGATCCTAGTTGACCAAATGAGTAGCCTGAATGTCCCACGGAAGAGGAGCTGGGGCCGAAAAGTGTGTTTGGAAACAGGAGACATTGAGACTAGGCTCATCTTAGCTGATAAAATATACATCAGTCAAGCCCTCGGGTATTTTAAGTGCCTCATGTAGTAGAAGTGCTTTGAATAGGGTACAGCATCCAATGCACCCTCCTCACGAGACTTGCTCAATGGAAAACATCGGCGCCTCTGCTTGGGGCTGCAAGACAGTGGACTGAGGGCAACACGAAATAGCGATGTCTTCCGTGAAGGACTCAGAAAGCAACTGAAACAATGCTAAAAAGTGCAACTCCGCTGAGGAAAGTAAAAGTGTTTTATTCACCTTGCCTCTCCCGTGCCATCTGGCACCATGCCTCAGAGAGGGCAGATACAATAAATGTTTGTTGAAAGTAGTAATAATAATAATCTATAATAATAAAAGCTTAATATGCTAATTAGACCGGACAGCCGGACGACCTTACGGACGTCCTTCCGGACAAAGCCGGGGCTGCGAGGGCCGAGCCCCTTGCAGGAATTTCGTGCATTGGGCCTCCAGTACTAATAATGGTCCTGGAAGAGCTCTCCTTTCTGAGCACAACTATCATTATGACCTTCCTGAGATTCCCAACATGGTGATCAGGCTAGCCAGCCAAACTTGAGGTTTCAAAGATAAATGCATCTCTATCAGAGGGACTCAGAAGGAAAACCAGAACAACAGAGAGAATAATAGAAAAGAATTCACTGGCGAGCGGGAGTGACCCTGAGTGAATCACTGAGATTTGCTTGGCTTCTTCCCCCGCAAGATGAGATGACACTTCTCACCTACCACCCCTGGCAGTCGTCGAGATGGATGAGGAAGCGGGAGTGGACGCGCTCCTCCTCAGACCTGCACTCAGACTACACCCAGGAGCAGCAGCCTGACGGCCCAGTTACAGGGAGAAGATCTAGGTCCCAGAAGGACCAAGTTTTTCTTCGTGTGACCTAATTCCAGGTAAATGTGAAATCTCCCTTCCTTAGGAAAAACCTTTCTCATTATAATACCACTGGTTTATAGTTGGAGAAAAATGCATAAGAGACATCACTTGCTTTATGGAAAGGTTTTTTTTCCAAGTGCCAGTCAATAAAGGGTGATGGAACAATGGATTAGTAAGTTAAAGAAGAAAAATAGCCCTGACTGGTATGGCTCAGTGGTTAGAGTGTCTGCCTAAGCACTGGAGAATCTCAGGTTCAATTGCCTATCACGGGCACGTACCTGGGTTGCAGGTTCGATCCCCAGCCCAGGTTGGGACATGTGCAGGAGGCAATCAACCAATTTGACTTTCTCACATTTATGTCTCTCTCTCTTTCTCTCTCTTCCTCTCTTTCTCTCTCTTCCTCTCTTTTCCTCCCTCCCTCCCTCTCTTCTTTCCTTCCACTCTCTCTAAAAATGAAAAAAAATCAATGGGAAAAAATATCCTCAGGTGAGGATTAACAAAGAAAAAAAGAAGAAAATTAATCAGTTTAGATCCTCATTTCTTCCTTACTCCGCATCAAAATAAATTACAGTTGAATTAAATAATATTTTTTAAGTTAAGAATTTTTTCAGTTGGATTAAATAATAATATGTTTTTTTAATTGAGAACTTTTTCAAAGCCAGTAGAAAACGGAGCTGAGTATCTATCAGACCTTGTGAAAAAACAGAGCAGGATGTCCTATCAGTGGAAAAAATTATAGTGAGACATTTGCCCACTCAATAATCTAAAACTATGTCAGCGGGCAAGCAATACACTGGGGAAATAACCGTAGCAAATGTGACCAAAGATATTTTATTATATGTTATTAAAGATCTTATGCTCATGATCTATATTGTAAGTAAAAAACAAAGCAAGTTGGTAGTACAAATGAACCCCTTTTGTATCTTTAAAAAGTCGTGTGTTTGTATGCACAAACAAGGAGAAAGATGGGGAGACACACCCTGAGCCTTTAGCACTCGCTACCTGGGAGGCCCAGGGGTAGAGACAGGCCAGGACAGGTTTTCCTTTGTGTATTTTTATCCTGAAATGTAATATGAAAAACTTAACTGATGAGGAAAATGTCTAAGGGCAAAGAACATGGGACAGAAAATCAGGAACAGAAGAAATGCAACTAGTTTACACTATGAGCAAGAAATGCTCAGCCTCACTAGTAATCAAAGAGATATAAATAAAAATGAAGTATTTTCCGTTACCAAGTTAATAAAAGTATTGTAAAGTGATGATATACAATGCGAGGGAAAAGATGAGACCTACACAATCACAGAATGTAAATTGCTGTAACTCATTTACAAAGCAAATGGAAAAATGAAGATTTTTTAAATGTTCAAAACTTCAACCTATTACATACACTGGAAATATATCCTAGGATATAATCTTATAAACAAAATCATTTGAAATTTTGACCAAATGACCAATAATGGAATAGCTACGTAAATGGAGGCATATCCATTCAATGGACTATTTATTCTATGCCCAGGTAAGCACGGTCTACAAGAGTATATAATCAAATGTAAAATTATATATATTGTAGAAGTAAAAACCGCCTTTTCTTTTACTTTCAAAATTTCACTTCTGACACTCATGTGTAGGGTTTTTCCCACACCATCCAATTCTCCACCTCGCTGGACACACACAACTGGGTGTGTCCTGTAACTCAGTTCTAATTACCTGGAGTGAACACAGACCCCACAGATTAAGGTCCCAGTCCCACAAGACTTCCCCCCACTTCACACACCAGTTTCAGGTTCAACAACTTATGAAAACAGCTCACAGAACTCAGGAAAACTGTTTACTTCCTTGATTTCCAGTTTACAGTGGCCTTCCATTGTCCGCAGTACTCGCAGTGGGTGCCTGAAACAGCCGATGGTCCCCCCACCCTACGTATACTATGCTTTTTCTACACAAACATACCTACCATAAAGTTTAATTTATAAACCAGGCACAGTAAGAGGTTAACAATACAATAGGACTATCATAATAACACGCTATAATAAACGTTATGTGAATGTGGTCTCTGTCCCTCAAAATATCTTACTGAACTGTCCTCACCCTTCTTGTGATGAGACAGCAAAACTGGCGTGAAATTCCCTCTCCACAATTTCAGAGAGAAGATTCGTTCTAACCACAGATCTTAGCAACCTCAGCATACGATTTCTTTTTTTTTTTTTTTTTTTTCATTCCTTATGAGGTAGAGAACTTTCACTTGTCACTTAAAGGAAGTACTTCACGGCTTCTCTTGGGTGTATCCAAGTCGCCAGCATCACTACCCTTGGACTTGGGACCATCGTGAAGTAACACAAGGATTACTTGAGCACAAGCACGGTGATGCCACACAGTCTAATATTGAGATGGTTACTGAGTGACGGGCAAGGAGCGTACACAGCATGGAGACGCTGGACAAAGGGATGATGCAGGTCCCGGGCAGGACTCATGAGATTTCATCATGCTACTCAGAACGCTGCCCAATTTCAAATATATATGAATTGCTTACTTCTGGAATGTTCCATTTTGTATTTTAGGACCATGGCTGACCATGGGTAACTGAAACTGTGGAAAGCAGAACAGTAGGTGGGGCGGGCGGGGCGGGGAACTACTGTATTCTACCAAGAGACAACTCAGGATCAGCCAAACGGAAGAGATGTGCAGGACGAGGTCTGGAAGGGGCGTGGCGCTTCCGTGCCCTCTCTGCTCTTCAACCTCCCAGCACCTGGAAGCTCTCCAAACCCCATTGTTTAGAATTTTTATGGAGATTTCATTATGTAGGCACCGCTGATTAAATTGTTGGCCCTTGGTGACTGAATTCAATCTCTAGCCCCTCTCCCCTCCCTGGAGGTTTGGAGGGGTTGAGGGGGGGAGATGTACCTAAAAGTTCCAGCCATTTAATCACACAGATAGTTCCTGTGGCAACCAAACTCCATCAAATGTCGCCTCATTCGAGTAAATTCAGATACAGTTGAAAGGGGCTTATTCTGAATAACAAAAGGTGTTCCTTTTTTTCCCTATCACTCAGAAATTCCAAGGATTTTAGGAGCTCTGTGCTAGTGACTGGAGACAAGACCAAACATATATATGTCTTATTATATCACAATATCAGTTTGGAACATATGGGGAAATGAAAAAAAAAGTGTGTAAATAAAAAAAAAAATCTCTATATAAAAATAATGAAAAATGGCCCTGGCCAGTGTATCTCGGTGGTTAGAGCATCATCTTGTGCACTGAAGGACTGAGGTTTGATTCCCAGTCAGTGTACATACCCAGGTTGCAGGTTCGATCCCCAGTCAGGGCACATACTGGAAACAACTGATCGATGTTTCTCTCTCACTTCAATGGTTCTCTCCCTCTCCCCCTCTCCCTTCTTCTGTCTCTAGAATTAAAAAAAAAAAAAGAAGCTGAAACCGGTTTGGCTCAGTGGATAGAGCGTTGGCCTGCGGACTGAAAGGTCCCAGGTTCGATTCCGGTCAAGGGCATGTACCTGGGTTGCGGGCATATCCCCAGTAGGAGATGTGCAGGAGGCAGCTGATCGATGTTTCTCTCTCATCGATGTTTCTAACTCTCTATCTCTCTCCCTTCCTCTCTGTAAAAAATCAATAAAATATATTAAAAATAAATAAATAAATAAATAAATAAATAAATAAATAAACAAATAAAAAAAAAACGAAAACATATCCTAGGGTGAGGTTTTAAAAAAAAGAAAAGAATTTAAAATAATGACAATGTTTCAAATATTGACTCTGGCTGTCTTTGAATATTTGAACTATGAGTGACTTTTCTTTTTTTTTTACTTTTCTACATTGCGCAACTTTCATTTCATGATAATGTCTTCCTTTTATAATGGTGGGGGTGAGTACATGAAGGGAACAGTGCCCGAGAAATGAGAACATATTCTTTAAATAACTGGATAGAAAAATATAGAGCACAGTCTTCCATTCCCTTCCCAGGAAACTTAGAGGCCAGAACCAACCCTGGTTCTCACTGCTTTTCTTCAGCCTCACATGGAAATGGCCATCGTTTCTCCCAAAGAGTGAGTTGGTGGGAACGCAACATCACGGACTTACCACTTCCCAGTCCTCCCCTTCCAACAAGTCACAGAGCAAAGCCCATCAGAGAGCTCTTACTTTAAATGTCTTATTAGAAATTTTGCATCACATGTCTAAAAAAGACTTGTATGTGTGTGCATGCAAGCGTCTATCTGTCCGTCTGCTTCTTCCCCCTTCCTTTAGTTTCAAGGGCAAGACAATCTCCAGGGCAATGATGCTGCAATCTGCCTCATTTATCCGATGATAAATCTAAATGGTAAATCTATTTCTCAAAATAGAATAATAATGCAAAAGAGTGAGGACGCTGGTCAGGACAACATCCAATATTAAACAATTGTGAATAAGGACAGAGTCAAGTCCATCTCTCCTCTCAAACTTACCATAGAATCCACGTTAATCATCTCAGATTCTTATCTGTAGTAATTTGGGCCCTAGCCCTAACACTTAATTAGGCTAATTATTTACCCTTCAAGTGCATACAATGGTCAGATAAATGTTCAAAATCCCTCACATAACACTACAGAGATATGCATCGCATATATCTTAACATAAATCTTTACAAAAAATCTTCCCACAAACATAATGAAATAAAATGTCCCAAATATTAACAATGACTGCCTTTGAATTATGGGTGATAACACTATAATTATGTTCCTAAATGTGTGGGGATCAACTAGTGATTTTTAATTTCAATACTACTACGAATACACCCAAGGGTGTTCACTATTGAAAGGAATTCTCTGAAATGTTTATAAAATTAAAAAAATTTAAAGAAAATAATGATCCCCCTAATTTATGTCTTTAGTGAATTCAAGTTCTTGCATATTGTGTACGGGATTATTTTCTGAAAGGTGGTGGGTGCACTTGTGCCTTTGATATGAAAGAGCAGCCACAGCAGCAACATGGCTTCTATATGTAAGACATTGTACCTCAGGCTGATGTGTTTGCCCACTGAGCCTTCGCAGCCTTCACAACAACCCTATGAAGCCGGTATGATTTACTGCCCAGTTGTCACCTTAAGATACAAGCTCCAGCAGACTGCACAGCTAATAAGAGGCATTCTTTTCTTCTTATACCAAAAAGAACCTTTGCCTAAGCTCGGCTTGGACAACCTGTAAGTAAAACAACTGCTATTAACTAACCAAACAAATGATTATCAATACAGATGCAGTAATTATACTGATGTAAGTACTGAATTACTATGTGTATTTTCAAAAAGTTAACCAGTCCCCAAATTAGAACTAGAGGAAGGAAGTTATACATGGCCTTCCAACAATAGAAACAGAAAAAAAAATAAACCAATTAAATGGTCTGGTGGAGAAGAAAGGTATAGAAGAGCTTAAAAATAGTTTCCATCTTATTGTTGCTTTAATAATAGCAGATTTGCACGCATTCTCTTGGAAATGTCACCTAGGCAACCCGAAATACAGAAATGTTCATGAAAATGTATGTATATAAATCTATTTTTGCCATCTTTTGAACATAAATGATCACTATTGCAAGAAGGGCAATAATCAGGATACTACATGGGGGCGGGTGGGGGGCGGGGGGGAGGTAGGTACAGAAGGAAGCTTTGTAAGTAGGTACCCAGAGTAAAGGAGGATAATATGGTATAAAAGCAGGTCTCTGTCTGTATAAGTAGCCCTTACTCATTGCCTCAAGTTCGTGTCCACAAGCGATTAGAAAAGTTACACATATTTTTTTCTATGTTCTTTAAATCTCACGTTTTTATCTCCTACACCAAAGGCAGACTAATATAAGAGAAGGTAGGCTGGCAAACTTTCAAACAGGTGTGGAAAACTGCCTTAAGTCTCACTTAGTGTGACTACATGTCCCTGTTCACCTAGGGCAGTGCCTGCTTCTGCCTCTTGATTTGATGTAATTATTAAAAAATACTCCTCTTTCACTCCCAGAAGTGCCCCCGTGTGAACAATAAGTTATATGGTCACCTTATATTTAGCCAAGACATAGTTCTTGATCACTTAACAATATTCATCTACTCGGTTGAAAACTTAGATTAGCGCCCCCCCAAAAATTATGAGATAGAACCCCCCATCTGCAGAACAGTACAATCTGGTTCAGAAGATAGAAAAAACACCCAAAACAACAGTGAAAACATGAGAATCATCAGTGCAGCCTAGGCTCTAAGTGCCTGAGTTCAGCTTAGAGACAAAGTAGGCTGTCTCCCCTCAACTGGACACTCCATCAACACACCCGGTTAAGTCGGCTGTGCCCTTTGCGCACTCACTGGAGACCAGGCACTATGCTAAGCATGACCTCACTTCGTGCTCAAAACCACCCCAGTAGCAGAGGACTATCATTATCCTCATTTTACAGGTGACATGACTCTCCCAACATTATACCAGAGAATCCCAATGCCTGACTCCAGGCACATGTTCTCCCCACCGTGATGTGGACACGTTGCTTCCTGGTCGCCCAGCCTTACCGAAGCTAGCATACCAATCACGTGTCATGAGAGCCATCAGAGCCATCAGCTTCTCTGAGGCAGTGCAAGGAGTGCTCGAACCCTGGTGAAGGGTTGCTGAATCAGGTAGGGCCCAGGCAAGAAACAGGATGCTGTTTAATCCTGCTGAGGAGTCCTACCGATGAGGCTATTGGGAAGTCCGTGGGAAAGGGTTTAGGAAAGCCATGAAGGATCATGCAGGACGAAGGGGGCGGGAAGTCATCACCGTCCCTAGGCCTGCGTGGACCCGGGGAGGGAGCAGCTAAAGGAGCCCAAAGAGGGTGGCTGTGAGGAGAGGACATCTGGCAGGAGTGTGACCTTTGCACACGGATGAAGCCGTTCTGCCGCATGCCGCCCGGCAGGAGGGAATGGGAAAATAAACACCCTGGCTCCTCCCACTCTCCCAACGGAGGGCTGGACCCACCTGTGGCCGAATTAGACCAGAAATCAAAAGACAAAGATGGCCATTGATGCCGATGGGAGAGATCAACCTCTCAGGGCACCCCGCCAGGTAGATAAGGAAGAGCGAGGACATGGGGGAGCCAATAAGAGATGTCCAGCCTGCTTGCTGCTCCAAGTGAGGCAGAGTCACTGTCCTGGTCGCTGCCTGGAGGTCAGGAAGGTAAGCGAGACGTTGTCATGCTCAGCACATATGCAGGCCCAGGGCCAGTGCACGGGCAATGACCTGTGCGGTTACACAGGCCCTGTGCTCGGAAGGCAACACACGTAGTCTGTGCTCTGCTGAACCATCTAGAAATCCTGAATAATTGTTTTACCAAGGGTTCCACATTTTCATTTTGCATTGGGCCTCGCAAATTATGCAGCCGTCTTGTGCAAGGCAAACCATTTTCTGCAGCTCGTGTGGCTGAATTCTGTGAATATCACAGTATTCCAGGTATAGTATTCAAAGCCAACAGATCCAGAGTTAATATTAACCAGAGTGACAGTGATGCAGCAGGATATATAACATAATAAAATGGCGAGACATTTTAATCTTTTTTTTCTTTCCTTTTTCTCCTTTGAAGTCAAACTGCAAAGTGGCTGGGAAACCAGAATTAGCTGCCCCCTGGAGAGAAATGCACCTTCATCACAACTGCCTCTCCGTTGCACAGAGGGAACGGATTTTGGCTCTGACCAAGTTAATGTGATCAATGCAGACAACCAAACAGAATAATTTATGCCCTGGGGTGGATTTTCTTGATGTACCCATTTGATGGGCCATAGCCATCAAATTAGCCAGGTAATTGCCAAAGCTACCCTTGGCCCTGCCTCTTGTGCCCCGTGAACATAGGCCCCAGACTGGGACTCGGTATTGAAAACACAAGCACAAAAGGCTCCCCGATGGGCCAGAGACATTTATGAACCATGTTTCTAAGCCAATGCTTTCGGAAAGCCTAGAAACCTGAGCCTGTACTGCTTCTGCCTTTCTTTCCCGAAAGTCTCCAACGTCTAGCCTTCCACTGAGTAATTCCAGTCTTAACAGAAGCTGGGAGAGTCTCAGGTGAGAAGCCAGAGCAGGGCCAGCGACTGCCCTTTCTCCCATTCATTTCCTCCCAGGCCACAGCGCAAAGCAAAGCACAGGAGGCTTCCAGCCTAGACAGGGGTCACACTGGTTTTTTGACTCATCCCTTCACCTCAGAAATAAGGGAGGGTAGGTTATACGTGTTTTGTTTGCTTTGTTGTTGAAGGTCAGAAAAAAAATTTCAATGGATCAAATCGAAAGTATTTACAAAAACTCCACTGTGCCAAAGAACCTAGAATCCAGGTGGTAAATCAAGTCTAGGGGCTTCCTGACAGAATGAGAGGACCAAGGGCTGCAGTGTACAATGCTCAGCCGCGTAGTAGGGTGAATGGTGCCCCCCCTCCTCCCAAGAAGATAGGTCTGCATCCTAAACCCTGGAACAGGCGAATGCAACCTGGACAAAAGGTCTCTGCAGATGCAATTAAGGATTGGGAAATAAGATCACCTGGATTATCCAGATGAGCCCTACAGCCAATGACCGGGTACCATGAAGACACTCACAGAGCAGAGAAGGCCACGTGACCACGGAGGCAGAGATAGGAGTGATGCAGCCTGGAGCCCAGAGTGCGGACAGCCGCCCGAAGCTGGAAGAGGCAGGCAGGCTTCGCCCCCAGAGCCTCTGGAGAAAGCGTCGCCCCGCTGATACCTTGATTTCAGACCTCGGGCCTCCAGATCAGTGAGAAAATCAAATTCTGCTATTTTAAGCCATCGGTTTGTTGTAATTTGTCACCGTGGCCACAGGAAATGAAGACAAGCCCTCAGCCACATCTCTCACCCATGGCCTCAGCACAACCGCCTAGAATGGAAAATATGAGGCCGCCCAAAGCAGCCCAACCCGTTTCACAGCGGGCCGAGTTCTGGCCCCAGAATAGGTCTTGTCCCCAATGCAGTGCTTCATGTGTGTGGAGGCCACAATAATCTGGCTCCCACGGAGCTTTTTCTAGCTAGAGAGCCCCTCGGTCGAGCCTCCAGGGAGGTGGGCTCCGTCCCCCACACTGGCCACTGCTTGCTGCATCCCCTGCAGCCAGGACAGGACAGAGGGGACTACCATCTCTCTGAAGGCTCGTCGAGCGCAGCCCAGCGTCTCACTCATGTCTAAGCAGCCAGGTTACACTGGCAACTCCTCTGGAACTTTCAACTTAAAGCAAAACAAAACCTACATCTTTTTCACATGAGTTTCAAGCACACCCCTATGAAATACGTGTGACTTAGCAAAAAAAAAAAAAAAGGAAATTCTGAGCAGTCACTTATACATTTTGATAGCCAAGCTAAGTTAGTACAAATCAGATTATTCCCAAAGAATCAAAACACACAGGTTTAGGGGAATCCTAAGATTTCAGATCCTACTAAACATACAAAAAAAAAAAATGTTCCTGGGTTCAAGTCCCAGCTCCACAACCTGCTAGCTACTCACCTTGGTTAGGTCAGATAACCTCTTGATGCTTCAGTTCCAGTATGTGGAAATGTTATCATCATGCCCCATAATGGGTTCTCTCTGCTGGCCACCCCACACGCACCCTCCTGCCTCCTCCACTCTGCCCTGGGGCCTGAGAGGCTGCTCTCTTTGTACCAGGTAGTCCCTCCCACAAGCTTTCTTGCCCTCTGGCTTCTTGTTGGTTTGACCAATTGGGAGGCAGCAGCACGAGACCAGAGGTGGGAGAAAGAGTGGTCGGAGACTCATTCACCTGGTGCCTCCCTGACAGGGCACAATTTGGAAGTAGCCGTAAAAGAGCAATTCCAGAAACTGCCCTCTCCCACCACTATTCTGGGACTGGGGGAGTAGAGGCTTGCATGGATTGCTAGCCACTCTCGATGATTCTCCTTAGCCTTGCCCGCATCTTTGTGAATGGTGCCTTCATCAAACCTTCTTCAGTTATGCCCTTTGAGCATGTCATCTGCCTCCTTAGGGAACCCCGACTGGTGAACCCTTCAGAGGGTTTATCAGAATTGATTGGATTAATACTCAGTATTTAGAACACTGACTCATTCAGAGAAAGTGCATAAACGCATTTGCAATCATTATTAGCAACAGCTGTCAACTAGTCTAAAGAATCCTTGGCCATGAGATAGCCCAGGGCCATATTTATCTTTCCTCCCCAAGTCCAATACCATTTAGTGTGGTGATAATATATATATGTATATATGTATATGTGTGTGTGTGTGTGTGTGTGTGTGTGTGTGTGTCCTCAGTTGTATGGATGTGGAGAAAACTATTAGGTTCTCTTTCATCTGGATAATTAAAATAACCCCCTAACTCCTCTTCTGCCTTCCTCCTCTCCCCTTTCTCTCGAACGTCAGGATCCTTCTGATCAGGCCATTGCCACATTCAACAAATATTCAATAGCTACTCACAGCTCTCTGAATGAAATTCAAACTCTGCCACTGATTGTCACAATTCAATCCCGATAGAATGTATTCAACATTTCACACCCACTAGGATGGCTATTATTTTAAAAATTGGAAATAACATGTGTTGTAAAAGATGTGGAAAAAATTGAATCCTTGTCTTTTGCTGGTGGGTTTGTAAAATGGTGCAGCAGCGACAGAAAACAGTGTGGCAGTTCCTCAAAAAATGAAGCATATGCTGTAACAATTCTCCTTCTGGATACATACCCAAAAGAATTGCAAGCTGAGACTCAAACTTATACTTGTACTTGTACATCCATGTTCACAATAGCCAAAAGGAGGAAGCAACTCATGTGCCCATGGACAGACGAATGGATAAAAAAAAAAAATGGGGTAATATACAGGCGGTGGAATGTTATTCAGCTTTACAAAGGAAGGAAATTCTGCCCTATGCGGGGATATGAGTGAACCTTGAAGACATTCGTGGAATAAGCCAGTCACAAAAGGACAAATCCTGTGTGATTTCACTTATGTAGTAATGTACCTGGACGAGGCAAATTCACAGGGACGGAATAGAATGGACGGTGGTTGCCAGGCTGGGAGGCAGGGGAGATGGATGGTTTTGCATAATGGGGATGGAGCTTCAGTTCTGAAAGATGAAGACATTCTGGAGATGGCTGGTGACAACCGCACAACGATGTGAATGTACTTACTGCACTAAATGCCACAGCTAACTGGTATGATTGAAATGGGAAATGTATGTTGTGTGTATTTAATCACAGTAAAAACAAACAACGTATTCAAGAAATATGTATTGCTTGACTGTCGCACAAAGCACTGTCCTGGGGATCCGTCAGTAAACAAACTAGAAGGTCATTGTCCCCCCTGAGAGGGCTCTGCCCCTGCACTTCCCACATCGCCCTCATTCCAGTCAACCCGTCCCCTAACTGTGTCTTGCACTTTCACGCTGGAATGTAAATTCCTTAAAGATAGAGACTAGTTCTTATGCATCCTATATCCCCAGAGCTGAACATGGTATTGAGCATGCGGAAACTGCTCAAAAATATCGACTGAATAAGTGAGTAACAACCCAGCCAAAGAAGTCTGCATCTTCTTTTTTTCTCATATCATCTAGCCAGTCGGTACTTAACACTTCTTGAAGTTAGTCTGCTACATTTTCAGAAATAAAAGAATAGAGCTTCATGCAAAACTCACTTTAAATTCTTCTGTTCACAAATAATTTTACTAAGTACGTAAACTGTGGGTTTCCAATCAGAACTCCACTGTTTGCTAGCCCTGTGTCCCTGGGCAAGCCAATGCGTGCCCCTGAACCTGCTTCCCTCATCGAGGAAGTGGGGGTGCAACAGTACTGCGGTGGAGGTCTGCTGCTTTGCAATCCAAAACCCATTAGCCCTTCTCCCGGTGACAGCTCAGGAGACCTGTGACCAAGCCCACACCTTATTAACGTGTGCAACCCCAGCCACAGTAACAGGCCTGGGACCCAATCAAAGCCAGTGGCCACAGCCAGTCACTGTGAGCAATACTAGCATAGAGGCTCCCTCTTTCTGGCTGGATTTAAAACCCAGACTATGTAAGGCCTGGAGCTCTTACAGCCATCCTAACATAAAATGGGACCTAAACATGATGACAACTGCAGAAAGCAAACTGAGAAATGTGGGAGAGAAATCAAGTCCTGGTCATGAGGCCAGAGTCCTGGATTCAGCCACACTTCAGGTATGGCTGAACTAAGGAGTTATCACAGCCAAAATAATGTTCCTTTTTTTTTTTAACTTGACATAGTTTGACAGTTGCAACAGAACTGAGTCCTAATTAAAATAAATATCTCCTGAAAAAATATCACAAAGATTAAATGAGATCCTCATGTACATACATATTGCCCACCTGATCAATGGAAGCTACTAATGGCAACTGTGGTGATAGTTCATTGTCGTGGGAGAAATTTCCTGGCTTCTTCTAGGGATCACTTTCAACTCACCTGCTCTGTCCTGGAATTTGATCTTCATGGATACTCTCTATCACGGTGACAGAGATAGATATGATGGTGAGGACAAAGCTTGTCTGCCACCACTTCCTAACCCACACCCTGACAGACATCACTAATTGACCACAGCACTCTTTCCTACTGAGTCTTGGATTCACATTCAACCCAGCTCTCCAGGCAGCCACTACCAATCCATCAAAGATGACAAGCAAAATGAAACCAATTGTCTCAGCTCCAGGATGGCAGATGGCAGTTTTTCTAGAAAGAACAAGGCAGGATTTGACACATGGTCTCTATCACATATTCTTCTTCGTGTTTTGATTTGTTTACAGCCCTTTAAACATGTAAAACACATTTTTGCTCTCTCAGGTGGATACAACTCCCTGCCCGGGAGCCTTGACCAGACTCAGAGGTTTTCCCATAGCACCCATAGCACCAATAGCACCGGGCACTGGTTTATCTCCCTCTGTAGGGCTCCTGGGCGCCCAGTAGCGGGGCGCTAGGAAATGCTGCCTCAGTCAGGGGTGCCCCCACAGAGAACACACTGAACTGCCCGAAAACTAACAGAGGACTCTGAGGATGGGGGAGTTCCTGTTCTCCTTGTACGGATGCCAGGGCAAGCTGAAGTCCACACTCCGGGGAAGCCAGCACCCAGGGAAGAGCACAAAGCCCGTGCACATGGTGACCTTCACCTCTACCTCCAGACCAAATCCACTGAACCAACTCCCCTCACAGACCTGGGCCCCCAGCCCCCGCCACCAAACATGAGATCCTGACCTTTTTATGAGGGAAGGAAAGAGTCAGATCACTACATTTCCCCATTGTTAGTCTGACCCCTTACACTTCAAAAAATACCTCTGAAATGGTTCCAAGACAGTATGTCACATGTCTTTTGACTCCTTAATATTGCCCGGTTTTTGTTGTGGAGCAGTAGATGTAAAGATTGGCTTAGTCCTCCCCTCTGTTATTCTCCATGTTTGTTTCTGCCTTTAGGGAAAAGAACTGAGATTTGCCTGACTGGTGTTCATTTATTCATTCAACAAACATTTACCGACATTCACAAGGCACTTAGATGGGAAAGGCTGATACTCGACGATGATGCGAGAGGCGCGTGCAGGGTGACGTGCCAGCATGAAGCAGGGGCAGCTGGGGGAGGGGTGCCGAGAGCTCTGCGGGGAGGCAGTGTCCCTGGAGTCCAGGAGGAAGAGTGCGCAGGAGCTGACCACACAAGGAAGGGTGGGAGGGTGACGGGTGCTGAGACTCGGTAGCTTGGGCCACGGCTACCACTGGGAGGCGTGGGAGATGAGGCTGGTGAGGAGACGGGGTGGGGCCATGAAATCCCATGGAGTCCGAACCCTATCCTGAAAGCCACAGAAAACCTCTGAAGGACGTTAAGCAGAATGGCAGGCTTAGATTTTTATTTTCAAAACAAGTGTTCTAGTTGCAGCTTAGAGACTAGGCAAGGAGCCCAGCGTCAAAGCAGTTGGAGCAATTCAGGCAAGAGGTTACAAGGTCATGAACCAAACTGGTGACAACAACAAAAAAGAGCTCACATGTGTGCAGCACTTGATAATGACAACGCAGTGAGAAGTACTTTCTGCGCATTAACTCCTTTTATCTTTATATCAGCCGCATGCCACAGATCAGGAAACAGAACGGTAAGGTAAGGAGCCCGGGGTCTGGGAGCTATTCGTGTCCCAACTCAAATCCAGCAGTCTGGCTGCAGTCCCCTCCTCCCAGCCCACTCCCCTGGCACATGCCTAAGCGTATTTAGGACGGGCCCTGAGTGGCTGGAATGAGGGAGACTCCAGGCAACTTCCAGGTGTCTGTCATGGGCACCTGAACATTTGGGTTCCAGCTTCCTGAAGAAGCCCTTCCCCAAGTCTGCGTTGAGCTCCCCATGGTGTCCCCCATACACTCATACTCCCGCCTTCAGACCACACCCCCTTCTCCCCTGCAATCCTTGCACCCTGCATTTCACCCTAAAACACAGGCTTCCTTCTGTTGGAGTGAAAAACACAAGCATCGCCCTGGGATGGTCTGAGGAACCCCATCAGAGAACCCTGCTCTTGGCACTCTAGCTCTTTAAGTCTGCTATTTTCAAATCAGACAGAACCGGGAAAGCTCTGAGCAAGCTGGTGTGGCTTCCTCCTCCGCGAGCAAGACCCTGGCAGCCCTGCTCCTGGGTTTCACACTGCTGTCCCATGAACAATGTGTCCCACCCTTCGAGGCCAGCGGTGCACACACTGGGCCCGCCTGGCCTGCAGCCTCGGGCAGACCCGCGGGAAGAACGTGTTCCTGGAGGGAGATCTTTAGAGAGCCAACTGGCTTTCTTTCTCCGCCATGCAAGTTACAGCGAGCATCTGCAGCAAGAAACTTGTGTATTTCCTGCGGGCAGGGAGACCTCCTGCCCCTCCCGGCCGATACAACCCCCTTTGCACATCCTGCCTCTCTGAAGCTAAAAATAAATCGGTATGCGCTGAAAACTACTCAGACACTTCTCCCCAGCACACCCCTTCCCGCGTCCCCGAGACGCAAATCCTTCAGGTCCGGAGTCCAAAACACCGACCACTGCCTCCTCTGTGTTCACCTCGCGCCTTTCGCTCGCTCCCAAGGTCCCCTTCCCAGGCCTCCACCCCTCGCACACGCCTTCTGGGGCGGCTCAGGGCCGACGACGAAGGTCCCGGAAGGAAGCAGCGAGTGTCCTCGACCTCGACCCCAACCCGCGTCCGGGAGGGATGCTCCAGAAGGCACCCCCCTCCCCCGCCGGCCACCAGGCGCACGAACGCCCCCTTCCGACCCGGCGCCCCCATCCTGCCTGCCCCGCGCGCCTCTGCGCGTCCCTCGCCAAAGTTGCTCTCTCCCTTTCTGCCATCCACCGTCAGGGTCTTGGGTTTTGTTTTCTTTTCTCTCAAAAGCATTGACAGGGCGAACTGAATCAGGGCCGGGCTGCGGGGACAGGTCCCCAGGACTGCGCGCTCTTCGTGCCCACCCGTGCGCCCTCCGCGCCCCTAGTGCGCCCGTCCCCGCCGCAGCCGCTCCCGGCGCCACCGCGCCCCCCGCCCCCCAACCTCCCCGCATACCCGCTCCGGCTCCGGAGAAGCGGAGAAGCGGAGAAGCGGAGGGCAGGCGCTGCGACTCACCGCCCTGGCTGCTCCTGGCGTCTGTGTCGCCGCGGGCGAGGCAGCGGCAGAGGCGGCGGCAGCGGCAGCGCCTTCCCTCCGCCCGCCCCCCTGGACAGCACCGACGCCTGCCGCGCCCCCTCCCCAGCTCCCTCCTCCCCACTGCGCCCGCAGGTAGCCTCCCCCAAGGTACAGGGAGGCCAAGCTGAATTGTGGGGTTTGCAGGTGCAGTCGGTGCCCCCACCGTGCCCCGGTGCAGCCTCCGGGTTGTACCCCCTGTCCTCGCCCACCGCCCAGGTTTCTGGCTGCACTGGCACTTTGCCAGGGGTGTCACGTGGTCGTGGGGAGGTCAGATTCAACCCACAGCACCTTCTAGGCTCCAATGGGGGGTGGGGGGGGGGCGGGCTGTAGTCCCTGCTGGTTGCAGTGAAGTTCAAGGGGGCCTTGGAGGGACATGCTCCCAAGTGCCAGTGTTTTCTCTAGTCAGGGCCTCGTGAGCCGTCCGGAGTGGCTTAACGAAACCTTGGGAGGACATCTGAGGAGGCCGGTGTCCACTCCAGGATGTCACCAATCTTCCATCTCCACGGGAGATATGCGAAGTAACTGTCAGTTCATTCAACCAATACTGATTGAGTGGCTGCCAGCACATGTTTTTGTCTTGCTGCGTCCGCCACTCATGACCTGTCAAAAAGCCACTGTAACTCCTTGTGTTTGTCAGACCCAGTGGTATTTCCAACCCACAGCAGGTCTCAGCAGCAACTTGGACTCATTGATTTAAAAATTGCTGGGCAGCCGATCTATGTTTCTCTATCATCAATGTTTCTCTCTCTCTCCCTTCCTCTCTCTCTAAAAACCAATAAAAGCATTTTTAAAAAAGTTTGCAGGTTAAAAATAACAAAAAGTCACCATGTAAAGCGGTAAAGTCACCAAAACCTGTCCATGTTTGCTATAATGATTACAAATTTTTTAACATGACTAGTAATAGAAATGACAGTTACAGGTAGGTCCAAACACTGCCAACTCTGATTTGACAACCGAGTAAAAGGTTCACCCCCCTCTTCAGTTCTGCCTTCGATTTCTGCATCATTTACTCCTTCAGGCAATATTTGAAAAACTAAGTTGTCCGAGAGGCCAGTAAACCACTATTGGATACTAAAACTTGTATATGGATCCCATACATACACACTGGAACCGCCTAGGGAGCTGGCTTTTTGTTTTGTTTTGTTTTGTTTTTAATGCGAGGCCTGGGCCTCACCCCCAGAGATTCTGATTTAACCGGTCAAGGGTGTAGCCTTGCCTGGGATGTTTTTCCTTGGGCCCCAGGAGATTCTGATGTACAGCCAGGGTTGGAAACTGGGAATTAGCCAATCACCAAACAGAACCTGAGGCAATGGGAGACAGAAGAAGGAAGTTTTGAGGCCAGGAAAGGTCTGAGCAGGTGTTGCCAACTCAAATGTCCCTAAGGGATTAAGAGGCCGTAACAAAGAAGTGACTGAGGCTGGGTGTCCGGGGCAAACTGGGAAGGGCTTCATGCCGTAAGGAGGACAGGCTCATGTTTCTACACGGGAAATGCAGTCCAGTGCGGCCACCAAGTTGGGTGTTTCTTGTTTTTTCATTTGGTTTTGGTTTTGGTTTTGGTTTTTCTTTTTCAGAGAAGCCAGAAATCCACATTTAAAATGTGAACTCTTCTCAAAGTATGAGTAACGAATTTTTTAAAATGTTTCAGTGCTCTATGGGCTAAGAAAGGTTGGTGGGCCGTAAGGAGCGCCAGATCAGGAGCTGGTCAGCTGGTCTGGACAGTGTAGGGCTGGGGTGGCCTACAAGCACTGCAGGAAGAAGCTGGTGGGTCAGAGGCAGGAGTGGGAAGGTGGCAGTGTCTCTGAGTGATTTCAAAACCCATTTTCTTTATTTTTCAATTTTGCTTCAATGATCTCTGCTTTTTATATTTAAGAAAAGCTTGACATATAGTTTATATAGCATAAAATTCATCCACTTAGCACTCATGCCCTTCTTTCTCCCAACCTCAGCCCTTAGCATCCACGAATCTACTGTCTATGTCTCTAGAATTGCCTATTCTGGACATTTCATTAAATGAAGTCTTCATACAATATGACGTCTCTTGTGACTGGTTTCTTTAACTTAGCATAATGTTTTCACGGTTCATCCATGTCATCAGTACTTCCTTTTTATGAACAAGTAGTATCCATTGTGAATACTATGGTATGGACCCTCAAGTGTAAGTTTCTATGTGGAAGTATCTTTTATTCCTCTTGAGTGTCTATCCAGGAGTAGAATGGCTGGGCCACAGGGTAACTCTATGTTCAACATCTTGAGAAATAGCCACGCTGTTCTCCAAAGGAGCTGCACCTTTTTGCATTCTCACCAGCAGTGTGTAGCGTTCCAGTTTCTCCGCATCCTCACCCACACTTGTTATTCTTTTCAGTCATTCCATCCTAGTGTGAAGTACTATCTCATTGTGGTTTTGATTTGCATTTTCCTAGTGGCTAAGGATGTTGATCAGCTTTTCATGTGTTTATCTTCTTCGAGAAAAGTCTTTTCAGATCCTTGGTCCATTTTTTAACTATGTTATTTGTCTTTTTATTAGTCTTTTTATTATTCAGGTATAAGAGTTCTTTAAATATTCTGAATACAGTCCCTTATCAGATATATAATTTGCAAACATTTCCGCCTGTGGGTTGTCTTTTCATTTTCTTGGTAGTATCCTTTGAAGAACAAAAGCTTCCATGTTAATGAAGCACCAATTATCTATGTGTTCTTCCGTTGCTTGTACTTTTGGTGTTGTTTCTACAAAGCTTTGCCTAATTCGAGGTCACAGCGATTTATACCTGAATATTGGATCCTACTTTTTAAAATCCTCCTTAACTGTTTGATAGTAGAAATGGGGAACGCCAAGACAACCGGCCTTAGGCTTGTAGTCAGAGTCTCAGGTCTGATTTACCCGGACAGCTCTCCCCCCACAGCATTTGGTCAACTTTGGGCACTGAACCTGCAGGTTTTGTCAAGGAAGCTGAGTGTATAAATTATGGAGTAGTTAGGCCAACGATAGCATGTATTTATTCATCTACTCCACAAATATTCCCTGAGGGCTTCCTATGGGCTTGAAACTCTTCTGGGTTCTCAGGATAGAGCACGAAAGAAGACAGACAAAGATCCACGCTCTGGTGAGGCTTCCCGTTCAATGAGGGGGCGGCAGGAGATGGAGAGCAAGATACATAATGAATAAACATTGCATCGAAAATTTACATGCATGCTGGGACGGCCAGGGAAGAGCCAGGGAGAGGAAACACTGTGCAAGGCTCTAATTTGGAGGGGAAATTGCATAGCTTGTTCTGGAAACGCAAGGAAATCTAATGTGGTTGGAACTTCGTGGGTGTGGGTGGCTAAACTCCCTAGAAAGTGGAGCCGGAGCAAAAGGTTGGGTATTGAGAGCTTATCGGGAAGTGAAACCCCAGGGAAGAAGACCTGAGAGAAAAGAGGGGTGAGCCAGGAGAAGAGGTGAAGCCTCTGTAAGGAGGTGTGTGACAGCGCCTTGTCCGTAGCGTCTGCAGGAAGCGCCAGGGGTTTACATACGGCAGTCTGGAGGCCTCAGCTGAAGAAGGATCCAAGGAAAAGTGCCGATTTCTGGTCTTCAGAGAAGCAGTGTCATACCTCTGAAGCCCCCAACATCTGTCGGAGGTGATGGGAAAGGGCACTGGTGTGGTGGGAAGAGGAAACGTTTATTTGCAGGCTCCTTCCTCCCATTGGTCAATGTTCACTTATCAGCACTCCTGGGCTGCATGAGAGTGGGCATCACGCAGGTGCCTGGGAAGTACTAGGGAAGTGCCAAGGTGGAAGGCAAAAGGCACGTGGTAGGAGGTGAGGCAACTTGAAAGACTGGGAGCAGCGGTCACAGTGAGCTCCTAGTCTGAGATGGTGTGACACCAGGAGCAGCAGCCTGGCTCCAGGACCACAAACCACTGCTAGATTTTTCTAGTAAACTGGTGCTGTGTCATCAGTACAGTGGGCAAGGGGGAGAGTGTGATGTGGCCAGAGAACGGCAGGGCCAGACCATGAGTCGCTTTGCAAGTCAGGATAAAGAACACAGCACCTATTTTAATTTGGAATTTATTCTCAGAACACAAGGTCATGGAAGGCTCTTTATACATTTATGTACAACAAAATTTTCTCTTTAAGGGAACAGCTCTGCAAATTTTGATACATGCCTATTTGTGTAACCATCACCACCATCAAGATCCAAAACAGTGCCAGCGCTCCAACAATGCTGCTGCCCCTTGTAGTCAAGCCCTTCCCTGTACCCCAACTCTGGCAGCCACTGATGTGCTCTTTGCCTCCATAGTTTTGACTTTTCAAGATTATCTTACCAATGGGATCGTACAGTGTGTAGCCTTTCAAGTCTGGCTTCTTTCACTTAGCGTAATGCAAGTACGATTCATCTGTGCAGTTGAGTGCATCATTGATTTATTCCTTTTCATGGTATGAATGTATCCCAGGTTGTTGATCCATTCACCAGTTGAAGGGAACTTAGGTTATTTCTGTTTGGAGGCAATTATGAATGGAGCTACTGTAACTTTGTGTGAATAGTGTTATCATTTCACTTGGGTAAACATATAGGACTGGGATTGCTGGGTCCCACGGAAAGTGTATGTTTACCTATCTAAGAAACTGCCCTTATGTTGTACACCTGAAACTAATATAATGTCATACGTCAATTATGCCGCAATAAAAAAAATACAACTAAATAATAAAAAAATAAATAAACCGCCAAACTGCTTTGAAATTGCATTCCTGGCAGCAACATCTGGACATTCCGGTTGTTCTGCATCCATTTCAGGACTTGACACCTCCAGGTTTTTGTTGTTTTGTTTCTAGTCACATTAAATAGTGGTTAATGGTTTCAATTTGCATTTCCCTATTAACTAATGATGTTGAGCATCCTTTCATTTGTTTATTTGCCACCTATGTAATTCCATTGAGATGTCTTCTCAAAATGTTTCCTATTTTTTAATTAGCTCATTTGCTTGCTTATTAATGAGTTTAAGTGTCTTTTGTGTGTGTTGGATACAAATCCTTTGTCAGTTATGTGACTTGCAACTATTTTTCTCCCAATATGCACCATCTTTTTTTTTAATATATTTTTATTGATTTCAGAGAGGAATAGACAGAGAGATAGAAACATCAACAATGAGAAAGAATCATTAATCAGCTGCTCCCTGCAAGCCCCACACTGAGGATTGAGCCTGCAACATGGGCATGCACCCTGACCGGGAATCAAACCGTGAACTCCTGGTTCATAGGTTGATGCTCAACCACTGAACCACACCGGCCGGGCCATGCATGCCATGTCTTTTTATTCTTTTACCATGGTCTTTCACAAAGCAAAAGTTTAAATTTGATGAAATCTAATTCACACATTTTTAATGTATCATCCTTATGGTGTTATATCTCTTTACCTAATCCCATATCACAAATCTTTTCTCTTAAAAGTTTTATAGTTTTACATTTATACTTAGGTCTCTGATCCATTTTGAGTTAATTTTTTGCATAAGGAACCAGGTATAGATCAAGGTTTATCTTTTTGCTTATGGATATCCAATTGTTCCAACGCCCTTTATTGAAAAGACTATTTTTTCTCCATTTAATCATCTTGCAATCAGTTGACCCTATTGATGTGGATTTATTTCTAGACTCACTATTCCATTCTAATGATCTATGTGCCTGTCCTTTTGTCAGTACCACTGTCATGATTATGGTAGGTTTCTAACAAGTCTTGAAATCAGGTGGTGCACGTTCCCTAACTTTGCTCTTTTTTTTTTTTTTTTTTTTTTCCAAAATTGTCTTGGTTATTCTAGTTCCTTTGCTTTTCCGCATATACTTTAGAATATTTTGTCAATATCTACAAAAGTTCTATTGATATTATGATTGTGATTGCATTGAAGCTATAGACCAATTTGAGGATAATTAGCTGCTTAACGATGTTCAGTTTTATAATCCATGAAATATTTATAATCCATAAATACCTCTATTTAAGTCTTCTTTGATTTCTTTCATCCGTGTGTTGTAGTTCTGAACATAAAGATGCTACACATTTTTATTAGTTTTATAACTATGTATTTCTTTTCCTGTTCTATTAACATGTTCACATGTAAATTTCAACTGTTTACAACTTGTACATAAAAATATGATTTGATTTTTTTTTTTTTTTTTGTATACTGATCTTGCCTTCTATAGCCTTGATAAACTCACTTAGTTCTAGAAACTTTTTTTGTAGATTCCTTGGGATTTTCTTTGAAGACAATCATGGCATTGGTGAATAGAGAGAGTTATATTCCTTCTTTTGCCTTTTATTTCTTTTACTTGTCTTGTTGCACTTGATAGACCTTCCAGTTCTATGTTGAATGGAAGTGGCAAGAGTCCTTGCCTTGCTCCCAATCTTAGGGGGAACGTATTCAGTCTGAATAGGCGGTATTTTGGGTTGTCTTCCTTGGAAGAAGAAGGGTTGTGTCCTGCATGTCTTTTAAATCTATATTTTTTAAAATCACCCACTACATACTCTATAAGTGATTCCAATGTCCAGATAGATTGATAAGATTTGTGGGTCTGTAAGATCTCTTTGCTCCCTAATGGCTCTTAAATTCAACAAGCTCTTTTACTCAACAAATATTTACTCAGTGTTCTTATATGTCAGTCACAGTTTTAGGCCCTCTATATACAGAAAGTGAAGTTCAGTCCGTGCCCTCACTAATCTTAAGGTCTAACGGGGGAGACTCACACATAAGCCTGTGTTATAGTGAAGTGTAAATGCCTACTGAAGGTATGTACTTGCTTTGCTTGCTCTTAATTTCCTAGATTTTTGAAGAAGGGATGAATGTCCTACTGGATTCTAACTGAAGCCACGGTGACTTAGATCCTCACAACCACCTAAAGACAATCTTTTCTGGATTTTGCCCAACAAAGGAGTCTTTCTCTTTGTTATGGAGCCTCAGAATTTGTGGACTCCCTTTGAGATAATTTGAGCCTGTCATGTTAATTAGGACTTTTTAATTTCGCCTCAGATCTCTTTTTTCCTCTTCACCTTACAAGCTCTAAAGAAGGGTCTTATTTCTGCCCTGGTATGGCTCAGTTGGTTGAGCATCATCCCATGCACCAACAGGTCATCAGTTTCATTCCTGGTCAGGGCACATGCCCCAATTTCGGGCTCAATGTTTTTCTCTCTCTCCCTCTCCATTCCTCTCTGTCTAAAAATCACTTTTTAAAAAACATATTTTTTAAAAAGGGTCTTATTTCTTTTAAATGCCTCTTGTTTCATCTCCAATCAGCAGTGATCATATCTTTACACTCGACATTTAGATCGTGTTTTTCCTCCTACATGTACATCTAATAATATACCTTCATTTAATTTTAACTCATGCCCACTAGCTAAGGATAAATTGACAAACCCCACGAAAATCACAACATCACTGGGGTGGGGGAGATTTTTACTAAAATGGACTATCCCCTGCTGCTAACACAGTACTATTTCATCTCTGAAGCACATATGTAAAGAAGCAGACCAATAACATTTGACAGTGGTGGCTGAGTGACCCATTATTTTCTAAATGTTTGTATTAATAGTGATTTTCTAAAATTAATAATTTTCATCAACTAATACATTTAACCATAATAATTTTGTTTAATCTGAAAGGGTTTTGTAGAACACAAATGGTAGGGCATCCCAAAGTTTGAAGAAAACGTTATGGGAGAAAGTTATGAAATTCAGAAAACCTTGTCCATTAACTTTTGTTTTTCTTATGGTTAGGAAAGGACTCATTTTTCACTATTAATGGTAACACACTTCAACCCAGTCATTTATTGGGAAGCCTCTTCTGTGCCAGGCATGAGGAGGTTACAAAGACATAGCAGCTCGTTCCCCTACTCAGGGAACTCTTGAATAGAGGAAGACACACATAAACAGACGATGGCATTGCAATGTGGGCTGTGCCCTGGGCAGAGAACAGGCTTCTGTGGAGTTCAGAACAGGGGTCTCTAATCCTGACCCAAGGTGAGCAAGCTTATTGAAATTCTAAAATAAAACCAGCGAACATCCACTGAGTGTTTGCTCTGTGCTGGGCACTCTTTTAAGCACATGGCACAAATTTAGCACATTTAATCTTCACCAAAAGCCCATGGGAGAAGTACTACTATTACCCCATTACAAAGCAAGGTTTTTAATAAGATGAATGCTTGCCCACGGCCACACAGCTCTGCAGGTACTGGGTGGGAATCCAGAGGAAGGTTATTAAGCATACAAATGGCCCCTCAGAGATGCCCCATCCTAATCCCAAAACCCACGACTACGTTACCCTATATGGCAAAGAAGAGTTAAAATTGCAGAGAGATGTAAGATTGTTAATCTATTGGCTTTAAATAAAGAGATTATTTTAGGTTATCCAGGTAGGCCAATGCAATCACAGGCATGCTTAGAAGTAGAAGAGGGAGGCAGAAGGAGAGACAGAAAGATGTTAGCCACAGAAAATTAGAGGCATGCCGCACTGGGGGCGTGAGGATAAAGGAAGGGGTCCCACAGTGAAGGAATGTGGCGGCCTCTAGAAGCTGGAAAGACAAGGAAACAGACTTTCCCGTAGGGCCCCCTGAAAGCAACAACACCCTGCCAGCACCTTGATTTCAGCCCATGGCAGACTTCTGACTCCAGAGCTGGGAGATGATAAATGTGTGTTGTTTTAAGCCAGTTGGTGGTAATTTGTTACAGCAGCCCTAGGACATGAATACAAGGCCAGGTCTTTCTCATTTCAGAGCTGGAGTCCTTAACTCCAGAATCCTCTTCCTGAGTGTTGTTTTTAAATGTTTTCATTGTTTTTAGAGAGAGAGGAATGGAAAAGGAGGGAGAAAAACATTGATGAGAGAGAAACATTGATTTTACACACCCCAATTAGGGATCAAGCCCACAACCCAGGCATGTGCACTGATCGGGAATCAAACTTCTTGGTGTGCCGGATGACATCCAACCAACCAACTGAGTCACACTGGCCAGGGCCTCTTTCTCAGTTTTAACATAGGAAAATATAAGCTTGTATTGTTGCATGTATTGTTGCATATACAGTTTGGAATATCTGGCCCCGAATTCCTCACCTTATTCTTATCTACTATGAAAGGCAGCAGCAGCCCTTCAACCCTCACGCATCTCCACGAGGCCCTCCTGTACTTTCTCCCTACCCCCTTGGCATTTCTCAGAGCATCCATAATTCGTCTGGAAACCAGAAGGATTCATGACATACCGATGTTCTTCTACAACATGGCCAAAAATGGCAAAGGGAACAATAAGTACCGAGCCGTGACCAGAAAGGAGCAATATTTTCATCAGACACAGTCGCTGATCTCCATCAGCCAGGCTATCACTGCTGCACCCACCGCACCCACCCCAGCAGCTTTGTGTGGGATGAATACAGCCTAGACACCCTTGAATGAAGGAAGAAAATAGCTTCTCTCCCTGCATATTCAGGTGTCTGCCTTGCCAGAACTCCCCCAAAAATGAGTGAAGAGGGTACAGGAGAGCATGTTTGCTGGTCCGCTGTTGGCTGCAGAGCTGCTGAGACCCTGAGAGCAAGTGCAGAGGGAGGCTCTCTCTCGCCTGCTTCCCCAGCTCCAGCGGCTGATCATGTGATCATCTTCATAGATTATCTCACAGCCTTCAGCTCTGGTCTCCTGTCATGGAGCGCCCACAATGAAGCGCAATTAACTAGAAAGAGCCTTCTAACAGGCAGCCAACCCTGAGGCCATCCTGATGGCGCTGGAGTCTTCAGAGCTGACGGTTACATACATAGTCAGGAATTTTGTGATCCCATTGAAAGTAGGTACACCACAGAAATGGATAAATGCTACAAATCAGGTCTTGCCACCTGCTTCCTGCCCCGCAGCTGCCGGGTGCATTCTGAGACACTGCCTTCTCCCTGGCCTTTGAGAGCCAGCACCACACCTGAGGCTGCCGTCCAGCTTGTAGGCCATGAGGACCGAAAGGAAAGCACAGTTAACAACCAAGAAATATACACCTCCCAAGCTCAAGTGCCGGCTCCTCAGCAGTTCCTTAAATCCCCAGGACAGACAGAGTTCCACTACCGAATACCTATGGCATGACGGAGACAAGCACCTACCGGGTTGCATTGGAGGGCAGAGGCTCGCGCTGGGTTCAGAGGAAAGCGGATGTTCGGTTAAAATCAGACAAGTCTTCATGAAGGAGTTAGTTGGGCCTCTATCCCTTGTTCTATTAACAATTACTGAGCCCCTCCAACGTGCAAACCCCCATTCGAGGTCCTGTGGGGACACAAAGGTGAATCGGAATGTGGACGCTCTCGTTAGAACAGCTGGCAACGTGGAGGGGCTTCCCAGCAGGACCCTGGGCACCTGAGCTCAGTCACAGCTGTGCCAAGCTTGTCTTCCCCGTTCCCTGCTGCCACCCCACCTTTACTCTTAGGGTCGCTGAAGGCTAAAAAGGGTGAGGAATTATGAGTTTATTAGGTCATCTGGATACCAGATGGGCTGAGCCCCAAATGGCGCCAGCCCCCAAAGACAGGGAGCCGGAGGTTTTTAAAGGACTCTAGGCAGGCTTTTTCTGGGCGGAGAATTCTCTGTGCAGGTCTGGATTCTGGGAAACTCCACAGGGGAGAGAGAATGGTCTTAGCAAGTGGAATGTGGTCTAAGCAAGTGGAATGTCCGTTGTGAAGGGGCCTAAGGCCAGTTCCCAGGGGAGGGGGTATCGATTCAATTATTTGATCAGACCTAACATTTACTTTTCTGCCTCTTGGCACCCGTGTTCCTTGTCTTCTGTTCTCTGTTCCCCAGACTTTGGACCTCTTATCCCAAGTCCAGGTGTGCCCTCCCCCACCTCCCTCCCTATCAGTCTCCTTCTCTTGCTATAGCACCTGCCCCTCAGACAGGCCTTCATCACACCTAATGAAGCCCCATACACAGATGCACCCAGAGACCCAAGTGCTCTTATCCACATCATCCACTTTTCTTCTTTCAGGCCGTTATCATCATCTGTACTTAGGTCATTTATTTGTTTACTTTCTCATTGTCTGTTCTGCCACTGCTACCTGCCATGAGAAAAGCTCTCTAAAGGGCAGGGACCTTACATGTCTCATTCACCACCATATTCCTAATCCCTATCCCCTGTGCCTGTGCATTCAACAACAAGTGTTTAATTAAGCAACACAAACATAAATTAAGTGCAACTATTGGACCTCAGAGGAAGAATTGGCTACATCCAACTGGAAAGATCAGAAAAGACTTTATAGGAGAGGTACGTTTTGAGCAGAAGCTTGAAGGATGGGCGGGATTTGGGAGGCGAAAGGTACAGAGTAACAGCGCGCAGGAGGGAGGGAGGGAGGGGGAACAGCAGAGAAAGCAATAACAAGGTTGCTCCCAAAAGATCGGTCAGGTACCCATCACTATCAGTTCAATCATCTACTCAGAACCTATGATTTTGGAAAGAGAAACATTTTGTAGTTTTTCTTTTCTTAAGGCAATGATTTCAAAATTGAGCGATATAATCCCCTTCCCACACAGCCGGGCTGGTGGTGGGGTGGAGGGGGGAGGGTTAATTTAGGCTTACCTTCTCCACCTCCCTCACCTCCCAAGCCCCCACCCCCAGTCAACCAGATCAACTCGGCTTTCATCTATTTTATCTGCCTGTATTTTTTGTTGTTTTGTTTTGTTTTGAAAAATATTTTTATTGCTTTTAGAGAGGAAGGAAAGGGAAAGAGAGATAGAAACGTCAATGATGAGAATCATTGATTGGCTGCCTCCTGCATGTGCCCCACTGGGGATCAGCCGGTAACCTGGCCATGTGCCCTGATGAGGAATCTAACGATGACCTCCTGGTTCATAGGTTGATGCTCAACCACTGAGCCACCACAGCTGGGCTCTGCTTGTGTTTATAAGTAAGATTTTATTTGGGAAAATTATCCCATCTTTCTTTCTTTGTCTTTTCTACATGACAATTAGACTATTTATTTATGTGCCTTTTGTTTGTTTTTGTTTTCAATTCTCATGGGAAAATATGCAACTTACTTCTTCTTAAATAAAATTTACTTTCAGAGATTTGGATACTTATACCATATGCAGATTTTTCAGTGTAAATATTCATGCTTTTAAGAAGATAATATTTTAAAATATGGATTTTCTCTTCTTTCCTATAGATTCTATGAGCCATATATAGAGATGTTTGCAAAGTATGTGTAGAATTGTGTTGAAAGACACAACTGTATCATAGACATGTTTAAGGAAATGGAGGAAATGCATTTAAATATCTTGATAGAAAAAATTGCCTTCTGGGTACTGGGACAGTGTGCTAAATTTGAAGAGTGACCTGAAATAAACGGAGTAGCTTCAAAGTATTCTGAACTCCCTGAACCTGACCCCAAGGCCGCCTCCTCTCTGATTCTCCAGTGAACTGACAGCAGCCCTGCCTTGGCTCACTTTCCTATAATGTTTTTGAGAAGGGCTTCTACTTTAGCCTTCCTTGTTTCTCTGTCCCCAGCTTTAATAAATGTCCTCTCAAAATCACCTGGGCATGTAATGTGAACCCTTTCCTGTATGAAGTCAAGAACCCACACACAACAGGCCAGCCTGAGGCAGCTCCCTGTCCAGTAACAAAACAACTCTATTAAGAAACAGGCAAACGATTTCAACAGGCATTTTACCAAAGAGGATATATAAATGGTTAATAGGCTCAAGAGAAGATGCTTAATATCATTACTCATCAGGGAAATGAAAAAAAAAAGATAATTATTAAAATTCAAAGTGCACTTATCAACTCTGACATTTATGTTGCATTCTGCTTCTGACATCCTGCTAGTAATTGTTTCCAAATCAAAAGGAGAATCAATGATTCTTACCCTGTGACTCAAATACCAATGTCTTCATAGATTACATCTTATATTTCCATTTAAAAACACCCCCTTGGAGGGAAGGGGGCGCAGGAAGTAATTAACCAAGAACCTTGTATGCATATATATGCATGGCCCATGGCCACAGACAATGGGGCAGTGAGGGCCTGGGGAGGAGGGGGGTGGGGCTGGGGGCAGGCTGGAGAGGGTCAATGGGGGAAAAGGGGGGGGACATACTTTCAACAATAAAGAATTATTTTTTAAAAGAATTATTAAAAAATAAAATAAATAAAAAGACACTCCTACATAAACCCTTATCTGCCATGGCCTGGTCAAGAAACATTTCACTTCATTCTTGACTGGCATTAAGAGCTTTTCCATCCAAAAAGATTCAGAATACTGCTATTGATCAATCCTTACCTGGCATTATCTGCCACAGCAAATTCCAAAGTAATAAAACTGTATGATGGTAAGTCTCATCCATCTAAGAGCCCACTTATTTCAAAACATTCTTAACAAGATAATTTGGAGTTCAGCTACAATGGGATTTGGTGAATAGTTTTCATATCCTGGTGAAAAGTTATGGAAGGAAACTGGTGATCTGACATAGAGATACAAATTTAGGGTTAAAGGTCATGGTATTTCCAAGATTCTCTTGTCCCATCAGGCTGCACACCCTCTACCGGCTGGTGCTGCCTCTCGTATTCGAATGCCTTGGTTTCTGTTTCCAGTTCACTAAGACGTGCAGCAGGGAATTCCTGCCCCTCAAACCCACGCACCCCATCACCCAGAGGCAGCTGGCTTAATAGAATGGTGGCATGGCCTGCTCCCATTTCTTTAAGGGGAAAAAACCTAACATTTCTGAGTTCTTCCTTCTTCCTGCTGTGCTGCTGAAAATCAGAGCTGATGAGAGAAGGGAGGGTCCGTGCCTTTCTCTGTCTGTGGGTTGCTCTTTGAACAAAACCCCAGACATTTTCTCTGGACTGAAGAGAGATGGTACAAAGTGCAAGAAGCCATGGTGGGACGGCGAGATGGAATGCAGGCAAAATCTTTCCCTGGACCTTAATGGTACGTGTTTACATTGTCCATTTAAACAAAAAAAAATGTTTAGCTCCCTCCAGCCAGTCAAAATGAAATCTAGGGGCAAACCGCCAAATCCATCTTCCAGTCAAGTTTCTTTCAAATTGATTCTGTCCTTAATCTGCCAATATTAACATTCACTTCCATTCGCATAAAGTGTGAGGATCTGGGGGAAGATGTTCAGAACACGACACAAGATAATATGTGAAACTGACTGTGAATTATCAAAGGTGAGTCATGGTTCTGTTTGTTCTGCTAAAGCATACTCAGAAACTGTTCATGGAGATGGACACTACCAGCAAAGGTAAGCTACGAGGGCCTCTCTCTTAGCCCCCAGTTCTCCAGGAAGATGAGCCTGAGGCAAGAATGAAGGTAGGGATGATTTTATCTGAGAGGCGCAAGCCCAGGAGGAGGCGAGGGCGAAGAAAAGCAGAAGTGAGACAAAGAAAGATGTACAGCAATGCCAGGTGAGTCATGACTGTGCTGGCTCGTCCTTTACACTGAGTCACAGAGATGTAGCTGGTTATTCCGCAGGTTCATCTGGGGCTGTGGGACTTTCCTTGGAAGGGCTGCACCGAGGAGCTGTACCTCGGGAAGGTCTATAGACAGAAGAAAGGAGAGGAAATTCACCTGCCCAGCTCCCTTCCCTCTCCCGTTTCCTATTCAAGTTTACCCGTGGAGAGCAGATGGATTGCCCTGCACTGCCAGGCTGTGTCCTCGGCCCCCTGGTGGCGTTCCATCCAGGTCTGGAAGTGAAAGAGTGACTGGGTGCACATGAGTTCTGTGTGTGTGTGTGTGTGTGTGTGTGTGTGTGTGTGTGTGTGTGTGGAGGGGGCAGTGGTGGTGGGGTGGGGGGTGGGGGGTGGCGCCCATGAAGCCCTAAGACTTCACCTTGGGTAGCCCCACAACGACCCTCACTACCTCCCACTGAGATGCGGCCCTGATCAAAGCTGCACGAGGGGCAGTCCTCGTAGGAAAGCACGATAAATCAGCACTAAATAAATACTATAGAAACATGCACGAGACGTTTGGCACTCAGTTAGGCTCCGTGGAGGATACAAACAAGTTTGTAACTCAGTCCTGGGCCTCAGAATTTCCCGGCCGAGGACCTAAGAGGAGGCAGCTGCACAGAGGAGGGGCCCCAGAGCCTGAGCCGACTCACTGCACCGCCTTGGCCAAGGGTCGATGTGTTTGTCATCTACTGCTGCTCAGCACCAACACTTAGCGCCTTAAATCAACACACTTTTATCATCTTACCGTTTCTGTGGCTCAGGAATCCATTCACGGGCCCTCTCCTTCCCGACTTTTACAAGGCTGCAATCAGCCAGGGATGGGGGTCTCGCCTGAAGGCTTAACTGGGGAGAATCCTCTTCCAAATTCACTTACCTGGTGGTTGGCAAGATTCAGTCCCCTGAGGGCTGTTGGGCTGAGGGTCCCGTTCAGTTAGCTGGATGGCCTGAAGTTACCCCTCCGTTCCTTGCCTCTTGGGCCTCCCCAATATGGCAGTTTGCTCATCAAAGTCAGCGAGTCTGTAAGCAAGACAGAAGTCATGACACGCTGTAACCTGTCACAGAAAGGACGTGCCATTACTTCTGCTGTATCCTATTGGCTAGAGGCATGTCACTAGGTCCAGCCCCTCACTCAAGGGGTGAAGATTACATAAGGGCATGAAAATCAGGGAGGGGGGCCCACTGAGGGCCATCTTAGAAGTCAGCCCACCATAGTTGGACTGCACACCTGCAAGACAGGACCTCCAGGAGAGGCCCTTCAGAGAATGACTATTGTGGGGAGCCAGCTGGGAATGCCTGAATAGAGAGATCTCACTTGATAGCTAGAAAGGCCCAAAGATTTGGAAATTAACACTACACTTGTAAACAGCCCACGGGGGAAAAAATCGCAAGAAAAAATAGAAAATATTGTAAACAGAATGATAATGAGAATACAATGTACAAAAATGTGTGGGCTGCAACTAAAGCCATAATGACAGAAAACCTTAAATGTTACATAAAAGAATAAGAAGGTGTAAAATCAATGGCATAACTTGAAACCTGAAGGAGAGAAAAAGATAGGCAACTATAACTAGGGTAAGTAGGAAGATGAACAGAATAAAGGTACAACAGAAAATCAACAAAATAGAAAAACAGACTATACAGAATGTTAATAAAACCAAAAATCGATGCTTTGAAGACAATACAGAAAATTAATAAAAACCAACAATGAATTCTTTGAAGAGATCGTAACTGATAAACCTCTAGTCTACCTAATCCAAAGGAAAACAGAGAAAACACGAATTAGCAGCATCAGGGTTGAAAGAGAGGCTACCACTCCAGAAAACATAACATTAAAAGCACATTAAGGAAATAATATCAGTCACTACACGCCAATAAATTCGATTGCTTCCATAAAATGGGTAAATTCCTTGACAAGCTCAACTTATCAAGTAAAGGATTTGCTACATGAGAGGTGCTTCCTTGGTGCCTGTTTGGCACAAGATCTGAAACTGGGAAGGGAAAGTTACCAGAAATGCTCAGGGGAGCTCTTCAGAACAAAAGGAAATGATACCATATGGCAGGATCTACAGGAAAACACGGGAACACCAAAAATGGTAGCGTATGGATGAATATGAAAACTTTTTCTTCTCTTAATTTATGTGAAAGCCATTTGACTATTTAAAGAAAAAAATCATAACACAGTATTGTTAGGCTTAAAATGTATATAGCTATTACATTATTCCATTTATAAGAAATTTCCAGAAGAGGCAAATCCATAAAGACAAAAAGTAAATAAGTGGTTGCTAAGGGGCTGGGGAGAGGGGAATGGAGCCTGACTCCTGGTGGGTACAGGGTTTCCTTTTAAAGTGATGACAACGATTAGAGTGGTGGGTGCACAGCTTTTAAAATGTAATTTTTAAAAACCACCAAATTGCATATTTTAAAAGGGTGAATAGTATGGCTTGTGAATTGTATCTCAAAAATGTATATGGATGTAATATATATGATAAAAATAGCAAAGAGAATGAAGAAATGCAACTGTCCTATTACCAAGTTTCTACATCTTTCTTGAAGTAATTCAATATAAAGTCTGAGAAGATAGTGATAAATGAAGATGCATAGTGTAATCCCTAGAGCAACCAATAAAAATTTTAAAAAAAGGAGTTGTAGCTTAAAATCCAAAGCAACAAGCTCTGCTTCCAATCATGATGGAGTAAGAAGGACAGGCCTCAACCTTCCTTGGTCAGAAACTGAAGAAAATGTATGAAACAACTGCTTTCGGAACTTGGACGACAGGTAGCACGGGGCAGTGATCACGAGAGAACAGGAAAAACAACTGGGCTCTCTACTCAGCCCAGCTTTTTGCCTGGAGGTCACAGGTGCAGATAGGGGGCGTCACGCAGAGCCTGCTGGCCTCATGGAAATAAAGACATGGAGATAAGCGTTTGGGGAGATCGAGGCAGCTGAAAATTGTGGGCCAAAGATCTGGCCCGGGGGGAGCTATGTAGACAAGACCCACAGTAGTCATATGCGTCTACTTGAGTGTTCGATGCATGCTGGGTTAGGCACGTATGGAGTGAAATTTCACAAGGTGGGGCAAAATGAAATGGCCAGAAAGTTGTACATAGAATTCCCAAGAGTTCACATGGTGGAAAGACAAGCGCTCTGAGCAGCGAGGGTGGAGTGTTCTCAGTGATCACCCAGGGAATTCCCAAACACAATAAAATATGATCTCAACTACAGCACCTTCCTTAATAGGAAAACCCTACTCAGGCAGCAAAATAATTCATATCAGCACAAATAGTTTCCACCTTAGTATCTCTCATACATTGCTGCTGGCATTGCAAAATGAGACTGTCTTTGGAAAGACAGTTTGGGGTTTTTTGTTATTGTTGTTGCTGTTTTTTATAAAACGAAACATACTTTTATCACACTTGGTGTTTAACCAGTGGAGTTGGAACATATGCGTACAAAAACCTGCATCTGGAAGAGCCACATCGCTGGGTGCAGACCTGCTGGCTGGCAGTTGGGGGCATCAGAAAAGTCACTTTATTTTTTTTTTAAATATATTTCATTGATTTTTTTACAGAGAGGAAGAGAGAGGGATAGAGAGTTAGAAACACCGATGAGAGAGAAACATCGATCAGCTGCCTCCTGCACACCCCCTACTGGGGATGTGCCCGCAACCAAGGCACATGCCCCTGACCGGAATCGAACCTGGAACCCTTGAGTTTGCAGGCCGGCGCTCTATCCACTGAGCCAAACCGGCCAGGGCCAGAAAAGTCACTTTAAAATATACATCCTTTCCTAGTTCTTTGAACTTTGAACCATGTACATGTATTAACTACTCAATCATTTTTAAAAAATACGTTTCTAATAAAAAGTTGTGCTCAGCCTTTGAAGGACATGCAGGATTTGGTAAGACAGAAAAGAAAGTTATTCCGGATGCTAATGAAATCGATTGTACAAAGAAAGAGGCAAAAATGGGGACTTCCCTGGTGTTTCTGAAGCAATGCAAATGGACCATTTAGGCCCTCTGAGGATGGCTTTGGGCAGGCACAACAGGATGGGATGACGACTGGGACCAGGCTGCAAGGGGCTGGTGGACTGGACTTTATCCAGGAGCCAGAGCAGAACCGGAAGAAAGATCCTGGCTGGGAAAGGATGAGATAAAAGGAAAGGTCCCTGGGGGGAGGTAAAGCAAGCTGCAGTGTGGGTTTACCCTCCAAGGCAGGGGTCCTCAAACGTTTTAAACAGGGGGCCAGTTCACTGTCCCTCAGACCGTTGGAGGGCCGGACTATAGTTTAAAAAAAAACTATGAACAAATTCCTATGCACACTGCACATATCTTATTTTGAAGTAAAAAAACAAAACGGGAACAAATACAATATTTGTATTTGCATGTGGCCCGCGGGCCGTAGTTTGAAGACCCCTGCTCCAAGGCATGAGTGGGCAGCTACCTGGGGGTTGGCAGATTGAGAATCTCACAGGAAATAACCAGGAGGACAGAGAACAGGAAGCAGTGAGGGCAGCGGAGCCTGAGGCAGCCCTGGATAGAGGAGGAGGTAAAACACGGTAGACACACCCTATATAATAAAAGCCTAATAGGCAGAGAGTCCAGGGGGAGACTCAGAGGGAAGGATGGTATGATTTCTCATCTGAGTCACTGGCTTTGAAACCTGGCCATGCCTCAGATTCACCTGTAGAACTTCTTAAAAAATATAGAATCCCAGCTCCATCCTAAATCTTCTAAATTAAAAGTGGAGGGGGGGAAGAGGCAGTAGAAATACAGATATTTGTATCATCTCCTCCACTAGCCCCCATGCTCAGACAATTGGCATCTCCCACCTGAAATATGGCAGGGACAGCCTCCCACCATTCCTTGTCTTATAATCTGTGCTCTTCCACAGGTCAGCCAGAGGGATCCTTTCAAAACCAAAGCCAGATCTGTCACTCATCTGCTCAGAACATCCAGTTCCTCCTATCTCACTCAATGGAAGATTCTAAACCCTTTCAATGGCCTGAAGGTCCCTCCTAATCCATACCAAGCTTCCAGCTTCCTGCTCTGATCTCCCAAGCCTCCTTGTGCCCCTACTTTTTCATCCTCAGTTTCTGGCCTTATTGCTGTTTCTTAAAGAAGGAAAAAATATGCCCCTCCCTCAGAACCGTTGCACCTGTGATTCCGTCTGCATAGTGGCTATTTGCCCCCATATCCACACGCCTTCTTCTCTCGCTTCCTCAAGGCCTCTGCTCACATGGCACCTTAGCGAACAGGTCTTCTCTGACCCCCTGTCTAAAATAACATGTCTCCACCCCCATCACCTCTGGGACCCTCCCTCTGCTTTATTTGTCTTCATAGCACCTGGGGAACCATCTGACATAGTATACGTTTATGTGTTTATCACTTAATTTCCCCACGCTAAATGTAACCCTCATGTGAGCCAAAACTTGGTTTTGTTCATTGTTTTATCTCCATGTCTAGTGTATAGGTTAGTACTGGTACATGGTAGAGACATCCTATATAATAAAAGCCTAATATGCTAAGTGTTCAGCTGACTGGTCGGCCGTTCAACCAATCAAAGCGTAATATGCTAATGATATGTTAAGGCCACTCAACCGCTCGCTATGACATGCACTGACCACCAGGGGGCAGACACTCCGACTGATAGGTTAGCTTGCTGCTAGGGTCCGGCCGATCAGAACTGAGCAAGATGGGCTGGACACACCCTGGAGCCTTCCCGTGGTCCCTCCCCAGCTAGCCAACCTCCCGCGTCGCTCCCCAGCCCCGAGAGTGCACAGGTGGGGTCCCTCGTCCTGGCCTGCACCCTCTGGCAATCCGGAACCTTTCGGGGGATGTCAGAGAGCAGTTTCAGCCTGATTCCGCAGGCCAGGCTGAGGGACCCTGCTGGTGCATGAATTCATACACCAGGCCTCTAGTAATAAATATTTTTAAATTAACAAAACTGTGTATAAGTTCCCCCAAGTGAATCTTCTGCAGCCAGCCTGGTGAGCAACTACTGGTGTAGCTAATATAAAGTAAATTCTCAAATATTATAATGTGGATTTGGCAGTGCATTTTTCTCAATTAGCACTGCTTTCATTGACATCTAGGGAACAGATCCTGCACACGTCTATTCTCTTAAAGCTATGCCTCCTGTTAGCATGGGGTAGGCCACCAGCTGTGGGCACATCAGGGAGCAGAGCTCTGCTCGTCTTGTTCCCTGTCGGCTTCTCCATGGCAGCAACATCCCCTCCCAGCCCACCCATCCTCATCTGGATGGGAACAAGACCACCTCCCACAGCCCCTGGGAAGGGAGAGGCGTCAGTTCATCACGGGAGCCACAGCAGTTGAAGAATTCCGAGCCTGATGACTGCTACTCTCTTTGGTTGTGAATTTTTTTCTTCTGGTTTTAATTCTCTAATTTGATAGTCTTAGAACTTAAGTGACATATCAGAAGTAACACAACAAAGAACAGAATCATGCTGAAGGGACAGTCAAAGGGACAACCACATAAATAATACTGTCTATGTAATTAGAGCTGTATCATTTGCATATCTCATCCCACCTTGAACCTCTCAATAGCCCTGTGATAAAGTCAGTGCCAGCATGTAGGCCCCTGTAGGTGAGGACACTGGGGCTCATAAAAGTTGGTTCTTTCTGATTAAAAAAAATAGTCAAAGACCTCAATAAGCACCTCCCTAAAGAAGATAGACAGATGGCAAATAAAAGCATGTGAGAAGATGCTTCACATCATACGTCACCAGGAAAATGTAAATTAAAGCAACCATGAGATACCACTACACACCTGTTAGAACAGTCCAAATCCAGAACCCTGATATCAGACACTAGCCAGGATGTGGGGCGATAGGAAGTCTCATTCGCTGCCAGTGGAAATGCCAAGCAGTACAGCCCCTTTGGAAAACAGTTTCATGGCTTCTTATAAAACTAAACATATTCTTGTCATATGATATGGCAATCATACTCCTTGATATGTATTCAAAGGTGTTCAAAACTGATCTCCACACAAAAACCTGCACAAGGATGATTATAGCAGTTTTATTCATAATTGCCAAAGTTGGAAGCAGTGAAGCTGTAGGTGAATGAGTAAAGAAATGGTGGTACATCCAGACAATGGAATCGTATTCAGCACTGAAAAGAAATGAAAAAACATGAAGGAAACTTAAATGCATATCACTAAGTGAAAGAAGCCCATGTAAAAAGCTAGATACTATATGATTCCAATTATATGACATTCGGGGGAAAAAGAAAAAAAGCAAAACTATGGAAACAGTAACAACCTCAGTGTTGCCAGGAGTTGGCGGATGGATGAATGGGCAGAGCAGAGAGTATTTTTAGGGCACTGAAATTATTCTGTATGATACTACAATGGTGGATACATGCAACTCATAGAATGTACAACCCCACGGGTGAGCCCTACTGTAACTATTGACTTCGGGTGATTACAAGGTGTCAGTGTAGGTCCATCAGTTGTAGTAAATGTACTGCTCAGTGGAGGGTGTTGATATGGGGCGGGAGGGGCTGTACATGGGTAGGGGAAGGGCTATATGGGAAGTCTCTGTACCTTCCCCTTAATTTTGCTATAAACTTAAACCTATTTAAAAACCTACACGGATTCCAAATGACTTCCATGACAAAGGTTAAACTAACGTATCATCTCAGCACGTGCCTTTCAGGAAAGAATCCTAACCTGCTCTTCCAGGCTCATCCTTACAGCTTTACTCCACTCAGCCTATGTCACACTCCCTCCATGATGCCCCTAGAGTTCTCTGTGCTCCTTTACACAATATTCTCTCTGCATGATGCTCTTACCTGTCTTTCCCAACTGGCAGACTTGTACTCACATGTACTGTAGAAGCAAACCATAAACTCTCAGTGACATAAAACCAGAAGTTTATTTTTCCCTTACTCTACATGACTATCTTGCCTCCGCTGATTCCTCCTGACTCCAGAACCCAGGGTTACAGCAGCCCCCATTTAGAGCAAGCAACTACTGACATAGCAAATATAAGGTAAATTATACAGGCTCTGGGCAGAAATGAAAGAAAAGGAAAATATATAGGAGGGGAGGGGAGGGGAGGGGAGGGGAGGGGAGGGGAGGGGAGGGGAGGGGAGGGGAGGGGAGGGGAGGGGAGGGGAGGGGAGGAAGGAAAGGTAATGAATTTTGCATTGATTTTTAAAACTTCTATTTAGAAATGATACTCATCAATTCCAATCACTTTCATTTTCCAAAGCAAGTTACATGCTTGGGTTCAGGAGTGAAGCAGGCAAATAGTTGGATTTAATGAGGTTTGGGATATTCCAGGAGAGTGCAATAGAGAAAAAGGCCAAGGGAGGAATGTTTAAAATGCTGGGCCTTGGTGTCTAACCTGGATAAGAAGTGAGGTCATGGTGGGTGTTTGATAGTGGTGGGTCAATGAACTGGAGGCCTCTATAATACTGAAGATGAATGGTCTCTGGACGAATTCCATGTTAATCAGGAAAGACACATGTAAACAGTTATTGGAGGGGCACAATTCAACGTACAACAACTATCTACATTTTTCTTGTTGACTGACTTTGACTTTCTCCCAACTGGACTATAAGTTCCACGAGAGCAGGGACTTTGTCTTTTTCACCGTTACATCAACAATGGCTGGAACAGCACTCAACACACAGTAGAAGCTCTCTAAAAAGCTGGAAATGAGTGAGTGAATGAATGAATGAATGAATGAGCAGTGGGTGTCTTCTACTTTCACAGTATTCCTGAGAAAAGCTAATAAATGGCCCAGCCACCTTGACATGATACATAGCCTCCAAAGATGATACCTGAACTTCCTTCCTTCCTGTATGCCTGTGCCTTTCTTCCATTGAGAAGTGGAGTTTGTTTCCCTTCCTTTAAATCGATGCACACCCTAGGACTTCTCTGATCAATAGACTATAGTAGAAATGCACCCTGGATCTCCCAGCCCAGACCTGAAGACTAGAAGCTTCTATTTCCTTCCTCTTAGACCTCAGTCTCCATACTGTAGAAACAAGCCACACAGAGAGTCTGCATGGAGGGCACCAGGTCCTCGTCGGACAGCTCCAGCTGAGCTTCCTGGTAGCCAGCACCAACCTCCAGTCATATGCATGAACCGTCTTGGACATGCCAGCCCAGTGTCAACTCTGCAGCCCAGGAACAAAACAACCTCCCACCTAAGACCAATCAACCAACAAAACTACACAAAAATAACACACTGGTGGTTGTCTTAAGCCATGAAGTTTGGGGGACTTGGTTTCACAGTGATAGGTAACTGAAACAGGAACTGGCAACTAGTCTTAGGATGCTGCTGTGAGAAAAACCTAAATTGTGTGGGACTGGCTTTGGGAGCAGAAGGCGCGTGGAGGCCTGAAGACTCTCCAGAAGACTACTGTGAAGGCTGGCAGAGCGGTGAGGCAAAGGGGTGCAATTTAGAAACCGGGAGAAATTTTACTGAAACTGTTGCCTATGGTGACATCGCCAATAGAAAGGGTGCCCACAAGCTTGTGGATCTTGGAAGGAGGTTTCCAGACAAAATGACATCGCCAGTGGCTTCTTTTCCCTTTATATGCACTGATGGAATACAAAAAGAAGGGAAGGAACGAAATAAAGAACTCTTTGAGCAGAATGTAGAGGGCATATAGAGTCAGGAAAGTCTTCAAGGCAGCAAAACGTTCTCAACGTGAAAAAATGGCCTTAAGGCAAAGATGAAATCTAAGATACCACCAGGAAAACATAGCTTCAATATGAACTTTAGATCAAAGGTGCAAGTCTACATTTTTTTTTTTTTGCAAAAACCTTAGAAAGCTTTAAGTTGGTGCCTTAGAGATCCTTAAGCCAGACAAAAATACTTCTAAGCATTTTAAGGGCCCCCCAACAATAGAGTTTCTAAGGATATTAAGGCCATTATTCCACAACACCTTAAAGCAACTTTAATGCCATTGTATACCTAGTGAACTAGCAGAGAATGAATAATAAGGTTAAGAATCCACTGTGGATTTGGTTTCAGGGAAACGTATTGTTGATAATGCTGTAAAATTGTTTCAGTCTTTCTAGAGAGCAGTCTGGGAATAGGCAAGAAAATGTTCGTGTCTTTTTTCCCAAGCAATTCATCTTCAGGGATATCGACCTAAGATAATGACCCCAAAAAGATAATTTTAAAACCTATCGGTCTAAACAAGCCTTCACAGTCACGTTATTTATAATAAGAAGAAACTGGAAACAACTCAAATGTCTAAAAATAGAGATATGGATGAGCAAACTGTGGCATATTTACACAATGGGCTGCTCTATAATCATTAAAGTGACAAGTTTATGGATTGTGTTGACTCAACGTTATGTGGGCTTGAAATATTATTAATAAGAGAGCAAAGTACAAAATGGTAAGTGCAAAGCTATTTCAACTTCATAAAAATAAACACTGTCTATATATTTTTAATAAAATAAAGAAAATGTGCATGTAACAATTTAATGCTTAGTATATTTTTAAATTATAGGGCTTCACACCCTAGTTTGAAAGGGTGAAGTGGATACTTTGGGGAACTCACTACAAAAGAGTTAAGGGACGTTAGGACATGTTTATTAATGAAAAAACATTGACAGGGACCTACACTGTACTCAGCCCTGAAGACACAGCAACTAGAACAAAGGAAAAGTGAAATATGGTCCCTGGGCTCAATAAGCATTCAAGAAGCAAAAAGGGCACAACAGATTATCATTTACATTAATTATTTTGTCCAAGTCTGTAGAAAAGACCAAAGGGGTTTTTTTTAACTGTGTTTTTAGAAGCTTTAAGTTTTACAAACACTTGCTAGAGTTCTGTGAGCATTTTGCAAATAGAATTAGGCTTTAGATGATTTTGTGCAATTGTTGATTTTTAACTAATACTTGGTTTTAAAATGCTGATTTTTAACTATTATTTCTGTTTTAAAATGTTCTTTTAAAACACTTGAGCACTGGGGAGGAGGGGAGGACAAGAAGAAAGTCAAAAAGCGCATCACCTAAAATTGATCCTATTCCTGAGGAATAATCATTGTTAACATTTATAAACCTCACTTTAGCCAGGTTCATTTAGTCAGAGTTCAACCAGAGAACCAGACCAGTAGGAGATATGTTTCCATAGATTCATGAAAAGGAATTGATTTACACCATTGTGGGGGCTGACTAGACAAGTCTGAAATCAATGAGACAGGCCATCAGGAAGGACACATGGAACTCAGGACACAGAGTACAGCAGCTGCACATCAATGGAATTTCTTCTTCCTCAGGGAAGCCTCCACTCTGCCAATGAACTGAATCAGGCCCACCCAGATTATGGTAATATCTCTTAGGTAAAGCCAACTGATCATGGATTTTAATCAGACCTAAAGAATTACCTCCACAACAACATCTAGGTTAGTTTTTGATTAAATAACTGAAAAGTTTAACCTAGACAAGTTGACATGTCACAAAGACCAGGATAGTCCAGCCCTTGTCCACTTGGCACCCACACATATCTCCTTAAATCATTATCTCCAAACAAAGACAATACCAAGTCATACTTCCATGTAACATAATACGACTAGCCTGTGTACAACCAAATCTTGCTAACCCTTTTCCAGGGGAGGAAGTAGTCTCTAGGTATCGTTCACTCTTCTCCTCAGATATTCTGTAAGTTAAATACTGTGACATAAAGTTAACTTTTACCAATACATCTTGCATTAGATGATGAGGGGATAAGAAAGGGGAGAAAATAAAAATATTTGCTTACTGTATATACAAATATATCCATTAAAAAATAGAGAAAGCATACTCATAACAATTTGTCCTTATTTCTGCAACTGGTCACCTGGTCATAGCAATTATAAGTATACTAGAGACCTGGTGCACGAAATTCGTGCACTCGGGGGGGAGGGAGGGTTCTTCAGCCCGACCTGAGCCCTCTCACAGTCCAGGATCCCTCGGGGTATGTCCGCCTGCCAGCTTAGGCCCGATCCCCCCCCTAAGCTGGCAGTCAGACATCCCTCTTGCAGTCTGGGGCTCTCACAGTCCAGGACCCATCGCTCCTTACCATCCACCTGCAGTGGAGGCGGGAGAGGCTCCTGCCACCACTGCTGCACTTGCCAGCCATGAGTCCGGCTTCTGGCTGAGCAGTGTTCCTCCTGTGGGAGCTCACTGACCACTATGGGCAACTCTTGCATTGAGTATCTGCCCCCTGGTGGTCAGTGTGTGTCATAGCGACAGGTCATTCTGTCATTTGGTTGATTTGCATATTAGGGTTTTATTATATAGGATAATAATATAACATTTAAATTATAGAATATACTCGAGGCCCAGTGTATGGATTTGTGCACTGATAGGGTCCCTTGGCTTGGCCTGCAGGGATCCAGCTGAAACCAGCTCTCTGACATCCCCTGAGGGGTCCCAGATTGCGAGAGGGCACAGGCCAGGCCGAGGGACCCCACCGGTGCACAAATCTGTGCACCAGGCCTCTAGTATGCATACAAGATCTTTGGTTAATCATTTCTCGCCCTCCCCCTTCCCCCTTCCCTCTGAGATTCATCAGTCTGTTCCATGTTTCCATGCTTGTGATTTCTGCTCCTGCATTGTCTGTCCCCTGGTGGTCAGTGTGCATCATAGCTAATGGTCGAACAGTCGGCCGGCTGGCTGGTCACTTAGGCATATATATATATATATATATATATACACACACATATATATATATATATATATATATATATATATATATACACCTCTATTTCCCATTCCATATTCTCTTTGCCCTCAGCAAGCACCTCAGCTGACCATGGTTCTTAACCAAGCCTTCATTCATAAAGAGCCTGGGTGCTAGCAGTCCAGGCTAAGCTGGGTTGCTGCAGTTTTCCACTGACTTTAATCACAGGACAATCCTCATTATTTACATGTGTTGCCCCTCTCCATGCTCTTCAGTCTCTGGGGGAAGCCCAAAGAACAAAGTGTGAAGCTTGGCAGAACCTCCTCCACCTTCCTAGGTATTCACAGCACATCACCCCCCACCCAGCAGCTCTTCTGGTCCAACATCCTTCCAGGGGGTCACCTTAGAGACTGTTCTGAAGTCTTCTCTCCAGAGAAGCTGAGAAATGATGGTCTGTAGTCACTTTTCTCTATTCTCTCTCAGTGCCCGCCCCTTCTCCTTCAGCCAGCTAGCAACCATCAGGTCTCCCTTGTGGGAGGCAGCCTGGGAACCATATATGGAGAGACCGTCTAATTCCTTAATTGTGCATTTTCAATTGAGGATGCTATGCTATGATTTTGTTTTCTGATTCATCCATCCAGCTTTCACTTCTGTGATACAAAAATACAACTGCAACTCTCCCCGACCCCCTCCTTTAAAGAGTGCTTTGGTTCTGATGGGTCAGCTCGGTGCAGGAAGAATTAACTGGCTTTGCATCATGAGAAACTATATCACAGAATCTTAACCAAGTATTATTCGGTAGAAAGAAAGACAAAGAGGGAGACTGGTGTGGCAACACTGTGGGAAGGGGTAGGAAGGGGCCGAACCTCCAGGCTTAAAAGGCCCTATTTCCTAGTGTTCACTTCCCACTCGTCGCTTTAAATATCCATTCTTTTGTGTTTCCGCATCTTTGTGATCAGTTCTTGTCAGTAGGAATCGCACTGTGACTTCGCTCCTTAAATGCCTTAGTTCTGTGACTAGGTGAGCTCATAGAACCTAAAACAGTGGTTCTCAACCTCCTGGCCCTTTAAATACAGTTCCTCATGTGGTGACCCAACCATAAAATTATTTTCGTTGCTACCTCATAACTGTAATGGTGCTATTGTGATGAATTGTAATGTAAATATCTGATATGCAGGATGGTCTGAGGCGACCCCTGTGAAAGGGTCGTTCGACCGCCAGAGGGGTCGCGACCCACAGGTTGAGAACCGCTGCCCTAAAAGATCAGCCTGCACGAGGTCCTGAGAGGGTAGAAGGAGGACAAGGGGGAAGCAGGAGTCCATGGGCAGCTGACAACTGAGCACACTAAGGGCCTAAAAGAGTGCTGGTGCTCAGTACCCTGAATTAAGTTAGCAAGTGGGGGGCTTTGCTGAGGCCCACCGAATTAATGAGGCGCTCTGTTCAGGGTCAAGGTAGGAGCATCGGAATCAGTCCCATGATTTGCTTCAGAATCACCGGGGGCAGGGCTTTAAAACGTTTCTCTCACATACACACACCCCAGGTGATGTTAGAATGGGTCCTGACACAGAAGGAGAGAACCAGGTTTCAAAAGCTCCCTCGGTGGCCCTGGCCTGTGTGGTTCAGCGGTTGGAGCATCATTCAGTACGCCGAAAGGTTGCGGGTTTGACTCCCGGTCAGGCCTAGGTTGCGGATTTGATTCTTGGTTGGGGTGCCTATGGGAGGCAACTGATCCGTGTTTCTCTCTCATAGCGATGTTTCTCCTTCTCTCCCTCTCCCTTTCTCTCTCTCTAAAATCAATAAAACATACCCTTGGGGGAGGATTTTTTTTATAAAACCTCTGTATCTTTAGCCACAACCCAGCCATTTCTCTGGCTTAACAGGCAAAGCGGCAGGAAACGCTCCTTTCCTGCTCACCCGCAGACGCTGCTTCCCGGGATGAGCCATTTCCCGCGGTCGGCACAACGCAGACCCGGTTAAGCCTAGGGCTGTAGGGGCTCCCTTCCATGCGGCTTCAGGAGCAACTTGATCCAGGACTCAAACACCTGGACACGATTTCCATTCCCTCCATTTCTGTCTCCCTTTCCTTAGTCTTAGCTCCAACCTCTGACCCCAGGTGATGGCTGCAGCAGCCCCAACAACTGTCTTCTCTCTCTCTCTCTCTCTCTCTCTCTCTCTCTCTCTCTCTCTCTCTCTCTCTCTCTCTCTCTCTCTCTCTCTCTCTCCCTACCAGAAGAGAGGAAGAGTCACTTTCCCAGGATCCCTGGGACCCTGTCACTGGCTCATTCCGGAAAGAAACACTGAGCCCCAGAAAACATGACGTGCTGATTAGCCAGTGGAGGCCACCCACCCACACCACAACGCTGGGAATGGACGGAGGAAGTCCCCGGAGGGCATTTGGCTGGTTTTGTCGGAAGGACAGGCGGATGCCCGGCGATGAACCAAAGCAAGCACCTCGGCTGGCTCTGAGCACGGCCGGGCCGGGCCCCTCCGCCGGCGGCTTTGTGCCACACGCCCTCCCTCAAACACAGCAGGCGACGGCTCTCAGCAAAAGGACGTCCGGGAACCGTCCCTGACCTCAGGCAGCCCACACGTCAGTCAACGAACGCCACATGTGTTCACTTTAGAAAAAGAAAGAAAAGAAAAGAAGCTGGTCCATCTAACTAGACAGTCCCTTTTTTGGACTTCAACTCTTCATGGCCCAGCAAAGTTCTTAAAAAGTAAGCGTTTTTGTTTGTTTTCTTAAGTGGTTCATTTTCTTCAACCAGGTATTTGCTATCATTCATTTTAAATGTCCCCCCGATCGCCTCCTGTTGAAACTGTGTGCGCTGTCCCCGCAGAGCCGCCTGGCACTTATGTCCCTCGGGGCTGTCCAGTGGCCGGAGGCAGGCGCGGCGGGTGAGGAGGCGCCAGACCGGGGCTCTGCCCACTCCGCGGCCTTCCCTGGGGGGGCCGGGTTTCTTCCCTAAACGGAAAGGGGCTTCTTCAGCCTTACGGCAACTTGGAACCCAAGGGAATGCTGTTCCTCTGAAGGAGCTGAGCTTCCCCGGTTTACACTGAACAGCTCCCGGCCCCAGAGGAGCTCAGTTTTCAGGAAAATAAAGATACTCGGCAGCGCCCCCGGCGGCCCGGCTCTGTCTCCTGTTCAACAGCGTTTGGACGGCACCGCCCAGGGCGCCCCCACTTCCAGCCCCCGCCTCCCTCCTGGTCCCATCCGGTCTCCACCTTCAGACCCACCTGCGGGCCGGCCCCCGCACGGGTTTCCCACCTTCACCCCGATGCCGACAACCCCGAGCCCCACCTTCGCCAGAGTCACCCCCCGAGGTGGAGGCTGCGCCCCCGCCCGCCCGGCCTCTGCGGCCCCACACCTACCGCTCCCGGGGCTCCTGTCCCCCCGCGACGGGGCGGCTCCGAGGGCGCGGGCCCCACACCCACCGCTCCCGGGGCTCCTGTCCCCCCGCGACGGGGCGGCTCCGAGGGCGCGGGCCCCACACCCACCGCTCCCGGGGCTCCTGTCCCCCCGCGACGGGGCGGCTCCGAGGGCGCGGGCCCCACACCCCCCCCCCCCGGGGCTCCGGTCCCCCCGCGCCGGGGCGGCCCCGCGGGCGCGGGCCCCACACCCACCGCTCCCGGGGCTCCTGTCCCCCCGCGACGGGGCGGCTCCGAGGGCGCGGGCCCCACACCTACCTCTCCTGGGGCTCCTGTCCCCCCGCGACGGGGCGGCTCCGAGGGCGCGGACCCCACACCTACCTCTCCTGGGGCTCCTGTCCCCCCGCGACGGGGCGGCTCCGAGGGCGCGGGCCCCACACCCACCTTTCCCGGGGCTCCTGTCCCCCGCGACGGGGCGGCTCCGAGGGCGCGGCCCTTCCCGAGGCGGCGGAGCAGCTGAGGGCGCTGAGCATCTTCCGGAGTCGCCTCCAGCGCGGGCCCTTCTCCCCCAGGACGTGCGGGGCCTCGCCGGGTGAGGGGGAGCTCAGGGCCCGGCCGCCCCCCGCCTGGGAGGGGAGCCTGGCCCCGGCCCTTGGGGAGCCCCAGGCCCTGGTTCTGCCCCCCAGGCCCTCGGCTCCGTGACTTCCTGCAGAACCACTTCCGGGCAGGAGGGAGGCTCATCAAGAAGAGGGGCGACACCTGGCCCCCCTCCAGGCTGCGCCCCGGCTGGGCTGGGGAGCATCTCTCCAAAGGCTCGCCCTCCAGCAGGACCAGGAGCCCGTGGAGCCCCGAGGCCGGTGAGGGGCCCCTCTGCCCCCCCTGGGGTCTGGCTTTTACCTGAGCCTCTTCCTGAAACTACTGGCCATTCTTGTAACCGCCCTGAAGGCCTCTCCCATGCACTGGGCCAAATGAAACAATAGAGCTTTTTGCAGAAAAAAAAAAAAGGTATTCATCAATGGATAGCTACTGTGCGCCCGCTAGGTGCAGGCTGCTGCCGGGCTCTCGGAATAGCAGGGACAAAGGGCCCAGCTCCTACTCTGGATGAGCTCCATGTTGGGGACCCAGACGGGCAAACAGGCCATCACCGTGCGATGTGCGCCGCGCAGTCACTGGCACATGCATGGGCTGCTATTCAAACGGAAAGGCCGCCCATGGGCCTTGATGGTTGAGGGTGAGTTTATCATGTGAACAAGGCAGGAAGGAAAGGGTTGGGGGTTAGGTGAGCATTTTGGGCGGAGGGAGAGGCACAGGCGGGGCAGGACGAACGCAGTGTATCTGCTCCATATTCTGTTTGCCTCTCCTCGCCTGCCCCCCGGCTCTGTGACTGGGGCTGGCCTCTTCTGAATGGGCCTCGGGGGCTCCTTGCCTTCCAGCTTCTCATTGGGTTCAGCCAAGGGGCAACACCAGGTGGAGAATGGAGGGAAGTGGGAGACAAATTTCAGATAATTATCCTCCTCCACCCCCCTCACCACCACCCCTCCTCCCCCCGGACTCCCTCCCTGCCCATCAGGGGGAGACCACAGCCCCAGCTCCCTAGGATGACCCTTCCCTCTCTAGGTCCTGGGAACAGCCCTCTCACATTGCCCCTTCGGGTCTAAAGGTGGGAATGACCTTCCATTCTTGTTTCCCCTAACTCTGTCCACACCTTTGTAAATAGTCTACTAAACTCTTCAATTAGCCCTTTTGTGTGCATTATCTGTTTCCTGCCAGGACCTGACGGTTGTGTGCGTGGATTATGGGAAAACGGTGGCACTGAAACAGGGTGTTTACGTGTGCCCGTGGTGAAAGTGAGGAGGACAGAAGGTTGGCAGGAACCGGGTCCTTGGGGGACTTGGATTCTCTGTAAAGAGTGTGTATAGATTTTATCCTGAAGGTAATGGGAAGCCATTTCCTAAATCATTAGGTTACATTTTAAAAAGTCATTTGTTATCATTATGATTATATATGCAACATGCATAATTCAAAAGCAGCTACTTGCGTGTTACTAGGCTTTAGTAGAAATGAAGTGTCTCATCTTAGTAGAGGCGGAGCATGAAACATCAAATGGCCATGCAGCTAAAGCTGCCCATCATGATATAGGTGCTGCCACAGGTGAGCAATCCATCAGAAGGTGGAGTGGTGGATCCAGGATCAGGCACCAGCAGGGCCAGACGTAAGCAGCAGAAGCAGAAGGCCCAGAACTATTTCAGTTCACACCTATGGCTACAATGGGGGGGGGGGGGGGGAGAGGTGGGACTTATTACCATCTGTAAGAGGAGGAAAATAGGCTGATCTTGGTTCATGAATGAGATGGCTTGTGCTATGGACTGATTTTTGCCCCCCTCAATAGCATATGCTGAAGCCCTAACCCCCGTTGTAATAATATTGAGAGACGAGGTCTTCAGAGCATAATTAGATTTAGATGAGACCATGAGGGGCCGGCCCCCATATGGGACTAGTGCCTTTATAAGAAGAGATACAAGACAGCTTGCTTCCTCTCTCTCTCCACCATGTGAGGACACAGCGAGAAGGTAGTTATCTGCGAGCCAGGAAGACAGCCTTCATCAGAACCTGTCGTTACTAACAAACTGGTCTCGAACTTCCAGCCTCCAAAACTCTAAGCTCCTTTTACTCAAGCCACCCAGTTTGTGGTATTTGGTAATGGCAGCCCAGGCTAATCCAGCTGGGGATATGGATGTGCCTGCTGCTGATTACAACACCACTGAGCCATGGCTCCGAAAGACAGGGAAATCCTCCCGAAGTCACCCAGTGTGTGTGGAAAGAAGTGACCTGAGGTAGAATGTCCATGGACTCCTAGGGAGTGGCAATAGCTTGGCTGGTTGATCAGGGAACTGGAAAGAGAAAGATCTATACATATAAAAGTCTAAGTGACTGAACGACCGGTTGCCTGGTTGCTATGATGTGCACTGACCACCAGGGGGCAGACGCTCAATGCAGGAGCTGCCCCCTGGAGGTCAGTGAGCTTCCATGGCCGGCCAATCTCCCGTGGTCCCTCCCCCTCACCCCCCAGCCAGCCAGCCCTGATCAGCCCCAATTGGGACTGGGCTGAGGAACCCTACCCATGCACGAATTTGTACACTGGGCCTCTAATTGAAATATAAGGGTCAATAAGATCTCAGGAAAAGACCTCTGGACTAATGGTAGTGGGCAAAAATATCAATGTACCACATGCTAACACCTGACACAGACTATGCACGATGGAAGAGGTACTAGACAACCCAGTAGACAGAATGATTGGCCAGGTGTCATCGGCCAGCCCCTAACCTCGCCCATTTCACTGCTGCTGCATTGGGCTCATGAATGACAGCCTTACTGCTAGGGGTGGAGCTTATTCCACTCAAAGCCGATGTAGCTACTGCCACTGCTGGATGTCCAACAGATACCTTGGATAGAAGTTTGCCTTTTCTTTCTTCAGGGCCTTTGCCCAGAATCACCAACCAGAGACTTATGGAGCGTTTGGTCTACCTCCATGGAACACCACAAAGCACTGCCTCAGAATGAGAGCCACACCCTCCAGGAAAGAAGGTGGAGCAATGAGAACAAGGTCATGGCATCCATTGGTCCTGTTACGTTGCACACCACTGGGAGCCATCAGCCCGATAGCAGTAGAATGGTCTCTTAAAGACATCTGAGGGGCCAATCCAGAGATGCTGAGCTGAAGGGGTTGGGTGCCATCCCACATCAGTGACCACTGCATGGAGCTAGGTCTTGATTGGTAGAATACATGGGTTCAGGAGACCAGGGGATTTCACTCATCAAAATACAAGATAAACAAGAATCCTGTGAAAGCTGTCCCAAGGTGGGGCAAACTTACTATAAGAAGGGAGTTCATCTGAATGGCACGAAGGTGGGTTCCAATGGATCCACCCAGATCTTCTCTTTGGAGCCAATGCACTCACTCCTCCAGCTGCTAATCTCAGCCACTGACAACTCAGCTGAACGTTGTCTTCAGCCACAGGGCATTGCCTTGCCCGAGGCTATGCCCCTTCCCAGAGGGCAGCCACAGCCTTGACTGCTTGATGCAGGGTGACAAAGGCCAGACCTCTTTGCCTCCAGGAGGGACAACTATGAAGGGCGTTCCTACCTCCAGGGCTCCTCAAAGGATGAGCTGAAGCCTCAGTTGCTACCACATTGTTTGACAGCTTTTCACTTCAACCAATTCTGCCTTCCTTGTGTCCTTAGAAGTCAATGTTCCAATATCACTCCCCCAAAACATCCCTTTACATACAACTCCCTGTCTCAGAATCTGTTTCCAAGGGAACACAATACAAGATCTAAAGCTTCCATTTATTCTAACAAAGTAAACACAATGGAAAAGAAAGCAAGGAATTACTTTAATTTTAGGTTAGTACTGGGTGCAATTAGACTTTCATTTTGAATTTAGACAACTTTGTTGTGTTTTAAAGGCAAATATTGTACATAGTGACTAGAATTCTCACAGCCACCCACACTGGCTGCTTGGCATGTGAAGAGCCACCCAATTTATGGGATTCTGTCATGGCAGCCTATGTAAACTGATAGGGAGTGCCCAGAAACTGGTCTGAAGGGCTATTGGGAATATCTCCTTAATTCTAGCCAAAAGGAGAGAAAAGGAGGTTGAGCATTTTGTAATCCACATGGGTTCTATTGCATACATTCAAAGTCTACTGTTTACCACCACTAGAAATTTATTCTTCTTTGCAGTGACAAATGGGAGTGGGAAGGAGTGTCAATCATGAAAGGGTAAGTTATATATATACTGTGGTAAGAAATGGCTCAAGTACTTCAGTGACTTACAACAAAGATTTGTTCCTCCTTTATTCCACTTGTCCAGTGAGGGTCAGCTGCTGCTCTGATCCAATTAATTTCCCATTGGGACTCAGGCTAATGGAGAAGTCGCATTGTGGCCCTGTGAACCGCACATGCTGGTTCTTATGGCTTCTGCTCAGAAGTGGCCCATATTATATTGGCCAGAGCAAGTCACATGGCCTCTTCGGAGTTCAACAGGGCAGGGCTGGGATGTACAATCCTCCCATAAACAGAGACACCATAGAGAGAAGCACCAAAATTATGGGGAAACAGTGATGCAGCCTACCACAGTGAGGCGGTTTCTTTTGCTCCTTAAAAAGTGGTTTATGGCCTGAAAGGCCACAGGTTCGAGTCCTGGTCTGGGCACATGCCTGGGTTTCAGGTTCGATCCCCGGTTGGGGTACATACCGGAGGCAACCGATCGATGTGTCTCTCTCACATCAATGTTTCTCTCTCTCTGTATCTCTCCCTTCCTCCCTCTCTTAAAAAGAAGTGGTTTATATACTCAGAAATTCAACCAATAGGCCTGTAAGTTAAGATTCTTTGCATTTTATATTCATGCGACTTGAAGATTAACAATACAAGACAGTTAATCTAAAGACACCAAATATTTTGGATGTGTGGAAGGCATCCTATGACCTTTCTCATTAAAGAACATTCTTTTATTGTTTTAGCACATGATAAACATATTGCTATTTCTAATTATCAGAAAATTAGAACAGGGGTCCTCAAACTACGGCCCGCGGGCCACATGCAAATACAAATATTGTATTTGTTCCTGTTTTGTTTTTTTACTTCAAAATAAGATATGTGCAGTGTGTATAGGAATTTGTTCATAGTTTTTTTTTAAAACTATAGTCTGGCCCTCCAACGGTCTGAGGGACAGTGAACTGGCCCCATGTTTAAAAAGTTTGAGGACCCCTGAATTAGAATATTGACATCTGAAATGCAAGGGGACAAGTTATATGGATATACATACATTTCCTGTATTCCTGTAGCATCTCTGTAATTCATAAACACATGTAAGGGGGAGGAAAGAGAGAGAAAGGAAAGGGGAAGGAGGGAGGAAGTGAGAGAGCTAGAAATTCAGCACCATGTCCAACTCTGGAAGGTCCTAACATGACTTGTTAGTTCTGTAAGGAAACACCATGGACAGTTCCCTGGTGGGCCTCTGCTGCAGAGAAAGTGACCATTTATTTCTAGTTGTGGAGAGGTATGGAGTTCTGGGGCAAACAACTAGGTTTTCTCATTTTTCTATGTAAATTATGGAAAATCACCCACAGGATCTAATAATGCAAAAATAATTGGGGGGGAAAACAGGATATCTGCTTATTTTTTTTTTTTTAATATATTTTATTGATTTTTTACAGAGAAGAAGGGAGAGGGACAGAGAGCTAGAAACATTGATGAGAGAGATCGATCAGCTGCCTCCTGCACGCCCCCCACTGGGGATGTGCCCGCAACCAAGGTACATGCCCTTGACCGAAATCGAACCCGGGACCCCTCAGTCCGCAGGCCGACGCTCTATCCACTGAGCCAAACCGGTACGGCGATATCTGCTTATTTTGATGGTCTAACCCAACGCTGTACACCTAAATCTAATACAAAATAATATTGAATGTAAGATACAATTGAAAAATAATTTCTGTAAAAAGAGAGTATCTCCAAACCATAAGCATTTTGGCAGGGTTACCAACAACTCTGCATCGTGAGTTGTCAGAGAAATGCTTGAAAGGGGACACTGACATGGCAGAGGAAAATAAAAAAGGTCTTTGTCAGGGATCCTGTCTGGGCGGTTTTTTGGAATCAAGATGTGAGATTCAGCCCTGTGAGCAGCTCAAAAACCAACCCACGCTTGTAGAGTTGCATGACTTGTTCTAGCAAAGTTAGTGGCCTTTGGAGTCAAGCACACCCGAGTCTGAATCCTGTCTCTGCCATTCGCCAGCCGTATGACCTTGAACAACCAAACCTGTCTGAGCCTTAGATTTCTCATCTATAAGTGGGGGTGATATTAGCACTTGCTCATATGGTTGGATGAAGATTAAATGAGATAATATTCCTGAAATATGATAAGCCCTTAATAAGGTATAGTTATTATCAACAATCAGCATCAGCTTCATCTTTTTTCACCTTCATCATCACCACCATGAGCCAATCTATTAAAAAAATCAGAGGTACAAATGTAGCTCATTCATGAAACATTCCACAGGCTGGGGAGGCAATGTTTATTTTCACAAATAGATTCATATTGTGATGACACATTCTAGCTTTCTGATTTCAAAAACATTGTGATGAATTGCATTAACTAACTGATTAATGACTGAATGCTTTATTTAAAAAGGATTCAGGAAAATTTGGGTATTACAATCCTAATTGTTTTCCCATTAAACTTAGTACCAACCACAGCATCACAAAAATGAGTGTCTTTGTGATTGAACTCCTCCATTCTCATTTTAAAAATCTCTGAAATTTGTGATTTTATGAACTGAAATGATATTTTTTTTGTCCTCATTCAAAAAGAGAAAGCATCTGCTCTCTAATAATAATGTTGTAGAAAAATTACCATAGAAATCAATCATTTTGCATTTCCTCCTTGGATAGATTTTCACAACTTTCCTCAGGGAAAAGACAAATTTAAATCCATCAAAAATTGTTGGCTTCTAAACTGAATTGCCATCCAACTATTTTACTTGCATAAGGGCCCCAAAGCATAAGAGTGGAGATACTGGCAATGTGTGTATGCCAAAGAGAAGCCATAAAGTGCTTCCTTTCACTGAAAAGGTATGTATGTATAGGGAAAAACATAGTATACAGCTGATCCTTGAACCTGCTGCTGCTAGGGGCACCAACCTCCTGAGTCACCAAAAGTCCAGGTATAACTACAGCAGGCCCTCCTGCACAGATTCCCAACCATGAGCTGACCCTTGAACAACATGTGTTTGAACTCATGGGTCAAGTGAAAAAACTCCATGTAAGTGGATCCAGGCAGTTCAAACCCATGTGTTCAAGGATCCACTGCATACAGGGTTTAGTACTGTCTACAGTTTCAGGCATCCACCGGGATCCTTGAAATGGATATGGAGGGGTGGTGGTGGTATACTGGCAGGGGAACCTCTCAACCCAGAATTTTATGCCTAGCAAAACTGTCTTTCAAAAAATAGAAGTAAAATAAAGACTTTTTCAGTTAAAATCTGTCTGAACACTAAAGATTCAAAAATAAATAAGAAACAGCCCAGCCGGTGAATCTATAAACAAGGAGGTCACAGTTCCATTCCCAATCAGGGCACATGCCCAGGTTGCAGGCTCCATCCCCTGTGGGGGGTGTGCAGGAGGCAGCCGATCAATGATTCTCTCTCATCATTGATGTTTCTCTCTCTCTATCTCTCCCTCCCACTGCCTTCCTCTCTGAAATCAATAAAAATATATTTTAAAATAATAATAATAAATAAATAAGAAATAGTCTCAGCCCTTGAAAAGATCAGGGAGCCTAATCAGGAAGATATACTGACAAAAAGAACTTTACTATAATGGTGTAAGTGGTAGGAAAGAAATGAGTTTGATTTGAACGACCTCCGGGTCTGCAGGGTATCTTGTGAGCAGATGGAAATGTGGGTCTGGAGTTCAGGCGAGAGGAAGAGGATCCAAAAGTCACCGACATAAGATTAGCAGCTGATGCCATGGAAACACAGGAAATCACTCTGCAAAGGTATGTAGTGATGGAAGAGGAGAATGGTCCAAAGATGAATGGGAGAACACAAATGCTAGGAAAAACAAAACAAAAAAAACAAAGAGGAAGAGTTGTGCTGGGCTTTATTTTCATCTGCGTTCGTAACAGGTCCATGAGCCAAGAAACAGGGGGAGGGAAGCAGATGCAGGGGGAGGAAGAGCAAACACTAGCTGCCCTCTCAGTAATGCCAGGCATCGTTCTCAGCACTTTACACACATTCTCTTATTCACACGAAGAAAGGAGGCCCAGGGGTGACATCAGAACCTCAGTCTCGCATAGTAAGTGGTTGATCTGGGATCCCAAGCCAGATGGTTAGCTCCCACACCCTCTCCTTCCTGCTGGACCCTACTACTTTCAAAGAAAGTAGGAACGAAACACCACCGTACCCACAACCACTCAGCCTCCATCACAGAGGAAGTCTAAGACCTAAGGAGCACTAGGTGAGCCCAATTCTCTTGAAAGATGGACAGAGGTTCCTGGTGGAGGGTTTCTGGCATCGACCCTCCATGAGTTACAGGCACGCATGCACTAAGGGATGTCCGACCCAGACCCAGCTCTACACCTGGTTTCCTGCTAAACGGCCACATGGGTCCTAAGGTCAAACGTCCTCATTCAGCAGCATCTGGTACATGTCTACCGAACAGGACACGTAACCCAACCCTAGGAGGATGCGGCTATTCATGGAATTTTAAAAAAGTAATCTAAGGCATTTGTTTCATCATAGACATAGTTTCTGTCCATTATAGAAAGCAGAGTCTGACTCTAAAACACTGGTTCCGACCAGGCAGAGGAGAAAGTTTATAAAGGGAAACAGTAAAATATAATAAATTAAGGGTCTGTTTGGTGGCAGGAGGAACAGTCTTCTTAACAATGCTCTGTCCCAACGATATTTTTTCCTGCCAAAGGTGATAGGATCAGTGTGCTGGGAGTATAGAACTAAGTATAAACAGAGCTTTGTCTTGTGCTTTGGTCTTATTTTCACCACCCTGCAAGAGGAGACAGGCAACTGGCGTTTTACAGGCCAGAAATTCGAAGGTGGTTTTTAGAACATTGGAACGGGGAACTTAGCTTTTGTCAGGAACAGAATTTAAAACTGGCGAAAGTTTATTTTAAGTTCAGTTATATTTGAATTGACTAACGAATATAGTCTAGGAACCATGATTACTTCTTATCCTGGTCATGTTTTTTGACTCCTCATAATTATCTAAATCCCACTTCATGGTTCTTGAGAGGAACAAACACCTGGCAAGCTTACATATCAGAAGGGGGAAACAGGTTCCTGTAATAAAATAATTTGACATCAAGAGCATTCTTACCGTGCTCCTTTACACTGAAGGGCAAAGAACTTTACCCCCTGGAACAGGCCAAGTTTATTTAAGACCCTTTCTCCATCCGATTAAAGAGTTAATATTTAGCTCCTGAAGGTCAAAAATATATTAAATCCTTTGGTTTTTCTTATCAGCAAATAGAAAAGAAAGCAATTCATAAGTGTTGTTGGAATAAATGGTTCAAGTGGTTTCTTCAGAGATTCCCTATTAAAAGTGATTTTCTTCTTAAAGGAACACATATTTTTGTTTCCCCCCTTTTATTTTTTTTTTTCTCAAAAAGAGAACTTGAGGCTTTTGGTCAGGATAGTGACGTAGGTAAACACTGCTCGGAACCTCCCACAACCACATTAAAATGACAACTAAATTACAGAACAACTACCATTCAGAACCACCTAAAATCTAGCTGAATATAAGTCCTACAACTAAAGATTTAAAGAAAAAGCCAGTACAGACTAGTAGGAGGGTTGGAGATGCAGAACGGGATGGTCCCAAACCCACGTGTGGCCCCAGTTGATTGGAGCATCATCCCAGACACTGAAAAGGGGTGGGTTTGATTCCTGGTGAGGGCATATACCCAGGTTGTAGGTTCAATCCCCAGTCAGGACACATATGGGAGGCAGCCCATCAATGTTTCTCTCTTGCATCTCTCTCTCTCTCTCTCTTTCTTTCTCTCTCTCTCTCTCTAAAAGAAGCAGTATTTTTAAAATTGGGACAGATATTTTCCCTGCAGAGGTCCCCCCTGAGGAGACAGGGGTCCCAGCCCCACACCAGGCCCCACAGCCCAGGGTTCCAGTGCCAGGAAGAGAAATCCCCATGACTTCTGGCTGTAAACACCAGCAGGGATTGAGGCTGCTGGAGTCCCAGGCAACCTTCTTAAAGGGCCTGCATACAGACTTCCTCAGACTCACAGCAGCTTGAAAGGTGCCAGGGACATGTGGAGAGGAATGGACTTGTCCAGTGAGGGCTGGAAGAACAGCTTTTCAATAGATGAATGGATAAGGAAGTGGATATGTACAAGAGAATATGACTCAGCTATTGAAAAGAATGAAATTTGCCATCTGCAACAACATGGATGGACCTAGAGCAGCGTTTCTCAACTTGTGGGTCGCGACCCCTTTGGCGGTCGAACAACCCTTTCACAGGGGTCGCCTAAGACCATCCTGCATATCAGATATTTACATGACGATTCATCACAGTAGCAACGTGACAGTTATGAAGTAGCAACGAAAATAATGTTATGGTTGGGTCACAGCATGAGGAACTGTATTGAAGGGCCAGAAGGTTGAGAACCACTGCATCTTTCCACGTTACTGGTCTCTGTGACTCCCAGCCCAGCACTCAGGTTTTCACTGCATCGCACACGGGGAACCTCGGTCCGCGCCTGCAACACCTCCACTTGAGCTTCTGCCCCTCCTTCCCCTCTCTGCTCAGCTATCGAGCTCCAAACCGGGAAGGGGCATTCCTGACCTGCCGCCTTCCCACCCTGGCTGCTTGGTGTGATCACAGGTTCCCACCGTCTCCCACTGAGCTGTTGGTGAAAGGTGTGGACTGCGGGGCCGGAGAGGCCCTGTCATTTACTCCTGTCACAGGGAAGTTGAATGTGAGCTAAATCCCAGCGGGAAGCCAGCCATTCGGGAGTAACGGGATCAGACGGTTCCCCTGTCCAAACACACCCGCAGAAGGGAGCAGGGTTCGGCTGTCCCTGCATCGGGAGGAACCGCTGGGCTCTTTGTATTCCGGGCGGGAGCACTTCATGTACTAGCTTCCGGACAGAGGTTCTGGTTTTCACATGAAGCACTTCTAACTTGGTCTCCACGAAAAGGCAGCGGGGTGAGACCCACCCTCCCTGACCCTCCTCAGGAAGGAAGGTGCTGGGTCAGTCCTGATAGGAGAAGCAGGCAGGGCTGCCTCGCAGCAGGTCAGGCCCTGGCTGTGCTGGGGGACCCAGGGAGCGGCGGGGGGGAGCCATGGGGAAGGCAGCTGCCTGCTGGTGGCTACATTGTGTCCTCTGCCCAAGCCTGGAAAAGCCAGGCTGACCCCCGGCTGAGTGGGCAGGAATGTTTGTGACGGGTGCCAGAATGGCTGGGAAATGGACACGGTGTCTTACATTTTAAATGGTTTATAAATAATGTAATCAGGGTGGGAGTGTCCAACTCCCCCATGCACAGTTAAGGAATGCAGGATGGGGGCGGGGGGCGGGGGTGGGGGGGAATAATCTCATTTGGAATTTTTTTAAAAGGAGAGGCTGTTTCCATTAAGATGCCCTTGTTTTAAGTAACAGAAGCCGTGAATAAGAACGGCTGATCTTGGTACTTATGGTCTCACAGAACAGAAAATGGGGAGTAGGAGGTGCCAAGGCGGGTCCAGCCATGTAACAGGACCCTCAAAACCCGGGCATTTTTCCTTTGAACCCTTTCCTCATCAGTGTCTTGCTCTTTTGTCCTTCCTCGTGCCTGCTGCCTCATGAGCAGGAACTGGCTGCCCCTGTCCCGAGGTTGCATCCGCACGCGGTTGTCTGAAGGCAGGGCACTGAGGGTGCTCCTGGCAGAGAGTTTCTCTTCACAAGCCTCACCCTTAGCAGAGAGGAAAACGTGTTTCTCCGTGAGGCTCCCACAGGCATTCCTTTATGTCTCATTAGCCAGACCAGGCCACTTAGCCACTTCCAGCTGCGGGGGAGTCTGAGAGAGCAAGGAGGCGGCTTCCCCACCATCTCCCATTGGACGTGGGCAAGGGCTGGCCGTGGCTCTGGAGTAGACAGCCGAGAGTATCTGCCACAGATAAACAGACGTGCAGCCAAAAATAAAAATGAAAACCAAAAGGCCTCCCCTGGGGCCAAAGGAAAGGTTTTAGAATGTACCTACAGTTTTAGTACAACAAAAGTTTTGTATATAAACCTCTCTTATATAAAAGAAAAAACAAACAAACAAACAAACAAAAACCAGGCCTGGCTATAAATGCATTTTTTTTCCATATAGAGTTAAAAAAAAAATAGTGGGACAACTTCAGAATTCTGCTGCTTCTGACCCCATGTGTCTCAGGGAAAAATCATGGATGTGTGTAAAGCTGAGTATGTATGCGTGTACAGGTGTATGCACGGATGTGCGGCACCGGTGTTGATAATGGCACGAGTTGGAACAATCAAGCACGCCCACTTCATGCTGCTAGGCCAGGCTCCAAGTTGGCCTGGAGAGGAGGGCGGGCACCTTCCCTTTGTGTTGCCTTCGGTGTGGTCTGGCTCCCAGCAAGGGCTAAGTTCTGTACCCTACTCCCACAAGGCCTCGTTCACCTGGGAGGGTTTGTGTAATGGCCTCCCTGCCACATTCAGAATCTCTGCCCCATCCCATCACACGGGTCAAACCCATCAGACCTGTCTTCTTGCCCCAGGTCGATTCTTTGCCAGGAGACCCCGTGCAAAGAAACTTCACGTGAGGTACACACAGGTTTTCCCACTATACCCAGCCATGCCTGAATCCAGTGGCTGACGCTCCAACCGAGATCCCCGCTGTGAAGGATAACACGTCTGCATCCCACCTGGTGCGAGGAGGGGCCTCAGAGGCAGAGGAGCCGCAAGTCTGACCCTGCAAGCTCTCCATCCAGGCGAGGGCACAGCAGATGAGATCTTGGGGGACTGGGGTTCTCCTTCGAGCAGGGATTTGCGGTAGCGTTAAAGCTATTTGTCCCTGCTAATTGTAGAACAAAATGGCAATTTTTCAGTATTAGGACTTGTGATTTGTTCATTAGCCCTAAAAGGGAACGCTCATGATAACAGCAACAGAGGATGTTACACCGGCACAGATATTAAGGTGAACTGAATTTCACCTGCTCCTAAAGCTGTAGGCAGAGTAAAGCTATCTTATTAAGGAAACACAAGGGTATATTCCCCAGCCTACTAAAATGCTGGGAAATGTATGCCAAAAAAATCTGAAGGACCGGCCATAAGATGGAAATGAAACCCATGCAAGGAAATGGTCTTTGGGGACACAGCAAGAACCCCACAGATCAACCTCAAAGGAGCTGTTGACAGCCAGGTCTCTCCAAGCTAATGCGCATGTTCCAGGCATAGAGTTGGGGTTTTAGTGCTAGATAGAAGCTTTGAGATAAGAGCTTCAATTATTGAGTTGCTTACTGTATGCTGGTGCTAGTTTAAGCACTCTCCATAGGACAACACTGGACATCCATACTGTTGCTCTTCCCAAAGTCACCCAGCCAGTAAGTTTAGAACCAAGATTTGAAGCCAAGTAGTTTGGCTCTAAAACCTGTCCCCCCCCCCCCCCCGCCCCCCCTCCGCACACAATACCGTTCCCACATTCTGAGGGAGTTTCTATGGGTTGCAAGTGAGGCACCCGGGTCAAGATAGAGTCACAGGATGGAGCATCGTTACATGACCCTAGCTCCTAGATCTGAATTGTGAACACACCCATGCGGCCCCTAGTACAGCTATCACCTTCCGAGACTGAGGTGGGCGGGAGCTCAGATATCCAGGGCCCAGGGAACTGGAGTGACCCCTCCTGGAACAACAGACAAGAGCTAGTATGTTCCCCTCCATCCTCAGATCCTCTCAGAATGGGCCAGAGGGTAAGTGCCGTCTTTCTGCCATCGGACCCTGCCCTCTGTACCACCCCCTCCCCCTAGGCAAAGTCCAATCACTGTGCCTCTGCGACTAGCCCAGCCTCCGGAACCTTCCAGGGATGTGGTGTGGTTAGTTGTTTCATAACTGCTCAGCCTCCATTTATGGGAAGAGGCTTCTCCTTCAGTTGGGACCAAAATGCAGGGCTTCCCTGTGGCACTGTCTCCTGGATTTTCATCTCTACCCAGCCAGCCTGGGCTGCGACTCCCCACGGCCCCTGCCGGGCGCTTGCCCTTTCTAAAGGGCCGGTGCTTTGCATGAATTTCTTCTATGTGTCCGGAGGCCCCGCTCCTGCCAGGCCGCCCAAGCTCACCTAGAAACACAATCTTCCTTCTTTTACAATCTACCTCCTCCGTTCCCGCAGGAAGGAGCAGCCTGAGCTGAGACCAGCAGCTCAATGGCGCCACCATGTGGAAGTCAGGGATTGAGCACCAGCAGAACACTTCCACCACCATCGCCCCAGCAGGTACCACCCACAAGAAGCCAGAGGCTGGCAGTGGGGAACAGGGACCCACATGGTGCAGCTAGAGACCATGCTTCTGGCCTGCAGAGCACAGAAGGGTACTTGGCACAGTGTCCCCCCGCCCCCACCCCAGCCCTAGCCCCAGGGAAGGCAGTGGCCACAATGGCCTCCTTGGGTTTCCCTAGCTCCAGAAGAGACCCATGGGGGCGGCCAACTCAGGGCTCTCCATTGGTGGCAGCTGGCAAGATGCTGACGCTGTTTCCCCTTTTGGAAAATTAGATGAAATTAGCTTTGCTAAATTCTCTTGTCAGCCCTGCCCACCAAATCCCCCAGTGATCTCAACAGGGCCCCCTGCAACTGCTAGCAGGATGGGGCTGAGTCTAACCTTCACCCCCACCAGCTTTCTCCCCTGGAGCCTGAGCCCACCTGCAGCTGCCGGCTCTCTGGCCCTGTCTCACTGCTGCCATCCCAGGCCATGCAGCTCTTTGAAAGGGTGGGGCCCGGGATTCTGTGCCCATCAGAAACGCAGCAATGTCTTTACCGGGGGGTTCTGGTGAGAGCAGGAGCTTTGCTATCAAAAAGAACTGGGCCACAATTCGGGCTCTATCTGAACCGCTTGAAGCAAGGAGACTAGTAGAGCTGTCCGAAGTCGTCTCCCAAATGGAGGAAATAACCTTTTCTTTACTTCGCTTGTTTGGTATGCGTCTACCCCACTATGCTCCATGAAGCAGACAGGATGTCTTCTCATGCTTTGATCTCCAGCACCCAGCACGGCGCCTGGCACTGAGGATACACTCAACAAATAACTGTGAAAGGAAGGGGAAAATACCTTCCCAACCGGATCTTTAAGAGCATGAAACGGGATGACATACATAAAGCAAGTGGGTCCCATGTGCTCTGTAAATGACAGTTTCTGGAGTGAGGGTAGCAGCCGAGTGGAGATAGGGTGAAAAGGCAACTGTGGAGAATGGAGATGGAGTTTACCAGGAAATTGTAGTAGGACTGCAAGAAGGGGCTCAGGTAGGCGCTATGAACTGAAGGTTTGTGTCCCACCCAACTTCATGTTTGAACCAAATTCCCGATGTGATGGGTTTAAAGGTGGGGCCTTTGAGAGAGGAATGGAGCTAGGGCCTCTCTAACAGAAGACCTCAGGGAGCCCTCTTGCCTCTGCTTCCACGGAGGACACAGCGAGGAGACAGCTGCCTGTGAACCAGGAAGTGAGGCTCACCAGACAGTGAATCTGTCAGCACCTTGACCTTGGACTTCCAGCCTATGGAACTGAGAGAATAAGACACCTATTATTTTTTATAGCAGCCTGACTGGACTAAAACAGTGGGTAATCATGAATTTATAGTAGATCCAAGTTATCGTGTATGACCTTTTCTCTAGAAGTATTTGGCTGCTGGGATGCAAATATGGAAAAACTGGATTATTGGGTTCATAATGGGTTGGGGAAATATATACATTTCTTGATTAGGGTAGCCCCTGCACTTATAAAGAAACACTTTTACTCAAAAAGTACATGCACAAGTAATGTAGCTATGATACAGTTTATTTCAACTAAACTAAAACAAAATACAATAACTCATTTCTTTGGGGGGGAAAAATTCTATGTATGCAGGGTTGTCCTGATTGACCATAATGTATTTGAGCAAAAAATATTAGGTACACCACACCTGAAAAAGCTCTCCGTACACAGTAGATACCAAATAACTTTGTTAAATGACCAGACATTTGGAAAAATCAAAACATGGTCATAAAACAAAGACAAATGCATGAGTTAAGAATCTTGTGAATTTAGAAAAAGACTGAGTCGTTATGTTTTTATCTGTATAAAAAATCGTTCTCCAGCTTTTCATTTGTACCTATGTTTTCTTTAATAGAAATAACCTAAAATTCAAAGGCCTAAATTTTTTCTTCGTGCAGCCTCAGGAATGTCAGATTCCCCTTCACACCTGCAGTTGTCTAAAGAGGAGCAGACCACTTCAAACAAAGACATGCAGATCTCACTTCTGTACCACATATGCAGATTCTGTGTGGGAAGAGTTCCTGATTCGGCTACCAATTCACTCAACTTAGTTCAAGACACAAGAACTGATTAGAGGACTCCGCTGGCTCTCATGTAGCCCATCAGCCTTTATCACTGAAAACCAGTTAGTGACACTTGGCCCTCAGCTTAATCTGCACAAATGCAATTTGGGAATTCTAAGACAGTGATGTTAGCATATTTAAATGTGAAATGCAAGATCCTGATGATTAAATAATTTATTTTTTAAATATGCAAGCTGCTGTCTTTTTCAATAATCACTTTTTTAATGAACAAATGAAAAACAAAATGGCAAAAGAAGCAAAAAACTTGAGTTTCCAAAATGAGACAACTGTAAAAATTTCATATATAAAGACATGACTGGGGTAAGCTTGTATTGTAATAATAATGGTTCATTATTGTATATAATTGGACAGTAAAACAGCCCTGTCTGAAAGCACTGGATCAACTGTCTCTCCAAATCCTTTTAAGACATGATTCTACATACTAAAATGAAACATTTTAAATAAATGCAATGTATCATAGGACTACCAGTTTTTATATTCCTAAAAAAAATTAACTTTAATTACTATAGCAATGATTTAAATACATGTGCTGTTAAAAAATTGTAAACATACTCTGACTTTCTTTCTTTACCTGCGAGATAATACTAAAAAGAAATTCCACAATTTCTTGATTCCTTCAAAACTAAGAACCAAAATATTAAACATAATAAATAAATATGCAACCTGGAGGCCTGGGAAGAGATATAGAATACCAAATGTAATACAGCAGTGTATTAAAAATCCAGTATTTCAGTATTAAAATTTCTTCATCTTAATACAGTTAGGTTTATTGCTAATATAAATAAGCTTCATATTAAGGCACCTGTCATTACCTCTGAGAAAAATTTGGGTTCAAAACAAAGGATATATGGACTGTAAATATGGACTATTTTTCTTTCATTCCATCCATTACAGATATTATCAATTTTAAATGTTAAGCTTTTGTACAGGAGTAAATATATTTGAACATATTACCTGAATATAGTTAAGATGTTTATGATACTTTGATACTTTAATTAATGTATACGATACCTCAATTAAAGTATGTAATACTTTAATGGGGAAATAGGCAAAATCAAATCAAGAAGGTTGACAAATGACTAAATACAAGAAACATAATGACCTTTAAAAACTACATTGTAGGGACAGTGACTATGAACAGACCTTGGCCAAGTCATTTAACTTCTCGGAGCCTCACTCTTTCCATTGGTAAAATTTCAGCACTAGCTGCTCTGTCAAGCTCAGAACACTGTTGCGAGACCAAATGAGGTGATGTAAAAACACCTGGCAAACTATGAGGCACTGAACAAACAAAGGGTATTATCATAGGCCAGATATCTCAAGTTTCTGATATTATGCTAACAAATAAGGTTATAGTCATTTCCTTTTGCATCCACTTGAGAACATCCTGTTTTAATCAATTAGGTAGTTGTGGCATGCATGGGACAAAAATTTATACAAAGAGGAAATCTCTAAATCTGAGCGTCCAGAATTTTATGACATGGTATTATGCTGTGAGTGGGGCACCCCACTGCCTGCTGGGGCTCAGGCGACCTCTGACACTTCCTTCCTGTAAAGAAGGGCAGACTGCTCAGAGAGCTTGGCTTCTGGCCTTTCCTCCAACTCCTGCACCATCTGCTATCCTGCAGCATGCACAGTTCCCTGAAAAGAACTACATCTCACAGCAGCAAAAAAAGGGTTTTAAGAGTATTAAACACAGATGAGCCCAATCACAGTACATGACTCAGCTTGGCATAAATCTGAAATGGTTCATAACCCCACCAGGTTCTCCCTGGCTTAGCCACAAGCCCGTCTTCTACATATAAAATGATTCCAGGCCAGCTTTTTCCAAAGTATGTTCTGAGGAATGCCAGTCAGGTTAGATGTTAACGAATGAGAAACATATCTGTGTTAAGTAAGTTTGGAATATGCAGAGGGAAATAAGTTTACTTACTACAGAATTTCTCAGTCTTTAATGTACTGAGTGTACACTGTAAAGAACAATAGACTGTACAGCATTTCCCAAACTCATCTGACCGCAGAACCCCACAAGAGTTATTAGAGAGCTAATAACTCTTCAAACACTCTTTGGGAAATGCTCGTCTAGCTAATTTGCCTGGTTTTAAACATTCCAGGGTTACATCTGGCAATAGTTACCCTTTTTAATTCCTAAAGGAGCAGAATCATTTTGCTCATAAGGCCAACTATTAAGATAACCTCCTGAATTCCACTCCATAAGTATCCTTCCCAAAGCAACTAAGAACCAAATTTCCTTTACTACATACCGAGGAATTCAAAGAAGTTACTCTCAAATTAATGAGAATTATGATTTTTAGGAAATCTTTATATCCTTCCTCAAACATTAAAAATACTAAGATCTAACACTAGATCTTAGGATCTAGAATTACAATTACTTTGATATGGGAGCATTTTACCACAATATCACTGCAATTAACACTATTAATAATAATACGTACTAGTAGTAATAGCAGTAGTGGTGGTGGTGGTGGTAGCACTAAGCACCCATTTTGTGCCTGAATCCTCACATGCTTTCTCTGAATTTAGGACCTACTATTACACTCATTTTATTTATTTTTATTTTTAATTTATTTTAGAGAGAGGAAGGGAGAGAGAAATATCCATCAATTGCTTCCTGCATATGCCCTGACCAGGAATCAAACCCACCAACTTTTGATTAATGAGATGATGCTCCAACCAACTGAGACACACTGGCCAGGGCTGTTACACTCATTTTAAAGGTAAGTACACTGAGGTTGAGAGTAATTAACTGACTTGCCAAGTGTCACACAAAGTAGTAAGGACAGAATCTCAAATTCAAATCTGAGACCTCACCTCAAGCTATTAATCACTACATAATGCCATCTTATATTTTGGTAACAAAACAAAAGCATTTAGGTCACATTCTGGTTGTTAAACTCGAAAGTTGGAGTGTATTCATACAGATCCAAATGGATTGATATTTGGTTTTGGATTTCCTTTTGAGCAAACTCCTAGGAATTCCTTAAAGAAGATACTTAAAAAATTTTTTTTTGTTTTTATATTTTTTAAAGCAGAGAAAAATAGACTGCTCTTTACCAATAAGTTTAGATAAGGGAAGGATTTCAGAAATCTGCATCCAAGGTGAAGACATTATCTGTGTTTTCCGCCATCACTGCAAAACGCTGATACTCTGAAACTCGTTTCTCAAAGAAATTTGTTTTCCCTTCTAAAGAAATGTTTTCCATAAAATCAAAGGGATTTTCTGCCTGAAAAATCTGAAAAAAAGAAGAAAAAGAAATGTTATTAGATATTCTGAAGAAGCCAAATTATATCCCACAAGAAGAGCAACAGATAACACCTATCTAGTCACCCACAGGACCACCTATTCCCTAAGGATCTGGAGAGGCTCAAGGCTGATAAATGTTCAGATGACTAAAATCACCTACTAACCTCTTCAAGATACTATGCTAGCATCTCTGGTATTCTAAGAAGTAGAAAGGGAAAAGGAGGTTATCTCAGGAAATGAAAGATTTAACATCAACCAACTAAAATGTTTTCAGCTTGAGAAATTTAAGACACCATAGATATTATAGACATTTTTCACAGGTATTACCATTAGGTAGTCACCTAAACATGATAGCAGAAAAGATTAAATTCCCAACAGTGTAGTGTAGACCTAAATATTTCTTAGTTCCATAAGAGAATAATCACATCAGGTAAGGAACCATGATGAGGTAAGACAGAATAAATCCTACCCACAGTGACCTTTCCAAAAAAGTGGGACATATGTTGACAAGAAGCTTTTTTATTGCTTCTCAATTCAAGAAGACGTGAAGATACAGCTGGCGGAAACTGTGAAACATTTTAATGAGTCATGAGGGGCAATAAAAGAGGACTTTTTAATTTAGGAGTATTCCAGCAGAAATTATGAACACCACAGAAAGAATACATTCAAATAACCCAATTAAAAATGGGCAAAGAATCTTAGTAGACAAGAAAGCATTTCTCTAAAGAAAATTTACAAAAGGCCAATTAGCACATGAAAAGATGCTCAAAATCATTATCCATTAGGTAAATGCAAATCAGGACTACATTAAGATACCATTTCACACACATTTAGGGCAGACAACAAGCATTGGTGAGGATGTGGAGAAATTGGAACTCTCATATACTGCTGGTGTTAATGTAAAATGGTACAGGACTGTAGAAAATGGTCTGGAAGTTCCCCTAAAGATTAAAACTAGAGTTAGCATATGACCCAGCAATTTCACTTCTAGTTAGATATCCAAGAGAAATGAAAATATATGTCCACACGAAAATTTATACATCAGTGTTCATAGCAGCATTCATAATAGCCAAAACGTAGAAATCACTCAAATGTTTATCACCTGTTAAATGGATAAAATTTAGTATAGCTAAACAAAAGAATATTACTGGGCCATAAAAAGGAATAAAGTACTGATAATACTTTCATTATACTAAGTAAAGAAGCTAAACACAAAAGACCATATGCTGTGTGATTCCACTTATATGAGAAATGGGATATACAGAAGAGGCAAATTTAAAGAGACAGAAATTAGATTATGGTGCCTAGGTCTGAGGTGGAGGTGGGGGAAAGAGAGATGTGACTGAATGCTAATCGGTACAGAGTTTCTTTGTGGGGTGATAAGAATAATGTTCTAAAACAGATTGTTGTGATAACTACATAAATGTGAATATATTAAAAACACTGTATTCTTCATTTATTAATAGATGAATTGTATACTCTGATTTATATCTTTACACACACACACACACACACACACACACACACACACACACACACAGGTGTGTGTGTATTGTCCTAAAAAATGTATACATACTTCAGCAACTGATAGCTTAATTTGAAAGTGAAATGTATTTTAATGAATACTGCCTTTATAATTATTCAAAGTGTGTGCATATATTTTGGAAATATATATATATCTTTTCTTAATTAAAAAAAAAAACAACACACTTCTACGCTAGTATGGTTGAGTGGTAGAATTCTGTGAAATTTTTCCTGTCAGAAAGTGTTTTAGGAGAGAGTGAAAATTTGTGCTACCACATACAGCCAGATAAGTGGAAAAAGTACTGGACCAATAGTTATAGATTCACTGGATTTAAAACTGGCAACCTTCCAAAAATCTGATTCAAATCATTCATGGCATAGACAAAGTAACTAAGACCAAGTGAAATTAAGTGACTTGTTTTTGACACACTGAAGTACTCAAATATTTACCGACTAATACTAAACTAAAAGAGAAGTTGAAAACATCATAAACATGGCTCCTAATTGAAATTCTGTATAAATGACAACCATTTGCTAATTTAAGTAATCTCTTATTTTACCAAAAATTGTCATCATTAAGAATAGTTCTTCTTACAGCTCCTTGAGTTCAAAGTTTAGTTTATGTATTTTAATTGCTGTTTTCTTAATATATACATTCAAGGCTATAAATTTTCCTGAGGATTCTATAAATTCTGACACATAGTAATCTTATTGTCATTTAGTTTACATTTTCCATTAGTTTATATTTTCACTTTTAATCTCATTTTAAAGGATATCTTTTCAATTTCTAAGTAGATGGAACTTTTTGGCAATCTTTTATTATGACTTTCTCATTTAAATGCATTAAAATCTAAGAGGTCTGTATAATTTCTGCTTTGGGGAGTTTATTGAGATATGTTGAAAGCCTGTGAAAAATGATGTTTTACACTATGTTTAGATTTTCTTTTGTAGGAGGCATGTTTTATATACCTATATTTAGCAAGTTCCCAAAGGGAAAACTAGACCCAGGGGTCCAAGGTTTTCCAATAAGCAGGAAAGCATGGATGTGTGGGTGTGAGGATATGGTGGTGGGATAAAGGATAGCGAGTTCACGTTAAGGTTTAAGTACACAAATTAATTTTCTTATAACAAACATATTGGTATAACTTAGGAACAAATATAAATTTTTAATACACAGTTTATAAATTTATGAGATCATATTAATATAATTGTAATCTTGATTTCTCTCATTACTTATCGATAAACAGAGAATGTTGCAACTAAAATTATAAAATACTAGAGGCTCGGAGCATGAACTTCGTACACTCAGGGGGTACCTCAGCCTGGCCTGCGCCCTCTCACAGTCTGGCAGCCCTCGGGGGATGTCTGACTGCGGGGAGTGGGCCTAAGCCAGCAGTTGGACATCCTTAGCACTGCCACACGGAGGCAGCGCACTGACCTGCAGTGAGCATCTGCCCCCTGGTGGTCTGTGTGCATCATAGCAACCGGTTGTTCTGCCGTTCAGTCAATTTGCATATTAGCCTTTTATTATATAGGATAGTTTATCTTACAAAAACCTTTCCCACACCTGACTCTTTACAGTATTTCTGTAGTTACCAGAATATAAATGCATAACCAAAAAAGGTAATAATTACCCAGAATCATGAATTTCATAAGGCTTCTCATTAAATGCAATTTAAACTTACATTTCCATGCTAAGAAATCAAACTTGTACTAGTAATTTTTAATTACCATGGTGTGGAACACAGTAAAGTTCTGTGAATGTTCCACTTACGTTGAATACAACATAACCACTTATTGTGCCTTTACTGTAAGTATGACACTATTTTAAATGCTTTAAACAATCCTTTGTGGTATTATTATTATCATCTCCATTTTATGGATAGGAAACTGAGATAAAGCTTAAGCAACTTGCCTAAGGCACATAGCTAGGAAGCAGTGGAACCAGGATTCAAACCCAGGCAGTCTGGCTGCAGCCTCCATCTGCTACGTCATGTGAAAATCACACCTCTTTACGAAACTCAGATACATTATATCTGATAAACAAAGTGACAGAAATAACTTCAAGACAACTGAGTTCAAAGAGTAAGTTATGATAGTTAATGTTGTCATAATAACTATTTCCTATTTCAAAGTATTTACCCAGCCCAGTTGGCATGGCTCAGTGGTTGAGCACCAATCTATGAACCATGTGCCCAGGTTGTGGGCTCAATCCCAGTGGAGGGTGTGCAGGAGGCAGCTGATCAATGATTCTCTCTCATCAGTGATGTTTCTATCTCTTGCTCCCTCACCCTTACTCTCTGAAATCAATAAAAATATATTTAAAAAAAAGTATTAACCCCAAAATTACAACAAAGATACATGGAGATTTATATGAGGGTAAAACACATATATGCATATGAAATGCAATTATTTAAAAATAATCCGATTTTAAATAATACATGCAATTATTATAAAATAATTTATTGAGCTTATTAATTCTAAGATTTATCAGCCTCCTACTTCTGTTATGAATTTCATTTCACGTTTCAAAGTATTTTGCAAAGCCAATTTGTTCATGCAAAACAATGGAATGGACATTTTAAAAGTAAACTAGTATATTACAAATGATTTCAGTTGAAATACAATATTTTAATCACCTCATTTGACAATAACATTTTAGCTTAGTAGTAATACATTTTAAAACATCTTACTTTTGAGAATCCAAGTTCCACAAGTAATCTGTCAGCTACAAACTCAATATACTGTTTCATCAAAACACAATTCATTCCAATGAGGCCAACTGGCAAGGCTTCTGTTAAGAACTCCTGAGAGAAAAAGAAAAATAGATTATAGTACAAAGACAGAACAATAAGTATGTATCTTCCAAATAAAAGGATAGTTTTAGTCTTATTAATCTTCTAAGTCACTAATCTTGTCCAAGAAAAGTAAACTAGGTTAAATTCTTTCAACATGGCAAACAATGTCCATTTTTTTTAAGTTGATTTCTTTTTTTAAAAAATATATTTTATTGATTTTTTACAGAAAGGAAGGGAGAGGGATAGAGAGTTAGAAACATCGATGAGAGAGAAATATCGATCAGCTGACTCCTGCACACCTCCCACTGGGTATGTGCCCGCAACCAAGGTACATGCCCTTGACCGGAATCGAACCTGGGACCTTTCAGTCTGTAGGCCGACGCTCTATCCACTGAGCCAAACCAGTCAGGGCCAATGTCCATTTTTTAAAAAAATGTTTGGGATATTTACTGTTCACATTATTTCACATTCTCAAATAGCCAAAATAAATGGAAGCTAATTATCAAATTACTGGCACTTTTAATTTTTATATTGACTGATTTTAGAGAGAGAGGAAGGGAGAAAGGGAGGGAAGGAGGGAGAGAAAGAGAGAGAAATATCGATTTGTTGTTCCACTTATTTATGCATTCATTGGTTGATTCTTGTATGTGCCCTGACTGGGGATTGAACCCGAAACGTTGGCATACTGAGAGGATGCTCAAACCAACTGAGCTACCCAGTGCCAGGGTAAATTATGGTACTTGGAGATACTTTGTTCTGAAATATCTAGAAAAAGATTCACCAAAAATAATCATTGTGGAGAATATAATTATGGAAGGATATTACAAAAGAGAGAAAACACAATTAACAAAGAAAATGAGACTGGAAGAGGGTTGGGAGATAAACTGTACTCCAAGTATATTAAAAGACAATGGTAAAGTGTTAATAGAGGAAAAATAAAAACATTAACCATCTGGACTTAGTTCTCAAAATGATTACAGATATCAAAATGTATTTTATGCCTTTTCCCCTCTCCCAATATAAAAAGTCTGGCCGTTTAACTATGCAGTATTTAAGAACATTCTTTAAAATTTGTTTTACTTTTAAACTAGTTCTTTCAAATAATAAAAACACATCCTAAGTGGAGCATCCAGATCTTTCTAGTCATAGATCGTTACATGCTATAAATTGAGTTTTACTATTCATTAATTAATTTATTTATTCTATAAGCATCTGGTGCATGCTTCTAGCTAGATACCCTGCTAGATTTTTGAGAATACAAAACAAACAAGAAACTGTCACTTCCCTCTAGTAGCTAACAATCTAAAAACATAAAGCTAAAATAATTAAAATAGTTTGTTATGGCACAAAATTTGACAGGTCAATGAGACAGAAAAAAAACAGTCCTTAAACAGACTTTATATACGTAAAGTATGTATAATACTTACATATAGAGCAAATTATAAACTGACATAATAATTGTAATACATTATCTACTGGTCCTGTCAGATTGACCATATGAAATTGCTGATTTTTATTTTTACCTGCAAAATGGCAGTTTCATATGAGTCAACCTAATAATAGAACGATACACACTTCAGAAAGTGATGTGTTAATCATATATAAGCTTCCCTGCTTACCTGCTCAATTTCAACCGCATTAACGATGATCTCCCTGACCCTTTTTTCTGAAGGCTTATTTACTAAGTATCGAAACATCAGGCAAGCAAAGTCACAGTGAAGCCCCTAAAATAGAAGAAAAAATGTCAAAAAAACCCCAACAAGTTTAATCAGCTATTTTCACACAGGGATGTGTCAAGCATCAGATAGAATAGGGTCTCAGAATGCAAGAATGTAGAAGAAGGATTAAGAGGGCCAGGAGGTTCTTTTCTTCAGATCTCATTAAAATGCAAATTACAATAACCCGTAATAAAAAATTTCAGTGCCAGCAAATCTTAGCTTATCAACATGAAAAAAGGATAATTAACAACAACAAAAACTATGACCAAAAGCATTTTGGAAAGGAAACCAAAGCAAGAAGAGCTATATAAAAGTTCATTCATTTTTTAATGTCTAAAAAAATTAAGAAATGATTTTTAAAAGTAAGTATTTAAAAAACAGATGAAACACTCAGATTTTGAAAAGACATTTATATTAAACTAGAGGCCCGGTGCACGAAATTCGTGCACGGGGGGTGGGGTGGGGGGGTGTCCCTCAGCCCGCCTGCACCCTCTTCAATCTGGGACCCTTCAGGGGATGTCCGACTGCTGGTTTAGGCCCGATCCCTGTGAAGACATCCCTCTCGCAATCCAGGACCACTGGCTCCTAACCACTCACCTGCCTACCTGCCTCGCCCCCCAACTGCCCTCCCCTGCCACCCTGACCTCACCCCCAACTGCCCTCCTCTGCCACCCTGACCTCGCCCCCAACTGCCCTCCCCTGCCACCCTGACCTCACCCCCAACTGCCCTCCCCTGCCACCCTGATCTCGCCCCCAACTGTCCCCCCCTGCCACCCTGATCTCACCCCCAACTGCCCTCCCCTGCCGACCTGATTGCCCTTAACCCCCTGCCAGCCTGATCTCGCTCCTAACTGCCTCTGTCTTGGCCCCCACAACCATGGCTTTGTCCAGAAGGAAGTTGGACATCCAAAAGATGGCCAGTTGACCTGGTCTAGATAAGAATGGCTCAAGATAAAAATGAGTTTAGTGCAATGAAAATGGAAAGTGAAGAATTAAGCATACCATTTGAAGCTGAAAAAGCAGAAATGACATTGCAAATAACTCAACCAAAGAAAAAGTTGTGAAATACCTTGACAACAGAATGGTTATGCAAATACAAGAAATGGTATAGAATGTTAAATAGTTGAAGAACAGAGCAAGGAGATTCAACCTACAATAATTTAACCCATAATAAACACAGATGTTCTAAAGCTAAAGACAACAAAGAAAATTTCAAAAAGTCAAAAAAAAAAAAAAAAAAGAGAGAAGCCAGAGATACAGAAAGATGATGGCATTCCAAACAAAATTAACAGAGAAGGACACTAAGGCAGAGTCGATTAACATTTCTAAACCACAAGAAAAATGAAACAATTTTGTAAGTCACCAAAGGGTGAAGAAGAGGAAGACACAGCCACTTTAAAGGATTACAAATGAGAGTTTTCTTAGGTTTTTCTAAATAAATCAACAAGTAACTGAAAACTATGTACAATAATAAAAGTGTAATATGCTAATTAGACCAGACATCCTTCCAGATGAAGCCAGGGCTGCACACTGACCACTAGGGGGCGGCTCCTGAGTTGAGCACCTGCCCCCTGGTGGTCTGTGCATGTCATAGTAATTGGTTGTTCTGCCGTTTGGTCGATTTGCATATTGGCCTTATATTATCATATAGGACTGAAGGCACGATGCACAAAATTTGTGCAAGAGTAGGGTAATGGTATCTCGCAGCCCTTTTCCAGTTGCATTAGAAAGTTAAATGTTAAAAAGCCAAAAAGAAAATGTGTGTGATTACTTAACTCATCACACAAAGCTCATCAATAAATTTCAAGGTTTTGTATGTTAAAAAAACAAACAAAATAAAAAAGCAAGACAAACTGGGAAAATATTTGCAATAGATATAACAAAATTCATATTTTATATTATAATCATGATAAATATTTTTAAAAATCATTTAAAAATACTTAGTGAAAGAGCTCAATCACTATGCATTAGGAATATATACCAACGAAAGTAAAGACAAGAATAAGCTAATACAGAAAAACAATATAAATGACTAATATTATTTTTAAATGTTCAATCTAAGTAGTAATCAAACAAATGCAAATAAGACCAATAATGAGATATCATTACCCTATCAAATTTGTCAAATAGCCTGGTCAGTGGTTGAGCATCCACCCATGAACCAAGAGGTTACTGGTTCAATTTCTGGTCAGGGCACATGCCCAGGTTGCAGGCTCAATCCCCAGTAAGGAGCATGCAGGAGGCAGCTGATCAATGTTTCTATATCTCTATCTCTCTCCTTTTCTCTCTCTATTAACAAAACAAAACAAAACAAAACCAATAAAAATATATTTTTAAAAAATTTGTCAAATATTTATCACATAAATCCAAATTCTAGTAAGAGAATATTAAGAAAAGACACATTCATAGGTTGCTAGGTAGGGCTGAATATTGCTATAAAATTTCTGGGAAGAAATCTGCAAGCAAGTATGAATGACCTTTAAAAGTTTTATACCTTAAAATCTAGTAATTCTACCTCTAGTAAATCTAGCTTAGAAAAACATTATGAATTTGGGACAAAGCTTACATACAAAGATATGCATTTTGCATTATAGCAAAGCAAATAAACAAAATATCTGGAAACAACCTAAATTTCTAACTATAGAATAGTCAAACAGTAATATTCATTAGAATATTATATATCTAACAAAATTACTGTTTACAAAAAATGCTTACTGTCATAGAAAAATTCTCACAATATTCTGCTAAGTGAAAAAAAAGAATAGCTTACAAAAATACAAGAATATCTCAAATTGTAAAAATATGATGTCCGTATATATCTACATAGATTTAAATGTCAAAAAAACCACCCAGAAAGAAATGCAATGAAATACTAAAAGTGATTATCTGTGTTGAGATTGAGTGATTTTATTCTCTTACTTCTCTATAATAATCAGATATGACATTAATAATAAAAATATAAGAAATTTAAAGACATGAAACAATAAAAGGTAATTATACAAAGCATTTTATGGCACTTAAAAAGTACTCACACATACTGTTTAATTGTATTTTAACAAAACCCTTTTAAGGTTCATATTTGAAGACACTGAGACTCAGAGAAATGAAGGCCACTTTGAGGTAAGCTCAGCCAGGATTAGTGTAGTCAATAAACATGAACTGAATTGCTGTAATGGACTAAATACTGAGAACAGAAAGATAAACTCAAGGAGCTTAGAGACTAGCAGAGAAGAGAGAAAAGATGTACAATATATGTTATGGACTGTAAGATAGGAACAAGTTCCAGTTTCACAGCGATACATGGAGGAAAGAGTGATCAACTTTACCTAATTAGGTCACGAAAGTTTGAGTTGCAACTTTAAGAAGGAAACCAACAAATTAAAAAACTGGTAGGAAAGATGGAAAGGGTATTGCAGGTAGAGGGAGACAAGGTTTAGTTACTATCTGGGTGTGTGTGTGCAAAATAAAAGAAACCATCTAAAATGACTCCCAGATTTCAAATTTAAATGAGTGAACGGAAGTTGGCAACCCTCAATAAGCTAGGGAAAACAGAACGAAGAATAAACTTGGGGAGAAAGATGAGTTTGACTTCGCCTTCCAGGAAAAACCATCTAACGTGCACCCGAATACACAAGTTTGGAGCTCAGAAAAGAATAGATGGACTTAAGATACTTAAGTTTTGGTTGTTACGAGCATCTGGGTGGTAGCTAATTCCATGAATAAATTAGATCAGTCAGGAGATCATACACAGTGAAAGAGGGAACCAGGATACAATATTTAAGGATGAGCAGAGGAGACTGAGGAGAAATAGTTAAGAGGCAGGAGGAAAGCAGTGTCTTAAAAGCCAAGGAAGAAATGACTTTCTTTTAATTACCAGGATCCTTGTGTCACCATAAGCATTTTCCGGGGGAAAGAAAAATAAATGAACACCAAGTATAAATACAAATACTAATAGAAGAATACTTCATTCCTTACTTCATCTCTGCTGATGAGTTCATTGGAAAAGGTGAGTCCAGGCATCAGACCTCTTTTCTTTAACCAGAATATAGCAGCAAATGAGCCTGAGAAGAAAATTCCCTCTACAGCAGCAAAGGCCACCACCCTTTCCCCTAGGAGACAAAAACTAGTTTCATTGTACGAAATATTATATGCTGCAGACATTTTTAAGCTACACACACACACACACACTTTACATATTTTTATAACAATATCACAACTATTCTGCCCAGAAACCAAATCAAGTTAGTGCAATAGCCAAGAGTCCTTAGGAGGAAATCTGCCTCCTCTACCTACTAGAGCAGAAAAGTACAGAAAGGTATATCTACTTCAAATCCTATGTCTAACACTGAACTCTCCTATAGGTCTTGGTATGTAGATAAAGGAGAACCTTCTACACTAAAAAAGAAGTGATTTATCTGTGCACCACACGTGCCTGTGAGTACAGTAAGTGTGTGGTGTGCCTCAAGAATGGAGAGTAGAAGATGGCTTTTATAACAAACTAGAGGCCTGGTGCACAAAATTTCATGCACGGGTAGGGTCCCTAGGCCTGGCTGGCATACTCACTGTTAGGCAAGGACTTTGCAGAAGCCAATCTCCTAACATGTCTCTAGTGGCAGCATATCTGCAACATTATATCTTGCGGATGATTATAGGTTTAACCCAAAAGAAGATCCTTCTCAAGCCCCTATGCCACATTGCATACCTGAAATATTTATGTACATGTCTGTCTAGGGAGAAAGGTTTGTTCGGTAAGACTGTAAAATAAAGGCAACTGAGGACGTGAACCGACTAAAGATCATAGTTGGTATCCCAGTACTTGTTGGGAGACCAAATACACAATAGCAGGCTCTTAATAAATGTGTCCTGATCTAAATCAATGGAAACTATGTAAGTACTAGATGATAAAAGACATTATGAAATTGCTAAAACTTGATGCAAAAACTGAATAAATATTTATAACTTCCCAAACAAATGTCATTATAATATTTAATTTCAAAAAGAAAGATGACTAAGTTTAAATATTACTGGCTGTCTCTAAATAGTGTTCTGGTTTGTTCTTGTTCTTTTCCCTGATTATCGTAAACAAACCAAATCAGATAGATCAATTATATCAAATACAACTATTCTGCCCAGAAACCAAATCAACAAGTTTTTTCAAAATCTTTTTAAAATTAAGCACTATATCTCAATTTTTAAAAAACTAAGCATATATTTAAGAATTTTTAGTTATACTGGAGTTGAATCTTCTTATAACATGTTAACTTTCAAATAAGCTAATGCTTTTTTAAGGAATATTCTTAAATTCTCTTTAGCTAAATGTAAAGGATTAGAAGAGTCTGGTTCTGAGGAAAGAACAGTTGTTCTACTGCATTCTAGTAGGTCACCTAAAATACTAGCAAAGCCCTAAGCCAACTTCATCAAGCTAAAGGCACTACCGGGCAGGTGGCACCATTAGTTCATAAAACTGCACTTCCCCAGCCAGTTAACAGGAAGTACAGGTGTTTGGTGAAGCGAGACAATGTTTTCGTGTCTTTTAGCTCCTCTCCCAAAGAGAGCCACCAATGTGTTCTTCACTTTTTCCTTTCCCACCACCCATTCCACTCTCCTGCACCATTTGAGACCATGTTCTTTTCCCCGAGGTCCTGACTCAGAACCCTAAACGGAGTTTGCCTTGAGAGTAAGCAATAGGGAGAACTTAAATGGAGCCTCTGGTGCTGCATGCTGGCTGCACCCTCCTTTAATTTTCTGTATTTCTAGGTTGCTTTCTTTGGCAGTGTCATGAAATACATGCTTTCTTGGCACCTGTTCTTCATTTTTTTTTTTTTTGCCTGTTCTCAATTTTCCATCAGTAATTATCCATCCTAATATTTTCATTGCATATTGAACACCTTGGAATTTCCCTTTTTTTAATCTCTAAAGCCATTGTTTCTCAAAATGTGCCTTTCAAACCATTTGTAGGAAATCAACTATGTATAAAATACAGATTCCTCAGTCCTACCTGGGCCTCTTACATCACTCGGGTGAAGACCAGGATTCTGCAGGGCTTTTCCACAAATTCTCCAGTGATTTTTTTGCACATTTAGAATCACTGTTTTTCTCATTCTTAAAATGAACTGAAGGCAACACAAATGTATCTGTTTCTTCCCTAATGTACTGTAAGCTTGTCATACCTTACATTACATCACTGACTGTCAATGTGTGCTCCAGGGATCGCTGGAAATTCACAGACCAAGGAGGTCTGTGGGGTCAAAACTATTTTCTTAAAAATACGAAGGCACTACTTTATATTTTTTACTACCATTCTCTCCTGAGTATATAGTGTTTTGCAGATGCTACATGGCATTACCATAATAATCTGAAAAGCCTAGTAAAATACTCTCTCTTTTCTAACTACTTATCTGAATGAGGGTGGATTTTTTTGTACACTTCAACTAAAACAACATCATGCAAATACAGAAGCAGATATAATTCAGCTGTCTTCTATTTAGTCAGGCATTAAAAAGATTTGCAAAAATTATAAAGTATGTCATTCTCACTAATTCTGTTCTGGAAAATATAGTTTTTTCATAAATATGTTAAAATCTAACAGGTTATTCTCATTTAAAAATGCATTAATAAATATGTTTAAAGTTTATTAGTTTTAATTTCTAATACAGAAATATCAATAACCCACACAAATAAAAGCACTCTGGAGTCCTCAAAAATTTTTTAAGTGTACAAATGAGTCCTGAAATAAAAAATCTTGAGATCTGCTTCCCCACATTTTAATTCAATCCAGAAAGTAAAGAACACAAATTATAAAATAGATAAGAATAAGACAGATACTTAGAGCTATTCAAATGAATTATCTGAACAGTTTAATTAATTTTAAAAAGATGTACTGAGCAACTACTACATATAAGATACAATGTTAATCACTTCCTTTAAAAAGTTATATAATTTCAACTCATCCAGAAGAGTAAAAAATAAGCCTGTTCCTGCAAATGGTTCCTTGCTCTAGTTGAATGCACTAATCTTTAGTTTTTCAGAAACTATATATTTGTTTCCTGAAGAATGTAAGACTTTGACTCACCTTAAATTTAAAAAATAAACATTCCTGAAAGCAGATATAAACTGTGGACTGCTTTAAGACTCTTGCCAGATTCTATGTGACTGACGTATTTACTTATTATACACTGACATCTTAGCCTTTCAACTTTCAATTTATTAAACAGAATAGATACAGTTTTCAATTATTTTAATTTTTTAAAATAACTATTGATTTTAGAGAGAGAAAGGGAAAGAGAGAGAAACATCGATCTTGCCCCACTAGGGGATGAACCCACAACCTGGGTATGTGCCCTGACTGGGAATCAAACCCACCACCTTTTGGTGGCCAGGACAATGCTCCAACAACTGAGCAGGGCAGTTTTAGATTATTTTAATCCTGGTTCCTAATTAATTAGAAAGAATGATTCAAATAAAGGTGCACATTGAGACTTTGAGACAGTTACACCAGGTAAAATAGTATTATAACGCTCAAGGCAAGTTTGATGTATATAAATTAAAGCTACAAACCAAAAGTAGATTTTCTATCTGCTATCCACCGCAAGGCCCAATCTGCTTTTTTCTTAACATATGGCATTGTTTCAATTGCATTAAATAAAAATTCCCTGTAAAAACAAAATAATTAATGGCAAAGTTATTAACATGTTTTTCTTAATCAAAATAAATGTTCATTGGCTAATTAGATATAATAATTGCAACTCTATGGTCTACTACCAGATTTGTAATTTTTCTGTATTTCTGCATATCCACAAAATATAGAAGTTAAAGTAAAATTCAAATTAGTGGTTTGGATCTGGTCTGATACAAGACCAAATAATTACGATATTCAATTGCTATTCAGAATGTGCTCCACAGATTAACAGGTTCTATACAAGTTCTTTTTTTTTTTTAAGCGAACACATTATTGGGCAACAGAAAACTTTACACTCCTATATATACTTCTGTATTTGAAAATTTCCCTAACATTTCATTTCAGAGTAAATTCTGCTCTTAACATAACCAAGCAATATGATAAAACTTTGTAAATAAAACCCCAGTGGTGATACCTTTTCTTGGGCTCTCTGATGTAAGTGTCTATTAGCAAACTGTACATCTCTGAGTGAACATTCTCGATGAGAATTTGAAAGCCATAGAAACAGCGAGCTTCTGGAACCTGCACCTCCTGACTAAATCGCTCCACCTATGAAAATAAGGGAAACATATATATCCAATTCTGTGCATTAAACACTGCAAATCAGAATCTGGACATCAGAATTATCACTTAAAAATTGCCTGTCATGCCACTAGCAGGTCAGAAAGATCCTATGGAGTATTTTAAGCAGTACTATTTATCAACCCTCCACAGTAAAGTAGCGGCATGATGAATTCTTAAGCAATTAAGTGAATTGATCTGTTAGGTAGAGAAACTGACTATAATGACAAATAAACTGTAGAACATCTACCAAAAAATAATTATTTCACTTTATATAACTGACCTTAAGTCTTTTTTTTCCAACAGCAGATAGATCTACTGAAGCCCCTTTCAGTTAATGATAAAAGTTCATATACCTCTATTTTCTTTAACAAGAAGGCATGCCTCCTGGCCAACCATAATACAAGTTTAAAAACGGGGAGCCAGAACCCAGAGCTCTATTACAGAGCTCCAGAAGGGTTATTTAGGTGCAGGTTCTTTATTAGGGTTCACATCTAAGGGTAGAAATCAAACTCATGCTTATGCATTTTAAATTGGTACAAGATGCTTGGTATAATGACATGGTGCTGGTCAAATAATAGAAATGTATTCTTTCCTCTGACACTTTGTCAGAAAAACAAATTCAAGAAATAAGCTTCATCAAGTTCATCTCCTAGAGAAAAATGTTTAGGTTCAGTCTAATTATCTTACTGCCATTATCTTCATTCAACTGCTAAATGGAAACAAAAGTAAAATAAAACAAAAATCTTACCAAATTTTCATTCACTATTCCATCACTGGCTGCAAAAAAGGCTAAGATGTGGGAGATAAAGTACTTCTCATCTGATTTAAGCTTGTGCCAGTGTGGGAGATCCTTTGATAAGTCAACCTAAAATAAAAAGATTTCAACATTTTGACTTGAAGTTAAATTCTCAAAATATTTGGAAAAATAACTTCCACCTCAAAGTTAAGGAGGGACATCTCATTAGCAGGAAAATTTTTAAGAAGGAAAAAAATATTAACATCACACTACAAACTGAATGTTTGTTTTCACCATCATCCACAAATATCTATGTTGAAATGTCCAAAGTGGTGGTGTTTGGAGGTGGAGCCTTTGGGGTGATTAGGCCATGAGAGTGAAGCCCGCATGGATGGGATTAGTGCCCTTATGAAAGAGGTCCAGAGAGCTCTACGGTAAGTATGTTTCACAGTCACCTCATAAACATTTGAGGTATATAATTGTCCTTTGTCCTTCTTTTATTTATTCTACAAAACCCTAATCTCTTTTACCATTTTAAAAAGGACTTGTTCACCCTTTGAATCATTTGTGTTCTTTTCTAAAATCCTTTCCTCATTACTTTATTCTTTCACTGATTACTGAGCACCTACTTACTATTCCTGAACTTAAAGGATTTGACAGTTGGGGTGTTCTAGTCAAGAATGAGAAGTGGCTTTCATTAGTTATTTTTATTTACTTGCAGCAAGTAAAGGAGACGGGATTCACATTCAAAGCACTGGCTTGCGAAAGGGAGGCTTAGCCATTGGTTATCTACACTACTTGGCTAGTTCCACATTGGTTTCTTCTTTTCAGTTGACTACACTTAGTGTTGGGTTCCTGTCAAGCTCATTCTCTTTACAGCTGCATCTGCAAAATACTGTGCTACATTTTACATTTAGCAAGAATAGCATTTAGTCAAAACTAAATGCCCAGACTGTGAAACCCTTGCCCTATCTAACACTACAAATGCCAGACACTGTGCTAAGCATTGGGATACAATGGGGCAGGAAGGGGAAAATATTTGCAAATATCTTTTAAGATATACAAGCTAAAAATCAGGTCCTATATTATTTTAGTTCAACTGAGGTTTAATTGAAGGATACCTTCCTGGTTTTTAACTACTATACTCCTGATATTAAATGTTAATATTACAATATGCTCACTCCGACATATCAAACGTATCTCTTCAAACACTCAGCTTTCAAAAGGTCCTATAAATTTTATTTATATTACATTGGTCATTTTCCATTCCCAGTGTAAACCCTCTAGCCAGCTTTATCTTATTTCAGTAAAGTCATCCATTTACCATCTAAATATTGATTCCAAATTACTAGTTATCAGAATTCTGTGGATAGTTTTAAAAAAAGAATCCCAGAACTTTGTCTTTTGAATCAAGGTTTCTGATAATAAGCCATATCTTACCTAATAATAGACAAACATGTAAATTGACTGTACCTTTCCTATGCTACCAAGCCAATCAGGAGAGTATGCAAATTAACCTAACAAAGATGGCGGTTAATTTGCATACATAGGCTCCAAGCGGTGGAGCAGAGCCTAACTGCCCAGGGGCCATGAGGCTTCGCTGCGCTGCCGGCCCCAGGGCCAGCTCCAGCCGGAGCCCAGCCACAGCGAAAGCCTGGGTGCCGGGTGCCGGAGGAAAACCGGTGCCAGCAGCCAGGGGAAAGGAAGGCCTATTGCACGAATCTCTTCATGCAACAGGCCTCTAGTTTAGGAATAAAGCTAAACCACTGATAAAACAATAAAATCTAAAGTTGATTAAATTATAACTCATATAATTGTTTAAATGAAAAATATGTGGAACTAAATGTATTAGACTCCCTTTCAAAATATGTGTTTGAATCTTCCTATAAGCTGCCTATTAAATATATACAACCTGCATATTACAGGGTGGGGCAAAACTAGTTTTACAGTTGTTCATATGGAAAACAATGCACTAATAAATAATAATCCAAGAATAAACTCAGAACTGTAAACTTTTTGCTCTACCCTGCATAATTTTTCAAATCAGTGTTTCTTAGTCATAATACAACATATATTACATTTGCTTAAAAAATGCATATAATTTTCAAATGAATTTCAAGAAACTCAAGAATCACAAGTACCTTCTAAACACAGTGAATGAAAAAGCCACCTGTATCCTCCCTTTGTTCTCTTAACTATATCTAACAAAAAAACTTTCTAAAAACCACAAACAGTTGGTGATAGTCAGGTGTGCCAAGCACTACAACCCAATTTAAAAATGCTGGGGTCTTGTTTTGCTCTATATGTTAAATATAACAAAGATGTTAACAATATAACAAGGTTGAGTAGGTGGGTAAAATTCATAACAGAAGCTTCAAAAATTGGTGCTTCTGATTTCTGTGCAACTCTCCCCCCATTCTGTGTAAAATAATGGTTTACAGTTATCTGGCTTACTAAGTGCCAAGTAACATTCTAAATATGACATTAATCTCATTAATAAGATTTCTCTGATCAATCCTCATAACAACCCCCCAAACCAGGTACTATTAGCTCAGTATAACAATGAGGAAGATACACAGAGAGGCTAAGCAACTTTTCCAGTTCCACAGCAAATGGTAGATCCAGGATTTGTCTGCTCTCGAGCCTGCATTCGTTACAGCATGTATTTACATGTACAGAATCACTCTCATGAAAAAACAGACAGGCATATAGGCCCAAATATATCTATCCAAACAGATATATATAGAGAGAAATATATAGTAGAGGTAGAGATATAGAGAGATTAATACACACATATACCCAGAGAGCAAGAGTTCTATGCAGGTATCATCCATCATACTGGTACAATGTCCATTTTTCGATGTCTTGTAACAGAAGATGTGAACACTGCAACACAGAACATGATTACTGACGAAAGGCGATGCCACTTACCTCTTCTGCTGTCCAGAAGGATGCCTGTGCCTGTTTATACATTTTCCAAATATCGGGGTACTGGATTGGAAAGATGACAAATCGGCGCGAACTCTTTCTTAGGAGTGGTTCTTCACTTGACTTTGCTTCATTTTCGTTGGTATCTGAAGATAACCTCTTTGAAAATTAAAGTACAAACACCCATTTTGTGTAGACATCTCCTCCTTATCCATACCTAAACATACATCTGAGGGAGCTGGGGAAACAGCATAGGTGTGGGAGCCAGCCTGGTTGGGTTGAAGCCTTACTTGTCACCTCGTAGCTGGTTAATAAGTGTTTGGTTGGTTGTGTAATCGTAGCAAGTGGCTTAACATCTTTGAGCCTCAGTTTCCTCATCAGTAAAATAATACCTCTCTCACAGGTGATCATCAAATTAATTTTGATGATTAAAGTGCTTTAAACAGAGCCTGGCACATAATAAGCCTTGAACAAAGTTATTGTCATTAATGCTATTTTGAGGATAAGCACAAAACTAGACCCATAAATGTCACAGAGGGAACATTTCTAAGTTAGTGAACCAAACATTCCCTTTCGTTCCTCTCTCAAAGACAGAATGCTGGTTTGAGATAGAAATAAGCTAGTTATAAGCTTTTTGGTTTTTTTAGTTTAATGTTTTCTTTTCTAATTTTAACTGAAATATAATCTTACCTGAAAACTCTGTACCAACAGAGGTTTTGTCTGAAGCTGACCATATACCAATTTGTTATTGCTATTTACATGTTAAACTTACTGCATAGAGCCTCACTGTGGGCTGTCTCAAAGCTTTGTGGAATAAAGTGAGGAACACATACCTACGTACATACTACTTGGAAACAAGGTGGCATTCTCACAAGGTAGAGAGCCATATTTCTTTTTAAATAGTCAGCAAGAGTATCAGAAGAGTTGTGTGTCCATGAGAATGATTATATGTAAAGTATATACAAATAGGCTAAAACGTGTATAAATTGAGACTATTGGGACATATTTCAATTCTGGACTCCCAACTCAAACTGTTTCTCTTCTGTACCAGGAATACCAGGCCCGAACATTGTGTTCCTCACCATTGCCTCCACCAGTCCTCATACCTCTCCAAATCAAGTGTGCTTAAGCTTTGAGGCTAAGAGGCAAGACCAGATGACAGAAAGGCCCACAGTCAACACCTGAGACACACAGACACAGGTGGGCTTCCACATTTCACACATGCTGCCATTGCAGCATAGACTGCCTTATTTGGTAAGTACTTATTCTGAAGGCACAAATCTCCCCAGATAGAGCACATAAGCCCCAGAGTGTAGAAACTAGTTTTTCTCTATTGTGATGTTCCTGTAGGACTGTGTCAAGCATAAAAGGCCAATAAGCATTAGCTAAGCAAGTGAATGAATGGGCTAATTTCTCTTTATCCTGGGCTCGGGTTACTGAATATTGTTAGACTTTTTTTAGTTTAACGTAAGGTCACAATACATCAGTGAAATAATATAATGACCACTCAAATCAAGCCTTCTCGGAGTGCCCCCATCTTTCTCCCCACCCTCCATTACCCCAAATGCCTGGATTAAGTCCAACATAGCACATGATTCACTGCAATTTCATTCCCTATTATGTGTCTATAGACTCCTCTAGACTATCCTTCTTGAGAATAAAAACGAACTTTACTTTAGTGGAATCCCCAGAGCCTAGCATAGTACTTGGCACTTAGTCGAAATTCATTCCAGAAAAAAATGAAGAAAATGTTTTAAATGGAAGTGGTCAAGTTTTTTAAATGTGTGTGTTATGTGTGTTGCCACTGAGTGCGTTCATTCTCCAAAGAACCATAAGATACTGACACACTGCGGTTCTAGGCTCCAGAACAGGAGGTAGGCATAAGAGCAGGTCCTCTGGGTCTGGCACGGAGGCTCTTTTGCGCCATCACCACATGGATGCTTTATATACATTATCCCACTTAATCTGTAAACAACTCTGACACATAGAAAACTATTTCCATTTTACAGATGGGGAAACTAAATCTTGAAGGATGTAAATAGCATACCCAGGATCCTACAACTAATAAGTGGCAGAAATAAGATTAGAACTGAGATATGTCTGAACTCAAAGCCTTGCCTGAGGCTACACCTCTGTATGCATGGACAGCAGCTAGAGGAAGGCCAGCTCTATCTAAAACCCAGAATTCAAAACACTGAAATGAACTACACCTACAGAAGAGTATACATTACTATCTCCCACTAAGCAAAGTTCCTTCAACAAAGTGGTAGTGATATAACTGGCAAAGGAGGAAACCACCAAATTTGACTTTAGGAAAAAATAATTTCTTTGTCAATAAAGTTGAAAGAACCAATGTGACTTGAAACTGGAACAAAAGAAAGAAAGAAAAAACACACAGCCAAATCGGTAAGGTTTAAAGCAATGGTTTTTAACTGATGCAAGTTTAAAAATCTACAGAGGAATACTTTCTCAAAATGCATTTGCCTTCCCTTTTACCAGGTTAAAATTAATATATGTAATGAAATTACGAAGCATTGATGGGGACATAGTTCACAGGTGAATGAGACAATAAAAATAAGACTGAAAATAAACATTTTGGAATTTGCCACCTCTATAGGTGAACCAAATAACCCTATTTTATTCTAGACTGTCCTTTATAGTACACAATTGTATTCATTTAAAATAAGCGCATTCATGTTTTCAGGCAAGTTATTTAATCTGAGCATCATCATCTGTAAATCAAAGATAATACTTGCCATACTCTGCACACTTTCAAGTGCTATACACTTTTAAAATTATTACTGTGTTATTATTGAACATAATAATTTCTGGTTGGCTCTCTCTCTATACTTAAAGAAATGATAAAAGAACTATTATAGTGGTTAATTATTTGATCAATCAATACCTTCTATGACTGCCCTCAGGGAAATAAAGAACTCTTAGAAAAGTTTCAAATTTAAAGCCCAATTGAAAAGGCAGAAGTCTGCAGTCGACAGGTATTTCAAACTTGTCTAGGCCCATGTTGTTCTTCCTTTAGTTCTCCTCGGTTGTGCTTTTATCATCATTATAGCATTTTGCTATGATTCTGCATTTCTCTTTTCTTTTTCTTTCTTAAATATGTTTTGTCTCTGGGGTACAGAGCTAGAATCCTTGACCTTCACTATATTTGCGATGTGGCCTGTACTGAAGTTGAGAAGGACATCATAAGCAGCAAACCTTTCACACGAAGCATCCTGGAGTTTTTAAACGCTGACAATAATTGATCAACAACAGGATCTACGAAAACTGCTCAAGACTTGTACCTTTAAATTAGAATGAAAATCATGTTTGTACATTTATTCTTCCTATTCCATCCTGATAATATGTGGACTGTTAAGAGAAGAAGCTGGGTTAAAGGGCAGTATGAAAGATTTTGCAATGTGAATAAAACAAGTTTAACCAATATAAACCTTTGAACTGAGCTAGATATGACATGGAAATATTGCTTATTTTCATGATGCTTGGAAAAATTCACAAACATGTTAATGCAGTGTCAGGAGTGTCACGAGTACATTCCAAAGCTGTAGACTCTCTATGCACCTGGGTTAGGAAGCCAAATGTTAGAAAAGAAAGCAATGTGAAGGGGAGGGGCGGGGGGAAGGGCCTAAGAGCATGTAACATTTTTTAAAAACTGGAAGAATCTTTGTAAATTGGACTTACAGTATGGGGGGACAATGGAAGGAGATGAAATCAGAAAGAACGCAGAGAGTACTTCCCAAGTGTGTTTTCCAAATGTGCTCTGAAGAACTCTGTGGTCTCTCTAGTGTCACAAACATGAGATTAGAACTTTAGTTTTAAATGTGTTTTCAACCTTTTAAAAATAGTAATAAAAATAACAAGTTGTTTTCTACTGTACAGCAAGGAAACTACCAATGCGTGAACTTGTGTTTCCAGGTTGTCGTTTTTCTTTTTGGTGTGTGTTTGGGGGAGGGGATAAGCTTGGAGGACAGTTTCTCTAGCTAGCTCTGCTTAACTGAAGAATGCCATGAGACTGAAAGAGAGGCAGTTAAAAAAAAAGCAAAAAATAAAAAATACCCAGTAATCATGTGTATCTATTTTTCAGGAGTAAACCAAAAAAAATTTTAACCCTCCTCCTACCCCCCCAAAAGGAAAAAGAAATAATATTAATGGTACCAATAATACAGTAGAAGCCCTCCTATTCAAAGTAATCCAAACTGGTAGTTGAAAATTGGCTAATGTAAGAAATCAGAAGAAAATGACTTAGCTTAAAACATGTAACTTACATTTACTAACTAATCTTTTATAAAGCCAAAGCTTTTTGTTATTGTTGTTAAATTGGCTCATTGATTGACATCCCAAATTTTTCTGGCATAAACACACTATGATGCATCACCTATGCTTTTTAGTTTTAACATCCTTAAGATAGAGCAATCTGAGGGCAGAATCCTTACCTCTTTTATAAATATCACCAATCTTTTTTTATTTTTATCTAAGTCTACAGATTTTGTTTTAACAACTTATCTTTATTGAGTTTCCCAAGCTTTCAAGTTTTCATAAACAATTTTCTTTTCATACTCATATATTATTAGTTTACATAATAGTTAAATTACAATAGTTACAAGTACAGTTGGTATAAAGAGGACTAGAAATAAAGATAACTGATGCTGGTAAGGTAAAACTCAGAATTATGTGAATGCATCAGGGAGCAGCCTCAATGCACTCTAACGCACATGGGTTGATAAATGCTCAGAACTGGCTAGCAGTACATTTATTAAGAGAACTCTGGTAAATATGCAAAGGAACTGTTTGCTAAGTTTGGTATAAATCTTCAGTTATCATCTACACCCCAATTCAAAGCAGCAGGTTCATCAAAACAGCCTCATTATTCCATTAATTGATTTATAATATTACATATGTTTACTTTAAAAATTACATTCATAAAATACACAAAAGTGGATTTAATCAGTGTTGCACTTATAATTTTGTTTGGAAAATAGGCCCAGGTGTTAAAGCCATGGGAGGGCCTTAAATGCAAATCTACATGAATTTTGCCACAGCTATTTCCCTAAAGCCATTTTGATGCAACTGTTTTGACTCTTTTTTACCCCAGGGTCATCATTTAGATGAAATGAAACAAAACAAATAAAAAAATAGTTAGCTTTCAGCTTTTAAAATCTGTACTCCATTTCTAGGCTTTATCTCAGGTTAAAGTGGATATGTCTACTTTGCATATTAAATGAATATTAAGATGTTGACTTTAAAAAATTTTGGAGCAAGTCAAAGTGATCTGCTTTGATATATAACACTGGCACCTGGCCTTTATCATGCAGACTATTGGGAGCTGTTGAAAGTCTTTAATCAGGTGAGAAACATGATCAGATCTGTGTTTTAAGATCACTTTTGTAGAAATGTGGTTAGATTAGAAGGGAAACTGGAGGCGGAGAGAACAATTTAAAAATTATTGCACTCCCCATCTCTTGCCCCAAATAGGAAATCAGCAGTAGAAACACAAAACTGATTTAAGACACATACAAAGGGCTCAGCACCTGAAGGATAACTGAATAAATCTGACAAAAACTCTTGCTTCTCTAATTAGATGTTTAACAAAAGTTTAATTTGAATGAACTCGCCCCACCAACACAAACCACAACAAGAATAAAAATCTGCGAACACAAAAGTCTTTAAAAAGTCAATTCGGTCAATAAAAAACATAATGGGTTCAGTTTCAAGATATCCAGGGGAGAGCTGAAAATACAACTCTATGGTAGGCAGAGGCACTATCTCCTCTCCTTCCCGAATAAGATAAAGATGCCATTGGAGGGTTGTGATTTTCCAGGGAAATCATAGAGGAGCAGCATGACTGAGGACCAAGCCTACAGAAAGGGGAGATGGAAAAACAGAGACAGCTGGGATTAAAACCCACTGACGTGGATGTAAAGCAAAGGCAGACTCGATCTGGTCTGGCTAAAGGGTCAACAGTTGAGACAGCGAGGAATTTGGTAAAGGGTCCACACTCTGGATATTTGCGGTTCTCAACCTGTGGGTCACGGCCTCTTTGGGGGTCGAACGACCCTTTCACAGCGGTCGCCTAAGACCATCGGAAAACACATATATAATTAATTACATATTGTTTTTGTGATTCATCACGATGCTTTAATTATGTTCAATTTGTAACAATGAAAATACATCCTGCATATCAGATATTTACCTGACGATTCATAACAGTAGCAAAATTACAGTTATGAAGTAGCAACGAAAATAATTTTATGGTTGGGGGTCACCACAACATGAGGAACTGTATTAAAGGGTCGCGGCATTAGGAAGGTTGAGAACCACTGGAAGAGGTTAGGAATTTTGTGGGCCAAAGATTTTCAAACATCTGGGGAGCTGGGAGGCTCAGACTCTAATTCTCCCCACTTGCTCCCAACCTCCAGCTGCTGGCGTTCTTTGTGCGGCGCCATTTGAAAAGCATTTCTATGGATAGACGTGGAAAATTCCTGAGTAGCAATGAACATGAACAGAGATGGCATTAGGAAGATTCATCAGATATCCATGAATTAAGAAAGAAAAACACCCTAGATTTTGGTAGTAACTATGGTGTCAAGTTCAGAGGTGGAAATGACAACCTGAATTAAAGATATGGCAGCTGGCATGCAAAAGCTGCTTGAGTGGGACTTTGCCAGTCTGAGGAGCCGGGCATTTTTTGGGTGGGAACTGAGACCCTTTGGGGAGTTTTTATTTGGAGGGGGTGACATGGAGGCCCTGATTTGATGACGGATTAAGTTGGCAGAGGTAAACAGGACCGGGGAGCAGGTAAGACTGAGGGTAGAGAGACAACTAGGTGGGAAGGGATGCGAATCTGAAATCAAGTTTCTTAGAGGTATTCCACCTTCTCTTCCATCCCAAGAGCTTTTGATTCATTATCAAAATTGATTACTAGGTGTAGGCCCCGTGATTTACATTTTTTACAAAGTACTCCGGGTGATTCTGATGCACCTCAAATGCTAGACAAAGTACTTAAGGCATCCTTGCACCTCAAGTTTAAACCGTTCAGACCGTAACATGCGTTCACTTAGATTCATTCTAGACCTAAAGTTCTGCTCCTGTGTCTGTGGATGTGTATCGCTTAGATGGGGATAATAAATGAAAATCAGCTGCCAGGTCTTTAGCCTAAATGACTGCGGGCACGAAAGGAAACATCTGAATGGTCTCATTCAAGGGGGAAAATCAGTACTAAACGTATTTGTGTTTCAAAACAGGAAGAAAAATCAGTACTAAACGTATTTGTGTTTCAAAACAGGAAGAAAAAGTTTGAGGGATATTTTCAACAAACATTTAGTTAGTTACTAAATGTTTACAAAATAAAAAAGTATTTTTATTTTGGAAATAAAATCTGGAATCTGCCACTTTCTAAAGAAATGTAGGGCTAAGCATAATTCTCTGTCTGGAACTCTATGAAATCAAAGAAACGACACGCAGCAACAGGTTCAAGCGAAAAACAAATGGTTTAGAAGTATTTACAAAAAAAACCCCCCAGGGTATGGAAGTTATAGAGCAACAATTTCAACTACCCGACGACACTCAGTCACGGTTTCTTTACTGTTCCTATGTACGTTTATTGACGTAGAAGCAGAGGAGAGGACAAGCACGTTAATTTCGGTTTATGCAGCACCGTAACCCACTGTCCTTTGCATAAAGCATTTCACTCCGTGCTCTGTGCGGGCAGGATCATGTCTACTGTGCCCATGAAGCAAGTTACGCCCCAGCGATTCACAGCGAAGCAGCCAGGTCTGCGCAAAACGGGCCGCCCGAGCTGATCACCTTGATTAAGGTTTCCCGTCCACCTGCGTCAACTCCCACCCCACCCACCCCCCCGGGCGGCATGCACTTCGCTACATCCACCAGCCCTGGCCCCGGGCCTCGGTTTCCCCGGCCAGGTCTCCAGAAACGGGACGGACGCGGGGAGAGTCACGGAGGGGGTGCGCTCGCCGCGGCCTGAACCCCAGAGCGTTGCCCTGTCCGGGCCTGGGTGCAGCGCGGGGGAGCCGAAGCCCGGCTCCTACCCCTCCCCTCCCGGGGGGACGGCCTCCTGGGCACTGGAAAGGACGAAAGCAGGCTGCGGCGAGGGCTCCGGGCCCGGCCTACGCAGGGTTTCCGACGGCAACGGGTAAAACTTCCCGCAGCGGTCCTGCCCCTGGCCAGTCCCCGCCGCACCCTGCGTGCCACTGGCCAGGGTGACTGTGGACCCGAGGAAAAGCGGCCGCAACGTTTACCTCCTCCAGCTCAGGCCCGGCCACTTCCGGCCTTTCCGGGTCGCCCATCGCGCAGACTCCGCCAGAGCTCCGGCCGCTGAGGGAACCGAGCGCTCCAGGCCACCTCCAACCGGGACTGGACCCAGGTGGCCCGCGGGGCTGCGGAGTCCGCCCTTCCCCGCGGCAGAGACCCCTCCCACGCCGGTCCGCCCCGCCTCGCTCCACTGCGCCGCCCCGGCTGTCTCGCCCGCCCATTGAGGGACTCTCCCTGCGCAGGCCTGGTCCTGCCTTCCCAGCCTCACGGACCCGCCCACTCCGGATGTCCCCGCCCCCTCTACTGCCCCGCCTCACGCCTGTCCAATGAGGGCGCTCCCTGCGCCTGCCGGCTCCGCCTTCCCTGCCGCAGGGTCCCGCCTCCCGCCTGCGGGGCTAAGACGCTCGCCCAGCAGCCACCGGCCTCGCTTCCCCGCCCTCGGCCTGAGGTTCTCCGCCGGCGGCGTTCGGCCACGCCCTCCACGGCGGCTGGGGCTCTACTGCTCCGGTGCAGGAGGGGCTCGCCATGCCAGGCCACCTCTCCCAGCTGCTCTCGCCGTGGCATAAGGAACATGGTATGTCGCGCTCCTCGGCCGTCCCGAGAGACTGCCAGGTGGTGGTTAGGGGGAAAGCCACACGCTTGGTGGAAGAAAAAAAAACACCACAAAAACAAAAACCGCACCGTTAACAAATTAACAAGTAGCAACAGCCACTTTGTGTTGTCTTTAAGCTCCCGAAAGAAAGGAAGTGGTGGAGGGAAAAGTGTGTGTGTGCCTAGGGGCGGGGGCGGGGCGGCTCGAGATGAGGCGGGGGCAATGGCTCCATTTAGGAAAAGTCGTGGAAAGCTCTGAGATGGTTTCAACAAACGGAGCCTTTAGTCACGTTGAATTACCACTGAATGGTCAGTCAGGACGTCTCTTAAGTAGCGACAGCAAAGCCCCTCCTGCTGCAGCTGAAGAAACTAAGTGTCCGCCTACAGTGGTTCTCAACCTTCTGGCCCTTTAAATACAGTTCCTCATGGTGTGACCCAACCATAAAATCATTTTCGTTGCTACTTCATAACGTCATGTTGCTACTGTGATGAATCATCATGTAAATATCTGATATGCAGGGTGGTCTTAGGCGACCCCTGTGAAAGGGTCTTTGACGGCCAAAGGGGTCCCGACCCACAGGTTGAGAACCGCAGGCCCTAGGAGGCGTGGGCGGCGGGCTCCGGCCAAGCGCTGGCTCCAGTCGCGGAGAGGAGAGCCGCCCGTCGCAGCTGCGGGCAGTGGCGACTGATGGGCACAGCCATTTGGTTGAATTACGGATACCCGGCTCTTAAGGGACCCACCTAAAGCAGTGGTTCTCAACCTTGGCCGCACATTACAATCCCCTGGGAATCTTTTTAAAGTCCTGATTTCTGGGCCTCATCCTCCGGAAATTCTGTTTGTTACTAAAGTTGTGGCCCCACCCCAGAACAAAGAAACAATTTCAGGAGGATGAGGCCCAGAAATCAGGACTTTAAAAAAGATTCCCAGGTGATTCTAATGTGTAGCCAAGGTTGAGAACCACTGATCTAAAGAAATCTACCACAGAAAGGGAAAACCATTTGATCTCACAGACAAAAACGAGGTCCAGGGGCTGGAGGCTGAATCAGTCACCAGCGGCCAGCGACTCTGACCGTCAGTCATGCCTGTCATGGAGCCTCCACAAACCCCAAATGGCAGGGCTCGGGGAGCTCCCGCGCTGGGAGAGAACAGGGAAGCGCCGCATCCTTTCCCCGCGCATGGCCCATCGGACTGTCCCTCGTTTCTATCCGTTTGTAAGAAACCGGTGATCTCGTAACATGTTTCTCCTGAGTCCTGTGAGCCACGCTGGCAAATCACTCAAACCCCAGGAAGGCGTCCCGGGACCTGGGCCTGCAGCGGGCACCTGGGCCCGGGGACAGGGTCAGAGTGGAGGTGACTTGTCGGACACCCGCGGTGGCACGGCGCTTCGTGGGGGTGCAGGGCCACCTCCCCGCCCTCCCCACCCCAGATCCTGGAACTGGGTGATCAGAAGCTCCAATGACCAGCGCACTCGCTTACCATCAGACCTTCCACAGAAGTGTCCAGCCCGCTGTCTGAGAACGCAAGCTCCAGACACCTGGAGTACATACTGCACACGTAGGCTGCGTAACCCTAGTTACGCAAGCTGTTTAACCTGCGTTTCCCTACCTGAGGATGGACAGGCTTTCTCTCATAGGATAAAATGAAATATGCATGTGTACGTATAAGTACTAACACAAGTTAGTAATTAAGAAACTCCAGGATAGTCATAACAATCCAGTAATATGTATTTTTTTAATTTTAAGAGGTAATGTAAGATACTTTCCTTTTCTTTAAAGTATCTTGACATAAAGTCACACTTTAAGTTTCTACATTAATCAAATGATGTTTAAAGAATTAATCTGTATGCCTACCTACTTAATGTAAACATTGAAAATATTTTCAATTACTGCTCAGGCAGGTTCTGAAAGCACTTTAACCAGTCCTTTATCAGGAGGAAGAGCCTAATTCAGGATAAGGTGGTTAACAGAAGCACTTTTAAATAGGTTATAAGTTGTAGCCATTTGGCTCTTGGGAGTTTGCAAACGGGGGCATTTATATTTGGAGGTAAAAAATAGAAAAAAGGAAAAAAAAGTAATGCTCTTTGGGCAGTGTTTCATAGTCACCTGGAATGCTGTTTAAGAATAAGGATTTCTGTCTTCCACTTAAGATTTACTGAACAAGACCGTGACTGAGATCTGCATGAACAAATTCCACACGAGAATCTCGGGCCTACAGTCACGCGAGAACAACTGCCTCGAGGGAAGACCTCTCAGTTTTAAGATTAGACCTAGAAATTACTGACAACCTTTAAACACACAAAATATCTTTAGGAGATAAATGTTTAGGGGCAAATACTAAGCAGTGAAATCATACTCTTAAAAGCCCTCTCAGAGAAGTCTGTCCCAGTAAGCCATTATGCTGGAGTCTTGATATTCAGATGACTTAGGGGGAAAATTAAAAGTAGCAACACTCTGAAAACCCTCAGTAAAGTTCATTCTTGGTCTTCTCTTCCTAAATTTGTTTTCAATTCTATTAGATTTAATCACTAAGCAAGACCAAAAGAGAACTTTATTTTACATGACTTTATTTTACATTTAAAATCATTTTATGCTTTACTTAAAAAAAAAAAAAAAGACTCGCTGTTTTTAATATTCCTAAACGCATTTTAACCAAAATCTTGATTTAGGAAGACTTAAGACATTTTGTATTATTTTAAATATTTTTCTCAGTAATTATTAAAAATAAGTTCACAATTAGGGTTTCAAATGTCCTAATCATATCTGATTTGTTCTCATTTCATACTTTATCAATCCCATAATGTGCATACAGAAGTGAAGGTGATATATGTTACTATTTCAGACATATCAATAATCAGCTCTTAATCTAACTACTATTTCACTTACTCAGAAATAGCATTTAGACACAAAAACCAATGTTACTTTGTAAAATAACCTTTGGTTAATTTACACAAATCTAACAGCATGTTGTGTAAGTTTTGAGTAATACAAGTTGCACTATCATTTTAGTTTTTAATATATATATGTCAGCAAGGCTGAGGACAGCATGTAGTTCATTCTGAAGGAAGTTATATAATAAAAGTGTAGTGCCTTTGAACATGAAAAACATCCTGAAGGCCAGGAGTCCTATGAAGGAACTGAGAGGTAGGAGAGATTCCAGAGAATCTCTGCTCATTTTCAGTATGTGAAGTGACTAGTTTAAGTCACTTTATTGAAGACTTTGTGAAGAAAACCGTGTTCCATATTGTGCCATTGAATGAAGGTACCACAAGAATTTAGGTATTGGTCTGAGGTTACATAATGGGCCATCGAAAAAAGAACCTGTCACATAGTAGATGAGTTAATTCCCTTGCCAAGTGGGTCCCAACTTCACTTCCCCATTTATAAAAAGAAAATGTGGCCTGGCCAGTGGCATTCAGGATTCTCTGCTAACTGTAAAATGTGGACTGATTTTGTTTCTTATAGTCCATGTGTATATAAACTTTCAGTTCTTCAAATCAAAATTTTTTTGCACATAACCATGTCAGTGTATTACCCTTAGTTTAAAAATGTACAACTAGATAAAATAAAAACTATTGTTTCTTCAATATTACTTGACATTTCTTCTGTAATTTATTTAAAAAAGTAAATGTAACAAGATACTTAAAAAAGGCTTTAGATACAAAAGTAGTTAAGCTGCTCACGAACATTTAAAATTACCAAAATGTATCTTCAGTAATCATGATCTTATAAAACATTTTACAGTTATCAGAAAGTGCCCAGGCTGAGTTTACATAACTGAATACCTTAGTACAAATGTCTAGTTAGAACTGAAGTGCAGTAACCTCTTGACTGACTGCTCACTGAGTAAAGATACAAAGGGGAAAAGGTGATTGTGATCAAGTATTGGCCCCATCATATGTACAAAAAGTGCCCTCACTCAAATGAACAATTACATGCAAAATATTAGTGATTTCATTTAATATCCTAGAGTTCAATGCAGCCAAAATAAACCGCAATAAGTGGTTTTTATAGGTAAAAGTGATTTTACCTCTAAGATCTGAATGTCTAGAACTTTTTACAAGTTCCATATACATGATGATACACAATTGCAGCCAACCACAAATTCAACACCATAAAAAAGTTAAAATGAAAACACAGAACATACTTAATTTTTTATTTTGAAATTCCCTATTCCCTCTATACAAGAACCTTTGCTGAAACACTTTTCACAAAGGCAGCAGTGAATTTTCAGAACATTTTACATTTTTCCCCCCTCAGCAAAAAGATAAATCACAGTGTAAATTATGTTGTTCTGCTGTCATCTTTGGCTGGGGTTAGACCCAGAAGTTGTTAACTAGCAAATCATAGTTAAATGTTGCTAGTGCTCCTCAGTCCTTTATGCTACAAACTCAGCAAGGAATGTTTGTATTTATCTCTTTAAGGTACCTCCAGGGGGTGTGACAGCATTGACTTCCATAAACTTTTATAGACAAATGAAAAAAATCTACAAAATTCGCTAGTAATATTACACAGCAGTTACACACTTTTTATACTCTACACAAAACCAAAATTCTTGGTCTTAATGGCGAGTAGCAATTTCTGTTTGAGAATCTGTTTAGAGGAATAGAGTGGGACGTAAAGTCGAGAAATGCAAGTATTTGCAGTAGGAAGATGTTGGTCATCTGGTGGTCTTATTGTGATTGAGGGCATAGGCTGAAATCCTTCTTCACTGGCTGGTAATGATGGGCTTGATGTCCAAAAGTAAACCTAAACAGGAATATAATAATTACAGTTTTGGTTTTTAACAGATTAACCCTCAACCCTTAATTCTCGCAATATACTCACAAAGCCCCATTCTTGTATTAAAATCTACATAAGGGTACTGTACTTTTTGAACTGAGTTTTAAATTTATTTCTTGTACTGAAAAGGGAAGATTCAGGGTCAGAAGGGAAAAAAAGTGTCAGATATAGAAAAGAAACGTTTCAGGCTCTCAGTTTCTCATCTGTAACATGAGGCTATTGGACCAAAGGTTCTCTAAGGGTCTTTCCAGGGGCTAAATTGCATGGCATACCTCATAATGGAAAAATGCAGCATCTCCACACCCCCCCCCCCACTCCCAAGGCTCAAAATTCACACAGGTTTTTTAAAAAGTTATTTTACAGTTTATCTATTAGCAAAACAACCCAGTAATTTCAGTGCTACACTGTGACACAGAGTAACTTTATAAAAGTGATTAATGAGAACATCTACTGTACATGAAAATCCATGCAATAAGCCATATAACATTGTTTTACTACACATCTATTTTGTGTGATGTAAGATGAATGTTAACTTCTACTTTATCTTTTTACTTAAATATGATAACATAATCTTTATTTTTATTAATACATTCCATTCATCATTGACCCATACATATATACATACATATCACTCTTCAGTCTTCAGTGATAACAAAATAGTGCCAATCTCTAAGGTTATTTATTTTTTAAAAAATATATTTTATTGATTTTTTTACAGAGAGAAAGGGAGAGGGACAGAGAGCCAGAAACATCGATGAGAGAGAAACATCGATCAGCCGCCTCCTGCACACTCCCCACTGGGGATGTGTCCACAACCAAGGTACATGCCCTTGACTGGAATCGAACCCGGGACCCTTGAGTCCACAGGCTGACACTCTATCCACTGAGCCAAACCGGTCAGGGCTCAGGTAAAGCCTTTTAAGTCTAACACATTTATATTTATAGTATACAGCTAAACAAACAACTATATCCAAAATCCCAGAGGAAACCTAAATGAACTAACTTGCTGTAATTCCTGAAGCAAATAGTTTTATGAAAAATCCAGTAACTCTAGAAACCCTATAATTTCAGGACTAATAATTCAAGGGAGAACCATTTGAAAAACCCTGTTATAGTCTAATATCCCTCAGCATTTCCCCTCAGACACATCAGGATAAAACCAACAATATGTGAAGGAAAAGAGAAGAGAGGGAAAGGACACCTTGATAAACTGCTTACGCCCTAGGAATAGATTTTATATAGGCATTTAAAGAGTGGAGCTCATAAATTATAGCTATGGATAGGAAATATTAAGGCCCTTATATTGAGAGAGTCTCTCTCGCTCGCTCTCTCAAAACTGAAGAGTTAGCACATTTCTTTCAGGGAAAGCAGAAACTGCAGTGAGATTTAACTTGACTAACTGGAAGAGGATGTTATTAGTTTAAAAACAGCAGAAAATTAAAACTAGGGAATAGATAAGAATTCATATAAGATAGCCAATCATTTCTATTTCTGTTTCTGATAAGCTTTACAAAACTAATACGCTGCTTGTTACAGGGAAACAAAGTTCCCAAATCCAAAGACTGACTAAAGTGATAGAACTCTACCAAGCTATTTAGGTGCTCTTGATGGCAACAAGGACAGATATGGTATTAGCCCTGGTAGGGAATTTAGGGTCCACAAGATTGGGAAAGTCAAATAACATGGAACCAATCACATAGAATTTACCACCTAGGGAATAATCTAAGTGGAAATCAATTACCAGGACGGCTAAGCCAAGAATAGAACCTGGTGACAGCCAGGACTGCTGAACAAACAGAAATATTAGTGAAGAAATACTGGAAGGCAGGGGGAAAAGGGGTGTGCACATGTAAAGATTAAGGAATACTAAAAGTACAAGTAACCATTTCCCCCTCTTGAATAAAATTTGGGGCTATACTAGATAATGTGATCATTTTTATACATTCCATGAATAGTCTAGTCTAGATTACTGAGCACTAAGGCTGGTCTAGTGGAGACTTCTCTTTCAAGATTAATGGACAGGCTGATTTGGTTATGGATATATTCCAGGTTGGTCTGACTTTAGGATCAACTTTTCACTATGACCAAAGTTGATGTTACCTAATCTATGCTTCTAAGTTAATAATAGTAAGATTAAAATCATAGGCTTAATATTCACATATCACAATAAAGCTACTCTATTCCTAGTGCGAGATAATAGTCAAGACACTACACTATTCAGAAATGTTGCAAAGGCTAATCAAAAGGATGACGGAGCAGCCAAAATATATAAGCACTATGGGGGTGGGGGTCTCAACAATATGCTGGTATTATTTTCTAAGACTAATAATGTCATATTAATAGCTAAGATGTATTTATTTCACTCTGCTTATAGCTTTATTAATACTTCAAATGTTCTGTTATAGAGTAGAAAAACAAAACTGCCCATTATTTCTAACTCTCTATAATTTCTTTAGCCAAAATTAAAATAACCCACCATTTCAAACTTAAAACAAAAGGCTATCATACACAGTATTTTAAATTTTTATATTTTGTTATACAAAGTCTGTGAACTTAACTTACAAGATCTTGCCGTTCTGTCATGCTCATCTTCTCTACTATTGACCAGAACCAACGCTTGAATTGTAAGAGCTTCTCGGCATTTTCTCCTAAGAATGAAGAATATAAATTCAATATACTGTATCAGTAGTTATATTTTAGAGTGTTTGTTATAAAAAATGTATATAATTAAAATGTTCTATAGCCCGGCTGGCATAGCTCAGTCATTGAGTGTCGACCTATGAACCAGGAGGTCATGGTTCAATTCCGGGTCAGGGCATATGCCTGGGTTGTAGGCTCAATCCCCAGTGTGGGGCATGCAGGAGGCAGCTGATTAATGATTCTCTCTCATTATTGATGTTTCTATCTCTCTCCCTCTCCTTTCCTCTCTGAAATCAATAATATATACACACACACAATGTTATATAGGTCTAATTCCTAATATAGAAAATCAGAACCATTTGCATAATATAACACCTCTATAGTTTCTTAGTCAATAGTAACTCAAGATGACAAGAAAAATGAACCACCAGTCTCAAAATTGATAATCACATGATTTTAATTCCATTTGATAAGTCATGATTATTCTCATGTTCTTAAACCAGTGCTTCTCGAATTTTAATGAGTTTACATCACTTGGGGATCTTTTTAACATGCAGATTCTCATTCACTAGGTCTAGGAGGAAGAGAGTGGGGGAAAAACAAAAATTCTACATTTATAGAAAGCTTCAGATGATGCTGCTGATCTGAGGATCATACTTGGAGTATCTTTAGATATATTCTTTCCCCTCCTAGGTTTTTTTACTTGTAAATGAGACAAATTCTTATCTGAGAAATACTGAACACTATATTAAAAAATAGTACAAAATGATTACATGATGTCTTATACATTGCCAAGCATGAAGGAAAACAAGAAAATTTATCCAAATTTAACTGACTATAATTTGGCTGAAGCTGTTTGCAAAGTATGGGGGAAAAAAGGGAGAAAACTTGGTGCCTTCAATGTATGCAATAATCTTAGACTATAGGTATAATCCTCTCATAATGAATTTCTTGGACCTTCCAGTATTTTATCGTGTAGTCACAGCTAAAAAGTCTATTCCGAGACTACAGGACTTTGAAAAAAGAGAGTTGCAGCAAATCAAGCACTGAAGGTAAATGTTATTCTAGGAGGATTATTATCACTACCTCTCTTTATTCTTTCTAGATACTCCAGGTATTTGTGTGCTGCTATATCTTTGTGTGTTTAGGTCTAGTTCTACAAAGCAAACATCATGCAAATTCTTTAATCAGAGTTTGAGAGACATGAATTGGATAAGTTTAATGGAACTGACACATGGATTTTTTTTTTCTTAACTAGTATATAAAAAATCCTTCTCACCCAGTTGCTCACCACAAGGAATTTTTACTTTTTTACAAACCATATATTCTTTAAAATCTAAGAAAATTAAGCGATAAAAAATAACCTAACATCATTCAATCATGTTAAAAAAATAATATAAAAAAACCTTTTAAGCATCAGTAACACAACATTTCCAAAGTCCTGTAAATGTATCTAAAAGTTAGAAACTCGGAAAATGCTGACTGACCAACTATCTATGTATCTTATTCCTTAAATAAACATTTCAAAAATTTCATACCTGATTCATCATTGAAAGAGGTAAAACTGATCAGCATCTGCACATTAACTTCACCACAGCCATTTACCAAAAGCCTAAAATCTTCTGCTGTTAAATCTTCTAATGAGTTTTTTGGAAGCACATCCAGTAGACCTTTCCTCATTGCCTAGAGAATTTCAGAAATCATCTTTTTATTACTATTGGTACTTTTCCATGTACCTTTATTGTTAAGTCCCAATATTTAATTTTAGCAGCCTCTCTCTAAAAATATTAGTTCTCATTTTAAACCAGAGAGAAAAACATTAGGTTCTGTATTTTTAATTTCTTAATAATAGATTCAAAAGAGAGGCAAAGGGGGAAAATGGCTTCAGGAATGGGCTTCATTTCAAAAGTGAACTAGTATTATATACCAGCCATTAACTAAAGTAATTGTTTAAACCGTATTAATAACAAACAGGGTAGTCACTGAATAATAAGAATAGCTTCAATTTGTCAAATATGCTATCCTGTCAACATCCTAAGCTAGGTATGATAATGACAAAACAAACTTCTCCAACACAAGCCCAAAATCTAGAAACTTACTGAGAAATTACCATGTGCCAAGAATTGTTCTAAGCACCTTACATGTATTAGTTCATTCAACCCTATCCTCACCTTGCAGAGGAGGGAACCAAGGCACAAAGAACTTAAGTAGTTAGCTAATGTTACACAGCTACAGGGTGCTGCAGCCATGATCTGAACCCTGACAGTACAACTCCAGAGCCTGCAGTTACTCCCAGTCCAAGCATCAGTCCTAACTCTACATAAACAAACATTTTAGCCCAGAGGGGGAGTTAATGTGGCAAGCTTGATGTCGCTCTTCAGAAGGGCCTGGGTGGCCCTTGGCTGGCACCTAGGAACTTAACTTGGTTTTTCGAATATTCCCTACATTACTAACTGATGTGGCTGTACTCAATGTCTGGAGCAATGAACCCTGCTGTACAGCTTGCCTAAACTCTTTGAGCAAACAGGGTGATTTACGATGAACACGTGCTTTTCCCTGGGGGTCTGATTTCCAGTAATCATGGTTGGTTGTACAGTCAGGAATATGCTTACGGGACTGGCCTCCAATTAAAAAACCTTAGGCTGGCTCTTAAGCAAGCTCCCCTAAGCACAAACACTGCACATGTACTGCCGTAACTCACTGTTGGAGGAAGAACTTTGGAAGCCTGCACCTGGATGCCTCCATACTATGCCTGATGTATTTTTTCCCCTTTTGCTATAATAAACCATAACTATGAACACAACTGCCCCTGAGTCCTAGGAGTCCAACTAGTAGGTCAGCAAAAGTATGGATGGTCATAGGACCCCAAAACAGTAGTCATTTCAGTCCCATAAACATCCTTTACAAACTTTTGCCCATCAAATTAACTTTCTGATGATTACATGTTTTTTTCATGTAGTTTCACCCAAAGGAAAGTAATAGGTCTGAATTCAGGTGCAATTTACATTGTAAATAAATGCACTTTGGTTTAAAATTTTTGACCATTTATAGACAGGTAAATATACTCTGAGTTAGTTTACCACACAGGAATACACAGAGCCTCATTAGATCAAGTAACACTTTTTTAGTAAACACTTACATGTAGTGGCTGTTCTGCAACTACCAACATTCTGTGCTCTGCATATTTCCGCACATATTCATACACATTCTGGGGAGTCACTGGTATATTTACACCATTAGGAATAAGTTCAACCTGTGAAAAATTCAGCAATGTAATCTAAAAGCAATTTTGTCAAAGCAGTAATAAGTTTACAGTTTGTATGGTAAACTGAACATGGGTCACTTTCCATGATCCAACTCCCGCTCCCACCCTGTAGGAAATTTAGTGAAGGAATTCTGTAAGCAGACTGTGAGACCTTGGGAACCTGGCCAGCAACTCAGTCTAAATAAGGCCAAAGAGAAACTGCTTCTAGAAGTTAGCCTGAAAAAGGAGACATATGTACTACTATTTGTAGCACTTTAAACAAAATAAAATTAAAAAAAAAATACCCTAAAAAAAAGTTGTGGTACATTAACACAATGGAATACTATACATATACAAAAAAAGAAGTTAGCCTGGATTGTAAACAGCTCGTGTTTTGACCTCATGCATATCCCTCCCATGCATGCACGGATTTTCTCTGTCTTCTATATATTATAAAACCTTGTGCTGGGAAAGTCTGGGTGGTGGCAAACAACAGCATTGGCTAGTCACCCTGGCAGTAAACTGCACCAATCAGCTGCTGCCAGTGAGCACTTAAATCCTAATAAACCCATGTCTTCCACAGTCAGTCCTCCAGGTTATTTCTTTGGAATCCACAAAAAAAATAGCTGAGGTTTTCTGGGACCTCAGCACTTTGCATAACACAGTTCATAAAGCAATTTCATACATTTTTTAATCTAAAAACAATTCTGTATATGACAAGTATCTAAAGATACAAACAAGTGACAACCCCCCCCCCCTTCTGCCTCTCAAATCTCTCCATCTGTTAATCTCCTGTGTCTTTTCTGCATACCCCCTCACACACACCTTCTCCCTCTCCCTCCCTCTCTCTCTCTGCTCCTGTTTATCTAAATTGTTTCTATATAAAACAAGCACAATAGACCAACCAAATGCTCTTTCCAGAATCAGAAAACTACATAACTGCTTTACCTGTCCTCCACCCTCTTCTTTACACAGGTCAATCGCAAATGCCAAATCCATTGCTGAGAAAACAGCATCAGCATCTGAACTCTGGGAAGCGAGGATAAGTTGCCGCAAACTCTCATACATCACAGGATCAAAAAAAGCAAAATCATGCCAGTTGACCTAAGAAAGTAATCATATGAAAAATTTTTTTTTACTTTATTCATTAGTAAATTAAAATGTATGATAAAAAATAATTTGGAGATATACTGATAAAGAATAATTTTCCAGTAAATATCTAATAACTGATCTAAAGGGTTAAAAATTTAATCTTTGGTTCTGATAATACATTTTAATCGTTAACGCAAGTACAACATATTTTTTTGAAACAATTTAAAGCCCATAGTATAATTTTTTAAGTTCCAAAAAAATATATTTGCAAAAACCAGCACTAATTTTTAAACAATGATTATGCTGAGCAACTGATCCTAAATTAAATATGAATCCTAGTCTTGACAATAATTATAAAATACAGATTATTCTAGAACATTTTAGGTAGGACACTTTTAAGAATTCAATAGGTTGTTCTATTTTTTTAAAAAAGAATATGTAATATATTGCTGTATTAATAGAAAACAATAGTGGGCTTGATTAAAAATATTTTTAAATGATTTATAATGGCTATAATGCATTAAAATTTAGTATCAAATTAATGCCATAAACAATATGCTAGTATATAATTATTTTATAAAAGAAAAATTTTACAATTATAAGAGCAGTTTGGTTCATTAAAACACTTACTTTTCTACCAAGCAACACTTTAATCACATGCCTATTCAATGTGATAGGACATAGTTCATTCTGTAACAGACATAGTCCAAGAATCCTAAAAATAAAACCAGGAAATATTTAAATTTACAAATAATTCTAAAACATGTATAACCCCTCACACATGGAGATAATATACATACAGTATTTTGAGAAATCTTCTATAGCCCCATTTTAATCAGTATGAATTAGAATATATATACATTTAAAAAACTAATGTATTTTAAAGTTTAATTAATTGAAATTTTTTGGAAATTCAAATATAAGATGGGAGATATTTTACCTGCCAATGTTTCTGAAACAATTCAACCTTGCTTCTGTATTTTTGCCAGGTCTTGGAGTATAAAATCCTCTTTTTCCAGGTTGGTAAAACAAAGGGGCATTGTCATCACCATCATCTGTATCATCTAGATCCATATCTACTACACTTCGACTAGAGCCATGACGCTTTCGGTTTTCCTAGTAATAGAGTATCAGAGATTAAGTGCCAAAGTTAATTTTAAAAACAAAGCATATGAACTTAAAATCACTCAAAGTGAAGTCAGGTAGGTAGAGCAACACGTCTTTCACTTCTCTGTTTATATAAATAAAAGCATTTTAATGAAACTCTGGTAGCTTCTTTCACCTTAATTCCTTAAATATATTTTCCCTGCATCTAGAAGTCTAGAATGATAATTCTTTTTTTTTCTTTTTTTTATATTTTATTAATTTTTTACAGAGAGGAAGGGAGAGAGACAGAGAGTCAGAAACATCGATGAGAAACACCAATCAGCTGCCTCCTGCACATCTCCTACTGGGGATGTGCCCGCAACCCAGGTACATGCCCTTGACCGGAATCGAACCTGGGATCTTTCAGTCCGCAGGCCGACGCTCTATCCACTGAGCCAAACCGGTTTCGGCTAGAATGATAATTCTTAAAGCACTTTAAGGACGATGTTCCATTCTCGTCCAACCTTCCCAGTTTTTGATGAGAAATCCAGTCTTTCAAATCATCATTTCCCTCTATGTAAGGCACTGGTTTTTGGCTGCTTTGTTTTATTTTTTACAAAAGCAGTTTTATTGTAATGTGTCTGGACATAGGTTTCTTTTAGTTTATCCTGTTTATAGTTCACTGACCTTCTTGAATCTATAAATCTGCCTTGCATCAAATTTGGGAAGTTTCAGCTATTATTTCTTCAATTATTTTTTCTGTAGCAAGCTCTTTCTCCTCTTTTCTGGGTACTCCAATAACATGAATGTTTGATCACTCATGATCCCTGAAATGGTTCCATTTGAAATCTGTTTTTCAACATGGATAATTTCTAGCTCTCTTCAAGTTGACTGGCACTTTTCTCTGTCTTCATTCTGCTACTGAGCTATCCAGTGAAATATTTTCTTTTAGACATTGTACTTTAATTCTAGTATTTTCCTTTCGTTCTCTTATAAAGTTTCTATTTCTCTGCTTAGAACCTCTATTTTGTCATTCCTTTACTTCAGAGAAAGAACATGAGATGTAAAGTCTTTGATAATTCCAACAAGAGGGTCATCTCTAAGTTAACATCTACTGGGAGAATTGGTCAGTCTTTCCTGGTTCTTTGATATTGAGTAATTTTGGAGTGTTTCCCAGATTTTGAATATTAAATTGTGAAAGTTGAGAATGTTGATATTTTGGCAATCAACCTGGTTAGCTTCAGATTGGAAGTGTCACTTTCTGTGTGCAGTGGTTCCAATACCAATTAAGTTTCCAAAGCTTTTCATTTTACCATTTAGGGCCTGCTCTGCATATTCACCATTTGATGTAGACTGGGATTTGGGACAGTGATTTATACGCTGTAAGTTAGTTCCCAAAGCCTTTGTTCTATCTTCTAGCTAAGATGGAGTAGCAATGATCATACCAAGTGTTTTTTCAAACTTTGCTTTCCTGCTCCAATCTGTTTGCTACTGTTTACTTTTCAGGATCCTCAGGCAGTTCCATTTTGTATTTGTCTAGAATTTTTAGATGTAAGCAGTGAAAGAGGTAAGATTATACTGGGTTTGCTCCATCTTGGCTGACAATGAAGTCTTTTGTAGCTAAAGAATAACACGTATCTGCACTAAAAAGCCTTCCTTATTGCTATACCACATCATATTTTGTCTGCATCTTTTGCACTCACTGCTTCTTTGAAGAATAAGCTCTAGGCTTCCATATTGCCTCTCCTCTGCTATTAATTCATGACATCTCTAAATTAAAGCTTAATTCAGGCTGTGATTAAATGGAGGCAGCCAGTGAATGGGGTTATATTGAGCCCTAACTAAACCAATCTCATTACTTGATTGTGTACATGACACCTATCTTTGTTTTTTTCTCTACTATAATCAAGCATTTTACTTATAAAGACATAGTTCCTTCATAAATATGGCTTTTCTCCCCTCCTGTAATTCAAATTACAAGTGCTTATTAATAGCACATATACAAAATATCCCTTACCTGTACCTTTTCTGAGGAGTCTAATAATCCAAGATCCAGGATACTATCAGCTCCATTTTCCCTAAAAACAAACAAAATACCTTTCACATTCCAGGTAAGTGAAATATAGAATTTAGTGTAGAGAAAACATGTGAATTTAAATTTATTTATAATTTATAAATACATTTACGTTTTGAAGTAAATAAAAAGCACTAGATGTTCCAAGCCATGATTCAAAATAATGAACTAAAGGCTACGACAAAATAATGTAGTCTTCATAGGGGTGCTAAAAGTTAAGCTTCGGGAAGCATTATAAAGAACAGAAAAATGTTCAGAAAGCAATCACAATTGGAATCAAATTCTTTAGTGTATTATTCTAGGATACTAATAACTTTATACTCACTCCATAATCCATGTAGGTGAAGAAAGCAGTCAACATTATGTATTATTTGCATTCTGTAGAAACACTACTAAATTAACAAACCTTCCATACATTTACAAAACTTTTTCTCATCAAAAAGGTACAATCCTCTCAATATTTTCTATAATGGGCTGAGCTCTATCAATGTGCTGATACCCCAGAGACAGGAAAGAGGAATAAAGAAATAGTGCATAAAGTCTAGAGGAGAAATGTAGTAATAGCAAAGAAAATAAATTTCTAGCAATAGTTTTTGGCTTGGACCATTCAAAGTCTGAAATAAGGGAAGTGGCTGTTTAGTTTCAGAGGTTAGCCTACCTGGCTTTCCATCTTTAGGACTATATCTAAACTAAGTTCCTCATTCAAAATCATGACTAAGAAGAAAAAATAAACTTTCATCTAAAGTAAGTAACATCTCAAAGCCTCAAACTGGATATTAGGGTAGTCCCAGAATAGAAGGCACAATATAAGTACGACATATTTTCCTAATGTCACTTGTCACCTTGGAAAAAGAAGGGCAAGTATTTAACTGTTAGAAATTGAAACATTTTCTATTCAAGTAAATTATACAATGGAAAGCAAAAGCTTGCATGGATTAAGATAAATCAGGAGGCCTAAAAGAAATTTCATTCTTATAGCAAGAACTCAGGGACTATACCCCAATTTCTTGAGGTATTTAGTTTCTGCAATGAGGATGGTATCCTGATGGGAGAATTTGAGATGTGTTTCTTATAATTTCTAAACATCTCGTACATAAGGGATGCTTAAACACTACTTTCTAATAAATGTGAAACTCGGCTCTCTCAATCATGGATTTTAAGCCATCTCTTGAAAAGCCATTTAAAGTCTTATACTTTATAGTATAAATTCTAAGATATGGTGGCATCCACATCCTAATAATAAAGCAGCTGATATGTAAACTGAAATGCCTTCCCAAATGTACACATTACCGTCCATGTGCAATAATGAGTTCCATGGCTTCATCCACTCTTGCTCTCAGAGAATCTTCACTTGCTAGAAGGAGAAGCAACTGAGCTGGGGATAATTCCAACAACATGCCAGTGATTTTACTTGCAAAAGCCTGTAAATGATGAATAAATGTTAATTGCCCCTACTCTCTGAAATTTGTTTAAATCAGCAATCTTGCATGCTCCAAAAAGAAAAAGGAAAATAAGAAATTTAGATAACAATTCAAAAACTTCTGAACCAATAAGGTATTTTATTAAACTAGAAGCTTAATTATAGAGAACTTTGGTAGGGAATGAATAGCCCATGCACTAGCAGTCTTGTTAAAGCTATTTTAATATTTATATAGTGAGCCTTTTTGTAACGCTCTTGATATTCATGAGTTAACATACAAATAATTTCTGTTTTATTTCCTATCAGAATGCCAGAAACCTTTCTTTCATTTAATGGTAGGAAAAAAGAGAGGAAGGGAAGAAGTGAAGGAGGAAGAGAGAGAAAAAGATGCTGATATTTAAGGCTAAGGATTTACTGACAGAAATATAATTGGGTTTCTGTTTTATTATTCTTTTGCTATAACTTGTACATATAGTTATGTACAAAGACAAAAATCACAACCAGTTTGTTTCATATTATGAAAGAAACCTCTGAGAGAACATTCAAAATAAAAATCTTATCATATTTATCATCAGTTAAGGTACAATATTTGCAATGTGTTCTAACTACAGATTGATAACAGATAAAAAGTGTACTTTAAAATGTAACAATATGTGCAAATATGGCAAATACAATGCACAGGTAATTCTTTAGCACACAGGAACTTATTAGGTAGAATGCCAAGGTAGCACAGGTAGGAAAACTGAACAAACCTCAAGCTATCTACAGTTTCCCTCCAGCAAGCATGTTCCTTCCTAAGCTTTATTCTTACTACAGTCCTCAACCACATGACTTGCCAGGAGCTGACAATTTTTTCAAATACCAACTTTAATTAAGCGGCAGCCAACTGCACTGTACATACTGGTTGCATTGCTTGTACACGGGGATAGAGTCTTTCTCCAAGCGCCTGACGATGTGCAGGCAGAGGATCAGGATCATCACTAGGATTCCCTTCAGATGCTGGTCTGAAGGGTCTAGTGTCGATGGAAAGCTGTCTTCTAAAGTCTCTGAAAGAAGAACAATGCTATTATGATTTGATTTCCTTTGTCTGTAAAATGAAAATATCAGCACAACAGGTAATGAAGGTAGATTCACAATGCATAGTTCAATTTGATTCTAAGGGAAGAGGACCTTAAAATACCAGAATCAAGAGCCCACCCATGATTCCTGGAGACTGTAGTCAAAAGTAAAATGCCAATCATCCTACCAGGAGAAAAATTGAAAGGTTTAAATAACATAATTGCAACAATTATAATTTTAAAATAAACTTAAGAAAGAATGCTATGAAGTTTCAACAATTAAGAACATGAGGATAAATAAAAAGCGAATACAATTTCAACTGCCCTTGAGTTTTTAAAGCAGAACATTTTAAAAACGGTGAGACTATTTTAGTTATTATATATGTATCCAAATATTAATTTTAATTTTCTAGAAAATAGTCCATAATTAAGATTCTCTTATTTACAAACCTGCCTTCAATTCATCAGAAAAGCTAGAATTCAACAAAAGATAAAAAATTATCTCACCTATCCCGATCTCTCCGAGAACCTGCTCGCAAGCCACTACTTCTCCTCATTTCCCTCTCTCTCTCCCTTTCCCGATCCCGCTCTCCTCTATTCCTTAATCTTTGCATCAAACCTGGAAGGAAATATGAAATACACTTTGTTTAGATGAATGTAATTTCAACTACTTCACAGTCAATGTGAGGACATGACATAACAGCTTTAGAGCATCACTCTCCCTATGGTTTTGAGGGTTGGAGTGATTGTGCAGAATGTATCTAGCATATAATAGGTGTTAGTTCAGTATTTGTTTAATTAATTTTTCCTCTTTTGTCACATCAAAGCTGTGAAATAATATGTAGCAACTGGGCTATGTTAGTTTCACCAGAAATAATGCTGACATTTCTTACAGGATTAGAATCATATTCACACATCTTTCCTATTATTAGTATTTGATTTTATATATTATAGGCCATCCAGAACATTAACTATCATTACTTTTAAAACTATAAACATAAGCCTGAGTATGGTTTCCAAAGAATATGCAGAAAGATTATTTTTGAATCATTATGACTCCCTAGGTTTCCTCATTTACATTTGCCAATTTCTTATTGTAAGATTACTAGAGGCCCGATGCACAAATTTCGAGCAAGGGGCTCAGCCCTCGCAGCCCCAGTTTCATCTGGAAGGTCGTCCAGCTGTCCAGTCTAATTAGCATATTTTATTATTATAGATAGAAAGTCAAATGGTAAAACTAATGATGAAAGGCTGGGGTACGCTCCCCATCTTTTCATCCTTAATCCTTTCTAGAGCTCATTCAGCCTCTACAGTGGTGGTTTACAAAATCCTAATAAAATGCATCTACAGCCTAGGTAAAATAGGATTTTCTTAGTAACTCCCTCTCCCCCTCAATTATTATATCCTCCCACCTACAAAACTGATAATATTCTGTCCCCTATTCACGAATGACCAATTATCACTTACTCAAGCCTTTTGCAATTTTCACTTTTTTACTTGCTAATTGGAATCTTGAAAATTAGGCAAGAGTTCTAATCCCAAAGTACTGCTCCTCAAAGGAGGTAAAGACCTTACACCAGAATGTTAACAGAAATCTCACTACCAAAATACAAAGTTAGTGATATAAGCCAACCAATTTACATTTGGTTGCCAAGCTCCATAGCTTACTGGGAGCCAGTAGCAACTCCATAAAGCATACGTTTAATAGCACTGCTCTGGGGAACGTTATTTTCTTCTCAAGTATCTGAACTAATTAAATATAGAGGCTGAACTTGTATATTTCCATGGATCTTTGTTTTACTTTATGAGATGTACCATGGGTCTTACAACCTCCCACCCATAAACCTGTAACAACTAAAATGATAAATTTTAATTTTCATTAAGGAAAACATATGACAAAAGGGCAAACTGCTAAACTATCAATTAGAATAGTGTAAACAAGATTAAATCATTAATCTAGAATGAAAGTATATAAAAATGTAATGTACATTAAAGTTCTCTCACTATAAATACATATAACCATGATTATCACTGTTTTAATCAAACAAGAAAAGATTTTTATGATGTTTGCTATCTGTCGAGTACTTACTTGTATGAGTGCCTTTGTTGGCATTTTGGATACAATCTAGATTTGGCAATTTTTCATTTGACAAAAACGCCTGTGCAATGGCTGTATAAAAACTTCGTGCTACACCACTGCCCTCTCCTGGCTCGTCCTTAAATGTGACTTTTACTCTGTGTACAGCCATTGGTGTAGTAGCACATCTTCGCCCAAAGTGATTGTTCAGCTGCCTCATGGTCTGCTGAATAAGAAGATCTCGATCCCGATCCACCTATTAAAACATCGAAGAGTAATAAATTCAGTGTTGGAAACCATCCTGAAAATTTTCTATGTAACATCTGAACATCTAATTTTAGCTTTTTCTTGATAATTTAAATCAGCAGTCGCCAGCCAACCGGTGGTCCATGAGGTCCGAAAGGTTGGTGACCACTGATTTAAATAACTAACAAAAGTAACTTAGGTTCTCAGAGATTTATACATTCCAAATAAACAACACTCAAAAGTATACAAGAATGTCTTGTATTAAATCAGGATAATGGAATTTAACACTTTCTTAAAAGGTCTACTAGAAACAGCAATTCATTCAATTTTGGAATGCACCAGAATAAACTGCAAGTGGATCTACAGTGAAAATTTTTTAAAAATAGCAAATACTAAAAGAAAATATGGAACACCACACACAAAGTTAAAGGAAATGACAACTAGGGAAAATTTTCATACCTTCTAATACAAATATACATATTCATGAGTAGTATGCATTATCACCTAAAGATAATATGATTCTAAAACACAAACCAACTTAAACAGAAAAAAAAAAAAATGGGCAAGATACATCAACAAAGAATTCACAAAAAAAGAAATATCCTTACATATATGAAACAACGTTTAACCTTGCTCGTAAAGGAAAGGCAAATTAAAACTATACTGTAATGCCACTTTTTAATCTGTCAGATTGGTAAAGTCTAAAAATTTGACAAAATGCTGGCAAGGCTATTCTCAAATTGATGTTCAAAGTGTAAAAATATACAACCATTATGCAGAGGTGTTTGCCAATACTTGGCAAAATTATGTATGCACATGCCCTTTGACCCGTATCTAGGTTCAATGTCTAGGAATCTCTCAACCTAGGTAAAATATAGGACACACTAGACCACAAGAGAAACACAGGAGGCTACTCATCACACTAGTTACTGTAACAGCAAAAAGACTGTAAACAAACCAAAATGCCTATCAATAGGAGACTGACTGAAAAAAAAAAACAACAAAAAAAAACCCCAGATACAATTATAAAATGTCTTAGCAGTACAGTAGGACTAAACAGCTGTAATAGAAAGCAGAATATCTCTACATGCAGTTAAGGCTTTATCTCTAGGATATACGCTTTACTGGTAAAATAAAGATGGAGTAAAATGTATTATCATAGTGGGGGGAGGAAAGGGGAGAGAGAGAAAGGTAATGAATACACATGCATGATTATAAATTTTTAAAGTGAGGAGGGAAATAAACTTTAATTTAAAACTTGAAGGGCAGGGGACATGTAAAAGAGACAAAAATAGGAATAGAAACTAGATTTCTCTGAATACATACATCTTCTTTGTAGAGTTGACCTTGCAACATTGTAGATATTTTACATTCATTATGAAAAATAAAAAAATAAAAGGAGAAAGCAACCCCTAAAAGCTGAAAGCAAAGTAAAAGAAAAGGCCCTAATTATATGGAGATGATAGCAAAACCACACAAAGATAAATTATTTCAAGTAACTTTAAAACAAAGTAATTTGACTGTACATCTCCCAACTGGATATGCTCTAAGGACAAAAAAAAAAAAACAAAACCCTGCAAATAAATCTTAAGCTATTTTCAATAATCATTTTGTGGTAGTGTTGACATTGTGATTTTCAGACTGATACATGTATGCTGTAGGATAAAAGCAAATGAGTGAAGTTATCAGTGTTGTTGGGAATTTGGATATTCAGTTTGGAAGAAAGGCAATCAAGACTAAGAGGTGAAAATCAAAAAAACAACTGTGTGATCCCTAATCTTAAATTTGATTGCGATTATCAGGATGAACTCATGATGTAATTTTCTTCTTGTTCTTTTGTTTGTTAAAAAGCATTTCCTAGCTCTCTCCACTAAAAAGGCCTAGAATCAATGACTGCCCTAGGAGGCTGCGAGAAACCTTAAGAGCCCAGATTATAATCTCAAAATACAATTTCCTACCAAAAGGAACAAGGACTTCTTGAAGAAATGGCTGACTTAAGTAAGGTCTTTGATGGGTTATATATACAAGATGAGACATACCAAAAAAAGAAGGAAGTTGTCAAAGATTATTCATGTCAAAAGGATTCAAGAGCCAAAAAGGAATCAGACTCCCATTAATCAGAGACAATTTGAGCATCAACTGGAATAATATCCCCAATGAAATGAAGCCCATCAGAAACATTTAAATCCATGTGTTCTTAATGATACTTTAAAAGAGAGAGAGAGAAACTGAAACAAAAAAATCACTGATCATCATTAGAGGATGCTAGGAAGCAGACAGCCCCTATTCTAAATGTGGTAACTACCATTTATTTTCTTTAAATTTTGAATTATACAGCACATTATATCCCTAAGCAAGATTAATTTTTGTTTTTAAACTTAATATAAATGGCATACTATATGTTTAGTATAAGAAATTCTAAATACCTTTACCTCTAGTGATAAATCTCTTGACTGCTGATTTCTCAGTTTTTCCATTTCTCTACGGAATTTTGATTCTTTTACCTCAAAACCACCCAATTCGGTTAGGATCTTAAAAAAAATGCATGACAGAATTATTCTCTGAAATACGTTTTTATAGACAAAATAGAATTTAAAGTGGTCAAAATACATACTGATCCAGGTTCTGCTCCAACATCTTCCATGAATACCCTGCCGAACAGTTCTAATGAAAGGCGCCAACGTCCTAGCAGCATATCATGGGAAATAACCATTCCCATGAAGCTACACTGTGGCCTGTAAGAAATTTAAGGGAAGAGGGGGGAAGTAATTTAGCCAACTCTAAAAATTCCCTGTAATTTACTTAGTCTTTTAATATTCTGAGGCTTTAAGTATTTTAAACCATTCTTCTCTAATGGAGAACTTTCTATAGCTCCTCCTTCCTCACAGAACGTCTCATTTTTATTCAATTGTTCCTGCTATCTTTTAAGTCAGGCTACCTCCTATTTTCAACTTTCACTTTACCTCTTCTCCTTCAAGTACAATGTCTATCCCCATTAGGTGATTCCCAGACACCTCTCTAGTTCACACTTCCACAATGGACCAGAATTTCCACTATGTTAGATATAACCACTCCAATGATACTCAGCTCAACATGGTAAACTGAATATGGCCTCTTTGCTACAGTGACATTGCCTCCAGACCTCTTTCAGTAGTTACATGTACTTCCTTACTGCACCAACATGAAACAAATTCTAATTTTTCTTCCCAAAGTTCCTCCAGAGTGATCAAGGCAAGGCCTTCATGAGCTTCTCCTTCCTTTCCATGATTTCCTTTCCACCCCCCAAAGGCATAGGCAATAATCTACTTCAGCCTTTTTTGTTTAAACCAATAGCCAGAACTAATAACAGCTTTCTAATTTATCTCCCTACCTCTATTCTTCTATCAATCCACCTGCTTCTACACATTCTAACCACCTCAGCTCAAGCCATACTGTCTCTAGGAAACCTGGGCCACCCTAGTCCATGATTCTTTCTTGCCTTTTATGGTTGTTAGGCCATGTATGTAAAGTATATATAGTTTCCTAAACTAGTTTAATTCCTCCTAAGCAAAAATATTATCTGACATTATGTAAGCAAAAAACACAGAGCATAATAATCTACAAATCATTTGGTGATTAGCCATATTGAGCAACAGTGTATACTGGCAAATTTTTATTGGGAAAGCAAAGAGCCTATCTCTTGCAAGAGAATGACCTACTGTGGACCTGGCAAAGAATGTCAAGTAAGTGTGAGAACCACAAATCTAGAAACCTTTCTAGTTATTCGCATGTCCCCCCCTTAACTGAGCTGCTGGAAATAAGTCTATAATTGGTTATTTGACATGGAGATATACATATATATAAAATAATTAAAGCATAATATGCTAATTAGACCAGACAGCTGAACGATCTTCCAGACATCCTTCCGCAGCTGCAAGGGCTGAGCCCTTTGCATGAATTTCGTGCATCGGGCCTCATATATATATATATATATATATATATATATATATATATACACACACACACACACACACACACACACACACACACAAACACACACATATATATATATACTTTAACTCAGTACTGAACATTAAAAACCAGTCTTAGAATTTCCTCAAAGGGAGAAAATAATAATAATGCCAACCAAAATAATAATGACAACACAGTCACAAAAAGACAACAATCCATAAAACTAAAATTTAGTATTTAATATCTGCTTATAACCTATGAAAACACAAAAATATAAAATAACATTTAATTATACTATTCGTCAAAAAATGAAATAAAATTGTAAAATTTCTAAATAAAAAATTCTTACAATTATATCACAGCCATAAAAGTAATACAACAGAAAAACTATCTTCACTTAGCAAATACCTGAAAGAGGTAAGAGGTGGCCCTTCACTTTCAGTCAGTCCTATTTCTGCCAGTAAACTGCTTTTCAGCTGTGCAGCAAGATCATGAGCAGATGGCCCTGGTTTAGCACTCTCAGCTTCTTCTGGCACCATGTTCTGTTCTTCCCCTTCCTTTTTTTGCCGATTTTGCATGTTCATTACATTTTTCAAGTTGGCAGCATAAGACATTTTAGTTGGAAGAACCTATGAATTTTTACATTTAAAAGTTACATATTAAAAAAACTAACTAGATTTTGTCTTCAACTTACTACTATACCATAGCAATCACATGCAAGTGATGGAATTCCTTTCTGGCACTTCACCTACAAAGATGCAGCTGTTTCTTGTCTGTCTGATTCCCCTCACTGACCACCAAGTCCAGTGCATCTACCACAGCAGCCTCCAAGAACTTTTAAAAGAATCTCTGTAGCATCTGTGGTTATTAAGTCTCTTATGCATCTTCAGGTTTGTTTTTTTTGTCATTTAGATAATAAAAAATTATATTCAACTAAATTTCTTTGATGACAGCTCTTAAACATGTAATTACTTTTTTCATTGGAGATACAGTACAGAATTTTAGGCTCTGAAATCAGACTTTTATCTAAAATCTAGATCTTTCACTTAACCAGCTGTATAACAATACACATTACCACATGAAATATATGTAATCTCTCCAATTTATTACCCATAAAATCAAGATAACAATGTTTTCTACCCAACGTGGCTATAAGAATTAATTGAGACAGTGCTTAGGAGATAGAATTATTGAACAAATTATTAATATTACCTTATTTATTCACATTCTAAATTCAAAAAGAAAAATTTCAAGCTAATTATTATTATACATGCTCATATAAAGTATGTATTCATATATGTACATATAAGTTTAAATTTTCAGGAACATTATAACAATAAACTGTAATATAGGAAGAGCACATAATAAAACTCCTGCTTTATTGATGAAGTAACCTGACATAGCACAATTAGTCTCAAAGCTGGCTAATAAAATAGTTGGAATTCCTTTTGTTGACATAAAACAGGAATTTCTGATACTTAAATTACTTGAGGAAATAGAATATTCTGAATTAATGCAGTTCCAAAAATTAAAAAAATGCTTATTTACAAATACTGTATTGCAAAGATTTTTACTATCTTACCTCAAGGCAGTTTCTATCCACTGTAACCTCCATTAAGCATTTCCCACTATTGGCAGATGAAGAATAAAGACCCTGACTTGGTCGGCCAAAAAGATCCTCCTTTCTAGCATTTGGCTGCAATTTTAGCAGAAATATTCTAGTTACATTGTACATTTGAAAAAAAAAAAAAGTCAATTAAAAAGAAACCTGAATGCCAGTTAATTTAAATCACCTGCAACAAATGTGGTTGATCAGCCAAGGGGATGGCTTCAGCCAGAGGCACTTCAAATGGATTTGGGGGTATACACCCAAGGAATGTCATGGAATCTGAGCGTCGGAAAAATGGATGATTTTGGCCAGTTTCTGCAGGAAGAGAGTCATCATCCTTATCATTCAAAGTAGCACCTAAACATAAAGAGATGAAATGTATGGTTTTTAGAAAAATTATTTAATCATTGGGGAAGGGTAAAAGAATCTTAATCTGCTCAGTCCAAATTACCTCTATAAATTTTAATGGCACTCAAAAATAAGTTAATAGTCCAAAATTTTTATAATATTTTTAAATAATTTAAATTTTTAGTAGCTCAAAAGGATAATAATGGTAAATTTTATGTTATGTGTATTTTAAATAACAAGAACTTGCCAAAAAATAATTAGCAGTAACAAATATTGCTCCATTTTATATTAGATGGAAGTTTCCCATATCCTTTCTCTTTATCTCTCTCTAAAGATTCAGACCCGAATACGGGGTAGATTCCTGAGCATATTCATGACCCGGCCCACATGACTCCAAAAAGAGGAAATGGTCAGGAGCTGAAATGTGAGCATTTGCTTACTTGTAAGTTCTGCTTCCTCTGTAAGGAGACAGAGAAATTCTCTGGACACTCATGAATCCCGATAGGAAGTCAGCACACCAACTCCCTTTAATGGAATTAAACTTTGAGAGGGGCTTACTGTGTGCTGTGAAAACAATAGGAAGCAATGGCTGGGTACTCAAAACTACCACTTAGCTCAGTTGTCTTTCCCTGGGTTGGGTGAAAGTGCTAGCTGATAATAAGGGTCAAGTGGACTAACTGACCCCATTTAAAAAACTTTTTTAATTCCACTTGAGTAGCTGGAAACGACAAACTGCAGAAAATCCCCAAAATTCCTTGAGTTTGGAATACTTTTTTTTTAATTACAGATTTTGATATTTGATATTTCTCATCTTCTCGACTAAATCTATTTTGCATCAATATTAACGAAGGTTCTGCTAAGACTTTAATGCAATGCCTACACACTTAAGAGTAAAAATAAAACTAAGAAATGTACAGGAGAGATGCAAAGATTATGCAGGAAAAATACTGATTATTGAAAAGTTCATAACGTTTCTTTAATCATTCTTATTTATGAAGCAAATAATGCAAGGTTTTATAAGGAAAAATGGACAGAAAAGGCAAGAAATGGAACACAGAGAAGAATAGAGAAATCCCCACCCAGACAGAAAATAATGAAGTTAAAAAGCTTGAAGGGGAACTACTGAGGCAGCCATTTCTTGCAGTAGATTAGCAGATTTTCTGTGCACTAACTTTGATTGGTGTCATCATCATTTTCGTGTTCTGAATCTTCATTATCAATACCCAGTTCCAAGAGTTCTCGCGTCCTTTAAAAAGACAAATGAGTTGTTTTACATGAAATTTTTGTGTAATATGAACAGAAGCAAAGATGATGGGAATTATAAGCAAAAAACAATGAAAAGGGTTGTTAAGTATCTAAATAACTTCAAACATTTTGATAAAGTTTCAGACTTTGGGAATGATAGACTGACCAGCCATGAGTGTCACAATTACAAAATAGATTTAAATACAAGTAAAAAGCTAATCAGACCAAGAAACAGTGAGTATTTATACAAAGTCTAATATATGATCAACCAGACCAAACTATCTCGAATATAAAGCTTAACTGGATTCTTACGTTTCCTGTTTTAAGTGAGGCTTTAGCTACAGTGAAAGGTTGGGTATACTCAAGTCCACTTTCCCACATGAAATAGTCCTGCACCATTTCTCTTTTGCAAAGCTGTTCTCCTTACTCCAAGTATTGGACAATATACTAATGAAGACCACACTGAGCAATTATTTCTTAAACCAACCTCAGGGCAAGTATGAATACCTTTTGCGTTCCAGTTGAGGTGTATCCAATGTTGTCTGCTGATTCATTGCTTTAATCCAATATATAAGGGCTTGAAAAACATATGCTACATGCTTCAGTGAGCAAACATCCAAAACTGGAAGGACATCCGAATGCTCATCATTATGAGACCGCATTAGAGAAAGAGCATAATTTAGGAAGTCCCCTCGAGCTGACATCATTCCTTGACGAGCACTAAGCAATGTGGCACGGCTATAGGATAAAAAGAAATGAAAATGTTTACAAAAAAGAACACAAACATGAAATTTACCACCATCATAAATATGCAAAATTAGGAACTGAAACTATCCTATATAATAAGAGTGTAATATGCAAATAGACCGAACTGAACAGCCAATCAAAGCATAATATGCTAATGATATGCTAACTGCTCAACTGCTCGCTATGATGTGCACTGACCACCAGGGGGCAGACAGTCAACTGGCCAACCAGTCGCTATGATGTGCACTGACCACCAGGGGGCAGACAGTCAACTGGCCAACCAGTCGCTATGATGTACACTGACCACCAGGGGGCAGATGCTCTGACCAGTAGGTTAGCTTGCTGCTGGGGACTGGACACGCCATGGAGCCCTTCCGTGATCCCTCCCTGGTCCAACTGTGCACCGGTGGGGTCCCTCAGCCTGGCCTGCGCTCTCTCACAATCTGGGACCCCTCGGGGGATGTCAGAGAGCCCGTTTCAGCACAATCCCACAGGCCACTCCCCTTGGGAGGGTGCCAGATGCAGGGCTTCATGGCTGGTGGATGCTGCTGTGGCAGCGCAAACCTCTCCCGATCGGGACTGATTGGGTGCGAGTCCGAGGCAGGCACAGTGGGGCCAGGATGAGCGGGAGCAGCAGGTAGGAGCTGCAGGTGGCATTGGACTGTGGGTTTTCGGCCCGATCCCTGCAGGCCATCCAGAAGGACCCCACCTGTGCACGAATTCATGCACCTGGCTTCTAGTCCATAGATAAAAACTACCCACAGGCTTAAACTATCCATTAAGCCTGTGGCTCTGCTTCAGAAATATGACTATTGTGTATGATTTACAGTCCTGTACTTTGACACAGGAAAGAAATTCTAATATCCTTGGGAATGGCAGAAGGAACGCCTTCCCTAAAGAATGGTTCTCAAAGTTTAGCATCCATCAAAATCACCTGGAGGGCTTGTTAAAGGGGATAGTTGGCCCCACCCTTATAGTTTCAAGTAGGTGTTGGGTAGGGCCCCAAAATTTGCATTTTTAACAAGTTCTTAGATGATACTCTTGCTGCTGCTCTGGGGACCACATTTGAGAGCCATGGCCTAAAATGACACCAAAAGCATAAGCAACAGAAGAAAACAGAGATAGCACTGGACTTTCTCAAAAGTAAAAACGTTTGTCCTTCAAAGGACACCATCAAGAAAGTGAAAACAACCCACAGAATAGGACAAAATTTCTGCAAATACTTTTTCTGATAAGGAACGAGTATCCAGAATATATAAAGAACTCATACAACTCAATAATAAAAGGACAAGCCAACTTAAAAAAGGACCAAGATCTAAATACCAGTAGACATTTCTCCAAAGACAATATACTAACGGCCAATAAAACATGAAAAGATGCTCAACATCATTAGCAATTAGGAAAATGAGTATCAAAACCACAATGAGACACCACTTCACACCTACTAGGATGGCTATTGTCAAAAAGACAGACAATAACAAGTGTTGGCAAAGATGTGGAGAAACTGGAACCCTCCATGCACTGGTACTGGGAATATAAAATGAGACAGCCACTTTAGAAATGAGTCTGGCAGTTCCTCAAAAGATTAAACAGATTACTATATGATCCAGCAATCTCCCAACCAGGTATAGACCCAAAATAATTGAAAACACATGTCCACACAAATGCATGTCTATACCTGTACACAAGTGTTCATAGCAGTATTATTCATAACAGCCAAAAAGGTGGCCAAAGGCATATTTTGGCCATAATAGCCAAAAACAACCTAAGTACCCATAAGCTTATGGACAGATAAACAAAATATGGCATATCCATATAAAGGAATATTACTAGGGAATAATGTACTAATGCATACTCAACCTGGATGAACCTTAAAACCATTATGCTAAGTAAAAGAAGCCAGGCACAAAAGACCACATATTATACAAATCCATCTATGTGCAATATCCAGAATAGACAAATCTAGAGAGACAGAGAGTAGTAGATCAGTGGTTGCTTAGGGTTGGAAGGTAGGGGAAATGGGAGATAACTGATAATAGGCATGGAGTTTCTTGTGTAAAGTATTCCAAAATTCATTGTGACGGTTGTGCATAGCCATGATTATGCTCAAAACTATGGTACTATATACACTTTAAACAGGTTATTTCTCAATAAAGCTCTTATAGTAGAGTGAGAGCAAGAGAGAAAGGAAGAACCCTGTGACCAATGAAAGATCTATTACCAGAACTCTGTTCTTCAGAATAGACTAGCCCAGGGGTGGGCAAACTTTTTGACTCGAGGGCCACAATGGGTTCTTAAACTGGACCGGAGGGCCGGAACAAAAGCATGAATGGAGTATTTGTGTGAACTAATATAAATTCAAAGTAAACATCATTACATAAAAGGGTACGGTCTTTTTTTTTTTTTTTTTTTTAGTTTTATTCATTTCAAACGGGCCAGCCCGCGGGCTGTAGTTTGCCCACGGCTGGACTAGCCTAATGAAGACAAGGCTTGTGCCGGTTTGTAGAGCAGGCTTCCTACAGCAGGAAAGCTGATGCCACCAAAATCTTATCTCTAGTCCAGATCTCTCTGCCAAGAATTCAATTTTGCGTAATGGACATTTCCATCAAATTCTCTCACAGTTCTTAAGTTCAAAAGCAAGTATTTTCATTACACTCCTCTATGTTTTTCTTTATATTTTCCTATTAGTTATTCATAATCAAAGTCTGAAAATCTCAAAGTAAATTCTGCCTCCTTTTGCTCTATCCCTCAACAAGGCTCTAACCTGTTTATGATTTCAAAGCTTCTCTCTCCTCCCTTCCTGACTTTTACCTGCCACTTTAGTTTAGGAACTATTACACTCCAACCACAGTCTGGTTAAATTTCCTAAGCAGTCTCCTAGACCTTGCTTTCCCCCTTTTATGATCCACCCAAAGAAGCAAAGTTGTTTAGCCTGAGCCAAAGCTAGAACCAAATCCTAGGACTCTGACTTGAGGTATAGGCACTTTCACTACATAGCACTGCCACTGCTCTAGTAGTGATCAATGTTTGACCTAATTCCTAGTCCTGAAAAAGGTTATTTTATAACTGAATAGAAAGAACATAACAAATCCACAAAGAAGTATTCTTTAATTATGATTCAGCAGGCTGGAGAAGGTAGAAAAAGAAATGTAATTTGAAGAACCAAAGAACAGCTATGGTAATTACAGAATTTCCCCCTCCTGAGTACAAAGTACATTCATATTCAATCATGTTCAATGAATTTACGCCTTTTCCATGAATATATGCCTTTCAAGGGGAACGGGAATGCAGAGCTTGGGGATTAAGATAAGGAACTTGGGGATTAAGACAAGGACGTAGCCAGGAGTGGGGAATGTCTGGCTCCAGGGCCATATAAGGCCCGCAAAACCATTTGGTCTGGCCTTGCAAAGGCATTAGGGGTGAGTTTGTTAAATGTTTGACCAAATATAGCAGGCTAGTTTTTAAGTTGATAATTTTGTATGGCTCAAGAATGATGTTATAAATACCCAAATGGCCCTTGACAAAAAAATGGTTCCCCACCCCTGATGTAAACCAACTACTTCAAAAATGATGATGTATCCTATATAATAAAGGGGTAATATGCAAACTGACCGCCACACCCTCACACATGATGACTGCCCCCATGTGGTCACAAGATGGCCTGCAGGGGACGGCAGTTGTGAGCGACCAGGACAGCAGGGGAAGGTAATTGGGGGTGCCCGGGCCAGCAGAGGAGGGCAGTTGGGGGGGGACCAGGCCTGCAGGGGAGGGAAGTTGGGGGTGATTGGGCTGGCAGGGGAGCATCGATCAGGCTGGCAGGGGAGTGGTTAGGGGGTGATCAGGCTGGCAGGCGGAAGTGGTTAGGGGCAATAAGGCAGGCAGGCAGGTGAGCAGTTGGGAGCCAGCAGTCCCAGATTGGAGAGGGTGCAGGTTGAGCTGAGGGACACCCCCCCACACACACACCCCATGCATGAATTTTGTGCACTGGGCCTCTAGTCCTATGTAATAAAAGGCTAATATGCAAATATCCTATATAATAAAAGGCTAATATTCAAATATGATGCACACTGACCACCAGGGGGCAGACAATCCAGGAGTTGCCCCTTGGTGGTCAGTGTGCTCCCACAAGGGAAGTGCCACTCAGGCAGAAGTCGGGCTCATGGCTGGCGAGCACAGAGGCAGTGGTGGGAGCCTCTCCCGCCTCCGTGGCAATGCTAAGGATGTCCAACTGACAGCCTAGTGGGCCTAACCCACCAGTCGGACATCCTCCCAGGGCCCCCAGACTGTGAGAGGGCACAGGCCAGGCTGAGGGGACACCCCCCCCCCAGTGCACAAATTTCGTGCACCGGGCCTCTAGCTTAGCATAAGATTCCTACAATACAAATGAATTTTTAAAAAATAGCCTGGATTATAACTTATTTGTTTTGCTACACAGTTAAAAAGAAGTAATGTAAGTTACTAAATTCCTCCTTCACAACAAACTGAGACCTTATGTAAAAAATATTCTAGAATACAAGGGTCTGTCAAAACATACAAGCATAACTGAAGACTTTCATACCGTCTGCCCTCAAGGGTTCGTAAACTAGCCTCTTCTCGTGCGGTCATCCTCTCTCTCCGTGCTGAGTTCTGAGAAGCATGAAGAGGATGATTTGGGTGTCCCGGGTCACCGGCAGATGCTAATGCAGAACCATAACGTAACTGAGCTTCAGTAGAATCCATAATACTGACCATCCAGTTCCATGTGGGAATAAGCTTCTCTTCTACATAGTTCTATGAAGACCAAACTAAAATAGTTAAAACTGTAAAAACCAAACTAATATAGTTAAAACTAACAAAATAAAGTTAAATTTGATACACAGCAGATCCTTGAATAATGTCATTTTGTTGATGTGATACTATAGGAACTTAACTCTTATTTATATCCATTAGTATTATGGTAAAATTGGTTTCATTTTGCTTAAAGTCAAAGAACCTATCAATAACCTATAGGGAGGACTTACGGTAGTATTATGTAAACATTTAAGTATTTGTAACATTAATTCCCATTATACTGAAATTCTCATAATTGACAGCCAAAAAATATATCTGAACAAGTAAGTTTTCAGAAGTTTCATACCTGTAAGTTTACTGCATCTTGGTAAGTCAATTTCACAGCCGCTGGAATCTGCGAGTATACTAGGTGATTATACTTAGGAATAAGGCCCATCAAGTCTGAGATTTGTCTGATGACAATGCTGTAAGCCCTGGCTAAACTGCTTGCAGATGTTAAGTAGCTGCTGGCATTGCTAGCTTCCAACGCAGCTGCTGCCGCCGCAGCACTCGTGCTGATGGTACCACTGCGGCGTAAGTTCGAAGGATCGATATAAATCAAACCTGCTGAACTTGCTGTAAGGAAAAAAGGACAAGCGCAATAAGCTAATGCCAGTTGCTAACTATGTTTCTTGAGCACTATATATATGCAAATGTGGAAACAGCCAAAAACTTTAAGCCATGCTAATTTATGAATGATAAGGGAGACAAGAATTACTATAAACCAGAGGCAATTTTGCCACTGCCCCCACAAAAGGGGGGGACATTTGGCAACATAAGCAAACATTCTTGGTTGTCACATGAGAGCGAGGGGTTGCTAATGGCATCTAATGAGTAGCTAACCAGCACAGATGATGCTAAACACCCTGCAATGCACAATTACAAAAATAAACAAATATTTAGCAATGGTACAAAGATTGAGAAACCATGATATATGCTTATAGAAATAATTTTTATATTTGACCTCAGCGAAATAGAAACTATTATGAAACTATCTGTTTTCTAGAGGAACATGTGGAACTTCATAAAAATACCTAGTCAACACTTTAGGAATACCAAGTTTTCAGACTTACCTGCTGGTGTGGATGTGCTGGAAGGGGCTGTGCTGGCTGCTCGCTGATGCTGGGTGTTGCGGACAGCCCATTGCATGGAACGGGGAGCTTGGGCAGCACCATTAGCGTGGGAGCTGTTCGTGGTTCTCTCTAAAGGCTCATCAAGCATAAAGGTCTCCTGCTCTATGTCGTCACTCTGACTACTGCTACTATCAGAATCACTCGAGTCATTTGACTGCGAGTCATCTTCAGAAAAGAAGGCAGGAACACTGCTTGCACCTAAATTTTTAATTTTTAAAAGCAAAACCATTGTGAGTTTGTTGACATTTAAGACTACAGTGTACCCCCTCATTCAGGAAAATATATGTACTAAACAGAATGTCAGGCTGTATTCAACAAACCACAAAACACATCATTAAAATAGTTTAATTAGAAAGAACTCTTTTAAATGAACCTTAAAATTAATCCATTATTTAAAATAACAAAAAAGCAAAAAATTATTAAAATAGTACCTTCTTTACTAACACTTATAGGGAAAAAGAATGATGTTATATATAGATTTAGTCACCCTTGTGCATAGTATGCAGAATACAGTTTAACCAATTCATGCTAAATACAACAGAGTCTTAGTAGAAGTAAGGAAGTTGCTGGGATAAGGGACCATACCTGCTTCTGAGCCAGCAGTTGCTGCAGTGACAACACTTCTGCGCCCACTGGCATTATCTTGGTTGCTATGATTGCTTTCACTGTCACTTTCTGTTTCAGCTGCTGCTAGCAAGTCCAGCTCCATGTCACTCCCTAGCAAATACATTTAAATAAGAATAAAAAAGACGTACAAACTCCCTGTGGGTCCAGACTGGGTCTTATAAGTCAGAGTATCATAAGGGAGGGAACTATGAGAGAGGGGGAAGAAAGGGCAAAGAGAAGGGATAGATACACTACAGTGAGCATAACTTCCTGTAAGCAGGAAAAGGATGCCTAGGTAAACTATGGCACTAAGTGGATTATCATACAGCAATTCAAAGTCTGCCCCGCAGAGCCTTATGTAAAAAGTGTTGAGCTGACGACTTCAGCAGGGGGAAGAGCTCTGGGCTAGGCCCACTGCTTCCTTCTCATCTATGGGGAAGAAAGTTAAAAACGTCTATTCTTCATGTAAAACAGTAGATACAAATATCAAAACATACAAAAAGATAAACTTTAAATATGTACAATTTATTGTACATTAGTTACACTGTAATAAAGTTGGTTCCAAAAAAAGTCTATTCTATGACTACTGATAAAAATGGTTAAGGTGACTACGTAGCAAAAAGGCCAAAATGATTATTTTCAAGTTAAAAAGAAAGTCACAAAAATTTCATATACAATATCTAAAGGACACAAATGGGAATAGGAAAAATGGTTAAGGTGACTACCTAACAAAAAGGCCAAAATGTTATTTTCAAGTTAAAAAGAAAGTCACAAAAATTTCATATACAATATCTAAAGGACACAAATGGGAATAGGGCAGTACAGGGCAGGACTGAAAGTAAAATACAAACTGTTAGCATACAGCTGACATTATGGGTCATATGTCTTCCTTTTCTCTAATTTCCAAATGTCTCATAATACAGTTATGATTATTTTAATTTCTAAAAGCCCTATAAAAAAATAAAGTGACTTAAACCAAAAGGTAGAGAGGGAGAAGAGAATTATGTTATAAATATACATATATTTATATATGGGTGTATGTACATACAATAGTGGGGCAAAAGTAGGTTGCTAGTTGTGAGCACATGAAACAGTATTCATTCTTGTATTATTTATTAATTACTGTATTATTTTCCATACAAACAACTGTTTGTATTTACACACACATACTACCTCCTAACAGTTGAAACATGCTACAGAATCCCCTGGCAGAAAATAAGTTGAACATTTTGCTAAACATCAAATGGGGCTTTTCTCTGTATTAAAATCTCTCTTTAAGGTACCCGATTTACTCATGTTGAAAAATTTCTCAAATAACTTGCATACCGTCCTCATCATGCTCATCATGTTGGCCCTCAGCCTCAGCATTTTCTTCCCCATGTTCTTCCTGTTCATCATGATGATCCTCTTCTCCAGCCACACCTTCTACCACCTCAACCTAAATCCAGAATCTTATTTGTAGACCATCAAAGCATTAAATAAACCACTTCTCTACACATGTTCCTCCACAGCAATTAGCCAACAAAAACACAAGGATCCCTAAATACAGGGAACTGAACTCTTCATTTGCTAGTGACAATTTGCTATCAAAATTATGTTGACCTATCTCAATGTTTATAATTATTGTCCATATATAGAACCTCAAAATTAGAACTATAACAATGTATAGTTTTTTAACTTTTGCAATTATAAAATTTACCCAAAAAATACGCAGTTTTCTCTTTACTTCAAATACATTGCACAAAACTACTAAAACTGTTTCTAACATTGAGAAGATCTTTTCTATTAATCCTTAAGTTAAAACAAGTTAATGTTTCCAATTTCCTATTACCCAGTTAATCAAGCACTATTAAAATATTTTTAAGATGTATAACCACAAATGAGAACAAAAATCCAGAAGCTGGCAACAAATGCATTCAACAATAGTAAGCTATTATCAATAAAACTTCTAATGACTACTTTCCCCTCCTCCCCTCCCAAATAAAAGCCTCTTGTTCACCCCAGTTAAAACTACCTCTTCCACGTCTGCCGAGACAATGTCATCCTGTTCTTCGTCTCTGCCCCGAACAGGCTGAGACTGGCTGATGCGCCTCTGCTGTGGGTTGCGGAGGATGTAGGACGACTGAGACTGGCTGGAGCTGTAAGGAAGCGGAGGTCAGAAGTACACTGCAGTCACACCTCGGACATAATGGTACTCAGTGTGATTCACTTGCTAGGATGCTATTTTAAATCGGACCTGAAAATTCTTGGAAACCAGTAAAAACTCATCTAGTCTCTCAGGAAATATAAACCCCAAAGAAATTATTTTATCATCAAGAATAGCTCATAAATCTCAGAATTGTGTTGTGGTTTTTAAGATATGTTTTTACTGATTTCAGAGAGAGAAAGGGAGAGAAATAGAAACATCAGTAACAGAGAATCATCAACCAGTCAGTTCACTTCCACACGCCCCCTACTGGGGATCGAGCCTGCATCTTGGCAATGTGGCCTGACTGGAATCAAACTATGACCTCCTGGTTCATAGGTGTTGACACTCAACCACTGAACCACACTGGCCAGGCTCAGAATTGTTGTTACTTTACTTTTCATGAGTCCTTACACTGAAATATTTTAAAGGGAAGTTTTCCCTTTTCCATGCTTTCAATACCAGCACTCCTTAACTTCCAAAGGCTCCAAGAAGCATTCATCCATTAACAAAAGTGTGCTTACTATAAATAATTCACTCTTTAAGAGACCTGACATTATTACCTACTTTGCATCAGCTTATGAACCTTTGACTTGCTGGATGTATACGGGGGGAACACATCAGTTCAAAAGTGTGATGTTAAAATAGAATCATAATAAAAGGTGGGTGACAAAATAATGTTACTTTCCTAAAAATCAAATTGAGAAACAGCCAAGAAAGGACAGAAGCCTCCATTATTTAAAAAATAAATAAAAATGGGAGAACAAGAGAATGCAGCTTAAAAGGCAGGCAGTGGCTAAATTACCCTGTGACCTACCTATTATCCTTTATTTACAGACTAGAGGCCCGATGCATGAAATTCGTGCAAGAGTAGGCCTTCCTTCCCCCGGCTGCCAGCACCGGCTTCCCTCTGGTCGCCCTCCGGCATCTGGGACCTGGGCTTTCCTTGCAGCCCTGACTTTGTCCAGAAGGACGTCTGGTCTAATTAGTATATTATGCTTTTATTATTATAGATTATTATATATTTTAAATCACTTCACCTCAGCTGCTCTGAGAAACAAAATTAAACCAGTTATACATGAAGAGTCATCAACTGAGACACAGCCTTGGACTAGACATGTCCCTTGGACTAAAGGGTTAAAGGAGCCATAGTTTTCACAGAAGACAGCCTGGGTGTGAGCAATAGGAAGTTACATCATAGCAATCCTCTCTTCTATCAAGTACATGAGCCAAATATAAATCAAGAAAGGACAACAGATTTCAAGAGACTTATCCTGTATCAGCCAAGGTGGAGACAGGAAAAACATCTTTTCAGAGAACTTCTAACTACAAGCCTACACTCATGAGAGTTTGGAGCTGAAATTTGCACTTTGAGGGAGGGTGGGCTTCAGTGTTGGCCAATCCAGTACCTCAACACTATCAGAAAGCACCAAGCAGCATTTTCTCTCCCTACTCTGCCATCTAATACTCTGCCTGATGTAACAGCAAAGGAAAATACCTGTCTAGATTTTTAAATATTTCTAAACGTCAATAGCTGTGGAACCTGCTATCTAACACCTCTCTGAGCCTCGGTTTCCTCCCTTTTAAAACTGGAGTGATAGTGGTACCTAACAGTTATTGGGTACCACAAAACAGGTAATACAGCTATAATGCTTAGGGAAGTTCCTAGTTTATGCTAAACTTTCAGTGACAGTTATTATATGAGGCACAGAGACAGAGTAAACACAAATGAATTAATAAAGACATTAAGAGTTTTAAGGAGGTGGGAGGAAGCAACAGAAAAGCAAAACAACTGAACTTAAGAATTTATACTCAATGTAGTGGTAAACACCATCTACCATCTAACATAAGAGAAATCCCAGAAACTGGTCAAGTGTATATGTTTTATTTAAGACATGCTTGGAACCCTGGTCAGAAGACAACCTATTCGAAGGAGTGATTGTACTGTATTATAATGGACTTCTATATTATGAAGTAGTAGAAGACATTAGCACTGATAAGTGTTGATTATCAAATGAGATCTACTTCTGGAAGGACATAAGAGGTTGGCCCAACAATACAACAAGGGGAATGGAGTAAAGAGCAGAGCTTAAGAGTACACAATACTTTAATACTAAGCAAGGTGAAAAAAATCTTAAAATTTAGTAGGAACAGGCTCATGGATACTCTTCAGAGATGAGATGCTTCCAAAATCTGTTCAATGCAATAAAAAATTTTACGTCCTTTGGGGGGTTGGGCGGACACAAAAGGGAAGGGCATAAGGAATTCACAAGGTAATACCACCTAAGTAATTGGGGGTTCCTCACAGGGTGTAAGAATCAGGAACATCACAAGAGTACAAGAAGATTTCACTAGCAGAACCTTTGGATACTGAGGTATATCTGGCAAGTCTGAAAAGATATAGCTTGATTTGTAACAGTTTTCAGCAAATCCTGGAGTACATCAGTGACAAGGCTACCATGGGAGAGCTTTTACAGACACACCTAGATTTAGATTCCAGGGTGTCCTACAAGACCTGATAATAAATGGAAAGTTGGGACACATACTGGCATATGGAGTATAAGGAGAACAGTGAGAGCAGATACTCAACATCACTCAAACGAAACTCAGGGGTTAAGATTTGGGAACTCTCCAAATCCTAAAGGAGGCCATCCTTAGGACATAGGTGTTCAGAAAGAAGAAGGGTCTTTAGGTCTTAAAGATCCTTATTAAAACATTATTACATATATACACAGTAACAAAATCAGACTCAAGAAAACCAACAACATAAACAAGTTACTTGCTAAAGGCCTCTAGTGCCTTGCCACCCGTAAGTGTGACCCCTAAACCAGCAGCTTTGGCATTATCTGACAGTCTAAGAAATACCGAATCTCAGGCCCCACCCAGCCCTCCAGAATCAGCCTCTGCATTTTTTAGTAAGATCCCCAAGTGATTTGCATGCGTATTAAAGCTTGAGAAGCACTGCGCTAAATAAAAGGTACCAGAACATTTAGTTTTAGGTTCCAAACATTCTGACTCAACAAACTTCAGTCTAGCAAGGTAAATTATCAACTAAATGGAAAAGATGAGATTTAAGAATAAGTAACTTTGTAACTAGAAATTTTTATTACTGAGTTGTTTTAGCCCCTTCCTAGTTAATATGGCTGTTGTGGAAAATATTTTAAAATTCTATCATTCTGATTGTTATCTACATAAGTTGTGCGCCATAGCACCAGCCTTTGGACACAGAGAAAGTTATCTTTTATCTTTTCATTCTTTAACTTGGCCTTCCAACAGGCTATTATTTAAAGGTAAAAAAAAAAAACAGAAAATAACGATGTCTACAGAAGTCTTAAGGTTTCTTATCAGATTACCGTCATGGCCTAATAAAAATAGTGCCTTTCCAAACCAAAACGAAAACCCACAACTATATGTCTATTAGATATGGAGGTATAATTTTTATTTATTTTTTATTTTTTTATTTTTAAATATATTTTATTGATTTTTTTTTACAGAGAGGAAGGGAGAGAGATAGAGAGTTAGAAACATCGATGAGAGAGAAACATCGATCAGCCCAGGTACATGCCCTTGACCGGAATCGAACCCGGGACCCTTCAGTCTGCAGGCTGACGCTCTATCCACTGAGCCAAACCAGCTTTGGCTGGAGGTATAATTTTTAAAGTACTTTTACATGTTCCAAACAAAGTAAAATCTTCACCATTTGATATACAAATGATTATGTACACCACCTGAATGCTCATGCAAAGGTTTTCGTTAAGTCAAATGTGATGTTTCCAGAGAAAGAATTAATCAGAATCTGTTACCAGGTAGAAATTTACCTGCTAGACTGATCAGATGATGGTCGTGGTGGTAGTGGTTCCACTGAAAATAATTCTTCACTGCCTTGCATGGCATCTATGCTGGTACTAGCCAGAGTAAAAGGTGCAGTTGGGCGAGCGATCCCCATTCTGACAGGAACTATCAGCGACTCTGCTACATTGCACAATTCTTCCACTGCATAAGGCAGCAGTGCCTGGAATACACGCTTGCATTTTCCAATTGGCTGCGGAATAAAGTTGCTAGAGCAAAAAGGAAAATACAGGAATCTTTTATGAATCCTTTCATATACATGATGTCAGTTTCACAAAAAGTTTGTGCAAAATGATGCAAAAGTCAAAAGGGATGCCTTACTTTTTCTTTTTGGATGAAGCCATTTCCACACTAAGAATAACAAAAACTCTTGCCACAGAGCGCAAAAACCTCATTGTCACAGCAATGGCTTCTTCCCGACGTCCAGGTGTGTACTTGTTCTGGAGTTCTTTCACCAGCGTGCCCAGGAGGGTATCCAGAAGCTTTAAGAAATTATAACCACTCCATTAGTGCTGAGACATCGCAGAAGATGTTTAGACATTCATTACACAAAAAGTTCCAACCCTTTTCAATGTTCACATTTCATAATAAAAATCTCCAAATAAATTTAACCAAAACATTTACAAAGTCAGTGATTAGTTTATGTCACATGTTGACCAGTGCTTGGCCTATAGGTCTCAGATGCCTGACTTCTTGTGTTCAGTCTCACAGTCCTATGGACAGCAATTAAAATTTAGAAGAATAATACCAAGTATGTCAGGTGAGAGGAAGAATATATTTCATTCACTATAGGGTACTTATTAAAGCACCTAAGTAGAGTTAACTATTTATATTAATAAATTTATAATCCCATCCCTATCACTTAACTATTATTATTATTACTTTCTAGTCTCATTTCCATGCATGGTCTACCATATAAGTATCAATTACTGAGAACATCCAATTTCATGTTATTTTCTGGGTTTTTTTTAATGTTATTTAACCCTTATTCTTATTTTTTTTAATTCAAATATCTGTTTTTAAAAATCTATTTTTATTGATTTGAGAGAGAGGGAAAGAGAGAGGGAGATAGAATACTGATGAGAGAGAAACACCCATTACCTGCCTTCTGCCCCTCCTCCCCCCAATTGGATATTGAGCCCGCAACCCTGGCATGTGCCCTGAGACTGGGAATCTAACCAGTGACCTCTTGGTACATGGGACAATGCTCAATTAACTGAGCCATATCGGCCTGACAAAATAACCCTTATTTGTAAATTGCTACATTACATTCAGTAGTGGTTTAACTCTAATTTGATTCATTTGTCCATTAATATTGGATCCATAAAGTATTTTGTTTTTTAATTTTACATTACATTATGATACAACTTTTTCTTTCTCATATAATAAATTATTACCTTACTAGAGGCCCAGTGCACAGATTCGTGCACATTGAAAGTAAATTAATTAGAAGGTGGCCAGAAGGGTGGGACTGGGTGAGAAGGGCCAGCCACACCCTGGAGCCAACCTCCCACGGTCTCTCCCCAGCCGGCCACACCTAGGGCGGCGCAGGGGCTTGAAGGGCATCTGCAGAGTGAGCGGGGTCCCTCCGGCAGGTGGGATCCTTCAGCCTGGCCTGCGGGGATCAGGCTAAGCCGGCAGTCCAACATCCCCGAGGGGTCCTGGAGTGCAAGAGGGCACTCTGCACAGCTGCTGTGCTGAGCGTCTGCCCCTGATGGTCATTGCGCGTCACAGCTACCAGCCAGTTGGCCTGTCAGCCGGTAGGCCACTTAGGCTTTTCTGTATGTAGAGGACAAGTTCTGACAACAATGGTATTTCATGGTTCTTGGCACTGCTAAGCTGTTTTCCAAAAGGGTGCCAAATACAATGCCGCCCATCAGTGTAAGTGTGCCTTTACCATAACCTCATCAACACTGGGTCTTATAGTTTATATCCTTTTCTAATTTCACAGCAAAAGGGATACTTAAAAAGTTTAATTTGAACACTGCTCCAATCATTTTTACACTGTTGTATTTAGGAATTTACTTAGAATGAAAAGAGTTTCTGCTGTTAACTGAGACATTTAAATCACCCCAAAATTCCATTCCCCTTAATGTACTGCTTCATTAGAGCTTATCAGTACTTAGGAATTTGGACTAGTAAAATTATGGAAAGTTAAGTAAGAAAAACTGCCTTTTCATGTGCCTATACATAAACATTCAAAGGACTTACTTACCAAGATATCTGCTGTACACTTGACTATAAGGCAATGAGTAAAACAGTCCAGCCGAATCGTGCCGCTTTGCTGATTGAGGTATACTTGCTCTTCTGGCAAAAGGTGGCCTATCCTACTGCTGGCACTGAGACTGAATGGGGAAGGAAAGAGAATGCACTGTAACTGCCTACACTAACATGGGAAGTAGATAAATCTAAAAAGAATTTAATGAATACACACGGATCTTTATTCTCCTGTGAGCCAAACATAATCATAGATTTCAAAGCATTCCAGTCCTGTAGAACGCGCTCCAACGCAAGCTGGGCAAATCTGGGGGGCTCTAAGTCATGATCAGGCATATCTGAATCTAAAAAGAAATAATGGGTGAGACAAAAGAGTAAACATCCACTTTTCCTATGTGGATGTTTTCCATAACTGTAAAATTTACTCACCTTCGGGATTGGCTGTTTTTCGATTACGATCCTCCCTGATCCGAGGAGGTCTGTACTGGCAATGCTCTACTGTCTGCCTTGCAACTGTTTGCACTAAAAACAATAGCAGGTGCTCTCCCCTATACAAAACAGAACACTGTTGTCAGGGGGACTGTGTGTTTGTTTGGGGAGGGGAGGGGGGACTGGGGACGGCACTCAGATGTGCATCCTTTTTCCACCTAATTTATGTCCTAAAAACCCCACTTGCCTGCTGTTTGGCAGAGTGACCAGATTAGTAGCAGTGAGCAGGCGATAAAGTAGATCAAGACGAGCAGATTTCTGTCCAGCAATTAGAGTTTTGCATTTACATTTCTCCCAACAATCACAATAGGCTGTCGGTGATGTCCGTTTGAGTCTAGAAAGAATTCATACACAACTATAAAAACTGAAATTTTTTTAAAGATACAAAGATTATATTGAAAAATGGAGGCATTGAACCAAACAGAACTTAATAATTTTTGAACGCAAAGTGCAACTGTTAAAATATATGTAACAAGAATTACACAAAACTCTTATGAGAAGAGGTATCTCAAATAGGACTCAGTATAGTCACTTTCTCTGGAGTGTGTTCCTATTTCCCCACAGCCCCAGTTCAGTTTATGTGATCTTCCTATGTGCCTCTCATGAACCAAAACCCTATGGGCAGATGTTTCTTGCTTGTGTCCTCTGATAAGAGTGTCAACCCTGTGAGGACAGGGACTAACTTTGTCCACCACCACCCTAACTTCTAGCACAATGAGAGCACTTAGTAAAGGCAATCAATGAATAAAGACGATCAATTTTAGATACCTAAAATAAGGCAGACGAACAGCCAAAATTCTTGAATAAAAATCCTAAGTATTAATACAATATCTATAAAGTTTTCTACTTGTCCTACATAACTGCTTATTTTAAAGCAGAATAGGTGGTTTTTACAAACCAGCCTCCCTTACCTGTAACACCTACCCATCTGCACCAGTTACACTCATGTCCCTACGAGACTCTGAGGCACTCGGGTACTTACTACTTCTCAGATCTGTGAAAACTAACAAACTAGCTCCGGTAAGTCTACTGCTGAATTGAAAGGTTATCACCTTTAATTTAACATCCATTATGATTCTCTTAATGTGATTTCTTGCTACAAGGGACCTAATACTGGAGAATATAGACAAAATCATCCTATCCCTACATCTCAAAAGATTAACTAACTAGATCCTAGTCACAATGTATGTCCACATATTCCTTTGCATATGAGCCTTCTTTTATTTAAAGAACAAACATTTCAAAGTACACTTTAAATCAAGAGCCACACTCTAATATGTAAACTGGCTTAAAGAGGAAAGAGGACTAGATGGTAAAACCTCATGCTTTCTGAACTATGGAACAAAACATGACTTGGTACCGATGATTTTAATGCAGCAACAGGAATCTAAGCAGTTTACAATGTTACAGGAAACCAGATCGTACTCACTTGCAATCATGGCCTTTATGGCAAACCCTGGCACACTCCGTACAACAACAGAGTGACTCCAGCAAGCCACAGGTTCGACACTCAAAAATATCCTAAAATTAAAAGGGTATACTTCAATAAAACACACACACACACATATATAAAATTATTATTTCTGGCATTTTCTAAAACATTTCAATGATGATAGCAGAACAAAATTAATGCGCTCTGGAAACAAAGTAATGGATGTTATAGTGAATATACATTTTACAATATTAGACAAATGCAAATCATATAATCTTATTCTACCAGTAGGACAAAAATAATTTATACCATCCAAAAAAGAGAATTACAGCTATAAAATCTACATCAAGAGTAGTGGATCAGATTATACTACCCAGTGAAGATTTCTCATTTTCATGATATCCCATAACTAAGTTAAGAATCAACTTCTCTGCTTCATTTATTTAGGAATTAAATAAAAATTAATTTTCTTTGGAGAATTTTATAACTCAGAGTAACAGGAAATATCAGACTTGTAATATACCAAGATAAACTATAACTCTAGTTATGGTCAAAGGGGAAAAAAAGAAAACCTGAAGATAGCGTAAACATAGGAAAATGTAAAATAACTTACCTGGTTAATGTGCTCTGCTCCAGTCCATGTAAAACTGCAGGTATCATTACAACATAAGACATATAATGGAGAGTCATCAGGGTTGGTGCCTGATGGGCAAACCATTCCCATAAAAACATCTTCCTCTTTTTCACTTGAGGATACTTCAGCTACAAAGATTAAAGAAAGGACTTAATCACAGCCATATGCTATTTCCTCAAATGGAAAAGCTCTAACATTTACATAGTATAAATAAGAAACTACTACATATTAATAAAAAGAAAAAAGAAAAAACCTGATATACAAAGTCAATATGCAAGGAAATCCAGTCAATTCTGTGCAAAGTGTAACTATCTCATAACCACGTTTGAGGACAATACAAATGCACCACACATCAGCCACCTGAGTCCTGCACTGAGTTATGCAGTTAAGATTCAAGTTCAACCAATTTAACAAAGTATAGACAATCACATCAAGTATTTATAGCCAGTATTTTAAAGAAGATAACTACTTCAATCTATTAAAGGCTACATGACAGGAATTGATATTCCTTAATGTTTTCTATTAAGCAAGTATTCCAAGTCAGAAGAACAATAAGATATCTGACCTCTAACTTCTATAAAATGTTATCACTAACACCATTTTAACCACTGGCGGGTTCTATCAATAATTCATCTTTATTTTCAAAAGATAGGTCATCACATTATATATTATGGAAACATTTTGAAATGTAAGAAATCTATACCAGCTGCTTTTTGCTAGGAAGTTAGAATATATAACTCACTTGAAAAAAGTGTAAGCATGAATTTTACACACAAACACTAACATATACACGCACAAAATAAGTATCTTGATAATTTCTAATCGATCATATCCTTTCAATATACAGAAATTAGTTTTGAATAATTACAATATTATGTGTATAGAAGAGAATCTATTCAAATTTTAAAATATGCAACTCATTCAGGACTTGAAATAAATTACCTTTTGCAATTTTCTGGGCTGTTTCTAAGATGGTAATTGCAGCTGGGTAAGCTCGGCCACTTACAGCTGACATAAATGGGGTCATTCCCCTTGCATCCCTAAAATGAGAAAAATTGTACATAAAAATATTATCAATTACTTTTCCTTACTGATTGTAAAAAAAGAAAGACATATTCATGATGCAGTAACTAATTATGTTTTGTTAAATAATGTCCCACCACTCAAAAAGAATGTTCTGGTCTCATTTATCTCACTTAGGAAAGAAAGTCCCCGTCTCTCTAAACCGTGCTTCCTTCCTTAGCCTTTAGTGACACTATTGACCAGTAAGGGCTCTGGAGTCAAACCAACTCTTTTTAAACGTAGGAATAGGAATAAGGCTCTGTTTCATAAGATTGTGATGAGGATTAAATAAATTACTTAAAAAGCTTTTAGTACAATGCCTGCCAAATAATATGTACTCAATACGCGTTAGCTATTATTATGTATTTTCCCTTACACACATGCCTTCAATATTCTTTACTGAATTTCTACTCTCCCCTGGAATTTCCAAAATCCCAACCTCAGACATTTGTGCTTCCCCCTCTCATCCACCACAGCAGCTGCCACTTCTATGAGGTCAGTACAGTCCCAGCACCTACACCTGCTCCTTGACAAATCTAGTTAGGATTTCCCAGTGACCCCTCCCATTCAACATACCTAACCGCTAAAGTCATCTTTCTCCCAGATCTGCTCTCGACCTGAATTCTCTCTGAGAGCCAACAGCATCACTGTCGCTAGTAACTAAGACAAAACTTGGATTCTTTATGAAAATCCTCCTTCTAAATCAATTTTTTACCTCTGCTTCTAATCTTTTCTATCTTTAACAAATCAGTGTATTGCAACACACAAAATGAAGGCTGTAAGTAGGCATACACAATATAGCCTCAACTTTACTCTCTACTCGTGCCTAATTTTAACGCTTTTTTATACCACATTCATATTATTATTTTTATAACCCCACTTTGATACTGTTATAGTCTAAACAAAGCCATTATTCAGAGGATCCAAGCCCAAAGAATAGACCGAAGTGGTGACTTTAACCTAACTTTTCAGATTCACTGGCTACTATTCTTCTCTTCTGACCGTCCACCTTCAATTAGACGAGTTACTGTCTTAAAATATTTATAGTTCTCCATTTTAATGTTGTTGCTCACTCTTCTCCCTACTCATTCCTCATGGTTCTACTCAAACTTCATATTCATAAAGCTTCCTACTTCAGAACACATGTTTCCCTTATGTTTATTCCAAAATACATGTGTCCTTCCTGTCCCAAATTAATGTCTCAGTTCTGGAAGCAAGAGATGAACCAAGGTTGGAATTCCTGCTGTGCCACTCACTAGAGTTGTATAACCCTGGGTAAGTTCAATAACCTCTGAAAGCCTGGATTTTCAAATGTATGATGGGAATAATATCACCTACTTCAGACGGTTATTTCTAGAATTAGGAGTTAATGCAAGTAGAGTTTGGCACAGATGATGACTAATTTTTATAAAAGTGTTTATTGTTATGAGCTTGTAAAGATAAACAATCATGCTGAAAGCAGGATATGATCTATTAATGGTTAATGAGCATTTACCACAGAATACTTATCAAAAACTCTGCATAATCTCATGATGATGCATTCTGCAAGCCAAAAAAATTTCCAAAGAAACCATCAGAATCATCATGCAGTTCTAAATACCGATTCCAGGCCCCATCCCACACCTACTGAGTCATACTTCTAGTGTAGAGCTTTGGGGAAGAATCTGTATAATTTTCAAAGTTTTCCAAGCGACAGTGGTAGAACTAATTTACGGATTCACATTTGAGAATAAAACACATCTTTTTAACATATATACACTCAAATCAAGCTAACATAAAATCACTTTATATTCATTTAGTGGACACTGAATTTTATGGAGAAAGCATCTTTCACTGAAGAGAGCATAGTAACAGAGGGCATACAATGTTGGATTCTATTAAGTATATTAAACTTCTTACTTGGCAGAAAGGAGTTCTCGTAGATAGGGCTGCAGAACAACACTGTCACATAACAATTTCAATATAAAATGAGCATTGGCCTTTCGATCCTTGGATTCTACTACAGATGGCTCTGTGGAAGGACCTGTAATTAAGCAGATCCATTTGGTAACAAAACAAGAATAAACAAGACTGAGTGAAAGAATATTCTGGAATAATACATACCAACTATCTATTAAATATACCACGAGAAAAATATTCTAGTATTAGTAATAAATTAATAACTTCATTAAAGAGAATTTAAACACATTAACACATTTTACAAATCTCAACTGATGAAATGTATGTGCATCCACACAATTTCACTGACACATGGAAGATAATTCAGAGAATGAGATGCTTCTCAAGCCAAGGAACATCTCCTTGAGATAAAAGTGTGGCTCTGTCAAACCCATTTGTGAAGTGTGTTCCTCCAAATGTCTAAGCAAATGCAGTAGTAGATTCTCACCTGGAATGGTGGAGGTGCTTGGTCCTTGAGCAGTGCCAGAGGCTGCTGTGGTAAGAGATCCCACAGCAGGGGCCAGGATAAAATCAATGTCACCATCTTTCAGTAAACAGAATAGCAGAATGCATATCATTATAGGCAACATATCCCTAACTTGTTTTCTTAACTGGACTTAAGGCTCTTCTGTACAAGCCAAACGACAAATCAGACAGAGGTTTAAATATAAACTTATTTCCCTAACTATAAAAGAAGGAATCCACTAGATAATTTACTGATTTACCCAGACGTATTGCTAAGTAGCTTATCAGTATGGAAATATTTCAGTAAGAAATACCTGACAAGATTTTCTGGAATTTTAATTCTTAAATTACAAACCCCTTAAACCAAATCTTTATAACTAAATTAGTTACAATACACATTACGCTTTTAAACATTTCAGATTTACCAATAACCCATTTAAAATGCTCAATTTCTCTTCTTTCATAACCCTGTCTTTTTGTTAAAAACTAAATAAAATAACAGATCTTACCAGGATCCATCGCAGGAGGATCAGGAACCCAACTAGGGGGGGCTATCGGGGGTGAAACTGGATCCTGATGGTCACTGGATGAAGCTCCAGCTTCATGTCTACCCAAACCAGCCGCTCTCAATGAACGTCTCATCATTTCCCGTAATCTCAAACTAGAAGAATATGGACAAAATGAAAACTCACTACCATGACTAAATGTAATGAAAAGGTACACAGAACTTCTCATCTGAGATCAAAGTTTGTTCTACAAGCAAATGCTCCAGGCAAAGGTAGTGAAGTACAAATGCCAATTCTGAAATCACAGAATAAATCAGTGAGGGACAGACATGAAACTGGAGGCTCCTAGTCCCCAGCTCAGCATTAAAACCACTAATTTAAGCACAGGGAACAAAAGTTGCCGTGAAGATTAGAAAATAATCTCTCATACAGTTAAGACAAATGAGCAGCTGAATATTAAAACAAAAAAAATTTTCTGTCCCATTTATAATTAGTAAGAATTAAGTTTAATAATAGACATCAGCGAACAGACTAAGCACAAAACTAGTACAGACTGATTTAACCCACTAAATCCCTTGTCTGTGATCTCAAAAGCAATTGAATTAATATTCAGAGTAAGTAATTTTACAACAAAGACCAATTTAGATTTATTTTTTATACACAGTTTGTTTTTTTAACAGTACGACTTCCATCACAATGAAATTAACGAATGAAACTGGAGCTTGTAAAATGTGTTGTTAGATTAATGTCTGGGCGTGATTTTTTTTTTCCTAAAAAAAAAAAAGTACTGCACAGATGTGCACATCACTAAAAAGAAAAATATCATAAACACAGACCTCGTTAGGGGAACTGGTAACTACCTACATATAAAAAAATCTGAACCTCTGAATAAAAGCTTACAAAGGCTACAAAATTAATACATTAAAAACTAACAGCAATTAAGAGAGAGCACATGAGGCAAATCAGACACAACTTTAGAGCTTCTGAATAGAGTAAAAATTCAATTTTAAGGGCCAGGCAACACAAGGGATTTCATTCTACCTTGCAGATTTAATCCCAAAGATATGACATTTCTGATGTAAAAGACCTAACACCTTACCAGGTGAGCATTATGTCTATAAATAAGTGATTTAGAAAGATTCTTAATGTTTGAATCTCTAATTATGATTATTTAATCCATAGTAAATGTGTTTTTCCACAGAAGTGATTTAGAAAGATTCTTATTAATGTTTGAATCTCTAATTATGATTATTTAATCCAAAGGAAATGTGTTTTCCCATAGCAATACATTTTCAAATTTTTAAGTATATTTTTATTTAAAGCATTTACGAAAATTTCTTTTAGAGACTACTTTCAGGAACACGTCTATTTTACAAGGGATTTTGCATGATGATGTACTTTTGGGAACAGAAACATTCTTTGGAAGTAAATTTTAGTGTCTCAAGTAGTATCTTAGTTATTATAACATTCACTATTTAAAAATACCTACAGTAAATTATTTTACGTTATCCATGTCTTCTCTCTCTCTCTCCCAATTCAGAAATCTGAGTTTAAGAGTCTTTATAGTATGGAGGGGAGTAGGTTGCAGTGATTATTTCGGGTGAAGTCACGGTCATGTCCAAAGACATCACCCAGAGAGAATGCAGGCTCCTTACCAGGAACAGCACACACCAGGGTGACTGTCCACACTATGATGCTCCTATGCAATTTCAATTAAGCTCAACATAGACACTTAGTATCCTAATGTGCCTTACTCAAAACATACACAGAGAATCAGCAATAATTGGGAAGCACTGCAAATGACCTGAAAATAAATGCATGTTTGGGCTTAACAAGAAGAAGGCTTACACCAGACCAGGATCACAAACTCAATGTCTCCTGGGCCCGGAAGATAAAGTAAGTCGAGGAAAGGGCAGGCAGGTGTAAGGAGGAGGGAACAATGACAAACTAGAGGTGTACACACTCATCTAAAAGCAGTCAAATCTTAAAGAAAAAAATGTAACATTGCACAGGCCAAAGAAAACATGTGGGCTATTCTCCAACCTCTAATTTAGAGTAGATTAAGAATAAATGAAGATAAATGGAGACCACAGTCTCATCTTGAACTTTCAAACTCCCAACTTTGTTGTTGTGATGTAGTCAATTCAATATTAAATGAGGGGACCATTCCTTGTCATTTAAAAAAGTTGTCCTTAACCTCTTTTCTTCATTAGGTCTTGGGAACATTTTTAAGTACAATGCCCAGCTCCTCATATAGATTCTTTAAAAACAAAAACAAAAAAACAAAAAAAAGAAAATTATTCTTCAAGATGTTGTACACAATTCATGAAGATTCACCTGTATCCTCAGTGGCTGAGGACAATACTGAGGAGATACCACCTTGGCTGCTAAGATTCAGAGTTTTGACATTTCTTCGTATAGGCTTGCCTGGAAGTCATCGTATTTTCTGACAATATGGAAGAATTCAAGGATGATGTAATTTCCTCTTTGTAAGCACGTAATATCCATGCTACAGAAGCCTGAGAATCCAGTCATGTTCAAACATACCACTGTGACAAAAAAGCGAAGGTCATGTGTCTTCCAGATTAACAATCTCTAGAGTACATACACCTGCAATCAGATGCATCAATCAAGCCTTCCACTAACTCTGCCCTTTGTACTCAGGAACTAGTGAGTCACACAACAAAACTTCTGAGTCAAATCATCATCTGAAGGCATTTAACAGTACTCCAGTCAACATTGAAACTGCATCAGTTTTGAGCTTAGAGCTCATGAATCCCAGCCTGCATAATCATCAAGGGGCATCGCCTAGAAAATCCATTGTAGGCTAGAGGAGGGTTTCACTTCAATGAAGCAGTCTGTGGACTTCCTACTGCCCGGCGTAGATAATAAGACTCCTGTGCTTTCATCTGTTCAATCGGCAGCCCTGAGCTTGAACTGTGTAAGAGCACTGCAGTGAAATCTTCGGCAAATGCCTCAAAGGAGCTTACTGGCAAATTATTTCTGTGAGCAACACATCACCCACTCTTGAAGCTCCTTTTAGTCTTTGCCTTCAAAAATAATCCTTATATGAAAAAAAGATGGCAGCACTGGCACTGGACCACCCATATCAGAGTCCAACTTGATTTGCACCTGTATATTCCCTGAGGAAATGAAAGACCTGAAATAATTCAGACACTAATTTCTTCATGAAGAATTTAAGTTGCTCTCCATTTTAGACCAAATACTTTGTCTGCTTAGTGTAATCCTAAACAAATAAGCTGGTCATCATTTCCATTTTGTATAGTCTATATAATGTTATGTACTGTTTTAAGTTATAATTTGGTCACCCAAAAATAGCTTTTTTATAAATCTCACTTTGGGATGTTTTTGAACCTGGGAAGCTATCAAGTTGGTACCAATATTAGAAGAATCATTTCTAAAGGGAAAGTTGAATATGGAACAGAAGATAGGCAGAGACTCTTCATTCTGAATAGACTTTACAACTATCACATTAGCACAGCGAGCAGTGCTCCATTAATGATCTGTCAAGTATTCAGTTTTGGCTGTCATGTCTATTATGAGTGTGCTTTTTCTTCAGAAAAACAACTATATCCTGAATTCTTTATATCCGTTACCTATTCAAACACCTAGTAATTGTCAATGTGTTAGTAAGGTTTGTCCATCCCACAACTCAGGAAGCCTGAAAGTTTATAATACCAACTATTCATAATATATACCAGCCTTTCATTTCTTCCCAGATCATTAAGACATCTGAGAAATTGACCTAAATAAGCAATCTGTAAATAAAAGATTGAGGTTCTTTCAATTACTGTTATTAGTTGTTCTCCAACTAAATAAAATAACTTCCTAGAAAACAAAAATGATCAATTTAAAACACATTCAAAGAATCAAGTTTGAACTACTTGTCTAAATTATCTCAAATTTTTGAAGCATCCTAGGTCCTACTGTTCTATGCTTAAATTCTAAGTAGGTATTATCAGATATTATTCCCAGGGAGGAACACAATAAAATAAAAGGACCCACCAATCATGCATATGATAGGTAAGAGATACATTTATTTCTGTACTTGGGTTATGTTTCTGTCAATGAAACTTTCCTGGTAAAAATCACATTACCTTCGGCTACTTGATGATCCAGCCCGGTTACCCGGGCCATTACTTGAAACGACTGATATTGCATTTGCAATGGCTTCAACTGCAGAAAGCCTTTCAGCAAAAGTATTTCTTTCAGAGCGCTCTGCTTCTGAAACATAAAAGAAGAAATTAGCATCAACTTAAACTTCAAACATAACTAAGAGATTAAATGTGTATAGGCCATTAAATGCTAATCGCTATGTATTCTCGAGTATGCTCTAATTTACATACCAGAGATAATTAATAACTTAAGTTTCCTCTCTAAAGCAATAAGCAATTAAGATATATTCAACTACAACCTTTAATATGAATTACTTTTTAAATCTGCCTTACTTTTCAAACCCAAAAGGTTAAGAATACTGTTATTCATAAATAGAATGAAACAGCTTTCACTACTAAGGAAGAAAAAGACCCCCGTATCAGTACCTCAATCTTAGTTTATATACTACGTATTCAAATCACTATTCTAAAATGTGGCTACTAGAAGATCGTTGGCAGAATTCAAAATAAGAAAAAGCATGAATTACACAGTTGCACTTCAGGTTTTCAGTTTTTCTCTTAATTCATCAATTAAAAACATTAAGGCAAAAATACTTATTTACTTTTCCAAAAACATCTAACAAATAATCAGGTGATTTTTCCCTCTACATTCTGAAATTTGAGATAAAGGTTGTTGCCTTAATATAACTTGTCTTCACTTAGTCATCTGAAATTATAAAACCTGTAAACCTCATAAGTATTACACATACAGTCTGTACATATCAGAGAGAATAGAACTCAAAACAACAAAAACACATTTGATTAAAATTTTATTTGCTTATGTCACACTCAATCCTAATAAGACACAAAATTGTACCTTCTAAGAATGACAAAACTCCTAGATTTTATGAAGAAAAATAAAAGTGCCATAATTTTTATAGTGATTTTTCTTTCCTTTAATAGTTACTATATTCTAAAATTCCTTTTAAAGATGTCGATATAAGTTTTAATCTCACCCTCCTCTTCTTTAGTTTCCTTATTGCTGGTTGGAAAGCAAACTGATACACAAGCATGCAAAATATTCCGATTTCCATCACATCTGTGGCTGATGAATGTCTGTAGCATCTGTAGATTCTGCTCTAAAACAACCGCTTGCTCAAGATTCATAAGATATTGTCGACAGGCCTCATAGTCACAGCGTAAGATGTGCTGCATTAAGGTTTGTTTCTGTGCTCAGACAAATTAGGGAAAATATCTTCAATAAATTTGAGTAACACTGCACATGTCAAAAATTTCTCATGGCCAACAAAATAATATAATCAGCTCTGCAAATAAGTAAAGACAATCTGAGGTAGCCTAGCAAAAGGAGCTGAACTTAAGGGTACACTTTAAATTAAATAAAGTATACAATTGACAGGAATGAAAAAAGGTGGGTAAATTTTCTGTTTAAAAACAACAACAACACAAAACAGTAAATATTTTCAGCTTTTGCAACTACCTCAACTCTGTGGCTACAGTGGGGAAGCAGCCATATACAATGTACAACTGAATGGCAGCAGCTAGATTTGGCCTGCAGGCCATATTCTGCCAACCCCTGGTTTATGTCATGTAAGCCAGCGGTTGCCAACCGGTGGACCACTGGTGGTTCGTGAGGTCCGAAAGATTGGCGACTGCTGATATAAGCGGTATATAACTATCAAATTAGGACCTTAATTAGTATTGTTAATCAATTAAGCGTATACATTTTATTTCAAACCTACTCATACCCTCTTAAAGGTTATTATCACACTATGGTACATGAAAACCAAAATCTTCAACTCCCCAGAAATTATGACACATGCAGTCCCCCAAACGTGACAACGAATGTCCTTCACTGTCAAAGACATGGTAGAACTGATAAAGCATCTATAATAATAAAAAGCGTAATATGCTGATTAAACCGGACAGCCGAACGACCTTCCAGACATCCTTCCAGATGAAGCTGGGGCTGCGAGGGCCAGGCCCCTTGCATGAATTTCATGCATCGGGCCTCTAGTAGAACATAATAACTATCAGAGACAGCATGCTATAGACTGAATATTTGTGTGTGTCTCCCCCCCTCCCCCCACCCAAATTCAAATGCTGAAACCCAATCCCCAATGCAATGGTGTTTGGAGGCGAGACCTTTGGGAAGTGATTAGGTCATCAATTTGGAGCCTCATGAATGGGATTAATGCACTTTAAAAAGGCTGAAGGCCCGGCCTCAGTGGTTGACAATCAACCTATGAACCAGGAGGTTGCACTTCGATTCCCAGTCAAGGCACATGCCCAGGTTGTGGGGTCAGTCCCCAGTGTGGGACATGCAGGAGGTGGCTGATCAATGATTCTCTCTCATCACTGATGTTTCTCTCTCTTCTCTCTCTCTCTCTCCCCCAACCCTCCCTCTCCCCCCTTTCATCTCTGAATCAATAAAAATATATATATTTTAAAAAAGACTGAAGAAAGCCGAGTTCTCCCCTCCCACCATATGAGGGTAAAGCAGGCCCTCACCAGACACCAAATCTGCCCACGCCTTGATTTTGGACTTCTATCCTCCAGAAATGGGAGAAATAAAATTCTGCTGTTTATAAGCCACTCAAGTCTACGGCAGCATAAACAGGCAAAGCCACAGCATGAACATACCGAAAAGTCCAAATGGGCTTCTTTCAGGACGTAAAACTATAGTTATGACATATTTAATGGAATGAATCCAAAGCACTGGGTTTGGAAAACAAACCAAGTACTATTGTTCATTTTAACTAGAATTAGAAATTACTGGAAGAAAGCAGGTGGGAAAAGAGTGTGGAAACACAAAGGAGAGAAGAAAGATGCATTCGAACAACCTGTTATCTCCCCCACCCCAAGCAGACTAAATAACCCATCCTTTCCCCCATCCTCATGGGGAGGAGAATTCAGGATTGGGGGAGGGGAGAGGAGGCACAAGAAAATATAGCTAAAAACTATCTTCAGTACCCACCACATTGATAAACCATTTTGATTGTGGAATTAAAACTAAGACTCTGAGGTGAACCCATAAACTACAATCTCCAGTTCAAGAGTATGAGGGCCACATAAGACTAACCCTGACACAGTCTGGTGACATACTAGTATATGCATTAATCAGTCTATTGAGAAAATATGTCAAAGTCTGTCCAAAGAATAAGCAGCACAGTACTTTTAAAAGTAACGAAAACCCACTCTGCAGCACTCCGCTGTGACACACTTTTCAAGCAGCCAGCCAGCCAGCCAGCCAGTCATCTGGTTGGAAGCAGCTGCTAAGGGAACTTCCATCTCCAACCTGCTGGACTGAACACGGGCTCTTGCACAGAGTGTCAGTATCACACTCACTGTTACAAGCAAAGAAGTTTATTTTGCATCACTCTATGTTGTATTTGTCACTTATTCGTACAGCAAAACGAAGGGAGAGGAGAGTTCATTAAAAATAATTCTTGCAAGTCTACTATGCACCAAGCCCTGAGGTACAAAGATAAATGAGTCACTTTATCCCTACCCGTGGGATGAGGACACATTTCATCTTTACCCCTGAGAAGCTGAAGAAGTGAAGGGGTCATGGAATCAAATGCCTGCAGAAGCATCTGAAGTAATATAAATGAATGAAGGAGGCTGGTTGTAAAAAGATAGACAAACTGTATAGTAAATAAATGACAACATGTGGACTCAGAGCAATAAATTTTAAGCAGCAGGAGCTGCAATGAATTGGAGAACAAGACACCATTCATTCTAGTTTTCCTCCAACCTTTATTCATGCTCCTTTTCTCAGTCTCTTAGGCAGGTTCCTTATTATCTCCTGGCATTTAAATGCTGGGCTGAGTCCTTAGACCTTTTCTCTTCTCCATAAGCTTGCTAATTGCATTACAGTTCCTTTAAATATCACAGATATGCATACTACATCTCCTAAGTATATTTCCCCAGCTTGGTCCTCTCTCTCTTGTCTTCAGACTTACACATCTAACTTTCTATGCACCATTTCCTCTTGGATATCTTAAAGGCATCTAAATCTAGCATGTCTAAAACCAAACTCCTGCCCTAGCCAGTTTGCTCAGTAGACAGAGCATTCATTGGCCTGTGGACTGATGGGTCCAGAGTTCGATTCCAGTCAAGTGTACATGCCTGGGTTTCGGGCTCAATCCCTAGTAGGGGGGAGTGCAGGAGGCAGCCGATCAATGCTTCTCTTTCATCATTGATGTTTCTTTCTCTCTCTCTCTCTCTCTCTCTCTCTTTCTCTCTCTCTCTCTCTCCCCCCCCCTTCCTCTCTGAAAAAAATATTTTTTAAAAAAATAAATAAATAAAACCAAACTCCTGCTATCACACCCCAGCCCCTGAACCTGCTTCATCACTAGTCTTCACCTCCATGAATGGCAATTTCATTTTTCTAAAAACTTTCACCCTCTTGCTTCCTCTATTTAACACCATATAGTTAGCCATAAGCAAATCCTGTTGGCTCTATCTGAAAACATATCTAGAATTATCTAAAATCTAACCAGTTATGACTCATAGCTGCCTCCTGAGCCAAGCCACCAGAATCACCTCCCACCTAGACTATTTTAATAGCCTCCTATGGCCTCCCTACTTCCCCTGTCCTCCTAGTACTCCCAGCATGTCAGCAGTGATCCTCTCTAAGTCCAATCAGGTCAATCTCTGCTCACATTGCTCCAATAAACTCCAAAGGTGTTACCTCCCCCAACAAATACCTCAACAGCAGCATGCGAAACGGACTCCTCCTCCTCCCTTTCTTCCTCCTATGTGTCCTCTCCACATCAGCCTCACCCGACTCAGACGCTGCACAGCCAACTCCTTCCTTTCATTTACTGCTGGCATCCAGTCACCACACTTTATAGCTTCTCCTTCCTCATCTCTCTCAAATCTATCCCCTCTTCCTCATTTTCAGTAATTCAAGCTTTCTCTCTCACTGGATAATTGTACTGGCCTGTTTACCTGGCCTCTGAACTTCTCCATCCACTGCTAAATCTCCCTTATGAAGAGCCAGCTTAAATTCCTTCTCCTCCTAGCTTTCAGGGGAACTCTGACACCCCTTAGGTTAGCACACAAGACTCCCTACTACCTTTCTCCAGGCTTAGCGGTGCCACTCACTAATCGTTATGGGCCCTACCTTCTGGTTCTATCAAAAGAATGTGCACGTCCTGGCCGGTGTTGCGAAGTGGTTAGAGTGTTAGCCTTGGCACCCAAGGGTCTTGGGTCCAATTCCCAGTCAAGGACATGTACCTGGGTTGCACATTTGATCCAAGTCCTCGGTTGGGGCATGTGTGGGAGGCAACCAATGTGTGTGTCTCTCGGCCTCCCTTCTTTCCACTCTTTCTAAAAATGAACACTAACCAAAAAAAGCAACAACCAACAAAAGAGATTGTACATATTCTCCCATGCCTGAGATAACAAACTCCCACCTTCATCTTGTGTCCAAAAGACTCCTCTCTTATTTAGAGTTCCATGTAGACATCGCCTCCTCAGAGAAGCCTTCTCTATAATCACAGTCTGATTTATAATGGTCCTCAGACTGTTTATGCCATTCTCAACACTTAAATTGCATGTAATCACTAATTTACTCATCTCTCTTGTCCTATTAGCTCCTATAGGGAGGGACAATGAATGATTTTTCAAGACTGCTTCCCTGGACTCCAGTATCTTCTGAATTCAAATACCAAGTAGTTTCCAAAGTCACATTACCTCTACAGCCATGATGATAATAGCAGCTTTCTTTTTGATTGTTGAATTGGCAGGCAGATTTATTAAAGAATGTACACCCATGCCAAGACTACTAATGGGTGGAAGATCAAGCCAATCAGGATCCCTTATTCCTCCCATGCAATCTTTGGCCATTGGGTAAATAGTACCATTTCCATCTCGAAGAATAATAGGAGACTCCTATAACAGAGAGAAAATAAAAGATGGCTACCAAACTGTACCTCTCATTTTTTCCAATAGGTGTATTTGTTTTTAATTAGATAATGGGTGTGTGTGTGTGTTAGTAATAATAACCAAATAAGAAACTTAGTATTCAAATGTGCTGAAAATTCTAAATTCTTCAATAGTTTAATAACAAGCAAACTAGAGCCAGATTCCAAGCTTCACGTAAATAACAATGTTGTCATGTCACTTTTCAAAAGCAAAAATAAGCCTCTGTACCTGTCCAGCAGTGAAAATGGCTACATTCCTCTCATTCTGACCAAGGAAAGCAATGCTGCTTGTCGGGAAATTGTTTTCCTGCTCTGCTTTTCCTGTCGCAAGATCAAAGATACAGTACCGTACCCAATTTCCAGTCTTCAAAACAGCATGCACACCTTTAAAACATGTAAATGTAAAAATATTATTACATGTCTTTAGTAATCTCTAATAAGTACTACCAAATTTTGACCTTTCTGCCCATATTTGTAAGTCAATTCTAACAGATACATTTTATTCCATAACATTACACCCAGAGAACAAAACTGTCAACTGCCTCAAATCACTTGATTCTGCTCAACTGCTGTACACAAGTGTTAAGAGGATATAGAATATGCCAGCTGAAAAACTTGCCGAATCTTTACCTTTGGAATCTACATTCACTGCTAATATTTCTGTTTTTTCAGGTATACAAAGCTTTTTAGGAGTCCTTTGGAAACAGTCAGGAACTTTTGGTGTTCCACCAGTTTTGACAACCTGCATGACACGAAAAGAATTTTGCTCTCAAATTCGTAACATCCCCAAGGAGTCAGTCCCAGTATTCACCCACTTAGCGAGTCCGCCACACTTACCTGCAGTTCATCGATTCTAAGTAACCTACAGTCCTGCAGGAGCGAAGAAGGGTCCGCATCTGAGCCAGAGCCGCTCTGACAGTTTGTATTGCTGGATGTGCCAGGAAATTTTACAGCAACATAGGCTCCGTCCACTTTTAGCACCTAGAAATAGAGGTAAGTAAATATGCTACATTAATAACTTATATGAAATCAGTACGCAAACGGCATTCATTCATTAATTTAACATTGAGGCATTTAATTCCTTGTATTTCTTCAATAATCACCAAGTTGTAAAATTAACCTGAACAAACTCGCCAAAACTTGATATCTATTAGCAAGGCTTATTTTCTAGAGAAAAGCTAAACTACATAGCCTGTGGATGTTTGGCAATCAACTGAAAAAATTAGTATAATCTACAAAATCCTCGCTCATTCCTCTTTATTAGTTTAGAGCCCCGCTGTGCAATGATGGCAATGTTCTGTACCTGCACTGTCCTATCTGAGAGCTATTAGTGGCTATTAAGCACTTGAAACGGGAGTTGATGTGACCGAGTAGCTGGCTTTAATGTTACTTAATTTTACTAAAATTAATTAGCCAAATACACAGTGAGGGGCTGCCATGCTGGACAGCACAGGTATACAGTCAATGCACGGAAAGGCAAGCGCAGGACTTGAAACTAGAATACCTGAGTCCCACCTCTGCTACTTACTGCTTTTGATTTTGCGCCAGTGAGACATTCTCAGAAGAAAAACCTGCCCATAAACTATAGTTATATTTTGACAATCAAATGAAAATGGAGTATGCAAAAGGTTTTTGTAAATTGCAGCATGTGGTGGGTATAACTATTCTTTCCATTAAGAACATATGAAAGAACATCATATTTCAGAAATTAATGGGCAATCAGGAAAACCTTTACTTTGCAGATATTTTACAACTACAGATCTATTTTGGTTTTAAGTATATGCAGAGAAAAAGAGGAAATTAATGCTATTCCAGCTGATAGCCTCTACTAACTTGTTTCCTAGAAGGCAAGACGCACTCCAGAAAGAAGGGAAGTGAAAGGTGACTTAGAGTAGTAAGATTTTTAAATGTTATGTAAAATGATCTCCATTAGAACCGTCTAACAGTTCCAGTCTAACAGTTATAATGGACTATATAAAAAGGTAATCTATCTTTGCAACTTTTCTGCACATCTAAAATTATTCCAAAACAATATTTCTTTAAAAATCAAATAGCATAAATGCTCAAGGAGAGGCATAATAATCATCTATCTGTCATGCGTAGAGGAGATACCAGCATCTCATTAGGGATGGAACTTTAAGAGGTCATTGAAGGTGAGAAATAAAGCAGCTTTGAAGAAAGAGCTGATGAACACTCACCAACCATAAACTCTTGGATAACCAATAGCATTACAGTTGTTAGTAATTAGTTCTTAGATATTCTGAACACACCTTGCCAACGGGAACATTCTTAACATCTTCCACAAAAACGACTTCCCGAAGAGACCACTGCTCTTCGTTCACCTTTTCCTCCTCTTTGGGGGCAGGGGTGGACCGTCGTCGTTCTTAGACAACAACAAAATGGTAAGTACCAAAAAGAAAATGTAAAAGAGACTTTATAGATTTCATCTAAGTATATGAATAAAAGATCATTCGTAAAGGGATACATAATTGAGGTAACACAGCAGTCCACCTGGGACCTATTGACCAACAGGTACTACACATAACACTTACTGTATGGCATTGACGCACTGCTGGCGATGGAGGATGCATCACTACACGTGGATGCCGGAGATGGTGGGGGTCCCATTTCTGTTTTCACTGGTTCCTGCTTGCTTTCAGGCCTGAGATTAGAAATAAGATTCTCCTTATAATTAGGAATGTGAAGTATCAGGCACTTGTCAAATCGCTATTTTTAAGACTCACGTTTATTCTTACATAAGGGAATAAAACATTAAAAATTTATACAAAATGGTATATTTTTAGGACTCAAGTTATTGTAGAGGGTACACAGTACCTACTTCAAATTTTTAGTACTGGTTTAAAATAGGGAAGAAAAATATACCATATAATGCTATCAACAACTTGGAACAATGCTTAAAATAAGCCTTATCAAGGAATAACAATGAAAGCTACACTTGGTTTATCAACATAGTTTTATCAAAAGCCTCTTGAGCAAACAAGTTTCACATTTCAGTGAACCCTGATGTGGACACATAACAATTTAACTGAAAAAAATGGTAAAAGCAGCCCTAACCGGCTTGGCTCAGTGGATAGAGCATCAGCCTGCGGACTCAAGGGTCCCAGGTTCGATTCCGGTCAAGGGCATGTACCTTGGTTGCGGGCACATCCCCAGTAGGGGGTGTGCAAGAGGCAGCTGGTCGATGTTTCTAACTCTCTATCCCTCTCCCTTCCTCTCTGTAAAAAAATCAATAAAATATATTTTTAAAAAAATGGTAAAAGCAAATAAATAAAAACATCCACTAGATCATTAATTTCTTGGAGTTCAAAGAAGGAACTCTACTCACAATGGTTACACAATTTATTCTTAAATCATCTGGTGATGAACCATCACCTGCTATAACTAACATGATAAATTAATTATAGGATTAAATAAACTACCCCTCTTCATTGAGTTAGTCTACAGATGCTAAAAATAAATATTTTTATTCATTAAAGGGCAGAAGTCAATTTTTAACCAAAAAAGTCACTTTTAGTCAGAATGTGTTATATACAGATCATCCTGGCATGTATTATAATCAGGGCCATCATCCTACCCTAACCTTCATCTTCTTCCCCCCACCAGGAACTTCATCTGAGTTTAGACACAGTCCACAGAAAACCAGTGCTGTTTTCACCAGCATTTAGCAAAGTGCTCGTGCAAGCACACATGAACAGTTGGCTCATGCAAATCTTGTGATGGTGGAAGCAAGCCGATTCTGACTAATCACTAGCATGCCTTTAAAGTGAATGCATTTCAATGACTTGCTAAAAAGAATTGATTGACATGAAAATGATTATCTTCTTAGCATTTAATTTCACTTAGTTCATTTACTAAATCTATTAATATAGATGGAAAATTTCAAGGAAGATCTTGAAAAACTTATGTACAGAATTTAAAAAGCATATTCCATTTTAATCTCGTTTACACTAGTTTTATGCACATCAAAAATATTTCAAACACTCTTCACAAAGTTTCATAAAAAATAAAAATGTGTTTTTGTTACTTTTATTTTTAGGATTAAAAAGAAATCAATGTAATTAGGGAGAGAGTCTATAAACCTTTTTAAAGAAGATCTAAAACAAACAAACAAAAAACTTTAGACATAAATTACAATAGTTTTGGCTTATTAAAGATTCTTTTGTTTTAATCTTCATACAAAGATATGTTTTTTTGGTTTGAGAGAGCGGGAGAGAGAGAGAAAGAAAGGCTTCAATGTGAAAGAGAAACATTAATCAGTTGCTTAGGGTGAGGGGTCGAACCCACAACCTAGGTATGAGCCCTGACTGGGAGTCAAACCCTCAACCTTTTTGATGTACAAGATGAAGCTCTAACCAACTGAGACGCTCAGCCAGGGCTAAGACTCTTATTTAACTTATTTAATGGTAATCCCCATGTTTCAGAATTTCAATTTGCATTTTTTAACAGTAAGAGGAATAACAGCAATAGATGTAGTAAATTTATAATCATTATATTCACTTGAGCAAACTAAAAGTTTTCAGAACTTTAAAAAAAACTATATGTGTAGTAAAATTCCAATTATTTCTTTTTAATGCCTGTATACATTTAGAAAAAAATACATCAAAATATTTAAAATGTTATTTCTGGGGTAGAATATTCTTCTTCCATGTTTCCATAATAGTCACATATTTTTATAAGATTAAGAAAACAGTTATTTAAAAACTCTTATTCAACTTAATCCTCACCTGAGGACATTTTTTTCCATTGATTTTTTTTTTTGGGGGGGGGGGATGGAAGGGAGGGAGGGAGAAAGGGAGGAGGGAAAGAGAGAGGGAGAGAGAGAAACATTAATGTGAGACACATCAACTGGTTGCTTCCCACTTATGTGCGGCACCCAGGTTTGTGCCCCTGATCAGAAATCGAACCCAAGACCCTTCAGTGCTCAGACTGACACTCTAACCACTAAGCAGCACAGACCTGGGTATAATACACAAATATTTTTAAAGATGAATAGATGCTTATAATAGTACAGGTGTTAAGATCAGTGTACTGAGCTCCCAAACCATAAGCCAGCCCCAGAACATGGGCTATCTACAATTTAGTGATATTTCTGTTCACAGGCAAGATGTTAGTTAGAAACTGAGATAATTAAAAGGGAGAGGGGGAGAAAGCTGACCTAACATAGTAAGGCTGAACGTGTTGTTACCACTACATAACACCTTCAACAGACACACTCTAACAACAAAACAAAGACAACAAAAGAGAACCATACACACTGTCATTCTGGCAATTAATCAAGAACTATAATATATGAATATTAACCAAGCAGCAAACAGTAAATTTTACCAATTCTTTTCCAAACTCCTGAGGATCTTAACAAGAACCCATCATATTAATACTTTTCTGAGTCACCATACAGCTCTAAGTCTCCCTTAATTATTCTCTTCATATACAGTGCAAACTAGAAGTGGTATAAAATCAAGATTAGTTAGGGTCTAGTACTTACTTAGCTTCAGTAGTTTTGCTAGCTTTGTCCATACTTTTCAAGCTCTCAGGGGATCTAAGTTGAAATCTACAGCTATCATTCATATTCCAAACGGACTCCATTAAGACACCAACTTTAGGAATCCCAGCATTAATTGAAAATGCAACTGCTCCAGCATGATAAAGAGGATTATTTCTTAAGCATACCTGGCAAACAAAAGAAAAATCACCATCAAGATGACATACTAGAAGCTATTTCAAAAGTGTATAAAAATGCATGTGAAAGTATATTGCTTCCTCGGTTTTCCAAATACAATTTTACAAATCAAGAGGCTGATAAAGCATTGGCTTCAAGGTCTAAATTAAAAAGTTATTCCCCAAAATAAGGACCAAGAATAACTGTAGGACATTTGCTAAAAATTTCAGGCAGCAAATATTCTGCCATTCTGCCATAAGGAAACAACTGAAATAGTAGAGAAGAAACTAACAAGGTAATATAAAAAGTGAAATGTGAACAAAACAAGTACACTTTTTAAAAATATATATTTTATTGATTTTTTACAGAGAGGAAGGGAGAGGGATAGAGAGTTAGAAACACCGATGAGAGAGAAACATCGATTCAGCTGCTTCCTGCACACTCCCCACTGGGGATGTGCCTGCAACCAAGGTACATGCCCTTGACCGGAATCAAACCTGGGACCCTTCAGTCCCCAGGCCGACGCTCTATCCACTGAGCCAAACTGGTTAGGGCACAAGTACACTTTTTGTCTGTTTCTTGTAATTTGAATTATTTTCTTTAATTCATGACCCTATATAGATTCTATCACTTCACAGCTATTGATGCTTGTTTCCCACAGAAGACTGTTGTTTTCTACAGGCCAGAAGCTTCCTGAGATAATGTAAGTTTTCTCTTAAATTAAAAGAGTACGCACACATTAGTGTTAGCATTTAGCGGAGTTCAATCTATAGAACAATCTATAGTTCAATTTAAGAACAATCTATAAATTTTCACTGCAAGAGAACATCCTGAAACCAATAAGGTGCAAGGCGGCACTGTCAAATGCACTAACGCTAGCACCAAAAAAAGACATAAATATCATTTCTGGAAATCTCTTGATTTCTCTAGTAGCCTAATCTTACTGATGTTCTGTTCAATTACCTAATAACTAATGATCATGTTGTACTTGACAGTGGCATATATGAAGATCCTGTTTTTTGGTGATTTATACTTAAAGTGACACAGAAGCTATACATTTGATAAGTATGACAACTGGAAACAATGGCATAGAATCGCAGTTCTATCAAAAGAACAGTTATACGTCACCAAGTGTAGTTCTATGATCTCTAATGAATAGTTCTTAATAGCTAGCTTCTTGAAAAAGGTGTATCCTGCTTTGCTGTGACTTAAAGGGAAGTTTCACCCACAAATTTTCAGAAAAGAATGGTGGAAAGCTTAAAAGTCTGAAAGAGGACCAATAAGAAGGCTATACTTGAAGAAGAAATGTGGCGAGACATATTAGATGTATTAAAGCCTTCTAATAAAAATAAATGCACCTTAAAGTCAGGAGTTGTATATCCAGGGTCCAACATCTAACAAGATATACAATGAAAATACAAGCCCACCTCAGAGGTATTGTGGGTTCTGTTCCATATCACCACAATAACGTTAATATCACAAAGCGAGTCTCACAAATTTTTTGGTTTCCCGGCGCATATAAAAGTTTATGCTATTATTGTAATCCATTAGGTGTGCAATATCATTATGTCTAAAAAAATTATGTACCTTAATTTAAAAATACTTTATTGCTCAAATGCTAACTATCATCTGAGCCTGTTGGAAAAATAATGTGGATAAGACGTCTTTGCCACAAACCTTCAATTTGTAAAAAAACACAACATCTGCAAAACACAATAAAAGGAGGTATGCCTGTACATTTCTCTCAACAATTATGATCTGTGAGTGCAGGTGCAGCTAAAAACTCTACATGATCAATAATTTTTTCTGATGCTAACGCATGATCACTCGTTCTGTGGCTGTGACTGTCTTAAACCTTCAATTGTTTGTAGGTTCAAAACAAAATCTTAGTTCTACACCAAACTGTTAACATGTTGCTATCTTTCAGCAATTTCATGCCATGCTATTTTTTGTTCAGCTTTTCTTCAGTGTATCTCTAAAGTATTTGTTCAGCTCCGCCCCCCGTCTATAGTAATGTCATCCTACATGGTAATAAGGCAATTGTGAGTCCAGTGAACAACGAACTTGGAGAACATCAGAGAGCAATGTTTGAACTAACTAGGAAAAGGGGAGCTCCAAGAAGAGAGAGAACTGTCCAAAGCAACTGACATAAATAGTACAATAATAGTCAAAACAGTGCGTAATTGCTGAAAACTTTCTAGTTGGAAGGCCAACAAAGGATCAGAACAAGACAACCACGAGTAGACAAAAAATAGCCACAAACAAAAAGAACAGCTCCATTTCAGCTGTGTTTTAGAGAAAAATAACAGCTAAAATGGTTAAAACTTTTTAAGACTCAGAGAATATAAGTAATACGGTAGAGAGAAAAAAATGAACGGAAAGTGTCAGATGAGGAAATTAGCTCCACATTATGTAATAAAATCCACCATTTGTCTAAGTGTTAGGGATTATAAAGTCCTTAAACATTCACTACAGTACTTACTATAATGAATATAAATGTCAAGTTTTATCCTGAAATTAAACTTCTATGAGTCTAATGAATCATGTAACAATAGCCCTCAAACTCTTCCCTATTAAACATCACTGAGAACCTAAAAATATTTTGTTTTGTCATATAGTTGGTTTTTAATATGTAAATAGTTAAAACTGAGAAATTTGAAAATATTCATTTAACAGTAATATATCCCATGTTGATATAATTTTTAAGAAAAAAAAAATAACTACATTTTCAAAGAATCAGCAAGAAAAGTGGCATTGTTTGCAAGTCTCTTAATGTCCAATTTAACAGAAGACAGCTGGAATCCCATGTCTGCTTCTGCATCCAATCTGCTGTGATGTGACTTTTGAGTAAATATGGGACGACAGTCCAGCCTCACACAGGTATGCAACTGGAGAAAGGTACTCTGCAGACTCCTGGGAAGGTTGCAGTATTAGAAAAAGCACCTTCCATAAGATACCTGTAGGAGTCTTAAACCATCTGAGTCAAGAAACAGAAACTGGTGGAAACCTGGGTAATTTGACGAAGCCTCCAGCCTCCACTGATAATGTCCCCAGAGAGCAGTATGTTTTGAAAGGCTGGATCATTAGGAATCACCTGGAATGTGTGTTAAATTCAATGATGCCTGAGCCCCACCACCAGACAAACCAAAGGAACAGGAACATTTCCGGTAAGAGGCTCCAGACTCGGCATCTAAGTACCAAATGATTGTTAAAACCAGACAAGTCTGGGAACCCTGCCCCATGGGGAAACCTCCTGACACTGGAGCAGACTCTCTGTATGTTACTCGACTACTGAAAAGAGAGTGATGTGCCACATTCATGCTACTGGAACCTGGCCCTTTAAATGACATTCAGTTGAGAGGGGAATTACTTACAGGGAAGAAAGTGATTTTGCAGAGAAATAATGTCCCTTAGGACAGGATTAATTCTAATCACTTACCTGGGTGCCAACAGTGATATTAGGCATCGAAGAAATACCAGCACTAGATTTGGGCTTTTTATTTTTTGCTCTCGCTTTCTCTAACATTTTCTTCCTTTGACTGAAAGGGACTACACCCCTGAAAAGACAAAGCATGAATTGGTCAAATAAGTGCCCCAAAAAACCCATTAAACAAATCTGAAATTATACATACTATTTAGGCATTTCTGGTATACTCCTTCTCCAATATTTTTGCTTCAGAATATTAACATGTTCAGTTCATTCTTAAGTATAACTTGTTCATAGGTTTTATACATAACTGGATCCATTTTTATTAAAACCTTTAGTATTAAAATTTACAGAAAATTCATCAGTTGATATTTTATTATATTCCCTATATATTATTTCTGCCAATGCAAACTTACTGACACAAGAGAGAATACATTTAAAATTCCCTTTAATAGTAAAAGGATAACTAAGGTATACAATATTCATAAATTGAAATACTTTAATAACCCTTAAAATTGTATTTTATTTAATTTTTTTAAAAATATATTTTATTGATTTTTTACAGAGAGAAAGGGAGAGGGATAGAGAGTTAGAAACATCGATGAGAGAGAAACATCCATCAGCTGCCTCCTGCACACCCCCTACTGGGGATGTGCCCGCAACTACGGTACATGCCCTTGACCGGAATCGAACCCGGGACCCTTGAGTCCACAGGTTGACGCTCTATCCCCTGAGCCAAACCGGCTAGGGCTAAAATTACATTTTAAGTAACACTGTTGAATTAGAAAGTCCCCTATAACCTATGCTTTCAATTATGTAAAAAAAGGGACACATTTACGTATAAGAACGAACGACTAAAATACCACTAAATGTTAACAGTAGTTATATCTTTGAGATGTGGAATTATAGGTGATTTTTGTTACTACTTTGTATTTTTATAAAATTTCTAATGCACTAAGTATACATTATTTTTATAGGCTTCTCTTTTACGGTATTTTTAATGTTACTTTGCTCCAAAGTGAAACTTCCCTCTCTATAAAGCACCTTTTGCTGACCTTCTCATGTTGGTATTCCAAGCACCTATCTATGCACATAAAGCATTCAGAGTCCCCCTCCCAGTGATACTCACCACCAATATAAATTGTTTTCTAGCTGGGCACAGGTATAGAGGGCACAGCAATGTAAAGAAACTATCCGTTCACCTTGAAGTTCAGAATAAGTCTGTGCAGTGTGCTCTAACTTAGAAGCCACAGAACTTAAAGTTTCATCTACCCATGTGGCAACCTAAAGAATAAAATAGCAAAGGTTTAAATAAAAACAAGTAACCTTTTCAAAAGAATTGTGGTCAAAACTTTATATTCTATGGGCTGGAATTCTAAAATTCCAGTTTTGAGCTAAATGCTAAAAAAAAAAACATAATTCAGAAAAGGTTCTTAGTAAGACTAGAAAGTAAAATACTTTCTTTACACAAATAAGTCAAAATAGCAGTTACTGAAATGATTGTCTAAAGCCATGTAAGGCATTAATTAAAAGTAAACACTTGCTCCAACAATTTTAAAAAGAATTTAATGACTCTTTTAAAGCCAAACTGATAATCTGAGGCATAATATTCATACTTTCTCATTTTATAATGTAATCTCAAGTTACAATGCCTTTCATATCTCTTTTCATCAGCACTTACCGTGAATATTTTTTCCTTCCCTTAAAACAGAAAGCTACCTCCAGAGTTGGATTATAATATAGAGAGATAAACACACAACAAAAAGACTATATTGGATTACTCTACTAAGGCTGAAACACTTTGTATATGTGGATCTACTTAGAAAGACAAAAGGAAAAGATGGAAAAGGGAGAAGAAAATCAAGAAAATAAGCATAAAATGTTCATCAATCAATGCAAAGTGTTTCATACCTTGTTATTTTCTGTAGCTACAGTTGCTCTTATGCTATTTGCAGACAGGAGGACTATCTTTTCATTGGTTAGCCCCAAAAATGTTGCTCGTGGATGATGCAATGAAGGATTCTTTGAAAGCATAAGAAAAATGATCACCATTTGTATGCTGATAATGTAGAGCTAGTCAATGAAAGATTTAATATAAAATACCTGTGCATTCCTGTAAGGCTCCGATTCACTCCACTTCCACTGATAAAGTTCTCCTTTACTGCTCACAGCCAAAAGCTCAGAATATAGGGCCCCAATACAGATGAATTTTGTCCCATCCTATAAAGTAAAAATATCACAATGTATAAATATAACAGTTGCCGAACTAATGGTTTGGATACAATATTACATAAAACCTGGATTATGTGAACACATAAGCCAGCTATGAAATTCTTCAGCACAGCCTCCAGGCCCTCTCTATGGCCCCAGCTCCCTCCCTCCAGTCACACTGGCCTTCTTCCCGCTCCTGGACCATGTCCACCAGGAACCCACCATGTCCTTATTCTTGTCTTGTTTCTCATGTGACTCGTTCCCTCTCCTGAATCAAGTCTGCTCAGATGAGACCTTCTCTGACCACACTATCTATAAAACCACCACTCACATATTTTATCTCCGTACTCTGCCTTCTTTTTCCTTCATAGCATTTCACAATTTATATTATATTAACTTGTTCATGCTCTATCTCAATGGAATAATAAGCTTTGTATTGTTTACTACTGTCTCCCCAGTTCTTAGAACAGTGCACATAGTAGGTAAAGCAGGGAAAGCTGAGTGTCAAAACAGATCCCCTCTCTGTAGGCTTTTTCAAGCTGCTAAAACAAACGTCTGTGTTGGTTTTTAAGGTAAAAGTTTGTTTAGTTTTAAGGTGATGTACATGCAATAAGATGGAATGCAATTAAATTATACAAAGCTTAGACAATAAATGTAAATAAACAATGTCAATGATAATTTTTTTTGTTTAATTTTTTAATTCTCACCCGAAGATATTTTTCCATTGATTTTTAGAGAGAATGAGAGAGAGAGGAAAAGACAGAGAGAAACATCGATGTGAGAGAAACACATCAATTGGTTGCCTCCTACACACTCCCTGACCAGGGTCCGGGCCGGGAAGGAGTCTGCAACTGTGAGGTACATGCCCTTGACCAGAATCAAACCCGGACCCTTTGGTCTACAGTGTGGCATGCTATCCACTGAGCCAAACCGGCTAGGGCTCAATAATAATTTCTTAAACATAAGACCAATATGATCAGAGTCATGAAGCTACCCAGAAATCTCACCTCCAAACTTGCCAATAACATATTTTAGCTTGTACTTTTTGCTACTGGTCTATGCACTACTTTCTTTGGAATTCTGGCTCTAAGGTATGCTAAACTAATGGTGTCTTTATGGTTTTCTTTCAAATTCCAATCTTATTTGGTCAGATGGGTTATAGTGCTCAGCTAAAAAGCCTGTGAATTCTGCCAAGATTTTAAATGTAATAGTAACAGGTTATGACTCAGAGTTGTACAAAAAGAATACTAATTTTCACCTTCTAGTTTACCAGTACCTGTCAGCCCCATTTTCAAGGCATGATGGGAGAGACCAAATTTGAAATGCTCTAAGTTAGCAATTCCTCTCTTCCCTTCCCCAGGGGTATCTGAAAGTCGTATCCACTCTCTCCATGGCTGCTGCATCAAATCTTAACATTTCCCACCACACTTCCTTCTCAACCCCTTGGTTCAAAGAATGATATAATCAGACCAAGTAGGTCCAAAACTGGGACCCAACACTTAAACTAAGCACATGACATCAAGTAACTTATGTCATTTCTCTGAACGCATTTCTTCACCTCTAAAATGAGTGTAATAATAACACATATGGAGAGGGGAGGGTAAAAATCAAGTATAGTCACATATAAAGTACACAGCACAGGACCCAACACAAGCAAGTGATCAGTCCAAGTCAACCATCATTCCCTGCTCCCCTGACTTCATCTCCTACTCACCCAGAAAGCACAAGCTTCCTGAGTATTCCCACTTCTAGATTCATTTAACGAAAAAGCACCCCATCTGAGAGAAAGAAGTGTCCTCCTCGCCTATTTAAAGATCACACACACACACACACACACACACACACACACTGGATACAACCCTCTCTTGTAACACCAACCACCACCCACGCTGATCTCTCCTTCCTGCTACTCACATGAAGTGAAGGATCACTTGGCATGTTTCACGTTAGCAGCTTTGCTTAACAGCCATAGCAGCACCTACAACAGCTATATCAATGCCCATGCATTTAATCAATCCACCTGCTCTTTAAACTTCTATTAGAACCACTGACCCTGCTCATCATCAGTTCTGGAACCTCTTCTCTTCCCTACTTACAGGTAACCACTTTCTGTTGGTCTTCCCCCGATCTTCATGACTATTTTCTCCTTCGCACTACCATGCACTCCCTGCCCCAGATTCTGTCTTTGCCTCTTTATTCCAATTATGTTCCACCCTCAGCCTAAACGACTGCATCCACTAGGGCACCATGCTTTTAAACATGTGAACCTCCTTTTCCTAACCTGGAGGAGCTCTCTACCTGGATGCCTGAAGTACCATAACACTGCCAAGCAAAGCCATCAGCTCCTCCAAAGCTGCCTATCTCCCGCAGTCCCCATCTAAACAAAAGACATCACCACCTCCTTTGGGCACTCTCCTCACCCCTCCTCCTCCCCCTCCCTCCTCCTCCCTCCTCCTCCTCCTCCTCTTTCAACAACCTAATGACTAGTGGACGTGGCACACTTGTCTCAGATTCCTCTCAAATTCCTCCTTTCCTCTCTACCACAGACACTGCTTTGGTTGAGGGCCTCACGGTTCCTCTTTAACAATTCTATCAGTCGCTTAACTGACTTTAGATTTTTCCTATTCCTTTCTTTCTCCCTCAATGCCAAAAATGTTCATCTCTTTAAAAATAAACAACACAAAATCCCACCTATCTCATCAGATTACTTCTCCAAGAACTCGACTGACGTCCTGGGGAGTGCAGAGCAACATCCTAATTTCGTGGCCAGGTGTTTAGGGCCCTGTGGTCTTGCTCCATCTTGCTCTTCTCCTCCCTGCTACAAAGCAGCAACTCTGAATTCTCATTGTTACCAAACACACGGTGACCTTTCATGACTCTGGCCCATGCTCGATAGGTTTGAAATGCTTCTGCATCTTAGTCAACACCTACTTTATCTTAAAAATGCTGCTTAAATATCTTCTTCTCTGGGAGTCTTTGCCAGATCTCTCATGTACTATTAGTTCTTCCCCTCTGGGCCCGAGGCACTGTATGCTCACCTTCAGTGTATCACTGATCACACTGTGAATACATTATGTGGTATTTGAATGTCTATCTTCCCCACTAAGTTTCCTGTGGGAAAATCATACTGTATTCACTTTTATATTCCCAAAGGCCAGCTTGGCACGTGGCACATAGTAGGAAGACACTGACAATTGCATGAACAAATGAATCAAGTCAATGCCTTACCAGAGCAGTGCCATCTGAGCAAACCATCCTTGTGACAAAAGCATGACGCACAAGGCCCCCCCAGAACTGACTTGCCTGTATCCTTCAAGGTTGAGGCAACATTCCCCAGGATGATAAGCCCTGAGTGAGCCAACTGAACCCTGAAGGTCCTAAAAACCCACTATGGACATACGCAGATGATGGGACAACCATCAACCAAGGGAAGACAATGAAAAAATCACTGACTGCTTCCTGCCTGTTTTATATTGTAGGTAGAGAAATACAAAACCATCAAATACACACAAGGGAACAGTGTTTTAGCTCCCTCATTTTCACAATGTCATAGAAAACAGTGCTTTTCTTGTTTGAATGACAGACTAACAGCTGCTTCTGAACAAGTTGGGGGCCTGCTTCAACCCGACTGGAAAGGTGAATATGCATTGTTTCCATAACGATGAGTAGTTTAGCTCTATTTAACAAAAATCAAATTAGAGGTTGAATCTAATTAGTAAATTTACAACTGTCTGGATAGCAATAAGTGAGTCATCAATCAAATTAGAAATTCTTCCCCAAAGGAAGAGGGACAACTTAAAAATATGATGGAAATGAGCTCCTGGCCAAAATTTAAAAAAAAAAAAAAAAAAAAAAAAAAAAGGTCAGCCCAGTAACATGAACTCCCACTCATCTATATTTAGTAATTTATATTTTGAAAAGGTTGGCCTTTCTATTCCTAAATTTCTCCCCACAAAACTTGGTTTTGATCTTTTTGATTTAAATTTTCCTACTATTAGCAAACACTAGTCTTCCCGTAAGTGTGAGCTCCAAAAGCAATGTACTATGTATTATGGTTGAAACAGATGGAATACAACACAGGCTATAGTGCCATTTGGTCATCTGTCCTTATTCACCTTCAGTTCTACCTGCCTACCTAGTTTTCCATAGGATCCTCTGCCTGCCTTTAGTTCCTTTTCAGAACCATTTCTCTTTTTGCTCTTATTTCATTATTAAATTACCAGAGGCCTATTGCACGAAGAGATTCATGCAATAGGCCTTCCTTTCCCCTGGCTACTGGCACCGGTTTTCCTCCGGCACCCAGCACCCGGCACCCATGCCTTCGCTCTGGCCGGGCTCCAGCCAGAGCCGGCCCCAGGGCTGTGAGGCTTTCGCTGCTCCACGGGCCCCGTGGCAGTCAGGCTTCGCTCCACCACTTGGAGCCTATGTATGCAAATTAACCACCATCTCCGTTAGGTTAATTTGCACACTCTCCTGGTTGGCTGGTTAGTGTAGGGAAGGTACGGTCAATTTACATGTTTGTCTATTATTAGATACTAGAGGCCCGGTACACAAAACTTTGTGCACTCGGGGGGGAGAGGGGGTCCCTCAGCCTGGTCTGTGCCCTCTCACAGTCTGGGACCCCTCAGAAGATAACGACCTGCTGGCTTAGGCCTGCTCCCGGGTGGCAGAGGGAAGGCCCAATCCCTAGGTACAGCCCCTGGTCGGGCTCAGAGCAGGGCCGATTGGGGAGTTGGGGCGCCGCCCCCTGTCATGCACAGAGCAGGGCAGATTGGGAGGTTGCAATGCCAACCTCAGTCACGCTCAGGGTAGGGCTGATTGGGGGATTGGGGCACTGCCCCCTGTCACACTCAAGGCAGGGTCGATAGGGAAGTTGCGGCGCTACCCCCTGTCATGCACAGAGCAGGGCAGATCAGGGGGTTGGGGCGCTGCCCCCTGTCATGCACAGAGCAGGGCCCATCAGGGGGGTTGGGGCTCCGTACCCTGTCATACACAGAGCAGGGTCGATCAGGGGGTTGAGGAGTTCCCCCCCCGTCACGCACAGAGTAGGGCCAATAGGGGAGTTGGGGCACCGCCCCCTGTCACACACAGAGCAGGGCCCATCAGGGGGGTTGGGGCTCCGTACCCTGTCACACACACAGCAGGGCCGATCAGGGGGTTGAGGAGCTCCCCACTGTCACTCACAGAGCAGGACCCATCAGGGGGGTTGAGGCACTGCCCCCCGTCACACACAGAGCAGGGCAGATCAGTGGGTTGGGGCGCCGCCCTCTATCACCCACAGAGCAGGGCCGATCAGGGGGTTAGGGCGTTGCACCCTGTCACACACAGAGCCGCAGGGCGATCAGGGGGTTTGGGTGCTGCCCCCTGTCACGCTGATCCCGGTGCCGGAAGGCCTCACGGCTCTGCTGATCCCAGTGCCAGGAGGCATATTACCCTTTTACTATATAGGATAGAGGCCTGGTGCACGGGTGGGGGCTGGCTGGTTTGCCCTGAAGGGTGTCCTGGATCAGGGTGGGAGTCCCCACTGGGGTGCCTGGCCAGTCTGGCTGAGGGGCTGAGGGCCGTTTTCAGGCTGAGGGGTGACTGAAGCTCCCAACCGCTCCTTTTTTTCTTTTTTTTATTCTGGGCCAGCTTTAGCTCTGAGGCCTCGGCTGCTGAAAACAGGTTTCTGGCCTTTGTTTACCGTCTGTATTTGATACAATGTTGCGGTTCGGCTGGCTGAAGCCCTGCTGAGTAAAGCAGGTTTCTGGGGTTTTGTTTAGCTTCTACATTTGCAACATAGTTGCTTAGAGTTGCAGCTGAGAGGCTGGCAAGTCAGGCAGGGGAATGTTGGAGTCCTCCATCACTGAAGCAAGCAAGCCTCATGTTAGTTTCAAGCTGCCTGGCTGCCGGCCACCATCTTGGCTGACAGTTAATTTGCATGTCTCTCTGATTAGCCAATGGGAAGGGTAGCGGTCATACGCCAATTACCATGTTTCTCTTTTATTAGTGTAGAAGACATTTGTGACACACCTAGCTAACTTGTAACAGTTATCCTGGAAACTTTCCAGTGTCAATTAAAAACAATAACAAAGACCTCTCCCACCAGTTTCCACATCTGGAACCCTGCAGGGGAAGCAATATGACTGAGTTTGATCAACTGGTTCCAACAAGGAGGCTGCTCCAAATAGCTTAAGTACGGAGCCAAACGTTATGGAGCTATTTCCTCTCAACACCATTCAAAGAAACTGTGACTATATTACATACAACTCTGTAATACAAAAGGTTGGTGGGATTAAATGTTCTGATTTCTCCTAGACTATGTGAAAATAGATCCAGAACAGCAGGGACATGACCGCAAATTAACAGTACTGACTTGCTGATTCAGTCTGTTTCTTCATCACCACCACACAACTCTCACCAAAGCTCCTCTCTGCGAGCTTGCTGGAAAGAAGGGATGTATTCTGTGATGGGCACAAGTGAAACTTCTATGTTCAGCTTCAGCAGAATTACTTAGCATGGATTTCTGTGTAATTTTTCTCCTTCCTCTCCCTTCAACATTTATTACACTGCTCTTATCTGCATTCTACTTTTAAGTCTTTGTTTCTATAATTGCATTTTCCCCCTTGTGAATAAGTCACTTTAGATTGGTATAAATACATATACAGTTACAATTTACACATTCACATATATAGTTACACATATTTGGTTACAATGTGCAACACAGAACTAAGTTTCTAGTCTGAAAAAAGTAAATTGGGGGGGGAAAAAAAAAGACTGAGAAGTGAAAATGGAGCCATGTTAGATAATCACCTACTTAAGAAATTTCATGTTCTCATTGAAGTAACTGAATTATCAAAGCTATTTCCAGAAATGTAAAGTACAATAAGCAAAGAGAGGGAGGGGCAGGAATAGGGGAGAGAAAAAAGTGCTGGGAGATTGGGGGGAGGAGAGAGAGCATAATAAGAAAGTTGATACTTTCAGTAATACCAATCAGAAACCAGTATAAACTTGGCTAGTTTTTACATCAGGGCCTGGACTTAAAGGCACAGACATAAAACACTCCCTCCACTTCTTACTTTGTTGCATATAGACTGCCTTTTAATGTCCTATTATGCTAAATTATTATTGTAATTAATAATTACATCACCCACTACATAACTCTCTCACTCTCCATGACCTGCAGCAACTTCCTCTTTCTTTGTAGAACAGGACCCTGCCTGAACCTTGGTCTTTACACTTTACTTATATGAATTCATTTAAGTCTAATGAAAATCCCATAAAATAAAAACCATTATTATTCTCATCTCATAGACAAAAAACAAAGTCCCGGGGAGATTCTAGAATTTGACCACAACCAGTAAGTGGCAGAGGCAGGATATAAACTCCAGGAGTCTGGCTCCAGAGTCCACACTTTTAGTAATTACTCTGTGTGGCCTCCTGGGACTCCCCAAAGCCCTTTGTATCTAATTTTATTACTGTACCTACTTGGAAGTATTAATATTTTTCTGCCTTCCTACAAAATTCTCACCCTAATACTTAAGCAAGAAACCTATCACATTCAATTAAAACTGATTTAATTACCCTCACACCTCTGTCTTCATGAAGTTTTCAACATCCTATGATAAATTTCAATTATGCTTTAATACTAGTTTTGACTTTTAACTGAAAGGGTAATTCATGGAAATGAAGTTTAAGGTTATCTCAAACATTTTTCAGCTCAAGATTATACTATAAAGGCTTAAAGAAAAGAGAATATTCCACCTTTAAAGGAAGTTTACTAGCCTACAAAATGGTAAAATTTTGAAGTAGCTGTTCTTCTATGTGGGTGGTGGGAAAGTCAGTACTAATCCAGATAATATACCAATGGAATTACACCCTAACTAAAAGAAAGAATAAAAAAAACAACAACAACTATGGGTACAAACCAAAATTATAATCTAAAATAAGCTGGGATGCATATTTTTAGAAATACAGACAGAGAGACAGACACACTGCTTCCCAGTAGTGCATGCTGACATCTCCCTGAACTCTCCACCTCTCTCTCCATTCCCTAATGAAGGCCTTCCCCCAAACCTTCTACTCCTCGGGAATCACTGTCCCAATTTTGAAGGACCACTATGGTCCAGCATGTTGCCTGATCCTTCATATGGGATTCACCCTATGCTCCCTTATGATAGCTTTGAATGTTGCCCTAAAGTTACCTGAAGGCAAGGTCTTTTTACCCTTCAATAAATAACTCTATGCTGTCTTTCTGAATGTAGTACCCAGCCCTGTAAATAATCATCTACTGGTATTTGTCGATAATTGATAATGCTTAATAGTTTGATTAGGCTTAAGCTGTTTTCTTTCCCTGAATTAAAATTTTTGATGTCTAACTGTCAATCATAAACTAATAAAAAGGGGTTCTTTTTCAGTGACAATATTTTAAATTAGGTGTTTAGTAAGAAAGAAAAGTATAGCTAAGCTACATCTTATTTCACATACTGCTATTCCTCCTCCAGTCAATGTCTAAACAAACCAAGGAAATATACTAAGTAAGGTCTGTGCAGTATCAAGATTTCATGATGCACTTAGTAACTATCTCTGAAAACAAGTTGTGCCTAAAAACATGCCTACCAGTAAAGGCAAATCACTGGCTAAATCTAACAATGGGTACACTGGCCAGAGGGAAACTTTGCTAAACTTGTACAATTCAAAATACTTTCATTAATCAAAAATAATAAAAGATAAAGAAGCTTAGACTAATATGTATGCGATGACACTGTGAAAATAAGATTGTGAGTCTTCTTGACTCCCTGCCAATAGGCAGACACAGCTCTAATATGATGCAGGCAAGAGAAATAGGAAACGCACAACAATGTACTATACAAACAAAAAGAAAGCCCGTGGTTTAAATCACCTTCTATCATATGAAATGAAAGTTAGAACTTTGGAAATTTCTAGTTTTATGGAAATAAGTAAAAGAATTCAACTCAGGGAAAATCTGTCAGCTGCCAAGGAAACCAGAATAACCTTTTGCTTACAAAGAGACTGATTAAAATTCATGCTCCTTCTTACATTCAAGTTTTCTACATGAGCTGAATACAGAAGAAAATAAATGAACTATGTCAAGATTCATAATAACTATGAAAAATAGTTAGATAATATTTTCCTTTAATATTCCAAAATCAACTTAAAAGACAGAAAAGAAATCCTTATCAGAAACTCCTTATCTGCTAGAGTTTAACCTCAAAATTCTTATCTTCTTTTATTTCTACTGATGAACATTTCCTACCCAACTGTTTCTGGAAATAAGAAGCAGCACCCCAAAAGAGGTGAAAACCTACGGCTTCCAATAGGACCCTCTGAAGATGAATCACCCATCACTTATGACAATGAAACCCACACACCATCAACAGGGTGCATCACTAGTGGCAGTGGTGGGCTCTTAAAGACTCAAGTCACCTTAACAAATCACCCTAACAAATCCTGGCTGCTCTCTACCAGCCTATACATGGAGCCTCTCTGGTGGCAGAGCAGAACTCCTCCAGTGCATTACAGTTCAGCCTGTTTGTCGCCCACAGCATTTAAAGCACAGAGGCTGCCGCATTCACTGCCATCCAGGGACAGCTAACTAGTCAGAGAAAAACAGATCCCTGATCTTGCCCTCACATGCATGCTTGTATCCAAATGACCACAAACGTGCCCTGCAAAAACCGGGGTCCACGTGACATTATAAAACAAATCTTATTAGTGATATACCATCAGTTACTGGTATAATTATCACGAGAAAAAGAGTTCTAAAACAGAAGGCTGATGTATTACCTGGAATTACCATTCTGATTTACTTCATCAAGTAGAAAAAAAACCTGCACCACTGAAACACAGCTCACTAATACTACTCATGTAATGCAAAATAAAGATACCCTACATACATGCATGCATGCATACATAAATACATACATATTTTTTTTTCTTTTTTAATCCTCACCCAAGGATATTTTCCCATTGATTTTTTGGAGAGGATGGAATGGAGAGAGGAAGGGAAGAAGAGAGAGAGAAACACTGATGTGAGAGAGTCGATTGGTTATTTCCACATGTGCAACCCAGGTACATGCCCTTGATCAGGAACTGAACCAAACACCTTTTGGTGCTCAGGCCAATGCTCTAGCCACTGAGAAAACTACTTACTTTTTAAACAAAACAAAAAAATCACTGTGTGTGTGTGTGTGTGTGTGTGTGTGTGTGTGTGTGTGTGTGTTTTATTAATAATAGTACAAAAATCTGAAATAAAATAGAAACCTTTTTTGGGGGGTGTGGAGGGGGTAGAAGGGTGGTTATCAGGAATCTATTTAAATGGCAAGGGTGGGGATTTTTTCCAAATACCTTATCAGGCCACCACTGCAAATCTTCTCCTAGAGACACTGGACTTTGAACAGGTGTGTTTTTCTTATCCAAGTTTGGCTCTCCTTCCTTGCTGGTAGAGCCCCTTTCATTATCAAATGAGGCTCCGTCAAGCCACCTTCGTTCACGTAAACGTAAAACGGATTCACGTTCACGCAACAGCTCAGAGTCTCTCTCTAAGGGAAGAAGGAGAACTGGTATGCAATTGGGTCACACCAGTGGGATAAAAGTAAGCCACTCTCTAGTAAAGACCCTTCAGGATGCAACTAACAGCAGTTTATCTACTCACAAAAATTAAATGTAAATGTATTTCTAATAAGCCTGACATGCAACATTCAAAACATTAACTCTTTCAAGTGAAAGTATAAAAATAATAAACTAGTATTTTTAAAAACTCTGTAGAGGCAGACTTTTTTGAATCCCAACATGTTTTTATAGCAGAATTACTTTAAACTGCTACAGATTTTTTAAATGGAATTTAAAATTCTGGGCTTTCATTAAAAAGGCTTACCATAACTTTTTATTTATTTATTAGAAATGTGCATAAATTAGAATTTCAACATGTGAGATACATATGTAAACCAAAAGTATTTGCTAGAATGTTTTGTTACTTAAAAAAAACCAAAAAACTATACATACAGGAAAAACCTTGAAATGATTAAATCTATTAATATTAACTAAAAAACTTTTTATAATCCAAGGCCTAGTTTAGAGTAATTTATAGGCTGGATTTTTATGAATAAGTGTAATTTTGAAATTTTTAAGAAACCAGACAGGCTTTTATTTTTAAGAATCTTTATAGAAAAATTTTCTTATCTTACAAAATGCTTCCCCTGCAATTGACTACAAATTCTCTAACCAGTTTTTGCAGCTCCAAGTTTTTGATAAGAAAGATTAAAAACAAAATTAATTTGATCCATTCAAACTGCCACCAATGCAGGTCAAAAATCAGCAAGTACCAGCAATTTCACATGGTTCAAATTAAAAGTAATGCCTACTATGACATAGAATGACATAAAGTAAAGGGAGAAATTTACAAGGGGTTATTTGTGTTAGGTACTGAATATTTTAAAACTCATTACTTGATGCATTTAAGGCAGTAAAGTATGCATTCAAATTTCTTTAAAGCTATTACATAATAGGTTCAGTATGTTTAAAAAATCATAGGTTTGTTCTTTTAAAACTGGTTTTAATTACTAAATATTTGCAGCAAGAGCTTAATATAATATGGCAACTTCTTCAATTTATTAATGATCGGTAAATTATATAGCTGATTGTTATTAAATGAAGCAGTTTTACATTCCGGAAAGTAAAAACATTTAACAAAATTAAAATGCAAACTAAATCTATACCAACATAGACAAAGTCCTATATTTGTATGATTTCAAAATCTTCTTTCTAACCTCTATTATACCTTCTTAAAATAGCATTTTATTAAGCTAAACACTTCTATATTTATAATTGGCCAATCCCTTTCTAAGAAGTTTTTTCACTCTTTCGTTTAACCAGGATTTAAAATTAACAGAATAATCACTTTAATTTAATCAAATAAACTAAAGAGATTTGTTTTCTGAATGCTGCATGTCACTATAAAGTAGAATTCTGCTTTTAGTTCAGAATCCATAATCCTATTTAAAAATACAGTCGTAACCCTTGATGAGTATTCCAAAGTAGATATAATCATCTCCAAAGTATTGTGGCTCTTCAAAATAAAAATAACTAGTTTTAATGCCAAAACATCCAAAAAAACTAATAAGTAATTATTTCATCTACTGTAATATTAACAAATACAGCAAATTTTACCACTCGCTCTCCATACAGCCAGCCAATAGTCACAAAGAAATGCAAAATTACCTCGAGATGAGCCTAGCCTGGAAAGTGATGAGCGACGAAATGAAGGGTAACCAAAATAGCTAATGTCTTCAGAAAACATGGCATCCGCATCAATAATGACACTTGGGTGGGCAGAATGAATGTCAGCATCAAGAAGAGACATAAGATCCTCTACAAAACAGAAACAAATAAAAATGAAGCAGATATAGAGAAAACACCTGCAGACCATCGAAAGATCTCTGCAAATTAAAACAGATTAAAATCAGAAACTGACTGACATAACCTGAGCGAAAAAAGCAGTCATTACCTAGGAAATAAAGTGATCATTCTTAACAAATATTTTAAGGAACATCAACTGTATGTCTGCTTACTTGTACTACTTACTAAATAATCACAAGAAAATAAGATTTCTTAAGATACTTGTGACATCACAGAGATAATACAGTTAAAATTTAAATGCAGTTTAAGACATATTCAGTAATAAGGGCACCAAAAAACAAAAGTCCAAAGTCATTTGTCAGCCAGTGATAAAGCCATGGACAGACATCCATTTCTTTACTGGGACCAAACACATGTACACTGAGCAGACATTTCCCCATTTTTCCTTAAAAAAGAATTTGTAATTAAAAAACAAACAAACAAACATTACAGGGCCCTAGCCGGTTTGGCTCAGTGGATAGAGCATCGGCCTGAGGACTGAAGGGTCATGAGTTTGATTCCAGCCAAGGGCACGTAACTCAGTTGCAGGCTTCTTCCCAGCCCGTGCCCTGGTCGGGGTATGTGCAGGAGGCAACTAACTGATGTTTCTCTCACATCAATATTTTTCTGTCTTTCTCTCTTCCACATTCTCTGAAAATTAATGGAAATTATCCTCAGGTAAGGATTAAAAACAAAAACTAAAAAGCACTCTAGGGAGAAATATCTACCACCTTGGATATTAAAGTCAGAATACTCATTGTACTTTAAAATTCTATTCCCCAGTTTAAAAACAACCTTTCCCTTCAGAGATGACAAAATCATGATGGTGATCCACCAACCTCCAGGCAAGTAGGATTCGCTGGCTGTGTCATCCCCATCATCTCCATCTTCATCATCCCGGCTAAGTAAATTATTTACTGCAAGGTTTACATCGAGGTTTGTTCGCTGAAGTTCCCGAATAATGACACTTCTGGATTTGCCTTGTAAAACAACTTGGGCCTGAAATGCAAAGAGCGTTATTTTAATTCCCCTTTGATTAAATTCTTTCTCAAAATCATCTTTCTAGGATCAATATAGGAGAGCAATATTTCACAATTCATGATATGAGTCATGACTATAATTCACTATATTCAGTTAAACCTCATCCTTATGTTAAGTGTTCTACAAGGGCCATACCTGTGAAATCAGCTCCTCCGGGATGACGGAGGCTGGAATGACTGGCTGGGGCTGACTGCCCAAAAGCCCAGACCCTCGATCCCGTCCTGTCCGAATCACTCGAGTCTGTCGACGGGAATCTCGCGCTCCAGCTGACGACCTACCAGAGGATCCTCCTCCACTTCCACCTACTCCAGAACTCCAGCGACTTCTAAAATTGGATAATTTAGAGAATTATAAGTTTATACACTCATTCTGAAAAGATCACTTCAGATCTCATTTTCATTCTCTTAAGCTAAGATAAAGCTGTCTAACTGATAATCATATGGTAGTCTTTTGATAGAACAAGATTAATAGTACTTAGCTTTAAAATAACACTTCCAATTTTTTAAAAATGTTTATATATAAAGCCACCCTTTAGAAAGGTACCAGTAAACACCATACTTTTGTATCTTTAAAATATATTTTAAAGGATCCACATACCAAATATTCTAGCCACAACTCTAACGTGAGTTATAGCACACATCTCACCTCTGCATGAAGGACACATCAGACGTAACTACCAACACAGTCACACAAAAAGTAAAATTCAGAGTTTAGGACTCAAAGTGCTTTGCATGGAATAAAACATTCATTTGCAAAGATAATACATTGTTCAATAGTATTTAGCACTCTTAACTAACTTGACCAAGAGTAATTACTCTTAGAAAGGGTTTGACATCTACATGGGCTACATGGACCAAGTCTTGTCCATACACCTGATTGGTTGGTTGGTTAAAAAGATATATACATCATCAAAAATAAGGAAAGTCTGAGAAAGTGTCAGACAAGAGGAGCGCCTAAGGAAAAAAGATGACTAAATATAATGTGGTGTCCTGAATGGGATCCTGGATCACAAAAAGGACATTAGGGGAAAACTCAGGAAATGTGAATAACCTTAGGCCTCCAATTAATAATAATGTATCAGTACATATACGTTAACTAAAAAAAAATGCACCATATAATGTTAGATGTTAATAACAGTAAAAACTGAGTGTAGGGTATATGGGAACTCTCGACACTATCTTTGTAATTTTTCTGTTAATTTAAACCTATTCTAAAAGAAGTTACTTAAAAGAGGATATACATACACAAACAGATCCGTGTGTATATTACACACACTATATATTCACACATACTGTAGATGTATGATTGGTATGCGTGTGCCTGTGTGTGTGTGTGCGTGCGTATTTATTTAAATAAAAATATTAATTAGTTCCAACATTTAAATCAGGAGATTTAACATAAAAATCCAGATTTGCAGCTTTTCTAAGGACAAAAAGAGGGGGGATGGGCCATTGGAATTTGTATTTGGCAACAATTACCCTATAGTAATAGTCAGCTGATCATCTTTTTATTTTATTTTTTTAAAATATATTTTATTGATTTTTTACAGAGAGGAAGGGAGAGAGATAGAGAGCTAGAAACATCGATGAGAGAGAAACATCAACCAGCTGCCTCCTGCACACCCCCACTGGGGATGTGCCCGCAACCAAGGCACACCCCCTGACCGGAATCGAGCCTGGGGCCCTTGAGTCCGCAGGCCCACTGAGCCAAACTGGCTAGGGCTGATCATCTCTTTTTAAAATAGGGCACCCACCTAGTTTGTCAAAGCTCTACTACCTACTATCTTACCAACCTAGTCAGCTTCAACTATTTACAATTATGTTGACCTGGCTTGGCTCTTACATTTCAAATCCTGTAGAAATTATTAGCTCAGATTAAATTTCAAAAGGAATATGATAGTTCAAGCAGCTTATACCTATCACCTATTACGTCCAGTGACCTATAATAATAAAAGCATAATATGCTAATTAGACCAGAGGTCCTTCCGGACGAAGCTGGGGCTGTGAGGGAAGCCTGGGTCCCAGGTGCCTGCCGGAGGCCGGAGAGAAGCCAGTGCGGGCAGCGGGGGGGAGGAAGACCTACTCTTGAACAGGAATTTCGTGCATTGGGCCTCTAATAACAAATAACAGAATAAAGAGACTTTAGATATTAATATCTCCATTTTAAATTTACTCTTGAATACAAATAAATCCTCTCTCTGCCCCAAATACTCTTGGAGTTCTTACACTTACATAACCTGGTTTGAAATGAGTTTAACAAAAATATCTAGTTTTCTGAAATATCTCCCAGGATAAATTTGAGTAAACAATGTAACAGCAACAACTAGAAATCTTTAGCACACAAACCTGCCAATTAGTAAAAACACCAATATAGCCCTAGCCAGTTTGGCTCAGTGGATAGAGCGTTGGCCTGCGGACTGAAGGGTCCCATGTTTGAGTCCGGTCAAGGGCATATGCCTAGGTTGAGGACTCCATCCCCAGTGGGGGGCGTGTAGGAGGCAGCCAATCTATGGTTCTCATCATTGATGTTTCTATCTCTCTCTCCCCCTCTTCCTTCCTCTCTGAAATCAATAAAAATATGTTTTTTTAAAAAAACAAAACACCAATATATTAAAAATATTTAAGTCCCATACATTTTGACTGCTATGCATTCCTATGAGTAAACTAAATGATCAATTCTCAATTATCCATTCTGATGAAAAGAAAACTAGTAACAACTACCCCCAAATCTTTCCAATGCAGTTCTCAAATACAGAGACCACTCACGCCCTGATTCACGACACCTCTCTGAACCCAAAGGGAACAAGCCACGACTCTTAAGATACAGACTGGGGACAACGGTCTTTGGGAATGGTCTCTGTCATATTTGACTGCATTTGATAAATCTGCGGGTAAAAGTTCTCTTTGTAGACTCAAGATCTACCTGTCCTAGATTCTCTATTACAAATTATAAATCGCAAACTTCTTTCAAGTTTATTATAATCAACACAAAAAGAGGGGGGGAAACTACACAACTCAAGGAAAAAATTATTATGAAAGAAAATACTTTTGACCCTATGTAATTTCTTTATCTACAAAATAATCTGATTACAATTTCACCATCAACAAACTGAGAAGACTTTTCATAGAGATTGTTCAGAGAAACAATCAGCTTTTAAGTGTGTTCACTTTGTAAACATCTACAAGTGAGGTAAACAATGACTCGCAATGAGTTGTCAGTGGGCACTGTGACATTTTTTAATATTCCAATTCATGGACCCAATACAAAAGAAATTTTACACAGTTTGTTCTGGAGTGTGCATGTGCGCACGTGTGTGTGTGTGTGAGAGAGAGAGAGAGAGAGAGAGAGAGAGAGAGAGAGAGAGAGAGAGAGAGAGAGAGAGAGAGAAAATGTGGGCAAAGATTGGTAAGGGGAAACTCAAAATTATTGAGTATCTGCATTTTCAAAGTCTCTTTTTTTTTTTAATCTTCACCCGAGGGTATTTTTTCCATTGTTTTTCAAACTGAGTGGGAGAGAGGAGGAGGAGAAAGAGAGAGAGAAACTGAGATGAGAGAGACACATCGATTGGTTGCCTCCTGCATGCACCCTGACCAGGAGTGGGGAGGAAACCCACAACTGGGGTATATACCCTTGACCACCCTTGACCAGGAATCAAACCCAAGACTCTTTGGTCTGAGGGCTGACACCCTAACCACTGAGCAAAACAGCCAGGGCTCAGTCTTACAATTAGCCCTAATCTTCTTTGGAATAGGTCTACCAAGGTTTTATTCAAGCTTAAATGTACTATATTTTATTATATTTGTTGAATATTTTATTAGCCAAGTAATTAAATTCCACCGCTGTATTTGAGTCCTTCTTTACACAACCTATTATAATTGGTTATATAGAAGTTTTATAAAGAGAAGAGGATTTAAATCTAGGCTAGTGATGGTGAACCTTTTGAGCTCGGCGTGTCAGCATTTTGAAAAACGCTAACTTAACTCTGGTGCCGTGTCACATATAGAAATTTTTTGATATTTGCAACCATAGTAAAACAAAGACTTATATTTTTGATATTTACTTTATATATTTAAATGCCATTTAACAAAGAAAAATCAACCAAAAAAATGAGTTTGCGTGTCACCTCTGACACGCATCATAGGTTCGCCATCACTGCTGTACATCATCATATCATCAAGAAGATACAAATTAAAATAATGAGATACCACTATACACCTATTAGAATAACCCAAATAAAGAACACGGGCACTACCAAATGCTGGTGTGGGTGTGGAGGAACAGGGACTCTCTCACCTTTTGTTGGTGGGAAAACAAATGATACAGCTACTGTGGCAGTTTGCTGGGCTCTTACAAAATTAAACATACTCAACATACGATCTAGTAATTGTGTTCCTAGGTATCTATCCAAAGGAGTGAAAGCCTTATGCCCACACAAAAACCTGCACACAATGTCACAACTGCCAAAAGTTGGAGGCAATCAAGATGTTCTTCAGCAGGAGAATGAATAAGTAAACCATGGTGTATCCATACAATGGACTTTTATCGTGACAAAAAAGAAATGAGCTCCCAAGACATAAAAAGACGTGGAAGAAACTTAAATGCATATTACTAAGTGAAAGAAGCGAATCTAGAAAGGCTACAAAGTGTATGATCCCAATTATGTAATAGTCTGGAAAAATCACCATTTATCCTCCCAACAACCTCCTGAAAACTGAAGAGTTCAGTGGTTGCCAAGGGTTATGAGGAGGGTAGGATAAAATAGGCAGAGCACTGTGTGATACTATATAATGGAAACTACGTTATAAATTTGTCCAAACCCATAGAATGCACAGTCAGCTACAGACTGTGGGTGATGGTGTATCCATAAAGGTTTGTCTGGTGTCAGGATGGCCGAGTGGTCTAAGGCGCCAGACTCAAGCTCCGCTTCCATAAAGGTTTGTCAATTATAACAAATGGACCACTGGAGGAGGATGTGAAGCAGCAAGGGCTGATGTAGAAGCTGCAAGTTATCCAGAAGGTTATTTGAGATAATTAATAAAGGTTGCTACACTGAACAACAGATTTTCAATGTAGACAAAACAGCCTTACTTACATAGAAAGAAGATGCCATCTAGTACTTACATAGCTATAGAGAAGTTAATGCTTGCCTTCAAAGCTTCTAAGGATAAGCTGACTCTCTTATTAGAGGCTAATGCAGCTGGCGACTTTAAGTCAAAGTAAATGTTCATTTCCCATTCCAAAAGCATAGGGCCATTAAGATCCAGGTTAAATCTACTCTGCCTGTGCTCTATAAATGGAGTAACAAAGCGTGGATAACAGCACATCTGTTTACAACATGGTTTACTGAATATGTTAAGCCTACTGTTGAGACCTACTGCTCAGAAAATAAGATTCCTATCAAAATATTCCTGCTCATTGACAATGCACCTGTGGTCACCCAAGAGCTCTGATGGAGATGTACAAGATTAATGTTGTTTTCATGCCTGCTAATGCAACATCCATTCTGCAGCCCATGGGTCAAGGAGTAATTTCAACTTTCAGGTCTTATTATTTAAGAAATATGTTTCATAGGCTATTGCTGTCATGATTCCTCCAGTGGGTCTGGGAAAGAATTAATCATCCTAGATGCCATAAGAACAACTGTGATTTATGTGAAAATGTCAAAATAGCAACATTAACAGAAATTTGGAAGATGATCCCAACCCTCACTGAGGGGTTGAGGGGTTCATGACTTCATTGGAGGAAGTAAACGTAGATGTGGTAGAAATAACAAGAGAACCAGAATTAGAAGTGGAGCCTGAAGTTGCTATGAAAATTACTGAAAAAATAAGAAAAGAATTGAGAATTTCACATAAACTTAGTTGATAAAGTAGCAGCAAGATTTGAGAATTGACTCCAATTTTGGTAAAAGTTCTACTGTAGGTAAAATACTATCAAGCAGCATCGCATGCTGCAGAGAAATCGTTCATGAGAAGAAGAGTCAATCAATGTGGCAAACTTCACTATTGTCTTATTGTAAGAAAGTGCCACAGCCACCCCAATAATGAGCAACCACCACCCTGATCAGTCAGCAGCCATCAATGTTGAGGCAAGACCTTCCACCAGCACAAAGATTACAAAGGCTCACATGACGGTAAGCAGTTTTAGTAAGTATTTTTAATTAAGGTACATACATTATTTTTTTAGACATAATGCTATTGCAATTAACAGACTAAAAATAGTGTGAGCATTACTTTCACATGCACTGGAAAAACAAAAATTTATATGACTCGCTTTATTATAATATTTGTTTTACTGCGATGGTCTGGAACCAAACTCACATTATCTCAAAAGTACTTTGCCTGTACAAATACAGAATCATTATGTTGTACACCTGAATTTATGTCAATTATACCTCAATTTTTTTTTTTAAAAAAAGGGCAAAAATAACTTTATTAAAGGCTTTAAGATTTAGTTACATGAATTTCAAACTTCACTAAGTTAATTCAGAAAGAACTATAAGATTTGGATACCAGAAAGAAAAAAATCTTAGGTTTTTTTAACCCAAGAAAGAGTCACAAAACCAAAATGGTATCACTGAAATATTTAAATAATAAAACTGACATAATAAATGGCATTATAAACACATGTGAACACTTTACATTTTTAAAAGGTCAAGAACCTGGGTTAACTGTAACTAGCCTGTATGGGTTATTTTTATTATGGTGGCTCATCATGAGCTACAGTGAGCTCCTGTGTAGAGTTCAGGAGAGTTTCCTCATCCCATCACTAGATGATACTGAAGACGAGACAGCACAATGAAAGCACTCAGAGCACTGGCCCAGACCAATGGATGACAACATCCAGCCACAACTTACCCCAGGGTGTTGCCTGCCAGCCTGCCCAGAGTCTCGGAACCTGAGAGAAACCATGGGGAGTCGCTTGTCCTACCGGGCCTTGAGGTTCTCCCTGCCCCCGAGTTGCTGTTCAACTTTGACCTAGGGAAAAAATAAGAGGTAGAACAATCACAACCTATGTATTCTCTGATTAATCCTACTAAAAACATATACTTCACATCAAAGGGCAAATCTAACAACTTATAGCCCCATAACAATCCGGAATTCTTTACTGGTTGAAACATTTTCAAGGTTTAACTACAGATGAACTATTCTTTATATTTCTTAAAGTAATCATGCTTTCCTTAGAAGCAGTTAATTGAAATTCATCATATATTGTCCAACAAACTTTTCTATATGCTATCATTTATAAAGACCAAAATTTTAAAAAGCCTGTCATTTTCAAGTTGGGTCACTTCATTTGAATATATTACAAAGGAAAAAGGAAAAAAAAAAAAAGAAAACATGATCTAACAAGTTATTTAGATCAAAGAGCAAATTTGACTTGGAACCTACCAAATACATGTCATTATTCTTGATCATCTACTCTGCTGCTATTTTAATGCTAGTATTTCTAGCTACAAATCACTGCAGTGCATAAAAATTAAAATCAAACTACACAGTAACCATTTCACTCTATTTTAAGTGTCTCATTTTCTGCAATGCTTTTTGTAAAAACATGAGGGCTACCAAAAAAATCAAAACAGGTTTAAAATAATACCTTGTAAGAGCTAAATATTAAATAGAAAGGACATCTTACCCATCATTATTATCAGGTTTACCCAATTCCAGTCTGTCTGGCTGTACTGAAAAACCGATCCTGCAAACTCTACCATCCTAAAAGCAAAGAAAATAGAAGAAATTTCCAAAGTAAAAAATGTGAGTTAAAATTTGAATTTATTCAACGAACAGATTGATCTTGTACCTATCACTGTCAATTCAGAAAACAATAAATAAACTCACTTCCAGAAGGTGCTAACACCTGAGTTGGGGAAATGTGTTTTACATATATTATCAAGAACCCAGTAAAAATAATTTAAAATATCTCAATCTAACAGAATCAGAGTAAGGAAATGACTGGATATCAGGAACTTCTTTATTATGTTACTAATTAGTTTCAAGCTCTAGTATATCATTTAAGCTTTATCTGGGCCAGAGAATTTACACAATGGGGAAATGGAACTGGGTGATCTCTGAAGTAACTCTTGCAAGAAACTGATATTTTCCATGGTTAAAAAGAAAGAAACCTGATGATGCACAGCTGTATTTTAACTGTTTATTTTCATTTCTCTCTCTTCGAATAAACAATTTACCTCAAGAAGAAAGGCAGCATGATTTGGTCCCACCACACACTGTTTAATAGTAGCCTGTTCCAATACATTCAAAGGGGGGTGGCTGGTGAATAAAAGAAAGTACGTAAGTAAAATTACTCTGTAAATAGTAAATACATCGCAGGGTTGTTTCCTTTTTAAAAAAAAAATCCAAGTAACCAAAGAAAAAAAGAGCTGGCAAAAACTGTTTTCAAAACTAATATTTACATATTTTAAAGCAATAACTGAAGAATTAACAGTTGTATCCTCATAGTCATTATAATTCCAGTTCCTTGCTATGCCAGATTTTTTAAAAGCCAGCATAAACAGAAACTGTAATTCAAATGCACCCAACTCACAAAAAGTTGAATTAGATTAAAATATTCCTAATAGATGCTTCCTAAATATGAATTCTTTTTCCTAACAAGGAAACATTCTTTTCAGGAAATTTTAAATATTTTACAGCTCTTACCTGTTTAAATTGTACTTGTTCAGTTTCTCTGAAACTTCCCGTAACCTTTAAAAACAAAACAAAACATGAATAAACCACATGTACAGATCCTTTGTAAACAAAATAATTTTATTCTGATAGGTACTTATACCATTATTTTGGTAATTTTTAACAGTAGTACACATAATGTTTGCTATATCAAGAATCCTATCTAATAATAGAGAAACATGGTAATTAACCGTAACTTCGCTACCCTTCCCATTGGCTAATCAGCAAGATATGCAAATTAACTGCCAACCAAGATGGCGGCCAACAGCCATGCAGCTGAAGCGAACATGAGGTTTGCTTGCTCCAGTGACGGAGGAAGCCAAGGTTCCCCGCCTGCCACAGCCCAGCTCTGAGCTCCAGGTGCAACAATGCTGCAATTATAGAAGCTAAACAAACCCAGAAACCTGCTTTCAGCCGCCAGCGGGCTCAGAGCTTAGAGCGCCAGTGATGGCAACAGAATTTCAATTACAGAAGCTAAACAAACCCAGATACCTGCTTTCAGCCAGCCACAGCCTCAGAGCTGGAGCCGGCTCTCAGCTCTAGTGACAGCTATAGAAGGTAAATAAATCCCAGAGAAAAAAAAAGAAGAAAAAAAAGAGGCTGGGAGCTTCAGTCGCCCACCAGCCTGAAAACGGCCCTCAGCCACTCACTCAGACTAGCCAGGCACCCCAGTGGGGACCCCCACACTGAAGGGGGTGTGACCAGCTGCAAACAGCCATCAGCCCGTCATCCAGGCTGGCCAGGCACCCAAGCAGGACCCCCACCCTGATCCAGATCACCCTTCCGGGCAAACCAGCCAGCCCCCACCCATGCACCAGGCCTCTATCCTATATAGTAAAAGGGTAATATGCAAACTGACCCTAACAGCAGAAAGACTGGGAATGACTGGTCACTATGACACACACTGACCACCAGGGGGCAGATGCTCAATGCAGGAGCTGCCTCTGGTGGTCAGTCGCTCTCACAGCGGGGAGCTCTGCTCAGCCACAAGCCAGGCTGATGGCTGCCAGTGCAGAGGTGGTGGTGGGAGCCTCTCCTGCCTCCTCAGCAGCGCTAAGGATGTCCAACTGCAGCTTAGGTCTGCTCCCTGCTGGCAAGTGGGCACCCCCCGAGGGCCGCCGGGCTGCCAGAGGAATGTCTGATTGCCAGCTTATGCCCAATCCCCCAGGGAGCAGACTAAGCCAGCAAGTGGTCACCCCCGAGGGGTCCCAGACTGTGAGAGGGCACAGGCCAGGCTGAGGGACCCCCTATCCCCAAGTGCACAAATTTTTGTTCACCGGGCCTCTAGTCTATATATATAAAAGCCCAGTGACCAGAAAGGCGAAATGACCAGAACAACCAGAATGACCAGTGGCTATGACACGCACTGAGGCAGCCAACCAGCCTGATCTGGGCCCCGGTCGGCCCCCACCCCTGGCTGGCCCGGCCACCAATGGGCTCCCAACCCCCCCATCAGGGGTGGGGCAGGATGGCCAACAGCCCGCGGCCCTACCCCCCACTGGCCCGGCCCAATTGGCCCCCATATCTGGGCAGGTGGCCGGACCCCACCCGTGCATGAATTCGTGCACCAGGCCTCTAGTGTTTTTATATTTTATCCACCCTCCCCCCCAAAATCACAAGTCAATTTTGCAATTCCCTTCCCTTACCATCCCATTAGCAATTTCAATAATAATAATAATATTGTTAATTCCATTTTACACATGAGGAAACTGAGGCTTCTATAGTTCATATAACAAAATGTGTCAGTAGAGCTGGTCCTTGAATCAGCATCCAATGGAAAGCCAATTTTTAAACACTGTGCTATATATGCCAAGAAATTCTTGAATAATGTACATGTATATCGTGAAATGAAAATACATGGGAAGCACAAATCTATTAAGAATTTAATATAACGAGGCAGAAAAAGCCCATAAGCCTAAGGGCACATCATTATGCTTTAAGCAGTTATTAACTGTCATATTCAATTTCATCTTAAAGGGCTTTATGACACAAAAATGGTACAAATTAAAACCTCAATGTCCATATCTATAAAACAAGGACAACACCTCCCATTTTTAAGAGTACTGAATATTCTTAGAAAAACCTCAGGGCTGCATTAAAAGATATTAATTCATATTACCTATTATATTGCTGCTTCTCTCAAACAGCTCTGAATTAATATACTGTAATACCCATTCAAATACTTAGCAAGCTACAGAAGTAATTTTATATGATGAAAACAAATGTAGAGATTTTAAGAGTTTGATTCCATGAAATTTAAAAAAAAAAAAAACTGCCTGGTTTTCCCAAACTTTGTCTCATAAATAATTATCTTAAAAATATACTGACAATTTTAGAATGGGAAATAATTAGGATAGTAAGTCAATATGGAATTCCATAAACTTTGCTCTCTAAAATGTGGCAAAAATACATGAAATCAAATGTCAATCATTTGTACTAACAGATCAAAATAGAATACATACTCAAAAATAAATCAGCCCTTCCCAGTTTGGCTCAGCGGATAAGAGCGTTGGCCTGCGGAATGAAGGGTCCCGGATTCTATTCCGGTCACGGCACATGCCCAGGTTGCGGGCTCAATCCCTAGTGGGGGGTGTGCAGGAGGCAGCCAATCAATGTTTCTCTGTCATCATTGATGTTTCTATCTCTCTCCCTCTCCCTCTCCCTTCCTCTCTGATAGCAATAAAAACACTCTTTAAAAAAATAAAAACTAAAATAAATAAATCAAACCTTACAGCCAGTTTAGAAAGCTACCACACAAATCATATAATATACAGGCAATTCATCTAATTATTTTAGTAAGAGACCTAGGTGCAGCCAGTTGTCCCTCAATGTTACTTTCTCCTGGTAGTTCTATCCTCTGTTCAATGCTGAGCAGCATCGTTTAAACACTAAAATGTGTACAGTATCTGACCAATACCAAATCAGATGCCTAAGCAAGAGTGACGTTCAAATAATGCCATAATTTCTTTCCCAAAAAGCATAATTCACTGGTGACTATTCTCAATCCCAGAGAATAGCATCTGATCATGTGTGATATGGCCCCCAATAAAACACATTTTCCTTTTTATAGCGTGGTATTACATTTATTTTCATTAACAAAAAATGTGTTTTATTGATCCTGGAATGTCAAGCGTTTCCTCATTTACAAGGCACACTTCTATGTCCCAAGACAAGAGAAAACACCATAAGAATAATGCACTGTGGAACTCATGAGCTCTGAGAAGGCTGGTTAAAAATCAGGGAGAGAAACTGGGAGGCTCCAAACTACAAGGCTCCCATTCTGAGCAACAGCAGCCGTTGGAAGACTCTGAACAGAGGCAGGAGCTCACTCGCCTTGGCTCGCATTTACTGCAAGTAATTTACAAAACTTTTCACCCAACTAGAGCCAGAATATGAGAAAGGGCTAAGAAAGGTTGTACTTCCCCAAAACCATAGTAGTGACACTTTTAGAAAGTACTTACTGACTGGCTTACAACTAAACCCATTCATTTCCATATCTTTTTTCTCAGCTCAACACCATCTCTAGAGTTTTCACCAAGTATACAGTAGCGGGGAGAGGCGGGGAGAGACTTGTCAAAGCTTTTTTAAAGCTGGACAACAACTGAAATTAAAGCATTAACACTCCTTTCATGGTTCCAAATATCATTCCAGGTAGATAATATTTCTAAAACTAAAATTAGCTTTGAGGATATCAAAATGCTAGAAAATATTTAATAATACAAGACCTCAGCAAATTTCAGGATACTAAGGCGACAGAGAAAATGGTTACTACCATCAATTAAGTTTTCTAATCTTAAAAATCATAGCAGACTCCTAAGCACAACTGAAATGTACACCCATCTGTATTGGAAATACCCACTGGCTAGGAAGTACTCTGGGGATTACACCCAATTCATCAATTCATCTACTAAACGGGCTCATTTAAACCCATCAGATCTCAAGTCCTCACCTATGTGAGGAAAGATGAATACTCACCTCTGGTTCTTTTCAGTCCTGAAATTCTTATGAATGTATGCAAGCAAATGCTTCGGCAGAGGATATATAAGCAATGGTTTTATGGAAATAGCACTTATGAATTGTCATATTCAATTTCATTTTACCCGTCTGAAATGTTCATATACAATTTGATTTTACCAGGACACTTATCCTATCTAATAAAAGAGAAACATGGTAATTGGCGTATGACCACTACCCTTCCCATTGGCTAATCGGGGCAATATGCAAATTAACTGCCAGCCAAGATGGCGGCCGGCAGCCAGGCAGCTTGAAACTAACATGAGGCTTGCTTGCTTGCTTCAGTGACGGAGGAAACCAACGTTCCCCACCTGCCGCTGGCAGGCCTCCGGGCTTCAGCCAGCAGGATCGCAACATTGTAAGCAAAGGCCAGAAACCTACTTTCAGCCTCGGAGGCCTAAGAGCTGGAGCCAAGCCTCAAAGCTAAAGCTGGCCCAGAATAAAAAAAGAAGAAAAAAAGGAGTGGTTGGGAGCTTCAGTCACCCCCAGCCTGAAAACAGCCCTCAGCCCCTCACCCAGACTGGCCAGGCACCCCACTGGGGACCCCCACCCTAAAGGGTGTGTGACCAGCTGCAAACAGCCATCATCCCCTCACCCAGGCTGGCCAGGCACCCCAGTGGGGACCCCCACCCTGAAGGATGTGTGACCAGCTGCAAACAGCCATCATCCCCTCACCCAGGCTGGCCAGGCACCCCAGTGGGGACCCTCAACCTCATCCAGGACACCCTTCAGGGCAAACCAGCCGGCCCCCACCTGTGCACCAGGCCTCTACCCTATATAGTAAAAGGGTAATATGCCTCCCAGCACCGGGATCAGCGGAGCCGCGAGGCCTCCCGGCACTGGGATCAGCGTGACAAGGGGCAGCGCCCAAACCCCCTGATCGCCCTGTGGCTCTGTGTGTGAGGGGGGCGGGGGGCCACAACCTCCCTATCCACCCTGCTCTGTTCATGACAGGGGAAGGCGCCCCAACCCCGTGATCAGCCCTGCTCTGTGCCTGATAGGGGGGGAGCTCCCAAAGCCCCTGATCGCCCTGCGGCTCTGTGTGTGACAGGGTGCGGCGCCCCAACCCCCTGATCGGCCCTGCTCTGTGTGTGTGTGACAGGGTAGAGCCATAACCTCCCCATCGGCCCTGCCTTGAGTGTGAGAGTGGCGGCGCCCCAACCCCCTGATCGGCCCTGCTCTGTGGGTGATAGAGGGTGGCGCCTCAACCCCCTGATGGGCCCTGCTCTGTGCGTGACAGGGTACAGAGCCCCAACCCCCCTGATGGGCCCTGCTCTGTGAGTGACAGGAGGCAGTGCCCCAACCCCCTGATTGGCCCTGCTCTGTGCGTGACAGGGGTTGGCCCCGCAACCTCCCCATCGACCCTGCCTTGAGTGTGAGAGGGGACAGTGCCCCAACCCCCCAATCAGCCCTACCCTGAGCGTGACTGAAGGTGGCATCACAACCTCCCAATCGCCCTGCTCTGTGCATGACAGGGGGCGGTGCCCCAACTCCCCAATCGGCCCTGCTCTGAGCCCGACCAGGGGCTGCACCTAGGGATTGGGCCTGCCCTCTGCCACCTGGGAGCAGGCCTAAGCCAGCAGGTCGTTATCTCCCGAGGGGTCCCAGACTGCGAGAGGGCACAGGCCGGGATGAGGGACCCCCCTACCCCCCGAGTGCACAAATTTTTGTGCACTGGGCCTCTAGTCCTATATAATAAAAGGCTAATATGCAAATCGACCTAGCAGCAGAACGACTGATAGCTATGACATGCACTAACCACCAGGGGGCAGATGCTCAACGCAGGAGCTGCCCCTGGTGGTCAGTGCGTTCCTATAGGGGGAATGCTGCTCAGCCAGAAGTGCTGAGCTGGGTTCACTGCTGGCAAGTGCAGCAGTGGTGGCAGGAGCCTCTCCCATGGGGAGCGGGCCTAAGCCATCAGTTGGACATCCACCGAGGGCTCCTGGACTGTGAGAGGGCACAGGCCGGGCTGAGGACCTCCCCCCCTCACACCCCTGAGTGCACTAATTTCATGCACCGGGTCTCTACTTTAGAATGTTTCCCCAAATATTAATTTTTTTACTTTTCTTAAATTCAATCCCAAAAGTTTATATAAAAGCAGCATCCTTCCAAATCTCAAGACAGTTATCATGACTAAACTGGCCACCTACATATTAATTTACATGAATCTCAGAAACCTTCAAGCAAAAAAAGTAGTAAACTATGTGTGTATTTGTTCCCTTTTGCATTTCCTCAGCGGACATGCAAATCACAGAATCAGTGACCAAATGACATTCATTTAAATTTACTAAATCCTGACTCTATCTACATAATTATTAGGCCCTTGTCTACTTTGAAGGGTCTTCCCCAAAAGCTTACGATGCTTAAAGTTATTAACTGTATTTCCTCTCATAGTAACATTAACAAAAGATTTCCCCATTTTTAAAATAAAAGGAAAATCATCCTACAGCTCAGCAAATTCCATTTCAGAATAAATCTTTACATGTGGTTGTGACAGAAAACAATTTTAAGAGTAAAGAGTAACATTACAAAATAACCACATAACTCCGCTCAATCTCATTCAGGGACATACAAGAAACAAAGCCTTGTGAGGTGGCTGTAACACACAATGGATAGGTAGGTTAGCAATAAGCTGGCAATCTTAGTACTCCTACACCAAAGATTTATTCGATATTCCCATTCAATACCTATGTTATTCCTTTAAATTTAGAGACATTTTACAGATCCAGAGGCTGGAATTATTTTTTTTTAGCACCACGGTAACAGCAAACTGATGTTAATAGAGAAATAGGAAAGCAAAGTATAACTACTTGCCAGAAGCTAACATTTCAATGCTGCCCTTAAAGTCCCCTATAACTTCAATCTCATTTCCCCCAAAATTTAACATTACAATTTGAAAGACAATTCATCTTCTCACTGATATTACTCAACCGGCAATAGCACTTAGTACAGATTCTTCAATTTTATAATTCTCTGCCTAACCCCCTCCCTGCCACATAACACACACCTCTAAACCAAATGTATTTTTCTAGCTGAATTTCTAATTTTAAAAAAAAAGATTTATCTAGATCCCTAGAAGGCTTCAATCCCACAGGAGAGAAAGATATTCCTGACATCCCACCTTCTACAAAATGATGGCTTTCATACACCTGTAATTGTAAGACAAGGTACACCACCCATGTTTCATGTTTACCAGCAATCGCCTTAATGGTAGCAAGTGGCATAATCAGCCACCAGTACATTTCCTCCAGTCTCACTCCTATAGTTATTTTAGACCCAACTTAAACACAACCTCCTTCCTACACTTTTTCTGGTGGCCCTTGTTTTCTGCCTACAGAAGTCTACAGCTCCCTCCTTCTATAGGACCTTCACTGTCTACATTCTAGTCATTTGTGTTTCCATCTGAATTAGCTTCACAGACTCCAAGCAAAGACAGGATGAAGCTTCGCAAGTCTTTCCCCGCTCTTCTACTTCATTAGACACAGTTCCAACAGAACTAATACTTGTATACAAGCTATTTCAGAGGCAGAATAGGTTTCTGATCATGATCTCAACAAAATTAACTCCCCAGGTCTTCCACTTCAAATTAAATTTTAGAATAAGCAAGAAAACTATGAATATTCAAATTTCTTTTAGGATAGTTGCCTATATAACTCTTATAAGCAGACCAGTCGACATAGAGAAAACATTTAATAACTCACCATTTACCCAATAATCATCTTAGCAAGCGGCCTTTAAAGTGACCTCACTCCAGATATCCACCCATAGAATAAAACTTTTACACACCCATAATGTTATCTTAAAGGACTTAGTAATCCATACAAAGAAACAATAGCCAAGAGTCAGTAAAGGTTACCTCCACTAAAGCACAGACTCTTGCAGAAATTGTCTTAAAGCTCACCTCTTGTCATCCATGTCAGAGAAGGCAGTATCATCAAAATACAAATGCAGTACATTAAAATCTTTACCCAGGTATTTCCTTGTAGAAAAAAAAATACTGTAGGAATATTTATTGCATTCTTCCAAAAGTAAACCCTCAAAATCTTAAAGCCTAAAACTCAAGAAGCAATAAAAATACACATACTTGGGGGGGTGCAGGGGAGAGTAGGGGACGACTATGTTATCAGACAGGTGGTAGAGACAGGGGTCAAATCCATGTGTAACCACAGAACATGGTCTTTTCCACTATCTCATCACGTACCTTCCTAAGTACAGGCAGAAAGAAAGTCTTTAACTTCCACACTTTTTTACACAACTATTGCACCATATTATTCACACTGCTACCTCTGAACTGGTTCTCTGCATGCCAACTATTCACATTATCACGGATAAAATAAATTCAAGCTATCACCTGGTGGGCCCACCTGCCAGCCACTGTCACTGGAGGAAAAGCCTGTGCTTCCAGCAAAGCGGCAGAGGGCATTCTGAGATGGTCATACCTGTGCCGGCATCAGCTAGCTTACTCTAGCCAGTCCAGAGGGCATCCATCCCCAAATTCCATCCAGAGCAAGCTAAAGGCAAACCACCTAAAGGCATGCTCACAGGGAAGCTCCACTAGGTGGTCTTGGGCTTAAGATGGAGGGAGTCAACAATAGTCATGTTGCACGTGACTATTTTTGTGTAAAAGGGATAAAGCCTTTCCCTCTATCCACCCACTTTGTGTTGTGACTTAAATATTAGGTGCTACCTTGACCCCTAGGGCTGAGGATAGCAGAGAAGAGTATGGGAAGATTAGAGTCACCTGGCTCAAGCAAGAAGCACCAGAACATTAGTGATGATTCTCTTCATCTCTATGATTATGAAAGACTCTCTCATTGCATGTGTGAAATTTGACTTCCAAGCATTCAATTTCAGATACATTTTTTGAAAGTCATTCTGTAGTGCTTCTATCTGAATTTGGGATTTCATGAAACAGTAAATGGAAGTGGGGATGGGTGATAATGAGAGAAGTAATATAGCTATTTTGAAAACACACACATAGAAAAAGTATTACCATACCTCATTTTCATACCAAAAATGTAAGGCGGCTATAATCTTGGAATATAAATTAAGTTTAGCTATATTAAAAACTCCCTATTATGTCATTTATTTTTCTCATGTCATAGCTGACCATAGAAAACTCCCAAATTTAACAATGAAGCAAGGAGTAAAATTATTGCAATGGCCAAAACAGGAACTAAAATTGTTACTCAGAAACAAAAGATTTTAGGCTTCAAGAAAGTAAAGAACATAATTGTCTTTCTTTGTATCATCTACAGTATTCTTAAAAAAAAATTAAGCCCTGCCTTGTGTGGCTCAGTAGATTGAGCACCATCCCGGGTTAGGGCACATGCTCACATACCCGAGTTATGGCTCAGTCCCCAGTGAGGGATGTACAGGAGGCAGCCGACCGATGTTTCTCTCTTTCTCTCTCTCTCCCTTCCTCTTTCTCTAAAAACAATAAAAAACACATTAAAAAAAAAAAAAGTAAATCAATCTTTGGATGCATATTTTCCACCTCCCCAAATATTCTTTACATGTTCTCAACAGTCTCTGTTTCTAACCCCTCATAATGTACTTTAATGATTCTCAAACTTTTTTTTACCCAGGACCACTTTATACTCTTAAAAATTGAGGACCCCCCAAAAAAGCCTTTGTTTGTGTGGGCTACATCCATTGATATTTGTAAGATTAAAGTAAAAACCAAGAAAAATTTTGAATATTTTAAAAATAACAAATTCATTACATTTTGACATAAATTACCTTATGAAAAACAACTACTTTTCAAAAAATATATGTGATAGGGGACTGTTTCCATTTTTGCAGGCCTCTTTATTATTTATCAGACTTAATATAACACAGATTCTCCGACTGGCTTCTGTATTCAATATGCCACACAGTACACCGCTTTGGTTGTAGTATATGAAGAAAAGCTAGCCTATATAAATTGTTACAAAAGGATGGAATATTTTAATACCCTTTTCAGATCGTTGTAGATATTCTTCTGTGATTTTACACCAAAACTCAACAACTGACAGTTTCTTAAAGACTGGAAGCAATGTGGAATCCAAAACCTATCTATCAATAAACTGAAAAAATGTTTTGCCCATACATGAGTCTATAACAGCCAGCATGCATTGGTCATTTGAAAAATATTGGTTTACTGACAGCTCTTCAAAACCACATTTGCTCAAGTCACTATCAATTTACAGTGTCAAACTCACAGTGCTGGATACAAATTTCCCAAAATGCTAATTTTTGCTTGAAAGCTCAATTTTATCATTGGCAACAAATAGCTTCGGTTGTTTGCCTTGAAGTAACAGACTCACTTTATTCATTTTCAAGAAAATGTCTGCCAAATATCCAAATCTGAATAACCATATATCAAATAAAAATTATATTCCATGAAAAAAATAGTCAACTTGCAACTAAAATAACTGCAAAAGCATTTCCTTAACAGAACCAATGTTACACTGAATATTAAAATGACATGTACTCAAAGGTTAAGATTTAATAAAATTAATATTTTATAGCTTCAACAAGGATCCCTTAAGTGAAACTGACATTTTCCCCTCTGCAAATACAAAAAAAAAAAAAGTGAATATAATAATTTCCAGTACAGTTGGGTACCAATAATTAGATTTATGCTACGAAGTTGGTCTTTTCTCCACCATCACTTTTGAACAACAGCACAAATAGCAAAACAGTCAAAAGACAAATATGTCTCAGTATTATTACGAAGATAGTTTTGACTTCAGAGCCCCTGAAAGGGTCTTGGGAGTCCCCAGGGTCTACAGACCACACTCTGAGAACTGCTATAGTGAATTCTAAAATGCCAGTGCCATTAAAGTAACCAATTACTAAATATTAATATGGGGGGGGGGGGGATTGTTCTTGCTTACTAAAACAGCCACAAATGATAACAAAAATAATGTCTTTATTATGTACTTCTAAAATATTTTAAATAGGTATTCTTTGATACTATACCAAATCCCAGTAAGTGATAATTTTTATTGTACTTTTTAAATATATTTTTATTGATTTCAGAGATGGAGACAGAGAGGGAGAGAGAAACATCGAGAGAGAATCATTGCTTAGATGCCTCCTGTACACGCCCCAATGGGGACCAAGCCCAAAACCCCGGTATGTGCCCTGACCGGGAACCAAGCCATGACCTCCTGGTCCACGCTCAACCACTGAGCCACGCCAGTGGGCCTGAGTTGTCTAACCGATAGTTTTGTAAAAGTTGATTGCCAAGTAGAATCAGAAACCTGATCAACAAACTTTTCATACTGTGATACTAAAATCCACCGGTCTACCTTGCACTGTAAATAAATTATTTACCCATGCATGAATCTGTTTAGATATAAAAGGGCACAGTAAAGTACCATAAAGCATATTAAAAATGTCAATACTGCCTCCCTCAGTATTCAACTTCCGTGAGGCACTAAGTGTATAGCATTTACTTGCCAGTGATTGTCAATAGCTAAAGACTAGGCAGTAGGGGCAAGGATATAAAAGAACTTCTTTAAGATTTATATGCAAAGCTGCAGTCAATAAGTATGCAGGGACATTACAGACACACTTAAGGAAATTCACAAACTGCCAGCCTACAAATGGCTACATTTCTTTAAATTTTCATTTACTGATTTTTAGAGAATGAAAGGGAGGGAGAGGAGGGAGAGAGAGAGGAGGAGAGACAGAGACAGAGACATCAGTTTGTTGTTCCACCTCTTCATGCCCTTGACAGGGGATGGAATCCACTACCCTGGCATATCAGAAAAATGCTCTATCCAACTGAGCTTTTATTTCCTGGTGGTTACTAGAAGTGTTCTTCTTACCTACCTAGCCCCGGAGGTACCTGGATTTAAGACCACAGATACAGGATTACTCCTCCTCACAACCTAAGGGAAGGGGTACTTCCTTGATGAAGAGTAATCTGAATGCAGTTTTATAATGCAAATTTCCACCTGTACATTAATCCCTAATATATCTTTGTTCAGCCATAAGTCTTAACCACATTTTATTTCTTTAAATTTGACTTGAAAATTTCTAAAATAACAGCCTCAGTTTTCTCACTTTTTGCCTAGCCAAAGAAAACTATGTCAAGTTGCAAACATCTGACTTAATTCTTAAAGGATTCCAAATCACACAAGTGACAGTTTTTGTAGAGGAAAAACCCATCTGTCAGCTTCCTGAACAATTATAGGTAAGATTTATACATACTTTATGCTTATGGAGATGAGAAATGTCAGTTTATACAATGTGTTCACTTTAAATAAATGATATAGGACATTCACCCTCAAGACACATTCAAGACCAAAAAAAAAAAAAAAAAAAAAGAAGTTTCTAAATAAATGTTATAAATTAATAAAATGATATAAATTTTTGTAAATGGGAATTTTTTTTTACTTTCCCCCCTAAAATTGTTTGTTGAAACTGTTAAAAGATTTCTATAAAACTAAGTTAACAAAATTCATGTTGTAGTAATGCTCTACAAACTATCATAGAAAAAAAATGACATTATACTTATAATTTCTTCCTCTAACCTGGAAAATGTCTCTGGCTAGAAATTCCTATATAGTGTCATAAGTAATAAAATTCCGAACTACTGTGCCATTTGAAAGATAAACACATCTCAGAGAAACTAAATGCTGAACACAAAATGAGTCATTTTCCTTTATAGCAAAACTAACCATGTTATTTTCAGCTCCATACAAAACAGGAAAAGGGAAATATGCATGCCAAATGACAAAAAGAAATTTGATAGGAAAAGATAATTCTTCTGAAAATTTCATGTCTTTCTGTCTCATCTAATTTCATTTTCTTAATGTGAGACTGTAAATACATACAAGAATCAAACTGTGCTGACTTCTTTAGAGTTCCCATACAAAAAGTTCAGCACCAGCCAAAATTTCAGGAGAATGTTTTTGGTTGTCTTTATTCTTAGGCCATATTCACGTTCTGAATATCTGCAACATCATTCACTAAAGTATCTGCCCAATGTAGATAATGTATTCAAATCATTACAAACCCAATTTTAACTCTACATACAAATCAAACCTCTCATGAGGTCACTGATGCACTTCATAGAACACACACTGCCATTTGGCAAAATATTCAGTCCTTAAGATAGAACTGCAAACTGAAATAAAATACCTGTAAAAAAAATCTGATTTTTCCATAGAAACAAGACAATTAGAAGGTTCTATTCCTGGCCAAGATCTTGATGCCATTAGATTCAGTGAGCTTCTTTAAACTAGAGCTACTGGGATTCCTTCTTGCTGCCCTTTCTACATAAAGATGAAATAGCAGTTTTACTTAAGTCTTTGAAATGGTCATTTTACATTCCTGAGCTCCCATTCCATCTGCCCCAGGAACCATACCTGCAGCCTTGTGAAGAGCAGCATGGTGGAGTGGGAAAAGAATGAGCTGCAGTGTCAGGCAGACAAACCTGGGTTCAATTCCATCCCTACCATTCACTAGCTCTATAACCCTAGGCAAGCTTTACTTTAACATCCCAGAGCCTGGAAAGTTTCTTCGTCTGTCAAGTAGATATAATTTAAATGCTCAAAAAAATGGCAGCCATTACCATTATTACTGAACTGTATTTTTCATCCTTGGAAAAGTGTGTGTGTGTGTGTTGCTGTTTCAAATCTGCCAAGCTTGCCTTTGAACTGGACGTCAAATTAAATAGGGCCCAAATTGAATCCTGAGATCTGGTAGGAACTTAAGGATGCAGAGAATGACAGCTAGGTCTGGGAATTCTTGGAATTCTGTAGACACAATAATTCTGTTTCTTGTGCATGGGTTTTTACTTCACAAAAGCAAAAGATTCCTTCTCTCCTGGCCCCTACTACCTCTCGAATCTTATCTCCTCACTCTTCCAAAGGACTCTATACTCCAAACATCACTATACTCTCATTAATTCCCTACCTAAAGTATACATCCAAAATACTCTATTTTTTTGTACATGCCTATTCCCTCAGCCTAGAATACTGTAACTACACCCTCACTGCCTTCTACATATCTAGTGACTTAGTCTCTCAAGGCTGGGCTGAAAAAAACTGTGCAAAGCCTTAACTCACCTTTCACTCCAGGCTAAACTAAGCATTTCTGAGTCCCAGTTATACCTGGGGCATATTTCATCCATAGCACTTCTCATGCTATAACTATTTGCTTGATGAAATAGTTGTCTTTCACCACCAGGCAAGCTCTATGTATTTTAGTAATTTCTTAATTCCCAGCACCTGACACACAGTAAATCTTTACTAACTGTCTGCCAATACATGGGTAGCGCTAAACGAATGAATAGACATTTACACACTGCTTCAAAATGGTGGATTTACCACTTCTCTATTCTTTTCAGTCATTTTAGATGTTCTACTATGTGGCCAATATTATGAGACTAGGTTTTTTAAAATACATCAAAGGAATGTTGTCCTACAAAATAACCCACCTGGGGGCTATACTCTAGTTCAAATGGTCCTGCAATGCTAGGAGGAAATTTTGAAATGCTTTCTTTAAGCATTATTCTGAGAAAGAGTGTACCAGACCAACAGGAAAACCACACAGTACTTTGCAGTCCTCGGAGATGGACTCTCCCAGTCTCCTCCACTTGCAGGTTCTCAACCTTCCTAACGCCGCGGCCCTTTAATACAGTTCCTCATGTTGTGGTGACCCCCAACCATAAAATTATTTTTGTTGCTATTTCATAACTGTAATTTTGCTACTGTTATGAATCGTAATGTAAGTATCTGGTATGCTATATGTGTTTTCCGATGGCTGCGACCCACAGGCTGAGAACCGCTGAGAGGGAGGCCTGCTTTCTCTCTTGCTCCCTCCCATCTCTTTCCTGTGTGATTTAATCTGGGCTGGTATTAAGGAAATGTGCTCAAGTGGCTAAAGGAAGCTGGAAGCAAAGAAAAGAGGAGAGCTCATCAGGAAGCAAAATTACAGATGAAAAGTCTGTAAGGAGCCTGCCTTTTAAGTGCCTGAAATTGACAAAACTAGTCTACCTGGCTAAGTGACTTAAAATGCAAACTAGAGAAAGTCTAATCACTGGACATCTTCTACTGACAACTAATGCAATAAAATAACATTTAATTCTGTACCAGATTAGGGAGAATTGGACTTAAATACCCATATTAAATTTTTATTTGTTTGGGTTTTGTTTGTTTTTTGGCCAATCATAAGTATTGTAGCCATGAAAAGGCAGAATTAGTGCCAACTTGGTTCTCCCCAGATAACCACAAAAAAAACAAAAACAAAAAACCCTCAAGGCTTTGAAGCCCAGCTCCAAACTAAAAGGGAACATGCATTTAACATCCCCTGCTCTCATGTTTCCACCTCTGCCCAAAACAGTGATTACCATATCTGTTTCAGAGTTGTTTTAAGAATTGGATAATATGCCACATACAAAAGTAACATGAAATCTCCAAATACAAGGCTCAGTAATTTATATTCTGGCTAAATAAATTAAGGCACATGCATGAAATACCTCTGGAAAGAATACCATTAGTCACCTATGAGGAAAGGAAGTAGGCCAAGTAAGGAACAGAGCAAGGAGAAAAACTCTTCCTGTGTGCCACTATACACTTTTTGAATTTTAAAACTTATATTATCAATTCAAAATTTAAAAGAAATTCTAAGCACTCAAAGTGATTCTGATCAACTAGGTTTGCAAAATACTTCTCTAATATACAAGTACACACAAGGACGACTTAAAATAATCACAAGATTAATGAAATATGAATCACCCTACTGTTTCAAGTTTTGTTAATGTTGCTCAGGAGAGTCCCATCTTAGAAATTCATCACAATTCACGTACATCCATAAAAGACTGGTAAGTCCTACAATAAAGAAACCTGTTTAACTATGTTTAATCTTATGTTTCCCAACTTGAAGTTGAACATGGAACGCAGTTCAGGTTATTCTTTCTAGTAAGATCTCAGGGAACCAGAGGACACTGGTTTGAGATTCTTGCTCCCTGAGGTGGAGACAGACAATGTCTTACTCTCTGCCCCAGAGCCCTGGAGAGTGCCTGGCCCAGAGAAAGCCTCTCAAAAAGCTAGAGCTCAAGAGGGACAACCTGCCTTTCCTGTCCTTTCTCTTTATCTAAACAAAAATGATTTCCCAACTTTCTTATTGCTTAATCAACTTAAAGAACAAGGTAAACAGCATAAACAATCCCACTCTGCCTAAAATTATATTGTAAAAAAGTTCAGACTACCTTCAGCAGATCATTTTTTAAATCCAAATTATATATCAACAGGCATTTTCATTCCTTTAAGTGGAAAAATAAAAGACTGACTATGATTCAAAATCATCTACTTTCAATAGACAGCAATAAATTTCAGTATCATTTCCTTCTACAACAGGGGTGGAAAACACCGGGCCCGTGGGCTATGTAAGGCCCACAAAATCATTTGTTCAGATATTTACATTATGATTCATAACAGTAGAAAAATTACAGTTATGAAGTAGCAACAAAAATAATTTTATGGTTGGGGGTCACCACAACATGAGGAACTGTATTAAAGGGTCACGGCATTAGGGGTGAGTTAACTAAATGTCTGATCAAATACAGCAGACTAATTTTTAAGTTGATAATTCTTTATACATATCCAAATGGCCCTTGGCAGAAAAAAGGTTCCCCACCCTATATAAGAAAATCTTACTGGGCATCTTTATTACCATGAAGCCAAACTAATCAAGTGAGCTTTACAATCAAACTGTCAGACAGCCTGTTTGCTTTTTACTGAAAGCACGTTCATGAGTATACCCAGAGGGCGTCTGAAAGCTGCATCAAATAGCTTCTCTGAAATCTTCGAGAACCAGGATTCTTCACATTCTTAACCTCTGATCCAGAAAGGCTTCCTTCAGGTTTAACTCAGAGATCTAAACCAAAGAGGTCAAACAAATGTCATCAAAACTATAACTCACCAGAGTCAAATTTAAGGGCTCTACCAGGTTCCTTTGGTTTTATCACTAAGGACACAAATGCACACAAATTTCTCCTCTCTAGCAACACAGCTACCAAAGCAAAGGTCTGGCTCTGGCCTTTGGCCCCAGGGGTCCACCGTTAATGCTTCCAATTCATCCCTTGACTCAAGAGGCAGGTTCCAATTTACAGACTGACAATTCTGACAGAGAGGCTCTCATTCCATCTTAGTCCCCATTCCATCTTAGTCCCCATCTCTCGGTCTCCCAACCACTTAAAATAAACAAACAAAAAACCTTAATGCCTTTTTTAAAATCCTCACCTGAGGATATTTTTTCCATTGATTTTTTTAGAGAGAGTGGAAGGGAGAGCAGAGATGGGGAAGGAAGGGAGGAAAGGAAGGGAGGGAGGGGCAGACAGAGACATCAATGGGAGAGACAGGATTGGTTGTCTCCCTGCAAGTGCCCCAACCTGGACCTGTAATCAAACCTGGCAATTCTTTGGTGCACTGGGCCCCTAGTATCTATAATAAAAGTGTAATATGCTAATCAGACCGGACGTCCTTCCAGACATTCTTCCAGACCAAACCGGGGCTGCAAGGGAAGCCTGGGTCCCCGGTGCCTGCCAGCAACTGGAGGGAAGCCCGGGTCCCAGGTACCAGAGGGAAGCCGGTGCCCAGCAGCCAGGGGAGGGAAGGCCTACTCTTGTATGAATTTCGTGCATTGGGCCTTTAGTATATTTATAAAACCCTAATATGCAAATAGGCCGAATGGCAGAACAACCGAACAACCAAACAACCAGTCACTCTGACGTGCACTGACCACCAGGGGGGCACGTGTGGAACATGGAGGCAGACCATGGAACACCGCGGACATCAGCTGTGGTGGAATGGTGGAACAGGCGAGCATGGGTGCCAGACCAAGGTGGGGTGCCGATCGCTGTCATCGGGGTGAGCCTCTGGTGGTTACTGAAAATTCTTTGCTCCCACAAGCCATGGTCCCACTGGGCGCTCGTACCCGCTGCCGGCACCTGGCACTGGCCCTGATTGCTCGGCACCATCAGTGGGTGCAAGCAGCAGCTGCAGGCCCCGATCACCCCTCAGGGTTTCTCCACCTCCCCCTACTCCTGAGGGGCAATCGGGGCAGCAGCTGCCTCTTGCACCCACTGCTGGCAACAGTCCCGCTGGCACCCACTGCCAGTGTCAGAGTCACCACTTGCACCCACAGCAGGCGCCAGCCCCACTCACACCCGCTGCTGGCCCTGATCGCCCCTCAGGGCTTCTCCACCTCCCCCTACTCCTGAGGGGCAATAAGGGCAGCAGCTGCCTCTTGCACCCATTGCTGGCAACGGCAACAGCGGGAGCAGAGCTGCCAGCAGACATGGGACCGGGGCCATGGTGGGAGGGGCCAGGCGGGGGCGTGGAGGATGGGCCGAGACCCGACCCTCTGTCCACTGCAGCCTCACAACCCACAGTTCCTTTCAAGGTGCACAAATTCGTGCACTGGGACCCAAGTCTACAATAAAAATTCTCACTAACCACAGACTGTGAAAACTTTCTTAGAAACTAGCACCAGCATCGAATTGTACTTAATTCCATATTTCTTAACCTTTTTCGATCTCAGGAAAACAAACACATACAGAGGTTGGTTTTTATTGTTGTTTGTTTTTCATTTACTACAGAAGTCCTTGATACAACAGTCTCCTTGTTTTCCATTTGCGAGGTTAAGTGATTTACCTGTAATTACTCAATGAAGAGGTGGGAGGGAGAGCGTGAGAAAAAACCTCTTCAGGCCGCTAGTCCTGCCATCACAGCACAACTGCCAAAGGTCCAATTCAATCAACAAATACTTCCTGAATGCTGGGTGCTGAGTATTACAGGAAGTAAACTGCACAATAAAATACGCTGGCAAGAAGGGGAGACTAACATAACCACCTGAGGGGGTTTTTACACACCTGGGGATACTGCCCCAAAAGGTGGTGCACTACTACTTGGGAAGCCTGAGAAAAAATGTAAAGTTGAGAAACACTGAGTCAAACCACACATCTTATGTAGTTTACAATCTACTTGTTAAAAAACAAACAAAAATACACACACACACACACACACACACACACACACAAATAAAATAGTAAACCAGGTGCCAAGATGCATGCTAAAGGCAAAAATTACAAGAAGGCAGAGCCGAAACCGGTTTGGCTCAGTGGATAGAGCATCGGCCTGCGGACTGAAAGGTCCCAGGTTCGATTCCGGTCAAGGGCATGTACCTGGGTTGCGGGCATATCCCCAGTAGGAGATGTGCAGGAGGCAGCTGATCGATGTTTCTCTCTCATCGATGTTTCTAACTCTCTATCTCTCTCCCTTCCGCTCTGTAAAAAATCAATAAAATATATTTAAAAAAAAAAAAAATATATATATATATATATATATATATATATATATATATATATATATAAAAAAAAAAAAAAAAAAAAAAAAAAAAAATTACAAGAAGGCAGAGCTCACTTTGGTTTAGAAGATTTGATGAGGACCAGGGCTTCAGGAGAGTCAGAATTTGGAAGCAGGCCTTGACTGGTGTTGAAATTCATCATCTCAGAAAAAGGGGCATGCCCTGGCCGGTGTGCTCAGTGGTTAGAGTGTTGGCCCATGCATCCAAGGGTCTCGGGTTCGATTCCTGGTCAAGGGCATGTACCAGGGCTGCAGGTTCGATCCCGGCCCCAATCAGGAAGCACATGAGAGGCAACCAATCAATCTCTCTCTTTCTCTTCCTTCCTTTTTCCCTTCCTCCCTCTCTCACATTCTACCCCTCCCTCTTATGCAATAAAAAAGTTAAAATTCTCCAAAATACTTCAGGATGCCAAAAAGATAATTCTAAAATTTAAATTATTTCATTTTTCTTACAAGTCATCTGAACAATGGATAGTGCTAGAGCAGTCTAAGTCAAAAAGAAAAGACCAGTGTACGTCACAGATGCAGGGTTTTTTTTTTCCCCCTTAATAGGAAAGCAGATGTAAGGGACACAGATCCAACAATCCTTCTGTAATAGAATAGTAAGAAGCTAGAAAAATTCCAGGACAAGGGAAATAGGGAAACTGAGACAGACAGTTAAACAGCTGTTTCTGTCCACCTAGGAAATCCTATCTGTCCTAAACCATGGGTTGCACTTCTCCTCCCCAACCAGAGGGTAAATAGCTTAAATCACCCTATTCAGGGAGACAAATAATAGAAATATAATAAAGTACTATTTGCCAACCATACCCAAGGACAAATTAAGTGAATAAATCTCATTTTGGTACATCAGCATAAAGCTGATGAATATTCTATTGCTCTGCCCCTAAGAACTCCCCTAAATGCCCAGCCTTTAAAAACCCCTGAAAATGAAGATCCCAAGAGAAGAGCAAAAAATTAGCAGACCCATTTCTAGGAATTTAGGGCACCGGGTACCTCTGATGTCTGGGGGTAACCCCTACCAGGAAGACTGCTGGAAGTTTGCAATAAGGAGCAGTTAAGATTCCCACCCTATAGGCAGGAGACGGCCCTTCCTAGTCTCTGACAGAACTATTCCCTGCTTACAAAAATTCCATCAGAATAATAGCCTGGGGATAGCTAGGCAGGGATGAGCACACTGGAAGATGTGAAAGCTATTTATTGAAATAGAAGTCAGCCAACCCCTATCCCAGAATGCTCGAAGCCACACTAACCTTCTAGAATTTCCCTCTCTAGAGTAACTGGCCCAATAGGAGAAAAAAAATGTTCAACATAATATAAAGCAAAATGTCAAAACAATGGAAAATAGAGAAAAGATGAGTAAATCAGAGTAGCAAGGGAGGCATCAAATATCCAAATACCAGGAGTTCCAAAAGAAGAGAGGAAAAATAGATAGGAGGAAAAAGTATTAAATAACATACAAGATTTCCTGGAATTGAATGATACGCGCTCCCAGAATAAAGGAATTTAGCCAAGTGTGTGGGGCCCAAAAAACAAACGAGAAAAGGCCCTACCATCAAGGCATATCAACATGAAATTTCTCAGCACCAGGAACTGAGGGAAGACCCTAAAACTTTTTGGGTGAAGGGCGTCAAGCAGAAAGGATCAGGTGTCAGAATGACACTGAGCTCCTCAAAAGAAATACTGGAAGCTATCACTTTGAGGATAAAGTATTCCCAATCAGAAATTCTAATCCTAAACCAATAACGATGCATCGACAAAAAGTAAATTTGTTTTCATCTAAATAAAGCAAAAAACAAAACAAAAACTGGCACACCAAAAATAAAAATAGAGCCAAGCCTGCGTGGCTCAGTGGTTGAGCATCAACCTATGAAACAGGAGGTCATGGTTCAAGTCCCAAGTCCCAAGTCCCAATCAGGGCACATGCCGGGTTGCGGTCTAGATCCCTAGTGTGGGGCTTGCAGAAGGCAGCCAATCAACAATCCTCCCTCATCAATGATGTTTCTCTCCCTCTTCCTTCCTCTGTGAAATCAATAAGAGTATATTAAAAGTCCAGCAGATTAAAAAAGAAATAGCAAAGTAGAAACAAGGTTCTAAAAACTTTATTAAAACAAACTATCAAAACTAGATCCAAAATTACTTAAAATGTACCCAAAACAGTTAACTGAGTTAGAAACAAACAAAACTTCCACTCTCCTGCCTTTTGGATACAGAAAGTATATAGATTCATTTATCCAACCAATGTCACAGGAACTGTGGTCTCATGTCCAAAAGTGATAGAAAAGAAAAATCACTATTTGTGTTTAAAATGTGTATGTGCAACCTTAAATACCTTTAAATATTCTGAACATTACTGTGCATCTACATAATCAAGAGCTTGGGGTAAGGGAGAAGAGCAAGAGACCAAAATCAAATAAACAAAAACCAAAGACCCTCTAGGGTTTGTAAAAGCTCTTTAAAAACCTGAGGAGTTCCTTACAAGCTCTTCTCTGAAACCAGTAAGTCTAAAGCAGCGGTCGCCAACCGGTGGTCCATGGAGCACTGGTGGTCGGTGAGGTCTGAAGGGTTGGCGACCGCTGGTCTAAAGCATCTTGCCCTACTGCTTTGAACTCTTAACAGTGTCTTGAGTTATTAAGCTTGACCAGAGTCTATAACGTAGACAAGCCAGAAAAACTCTAACCACAAAAATCAGGACTTCTTAAAAGACTCACTTTTAAACTAAATCAAGAGTTTTGATCTGAAATATCCCAGAAAGGTTGTTGAGTCCCTCAACACATCCAAGAAATAATTTAAACCATAATTTCTTTTCTACTGTAGCAAAGCTTACTTCCACATTTGAACTAACAGGGTATTATAGCACATCACATGCTTAATACAGAGCCTGGTACAAAATATTAGCTGCTCCTGCTATTACTGTCATTACTACCTTGGACTGAATGAAAGAAAAGCAACTGCTAAATGGGAACCAGTGAAAAAGGAATTTGAAGATGCACAACTATCATTGATGGGTGTACTACTTAGGATAAAGATAGCAAAGAATGATTCTAAATATCTACCATTATGTCCCAATAAAAAACAGAATTGAAAGAAATCTGAACTAGATCTCATAACTAGCACGTAATACCACTAGACATAACTGAAGTTCATGGATAAAAACATACTTCTTAAGTCGCATGTACTGTGAAAATAATGTGAAGCCATAGCATCTATTAAGATCTGGTTATCTCAACTTCTACAAATTACATTTAGAATTACCTATCTACCCAAGGTACATATCAACTATCTACAGGAAGTATAATTAAGGTGCTACAATCCATAGGGCACGTCCTCTTTTGAGCTCATCTAGGACTCATCAGTTCTATTCAATTTTGTAAATAATCAATTACTGCTTTGAACTATTATCATTGATATTGCTATTTTTTATAACTCAGTTTTATTTTCCCAACTACACAGTACACATCTTAGGAATGTGTCCTGTGGGAGAAAACCAAGATGGTGGCATAGGTAAACACCGGAGATTGCTGCCTCGCACAACCACTTCAAAAATACAACTAAAAGATGGAACGGCCGAAACCGGTTTGGCTCGATGGATAGAGCGTCGGCCTGCGGACTGAAAGGTCCTGGGTTCGATTCCGGTCAAGGGCATGTACCTGGGTTGCGGGCACATCCCCAGTGGGAGATGTGCAGGAGGCAGATGATCGATGTTTCTCTCTCATCGATGTTTCTGACTATCTATCTCCCTTCCTCTCTGTAAAAAAATCAATAAAATATATTTAAAAAAAAAAAAAAAAAAGATGGAACGGACATCATCCAGAACCACAGGAAAGCTGGCTGAGTGGAAATTCTACAACTAGAAGGAGAGAGAAAAGCATACCGAGACTCAGAGGAAGTGCGGTGCGGAAGTAAAATACAGAGGTACAGAGGCACATGCGGAGAGGGTTGGCGGCTGAGGACACGGTTGTCTTTTTCAATCGGGAGGGAGTCTCAAGCTCTGAGCTCCAGTTCCAGGCAAGTCTCTGGGGATCCAGACTTATACGGGAGAAACGGGGCTGTTTGGCATCGGTCAGAACTCCAGGGCAGCTTTCTCTCGGGGGTGCTTGCAGCGATTGCCGGGACACTGAGAAGCAGGGCCTCTGAGGGCAGGACTGAGAGCAGCCATAACTGCTCGCTCTACCATGTTGATCCCCTGGGACCCAGCCCCGCCCAAGCCATGAGGCTTTTGCATATGAAAGGCCTGGCCCTTTGCAATCTGGTAATTGCCTAACAAACTGCAGCTGATCCAAGGCCCCAGGGCAACTTGCATTGCGTCACAGCTGACTCCTGCTGGATAGCCTCCAGCAGAGGCTAGATTAGCACCTCCTTAGAGATCCAGGAGGCAGCGTGCCCTGTGGTCAGAGTGGGACCATCCAGATTGCAGCTCCTTGGATTCATAAAGGACACACTCAGGGGGCAGACTCAGTGAGCACCAAAGCCCCATTGAAGCAAGTCTTGCCCCGGAGGGGTGTCTCCAGCACAGTTCTCCTACTGCAGACACACTGATTCTCACAGCCAATTGGCCTGGAGGTCAATCCCTCCCAGAGTTACCTACAACAATTAAGGCTTAACTACAACAAGACTGTGCACAAAGCCCACAAGGGGGTGCACCAAGAGTGTCTACCTCAGGTAATTGGGGAGGCTGACCCACTGGGCCCTATAGGACACCTAGCACAGAAAGCCACTCTATCGACACAGCAAAGCATAAAAAAAATGCGGAGACAAAGAAACAGGACACAAATGACAGAAATGGAGAAAAGCAAACTACTTGATATAGAGTTCAAAACCACACTTTTAAGGTTTTTCAAGAATTTTCTAGAAACCGCCGATAAACTTAATGAGACCCTCAAGAAATCTAATGAGACCCTCGAGGTTGTGATAAAGGACCAACTAGAAATTAAGCATACACTGACTGAAATAAAAAATATTATACAGACCCCCAACAGCAGACTAGAGGATCGCAAGAATCAAGTCAATGATTTGAAATACGAAGAAGCAAAAAACACCCAACCAGAAAACCAAAATGAAAAAAGAATCCAAAAATACGAAGATAGCGTAAGGAGCCTCTGGGACAGCTTCAAGCGTACCAACATCCGAATTATAGCGGTGCCAGAAGAAGAGAGAGAGCAAAATATTGAAAACCTATTTGAAGAAATAATGACAGAAAACTTCCCTTACCTGGTGAAAGAAATAAGACTTACAAGGAAGCACAGAGAACCCCAAACAAAAGGAATCCAAAGAGGACCACACCAAGACACATCATAATTAAAATGCCAAGAGCAAAAGACAAAGAGAGAATCTTAAAAGCAGCAAGAGAAAGGCAGTCAGTTACCTACAAGGGAGTACCCATACGACTGTCAGCTGATTTCTCAACAGAAACTTTGCAGGCCAGAAGGAAGTGGCAAGAAATATTCAAAGTGATGAATACCAAGAACCTACAACCAAGATTACTTTATCCAGCAAAGCTATCATTCAGAATTGAAGGTCAGATAAAGAGCTTCACAGATAAGGAAAAGCTAAAGGAGTTCATCACCACTAAACCAGTATTATATGAAATGCTGAAAGGTATTCTTTAAGAGGAAGAAGAAGAAAATGGTAAAGATACAAACTATGAACAACAAATACACATCTATCAACAAGTAATCTAAAAATCAAGTGAATAAATAATCTGATGAACAGAATAAACTGGTGAATATAATAGAATCAGGGGCATAAGAAGGGAGTGGACTGACTATTCTTGGGGGGGAAAGGGGTGTGGGGGATTCAGGAAGAGACTGAACAAAAATCGTGCACCTATGGATGAGGACAAAGTGAGGGGGGTGAAGGTGGGGTTGGGGGGGAACGAGTGGAGGGGAGCTATGGGGGGAAAAAGAGGAACAACTGTAATAATCTGAACAATAAAGATTTAATTTTTTTAAAAAAGATAAAATAATAAAAAAAAAGAATGTGTCCTGTGACTTAACTTTTTGCACACTGTAGGTACTGCATAGTTTGCCTAAGTATACACCAGAGACCAACTGTTCACAACTTTCTCACCGAAACAACACATAAAAGATAGAAACAATTCAGTGTCATTACGATAATGAGTCTACAGTTCCCCAGTCTACCATCAGACACTCTAGCATGAAGAGTCTATAGGAAGAGCTTAATATATAGGTATAGGCACACTGGCTTCAGAAATGAACAATATTCCTAGTTTCAACACTCAACTGAGCATGGAAACTATTCATCAATTTATACATGGTTCCTTCTCCTCCCTCAAACCCCAGGCAAGAGGGAGGAAAAGGCACATGATGATGATTCTGCCCTCTGCAAACAGATGAATATTTTAAAGCAATTTTTAAAAATATATTCGTGTAGGCACAAGATACTGCTTTTAAAGGCTAGAACCCAGTTCTTTTCCACAATGTTCTGTTTTTACCTACAAATATTTAGAACTGCAGTTCAAAAAAGTACCCTTGAGCCTCTCAGCAGCAGGGCCTATTATGCGACTTACTATCTGAGGGTCTGTGCTGATAGATCTACCCCTCACATTGCACAGCCTGGGAACCATGCTGAGACTCCTGCAACTCAAATGTCCTCCCCAAGAGTGCTGCCAGGATGCTAAATGAGATATTTGAAAAACAGTGCTCCATAGACAGTAAGAAGTAACAACTAAAAATAATGTTTAAAGATTTACATGATCAGCCTCTAAACACTACATAATTCTAACCTAGAAAGTTACAATCCTCAATCTCCATCGAATGAGCTCCACAAAACAATCTTATTATAACTTTGCTTTTTTTAATATAATCACATAAAGAAAACTTATGTCAAAACTTGCTATCCATTGGGCTTTTTTAAAAAAATATATTTTTCTTGATTTCAGAGAGGAAGGGAGAGGGAGAGAGAGAAATATCAATGATGAGAAAGAACCATTGATCAGCTGCCTCCTGTACACCCAGGCCTAGAGACCCCACCGTGCACGAACTTTGTGCACAGGGCCTCTAGTATAATATAATAAACAGTGCCATTTGCTACCACTACTTTTAGTCTCAGCTTTCAGAAAATCCAAAATATGATTCAACTTCAATTGACACTTCACTGGCACCTCCTACCATCTTTACCATCCAGAACTTCTACCCACTCTTTCCCACTTTGAGTGTTAGACCTGGTAAGACCCTTAGACACAGTCCAATCCCACATCTTCATTTTACAATGACAACAATAAGGCCTCTTTTATTAGAAGCTGGCAAAACAACAAAAAGTACTGTATGTACAAAAAATACAGGGCTTTTCTTTTTCACATTCACATAAAAGATGATGCAACTTCACACATTCATTCCATTTAATAAAAACAGCAAGAAAAATAACAAATGACTAATATCCCTTTAAACTTGACAACAAATAATACCAGAATACCACTTAGACAAAGCTACATACTTTACCTGCAAATAGACCTTATTTTCATATTAATCATACTTTTTTTTTTTTAAATATATTTTATTGATTTTTTACAGAGAGGAAGGGAGAGAGAGATAGAGAGTTAGAAACATCGATGAGAGAGAAACATCGATCAGCTGCCTCCTGCACATCTCCCACTGGGGATATGCCCGCAACCCAGGTACATGCCCTTGACCGGAATCGAACCTGGGACCTTTCAGTCCGCAAGCCGACGCTCTATCCACTGAGCCAAACCGGTTTCGGCATATTAATCATACTTTTTCCAACAAACTTTACCTGCAAATAGAACTTATTTTCATATTAATCATACTGGTAAGCTACATATTTATTTTATCACTGACCCTGCCCAAAAGATTTTGAAACTCTCTTTTAGGAATTGGCTGTAAAGTTTATTCTGAAGTCCACTATAGCCAGTAGCTAGTACAATGCTTGGCACATTGTAGGCATACAAATGATCATTAAAACAAATTGACTCAGCAACAAAACCTTCATGGCATATTTGTCTCAGGACACAGAAAAAAAATTCAGTCCTAAAGCTGACTAATTAAATGGCTGATAAAGCTGAGTAGTTCTTATCCAAAGAAAATTCTGTTTCACAGCAAAATACACCCTGCGTCTGCACAATCATAGTAAAGAAGTAGCCCATATTCCAATCTTTAAGTCTCAGACCTTATCAAATGCTTCACAAGCCCTAAATAATGCACCCAGTCAACCACCTGCCTATGTGAGTAATACCAGTGATGTCAAAGAAGCACATTTAGATTGATTTCCCTGGGACTCAGACCTAGGATGTGGATTGTCTCTGGGATGTTAAGTTGTTTAACTGTCAAGTTCAGTACTTCTGCCTGGAAATATTAAGTGTATTAACAGTTACTACTTCCACAAAATGCATAATGTCCAGTGCCGTAAATGCCAAGTCTTGTTTTTATCTTCAAATGCATACCAAATCTTTTCTAATACTTTCATGGTACCCAAATCTCCTTCTGAATAATTATACTTTCCTAGTTTATCATATTTTTTAATGGTTGCGGTGGTTTTAGAAAAAATCTATAAATTCTTTGACAGGCCTCCCATCAAGAGCTGGAGTCTAATTATCCCTCCTTGAATAGGCCTATGACTTACTTGAGAAAAAAATGAGGCAGAGTAACTCTGCATGACTTCTAAGACTATGTCATAAAAAGGCATTCCAGCCTGATGGTCTTTCTTGGGATTCATGCCTTTGAAACTCTGAGCTGACACATATGAAGTCTGGCTACCTGGAAGCATCCATTCTGCAGAGACCACACACACAGAGGGAGAGATGCCTGAGGACCCAGCTGTTTGACTTCTATATGATGTAAGCTACCATCGACTGCAACTGCAGAAGACACCTAGAGTAAGAACCACTTAGCTGAGTATTGTCAATCCCCAGAAATAATGACTGTCGTTTCACATTAAGTTTAGAGTTGTTTATAGCACAACAATAAAAACAAACACAGAATGATAAAAAACAAAAAACTCAACATTTTCTTTGGTGTTAATTCCACTGGTATATGAATAAAGCCTCATTCATGCTTCATCTTTGATATCTTCCTTAACGGTTTCCTTTAACTGTGACAAGGTAAAAAAACAAACAAAACCTGTATATTCCCTGCACCTGTGGACTTCCTTAAACATTTATTTCAAGTATCTTATTTACAAATCTATTTAACCTTAGACTAATCTGAAGTAAATCTTTGCTCAAAATAAAAGCCAATCTTTATGTAAACATAAACAAAATCCTTACACTTCTATACACCTTTGTAACTAATATAACACTGACAGGCCAACTCTCCTGCCAACCATCCAGGTAACATACACTGATAAAATGTTCTCATTTCCTGATCCCTGCAGTCAGGGGACTATGTAAGGAAACAAAAGCTGACAAGGCTTAACACTTCACAAGTCACTGGTTTCTAATTAAAATGGTCTCCAAACATACCTGCAAGTTTAACAAGTGCACAACCTGGCCTATCACTTCCACATCTTTTGCTGCTGATAATAAGATGTTATCTGACAATCCTATTTAATAAAAGGCTAATATGCAAATAGACCAAACAGCAGAACAACCAAAAAACCGGTGGCTAAGACATGTGCTGACCACCAGGGGGCGTGTGTGGAACATGGCAGGCATTGGCTGCAGCGGGATGGTGGAGCAGGTGAGGGGGGGGGGGGGTGCCAGACCAAGGTGGGACACCGGTTGCTGTCATCGGGGCGAGCCTCTGGTGGTTACTGAAAATTCTTTGCTCCCGTGCCCTGCAATCCCACGGGGTGCTCACACCCGCTGCCGGCACCTGCCATGGTCCATGTGCACCCCCTGGTGGTCAGTGCATGTCATAGCAGCCTAGTTGTTCGGTTGTTCCACTGTTCAGTCTATTTGCATATTAGGGTTTTATATATACTAGAGGCCCTGTGCACGAATTCATGAATGGATGGGGTCCAGTCAGCCCGCCCCAATGAAGGCCTACTGGGCCAGGCCGGTGGGGGGCAGGAGCCGCGGGTGGTTGGCCAGCTGGTCCCACCCCCAATTGGGGGCATGGCTGGCTGAGGGGCCCCTGATCAGGCCGGTTGGCCGACCGCAGTGCACGTCATAGTGACTGGTCCTTCCGGCATTCCTGTTGCTTGGCTTATATAGATTATATGTTAATAAGGATATATTTTAAATAGATGTATCATATGGATATTAAACACCATACATTTCAATGGAAGTGTTTTATAATTATTAACATATAAAAAGCATGTCACTAGAATGTAAGCTCCACAAGGGCAGGAAAATTTGCCCTGAAGTATCTGGCCCAAACAAGCCCTCAATAAATATGCTGACAAACAATGAATGTATAAAAGAAACTTTAAGTCAAATTTTTATAAAATGTTTGCTGAGAATGTTCATTTCTATTTCTAATTTAGGAAGAAAATTCTGGTCAATTTACTAGGGGAAAAAAGTTTAAATTTTACCACAATGATTTTTACAAGCTGTCTTCTCCCTGGGTGAACTCAAAATCCAAAGGCTTTCCTTACACACCATTTCTTTGTGGCATGGTTGTGAGCAAACATTCTAAAAGCTCAAGTCAGAAATTATGCCCAGATCTGATTCTAATGGGCTTTGTTCAAAATCTAAGCTTAAAATAATGTTTCAAAATAATAAATCTATTTATAGAATCATTCCTCGGTTTTATGCAAAGAATTGTATGTCCTATAAGAAGTTTCTAGAGTAAGAAATTTAATGAAATTAAATCAGTATTTTTTATTCAATGCTTTTCATGTTCTTGTTTTAGGTGGATAGCTAACTAAACTATAACATTTTCCTATGGTTTTATTCTTTTTCTATTATTAAAATAATAAATGCTCAAATAGAGTTATATAAAATACTAACACATATTAAAAGACATCAAAGTAATTACTCACCCTGGTCAGGTTGGTCAATTGGGTTATAGAGCATCATCCCAATACAATAAGGTTGCAAGTTCAATCCCCAGTAAGGGTATATACAATAATCAACCAATGGACCTAGCCAGGTGGCTCAGTTGGTTGGACTGTTGTCCTGTACACCAAAAGGTCTCCAGTTTGATTCCCGGTCATGACACATATCTAGGTTTAGGGTGCCATCCCAGGTCAGGGAACATGGGGGACACCAATTGATGTTTCTCTCTCTCCCATCCTCTCTCTCTAGGAATCAATAAAAATATATCCTCAGGTGAGGACTGAGAAAAATTTAAAAAGAATCAACCAATGAATGCATAAATACGTGGAACAACAAATCAATGTTCTCCCTCACTCTAAAATCAGTAAATAGCCAGCCCAGTGGTTGAGCATCAACCTATGAACCAGGAGGTCCCGGTTAGATTCCAGATCAGGGCATACGCCCGAGTTGTGGGCTCAATCCCCAGTGTGGGGTATGCAGGAGACAGCCGATCAATAATTCTTTCTCATCATTGATGTTTCTATCTCTCTCCCTCTCTCCCTTCCTCTCTATCAATAAAAAAATTCTCTTAAATAATATCAGCATATAAAAAAAAATGTTTAAGTAATCACTCATAACCCAGAGACAAGTGCACTGCCATTTTCTTTCAGCACTTCTTATGAAACTTTTGTCTTTAACATGGTTAACCCCATGGACTGCTTTATCTCAGCGATATTGGCTCATATGCAGGATTTGCAGTTTTTCCCAACAGCAATGAGGCATTTGATCTGAACCATCCATTCAAGCTTGATCATCCTCATTAACCATAGCATACACCAATAACCTGGCTGGACAGAGGTGAAAAATGCTATTTGTAATCATGAAATCAAGCAACTGGCCTAAAATGGAATGGAATTCACACCCCTTACTGCACTGGTTCATTTACCCTAAGTCTAACCCATTAAATTAACCAGTCACAGCCAATATATGACCTAGCACATAAGATTTATTTTATCATGATAATACAAAGCTCATTACTGAAGATAGTTAACAGGGTATCTTTTTCTACCAAAAAACTGTTCAACTGATTTGATATCCTATGCACTCATTATTCTAAGCATTCTGGGCTTTAGATCTTCAAATGTACCGGACTCTCTCAATTAAGGGTGTTCACACATGTTGTTCCTCCCACGCAGAAAACTCTTTCAGCCCTTAATACCCTGCCCTGAAAACACAGTCCCCACACTGGCCCCTCAGCCTCCCTCCTATTCAGAATACGGATCCTCCTTTTAAGCATTTCTTCTCCCAGTAAGCTTTCCTTCTTCCTATGTGCCTCTGGAAAAGAATCTGGAACTTTCTCTTCACTGCACTCATCTCACTGCCCTATACTAGCCAGTCTTTCCCACAGACTCAGCTCCACCACCATCCACTCAAGACTTAGACCGACATGCAGCAGAAGGCCCCAAAATTTACCGAATTAAATGAGAAATTATTTTAATGGCATATATACATATGTAGTATATCCATATTAATATTTAATTATGTTTATATAATATATGTATGTGTATCAGAAACACAAGTAACTTCCCATGCTCATTCCAAAAAGAAAAGGAAAAGCAATAAAGCTGAATTGATGCAGAATCTTGGCCACTTAACTAATCATCTTGGGCACTCCAGCCCTCAATTTCCGCAGCTATAAATAAAAAAAAAATCCTAAAATCTTCCTTGGTATAAAATGTCGAACATCTCAAATATTATTTCCTACTCAGCAATCAAACTCAAGTAGACCTGCAGTCTACTACTCCAGTCAAAAGGTAAGATCAATTACCACAGCCTAACATACAGATGATAATAGGTATCCTGGAAAATAGAGGTTCAATTCCCACCGAGCACTTGACAGCACTGGGACCTCCTAAACAGCCTTGGGAAAGAAAACAGTTTCAACCCAGCAGAAATCAAAGGTGAGCAAACACTCCCACCCCCAGTTGGTGACACACAGTCAATGTGCTTTTGCTTTATCCCACATTATTACTAGTGAGCTTTTGTCACATAGAACCTTCCCCCATTAAATTTATATGAAAAGTGTAATTAAAAGATAATATAATTATACTAATACATCAGTCCTAGCCGTTTGAAATTTTTTGAAAAATACAGAATATTTGGGCTGATTTTTAAGAGTTCCCCTCCAGTTAATAACCAACAGGGGAAGTTTAGAACACCCACAATTCTAAAAACCCCTTAGAACAAGTACAAAAGGGCAGAAAAGCAGGTCTGAGGCAGGAAATAATACTAAATCTTAAAATGTCAAAGGTGACCAACATACATCAACTATAACTCATCAAACACTATCTAGAGGGCCCAAATCACACAGACTCAAAGCTGATATTAACTTTCAAATATCAAATACACCCTCTCATCTTACAAATGAGTAGTAACCTAAGACTCACTGCAGGCAATGGCTTGTCTAAGATCTCACCACTGGTCAATACGAAGACCAAGCCGCCTACCTCCAAATCCAGTATCTTTCCAGTTCTCAGAGCTCTGCCCCCATCAGGACCTGTCTGTAGGACAAAATCTTTTGGATATACAGTAACCCTCCCAAATTCTGTAAGAACTGTAATACTTGATTATGAATGTCAATACCATAAAACAAACCTGAAGATAGGTAAAAATGTATTACAAAACTTAAAAGTTAAGCAGATACATCTAAATTTAAAAAAATGTATTTTTGACTATTTCATCTCACCTACAGGTCTTAATTCTGGTATGAAATTCTAAACCCAATAAAACCTATCTATTACATGAATATCTACAACCATAATCTTCAAATAGTTATTGGCAGTACATTAGATGAATTGAAGTATTATAAACAAAAATAATAACCATGAAAGAGTCAGAGGACACTTGGTCTCAAAATAAGTGTCTTTGCTACTACACTGCTCTCCTGGCAGTGTGCAAGCTGGCCACAGGATCCCAGTCCCACCCTGGACACAAGTGACAGGAAGGAGCAGACTCCCCACATAAACTCTTCAGGTATCCCCTCTCCCTCCTTGCCAACTCCCAATACAGTCAAAGCATAAGGATGAAGCAACCAGTTTTCATACCCTGATGGGCCAATTATCTTTACTTATTATCCCTAGACAGTATCTTTTGCAAATAAAGAGCAAAGAACAAAAAACCCGCTGACTATTCTCACACAACACTTCTGGACTCTCATTATCAGTGTCAAATACAGGCAGCAATGATGAACCCCTCCCGCTGCTGACAGTATCTTCAATCCTATAAACGAAAATGCATTAGGCTCAAGAGAATGGAAAGAAAATGAAACCAGTCCCCACACCCTGAAACCTGTCTTCAAAGCCCTTCAGAAGCACCAAGTTTAATTATCAGTTCCTTCTTCCTTCTGACTTCATCTAACCCCTTACTTAATCTTTATTTGTATGTCTGTCTCCCCATTAAACTGAAAGCCCCATGAAGCAGAGATCATCATTTTTGTATACCAATGTATATAATTTAGTTGGCAAAATACTCATTGAATTGAGCAGAAGAGTAAAATTTATTTTCCCACTTTCCTAGTTCATTTTTTTCATTCATCAACAAAATTTAAGTATCAGTTCTTTCTTCCCCAAGTCATTCCACAATACAAAAACCCTTTAACAAAATTCTAAGAGAATAGAAATTGGAGTGGGAAAAACATAAAGGATCTGGCCCAATTATCTAATTTTACAAATGAGTTATATCATTTACTCCTGGTCACATGGCCAGTTGGTGTCAGATAAAAAAAGAACAAATCCCCGGCCACTGTTTTCCTCCCATTTATATTCCATTCACCATCAAATACAAGAGGAACTGACTAAAAACTTAATCCCTGCCTACTGTATCTTCCATCAATTTAAAATCATCTAAAAATACCAAGTTTTCTTTAAATATTTGTCTTCTAATCTATGTTATTTTAGCAGAGAAATAAACAATGTTCAAAAATGCATATAAGTCCTAGTTGGTTTGGCTCAGTGGATAGAGCATCGGCCTGCGGGCTGAAGGGTTCTATGTTCAATTCCGGTCAAAGGCACATGCCTGGGTTGCAAGCCTGATCCCCAGTGTGGGGCATGCAGGAGGCAGCCGATCAATGATTCTCTCTCGTCATTGATGTTTCTGACTCTGTCTCCCTCTCCTTTCCTCTCTGAAATCAATAAAAAAAAATATATCTTTAAATGCATATAAGAAAAATGTTCCTTTCCATCTCTAGTATTTTGACAAGGATATGAAAAATACTTGGCACAATCAAGATGTTACCATTGGGGGAAGCTGGGTTATGGGTATAGGAGACCTCTCTGCATTATTTTTATAACTTCTTATGAGTTTATCCTTGTTTTAAAGTAAAAAGTTTAATTTTCCAAAAAGCACACGACACATCCACCTGATGCCACTCCCTAGGCCCACTAATCTATCACCTCACTTTTCTCCAAACTTTCCCAATAAGCCAGAAAAAGTTCCAACTACTTCTCAACCCGAAGTTCCAGGCAGGGATGGTGCAGCAACCTGGTCTAGCAGCACCCCTGGCCTGGCACAATGTTTGAGAAGCACACAAACATTTACTGACCAAGGAAAATTAATCTAACACTGCCCTCAAACTCTGTGCAGGCAACACAGAGCAAATATTTACACAGGCCAACTCTTTCACCAGTCTTTCTGTTTGCTACTGATCAGATCAGCTTCACTCCCTCAACTGTAACCCTATGAGCACTGACATCTGTTTTTAAAAAGCTATCATCCCATGGCCTGGCTGGTTTGGCTCAGTGGATAGAGCATTGGCCTGCAGACTGAGGGGTCCTGGGGGGTTCAAATCCAGTCAAGGGCACATGCCCTTGTTGCAGGCTCAATCCCCAGTAGGGGGTGGGCAGGAGGCAGCCGATCAATGATTCTCTCTCATCATTGATGTTTCTCTCTCTCTCTCTCTCTCCTTCTCCCTTCCTCTCTGAAATCAATAAAAATATTTTTTTTAAAAAAAGCTATCATCCAGGGTCTTACAGTTCTGAGGATGACATAATATTTATGTAACTTAAATTTTTAAAATTTCATCTGTAGAAACAAAAAGTCTCAAAAGACAGAAAAACACCCTATTCTCACTCAGCTAGAGAACCCATAATCAGAGGGGGAAAGAATGGCTGAGAGTTGCGAGGAACTGACAAGCTTGACCCTATTTGCTGTCACCAACTCATTTTAAACTAAGAAAATGGTAAAAGCCTTCTATACAGTGATCTATTTAGTACCATAAAGTAGTCAGTCCACCTTGTATTTGATTATTTAAAGCACTACTTTAAATCAAAGAACCTCTTAATCAGAAAAAGCCACCACAATAAATGTTTTTACTACAATTTGGTTAAGGTTATGTTACTCTTAAAAACCTCAACATTATTGCCAGAAAAACTTTCCATTAGAAAAAAAAAGTTTACGCCTTAACCAGTTTGGCTCAGTGGATAGAGCGTCGGCCTGCAGACTCAAGGGTCCCAGGTTCGATTCCGGTCAAGGGCATGTACCTTGGTTGCGGGCACATCCCCAGTGGGGAGTGTGCAGGAGGCAGCTGATCGATGTTTCTCTCTCGTCAATGTTTCTAACTCTCTATTCCTCTTCCTTCCTCTCTGTAAAAATATCAATAAAATATATTAAAAAAAAAAAGTTTAAACATAACATACCCAAAAACAAATGCTACCACCCCTCAAGAATGTCCTAAAATCTACCAAAGAAAGATTAAATCTTCCTGTCATAAAAAGAAGTTTTACATTTCCAAAGAGTCTTCTGAGGACTCAAGAGGCCCTGGTGAAGAAAAGCCAAAGACCAACTGCCCAGAATCCCAGCCCCTCAACAGTTTTGGGAAACCAAACAAATTCTGGGATGTTACGGGTGAGCTGTTTACTGCAAGACTGATTACTGTCTCTGAATGTCCATGCTGTATGTATCTTGCAGTAGCTCTCTGTTCTCAGAAGCGGCAGAAAGATGAGCAGCTGCCAACAAAAGCCGTCCACATGTCATCCCTGACTTGCAGACCATGAGCTGTAAACCTCCCCATACAGAAGACACCCTACCCTGGTTCTGTGTCTGCGTCCCCTCAGCAGTGATAGAGACCTAACAGGGAATTAGTAGGAGCAGGTGGCAGCAATTTGTACTCATCCCTGCTGGCAACTGCAAGAGGCAAAAAAAAAGTAGTTCCTACACATCATAATGAAAATGCCAAAAATTAAAGACAAAGAGAGAATCTTAAAGGCAGCAAGTGAAAAGAAAACTGTTACCTACAAAGGAGTTCCCATAGGCTGACACCTGATTTCTCATCAGAAACTCTACAGGCCACAAGGGAATGGCATGAAGTGCTCAAAGTAATGGAAAGCAAGGATCTGAGACCAAGTTTACTATGTCCAGCAAGACTATCATTCAAAATAGACTGTCAAAAAAAGAGCTTCCCAGACAAAAAAAAGGCTAAAGGAGTTCACCACCACCAAGCCAGCATTACAAGAAATGCTAAAGGGATTCCTGAGAAGAAGAAACAGAGAGAAACCTAGCCATACAGAATTACAATGGCTATAAATAAGTACCTCTCAATAATGACCCTAAATGTAAATGGATTAAATACTCCAATCAAAAGGTGTAGGGTAGCTGAATGGATACAAAAACATGACCCAACTATATGCTGTCTACAAGAGGCCCACCTCAAAATAAAGAGACACACAGGATCAAAGTGAAGGGATGGAAAAAAATTTTCCATGTAAATGGAAAAGAAAAAAAAGCTGGAGTAGCAATACTTATATCAGACAAAATAGACTTTAAAAGCATAAGGAAATAAACCAGCTGGAGAAAAGATAAATATCATATCATATGATCTCATTCATTTGTGGAATATAAAGAACATAAACTGATGAACAAAAATAGAGCAGGGGGAGGATATTCTAGAATACAATAGAAGTAATCCTGTTATTTGCAGATTTTTAACATTTCCTACAACTTTTGTGATCCCATACTATGTTAGTACAGTTTTGGTAATATTATTACACTTAAAATCCTTTTATTCTTGAAATATTAATGTTTATTGCATGTAATATATGTAAGATCGTTTTTCTTGAATAACTGGTGTTTATTGCATGTAATATTATCATACTTTAAATTGTTTTTCTTGAGATATTATTTATTGCATGTAACATTATATTTAAGATCGTTTTTCTTGAAATACAAAAAAAATAGACACAAAAAAACAAGTAGTTCCTATACCTCCCCAAAGAACCATCACAGAAACAAAAGGTCACACAGTGCACAGCATGGAAGCAGTCCCTCACCCTCATTATTCTGTCTATAGAGAACCATCACAACACCTGCAATCACTTAAGGAAAACACCAAAGGGTTTCTAGGCGATGAAGACCAGCTTAAACACCACTAGAACTCTAAGCATACTAAGAATGAATGTTTAAACGAGATTTGCATGCAATTTAAGAAAAATCGCTTGATTAGTACTTCCTTTAAAGACAAAGTAGGGTTTCCATATGCAGATGATAACACAGCCATTATACTTTGGGACAGGAAACAAAGCCACTCCTTCAACATAATAGATGAACTGCACAAGCCCAATATCCTATCGCCCCAAAGCCTTTTATATAAAACCGTTTTCATCATTTAGACATCAAAACTGCCCTGCCATATTGTCTGTTTTGGCTTTCTCATCAAATTAATTACACTTCCTAATCTCAAAATTGGCTTTTTCTTAAGATTTAGAAAACCCATCATCCTCCACTTTTCACATCACAACAAGCGGGCTGTCACACACACAAAAAAAATACTTTTGGTGTGATGAAAATGTTCTATTTTTTTTTAATATTTTTTTATTGGTTTCAGAGAGAGGGACAGAAACATCAATGAGAATCATTGACAGGCTGCCTCCTGCATGCCCCCTACTAGGGATCAAGCCCCAAACCCGGGCATGTGCACTGACCAGGAATTGAACCCTGACCTCCTGGTTCATGAGTAGACACTCAACCACTGAACCACACAGGCTGGGCTGTGATATAGCTTAATTGTGGTGGTGGGTATACAAATTTTGTATACATTTGTCAAAATTCATCAAACCGTACACTTCAAATGGGTGGATTTTTTATTTTTTTATTTTATTGAGTTTTTACAGAGAGGAAGGGAGAAAGATAGAGAGTCAGAAACATCGATGAGAGAGAAACATCGATCAGCTGCCTCCTGCACATCTCCCACTGGGGATGTGCCCGCAACCCAGGTACATGCCCCCAACCGGAATCGAACCCGGGACCTTTCAGTCCGCAGGCCGAAGCTCTATCCACTGAGCCAAACCGGTTTCGGCTCAAATGGGTGGATTTTATTGTAAGTTATACTTCAATAAAGCTGATTTACAAAACAAGAGTAGAGAAAGTTGAAAACATTTAATTACGACTAATCATACCATCTGAAATTAAGCAAATTTTGCTATGTAGGTAAGAAATTCTGTCTTAAAGACATGAATACACATGAAAGAACACTGATTTCTAATGCTTTATTACATACTAGAGGCCCGGTGCACGAAATTCATGCACTCAGGGAGGGGTGTGTGTGTGTGTTTGTGTGTGTCCCTTAGCCCAACCTGCACCCTCTTGCAGTCCAGGAGCCCTCGGGGGATGTCTGACTGAGTTGGACATCCTTAGCGCTGCCACGGAAGCGGGAGAGTCTCCCGCCACCGCCACTGCGCTCACCAGCCATAAGCCTGGCTTCTGGCTGAGCGGTGCTCTCCCTGTGGGAGTGCACTGACCACTAGAGGGCAGCTCCTGTGTTGAGCGTCTGCCCCCTGGTGGTCAGTGCGTGTTACCAGTCGTTCCACCGTTTGGTTGATTTGCATATTATGCTATTATTATATAGGAAGGATGCCGACAAAAATGACAGTGTCACAGAACATAGTTACCATATTTCTCATTTTAAAGGGTTTATTACCTCTATACTGATCTGTCCAGGAATATGAAATATGGCCTCATTAGGAATAATTTCTAATAGCCAAGTTCAAATTACCAATAGTCTCACCTCTATATATTAACTTAGAAGAATGCTGCTAACTTTTCACGTGGCAATCTTATTCCTCAATGTGTTCCATAGGAAATTACTTTAAACTTCAAGAATTCCACCTTATCATTACACAATCATTACAAGTGACTGCTGACAAAATGCTATCACACTGGAGGTTAAGAAGTGACAGCATCAAACTGAAGGGAACCTTAAGATTTCCAGTGTGATGCTGACCCTCCTACTAAGTCTACAATCTAAACAAACTTTCTCTTAAGAATGTCAAATGTTGTAACATGTTAGAACCTAATTAGTTTTATCAGGTAAAATTATCAAAATTGTTGATCGAAAATAAGTGTTTATGTGACAATAGGAAAATATAAACAGACTGACATCTTATATTAAGGTATTTTTTGTTTTGTTTTTTTTAGGTCTTCATCTCTGAGATACATTTTGAAGGTATAATGATTCAATTACCTAACGGAAAGGAATATGTGTGGAAGAGGCTTGAAACCAGACTGGCCATAAGTAGATAACTGTTGAGATTGGGTAATGTACCTGAGTGTTCATTATACTATTTTATCTTTTGTATATGTTTAAAATTTCCATAATAAAAAGCTTAAAAATTTTCAGAGGAAAACTTTAAAATTGCTTTCAATAACCCTATAAATTCTACTGAAGTATAATTTGATAATCTCCAATAATTATACTTTCCTTTAGAGACTATTTCGTAAATAACCTGATTAAGGAAAAATCCTGACCTTTCTTAAGTTCATCCCATTATTCCCAGTTGTATTCATGTGTACCATGCAATTTACTTCACAGGTGCCTGCTTACTACTAAACCTACAATATAATCACTGATTTCTTCATTTATAAAATTGATCTGCCCTTCTTTGCTTTGCTTTCCAATATTTTGTTTGGCTATTTCATACCCTGTCTTTAATATTACTTTTCTTAATCAAGTTAGTGAAGCTCACCTGTATTTTCCCAGTACAGTTATTCTGTATTATTTGTAGTAACGATCTCAATAATCAAATAGGGAGATTTCCCACTGATGATGTGATTGATGCTCTATCCCACACAGACTAATAGTTGTCTTTTTTGATGTAGCACGCTGAAATTTTAGGTTGCTTTCAACTACCCTCCACAACCTTTGTTCAGCTCCATGAAATCCCTGGCATATTTTCTGACTCCTACTGAGAGGGCCAGGGTATGCCTGAGTCTTTAAAACCCAACAGTTCCAAATAAAAGTAAGGAGCACTTACTAAATGTCATGCCCTGTGCAAAAAAAAAAAAAAAAAAAAAAGGCACTCTGACTTGTGGTCACTGATCTCTAACAGAACTTTCAGTGATGAGGGCGCTGTTCTGTATCTGCACTGTCCAGCATGGTGACCACTAGCTCCATGTGGCTACAGAAACTTGAAATGTGACCAGTGTTACTGAGGAACTGACTTTTTAATTTTATTTCATTTTAATTAACTTCAATTTAAATAGTCACATGAGACTAGCTTATATTGCTTTGATTTTTCTTCATGAAGATTATTTCCATTTAGTTTTATAACTATATGCATTTAAAATAATCTTGGACAGTTTCTCAACTTCAGCACAACAGACATTGGGACAGGAGTTTCGTTGTTGTCGGAGGGTTGGCCTGTGCACTGTAGGATGTTTAGCAGCACCTCAGCAATGCTCCAACTGTGACAATCAAAGTGTCCCCAAACACTGCCAAAATGCCCCTTTGGGGAGGCGGGGGCGGGGGTGCAAAAATCACACCCAGTTTAAAACTATAAAACTATTGATCTAAGGTTAAGAGTCTGGATTGTGTATTCAGTGCTAAGAATATTCTAGGGCCATTTTTGGGAACCAGATTACACTTAAAAGCAGTTACAACTAGCCATCTCTTCATTATATTTTCTGCAGAATCTGCATTATAATATTTGTGTTTTCCCACTACCTAAACTGCTCCTCACTGACCTTGAGGCAGGGGTGTGGAGGGTGGGAAGGAGAGACAGGGAGTAAAGTTCTAAGTGGTTAAATGACTAGACTACCACAACACAGCTAATGAACAGCATGGCTAAAACAAATCCAGATTTAGGAATTCCAAATCTCAAACTCCTGTCTGTATTATCTTACCTTGTAGTCTTATAGCACCTACAGGAGGAAGCTCCTTAGAGAAAAGCCATTTTGATATGAAAATCTCAACCAAGACTGTTAATCACTGCACAACATATGACAATGCCCAAAGCAAAGCTCACAGGAAAAGTCCACGTACAGAAAAAACAGTGAGAACTGGCTTGTGCTGTTAACAACCTGCATTCAAGACAGTGACAAGCCACGCCATACCCACATCAACTTTAAAAGGCCTCCCCTCTCCTAATCTAGTTTTAGGAAAGGGTTGAGAGGGTTAGCACCCTAAAAAAAGGCAAAAGTCAATTTGGAGCCATGAGGTAGGTAGGTAGGAGGGAAGAGAAAATCAAAACTCTAAGTCAAGTAACTGCTCTAAGGCTGGCATGTCTCAGGAAGCAGAAATATCCCAGAATACAGACCATGTGGAACAGTAGAAAGAGCCCTGGACCTTGGAAAAAGTCCGAAGAGCCATCACGTGGACCTCATCAGTCAGTCGCTCACTGTGTACCGGGATAAATTCCGTCAATCTCTAGGCCTGCTTTTCCAACTCATTAGTGAGAAGACTGGTCTACAGGACTTCCTGGGCCCTTTCCAGGTCTCAGTGAGCAGGCATTTTCCAGCTCTCCCCTCAACCTGGACAGGCAGACCCATGTTCTTGATATCCTTTTCCTATTTCTCTGAGACAATGTTTTAAGCAGAAACAGCACTAACTCCAGAAATTCCCTAGAAAGAAAACTGAAAGGTCACAAACGTATCTGAGCATGGAATGGTTTCAATTCACCACAATGAATATTTACAGAAGGCCAGCCACTCAGCACCAGGGACCTTGTAATCACTCCAGGAAACTACAACCAACCAACATGCTAAGATCTCTAAACGCCTCATCTCTGCCCTAGCCATCTCCATCTATATTCATCAACTGCATTCATTATTTGGTCTCCCAGGGTCAATAATTAAAGGCTTTAATACACAAAAATAAACAAAGACTACTGCGGAATTATCAAGTTTGAAAACACAAAGAAAAAAAATCAATGTTTCAACTTTTTTAAATACTGAGTGCATTTTACATGTTTGAGACATCACACGACTACACTGAACAAAATATTTGATTTTTAAAAGAATGTGGCTAAAGAAAAAACCTTATTTGAAGAAAATATTGATATTTTGAATCCCCTAAATTTTCTTTAACTGAGCAATTTATTTGCAGTACACCACACTGCCTGTCCAATCTTAATTTCTGTGTAAAGAATGAAGTCTACTTGTTCAGACCCCTTTTAACCCCAAACTATCATTTCATTTGTGACTATCACAGGCACATTTCACGTATAAAAATCAAGCTAAAGTAGCACATTCTTTTCTATTATCAAAACTTGCTAAACCTTGATAAGGCTGTTATCCTCACTACTATTCTAGTCTTGTTCCAGATGTTAAGATTCCAGAACAGCAGTATCTTTGGAAACAGGCTTTTCCCAAGCAATGCAGCAATAGGTTGACTGGCTCCTTCTTTTTGAAGGGGAGACAGAAAGCTCTACCGCAAGTCAATTACTTCAAAACTTAGTGTGCAGGGCTGTCTCAAATGCTGCCTTCACAAATCTCAACAGACCAGACATTTATACTCCAATACAAATGTAGGTCCCTAAAATTTTACCTACAGCACTTCCCTATTTTTTCAAAATACCTGCATCCTTGATGCACACATTTTATGGTCTGAATCAAATCCACTTATCTTATTTCATGCTTGAAAACTAAAGATGATCTAAATATTGTATACTGACACTAGAGGAATCAAAACCAAAGTGGATTACTTGTTTGTACTAGGAATGGGGGGGAGGGGGGGAGGACAGCTTAAAAAGATACATTACTGGTCAATTTCTCAGACTAGCTGAAGCAAAAGGAATGCTCAAAAATGAACCAAACTGCCCAAATACTACTGCAAAATAGGTTCTGGCATGTGTGGTCCTTGGGTAAATTAGTCGGGACTCTCGGTATGTAGTAAAGACTCTCTCCTCCATGGTGGAATTTTCTGTTAAAAGACGTTATACTCCATGCACTACCAACTTGGTTCTATCCTCACTACTAGCCAGATTCGAAATTTCACCAAAAAAATCTGTTAGAAGCCTTTCAAGAGATCTCTAATGAGATATCAGATTAAGGATCCCGTAATAAAAATCTTACATGACTTAAAGCTTCTTTCAGTATTTTCGGAAAGTATTCCAGAAGTTTCACAAACACGTTAAATTATGGCTACAACCAAGACGCGTGAAACCCGAGCCAGTGGTCGGATGGAGAGGCTGTCGCCCCCCTGAGGCACTTAGATCCAGGGCCAGTGTCTCAGCAGCAAGTTAGGCCTCTCCCTCCCCCTCCCGGGAAGCGCATGACAAATCGGGTGTCACACAACTCAGGTCACCCGGCCACCTCGCAAAAATCCTCCCGAACTTCAAAACCTCGACCCAGATGGCCTCCGCCATGCAAATGAAAAGGGGCCGGGAAAGCACAGGGGGAAGGCGGCTCAGCATGTCCCCCCTTGTGACCCCGTAGACACTCAGCCCATCATCAGATCCGAGTCCTGGAGTCTAAGACTTGCTTTAATGGAGGCCTCCCTCCACCGCCGTGGAGTCTCTGTTTTACATCAGAAAGGGAACTTTTCCTGCTTTATCTCAGTTCCCTGGGAGCAGGCGGCCCTGCAATTCAATATCCTAAACTGGCAGGGGACGGTGGAGGAGGAAAGAGAGGACTCCACGGCCAAGACGGCCTTCTTGTGAAAGACAAAAAAACAAACACACACACACACACACACACACAAAAATCACCATCCCTCCTCCGCCCATAGCAAACCCACCCCAGAAATTCACAGCGCGTCCAGGGAGGCAGCCCTGCGAACTGCAAACGTCTGGGAGTTCCTCTGCTACTCTAGGCTGGGTTTTCAGCTGTCAAATTACAACTCAGGACAACACTGTCATTAGAATAAAAAAAAAAAAAAAAAAAGGAAACAAAAAAAGAAAAGCTCGCACCACAGGGAAGGGAGCAGGAGAGCAGAGGGAATCCGACCCACTTCCCCGCCCCCGCCCGGATCCACCCCAACCCCGGGCAGGCCAGCCTCCCCGCAGGGGCTCCAATTTAATAATAATAACAACAGTCATGGCGCTTCCTCCCCGCCCCCCATCGCGACGATCTGCCGGGAACCAGCGCCCCCCCCCCCCATCCCCGGGTTCCCCAGGCTGCCCGGGTCCAGGCCGCCCCCGGGACACCACTCCCGGGGGCCCGGGCCAGCCCCGCCGGCCGGGGCCCCTCCGCCCGCTCCCCCTCTTCCCTCTCTTTTCACCGCCACCATCCCCCATCCGCATTGTCTGTCTCAATTCAACTTTGACTAATATGGATTCCTCGGGCCTGGGCCCGGCGGTAATTACAGCCCCCTCCCACCCACCCCCCGCGGCTCCCCGGAGCCGGACCCTCCCCATCTCCGCCGAGTTCAACGCGGCTCCTCGGAAAGGGGGGGGGACCCCGCGCTGCCCCCGCAGCCCCGCGCCCCCGGACCCGAAGTTGGCCCCGGAAAGGGCCTAGCCGGGGGCAGTGAGGACACCCCTACCGGCCCCCACCCCGCCCGCACCCCCTCCCCCACCCCCTCGCCAACCGGCCGGCGGGTAAACACCGGCGTCCGCCCCGGCGCGGCCCCGCGGGGGAGCACGGGGCGGGGAGACGCCCCTCCCCCGCCCGCCGGCCCCATTACCTGTCATTGAGCTGGTCCTCGGTGCCCGGCAGCGGGTGAACCACGAAATGGATGGACGTCATGGTGCTTCCTTCTCGTCCTCCTCCCGAGGACGGCCCCCTCGCGCTCTCGCCCGCCCGCCCCCCCGAACCCACTTCCCCTCCCCGAAACCCACTGCCGCCGCCGCCGCCGCCTCCCAGACCCCAAAGGGACGGCAGCAAAGGCGCAGGGGCCGCCGCTCGCTGCCGGGCGTGTGTCCGCGGCCCGGCGGCCCGGCGAGGCGGGCAGGAGGGCAGGTCTCCTCGCCACCCGCTCCCCGGCGAGAGCGCGCAGGGCTGTGAGGCCGGCGGCGGTGGGGCGCCCGGGGCGGGAGAAGGGCCGGGCTGCGGGGACGGTGTGGTCCCGGCGGCGGACGGGGTCCGGACTGGGGAGGTGGGAGGGGGACGGGCCCGCACCGCGCGTCACTGGCGAGAAGCCGCCGCCAGAGCCGCCGCCAGCGCCGCCGCCGCCATCTTCACTTCTGCCCCAGTTTCTCCGCCTCGCAGGCTCGGCTCCCGAGCGGCGGGGGAGGGGCAAACGGGGGGAGGAGGAGGGAGGAGACCGGCGGGCGGGGGGTCCGACTGCGAGGGGCGGGGCTCCGGGAAACGGGCGGTCAGGCCCTTGCGATTGGGCGGCTCAACGTCGTCGGGCCACGGCGCTGTAAGGCGCGCGCCGATTGGTCCGTTCGGCCCCGAGCCCGGCCCCCGCCGCGGGTGGGGCTGGGCCCGCTCGGGTGCGTGTCCCGGGAGCACGTGTTGGGGAGTGAGCGGCGGAGGGGCGCGTCCGCCCGCGGGGGGAGCGGGGAGGAGCGGGTCCGGCCGGCGTGCGAGCGTGTCCGGAGAGGTGGCAGGAAGAGGGGTCCCGCATGCCCTTTGATTTCCGGGGAGCCGACCTCATTATTGTGCAAACCCGCGGGGGGTGGGGGGGCGCTGTTCCCGTCCTTCCTCCGCAGTTACATTTAAAGTGGAAGCTCAGGGGCAGGAGAGGCACCGCCGCCTGTTGGCGAAGGTAGGTTATGTAAGAGCCTTTCCAACCAGGCCCTGGGGTAGGAGCCCAGAGCCAACGCCTCCTACCGCCTGGGTTTCCCCAGTTACCCCGCCGCCGCCACCATCCATCCCGTGGCCGCACAAAGGAAAAATGGAAATTTCCACCAACTTCCAATAGTTTATGATTTTCTGACGACTTTCAAGTGAAAGGTGATCTGCCCTGCAGAGGCGTTCTTCAGCTGGACGCCAGTTCGCGAGTGGATCTAGTTGTTTTTTCTCCAGGGAGCCAGTTCATAGCTTCCCTTCAAAGCCTCTTCCAAAAAAAATCAGGTACCTATTTCAAAGCAAAAGTGAAAACATGAAGCCAAGCCGCTCGCTTCTCCAGTCTGTGGGTGCTTCTTAAAATCAGGGGTCCTGTGAAAAGTTCATGTTCAATGACACTTTTTCTCTGGTGGATGCATCACACACTTTTGCTTAGGAAGTTCTTTTGAGCAAAATACATGAAAGTTTATTTGTAAATCAGAATAGATAATGGAACACTTTTTGTAGGTCACCAGCTCCCAAATTGGCACAGATTAGTGTTGACGAAAAGTAAATTCAAGACCAGTTATTTGTTAGGTGCCCCTATGAGCCATGGGGAGGCAGAGCGGACCAGTGGACACGGCTAGTTTTAGACCCAGACAGACCTAGATTTGTGTCCTGTTGCTGTTATTTAGGTATGGGACATGGATTAAATTGTTTAACCTATCAAAGCATCTTTTTTCTCATTTGTAAAATATTCTAAGGAATAGATCTACATAGGTTATGGTGAGGTCTACGTAAAATAACTTACGTCAAGCACGTAGGGCACCTCATGACACTTAGTAGGTTTTGCAAATGGGAACTTTTGTTTGCCAAGGGGTCACTATGTGCCACTTTATGCACTTACTAGAGGCCCCGTGCACAACATTCATGCACTGGGGTGGGGGGGAATCCCTCAGCCCGGCCTGTCCAGGACCCCTCGGGGGGATGTCTGACTTTGGGCTGGACATCCCCCAAGGAGTCCTTAGTGCTGTGGCAGAGGCAGGAGAGGCTCCTACCACCACTGCTGTGCTCACCAGCTGGTGGCCCAGCTTCTGGCCGAGCAGCACTCCCCCTGTGGGAGCACACTGACCACCAGGGGATAGCTCCTGCATTGAGCATCTGCCCCCTGATGGTCAGTGCGCACCATAGCGACCAGTCGTTTGCCATTCAGTCCGCTGTTCGGTCGATTTGCATATTGGGGTTTTATTATATAGGACCAGAGACCCTGTGCACAAAATTCATGCGCAGGTGGGGTCCCTAGGCCTGGCTGGCAATCAGGGCCAGCTGGGGCCTTCCCTCCCGTGGCCCCTCTCCCCCGCTGGCCCCACCTTCCTGCTGGCTGCCAGCTGCCGGCCGGGGCCTGCTGGATTGGGGAAGGGACCAGGGGAGGTTGCCTGGCTGCAGGAGGTTGGTTGTGGGAGCGCACTGACCACCAGGGGGCAGCTCCTGCATTGAGCGCCTGCCCCCTGGTGGTCAGTGCACGTCATAGCGACCAGTCGTTCCAGCATTCTGGTCGCTTAGGCTTTCATATATATATATATAGATTATATAGGATGTCTTAATACTCAGCTCCCACTATGGGGTGTATGTCATTATCCCCATTATACACTGAGGCTCAAACACCTTAGGTAACTACTGAAGCTGAAGCTGAAACCCAGGTCAACTAACTTTGATTCGTTGCTCTTTCCACTGTACCACACACAGATAATTTAGAAAGAACAGAATATTCAAAGCCAATAGGAAAAAAATGTGATATGATAAATGCAATAAGAATCCTATGGAGTTAAAGAAGGAAGTGACTCCAGTCAAGAAAATTAAGAAAAGTCACTTAATTTAAGATGAGCTTCCAAGAAGATTCTGGGCAAATAGAACATCTAGCCCTGTGGTCGGCAAACTGCGGCTCTTTGGCTCCTTGAGTGTGGCTCTTCCTAAGCCTTAGGAGTACCCTAATTAAGTTAATAACAATTAACTTACCTATATAGTTTAAGTTTTAAAAATTTGGCTCTCAAAAGAAATTTCAGTCGTTGTACTGTTGATATTTGGCTCTGTTGACTAAATGAGTTTGCCGAACACTGATCTAACCTAACCCTAGTCATTTTAGATTTGCCTCTTAACAAACCCCACACCACACCAGACTTTGCCTCATGATTCTTTCTTCCAAATCTACCTTTCTTTGTGCCCTGCCCTGCTTCCAACTTCCACCTCCCACTTTCCTAGCACTGAGACTTTCTGGCCTGTTTGAGGCTGGCCTCCTGATGGTAGGCAGCCCATTCAAACTGCCCACTTGGCCTTTGACTGACAACCACCTTGACATAGCAACCTTTTTGTCCCAGAACGGCGTGTTAAGGAGAATTTTAGTCCCACTTTGGTGGGTCACACTTCGAACAGGGAAAAGTAAGAATAAAGGTGCCGAGTTGTGCAAGCCCATTGCATGAATGGAGGAGGGAAATACTAAATAGGGAATGGAGGAAAGCAGGGTTCAAGCAGAAGCTTTGGGAAAAGTCAAAATGCAGTGCAAGCCTAGAAAAGGAGGAGGGGCTTTCCCCCTAATAATTAGGACTTTTTCTCCCTCTGAAGACAACTAGACAAGTTAGCCAAATATTTCTGTAGACCTGCTTAATGGTACAAGAGAGTTAACAAAATAATGATGAATTACCAAACAAGGACCCAAGGGATGAATACGACCCAAAGAAGTGAGTTTTGTGTTTGGAGCCCCTTTTTCCTCTGGGATGAATGCCAATTCCAGAAGGACAGAGTGAGAAGCCAAGAGGCTGAGCGGTTCTGACAAGCACTCAGGGCTAAAACAGCAGGGATTGATGTCCAGGGTCCCCCAGTGCAGTGGCGAGTGCTAATGAACCCCTCTTATTTTGTGTTGAGCCCTGGAGAGCTCTACCTCTGAAATAAGCCAGGTCTTAGATTTGGTTTCCAAAAACACAGACCTTAAGACAAGGATTTAGTTACATAGTTTATTTAGGAAGTGATTGCAGAAAGCACTATATGGGAACGAAGAAATGAGACACGAAAGGGGAAAAAACAAGATGAGCTGGTGAATGCTTTACCACGGTGGGCAACTGGAATTCAATCCCACTGGGGACCACCGAGGGACTGTGTGGCACACACCTCAGAATTATCCCATTGATTGAGGGGGTAGGACACAGTAGGTATTTATCCATCAGCTTCATCCCTTATGAGTTGAGGACTGATTGTGGGTTGTTAACTCCCTGACGGCACGCTTTCCCCACTGGGGTCAAAGCACACTACTAAAGAACAGCCTCAACAATGAAAGTAAAATAAAGACGTTCCAAAAAGAAAAAGAAATATGAGAAACTTTTATGAGTCAACCCACACTAGAGGGTATCATTCAACCAAAAGGAAAATGATTCCCCAGTGCAGGCCCAAAGAGGCCTCAAGGAACACAGAACAATGAAAAGGGGAATATAGAAGGATGTAGGTATATGATGGCTGTCTGAATAAAACAACGGAGCCTAAAAATCCAAAACCAGAGACTTCCAGGTGCTGGCAAAGGTGCAGAGCAATAAAAACCCTCATCCCTTGCTGGTGGGAATACTAAATGGTACAGCCACTTTAGAAGACAGTGTGGGGGTTTCTTACCAAATTAAACATACATTTAACACATGACCCAGCCATCATACTCTTTGGTATTTATCCAAAGAATTTGAGACTTATATCCATACAAAAACCTGCACACAGACACTTATAGCAGATTTATTCATAATTGTCAAAACTTGGAAGCAACAAAGATGTCCTTCCGTAGGTGAATGTATAAGTAAACTGTGGTACATCCAGACAATGGAATATTATTCACACTAAAAAATTAAGCTATCAAGCATGAGAAGATATGGAGGAACTTTAAAGGCATATCACTAAATGAAAGAAGCCGATCTGAAAGTTTATGTAATCTGATTTCAACTATATGACATTCTAAAGAAAGGCAAAACTATGACGACAGTGAAAATTTCAGTGTTCGCCAGAGGTTAAGGAAGAGAGAGGGATGATTAGCAGAGCTCAGATGGTTTTTAGGGCAGTAAAACTACTCGGAATGATACTATAATGGTGGATACGTGTCATTATACATTTGTCCAAACCCATACAGTGTACAGTACCAAGAGTGAACCCTAATGTGAACTATGGACTCTGGATGCTAATGATGTTTCTATGTCCTTTCATCAGTTGTAACCAGTGGACCACTCTGGTGGGAGGTGTTGGTGATTGGCAGGCTATGCATGTGTGGAGGCAGGAATATATGGGAAATTGCTGTACCTTCTTCTCCATTTTTCTGTGAACCTAAAACTGCTCTAAAATATAAAGTCTACTTTAAAATTTTCAAATAAATATTAGCAAAGCAAATTCAAAAGGATAGTAGACTATAAACAAGTTCAATGATTTGACATAAGAAAATCAGCAAAGCCCTAGCCGGTTTGGTTCAGTGGATAGAGTGTTAGCCCACAGACTGAAGGGTCCTGGGTTCGACTCTGGTCAAGGACACATATCTAGGGTGCAGGCTTGATCCCTGGCCCTGGTCAGGGCATGTGCAGGAGGCAACCAATGGATATGTCTCTCTTACATCGATGTTTTGTTCTCTGTCTTTCCCCCTCCCTTCTACTCTCTCTAAAAAATCAATGGAAAAATATCCTCGGGTGAGGATTAACAAAAATAAATAAAAAATAAGAAAATCAGCAAATGTAATTCACCATATAAACATAATAAAAGAAAAATTATTAAGAAAAGGGTGTTATAAAACGTTATAACCATTCATAAAGAAAATTTCTTAGCAAACAATGAATAGGAGACTTCTTTAATTTGAAAAGGGCATTTCTAAAAACCTTACAGGAAACATCTTTTGTAAAGGTGACATGTTAAAAGCTTTGCCCCTAAGATTGGAAACAGAAGGTCTATTCTCACCATTACTTTTTAACATTGCAGTAGGGTCCCAGGTCATGCAATGAAACAAGCAAAAAAAATTTTAAATACAGAAATTAACTTTCCGAAGGCAGCTGCCAAAGTTAGCAGAGGGACAAATTGTGGCAATCAATGGTTGAAAGCACTTTCAGGGCACCCAGAAGCCAGGGTGGCGAGGCAGGTACTGTTAGGCTGGAAAAGGGTGGCCATGCCCTGTGAGGTCATTCACATTTCTGGCAATTTCTACAGCATTAAGTGGAGATACCAGCCTTGGCCTTCTTCCACAAGCAGGTAGACATCAACTCATTCCTGTCACTTCTGGATCCCCAAGCACATCTTCCCAGCGGTTCTCAACCTGTGGGTCGTGAACAATGAAAATACATCCTGCATATCAGATATTTACATTACGATTCATTACAGTGATGAAGTAGCAACGAAAATAATTTTATGGTTGGGGGCCACCACAACATGAGGACCTGTGTTAAAGGGTCGCGGCATTAGGAAGGTTGAGAACCACTGAGACAGACTATGCAACACGTGCTGCCCCACAAGATGAAGCATGGCCAGGCCCCCTTAGAGCATCTCACGGTGTTAGGAAAAAGCAGATGGCCATTTCTGCTCAAGTTTCTGTGTCTGAAGCCCACACAAAGTTTTGCCTGCCCGAGGCACCTGATTTGTGAAGTTGACTGAAAGTAACAGGTGGTGACAGCCACCCTGGAGAAGAAGAGGCAGGATGAGGCCAAGATTCACTCCTGGAGGAAGCAGCTCAAACAAGCCAAGAAAAACAAAGGGAAGGAAACCAACACACAAACAGAGGTGCTCGAGGCTCATAGACTCCTAATTTAAACCAATAAAAACTGTTCACACCTATATATATATATATATATATGTTTTAGAAAGTAAAATATAAAATACCATTATTTCCACAGGACATATTTTAATATATAAAAGTTATCACTAGTAAGCAACTCTTGCAAAATAGCAGAAATAAGTATAATGTCCAACAAAAATCTGTTGTTTTTATATGCAAAACAAGAATTAGAAAAATAAAAGGTTATCAAAAAAATAAAGAAAAGAAAATGTTTAAAACAACTTTTAAATAATATAAAAACAATAAAATAGCTAATATCTAAGAACAAATTCAGTGAAAGATGTGGAAAACCTCTACACAGAGGACTTCAAAACATTTTTGAGAGAAATCAAAGATGGTCTGAATAAGTAAAGGGGTGTACCGTGTTCATGGGCTAGTATGCCTAATACTGTGACGTTGCCTCGTCTATTTAAACAATCTACAGGTTTAGTGTAATCTCAAAAACAATTCCAACACTTCTCTTGCACCCCAGTGAAACTTCACAAGTTGGTTTTGAATCTTATATAGACATGTAAAGAGAAACAAAGAGATCAATGAGATAGGATAAAGACCTCAGACACAGACCAAAGGTTAATGAATGCAGGACTATGACAACTTAGGCACTGCAAGGCAGTATGGAAAAGAAAGTGATTGCAATAAATTGTGCTGGGATGATTATTATTTTTTTTAAATTTACCTTAAACCCTACCCGCATCATACATAAAGATCCAGGTGGACTATAGATCTAAGTGTAAAAGGCTAATAATAAAATCTCTAAGAAGATATTATAAAAGGATAGCTGTATGACAGTAGAATAGGGGAAAGCTTCCTAAACTGGGCATAAAAGCTCTACTCATAAATAAAGAGGATCATTATGTTAGACTGTTTCATATTTCATAAGTAAGAATTTCTTTTCATCAAAAAGACAATATTAAGAGTTTGTGGGGGAAATGAACCACTGAATGGAAGAAGATATTTGCAATACACATTACTGGCAAAGGGCTCACATCCAGAATGTATTTTTAAATTCTTAGAAATTACACATTTTAAAAAAAAAGAATTTTTTTAATAGGCAAAACACTAGAATAGACACTCCACCAAAGGAATACATAAATGACTAATAAACATATGATAAGGTGCTTAACCTCATTCTCCTCAGGAAAAAGCAAATTAAAATCCCAGTGAGATACTACTGCACACCCTTCAGGATGGCTATAAATCAAACAGACTGACCATTAAAAGTGTTAGTGACAGCCCTAACCGGTTTGGCTCAGTGGATAGAGCATCAGCCTGTGGACTGAAGGGTCCCAGGTTCGATTCCGGTCAAGGGCATGTACCTTGGTTGTGGGCACATCCCCAGTAGGGAGTGTGCAGGAGGCAGCTGATCGATGTTTCTCTCTCATCGATGTTTCTAACTCTCTATCCCTCTCCCTTCCTCTCTGTAAAAAAATCAATAACATATATAAAATAAAAATGTTAGTGATGGTGTGGAACAAGAACTCATATTTACAGGTGGTGAGAGCTTAAACTAATACAATCACTTTGGAAAACAGTTTTTCACTTTCTACTGAAGTGAAACATACATATGTCCAAATATTTGACTCCAAGGTATATACCAAACAGGTGTGCATAAATGCACCAAGAGATAAGGCAAAGAATGTCCATAGCAACACTATTTATAAAAGCCCCAAATTGTAAGCAATTCAAATGACCATCAAAAATAGAATGTCATGGTATATATTTAGAAGCAGCACAAGGGGACCTTCTGGATACTGACAGTGTCCTATCCCTGACCTGGGTGCTGGTTAAAAGGTGTTCATTCTTTGATAATTCATTTAGCTGTGCATTTTTATTTTGTGTTTTGCTGTATGCGTGCTAAATTTCACTATAGAAAAAGAGTTTTTTAAGAAAAGTGGTTCTACCTCACACCATATAGAAAAAAAAAAATTAAGATTTTTTTTAAGTGGCTCTCCCTCACACCATATTGACCCATCAAAATGGATCATAGACCTAAATGTAAGAGCAAAAGCTTCAGAACTCTTACAAGATAGAACAAGCCTTTGTGACCTCAGACAAGACAATAGTTTCTTAAATACAAAAAACACAAACAACTAAAAAAATAGATAGATTGGACATCATAAAAACTTAACATTTTTGTGCTTCAAAGGACAAGATCAAGAAAGTAGAAAGGCAACCCATGGAATGGGAGGTAATATTTACAAGACATATATCTGATATGGAACTAGCATCTATAATATATTTAAAACACTCTTACAACTCAACAATAAAAAGACAAATAATACAATTTAGAAATGGGCAAAGGGGAAAGAAGAAGCTGAGGATGAGCCAAAGTTTATGAAAGAAGATGAATAAGAATGGGTAAAGCACTGGTTTGTGAAGCTGTAGTAATGCTGAGAGCATATACTCCTGACTGCTCCATCAAAGACTGCGGTCTAGCCCTGCCCGCTGTTGTTCAGTGGCTAGAGCGTTGGCTCTCGCACTGAAGGGTCTCGGGTTCAATTCCCAGTCAAAGGCATGTACCTGGGTTGCAGGTTCCATCCCTGGCCTCATTCTGGGCGCGTGTGGGAGGCAAATAATTGATATGTTTCTCTCTCTCTTCACTCCCTTCCTCTCTTCTATTCTATCTCTAAAAAGAAAGAAGAAGAAAGAAGAAGAAGAAGAAAGAAAGAAAGAAGGAAGGAAGGAAGGAAGGAAGGAAGGAAGGAAGGAAGGAAGGAAGGAAGGAAGGAAGGAAGGGAAAAGAAAAAAAAAAAGCAATGGAAAAAAATATCCTTGGGTGAAGATTAACAACAACAACAAAAGAGTGCTGTCTAGGAAATGAAAATATTTTGAAGGTGAAAAATTAAAGCTCATATTAGAAAAAAAGACTATCAGAGATCATTGAGTTGTATTAAATGAAGTCAAGCCTCCAGACTTAGATAACGCCATACTGACAAATAAAAATTTTAAAATCTTGGGGATGGGGTAAGGGGACCGGGCAAAGGATTTGACATTTCTCCAAAGAATATATACAAATAAGCACATGGAAAGATGCTTAACATCACTAGTCATTAGGAAAATGCAATTATGCCTACAATGAGATATTACTTCTCTTCTACTAGGATGGTGAAAATAAAAAGGATGGACAATCACAAATGTTGGAGAGGATCTGGAAGTTGAAACCCTCATACATTGTTGCTGAGACTGTAAAATGGAGTGGCCACTTGGGAAAACAGTTCATCAGTTTTAACAATTCCTCCAAAAGTCAAACATAGACATAAACGGTAAGACCACTTTTAGGCATAGCCCCAAGAAAACTGGAAACTTATGTCCACACAAAAACTTGTACATAAATGTCCAAAGTGGCATTATTTATGATAGAGAAATAGTGGAAATAACCCAAATGTCTATCAACCAATAAATGGATAAATTAAAAGCGGTATATCCAGCAATGGAATACTACTTGTCATAAAAAAGAATGAAGTACTGAGCATGCTACAGCATGAATAAACCTTGAAACATTATGCTAAGTGAAAGAAGCCAGACATGAAAGGCCGAATGTTGCATGTTTCCATTTATAGGATGTGTACAGAATAGATAAATCCATAAAGACAGAAAGTAGATTATTAGTTGCCAGGGACTAGGGGAAGAGGAAATGGGCAGTGATGCTAATAGGCATGAGTTTTATTGATGGGGGTCATAAGCATGTTCTGGAACTAGATAGTGGTGATGGTTGCACAAGTCTGTGACTGTACTAAAAACCACTGAAGTATAGCTTGAAAAGGGTCAGTTTATGACATGGTAATTATATCTTAACACATTCAAAAAAAAAAAAAGAAAGAAAGAAAAGTGATTGTATAACTTTATACTCCCCTAGCAGTACAGTGAATTCAGGTTGAGATATGCAATTTTTAATTAATAAAGTTAGTTTCTATCTTCTCATTGAATTTTTAAAATTTTTTTATTGATTTCAGAGAAGAAGGGAGAGGGAGATAGAAACATCAATGATGAGAGAGAATCATTGATCAGCTGCCTCTTGCACACCCCCTACTGGGGATCGAGCCCACAAACCCAGGCATGTGCCCTTGACTGGAATCGAACCTGGGACCCTTTAGTCCACGGGCCGATGCTCTATTCACTGAGCCAAACCAGCTAGGGCTTCTCATTGAATTTTTTAAAAATCTCTCTATCATTCATTCAAAGAATGAGTTATTGAGTGACAACTATATGCTAAGCACTAAGTATTGCAGATAGATGCAATGGGGTAGGCAAGGTCTCTGCCCTGTGGAGCTTACAATCTAGTGTTGAGGGGTGAGAAAAAGTACTTTGTTAAAATACTTTCACAAAAGGTAAGTCTGTGCCCCAAATCACACATTTAGTACATAGAGGAGTCATTTATGGAAAGCAGGACCAAGTTCAGCAGGATCGTAGTAGTCATGCCATCCAGTGCCCTCATTTTACAGAAAAATCTGAGGCTCAGGGAGGTCACACTGCCCAGTGACACATGGCTTGTACCACACTATCACAAACGTACAAGCATCTCAAGTTTGGGAGCCTAAGGGGACCCTAGAAACTCTCAAGGTCAATCCATGTAAGACCTTTCAGCTTAAGATGCCCCTCAGATATGGGAAAGCCCTCCAACATGCATTCCACACTGTTCATTGCTATTTGCCAGGTGCCAGGCATTGTATCATGTGCTGGGAGCCTGGCAGTGATCAATGATGAGAGAGTATCATGGATTGGCTGCCTCCTGCATGCCCCACACTGGGGATTGAGCCTGCAACCTGGTCATGTGCCCTGACCGGGAATGGAACCGTGACCTCCGGGTTCATAGGTTGATGTTCAACCACTGAGCCACACCAGCCAGACTGGAATCTGTATTTTTAATGCTTCCCTAAGGCAACTATGGTGAGGAGCCAGGTATGGGAACCATAACCTAGTGTGCCCCACAGCTTTTAGAGCTAAGATCAGCAAGACCCAGAAAGACTCACTCAAACCCACAACTAGATAAAATATGTTTAATGCCCAAACCTGGGAATAGCTGTGTGTGTGTGTATGTGTGTGCGCATGCCAAAAACACTGGATAGAACCAGGAAGGCAAAGCATTTATTCATTCATCGAACAAACATTGAACACGTACCTGGTGCAGTATGCTAGCAACAAGGGATACAGCGAACATAAGACAGTATCTTTCTTACTTTCATGTGGCTTATACTTGGTGGGAGTGGAGGTGGGAGCAGGGAGAAAGCCAGGAAAGAAATAAACAAAATAATTTAAACTTCAATAGTGGGAAGTATTACAAAGTGAGGCCAAGCGGGTACCAAGTCAGTGGAAGATAATCCATTAGGTTGAACCATATAAAAATGTCAGTATTTGACCATTTTTGATCTACAGAAACAACAGTAGCATGTGGTTTAGCTTTACGAATAGGAGTTAGAGAGAGGCTGAGTCCTCTCACCCCAGGGAAAATAGTCTCACAAGATGGGGCTGATCTGAACATGAGGATGACAGACACAAGCTGAGAGGGAGGGTTTCCGTGGAGGAACAGTGGGAGAGAAGCTGGACAGAGGGGCCATTCACTCCAGATATGTACGGAACGCAGTGTAAAAGCCTCGCAGCCATAAACGTGAAATGCACAGTCACCATTCTTAACAAAGTTATTTACACTTTGATTAAAGAGCCAATCGCGCTGGCCGGTGTGGCTCAGTTGGTTGGAGCGTTATATCATGGACCAGAAGGTCACAGGTTCAATTCCCGGTCAGGGCACATGTCTAGGTTGCAGGTTCCATCCCTCATTGGAGCTTGTATAGGAGGCAACTGATCCATGTTCTCTCTCACATCGATGTTTCTCTCTCTCTCCTCTCTCTCTCTCTCTCTCTCTCTCTCTTTCTCTCTCTCTAAAATCAATTAGCACATCCTCAGGTGAGGATTAAAAAACATGACAGTCAAGAAAAATCATGAATAATAAAAAATCAAATATTTCCACACAAAGATTCACGCTAGACCAGTGGTTGGCAAACCACGGCTCGCGAGCCACATGCGGCTCTTTGGCCCCTTGAGTGTGGCTCTTCGACAAAATACCACGTGCGGACACGCCCGTACAGTGCGATTGAAACTTCGTGGCCCATGCGCAGAAGTCGGTTTTCGGAAAGGAGGTAGGCGAAACAAGTACACAAGACGAGTGTGGATGGGAGAGTTGGAAGGGATCAATCTCAGTGAACGTACCTCAATCAGATTGAGGACGTTTTTAGCAAAGGCCAGCTTAGGAGTACCCTAATTAAGTTAATAACAATGTACCTACCTATATAGTTTAAGTTTAAAAAATTTGGCTCTCAAAAGAAATTTCAATCATTGTACTGTTGACATTTGGCTCTGTTGACTAATGAGTTTGCCGACCACTGCGCTAGACCATTGCTGCAAACATCCTGCCAAAACTTGCCCGTTTTGAGTCTGCGATCCAAACGCTGCTTTCTCAGTAACGTTAGCCATCACCTCCACAGTCAGGCGACCCTGCTTTCTCCCCGGAACCTCCACAATGAACTCTCCATCTGCTGTACACCAGGTACTGACCGGCTTCACCCCCTTCTTCGCTCAGTTCACTTCCTTACGGGGACGACTGTGCCGTGTTCACCCTGGCTTCTCTGCCCGTGGATAACCGTCACTGGTTCCAGATCCATAGATGGAAAACGAATCAATAAATGACGACTCTCCGAGCTTTGCTTTGTATTTAAGGTTACGTGAGGCTGTAATAAATTGTTCCAAGTAACTGATTTCGCAATTAAAGTACAGGTTAGTTCCCAGGGGAGCCACCTGCCGAAGGAGGATTCCTGTCCCCTGGGCACCGTTAAGCTGCAGCTCACAGAGATAAGCCCTTCAACAGGGGAGGTCAGCCTGTGTTTGCTCAGCATGATTAAACTCCATAACAGTGTCGGTCTCCCAGGCAAGGCCCGGCCTGCCCCACTGCCCTAGTCCCCCCAACAGCTCTGTGTTCTGTGGAAATGGTGCCGCCGCTGGCGGCATTTCCCACAGTTGCCCTACGTGTACTTGGAGTCATTAGGTTTCCTCCCATCTATCTTTTCTGCAGAGGAAATAATCCCTTCAGCTTGTGCTCAGGGGCAAACATTTCCAGCCACTGGAGTTGCCACGAGGGCTCTGTACTGGACGCCACCCAGCCACGTCTATAGGATTCAGGAGCTGGCTGTTCCAGTGTGTGCATGACCCAGGCCTTTTGCTCACTTTCCTCCCTGCTTCTGCTGTTTATGTGTGAGGAAATGTTACTGCTCTGTAACATTTCCCTCCGTGTCTGGGACGAATACGAATGCTTACATTTGTTTAGTGCTTTGCAATCTACAAAATGGCATTATGTCTACACACACTTGTTTTAGCTTCCTAACAGTCCTGCCCAATAGATTTCATGATTCTCTTTCTCCAGCGAAGCAATGATAAATGACTTGTCTGCCATCGCACAGCCAGAAAGTACATCAATTGGGTATTGAACCCAGCCTCCGATTCTCTGTCCAGAGCTGTTACTGTTAAACCCATCAGAGAATGCTAATTTCCCACTTGGCTCTCTATTAGAAGTCACGGGAGGAGTGGGATGGGAGAGTGGTTTCCGGACACGATGATTAGAAGTAATCCACAGATTGAAATCTGTGGCCCACTGGCTCGGGCATTCCACCTTGGCAGCAAGGCTGTGGCATCCACCTTGGAGTGGTCCACAGCTTCAACAACTGTATGGCCTTGGCCCCAAAAAGACACTCTTCCTTCCTTCCTTCCTCCCTCCCTCCCTCCCTCCCTCCCTCCCTCCCTTCCTTCCTTCCTTCCTTCCTTCCTTCCTTCCTTCCTTCCTTCCTTCCTTCCTCCTTCCCTCCCTCCCTCCCTCCCTTCCCCTCCCTCCCTCCCCTCCTCCCTCCCTTCCTTCCCTTCCTTCCTTCTTCCTTCCTCCCCTCCTTCCTTCCTTCCTTCCTTCCTCCTTCCTTCCTTCCTTCCTCCTTCCCTCCCTCCCTCCCTCCCTCCCTTCCCCCTCCCTCCCTCCTCCCCCTCCTCCCCTCCCTCCTTCCCTTCCTTCCTTCCTTCCTTCCTTCCTTCCTTCCTTCCTTCCTTCCTCCTCCCTTCTTCCCTCCCTCCCTTCCCCCTCCCTCCCTCCCCCCTCCTTCCCTCCCTCCCTTTTCTTCCTTCCTTCCTTACTTCTTTCCTTTCTTTTCTTTTTCCTTTTCTTTCTTTCTTTCTTTCTTTCTTTCTTTCTTTCTTTCTTTCTTTCTTTCTTTCTTTTCTTTCTTTCTTTCCTTTCAAAATTCTTATAAGACTTTTTGTGAGCCAAACTGATGACCTATGCAGGAGAGCAAGATATCAAAAGCTCAGAGGATACACCTTTTGAGAAGTGTCTATTTTCAAATCTATTGCCCCTCCTAGGGGTAATCGTGTCTATCCCATTGAATTCTGTCCCCTGAGTCATGGTGTGTGAATCACTCAAACAAGCAAACTAAAGTCAATGTCTACTTGTGCTTTACAACCTTCAAAGTATTCTGTAACCTCTGAGCTACCTGTGGGAGGAAAATAACAATATTAAAACCCCCACTTTACAGATCAGAAGACTGAGGATCAGAGTGCACCTCTGAGCAACTTTGCAAGATCACACTATTGGAGGCTTAGAAGGGGGAAGTATCTTCTGGCTCCAAATCTTATGCTTTTGCCAGACAGACTGGTTATGAACAATCTTCATCTATAATAATACTAATTAACATGTACATTGTGCTTTGAAGTTTTACCACGATTTTTCACATAGAGTTCCTTAATCTTCCACAACCCCTGAAGGCTGATACTGTTATTAATTATCCCAATATTGTTTTTAAATTCTCAGCCACATTATCATTATACCCTTTCACCTCCGACTAGTAAGTGCAACTCTCAAGAACATTCATTTATTCATTCAAAAGATGTTGAGCACTTATGTGTCAGACCCAGCACTTGTTACAATGGTCAGACTACCGTTACCAGAATTGGGACATGGTATTTGTGATTAGCGGAGAAATGATGGAGGCAGAGAGATCTGCCTGATACTTTGTCGTCAGAAATGGGGTGACTACGTTTACAGAAGGGAAGTGACCAACCACAGGGGAAAAAAAGGCAGCCTCACAAATGCATCAGATGATTCAATTAGTGTCTGTTTCCACAGACTAGAAAATAGATTTTCTATGCGCAGCCTAAAAGGGAACATTAGCCTAGCCTTGGTCTGTGGGCCCTGTCCATACACAAAGATACCAATCATCATGAGTAATGTCCTTGTAAAATGCTGAGGATAATATTACAGGTCATGGTTATTGAATTGATAAGTGATTAAAGGTTGGCTATGGAGCCCTTCCTTGACTGGGTTCAAGTGCTCACGGCCCCATGCAGAGGGAAATCAGTAGAGCAGTACTTCAGTGATGAAGAGAGGAAGCAGAACAGCCACACACTCATTTCTTCACTTCTTCCTTCTCCTCTTTTCATGTCTTTTCTGTACAGCTACCCTAGCAAGAACGGTCAGAGATTGAACAGAGACAACTAGAGACTAAACTGAGAAGGCTGTCCTGACCTAGGTGTCCTGGGGAGACTGGATTCCACTGGGGTCATGACAGGGTGGGTGGCGTTCTCAATTTGCCTTAATATTTTATTTTCATCCATATGAGGGCCACTCACCATTGATCCTATTGTTCATTGCCACTCTGACTGCCACCAAGATGCTGACCAATTTGCCAGGAGAAAGGACTTGGTTCTCGTCACCTTCCAATGAGAACTGTAGCTGGGAGGGGCACGTGGGGAACAGGGGAAGCATTCACCCCCCCCCTGAAGACAGCCTTCAGAACTGGTGCCTTTCCAGCGATCATTGAGGGACTATTCTGACATGTAAAAGCAGACGCAGCGTGAAAGCAGGACTGTGCAAAGCGGAAGGAAGGCCGCCGGAGAGCACGCATGCTCCGTGTGCTTGCCCTGTACCCATATCAGCCCACATGCTGTACAAGCAATGGCGCAGGCCCTCCCGCGCCGGCCAGTCTGCCTGCCTCTCCAGATCCACTCTGCACAGAGCTCTCACCCCAGGAGGCCCATCCCAGCTGACTGCACCAGTGGGGCTCCCTGGCCCAGGCCTCCATTTGTGCTAAACCAATGGCTGCCACTAGCAGGCGATTTTCCACCCCCAGCTCCCTCTCTGCTGGGCCAGGGTTTCCTAGGGCTTGCTGATTGAAAGCCACAGCGGACTCCTACATCTATGGCTCTGCCCAGTTTCCAGTAACCACTCCCTCTCCTTTGCTCTTCGGGCTGGGGGTGATGACCTGGGAGTTGTTTTACCCCCACGCCCCACCATGCTTCACTAACCCTTGCTGGTTTTTCTAAGTAGCCCCTTCATTAAATGTTATTCAATGGCCTCTTTTGAGAGGGCCACCTAATTTCAGGCAGGCCCCTAACCATTATGCCATCCCAAAGCTTGCTCCTCCTAAGATTGCAACCTGCCTGTGTCCACTTTCCACCCTTCACTGAGACCCTCCCTCATTCCCCTCCTTCTCTCCTCTGTTCCTCATACTGTAAATTCAAAGCTCCTAATCTTTTCCCTGCCGGTTCCTTTAGTGCTCATCTGGGTTCATTTTAATTAAATTACATGAAAGTAATACACCCTAAGGCAGTGCTTCCTGACCTTAATTCCCCGCCCCACCCCCACTCTGAGTGGGCATTCTGATGAGAAGTGGGTAAGGAGAACAGGGAACCAGTGTGGCTGTGGGTCCTGGATTGAAAAGGTACAGCTGTTTCTGTGTGTGTGTGTGTGTGTGTGTGTGTGTGTGCGCGCGTGTGGCAGTGCATGGCCACAAGCTGATCAGGGAGAGAAAGATAGAAACATCAATGATGAGAAGGAATCATAGATTGGCTGCCTCCTGCATGCCCCCTACTAGGGATTGAGCCTGCAACCCAGGCATGTGCCCTTGGCTAGAATCGAACCCGGGACCCTTCAGTCCACAGGCCAATGCTCTATCCACTGAGCCAAACCAGCCACAAGTTGATTTTTAAGGTTGTCGATTTCTCTCTGCAGCACAGGAAATTGAGAGCAGTCCTATGCTCCAGGTCATGGTCTCTTCCTTTCCTGTCGTGGTGAATGGAGAAGTGGCCCCTGGTCACCTGAGGGTGGGCGCACTCTGGGCTGGACTCCTTCCTGGGCCATGGCCTAAAGCTGTGGATGTCCTGGAACCTGGAAGGTCTTGATCTTGGGGTCTCCACTCTATATCCTCCACAATGCATGGCTAGGCTGGATGGCCTGGCCTGTTTGCTGGAAGCTGGCCCTTTGGGGCTGGCTCTTTATGTGGGTTGTTATCTTCTTGGGCCACCAGTTGGGACACCCTTGTCCTACTCACCCCTGGTTTCTTCCTGGAGTTGTGCTTGGGCTGTTTGGGCCCCGAAGGGACCAAGGAATATTCTCAGCAATCCCATGCACTGGAGGGCCAGAGACTGGGGGGGAAATTGCTGGTGTCAGGGGTCCTCCCGAGATATAAGCCTGGGATGTTCTCCCAGGACAACGTTTGGGATACTCCAGCTGGAGATTCTTCTCCCAAGGCGCCTTCTTCCTGGGTTTTGCTAAGGCAGGTGACGGCCTGTCCGCTCTCTTCCCGCTGACCACGCTTGGCATTTTCTTAGCTGATGACTTGTTGGGAGAAGAGAGATCCAATTCTCCAGCAAACTCCCTTTGTACGGTTACAGCTAATGTGCAAGGAACAGAGGACAGGAAAGCACCAGGCCCACCAAGGATGCCCTGTCTGGATGTGTCTTCAGAGTCATTCAAACCACTGGACTTCCTTCCTTCTCTGAAGAAAACGCCTCTCCTCTTAGCTGTGACTCAGGGAACTCCTCTGATGACAGGTTGGAGGGCTCTGAGTCTGGGGGTGGCAGGTCAGGTGAAGTCAGCCCCTCACCATCATGGGGGGAACCTCATGTCTGGTTGCAGGCCCAACAGCTGGGCGGGTAAGAGACTCTCTTTTATAGTGAATTTCATTCAAAATACATGTAAAGCAACTCAAAGCAGCTTTGTGAACGAGGCCGTCCCACTCGTTTTTATAGGACCAGCAAAAGGGGTTTCCTGCCCAGCTCCTGGGAATCTCTAAAATGTGAATGAGATTTAACCCTAATAAGAGTCATTTCAATTAGTTTTTTTTAAAAAATTCTAAATGAATCTGCAAAAATTAGAATAAAAGGAAAAGACTTGGGGTCTTATCTCTGGAATCTATTCCCTGGGATGGCTTCCTGTGCTGAATCTATAGTTACCTGTAGCTGGAATCAAAGATTTAGTCCAGATTCGGAGAGGGATTTATTGTGTAAGAAGAATGCCAACCCCAGTTCGGGACTCCTTCCATACGCTCGAGGCAGGAGCCTTTGGTCTGAAAAGGTCCACGGAAAAAGAGAACAGATGGGAGTGTTGAGGAACTATGGGCTTCCGTTTCCAGAACTACTGGGGGCTAGAGAATATAAAACCCTTCCCTTCACAAACTCCTTTAAACATTGGGTGAAACTCAGCAATCGTCCTTTTAAATAGGTAGTCGAGCTCCTAAGGAAGCAGGAGAAATCCAAAGGTCCAAATGAAAAATGGATCTGAGAGCCTTGTCTGGCGCTACAAACCTTGAAGGGTTATGTCCCTGGGAAAAGGTAAGAACTAGAAAATAACCACCCGTCAGTATGGGGGAGACCACCAGGCAGCATGTCTGTTGAGCCCAGACTCTGCGTGGCGGTGAAAAAGAGTCAGAGCTGATCATTTCTCACCATGGCTTACCCTCAAGTGATTCTGTGGCTCCAGTGTATTCTACTGATACTCCAAGCGCGTAGTAGGTGCTCAGGTAATATTAACGCCATTCCTCTTTGGGTCACCTAGAGATGATTGTCAAGCTGAATCCAGACAGTATATGAGCTTTATTTGACTCATAGGATTTTTTAAAAAATGGATTTGCTGAATTAGATATCAAGAGATGTTACATACAATCCCTAGTATCCAAAATCACTTTTAGAAATTTGAAGCTCTCATCACCCACACTCACATTTGTCAACAGCTGCCCCTTCAGATGCAATGCCCACCCCTAGCTGGCCCCTGTCTCCACTATTCCCCTTACTCTCACACCGGCCACTCTCATTTTCTAGGTCCCCTGCCTGGTTCCTGGGCTCACTGCACTTTGACATTGCTCTAATAACTTATTTCTTGTTCTGGCGTCCAGCCTAAAATAATTCCTCAACAACTCAATATTTATGGAAAAAGAGTCTTATTTAAGTGCACATAAGTCACAAAATGTCAAGAACTAAAATCCCCTACTATTGGTAATATTTCATTTTTAACTAGTTACCAAGGTTACACTATCAAATATTTGTAATTATTCTAAAATTTCTCTCTAGAGAGTTCTCCCTCTGTATCTTTTTTTAAAAAATATATTTTATTGATTTTTTACAGAGCGGAAGGGAGAGGGATAGAGAGTTAGAAACATCAATGATAGAGAAACATTGATCAGCTACCTCCTGCACACCCCCCACTGGGTATGTGTCCGCAACCAAGGTACATGCCCCCGACCGGAATCGAACCTGGGACCCTTCAGTCTGCAGGCCGACGCTCTATCCACTGAGCCACGCCGGCCGGGCCTCCCTCTGTATCTTATTAGTGAAAAATTATCTCCTAATCACATCCTGCTTCAAACTACATAACATCACAAGACAGCCTCTGAAATTATAATTATTTCTGTATCCTTAATCTTCAGTAACTTCAACAATTCTCTAAAACAGATTGAAATAGGGAATTAACTTTTATATCTTTTGGTTATTGTTTGGTTATTGTTTGCTTGAACCATGAAGCAGAGTTCTTTCTGGGCTTTTGGTTCTGATATGTTTCAGAAAGTTTGTTAGGCGTTACTTTTAAATTTCTTATCACCTTTATAATTACAATTTCTTCATGCAATTATCTAGTTACAATGAAGAAAGACATGTAACTGCTGTCGAACTTTATACTGCTGGCCTATTTGCTTTGTTTTAGCCAGAGTCTGGCACACTTTGCAGAACAAAATGAAGCCTCGCCCTAAAACTTTTAACACAATAGTCAAAACACACCAGTTCTTTGCTGTGCCAAAAATCTCCACTCTAATGTTCCAATGCAACAGAGCTGTGGGAAAGGATATACACAACTTTTTCAAAAGGGATTCAGCAGTCATTAAAATTCATTTCTCACCAATGATGAGAGAAGACTATCTCAAGAAGAATGCCTCAAAAGCACCTGGAAAATTTTCAAGATCCTCTGTAGGGTATAAAGCAGTATTTAGAAAGTCACTGCATGTTATCTGAACTTAATTTTTGAGTAGGCAGTATACCTACTCAATCCAGAAAACTGCATTTTCCCAGTTAGTGATTAAAAATTTCAAAGGCCTTTTTCTACTGCCCCTCAGAATTCTTGTGCTCTTTCATAACTTTTCATTTCTACCTTCGTCAACTTCCTCTTATCTTTTCTCAACTTTCTCCCCCAGAAAAGTATAGGGGTCCCCTCAGACCTTCTGGTTCTTTCTCAGTTGTATGACAGTACCACCCAATGACAAAGCAGTGCGTCGGTTAGTCACTAAAATGCGTGTGTGCTGCGGGGAGGATGTCTTGCTATGTCACAAAATACAGCTTTACTTTAGGCAACTACTTGCAATTAATATAACTTTTAATTATTTATAAAATTGTCTGTATTTTTGTCAGGTACAGTAGCCTTTCAAAAATGGAAATAGAGGCGATGTAGAATGAAGCCGGTGGTGGGCCTAAGATGAGCCGCAGTGGTCATTCACAGGCACTCTGTTGTTTTCTTGGCAGGAACTCTGGTTTGTCACTGGACTGACCACTCCCTGTTGCTTCTGCCAGGTCTCCTTGCTCCCTTTCCCATTCGGGTCACCTGCCTCACCCGGAAAGCATTTCAGTCTGCAGCCCCCGAGGCAGTAAAAACCTGAAAAGCTGAAGCCAGGAATGTGTCATCTCAGCGCCTCGAGGACCTCTGTGCATGGGGAGGCTGCTGCAGGCCCTGCCCAACTTGGAGAACGAAAATGCATGGCATCCAGTGAAGCCTTCTCACATTTACAACACAGGTAGCTGCAGCGGGAGAACCACAGGCAGGTCAGCCCAGGAAGGGAGACTCCCCGCCCCCCCCACCCCACCCCAAGGCAGCAGGCACCATCTGCAGAGGGCTTACAGAGGTGGAGCATCGCACAAGCCCAGGATAGCCAGCAAAGACTGAAACGTAAAACCTCAGGAAAGCAGTTGATGATTTACTTTACAGGTGAGGCAACAAGGCTGATAGTTTGTCTATTAATAATAATAATAATAATAATAATAATAATAATAATAAACTTGCTTAGAGCACAGAACCTTTTTTAAAATGACATAGAGACCTTATACACTTTGTTTTAACTTAACACACGTAAACACCAGTCTTTACATGTAGAGCTCAGTTGTTTTCTGTTCGTGTGGGTCCGTGGGATTCTGAGTTACCTTTCCTTTCCTGCAGAAGCCATCCCCATAATGCACTGCCTTCAGCTTCCAGGTGAGGGGCCGCTCAGGTGGAGCAAAAACAGGAGAGCCCGTGTGAAGGAAAGCGAACGTATTTTTCTGCAAAATTTTCACAATCTCCTTTCCAATCTTTTACAATTGTGTTCACATCAAATTCAAAAGCAGCTTTTTTTTCTTTTCCTTTTTCTTTTTTTTTTAGCTACCCATCTTGTTCAATCTTCTCAAAGTCCTAGTGTAGGCTTCAATAGTGTATTAGCCTTCCACTGCTGCTGTAACAAGTTACCACAATCTTAGCTGCTTAACCCAATACCCGTTTACTATCTCACTGGTCTGTAGGTCAGAAGTTCAGGGGGCTCCACGTAGGGTCCCGCGAGGCTGCCTCCACCTGCCTGCTGCCTCTTAGGCTCCGTCACTGAAGGAGTTACATGAGATAGGTTCTCAGTGAGTCATCAGGTAGGGAAAAGTGGGGTTCACCAGGTTGATATAGGTGCCAGTGCTGGGTCTGAGGCCACTCGGCAAAAGTGCCAGGGATACCGAGTCCAGCTGCCACCCACTGGGTGCTTGCATACCTTTGTGGTAAGGCCGGGCCTCAGGGAGTCATCAGGGTGAGGCCAGCAGAGTTTATCAGGTCCTCATAGGCCAAGATTTGGCCATGTGAATGGAAGGCGCTGCACTGGTCTAGTAGGGAAGGGAAAAACCTCTCCCGTCCTACAGAGAGCCACACAATTCAGTCTGTCCCAAAGTCTGCCAGGAGCCCCATCTCAGCAGGGCAGGGCCACCGGGAGTCAGGAGAGGGGCAATACTTGTCAGGCTTGGGGGTAGGTGGTGGGTGTGGGCCTACATGGGTAGGGGCGACTGTATGCCATTTATATAAGGGACTTGAGTACCTGAGGATTTCAGTATCTGTGAGGGTCCAGAAAACAATCTCCGAGGATACCAAGGAGCAATGGCAGCTAAGTTTTTAGGGAATCAAAAGTTATATGCGGATTTCTGTCTGCGCAGGGGTCAGCGCTTAAACTCCCACACCGTTCAAGGGTCAACTGTACCGTAAACATGTGTCAGTATGTTTTCCCAAGAGATGGTGAGTTTGGGGCTGTTAAATGTAAGCTGGTTAAGAAGAACCTGTAATGCATGAAGCATTGAAGCCATGTGATCATTTTGATAGATGCTGATGAGAAGCTCTGGGTGGTTGGGGATTGTTCTGATGGCATTTTCTGAAGGGTAACTGGATGGGGCCCAGACTCTTTGGCAATCCTCCCAGATTAAAGTATCTGGAATTTCTTCTTTGTGGCTGATCGTTTTCTCTGGAGGCTAATCCTCTAGAACTGCCTGGGTTGGAGGTGGTGATAGGAATACGAACAACCTCCAGTGTTAGGAGGGCCAGGATTGGGAATGGGGCCCGGGGTTCAGAAGGCAGACTTTTAAAATTTTCTCAGCGTGTTCTTGACCCCTATGTTCAGCATGACATGATGCTGCCAGTTTCTTGATTCTGCTGGTTCATGTCGTGTTTCCCGCTTGAAATTAGTTAGGTTTCAGCTCTCTCCTCTCGGCTAAGTCTTGCCACTCAGCCATATGCTTCGCCAGCTTTGAAATGTTGTTCCCTCTTGTCTCGGCTTCTGCAACATCTGAAACAGATAGCCTCTTATTTTGCACTTAGTGCATTTTTCAGAATGTCCACACATGATCTGAACATTTCACTAATTTTACTGGGAATGTAACTTGACACTTCCATCTCATTGTATTGTTAAAATGTTCTTAACATGTACTGAGCTTGGGGAGTGCAAATATAATTTTTTCCTATATAAATATCAGCCACAAAAGTCTCAGATTGTAATATAGTTATGCACTATGAAATTTGAATATTAAAAATTAAGAAGCAATTTATTGATAAAACATTGACTAGAGAGGCTTCCTGTAGTCTATGCTTTCTTTGTGAGAAGAAAATTTATTCTACCCAAAAAAGGGCAGGAAAGGAGAAAAAATAAATGAAAAGTTAAATGAGAAATAAATCCTAATGTCATATTAATGAAAATACATGTAAATGGTAAGGTTACTGTGTTAGAGTTCTCCAGAGAAACAGAGCCAACAGGACAGATAGCGAAATAGATTACTATATGGTAAGGAATTGGCTCATGTGATGATGGAGGCAGACAAGTCCCTAGATTTGCAGTTTTCAGCTTGAGACACAGGAGAGCTGACATGTGGTTCTAGTCCAGAGGCCAGTAGGTACAAAACCCAGGAAGAACCGATGTTTCAGTTCAAACCCAAAGGCAAGAAAAACCAATATCCTGGCTCAAGACAGACAAGAGGACATTCCCTCTCACTTGTTGGGGCGTCAGCCTTTTTATATCCGGGCCTTCATCCGATTCAGTGAGGCCCGCTCACAGAGGGCAATTCAGCAAGCTCATCCACACAGCCAGCCTCCTAATGAATGAGCTTTCCTATGGCCTCGTCTTAAAATATATATGAGCAACCAAGGATCGCTAGACATTAGAGAAAAGGCTGCAGCAAGAGAGAGAATGAGCAAATTAAACTGAGAAATCAATCGTACGACAAATAAGTCAGAGAACAGAGAGTGAATTTTAAAAAATCCTTTCGCATATTCAGAAATCACTGAGAAATAAAAGTTGTAACTTTAGAACAAGAAAAGGAAGCTTTGTAAAAATGATAGAGTGGGAGGACAAGAAAGATATTGTTACTGAACGCAAAGGGTTCTCCCCCTCAAGTGCTCTACTAAAGAACAAGACGTGGTTGTTGCCAGGTAGTTTTACTTGTAGCGAGTAAAGATATGGGATTCATATCCAAAGCTCTGTCTCCCTCAAGGGAGGCTCACCCATTTGCTTATATACACTATTTGTTCAATTATGTGTTGATTTCTTTCTTTTAATTTTCAATTACAGTTTATTTTCAGTAGAGGCCTGGTGCACAAAATTCATACACTCAGTGGGATGGGGGAGGGAGGTCCTCAGCTCAGCCTGCACCCTCTCACAGTCCAGGAACCCTCAGGGGATGTCCAACTGATGGCTTAGGCCCGCTTCCTGTGGGGCGTCATCCTTAGCGCTCCCACAGAGGCGCTCGCCAGCCGTGAGCCCGGCTTCTGGTTGAGCGGGCTCCTCCTGTGAGAGTGCACTGACCACCAGGGGGCAGCTCTTGCACTGAGCGTCTGCTCCCTGGTGGTCAGTGTGAGTCATAGCGACAGGTCATTCCAATGTTTGGTCGATTTGCATATTAGCCTTTTATTATATAGGATATTAGTTTATATTAGTTTCAGGTGTACAGCATAGTAGTTAAACAATCATATACCTTACAAAGTGTTTCCCCTGATATTTCTAGTACCCACCTGGCACTTACAGTTTTTACAGTATTATTGAGTATATTTCCTATGCTGTACTTTACATCCCATGACTATTTTGTACTTCTCAATCCCTTCACCACTTTCACCCAGTCACCCAAATCCCCTTACCTCTGGTAACCACCAGTCCACTTCCTGTTGTCTATGGGTCTGTTTCAATTTTGTTCGTTCATTTATTTTGTTCTTTAGATTCCACATATAAGTGAAATCATATGGTATCTGCCTTTTTCTGACTTGCAATTGGCTACATTTACCCAGTTGAGTTCCTGTCAAGCTCATCCTGTTTACAGCTTTGTCTACAAAATACTGTGCTACATTTTAACATTCAGCAAGAATAACATTTAGAACTGCCCAGACCTTGAGACCCTGACTTATCTAACAAAACCTTAGAAATTCAAAATGATTGCCAAATTTAAAAAATTGAATAGAAGCTTTGGAAAATAAAGTAGAAAAATCTCTTAGAAAGTAGAACAAAAAAACAGAGAGGAGGAAAATGTGAGAGTAATAAGGTCAATATCTCATGAATTATAATTACAGTAAAAGAACAGAAACAAAGGGGTGGAGATAAAGAAATCATGGAATAGAATTGATTTTTATTGAATTCTTGTATTTGTAGTAATGTTTGTAATGCTTCTAAGGCCATAGCAACAAATAAAACACCATATCAACAGTTAAAATCTGAGGGGGTAACTAATGAATTTAATTCCAATATGTGTTAATTAATTTTTTTTTACATTACTGAATAACACGAAAGTGAAATAATGAAGAGGTATGTCTGATTGTCACTCATTTGTCAATTATGTGAGCAACTTCTTTGTTGACTTGGATAACAGTTTTCAAATACTGGAAGAATATTTTCTCATTTTTCTATGCTCTTCACAATGTAACGGCTACAGATGTGATACACTTTTGTTTAATTTGCATTATTAACATTTTCTCCATTACTTCCTAAATCTAGAAAATCAACAAAACTATAGCATTTGTCAATTTCTGTGGTACCAACGAAATTGGTCACCATGACTCACTTCAAACTACCAACATGCTAGCCCTGGATGCAGAGTTGGGAAGAGATATACAAGAACACACATTGCCTATATCTATATATGTTATATATTCCCAACATATAGATGCAATGTACATAAATAACCTGAAGAACATGGATACTTGTAGTAAAATAATTAGGAAGTTTTGAGTACACTTTAGTATTAATTCATCTAATTATAAGTTTACATAATTAAAAGTTTACTGATGGCTGTGTTTAACACTGGCTCACCAACTCCTGAAAATTAAGTGAGCTCTCAGAGCTGGTTTGCATGGACTCAGCACATCACGGGAGCACACCATGCAACCATCTCTGGTGCCACAGAGCCTTCCCACCCCAGAAGGCCCTCTCTGCCCAGCCCTGGCCCCAGCCCCGCCACCCTTAGAGATAACCTCTATGCTGAGTTCACAGGGTATACTTTTGAGGTAAAGAATAAAGTTCTTTATTTTATTTGGGAAAGTTCTACATTTTATTTGGGAAAGTTCATACGATCTGAATGTTTATAACGCTTCTAAATGCCCTAGCAACAAATAAAACACCATATCAACAGTTAAAATTCATTTGTAATTGTATTTTTAATTATTTTTTGATTGTTTTAAACTATATTTCACAGAATACCTTTCTTCTTTTACAACTTAATTTAAAAATTTTTCAAAAAAATATTTTTTTTCATTTGTTTTATTTTCATTAATTTTTTAAAAATATATTTTTATTGATTTCAGAGAGGAAGGAAGAGGGAGAGAAAGAAACATCAATGATGAGAAAGAATCATTGATCGGCTGCCTCCTGCATGCCCCCTATAGAGGATTGAGCCTGCAACCCAGGCTTGTGCCCTGACGGGGAATTGAACCATGACCTCCTGGTTCATAGGTCAATGCTCAACCACTGAGCCACAGCAGCTGGGCACTAAGCAAACTTAGATGGGAAGGAAACTCCACCTCAGGTTCTAGGAGGCACCCCTGGAAGCTCAGCTGCCCATCTGGTCTCGCTGCCTTTGAGGAGAAAGCTGCCCTGCATGCTGGCCAGCAGGCATCAGTGCCAAAGACCCTGCCAGCGCCTGGCCTAAGCCCTGGATGTCTTCATCTTCCTCCCAGCCAGGGCCTTGAATTGCCATCTTCACATGAGGCTTTGTCAGCTAGTAGTAGCCGAATATCAACCAGGCAGCGTAAGACAGGTCACGAAGTGCTGACTGGATGCGAAGCAGTAGTCTGTATGCGTGCTTCTGAGAAAACGAAAAGCCAATTCTCCCAGTAATTCTACTGGGGAGAGGTGGCTCACAGCGCGGTGTATTAGGTGTTTGTCACGCTGAATGAGGTAAATCTTTCCTTTCAGACAAAGGTCTTGGAGTCCTCAATCTAGTTCTGCTGGGAAAAATAAATTGCAAACTCTTTTGTTCAAGCCTACACACTTGAAAGAATAGCTCGGAAGGAGGAAGCATCACACTTCCCATCACTGAGGCAAATGCCTGTGCAGGCTGGCCTGGAGGGGGACAAAGAAGCTTCCTCTGTTTTCCTGCAGCCAGAAAACTGTAGTGACCACAAAGCCCTGGGAACCCTTCTGAGTGTTTCTCTCCTCAAACAATCAAGTGGAAAGTGACTCTGTAATCCGTTCCTAGTTGACGGAGATGGCAGCAGTGAAGCCGACCTTGCCAAAGATGACCTCATTGACTCGAGAACAAAGGAAACGACGTAAGGAGTTCAAGTTGAAGAGCTGGAGAGCACCCTGGTGTTCCTGACCCACGCCCATGCTGAGCTGGCCACGGTTACGCAGACTTCAGTGAGGCCGGGTTTCAACCCTCAGTTCCATCAAAGCAGGTTCAAGTCCATTGGATGGTGATATTTGTCTTATCTTTTCAAAAACCACACAACTTATGTTTGGCTCAGTAGATAGATCGTCGGCCTGCGGCCTGAAGGGTCCCAGGTCTGATTCCAGTCGAGGACATGTACCTTGGTGAGGCAGCTGATCAATGTTTCTAGCTCTCTATCCCTCTCCCTTCCTCTCTGTAAAAAAATCAATAAAATATATATATGTTTTTAAAAGGTAACTATAAAAAAGAAAAAAAACCCCACAACTTCTTACTAAACCCAAGGGGCCTCCCTGGAGGAAGTTGGGAGATAGGAACGATGACCAGCAGAATTCTAAGGACCCCCAAGGCCCCCACCCCTGGTGCGCACGGTTTGTATAACCTCCGTCCCTGGATGCAGGCAGAACCTGTGAAAATGAGGGGACATCACTCTTGTGATTATCGATTTCTAGTCCGTTGTTAATCCAAAGGGAGATGATCCAGGTGGGCCGAACCTACTCAGGTGAGTCCTTAAAGAGACACACTTCCTGCTGGCCTGGAAGCCAGCAAACATCCATGTTGACAACTGCCTGTGGAGGCCACGTGGCAGGGAACCAGGCCTGACGCTGCACACCATTGTGTTGGGCAGCACACATCCCAGTGGGCAGAACACAGCCACATGGCACCACCTGGATGCAAAGGGATAAGAAAAGATGGCTTTCCGGCGTGCCAAGGCAGAGAGGGCAGAGGTACTGGGGGATGCCTTGCCCGTCCCTGCGAATGCCCTTGCTTCTGGTAACCAAATGCCTGTTTCATTCTCTCTCCAACACATAGAACACTGCCCCTCGCCCTGCAGAAAGGAACAACCCAAAGTCTCAGTTACTTCATTCAGCTCAAAACTCAGGATTTTCAGATCACGTGTTGCTGTGCAGTGCTCTCTACCAGGTCTCAAGATAGGGCTCCTCGTGTGCGACGTCAGCACTTGCACGCCCCTGAGAGCGAGCTTGTCCTCAAACTTTGCACCAGGGACACCTCACTTGCCTCACCCTGGTCCTGGCCCTGCCTCCTGCACATACGGATAAAATGGCGGGACACAGAATGACTGCGTGCATCACTCACATTGGGAAGGGAAAATGGAAAACACAGCAGTCGCTGGTCCATAGAGCTTTGCAATCCTGAGTCTAGGCATTCACACCCTTGACTAAGCCCGGATTCTCTTCTCTGAGAGGAAGTTTCCACTGTTTTCTGTGGCTCTGCACCTACCCTTTGGCATGGTCTCCATTGTGCATCACTGTCTTTGGCTACAACTGAAATGTATATTTGGAAGGATGTCTGCCTTGGAAGCTAGATTAGGGGCTCAAAGCTTGAATAGTCAAAATGCTTTTCGTCTGGGTTGCTGGATTCGAAAGCTTTGTAGGCTTCTTGTGGCTTTACCTTCAGTCAGTTAGCTTATGTGCCAGTAACCTTACCCAAAATTCCTTTCCAGGCATAGTTTCCAAGGCTGCCTTATTTTTTTGTTCCCAATCTGCCCTCTTCCCCCATGGCTCTTTCAACTTAATGGTATCTACCTTCAGACCTAGGTTGGAAGGCTACACCCTCAACCTGATCTTTAATGCAAGGCAAAGCCACATGTTCAACTGAGAAATTTTCTTGGGACTTTGTTGCTCAAAGCCTTATCTGTTCTTATATCTTTCATTAGGAGCCTAACATAACTGGGTTTTCCAACTCGGTGAGACCCTGAATTTCTGGACTTTTCTCTGTTTCTCGTCACTTTTGCTTACAAATTGGCTAAACGTGTCCTGTGCTCATCTCTTTCTTTCAATAGCCTGTTAAATGCAGCAAATAGAAACCAATGCACTACTAATAAGTTGTTTTCCCATTTTTCCCCCACAGAGCTACAAGTCCAACAGGCATAGAGTCTGCCTCCAAGATATCACAGGTGACAATTTTACCCGAGTTTTTGGGTTGGTTTTTTTTTTTTTGCGCCCCTGACGTCAGATTTCTAGATATCAACCTGCTGTATCTGTTTTCGTGCTGCTTACTATATGGTGCCACAAGTTATTTGGAGTTTTTGGGTTTTTTTTACAGCATTTTTAGTACTAATTTTTCTATTATCTGGGATGAGAAATTCAGGTTACTCTAACAAACCACCCCCAAAACTCAGTGGCTTGACCCAACAAACTATTTCTGGCTGACATCACAGTCAGACATGGGTCCGTAAAAGGGCTTTGCACCATGTGGTCACGCAGGACTTAGGATCCTTTTATCTGAGGCTCCGGTATCTTGTAGGGGCCTCGGAGTCCATTCCTGAATCCTCTGCATTTTGGAACATAAGGGACAGAGAGAGAACTGGAAGTATTTTACAAGAAATTTGACAGACCATACCGGAATGCAGCGCATAGCACTTGTGTCTATATTCCATTGGCCAGAATTCATTCCCGAGTCCTGATGCAAGGGTAACAGAGTAAGTCTCGCATCCATGTTGAGTGAAGACGTGGTACTTTAACCAGGGCTTGCTAAGGTACATGGCTCTTTGTCCATCCTGTAAATGTCTGCGAAAACCAGCTTTGTGGGTGTCCCTGTCTATCTTTGGTAGAATTCTGCCCCCTCTCTTGCTGGCAGGGTGACAATCATCCCTTCCTGTTGCTGTTCACGTGCCTGTCCGCAGGGCCCTCTTCCTGCTTGTACAATTCCAAAATGCCTGTAAGCTGGAAGCCAGGTAGCATGCTTATTAGGCTGTGTGTCCCCGCAGGACACAGGAGCTGTGAGTCAGGACCCAGCGGGGAGTCTGGGCTTCCTAGGGGGGAAAATACATGAGTTCTTATACCATCTGCTTCGTTTTCTCATGGACTCGGGTTTCTTAGCTGTATTCCCAAGAGGCTGCAGATTGCTGAGCTCTAGAGAAGTGAGAGGTTGTAAACAGATGAAGGTTTTATTTCAAAGTGTAGCAGTGTCAGCACATGCTTTTCATAAATTTCAGACAGTTACTTAGTGCTGAGTCAGGGTGCCATGGCAAGGGAGTGCCCTGAAGTTATAAACCTTTCACATCAGCTCTGCAGGTGGGTTTTCACTTTATTTGCATATAATCAAGCCAGACTTTAAGGGGACTGTCCTCGTTTTGTGGATTTACGTCTCTATATTTTGAGGGGAAAGTAAGAGAAGGGGGTTTGATCACTCGCACCTCTGCTAGCATCAGAGAAACTAAAGCTCCAACACTTTTGATCTGGCTCCCTGGCAAACTGGATGTGATTTGTTTTTAACATTCATATTTCCTCTGCCCAGAGCATGCTATTTGCTTGGTCTTGTGATCTCTTTGCCATGATATTTGTTCTGTATTATTCCACAGACTCCATGGCAGATTAATTATTCTTGAAACCTGATCATTACACTGCTAGTGAGTCGGCACACACTCACTGTAAGCTGCTGGAGCCCTAGCTGGTTTGGCTCAGCAAATAGAGCGTCGGCCTGCGGACTGAAGGGTTCCGGGTTCGATTCCGGTCAAGGGCACATGTCTGGGTTGCGGGCTCGATCCCCAGTAGGGGATGTGCAGGAGGCAGCCGATCAGTGATTCTCTGTCATCATTGATGTTTCTATCTTTCTCTCCCTCTCCCTTCCTCTCTGAAATCAATACAAATATATTTAAAAATAAATAAATGGAGCTGCTGGAGAAGAGGAGGGCTGCTTCCTCATGAACCCTACTCTTCAAGACTGATGTAGTCATCAAACCAAAAAATCCTCAAATACTTACGCCCTGGCTGGTGTGGCTCAATGGTAAGAGCACAAGCCCGTGCACCCAAAGGTTGTGGGTTTGATTCCCAGTCAGGGGTACGTACCTGGGTTGTAGGTTCAATTCCTGACCCCAATCAGGGTGTGTGCAGGATGCAACCATTAGATATCTCTCTCTCTCTCTCTCCCCCCCCCCTTCCACTCTATCTAAAATCAATGGGAAAATATCCTCGGGTGAGGATTAACCACCACCACCACAAATCCTCAAATACTTAGGAATGGCAACATGTGCAAGTAAATCAGGAGTTGGGGCTGTCACCTGTAGTTAATGTTGTGGATTTTTATTATTGTTAGTCTCAGTGACAGAACTTGCTATTTGCCCCCAATATTTATTCTCCCTTTGTTTTTCAGCAATAGAATGGTTATGTGGGCACTTGGCCACTCAGAGGAAGCACTACCTTACCAGCCTTCCTGCCCCCTGACTGGCTCCTGTGTCCTAGATCAGACCAGTGGGAAGGAGTGATCACGATTTTGAGGAAGTCTCACTATGGGAAAAGAGTATGTCTACTTCTTTCTCTCTAAACCACGACGTGAAAGCTTTATGTTGAGAATGGAAAAGCAAGAAGAAGACAGGAACGTGGGTCCCTGCTCGGGGCACAGCCGCCATACCAGTTCTGGACTGCCCTTCCAGACTTTCCCGTAAGAGAAATAAGTTACCATCTTGTATAGGCCACTGCCACTGTGATGTTGCTGTCACCTGCTATTAAATCTAATCCGGATAAAGTCCCCATCTTTGGAATGAATGTTGTGCACCAGGCAGGAAGTGGGCTTTTCTTTTCTTGCTATCGCAGAGTCTGGGTGCACATCAGATTGAAATGGGGCGTTCAGACCAAGACCTTTCAGTGCAATTGGTGACCTATTACTGTCTGTCTGAGATCTATTTAAAACTCCGTCTTTAGGGTGAAACTTCTTCTCTTACCACTTACAAATGAATTGTGGGTAACCAAAAATCAGTTCTACCTGTAGATAGTCCTGGTAAACCAGGTACACACTCTCCAACAGTCTGTGTTGACAAAGATTAAGGATATACTAGTAGTACATGTGATTTAAGTATCATCAGATTTGAGGCTAATTATAGATTTCTCATCACCTAAAAAAATAGTAGGAATTATAAATCCCAGTGGAGGCTCTGAGTCTGGCTGATGGAGACAATGACGAGGTAGATTCCGGGGACAGGCAGCAAAGACATAAACTTGATGGCTGAGGTCTTGGAGGCAAAACTCCCACGTGAGATATGGATGTCTCCCACTGATTCATGGGACAGGGTCAACTGCTCAGATCTCCCTCTGACTGGAAACTGGTAATTATGCCTCATTTCACATAGTTGATTAAACACTTCAAGCGGAATAAATGCCTGGAGGAGTTTCCCAGCCTGCAAAGTTACTGGGAGGGCCACTCGGGACAGTTGGCTCACATATTAGCAATCTGGTCCCCTTCATGAATCCCATGGATATGCTGCTCGCTGGTTTGACCCAGAAGGTGGGTTTTGTCTATATTTCAAAACTAGTGGCCCGGTGCACAAATTCGTGCACACTGAAAGGAAATTAATTAGAAGAAATATTTTCATATTGCTATTCACTCTTTCTCTATAATAGAAGTGTCAACCAAATTCATGATCAACAATGACAGATTGAAACACATGCGTGCAATTGGCGCCAGTGAGAGCTTTATATGTATTGCTCATGCATGAGTCAACTTAGCCTTTTATAGATATAAAATAAACTTGCTTAGTTAGACCTGCTTTCTGATGTAGCTAAACTTTTCCAGCCCAGTGAAGCACCCCAACTTCTCTTTCAGGTAATTGTCAGCAACACAGCAGTAAATATCAGCACGAAGCAGATTATTATTGTAGATCACGCAGGGAGAACAAAGGGTGAATTATTTAACTGCAGCTGTGTTTGACTATATTCTGCGCAGTGAGAAAACCTGTAGCCATTTTCAAGGTCTACCATTTCTTACTTCTTTTCAGTCGGGTCAAGTTTTTCTAAGCTTTCTAAATCTCCATTTTTCCGGCTAATGAAAAGAAAATAGGATTTCACCGAGTCTCCTATCTACCAACTCCAGGACTTCTGTGAGCATCAAATGAGATGAAGCATGGGAAAACGCTTCACAGACATTTGGTTACAGTGTAAAGTGTTTCTACCTGGCTATAAAGCAAGTCATCATAGTGACCAGTTAGAAGGTGAGAAGGACACAGCATGTTAGCCTTTTATATAGATAGATGACCAATTAAGGACTTCTATGAAGATAGAGCAGAAGCACTTTTCCCCATTTTTCCCACTAAGTACAATGGAAAACCCTGTAATATATAAAACGAACATAGGAGACTCAGGTGGAAAGAAGATGGCAGACCAGCTAGGGCAGCGGTTCTCAACCTGTGGTCGCGACCCCTTTGGTGGTCAAACGACCCTTTCACAGGGGTCGCCTAAGACCATCCTGCATATCAGATATTTACATGACGATTCATCACAGTAGCAACATTACAGTTATGAAGTAGCAACGAAAATAATTTTATGGTTGGGTCACAACAGGAGGGAACTGTATTTAAAGGGCTAGAAGGTTGAGAACCACTGAGCTAGGGCCTTTGATACCCGAGGAGCAACACGGGTTAGTGCTCTGGGCTTCCCGTTTGCCTTGCCTATCTCATACTTGGAGTTCAAGATGCCAACAACCCAGACATGCCAACAAGCTAAGAAAAACAAAAAAGCCCCAACAAAAGCCTGCTCTCTCCAGCCAAAGAACCAGAAAAGGGGCAGCCTGGCAAGAACAGAAGACTTTTAGCTGAAAACTGCTCTACTGTTGCCAAACACCAAAAAAAAAAATGGTAGTCCACCCCCACCAATGCGCGAGTGGGGAGCTTAGGTGGTTCCTTCTTGAGACTGTAACGTCAATTATGAATATAAAATGCAAAATGTAAAACCCATTGCCAGGGTGGTGTGAGAGGGCAGAATAGGGAGCCGAGAATTTTATGCCCACAAGAGGTAACACTACTCCCTTCCTGGACTCAGTGGAGAGAGACCATGTGGAGAACCTGGCCTCTGCCCACCCCCCCCACCCCACCCCCCACGCACACACAGTGATGCAGCACCTTGCTTCCCACTGGAGTGATGTCAGGGGAGGCCTAGTGGACAGTCAGGACTTTCACTGCCTGGCACTAACAAGACCACGCCCCACTCTGTGGTGTCACATGAGGAGCAATACTGAGGCACTCCTACCTCTCCCAGCCAGAGAGAGGTGTCAGTGCAGACCTGGCAAAAAGCAGGAACCTCCACCCCAACCCAGCCATAGTGAAGAGCACCCCCCCCCCAAATCAAGTGTCAACAGAGCCGAGTGGGAAATCTGGACTTCTACCCCCACTTGGCAGCCATGAGGCAGAACCTTCCCCCTGCCCCTGCCAGAACAAAGTCAGAGAAAGCCAGCTAAAACAAAAGGTCTTTAATAAGATCCAAAGCCTCATAATACCCCCAAACCCCAGATTCACATTTTAAAAATCACTCCTCATACCAAAACCCATGAAGATCACAAACTGAATGAAAAAAGAGCCACCAGATAGATGCCAATATCGAGGATGACAGAGACGTTAGAATCACTTGACAAAGATTTTAAAGCAGCCATCATACACATGCTTCAATGAGCAATTAAGAACAGGCTTGAAACAAAACAAACATAGACTCAGCAAAGAAATAAATGGTCTCGGCAAAGAAATAGAGGATATAAAAGAGAACCAAACTTAAAAAGACAGTAACAAATTAAAAACTCGGTGGATGGGCTCAATAGCAGAATGGAGGGGCTAGAGGAACAAATCAGTGAAGTTGAAGCTAGAACAATAGAAATGACCCAATCTGAACCACAGAGAGAAAATAGACTGAGGGGGGAAAAATAAAACAGACACAAAAATTAACAGTGCCTCAGGGAAAAGAGGAGAAAGAAAACAACAATGAAAAAGTACTGGGTTTTTTGAAAAACAAAAACAACCCCACCACACCCAGTATGGAATAGATTATTTGAATAGCCTTATAACTATTAAGGACATTGAATTTTTATTTTATTTTATTTTTTTAATATACTTTATTGATTTTTTACAGAGAGGAAGGGAGAGAGATAGAGAGTTAGAAACATCGATGAGAGAGAAACATCGATCAGCTGCCTTCTGCACATCTTCTACTGGGGATGTGCCCGCAATCCAGGTACATGCCCTTGACCGGAATCGATCCTGGGACCTTTCAGTCCGCAGGCCAACGCTCTATCCACTGAGCCAAATCGGTTTCGGCATGAATTTTTAAATAAAAGATCCCCAAAAGAAATTTCCAGGCTCAGAGTTTCATTGGAAAATGTAACCCAACGCTTAAGGGAAAAAAAATAACATCAGTTCTACATGATCTTTGCCAGAAAAGAGTACTTCTCAATTCCTTTTATGAAGCTACTATTATCCTGATGTCCGTAGGAGATTTAAGGAATTGGGGGGATGATCAAAGAAAAAGATAAAACCACAAGGGAAGTAGTATACAAGTTTGATTGGACAGGGTTCCATGTGAGAAGTTCTCACAGCAGGAGACCTCCAGAGTCTTGTGGCCAGAGGGCTACTGTCCAGAAATGGAGAAGAACCAGGGCACGACCAGAGCGGGGATCAGAGAGGGGGATTATGTGTCCAGGTGATGTTACTCAAATGCACGGTGCAGAGTCTCTGAATCACAGAACTCACAACGACAACAGCTGCTGGGGTCTTCTCACCATGAGACTCTACCTTATCAATGACTCTATCTTATCTATTTTTAAGGTCATTGGATGCTGGATGTGTAAAAAGGAAGTTTTGGCCTCCCCTCCTTTAGACTTAGATCATAATAATATTTTTACTGCTTTTGGGTCAGCTGGATGCATAACTGCTTGGTTATGGAGGATAGCGACCCAAGCATGCCCTTCTGTGCAGGCCACCCGTGGGGATTTGTCATCATGATCAAAGAGTGGACTTCCCAGGCCTTGGGTCCTCATGGATAATTATTGCCAGAAAGAACAGCTTAGGGGCCATTATTCAAGAACCAAATCCACTGTTTTGAATAGATATCCCTCAATGTTTTACCTCAAATAAGCCCATAAAACCAGGAAGATCACTGATGGTCCAAGATTCATGGAGAAAAGGAAGAGGGTGTGTTCTGCCCCCCTCGAGACACAGGGTCTGCTTTTCCAGGGAGAAGCCTCAGGTGACACCTGTCACCTTGGACACTTTGCCATGTCTGCTGGGTGGTCCTGGGCCTTACGGGCTTAGAAACCTAGCTTTGTCAGTTACGCTCACCTTAACCAGGCATATGAGATTAGATAGAAAACCCAAAGACCTCTGCACTAATTTACTCAGAAGTGTGCTCCAAACATGCTCTCATTAATGCTTTGAGGCTACAAGGAAGGCATTCTTTTAACAACCAGGAAATAAGGGTGCCCACTGAGACCTACGTTACAAAATCAAAACATAATGGAGATTATAGACTGAAATACCTACGTGGGCATGGGGAGCCCATTTTCGCCCTGTCGTCAAGTTGTATGGGAAGCCAAATCATAAACGGAGTAACAATTAAATTCATTTACAACATCGAAGATAATTGTTGTGAGGGGAATACACAAATGTCCGCATTCTCCATACAAAATCTCTCTGCAGGGACACGGACATGAGAAGCTAGGGAAATCAAGAGATTGCTTATAAACATGGAATGAGAACAAGAGAAGAGGGATTCATTGCATGTTTAATGGTATCACGCACACAGAGCGTGACACAACCAGCTCACTTTAGGGAGGTTCTTGCCTAGGAATCGGAACATTTATGGCCACTTGGTCACAATCTCCTGCTTCTACCCCCACATGGGGAATAGCCTTTCCAGCCCCCCTATCCTTTGTGTAGGATCGTCAAGACCTGCCTGGGCAGCATTCTCCTCCTTCAAGGAGATTTTCACTATTTCCCCTGCAAGCCATTATGTTCTGATTTTATAGTTTCCCTCTCAGAGGACCATCTTATTCCAAGCTCTTGAGATGCCGTTCAGTAGCCTACAAATACTGACAAGCAAATATTTTGCAGCGCGTTTATCTTGGAAACCACCTCCAGAAGCTCTGTGGCTCAAATCAATAAAGATTTTTTTCTTTTATTGACCCAGGCGGTCATTGGTATAACTGTTCTAAAACCCTTCAAGGGCAAGTAATTTCTGTATTGCCAAGGGGTTGGAGGCTTGGGGCTTTTTTTTCCACGGTCTGTATTAGACCAGGTTGCAAATTGTTTTCTAAATAATCACTTCTACTCCCAGCATGGTGCAAATAAACAAAATAACATCATGCTGAGCCTGCACACGCAGGCCACTGAGCTAGAATGTACTTCAAAATATATTCATATTTAGTCTTTATTTTGTAAGAGCTGATACATGTGTACGAAAATGTGTTTTTCTTCTCCCTTTTGAATAATCTGTCTTTGTCTGCTTTCTACCAGTGGCTCTGATAGCTTACTTTTGTCAAGGGGTGACAATGAGTGGCAAAGCAATTCAGCTGCTAGAACGACGTACAAGCGCCCTTCTTGAGGCTGAGTTCATAAACATTATCTATCTGTGTGTGCTGCTGACAATAATTCCTCTCTTCAGCCATGAAATTGCTAGTGAGAAGTGCTCACATTTACTGTGGCGTTTTAAGCACAGATTTCCTCTCCGTGGAATGATAATGCATCTTTGTTGTGGCATATCCTTACTTATCAGTCACTGACAATGATATGGGCATACACTGGTTTCTTCACCTGGGTCTCTGGTTCGCATCAGCTTGAATGATGACATACTTTGGCTGCCACATCCTCTAGCAGTCGTCATCATCAGATGAAAGACTGGACCAGGAATGCAAGTTAAGGTGCCCTCATCAGCAGAATGCAGGGGCCACAGGCATCCAAGCCAGCAGCTGAATTAAGGGGAGCTTGAGAGCTAGTATTTCAGGGTTAGGCTCATGAGCTTGCCCATGTGCCTTGAGCTGTGCACATTTACAAATCCTTGGCTCTCGGGCCTTTTATAACATACACATGCCAGGCAGGGACCCCCACTGCAAACAGAAACCTAAGGGGTTACTATATACCACTCAGTCCCACACCCCTCCCAGGTTCTTACTTCAAGGGTCTGTGTTGAGGAAACATCCTGATTGTTGCAGGTGGCCCATGGCCTATATTATAAAGGCTTTTCATATAGACGCTCTTGTTCATTGTGACCTTCATACATTTCTTTGAAATTCATTAACCTAAAAATCACCACATTTTCCCTGGAAAGTTGTCTCCTAGAAAGTGACCTCGCTGAAGCATTTTGCCACCTGATGTTTAACGTGTGGATGCACTTAAATGTTTTTTTTTTTTTCCCCAACTATACTATCTCAAGGACTTGCAAAAATAATGTGGCTTTTTTTGTTCTGAGTAATGCCTGACCTGCTGACGTCATTGTGCAATGTGGAATTATAATAATAAAACTAACGTCAACCACCGCCACCACCGAACTAACAATAGCCTTGAGCATTTCAGTGTTCAGAGCCTTAAGCCCTGTTCTAAGTACTTCGCAGATACTCACACATCTCACCCTCACAGATTCATGAAGTAGGAACTTTTATTGTCTTCATTTTACAATGGAAGAAACCGAGGCACAGACAGGTTAGCTAACTCGCTTAAGGTTACACATGTATCAGAAGAGATGCGTGTGCCTAGCAGGTGTGGCTCAGTGGTTGAGCGTTGACCTATAAACCAGGAGGTCACTGTTTGATTCCTGATCAGGGCACATGCCTGGGATTGTGGGCTTGATCCCCAGTGGGGGGCATGCAGGAGGCAGTCAGTCAATGATTCTCTCTCATCATTGATGTTTCTTTCTCTCTTTCCCTCTCCCTTCCTCTCTCTGAAGTCAATAAGAACATTTTTTAAAAAGAGAGAGAGAGATGTGTACATGCTCTTTGGAAAAAAATTAATTTTTTGTCTTTAGTCTATAAAAATAATGCATGCTTCTGGTTAAAAACAGTTTCTATAAGACTGAGAATTATAATAAAAAAGTAAAAAAAAAAAAATTTGCACCAAATTCTACCACTCAGAGATAACCACTGATAATATTTAAATTCCTCCAAACATCTCTTTATATATATATATATATTTTTTTTTAATATATTTTATTGATTTTTTACAGAGAGGAAGGGAGAGAGACAGAGAGTTAGAAACATCGATGAGAGAGAAACATCGATCAGCTGCCTCCTGCACATCTCCCACTGGGGATGTGCCCGCAACCCAGGTACATGCCCTTGACCGGAATCGAACCTGGGACCTTTCAGTCCGCAGGCCGACGCTCTATCCACTGAGCCAAACCGGCTTCAGCACCTCTTTATATGTTTAGGATCATTATTGATTTGTGATTATCATAGCATAAATGGGATCAAGCACACAAAACTCTCCTGTAACTTCCTTTTCCTCTCCACTCTATTACCTGGACGTCGGCAGAAATGACACTCTGAAGACCTGGAAGTGTTATGTCAATCTCTCTGGTTATTAGAGTGATGAGGGCTGAGGGGTGCCTCCCAGCATGATAAGAAGGGAGGCCTCGAGATCCAAGTGTTTCCAGCCCCGGAAGGACTCTTGTCTTACTTCACTGCAGGAATTATTTCAGTCTGATGTTTAAAGTAGGCCTCCTTCAGCGTGACACAGAAATCCCTTCTAGAACGCAAGCTAAGGAGTGCTGCTGGCCAGTGACGAGGACCTGAGGGCCTGACCCCCAGCTCTCTGGAGAATCAGCCAGGCTCTGGGCTGAGGATGGTTAATGATGTCTGTCACTCACCACCTGCCCCCGGGAAAGCCCACCCTGCAGACAGGTCCCCTCTGTGATGAAGCTGAGCAGAGAGCTGTCACCACTGGTATTATTTCAGCAGGACAGTGACATGAGACGGGCTAGTGAGAGAAGAAGGCCAAGCCTCTCCAGGAAACGAGGCAAGTTTTATGATGAGAGCAGCCCCAATGAGCCTCACTAGGAGACACTGTGCCCCTCAGTCAACGTGAACCACGGCCCTGAGATGCGCAGCGCACAGCACGGGGAGTCTTCGGGGACGGCCCACCGTCGGTGGCTGACCCTGGGCCTGTGGGACAAACATATCCCGCGGCCAGTTGGAAGAGAACATTTCTAACAGAATTCCAAGTATGACAGCTGATACCTCGCAGAATAGCCTCACGCCTGGTTCTCCTTTTAAAAATCTTGTTGAGGAATCAAGGAATCCTGTGTCTACACAGGAAAGTGGATTCCTAGCTGGCTGTTGAAGGAGGAAATTCTCGGAAGCGTGCACACTCGTGGTGCCCGTTGTATCCCTGTAGGGTGGTGCTCGATGTGGGAATGGCTCTGGCTCACCAGAAACATGCCTAGCATTTTAAGAAATGTTTTACATCCTATCTTCAGACTTAGAGGAAACAAGAAAAAGTACAAGAAAGAAAATGAACACCATCCATAATTCTTTCACCCCAAATAATCATGGTTAATATTCAGGTCTATGTCCTTCTAGCTTTCCCCCCACCTCAGCGTTGTTTTTAAAGGTAACTGAGTACCTATCCATACAAATTCACTCTATATTTTATAAGCATATTTGCCAATACCATTTAAAAATTCTACACAAATGTCAAGTTTGATGGCTGCATACTATTCCACCACCCAAAGTTCTACAGCCACCAAAATAGAGTTAGATCATTTCTTCCAAATAGATTCCTCACACCCTTCCATAAAATATTACCCAAGTCACCCCTGCGGTCTCGGGGATGGCATTTACTGAAAGAATATTCATCCTGCCTTCATTTTTACTTTCAATGTTTTAAAGTAATTCCTGTACATGTTAAACAAACAAACGAACCTGAGCAAACGTCAACGTGTTGAAAAATAGATTTAAAAGAAAAGGCTCACTTCTCTGTCCCCACATTCTCCTCCGCACAGGTGACACTGCTGTGAGTTTCTTGGGCATTTTCCAAAGATGTACTGTGCACACGTAAGCACGCATGTGACGGAGGTACCCAATTTTTTTCGCACAAACGACCGTTCTCTACACACTGCTCTCACCTTGCTTTGTGACCTAATGTAGAGAAAAAGTGTCAAGTGGCTAAATCACAGAGTATGGGAGTCAGACTTCCTGGGTTTAAAATTCAAGTGCCACTGCTCTGGCCCAGGGGCTCAGGCGGTTGGAGCATTGTCCCGCACACCAGAAAGTGGTGGGTTTGATTCCCGGTCAGGGCATATGCCTAGGTTTTGGGTTCCATCCCTGGTTGGGGTGGGTATGGGAGGCAACCGGTTGATGTTTCTCTCTCCCCCTTTCTTTCTCTCTAAAAAAAACACACAATAAAAACATATCCTCGGGTGATGATTAAAAAGGAATTAAAATTCTAGTGCCACTGTTAAATAGTCATGTATTCTTGAACAAATGACCTAATCTCTCTGTTCTCCACTTTCTTCGCCTGTACTATGCTACTAACGACGGCACCCACCTCATTGGTCCCGGTCCCTTTTTTGACATTATGGGTTGAATTGTGTTGTCCCTGCCAAGAGACATGCTGAAGTCCTCACCCCTAGGGCCTCAGAATGCGACCCTTATTTGGAAATAAGTATTTATAGAGTCATCAAGTTAAAATGAGGCCATGAGGGTGGGCCCTGATTCAAAAGTATAGGTGTTCACATAAAAAGAGGAAATTTGGATACAGACACAGACATGCATGTGGGGAGAATGCCGCGTGAAGGTGGGAGTGATGCTGCCACAAGCCAAGGAGCGTCAGGGGCATCAGAGCTGGAAGAGGCAAGGAAGGAACCCCCTCTGCAGGCTCCAGTGGGCCCGTGGCCCTGCCGACACCTTGGTGCCTGACTTCTAGCCTGTAGAACTGTGAGCCCGTAAGTTTCTGTTGTACTGTGTTATTACAGTCCTGGCAAACAAATACACATGGATCCAATGAGTTGATATATGTGCAGAATTCAGTCCATGCCTGATACTCATCAAATACTAAGTAAGTGCTAGCTATCAGTATTACTTAGATCTGCCTCATTTCCCCCCACTCCCCTCCCTTTTGGCAACCATCTGTTGGTTGTCTGTATCTATGGGTTTGTTTCTGTTTTGTTTTGCTTATTCATTTGGGTTTTGTTTTTTTTTTAAGTTTCCACAGAAAAGTGAGATCAAACAGCTCAAGTGCCCATTAGTAGATGAGTGGATGAAAAAAAGCTGTGGTACATTCACACAATGGAATACTATGCAGCTATAAAAAAGAAGGATCTCTTACCCTTTGAGACAGCATGGAGGGACCTGGAGAGTATTGTGCTACGCGAATAAGCCAGTCAGAGGAAGACAAGTATCTCAAATGTGCCCTGACCGGGGATCAAACCCGCAAACTAGGCAATGGCCCTGACCGCGAATTGAACCTGCAACCTTTTGCTATACCGGATAGGGCTCCAACCAACTGAGCTGCCTGGCCAAGGCAATTGATGCCTCATTCTTTTAATGACTTTCTTGGTGGTTTTGTCAAAATTTATCTTTTAAATATATATTATCAAAGCAATACAGTTTTTAAAATTAGTACTAAAAGTTATATAATGAAAAATATCAGTATTTTTCTCTACTCATCTTATAACCCTCGATCTCATTCCCAAAAGCAAGCATTTTTCAGTTACTTAGGTCTTCCTTCTGGTGTTTTTACCCATATTTCTAAGGAATATGCTTATACTATCACTTTTTAATTTTTCAGTTTTAGACATTCTCTTTTGTTTTCCTGTTATGATAAACAAGAAGTGTGATTTATGGAAAACCCTACCCCCTACACACACAAACACACACACTTCCCCTCTCGTCATTTTCACGATATGATTACATAGCCATTTTTAGTTATGTAATAGATAACGAAAATAGATTTTTTTAATTCTCTGACATTGAATTGAGACTCCAAAGCTGAGAAAAATAGGCTCATGTTCTAAGTAGAGATTTTAGACAATCCATGCAGGGCTTGCAAATTGGGTGGCCCCAGAGTGATTCTTCTTGCTTTAGCTGCTAACTTCCTGCGCTGTCAGCAGTGAGCAAGGGGGTTTGGGGAGAGTTATGTTTCCTACCCCACCTCCATGCAGAATGGGAGAAGGACTCCTCCCATTCATCCTACACTGAGTGAGGGGGATTTCAAGAGGATCTTCACAGAGTATGATATGTGCTCCCTGAAGTTTGGGGAAATAGTCCCATAACTTGGTGTATGACTCACACCTGAAAAAAAAAAATCTGAAGGCCAGAGCTTCCTGGAGCAGCCTGCCTGGAAGCAGAACAAAGAGTTAAGGTTGGCCAACATTTCCAGGGATTGGGGGGAGGGGGGTTGGGATGTGGTTTCTATGGGCCAGATTGGATTCTGTGGAAGACAGCTGCCTACAGGTGGCTTTCAAAAGTTCCCTACACAACAGCGCCATCTCGAAGGGTAAAAAGTGACCCCAACAGAGAGTAGTCAGCCAGAAGCCCTACGCCAGTCGTCAGCAAAGGCTTGTGAGTCACATGTGGCTCTTTGGCCCCGTGGCATGGGCCACGAAGTTTCAATCGCACTGTACGTGTGCACCCGCATGTGGTATTTTGTGGAAGAGCCACACTCAAGGGGCCAGTTTGCTGACCACTGCCCTACGCTGAGGGGACAATTGTCAGTGGTCATACAAACGAGGCATTGTCCAGGTCTAGGCAATTACAGCTAAAACATCGTAAGTGATGAGTGGCTCCCATGAGTCAGCCTTGGCCGTGTGACCTACAAAGAAGGCATCCATGGCAGATGACAACTCCGCAGGCCGGGTGCTTCTCTCCCCCTTGTTTCTACTCTTTCCATGTCTGCATCTCAGTCTGGAAGAGCCAGAGGCAGCACAGTGAGCAAGGTGGAATAAGGTGATGCTGACCCTCCACCCAGGGCTGCCAGGTTTAGCAAATAAAATTACAGGAAGCCCAGTGAAATTTGAATTTTAGACACACAATGAATGCTTTTTTAAAGCATAAGTACATCCTATGCAATATCTGGGACATAGTTCTCCTAAAAGTATTTGCTGCTTTCTGGAATTCACATTTAGCTGGGCGTCCCGTGTTTTATTTGGCAGCCCTACCTGTACTTCTTGCCCGCTGCAAACTTCAAGCCTGGGTCAGGCCCAAGCTGTGGGAGAGGAGAAGTATAAATTGGGAATCAGACTACACTGGACTTTGGATAACCTGAAAAGAATTGAGGCAACTCATTAATAACCTAAAAGTACTTTAAAAAGTTACAGGTACTGTCTGCTAGTTCATCCACGGAGCTGCTAAACTTTAGCAGCTAAAGGGAGATAACCATAATAGAGAGGTCAGCGGCTGAAACCTTCCAAATGCATCTTGTTCAATAAGCTACTTACAGTTATATTTGGTTCAGCGTTTAGGTTGTTATTTCTACATCAATGTTATTTGTTGCGGAGCCAATGTGTGAACTAAGATTGCATTTCTTGTACAACTTCCTATTTTTTTTTCCTTTGAGTTAATAATTGCCCAGAAAAGTATTTTTCATGATTAAAAGCTGTTTGTATTCTTTCCCTGGGAACTGCCTGTTCATGTCCTCTGTTGGGTTGTTGAGCTTTCTCTCACTAACTTATAAAAGTTTACTTATATACGAAGAAAATTAACCTAAAAGAACGCTCTTGCATGGGGAAAGAGAAACGGCAAGTCACCGACGACAGGCTGATCTTTTCTGACATCTGTATTGGGAAGCTCAGATTTCCTCTGCCCTGTTGTTAATACCTAGTCTTGGCCCTCCAAAATTTTCTCCAATCAGTAGTTTCTTTACATATTTCTTTAATGCTCACATGCTCGATCTTGATTAAAAAGTTCCCACGGAGGGTGTGTAGGAGTAAGACCGCCTATTCTCATTTTTCTCCTTTAGACACGATCATTCATCCTTGGGAAAGTTTTCCATGAAATTAACCCACAGCAGGAAAATAGTTGCAAATATCACCTCAGAGAAACTATGAGAACGTTCTCTGGTGATAACATTACCATGTGGCTGGAACATGGAACACAAAGATTAAAATCTCAAATGTGTTCCTTCCTCTGTTCACGATCTTCTGATTCTCATCTGATAACAAATCTCATTGTTATTTTTCAGTGCCACTTGATAAAATCAGGCCCTCACTGCTTAACTGCCTGGTGACTTTCGTCTCCGAGCTCCCACTGAAGTAGTGGGCGTTGTAGGATAAGGAACTGTTGCATGTTAGACCACTGCCGCTGCATATAAATTTCCCATGTAAATGGCTGCAAGCCACTCAGCTAATTTTCACATGTAATTCTTTTCAAAGAATCCCTTTGTTCTGGAGGGAAATAGAACATTCAAAAAACAAGTGCATTAAAATGTGAATTCAAAAAAGATCTCAGAGAACAATAGGCTAAAAAAATTGCATTTCGGACGGGCTCTCGGTAGAGGCCTACATTTGTCAATAGTTCCTCAGAAGAGCCCGGGAAGCTGCTCCATTTTCTTATTTTTATTTATAAATTCAATTTTAAGACTGCGATGAGTCATGCCGATTCTCCTGTTTCACTGTCTAATTTGTTTATTTCTCTATGACACGTAAGAAGGCTGAATTCCAGAATCCCTGGGCCCGGAATAAAAAATCTTTGCCTGCCTTGCCGGTGCCAGCTGTGTTTAGTCTCAGCGATACCATCCTCAGCATATGTAATATTTCGCATTCCTGTTCTGCCTAATCTCCCTATTCAGTGGGAAACTAGATCCTTGGGGACCCCTGTCTTAAAAACTGAGAAATGTTTTCCTTCTTGTCTCTCTGCAGCACAAAAGTTCTGCGATCGGGTTTTGTGTTTATTTGACAGAGCGACGAGACAAAAATCTGATCGGTGCACAAATCAATTAATCAAGCAAAGGCAACCCAGGATATCTAAAGCGCCCCGAAGGAAGAAGGTGAGTGTGTGCTGAGGGGTGGTCCTGTTCTGGCACAACGGTAGGTGTTTTCACTCGTGTAGTTTTTATTGAAACCTTGCAACAGATTCCTCGAGGTAGATGAGAAATCCGAAAGTCAGTTACTTGCTGAAGGCCTCCAGCTGGTCAGTGTCCAGGGATTTTCCCACTGCTCCCTACCTCATACCCAGTTCGCCAGCCACACAAACAGTAGGCAGTTCTTCTTGAGCTGACACTCATTATCCAAACGTCAGCTTGGGCACAAAAGCTGGGTGATTTCGTTTGGGCACAAACATCACCATAATATGAATATCCCGATGTACGGTTTCCTGAAACTGATGGAAGGAATGTCTGAGAAATGCTAGAATCACAGGCAAACACTGGTAAATCAAAGTCTTGCAGAGTTAGACCAGTTAACAATTAAAGAGGAGAAAAATGGGCATAAGAGGATCTTCAAAAGAGAAACATTTGAAAATCATAGATTAAAGGAGGCAGCTGAAAAAAAATAAAAGAAGGACTTCAACATATTTGTCAAATGTGCTACCAGGTGGGTTTTTTGTTGTTGTTAGTCCTCATCAGAGGATATTTTTCTCATTGATTTTTAGAGAAAGTGGAAAGGAGGGAGGAAGGGGGGAAGTGAGGGAGGGAGGGAGAGAGAGACAGAGAGAGAGAGAAAGCGAGATAGAAATTTCCATGTGAAAGAGACACATTGATTCAACCAATCACACACCCAACTAGGGCTGGGGATCAACGCTGCAACCCAGGTACATGCCCTTGACTGGGACTTGAACTCGAGACCCTTCAGTATGCAGGCCGACACTCTAAACATTGAGCCACTGGTCAGGGCTACCAGACATTTTTTTTTAAAAAGTGGACTCCTCTTGGGGCCCAGAGTAAGCTGCCCCTAAATATATTGTTTTGGCATATTGATTATTTTGAATTAAAGTTACTTAAAAAATGGCTGGTGTAAGATGGGTGTGTCCTTAATCCTCCTCTGTGTCCCTGAATGTGGGAAATAAACCTGCCTGTGAAAGGTCCCCCACCCCCACCCCCACCCCGTACCTGAGGGCTGAGAGAGACATCCTTATCACCACCGTTAGAGAATCCAGGGCCCAGGAGCCTGATAAACAAACCTTGCTACTTGTTTCCTAATTTACTACCCAGCCCAAACTTTGCTTGGATTCCTCAATAATGAGCACCCAAACCTAATCAACTCCTCACAAATTATTGTTTCTTTGTATAAAAAGATATAAAAGCTGCCTGCTTTTCAGTCACTCCCAAACATCAATTTTATGATTTTTCATGCACATGAAATGAAATTGTTTTTTTTCTCCTGTTAACGTCTTGTGTCAATTTTCTTGTTAGTCCAATCACAGGAACGCAAGAGAGGTAAGGGGAAAACTCCCCCTCTCCAACACTGCCAAGCCCTAAATCAACACTAACTGTTTTTCATTCTAAAAAGTAGGGCAGACTGACAATCACTACCTAACTTTTGTTAAAAATGTATAATTAGGGTGGGAGGGAGTGGGAGAGGGCAATGGGGTGGCGGGGGGGGAGAAAGGACATATGTAATACTTTCAACAATAAAGATTTATAAAATATATATATACACACATATACATAAATGATAAAGGTTATTATATTGTTAAAGTTTAAAGTTCACTTTCCAAGATCAAATTTGAATCCATTTTCCCATATCTTATATAAAATATTTTATATTTCAATTTAATTTATTATTTATTTTTTAAAAAATATTTTTATTGATTTCAGAGAGGAAGGGAGAGGGAGAAAGAGATAGAAACATCAATGATGAGAGTATCATGGATTGGCTGCCTCCTGCATGCCCCTTCCTGGGCATGTGCCCTGACCAGGAATTGAGCCGTGACCCCCTGGTTCATAGATCAACACTCAACCACAAAGCGACACTGGTCAGGCATGATCTTTAAGCTCAGACTTGAGTAGGAACTAACTAGGAATGTGTGTTATGGGTGCTGTGGATTGGGTTGGAAATGCAGTCCCAGGGAGAGGGAACCGGGGGCAGGGGGAAGCTGAGGAGAGAGGCTACAGGACGCATTTAGAAGTACAACATACCTCTTGGGCTCTACTCTGCAAACACATCCAGGGTTCACACTGTGCCTGTGTTGAAAAAGAGTATGACCCAAATGCCACTTAAGTGCTGTAAAAATAAACTCTTCTGGTTATACCAGCTTGGGATGATCAGAAGGATGCTGTTAGGATCAGGAGGTTTCCTATTAATTCCTTATTTTCAGTGTTTGTTCATTTCACACATACCACATGTCAAATGGTGGAAAGAATTCTATTGAAAAACTCACTGAATGCCCCAAATAGGCCGGAGATGTTACATAAGGAATGGAAGTTCATGATCTTTTCATCTTCAGAAGGTCTGTGCTCCAATGGAACACACATTTTATTGATGGACGTAGTAATTACAAGGAGAATATCAGATTTTGGTTTCCCGTGTGGTGTGTACAACATGTGGCATTTCAGAAGCCCGTGAGGTGCTTATTAAAAATGCATATTCCTTCTCTCCCCGACACCAACTAGATGGATGGAGGCAGACGCTCAGGCACATCCAAGACTTGGCTCCACGTGTAACCCACTGCCACACACGAGGTGCTGAGCGCGTCCCCCTCTCGCGTGGCCAGGCAGGGGGCATTTGCGAGGCCGCCAGTGTCCTGGCACCACGCCCATCTTTGTGTGCTTGCATCCAACTGTCATGACTCTATGTATGTCAAGTTGGTGGAAGCCCTTTGTGCTGAACAACAAACCAACCTATTTATGTTTCACAACAACAAGGAACGGGGGAGATGGGCAGGCCTCGGTAAAGACGGCAGTGAGGGGAAACGCTGCAGAGTGGATTGGCTGGCTGCAGTTGTGTGGTGGTAAAGGACAAACATAGCGAAGAATCTCAAAGATGTCACTGATGCTCAGCGGTGTGGCTCAGTGATTGAGCGTTGACCTATGAACCAAGAGGTCATGGTTCGATTCCCGGTCAGGGCACATGTCCAGGTTATGGGCTCGATCCCCAGTATGAGGCCTACAGGAGGCAGCCGAGCAATGATTCTCTCTCATCATTGATGTTTCTATCTCTCTCTCCCTCTCCCTTCTTCTCTGAAATCAATAAAAACATTGTGTGTTTTTTTAAAAGGATGTCATTGAAGTATACTTCAAGGGCAATAAATAAATAAGTGGCCCTTGTTTTAATAAAATATGCATATCCCCAAATTCCACGAATCTACTGCATCAGAACTTTTATGGTGGGATCGACAGGGCTAACTCCCTGGGTGATTCTGCCACACACCCAAGTTTGAGAACTTCCGCTCTATCGACATGGCTCTAAAGTGCCTAATGGCAGCACGGAGCCAAGCTGGCTGCCTGAGAACTGCCTGGCATTTCGTTTCTGTCTCTGATTATTGACTTTGTACTTCACTTGGATTTCCACCAATATCCCTTTCCTGCTCCAGGAGCTTATCTAAGACATCACATTACATTTAGTCACCATGTTCTAGTCCTCTCTGTTCTGTGAGAGTTTCTTAGAGTTTTCTTGTCTTTTCACGACCCTGAGAGCTTTGAAGAGTCCTGGCCTGGTATTTTGTAGAACGTCCCTCAATTTGGGTTTGTCTCATGTTTTCCTTATGGTGATACTGAAGTTATGGGTTTGGGGAAAGAATACCACAGAAGTGAAGGACATCATCGCTCAGTAGCCACGGCGGACTGGTGCTGGGACCCCCTCAGTTACTAAATCGAAGCATGCTCAAGTCCCTTATATGAAATGACTTGGCATTTGCATATAACCTATGCACATCCTCCCGTATACTTTAAATCATCTCTAGATTCCTTATAATGTAAATGTTATATAAGTAGTTGTTATATGGTATTGTTTTGGGGAATAATGACAAGAAAAAACAGTCTATACATGTTCAGAACAGATGCAACCATTACAGGCCTCACCACACAGTACATGTCAGACTCTGCCCCTTTGTGGTCTCTAGAATGGAGTGTTCTGCTGAATGTAAAATGAAAGGGGTGCTTTATAAGTGACTTTGGACTCTGTCTGGCTAACTACATCCCTACCATCCATGTAGAGGAGGGCTGCGTGTTTAGGGCTTCACTCAGGGATTGGATCCAAGTTGAGGAATTAGGGGCATCTGAGCTGCCAAGCACAGACCAGTGATTCTCAAAGCCTGGTCCGAGGAGCAGCAGCCTCAGCATTATCTGGGAACTCACCACCCCAGACCTACTGACTCAGAAACCCTGGGGGTGGGGCCAGATGGTTTCTGTTTCAATGAGCCCTCCAGGTAACTCTGAAGATAATGTTTGAGAACCACTGCCCTCCAGGAGCCTATGACATCTGCCTTAGCATCCAAGTTAGCAGAATGGAGCTTATAAGCAAAAAGAAGGCACCATGGGCGGTAGGGGTGCCCAGGGTATCCCTTCTGGGGTAGAGGTTCACAGTGTACAGCTGCCGCCTGGACCTTGACGCTGCCAAGTGCGTGTTCTTGGGAATGAATGGTTTCCCCAGAGAGCTGGCACCAGGGGGCTGTGTGCATTTCCCAGTCGGGTCTCTAAACAAGAACCTGCAGGAGGTTCCAGGGGAGGCTCAGGGAACCACAGCTTGTCCACAGGCAAGAAATTCTTGCAGACCTGCCCCATCTGCCCAGGTGGGATGTTTAAGGAGAGTTGAGGCTCATTCTTGTTTCCACATAAGCAGAGTGGGGGCTCTGCATGAGCCCCGCCCCCCACCCCTTGTCGCTTTCCTTCTCTGGGTTTCAAAGTAGAGCTACCTTGGCTTTATTCCCCCCACCCAAAACCAGTTCACCTCGGCCAACGAGTGTGGGAGACACAGTTTACACTCGTATCAGTATTTATTAATTGCTGTATTCTTTTCCGTACTAACCATGGGAAGCCTATGTTTGCCCCAGTCTGTGTATATATGTGTGTGTATCTTGAGAGGTTTTTCATGGCTCCAGAACACTCTGGGCCTGGATCATTATGCCAGCTGTCTCTGTCAGCAAGTGATCTTATAAAATATTTAAGGCTCCATCCGACTTGGGTATTGGGAGGAGATGAATTTGCCTATAAAAGCCTAATGCCTTCTCTAGGGGTTTGGCCACAGCACTGCCAGGGGGAATGCTGACAAGGAGCTCTGTACCTGGGGTGCTGGCAGCTCGTCACCCCCACTCAGCAGGCCTTTGCATCAACTGGGAAAGATGCGGCAGAACTAAAATCTGCATTATTATTCTTTTCATTATATTCGCTCTATTTTCCTTCCTTTGCTAGAAGTTCAATTCAAAAATTTCAAATACCAAAATGATTGTTTAAAAGGATATTTAGATATTTAGCATGGAACAGATTGACATACCTCGATGTGAGGTTGGGGGGACAAGAAGAGAGAAATCAAAGAACTTATATACTTACTGGAGGCCCGGCACATGAAATTTGTGCGCAGGTATGGTCCCTAGGCCTGGCCTGCGATCAGGGCCATCCTCCCTGGTTGCCCACAGCCAGCCCTGCCCCCTGCCACCACCCACCCCGGTTCCCCATTTGCCATCAAGAGATTGGAGCCTGACGGCCGGGGGAGGGACCAAGAAGTCAGCCGTTCCCGCCTACTCACCGGCCCCGCCCCCGCCATGGGTTGCCTTCTATGTGTGGGGTGACTGGTGGGGCGGGGGCCTTGGCCTGGCACCACCTGCATCCCCCACCACCCACCCTTGGTTCCCCTTTCGCCATCGGGCGATCAGGGCCTGCCAGTGGGGAAAGGGACCAAGAGGTGGTCAGTGCGCCTCATAGTGACTGGTTGAGCGGTTGTTATGGTCGTTCCACTGTTAGAGTCAATTTGCATATTGCCCTTTTATTATATAGGATATGCATAGTCCATGGACACATGCAATAGGATAGTGAAGACCTGGGTTGGGGGTTAGGGGCTGGAAGGAGTGGGGAGGGAAGAGGAGGAAATGGGAGATATCTGTAATAATAAAAAAACAGATTGTCTTGGTTGGTGGCTCAATGGTTAGAGTGTTGGCCTGTGCACTGAAGGGTTGTGGGTTCCATTCCCAGTCAAGGGCATGTACCTTGGTTGTAGGTCGATCCCCGGCCCTGGTCAGGGCGTGTGCAGGAGGCAGCCACTCTCTCTATCTCTATCTCGATCTCTATCTCTATCTCTATTTCTATCTCTATCTCTATCTCTTTTTCTCTCTCTCTCTTTCTCTCCCCATCCTGCCCTTCCTTCCACTCTCTCTAAAAATCAATGGAAAGAATATCCTATGGTGAGGACCAACAACAACAACAACAAAGTATTTAGTTTAAAAAGCCATCTTAGTCCCAGCCTGAGGTTGGGGACAAAAAAAAAGGCAGCATAGGCCCTGAATGGGAAACTGTCCCCTCAGGGATGCTGGCTGAAACCCCGAGGCCTTCCAGCAAGGGGCGACAGAGGCTGGCCACCAGCAAGCTGGACACCACGTGGTCCCTGTGGCAAGAGCAGACTTTTCAATCCCTCTGCAAGACCAGATGGGTTTCTCTAAATGTCTTGCCCTGGGCTGAGAGAAGCTGATCCCGAGGACGGGTGCGCTGGCATTGACACTGGCAGAAACTGGGCTTCCTGCGTCTCAAGTTTCCCAGAACGGTCTGCCTTATTGACTTACACTTCAGGGTGCAAACTGAAAGCTCTTGAAAAGCTGTGCCTATTTACCTCATAAAAGGTTTAGCTGCTTTACACACACACACACACACACACACTCTCCTCTCTCCCTCTCTCTCTCTCTCTCTCTCTCTCTCTCTCTCTCTCTCTCTCTCCAAGCTGTCATTCTGCAAAGAGAGCATTGTATTTATATATTACATTTTAACTAGTCTCCCTGGTCTCTTTCCCTTGCATTAACAGCTGTTCTGAGGGTCATAAAAAGCCAACCCCTGGGTTCCCTACAGTAGTGCAGACTTAACCCGAGGGCTACCCCTGGAATTATGTGCCCAACTGTGTATATGAACATTCCCTCCTAGAGGCAAGAGGTCATGGCTGTCATCAGAGCGTCAAAGAGGTCGGAAGGTGTTTAAGAACCTCAGCAAGTTGTTCACATTTAAATGCCATGGTAATATTAATTCTGTCACCTGCAAATAGATATTCCTGAAGGATCGTGATCAAGGTTATTCACCAGTGCCTTCCTGCTCAACACAATACAACACAACACATATACCCCAAATCAGACTCGTAGTCATATTTTTGTTTTCTGAGAATAAAAGAATCTTTGCAATTTAGCATAGTGTTCTTATACCCCAACCATCATCCTAAATTCAGTTGTTAATGTTTGTCCTTGAAGGTTTTAAGGTTTTTTTTAATTAAAAGAGAAAAAAAGTACAGATACAATTTAAGTCCTCATGATTCCTGGTCTAATTTCTCTTCCCAAGAGTAACTACAATGCTCAATTTAGCATGTATCCCTCCAGCCCATTGTTTAAATCTTGTACATATATGTAGCCCTGAACAATATATAGTATGGCTTTTATATCTTTAAACTAGAAGCCTGGTGCACAAAATTCATGCAATGGGGGGTGTCCCTCAGCCCAGCCATCACCCTCTCCAATCTGGGAACCCTTGGGCAGTCAGACATCTCTCTTACAATCCAGGACTGCTGGCCCCCAACTGTTCACCTGCCTGCCAGCCTGCTCACTCCCTAACCACTCCCCTGCCAGCCTGATTGATGCCTAACTGCCCTCCCCTGCAGGCCTGGTCGCCCCAACTGTCCTCCTCTGCTGGTCCAGTCACCCCTAACTGCCTTCCCTTGCCAGCATGGTTGCCCCTAACTGCCCTCCCCTGCAGGCCTGATCACCCACAACTGCCCTCCCCTGCCGGCAATCTTGTGCGAGGGTGTGATGGTCAATTTGCATATTAACTCATTATTATATAGGATGGTATCATTCTGAATGTACCATCCCGCAACTTGTTTTCTTCACTCAAAATTATACTTTTGAAAGCTCTCCATATGATATATACAAATCTAGCTCATGCCTTTGCATTTGCTATTTTGTATTTAAACCTTTTAAAAATATACATATATATTTTTATTGATTTCAGAGAGGAAGGGAGAGGGAGAAAGAGATAGAAACATCAATGATGAGAGAGAATCATTGATTGGCTGCCTCCTGCATGCCCCCTACCAGGGATTGAACCCACAACCCGGGCATGTACCCTTGACTGGATTCGAACCTGGGACCCTTCCACAGGCTGACGACGCTCTATCTACTGAGCCAAACCAGTAGGGCTGTATTTTAACCTTTAAATGCAGCACATTTTTTGTATTCACCATGGAAACAATTGGCAATTATATCCAAATGCCAATAGGTACTCAGGTTGTTTTTTATTTCTTGATCTTACAAACAATGCAGCAATGCATCTCCATGATGGAGTCTCCTTGTGTGAGTGTGTCCTAGGGTGGACACCTAGACATGGAACTGCTGGGCTATAGAGTATGTGCATGTTCATATTTAATAAGAACTGCCAAAGGGGGTCTCCAGAGTTTTCACTCCTCCAGCAGCACATGAGATGAAGTGAATATTTTCCACCCACAGGGCTCAGATGAAAATGCACCTGCCCTGCCTGGTGCGTGTGGCTCAGTGGTTGAGCATTGACCTAGGAACCAGGAGGTCCAATTCCCAGTCAGGGCCCTTGCCTGGACTGTGGGCTCGATCCCCAGGAGGGGGCATGCAGGAGGCAGCCTAATGACTCTCTCTCATCATTGATGTTTCTGTTCTCCCTTTCCCTCTCCCTCTCCCTTCCTCTCTGAAATACATAAAAATATTTTTTTTAAAAAAAGGAAATGCACTTGACCTGAGGCCTCCTGCCTCCTTTTACCTGTGTTCTGACAGCTACGTCCCCAAGTACAGAGATGAGAGCCCTTCAAGTAAAGGCTTTTGGGGGACATCATTCCCAAATTGTTTTCAATCCATGAGGCACAGGCAACTTGCTGTGGCCTACACCCTGGGGTTGTGTTCCAGCCCAACTACCAAGACTCTTAGCCTTTATTTCTCCTGACCTGATAGAACTGTGGAAACTCTTCATCTGCTCCTACCCGGGTCCTAAGCTGACCCTGCCCAGGGCCCTGACACTGGTCACCTTGTTACCTTGCTGCTTGGTTTGGTTTGTCCATTCATTGCACAAGAATTTATTAAGTCAGTACCTGGGTGAGGGGGTGCAAAGATAAACCAGACAATATGATAACTGCCATCTGTAGAGGGCATGCCATCCTAGAGCAGCGTAGGTTCTTATCTTGACCAGTCCTTCCAACATGCCTGTGAAGTAGGTACTATCATTATCTCCTTTTGACCGGGCAGGAAACCGAGGCTTTGAGTTCAGGATGATCTCACTCGCCCAGGCAAAGCTAGGATTCCAGCCCAAGACATCCTGTCTAAATCAAGTAAGAGGAGCTCTTTGTGGAGCAGGAATGAGAGGTCACTTTGGTTAAGGGGATCAGAGGAGAATATAGAAAGTGACATTAGGAATGGGCTAGAATGCTGTTACATATTTTAATGGGGCGTGATGGTGGGGAGGTTAGAGGATGCACAAAACCACGAGGTGGGAAAGAGCAGAATCTGTAGAAAATTGCAGAAGTCGAGTAGGACATAAACCAGGAGAACAAGTTGGGCCTTGAGTGACAGGTGAGGGCATTTTAACCTCAGTCAGTGGAGAGGATGAGTCAGCACAGGCTTTTGAGCTGCAGAGCGATGGGATCAGAGCCAGAAGCAATAATGAGGATGGAATTATGGGCAAGAGAACCGCTGTAGCACATCTCCCAGCTTTCCTGCTCTTGCTGACTTCAAAATCATGGAGATGGTCTCCTATTTTATCTTCTTGAAGATTTAGTGTTTTACCTTTCACACTTAGATCTACATCTTGGCGTTGATGTTTACGTATGTTGTGACACAGGGGATCAAGATGCATGTCTATGCCATTTGGACATCCAATTGACCCAGCATCCCTTATTTTAAAAGACTGTCCTTTCCCCATTGTTGCAGAATCACCTCTAACCTGTATTCTGTATCTGTGTTTGTGGGAGTCTCATGATGAGCTCTGTTCTAAAATTTTGGTTCTGCCATTTGCCCAGGTCCTGTAATGTTTCCCTCTTAATGCTTTGAATTCTTTGTTCCAAGAAGTAGATCTTAGTGGCCAGTCATGTATCCAGTTTGCTGAGATCCACAGGGAAGGCTGTGCTGGATCACTCTACTGGGAACTCTTTCCCAGAATTCCTTTCTCTGTATGATTCTGGGTTGCGTGGGCCAAAAGCGAAGCTGTGTGAGATTCAGGAAGCAGAAACGAACCAGACACCACAGTCTAAAGGTTGATGTTGGTAAGAGGCGGCGAGACAGACTCAGACGTGCCAGCAGGCTCCGGTTTGCCCTCATTCTTCCTGTCTGCCTGCTCTGCCAGCCACAGCAGCCCGGGCGCTGCCAGCAGATGCTGTGCTGTGCAGCTCAGAGGCGCTGCTGTCATGAGGAGCCAACCATCCTCCCTCGGCTTCTACCCCTGCCCCCTCCCATCCCGCTCCAGCAGCTGCTGGTGCCTGGTCGTCCAGATTTCCCTGCAAGTCAGGACTGATGGTGACTTGACTCCGATCCTTCAACTCCCCTTTCCAGACCTTGACCTCCCCAGCTCTTCCCAGAAGTACGTAAGGTCCATTTCCTATATGTGGGACGCGGCCAGGGTGTTTGGACAGGTTCAAGCCTTGGACTACTGAGAGGACACAGTCCTCTCATGGCCACGTGCAAGTCCCAGCTTGGATGGCAGAGCCCTCCCAGCACAATGATAGCCAACAGCTGTAGTTGTGAGCTTGAGCCTGTGGTCCGAACACGTGGCCCCACGTGCCTTGTGGCAGAGTTCAGGTGCATGTAGTGGCGTGGGATTGAAACCAATGAGAATGTTGTAAACAACTTGATCACGCCCTTACTTTGCCTGGTGGCATCTGCTCTAAAATAAAGACACGGCTTGTGGGCGTGGTCGCTGTCTCTCTCCATCAGAGAGGGCAGCGTCCCACCGAGACCCAGCTTTCGTTCTCTTGCCTGTCTTTTCTAAGCCTTTCATCACCCCCACTCGGGTTCACCCGGGGCCGTGCCGGCGCGGCACAACTATAGCGAATTCCTCATCCCATAACTTACAGTGGTTCTGCTTCCCTGCTGGGCCGTCTGGCACACACATGTTGAAATCATCAAGGCACTGCAGCAGTGGCAGGCCCCACACCAGCACAGCGATAAAATGGGCAGCGGATGACAGCCCTGGCAACGTGACCACGCTGCTGATTCTGAATTCGTGACCCTGAAGCTGGTTCCTTTACCTCTCGGCTTGTCCTTCCCCTGCCCCCTTCCTAGCTTCTTTGGATCATCCCTCCTCTATGCCCCCGTCTCTCTCCCTCCAGGTTGAAAACCCATTTGGGGGCTTGTCTTGCGAATCTTTGCATTCCTCTTTGCCTGGAGGGAGCAATCAGAAGCCGTGAGAGATTCGCTGTGGCTGGGAGAGCTCGCAGAGGGAACAAGAATAGGTAACGTTTTCCTGGGGGTCATGTGCCAAGTCCTCTGTGAAGGACTTACACACTAACGTACTCATCCTCACCTCACTTCTCCAAAGCAAGTCCTGTTAGATCCTCATGTTATAGATGGGGAAACTGGGAATCGGAGTAACTAGAAAACTAAACCATCACCACAGTCCCCTACTCAATATCCAGACAAAAACTAGGGATGGGGGCAGGGGGGCGGGTGATTTGTCTTCAAATTTAATAGTTTAAAAAGAGCCTTTCCTTATGAATAATCATTTTAAAATTTTGGTGTTTTAAAATTAAACTTGAATATGCAAGGGAGGCCTGGTATATGGGAAGAATTTCTGTGCATGTAGGTTGTGGGGGTGGTTTTTGTGTCAAAAATGGAAGCTAAGCCCTGGCCAGTGTGCTCAGTGGTTAGAGCATCAGCCTGCACACCAAAGGGTCAGGGGTTTGATTCCTGGTCAAGGGCATGTACCTCCATTGCAGGTTCAATCCCAGGGCCTGGTCAGCGCCCATGCAGGAGGCAACCAATCTGTGTGTCTTTCTCACATCAATGTCTCTCTCTCTCTCTCCTTCCCCCTCCAACCCTCCTTTCCACTCTCTCTAAAAAGCAATGGAAAAAATATCCTTCAGCTTGGCTGGCATGGCTCAGTGGTTGAGCGTCGACCTATGAACCAGGAGGTCATGATTCGACTCCTGGTCAGAGCACATGCCTGGATTGCAAGTTCAATCCCTGGTGGCGGTTGTGCAGGAGGCAGCCGATTAATGATTCTCTCCCATCATTGATGTTCCTCTCTCTCTCCCTCTCCCTTCCTCTCTGAAATAAAGGGAAAAAAAGTTATGTATTTTTTAAAAGCCTCTCACTCAAGGGTGTGTGTGTGTGTGTGTGTGTGTGTGTGTGTGTATGAGTTTATCAGTGGTTTAGTAAAAGCGGGGTCTTGCACTTCAGCTCATGACATCGAACATGATAGGACCCAATCATTACTCCAGGAACCTTTGAGTGTGGCCTTATCTGGAAATAGTGTCTTTCAGATGTAATTAGGGATCGTGGGATAAGATCATCCTGGATTTAGAGTAGGCCCTACATTCAAGCATGTCTTTAGAAGGGAATGGAGGAAAGACACAGCGAAGAAGGCCATGTGGTGATGGAAGCAGAGAATGAATGCAGTGATGTCGCCACAAACCCAGGAAGGCTGGAGCGGGAGGGTTCTCCCTGGAGCCTTTGGAGGAAGTCGGCCTCCTGCCACCTCAGGCCTGTACTTCTGGCCTCTAGACTTATGGAGAGAATACATCCCTTTCCTTCTAACCCAAGTGTGTGATCATTTGTTACAGCAGCCCTAGGACCAATATATATGCTTTTACCCCCACTTTACAGATAAGGAAATGAAAGTGAACTAACTTGCTTGGGTTCTGTTTTATGCAAAGAGCCGATTTACGCTGGATGAACGCAAAGCTGCTGAGTGTCTGTAAGCGAAATGACCAGGGACCAAAACAGGAAAATGAGGACAAACGTGTAGCCCGTGTCTCTCCTGGAGAAAACGAAAACAAGTCCAGATCCTTTCACTTAGTGTGCGACTTCGCACACACACCAGAGCTCTTTTTCTTGGGTCAGGAAACCCGTCTTGGAAGGAAAAAGCTAGCAACATAGAACTCAGGGGAACGTGAAAAGCAGCTCCATGCAACTCTGTGGAAGAGACCGGCCCAGCCAGAACCAGCCCCGGAGACTCATGACTTACACGCTGGGGAGACTTTGAACAGATTAAATTAATAGAGCAATTAGGGGCAGGAAGCAGGTTTAGCCTCTTACAATCTAGGAGTCAAAGGGTAAGTTTTCAGAACAGTTTGGTTTGTAGGAGCAAATCGCGTGTTGCATTTTAATCTTTCCTTGTTTGGTTTCTTTTTAAAGTGCTGAAGTGGCAAGTCTAGAGAGCAGTAAATAATCACAGATTTCTCCTGAGATGCCAACGCGGGGCATCATTAATTTTCAAGTCCACCCATTTCCCCAAAACACAAGGAGCCGTGCCTGGACTTGAGGGTTTGATCCACGTACCCGGGGGGAAGATTCCTAACCCACACCATTACAGACCAGGAGGCTTTTCTTGCCTTTCTTTTGAAAAAAGTTTGCATTTTTCCGTAGTTGCAAAATAATAATAAATGCTCAATGTACAAAACTTGAAAAGGCACAAGGAAAATGAAAGGAACAAAATAAATACCATCATCTCACTTCCAACATATTGAAATTTCTTTTCCAGTATTTTAGATATAGCTATAGATGGAAATGCGTAATTCAACATCAAGCTGCCTGTAACGGCTCCTGCATGTTCATGGGAGGGCTGAGGTGAGGCAAAATTCATATTTGCAGAGAAAAAATAAAATAGCTAACATTCAGTAGTATTTACTTTTTGCCAAACATTATTCCACGCACTCCATACATTATTAGCTCTAAGAACTTTGCCTATCGCCACATTCAAAGATACTGTTCTGCATTTCGCTCATTTAATTCTCAGCAACCCTATGAAATGTCAGTGCATCTTTGTTTCATATCTAAGGAAACGGAGGCAGTGAAGAACCGTGCCGCAGACCACAAGCCTGTAAGTGGGAGAGAGCTGGGATTTGCTACTTTACTTGGGAAGCAAGTGATGGGCTGTGCCTGCAAGCGCAGGACTTTCTCTTAGAGACTGGTGAGGCGGGAGAGGCGGGAGGGACTCACGATTCCGTTTCTCCGAGTTGGTCTCTGCTGTCCCGGGCTGAATTCTGTCAGAGTCATCAGGGAGTCATGGTTTGTAATCTTGGGGTGGGGAGGGGGAGATTGAAGAGGGAAGAACCTAGAGAGCGGACCTGCCCTGGCTCCAGCTCTATGGCCAAGTCCGTGGCTAAGGCCACGCCCACGATGGCCACGCCCACGATGGCCACGCCCACCCACGGCCAGGGCCAAGCCTGCCCCCGCTGTGGTCAGAGCCTAGGATCGTGGGAGATGCTCACTGCAAGAAAGGTGGTGCTCCGAACACTAAGGAAAAGTCTGCCACACACACATTTGCCTTGTGCAGCTGGTTTTGGAGAAATTCAGGGAAGTGGCTAAATCCCACGTCTGAGCTGGGGCAGTGAAGTAGAAAACGGAGCCTCCGTGGGCTGAGAATGAGACTGGAGGCAGCAGTGAGCTCCTGGGAATCTGGATACGTCTGGGGCAGGATATTGTACTTTCCACAAACTTGGAATAGGGGATACAACCAGTTTCATTTTAAGCCTAAAGGGCTGAACAACCTGGAAAAGAGATACACATGCATATACACAACATTCTCTCTATAACATGCATGTTTTATATATTATGTAAAACATGTTTGATATAAACATACAAGTAGGTATGTAAATCATTCTCTAGAAAAGTGGCATTATATATAAATCTATGTAGATACAGTGTATATTATATAAACGTATGATTGTATTACATAGCATATATGATATATATTATGACATATATACTCAACAAAATACACACATTTTATATATATAAAATATATAAGTACATATTGATGTAGTTCTATTAAAATATAACATTACATATGGTTTTAATCTTTCCTATTAAATTTTGTTTTGCAAAAATGGGACATTATTATACATATAATTTTATGGGGTTTTTACTTAGGAATACACTGACTATTTTACCATTTCAGTAATATTCTTTTACAATATTATTATTAATATAATTTTATATTCTATATGAAGACATCATAATTTGCTTAACCAGTCTTTTATTTTGGTTATTTAGGCTGTTTTGAGTTTTTGTCATAAATAATGTTGCCAATTAACTTTCTTACAAATAGATCTCTGATTTGACACACAGGGCCTGACTGGAAACAGGTGGCACACTAAAACTGGGTAATTTTTAATTTATTTTATTTTTGTTAGTATATTTTTATTGATTTCAGAGAGGAAGGGAGAAGGAGAGAGAGAGAGAGAGAAACATCAATGATGAAAGAGAATCATTGATCAGCTGCCTCCTGCACGCCCCCCACTGGGGACCGAGCCCACAACCTGGGCATGTGCCCTTGACTGGAATTGAACCTGGGATCCTTCAGTTGGCAGGCCAACGCAGTATCCACTGAGCCAAACCAGCCAGGGCTAAAATTGGGCAATTAAGGGGCATCTTATAAAAGGACAATGTACAAAGGCATTAAACCAGCGAGGGACAGTACAGTGCTAGGGATACTACCACCCCTAGACTGGAGGGGAGAGGGAGGAGCCATCACCAGGACCTGGAGATGGTGTATGGGGAGGGTCACCTGACTGGAGAGTCAGCAGAGGAACCCGGGGAAACGGTGTCCGCCCATGACTCTCATCAGCAGGGCCCAGCCAGAAACCAGAGGCCAGTCCACACACGTCAGCCCCCAGGGGCACAGAAGGATGGCGAAGAGTAGACAGTGGATCTGGAGAAGCAAACTGAGGTTTTTGTACCATAAAGAAGTGTGTTAACATTTCCACATCAATAACAGTGTGAAAAAGCACCCATTTCTCTATCATACCCACACAGAGACTGGGCAGTACCCCTTGTAGGAGGTTGAATAATGACTCTCAACAATATCAGGTCTGTAATCCCTGGAACCTCTAAGTATTGTTTACCTTATATTGAAGAAAGGTCTTTGCAGATGTGACTAAATTAAGGATCTTGCAAAGTGGATCCTGTGTGCAATCACAGCTGTCCTTCTAAGAGAGAGGTAAGAAGACAAAGTAATGTCACACAAAGCAGATTGGAGTCATATGGCCACATCCCAAGGAATGCCAACAGCCACCAGAAGTCTGCGTTTGACCCCAATTTCAACATTTATTTATAAGCTTAGGGACCTCGGACAATTTCCTTCATCTCTCTAAGCGTTGGGTTCCCATTTGTAAAGTAATGATAATATCTCCTACCTAGTTGTGTTCACAGGGTTAGATGAACTAATAAAGCCAATATACTGGACTCCTCCCCTTCATTGATCTAGCAAAGGGTCAGCAAATTTTTCTCAAAAGGGCCACCTTGTAAAGATTTTAGGCTCTGCAAGCCATGCAGTCTCTGTTGCAACTACTCAGCTTTGTTGTTGCAGCCCCAAAGCAGTCATAGGCAGTACGTTAATGAAAGAGCATGGCTGTGTCAGTAAAACTTTATTAAAACAGTCAGTGTGCAGGATTCGCCTCACAGGCTGTAGTTTGCCAGTCCTCGATCTAGATGAGAGAGGAGTCAGCAAATTAGAGCCCGTGGGCCAAATCTGGCCTGCTTCCTGTTTTTGAAGCTTGTGAACTAAAGATGATTTTTACATTTGGGGGAAAAAAATGGTTGGAAAACACAAAAGAAGAAGATTTATGACATGTGAAACTTATATGAAATTCAAGTTTCAGTGTCCATAAATAAAGTTTTATTGGCACACACTCATCTGTTTATGTCTGAGCGATGGCTGCTCCCATGCATGCTACAATGGCACAGATGAGTAGTTGTAACAGATGGTAGGTGGCACCCTCTTTGATCTACAGTGCTGCCCAGTGGCTGTTGTATATAAAGAAATGGGTTGGTCTTTGTTCCTAGATCCTGGGAGGTATCTTCTAAGTTCAGAGTTTCCCAAGTGACAGGAGTATCTCTGTTATGCTTGGTGGTTACTGATGGTTTATGCTAATAAGGTGACTTACCGTGAACTTATGCCGGACAGTTTATGCTGATGAGATGAGGCAGAATGGGGACAGGCCACACCAGGAAGATTAATCACGTGATTAGAACCATTTGGGGTGGATATCAGCATGATCTCTGGGGCAGGAAGAGGAGGGAGGAGAGCTGGAGATTGACTTCATCCTCTTGCTCATTGAGTCAATGAATCATGTCTGCATAATGAAACTCCAATAAAAACTCTAAACACAGACCGTGGGTGAGCTTCCCTGGTTGTTGAAACGCATCAGTGTGCTGCGAGAGTGGCACAGCTGAGGACGGGGAAAGCTTCATGTTTGCCACCCTCCCGATTTCTCTCTTGCTTCTCTTCATTGGGCTAATCCTGATTTGTATTTTTTATTATAAGACTGTAACCGTAAGTGTAGCACTTTCCTGAGTTTTGTGAGTCATTCTAGTGAATGATTGAACCTCGGGGAGTAATGGGAACCCCAAAATTTGTAGCCAATCGGTTAAAGGTAGATATCTTGGGAACCCCAGAGATTGAGACTGGTGTCTGATGTGAAAGACGTTTTGTGGAGAATTGTGCCCTTAACCTGTGAAATCCGACCTAACTCCAGGTAGCATCAGAATTGCATTGCAACAGTGCACCACAAGTTGCAGGTGCCGTGGTCGTTACAACTGGACAGTATTTTGAGAGTCAACACTATCACTACGTGGTGGCATTCATAGGGTTTTTTTTCACTTTATATGTTGATAATATGTGCATACCTGTCATGTCAAAACAAAAAGGGAAAAATGGACTCGGAATGTCACATTTTTAGACACAGTGAAGTGTGGATTATTTTGATATTGAACCTGATGGCAAAGCATGTAGTGATTCTATAGCTACACTAAAAGAATACAGTATACATCGAAATCACTAGACTAGGCACACATCACTATTTTCCCAAAGTCACAGAAAAGCAACAATCAGAAAAATCACAGAATTTAAAATGGCATATCTCACGACAACAGAATTTCTTCACAAAAATAAAAAACAAAAAGGAGGCTGCAACCAAAGTGGCTCATTTTTGAGTGGCCCATCATTAGCCAAGCAGGAATTGCCATTTATTAATGGCGAGTTAATGAGATGATATTTGATTATAGCAGCCAAGGAAATATGTCCAGAGAAAATGAACATGTTTAAGTCTATTAGATTTTCTTAAATTACTTGAAGATTTGAGGACTTTGGGAGCAACATTAGTAGTCAATTAAAAAAACAAACAAATGATTTTGAGTGGTTTTCTTTGGCCCATAATGAGTTGATAGATGTTACAGATAATACTCAATTGTTAATCTGAGAAGTCCATGCCAAGTCTGAAGTGGCTAAAGAATTAGCCTCGATGAATAGTCTGTACAGAACAACTAAAAGTGAGAATATTTTCCAAAAAGTTGAGAAAATGAGTTCAGTACAACCTGAAGTGGAATCTGCTAAGATGTGTTACAAATGATGATGGGGGAAAAATAATATGTGTGGAGCAGAAAAATAGTTAGTTGGGGAAATTTACAAAGCTTGTGAAGATTCAGGGTATTGAAAACCTATGGTTATTCGTCATACTGCTCATCAGCTGTTACGTGGAGGAAATCCTTGCATCTATCATGTGTTACTGAACCAGTAGAGTCAGTTGTTGTTGTGAACTTAACTCTTGCCAGTTCCATGAATTTTTGTCAAAAATGGAAGCTAAGTCCTGGTTGGTGTGGCTTAGTGGTTGGAGCATGAGCCCGCACACCGAAGGGTCAGGGGTTTGATTCCTGGTCAAAAACCAGCATAACTTTTGACGCCCCCAAAACGTAACCACTAATAGCCTACTGTTGACCAGAAGCCTTACTGATAACATAAAGCATCGATTAACACATATCTAGTATGTTATATTTTTTATATACTGTACTCCTACAATAAAATAAGCTAGGGGGAAAATGTTATTTAAAAATCATAAGGAAGAGAAAATACATTTCTAGTATTTACTGAAAAAAACCTGCATAGAAGTGGACCCATGCAATTCAAACTCATGTTTTTTTTTTTTTTTTTTTTTTTTTTTTTTTTTTTTTATTGCTTAAAGTATTACAAAGGGTATTACATATGTGTCCATTTTATCCCCCCGCCCTAGACAGTCCCCTAGCCTCCCCTATCCCCCAATGTCTTATGTCCACTGGTTATGCTTCTATGCATGCATACAAGTCCTTTAGTTGATCTCTTACCCCCCTACCTCCTGCCCCGCAACCCTCCCCGGCCTTCCTGCTGCAGTTTGACAATCTGTCAAACTCATGTTTTGAAGGGTCCTCTGTAGTTTGAAAAACAATGGTTCGCGTGTAAAGGAGTGTGTGCTCGTTTGTCTCAAAGCCGAATGGCCTCCTCCTTTTGGTTTGGCTGCTCAGTTCACCCCAGAGGAACCCTCTGCTGGGTTTCCACACCCCTCCTTCGACCTGATTCCAAAACCTTCAGTTCTATTCTACGCATAACCAAGGCTCCTCTGTAAGATGGATGGTGTAATCGTTTCCTAGGTCTGCCCTAACGAATTAGCATAAACTAGATGGCTCATAACAGTGGAAATTTATTTGCTCACAGTTCTAGAAGCCAGAAGTCTGAAACCAAGCTTTCAGCAGGGCCATGCTCCCTCTGAAACCTGCTGGGGAATCTGTCCTTGCCTCCTCCTAGCTTCTGGTGGTGCGCCAGCAAGCTCCGTCATTCCTCGGCTTGTAGAGGCAGCACTCCACTCCTGTCCTGACGTGGCATTCCCGTGTGTCTTCCCGTCGTCTTGTGTGTTCTAATTTCCCCTTTTTATAAGAATACCAGCAAGATTGGATTAGAGCCCGCCCTAGTGACCTCATTTTAACTTGATTCCCTCTATAAAAGCCCTATTTCTGTATAAGATCATATTCTGAAGTACTGGGGTTGGGACTTTTCAGGGGGACAAATTCAACCCATAACAGATGGCAATGAAGAATGTCCAATCTGCTAGGGCTTAAAAGACTGCTAAGCACCCCAGGCCTCAGGGCTATGGAAGGGTGTGAGTCCCTGCACCGGGTTGGAGAAGGGAACCAGCATGTGTTGCGTGCCGTTATGTGCATGGTTCTGTATTAAGCACATTGCAGACACCACCTGTTAAATCCACACCATCCCCTTGGGATGCAGATGCTATTGTGTCCATTTTACAGATGAGAAAACTGAGGCTAGGTCAGGTCATTAGGCTAGGATTTGATCAATTTGGGATTCTAGTTGTGGTCTGCTCAGGAAAGTGGGTTTGCTGTTCATGCTGGTAACTATGTCACTTCCATTCCCACAATATCCGTGGACTCTTGGTGAGTTTTAGAATCTAGTCAGTGATGAGGGTGATAGCTAATCCCCTCTCCTAGTTTCAGACATGACCCACTGGGTTGCATCCTTTATCCAGACTTAACCATGAGCATCATATGAAAGCAGAAGTGAAATATTTTGCCCTTTTCACAAGGTTGTCACACTGTCAGAGTTTTATAACCAGGCACTGAATTGCAAGGCTGATTTCTGAGCAGCCAACATGTGCCGGAAGATGTTTTCAAATGAGGAATCACCTGCAACTCCATGCCACTGAGACACGTCAGAGATAGTATCAGAAATCTTCACCCTGTGCCAGGCCCTGAGTCTGGGCATGCACATATATTTTCTTGTTTAATTATCGAAAACTAGAGGCCTGGTACACGAACTCGTGCATGGGTGGGGTCCGGCCAGCCCACCCCGAATCGGGGCTGCATGGGGGAGGGGCTGCAGGCAGTTGGCAGGCCGGCCCCACCCCCCGATTGATCGATTGATCGGGGTGAAGGGGGCTGATCGGAGGCAGGGCCGCTGGTGGTTGGTGGGCCCACCCCTCCCCCTGGTCGAACTTCCAGTAGAACTCCTGGTTGAGGGGACAATTTGCATATTAGCTTTTATTATATAGGATGCCCAATGAGATTGGTATTCTGGTTGCAGTTCCAGATAAAAAAAATGGAGGCCCAGGATTTTTGTTTGATTTGAAAGCCCTGCTCTGAATTATGATGGCCCACCAGTTACACTTACACACACACACACACACACACACACACACACACACACTACTACCAATAACAACAACAAACACTAGCAGTGTTCAAACCCACAGGGATCCAAAGACCTTCACCGTGAGGGTGTTGAAGCCTCGCTCTCCAGAACCAGAGGGCCTTCCCCCCACCCACGCGGCACTACAGGAATGGCTCATCTGCCAGGGGCCTTTCCCGGAGCCTGACCAGGTGGCTATTTCGAATTGAATGTCAAAATACGCAGACAGAGGTTTCTCTTGGGGCTGCCTTTCCTTTGTCTCCCCGTCCACCCCCACCCTCTCTGTGCCTTGTACTTGTTAACAGTGCGGGCTTACCCAGCACTTTTTATTTTTAGGATCTCAAAAGGTTGGAACAAGACATTTTTATTATTTCCACGTGCTCATGACGGGGGAAATCAAAATCACAACGACTCTTATGATCATGACGACTTGGATGGTTTTGCAGCAAACAATTCAAAATAGCAGCAGCCTTGGCTGGCGGGTGGTGTGCCTGGCTGGGCGGTGAGGATGGCTGCGGGCTAGATGGGCTGACCTGCCCCCAGGACTGGGGGCGGGGATGGGGGGGTGGGGAGGTGGGGGGTTGAACTGTGTGAAAACAGTTCCTTCCTGCCTTTGCTCTGAGGAGGACGCTGGGGACCGGCAAGGCCCACAGCTGGGCTGCCTCAGCTGATGCTCACGGGCGTTAGCCATTTTAATCATTTCAAATTCATTTCAAACACTAGGAATCGCCGTTTGCCACTGCCTCTGTTGTTTTTTTCCTTTTCTTTTTCCACAGACATATTAATATGGATGTGGCTAGCAGGTTCCAGGCTTTGAATGGTGCTCATTAAGTCACAGCTGGCTGGGAATACTTGTCAGTCTATGCCTTTATTTCGCAAGCCGGTTTCATTGGGAAATTAAAATGGGCTCCTCCGGGCAGCCCCTTGCCTGCAAGCGAAGCAGCCTTCCCCTCGGGGAGGGGAGCCTGTGTTCCCGTTCGCTCTCTTCTCAGAAGAAACACACATATAATTCCAGGAATGAAGACATTGAGTTTGGTGATCACCCTCACAAAAAGAAAGCCCTTGAACTAACCCTGGTGGGGGAACATTCCATCCAGCGGTTCCTGCAGGGGTTTTCTGCACCCACCCGCACCCCCTATCCATTGAGGGAACAGCCCGCCTGCTTGGGGATGTCCCCTTGTCACTCACCAGTTTCTGAGTGGAAGCGTGGCCGGCCCCGGGGCCCCGGCGTTGCACACTTGCCTCTGCTGAAGTGCATGGTTTGTTTTCCAAACTCGGCACTGTGTTTATTTTATTTTTTTAAAGAGCTAAGGAAAAGGCTGATTCATGATTACCCCAGAGGCATTCCTTCAGGCAGTGGTTCTCAACCTTGGCTGCCCATTAGAATCACCTGGGAATCTTGTTAAAATCCTGATTTCTGGGCCTCATCCTCCGGAAATTCTGTTTCTTTGTTATGGGGCGGGGCCACAACATTAGTAACAAAGAAACAGAATTTCCTGAGGATGAAGCCCAGAAATCAGGATTTTTAAAAAGATTCCCAGGGGATTCTAATGTGCAGCCAAGGTTGAGAACCACTGCCTGAAGGGATGCTAATACCCTCAAGACCAGCCCTCCCCCTGGGAGGGGTCAAGACAGGAAAACCTCTTTGGCTTCAGTAAAACGAGCTCAGTCAAATAAATCCCCTGGGAAGCAAGCTGTTAACAAAGGGACTCCCAGGCCCACCCGGGGTCTGCGGGAACAGAACCCGGCCGGCAGGGGCCGACAATGGGCCTTTTCACAGCTGCCCGGGGGGTCATTTGCATCCCAAGTTTGGGAGCCAGTGAGAGGGGGACACCCACTCATTGTCTGGGGGAGGGGGAGGGGAGGGAGGGCGAGGGTTAGGGTGTAACCCTGAGTCACTCTGCACTGGTGAGCCTGCCCTTTGATTGGACGCAGCTGAGCTCCCCTGGCAGCCTGGTGCTTCATTGGGAAATGACAAATTAGAAAATGATGTGCAATTAAGCCCTCCGCGAGGCAGCTCATCGGCTCACCCCCTCCTGTGCCTCAGAGTCCGGCTGTGTCCCTGGGTCATCGAGAATGTCCCCGGGACTCCCGCGTCCTGCGGGCTGACGGGTGACAGAGCAGAAGCCCTCAGAGCTGCTGCCTGCCAACCCGGAAGCCTGCGGCCGCCCCCGGCTGGGCTCAGACTCCCCGACGCTGCCGACGGGAAGCCGGCACGTCCACAGATGTGTTTGTAGTGGTTTCCAAAAGTCAGCCCAGCCCAGCCCAGCCCGAGTCTGGATCTGGCTGGCGGATTAAACATACAGAGTCCTGGGCCCCAGCCCAGAGTCACTGGTGGAGTGCCTTGGAGGCTGAGCCCTGCCATCTGTATTCATAGCAGCGCCCCCACTCACCCCCCCCCTCCCCACCCCGCCGCCCCTCCCGGGTAACAGACAGCACTGCTTGCGGGATCAGGAGGTGATTAGAAAGGAGCCCACAGAGAAGTCGATGTGAAGAGCAGAAAGGAGCCATCGCGTGGCGGGCGCTGGGAGAGCCTGCAGCCCGCAGCCACCAGATGTCCTAACGAGGGACCACATCACGAGACGGAGAAGAAAGGCGTCCCTTCGAAGGAGGCTGTGGGGGCCCACATTTGTTTTGCTCCCATTTCACGCCAGGAGCTTCGGGAAAGAGGGGAGGGTGGGACGGAGAAGACTGGGGTTGCACAAGCTGCTGGCTCTGCTGAGGGTTTTTCTCTTTCTTTTTTTTAAAGGGATATTTCCAGTGTGTGCTGTAAAAGATGCTGGGGGGGCGGGGGGGAGAAAGAAAAAGCCCTGATTTGTAACGTTTGATGATTTCCCTCAAGTGAATATTCCTTCCATGGTCCAATTTCAAGCCACCCATGTGATGCCACTGAGCGTGAGGTTCGGGGGAGAGGCCCGATCTGTGCTCCAGCCACCTCGGGACAGTCCCTAATTCAAAGGACGTCCTCCAGCATGATCTGCAGCCACAGCACCAACTGGCCACCCTGGTATCCCCGTGGGACAGGGACAGGCAGGGGAATGAAGGAGTCTTCAACCTGGATGCCTGCTCCTGGGGTTGGCTGACAGACAGTGGTATGAGAGTCTAAGGTGCACACTAGCCCTAACCCTACACTCAGTGATGCCACACTGCTGGCCTGAAACCAGCCACAGTCAGAGTATTGACAACATGGTAACTGGCAAACCTGTAAATCAGGCCATTGTCCCTGGAGAGCTGGCTGCACAGATCTATCACCACATCACCGCTGGCCAGTCATCCCACTGAGAGGCCGGGTCCTAACCACCTGTCTTAGTTCAGCTCCGGCTGCCCTGACAAAATCCCACAGACCGGGTGGCTGAGGCAACAGAAATGGATTTTCTCACCGTTCTGGAGACTGGAAGCCCAAGATCAGAGCGTGGGCAGGGTTGGTTTCTCAGTGGCCTGGTCCTTGGCTTGCAGATGGCCTTCCTCCCACCGAGTCCTCACCTGGCCTTGACTGTGTGTGCGCCACACGGGTGTCTCTCCCAGGCTTTTAAGGACGAAAGTCCTATTGAAGTATGACCTCGTTTGACCTGAATTCCCTCGTTAAAGGCCCAGTGTCCAATTCGCACAGGGGGTTAGGACTTCAACGTAGGGATTTTGAAGGAGACACAAACCGTGTCACAGCTCCATGTTCCAGGCAGTGTTTCGGTGACATCATCATATGTCTGTTCAAATAGGTTGCCGTCCCTGTCTTGACCAACTCACAGCTCACATGTCCATGTATGTCCAGGGCAGTGTAGGTGTGGGCATTTCAAGCCCTCTGCCACGGTGGAGCAAGGGAAGGGCTTATAATTCTGGGGAATGAAGGAGTCTTCAACCTGGCAACTGTGAGCCACACAGCCAGCGGTTAGGAAACAGTTGTCTTTCCCCAGGAGCCCCGGGGAGACGTGGTGTCAGAGCCTGGGTGTCAACGCCTGCATCACTTACAACTTCGTGCAGCAGAGCAGAGGAGCCAGGGCCTGCTCCGAATGCCCTGTTGTCCGGTATAGGTGCCGGTTGCCTTGTGAAAACCCACCAGGCTGTACACCGAGGTGTCACTATTCTATGTGGATGTTGCTCTTCAGTAAAATTTACATTCAGTAAAAGAAGGCCCTCCTGCCACTGTGGGATTTGCCCCTCCCCCCCCCCCCCCCCCCCCCCCCACGTCTGCCCGCCTGCATCTCCCCTTCCTTCTCCTCCCACTCCTCTCCTGGAGGCCACGGGTCCTGTTGGTTGGTGTCTAAGGCACAGGATGTGAGCTGTGGGGCTGCCCGGCCCCTGTCCCCTCAGGGTTCACTCCCCTGGGTCCCTCTCTCTGTCCATCATTTTTGAAATGAGAGAATTTCCTCCCTAAGAGAAATCCTTGTGCCAGCTTCTGGGAATACAATGTTCCTCCCGCTGGAAGCGATGGGAGGGCTCACAGGGGAGCAGGCAGCCCGCAGAGGTGGGTGGTGGTGGCGCCTGGAGCCACAGGGCCAGCACAGTGCGTTTTCTGCGTCTGGGACTTGCGCCCTGGGCAGCCGTGGAGACGTCACTGCTCTGTTCTCACCTGTGAAAAAGCCACAATGTTGGCACCTACATCAAAGGGTCAGCAGGGAAGACTCAAGGCACAAACGCAGGACCAGCACCTAGAATGTTGTCTGGGATATGCAGCTACCATTACTGCCATAGGGGAGGAAGAATGTTCCTGCCACCCTTCTAGGGTCTTTGTCTGGTCGAATAATTGAATTAGCAGGAGAAACAAGTATAATTACATCCTGAGCTAAGGAGCGGGAGAGGGCCTGAGGGTCCGGAGAGGAGAAGGTAATTCATAGGGCGATTAGAAGAGCAGGTGTTGGTAATTAGACATGTGTCCTGCCACACATCTGGGTCATTCCAATGAAAATTATCTCTGGTGATAGGGCTCTTTCTGGGTCAGACCGCTCCCTAAATTCTCTTAAGCAGTTAAGGGGGGCGGGGGTAAGTTTTTCTTGAATCTGCTGGGTATGTATTTATTATTTTTGAATTTTCAATTGCAGTTTACACTCAGTATTATTCTGTATCAGTTTCAGATGTACAACACAGTGGTTAGAAAACCATGTCCCTTTCCAGAGTGGTCCCCCCACTACTTCAAGGACCCCTCTCACCCATTCCTGTTTATCTCGATATTATCGACTGTATTCCCTATGCTGTAATCTACATCTCTGTGACTATTCTGCAGCCACCAATTTGTGCTGCTTAATCCCTTCTCCTTTGTCACCCAGTCCCCCAACCCAGCTGCCAGTCTGTTCTCTGTGTCAGAGTGCAGTTTGTTTGTTTGTTTTGTTCATTAGATTCAACAAATAAGTGAAATCATATGGTATTTGTCTTTCACCAACTGGCTTATTTCACTTAGCCTCATATTCTCCAGATCCATCCATGCTGTCACAAAGGGTAAGATCTCCTCCTTTTTTTACAGCTACGTAGTATTCCACTGTATGAATGTACCACAGCTTTTTTATCCACTCATCTACTGATGGGCACTTGGGCTGCTTCTAAACCTTCGCTATTATAAATAATGCTACAGTGAACATAGGGGTGCATATATTCTTTCAAATTAGTGTTTCGGGGTTTTTTGCAGATATATTCCCAGAAGTAGAATCTCTGAGTCATAAGGCAAGCCCACTTTTAATTTTTTTAAGAACATCCACACTGTTTTCCGTAGTGGTTGCACCAGTCTGCATTCCCACCAACAGTGCATGAGGGTTCCCTTTACACCACATCCCCATACTTAAGACTGCAACATGAATCTGTTGTTTACTGATTTACTGATAATCGCCATTCTGACAGGTGGGAAGTGATATCTCATTGTGGTTTCGATTTGCATCTCTCGGATGATCAGTGATGTTGAGCAACTTTTCATATGTCTTTTGGCCACCTGTATGTCTTCCTTGGAGAAGTGTCTATAGTGTCTATTCAGACCTTCTGCCCACTTTCCAATTGAGTTGTTTGTTTTTCTGGTGTTGAGTTGTCTGAGTTCTTTATACATTTTGAATATTAACCCCTTATCAGATGTATCATTGACGAATATCTTCTCCCATTCAGGGGATTGTCCTTTTTTTTTGGTTGGTTTCCTTTGCTGTTCTGCCAGGTCCTGATTGCCTTTGGCTCATAATGATCCACGCACCAAAGTAGCACATTTCATCATGATGAAGACTGCTTTGAACCCTCGGCATACAGGATAGCTAAGGAAAAGCGCTCTGGCTTTGTGCGGTGTTGCTGTCATGCACCCTGGCCCTCTCCCCAGTTAAGACTGCAACATGAATCTAGGCAGGCGAGATGGAGCCACGGACAGATGCCATGCTGCACTGAGTCCAGGCTTCCCTCGAATCCGAGACTATGCTCCCTGCTCCTGGTGGTGAGTTCTTTCTCAAGAAGCAAATGGACCCTAGCAGGACTCACCACTCCAGGAAGCCAGACCCCTGCCTCAGAGGTTTGTAAAGTTTCACTCATAACAAATAAATGTCTCCCTTTCTTTTACACACCCACAGGTGTGCACACACACATCATTCACAACTGGACATTGAACTTTTAACTCTTCCTCCTCCTGAGCTCCAGGGTTGCTGTTGGCCTTTGGATGTTTGCTAGAAGAACAAATGAATGAGATACTCAATCAGCAACATGTGGAAACAGAAGCCTCCTCATTTGAGAGCTTCCAAGCAGGATCTAGAAGCCCTGAAGAGCCAAGGGCCCCACCATGGCAGCCTCTGTTTCTGAGTTCAAACTCCCATAGTCCACGTCCCCCCATGCCAAAGTCCCAGAGCAGGGAACCTGCCGACCAGCTGCTGTTGGGCTGAGTCACCCAGAACATTGGGTACAAAGAGGGTTTCTCGTACCCATAAATTTCTTGGTGCAGAAATTTATGCCCAGGGTGGAGGCAGGTCTTGTCTTAGGAGGACTTCAGCCAGAGTCCTCCATTCATTTCCCCAGACGGGTAGGAGAGGGTTCAATTCTTACAGAAGAGGTGAGTGCGTAGGCAGACTCCCCAAAAGTTCTACAACAGAGTTCTGCAATGTGAGGCTAAATCAAATGGTTTAGGAAGAGGTTAGTTATTGCAGCTTTGTGGCGTCACAGTGCAGTGCAACTTCCAGAATCCGAACTAAAGCAGCGATTCTCCACATGAGATCCCCCAACCCTTTCAGGGGTCTGAGCGGTCCTTCCTTTTTCAACTCCACATCTGTGTAAGGCTGGATTCTTTTATGCTTAAAGCAAACATATTGCACCTGGCCAGTGTGGCTCAGTGGTTGAGCATCGACCTATGAACCCGGAAGTCACGGTTCTATTCCCAGTCAGGACACAGGCCTGGGTTGTGGGCTCGATCCCCAGTGTGGGGTGTGCAGGAGGCAGCTGATCAATGTTTCTCTCTCATCATTAATGTTTCTATCTCTCTCTCCTCTCTCTCTCCCTTCATCTCTGAAATCATCTCTGAAATAATATATACATTTAAAAGGCAAACATATTGTAACAGAAGATAGGTCATGATGGATTGAAGGCAGAGGAGATATTTCAGCTGTCCTCTATGGAGCTGGACTTCAAACACATTTGTGAAAATGTAAAACAATGCCACTGTTCCCAACATTTGTTTTCTGAAAAGACTTCCCATAAAAAAAAATTACTTGTATTTATTATTATTTTTAAATGATTACATATTCTGTATATTTCTCAGCTTTGATTTCTAATATGGTAAATACCAATAAAACACACAGAACCAAAAGCTCTTTGAGGCCCTTGATAATTAAGGGTACAGTGGTCCTAAGAATAAGAAGTTTGAGAACCACTGACTGAGAGCAAGAAGACCGGTACCACACTCTCTCCTCGGTCTGTTTCCTTCCTCCTGGGGCCTCCTGACCTTCAGCCCAAAGGGACCCTGGGGCTTGGCCTCTGTCCAGCTCCTGGCGCTGGGAGTCCCACCTTGTTCTCTCTCTGCTGGGCTTCGCAGGGATGAGGAAGAGTCAGGGATCTGAATGTGCCTCAGCTCTCCAGGGAAAGCTGAGTCACCCAGAACATTGGGTACGAAGAGCGTTTCATAGCGCACAGCCTCTGCTTAAAAGCAACCCCAGCTGGAGGTAGGAAATCCACTTCCTGGGCAGAAAGACTTGGGTCGCCTTTGTGGGAACGTTTTGTTCTGAGCGCATTTTCCTCGGTAGGAATTGTCAGAGAAAGTTCTTGCTTCTCTGTAAGATCAGGCATCCATGCTGTGTGAGGGGGAAATCCTTGGTCAGGAATGCTCCTTTGGGAGAGGAAAACTTCCGTGCTGAGAGCAGAGAGAGGGCTTCAGGCGCTGGAGAGGCACTGAGCCACCCATCACAAGGTGACTGACTACCTCGGGCCACAGGCGGGGCCAGAGCGGGAAAGCACATCGCCAACACAACGTGCAGCAAACAAGCTCTAGGTGTGTGGACCGTGACAGAAGTGGGGAATCTGCAAGTCCTAAGGTTCAAGTCCAATTCCTCTCTCATCTTTCAGGTGAGAATAAAGCAACATTTTCTTCTCAAGGGTCCCTGGTCTTCAGAGACAGAGACCGGAGGCTGACTGACCCGGCGGCACCCTTGCCCTGTCGCTTGCTGTGTGAACTCTGTGCCTCAGTCTTCTTATCTGTAAATGGGGATAAAAAGTCCCTACTTCAGAGGGACATTGTGAGAATTAGCCTGGCACAGACTTGAACACCCATTAAGTGTGAAATATTATTACTCAAGTAAGTGTCTACTATGAGTCAGGCAGTTACGGTGGGGGCGGTGGTAGGAGCATAAAATTCTCAACCCCTGGCGCTAAGCGTGAAGAGGGCCCTTCTTTTTGTAGGACGGCGTGGAAATGTGCTCATAGGTTTGAATGATTCCAGTGTGAAGTTTAAGGAAGTGCAGGAAGTTTTTTGGCCTCTGTTTTCTAGAGCAATCCAAATTGCAGCTAACAATTTTTCTTGGAGAATTCATGAGTCTGAAGGGGAGGAAGGGCAGGTGGAGATATGAGAGAGTGGGAGAAAGAGTCAGACTGCAGTTGTCATGAAGGATCTGGAGAAACACAGGTTTGCACCCTGCCGTGGCCAGCTCCATCGTTTACACGGGGCACACGGGATGGGCCACCACAGGCACTTGGTATTCCTGCCCTCATTTCCAGCCTGTGTCTCCTGCCCCAGTTTTGGCACCAAAGTCCCACATCCCAGGAAAGCATTCAGTTCCAGGGCAAACCAGGATGGTGACCACTAACACCCCCATCCACTCCTCAAATCTGACTGAGGAAATTTACTCATGTAGTTACTTGGTGTATAAAATCCCATGACTCCTTCCCAATTAATGCCTGCATGATATTTGCTGAAGGAAAGAGGAAATCACCTCTTGAGATGCATATCAGACCTTGCCAGCCAAGAGCAACCTCCTGCTGCAACAACTTGGACCCCAAGTTGACTCACTCCTATGGGGTGCAGCTGTCAGAGTGATCTACCAACACCCTCCAGCTCCTTCTCCCTCACCTTCTTTAGAAGGAAGACATTTGTTAAAGGTCTAATGGGGTTGGGGGGCTGGACGGACCTGTGTGTTTGGTCATAGGAGTACTGGTTCTTCTAAACTAATAAGCGGGCACCCCATCCCCTATACAAGCCCCCAGTTCTTCCTTGCTTATCTGCCTGGGGTGCTTGAGCAAAGAATCCCTGTTAAAAAGAAAGGACCAATCCAAGGAGGACCAGTCCAGGCGGAACTGGTAGGTCAGCTGATACACCAGTAGACTTGTCCCATTCTGGCCTAGCTCCTGTCTCTGAACCCAGAAGTAGCTGCATCAAAGCCACCATTCCTGAAGGTCCTGCATAGGTCGATGCTCAACCACTGAGCCACACCAGGAGGTTATGGCCCGGCCGGTGTGGCTCAGTGGTTGAGCATCGACCTATGCACCAGGAGGTTATGGTTTGATTCCCGGTCAGGGCACATGCTCAGGTTGTGGGCTCGATCCCAGTGTGGGGTATGCAGGAGGCAGCCGATCAATGATTCTCTCTCATCATTGATGTTTTCTATCTCTCTCTCTCTCTCCCTCTCCTTTCCTCTCTGAAATCAATAACAATATATTTTTTTTAAAAAAGAAGGAAGCTAGTCTGGATGACTTCGTTTTTCCAAGCTAAGGTTCTGGGATTCTGACTTCAGTGAAGGCTCTCCTGCCCCAGGGACAGTCCATGGATAGGATGTTTTCAGACATCCCCCTCCCCCCCTCCCCCCCACTGTTGTCCTGTACCCACAGGACCTTCAGGAATGGTGGCTTTGATGCAGCTACTTCTGGGTTCAGAGACAGGAGCTGGGCCAGAATGGGACAAGTCTACTGGTGTATCAGCTGACCTACCAGTTCCGCCTGGACTGGTCCTCCTTGGACTGGTCCGGGGGCACAGGCTGTTGTTTAGAAGTATCAGACGCTGACAGGGTCGCTTAAGAGAGGCAGGCGTCTATTGGAAGGATATGGAGAGCTCACGTACTCAAAGGAAAGCTGAAGAACTAATTTGAAAATGACAGAATAGGACAGAAACGAAGGTATAGTATCGTCTCTTTGGATCCACTTCAGTATGAATCAGCGTCAGCAACTTTCAGTCTTTGAAAGTTCAAATTCCCAGAAGAGAAGCCGATTGGCCAGCTTTGGTTAATGCCCTGCCCCTTGACTGGGCAACCGTGTTGGTGGGACCCAATGGCAGAGGATGGGGTAGGAGGGAAGGTATTTTACTAAATGAAGATGCCATGGATGATGGGCAGGCCGAACTGTGGATGTTCACTACAGCAGACTTCGCAGCGGGACGGCTCTGAAGCCCACCTCAATGTTAGAGGCAGGGTCCAGAGGTGGGCTTAGCAATTCAATGCAGAGTTGCTAGTGTGACAGACATTTTTTCTTTATAAAATTGGTGACATCTTCTTTGAAGACACTTAGAAATCACAGAAAAGCCCGGAAAAGAGACATGTAAACGTTATCTGTCATCCCACAACTTAGGAATGCCAGTTCCTTTTTCAGGGTTTCTTTTCTCCTTGTATGAATTGCTGTTAACATAGCTGAGGACACATTGTGTATATCACTTTGCATTTGATGTGTAAGTGCCACACGCGGATCCAAAGCTGCTAGAGGAGAATCTTAGTGACATCGGCCCGGAGAATGGGCGCGACCTGCCACTGTCCTACCTGGCGGAAGAGGCAGAGGAGACCCTTTGTGGCCCACAGTTCCACCAACATGGGGGATCAGCACCCACTGTGCCCAGCCCGGGAAGTTGCCAAGGCCTGCCCTCCACCACAGAGGAGGCTCATTCTGCACACCAGCCAGGGTGGACGGGAGCTTCCACAGGCACAGCCTGTGTCAGAAGGGCACCCATCCTCATGTTAGCCCACGGAAGCCCCTTGTGTTTGTGCTTCCGGAAGCTGTGACTCTAGACTATTCCTGTGGGTTTCTGTTTTTTTATTTTTATTTATTTTTTATTTTTTCCATCACCTTTTATACCCCATATACCTTCCTCCTCTCCTCTCCCTCCCCCCGTTCTGCAGGTTTTGATGAGTGTCTATATTGTCCTTCTGACACGAACAGGTCACATTTCCATCTGATTTTTTTTTTTTCATTTTTTGTTTGTTTTGTTTTGTTTCTGATAATCCTCACCTGAGGATATTTTTCCATTGATCTTTTAGAGAGAGTAGAAGAGAGAAAGACAGAGCGAAACATCGATGTGAGAGAGACACAGCGATTGGTTGCCTCCTGCATGCGCCCTGACCAAGGCCAGGGCTGGTGAGGAGCCTGCAACCAAGATACATGCCCTTGACCGGAATAGAACCTGGGACCCGTTGGTCCACAGGGTGATGCTCTATCCACCGAGTCAAACCAGCTAGGGCTCCATCTGATCTTTAAAGGAGTCACCAGTACCTTTGTTAAGTCACTTGAAGTGATGTCGAGAAAATGCATCATGATGAAGACTGAAATCACTAGAAGGATGGGAAGGAAGGGTGGGAGAATCCTAGTTAAAACACAGCAGTAGCCGTCTTCATAATGTGCCATGTGTATACAGATGTGTGTACTTAAATCCCCAAACTTGTGTATTTAAGAATCTAAAACTGAGAACTTGCTTGTGTTGACCTTCACTGACATTTGCTAAGGGATGAGATTCATGGTGATATTAGGGTTTAGAAGTCTATCACTTGGAGCGAGAGACATCTGTAGGCCTGTGATGAGCTCTCGGGAAAGCGTAGCCCATGTTCCTGTCAGCGGAGTCCACTCTCAGAGCTGGGTGGAATCACTCCTGAAAGGCTTCACACTGTCCAGAGAGGAGTGTTATTCATCCCCTGGGACTCAGGGGCCACCCTCCCATTCTCATACCTCCAGGGAAACTTGGTTTCTTTACTAAGACACTTCATCTCACAGAAAGGTGCCCCTCGGTCAAGGCTGGGGAGCCCTGGGGAATGCCGGGCTTGGTCTAGTGACAAATTAGGGACTTCAGTGTAGGGGCTCTTCCCTCTCTAATTCTCCTTCTATGAGCCTTCCATGAGCTCCTGTACTTCCCTCATTTCTTATTACTGTTCCCGAGGAGTCTTCTTCCACCCTCTCCTTTTTTCAGTCTATTCTTTCTTCTCAATGATCTTGCCCACTTCAGGGTTCCAACTACCTATAAAACTGTGGCTCCTGAATTGATATCTCTAGCCCAGCTTTCACTTGAGTTTCAGACCCACTTATCCACAGACTACTCCACGCTTCTACCTTACAGTTGTCATGTACGTCTCAAGTTCAGCATGTCCTCCAAACTCATTCTTCTTCCTGTGTCTCTTACCCCAGTCAATGGCACCATGAATCTGCCACGCTAGAAACCTAGGAGTCATTACTCCCTCCCTCTATCCTTGTGCTATTGTTGAATTCTGTTTAATTCATTAATTTGGTCATTTGGTGAATAAATCTGAAGCCCCTAATATGTACCAGGCAGGGTGGTAGGTAACCAATGATGAGGAAAAAAAGACAAGGTTCCCTGGCCAGGTAGCTCAGTTGGTTAGAGAGTCATCCCAATACGCCAAGTTTGTAGGGTTTGAGCCCTGGTCAGGGCACATACAAGAATCAACCAATGAATATGTAAATATGAAGAACAAAAATCTGATCTCTTTCTCTCCCTCCCTCCCTCCTTCCCCCCTTCTCTCTGTCTCAAATCAATTTTTAAAAAAATTTTAAAAAAAAGACAAGTTCCCTGCCTTTATATTTGGGGAAACAGACAAATGATGGTGCAAAAGAAATATGCAAAGCCATGAGTGTTTAGTTTGGGGAAGGAAAATTTAAGAGAAGATCAAAAGAATTCCTTGGGAGTTAACTAGATCGAGGACATGGTGTGGGAGTTCAATTTCTAAACAGGCGGGTCAGAATGCCCACAGTCCTAAATGAGATGGATTGAGTGAGACTTCAAGAAGCCTAATGAATTACAGGAATAATGATGGGAGGGGAGACTGGAGAGGAAGGTTAGAGGCCCTATTGTTCAGCACCTTAAAAGGATTTGGGCCCTTCTTCTATAAGGACAGGAAAGGCATTGGGGACTTTTTTGGGAGTAGGGTTAAGGAATGACCGATTTATATATGAAAGTCACTCTAGCTGAATGGGTTGGATGCGGCCTGAGTGGATGTGGGGAAGGTGATCCCATTGGCTTCCTTCTTGCCATCCCTATAGCAGGGACCCCCAGTCCAGACTTTGGCTGTCTCTTGCCTTCTAGCAGAAGTCACCACTAATGTTATCCCCTTTTAATGTACCTTCAGTGTGGCTCTCAGACCTACCTTTCAACTTCTCGCAACAACAAAGAAAAATCAGTGATTCTTTGCCGAAACCGGTTTGGCTCAGTGGATAGAGCGTCAGCCTGCGGACTGAAAGGTCCCAGGTTCGATTCCGGTCAAGGGCATGTACCAGGGTTGCGGGCACATCCCCGGTGGGGCGTGTGCAGGAGGCAGCTGATCGATGTTTCTCTCTCATCGATGTTTCTAACTCTCTATCTCTCTCCCTTTCTCTCTATAAAAAAATCAATAAAATATATTTAAAAAAAAAAAAAAAAGAAAGAAAAATCAGTGATTCTTCATTGTGTTCAAAATAAAGTCCAAACTCTTGGCTGGCCCACAAGTCACTTCAAGCCTGGCCCCTGTCTCCTTCTCCAGTGTCACATCCAACTACTTGTCCTCAAGTACCCTGGGTCTTAGTCTATAAAAAGGGGATTTGAGAGCAGGATAGCAGTTTGAGGGGAAGGGCCCAAGTCCTCGAGCCAAAGCTGAGGCTGAGCCTGAGGTCCAGGGTGTTGAGCCCGTTGGGAGCACAGGAGACCTCCCCAAGTAGGGGCTTCAGGCAGTTGGCTTCGAGCAATGTGAGGCATGGCCACAAGAGTATCAAGGAATCACTCAGGGCCAAGGCATTGGAGACTTGGACACAGACCAGAGGGGTAGTTGCTGGGCAGTGGTGACCGAGGACAGGACCCTAAGCCTTGAGAGATGGACACTTCGGAGCAGGACCCAGACCACTGGAGAACTGATGTCACAGCATGGCCAGGACTCCAGCTCTTAAAGGAAGGGCAGGACTCAGCCCTGGCTGGATGACTCAGCTGGCTGCAGTGACGTCCTGCCCTGTACACTGAAGCGTCGCCGGTTTAATTCCTGGTCAGGGCACATACCCAGATTTCGGGTTTGATCCCTGGTCAGGGTGCATTTGGAGGCAACTGATCAATGTTTCTCTCTCACATCAATTTTTTCTCTCTCTCCCTTCCTCTATCTCTAAAGTAAATAAAAATATATCCTTGGGTGAGGATAAAAAAAAAGGGGGGGGGCAGGATTCAGAGACTGGGGGCTCAGAAGGTCAAGGACAAAGACTGACTTGAGGATGACTTTGCAAGGAGAACCATGGGAAAGTTCTTTATATTCTACATATGAAGAGACTAGGGGCCAGAATGAATCCCAGAGTGTAAGGGGCAAGGCTAAGCGTGAGGTCAAGGCTGAGCAGCTAGAATGTAGAGAAAGGAGCCAGGCAGCTCCTTCCATCGCCCACACTAAGATCTTCACAGCTTCAGCCAGTCCTCAGGGCACCCGCACACAAGTCAAGGACATTAAAGTTTAGCCCCATGAACCCCAAAGAGCTGTGAGTGCTTGGGGGACCCATCCCACTTCAAGATGAATGAGATTTCAACATTAGTATAGTTCTGAGAGCAGCTTTATAACCCTGAGGAGGGCCTCTGGAGACCGTGTCTGTGTACGGTTCTCATGGCAACCAAGCGACTATGACATCCTTCAGGGGTGGTGAGGTCACAGAACACAAGCTTTAAAGTAAGTGAAGCATGTGTGCCTGATTTATTTTTAAAAGAAACTTCTGAGAAGAGCTTAGAACAATTTTTTTCCCCCGAGTGCCATTTCCCAACGGTACTCACAGAACAATAAGGTGTGACTGTAATGGCTGCACTGAGTTGTCTTTTGGACAGTGTTAGAAGGGACATAAAGAAGGTGGACAGAGAACTGAGGCAATTGAGATGCATCGACGAGCTCAGCACACGATGCCTGTGTGACTTATATATGCACCCGTACTGCTGTTGTGACTTGCACCCATACCCGTACTGCCTGTGCTATTCGAAGCGCTCACGAGCCTGCGGCCTGTGCGATCTCTACTACCCTTGTTGCCTGTGTGACTTCAAGCTTTACTGTCTCCGACCATCCCTCAGAAGTTTGGAGAGGAAAGCCATTAGAGCCATAGAAGATGAAAAGAGAGAGCTTGCCAAGTAAAGGAACTTTTTAAGATTTTTTATAGTTGGTATAATTAGCCTTATAAGTTAGATAAGGGTAGGGGGATGGGACCATCGATACTTGAACAAAGAGGAAGAGGGTTCAGGTTAATGCCTCTGGTGGCTTAGCAAAGATTTAAGAAAAGAGGAAAAGGGTCTGTGATGGGGATTAGAAGATTCTCAAAAGACAGTGTAATGATGTCAATTGGCAGGATTGTTGTTGGTTTATAGCAGGAGTGCCAACATGATAAATAATATGGCTTTAATGAGGGAGAGAAGCAGGAGGTGTCATTAAAAAGCTATTGCAAGCAGTGAACCACACATTTTTTCTGGTTATGAATAAAGTGATTTGAGTATATTTGGACTTACAGAAATGACTCCAGGAGAAGTAATAATAATTGATCAAATCCTTAATGTCTGCCCGAGGCTTTAAGAGCAAATTGAACAATAGAGGCATTTTCTGGGTGATGTCGGAAGACCTTTCTCTCATCCCCCAACTTCAGATAAAGACTTAAAATTCATCTGGAGTTGGCTTCTATTATGTTGGCCCCTCCGACTCTACTAAAGGTCGTGCAAATAAACTACAGAACTGAGAGTCTCCACTTTCAGAACAGAGCTGAAAAGGCTTAATTAATTGAATTGGGTAATTTTAAAAGTCATTTAAAATGTTTTCTGTTTCATTACATTTTCTTTTTTTCGTCTGGAGAAGCTTTCCTTTTCTTACTTTCCACATATGCTGTTTAGTCTGTTACAATTATTGAAAAAACTGCTTGAAAGCCCAGTCCCCTGGTGAAATAAATTCTGGTCCATCCATACATTGAAATGATAATGTAGATGTAAAAAGGATTGATGAAGCATTTTAGGTATTGTTGTATTAAGTGAAAAAAACAAGGTACCAAAAAAAACCAAAACTATTTAATATGCTATTTTTTAAGGATGTGCACAAATAGATATTTTTGTTGAACTATACTTGACATATACCGTTGTGTAAATTTAAGGTGTACAACATGTTAATTTGTTACATTCGTATAATGTAATATGACTGCCATTGTAGCGATAATTAGCACCTCTATAATCATATAACATAATTATCATTTCTTTTTAGTGGTTGAAATAATTAAGTTCTAGTCCCTTAGCAAGTTTGATGATTATAATACAATATTCTTGTCTATATTTCTATACTGTGCTAATGTTAGATCACTAGAACTTATTTACTACTCATTGCAAGTTTCTATCTTTAAACAGCATTGTCCCATCCTGATGATTAATTAAGAGAGAGAGAGAGAGAGAGAGAGAAGGAGATGGGGAGACAGAGAGTGAGTGGGACCCTTGACAACAGTGACAGTGGTGTTTCACTGGAAAGGGTAACAAGGCAATTATTGTTCATGTCATCAGTCACCAAAGGCCAAGAACAAACCTGCCTTAATAGTGGAGGATGGGGTTACTGCCTATAAACTCATCTACACTCAACTTGAACCACTTTTTATTTTTACTCCTTGGAGTACCAAGTTACAAGAAGTATGCACATTGAGCCAGGGGTTCTTTTGTAATACTTGGTCTGTGTCCACGCTCCCTCTCCCTTTGAACGCTGATGACCTTGGATTCAGGTCCTTCAGCCCATGCCCCCTAGCTGTCCCTCCTCTCCAGGCGCTCCGGGGAGAAAGCCTCTGTTCTTTATCCTCTCTATCCTGGAGGCCCCCTCCGCCTCCAGGAGGCCCTACTTCTTGAATTAGACCCCAAGCTTAATTCTCAGCAGAGAGGTCTGTACACAAGGTAACACTTTCAATGGTTTGTGATACCTTCCCTGACAATGTCTGGATTTTTGCTCACTTTCTCTGTGCCTGCGGCAGTACAGGAAGCTGGTGAGGTCTTTACATTGACTCCCAGATCTCTAAACTGGTAGATCCATTTTACAAGTGACCTCAGACTTGCCCTCTTGTGTCTCCTCGCAGCCCCTTCCCTTCCAGCACATGCACACCCTCCTACGCTCTATTTCTGACAGCGCAGCATTTCGCTATCCTAAATATTCCATTTTTCCTGAATATGGATGAAAATTTCAAGCTCTGGCCCCAATCCCAGAGGACTCTCACTGTTCATATTTTTTCTTCCAGTGAAATGCCTCTTTTTTGCTTACATCGCAGCTAACGCCCAATCCGTGACTAAACAGATCCAGAAATATTAGCTTGATTCAATTTTTTTTTAAAAAAACAACAATTTTCGGTGTGAAACATTGCCTGAAGCTTGTTGAGTTTAGCAATCATATTCATGACCTTTTGCTCCTTTAAAAAACAAACAAAAAAAAAAACACGCTAGCTGTTTGGTCAGGTAGGATGTGTCCTGTCAGATGTTGTCCAGAAGGTTCTTTGCCGACCCAGAAAGTAAGGTTCCTTGGTCTGCGGCTGCCACGGCCTCACCGGCACAGAGTTTCTGTGTGGGAGTCCGTCTGCTCTGCGCTGCTGCTGCTTCACCAACTGATGGGAAGAGTTTCCTGACAGTTGAATTGCTCCCCGAGTTTCCTGAGCATCCCTGAGTGTATCTACGTGATGGATGCGAGTGCCTGCATACTTGTGTGCATGTGGGTAGACACTGGGGCTGGAAGGCCGATCATTCTCCTTGTTTACTGAGCAGTTCAAGAGACACGTTGGCGGTGTCTTCCTCAGCAGAGACCCAAGCAAGTACTCTGGTTTCTTTAGCTTCTTGGATGTTCTCTTTCCCACCAAATTAACGCCTGCACAGCAAGCACACGCTGGCGGCTCCCCTGACCCTTCCTTCCTCTTCTGGACGTCCAAGGACTGAAGTAACGGAATTGGATTTCCTTTGTAAGAAGCTGTGCCGCCAACCCGACTTGGTTTGCACCTCAGTCAGCGCCTCACTTTGTGGGCTCTCCGTGCTCTGTACTCACGTGGGAGAAACAAGAGCCAGCTGCCAGGCTCCCCTGCCCTTCGGGGTTTGGTACCTAATGAATGAGGCCCTGCAGCTGCTCTGCTCCTGGCAGAAGTCTTCATGGACAAAGGAACCTCGACTTGCAGCCACACTGCAGGGGGCCAGTGGCCTCACCCCTGCAGCCTTGGCTGACACCTGGAAACTGGTCCTGAGGTTGCACGTCGCCCCACTCACCACTGTGGTCGGTCTGAGTCTCAGTGAAAAATACCCTCGAAGATCCCCACACAAGGGGCACCCGTCTTCTGTGAACCTCACACATCTGCCTTCTCATTTCTTTCCTGGTTCGGCCCTTCACACTCTGAGAACGGGGTTTTCACGGAATCACTCTTACTCTTGAGGCTGATGAAGGCCAGCCCACATGGTGGCTTCTTTGCCGGGTTAGCAGGGCCTGGCCCAGTTTTGAGCCCTCGGGGAAACCTTTCCATCCCCCACCCTCACCCCGTTCCTTGACTCAGAAGCTATGGCCTGGTTAAAGGGGGGAACCCTGGCGGGTGAAAGACTGGCTTCCTTCCGTGGGAAGGGAGGAATCTCAGTCTCCTCATACCCACAGGTCTCGGAGCCCAGTCACCCCCGGAGGGCAGGAGTAGGAGCTGCTGCCCATCTAGGCCAAGTGCATGTCTGCTATTCCGTTTGGCCTTATTTAATGATACAGGACGGGGTTTGGTCACTTCAAACCTCAGGTTTGGGGAAAGCCTGAATAAGGTGGAGCCTGATAGACTTACCCTTTAAGAGTGAAACTGTCCCTCGACCTTCCACTTCGTTTCATCCTTGTACCATCGTGGCCATCTTACAATCATGAAACAGACTTTGCAGCCCTGTCCTTGGTCACCAGGAGGTGGGAGATCCGGGACTTGAAGCCAGGCTTGCCTAGTCTGGCCAGTGATTCTCAAAGAGCGATCTCTGGGCCAGCAGCGGGAGCACCACCTGGAACTTGTTAGAAATGCAAATTCTCAGCTCCTCTGGCAGGCCTGCTGAGTCAGAACTCTGGGGGTGGGGCCGAGCCACCTGTTTCCACCAGCTCTGTGGGGGGTGCACCTGCATCGGGGATGCGCTCCTGCCATGGCATCGTTCTTCGGTATCAACCAAAATCTGGAGAAAAGAGACAAGGCCGGAAAAGAAGGGAAGAGGGAGAAGAAAGAAGGGGAAAAACATGTTGGAAAAGAGGGATCTAGTTTACTAGGTCCTAAAGGGCTCTAAATTAGCAGAAAAAGCAAAGTACCTCAAGGACCACTAGAGAAAGGCCTACTCCCCTTGGCTCTTGAGTAAAGTGAGGCATATATATATATATATATATATATATATATATATATATATATATATGATATCAGAGAGGAAGGGAGAGGAAGAGAGAGAGAGAGAAACATCAATAATGAGAGAATCATTGATTGGCTGCCTCCTGCACGCCCCCTACTGAGGATCCAGCCCACAACACGGGGAATGTGCCCTTGACTGCAATCGGGACCCTTCAGTCCACAAGCCGACACTCTATCCACTGAGCCAAACCAGCTAGGGCAAGAGGCCTTTCTGACATCTTTGTTACTGTATTCATCACCAGGCTGCACCGCGGTTATACCTTTGTGAAGATGGCTGGCTGTGTAGCTCATCATTGCAGTGGGCCGTGTGTGTCACCTTCAGGCGCTTGGTTGTACGTTCAGGTGAAATTCAGAGTCAGTAGGGAGAAGAGGTGGCAGACATAGACACTGGCCGTCCACTCGCTTTACCCCAGCTTTCCAAGAGGCTTCCGCAACAAACCAAAGGGGCCAGTTTCCTGTTTACTGTGGCTAAGCTCCGTCATGACAAGTACAGGAGGCAGTCCCCACGGAGCCACGGACGATCCCATGTGGGATGAGGAGGCCACCTCTAGGCAGGAGTCAAGTTGCACGTTGAGAGATGAGTCTGATGAGTAAAATGTGGCTCTGGCAATTTCTCCGAAAACCGCACATCCTCGCTGTTAGCCTCTGACCTAGGAACAAAAGGAAGAAAAACCTGGCCGTGCCAAGACTTCCTGGGCAACTTTCTGAAGATCCACTTTGGAGAGACTCCTGTGCAGCTGCTGCAGGGACAAAGGAGACAGAGTGATGGGAACAGAGAAGAGGGGGAGCCTAAGCAATAAAATACATGAAATTGTCCCCGAAGATGCAGGTTGCTAAGAGGAGGAGATGGACCTTGGAGTCTGCTGTGGCTTATAGATCTGGCTCCCAGATCTGCCTCCTGCACAGGGCCTGGGGCCTCGGTGAAATCAGTCGTGGCAGTAGCCAGGTCTAGCAATCCTGCTTGGGGTCCCTGGCCATTCTTTGTGAGGCCCAGCCCTGCCTGCATGGCGGACTTTGATGTTTTGGATGTTTCTTATCTCCACCTGGAAGGTCTGAGCTGAACAGAAGAGCTTGGCTCTCAGTCCACACACACCAAGGGAGAGTCTTGGAGACCTGGGGCACTCGTCTGCTCTGTGCTCCTCTCTTGGCTCGGGCTGTTGGGGCTTCAGGCCTGTGCTCCATCCACTGAGGCATGGAGCCCCTTTGTGTGCTGCTCTCTGGCCATCCAGACAGAGAGAATGCCTTTTCTCCTGTTGTTCTCACAGGGTCACGTACAGATTTCAAAGACAGTCCAATTCTCTTCCTTTCCTCTTAGTATGGCCTATGGGTACCCTGGCACACCTGGGCCCCATACCACCCCCAGGGGTGGAAATGGAGCCGAATGACTGTCCCAGTCCTCTGGGTGCCTTGCCTAAGATTTTTGTCAGCCTCAACATCTTCTATTAGACCATTTTGGAATTAGCCAGTAAGAACCCTGGTTTATAACTGTCAGTACAAGGGCTCACATTGTTAAACCAATCATGATAGGGCTTATCAAGAGAAAAATGCAGATTCGAAGCCATATGTATAGCATGATTTCATAATAGCACACACAAAACTATATATCTATGTAGAAATAGATACACACACACACAGAGTCTAACCCCAAAATGTTAAATGTTATATAGACTTATGGGTATTTAAAAAAAATATACGCCATCTTTTTGCTTATCTGTATTTCCTGAGTTTTCTGCAATGAACTTACCTAACTTATGTAACAAAAAGAAGCGTATAAATAAAATTCAGCATAAAAAGTAAGAATTCAAAATGTATCTCAAACCAATAGCCCAATCATTGAGTCCAGACGCCTCAAACTGGAAGAAGTTCTAGGAATCCCACACACCAAGGCCTTCCTTTGGAGACAGAGATACAAGAGTTGCCAGGAGTCTCTCTTAGAACACAGATTGTCTTAATGTAAGGGATAAAAGACCATTTCAGAGCGCTGAGTTGTCTTGGGAAGGATTGGGCATTTAGAAAATGGACCCTGGCAGGCCAGCGTCTGAGAGCTCATAATCTTGCCATTAACAGGCCTGCATATGAATCCCGACCCTGCCATTCACCACTGTTCCCTTCTCCTCACCTGTAAAACGGTGATAATTACATTGGCAATAAAGGGTTATTGTGAAGATTAAACAAAACAATGCCTTTACCAGGTTAGCACTTTCTATGGTACATTGTGGGGGTGGGGGTGGGGGGCTGGGGAGACAAAACCCAACATCTCCAGCACGTGCCAAGCACTATTATAAATACTTTTAATTCATTCACTAATTTAAGCCTCACAACAACTCCAGAAGTAGGTCCCAGAGTTACAGATGCGGAAACTGAGGCACAGAGATTCAGTAACTTGTCCACGTGGCAGAGCCAAGATTTGGACCTAAACGGGTTGCAGGACTTGTGCTCCTATGCACTTCACTTGACCACCTCCTGGTGTATCATAAGTGATTGATTCGTGTGAGCTGCTGTTATGGATGTTGTATTATTCAGGATTTATGCACCGGACTGAGGAGCAGCAATAAGGCCGCTCTACATAACCCATGGAGATCTGCTCCAAGGGCCACCAGCAGGGGTACCTACCAATCAGCTTGGTGGTGGGAAGAGAAAAACCTTGATGCGTAGTGTTTGCCAATTTCCATGGTGTAAAGGTGCTCACCATGCTATATTTCAAGCTGCCAACATGAAGTCACTAGGCGAGGAGGTGGTAGGATCCAGCACACAGCCCCCTGCAAGGGGACTTCCCTGCTGGGGCCAGCCATCCAGAGCCTGGAGCAGCCACCGGCAGGAGGAGACGAGGCAGGGCGTGGCATCCAGCCTTGTCATTTGTTGATGGGGTGTTGAGGCTGAGTCTGTGTGATGGCCCAGTGATGGCACCTGTCCCATGGATAAGCAGGGCTGAATTCTAAGGCTGACAGCCATCATTTTAAATGGTATCTTATTAGTTGGATCCTGTTAAAAAAAAAAAAAAAAAAAAAAAAAAAAAAAAACATAATAGTAATAATAATAATGATCATGGCCGAAACCGGTTTGGCTCAGTGGATAGAGCGTCGGCCTGCGGACTGAAAGGTTCCAGGTTCGATTCCGGTCAAGGGCATGTACCTGGGTTGCGGGCATATCCCCAGTGGGAGATGTGCAGGAGGCAGCTGATTGGTGTTTCTCTCTCATCGATGTTTCTAACTCTCTATCTCTCTCCCTTCCTCTCTGTAAAAAGTCAATAAAATATATTAAAAAAATAATAATAATAATAATAATAATGATCATGGTAATAATTAAGCAGGGTGTATAATGTGCCGAGTACAATTTTAGGCAAAATACATCATTTCATTGAGCCAATACTATGATGTAGGTACTGTTACTATTTTCATTTTACAGATGAGGAAACTGAGGCACAGCGAGGGCAAGGAACCTGCCCAAGTTTCCGTAACTGATCAAAGGAGGAGCTGGGATTTAAACACAAAAGAAATATCTGGAAGGCCAAGCCTCTCACTGTTGTTAACAGAGGTTTACCTGTGGGGAGTGTCATTTACATGGGAGGCCTTTTGTAGTTTACTTTATACACTTCTGTAAAATGTGATTTTCCATACGGATGGGTGTTTACTTTCGCTATTAAAAAAAAAAAAATAGAGATCAACAGATTGCTTCTCAAGCTGAGTTCTGAGATTTTCCTCTCGCCCTGTCCATGTTCTCCATCGCAGACTGAGAAGAACCACCAACAGGATTCTGGCCTCCTCTTGCTGTAGCAGTAACATTTTAGGATCGGTGAACGTGTGCGGCTTTGAACCCGACCAAGTGAAGGTCCGCGTGAAGGACGGAAAGGTGTGCGTGTCAGCGGAGCGGGAGAATAGGTATGACTGCCTGGGCTCGAAGAAGTACAGCTACATGAACATCTGCAAGGAGTTCAGCCTGCCCCCGTGCGTGGACGAGAAGGACGTGACCTACTCCTACGGGCTGGGCAGCTGCGTCAAGATCGAGTCTCCGTGCTACCCCTGCACGTCTCCCTGCAGCCCCTGCAACCCCTGCAACCCCTGCAACCCCTGCAACCCCTGTAACCCCTGCAACCCCTGTAACCCCTGCAACCCCTGCAACCCCTGCAGCCCCTGCAGCCCCTGCGACCCTTGCAACCCCTGCTACCCCTGCGGCAGCCGATTCTCCTGTAGGAAGATGATTTTGTGAAGCGTAGGAAGCCATGATGTAGTTAGGTAGTTACTCCGGCCAGGCAGCTCTTCCAGTGTTTTTCTTCCCCTTCCTAGGCCCCTGTTACTCCAGTACATAGGGAACTGAATACATAGGTGCAACGCGCTGGTGTCGTGTGCAAGTCTTTCGGTCCCACCCAGGCAGGAGGCCTGCCCAGCGAGAGGGCCTGGGAGGAATTCATGGGTGGGAATGGGAGAGAGAGATCTGCCCTCCCGTGTCCTCCTCAACACCCAACTGCTGCCAAGATCCAGGAAAAGATGCTCTTGGTGGGCAAACCCAGACACTGTGTGTCCAAATGGTGCCGTGAAATGGCCAAGCCCAGCAACCTCACCGTGAAAGCAGGCGCAGGCTAGGGTGAAGGCAGGTGCTTTTGTGAAGCTGCTGCAGTGGGGAGCACTGGAGAGAGAAGGACGCCCCAGGCAAACTGCGGTCGGCCTTCTTACTGGGCAACAATCGGAGGAGAAATGCATGTCCATGGACCAAGGGGTGGGGTGGCCATGTAGCTTGTCGTTTCTTTCAACTTGCCCAGGGCCTGGGGGCATGGCCGCCTCCGGTTCAGGGTGGTTTGCAACATCCTCTGGTGGATTTATTTCAACTGTCCGTTTGGCTCAACCTCCTTTCTAGGCACCGAAGCCCAGTTCCGAGTTCCGGAGTGGAACGTCCAGCTTTCACAAAATGACTGTGTTGTTCACCTGAACTGGGGTCCTCAGGAGCTGGCCCGGGAGCCACTCTTGACGCCAGGACAGAACAAAGTGGAGAAGAGGAAGGAGATGATGGGGGCAGGGGAGGCCACAGTGAGGGCACAGGCCGGCTTCAGGCCTGACTCTTAAAGGGAACGTTAACCCTCGCGTTTGCACAGTTCGTCTTTCCATTAATCCAGCGGTTCTCAACCCGCTGGATTTCATTCGAGGGAAGTGATGGACCTCTAGCATAGGTGGTGAATAAAAACATTGAACATTTCAAACAATGATCACCTAGCAACCAGGCATAAATGACTATGCTGGGGTGTACCAAATGCTAGAATTACCCGTATAAGTGTCTTGCCGTGTTTTGATTCCACGTTCATAAATCTTCCAGTTTCTAAGTTACAGACGTTTGAAAATGCTTTTGAAAACACTTCACCCTGTGGAGTAAATGGCATCCCAGTGGGGTCTTGAACCAGCAGGAGTCTCTCCCCGAGGGCATCATCCCAGGGCATGCCTGCTTCATTCTTCTACTCACCCACTGACCTCCTCACCCTCCTGTTAGCCCAGCAATTCCTTCATCCAACCTGCCCTTTCACAGGCCGGAGGCGGTGCTCTGCAGCAGCAATGGGGAGAGAAAAATACCCTTTTCACAAACGCCTCGGATTAAACTTAAGGAGGGCTACTGTGGAAGGGTGGAGGGAGGAGGGAGTTCCTAAGAAACTGAATTTACAAGGGCTAGGAGAAGCCAGAGGGGCCCTCCAGACAGGCCTTGGGCATGGCTATGGAATGCACGGTTGACATCACTGCTTGGCAGGGCACCTCAGGGAAGCCACAGGCCTAGCGTCAGCTCAGCGCCTGGCCTGCGAGGGCTGGTTGTCTGAGTCCACTCACCACCCTCACAGGAAAGATTTGCTATAAAGGCAAGTGTTTCATCTACCGAGCATCTGCTGTAAGTGAATCACAGAGCCAGGAGCTGTTGTCAAGGAGAAGTACATTTCCAGGGGCTTCCCGTAGTGAAGGCAAGACTAGCACCTGTGCTATGATTGTCAGGCACTTGACAGTGTGTGATCCAGAATTAAATTGTATGGTGTGGATGTTGTGGTCTCAGCAACAGAGAATGTGTGTGGGAGGTGAAGCAAGCCAGAGGCAGCAGAACCTGGGGGCGGGCCTTTCTGAGTCCTCGAGGAAAGTCCGAAAGCAGGGCTTACTCCATGAACTAACTGGCCTCCTGAGGAGGGGGAGAGGGTGGGTTCCAGGGAGGAGAAAGAAGAAACACTTGCTATTTCCCAAATTGTCTTTTGCTGGTTGGATGGAGCACTGGGCTCAGACAGCTCTGCGACGGCCTTGAATGTATTTGCAGATTTGCGTCCACCTGAGTCCAAATGCTGTCCTCCATCTGCCAGGATGGGAGACGGAGTGGGGAAGCTGAGGCATGGTGGCTCTGGATCGGCAGAGGCAAGGCATTGGAACAGAGGGTACCTGAGAGATGAGGGAGGCTCTGAGCTGCTTCACTGTTCAGCATGTTTTAATAACTGAACATATAAATTAAGTAAATATACCACCTTCTAATAAACATGCTTAGTAAATATTGTAGAATTAAGGTTGGAGGTGAAGATAATTATACTTCTCAATGAACACGGAATACATTCTAGAGCTGAAGAGCTGTTTAATAGTATCCTATATAATAAAAGGCTAATATGCAAATTGACCGAACAGCGAAACGACCAGTCGCTATGACATGCACTGACCACCAGGGGGCAGACGCTCAAAGCAGGAGGTGCTCCCTGGTGGTCAGTGTGCTCCCAAAGGGGGAGCGCTGCTCAGACAGAAGCTGGTTTCATGGCTGGTGAGCACAGCGGCAGTGGCGGGGGCTGAGGGAACCGCCCCCCCCCCAAGTGCACCAATTTCATGCACTGGGCCTCTAGTTATAAATAAAAGGGGATCCATGCCCCAGACTCTCAAGTATTGTTTGATTTCTTTCAAAACTCATGCAGTAAAAATTACTTTATAAAATGACATTAAAGAACCTCAATTGACTGTTCTCCAGTCATTGTAAAATCTTTTTAGTGAATTGTTTGGGCTCCAGAACTAGTGGAAAAGTAGTTTTAAATGATCTCAACTTCTCTTCCTGACACAGAAATTCCTCCTCTCTCTCTCTCTCTCTCTCTCTCTCTCACACACACACACCACCCACACACACACACACTGTGAGTGTCACAGACTAGAAAAGGTTTAGATACTCTGATTTAGACATTTTGGTTGAAAATATGCTGAAAGTTGAGATAAAATTGATACTGAAACCAGATGACTTGGGTTTAGAACACAAGTCAGGGGGGAGGGCGTTTCTGGGTGACCCAGATGGATCCAGGCGAAGTTGGCAGGCCTTGGGGCCTCTATCAGAGCAGAGTTCTCACCAGACTCCTGGTTGAGTCACATGGGTTGGGGTTGTGGTTGAAGTCACCCCCAAGGAGCGACTACTTTTGATGCTGACCTGGAAGCCCATCTCTCCTGTCTGGCGATGTACAGTAGAGTAGGTACTGGTTCCTATCTCTAAAGGCATGAAACAAAGACAAAAGACACCGACGGCTTAGGCCTCTTTGTCCTGATGAACGTCCCAGATCTGGCCATCAGACAAGTACCCAAGCCCTGGCACTGCATTAGTCACACAAGCCTCAGCACACCTGGCGGGTGTAGCGTCACGCCTTGGCGGCTCATAAACCTGGCCTTTGACAGATGACGAAGCTGTGATTCCAGGGCCTTGCATGTGCTTCCGAGAACGTGACAGTCACAGGGAGAGTCCTAGGGCCAGGATGCCAGAAAGGGTGTGGAAATCCAGCATTCACTACTCTAGAGGAGACTGGTCCAGCCCTAAGACGCTCTTCCAGGCGGGCACCTTCCTCTCTGCACGGGAGAGAGCTCCCCCAGCGTAAGGGCAGGACCCACGTGGTTGAAATAACTTCTGCTCTTAATGGAATGGGACCACCAAGCACTAGAATATCTGGAATTTTTAGTCTGGAAAATCTGGAGGGAGATACTCCTTTTCTTCAACTACTAGTAAAACTTCAGTGGTAACTGTCTTCAGACACTAAACCAGTGGTTCTCAACCTTCTGGCCCTTTAAATATAGTTCCTCATGTGGTGACCCAACCATAAAATTATTTTCGTTGCTACTTCATAACTGTCATGTTGCTGCTGTTATGAATCGTCATGTAAATATCTGATATGCAGGATGGTCTTAGGGGACCCCTGTGAAAGGGTCGTTTGACTGCCAAAGGGGTGCGACCCACAGGTTGAGAACCGCTGTACTAAACTGAGGAAAATGGTCCGAGAAGAGTGTTACACTGGTGATTTTTTTTTTTTTTTTTTTTTTTGGTGTAAAACCTTTTTTTTTTTACATTTATGAATTCGTAGATTAGAAATTCAGACAAGGTATAGTGGGGCTGCTTTGTCTTTGCTCCATTTGGGACGATCCAAGTGGCTGGAATCTTCCGGAGGCTTCTTCACTCACTATTTGGCATCTGGGCTGGGATGACTCCTAAGCTGGGGTTGCTGACAGTGTCATCTGGTCTGTAATTTTATTTTTACAGATGTTTTATTTTATTTCAGTGTTCATTCTCATCCATTGATTTTTTTTTTTTTTAAGAGAGAGTGGAAGGGAGGGGGAGAGACAGAATGAGAAACATTGATGTGAGAGAGACACATCGATGGGTTGCTTCCAGCACGCACCTCAACTGGGCTGGGGATCGAGCCTGCAGCCAAGACAGGCACCCTTGACCGGAATTGAACCCACGACCCTTCCGTCCGAGGGCCGATGCTCTATCCACTGAACCAAACTGGCTAGGGCTGGTCTGTAACTTTAGATGAAAAGTCTACAGTGGTGTAGAAACCATCATACTTCATTATATACCAAAAGACCTATTTTTACTGAAAACATAAAAAGACAACATAAAAAGTATCGTAATATTCAGCGTTAAAACGTTTCCACTAATGGACCATTTGGAATTAATACTGCATTAGAAAAATTACAGGAATATGGCCACCAGGCCTGTAAAAACAAGAACTGTCGGACACACTTGAACAAGCTTTGTTTACTGTTTCTGTCCCATATGTGTGTGGTTTCTCCCATATGTTTGTGGTAACCATTCAAATTGAAAATGGATCAAGGTTTAGTGTCGGTTCTATACTAACGAGTATGTGTCCCAGATTTTCTGGGACAGCCCAGATCGCAAAGGACTGTATCCTGGTTTGGGGGTGGGAGCCTGGGGTCCCGGGTGCCGCCTGTGTGTGGTCAGGGTCTCCTGGTGGAGGTGTTGAGGGGCTACAGCACAGGTCAGTAGGATGACACCCGAGATAGCAACAGAACAAAGGGTACCCGAACAGAAAAGGGTGTTTGAGCCAAACGGGCAGTCCCTGAAGGCACACGCAGAGGTGGCAGGAAAGCACGAGGCCAGGATGTGTCTGGGCAGAACAACTGGACAAAGGATGAGGCAATTATCTCGGAAGAGGAAGACGATCGTCTTGAGTCAGCAGCTTATCACCTTCCAGGACCATCGGTGTCAAATATTTTTAGCCTTAAACTCCAGCCAGGAGCTTCTGAGCTGGTCCCACCTCCTAGGAAGGGGTGGGTTCTAGAAAAGGGAGCCTATAGGCCTGCTTTGCGGGAGAAGCTGTCATTCCTCCTCCGTGGGGACCCACGTGAGGGCGGCCTCTGTGCCCAGCAGCCTGAGAGGATGCGGGAATGGCCAAAACCAGATCTTTGCCCCTGAGGAGTGTTTGATCCACTGTGGGAGGCAGATGTGGAAACTGATGCCTTGTGATTCCACTTTATCAAGGATTCCTATCTAGACAGGACCAAGCCCCGAGGGGCGCGCAGGGGCCTGAGCCACGGACCAGCCATTGACCACAGGAGAGCTGGGGGGACTCAGCAGGCCACCTCTTGCCCCTCGGTGGGTGAGCGAGGGGGTACGGAAGTTGCTTCTCTGGGGTGTGTATCAGCTCTTCTGAGAAGCCTCCTTTTGCTTCTCTCCCTGTTTTCTCCCCTTTAAGGACCTGTCGGCGTCTCGGCAGGAAGCACTGCCGAGGCTCTACCCACTGAGCAAACCGGCCAGGGCGCAGGCTTCCTTTTCTGACTGTGGTGAGGATGCAGCCTTGCTGTGTTTTGAGAACAATAAATAAAACAGCTCTGCCAAGTACCACAGACGCAAAGTGCGTCCTTAGTACATGTTGGTTCTGACGGAAGATAAGAAACCCTGAGCTTCCGGGTACAGCAGGGCTGACATGGGCGGGATGTGCCCGAGCCCGTCCTGGCAAGTCTCTGGATTTCCTTCTCCCTCCCTCCCTCCCTCCTTCCCTCCCTCCCGCTGCCCCAACCCGGCCCATCCCCTCACATCCTCGTTCCCTGGAGCCTAGGCTGGAGCCGCCAGTGCACTCATAACCTTCCCCTCGGGTCCCCAGGGGTCTCCATCTCTCCCTTCCTCCCCGTTGGTCTCACCCCCTCTTTTTCCTCCAGGTGTTGGGAGGTTCTGTGAGGTGCCAGCTGCAGGGCCAGGTGCCTGGGGGTTCGGAGACTTAGGATCCCACATGCTTCCTGATCTCCAGGAGCTCAGCAGCCGGGAGAGCAGAGCAATCAGGTTTCCACTCTGGACTTCGGCGAGGCATAGCAGCACGGCCATGGCCACAACACGTCCGGGGCACCCTTTCTTCATCTGCAAGATGGGAGAGGAACAAGTGCCTCCGGGGGCGGTTTTGAAAGTCACAGGGCACCCTCCGCTCTTAGCATTCACACAGCCGGATTTTGTTTGTTCTGTTGGTTTGGTTTGGGGTTGTTGTTGTTTTTTGGGTTTTTTTTTTTGTTTTTTTGTTTTTTTTTCCTGTACAGATGCTTTTATTGGGGACACTCAGGGCTGGGAGGGCAGGGGCCGCGGGTTCAGTTGTTGGCCAGGATCTCCTCAACCCAGGGCATGAGCTCCGTGACGCGGGCGTACACGGCAGGCGTGGAGGTGGAGCAGGTGCCGCTGCCCCAGGACACGATGCCCACCAGGGTCCAGGTGCCGTCCTTCTGGCAGACCAGGGGGCCACCAGAGTCGCCCATGCAGGAGGAGACGCCGCTGGCGCCGGCGCAGACCATCACGTCGGTGATCTTGTTGCCCCAGAACTTCTTGCCCTCGGCGTTGGACAGGAGGGGCAGGGCCGCCTGCTGCAGCTTCTCAGGGGTCTTGTTGGCTGGAGGGGGAGGGAGGTCAGCGCTTCTCGCCCCGCAGGTCCTCATCCTTAGCAACACGATGGCCGATGGCCGTGGGCACAGAGCTCCCCTCCCTCAGGCCCCACCAGCGTCTGTGGGGCGCGGCTCCTCTGGTTCCACACAAACCCCCCACGGGGTGAGGGGCGGCGGGGCCTGCAGGGACCCCCTCCACCCCCTTCCTGCTGCCTCTGTCCTGTCCCAGGACCAGCCGGAGCCGTGGCCCGAGGAAGCGGAGGGGGCTGCAGGGGAATCAGGCAGGGCCAGCAGCCGGGGAGGGGGACCAGGCCCCACTCTCAGAACCGGAACCAGACCTGGACCTCACTCCCAGCCCAGATGGCAGCGAGCGGGCCGCTCCCCGCTCCTGGGTCTGGGGAGAAGCGAGGCAGGCCCTGCCTGCGGGTGCCCAGCTCGGGGTTGTGTGTGTTTTTTGCCTGTAGAGAAAAAAACACACGGTACCACCTCATCAGGAATGGAACTCCCTTCTCTCTAGAGATATGCAAGATATGTGGGAGGTGAAAAATAATACATAGCAATGCATTCTATAAGCTGAAAGGCAGACAATAAATCCGTTGGGCAATTTCTCAGTTCTAAGGCTAAAGAAACCCCATTTTTGCCTGGGGAAAGGTGCCCTTAGGACGATGTCCTAGGGGGCATCAGTTTGTACAAATGAGACCCCCCCCAGGACTGCAAAGGGGTTCTGCTTTCCCTGCAAAGGTAGACAGTCAGAGCAGAGATGATTATCAAGAATGACGCAGGGGCAGGCATTGCATTTATTCTATTTCACTTCTAAGTTTAGTTTTCCAACCATGTGACAGATATAATCGCAGAGACTGCCGAGTGCCGGGGGCGAGGGAAACCTGCATGCTGGTCTTGCCTTTGGAAACTACCTCCTGGAGAACAAACGGTGTTACACCGGGATGTTATTAGGTTGCCGGAGCTTAAAAGAACACTTTGTTAGCGGAACTTACTGATGTAGATTCCACAATAAAAGGTAGACACGGAGCATCTTGCTGTGGGAGGTTCCTTATTGGATTTCCTGAGCGATTTCTTTTTATTCACATCTACGTGGAAAATCTTGTAAAACATGGGACTATGGTTTGCATTAATTTCTCTCTTAAATGACTTCTGTTTTGTTTTCGCCTCTGTGGGGCTGGGCAGGAATGAGGAACCTGGGAGCTGTCCTCCTTACCCACCTGATTTAGGATGAAAAAGAGGGTCTTCGCTTCCCTCTAGTGGCTGCTCTGGTCTCCTGTCCACAGAAACTGCGCTGAGAGGCTGGGACCACAGAGGGCAGAGCAGGCAGCCTCCGGGAGGGTAACCTGAGAAGGCCCCCAGCTGGGCAGGCGGGGAGAGAGGAAAATGACTCCCACGGGGCTGCCAGCTCCTGTGCCCCCCTCCCGCAGGAAACGGGCATCCTCGTGGGCATCCGCAGCAGCTCCCCCTGCTTCCAGGCTGCGCCAGGAGGCCGGGACCCCCCAGGGCAGGAAGGCTCGCGGGGGAGGGGAGCAATGCGGGAGCCCTCCTGCCTCCTAGTTCTGCCGTGTGCCACACATGCTTCTAAAAGATGCATACATTCATCGCTTCTCGGCCTTTTGGCTAAGATCAAGTGTAGTAAAAGATGCATACATTCACTAAAGCTTTGAAGACATTGAGCAATTTATCGAAGTCAAACACCAAATGAACTCTCAGGAGACTATGATCAGAAAGGGAAATTTCAGGGTTGGAGGCCCCAGGAGTTCCATCTCAAAGGCTTTAGAGAGAATTCCCTGTAAAAGGTGTTCATATGACATTCTCGGTCAGACTGGCACTTGCAGGGCTTTTGGTATCATGTCACCATTTCACCCCTAACTCAGTGCCGTGGCAAACTGGTCAGCAGTAGCACATGACTTGGTGGCTAGATGAAAGTCTCATATTCATATTTATCTACAGTAGCAAATAGCACCAGGTTTCCTAAAAGCTTAGAGTTGGCGGTGCGCAGGCAGGCTAAGTAGCCATCTCAGACGGCGAGTAAAGAAAAACTGAATTTAATTAAAGAAAAGGGGATGCGAGATGGGGATATCCTAAGGGAAGGGCTACACAGCACTGAGCCAAAGGGTCCTGGGTCCGTGATGGCAGCAAAAGTAAACTTAGGACAGAAGAAGTAACAGGAGAGCCTAGGCTGGGCTGCTTTGGCTCTTGGAGAAGCCAGAGAAAGGGGGCCTTGGAAACAGGTTCAGGGGTTTAAAGGTGTCGCACCCCTCCTCATGGGGCCTCTTGTAAGTCCATTTTGGTCTGCTGGGGAGAAAGCCTACTGTGGTTCTGACCCCAGGCCCTGCAGGGGTTCTCAACCTTCCAAATGCCGCGACCCTTTAATACAGTTCCTCATGTTGTGGTGACCCCCAATCTCATTGTTACAAATTGAACATAATTCAAGCATAGTGATTAATCATAAAACAATATGCAGTTATGTAGGTGTTTTCCAATGGTCTTAGGTAACCCCTGTGAAAGGGTCGTTCGACCCCCGAGGGGGTCGCGACCCACAGGTTGAGAACCGCTGCCCCAGGTACCATCTGGAGGGACCATCCACACTCCTGGTCATTCAGGCCCCATATTTTGTATCACCTTCGACTTCCACCGCTACATTCTCTTCCATCTACTGAGCAACCCCCAAATCAGGGCCCCGTGCGTCTCCTCGGTTTCCCTGGTCCCACCCCCTGCGTTGTGCAAGCCCCTCAGGCTCGCACCCAGGCGCTCCCCTCCGACCCAGCCTTACCCACAGCCATCCGAGAAGCACTTTAAAGGGTAACTCAGGTCCCATTCCTCCCTGTCCAAAACCCCTCTTGGACCCTGTTTGCCTGTGGCTCCAAGTTGAATCTCCTGGATAGGCAGTCACAATGTACCCTTCCAGCATTTTCCAGGACTTTCAGAGTCTGAACCGCAGGGTCTAAGACCATCTCCCCCGCTCCCAAGGTGCCCTGATCCCTCCTATTCTGGCTCAGGTTCGTCCTGCTCATGCGCCATCTGCCTGGCCAATCCTACCCATCCTCCAAGGTCCGGCTGTCATGTACCTCCTCCCGTGTCCCAGCCACAAGGCCCAGCACCCACCCTGCCCACGCCCACCAGTAGCCCAGACTTCTCTGCTTCTGTAGCCCTTTGCTTATAAATTCTGTTTTGGTCCTTGCCCTGCTCTGCCTCCATGTGCCCAGATGCCCCCTCCTAGAGGGCGGACCTGAGGTTTGTCCCTACCGCACTCCCTGCGCCACCCTGAGGTGGGAGGGGACCCCTGTGGAGGGGGCTGGGTGCAGGTCAAGGCTGCTGGTGTTTGCACATTAGCGGGTGCACACTGGCGGCCGTCCCGGGCCAGCCTGCCCTGAGAATCAGCCACAACGCCCTCCCACCCGCTCCTGCCAGCACAGCCGGCTGCCTTCCAGGGGTGTGCGGACAGTCCAGTAAATGCTGTTTGTAACCCGAGTCCCTGTTAAAAATAGCCCCAGGCAGGTCTGACCCACTAAGAGTCTCCTGGGGACTCCCAGGTGGGGTGAGCTTTTCCTGGCAGCACATGCGCATGCTTAAAGGGACCCCCTCCCCGCAGGGCCACCTAAGCCGCCTGGGGCCTGTCCTCCCTCACAGAGAGCGCCTCTCTTGGCCCAGGTTTGGGGAAGGCCTCTGGCTTCTTCTCCCTGGGCTTCCCAGGCCCCGGGTGGGACTGCGGAGGTCATGGCCAGATGTACTCCTGCTGACAGACACCAGTGAGCTAATACATCCCATTTTTACCCACGTACAACAAGCAAGAACCTGAGACATATCTCTCCTAATTGGTCCTCCTGCCTCCAAGCTTGCTAACCCCCAATCCAGCCTCCAAATGGCTTGCCCATGGATCTTTCTAAGTTGCTGATCCAGAGACACTCCTTTCCTGACAGAACTCTTCAATGACTCTCAACCATGGAAGAAGAAGTCCAGATTCTTCAACATGGCATTTCCTGTAGACTCTGCTGTCTGAACCATCGTTTCCAACCTCGTCTCTGCCTGGCACCCGAACCACGCACCCATGGTCACTGCCCTGGGGCTAGCTCAGAGTTCCTGCGGCCAGAAATGCCATTTCCCGCCGAATGGAACCCCGCGTGTCCTTCAGGTTCCATCTCTGATGAGGATGATTTCCCAATACGCAAACCCAAATCAGTTTTAATTTCAAAGTGCTCACCAAATATTTGTTGAGCAACTCCTATGTGCCAGGCACTGGGCCAAAAGCTGAGGAACTTGACACAGTTTTTGCTTTCATGGAACTTAGAGTCTAGATGGGGGTATGTGGGAGGCAGGTAGGGAGTATAAGTATATTAGACGGGGCGCTTTCAGCTCAAGTAACAGAATGAGTCACCCCAAGTGGTTTGAGCAATAAGTGCTCTCATACAGCATATAGGACGTTGTGCGGTAGGCAGAACTGAGAACGGGTGAATTCAGTGGTTCAGTGATGTTGGGGTCTGGGGATATAAGGTAGAATTAGGGTCCGACCTTATAGGACTACTGTAGGATTAAATGGATTCTACTTATTAAATGAGTTCCATTGCTCTATTGCTTTAAAATGGTTAACTTTATGTTATGTGAATCTCACCTCAATAAAGAATATGTAGCTACAAGTTTGTTCTTTGAGACATGGTTTGAAATAGCAAAACATCGGGTACAATCTAATACCCACCAATGTTAAATAAATTAAAGTCTATCCTCACTGGAGGATATGTTGTTGTTTTAAATTAAATTTTTTAAGAGGGAGAAGGAGGGAGACTTTGGGTGGGTGGGAACTGGGTGGAGGGGGACAATGGGGGGGAAGGGCACATCGGTAATACTCTCAACAATAACGATTTTTTAAAAAGAGAGAAGAAGGGAGAGCGAGAAACATAGATGTGAGAGAGAAACATCTATTGGTTGCCTCCCATATGGGCCCCAACCAGGGAGTGAACCCACCACCTAGGTATATGCCCTGACCCAGGAATTGAACCTTCTGGTGCGTGGAACAACGCTCCAACCAACTGAGCCACCCGGCCAGGCCCTCCCCTTACTTCTTAATAGGCAGGTCATGTGGTCAACCCTGGCTGCTAGAGAATTTGGGAAAATGATTTTTTGGCAAAAAAAAAAGTAACAGGAATTGGAAAATGTGAGGGAGAGTAATAGGGAGGGGGAGGCATCTTTAGCTGTAAACAATGGCTACTGCCATTTAATGAGTGGGACCAGTGACCCTGAAAGTCTTATTTTGTACGGTCTGTTGAGACACCCTGGAGATCAATTATGAGTTTTCCCTGCAGGTTCAAACCTGGCTGCCCTGTTAACAAGGAACAGGGAGTGAGGGGGGCAGGACGGGTGGCAGCTGGGCAGGCACCTAACAATGACTGCCACAGTATGGGAATGACTCGCTGTAATTCGATCGCTAAATGTTCAACAAGGCCATGGCATTGAAACTGATTGGGGTTGCAGCAGGTGTTCTTGGTTTTTGTTGGTGTGTGGCAGCTGCATCCATCCATCCATCCATCCATTTATTCAATGAACACAACTCAAACTGACTTAAGTAAAAAAAAAAAAAAAAAAGGTTCCATTATCAGCACACATAACCAAAAGTCCAGAGGAAAATTTTCAGTGTCTCCAGCATCTCAAGTGGCTCTGCTTTCTCTATGTTGATTTCATTTAAACAGGCCCCTCCCACTTGGAGGTGAAATGGCCACCAGCCATTCCAGGTTCACATTCTGGTCTCTCCGGTAGCCCCTGGGCGAGAGAGCTTCTCTTCACTTAGTCCGCACACCAAGTCTAATTGGGCCACGTGGGGCAAGAACTCATTCCTGTGGCAGCTCTGCACTGGGGGGTAGGTTATACAGCCCGCCGAGGCTTGGTGGCCCATGCAGCAGAGAGGAGGGGGCGACGGGAGTGGGGAGTGCCCACAAATTACACGGCTCATTTGTGAAGAATGGTAGGAGGTATGCGTGTTTGGAAAGATTTTTCAAGATGGTACTTTGGTTTCCACTTAAATAAGAAGATTGGCCTATTGTTACAGATGCATTAATCTTATCAGATGAAGAGGAAGAAGAAGAAAAAGAAGTCCTATAAAGTCAGTAGTAGGCACATGGGCCTGTGGGCGTGTCACCAAGAGATAGCTTTGACTAGTGCTATTGTCCACAGTTTCAGAGGAAAAGACAATGATGAAATGATTTGATCTCGTAAGTGGAAGTGGTCTTCTCTGTCAAGTTCTACAGTATGTGAGCGTCTCACACCAAGATCCTAAACTTTGGCTTTTGTGTGTGGAGCCAATTTTTCACCAGAGCCTGACAGACATCCCTGCGTTCTGTTACACCAGTTCCAGGCCCTGGCACAGAAGAGGCCTAGCTCACAATGCCATGGCTTGGATTCCTTCTGGGGCTAGTTCCCCGGCAAACTTCTGTCGTGCTCTGACAGGTGACCCTCCTAAAAAGGGTTGAGGAACATGGCAACTTTCAAGCTGGCCCCAGCCATGGCATGGCGGTAAGAGCGCTATGTGTATTCGGTCTGCATTCTTCACAGGGGAAGGCTCACAACTTCATGTTGACCTCTGGCTGCCTTCCCAGACGGGAAATTCAGTGCCAAGGACATGCTTTTAGCTACTGCCTGTTCGGACAGTGAAAGATCAGGTGCATCCCAGACGGAATTCCTCCCTCGAAGGTTCCCTGAAAATTAGGGGCAGGAAATTCAGTGCCAAGGACATGCTTTTAGCTACTGCCTGTTCGGACAGTGAAAGATCAAGTGCATCCCAGACGGAATTCCTCCCTCGAAGGTTCCCTGAAAATTAGGGGCATGTAAACTGCTTGGACATGCTCACAGGCTTCCAGGTGCGGCACCCAGGTGTGTAGAGAGCGGCGAAGTTCTTCTCTGTGCTCTACATTCTGATACTATTCTGTTTTTCTCTGCTTTTTACTGCATATTGATTATTGAAAGGATAGATCTGGCATGAAAACATCTTAGAAAACATCAAGAATCAAAGCTATACATAAATATATTCATCTGCTTGAATGTCAATAATAACAATTATAATAACTAACATATGTTGTCCCAGACACTCCAGATATTATATGTAATATCTCATTTAATCCTAAAACTATCTCAATGAGGTACCGATCCAACCTTCCCATTTTACTGATACAGGGAACGAGGCGAACAGGTCAAATGACTTGCCCAAGGTTACACAGTGAGTGGCAACACTGAAATTTAAACCCAGCAAGACTGACGTTTAACTTCTACCTAATTCTAACCCGCACCCTGCATGGAACCATACATGGCACATTAGTATGGATTAATAACACTTTCCTTTAAAATAAGATTCAGATGCCTATTCCCAATAATCACAGGAAATCCTAATTTCCACATAGTTCAGATTATAGGAACTGGGAAGATCGGGAACAGTGAGGGTTCAAGCCAAACAGAACTCATCAGCCCAGCCCCGCCCAGCCAGCAGCCCAGGAGAGGCTCTGACTGTGTGAGCTGGGTCTGGCGTTTTGGCACTAAGAAGCATCCCAGGCAAAGCAAGGAGGGGGCGGGGGGGGGGGGGGGCGTGCCAGGAACATTAATTACCTCTGGGCCCAGACAGCTGGGGGCTGTCAGGCACCCTTTCCTCTCTGAAGGGCGTCAGGAGTTCTCCTGCTGAAAGTGCCCAGACATGGCCTGCTCAGCAAGTCAACGCTGCCTCAAAGGGACATTAAAGTTCTCAACACATGTGGGCAGCAAAAGCCCTCCTGACCAGCAAGGAGTCAAAAAAATGGTGCCTATTTTGATACTTATTTTTAAAGTGCCTGCACGTTGGGTCCAGAGCTTGGTCCTTCCCGAGACAGGGAGGTGGGTGGGAGAGGGAGGATTGTCCCAGCTCACCGCTCTGTCCAGAACGAGCAGCAGGCTGAGCCTCGGGCGATGAACGGACAGGCCTGAGGACTCCAAGATGGCACCTCATCTTCTTGGCTCACTAACAGAATAATGAGAAAAAAAACCATATTCCTTAAAGCAGCCACATTTTACCCTAGAAAGCAAACTGGTGGGCTGTCTAGCACTGAGAGATGCTGATGGTGGTGGTGATGCTGACGGTGACAGCTAAGTATTCATTTGTTATATCTCTGTGTCAGGCCCTGCATGAAACTCTACACAAGTTATTTCACTTAATCTTAATGAACGTACAGGGTGGTCCTCTTATCGTCATTTTACCAGGCAGGAAAACGAGCTTTTCAGAAATGCGGGAGCTTCCCTGGTGCCACGGAGGAGGCAGTGGCGCTGGCGGTGGCGCCCGCGGAGGCCTGGCTGCTCTCCACCCTTCGGCACCATTGCGGGCAGCAGCACTCGTGCTGCTTTTCCAAGGATACACACACATCTGCGGCTTCCTCCAATACGGACACTGCACCTTCACTTTTTCATTCTTTTCTTTCACTTTTCTTCCAGAACCTTTTTCAGAGGCTGCCCCCGTTTTTAAGGGCCAGAAAGGCTCTTTAAAAATAATTAGAATGGAGATCCTTGGAGACCCTTGCCCTAGACACAGCAAAAGTTCTTATCCAGATGTAGATTGGACACAAGACTCAAGAACCTAATCTGTTTTCCTCCAGACTAAAAACTGTATAACCTGGTTATTTTCCTTTTAAATAATTGCTCTAGTTTTTTTTAAAAAATATATATGTATGTCCTTTATGTTTTTATTGATTTTAGAAAGAGGGAGGGAGAGGAAGAGAGAGAGAAACATCAGTGAGGAGAGAGAATCATTAATTGGCTGCCTCCTGCACGCCCCACCCTGTGAATCCAGCCCACAACCCAGGCATGGGCCCTTGTAGGGACTCTAACTGTGAACTCCTAGTTTATAGGTTGATGCTCAGACGCTGAGCCACACTGGCCGGGCTAACTGTTCTAGTTTTGATATAGAATTTAAAAACCTGCTGGGGTAGGGAAGGAGGAAATAGAGTCCTGATTCCATTGTCTGCAGGTAGTCGGGTTCCTCACCCAGATTCTGCATTGAAATGGGCCTGAGGGTGGGTGAGGTTACTTACAATAGCTTTCTGAATTGTTTAAGATTCTGGAGCAGGGGTGGGCAAACTTTTTGACTCCAGGGCCACAATGGGTTCTTAAACTGGACCAGAGGGCCGGAACAAAAGCATGGATGGAGTGTTTGTGTGAACTAATATAAATTCAAAGTAAACATCATTACATAAAAGGGTACAGCCAGATCTGGCCCGCGGGCCGTAGTTTGCCCACGGTTGTAATCTGGAGTGAGTGAGAGGTACAAAGTTACCTAGACTCCCGTTTGGCAGAAAACCAAGATGGAAAAAAAAAATCAAGGGGCAAGGTGTCCAGAAAATGACCCAAAAGACGTCCGCCAGGCCAGCTGCGGACAATCCAACAGCGCATGGGGAATTCAGGCGCAGTGAGCCCTCCTGCCAGGCAAAACATCGGACCTCACAGGGCGCTGAAAACCGGCATCCCCAAGGAAGAAGGAAGTTGGCTGGCAAAGGAGCCCAGCTGGCCGAAAGCCAGTGACCAGACCCAGAAAAGTGCTTCTTCAACTCCCTGCCTGGTTCAGCAGGGGGCGCCCGCTCCTCTGGCTGCAGCCGACTCTCCTGACAGTCACCAGGACACTCAGCCACGGCCTTTCACCTGGGTCTTCTCCAAAGGGCTGGGCCAGAGCCACGTTTCTCTGTGCCCTCCACCCCCACCCACCCAGCATAATCACCCGAGATTCGTCCCTGCCCCACTGAGTCAGAAGCTCATGGCTGTGGCTCAGGAACCAGCCTTTTAAACAGAACCTCCAGGTCGAAAATCAAGGGTAAGAACCAGTGAACGGCAAACAGCTTGAAAATGAACAGAAATGCTGTGTTGTCCCCTGGGGTCTCCCTGGAGCCCGGCACAGGGTCTGTGACTGGTCAGTGATCAGCAGCTATTTAGCAGATGAACGAACGGTACCAGAGGCTACTTCGCCATCCTCTGGGGTAGCGGGCAGCTCACAGGGGGCCCGAGCCTCCTGAGGCCAGGGCCAGTGCTCCTGTACGCTCAGCTGGGCCTGGCAGCTCTCCTTTGCCCTGCACTGCGGCTCAGCCACCTCTGGGCAGCCAGCAAGGCCACCCTGCAGGCAGACGCTTGTCTCTCCAGCAAACTGCCAGGCCAGCCAGGTCGGGCTCTCTGGACTGGTATTTGGCAGAACAGGGACCAACCTCAGACGTGTAGACAGCCGCCCTGCCCGGTGCCAGGAGGGTGCTGCTGGGGTCAGCCCCAGGAGACGCCTAAGGAACTCTTGGCAGTTTAACCCCGTTAAACCACACAGAACCATCCAGCCTCCCAGGGGGTCGGGTTCTCCCTTCCTGGGCTGGCCCTCTGTTGTTAAAGCCGTGCAGCAGCCCCTATCTCGCCCTCCCACTGCCCCCAACAAGGACACCGAGTCCTGGACCTTGCAAGCCGATGAAGTTATCTGCCGCAGTCACACTGCCTCATGCACGCAGAGAGCGGATAACTTTCAACATGATTTCATTTCTGTTGTCTCTGTTATCTCACTTCACACAGGGGTATTATTACCCCACCTGACAGAATCAATTGGCTGAGCCAGTGCTCAAGGTCACAGACCTGCTTCGTGGCGGAGCCAGCACCATGACCAAGGCCTGGGCCTTTGCTCTTGTCAGACCTGGGAGAGGCGGCCGGCCACAAGTTTCAAACATGACTGTGCTTCACACTCACCCAGGAGTGTATTTCATATTGACGGATGGAAGCAGAGCTCATCGAGTTCAGGGCACCCAGGAGCCTGCGTTTTAACACGCGCCTCCAATGGAAGTGAACAGAGCAATAGGCATAAGACATATTCCTTCTGGGGACCTCGCCGGTGTATGTGGTTGGACAAAAGTGAATCGATTTATTGGTGAGAAGTTGGCAGCCCTTGGCAGGGAAAATTGTGCCTGAAACCCTCAAGCCCTTGCCCCAGCTGCAGCGGGGCCCCTTCAGAGTGACTCGCCCTTTAAAAGGAGAAAACCCTCCAAAACCCCATTAAAAGGAGAAAACCCTCCAAAACCCGAAGCCCACTATCTCAACAAGGAGGTGCCGTTTCTTTCTTCCTTCTCTTCGCTGCCAGGAAGTTACCTTTGGCTGCATATTCTTAGGCCAGTTTTTAAATTTTGCCCCATCTTTGCTTTAAGCTGTTTTTTTAAAACACCTTTTGTTGTCCGCCCCAGCCCCACCCCCACCCCGACCCCCACCTCTTTCAAACTCCTGAAAGCTTGACCTTTTCTTCCACACACCAAAGGCTCCCGAGTGAAAAGTGTCTGGGGCTCACGTTGGAGCAAGCAGTTTACTTGCACTGCGTCCCACTGGATACCATCCCCACAGCCAGACCTCGGGCCCACACCGGCCTGCTGCCCGCCCCACAAAACCGCCTGTGGGAGGTACAGGCATGCCTCGTCTTATTGTCCTTCACAGATGTTGCTTGTTTGTTTGTTTGTTTGTTTTTTAACAAAAGTCGAAGGCAAGACCCTCCACCAATTAAAACATTATGACTCACTTTATTGCAATACTTGCTTTATTGCGGTGGTCTAGAAGGGGACCCGCAATACCTCCGAGGCCTGCCTGAGTATGTATTTACCCGGTTCCCTGTATTAAATGCTCCCGGGGAGGGGAAGGTACAATATGCCCGCCCAGCCCCACAGGCCCATCCCTACATGAGACCCTCCTCTAAGTGGAATCAGCAAGTTGATGATGGCAGAAAAATGAAGAAAAATCTAAGTTGGCTCTGACCATGTCTCCTAAGTTCTCTTAGATTGCACAGACGTTGGTGTGTCTGTTTTGAAATGGTCTCTCTCAGTTTTTTCCTTCAAGTGCAGTGCCCACGCCCTCCTGAAGAGCTTGTTATTAACGTGTTTCACTCAAAGTTTCTGTTTTGCTCACTTCTAGTCTCTTGAAAATCTTTGCATAACTTGTTTTCTAATTATAAAAACGTGTGTTCATTCAGAAAATTTGGAAATCCCAGACAAGTATAAAATAAAAAATAAAAAATCACCAATGGTACCACCATCCAGAGTCCTTCTTCTATTAACATTCTGATGTATATAATTCTGTTTTTATACCCAGAGAATTTTTAAAAATATATTTGGGATCATACTATTTCATAGCTCAATTTTTTTCACTTAATATCTATATATATAAAAGCCTAAGTGACCATTTGACCGTTCAACTGGTAGCTATGATGTCCACTGACCACCAGGGGGCAGACACTCAACGCACAGGCATGGAAACATGGAACAGACTGATGAATCTCAGAGGGGAGAGGGCAGAGGAGAAGGGAGAGGACAGGAAGAGATTAACCAATGATCTTATATGCATACTAGAGGCCCAATGCACAGATCAGGCCAAAACCCACAGTCCGACATCCCCTGAGGGGTCCCGGATTGTGAGAGGGTGCAGGCCAGGCCAAGGGACCCCACCAGTGCACGAATCCATGCACTGGGCCTCTAGTATTATGATAATTTCCTTAGATCCTTATCTTCTTCAAAAGCATGATTTTTTTTAAAGATCTCCATAGAATCACATCATTCAGAAGTGCCATAATGTCCTTACTCATCCTCTTAGTGGACACTGTAGAGGACATTCCTCATTCTTAGGGATCACTCACACTTTGTATCTGAGCCCTCTCCCTATATTTAGAGACTCTCCCACCCAGTGAGACAGAAACCATCCCAGGAGGGATAATACACGCTTTCCCAGGCTCCCTTACAGCTAGAGCGTAGGCACATGTCCTGGGCTTTGCCAATGAGATGACTTTGCCCCAGCTTGGAATTGGAAGCTGGAGTGTGAAGAAGCAGGGATCTCAAGGCCTCTAGTTGACTGAAAGTGAGGCAGGGGTGGCAGCTCTGTCAGGTTCTAGCAGGTTCCAGACCCCATCATTCAGCAGCTGCTGTGCTGACAGCATCAGCTGCTGCGTTTGTGCCCAGGGGCATCAGAGGGGGTGGGGGCGGGGGTCTTCATTAGACATACTGAGGCATGATTCTGAGTGTTGTTTTTTTGCCTCCTCCAAGCCTGACTCCCTGGTTTTCCTGAAGATTCTGTGAGCTATTCACTATGTTTTAATAAATCCTGTTTTGTTTTTGCTTAAAATAGCCAGACTTAGTTTCTGTTGCTTATAACAAAGAACATCTGATTGACAAAAATTATTTAGTTTGTTTTAACATTTGCCATTGTGGCCAACATCCTTGGACATAACTGTGTACACATCTATCAATTTCTGAGGTTAAATTCCTAGAAGTAGAATTCCTAGGCTCTTGACAAATATTACTAAATTATGCTCCAGGACACTAGGAATTTCTAATGTTCATTTTTGCAGTTCCCTGTAGTTTTTAGAGGTGATATTTATTTGTATATATATATATTACAGAGGTAGGCAAAAGTAGGTTTACAGTCATTCATAATGAATAATACAATAATTAATAAATAATACAAAAGACTGTTTCGTGTACTCACAACTGTAAACCTCCTTTTGCCCACTCTTTATTTTCCCAGTGTTCATTTATTCATGTGACAAACACATGCTATGTGTCAGGCTCTGCACAAGGCCCTTCAAAATAAGGATGCATTCGGCTAACGACATTCATGTGCTGCATGATGACGTTTCAGTCGACTGCTAACCGCATCCACGCTGGTGGTCCCATAAGACCACAAGGAAGCTGAACAATTCCTGTTGCCTAGTGACACAGCCACTGTAAGGTCACAGCACAATGCACTGCTGTGTTGCGACTGTCTAGGATAGTCACGCTATCCGTTAGAAATGCCGGGGGGCACTGGCCTGGGCCCCTGGTGAGCTCCCCATAGACACCTCCCCTTTCTAAATCAGTGTTAGGACTGGACTGACCCTGTGGTTTTTATTATGATTGAAAGGCGCCCTTCAGTAACAGCCATTAGGAAACTTTGAAAAAAGAATGAATTTTTTACTTACAGGCCCTGGTGGCACAAGGAATGCCAGGGGCCACACAGCAAGGTAGCAGGAAGCGGGGAGAGAGAGAGGACATCTGCATGTGAGCATGGGGCTCTCAGGTAGGCAGTTGGACAGACATGAACAGAGCAAGGGTGATGGGCCAGGTACAGAAGGTCATCAGGGTGGAAAGCCCCCGTTGCCTAGCAATGGGCAAAACTGGGAAAACAACCCCCAGGGTAACCTTTCCTACCCTAGCATATCACTGGCCATGCGGTTTCCATCATAACCTCTCCCTCAAGCATTAACCCCCAGGGATAACATCTAGGCCTGTTATGGTTCAGCTCCAGACCCACAAAAGCAGCAAAACCAGACAGACTCTCCTGCCCAGCACTCCCTCTGCCTCCACCCTGGTCCCCGAGTGCAGCATACGTGGCTCTCTCTGGGGGAGCTGGGCCAGGCAGACCTGCTCTGTGGAGGTGCCACAGGCCTCTGTCCACCCAGCTCTGAGCTCCTTGGAGGCACGAACGTGCTCTGTTGGACACTCGGCCCCTCCCCCTGAAGTTCATGGGAGCAGTGGTGCTGGACTAAGGTCAGATGGTGACGTCCCCTGCGTGCCCTGAGAAGTCTGACCCCACCCTGTGGTAAGGAGGTGACTCTGGGTGGCGGTCCCAGGGTTTAGAACGCTCACTCAGAGCAGCGCCTGCGGGGAGTGAGACCACGGTGAACATGTGTGGCTGAGGAGAGCACCAAGCAACAGCAGCTCTCATCATGTGATATCCTCCCGTCCCCCTCTTACACCTCCCACCCTCGCGTCCCTGACTCCAAAACAAGGACACTGTGTGGCTGGCTGGCTTCCCGGGGGCTCCCCAGACAGCAGGCTGGATGCACCTTCGGCGGCCCAAGAATCAGCCAACGAAGACAGAGGTTGGTATGAAGAACATGTCCACGCTCCACGTGAGAAAAATGTGGCTCAGAGAAGCTCAGCAACATGCCCAAGAGGAGGTCAGTGGGGAAGCCGGGGTTTGAAGCCACAATAGTTTGTTTTCAACTTTCCAAGCAGAAGTTGAATCTTGCTCTGCTCTTCCAACTGGCCTGGGATCCCTCCGGCACTTAGCCCGCAGTTGGGCTGAGTTTCTTAGGACCAGCCTGACCCGAAGCAGCCCCTCCCTGGTAACCCCGTTCCAAACGTGGCCACTGGGTAGACTCAGTGTTAAGGCAGCCAAACCAGAACAGAGGATCGAGGGCCGGGCCAAGCTCCCGCTCCAAGTCTCTCCCACAATGACCGGTGGCTACTGCTGAGGCCACCCAGGGTGCCTGTGCACCGGCCAAAAGAGGAGGGTGGCTTAGGCACAGCCACATGCACTCCCTTGGAAAGGACTGAGTGGCCCTAGCCGGTTTGGCTCAGAGGATAGAGCCTCGGCCTGCAGACTAAGGGGTCCCGGGTTCGATTCCTGGTCGGGGCACATGCCCGGGGTTGTGGGCTCGATCCCCAGTGGGAGCGTGCAGGAGGCAGCCAATCCATGATTCTCTCTCATCAATAATGTTTCTCTCTCTCTCTACCTCTCCTTTCCTCTCTGAAATCACTAAAGATATATTTTTTTAAAAAAAGGACTGAGTGCACAAGTGCCGAAGAAAGCGTGCAAACAAAACTGAACAGTCCCTAAAACATTCAGGTGCAGAAAACAAGGTTAACCACCTCGCCACCCAAGCAGCAGGCCCGGGAGAAGAAGCCAGCCGGGAGCTCCAGCTGGAGCCCAAAGCATGGGGCTCAGCCGTCTTGCCTGATCCCAGAGTTTTTATGATGAAACAGCATGTGTCACCCCAAAACCTGTGCCTGTAAAGTCCTCCAGGGGAACCCCCTTTCTGGTCCCTTGCAGCAGAGATCCCCAATAGGTCAACCTTACACCCAGACAGGCTCCCTGAGGCGGCTGGGGCATTTGGAATGCAGACATCATCTTTCTCATGAACACGTACATGTCACGCCCACTCGGTGTCAGGCATTCTAGTGCTGTATCTGTGCTGATTCCTTTCAGCCTCACGCTTAATCCGAACTGGCCCTAAATCACACCAGTAAGTGGTGGAATGGGGATTGAAAGCCAATAGTCCACAGTTTGTGTTTTTAACCACCATTCCAAATATTCTTAAAATGTATAGAGAAGATCACCTTTTTACCCATTTAGCATTTGCAATACCCTCACTGCCAAACCAGGCACAAGGCAGCTGTGGTCAGCTCTATGCTCTTTCTCTCCTACTCCTTAGAGCTGCAAAGTACAAAATGCCCGGAGATCACCGCACACCCCCTTTCGCGCCCGCCTCTGCTTCCCTCGGCCCCTCCCTGAGGATTCCACCTCCAGTCTTCTTCCCCACACATACGATGCTTCAGGTGAAAGGCATAGATTATCCTCATTAAAAACTTGTGAATCTCAAAATCAAGGCATTGATTCCAGAAGGTGTCATGATGAGCTAAGAGGCATCATCGCAATTATTAAAACAGTGCCGGATACTTTTTGCTTTGTCTCCACCAGCTTACCCAGGGCAGTGGCGGTGTGCGAAGGGGGAGGGCGGAGGCAGCTGCTCCTTCCTCTTGGGAAGCTGGGTGGGCACTGCCAACATGTGCAACGGAGCTTCTTTGTTCAGGGCCCAGGGCCCGGGGACTTGTCCCTTCTTCGTTACGCAAATATAAGGTGCCATTGTGGTGGGGGAAGAAGTGTCATAGTTCCTTTTATTCTTTGACGTCACCACCCTTAATACCTCTTGGTATGCAGGAGTGGTCCTCGAGGGAGGTGAATCAATCCACTGGGAGCAAAGCAGCCTCATGGGGCAAAAGGGATTGTATCAGTCAGTATCCATATACATAAAAGGCTAATATGTTAAGTGTCCCTTCTACCGCCCGACTGGTCGCTATGACGTGCACTGACCACTGGGGGCAGACGCTCAACGCAGGAGCTGCTGAGCTGCAGTGACTTGGCAGCAGCAGTTCTTGGGTGACGCACCCTGAAACCAGAGAGGAGGGAGCCCGATTCCTCGATTCCTCACAGGGCCGCATGATTCCACCTTTGGCTGTGGGTTACGTTGTTGCTGGGGCACTGTCGGTCCCGAATCTGGTTTACTGCACACTTGCATTTGCATTCCACACCCTGTACGACAGCAACTTTGCCCTCTCGCACTCCGGGTCCCCTCGGGGGATGTCGGAGAGCCGTTTTGGCCCCATCCCCGCAGGCCAGGCCGAGGGACCCCACCTGCTGGAGAAACCCCGCAGATGCCCTTCCAGCCACGGGGCCACCCAGGTGCAGCTGGCCGGGGAGAGACTGGGTGGTTGGCTCCAGGGCGTGTCCGGCCCTGTCTTGTCCTGTCCGTGCTCCCCCCTCCACGCCCCTGCCACTTTGTAATTAATTTCCTTTCAATGTGCATGAATCCCTGCACTGGGTCACTAGTTCATTTATAAGTCAAGGTTATGCTGCAGCAACAAACAATCCCCCAAATCACAAAATCTTAAAGCAAAAAAATGCTCATGAACCAATTTCTCATAATAAATCTCTTTACACACACACACAAGCACTCACACACACACACACACATACTAGTTCCCCCTTATCCATGGAGGACATGTCCCAAGACCTCCAGTGGATGCCAGAAATGGCAGATAGTACCAAACTCTATATATACTATGATAAAGTTTAATTTATAAATTAGGCACAGTAAGAAATTAACTACAATAACTAATAATAAAATAGAACAATTATAATTATATACTATAATAAAAATTATGTGAATGTGGCCTCTCTCAAAATATTTTATTGTACTGTCCTCACCCTTCTCTTTGTGATGATCTGAGATAATAAAATGCCTACGCGATGAGATGAAGTGAGGTGAGTGGGCAGCATTAGGCTACTATTAACCTTCTGAAGATACATCAGAAGGAGGGTCATCTGATCCTGGATCACTGAGCCACGATGATGTTGTTGGTTGGTCAGAAGCAGACCATGTTGATGGTTGAGGAAATTTAATTTTTTGGGACTGCAGTGGATCACAGGTAACTGAAACCTCAGAAAGTGAAATAGCAGATAAGAGGGTTGCAGGGAGCGGCTCTAGAGTTAAGCCTTGGATTGACCTGTGGCAGAGCCACAAACAAGTCCCAGCTTAGAGGGCAGAGCCCTCTTAGCATAATGAAGCTTGACCTTATAGCGCTCCCTAGATTCTTCCCGGGTAGTTAATGGGCTGTGGGAGGTGCAGCAAGTGCTGCCAAAACAAATGGAACTCACAAGAACATCGTAACTATGGTGACCACTACCTTGTTTTTCTCGGACTATAAAATAAAACCTCAGCTTGCTGGCTGGATCCTTCTCTGTGGCCTCATCCAGGCACAGGAGATCCACCCAGCCCCAGTTATACTCTCTTCGTCTATCTTTTCTTTAATCCTTTGCCGCCCCACCTCAGGCTCACTGAACCCTTGGTTGTGCTGGCACGGCACAAGGGTGGGGTAGAGGGCTACTCCTATGTGTGTGTGTATCTTCAATGGTTCTCTTTCTTTGGAGAACCGTAATATACCAGGTCTTTTAATTTGACCGGTGCTATTTCCCTGACACCTTCTCCAGGGCACAGCTACCTGTGTAGAGAACTGAAGGCAGTTCTATCTGAGAACCAACTCTAAATTGTTTTTCAAGCTGGTCTCAAGCTGGCCAAAAAATTATGAGGATGGGGTTAAGGCACCAAGAATAAAGCAGTGAGACATCTCCAGGAGAAAGGCTCCCCGTAAGGTGTCCCTTAGGATGTCGTCTCCCTAAAGGTTTCTGCTAGCTCCAAGGCTTCGCTCCCCGACCAGACCCTTGATGACAGCCCCCATTTATGTCCCTGCTGCATGATGAGTGTCCTCCACAGAGAAAGGGAGTGAGAGTTGAAGCAAAATTTCCCATCCATGCCAGGCTAAGCAGTTAGAATCACACAGAGGGCCTCAGTGAGCCTTGTGCATGTCCATCTGCATCAGATTTCTTCTCTGCCCTGTAGAAAATGCAACCAGTCCTGGCTGAGTAGCTCAGTGGATAGAGCGTTGGCCTGCGGACTGAAGGGTCCCGGGTTCGATTCCGATCAAGAGCACATGCCTGGGTTGCAGACTCGTTCCCCAGTGTGGGGCGTGCAGGAGGCAGCCAATCAATGATTCTCATCATTGATGCTTCTATCTCTCTCTCTCCCTCTCCCTTCCTCTCTGAAATCAATTTAAAAAAAAAGAAAGAAGAAGAAAGAAAGAAAGAAAGAAAGAAAGAAAGAAAGAAAGAAAGAAAGAAAGAAAGAGAAAGAAAGAAAGAAAGAAAGAAAGAAAGAAAGAAAGAAAGAAAGAAAGAAAGAAAGAAAGAAAGAAAATGCAACCAAGAGAACCTAAATGCTCTTTAAGAATTTGGAAGGTATAGTAAATGGTCCTGTTAACATCAGCAGAGAGTTATGGGAATCAGAAAAAGGTAGTTTTGCCCGGGCTGGGTAGCTCAGTTGGTTCGCTCAGTCCCGACATGCCAAGGTTGCAGGTTCGATCCCCAGTCAGGGCACATCCTAGACTCCACCAATGAATGCATACACAAGTGGGACAACAATTGATATTTCCCTCTCTCTAAAAATCAGTAAGTAAAAATTTTTAAAAATAAAAATAAAAGGTAGTCTTGAGCTTTTCATCACCTTTGTCTGTGTCCTTAGGCCACGTAGCAACTTCCCAATTGTTCTCCTTCCCTACAATTGCACAGGCCTCCTTTGGGTTCTTTTCAGTCTGACAAAAACTAGTGGGCCCCTGCTGTGTGCCAGGCACTGCGCTAGATGCTGGGGATGTGAGAGCAGCGAGCACGACCCACAGAGTCCTTTCTTCATGGAGTTTTACACTCAAGAGAAAAAAAAGACACTAAGAAATTTTAGTTAAAAGGCAATGATTGTTGTGATAGTGGAAATGTCAAGGTGAAAGAGCAGGAAACACTCCCAGCTGAGAAAAATGCATGTGAAGGCTCAGAGTGTGGACACGATACAGAGACTACGGTGGAGAGTGGTGTGGGAGACGGGTAGAAGCCTGATCTGCTCAGGATATTCAGCAGCCACTTGCCACACGTGGCTGCTGAGCAGGTGAAAGGCAGTTAGTCCAGCTGAGATGTGCTGTAAGCATATAATACATACCAGATTTCAAGATTAGTATAAAAATGTAATCTATATCATTAACAATCTTATATTGATCTTATGTTGAACTGATGATATTTTGGATGTACTGGGTTAAATTAAGTTATTAAAATTAATTTTTTTACTTTTTACTTTTCTGATGTAAAATTTTACTAGAAAATTTCAAATGACATGTGTGGCTCCCATTATATTTATATTAGACAGCACTGTTCTAGACCATGTTAGGAAAGCTAGCCTTTATCCTGAGAGCATTGGGACGGTTTTGACGTGTTTTCAAAAGGAAGTGACATGGCCTGATTTGCATTTTCAAAAGACTCTGTGGCGAGGAGACTGGATGGTAGGGCGAAAAGGCTCGAGGCAGGGAGACCAGTTATGGGCAGGGGCAACTGTCCCCATGTGAGATGGTGGATTAGACAGGGTGGTAACAACATGGGTAGAGAAAACTTAAAAAACAAAAAAAAAAACAAATTGCTAATACCAAACGCTCTCATTCCAATGAGAATAGGTTAAATCATATAGAATTTCCATCTTTATCAATAAAAATATTGGAATATCTAACAAGAGCCAAAGTTGGAACACTTGAGTAGCAAAATATAGTATTATAACTCCAAGAATGATATAAATATCCATAAGTCCATACTGACATAAATAAGTGAGTACATAAAGAAATGGGGGAGAAGCAACAACTCTTTCTTACAAAAGTCCAATTAATAAATAATTTAGGAAACAAGAAACCACCATTAGCATATCACAGTAATAACTGCCTCAGGAAGATTCACTTGAGGATACTGAGTGGGCAAACGTTTAAGCAGAAACAGGTTATTTGCATAAAGTAGCTCCCTCCAAATAGTCCATAGTTATAAAGAGAAAAGTTAGTCAGTTTACAGTGGAAAATTCCAGCAGGCATCACTTAGCCAAGTGATCGAGCAGCATCGCCAGTAATTGAGACATCATGTATTCCTCGATATGATTCACTGAGGACATTATTACTCTACGCATCTTCCCAATCAACACATGACCTCATTCTAATCATGAAAAAAACATTAGACAAACCAAAATTGAGGGGCATTCTATAAAATAATTGAAAAGTACTGTTTAAAGGAGATAAGACAGGAACGGCCATAGATCGGAGGAAACTGGAGATGTGACAACTAAACGCAATTTGAGATCATGGATTGGGTCCTGAAGTAGAAAAAAGGCATTAGCAGAAGAGCTAGTGAAACCCGCCTTTAAAACAGTGCATGGGAATGGTGGCGTAGGTAAACGTCTGTCCTCACTGCCTCTCACAGCCACGTCGAAATTACAACTAAGATGCAGAACAACCACCATCCAGAACCACCGGTCAGCTGGCTGAATGAAAGTCCTACAACTAGAGAAGTAAAGAAGAAAGCACCCTGAGATGGGGAGGAGACAGGTAGGCGGTGCGGAGGGGCGGAACAGGCTGGTCCGGCACCCTTGTGGGCCGCTTTCTAATCGGGAGGAAGATCGCCTCTGTGGAGGCTGCCCGGAGGAGCAAGAGGTCCCAGCCCCACACCAGACCCCCAGCCCAGGGTCCCAGAGCTGGGAAAAGCAGTCCCTATGGGCAGTAAGAACTATGGGCTGTAAAAACCAGTGCGGATTGGGGCTCAGTGACACAGAGGCTGCTGGAACCCAGCTGTTCCCCTTAAAAGGCCGGCGCACAAACTGAACTTACAAGGTCCTGCTTCCTCTGAGCTCCAGCACCAGGGCGAGGCTCTGAGGGACCCAGACACATACAAGGAGAAACTGGACTGTCTGGCATCCTGGCAGGAACTTGGGGGCCGCTTTCTTTCGGACTGAGGTGCTTGCAGAGATCACTGTTCCCATGCTGGGACCTCCCTGGTCACAGGGCTGACTGGCAGCCATTTCTGTTTGCTCCACCCTGGTGATTCCCTGAGACCCTGCCTCATCCAATTTATAACCCCATCCAAGCTGTGAGCAGCAGCTTTTGCATATGAATGGCCTTTCCTTGCTTAGGCTAAAACCTGTTAAGCAAGCTGCAGCTGGGTCAGGGAGCCCCAAACCTATCAATAAAAGGCCCAAGACCCAGCACCAGCACCAGCCTGCCTTGCTTCACAGCTGGGCCTCGTCTGGGCACTTCCAAACCTGATACAAAAAAGAAGAATCTGCAGATCTCTCTGGAGCTTCTGCTGGGTGGCCCCAGACAATGGCTGACTTTGCACCTTCCTGGAGACCCAAGAGCCAGTGTATCCACTGGTCAGTGTCAGACTATACTAGATTACAACTCTACACATCCCTAAGCGATACTCTCAAGGGGCAGACTCAGTGAACACCAAAGCCCCATTGAAGCAAGTCCTGCTCCATAAGGGTGTCTCCTACACAGCAGCTCTCCCATTGTAGTCGCAGCTGGTCCCCACAGCCAATTGGCCTGGAGGCCAATTCCTCCTAGTGACACCAACAGCAATCACGTCTCAACTACAACAAGACTGTGCTCACAGCCCACAAAGGGGAGCACCTAGAGCTCCCAGCTCAGGTGACTGGGGAGGCTGAGCCACTGGGCCCTATAGAACACCTACTATACAAGGCCACTCTACCAACTCAAGGAGACTTAGTAACTCTCCCCAGTACATAAAAACAAACACAGGGAAGCAGCCAAAATGTGGAGACAAAGAAACATGTCATGAATGAAAGAAATGGAAGAAAGCAAACTACTGGCTATAGAGTTCAAAACCACAGTTATAATGTTACTCAAGAATCTTCTAGAAATTTAGTGAAACTTTCAAGGATCTTAGTGAGAATGAAAAAGAGAGGGAGAGAGAGAGAGAGAGAGAGAGAGAGAGAGAGAGAGAGAGAGAGAGAGAGAAGTAAAGAAAAGGAAAAAGACCAGTCAGAAATTAAGCATACACTGACTGAAATAAAAAATAATATATAGGGAGTCAACAGTAGACTAGAGCAGTGGTCACCAACCGGTGATCCACGGACCACTGTTGGTCCGTGAGGTCCAAAAGGTTGGTGACCGCTGGACTAGAGGATCCCGAGAATAAAATCAACAATTTGAAATATGAGGAAGCAAAAAAACACCCAAGTAGAAGAGCAAAAAGAAAAAAGAACCCAAAAATATGAAGTTAGTGTAAGGAGCCTCTGGGACAACTTCAAGCGTACCAACATCCCAATTATGGGGTGCCAGGAGAAGAGAGATTAAGATATTGAAAACCTATTTGAAGAAATAATGACAGAAAACTTCTCCTATCTGGTGAAAGAAGTAGACTTATAAGTCCAGGAAGCACAGAGAACCCCAAACAAGAGGAACCCAAAGAGGACCACACCAAGACACATCATAATTAAAATGCCAAGAGCAAAAGACAAAGAGAGAATCTTAAAAGCAGCAAGAGAAAAGCAGTTAGTTACCTACAAGGGAGTACCCATACGACTGTCAGCTGATTTCTCAACAGAAACTATGCAGGCCAGATGGGAGTGGCAAGAAATATTCAAAGTGATGAATAGCAAGAACCTACAACCAAGATTACTCTACCCAGCAAAGCTATCATTTAGAATTGAAGGTCAGATAAAGAGCTTCACAGATAAGGAAAAGCTAAAGGAGTTCATCACCACCAAACAAGTATTATATGAAATGCTGAAGGGTGTTCTTTAAGAAGAGGAGGAAGAAGAAAAAGATAAAGATAAAAAATATGAACAACAAAATGGCAACAAATACATATCTATCAACAGTTGAATCTAAAAAATCTAAAAATCTGATGAACAGAATAAACTGGTGAATGGAATAGAATCAGGGGCATGGAAATGGAAGATTGATGATTCTCAGAGGGAAGAGGGTGTGGGGGTGCAGGAAGAGATTAGACAAAGATCTTATATGCATATATGCAATACCTATGGACACAGACAATATGGTGGCGAGGGCTTGGGGAGGGGTGGGAACCCAGTGGAGGGGATCTATTGGGGGGGAGAGGGAAAGGTATATCTGTAATAATCTCAACAATAAAGATTAAAAATATAAAAATAGCCCTAGCTGGTTTGGCTCTGTGAATAGACCATTGGCCTGCGGACTAAAGAGTCCCTGGTTCAATTCCAGCCAAGGGCACATGCCTGGGTTGTGGGCTCGATCCCCAGTAGGGGGCATGCAGGAAGCAGCCGATCAATGATTCTCTCTCATCGTTGATGTTTCTCTCTCTCTCTCTGAAATCAATTAAAAAATAAATAAAAATAAATAAAAACTAGTGAAACCAAAGTAAGTCCTATACTTAATAGTATTGTACCAAGGTTAATTTCTTAGTTTTGACAACTATTCTGTGGCTATGTAAGGTGTCCTAAGGGGAAGTTGGATGAAGGGTAAAGGGGAACTATTTTTGCAACTTTGACTAAGTCTAAAATTTTCTGAAACAACCATCTGTTGAAAGACAGCTGAGCCCTGGCCGGTGTGACTCAGTTGGTTGGGCTTCATCATGTGCACGGAAGGGTTGCCAGTTCAATTCCTGGTCAGAGCACATGCCTGGGTTGGGGGCTGATACCCAGTGTGGGGCATGGGGAAGGGGGTGATTGATGTTTCGCTCTCACATTGGTGTTTCTCTAAAAACCAACAAAAATTATTTTTAAAAAGACAGCTGAATGGCAGCAATTTCATATAGTCCATCTTAATATATGTCAGATCAGAAACAACCAAACTGAAGTGCTAAAGCTACACTAATACATTATCCTAACATGCTACAAGTGTACTTGTTTTAGAGCCACTTTGCATTGAGAGCAGAGCCGGCAAACATTCATCTCAGCCATAATACTCTACTGGAATAATTTTATCTACAGGGTCACTAAGGAAAAGTCTCAGATGCCAACTAGGACTGGGAAGAACACAGCGAAAGGTGGCTATTTCCACTGGCCCTGTCATTACAGGGGACTGAGCACTAAGTCCACTACCTTCCTCTAGTCCCACTTCTGAAGACCGCCATGATGAGGAAATCCGAGTGGTGTTATGAAGGCCGTTTCCCAACACAGACGCTGCAGGATGGCGAGGCCTCCTCCAGAAGCCGTGCTGCAATTAGATGGTGTTAAGTTTCCAAGAAAAGATGCTTGTCCTGCCATTGGCGTCCTGCAACATTGCCCCTTACCATGGCTGTTCAACAGCGACCCTGACTCTAGGCCAGCGTGAAGCTGGGCGCTGTGGAAGATGTTCTCTCAGGACAAGGTGATTTCAGAGCAAACTAAAAGTGATCTCCAAAATTATACTCACTACACCAGGTGGCATTTACAGCTCCTAGTTCTTTCGAGTGATGAGTGACTAGCAAGTGTTCCTCTTCCTAGGTGGATTAGCTTTCATGAAGCTTAAGTACCAGTATGTTTATTGCTTAATGGTCTGAGCTAATCTAAGTTCTGGAGGTGAACACTTTACTCTCTATTTAATGTCAGGCTTCTTTTCATTTGCCACAGCAGTCTCATTGCTTATAATTATTCTCTGTGATGTTCCCTTTAACTTAATGCTACTTAACAAGATTTTGCTGAGAGCCAGAGGTATATTTCAACCTCAAATTATCAAAATGTACAAAAATGTTTAAAAATTAAAATACATGGGGCAGGCTCTTACATCATCTCAGTGAACAGATACCTGGCTTCACTTTGTATATACTCTCTAAACAGATTCGTATGTTAAAGATACACTCTTACAGTTCTAAACTGGAATGAGGAGGCCCTTAGAGAAATTCATATACCAAGTCCTTTCATAGTACCATAAGTGATTAATGTCAAGGTTAAAGAATGGTTTTCAACAAATGCAATCAACCAATTACCAAAGGAAATTCTTTATTGTAAACAAGATATAAAGTACAACAAAAGAAATATTGTGCAAATTGTAAATCACAAGGATTTTTTACTTATTCAAAGAAAACTTTTCCAAGGGTCCAAGAGTTTGGATGTCAGAACTCTAGACCCGATATCGAGAAAAATGTTAAATGGGTAGATACAGGGACATTTTTCACTATATATTTTAAACAATTTACTTTTGTTTTACCACTGTGTATATCACCCACTACACAACAGGATATAGCAGAAATACTGTTAACAAAAGTGAATGTTCTAGTAATTTTTCTACATTATCTAGTTCCACATCCCCACATAAACCTCCTATAAATTAACAGGACAGTATCTGTCCACTTGTGAATAATGGTCATTAACTTTCTAATTCAATAAAGCACATGTTATATCCTCATAACCTAAGGGTACTTTACTGATGACATCAGTCATCTTTTTCAAGGAGTTATCTGAAATTCTTGATATCCCTTCCTTACAATATATATTTTCATCTTTGAAATTTTTTCTCAACAAAGTGCAGTGTATCTTAGTCTCTAGAGAAAACACATTGGTATACAATTCTTAAATCTACACAAGAAACTGCAGGCAAACTAAAGTTCAAAGCATAATAAAATGCCTAGATAGTCATTTTTTAAACTTTCAAAACAAAAATGCAAAAAAAAAAAAAATTGTAGCTACACTTCAAAGGAATTAAATTATTTGAGGATTCCAAATCTTTGGGCCCTCTTTAGCAATATACAGCTAATCAATTCCAAATGTCAGCAATAATGTAAAAATGCAAGGTCTATTTAACAACTACATCCACAAAGTTGACTGGAAAGACGAGGAATAGTAAACAAGATAACTCTAGGAAAAGATGACAATATTTATAATAATAAAAATTGACTTTATATCTCCATCTCTGTACCGTAATGTCGATTTCCAGTCTCTATACTCTTGAAACCAGTGCTTTAGAAAAATCACATTGCAACATTGGTCTCAAGTACAAATGGCAAAAGTAAAGTAACAAGTTGTGCACACAAATTCAAAATTTGTGCTGCCTGTGCTGACCTCATCTGAAACCTTCAAAAACTATTTAAAGGAATAAAGGCTTTCTCGTGTCTCTTATGTGATAAGAAATGAATCCTGCCACTCTGGCGTGCCTGTGACCACAGCACTTCTTGTCATCTAACCCCGTCTGGGCCTTCTTCCCAAGCTGTGGGCGTCGGCTTCAGCCCCACTGGAGGGCCACAGACTTGCAGTGGAAGCATTCCTGCATCACCACTGGCTCCCAGCTGTGTCCAAAGTTAGTTCTTATTCTTCACCTGCTGAGCTGTCACTGCGTGGGAGCAGTGGTTGGAGGTAGGGCAATGTCGTTCAACTTGCTCACTTCCATCTGCCAATTTGGTAGCTTCTTGGCTGACAGATGACGCCGGGCATGCTTGGTCAAATGGTCACTCCTCATGAACCGCCGGTCACACATGGGACAGGCGAATTTCTTCTCACCTGTGTGGGTTCGTCGGTGTCTGGACAGTTCATCAGAACGGGCAAACCTCCTTTCACAACCTTTCCAGCTACAGCTAAAAGGCTTCTCTCCTGAAACAAACAATTCAGATTATCGTTACTATGCATTTGCTACATCACTGTAAGTTACACATTCAATTAGATCTACATGTACATTTTAAAAATAAAAGCTACTAAATTAATAAATTGCCAAGTAAGTACTATACATGACTAAACTAATAAACTGTCATGTAAGTACATCCATTAGTTTCAACTTTCATTATTACGTTTATAGGTCTTCCCTTTATAACAGAAGCCCCAAACAAAAAGGTTTCTGAACTCCAACTATGGCACAAGGGCTTTAGAGGTAATTTATTAAAGTAGCTACTCAAGACATTAAACAATCATCATGTGAGAAATTAAAACACCTTCATGAAATCTTTTGGAGGAGCTTGCACAGGTAAATACCATCCACTGAATGGCTAACGTGGCAAGTTCTTTCCTAATATGTCTGGTTTATATCTGTGATCACTGCCAAAGGAAACTTCATCTAAATTTCTATAACATAAATAAGGAATGTTTGGTACCTGTATGTGTTCTCATGTGGGCCTTCAGATGAGAACTTTTAAAGTATGTCTTGCCACATCCTGGATGGCCACAGATGTGGCTTCTTATCCTCGATGAGTCAATCTGAGGAGTGACTTTTGCCGCCGAAGGGGAAGACCCTGGAGCAGGGGCAATGGGAGAGAGTCTGGTGCCATTGGGGCTCACTACTGGAGGCTTTGGGCTCTGGACAACGGGCTGGGGCACGACAAACATGACAGCGCCTTTGGGCACCTGAGGGCCCATGAACACAAGAGGTGGGCAGACAGCTGGAGGCTGGCTGGGTGGAGTGCTGGGAACAACGGTTGTCACAACAGGGCTGTTTGCAGGGAGGGGAACCATCTGACAGATGACCGGCATAGGTGGCACTCCCCCTGTTGATACTGCAGCAGGTGGAGAAACCAATACTGACTTTTGTTGTGGGGACACGGAAGCGGAAGCTGGCTGAGATCTACAGATGACTGTCTCTGAAGAAGGCACAGGAAAGTCATAAAGTGCAGCGCCCGCTTTCTCATCAGCATCTGCGACTGTGTTTCTCTCACATGTGGATCTGTTTGGGGACACAGCTGCACAAGGTACGCTTTTTCTTGCAGCCTCCACATTTAGGTGGGCGCTTCTTCTAAAAGAATTGTCCTGGCAGTTGAGGATGCTGGCTGCTTTCACTGGGCAGGACTGGTGGTTACACAACTGGGCATCGGCTGTATGGCGAATCACACTTGTTGCCTGAGCCTTGGGGAACTTGAGGACAGGCACTGGGCCTTTCTCTTCCTCTTTGAAAGGTGCAGCAATGTGAGGCTTGGAAGTATCTGAGAATGACTTGAAGTGTCCAGTAGATGGCGCTGGTGCAATCAGATTTGATACTTGAGAGGGTTCAAAGTCAGAAGGACTGTAAGGTGGAGTCAAACACTACAAAGAGAAAAAACAGGCATAACAGTGTGAGAAATTTAAAGTAGAATTCATTAGTTAAATTGTAAGAAAGTGTATCATTTACATTCATCTTAATAACAACAATACTTACAAATGCGGGGATCGTATGAAAATCAGGAGTACTAGGAAGCAAATTCTCTTCCTCTGACATATCAGATACGGGGGTAACAGGTCTGTTTTCAAGGTATTTCTTAAAATCAGTCTTCCAACTGCAGCTCATTGACATAAGAGCTTCTACAGCTTCAAAATCACTTTTCTCTGCAGTTTTATTCCAGGAATACATACTCTCTTTTGATCTTTCAGAAATCATTTCCATTCTTTCCTCCTAAAGAAACAAAAGGTTGAATACTTATAAACATACTTTTTGTCATCCAAGTAAGACCAAAACACTACAATTTTTTCGTTTTTTTACTATTTGCACAGCTCTCCAAATTAAATATGAAATAATTTTCCTCTCACCCCTACTCTAAACCTTCCTCATTCTTCCTCTCACATTTAGGCTTGAACACTGAAATCCTTGCTAGATAGAGAGGAGCATGTGATTATCATTGAGGGGACGAAGGCCAAAGGCATCAGTACATTTGTGATCCAAAAAAAAGAGAAGCACTTGGCTTCTAAGAAAAATAGTTATATATATTCCTTCCAGAGTAGCCACTTGCCACTGGGGTCCGACAAAATAACTAAGGGATGGCTCTGCAAAAGTTATCTTCTTTTAAGACTTTCTTAAAAATGCAGTGCAGCAGACAGCTCTGGCCTGTTCATATGGACCTTTGAAAAGTCACTTCACACTTCTGGGATAAAATCAACAGGATAAGGATTCTTCAGAGTCTCTTTCAAATTAGTGTATAAGATTATTTGAAATTTAAGTTTTTTTGATACATGGGGGGGGGGGGGAATCCCAAAACTTTATTTTCACCTTCATGTTTGTGTTCCATTTAACACAATGGTTTGCTACTCACAATTATGGCCAGCTAATGCAATAATACTAAAAAATGGATAATCAGAAAATTTGATCTTCTACCCGGAATTTGCAAAAACCCTGGCTGCAAGGAGTTTGCAATAGTCAAAACAGACTATTTTTTCAAGAACTGCTTGATGACAAGATAAACAGCACGCTTTGTATTCCTATGTACAGCTCCTTCTATCAAGTGTGTGATGCTTCACATTAAATTGCACTTTAAGAACAATGGTCCTACCCACCACCTCTCCCATTTTTCATTAACGTGATCCCATTCTTCCTCCCAAACAAGAGCCTGTGTAAAAATCTCGAAAAGCGTTCTTCACGTAGCAAGGTATTATCCTCGACGCTCGTTTTTTTAAAACGCGTAAACCTTTCGTGTTGAAATGCTTAGAAAACGAGCCATTGCTCTTCAAATATCGCCAACAACGCCATTGCGTAATCGAGCGTGCATTTATTGTCAGCTGCAACGGACCGCGCTGGTGACACAGAAAAGCCTCCCGACGCCGAAGCAAGAAAGGAGAGAAAAGGCAGGCGGGCAGGCGGCAGGCAGAGGAGCGTGAGCCGGGAGGAGAGGCTGAGCTGGAGGGCAGGAAAGGGAGCGGGGCGGGGGAGAGGAAAGGGAAGCGGGCGGAGGCGCGGGCGGGGGAGGCAGACGAGGGGCGGAGGCGGCCGGCGGGGGAGATCCTCGCTGGCGGGGACAGACGGATGGGGCCGCCCTAACCTCCGTGAGGCTCACGGGTGAGTCACTGGGAACATTCCTCGCGGCTCGCACGTCCCCGCATCCCAGCCCCCGCCATAGGCCTGCCGGCCGGCGGCCCGCGTCCGCATTGGCTGGGCCGCCGGGGCGGGGGCGGAGGAGGCGGGGGCGAGGCATGTGAACAAAGCGTGATCAGCCGCTGCTCCGGGCCGCGCAGGAAACGTTCGCTGGGAATTGCCGCGCCGTCACCTTTCACCTACTTCCTGAGCCGGGGCCTCCGCCCGCGCGCCGGCCGGGGGAGGGGCCGCGGGCGCCGCCGCCAACCGCCCGGCAGAGCGCGCCGAGCCCGCAGGGAGGGGCGGGGCCGCGGGCGCCCGACTCCCGGAGCGCCCGCCCCTCCCCGCTCCCCGCGGTTCCCTTAGGAACCGACAGCGGGGCCGGCTCGCTCCCGCCCCTGGCGGAGGCCGGGGCTGGGTCACTCGGGGACGAGACGCTCCCCGGGCGCACCCGCTCCCGGCCCCCAACCTCCCCACCCCGCCCCCGACCTCCGGCTCAGCTGCCGGAGGAGGAGCCGGGTCCCCGCGGAAACCCGGCCTCCGCCCCCTCCCGGCGAAGCCCCCGGGGATCCGGCCGAGCCCTCGGTGCTTCCCTCCCACGCCGCCCAGGGGACCTCAGACCACCCGGTCTCTCCCGGCAGACGCAGCGCACCCTCCCCGAGTCTGCAGCTCCGGCCTCCGCCCCCCGCGCGTCTCCACGGGATCCCAGACGTGCAGCCCCCACCGGCCCGCGCTCCAGGCGCGCGGCCCCACGGCCTGCGGCTCCCGCCTAGACTCAGGGCCCCCGCGCCCCCGTCCACCCCGCCCCCCCCCCCCGTCCCCGCTGCTGGGTCCTGCTTTCCACCCTCTTCTTCCCTCCCCGCGGCGGCTCCGCGCCTCCTCCAAGGGGTTCGTGGAAGGCGGCCACCTGCCCCCTCCGAGGATGAGATGAGGAGTCCCCTGCCGACGTCTGGGGGCGAACTTCTCGTCCCCCTCCTCGGCGCTCTGCGGCCCGCGTGCCATTCCCCCGCATCCTCGCCGGGCACCCTCCCTCCCCGCCCCCGGAGATCTGCTGAGCCGTCCCCTCCTGCAAGCTTCCGTTCAGACCCCCGAGAGAGGGTCCCCTCTCCTGTGCGCACCGCGCCGCCCAAATGCTCGCGAGCCGCCCCCTCCCACCCTGGCTCGCAGTCCCGATCCAGGAGGAGGCATCTCTCTGGGCGCCAGGTGCAGGGGGGCCCCCTGGCTTCCCCACTCTTCCTGCCCCTCCCGCCATCCTCTCCGTCACTTGCCTCCAGCCTCTCCGGGGAGCTGCCCCGGCCCCTCATGACACCTTGAGCAGACCTGTCTCTGCCTCGGCGCTCCATCCCGGGCCGCCTCTCCTGACCCCCTCGCGACGCACACGCCCTCGCCGGAGCCTCGCCTGCAGGCAGGAACCCTCCCGACTCCCCCACGACTGCGCTGCAGCCCGGGTCCCCGGGCGCGGCTGGCTGTCAGGGGCTCGGGTTCGCGCCCCGCCGGCCGCTCAGACGTGGCGAGCCGGGGCGGGCCGGGCATTCCCAGGTGGCTTACCGCAGCCTGCTGGAGAGAGGCGCCGAAGTTGAGCATGGTTGGCTGCCTGGCCGCGGGCGGCACGCTCACTGGCTGCTCGTCCAGACGGGCGCGCGGAGACACTCGACGTCGCTCCCGCCGCTGCCTCTGCGCTCCGCGCCGTCTGCCCCCTCCCCATTCAGGTAGCCGCTCCGCCTGCCGCGCGCCGCGGGCGGGGGTGGGGCGGAGCCGGGGCGGAGCCTGAGGCGGGCCAATCAGCGACAAAGGTGTGTGAGGCGCCGGCCAATAGGCTCGCGGGGCCACGCGTGATCAGCGGCTGCCCGGCAGCGTGAAGCTGGTGTCAGTGGAGCGTGTACACAATCCCCGGCAGCGTGTTCCCTCGGCCCGAGGGACTCCCGCCGCCACCTGACTCCGTGACCAGCCCCCTACCCCTCGCCCACCCGCCGCCCGTCGTCCCCACCCACCCCCCGGCCCAGGGGGCGGGGCCACGGGCGGGGCCCTCGCCCGGAGGCGCGGCGGCGGCGGCGCGCCCAGGCACTGCGGAGGGCTGGTCCCACGTGGGTGGCGGGGAGGGATGCCCACTCTGCCGCGTCCCCTTGGCGCGGGGCCCCAAGTCGGCCAGCCGCGGGGTGGGCGGGACGCCAGGCAGCCGAGCGGGGGAGGCGGCGGCTGCGAGCTCAGGGGTCCGCGCCAAGAGATCTGCATTTGGGAACGCCAAACCTTTTCACGTCTGGCGAGGAAGCGGAGCCCGCTGACCGACTGAGCTGCCTGTCTTGAGCATGTGCTCGGTTTTGCCTGGCTGAGCGGCGGGGATCACGGGGGCGGGGAGGGGAGGGAGGGAAGGGAGCCCAGTAGCTGAGCCGACACCTGTTACTGCGCCCCCCGCCCACGCCCGGGCCTCGGACGCGGGCTCGCCCTCCCTTTCCGCGCGGTTGGGAGCGGTGCCTGCCCCGCCCGCCCCGCCCATCCTTCCTCCGGCGCTGCCAAGAGAACGGCGTGGGGACTGCAGGGAGCCCGAGAACTGGACCAATGGGGTGAAGGGAAGCCGTAGACCCCGATTTTTTTTTCTTTTTTATCCTTTCTGGTGCCGACGCTCGGTGGCGGAATCGAGTTTTGAGCTCGAGGTAGTTAAAGTTTAAATTGCAGTCTATAAGCTGTTTCAAAAACAGACCCCACCCCCACCCCAGGCCCAGGCCGCCGGAAGCACCCTGCCTGGAAGCCGGGGATTAAGGGGAGGAATCTCCCAGGGTCGCCTGGGGCCCTCCGCGCCACGCCTGGGGGTGGGGTTGCTGCAGGGGTATGAGCCAGGTCAGCGCCCCTCCAAAGCGCCATCGTCCCCCACACTCCCACCACCTCCACCTTCGACCCTCCCCTTCCCCCTGCCCCCGGGCTGGACGGAGGCGGGCGGGGCCTGCCGGCTGGGAGCCTGTGGCTCTGCTCCCGGTTTGCGCCTCTTTAGCCGTTTGGTGCCGGTTCGCAGTAACTGTTGGGAGAGTTGGGGAGTGATAACGGGGCCCAAAGGGTACCGACATTTTATCTGCTCGGAACAGGCTGAACACGTGGCGGAGATCACCGCCCCTCCCGCGAGCAACCGAAAGGCTAATGCACAAGTCCTCTTTGTACCAATAAGCACAGCATGAGCATAGAAAAGGAACCAATTATTTTGGCAATTGCCAAATCCATGAACAAAATTCTCCGATGACTTCTTCTGGTCCATCTAAGGCCCAGGCTAGCCAACAACCGCATAGGAATAATAATCACGATGCACGGGGCCGGAGCTACCCACGGTGGGAAGGAAGGGAAGTGAATGGCCTCCTGTCACGGCCGCTCCAGAATCTGCTGGAGGGGCGCCAGCTCGGCAGCCCAGGCAGCTCTTCCTGTCTCCCCTGCGCTCCAGCCCGCCCCCTCCCCCTCCGTCTGCAGGGTGTCCTTCCCGGCAGGCTTCCTTCCGCCCGGGCAGTCCCATCCTGTTGATCTGAGCCTGCGGGGCGGGAGCAGCTGGCCCCGGGCACCTGCTGCCGCAGAGGAAGCCCCCGTCTGTGCCCAGCCGGCAGGCCAGCTTCCCTTCCTGTCAGGGAGCCGTCCTGGGGTGGGCCACGGCCAGCCCTCCGGGTCTGAACCCCGTCCCTCCCTCAGGAACGTGGGGCTGCTGGCCTGGTGCCCCAGCAGGCTGAGAAACAGGGAGCATCCAGGGCTGGTGGGAGTGACTCAAAACAGGAAAGGAAAGGGAAAAGGGGGAGGAGGAACAGCGCGGTGGCGGCACAATTCCTAGAGATTCAGAGAAAGATGTTCCCTGGCCACCTCAGACTCGACATAACCAAAACTCAGACCCTGGTTTCTGCTCTTCCTGTATGCACCCATTGTTTTCTTCTGTTTGTTTTTGTTTTTTTAAAAAATATATATATTTTATTGATTTTTTTACAGAGAGGAAGGGAGAGGGATAGAGAGTTAGAAACGTCGATGAGAGAGAAACACCGATCAGCCGCCTCCTGCACACCCCCCCCCTACCCCCCACTGGGGATGTGCCTGCAACCAAGGTACATGCCCTTGACCGGAATCGAACCTGGGACCCTTCAGTCTGCAGGCCGGCACTCAATCCACTGAGCCAAACCAGTTAGGGCTGCACTCATTGTTTCCCACTCAGCCTTCGCCTTCTCCCTCAAGGCCCTGGATCCACGTGGTCCCCAAAAATGTCTCTCTTCTCTCCCTCAAATGTTGCTCTAGGTCAGTCTGTCATCGACGTCCCCTTGGTTTAAACAAACTGCAATCTCCCACCCACCCCACCACCACCCCAGTTCCTTTCTGGTGCCCAAACTTTCCACCCTAGGCCAGAGTGGCTTTTTGAAAAAAGTCATGATCCAATCGTGGCACTCCCTACTTAAACATGATCCTTGGCTCCTGTTGCCTAGGAGACAATAGGCCATTTCATTCAGAACTCTACAGGGGGCCCCCAGCTTCCCTCCCCACCCTCCCAACCTCATCTCCCACCCAGACACACCCCTGCCCACAGCCATAACAAATGACTTGCTCTTCCTCAAGCATACGGTACACACGTTCATGTTTGTAAGCCACCTACAATGTGTTCTAGTCCCTGGGCACTGGGACAATAGCAACGAACAAGACCGGTCCGCTCCCTGCTCTCAAAAAGGTTGGATGGGAAGGCAAAGGCAGGTAGGCAAGACAGGCACACGCACACATACACATATTCACTTACGAAGGCAAGTGAATTAACTGTAATGCCTAGAATTGCAACAGAGTGATGTGACCGTGGGCCACTGGTCTGGTTTGGGAGGGAAGAGAAGCTTGCTTTGAGGAGGATACTGTTCAGCTGAAAATCTAATGCAGTGGTTCTCAACCTTCCTAATGCCGCGACCCTTTAATACAGTTCCTCATGTTGTGGTGACCCCCGATTTCATTGTGACAAATTGAACATGATTAAAGCAGAGGGATTAATCACAAAAACAATATGTAATTATATATGTGTTTTCCGATGGTCTTAGGCGACCCCTGTGAAAGGGTCCTTTGACCCTTAAAGGGGTCGCGACCCACAGGTTGAGAACCGCTGAGATTCCAATGAGAGGACAGGCCGATCCGAGAGTGCACCTGAGTAGAGGAAACAGCTAGGAGAGCAGGAAGGAGCGTGCCCCGCGTGGTGCACTGTGGCCTGAGGTGAGAGTGTGCTGGGGAAAGGAGGAGGGCACCGAGCTGGAAAAGTGAGGCAGGAGGAGCCAGAGGACTGATGAACGTACAGGCCCCCGTTTGAAACTGAGACTGTCTTTCAAGTGCAGCAGGAGGCCTAGTGTCTAGGAAGAAATGCACATTTTTATCCTATGAGCTCCTTTGCCACCTTGCTGACACCTTTCTTGATAACTCCGAGATGAATTCCTCGTTCTCCTCTACTCCTCCACACCTCCACGATCAGAGCAAAGTACGCGGCACACCTTATTGCAAGGAGTCTTTTACAAAACTAAACTCTGCCGGTGTCCCACCCAGATCCGAGCTCCTTCAAGATGGGGGCCACGTCAGCATCATCTTTCTGGCTCAGTGTCTGTTCCAGAAGAGGCACTCAAGGTTTTTAAACGGGTAAAATGAAACTGTAGGTCCTCTCTGAAGACCCCCTGGGGTTGTAGATAGAATGTGGACTGGTGCCTAGGCAGAAGTCTGGATCCTTCCATGCCTTTCCCTAGCTTGTATCACGGCAGGGCCAGGCATGGAAGTCTCATCTTGGGCATGAGTGAGAGAAAGCCCTTGGGCAGGAGTCAGCAGTCCCTCAGAGATGTCACCTTCCTGCTGATGGGCTGGGTTCTCCTTCGGTCAGAATAGTGAAGGAAGTGCGAGGAGGGGCTGACAGTGAAGATGTCGCAGGTCAGTTATGGATATTAAAGCACGTTGTACCCAGGAGTCATCTCTGTGTTCCTTCCAGCCGGTGGGTGTCATCAGCATTCATCCCTTGCCCCACCATGTGCCAGGGACGAGCTGAACTCGGAGGAACAACCATAAAAAAGACACAGCTCCTGTGCTGAAGGAGCTTCCAGCCTAGTGGGAGAAGTAAATACTAGTAAGTGAGCCAGGCATGACTGTAGAGTGGTGGGTGCTAAGAAAGGGGTGTGTACAGAATGTCCCGGGAGGGCCAAGGAAGGGGTCAGGGAAGGCTTCCCCCAGCTGATCCTGCGGGAGGGAGGTAGAGAAAAGAGAGAACTTTGGGGATTCAGGATGCTCTAAACTGTCTGATTACAGATTAGAGAGGTAGGATGAGGAGCTCAGGGTGTTAAAGAAAGCAGCCCAGAACATAAAGGGCCTTTGTGTGCCCTGCTAAGGAATGTAGATGGAGAACTTCTATCCAGAGGATACTGGGGACTTACCAACAGGCTTTAGCCAGGGACGATGCTATAGAAAGCTCATGTGGGCCCCGTGTGGAGAATAGATGGGCGGGGGGTGGGGGGGTGGGATGGTGTTCAAACACCAGTGAGGTGTTTGTAGTAATGTAGGCAGGAGACAGTGTGGCACCAGAAACTAGCAGGATTGGGTCATTGATTGGATGTGGGCACGAGGACAGAGGGAGATGTGGAGGAGGACTGCTGGGTTCCTGGCTTGATTCACTGGATGAAACAGGACAAAAACAAGACTCTAAGCTCAAGGAAGGGACTCTGGGGAGGCAGGAGCTTTCGATGGGGAGGAAGAAAATGCCAAATCTGAATTAGAACATGTAAAGATGAGATTACCTGTGGCACATCGAAATACAGATGCCCAGGAGGCAGTGGGAATTTCAGGTCTGGAGCCCAGGAGAGAAAGATCTGGGCTGGAGATGAAAATGTAGGAGTCGCCCTGGCCAGTGTGGCTTAGTCTGTAGGAGCGTCATCCCATACACCAAGAGGTCTCAGGTTTGATTCCCAGTCAGGGCACATGCCTGGCTTGCAACCAATCCATGTTTCTCTCTTACATCGATGTTTTGCTCTCTCTCCCTAGCCCCTCTGTTTAAAAATCAATGACAATGTCCTAGGGAGAGGATTAAAAAAGGGGGGGAGGGGTAGTCATTAACATGTAAGTGGCAGCCAGAGGATTGGATAACATCCCCTAGGAAGAGTGAAGAATCAGAGGTAAGAAAACTGAGGGTGGGCAGCGGGGAAATACAGGCAAAGGGAGAAGGTGACTGAGAGGGAACAGCACATGGTGAACTATTGGCAAAGGGCGACACAGCAAGTACTTTTTTCGTATACACTGCACGTAGGATTTCTTGGCCTAATGTAACAAAATGGCGACAAGAGGCAAGCAAGGGCTGATTCAGAAAGTAAAAGTGTCAGACAACCTAAAAAAAAAAATTATCCCCTCTGGTGATTATTATTAGTTTTTTTATTATACTTAGTTACCATGGTTTTTAAGCTCATTAAAATATTTATTTTTAATTTTGAACTCTTTAAGTAGTTTTTTTTTCTAAAGATGGCTACAACACCTCCTATTCCATATAATCTTTTCCAATGGGATTTTGCCATTCCTGCTTCAAGAGGTGAAGTTGATTTCCCCAACTCTTTTTAAACAGTATTTTTAAATATATATTTTTATTGATTTCAGAGAGGAAAAGAGAGGGAGCAAGAGAGATAGAAACATCATTGATGAGAGAGAATCTTTGATCAGCTGCCTTCTGCATGCCCCACAATGGGGATCGAGACCACAACATGGGCACATGCCCTGATTGGGACTTGAACCGTGACCTCCTGGTTCATAGGTCAACACTCAACCACTGAGCCACACCAGCTGGGCTGTTTCCCCAACTCTTGTTCCAGGATTCGCTTTGACCAATAGAATCCTGGGTGGGCGCTGTGGGACTGGGCACCTAGGTCTTAGGAAAGCCTTTGATGTTTCCGTTTTCACCCTCTTGGGAACCAGCCACTAGGCAGAGGAGCTTACAGTGAATTACTGAATGAGAGAGAAAATGTGAAGAGAGAATGGCCACGGGAGGAGACCAGGGCACCCCGACCAACAGCCAGGACCAAGCCTCCAAATGCAGGGCCACCTGGGCCCCCCCCCCCCCCCGCCCCGGCCTGACCAGCTGACACAGCCCAAGCAGCGATAAGCTCTACTTGAATTCCTGACCCACAGAATCATGAACAATAAATGGAAGGGCAAGGCAGGTGGGATTTCCTGCTTCCCTTCCATTGGAGAGTCCCCTACCCTTTCTGTGTGCGGGGGTGTCCCTGGGCTTTGAGTGGTTGGCTATGCTGCAAGCGATATCGGAGACCGTATGTGTGTGTGTGTTTCAGCTCTGGAGTGACAGCCACGGTTTTAAAAATATTTATTTTATAAGAATACTTTTTTCTTTTTTTTATAAAGGATCTTAAACAGCTGGGAGGAAGCCCCAAAGTGGACTAGAAAAATCAATCAAGTAGAGGAGGACGAAAAATTGGAGTAAGAAATAATGTTTTATTTTAACTTGGAGAAGTAGGAAGTACTAAAGCTGGAAGACCGCCCCCGCCCCCACACACACACCCATCCTCCCACCCCTGCCCCCCGGAGCTCTCTGCTGAGTGCTCTGACAGGGAAATACATGTGCAGCTGGAAGGAAGGGAGTTCACCGATCCAGGTCTGCTTTGTATCAGGGTTGCCTGGCTCACGGAGGCGATGGAGGACCTAACTTGACCCGCTATAGAAAGGCCATGGCATATTGCAGCACTTTACCTTGGGATTTTTTTTTAATTAAATTTTTCCACTCTCCATTCTGCCCATTTTTTTATCTCCCCAGGAGGGGAAGTAGTTAAGTGATTCAGTGGCTTTGCAAGGTTCCAACTGGCAGTAAAACACAGTTATTTAATATTTTGATTCTTACAAAGTGAAAATAGCCTTATTGCCTTTTTAAAAAAACACACACACACAAAAGGAATACATGCTGATTATAAACAATAAAAAATACAAAGAATTCAAAAATTAAAATCTCCTACAATCACCCTACACAGAATTAACCATTAGTAACATTTTGATATATATTTTTTCAGACTCTTTTTCTCTGCCCTTCTTTCTCACCTCCCCCTCTCTCTATATAATAGAATATGCTATTTTATAACCTGCATTAAAAAATTAATCTACCATGGACATCTCTCTGTACATCAATAATTATAAAGGTAGAGTAAGTATAACTCATACTTACTTAAAAGTATGAGTTTTGTCCAGCCAGTGTGGCTCAGTGATTGAGCATCGATCTATGAACCTGGAGGTCATGGTTCAATTCCCTGTCAGGGTACATGCCCGGGTTGCAGGCTCAATCCCCATTGAGAGGTGTATAGGAGACGACCCATCAATGATTCTCTCTCATCATTGGTGTTTCTATCTCTTTCTTCCTCTCTGAAATCAATTAAAAAAAATTTTTTTTAAAGGAGAGAATAATTTTGAAATTTGTTTTCTCGCCACTGCCTTTCTAGTCCAGGGTCCAAAGCTCATTTTTATACACCCAACTAAGTGCAATGAAAAGATCATCGCACATTCAGGGGTTGGTCCAGGGCCTGGCTTCATGCTCCCGTCACCACAGTAGCCGATCGTTTTCAGCTCCAAGAGTCATTCGCTGTCAGCTAGGACTGGGATGGTTAGCTCCTGCTGCCTGCGGCTCCAGGAGAGAATCTGAAACCCCAGCATATGGAGAATATTTCAACTTAAATTGGGGAATATGGCTGCTGCTAGAGTGTTGCTATTGGTTCCCTGGTAGATTCGGCTGTGAAATCGACCATCTGCCCAGTGTGAGAGGCTGCTGGGTGGACTAGGGTCCCGCAGCTCTGGTTTCCAATGCCTTTCTCATCGCCCTCACCCCATCCCCAGCCCTGCCTCCCTCCTCCACCCACTGGCTGCTGCCTGAGCTCCACCTTTCCTGGCCTTGGGCTTTACAAATTGTTGGATGGATATGGCAACAGTAGAGAAGGAATAGGATTCACTGGGAGGGGAAAACTGGAAGGATAGGAAGGGCTGTCGTGAGAAATGACATCAGTCCTTTTGCCAGAGCAAAAAGTAGGAAAGATCATGGATCTCAACTTTGGCTGCCTGTTAGACTCGCCTGGGGAGCTCTTACTAGTAAAAATCCCCAGTTCAGCTACACCCAAGACCACCTGAAGTCAACATCTCTGGAGGTGGCACCCAGACATCAGAAGTTTTTTGTTGTTGTTAATCCTCACCCGAGGATATTTTTCCATTTATTTTAAAAACAGAGTGGAAGGAATGGGGAGATAGAGAAACATCGATGTGAGAGAGACATATCTTTTGGTTGCCAGAGATCGAACCTGCAACCGAGGCATGTGCCCGTGGGCAGAATTGAACCTGGGACCCTTCAGTCCTCGGGCTGACACTCTATCCGCTGAGCCCAACTGGCTGGGGCCATCAGAAACGTTTGAAGCTCCTCAGGTGATTCCACTGTGCAGCCCAGGTTGAGACTGCAGCTCTCCAGTGGTCGGCAAACTCATCAGTCAACAGAGCCAAATATCAACACTACAACGATTGAAATTTCTTTTGAGAGCCAAATTTTTTTTAACTTAAACTATATAGGTAGGTACATTGTTATTAACATAATTAGGGTACTCCTAAGGCTTAGGAAGAGCCACACTCAAGGGGCCAAAGAGCCACATGTGACTCGCAAGCCGCAGTTTGCCAACCACAGCTCTAGACTAAGGAGACGTGGGTCTTGGATCCGTCAAGCCGTTGTAGGCAGTATGATCTCGGGAAAGCCACGTACCCACTTTCTCTTAGTTTTCTTACGTATGAATGTGGTTGCCTCCAAACGTATTTGACGAGGACCAATTTTTTAAAAAATGTTTTCTAGCTCTGAAGTTCTAAGAATTTATTCAAATGGTAATTGGAAGTCAAGTGGAGGTGTGAACTTTGAAGCGTCTTTGAAGTATCTGATTTGAATGTTGCTCTCTACTTCCAACTCACCCCACAAACTCTGCCAACCAAAGTCTGACAAGAGAACTCCGGTAACCCTAGGGCCTTCTCTGCTAAGAGAAAATGTCCACCTCCTTCCATTTCATAAGACTGAAAAGAGGACAGTGGGTATGTTTGTCTCGAATGCTACCTAGCTCGTTAGGCAACTGGAGAGAAAGGTCGCGGCCGCTTGCTCACACTCCCTCTTTCTCTTCCCACATCTGAGGATAATTGCTACCAGGCAAGGGCATTTTATATGAATACATCTAAAAGGAGAAGACTAGTTTTGTAATCAGTGGGGGGAAAGTTTGATGGGAACTTCATATTGGAAAATAAAACTAAATGATATTAAAATATGTTTTGTTAGATTTAGCAAACCTCAGTTATAATAGCAAATATGCACTCATTCTCAAAGAATAAATTGTGTTACTTTTCTCTGCATGTATTTTTCTGACAAAATTATATATCATTTATGTATTTATTCATATGTACTATATATTCATATATATCATTTCACTTGGACTTTAATTTTAAAGCTTTATCATGAGGCAGGGGTAGTAGTATTAGCTGAAAGAGGTGTTTTAGTAGGGGCCAATTTTATAAGTAATTGGTTTATTAGAGAATATTTTCACTATTCAACTTCCTAACTTCAAGGAATTGGATAATGAACACTTGAGTAATTATAAATATATATTTATTCCATATGTCTCCATACAGGCACAAAAATAGGTAAATTGTATACTGTAAAGTATATGCTAGTTAACACAAGTTACTGTACCCTGTACTTGAATATGGCATTACAGACAATGTTACTATTTCCTGTACTTGGGGGAAGTTGTCACCTTCACCAAGTTTTATTTTCTAAACTCAAAAACCTCCCTCCCTTTACTCTGCCATGGGCAGTTTTTATAGATTCCTAATCATTTTTGTAGCTGTCTCATGACCATGTCCTCACAAAGCAATTTACCAGCTAGATTTTGTGCGTCGTAATACCAATAATAATCTCTCATACTCATTGAGCCAAGGCTGTATTCCAAGCACATTCTTATATTGTCTTGTTTAATATTTATAGCAGCCCTGTGACCAACATGGATAATACCATCTCTGCTTTGCAAATAAGTTTACATGTGTGCTCTATTTTGCTGACCACCTGTTGAAATAATTGCGAGTGTTCTGTAACAGGTCCTTAATTTGGAAAATCCTTTCTCCTCAGTGCAGTCTGAAAAGCATTTCCCTGGACAGAAGATAACTCTTTAAAAATAGTTTTCTAGCCCAGCCGGGGTGACTCAGTGGTTGAGCATTGACCTATGAACCTGGAGGTCACTGTTTGATTCCTGGTCAGGGCAGGTGCCTGGGTTGCAGGCTCGGTCCCCAGTGTGGGGAGTACAGGAGGCAGCCGATCAATGATTCTCTGTTATCATTGATGTTTCTCTCTCTCTTTCTTCCTCTCTGAAATCAATCTATATAATAAAAGCCTAAGTGATCATTACAGCAGAATGTCAGACAGACAGCCCCTGAGGGGTCCTGGGCTTCGAGAGGGTACAGGCTGGGCTGAGGGAACACCCCCCCACCCCCATCCCCAGTGCACGAATTTTGTGTACTAGGCCTCTAGTATAGTGATGGCGAACTCATTTTTTTAGTTGATTTTTCTTTGTTAAATGGCATTTAAATATATAAAATAAATATCAAAAATATAAGTCTTTGTTTTACTATGGTTGCAAATATCAAAAAATTTCTATATGTGACACGGCACCAGAGTTAAGTTAGGGTTTTTCAAAATGCTGACACGCTGAGCTCAAAAGGTTCGCCATCACTGCTCTAGTAAATATATAAAAATTAAAAAAATAAAAGACTCTAGAGAGCTCCCTCACCCCTCCCACCAGATGCGGACACAGCAGAAACAGCCCTCTATGAACCAGGAAGGGGTGCATCTGGCTTTTGGAACTCACAGCCTCCAGAATTCTAAGAAATGACTGTCTATTGCTTAAGCCGCTCAGCCTATGATATTTTTGTTACAGCAGCCTGAACGGGCTGAGACAGTGAGGTACTGAGAGCAGTCAATATTGTAGAGACAGAAAGTAGACAGCTGTTGCCAGGGGCTGAGGGGAGGGGGCCTGCTGGCACGGCCTGGTGTGTGTGTGTGTGTGAGGACCGTGGCCACTCCTGGAGCCTGGGCCCAGTGCTCTCAAAAAGCTGGTGCCTTTCCTTCTGAACAGAGCAGTGGTTTCCGGGCCTGGGTGTTCATGAGCTGCACCAGGGGATTCAAACCCACATCCCGGAGTCCTGACTCTGAAAATACAGACTTGGTAGTCCCACTGGGATGGGGCCTGGGAGTCAGTATTTTCCAAACCCTCCTCAGGTGGTTTTGCTCATCAACCACGTGTGGGAACCACGGGGCTGGGTCGTCAGTGGGCCTTCGGTATGAGCATCACTTAATCCTGGGCACCTGCTTCCGGGACTTGCACTCCCTCATAAAGCTGCACAGCACACCGAGCGTCTCTTCGACACTTTGAGGCCGGCGCTTGCCGTTCAGTCCCGTGGCAAATGTATGTCGCGTGCCCGCCACGTGCCTGTGCTGCGCCAGGCCCAGGGATGTGTGGGAAGAGGCAGGGTCTCTGCTCCCTCGAGCATGTCCTGGAGCAGAGACATCGCTGACCCCCTCCCTCCTGCCCCCAGCACTTCCCTTTCCACCGGCCTTCGCTCCCTTGCCTTTTTCATTTCCCGGACTGCTGACCTTACGAGATCCTAAACTTCTTTCAGAGCCAGATCTGTGTCCAATTCGTGTCTAGGCTGTGGTTTTCTTCTGGGCCCACCCCCACGCCCAATTGCCCACAACTGGTGTAATGGTTTGCATTCAGTAAAGGTCTGTTAAAGAAATCCATTCATTCACCCAGCAAATATTTACAGAGGCCTGCCGTGCACCAGGCATGGCTGTAGGTGCCGGGGCTAGACGGAGGACGAGGTGAGTGAGGCACCAGGCCCAACATGTAAGCAGGCGCTCCCTCTCAGGTCAGGCCAGTGCAGGGCCGGCCCTTGAGAATGAGCCTCCCCTTCAAGGTTGTGCTCTGAGGGCCTCAGTCGCCTCGCTCTAGTCCGAGCTCTGCTAGGAGCTGGGAGTCAGCCATCCATGGAACACAGGCAAATGGACACAGGGAAACGCTCCCTTCTCCCGGGGTCCTGGTGGGACGATGCATGCTGCCTCTCCTTAAGTCCATTCCCCCACCTGTGTGCCACCTGCCTGCCCAACCAGCCTATGGAGTCCTACTTTGGTCCTCCCCCTCCTCCTCTTCCCGCCCCACCTCCACAAGCATTCTGCCTGGGACACTGTTTCCAGAGGCTGGTCCTTGACCTGGATCCCTGGGGGCACCTGTTGAGAATTCAGCTTCCCAGTCTCACCTATGGAGTCAGGCTCTTCAAGGGTGGACCTGCTTCCTGACCAGCTCCAAGGGTGGTCAAGGCACGTTCATGTGCCAGGAACCCTTGCCCACCAATTTGTTCAGGCAGCACGGCTAAGACTGGCCTCCGTGTGAGAAGACAGGGAAAGGCATTTTAATGTGAACCAGTTCCTTCATGGTTCTGTTTGCAAAGGCGGAAAAGGCAGGTGTGGGAAGGGTGCAGACTGGCCTTGACTCTCACCTTGTGGAGTTCTGTAGGAACGTCTTCCCTCAGCTCGGCCTTGCACCTTCGCCAGGCCACGCCAGGTCCTGCCCCATGATCCTCTGCTTGCCTGCCTGGCCTCCCCAAGGAACTAGCTAGAGTTTGGCACTGCCAGTAGCTTTGGTGACTGGGTCAAAAGTTCCCATGGTGCTGGGTAGGAGGCGGGATGAGTCGGCCGGTGGCCAGGGTAGGGTCTGAGAGCCCCAGAGCAAACAAGCAACGTGGGATGATCTGTGAGTGTGGTCATCCTGACGTCTAAGGCGGGTTCCTATCACAGTCACTTGCTTCACCTGTGCCCTGCCTGGACGCCCACGCCCTTTGGGGCGTCAGATGCATACTATTAAAGGGTGATCATCTGAATGACATATCAATTGTGTGGGTTACCAGTAAACCCAGTTTGTAGGGTGGAGCGTATCTCTGACTTTCCCAATCCATTAGCTCCTTGGCAGCATCAGCGTGAGATTCCTCTCGCTCTCAGGCCACACCCAAGCTCCCGCAGGGAAGAGGTGGGGAGTGGATCGCCAATCTGCTTTTGAAAGGGTTCGGGGTAGGGAGATGGAGGGCCCATCAAAGTCCAGCTCAGGAGGGAATTTGGGGCAACGTTGGCAACTGGGGCACCGTCCCAGTGCCCCCAAATGGCAGGTTATTGACGGAGGGCTGTCAACAGCAGGCCACTGGAGCTGGACGAATAACTTATTTGCTCCCAAGGTTGAGGTCAGTGGTGTTCAAGCGTTCGTGTGCATCACTGTCTCCTACGGGCCCTGTTAAAACAGTGCCCAGACCCCACCTTGGGATCTTGGGAGACGAGGCTCAGGAATTTGCCTTTTCAACAGCTCTCCCCAGCAGTTCTGCCACACACCGCAGTCTCAGCACCTCTAGTGCTCTGAAGTAGGGACCTTTGCAGTGTTTGTTTCTCATTAACGCCAGGGTATCTGCCCCCACCTGCCACCCTCTCTTCAAGCATGGAGGTTTGTACGCTGACAGCTGTATTTCCAGATCCCCTTCCCTGTGGCCTGAGGTAGAGTGGGGTCTGAGATGTGGGAGTTGAATGGGAAGGGGCAGTCATTACTCTCTCGAGGTGGTCAGCATCAGATGCGTGATAGGCAGGCGCAGGGGTGCCAGGTTCCAGCTTGTCCTCCCTCTCCCCTTCACATCCAGCTCCCCCCTGGAACCCAGGCAGCCCCAGGCCCTGCCTCAGATGCTCAGTGGCAGATCCCGGGGGAGGGACCCGCAGGGCGTAGTGCCCCAAGGCCTCCCCCAGGCTTCTCTTTGCAGCCCCTCTCATTGACTGCTTGCTAGTACCTGATCCACATGCTGAGGCAGGCCAGGCACTGGGTACCATGGGCCTTGCCAATCCGGGGCTCACGTTGGTGCTTGGTCCATCTTGGCCGATGACCAGCCACATGGGTGTTGATAAATCTGTGACATAAGCGCCTCCCCCTTGCCCCCCCCCCCGCCCCCGCCCTTCTCCAGAGACCATGATCACGGATTCATCCCGGCCCTAGAACTTTCCTAACACCCCTGAGAGTGCCTGCCGATTGGTCAGAGTAGTGCACTGAATAGACACCGTTTCTCACCTCTGGGCGGCCTCTGGGGGCCCCTCACGATCATCTGGGCCTCCAGAGGCATCTGCATTTTTGTTTACAGGAAGATCTTGACCAAAGAATACCAACAAGGGAAGCAGAGATTGGGTTGTAAATAAATGGCTCCAAGTTTTCCAATTTAAGTAACCAATAAATCAACCACAAATAACCATGTTTCCAATACAAAGGAAAAGACAAAAAGATGGCTTTGTTTGTATGATACAGTGCAACTTGAGAGTGGGGGTCTGATATGAACCCACATGGCTGGGAGCAAGGCTGCCCGGCTGGGGACTATGTCCCTGCAGAGACCATCCCCTATCCCCCGACCCACCCCGGCCCCCACACACATGCAGGCTGGTCTGTCTTGAATCCAGCAGAGCTATTGGGATTCTCCCAATCCTGCCCATCTCTCTGCTCTGCAGTTGCCTAGCTGTGGCTACAGAGCTCGGCATTCCTACCAGTGACTGGCCCCCTGGTGTGGTCGGGGAGGAGGGGGGAGGGAGTGGGAAGGGAAGAGGAAGAGAGGCCAGGAAAGGAGAGGTGCTGTGGTGCCATGGGAGGAGGGGGACAGGAGGGAGGCGACCACTTGGCTCTTGCTCCGGTTCTGCCACTTGGGAACCCTGCCACCTGGGACAAGTCTGCATCCGAGCTGCAATGCCTCATCTACTAGTGAGATTGGGGGGGGGGGGGGAGCGTGGTTATTAGTTGCTTATATGCATCTCATTGGGATGTTGAGAACATCAAGCAAAACTGAAGTCGCTGAGGTGAAAGTGCTGTCAGTCAGGGAGGAAAGGTTTTGCTTTCTTCGCTGCCTTTAATGAAGCACAGAGCCCGGCTCATAGCAAAGTGGGGTGTTCGGTAACATGTTTGTTGACTGAATAAATGTGAACACAGACAGCCTTCTCTCCTGAGGGCAGACGAGGGAATGAGGTCAGGAAGGAGCACACAGGGCCTTCAAGGGCGGAGGTGGTATTCTGCGTCTATGGCTGCGCCGTTTCATGCCCCATTGGCACCCTGTGTGCTTGCACATTGAATATTCTTTTGTAGGTATGTTCCAGCCTCCCATGAAAGCACTTTACAAAAATTAATGCAAAATATAGAGAGGAAAAAGCCCTGTAAAGTACCTTGCTGAAGGAAGATCATATTATTGTAACATTTTAAAAAATATTTTTTAAATATATTTTTATTGATTTCAGAGAGGAAGGAAGAGGGAGAGAGAGATAGAAACATCCATGATGAGAGAGAATCATGGATCAGTTGCCTCCTGCAAGTCCCCCACTGGGGATTGAGCCCACAACCCGGGCATGTGCCCTTGACCAGAGTTGAAGGGACATTTCAGTTCTCAGGCTGACGCTCTATCCACTGAGCCAAACTGGCTAGGCTTATTGTAACTTTTGACATTGCTTCTGCATTTAAAACTGTTGTGTGTGGCTCAGTGGTTGAGCATCAGCCTATGAACCAGGAGGGGAACTTTCAATTCCCTGTCAGGGCACATGCCCGGGTTGCAGGCTTAGTTGATCCCCAGTGGGGGGCATGCAGGAGGCAGTGGATCAATGATTCTCTCTCATCATTAATGTTTCTTTCTTTTAAAAAAATTTTTTGTTGTTGCTGTTAATCCTCACCCGAGGATTTTTTTCCATTGATTTTTAGAGAGAGTGGAAGGGTGGGGGAGAGTCAGAGAGAGAAAAACATTGATGTGAGAGAGACACATCGATTGGTTGCCTCCCGTATGCACCCTGACCAGGGCCGGGGGTCGAGCCTGAACTGAGGAATTAATGGCAAGAAGGTTATATCAGAAACCAAGATTTGGTGGGACCTACATTTTAAAGAGAGAGTATGTAAGCTGATTATTTTTGTTTGTTTGAATTTACTTTTATATATTATATATATATTTTTTATTGATTTCAGAGAGGAAGGGACAGGGACAGAGAGATAGAAACATCAATGATGAGAGAGAATCATTGATTGGTTGCCTTCTGCACGCCCCACACTCAGGATCAAACCCACAACCCGGGCATGTGCCCTTGACCAGAATTGAACCCGGGACCCTTCAGTCCGCAGGCCGACGCTCTATCTGCTGAGCCAAACCAGCTAGAGCTAGAAACAGTTTTGCTTGTCATGGCTGAGTGGGGCTGGGGGTAGAGGATATGCCCGTGGCATCTAGCTGGTAGAGGCCAGGATGCTGCCCGTGCATCCTACAACGGAGAACTACCTGAGCCAAAGTGCCAGCAGTGCCACTATTGAACCGGGATTGACGGTGTGAAATTCCCTCTGTGTCTCACTGAGCAGCCACAGAGGGAATTTCGTCCTGGGCTGGGGCCTTGTTGATTCAGCCTTTCATCAGCACACTGCTCAGGGTCTCTCTCTCTCTCTCTCTCTCTCTCTCTCTCTCTCTCTCTCTCTCTCTCTCTCTCTCTGTCTCCCCCACTCCCGCCATTCATTTGTTCCCCTACTAAGCGTAAGGTGCTGGAGATGTTCTCAAGGAGCTTGGAATCAAGTGGAGGAAAAAGCTCATGTAAATGCCTGATTATTCACAAGACAGATTGGAAACAGGGCCGTACAGGTCAAGATGCTTTGGGAGAACAGAACTGATGATTAGGTTGAACCACATGAAACTGCTGACATTCTACCTTTTCGACTGGAAAATGGGTGATTTTGTGCGGTTCGTTCACGAATACAGTTTAACCTAAATCCTCCGGACCGCTGGGGGCGGCGATCGGACTCACAGAGGAGAGACGGCAAGGAAGCACTTGGTTCAGATCTCGCCTCCTCCACCGCCTGGAAGCCAGGCTCGTGCGTTTTACTTTGTATTTGTACTCCGTTCTGCTTCTTTGTATTGCCTTCCGGCTTCGCAGTATGTCGTTGACCAGGATTCCGGTAAACTGCTTGTACTTCAGGTTGGTTCGATCCCTGTCACTGAATTGCAGCCCAAGGAACTCTGAAGAACACTGTTTATACAGACACCAAACATGCAGCGTTTTCCTGGTGGCAGCAGGTACAGGACAGCACTGTCCCCCAATACCATCCAAAGCCACAGCCTGCCAGAGGAGCCACGGGGGAAATTGTCAGAAGCTAGAATCCCAGAAGCATGCTGTGGTCATCCACGTGGTCACGTGACCCTGGGGTGTCGAGCAGCCCCACACAAACCAGCCCATGAGCCTTGACCCCCGCCCCCCCCCGCCCCCCCCCCGCAATCTGGAGCAGGTGGTGGAGGGTAAGCATTTCAAAGCCGGCAGCGTGGCTTCCAACCATGCACAAGCCAGAACACTCTGGAAAACTCGACTGTTCAGAAGGGCCGGACTTGCAGTCTGATGAAGTCTGGCTCCAGTGTCCATCTAGCCCACTGGTTCTCAACCTTCCTAATGCCACGACCCTTTAATACAGTTCCTCATGTTGTGGTGACCCCCAATTTCATTGTTACAAATTGAACATAATTAAAGCATAGGGATTAATCACAAAAACAATATGTAATTATATATGTGTTTTCCGATGGTCTTAGGTGACCCCTGTGAAAGGGTCGTTCGACCCCCAAAAGGGTCGCGACCCACAGGTTGAGAACCGCTGATCTAGCCTCTTGAAAGAGTTGCCCGGGAGCTCACTGCAGCCTGGTTGGATGTCCCCAGGGTGCATAGTCTCTGCTTGTAGATGGAATCCGGCCGCTGGACACCTCCCCGCCACTCCTGACGTGAGCTGGGCGGGAGCTAGGAGCCTCCGGCCAAGAAGATAAGCCCAGGATAGCCCCGGAGGCCATCCAGCCATCTGCCAGTTGGACTTACAGTCGGGGCCACTGGTGACTCCTGCGATGACACCAGACACCAGCAGCACGACAGCCTGAGATCCAATACGCTTGTCCCCTCCTTTCTCTGTGACTCCTAGAGAGTAGAGGTGGCTCCTTCCCTGCAAATGCAACAGTGACCCCGAGGACCTCTGTTCCCGTGGCTCTCAGTGGATGCTCGAATGCTCTCCCCACCTGGCGCTGTTGTCAGAGTCGCGGATTAAAACACGAGATTCTAGCCTAAATAAAGCAGGCGCTGGGCGGAGAGGGCTGTTTGCAGTAAGAGAAGAATTCAGACCATGGGTATCGCATGGCTTCAGCTGTGTGTTTTCACAGAGGGATTTTTGTTTGTTTTCACACTGGTCCATGGGGAAAGATTTGTGGACACTGGACAAGCTGACGTTTATGGACTAAGATTATGTACAAGACTTGATGAGGCAATAGGGCTTCCTCCATGTCCTTAGGGGAAAAGGTTGAACTTTTGAATCCACATGATTTTCCAGCATTTGATATTTTAATCCCACTGTCCTTCACATTTAGAAATGCCAGAACCACCCTGGCCAGTGGTGCTCAGTGGTTAGAGCGCCAGCCCATGCACCAAGGGGCCGGGGGTTCAGTTCCAGTCAAGGGCACGTACCTGGATTGAGGGCTCGCTCCCTGTCCCCAGTCGGGGCAGGTGCAGGAGGCAACCAGTCGATGTGTCTCTCTCACATCGATATTTCTCTTTCCCCCTCCCTCCCTCCTTCCCTCCCTTCCACTCTCTCTGCAAAGCAATGGAAAAAATATCCTCAAGTGAGGATTAAAAAAATAAAATAAAAAGCCGTAACTGCGGCGATTGCTCTGTGTGGTCAGCCCTTCCCAAAGGAACCCACTTTCTACTTCCTCGTCTTGACAGATATTAACACTACAGTGGGGCCTTGACTTACAAGTTTAATTCGTTCTGAGACCGAGCTAGTTAAGGAGCTCGTTAAGGAGCTCGTTAACTCAAATTACTCTATCAACTCAATGCAAAAAATCAGCCGAGAGACAGCTGGTATCTCAAACAACTCGTTAGTCGGGACACTCATGAGTCAAGGCCCCACGGTATTTGTTTGTGATGAGGGAAACTTTATATGAAATTGAATTAAAACACTAAGATGGAAGACTTCATTGTAATTTGTGTTTTTGGAGGGAGAGAAAGACTGCTCTTTGGTCCAGCCATCCTAAATCTTAACAACTCCTAAACGGAGCTTCACTTCTAGACACGTCCTGTTAAAGCCACACACGGCCAAGCACAGCGGCCACTCCTGGTTCCTCTCCTTCCTGCCATGGCAGACGGGAGGTGTGACGCACGTTTGTTGAATGACTGTGTGTTCCCAACATTCTGCTAGCTTTCATCTCTTTATCCTGCTCTTCCAATACAAGGTGGGGGCAACCTAGGTTTACAGTTGTTCGTGTGGAAAACGACATGCAGGTTATGATGATCACAATAGCTTCATTAACTTTGTTTTGCAGACTCACAACTGTAAACGTGTTTTTTGCCACGCCTTGTAATAAGGGTGAAACTTATATGGAGTCCAAAGCTATAGTTTGATAAGTGAAATTATTATTTTTTAATTTTTTATTATTATCGTTAATCCTCACCTGAGGAAATGTTTATTGATGAGCGAGAGAGAGAGAGAGAGAGAGAGAGAGAGAAACATCTACTGGCTGCTGCCCACATGTGCCCCGACAGGAGATTAAACCTGAAGCCTAGGTATGTTCCCTGCCTGGCAATCAAACCCCCAACCTTTTTGGTGTAGGGGATGATGATACAACCAACTGAGCCACCCAGCCAGGCTGATAAGTGAAATTAAATACCCTTCATATTTGGCAACGTTTTCCAGACTTAACAATGCCTCAGAGATAAACACCTTCATTTTTAAAATATTTCTAAGTCATCTATACTAGAGGCTCCTGGGAATCCTACATAATCAAATCCACCGTTTTTTGCAATTAGTATTTAAAGCATTTTCTTCAAAGGTTATAGAAATAATTGCAATAGTGTGCTGAGGTGGCCCTTGCCAACTCTTCGTTCAGTGACCTCATGTTAGTAGCTTGATGTCAGCTCTGGGGGAGACTTTAAATCAGGGAAATTGAAAAATGCTACAGATCCAGGTTCCCTTCCCACCTCTGAGAGCTGGTTTTTAAACATTTGCTACCATTCCACTGAATAATTGTCTCACATATATAATTGTAGGCTACATTCGTGGTATCATGATTTTTAAAAATTAACTAGTTCTGTGTTTATTTTTATTAAAAAAAAAACAAACCAACAGGAAGTACCAGTAGTCACAGCCACTCTGAAGAAGAGAAGGAGAAGGTCAAGATTTATTACTGGAAGAAAAACCAGTTCATGCATCTGTGAAACAGGCCCAAAAGAATGTAGAGAAAAAAATGACAAATATAGAAGTCCTCGACACCCATGGACTCCTGGTCGGAACCCATTAAAATTGACTGTCAATTCCTCAAAGAGAAAAAAGCAACTATGCATGTGTGTGTTAAGTTTAGATGCTAGAAAAAGAGACCACGAATATAGTGGTTTAAACGAGGGAGAAGCTTGTTTTTCTCTCAGGTATATTGCTTCCATCTCGGAGTCTAAGGTGAGCTTTCCGGCTCCTACCATCACGTGCATAGCCCAGAGATCTAGAAGGGGAAGAGGGGGAAAAGGCAAGGGCACCCTTATTCATTCCTTTCAAGGGCATGGTTCGGAATTTGTACATGTCCTCTCTGCCCTCATTCTGCTGGCTAGGCCTTAGTCACATGGCCATACCTGGTACAAAGGAGGCTGGGAAATGTACTCTCTAGTCAGGCTTCCACATGCCCAGCTAAAGCCCTGGGTTCCAATAATTGAAGGAAGAAGGGCAGAATGGGTATTTGTGGTAAAGCTTCCCCAAAGATGTCCCAAACGCATTCCCCACTAACGGAATAACTATGGCTGGGACTTGTGTGAGCTGAGACTTGAAATCAGTCTGACTGAAACCAACACACCTGCTCTTAAGACACGACCCGAGAAGACGTTACCGGAGGTTTCCAGAACATCCCAGAACATCGCCGCTCGGAAGAGGATCAGAGTAATGCTTACGGCCTAATATTTATGTGAACAACATAGAGATCTCAAATATGATCTCTAGGCGTTAAGATTCATTAGGCTGCACAAAGCAAAAATCAATTAGACTCAACTTAAGCAACTAAATAAAATAATTTTATTCATTCATTTATCAGAAGGGCAGGATCCCAGTAAGTTTCCCAAATTTCAAGAGGAACAGAAGTTGGGGATCCAGAACAAATGAACAAACAAGACAAATAAACAGGAGCTCATCCTATATAATAAAACCCTAATACGCAAATCGACCAGATGGCAGAACGACCAGTCGCTATGATGCGCACTGACCACCAGGGGGCAAACACTCAATGCAGGAGCTGCCCCCTGGTGGTCAGTGCGCTCCCACAGGGGGAGCACTGTTCAGCCGGAAGCCGGAAGCAGGACTCATGGCTGGCGAGTGCAGCAGTGGTGGCAGGAGCCTCTCCCGCCTCTGCTACAGGCAGGCAGTAAAGAGCGAGGGGTCCCGGACTGCGAGAACTCCGGCCTGCGAGAGGGATGTCTGACTTCTGGCTTAGGTCTGATCCCTAGAGGGATCGGGCCTAAGCTGGCAGGTGGACATCCCCCAAGGAGTCCTGGACTGTGAGAGGGCACAGGCCGGGCTGTAGGACACGCCCCCCCCTCCCCCCAGTGTACAAATGTCATGCACCAGGCCTCTAGTAGAATAGAACAAGCATGTGGTGGTCACCTGAGGGAAATCAGACCCACCCTGTGCCTTGGGGCTGCCTCAGAAGAAAGGGACTCACTGGGAGTAGTGCCGGCACCCCCAGAGGGTCCAAGGCACAGTAGGTTTCAGCAACATTTACAAATGGGATCAGGCAATAGGAGAATAAATTGGAATTTTGTATTGAAACTAAATTTAGCAATTTTTGCATTTTAACAAACTGTGTTATATAAATTATTAAGTGTGATTCAGATATAGCACAGGTCATTGACATTGACTAGGGTCAAACTGTGGATCTAGGTGATAATTCAAGGAGTTTAATTTAATACTTCTTAAATTTTAAGGTGTGAGGTTACTGTTCTGGTGACACTGCTTGGGGAGAGGGAGGGGCACCTGTGTGCGGGACACCATTTGAAAATTTACTTTCCGAATCATGAAGGTGTCATGGAAGTTACATTACAAGGAGTTTAAAAAGGGGAGGGAAACATCACCCATGATACCACTCCCTTAGTTAGGTCCTTCTTGTCACTTTAGTTGCCATTACAGCATTCATGCAGTTTTCAACCTGCTTTTTTCATTGTCATGAGCATGTTTATGTTGCTCACAATCACGACATTTATTAGCAACATGAGAATATACTCTGTATGAAATGAACAGACTTGGCACCAGGGGAAGTAAAGTTGACATTTTTGTCAAGAAAATACTGACCTGATGCCAACTGCCAGCCTACCTGATTTCTAAGGGTCGCCTATTTCTGAATTCTTTGTGGCCAAGCTCTTCCTGCCTGTCCTACTGAGAGATTTTCAGATCTGTTGCTTCGAGGTAGGAGTGGACAAAGCGTAGAAAGCAACGTTGGTGGGGCAGGAATGGGGAAGGAATGGTCCGGACATCTAGGTCAGTGGTTCTCAACGGAGGGCAATTCCCCCACCCACTCACACCCGGAGGACACTTGGCAATGTCTGGGCAGGTGTGTGGTGGCCAAAACTGGGGGTTGGGCAGCCATGTTGCTGGCATCTAGTGGGAAGAGGCCAGGGATGCTACTAAACATCCTACAATGCACGGGACAAAGAGTTACCCCAACCAACACATGAGCAATGTCAAGGTTGATGGGCTCTGACCTAGACTGCCTATAATTTCTTTTAACATGGTAATGGATAAGCCCTGCATATGTTCTATGTTGTCTGATTCGGGAAGGATTCTGGAATTTTTGCTCAGGGTGATGGGTTTGCAAAATACTTGAAATATAACACGAGGGAAGAGAATGCAGTGGCTAAGCATAAAGACTCTGAAATTTAAGAGTTTAAATCCTGGCTCACCAGGTAAGCCCTCTGAGGATGATACCTGCCTCCTGGAGCTAAAATGGGGATTACATGAAGCAACGTGTCTAAAGCACTTAGCACAATGCCTCACATGTAGTAAGTGTGCAATAGATGGTGGTGGTGATTACTACTGTGCCAACACGCAAGTTCACAGTAGGTACCAGTCCTCCAGCCTATAGACTGCAACTGCATTTTGTAATCTTGTATTTTAGGAAAAATAGACTTTAACTGATTTTTGTAATCTGGGCTTTAGAGACCGAGGCAATGTATGCGAGATACACGATCAACATAAATTTTACAGGAAGAACTTCTTAGGTGAGAGTTGTCTAATTGAAATCTCTCATATATTTTCTCTGGTGGATTTTTAAAAAAAATATTTTTTATTGATTTCAGAGGGGAAGGGAGAGAGAGAGAGAGAAACATCAATGATGAGAGAGAATCATTCATTGGCTGCTTCCTGCACGCCCCCTATGAGAGACCGAGCCTGCAACGGGACAGGTGCCCTCACCGGGAATCAAACTGTGACCTCCTGGTTCATAGGTCAACACTCAACCACTTGAGCCACACCGGCTGGGCTCTGGTAGATTAAAAAAAAAAAAAATTACTGCAGTGGTTGTTCTTATTCATTGAAAAACACTTGTTTTCTGGTATTCTTGGTTAAGCTATTTTGATCTACTGAGAATTTTAGAGTGGGCCTAGCTTCAGTAGGAATCATGTCTCCTACACTCTAAAATTAGGGGAGATGGTCTGATTAATTCTCAAAACCTCACCGCATCATGCTTGATTCCAAGGGCTGGAAAGGTGTGTAAAGCATTACTTTTCTTGATAAAAAGTAGCAGCCACTCTTATATGGTAATTATGACATAAGTCCTTGTGTTTCACATGCATTTATTTCGTAGGCCTCATCAAACCTGTGAGGATGGTCCTGCTGTTTTCTCATTTGACAGGGGAAGGGAGGCTCAAGAGGTTGTGACACGCCCCATGCCCCAGGGCGGGTGAGTGTGGGAGCGGTGCCCAGTGGAGGCGATCTGGCTGCAGGTTCCTTCCCTTCCTGACCAGTAAGCGATACCTCTCGGCCAAGGACCGAAACATTTCACAAACATTTCACTTTGGGTTTTGGTGCCATCTCCTGGAAGACCTCCAGCCGCGTAAGCTCAGTCTGTACCTGGAGGGAGTCCTTGCATCACCTGGTCCGGCCCCGTCTCACGGATGAGGACCCTGGGCCTCAGGCGAGTTTGGGAACCTGCTCTGAGCCCAGGTCATTGGTTCTCAGCACAGTAGCTCTTCCGCAACCACACTGTTCACCCCCATCCCTTCATGGGGGTCAGGCCATGCCCTGAGCCGGTACCGAGGCCCCTTCTCTAGCCTTGATGGATGCTGGCAGAGCAGACGAGGCCCCGTCTCCTGACCACAGAGACAGGTGTCTGTGGGCCACAGTCAGCAGGCCACGGTCGAGGCTTTGAAGGGGAATAAACTCGGTCCCTGTTCGTCCGAGCGAGGCCCCAGGGTCTGGACTCCTTAACTCAAAACGTAGGCCCCGCCGGGTCAGACCGCGGGGGGCGCCTTTCTGCTGATCCTCCCACCTCCATCTGTTTGTGCCGAGATGAAATAAACAGCTCCACCACTAAGGGAAGTGTTCAGAGCAAATGGGGATTCTTTATCGGAGAGGCAGCTTGACTGGGAACAACCCAGATGACTGATGATGACTTCCAGGGGAACGCACTTCGTGGCTGCTGCGTTGGAAGGGGGACTCTTCGCATGTGAACTGGGCCATCGCACAGCTCCGAGTCTAATAACTCAGTTAGCTCCATAGACGGTGAGGCGGTACGGAAGCTGGTGCAGCGTGCCCAGTAGGCAGTGCTAACCATCACTGCGCAGGGAGCTTGTGTGATCCTGGGCGGGCAGCAGGCGGCCCAGGCTGTGGAGAAGCCGCGGCGGAGTTGGGCGCTCCAGGGCCGCCACCAAAACCCTCGCAGAATCCCACCAGCTTTTCCCTTTCATTTGAACTCAGAAAACTCTCAGTTCAGCTCTCCAGATTTTAAAAATTAATTGTATTCGCTTAACACTTTTGGAGGGAATTTTAAAAACGTACACAAGTGTGGAGAGAGTAAGGAAGCCCCAAGCGCTCAACACTCCGCTTCGGCCACTGTCTCCCGGGCCCCTGTGGTTTCATCCGGCCTTCTCTGCCCGACAGGTTCATTTCATTGTTTGCTCATTTTTGCTGGAGTATTTTTACACTGAATTCCAGACAACATATCGTTTCACCTGTAAATACTTCCGGATTTATATCTCTAACCAGTAAGTGCTTTAATAAAAAGTATAACATGATACTGTTACCACAACCTAACATGATTGAGAAGTCCTTAACACCATCTAATATCCTGCTGTTAAGATATAATAGTATATTGGAATTCAGTTATTAGCCAATTGGCTCAATTTTCTCCACTTATCTAAAAAAATGTCTTTTTACAGTTGGTTTGGTTTAAATAGAATTTAAAGAAGCTCCACATTTTCCATTTCTTTGTATTGATTTCAGAGAGGAAGGGAGAGGGAGAGAGATAGAAACATCAATGATGAGAGAGAATCATTGATCGGCTGCCTCCTGCACGCCCCCTACTGGGAATTGAGCCCGCAACCGTGGCATATGCTCTGACCAAAAATCGAACCATGACCTCCTGGTTCATAGGTCGACACTCAACCACTGAGTCATGCCGGCCGAGCTAGAAAATAACATTTTTGATTGTTTGATTCCCATCCCTCCTTTTCCCTTCCATTCCTTCCCTTATTGGTGAGTTTAGATACATGAGACTGAGAGTATTTTCACAGAAAGTCTGAGAACTTGAGTTCTCATGTATCGATCCACAGGCCAAGTTGACATTGTTGAGCACACCCCTGTGCCTGCCCGGTGCAAAGTATATCCTATGTGTGGTCTTGCTCAATCCCCACACATCCCTGCGATGTAGGGTATTCTCTCTGGCTCCATTTTGGAGATGGAAAAACTGGGATTCTGAGAGGTTCAGGTTCTTGAGCCCATGCTCCAAGCCACCATGTCACAGATCTCCTGGGGGCTCTGTCGGGCCTTGTTTGCCTGTTTTCCAAGAATGTCCTCTCTTGGCTATAGAGTCCAACCTGGAGGTCATCATGGCTGTGGATCCATGGAACACCAGTCCCTGGAGATGACCCGTGAGTTCATGGTTCTGGCCAGAGAACAGAATAAATGCTCTGAAAAGGCCTGCAGCAAAGAAAGCTATTTAACTCAAAGTATCCCAAACATTTAGTCATGGAACCTCTCTTCCAAAATGAATGACATTTTGCAACCCCTTATCACTCCAGTAAGGAATATGATATGTCTGGTCCTAAGCAGGGCAGGCCAGAGCCCTGATTAAAGTTTGCCACACGCAATCTACCAAGTAGGTGAGCGAGACCACAGACTGTGTGATCCTAACAAAGGGAGAAGAAAGATGAGCGTGTTTATAGCACAGGAAGCAAAGCGAGGCCTCCCCGCAAGCTGTCGCCTTCCAGTCGCAGAAGCCTAATGTTCTAGGACTGTCTGGCTTTAATTATTCCAATTTATCTATTTGGAATTGACTTTTTCTCTGCCAGGTGCCCGAATTTCTGGCTTCCATCCATGAGACAGGAGCTGAAAACATTCGAGAATATCACAAAGGAACAGCGACCTGCCCCTGAAGAAGGCAGCTTCTGCAGCATCGCCAGCTTGCCAGGCCCCTAGTAAGCGTCCTGTTGTTGACGATGATTCTCTGTTACAGGAAAAACACATCAACAGAAGCTCAACAAGTGGTAATACTTTGATGTGAGGGAGCAGCCATTAGGATACTTCCCTCATAATTTTTGCCCTCTCTGGATAACATCTGTATTAGCACTCACAAGTGGTTTTTCTTTAAATCACCTCACCTTTTTTTAACATAAAGAAATATATCTAAATGGAAGTTTATAGTGCTTTATAAACAGAGAGCCACCATCCCTCTTCATAAAGGAGGAAATTTAAAAAAATTACAATAAAAATAAAATAGCTTGTCAAATTTAAAATATTCCAATTAAAAGAGAATAAGGAAAGCAAATAACACATCTAATGAATTGTTTTAAATGCATCCCTAGAAATCAAGAGGTATTTATTAAACTTGTGGGAGAGACATATGTTCATATTTTTTAAATTTTTCTAGTTGGGAAGGATAAAAGAGGGCAATTTAACTTTAGCCGCCAAATGACAAATGCGCACGCCCTTGACCCTGTCCTCCTCCTGCTGGGGGTTGATCTTATAGGTGCACTCTCTCCACAGGCCGAATCACGAGGGTACAAAGCTGTCTGTTACAGCATCGTCCATATTGCAAAAGATTAAAAACAACAAAACGACTGGAGGCCCCCCTAAACGCAATATGATACACACCCACACGATGGAATACCATGCAGGCGCAGACAAGAATGGCGCAGATCTTCATGTATCAACCGGAATGATCTCCAGGCCTTTTTATTTTATTTTTTTAAATGACAAAAGCCAGACGTATGTAGAGCAGTGTGTATAGCGAAGGCAAAAAATAAATATAAAACAAATCTACATATCTGCTTTGTCTGCATAAAATAAGACCCGGAGGACAGTGCAGAGAGCATCCATTGCTTCTGGGGAGGGGAATTGTGTGACGGGGGCAGACATAGTCGGGAGATTTTCCGCTGCACACCTTTTTTTTTTGGTAAGTTTTGAGTTTGAACTAGGTAAAGTAGGCAGAATAATGACCATGCAAAGATGCTCACCTTGTAATCCCTGGAACCTCTGAACATGTTGTGGCAAGGAGGAATGAAGATTGCAGGTGGAATTAGGGCTGCCAGTTAGCTGGTACTAAAATAGAGATTATCGTGGATTAGCTGAGTGAGCCCAGTGGAATCTCAAGGGTTCTTACGAATAAAAGGAGGAGACTAGAGAGTCAGTGTCAGAATGGTAAGTTTGTGTTTTTGGTTAATCCTGACCTGAGGATATTTTTTCCATTGATTTTTAGAGAGTGTGGAAGGGAGGTGGAGACACACAGAGAGAGAAACATTGATGTGAGAGAGACACATCGATTAGTTGCCTCCCTCTTGCACCCCAATCGGAGCCGGGTAACAAGCCTGCAACCGAGGTACATGCCTTTGACCGGATTCGAACTAAAGTTGGCCCTTTAGTCTGCAGGCCAACACTCTAACCACTGAGCCAAACCAGCTAGGGCTGTTTTAAGCTACTAGGTTTGTGGTAATTGGTTCCAGCGGTTACTTTAGATGCATACAAATGCACACTTTTATATATTTAAAGCATATAGCCGAATGGTTAAAAGTTTGGCCTTGGATACCAGAATTGCCCGGGGTTGCATCCTGGCTTTCCTAGCAATGCAACCTTGGGCACGTTGCTTAACCTTTTGTGCCTAAATTTCATCATCTATCAAATGGAAATCATAACATTTACTTATTTATGGAGTAATCCAGACCTCACAGGGTTGTTGAGAGGATTAAGTGAGTTAAGACAAGCACTTTCAACACTGCCTTACACAAAGAAAGTGACAGTAAATGTTGACTCCTCCTATAATGAATTATCCTCTCTAATTGGATCAGATGCTGAGAAAGCATTCCCACTGAAGATGATGCAAATAACCTTACTCAAAAACCAAAAAAACCTGTGCTTCAAGAACCAGCGGAGGGTATCTCCAGAATGCCTTCTTAAGAGGGGCTGAAGTTCTTTGGTGATGTCTTAAAGTGGCAGAACAGAGCCACTAAGCCACTGCCAATTTGGGGAAAATACTTATGAGAGCCTTTCAATTAAGTCTTTTCAGTGTCTCTTCCTAACGTATTTTCAGATGAGTTAAAATCTCAATTCTAAGTCTCTGCCTACTGCAGCTCATCGGTCTCGATGGTGGGATACGTACACACTTGCCACGCAACAGTCTTTGCAGTGTTTGGATGAGCCCATAGAATAATTTGTGAAACCAGGACCAGCCAGGCCTAATATCTCACAAAGGGAAAGTTTTCTATGAAAAATGAAATTCTTCTTGTCACTTAAATCAATAAACAGAAACTTCTAATCAAAAGACAGCGAGCTTCCATTTGGAGCCGCGGTTCTTGGTACCCGTTGATCATGTTGTCACACAGCTGAGGGAAAAGGTCAGGTGTTGAATTGCCTGCCGGTGACATGATGGAGAGTTTTATCAGCTTCATGAAGGAGGTGTCTTACATCTTCTTACGTATTCTGGAGGGTGACAGTTTCCTGTGCACACACGGACACTGAGGAGGTACAGGCTTGGTGCAACGGCTTGAATATGGGATGGGTCTTGTGCCACCAGCCACAGCTTCAGCCCACCCATGCCCACCCCAAACCCTTGCTCCCAGTCTGTGCCACGAGGGATCAGCAAGCGCCTGCCCACATTGGCCAACGTTGGCACATGCAACGTCTCCATGGACTTCTGCTCAGCTCACAGGCTGTCACCGTGACAACCCCAAAGGACACCGGGATTCAGGACATCCCTGGGTTGGCCAGTTCGCAGGGACTTCTGTCACTTGGCCATGCTGATAAATGGCTGCTTCCTATCGGCCCCCATTTCTGTATTTCATGCTGCTGGACAGAGGCGTCTTGTCAATCATGGTGCTTACGTTGCTGTGATCATCATTCACCAAATGTTTTTGGTGGCAGGACTGACACTTTGTCAATAAACTTGGCAGTTCCAGGCTTTGCAATTAAATGCAATGATGCACATTTGGCTTCCACAGATTTTACACTTTGATTCCTGAAACATTGTGTTCCAGTCCTAACACTAGACTGTTTTGATATGGTATTCTATGCACATTTCAAACTACAGGCTGTCCACTGCCAAAGGGATGTTGTGATTTATTACTGAAAAGAACACACGTCCATATAGGGATTTTGTGTTTGAGAATTCGTTCTAGCTAACAGCTCTTTTTTCCCTAGCACTTACAGCTAACGTATTATTTACTTGTTTATGGAAGTTATTTTTATGGTCTGTCGCTCCTCTCTTCCCACTCTGGAATGGAAGCTTCCTGAGGTGGTGATGTGTGTGTGTGTGTGTGTGTGTGTGTGTGTGCATGTGCGTGCGCACGCATGTGCATGCTTAAATATTTACAGCTGTATTCCTAGCACATAAAACAGTGTCTGTCATATAACAGGCACTCAATCAGTATTTGCGGAATGAAAACTGAATGAACCGGTGTACAATATAGGGGGGGTTTCTAAATGAACCCTGAGAGGCTGGGTGGCTTGGGGCGTTGGATCCTCTGAACAGCTCCATCCTGTGGCACCCCCACCATCTACAGGACCCCAGTCTCCCCTCTCCCTCCCATCCCACTCTGGAACTTTCCTTGATGGAAGCTCTTCCTTGGCTTGATTATTGGGTACTGATGTTTCCTGAATTCTGCCATGGCCCTCTGTGTCACGCTGTAGCTACATTCTCCCCAGGTGATGCCACCCAAGCCTACGGTTTTCCTCTAGGCCAGTGATGGCGAACCTATGACACGCGTGTCAGAGGTGACACGTGAACTCATTTTTTTGGTTGATTTTTCTTTGTTAAATGGCATTTAAATATATAAAATAAATATCAAAAATATAAGTCTTTGTTTTACTATGGTTGCAAATATCAAAAAATTTCTATATGTGACACGGCACCAGAGTTAAGTTAGGGTTTTTCAAAATGCTGACACGCCGAGCTCAAAAGGTTCGCCATCTCTGCTCTAGGCTCTTCTTGCTTTGGAGTGATGGAAAGAGGGGAGTGATGGAAAGAGGGGAGTGATGGAAAGAGGGGAGTGATGGAAAGAGGGGAGTGATGGAAAGAGGGGAGTGATGGAAAGAGGGGAGTGATGGAGAGGGAGGGAGGGAGGAGGGGAGGGAGGGAGGGAGGGAGGGAGTGATGGGAGGGAGGGAGGGAGGGAGGGAGGGAGGGAGGGGAGTGATGGGAGGGAGGGAGGGAGGGAGGGAGGGAGGGGAGTGATGGGAGGGAGGGAGGGAGGCAAAAGAAAGGTGTGGGAAAAGAAATCACTGCCACCCAAGATACAGTTCCATTAATATCAGTCTTATTTTACTAGATTCAAACTTTCAAGGGATTTGACCCTTGATTTCTAAAACTCAATGAAATATTGGCACCATAATATGTTTATTAGTCCAGGGCTCAAAATATCTAAGGCATTTCGTTTCTTAACCTGCATTTTTCGAAACTGAAAAGTGTGCAAGAAAGTCCACGCATGGAGCATGGCTATGATCTTGGTCCGTTTCTTGGACTCTCGTTAGGGTGAGCGCTGACCAGCAAACCCCTGTCCCCCTAGGTCTTCCCCTGCGAGAAGAGCCCCTGCTCTGGGTCCTGGGCTCTGTGCCCCTTCTTACTGATGGAGGAGTCGGCAGGGCCAAGGGACCCAACCTACCCATAGTCCATGCCCGCCACCTAGATCTAAGAATTCCCCTCCCACATGGCCCAAACCAACCCCAGGGCCTGGGCAGGGCTCTTTCCTGGGCCAGTGCTCTGCAGGGCACCGTGAGCTCAGGCCGGAGCGTGGCTGTGGGTCGCTGTTGGTAGAGGCACTGCTGCTGGAGCTCAGCCCACAGAGGCCCTTCTGGTGCTGGCAGCCAAGCACTTAGTGGGAGGAGAAGGGCCTGGAGGGAGCCCTGCCTGGGCTCTGCATTCCAGGGAGGAACTCCAGGGAGCCTGGGAGTTTCAACCTGAACCTGGCGTTCCAGGGCATTAGGAAGGCAGACCACATATTGAACATTGGTGGGTGTAATAATTCGTAAATACATAGACGTGCAGAATACGGGCCTCCATGTGCACTCCACTTGCCCCAGCTCTGCCAATGGCAGGGGCCAGGTGCTAAGAGAGCAACGTCCCTTTTGCCGTGCCTGTGTGCACGCCCTGCGAGAGATGCGACACAGAGGAGGTACGGACACAGTTTGTGCAGCGGAAGCACCTCCTCAGCCCATTCGGCCGCATGGATTCCTGGCACTCCCTCCATGCCAGCCTCTCCCTGCCTGGCAATGTTCTCAGCAGTGTCAGAGGTCAAAAGGGCTGGCCCCACAGCAGACCCAGAGGAAGGGCAAGCACCCCTGACTTAAGAAAATAATCCGACAAAAATACTCTTTGATTTTTTGGCAGATAGTAAAATGCACATAAACATATTCTTGGATATAAACATCACATCTCATTGGTATCCACGGAGGGTCGGTTCGATCCGCGAGGGAAATATGTCTGGGGGGGGGGAAGAACCTGGAGAGTTTCGTTTCGTGTTTGGAGAAGGAGCTTCTAGATTTTTGCCGGCCTGGTTTCCCTCCAAAAATGGCGCTAGTTCAGACAGCCGCCTGTAAGCCCACTGGCTTTCAAAGCTTGGGCACCAGCCCCGGCCTCTCTCCTGAGGTGGGTGCACGCCTCCACCCGCCCAGTCCACTGTCCAGCAGCTCCCCACGCTGCACAGGGAGTAGTCTCATTAGCTTCCCGTGGCTGCCGCAACACGTCACCACCAACTTGGTGGCCTAAAAGGAAAGAAACTCGGTCTCTCCTGGCTGTGGAGGCCAGAAGTCTAAAGGCACTGTCACATTCCCTCCAAGGCTCAAGGGAGAATCCGTCCTTGCCCCTTCCAGCTTCCGGAAGCCCCAGGCATCCCCAGGCTTGTGCTGTAGGAGTCCAATCTCTGCTTCCACCTGCACGGGCCTTCTCCCCGCCCCTGTGGCTCAAATCTCCCTCTGCCTTTCTCTGATACCGTCATTGGACTTAGGGCCCACCCAAACCACTGTTCAACTCACTACACAATCCACTGTGTTCCATCCAAACCAGTTTTTCCTATTGTCCCTGTCTGGGTAGGGATACCCATGTTTCCAAAGTAGACCCGGGAAGTCCTTCTAGACCAGTGGTTCTCAACCTTCCTAATGCCGAGACCCTTTAATACAGTTCCTCATGTTGTGGTGACCCCCCAACCATAAAATTATTTTCGTTGCTCCTTCACAACTGTGATTTTGCTACTGTTATGAATTGTCATGTAAATATCTGATATGCAGGATGTCTTTTCATTGTTACAAATTGAACACAATGAAAGCATCGTGATGAATCACAAAAACAATATGTAATTATATATGTGTTTTCCGATGGTCTTAGGCGACCCCTGTGAAAGGGTCGGTCGACCCCCAAAGGGGTCGCGACCCACAGGTTGAGAACCGCTGTTCTAGACCCACCTCCTATTCCTCCTCGTATCCAGTCAGTCACCAAGGGCTGTCAGTGACGTCCTGATAGCTTGGGAAGCCATCCTCTCCCCTTGGTTGCCTCTGCCGCCCTCACAGGCCTTCTTGCTGTTCCTCAGCTCTCACCCCAGGGCCTTTGCATGCACTCTTGCCTCTCTCTGGATGGCTCTGCCCCTCAAGCTCCCCTGGCAGGCTCACTCTTTTCCACGTTCTCAGCTCAAGTGGCACTCCTTCTGGGAGGGCTCCCCGTCCCCGCTGCCCCAGTGCCTCCCAGTGCCTCTATCCCATCCCTCTGCTTTCTTCTTCCTGAACTCTTCCGAAACACCTCGCATTTTCTTTTTTAAAAAAATAGATTTGTTACTGCCTATCTCCCGCCACACTCCCCCATTCTCTGCCTCGTGGCCACATATGTGTGCGCACACGCACACACACAGACACACAGACACAGAGACACACACACACACACACACACACACACACACGCACACACTACGCTCCATGAGGTCAGAGTCCTGTCTGTTCTCCTGTGTCTCCAGTCTGAAGAACAGTGGCTAGCATGGAGCAAGTGTTTAATAAAAACCTACTGAACAGATGGCAGATGCCTCAGTGCCTGCTTTTCTTTCCTTTGTTGGTTCAGACACTGGCATGGGCTTCACGTGTCTCGGGTCAAATCTGATCACACCTCCCATGGGCTTAAAAACACTGCCAACCCCCCCCCCCCACACACACACACACAGGATGGCCCTGGATCCTTAGCGTGACATTCAAGGCCCCTGGTGAGCTGCCCCTGCCATGCTCCCCCGCTTCCCCAAACACTCCCTCAGAAGTGCACGGCCCTGGCTCTGTGCCTTAGCACCCGATGTCCCCTCTTCTGGTGTCTTCCTCTTCGTTCAGCTTGGATTCTGACTCAGTTCTTCATTCAAAGCCCAGTTTCTACGTCACTGACTCCAGAAAGCCTTGACTGACTCCTCACCACCCCCACCCCCGCCCCGTCCCCCTTGCTCCACATGCTTTTATGGTTGCTCTTTTCACACTGTCATGTATTACTTGCTCTCTTCACCGCTTTCTCTGTTCGGCCTGACTCCCTGAGAACAACCTCTGTATGGTCAGGGTCTAGCCCAGTGATGGTGAACCTTTTGAGCTCGGCGTGTCAGCATTTTGAAAACCCTAACTTAACTCTGGTGCCGTGTCACACATAGAAAGTTTTTGATATTTGCAACCATAGTAAAACAAAGATTTATATTTTTGATATTTATTTTATATATTTAAATGCCATTTAACAAAGAAAACTCAACCAAAAAAATGAGTTCACGTGTCACCTCTGACACGCGTGTCATAGGTTCACCATCACTGGTCTAGCATATCGTGAGCGCCCTGGAATCCGCATCCGTTCCACAGTGCCTACCACTCTCCTGCTGGCCTGGTCCAGCCCCTCGCTGTCCTGGGCCGGCCTCCTGGGATCTTCACCGGCCTGCTGTTTGTCTGTGGAATGCCTCCTAGCTTTGTCCTCAGGGGATCTTGTCTTCTAGAATTGCTTGTCTGGCTTCTGACTCACTGAGGTTACCTTAATCTCCTGCATTTATGTGGGCTCAGGTTCCAGTCTCCATCTGTGGACCTGCTGCCTGGGGCTAGTCTGCACTTAGCACAAGTGATAGGTGCTGAAGTAGGACCATGGGCCATCTCAGAGCCAAGGAGGTGCGTTTCAAAGACTGCAGAGAAGTGAAGCAAAATCAGTTCCAACACGTGTCAAGGTAGCAGCCATGACTTCATAGTGGTCCTGAGGTTTCCAGAGGTGTGATAAGTGAGGCCAGATCCTAAGAGGCCAGCCAGAGATGGGTGCTGAAGACCTGGAGGCAGTTGTGTGAGGACAGAAAGAGAGAGATGGAGTCTTCATCTATTCAGCTGCTATAACAAAAAACCAATGACTTGGGCACCTTATAAAATACAGAAATTTATTTCTCACAGTTCTGGAGGCTGGAAGTCCAAGATCAGAAGGCCAGGCCGGTCAATTTCTGATGAGAATCCTCTTCTAGGTTGCAGACTGCTGACTGCTTGTATCCTCGCATGGCAGAGAGCAGAGAGAGGAAGCAAGCGCTCTTGGGACTCTTACAAGGTCACTAATCCCATTCAGAAGGGCTCCATCCTGGTGAGTGCTCATCTAGTCCCAATCACGTCCCAAAGACACACCTCCTAATGCAGTGATGGCGAACCTTTTGAACTCGGCGTGTCAGCATTTTGAAAACCCTAACTTAACTCTGGTGCCGTGTCACATATAGAAATTTTTTGATATTTGCAACCAAAGTAAAACAAAGACTTATATTTTTGATATTTATTTTATATATTGAAATGCCATTTAACAAAGAAAACTCAACCAAAAAAATGAGTTCGCGTGTCACCTCTGACACGCGTGTCATAGGTTCGCCATCACTGTCCTAATGCCATCATTTCTGGGGTAGTGTTACAGCATTAGGGGTGGGGAGAGTGTGTGTGACACACACATTCAGCCCATAGCAGATGGAGTGGCGGCTGGAGGGCCAGCAGGGTTGAGAGAATTGTGTTGTTGACGTTAGATTAAAGAATCTTCAGCACCGTAGCAAACGCTGCCCATGTTTTCATGGGTCCGGCACTGTTTCTGTCACACCAACTGCCAGTATCTGCATCATCGTTAAATTCTCAGCCCTGTGACATTTTGGGCCAGAGAGTTTGTTGTTGGGTGTGGGGAGGAGGCATGGGGAGGATATTGTAGGATATTTAGCAGCATCTGGGCTTCTACCCACTAAATGCTACCGGTGGCCCCTCCCACACAATTGTGACCATCAAAATGCCTCCAGACATTGCCAAGTGTCGTCTGGGCGGCAAAATCACCCCCAGTTGAGAACCATTGGTTCAGGGTGTGGGAACCCACTTTGGTGAACATTCGGAGGACAGGAAGCGCCTGGGAATAAACAGCCCCCACCAGCTGCGGATGTGGGGCGTGAGCACCCCAGCTCCCTCACCCCTTTGCTGGAGTATTTCCCAGGCCTGTGTTCTGTGATTTCCAGGTGGTCCAGTGCTCACTGAGGGACCTGGCTTAGCACCCACACTCGAGCTCTGTGACTTTCTCTTCCCTGTGTCACTCCCTCTCACCCCACCCCCTCACCTACCCTGTCCTCAGCGCCTCCAGGTCTGCTTCTAAGGGAATCCACGCTAAGACAGTACAACTGAAAGCAGGGGAGAGGCATCAGGGAAAAGAAAGAGGTAAATAAGGAAATGAATAGAGCAAGAAAATATGCAGCAAGGGAAGAATGAAAGGAAGATGTGAAGGGGCAGGAGTTTGTGTTGGGGAGGGAGCTGGATCAGGGAGCAGGTGCTGTGGTTTCCTCTTCCCCAGGAAAGAGGGGACCAGGTCAGCCGCTGGAGGCAGGGGAAGACGTACAGCTCTTCCCACTGTTTCAAGAGAAGGTGCTGTTCTTCCAGATGTGGCCGGCATGGTTGAAAAGAGGATTCGTGGTCAAACACTTTGGGGGAATTTGCTTACTATGCTTTATAACATTGATCAGGGAATGAAATGTTCCGATAAGCTGGCTGTTCAACATGAGGCCAGTCTAACTTCTTTTTTTTTTTTTAACCAAGTTTATTTAGGAGCCCTTTCTTTCCCTACCTTCCTCCAAAACAAACAAACAAAACCCAAAAGTAAGTAAATAAAAACCCATTCACATCTCAAAGGACACCTGTCATCTGTGGGACTCGTCCCAGGACTCCATGAGGGAGTATTCATGAGCCAGCTTAAAGGGGGGGTGGGAGGGGCCGCGGGGTTGGCTAAGGACAGATGAATTTGTCAGTGTGTAGAATTAACACAGTTTCCTGTTTTTGTTTTGTTTCAGCCAGCAAGATGAACCGCCTTAGGACAAAAGGGCCCATAGACAGGCAACCAGGAGCCAAAAAGGGGAGAAGGTGAAAGGGACAAGGGCGTTGGTGCTAGCAACGAGGTGCTGACACTGCAGGCCCAGGGAGTGGCTGTGCCAAGGCCTCGGAGACATGCAGAAGGATGACTCTGTGACGTGTCTCCAAGGATGGGGCACTTGGGTTGAGTCGTGAAGAACAAACAACAGTTTCCTAGGCGGGTAAGAAAGGGAAGGCGACTTCAGGCAAATGAAGTCAAGATGCAAAGGTGTAGAGGGGCATAGAAGGCGGCAACTTCCAAAACTGCCCAGAACTTTAGTGATTGGAGCCAAATATATATGAGCAGAGAAAAATGGGGACAGGGGGTCCTGGGGGACAAACTCTAGGGGACATTTTCAATCATGATAAGGCAACAAGGATCCCTGAAAAAGGTTTTATTTATTGGTTTTTGATGTTTCAAAAGAGTTTATTATTATTTTCTGGGTAATCTTCCATGCTGGGGTTTATATTTCCTCTTTCACTCAAGATAAATTAAAAGCATATTTTCAGGGAGTAGTGACTTTGTAACTTCTGGTGCGCATTTCTGGGGGGTGAAGAGTCTGTGGCCAAGGGAAGACCAGGGTCTGCCCCAGTTTGTTGCCCCCTTATCAGTTCTGTGCCAGAAACCCACCTTCTCAGGATGACTTTCCCCAGCATTTCCTACATCTCCCACTTTCTCTCTTCCAGCCTCTCCCCCTCCGGACCCCGCTCCTTTCTGTCTCCCCATCAGTGGTAATCTGCTCTGTTGCCCATCAATTCTCTATCCCTTGGCTTCCTCCCTGGGGGGCTGGGCACTCTCCTTCCTTATGGGGTGGGTCTGGCGGGAGCCTCCTTCTCCCTGCTTCCTGCGGCTGCCCCCCTGTCTCTTTCTCTTCTCTGCGCATCCCCTACCTCTTCTTATCTGGTATTCAGATTTCAGCTTGAATCTGTTTTCCGCCTTTTTCTCTTCAAGGATCATCAGTTTGGCCTTTGGTTCAAAGGTCATCAGTTTGCCAAATCCAGTTCCCATGAGGCCCTTTCCAAACGTACCTCCCTTGTCCTCTCTGTGGCCTGTCACACCTGCATGTCCTCCTCCCTGACACCTTCCACCTCCTTAGAGGGTGAGTACATAATCTATCTTCCAAACTGGACCACTGTTTAAAGAGAAAGGGGCGCTAATTAATTATTACGCCAGGCCAGCTGTCACAAACCAAGACTCTCCCAGGAAAATGTATGGTCTCTCTCCCTCCCTCTCTTCAGAAATCCCCCTCTCCCTTCTCTGGCTGCTCATCCTCAGACTCCTGTACAGGGTCCTTCTCTCCATTTACTCCTTCAGTGTGTCCTGGGCCCCCTCTGCTGTCATGTGACACCATCTCCTTGTGTGACCTTGTCCACCCGTGACTCAGTCCCCCTCTGTCTTGATTTCTGTACCCCAAATACAACCTCAGGTGCTGACCACAAGTCTCTACCTGGAAGTCCCAGAGACAGCTCCGCATCTACGCCTAAGACCACACTTGTTATCTTAACCCCAAACGTGTTCTCTTCCTGATGTAGATGGTAAAGGTGGGTGAGCAGGAAGTGGTGGTGAAGAGCACGGGGTCCAAAGCCACATCCTAGCCATGCATATTAGGGTAATCATTTAACACCGTCAAGCCTCAGTTTCCTCACCTGTACAGTGGAGGGAGATAAGAGCACCGACCTTGGGAGTTGGTCGTGAGAATTCAATGAGACAGAATGACAGTGGGAGGTGTTTATAGGGACCGTATGAGCCGGGCACATCGATGTGGCTCACATCTATTATTTCATTTAACCCAGCCTACTCGAGGAAGTGACATTATTATGCCTCTTCTTCCGATGAGGAACTTGACCCACGGAAAGGTGGAGTAACTTTCTCTGGGTCAGTGGCAGAATTTGGGTGCAAATTTAGCAAGTCTGGCCCCAGAGACATTTTCCAAGCTCTTCAGCGTTCCCTGTGTGCAAAGTGCACATAGTAAGTGCTCAGCAAATTATCTTCGCCTTCCATTCGGCCCTCCAAACCAGCTAGCCAGGGGGAGGCCTGTTTTCCTCATCCTCTCTCACTCTACATCTATCAAGTCCCGCCACTAACCCTTAAAATGCTAGGCGCCATGAATAAAGGTTCCTCCAGCACCATCCTCTCTCACACACACACCCCACCCCCATGCTGGGTACTTTCCCAGAGTTTACCTATTTAACTATTTTCCTATATTCCTAGTTCGATTGCCCAAGAGATCTCAATATTGAGAAGCCAGCTACCAGACAGCAGATGCGAATGGAAAGGCCCAGATCTCTGCCTCTATTGGAAACTTTTCCTTCCAAACCACCATTCTGCTTGCTTTCTTGAAGCCTCGCTGCATTGCCATGAAATTAAGGCCGGGCCTGCCTGCAGGTGGACGGACGAGAGACTACACAGGGCACAGGTGAACCATCCCAGCTGCAGCCACCCTGACCCACCAGTGTCCAACCAAACCAGCAGCTGACCACAGACACGTGAGTGAACCTGACCAAGACCAGAAAAACCGCCCAGCTGAGCCCAGAACAAATACATGGCTGTTATTTTCAGGCACTGAACTCTGGGATGGTTTGTTAGGCAGGAAAAGCTAACTGACACACTTAGGTATGGTATTAGTCAACCCACACTGCCATAGCAAGATGCCACAGACTGGGTGACAACAACAGGAATTTGTTTTCTCGCAGTTGTGGAGGCCAGAAGTCCAAGAGCAGGGTGCCGGCAGAGTTGGTTTCTGGTGGGGCCTCTCTTCCTGGCTTGCAGATGGCGTCTCACTGTGTCCTCACATGACCTTTCCTCTGTGAGAGCCCAGGAGAGAGGTTTCTGTCTCTTCCTCTTCTTGTGAGAACGGCAGTCCTATCCAATTAAGGCCCCATCCTTGTAACCTCATTCAACATCAATTACCTCCTTAAGGGTCCTGTCTCCAAATGCAGTCATGTGGGGGTTTCAGCTTCAACATATGAATTTGGGGGACACACCATTCAGGTGATACCAGGTATTAATCAAGTGGAAGTAGAAGCCAGGAGAGCTGCTACAGTCACTTGAAGAAGTGTGAGGGCAGAGGAGACACAGAAGCTAAGGACAAACTCAGGGGACCAGTAGCATTCCTGGGCAAGGAACGGGGTGGGAGTGATTAGGAGACACTGAAGCTAAGCTGCCCACCATGTCACAAAGGAGGAAGTGACCCACAAAGTCAAGTGCAGGAGGCAGAAGTCAGAGGCCAAGAAGTGCCCATGGTGGTGGCCAGGTCCTGGGTGACCCTGTCACATGTCATAACCATGGTAGGACCAGAAGCCACATGGCAGGGCTGGGGAACTACAGAGAAATAAGGAAGGAGTGAGCTGACCAGAGTACTTCTGAGAAGTTTGGATGAGAAGGGACGAGAGGAATGGGGAACATAGAATCAAGAAGAGATATTTTAGGATGGGAGTGGGGGCTTGTACATCTTTATAGGCTGAGAGGAATGAGCAACTGTCGGGAAGAGGTTCATGATAACGCAACAAGGTTTGAAGGAAGCAGAGCGGGAGGTGACAATGGCCAGCCTTTGCTAGGGTTTGCTACAAGCCAGGCCTGTGCCCAGCTCTCTCATTTAATCCTTCCATCAATTCTATGAGGTCAAGGCACACATTAGCCCATTTCACTGATGAGGAAACTGAAGCACAGAGGAGACGAAGAAATCTGCCCCCAGATCACACAGCCCGGGAGTGACATGACTGGGATTTGAACCCTGGCAGCCCGACTCCACAGCCTGCAGGATTTGACCTGGATTTTGGCCTGCTTCTAAAATTAACAGGAAAGCAGTGGGGATGGTGGAAGCGGAATCAGTAGGGAGCAAGACTTTGATGGAGATCTTGTGATTCCAGTGGCCTCAATTTCTTTGCCCAGTAGTTCCTAAGGCGCTAAGCATTCGGCCTGGGGTCAGGAGGGAGCAGGGGTGGAGTGAGGATGACCCAGAACAGTTCTGGGAAGTGGTTGAAGACAATGGGACCCAGGACTGGGCCACGTGCTGGCATGTGGTGCCAAGTTGGGAGTCTGAGTTTGAAGCGATGCCAGTCCTGGGGTGGTGGCATTTCTTCCGCAGCAGGCACAGTGATGTGAGGCTTGCCAAGGGGGTGCGGCCAAAGGATGGGAGCAATGGGTGTTGGTGAGAGTCCATGGCTCTTGACCCTGGACTGGGGTCGAGGCATTTGCAGGCGCAGGAGGTCTGAGCCACCTTCCGCAGCAATTCCCCGACTCTCTGCAGCTGGGGCCTGGCTCTGCCATGCGTTCATGGTCCCCAGTCAGGACCTCCAATTCCAATCTGGTGTGGAGTTCAAGCTGCGTCTGGGAGGGGAGACGTAAGAGGGGCTGATAGGCCGGGTATACAAAACTAGCAGGAGGAAGTGAGGGGGTGAGGAGCAGGGAGCCAGGAGCACACGGAGGCATGAGCACTGGCAGGGGCGGGAGGCTTGCGTGGCATTTCCCAAAGCACATTCTCTGAGCGAGTAGCAGTGTCCAATTTAAAAAAAAAGGGGAGGGGGGGGCAGATTCCAAGGACAAACAAGTTTGGGAAACATTGGGCTGGAGAGAGTTAAATGAACACTCGCTGCAGGGCTTTTCAGAGCCTTTGATCTGTCAGTGTGCTCTGAGACTCTCCGGGAAGAGGGAAGAGGAGATGAATCGTCAGGACTTCCCTCGCATGTGACCACAGGTCGCACCCATTCCTGGCAGACCCGGAGGAATGGATGACATGACCCAAGGGACACCACTGGAGAAGTGTAAGCTGGTGGCACAGAGTTCTGCAGTCACACGGCCTGGCTTCCCAGACAGGCTCACGTCTGTTCTCACATGTGTAAACCAGCGCGCCTTCATGTTGTCAGGATTAAGGGACGCCTGTGAAGCACAGAGCGCACTGCCTGCCCGGCACCCGGAAACCGCTCATTAAAGGCACTGGAGATCCTCGTGTCCCCTCCAAAATCCTCAACGCCTTCGCCTGCAAAGCCCTGATCGGGGGCCAGGGGTCAGAGCTTCTGTTCTCTACCGAGTTACTTAGAAGCAAGACTCACTGGCGTTCAAAGCCTGTGACGTGACCAGGGAAAGAAGAGTCGTGGGGGATGGAGGTGGGGGAGAGGGGAGAGAGAATGGGTGAGGGTGAGGGGAAGTTTGGGGGTGAGGGGAAGAGTACTTCCCTTTCCATTCCTGCCCACAGGAGGAGGCTTAAAGGATCTGAAGTGGGTCAGCTGGATTGGTTTCTTGGAGGAGGGTGGGGACAGGGAGGGGAATGGCAGGCCAGCCACCCCTGCGCCCACAGCCCCAGGATTGTGATTGGCAAAGCGGAAACCTCTCTGGGCGAGGCCGGCCTGGAGCAGCTGCAGGACTTGGCCCGGGTCCCAGTGTCCTCCCTCCTTCCCGGAGGGCGCTTCGAGGAAGAGGTTACCGAAAAGCTCCCGGCCAGCTCTGCTGTGGCTGATGTCAGGGCCTCTCTGGACAGCGGGTGGGTTTGGGGGCGTTCTGCCCCCAAAGGTGTAAAAGGACGCCTCCTCTCTCCAGAGCTCTCTGCCATTTCTTTAGGACCTCGGAGAAGTGGGAACAGACGGTGGTGCCATTGGGGGGAGGGGATCTGAATTAGGACCAGCCTCTCACCTCTTCCCTCTGGCCCCTAGAAACCAGCCCCCGTGACTTGGGCGACACAGAAAAGACCTTACGCCTGACAGTGCCTGACTTCACATTCCTGGGTCTCCTTTGGTTCTCCTGACCCCTGGGGCGGGGGAGGGGAGGAGGAGATGGCCGCCCGCAGACACCTGCGCGTTGGTGTGACCCCCGTGCGTTGGTGTGACCCCCGTTTTACAGGCCTCAAGGCCCAGCAGCCTGCCTCGGTCGCCAGCAGCATTGGGACTTGAACCCACACGTGTTCTCCTCTAACCAGGAGAAGTGCAGGATCCCGGGTTAAACGTCGGGTGTGTGTGGGGGACCCATGTGTAAGTCGGTAGAACATCTCTGATGGAAGGAACGCTAATCCGGCTCTTTGTCCTTCTTAAGGGAAAAGAACGGCGCAGCCCTTGGCGCAGCTCCGCGGGCTCCTCCGACCAGGACCCAACCGGTTTTTCCAGGAGCCGGCACCCCCAGACATCTGCCGCCCCCACCCCTCTGGCTTCGGACTGCCCCCCCCCCCCCCCCCCCCCCCGCTCTCCCCTCGCTTCTTTTTCTAGCCAGGGTGGGGCCCTGGGCTGATGGCCTTGGGCCCAGGGCTGGCCTGGCCTCCTTTCTTGGCAGCTGCCGACCTCCCTGCAGTTTTTGGCCTAGTAAAACCCTTTCGTGCCTGCCCGAGGGACAGCTTTGATTGGCTGCCGCGGGGATGACCTCATCCTCTCCAGAATTTGGGGGTGTTCCCATTTTCCACGGCTTCACCTTCACCCAAGGAGTTCCCTGTGGCCATCTTTTCTCCTAAGGCCTGCCTGTGCTCTGGGGTCCCCCAGCCTGGCTCGGAGGGTGCGTGCCCTGGATTCTGTTCTGTTCTCTCCCCACCCCAGGGCTCCTGGGCTGTCCCGGCTGCCCCCGGCTTGGCCCAACCCCTCCTGCAGTTCCCTCTGCCCTCAGATTCTGCCCTTCTGACCCCCACAGGAAATGGCATTACTTAAAAACAACCAGCCCTTCTTTTATTTTATCTCATTGAATTGTCACGATAATCCCACAGCATAAGGATCGTTCTCCCCAGTTTACAGATAAAGGGATGGAGACTTGGAGAGTGGAGGTGACGCCCTGGAGATGGGCAGCTGGTACGGCTGGCCCTGGCTGGAGTCGGGATCCGGACCCAGGCCTGTCTGGATCCAAAGCCACAACGCGGTGTTTGTCAGATTGAGAAATGCTGCTGGCTGCACCCACGTACGTGCGTGATCCTGCCAGACACACAGCCGGCTCTCTGGGAAGAATCAATAACAAATCCCAGGAGCTCTGCCTCCCGATCTCTCCAGAATCTGACCGCTTCTACCACAGGCTCTTGGCTGAGCCACCACCACCTCCCACCTGGTTTTGCTGAAACCATCGAAGAGGTCTCCTGCTTCCAGCAGCTGGAGTGATCTTTTAAAATATCCCTGTGGGTCACGCCTCTCCTCCCCCCTGTGCTCAGAGCCCTCTGGAGGCTCCGTGTCGCGCCCAGAGTCAAAGCCAAAGTCCCCGTAATGGATTAGGAGGCCCTTCACACCCGCAACTCCACATCTCCACACCCCCATGATCTCTGACTTTACTCCTTACTGTTCTCCCCTCTGCTTCCGTCATCCCGGCCTCCTTGCTATTCCTTGAACACGCAGCAAGCCCCTGCCTCCGGCCTTTGCACTTGCTGTACCTGCTGTGTGAGAGGCTCTTCCCCAGACACCTCCTATTCCCTGTGTCCCTTCCAACCTGCTCCCCAACCCTCTGCACTCCCTGCTTTTCCTCCCCGTAGCACCATCACCAAGGGACATTCTTTTACTGATTTATTAAGTAACTAGAGGCCCGGTGCATGACATTAGTGCATTGAGGGGGGGGAGCGTCCCTCAGCCTGGCCTGCGCCCTCTCCCAGTCTGGGACCCTTCGGCGGACATCCCCTGAGGGGTCCTTAGCGCTGCTGCAGAGCCATGAGCCTGGCTTAGTGCTTAGGGGTCCTTAGCATTCTCCAGCTGTGAGCCCGGCTCCTGGCTGAGTGGGGCTCCCCTTGTGGGAGTGCACTAACCACCAGGGGGCAGCTCCTGCATTGAGCATCTGCCCCCTGGTGGTCAGTGCGTGTCATAGCGACCGGTCATTCTGCCGTTCGGTCGATTTGCATATTAGCCTTTTATTATATAGGATTACCTGCTCCCCCCACTAGAAAAATCCCATGAGCATAGGATTTTTCCATTTGTTTGTTTGTTTGTCTTCGCTGCTATATGTCTAGTGTCTGGAACAGTTCTAGGCACATAGCAGATTCTCAGTAAGTCCTTGTGGAGGAAAGGGAGGAAGATGTGGGTCAGGCGGGAGGCCTGGCGGGGTGTGGCGAGGTGTCTCTGCAGGTGAGACGCTCCCACAGCTCAGCAACACGAGCCCTTCGGGGGGTCTGCTCCCTCAGTCACCCTCCCCGACCCCACGAAAGGCTGAGCTGGGTCCCAGGTGGCTGAGGGAGGGTTGACACATTGCTGTTCAGAGCTGATCATCTCCTGGCGACAGAACCAAGTCAAAGTCTGACTAATTTAGAGACCTACAAACGGTGCTTTTTAAAGTAAAACAAAAATTAAAAAGCGTGGCGGTGCAGGTACCCGCATCGTGATGAATCGCTGAGCACTCTGCCTCCCTGCCTCCCTCCCGCCTGGCCCCGTGGCACCTGCAGGCTCCCCCTGCACACGGGAAGGCAGGTGTGGGTGTCACTGGGAGAACTAGGAAAGGCGGTGTCTCACACTCAACGGTACGAAGACGGAGGTGCCCTCTCCCCCAGGGGCAGGGCAGCGTGGGTCGCGGTGACTGGCACTGGGACTGAGGCTCCTGCAGAAGCGCTCAGGGAAACGAGAACATTCCCTTCTGAGGGCAAATGTCTGACACCGTCAGCGTGGAGGAAAGATGTGTGCTATTCGGACGTCCCTCCAGAGGGAAGCACAGAAAACAAGAGAGTATAGAGTGGCCACTGGTTTCCTCGGGGGATAGGAACCCCCAATCGTGTTACTATTCCTTTTGGGAGCTTTTCTACTTCCCCTTGACACCCTAGAGTTCATCTTTTCCCCGCTCTTTGCTTCTAATTAGCTTGTGTAGGCAATTTTTTATTCTAACATCTACCCCATCTCAAAGCTTTTATTGGTGTGATTGTAAAAATGATACATGTTGTGTGTGCTTTTAATTTGAGAAAGGACAGCAGAGTACGAAAATTTCCCAGAATCAAAACCTCTGGGAGTATTTCCTTCTTGTCTTTTTTCTAAATCTGAGCAGAAATAAGCAGCGCGTGTGTGCGCGGAACAGGTGGGGCCGGAGAGCTGTGTCTGCGGCGACTGGGCCTGGGACTGGGACGTGCCCTGGCTTGGGAAGGGGGAGGCGGGCGGATGCCAGAGCTGGTGCTGCAGGAGGAACAAGGAGCCGGCCAGGTGAGAGGTCAGCCCCCGGGCAGAGACGGGCAGACGGAGGCCTTTGCCCAGGGCGAGAGCCTTGGGTATTGGAAGGGGGCGCATCTGCATAGGAAGCTCAGCTTCTGAAGTCAGAGCCTGTGGAATCAGGCCTGCGCTGTGTGTGTGTCTATAAATGCGTAAGTCTGTGTGCATGTGTGTGTGCACGTATGTGCGTGAGGAGACAGAGGAGGTCCTAGCAGCCACAGTCACAGAGAGCTGTTTCACTAAAAGCTCTGTAAGCCCTGGCCGGTGTGGCTCAGTTGGTTGGCATGATCCCATGCACCGAAAGGTTGCCACAGACACAGAGAGCCCTTCCAGGGAGATGCTCCTCTGCTGAGACCCAGGTCTGAGCAGGAATTAGCCAGCAGGTAGGGGACATGGAAGGGAGAGGAGGGGGAGGGTCTTGGGCAGAAGGATGAAGAGTTTGACCGCCTGAGAGTCCAGTCCATTCAAGCCCCTACATGTCATTTCACTGAGTCTGGACCCCGTTAGATGAGGGAGTGGGAACTGGTCATAAGGGCTCCACCAGGTCAGGAGAGACCCTTGAAGGGCAGTCCAAACTCGCCTGTGCTTTCAAAGGATCCCGTCGGTGACCGATGGGAGTGACAAGGCCCGAGGAGACGGACTGTGACATGTTGTGACTGTCCAGGTGAGAGACTGCAGTGGCCTTAGCTAGGGTGTTGGCGGTGGGAACGGTGTCAAAGGGACAGATTCCAGAATTACTCGAGAGTGAAAGTGACAGGAGCCAGCCATTGTCCTCGGGGTTCTCACACACACACTGCATTCACATCAGACATGTATAGACCACGCAAGACGTGTGGCAATGGAGGTACACCCAGCCACCAGAGGGGTACAAAGTGGGGCTTAGCAAGGCTGGCAGGAGGGGCCGGGACACAGGGAGGGGCTCCTGTGTGTGTGTGAGGGGATGGGGTACAGGGACCTTCTTGGAGCTCCAAGGGGCACGGAGGCGGTGGGGTGCATGCAGAGAAAGCAGCTGCCTGCAGGGTTGATTGGATGGGGCAGCTGGGGCCCAGGATGGTCGATGGGCTGGGCTGGGCCCAGGGGAGAGAGAGGAGGAGGAGTGAGTGGGAGAAACTTTGCAGGAAGTGCCTCGGCTGAGGAGGGAAGGGCTCCATGGCCGCCCGGGGGCGAGACGGCAGCCGTGACCCATCAGGCCTGGGCTGCTGGACCCAGGTCGGCGTGGCCCCCGGTGCAATGAGGTCACTGAATCCGCTGCCCTTCCCGCAGTGCCTGCTGCGGCCAGACCCCAAGTCACGCAACCACTTCATCCTCACCATGACCGCTGCCCGCATTATTCCTCCCCGTTTTACAGAGAGGACACTGTGGTTCAAAGAGGCCCAGAAACTCACCCAGGGGCCCACGTGATGTGCAGCCATGAATGCAACACATCTTGAGAGCCCGCTCGGTGCGTGAGGGCTCAGTATCAAGGTGTGAGTGTGTGGAGAGAACATGGAGTGGTGCCTGGGACAAAACGAGGATTTCCCAAGAGTTTCCTGCCCGTATCGTGTGCCAGGCACAGTGTCAGGCCCTGGAGATACTGTGGTTAACAAAGCAAAGCCCCGAGGACCTGGGTGTCCTGTGAGGGCGTAGACATATAACACAGCTCGCGGGAGAGGCCCGAGGAAAGTGGGTGCCTTGGTAGGAAGCCCCCAGGCTGACCCCAAGGCCCAGACCCCTGGCCCACAAAGCAGCAAGCATCAGTGGCCGGGAACTGGGTTCCCCAGTTGGCGTTGATGCGACGTGAGTCACGGCGGCCCCTCCAGGCCACAGTGTCTTTACCCGAAGGAGCAGGGGCACGCTGGAGCGGGGATTCTCAAACTTGTTCTAGCTGAGGATGCTTGTAGTCAAACACGACCTTAAACCAAACCCACTGTGCAAACACACATACACAGGCTCGCTGCTCTGACTGAGGGCAGAGCTGCCCCCGCTCCGGCCCGTTCTCTCCTCCTCGCCCCCCATTTTCTTCCTCCTCTGCTTCTCCCTTCCCCTCAACAGACCCAGAGGAGCCTCAGAATTCCCAGGGCTCCCCGGAGCCCCATGGGAAAACCACGGGACCATAATAGGATTTGGCATTAAATGAGCACTTCCTAAGAGCTACGCTGATTACGTATGCCAACTCATTTAGGTTTTGCAACCACCCTAAGAAGTCATCATTTCACCAGTGAGGAATCTGAGGCTTAGGGGGGCCACTCAATCCATCCATCCATCCATCCATCCATCCATCCATCCATCCATCGCTGCTTGTTAATCACGGTCTGGCCCCTGCTCAGCTGTCCAGCCTTACTGTTCCCACCCCCTCACACCCACACCCACACCCACACCCACACCCACACCCACACCCACACCCACACCCACACCCACTGATGTGGGTTTAGATCCCAGGCACCCCTTTCCCACCCCTGGCCCTGGCCCATGCGTTTCCCTTCCGCTCCCAGTGGGTTAGGGTCCCCTTGCTGCTGTTAACAAGTTGCCACAAACGCAGGGGCTGAAAGCAACACGCACTTGTGCTCTGCAGCTCGGGGAGTCAGACGTCCAAAGTGGGCCAGCGGGGCTTTGCTCCTGGAGGCTCCAGGGAGACAATCTACCTCATGCCTTTCCCAGGCTCTGGAGGCTGCCTTCCAGCCATGGCATCACTCCGGCCTCTGCGTCACCGTCACTGCTTCTCGACCCTCCCGCCTCCCCCGTGTAAGGGCCCCTGCGATCACACTGTACACACCCAGATACTCTGGGAGTCTCCCATCTAGCACCCTCACCTGCATCACCTCTTTCTTGCCAGGAAGGCAACCTATTCATAGATTCTGTGCGCATCTTGGGGGACATCATCCATTCGGCTGTCACACCTCGTCACCCCACATTCATCCTTCAGGTCTGAGCGGAAAGGCCATGATCTGGAGGAAGCCTGACCTCTCTGATAAGACTGTTTGGTAATGGGGGGGGGGGGGGCGTCTCACAGTGTAGCATGGGTTTGGATGCTGTGTGATTAATGCCATGACTCTAACTACACTTCCAGAGGGTGGGGAGCCACTTGGTGTTTCCACTTGTATTTTCAGCAGAGCCCGGCACACAGTCGAGGCTCAATTAACATGCACCAAATAAATAGACGGACACATAAAGGAACTGGCCTGCGGTCACAGAAGCGAGTAGCAGAGGCAGGATTTGAACCTGGGTCGAGGGTCGACAGAGTCCTGTGCTCTTGGCCTTACACGAGATTGCCTCTCACAGACCCAGTCACACAGGTGCAGGGGGCATGCTTAAGTCTCCAGAGTGACATCCCACCAGCTTCGTGGTTGGCTGGCCAGCCTGCGCTCGAACACCTCCTCTGGGCCCGACAGTCTGACATCCTGAGTTTTAAAACATGGTCCATGGTGTGGGGGTAGGAGCTCTCTGGGGGAGCCTGGGGCACGAGGAGGAGGGGGCCAAAGGCATGCCTGTTGTGCCCAGATTTCAAGGTCCCCAAAAAGCCCACCAGGGAGCCAGCGAGTCCGATGCAAAAGCAAAGAGTCCTTCATTTCAAACTAGTTCGGCTCCCCGACCACACTCACCGATGCAATGGTAAACCCAGTGGCAGAGAGAGAGAGGCCTGATGGGATTGTGGGTTTTATAGTAAGGGCAGGGGAGGGGACTGTGAGCCCCGCCGATTGGCCAGGCGCGAGTTGGGTCTTGTTGCACAGGATGTGGTCATCTCTATGGCGCGCACGTCCCTTGATTGTCATTGGTTAGTTTAAAGAAATCCCGGGCGTGGCCAGCAGGGGCCTGGGCTTCCGGGAAGAAGGCACTCTCCTGAGCACATGGCGGCCGCCCCAAAAATGGAGGACCCAGGGCAAGATGGAGGGCGCAGTCCTCGCCCCTCCCCAGGGCGAGCTGAGCCCGGGCTCCAGGGGCCAGTCCAGTTGCTGGGGGTCCAGCAGATGGACCAGTTCCAGCCCAGACAGGAAGTCCACGTCCTCCGACTCGTCCCTGGGGGCACCGGCGATCGCCTCCTCCTCCATCTCCTAGGGCGAGGGCACACGCCCCACCCCACCGCCGCTGCTGCCGCGTGGGTCCGGTCCGGGGGCGGCAGGCGGGTGGCGGCCTGCGCCGGGCTCCCGCCGTGGGCTGGGGAGTCGGTGCCCGAGGCCGCCAGCAGCGTGGTCAGGCTGTGCCTCATGGGGCCCGGCGGCCGGCCCACGTAGGCCCCCGCGACGACTCGCCCTTTCAATGCCCACTGGCGGAACCGGAAGGTCATGCCAGCCAGGAAAGGAGCTGGCAGAAGCCCAGAGGAGATGTGGGAAAGAGCAGAATCATGGGAACTAGAGGAGCCAGCATGCCCATTCTGGAAGAGGCGGCTCTCAGGGCAGGAGCAGGCTGGGAGGCCCAGGGCCACTGTCCTGGCAGGGCCGGCTCTGTTGGCCTGCAGCAGGGTGAGTTCAGTGAACTCATGGGGCTGGAGAAGGATTGGAGGCTGAGTGGGTGCTCCCAGGATTCGGGAGGAAACGGGAGGAGACCACACATTTCCCTTCTGGGAGGGAGAGAGCAGGGTGGTTGCTAGGAGGGGCTGCGGAAACAGGGGGATGGGGGGAGGGGGTGGGCAGCAGAGCCTTGTGTGGGTTTGCAGGCTCCTGGGAAGAGCCTGGAGGAAGCAGGAGAAACAAGAAGGAGGGTATGTCGTGGGCGGGCACCTGATTGCACAGGGAGAGTCCGAGGATGAGGCGGCACCCACGCAGCTCTGCCAGAGAGAGGTGGGAGACCAGCCTGTGGCTCCGGGCCCTCCTCCCACTGGGCATCTAGGCTCGGGCCTGGGAGCCAAGCTTTCTCTCTCCGCAGGCTCTGCTTGGGAGAGGCCCCTGGGAGCCAGGCCTCAGGCCACTGGATGCAAAACCACAGCACAGCCTCCTGCACAGAGGCCCGTGCTCTCAGGGCTCCAGGAGACCTCGGAGGGCCCTGCCCTGGGCTGCGAGTCCTGGGAAGCCACCGCAGCGCAGTGCCCCTCCTGCCCCACTTCAGAAAGTTCTAGAACTACCTTCCTGACCCCGTGGGGTCTGACAGCCATACTGTGAAGACGTGAGTCCAATTTTGAGCTCTGGACCCTTTGACAGGTTGGTGAAGCCTGCGGACCTTTTCTCAGAATAAATGCATAAAATAAAATGCATGAGTGACCAACGAAACCAGTGATATTGAGAACAGTAACCAGGGCTTGTTTGTAAAACCAAACTTTTAAAATCACAGCATACGTGCTTCTCCACCAGATGCATTAAAGAGTAAGGTCTACCCCTCGCCGGGTTGGCTCAGAGGATAGAGCGTCCGTCTTTGGACTGAAGGGACCTGGGTTCAATTCTAGTCAAAGGCACACGCCCGGGTTTGTGGGCTCGATCCCCAGTAGGGGGCGTGCAGGAGGCAGCTGATCAATGATTCTCTCTCATCATTGATGTTTCTCTCTCTCTCTCTCCCCCTCCCTTCCTCTCTGAAATCAATACAAAAAATAATTTTAAAAAAGAGTAAGATCTAGCCATTGGCCACGCTTTTGGAATAGTGATGAACATAAACGGCATTTGGAAATACCTGCAACCTCTGTGATATGCAAATGTCTGTGATTTGTTTCTGGTGACAGTCACAGATCCCACCACGATTGTGGCCACTGCCTATAGTCGTCCTGGGAGGAAAGGCTCGGTTTGAGGTAGAGGTTAGTGAAAATAAATTTGTCATTTTTACCCACCTAAGTTCTCGGACTCCCTGAATGCTATCCATGACCTTAAAAATGTTAAGAACTTTTGTTCTATAGCAAGAATCGAAAGCCCCAGTGCCGGCGGGGCCAGACGGGCGGTCTCCTGGGGGTGAGAGCAGAAATGGCTGTGGACTTGGGCCCACGGAGGACACCCTGGCCTTCCGAGGAGCAGCCCAGCTCAGCTCCTGGGACAGCAAGCCTGCTCACGCTCGCATTTGTAAGGAATGCCAGAAATACCAGGTCTCCTGTTGATTGCCTAATTTTTAAATGTTAGCAAAACATTCACATTGTAAAGGATGCTCTGGGGCCAAATATAACACAGCTGCCGGCCAGCTCAGCCTGGAGACGGCAGGTTCTGGATCCCAGCCAGCTGGGGTCCAGCGTGGGGTCTGGGCATCCCCCTCCTGGGCTACGGTCTCCCGTGAGAGTCCCGTTGGATCAAACGTGACCATGGCTCCAGTCTAAACATGTCCTAGGCCATCACCCCAGCAGTAAACGGCCACATTAAACCCAGCAATTGTCAACTGTGCCACCTCCGGGGTTCAGCTTCCCCTCGGCCCGGGGCTGGCAGGGCCAGGGCTATGTCCCATGTGCACTGTTCCATGCAAGAGGCCAGGTCGGAGCCAGAGGCCTGCGTCTCGTCGTAGCTCTGCCACTCAGCGGCCCAGTGACCATGAGAAGCCGGGAGTCTCTCTCAGCCTCCAGGAGCTCACTTACAAAACGGTTTACTGGGTTCATGGCAGGATGCCATCCCCCATGAGAGGAATCCTGGTTCTTTCTATCGAGTTTCTTTCTGTTCTCTGCTTCCGCCAGCTGAGTCCCTGTGGGGTTAGGGGTGCAGAAAATGAGGGAAGCCATATTTGTCCCCAAATGTCGCATAATGGGATGGTATCTGTTAAATGCCTAAAGCAAGAGGGTATCTGTTAAATGTCTGACTTATTCTACAATGATCACTTTGGAAGGACCCAGGGCCTGGGCAGGTACCTCGGTTTCTCTGGCAGCACTGAAAGCTAGGTGTCTTGCCGGTTTAAGAGGGGGAGGGAGAGGAGCCACAGGCCTCAGGGACGCTGGCTGCTTTCGGTCTGTGCTCCTGTTAGGCCCAGATCCCTGGGGTTTCACTCTCATTGCCACGTGGTGCACACTGATGTTCCGAGCTCCCAGCAGTCGGTTCTCAGGGGCCGGGTTGTTATGGGAGCTGGGAGATGAGAGTGGATAAGATTCCTGCCACCACACTGTCACATCAGAGCCTTAAAAAAAAGAGAAGCAGCAGCCCTGTGGCTCCGTGGGAGTTTTGCCTGCGTTTTCCGGGTAATTGCTCACCCCCGCCCCTGAGAGCTGGGCTGTGGCAGGCGCTGCGGGTGGGGGTGGTAGCGAATGACTGCCTCCTTCCCCTTCCGGTGCAGTCATCGCCTGTCCAGGTGGGCTGCCTGGGGGAGGGGAGGGGGAGCCTTCATCCCACAAAGGCAGGCAGGTGAGAATGAATGAGGGCCCTGGGGAAGGGAGGGCCACAGGGGGACACTCCATTCGGGGGGCACAGAGGAACACCAGGAGCCACTGGCAGCAGATGAAACTTCAAGAGGCACACACGGGAAGCAGACGCAGTGGGTTCAAGGCCCGGCCATGCCCCCGTGCAGCTGCGAGAACTTGAGCAGATACTTACTAGTAGATCCCTCCCTGTCTCCGAGCACCCACCTGCCTCCTGCTTTATTATGAAGAAGAATAAATGAATACGGGGAAAGCGTTTAGAGTGGCCCAAAGGAAAAGACTGTCTTTCTTCTACACTCAGAATACCTCAGACACCAACGTGTGCAGATGTTTTTCAACTGTCCGCACAGAGTTCCAGCTGTCGGCACTTCGCCAACGGGGTGTCCTGCAATTCTCTTCCCACCCAACGGCTTGGAGCTGGTGCAGACCCCACAGGTTGAGGCCTTAGTCCTGCAGGACCACCCCCCACGCTCCAGTTCAGATGCCAATTACAAGTCCCAGGCTGTCACTTGGACTTCTGACCCACTGCCTATAAATTGGGGTTTGCTAACTTGCTATAATGGCCCACAGAATTCAAGGGAGCGCGTATTTACCTTTACCAGCTTATTACATAAGAAAGGATGCAGATGAGGGTGTCAGTAGGCAAGGTCTGGGGGATGGGGAGCAGAGCTTCCCCCCCACTCCAGATGCACCACCCTCCCCGCACCCTGATGTGGGCACCAACACAGAGCTCTCCAGACCACGTGCTTCAGGGACCTTCACAGAGGGTTTAGCATGTGGGCGTGACCCACCATTAGCTCCATCTGCAGCCCGCTCCACCCCCAGGGGATGGGGATGGCGCTGAGCGTCCCAAACTTCCAGTCATGGCTTGCTCTTTCTGGTGACCAGCCCCGTCCATCCAGGAGCCCACCAGGCGTCACCTCATTAGAACAAAGGACACTCCTGTCAACCAGGAAATTCCAAAGGACTTGGGAGCTCTGTGTAAGACACTCCTGTTAGCCCATCACTCAGGCAACGACAGGCCTTCAGGAGCTCTGAGGCAGAAATTGGGGTCCAAGACCAAATATTTTTTTTTTTATATATTTTATTGATTCTTTACAGAGAGGAAGGGAGAGAGACAGAGAGCTAGAAACATCGATGAGAGAGAAACATCGATCAGCTGCCTCCTGCACATCTCCCACTGGGGATATGCCCGCAACCCAGGTACATGCCCCTGACCGGAATCGAACCCGGGACCCTTCAGTCCGCAGGCCGACGCTCTATCCACCGAGCCAAACCGGTTTCGGCCCAAGACCAAATATTGATGCTTCTAGCACCCCGATCACCCAGGGGATGAGAAGGGTTTTAGAGGCTGTGTTCCAGGAACTGGGGGCAAACACCCAATAGATGTCCTACTGTCCCACCGCAGCGCATCCCGAAGCTCAGCACGTGGCAGCTCTTACTCCCCGGTCAGCAGCATCCTCTGCTGTCCCTGAGGGGGGAGACCGTCCTCCCGCTCAGCCCTCCAGATCAGGACTTCCCCTGTGAAAACACTCAGGTCATTGGACCTGAGACCCTTCTGTCCCCAGGCTAACCACTGAGCATGCTAACCACTGAGCATGCTGGCCAGGGCTGACTTTCGTTTTAGAAGAACCCCTCCATCTGCCAAGCTGAGAATAAACTGTGGAAGGCGAGGCTGGAATCAGGGAGACCGGTTAGGAACTATTTCAAGAATCCAGATGGGAGATGGTTGCAGCATGGACAAGACTGGTGACTGACTGTGAAGGGGTGAGGAGTGGCCCATTTCCACGTGATTCTGAAGACAACGATGATGGGAAGTGGGATATGGGGGACAGAATGGAGAAAGGGTGAGTCTGAGTTCTCTCTCAGGCCTAAGTAGCTGGAAAGATGGGAACACCTGGGAGGAGGAACTTTTCCGGATGAGATCGGGATTTGGGGTCCGGACATGTTAAGCCTGAGATGTTTCTGAAAGTCACATAGACAATTGGATACACGAGCCTGGGGTTGGGGAAGAGGTCCAGACTGGAGAAATAAGACGGGAGCCATCCAGTATGGTTGGTATTCAAGGCCAGGAGACCGAGAGAGATCGCCATGGGATTGTAGACAGAGAAGGGGCCAAGGTCTGGCCTCTGGGGCTTGGCAGTGCTGGGGTCAGGGAGATGGAACAGTGGAGCAGCCAGCGAGGTGAGGGGGAAGCCAGGCGAGTGTGGTGCCTGGAAGCCAAAGGCAGACAGTGTTTCCAGGGAGTAGTCATCTGGGTCCAATGTTGCCGATGGATTAGGGAGATGAGAGAAGTGATCATTGCGTTAATGGCATGGAGATCTCTGAGGACCTCGTCACTAGAAGTTTCTGTGGACTGGCGGGATGGAAGGCTGGCGGCAGTGGGTCTAAGAGAAGAAGAGGGGAGGAACTGCGGTCAGCGGGGGTAGACTCTCCTGAGGAGTTTGCTATGAAGGGGGACAAAGAAAGGGACAGCAGCTGGTGAGGGAGGCAGGGACAAGAGGGTTCTGAAGATGGAGACATGACAGCATGTTTACATGTTGATGGGATGACTCCACAGAGTGGGGAACTAATGGTGCAGGAGAGGAACAAGAGTCACTCGGGTGACGGGCTTGCGTCGGGTTGGGATTTGGACATGGTGGGAGGGTTCACCTGGGACCTCCTTTGGCTGTTTGGAGACGTTTATGAGCCCTTCTCAGAATAATGTCCTTAAAATCATGAGATTACCAAGGAACACAACTTTATTGAAAAATTATAAAAATATTAAAGAATTATGATCTAATAATGCAGATGCATTAAAGAACAATCTAGCAACAGGTCTAATAAACAACCCTGCTTTCAAAGTAACGATGATGAGAATAAACGGCATTTCACAGCATTCTGCAACTGAATGCGATTTCTATTGGAGACCAGGTCATAGATGCTGCTGCTATTTCTGTGTTGGTGGCCTGATGTCATCATGGAAGGAAATGCTAGTTTTCAGGTGGATCTTGGTGGAAATCAAGATGTAATTTTTTTCCCATGAAGGTTCAGAGAGCCTGGATTCTGACCAGCCCCGTTTAGAACATCTGGAATGTTTGGAACATCCAGTTTTAGAACATCTGTGTTTGGGGATGGTAGGAGAACAAGACAGAAGAAAACTGCACTCACAAGTAGCCACAGGAGGCAGAGCTGCCATGTCAGACTGTGATGTGAGAGAGAATGAAAGTGCTGTCTCATTCACACTATCATCTTTGGGGGCCTTTTGTTATAACAACGTATCCTGCGCCCTAACAGAGAGGCGGACGGCGACGGAACAATTTTCAATCCCCAACAGCATGCGTCCATTGATTGCCGCGTCCCAGAGCAACCTGAAACCCAGTGAGGGCCTCTGGACTGCCTGCCTGGGAACTCAGGACTGAGACCTTCCCGTCCCACCGTGCGCCTCCCGATGCCCAGGCCTGGGCCTCCTCGTGGCCACCCCCCTCTGGGCCTCTGCGAAGTCCACCTGTTTCCTGTTCTTGGCCTGGGCAGGCTGTGCCCTGGCCTCACCCTTGATGTGACTGGCTGACAGAAGAACAGCTGCCGCTCCCCTCCCCTCGCCCCCTCCCTCTCAGGCGCAGATACACCCGGACAGACCTCAGGCAGATCCCTGACTACAGTTAGCAGGAATGTTAGCCGAGGACTCGGGCTGGTTGGGCCATGACTGCTGGCGGGATCCCAGGATTCCGAGGGGGTCTGGACTGGAGTTGACTGTGCAGCTGGGAGCAGCAGTGATGCCCTTAAAAAGGGAAAGGAGAGAGATGCCAGGGAGAGAGACAATGCCTGTGCCAGGACAGAACTCTCACCAGGTGGGCAGAGGGAACCAAGTCAACAATCACAGCAACGAGAGCCACCATTGACTGAGTACCTACTATCAGCCAGGACTCTTCTAGAGCTTTCCATACACAGCCTCTCTTAACCCTCACAGCAGCTGCCCACCCCAAGTCAGATTTTACCAGCTTCACTTTACAACAATGCAAACCGAGGCTCAGAGAGGTTGAGTCACTTGTTTAAGGTCACACAGCCAGGGAACTAATAAGCATTCAAACCTCTTTTTATATATATATATAATTTTTTTTTTATAGATTTCAGAGAGGAAGGGAGAGGGAGAGAGAGAGAGAAACAGCAATGATGAGAGAGAATCATTGATCAGCTGCCTCCTTAGCCCCCCGGGGAGTCTGAGCTGGCCTTTTTCTCCGCACCTTGGTTCCCTTCCCCCAGACCTCCCAGGGCTGCTTGTACCTGCTGACCCCGGGGAGCCACAGATCCCTGCTGTCACTTGCTCTCCTCCACCTCTGCCTGAGGCTGCCCTCGCCTCCCTGACCAAGGTCTCAGATGCTGTCATTAAGGCCTGGTGTCTCTCTTTCCAGCTCTTTGCAGAATTCCTTTGGGTCCCTTCCATTCTCAAACAGCTCCTCCCCTGGGGCAAGCCGGCCCCACCAGCCCCAGCCTCACACCCTCCCAGGTTTAACTGCAGAGGGAAAGCCTCAGCTCCACCCTCTCTGGGTCTCCTTGGCTCTCACTGGGTCATTTGCTCCTCCCTGAACAGATCCGGGAGCCAGGAAACCCAGGGAGGGAGGCGGGAGGGAGAGATCCCCCAAAGCAAAACCTTGTGCTGCTGCCGGAAAGGCGGCAATGGCCACTGAGAGGCAAAGCGGCAGGTAGGCCTGCACCTGCCCCTCAAGAACCCCGTGGTGGTCTTGAACTGTGCTTTCCTCTGTTCGAGGAGCCAAGGCCAGAGGCAACGCCCCCTCCCCGCCCCCCCCCGCCCCCCCTATGGCTCCATGTCCCCCTTCCCTGACCCCCATGCAGGCTCCTGCTGGCACTGCCCTCAGCTGCACGCCTGTCCCCTTCTAAGGGAAGCCTGTCTCTAAAGGGCTCTGCAGTGCACGGTGGACGGCCCTTTGAGAACCACCACACAGGAATTTGTTTTGATGCCTAGCACGGCCTCTGTGTTCTGGGTCTGGCTACGACTGATTGGGCAGCCTGCGTCCCAAGGAGCCTGAGAGCTGATCCCTGCGCCCTCAGAGCTCTGGGGGGGCTGCTGGCCTTCACCAGGAGGACTGCCACCTCAGCTCTGCGGTCTCCAGCTGTGGAACTAAGCTTGGAGCCTTCATTTTCTCATCTGCAAAATGGGGTGAGTTATACTTCCCTCCGGGATAAATGAAGCCACATGTGAAAACTGAACAAAATTCCTGAGGCCTGGATCAGTGCTTCTCAAACTATCTGTGAAAAAGAACAGTTTGGGGTGTTTTTTCTTCTTCTTCTTCTTATCTGTCATGAACCAGTGCTTATGTAAAACACAATAAAAATGAAAAATTAAATTTAAAAAGATATAGAAAATACAAGCTGTAATTTTCACTATTATATTCAACCAATATGAAATTATTCTGTCATATAGCTTTAAAGTTTCTAAAGGCTCACTCTCAGTCTGGTAACACTTCCAGACCAGGATAAATCCATGGACCACACTTGAGTCGCACAGATCGAGGGGGCTCCCCACAAATGGCTTTTAACTGTCCCATAATCCACTCTTGTTTATGTGATTATTGTTTCAAAACTGACTTTTCTCTTCCCCCTTTTGCAATTCCAGGTTTTACTGGAGCATGAACTAGGCTTGGTGATTGGCTCAGTGGTGGAAACAGAACGTTGCGTGTGAGGCCAGGAGTGGTTCAGCATCACCCCTACCCAGGATGTCACAAGCAGCTGCAGCAGACGCATGGACTCTGATCTCACCAGGTTTTATAACCTCGCAGTGTCAGAGGCTGCTGGTTGTTCTTCAAGATCCACTTTCCCCTTCTTCCATAATAATAGAGTTTTAGGTAGGAATATGGTTGCCCAGCTAAAGACTACATGTCCCAGCCTCCCTTGCAGCTAGGTGTGGTCATATGACTGAGTGTGGCCAATGGTCTGTAAACAGAAGTGATTTCTGTTCTCTTGATTGGGTAAGTGCTCCCTGTCTCCCTTTTCTCCTTCCCATCAGCTGGTACATCACAAGAACTAAAGTAACTCTGGAGCCAGAGGTGGAACCTACGCAAAGAGAATGGTAAAGTCTCCCTAAGAACTCTGGACAAAGAAACTCCTGTTTTATCCTAGCCACTGTATCTGGAGGTTGTCCTGTCGCAGTAGCCTAGCCTGGGTCCTACTACTGAAATGAGCAGTGGCAACAGACCGGAATTCTCAACCAGGGCTCACTTGGAGACCTATGTGTCTGTCTCCTAGTTTTGAAGCAACCCTTTCAAGCAATTGTCATGGGGCCACCAACGGCTGGGCCTGTGCTGGAAGATCTCCGAGCCTTCCTGCCTGGCAGAGAATCTGACCTCTGGCATGCCCTATGACCTTGACAAAGTGAGACTGTCCTGTTGAAAGGGGTGTGGTGGGAAACCAGCTTGGATTCTGCAGGGTGAGATCTCTGGGTGGGCAGAGTGTTAGGCAGCAAATGACTCAGAAGGTAACCGCTGCCTGCCACAGGTCCTCAGGGAGTTTTGACTCACTGTCTTGGCCAAATAGGAGTTTTAAGAGGCTATAGAAACAGCCCTGGCCAGGTAGTTCAGTGGGTTAGAGTATCATCTCGATTCACCAAGGTTGTGGGTTAGATCCCCAGTCAGGGCACATACAAGAATCAACCAATAAATGCATAAGTAAGTGGAACAACAAATCAATGTTTCTCTCTAAAATAAAAAAAAAAGAAATAAAAAATAAAGATAAATAAAAGAATAGCATTTTAAAAAAAAAAAGAGGCCATAGAAATAAAAAAAGTAAGGAGAGCGGAATTGGAAAATTGGAAGACAGATTCCCAGGATATCAGAAGCACTTCCTGTGGCCACAGGACCTACCTGTCCTTAGCTGACCCAGCCAGAGCTGGAGTCTGAGTGCTAGAAGAGGGTCCAGTGGCACAACTGGCTTCTAACCCAGCTTCCCGATCCTAGTCATAGCTGCTTGGGCCCCCTGAGGCAGGAGGAGGGGCACGTGGGCAGGAGGATGGTTTAGACCAGGGGTCCTCAAACTACGGCCCGCGGGCCACATGCAAATACAAATATTGTATTTGTTCCCGTTTTGTTTTTTTACTTCAAAATAAGATATGTGCAGTGTGCATAGGAATTTGTTCATAGTTTGTTTTTTTTAACTATAGTCTGGTCCTCCAACGGTCGGAGGGACAGTGAACTGGCCCCCTGTTTAAAAAGTTTGAGGACCCCTGGTGTAGACAGCCAGGGGACCCAGCTGCCTTGCCGAAGCTCTGCCCACTCCGTGTGGACTCTAGGGCCACCCCACAGCTCTGGGATGCTGCATCTCTCTGGCCTCAGCCTGTTGAAGATTTTTTAAAATATATTTTTATTGATTTCAGAGAGTAAGGGAGTGGGAAGAGAGATAGAAACATCAATGATGAGAGAGGATTATTGATTGGCTGCCTCCTGCACACCCCCTACTGGGGGTCGAGCCTGCAACCTGGGCATGTGCCCTTGGCTGGAATCGAACCTGGGACCCTTTAGTCCGAAAGCTGACACTCTATCCACTGAGCCAAACCAGCTAGGGCTGAAGATTTTTTTTTGGCTGACTCACTTTCCCAGTTTAAGAGTAAGTATGGCCGGGAATTAGACCCAACTACTGAATTCATTTTAATAAACACTGATTGAGGGATTATGAGCTGGCCTGGGGTTGAAGGTACAGAATGAGAAAGACTCCACCTTTGCACCAAGGGTGATCAGGCTGTTTACTGTCTGCGTAAAAAATGTCACAACATGTAGAGAATTTTATTAGAGTTTATTTGATCTCTTATTTGATGACATATGCCAGGAGCAAGATCTCAAATGCTCTAGAGCAGCCGTGGGAAAACTATGGCCCACGGGCCAGATCCGGCCCATTTGAAATGAATAAAACTAAAAAAAAAAAGACTGTACCCTTTTATGTAATGATGTTTACTTTGAATTTATATTAGTTCACACAAACACTCCATCCATGCTTTTGTTCCGGCCCTCCGGTCCAGTTTAAGAACCCCTTGTGCCCCTCGAGTCAAAAAGTTTGCCCACCCCTGCTCTAGAGAATAATAGTTTTGCAGCTTCTTGCATGCATTTGAAATTAAGGAGGGGTCATCAGGAAGATTGGAGAAAGCAAGGCAGGATTGGATTACAGGATAGTTAAGATTATGTGTTCTCTTGAGGGTTAATTAATATCCCCTCTGAAGGGTATTTCAAAGGTGTGTTAACATAGATCAGTGATGGTGAACCTATGACATGCGTGTCAGAGGTGACATGCAAACTCATTTTTTTGGTTGATTTTTCTTTGTTAAATGGCATTTAAATATATAAAATAAATATCAAAAATATAAGTCTTCGTTTTACTATGGTTGCAAATATCAAAAAATTTCTATATGTGACACGGCACCAGAGTTAAGTTAGGGTTTTTCAAAATGCTGACAGGCCGAGCTCAAAAGGTTCGCCATCACTGGCCTAGATGCACAAGAACAAGGGTAGGGCTGATGGTTTAAAACCTTCAGTGATTGCTTCGGCAGCACATATACTAAAATTGGGACGACACAGAGAAGATTAGCATGTCCCCTGCACAACGATGACACACAAAACAAAACAAAACAAAACAAAACAAAACAAAACAAACCTTCACTGAAGAAGTTATAGACCCGGGCATGATTACCCTCCATGACCTGCACAGTTAGGAATTTTATTTTTTGTTAATCCTCACCTGAGCATATTTTTTCCATTGATTTTTAGAGACAGTGGAAGGTAGGACAGGAAGGGAAAAGAGAGAGAGAGAGAGAGAAACACTGATGTGAGAGAGATACATTGATTGGTTGCCTCCCGCATGTGCCCTGACCAGGGCTGGAGATCGAACCTGCAACCCAGGTACATGCCCTCTACAGGGAATCAAACCCGTGACTCTTTAGTGCTTGGGCCAACATTCTAACCACTGAGCCACACCAGCCAGAGCCCCAGTTAGGAATTTGTGATCAGATCACCCTGTGAGGTTACTTTCCACAGAAGCCCCCTGTTTTTTGTCCACATGACCTTCCCCTGTCCTCTTCCCATCTTCTTCTCCGTGTGTACTACCCCACCTCCACCCCTACCCCCACCACTCCTCAGTGCCTCCACATTGTGTGCCCTGATGCCTTTGCACATGCTGTTCCAACTGCTGAGATGTTCTTCCTCCCTCCCCACCCCCACTCCCAAAGGCTCCAACCTTCAAGATTGAGCATCATAAATAATTAATTTCAACTCTGGTGGAAGGGACTAGTTCCCCAGTGGAAAAGAAGAGGGGACCTATGGCTAGCACCAAGGGATTCTGGGCAGGCAAGACTACAGACACCCTGTGCAGGTGAGGAGAGGAGAGGGAGGGTTGGAAATTCGAGAAACTGAATGACAAAGGTAAGGGTTGGAATGAGTCATGGAGGAGACTCAGGCAGGGAGGAGACACACTTGGTCGGAGCCCAGTGGGAATGTAAGGTTAGCGAACATCTATCCCAGGGGTCCTCAAACTACGGCCCACGGGCCACATGCAAATACAAATATTGTATTTGTTCCCGTTTTGTTTTTTTTACTTCAAAATAAGATATGTGGAGTGTGCATAGGAATTTGTTCATAATTTTTTTTAAAACTATAGTCCGGCCTTCCAACTGTCTGAAGGACAGTGAACTGGCCCCCTGTTTAAAAAGTTTGAGGACCCCGATCCATCCTTTCATTTATCCCAAAAGACACACCCCACACCCCTCCTGGGCTTCTGAGAACTTCCCCTCCCCTTCCCTTCCCCCACCCATGTCTCTACGGTTCCTAAGGAAACCACTCGGACATTCCTTTCTATCATGGCTGGCACCAGACCCAGTTTGGGTCAACCATGGTACAGAGCCCTTCATGCAAAATCCATCCCCCGGTGGGTCTCTAGGGGAGTTTGAATTCCATTTTTATCCCTTGTGATTGTCTAGCTTTATGGTTCTACCCAATGCACAGTCCCTGCAATCGGGGAACTTTAAGCAAGGGAGACAAGAATTACAAAGGCTAGAATGCAAGGTGACTATACCTTTCCCATATTTATTTGCTCCCATAAGTGAATACACACACACAGCTACATACTAATAAGTCATAGGCATATATTCATGTACAGAGGTACTGGAAACACAGAAGAAACTTCACAGAGGAAGAAGGGCATTCCAGGAGAGAGAACAGCTTGAGTGAAGAGCAGAAGGAGGAAAGCATTTCACAGCTTTGGAGAGTTTAGTCCAGCATGACCGAGTGTAGTGTACATGACAGGGTGTGGCTGGAGGGGGAGGACCTGTGTGAGATGAGCCTCATGGGAGCTGTTACACAGTTTGAACTTCATGCTTACACGTGGGGAGAAAAGGACTTTTAGAGGAAGCAGGGAAACCCATCAGCTGACCCACCATTGGTGGGGGACCAACCTTTGTAGGAAAGCTTTTCTCGCCACACTCCTGGGGTTGGTTGAGTTCATTGTGTTATCCCGATGAGAAGGGGACAGGAGAGGAAAGAGCTGCCATGTTGCCTGCTCACCCGTTGGACAGGAGGTGGTAACAGGCAACCCCAGACAGACCAGCGCGAAATCACGGTGTTACGGACCCCACGGAGGGAAGCCGGAGGAGAAAGCTCTCACTGAGGCCTGAGGGCTGTCTGGGGGAACGGGTGGGATTTGAAGCACTGTGAGCAAGATCAGTGAGGGGGGCGAGGCCAGCTGAGGACAAGCTGGTCACTCAGGCCAAGTCACTTAATGGCAATCCATGAAGGAATTACCCTGGGAAGGCAGTGCTCTAGGAGGTGGCGTTCTAGGAAGAACTGTAGGAGACACGGGAAGCTGGGCGGTGCAGAGGTGGCTTTTAGGGGATGTTTCTTTCACAGACATTTCCTGGGAACCAAGTGTAAACCAGCTGCTAGATAGAGACACAGCGATGAAGAGAAGAATACAGGTTTTGGAGAAGGATCAGAAAGGTTCCCAGAGGAGCTGGGCTTTGAAGGATGAATAGGAATTTGCTGGTTAAACTCTCCACTGCTTGGAAATGCCTTTATTTATCTTTAGAAAAACGAATGAAAATGTCAGATAATACAAAGGGCTATGCAGTGGCCCACAGTCCCTGTCATTAGCTTCAGGCATAGAGTCATGATTCAGTTCACAGATGCTGGTCCAGATGCTTTTACCCGAGTTCAAATCTCAGCTCCACCTCGGGCAAGTTCTTAACTTCTCTCTGCCTTAGTTTGGTCAACCACATGAAGAAGGTGACAATAATAGGACCTAACTCCGGGGTTGTTGGAAGAATTAAATAAATTAAAGTGTGTACTGAGTTCAGACCAGTGCCTGGAACATAACGAATACACCTGTCCTGCTGTTAGTGCCCATTTTATGTTCCAAGTGTGGAATGTGTATGTATATAATCCCTGGGTATGGCTGAGGATGAAATAAGATAATGTATATAAAATAGTTTGGTTTCCAGCAAAATATTGCTGTTAAAGGTGTTCAAAAGATTTCACTTGCTGCTAGTGGTGTCCTCATTCGTGCAGCAATGCAGCCAGTGAGAGTCAAGAGCCAGAGCGTCTACCTAGGATGAGCCTCTATACATGTGTGTTAAAGAGTGAATGAGTGAGTGAATTAATCCTTCACCTTACAGTCACAGGATTGGCTATATCTTTTTTGTGCTTCTTGTCCTGACTTAGGAACAAATTAAAAGAACAAACGTAGGAAGAGAAACGTTTTCTCCTTGTACCAGAGGGTCTTCACGCCATTCCCTACATTCTGTAGATGCCCTTCACCACGGAGGCTGGGAGCCTGAGAACTACAGATCCCAGAATCCCTTGCAAGCAGGGACCTGGGTTGGAGCACACCTGTGTGAGGTTAGGAAGGAGAAAGAGAAGAGCGAACATGAGATTTTGTAGTGACCTCTTGGAATTGGCCTAAAATTCACCCGCTGTGGTCTGCAGAGGGCTCTGGTCATCATGGCGGTCTCCTCTGTTCCTACGGCTTCCTGACTCTGACAGCCGCAGTAACCTGAGACGTGGGCTGGTTTACCTTCACTGTTGTTCCTCCAGCCCTTCCACCAGCTGTGTAACCACTGAAGTCCCTTTACTAAACCCCCTCCAGCTTGAAATACTTAGAGTGATGTCTGTCTTCCTGGTTGAACTATAAGTAGACATTTTCTTTTTATCAGGAAAGAAAAACTTTCCCGAAATCCACCATTAGACTTTTGCTCTCACGTGTAATGGGCTACAACTGGTCACAAACCCCATCCAACTGGCCAAGGTTAATGGGGTTACATAACAGGCTTAACCCAGGCACAACTTAGCCCACAGCGTGGGCACATTGCTGCCTCATACCAAACAAAGAAGTAAATGACTGTTGTGCGGGCACCTAGAGTTCCTGCTCCCAGTGGTTCGGAGACCCCAGTCTGGTTCTGAGGGTCCTAATAAGAAACGTCGGACCGGGAGTAGGGTTTATCTTCCAGTTCTAGCTGATGGTAGGAATGAATATCTGAGAAATGGGGCTGAGAACCCATCAGAAAAGAATGTGTTTGCATCAATTTGAGATGAGCAGTTGTACTTTCTTCTCCACGAAGCATTCTTGGGACTAAAAATCATTTATACATTATCTATTGAAAGAGCAATTACTATATTTCTTGCAGCTATTTTGTTTTAATAAAAATAAAAACCATCACTTTTTTAGTACTTACAGTATGCTAAGCACTTTCCCAAATGCTTTCTGCACATTAAGTCATGTAATCCTTACAACAATATAAGGTAGGTATTATCATTATTCCCATTTACGGGTGAGGACACAGGCACAGAGAAGGTGCTCAAGGTCACATGGCTTTACCTAAGAGAGCTGATATCTAAACCCAGACAGCCTGGGTCAGAGGTCACATTCAGAACAAGCAAACGAATGAACAAATAAATGAATGAGTACATGGGTGAGTGCATGAACCCGTCACCTGGTACGAATCGAGTGTAAGTTACATTGCTTCTCAGATGTTTATAGCTGCCGTGTGGTGAACACTGTACGTGCAATACTGAATGTGAGGTGGCATTTTGCCGTGTATTCTATCCATCAATAGATGCTAAAAGCAATCACAGGAGGAGCCATGACATCTGTTCATGTTTGAGTCCATTTCCAGTTGCCGCTGTAACAACTTGCCACAAATCGAGTAGCTGGAAACAACATACATGGTCTCTTTGACAGTTCTGGTCAGAAGTCTACACTCAGCATGGCTGCCTTCCTCCTGGGACCCCCCCAGGGAGAATGTGTCCTTTCCAGCTTCCAGTGGTCGCCTGCGTTCCTGGCTCTTGGCCCATCCTTTCATCTTCAAAGCCAGGAGCGCGGCATCTTCTCTCCACTCTGACCTCCCGCCTCCCTCGACAAGAGCGCTGATAAGTCATCAGGCCCACCAGGTGCCCCAGGAGAGCTTCCCATCTCAAGATCCTGGACTGGGTCACTCCTGCAAAGTCCTGTGACCATGTACGGCTACATATTTCCAGTCCCAGGCTACCACGTGCTGTGAGACTGCCCTTGTGCAGGCTCCCACATGCTCTAAAGAGAAGGTAAGAGAGGACCCTGCTAGCACAGTCAGCACAGGATGGAGGTGGACAGAGGTCGTCTTGTGCAGGCCTAAGCCTTCCCTAATGTCTTCTGCACCTGGCTGCTGGGGCGGGGAGTTGGCTCAGCTGTGAGGGAAGCGGAGAGGAGGGCCCTGAGGGGCAAAGCAGCCAGTTTCCCAAAAGGCCCCCTGCCCCTGGCTCATCAGGCCCAGCGCTGAGGGGCCTTTCCCACAGGGCCTGGCTTTCCCAGAAGAAAACCGACAGGGGGGCAGGCAGCAGCCCCAACACGAGCTAAGCGAAAGCTCTGAAGACGCCCAGATGGGCTCTGCGTCTCCCACACGGGGTCCCTGGGGTGTCAGCAGGGTGCATGATGAGGGCAGGGAGGGGCGGGAGGCCGGCAGTGGAGGCCCCAGTGGGTACAGCTTCATGTGCCTTCCTTGAGGTTCTGAGCACTGGGCAGGCACGTGGTTGGTGATGGGGTTCCCCGGGGGAGAGTGTGGGTGCAGCGGGGCAAACAGGAGGCTCCTGCTCCCTTTTCCCTGGAGAAGCTCAGCCTTCGGCACGCTCATGGGCCTCCCCCGGCTTCTCCTCCTCCCTGTGGTCCCTACGAGAAGCATTTGCAGCCTCTTCTCCCTGAGGCCCTGGACCGTGAGGAAGGCTGTGGGCTGGGGTGATCAGGCAGGAGGTTTCTGCCACGAGGAATCATTTCGCTTCCTGCCCCCTGTGGCCTCCTGTCTACCTTAGGAAACGAGGCATGAACACAGTGACCGCGGCCAGTAGGACGACCACCAAAGTGTGGCCTTGCTTTCTGATCTCTCATTTGTACGTGGAAATCATGGAAGAACAATGAAATCCATTGCTGTTCCCACACCCCCCAGTGAACTTCCCTACAGGCGCAGTGGCATCAGGCTCTTCCCAGGGCGGCTTTCTGTCTCACCCCCCCTCCCCCCCACCCCCCGTCCACCCCAGCTGGAGTCGGGAGCGCCCACAGCGGCTTCTCCCGGAGGCAGGATGGCGTTTCTGCACCTGCCAGGAAGCTTCCTCCTCACCGCCTTGCTGCAGGCAGACCTGTCGAGCAGGAGCTCAGGTGTGCACGTGGCCGTGAGCACAGCTGGGCCGGCATCACACAGCTGCCGGCTGCACTGTCCATTCCACAGCGGCCCGCCCTGTCCTTGACAACAGCAGCCTGGAGCCTGGCTCTGGGGTGACAGGCACAGTCAGTGACTTGCCACAGTAGCCTTTGTCCCATCCGCCCACGATGGGTGCCAGCTGGGCATGCTTGTTCCTGTCCCTCCTGAGTCTGATTCCGGCTGATCCCCACCCCTCGACTCAACTTCCTTCAGAGTCTGGCCTTGCTTGCTCTCTCAGAACCCTCCCGGGCTGGGCAAGTGCCTAGGGAATGCACACCTGTTCCTGGGCACGCAGTCAGGGAAGAGAAAGAGATACAGAAAACAGGGGAGAAGAAAACTCCACACTGTCTTCCACGGTGGCTGCATCCGTCTGCATTCCCACCAGCAATGCACTAGGGTTCCTTTTTCTCTACATCCTCGCCAGCACTCTAGGTCTATATCCCAAGAAATCAGAAACACCAATCAGAAAGGATATATGCATTCCTATGTTCATAGCAGCACAATTCACCATAGCTAAGATTTGGAAACAGCCTAAGTGCCCATCAGCAGATGAGCGGATTAAAAACTGTGGTGCATCTACACAATGGAATACTACGCCGCTATAAAAAAGAAGGAACTTTTACCATTTGCAACGGCATGGATGGAACTGGAGAGCAGTATGCTCAGCGAAATAAGCCAGTCGGAGAAAGATATTTATCACATGATCTCACTCATATGTGGGATATAATGATCAACAAACATAATTGGATGAACAAGAATAGATCCAGAGACAAATGGCTGTGGTGGGGTGTTAGAGAGCAACCAAAGGACTTGTATGCATGCCTATTAGCATAACCAGTGGTCACAGACACTGGGGCTGTGGGGACTTGCCTGGGGTGGGAATGATTGGGGGGGCGGGGTCAATTGGGGGAAAAGGAGACATGTGTGAAATGTTAGACAATAAAAAGAAAGAAAGAAAAGAAAACAGGGGAGGAAAGAGAGCACTGAGAAGACAGTCAGCCCACCGCTCCTCACACCAGGGGGCAAGGGCTGCCCCAGGCTCCTTCCAGCCCCGTTTCTGTTCCTGAGGCCACAGCTGGGAGGGCACATACCAGCTTACTCTCCTGAGCACGTCATCCTGGCAAGTGAGGGCAGGAGGCGCCTAGAGATGACTAAGACCCGCCATGGCATCCAACAGATGAGGAAACCGAGGCCCAGAGATGTCAGAGCATGGGTGGGTGGCAGGTCTAGGAACAGAACCGGGGACCCGCCAAAGCGGAAACATGCAGACACACACAGGTTGTCTGGGACTCCACATCCTCACATGAGTGCCCCTTGACCTGAGTATGCCTGCAAACATACTTGGGGGGCGGGGGGGGGGGGGAGCGGGGAAGTGGCGGGGAGATGGTGCCTGGAACCCACTTCATAATCATTGCGAAAAGCATCCACTTTTTGCTGCTTAGCCATGTGCCAAGTGGCTAACTGCAGAAGCTCATGCAATCTTCATAGCCTCTCCCTGCAGTAATGTCCGTCCCCAGTTACAAAGGAGGGGCCTGGGCTTGGGGGGCGGGGGTCAGGCAGGGGTTCCTTCATCACCCAAGTCATTCATCTAGAAAGAGGCAGGGCCAGGATTCGTGCCCAGGTCTGCTGACTCCAAACTCGCGCCCCCTGCCACGCCGGGCTCTGCCCCCATTGAACAGGGCCTGCCTCTCTTCCTCCCTGTAAGAGCCTCTCAGAGGCCTCTGGGACGCTCTCAGGGTAGCAGGCATATGTGGGGGCAGAAGGGGAAGGTCAGGGGCTGTAAAGTTCTAGGAGTATCAGTCTGCATGCAAGTGTGTGAGAAGCCCACGGACCAGCAGAGGAGCCATGCAGACCCCTCCAGGCTACCTGGAGTGGCCAGGGTGGGCGGCTGGGCCAGGGGCAGGAGGGAGACTCACTTTGCAATGTATACCATTTTATATCTTCCCAACTTACTGTTATGTGTATAACTTGTCTTTTAATTAATTTTTTAAAAAAGATATATATTTTTAAATTGATTTCAGAGGAAGGAAGAAGGAGAGAGAAATAGAAACATCAATAATGAGAGAGAATTATTGATCGGCTGCCTCCTGCATGCCCCACACTGGGGATCCAGCCCAAAACCCAGGCATGTGCCCTGACCGGGAATTGAACTGTGACCTCCTGGTTCATAGGTCAATGCTCAACCACTGAGCCACACCAGCCAGGCTATAACTTGTTTTTGTTTTTTGTTTTTTTAAAATAAAAATGTGTTAAAAGAAAACAGACAAAATTAAAAAGAATAAAATGTGTTTTTCAAAAAGTCACCCAGATATATTCAGAAGGGGTTATGACCCCAAACTGACCCACTATGCATGCTTTTTGTTGCATGAGCCGTGACACCTGCCAGCTCCCAGAACCAGCCAAGCGCTTCATGCTCTTGGAATGCATTGTCATAAATAATAACTTGTCACCACCTTGGCAGAGTGGTCCAAGTGGGTTCTCGCAGCTCCTGGCCCAGCTCACACTTTGACTGGCCTGCAAGTTCCGCTGAGCAGAGGCCCAGGTGTCCCAGCTGCCTTCTTACTCGTCCAGGAAGACGGCAGAGGTACAGGAGGTCTGGTTGTCATCAACGACCACCCTCCCACCCCCAGCACACACCCAGAGCACTGAACACGGCTTTAACGGATCCCATTTATGCACTGTCCCCTGCTCATCGCACCTCTCCCCTGAGCGAGCGCCACGGGAACACTGGCTCCGTCCTGGCCCCGCACCTGGCACACAAGTGCCTGACACCCAGTGGGCACACAGAAAGCCTTTTGAGGATAAATGATCACACAGGCTCGTAGGTTGTCACAGTAGAACTGCATGCCTACCTTACAGAATCAAACTGTATGTAAAGCTCTGTGAACGGAAGTTTTGTGCCTAGCACAGTGCTTCGCACATAGGAGCTTAGGAGATATTGAGTAAATGAATGAACGATGACTGACTCCTTGATACATGAGGCATGAACAAATGAAAATGAAAGGGACCTTCAAGATGAACTAGCCCAACCCAAACATTCGACTGCATACCACAAGAGAAGTGAAGTAGCCTTCGCTCTTCTCAGCCTTCTTGAGAAATACAGAATTCTGTACTTCTCTTTTTGGTTAAGAGCCAAATTTGGGGATCTGCTAAACAAATGCCAAACCCTCAAGATGACTACGACCAACCCTGTAAAAAGACAGATGAGGAACCGGAGGCCCAGGGGTGCTAAATGACATCAGAGCGTGGGTGGGTGGCAAGTCTAGGAATAGAACCTGGGATCCACCAAAGCACAGCTCCTGCCCCGGCCGCTGCCCAGCCCTGTAGCTCACAGATGTGTTTTTTTTGTTTGTTTTTTTTTAATTCTCACCTGAGGATATTTTTCCATTGATTTTTAGAGAAAGTGGAAGAGAGAGGGGAAGACAAAGAGATCAATGTGAGAGAAACACATCAATTGGTTGCCTCCTGCACATGCCCCAATCAGGGCCTGGAAGGAGCCTGCAACTGAGGCACCTGCCCTTGACCGGAATCGAACCCGGGACCCTTCGCTTCCCCGGCCAGTGCTCTATCCACTGAGCCAAACCGGCTAGGGCTCACAGGTGTGTTCAGTCCCTGTAGACTGCCCTCCCCCTCCCTGTGCATCACAGAGCACAAATGTGAGTCCACAAACAAGCACAATATGAGTCCTCTTCCCTGCTGGGTAATGGGGTTTGGAAGGTTGACTGTGACACTATAGTCCCAAGGAATATAGTCCTTAGTCTCTCCAAATGCTAGGCATTCCAGAATATTTCCGTGAGATGCCAGGCTGCCTGGACAGCCTCTTTGGCTGGGGCCCTTGAACTCCTATTCTCCCAGGCTGGCCCTCCCACCATTTCTGAATCACACATCAGAAGCTCAGAGCCTGTTCTGCTCTTTCAAATTGGACCTACACCCGAAACTGGTCTAGAGCTCCCAGGCCACCATCTGGATTTGAGTGCAATTGTCCAGCATCTCCTGGGATTACCACTTCCCCCTCGGCATTTGTCCCTCATTTTTGCTTGCTCCCCAACCTTGCCTCCCAGCAGAATACTCCCGGCTCCTCCTGGAAGTCAGAGGTGCGGGGAGTAGAAAGAGGTCCCCCTGCAGGCAGTTGACCAGCCATCGCCTTTATGAGGGCCTCCCTTGGTCCCAACCTTTCCCATACAATGAATGGGATCCCAGCAAATCCCCCCTGAACTGAGTTTTCTTTCATTCTTTCTCTTCCCAGAAACCCCCTCGTTCCTCTAAGTCAGTTACCTGGATGACGGAAAACACAAACATTCAATAGAGGCCAAGAAACAGGAAAAGCGGATAGTGAGAAAAGAAAGAAGGAAGGAAGGAAGGAAGGAAGGAAGGAAGGAAGGAAGGAAGGAAGGAAGGAAGGAAGGAAGGAAGGAAGGAAGGAAGAAACATCCTGAGAGATTGCATTTTCTGCTTGCTCTTCCATACCCCAGCTTCACATCTAATTTCCTGTAAGTACAGACACCCAAGCAGGGCCAGGCTGCGGCCCAGGCAAGCACCCAGGCAGGAGGGTGTCTGGTTTCCAGATCAGAGGGAAGAAATCTGTAAACAGCCTGAGTAGGCCAAAGGGCAGGGAGAGGAGCCGAGTTGCCTCCACCCCCGCCAGGTGTGGGAACAGGACAGTTCGGCGATGGATGCCAAGGCGCCAGAGCAGGGCATGGGGGAAACGCTTCTGATTGACATTTCCTGGCACACCTGTGTGGCTTGGCAACTTGCGGCTCCTGGGACACATGGGCTCTTGGGAACATACTAACCCAGAGGCAAGGAGGAAGGTTTGATCTTGATCGAAACTCTTCCAGCTGAAGTGACAGAAACTCCAACCCAAGTAAAAGTGATAATAGGCGATATGGTACCTCGCTTACTGGGCACCAGACCCTCCGTAAGCTCTCTTGACCTTAACTGCTTAGTCCGCTCAACAACTCTACGAGGAAGGAATTATTATGACTGCCCCCATTTTACACATGAAATCACTGAGTACCTGTCCAAGGTCACACCGCTTGGCAAGCCAGGGTTAAAACGCAGTGATGGAGCCCTAACCGGTTTGGCTCAGTGGGTAGAGCGTCAGTCTGCGGACTGAAGGGTCCCAGGTTCGATTCCGGTCAGGGGCATGTACCTGGGTTTCGGGCACATCCCCAGTAGGGATTGTGCAGGAGGCAGCTGATCGATGTTTCTAACTCTCTATCCCTGTCCTTCTCCCTTCCTCTCTGTAAAAAATCAATAAAATATATTTTTTAAAAAAACACACAATAACAACAAAAAACACTCGGTGATGTGGTTCTTCCCGGCTCCCACACTGCCCTGCTTCCGAAGATTAAACAGATAGGAAGATGTCTGTGCCAGCTCACGTCTCCCCCCCGAGAACCAGGGTCCCTCTGGACTCCCCTCTTGGTCCCAGCCCCTCTATTCCTGTAAGCTGGGGTGACTCTCATCTGCGGGGGCCTGATCTCCTCCACCCGTAAAAGGAACCTGGCTTCTGGCAGCTCCAGTGCGACATTCAGCCACAGAGAAACGAACTGCCATCCCTCCCCTGTGCTCTCGGGTTGGAGACCCCCAGAAGGCCGCTAGTTCCTCTAATTCAGGCTCTGACGGCCTGTTGGCTCAGTGCTCACTCCTGGTTGGCCTCTGTGGGGGGAAGGGGCAGGGATCTGTGAGGAGATGTTAGCTCCCATTCCAGGTCTTGGTCAGAGCAGTGGGAGGGGCCAAATCCAGAAAGAAGGGGGTGGAGAGCCCATTGGGGACCCAGGACCCAATGTCCGAAGCACAAGGAGGGAAGGGAGAGAGGTCTCCAAACAGGCCGCCCGCACACCTGGGCCAGGGTCCTCTGAGCTCGGCGGGCAGGGGAGGGCGGGGGAGAGGAAGTAAGAAGACGCAGATGGGTTGCTGGGAAAGGACATGAGGGTGAGCGGAGAAGGGGAGGGGAAGCCCAGAATGAACACTGGCACAGCCGAGGTCCTTGAGACGGGCTGGGAGAGGACGCTGGAGCGTGAAGGACAAAGTGCTCTTGGGTCCTGGGCCAGGGGTGAGGCGTCCCCGGGGGCCTTTGCTCTGCCCTTTGGTCCACAGTGGGTCTCCATGGAACGCAGGCTGGCTGCTGAACTTCGTCCTCATGCTCCCTGCTGGCTTCTACGGGACTTGTTCCTGAACAACAAATCACCCCCAAACTTAGCATTTTTTTAAATCTCTCTTAGTTCCTTTATTTTATTTTTGTTTTGCTAATCCTCACCCAAGGATATTTTTTCCATAGCTTTTCCAGAGAGAGTGGAAGGGAGGGAAGGAGACAGAGAGAGAGAGAGAGTAGCATCGATGTGAGAGACGCATTGACTAGTGGCCTCCCACACACATGCCCCTACTGGGAGCAAACTGCAACCCAGATACATGCCCTTGACCGGGACTCAAACCCTTGACCCTTTGGTTCGTGGGTGGACACTCTAACCACTGAGCAACACCGGCCAGGGATATCTCTCTGTTTCTAAGAGTCCTGAATTTGGGGGTTGCTCCACTGAAGGATTCTGGCGGGGGGGGGGGGGGGAGTCCCTCATGCAGTCCCACAGGGTGGGCTGCTCGTCTGAAGGGTTCTGCACTCACATGTACACTGCCTGGGCCAGCGGCTACCACAGCTGGGGCTCCTCGGACATCTCTCAGAGGTGCCACGTGGCCTGTCCTCATGGTCTCCCCAGGATGGCCATTACAGGGTACCCAGACTTCTTGCATGCTGGCTCTGGGCTCTCCGGCACATGTCCAGCGAGACAAGAAGAAACCATATCGCCTTTTACGATCTAGTCTCAGAAGTCACTCGGCAGCGCTTCCACAGCACCGGGTTGGTCAGACCATTCCCAAGGCCCCCCCAGGGTCAAGGGGATGAAACTTAGCCCAGCGCTCCCAGGAGGAGTCAGCGCCCCCTGCACCCCTGCACGGTGGGACACAGGCTGGCGCAGGCACCTTTGGAAAATGCAACCTGCCTGCCACTCCCAAGCAGTGGTGCGACTCAGAAACAGGAAGAGAACCAGGGCTGGCGTTGCAGCCTCACCCCAGGCTGGGCCTCTTTTTCTGTTGTCGCTCAATACAGAACAGAGAGCGAAAGGTGAAAAGTCCTCCCTTGTCCTGCTCCCCAGAGGAAACCTCCCTAAACGATTTGGGATTCATCCTCTCAGACCCTTTTGCTAGCCATTTACAAACATGTGTCTAAGCATCAGTGCTGCCCACCTCCCCCTGGGCCTCCAGCACTAACTCCACACCTCTCCCCTCCACCCCTACGGGCCCTGGGAGGCTGGCCTGCAGCGATGGTCTCCTCACCTCCTGGCTTCCAGGTGGGTGTGGCAAATGGGAAGCACCAGGTTGAGATGGAGGGAGGAGGAGTGGGTCAGAACATTGATTTCTCCATCTCCCTCCCTCAGTGTAGTGACTGCATCACTCTACGGAGGAGGGTCTCGGCCCCTGTGAGGTGGCTCCTCCACACTGTTCTCTCTGTCCCAGGGTGCCAGCAGGTGGGATAGAACCCCAGGTGTTACACGTCACCAGACTTGGTAGTGTCTCTCTATCCTGCCCACAACTCTACACATATTCTTTCTATTAAATTCTCCTTGAATTACCCAATACAAGCATGCGCCTGACTGATTCAACGCAATATACTCCTACTTGACGTGGTATGATGCTTTGCATATTATTTAGCATCTAGCCTTTTTTTCATTGAATATATCCTGTATATCATTCCGCACCTAGAAGATCCACCTTGCTCACCGGAATGTCTGCCTGTATCATCTGGGAGTGTGGTGCCCTCACTGGTGTGACCGTCCCCTATCGATGGACACCTGGGTGGTTTCCAGCTTCTCCCCTTTACACCACTGACAGAGTGAATGTACTCTTATGTGTCTGCCTGTCTACGCTGTGAGTCCTTGCCTGATACAACTTAGAGGTGAAGGGGTGTGCTCAGAGCGACCTCTCCCTCCGTTCAAATGCCATCTCCCCTACCTCGTGGCTGCGTGACCATGAGCATAGGTAATGCCCCCACACTTCAGGTCCCTCAGCCATAGGAAGGTAATAATGCCTCCCCGTAGGGCTTCTGGGAGGGAGACCTTGCAGGACTGGATTATATGATATAAACCAGTGATGGCGAACCTATGACACGCGTGTCAGAGGTGACACGCAAACTCATTTTTTTGGTTGATTTTTCTTTGTTAAATGGCATTTAAATCTATAAAATAAATATCAAAAATGTAAGTCTTTGTTTTACTATGGTTACAAATATCAAAAAATTTCTATATGTGACACGGCACCAGAGTTAAGTTAGGGTTTTTCAAAATGCTGACACACCGAGCTCAAAAGGTTCACCATCGCTGATATAAACCATGTACCGCAAGCATGTCAAACGCAAAGGCTCACACGGGTCAAATAAACGAGGCATGTGGCCCGCGGGCCGTGAGTTGGACGTGCTTGTTGTAAAGCATCTAGAATATTCAACCTCTAAGATTCCGTCTCTCTGTCTGAAAAACAGTGATATGTGTGTCCTGGGTGAGCGGCTTTGCGGATTAGATCTGACGGGGTTGTCGAGATTAAATGACACAACCCAAGTGAAGCACTTGGCACAGAGCTTGGCCGTAGTAAGGGCTCTATAAACGTTAGCTCTTGTTCTTATGGCCCAGCACCTCTACTAAGCTGGAGAGTTCACTGCAGGTATGAAGACTGCTATATGGCTCTACGGCAGTTATATTTTATGTTGATTATGGTTCTTAACAATAAAAATATTTGCTGAGCGTAATCTAGGCCGAAGACTTAAATAGATCCGTTAGGGATAGAAACGTAGATAGAAACATGAAATGTATTAATTTGTTCCTTGTTATTTCCTGTTGGGGAAACCAACCACAGTGCCTTCTTTAGGTGTAACACGGAAACGAGCATTTGGGGGCTGGTGGGGCGAATGGAATGGTCCCTTTGATCCTTATTCCCGTAAAGACAAACCCCAGACTTGCCTGTCCTCCATGTCGCTCTCTTTGCCAACAAACCTACGTGCTCCTTCCCTATGCCTTGCCTCGAGAGCGGACAGGGGATGTGGAGTTCTTGAACGATGGGAACCTCTAAATATGGGGTTGGAACACGAACCCCCCAGAGATGCCCGAGGGGCCAGGTGCGCCCAGTGAGGTGTCTCGGTGGCTTCAGAATAAACACCTCCCGATTGGCAGGGGCTCACAGTGGGAAGGAGGACCCTGCGGGTTTTCAGAACCGACGCCCCTGCCAGAGAACTGCTCGTTTTAACTGCAGTTGTGACCATGGAGCAAGAGACCAACAAACATATTGCTTCACAGGCATGTACCAGCCCCAGGCCGTCCGCAGGGCACGGCCGCCTTCCCCTAGATTGAACCTCGCATCTCTATTTGGGCCATCTCCCGGGAAAGGGCTTCCATCCAGACAGAGTTCACCGGGAGGCTAAGCGGCAGGGCTGGCGGCCGCACTGCCCACTGGGGGAAAAGCCACTAGGACGGGCGTCTCAGCACGTGGGGCCGGGCAATGCCAGGGCAGCCCGGGCAGGGGGCATGCTCTCCCTGCACGGCCCTCTCTGCCCCTCCCTGTTCCTGGCACAGGGAAGTGTGTACTCTGGACGGCTGTGTGCCCTGAGAAACTGGGGCAAGGCCGCGGGCGCTCAGGCTGGCACACACAGGGAACATGATCCCGTCTGCCCAGCCCTCCATGCTGGGGAAGCGGCCTTTTCACATCTGGTTTGGTGGTTGTCAGACTCCAGTGGGCGTCAGACTGCCGGTGGGATGGTCAGAGAGGAGGCTTCTTAAGAAGGCAGAGCCCCAGGGCTGCCCCCCAGAGGTACTGACCTTATGAAGGAGACTCTGCATCGAGAAACAAGTCCGGGTCAGAATCACCAACACTGGCCCCCAGGCAACGCTTTAAAAATGTCTGTGCCATCATGTAAAAATGGGAAGATTTCATATAGAAATCATATCTCTAGCCACAGTGTGGCCAGGCCCAGGGCTACATGACTCCTTGGCAATAAGAAACTAGTGCCAAGCAGCATCTGCCCCTTGAGGCAGGGCTGGTGCCCTCCTCTCCCCCCAAGTATTCCATAGCGCCCCCAGTACAGACACAGATGCATGCACACTCACCCCTCTGGCTCTCTCCTCTGGCCGTGCCTTGAGGTCTTTGAGTTTGCAACCTCTGCTCTGGCCGGCCAGGGTGAGGAGAGGTAGGGAGGCCCAGAGAGCGCTCTTTTCTTTCTTTTTAATCCTCACCCAAGGATATTTTTCCATTGATTTTTAGAGAGAGAGGGAAAGAGAGAGAAATATCGATGTGAGAGAAACACATCGATTGATTGCCTCCTGCACGAGCCCTGACCAGGACCCGGGCCAGGGAGGAGCCTGCAACCCAGGTATGTGCCCTTGACCAGTATCGAACCCGGGACCGTTCGGTCCACAGGCTGACACTCTATCCACTGAGCCAAACTGGCTAGGGCAGAGAGAGCTCTCTTTTCTGCTTCCCTAGCTGCAACCGAGCAGTACCAATGCCCCTACTCCTCTCTCCTGTGTCATCTCCCCACTAGTGCAGAACTCCCACAAAAAGCAGCTGTGTTCTCTATAGTATCCCCAGTGCCTAGCACGGTGCCTGACACAGTAGGGAGTAAAAAATATATACGGAGCAAATCGGAGCCACAATGAGATACCACTTCACACCCGCTGGGATGGCTATAATAATAATAACAATAATAATAAACCACACAGAAAATACGTATTAGAGAGGGCATGGAGAAACTGGAACCCTCATACCTTGCTGGTGGGAATGTACATTGGCACAGCCACTGTGGAAAACAGTCTGGCAGTTCCTCAAAAAGTTAAACATAGAGGTACAATTGAACCCAGTCATTGCCCTCCTAGGTGTAGACCCAAGAGAGGTGAATACAGTTGTTCAAACAAGACCTTGCCCACAGATGTGTCTAGCAGCACTATTCACAATAGCTAAAAGGTAAAGACAACCCACCTGTCCACAGCAAATGCACGGATAAACAAAACGTGCTATATTCGTACAACAAAACAGTATTCCATCACAAAAAGGGATGAGATATGGATACACGCTATGACATGGATGAACATGATAAGCAAAAGAAGTCAGGCCCAAAAGGCCACTCGCAAAGTATATGACTTCATTTATATAGAATATCCAGAATGAGCAAATCCATGGAGGCAGAAAGGAAAGTGATGACGGCCAGGGGCGGGCCGAGCGAGGGGCTTCCTCTGGGAGGGGGGGAAAATGTTCTGGAACCAGATAGCGATGATGGTGGTACAACTTTGTGAATACAGTACATGCCCCTGAGTTGTACACTTTAAGATGGTTAAGATGGTAAATTTTATCACAATAAGAGATGATTGAATGCTTGCATGAATGAATGAATGAATGCATGAATGAATGAGCCACTGCCACTGTGTTACTGCACAGCCTCAGGTAGCGCTATCCTGGGCCCTGGCGAGGCAGATGACGAAGCCTGAGCCTCACGGGTGATCCAGGCCAGCAGGGGAGCAAGGAGACAGATGATGTCAATGCAGGGGGAGTACACGTGACCCCGGGGAAGAAAGGGCTTCCAGAAACAGTGAGTCTGAGTCTGTGTGGAGTCAGGGTGAGGGGTCAGGGGTGGGGTGGGGGCAGATGGGTGGTTTGGAAAACTGCAGACAGTTTGATCGCCTGGAGAGCAAGGGAGAGGAAGAGGTGCCTGCAGCGGTGGTCAGGCCAGATCACAAGAGCTCACAGGCCCCGCTGAGGAGCCAGAATGCTCCCATAGGTCAGTGGTCGGCAAACAGCGGCTCACGAGCCACATGCGGCTCTTTGGCCCCTCGAGTGTGGCTCTTCCACAAAATACCACATGCGCACGTCCAGTGCGATTGAAACTTCGTGCCCATGCACAGAAGTCGGTATTTTAGATCAGCTGGTCTAATCATCACACCTACGTGAGACAGATCCACCAGAGAAAATAACCAAATATATTTACATGTGTGTGCATGGGAACCCCACATACATGAGAGAGTCAGGGACAGAAATGGAAAATGAGGTATCGATGGCTCGCTGAACTAGAGGTGAAATAAGGTGCCTTGGGGCTTCAGAGGGGAAGGTGAATGCAGGAGATAAAAAGAGCAAAAGCTCAGTAATTGGTAATTTGCCCTCCCATAGGTTAAAAAAGAAAAGAAAGAAAGAAAGCTGCCCCGGCCAGTGCGGTTCAGTTGATTGGGTGTCATCCTGTGCATGGCAGGGTCACTGGTTCGATTCCCAGTCAGGGCACGTTGATGTTTCGGTCTCACATCGAAGTTTCTCCCTCCCTCTCCCTCCCTCTCCCTTCCTCTCTCTCTAAAAATCAATAAAAAAGTCTTTCTTTTTTTTTTTAAAGTTATTTCTGGTAACAACTCTTTTATGGGCAAGACATCTAATTTATTTTTTAAGTGTAATTTTAAAAATTTTCTATTTTTCATTGATTTCAGAGAAGGAAGGGAGAGGGAGAGAGAGATAGAAACATCAATGATGAGGGAGAATCATTGATCTGCGGCTTCCTGCTGGGAATTGAGCCCACAACCTGGGCATGTGCCCTGACCGGGAATTGAACTGTGACCTCCTGGTTCATGGGTCCATGGTTAACCATTGAGCCCACTAGCTGGGCTTAAGGCATCTCATTTAAATTCTTTAAGGGAAAGGTGTACATTTTTTATGAGTTTGCAGGGTCTTGATTGCCTTCAGCTCAACATAATGTATAGGCCAAAGCGGCACATTCTGGGGAGGCCTGTTCTGAACCCCTACAGGGTTGAGGCAGAGCCTAAACTGGATGCTTCGCAAACAGATCCCTCAGCTGATCTTCTGGGGGGCTCTGAAGCTGGGATGTCCTAAAACAAGGAAGGAGCCTGGGCACTCTCCCTTGACTAGTGATTGTATGCAGGCTGCCCTCGGGGCAGGGGCACAGCCTGGAGCCTTCCACTGAGGGCAATGCCTGGGAAAACAGGCATTTGATCTGTGACCCATCAGTAGGCAACACTCCTTCAGCTGGAAGTGGAGAGCCTGTGTCACAAAGGGGTGTCAGGGTGGGGCCCCACAGCATCCACTCCCAGCCTCCTGGGCTCACAGATCTTTGCAATCAAGTGTTCAAAAAGACGCCTGCTGTTTCGCTGGTTTTGCCCTGATGTGCTCCCGCAGGAGCCAGCCCACTGCAAAGTTCCCCTGGAGCATCTCAGGACATCAGCTGAGACATAGTTCCCACCTACTGTCCCCTCTCCTCCTCAGGCCTCCTCTGCCCGGGACCATGTCATCACCAGGTACTGTCACGGCAACTGCTGAGTTCCTTCCAGGCCACACCACGGGGCCCCATCCAGGGACAGACAGAGCTACTCGGTCTCCTCTGGCAAAGTGGGCGAGAAGGTCCCGTCCCCTCTGTGACATACGCCCCTAGAGGAGCCAGCCCTACAGCATTTCCGTGCCTCAGTTTACAGAGTTAGCTCATTCGCTTGGCCCCTGCGGGGCTGGGAAATGAAAGTCCCTAAAACTGTGCTTCCCAAGCTGGCTGCCCAGTAGAATCCCCTGGGAAGTTTTAATGACACCAGAGCCAGGACTCCACCCCAAGCCAATGGAATCAGAAACGCAGAGGGGTCCCAGGCACTGGGGGTGCTTTTCAATCTCCCCTGGTGATTCTCCTCTGCCGCCAGGGCTGAGAACGGTGATCTCGACGTTCATTTACAAAGATCAGTCAGGGAGTGGAGGACAGATGATTCCGGGGAGAGAGGTGAGGGCCTGGCCCGGACTAGAGGTGACAGGAGTGGAAGAGAGAGGAGAGTAGAGATCACAGAAGGAGAATGAACAAGGGCGCAAGCAGGGTGACGGCAGAGCAGAGAGAAGCTGGAGGGATCACGTGGAGATGGACAGAAATGCTGACACCTAGGCCCCACCCGCCTCCGGGGGTCCTGATGTGATTGGTTCTGACTCCTGACCCCTGGGGGTGAAAGAGGTCAGGGGGTCAAACTGCCAAGGTGATTCTAATGGGCAGGCCAAGTTTCGAGCCAGAGCTTTAGGCCTCTTGCCTGGGAGCCCCAGCGAGCAGGCATCCAAGGTGCCAGGTGGCCTCCACCCAGTGCTGATAAGCCAGGCATGGTCTTAGCACCTGGACCCTGGAATGAGGTCATGCACGACACCCATTTCCATCCAATCTAAACTCGGAGGCTGGCACGCCCAGCCTGCCTCCGGGGAGAATACTGAGGGGAGCTGCTCTGCAGGACAGGGAGCTGGTCAGCCGTTTATGACTCCTGTTCCTGGCACTCAGCCTGCTGGGCTGTCTGCCCCTCCCACCAAAGGCACTGGCGTAGGGCTTATCTATTGAGCAATTTTTATATCGGTGGTTTTCCCCCCAAAAAGGAAATAATTATTTTCCTAAAGATAAATGTAATACATGATTGTTAAAAGAACAAATACTTTTTTCCAGAATGTGGAGTAGGAAGTGAAAAATCACCCTTAATCCCAACACCCAGAGGCACCCCCTCCCCATGAGAAGGAGCAACGCAGCTTCTGACAGCCGGGCGCTGGCCCGGCACGCACAGCTGGGCCCTGGGCTTCTCCTTTGGGCATAACCAGGTCCCCAGAACAGCAACCTCAGCCAAGGCCACTGTGACTGTGAAGATCAAAACAAAAACAAAGCCGTGTCTGAGCGAGACGAAAACAAGAGCGTTGTCCAAACCACAGAAATAGCCCGACAGCCCGGCCGCTGTAGCTCAGTGGCTGAGTACGGACTGGCAGGTTGAGTGCTTAATCCCCAGTAAGGAGGGCGCAGGAGGCAGCCGCTCAGTGATTCTCTCCCATCGTTGATGTTCCGCTCTCTCTCTCCCTCTCCCTTCCTCTCTGGAATACAAAATATATTTTTTAAAAATCCTGAAGCAACAAGGTCAGTTCAGCTCTGTTCACTGCTTCAAGGTAAGTGTATCCAATCAATGCCAGGCAATGGGCCTTGTTCCAGCTCAGTGCTTCTCAAGCTTGGCTGTGCACCCAATGCACCTGGAGATCCAGTTACAGCCAGTCTTGCTTTCACAGGTGTGGGGCGGGGCTAAGTGTCTGTCTTTCTAAGGAGCTCCCAGGTGATGCTGGTGGGGCCGGAGTAGCCAGGCCCTTACCACCTGGCTAGGACTTACCCTAAAAGTCTCAGGTAAGTCCACCCTCCTTGCTTGCCAACAGGAGGAGTGAGTGTGATGATCACCAAATGACATCTGAGACCTTAATTCCCAAGTCAAAGTATCTAAAGCTGGGGCTGCCCCACCTCGGAGAAGTACCTGGTCTCTTCAGGGGATGACGCACAGAGAGGGATGGGCAAATGCCCTGCTCTCTGCAGTTAAGACAGGAGTTTTGACATCACTTGTGCAGCTGCACTCGGATAATGTGGGGCAGAGAGACAGGGAGGGCTCCCCTTCCCCTAGCAGGGGAAGCTTAAACATGCCTGATTCCAGAAAGACTCGGTTTAAAAATATATATTTTTATTGATTTCGGAGAGGGAGAGATAGAAATATCAGTAATGAGAGAGAATCATTGATCGTCTGCCTTCTGCACATCCCACACTGAGGATCGAGCCCACAACCCTGACCGGGAATCGCATCGTGACCTCCTGGTTCACAGGTCGATGCTCAACCACGGAGCCACGCCGGCTGGGCAGACAGACTCCTTCTAAGAAGCAAGTGACCACCCCTGCCCGTCTCTATGATCAGCTCCATAGTCATGTTCATTATTTCAAATTGAGAGTTGAAAACATAAATAGGTTCAAAAGAATTTAGCTAATCTCATGATTGACAGATTTATACAGGGTTGCTGGGGTGGGGTGGGGGGGAATCCAGCCAATTAGAGAGCAGCCTCGTACCTGCTCAGGTGTGCCTTGCTCTCTTCCTCCTTTGGCGGGTGGACCTTGCTCCAATCCAGTTGGACATTTCTCACCCTCTGGCCCACCCACCACCACCACCACCGTGGTCCCCGTTGGACCCTCTCACCCCCATTCAACAAGGAGTGCAGTTGCCCAGGGGCCTCCAGTCTCCAGGGAACAGCACTTCAAGCAGCCCCGAGCTTCCGTTTTCTCGTCCTGGAGCTGTACGTCCAACATGGGAGCCGCCAGCCACATGTGGCTGCTTACATTAAAATTAAATAGCTTTTAAAATTCAGCTTTTTGGTGGCACACGCCACATTCTACCTGCTCAAGGGCCACGTGTGACTTGGGCTACGCTATTGGATAGCGCCGACTTAACATCGCCATCCTCGCAGAAAGTTCCATTGGACAACACAGTCTAGATGTGTCTCCCCAAACCAACAAAGTGTTGTGTGTTTTAGGAAAAGGCATCGATTGCTTCCTGACCCCTGCAGGGAAAAAAATCCCCAGCAACAAATCCTCAAGTCTACAAGCATGCTGTAGCTGGCCCCGTGCACAGGGCACAGCCGGCACCACCGCCTGCAGCAGCCTCCACGGAAGGCCTTCCATAATCCCTCGGCGCTCACCTCTGTCTGCCTCCCCACTTCGGGCCACAGCCCTTACCTTTTCCTTTCTGGGAAGGGGGCTGTGTTAGTTTCCTGTAGCTGTTGTAACACATTACCACCAACGGAGTGGCTTAAAACAACAGAAATGTATTCACTCACAGTTCTGGGAGCCAGAAATCCGAAGGCAGGGTGTCAGCAGGCTGCCCTCTCTCCCGTCTCCCGTCCTTGCCCCTCCCAGCTTCTGGGGCTCCCGGCTCTCGCTGGATTCCGGCTGCATCACTGCCATCGCTGCCTCTGTCCTCATATGGCCTTCTCCTCGGTGTCTGTGAGTCCTCTTCTGCCCATAGCAGGACACTTACCCTCGATGTAGGACACACCTGGATGCTCCCATTTCGGGAGTCTTAATTACATCTGCAAAGGCCCTTTTTCAAAATAAGGCCACATTCACAGGTCTGGGGGCTGGGACGTGATGAGCCCATCTTTTGGGGAGACAACAGTCAACAAGCCAGAGTCCGGTCACTGGGTGTCCGGACGGCAGCCTCCTCCGGCCGCACTCAGCAGTCCTCGGCCCGCCTGACCTCTAAACAGGCTGGACCTGACGCAGGTGCTCGCCACCAGGTCTCATCCATCCCCTCCAGGGGAGGCCAATCGCTCCTTCCCATCGGGGAATCACCTGCAGGGGTCCCCACGCCTTCTCGAACACCACGCACAGGTTCAACCCACCCACACACCACCCTCTACGCCTGGCTCTGCTCAGCACCTGCCCGGCTCTGGGAGGCCAGCGCCTTAATAAAGACTGGGCTGGGCCCTAGCTGGTTTGGCTCAGTGGATAGAGCGTTGACCTGGGGACTCAAGGGTCCCGGGTTCAATTCCAGTCAAGGGCACATGCCCGGGTTGCGGGCTTGATCCCCAGTGTGGGGCATGCAGGAGGCATGATTCTCTTTCATCATTGATGTTTCTATCTCTCTCTCCCTCTCTCTTCCTCTCTGAAATCAATAAAAATATATTTAAAAAAAACAAAAAGATTGGGCTGGAGATGTGGGAGGAAAGGGCAGGGGAGAGAGAATAATCATCACAGCAACAATAATGATAACTACTGCCCGGCCGGCCGGCGAGGCTCAGTGGTTGAGCGTTGACCTATGAACCAGCAGGTTCCATTCCCGGGCAGGGCACGTGCCGGGCTGCGGCTCCCTCCCCAGCGCGGGGCGAGGGATCCAAGGCAGAGAGGAATGAGGTACGCGCTCCAGTCTGATCATTTCGGAGCCGGGATTGGAACGGAGGCCGTCTGGCTCCCAAGCCCACCCTCCCACCGAGAGAAGACGCCGTGTTGGCTGCCTGTTCTGGAGGCTTGGAGGAGCTGCGTGATGCGACAGAAGACAAGTGCTCTGAGGAATGCCAGAGAGCATCCTCGGCACAGGAGGGGCGAGCAGAGCTTGGCGTTCCTTCTGGGGAAGGGACTGTGCCTCTCTGAAGAGACGGAGCCAAGAGCTGGGCTGTGGGGCCCTGGCTGGCATTCCCCTGTCCCGCCCCGTCTCCCTCCGGGCGCCCCCCCCGCCCCTCGCCCCCCCCCCCCCCCCCCCGGTCCAGCCAGCCAACGTACTTCCTGGGCAAATAAATGAACACGCCAGTGAAGTTCACCATGAGGAGAAAGGACACGCTCCCCTCCCTCCCAGCTCTCTCTCCTCGAGCCTTCCCCAGCCCCACCCCCATCTCTCACCGCACTCAGCTCCAAGTTTCTTGCCATCTTGAGGTGTTGAGGGGGAGGACTAGCCGCCCAAGGTGGCAGGAGGGTCAGAAAGCCTGAGAAATACCCAAGACCAAACGGGGAAATGAGGAAGGCCAGGCCCCGTCCCTGGGGGGGAGGGCCAGGAGGGCCGGGGGCAGGGACAGCACCTAGCAGCCCTGGGGAGGTAGGGAAGCGACATCATGGGGGCCGGCCCCACAGCGTTCCCAGCCTCACAGGTCGGAGTTATGAGGCTGGTTTACAGTCTGTCAAAAATGACCAGATGAGCCCTGGCCGGTTTGGCTCAGTGGATAGAGCATCCGCCTGTGGATTAAAAGATCCCTGGTTCCATTCCGGTCAAGGGCACATGCCCGGGTTGCGGGCTCGATCCCCAGCAGGGGGTGTGCAGGAGGCAGCCGATCAATGATGTTTCTCTCTCTCTCTCCCTCTCCCTTCCTCTCTGAAATCAATAAAAATATATATTTTTAAAATGACCAGCGAGACGCACCAAAGCAGGGACTGCGGACACTGCCCCACGTGCTCCCCAGCTCCCCGGGAGGAGGCCTGCGAGCCCAGGAGGTGAGCTCCCGGCGTGGAAACAGAGAGGGACGGCTGTTTCCTTTCAGCATTATTTTCTCGTGGAACTTTCAGTCAGAGGCCAGGTCTTGGAGGTAGCGAGGACGCAGGAACCTGACAGCAGGAGAATGCGGTGCTGACAGCAGATACTCCCTCCTGAGCTGGGCCGGGCTTTCCTGGGCAGCGCAGAGGAATGGGGTGGGCCCAGGTTTCAGAGTCCGACTGACCGTTCTGGGTGGGATTTCTGACTCCTCCAGTGACTGACGGCGTGACCGAAGGCAAGTGCCACAGCCTCTCTGGGCCTCAGTTTCACCTTCTGTAAAATGGGACTAAAAGCACCCGCAGGCCTATCCAAGAGGTGCTCTGCTCATAGCTGCCCTTCCTCCCGTGCTCAGCACCCCAGCGAGTGCTCGGGTTCGACATTCAAGTAGAAGCCTCCCAGGGCAGGCTGCCCCTTCTCCCTCCCTCCTCCCAGGTAACGGGAAAGGACCCAGAGCAGCCTGCACAGGCCCTGGAGGAAGCTGCGAGGGCCTGGAGGACCCAACCTCATCACAGCCAGCACTGCAGGGGGTCTGCGAGGCGGGGGGGCGGGGGGGGGTCTGCAGCCGCCAGGGGCCCTCAGGCAGGCACCTCCTGGGCTCCTGGGGAACAGCTGCTTACCCCCCACACACACACTTCCCAGGGTACCTCTGGGCAGTACACAAATAACTAGCTGCCTGCTAATGCCCTGGCCTGGCAGCCAGCCTTGCAGGAAAGGCTGGGCATATTCTCTGACCTCAGCCCCCGAGAATGTGGGGGAATTCAGCATGAGGCAGGGCTGACACAGCCAGGCCCGCAGGGGAGGTCAGCACGGGCTGCGTGTACGGATCAGCTGAGGTGTGGCCCGGTGTTACTGCACCCCGGGGGGGTCAGGGCAACCCCTCCAGCCGGGGGAGATGGGCCAGCATGTGGGGTGGAGCCTGAGGTACTTACCCTGAGCCTGGCCTCGCCTGCGTTTGGCAACTCCCCGGAGAAAACGGAATTGTTTTTGGGGTGTTTCCAAGGCTTCCTTCTGCAGCTGCAGGGCCCCACCTGCTCCCCCCAGGGAGACAGCGCTCCCCGAGGAAGCCCCGCCTTCGCCCAGGCCCCACCTTGGCAGCCCTGGGTGTCAGGCAAGAGAGTCTGCCAGCCTCTTTCCAGAATTTGCTCCTCTGCCTTCCCCTACTGGGGTGGATATGAGGCCCACCTAAGGTTGCCAGATTGAGCTGCATCCCAGTGGTTGAGCGTCGACCTATGAACCAGGAGGTGACAGTTCGATTCCCAGTGAGGGCACATGCCTGGGTTTCGGGCTCGATCCCCAGAGTGGGGCGTGCCGGAGGCAGCCGATCAATGATTCTCTTCATCATTGATGTTGCTCTCCTCTCCTCTCCTCTCCTCTCCTCTTCTCTCCTCTCCTCTCCCTTCTTCTCTGAAATCAAATAAAAAATGTATTTTAAAAAATATATGATAGCGAGTTAAATTTGAATTTCACATAAACAACAAATAAGTTCTCAGTATACTGTAGATACGTCCCATGCAATATTTGGAACAAACTTAACACGAACAAAAGACTCATCCTTTCATGGAGAACCCACATTTAACAGGTCCTCGTGCATTTTATCTGGCCACCCTGACCCCACCTCATTCTTTAAATGCTAAGGACGTCCTCTTCTCTGCTCCTTGTCTGCGTGGAGACACCGGAACTCAGGGCGCACGCAGGCATCAGTGCTGGTCATGTCATTGCAAACATTAACGCGGTTTTAAAACTCGGGAGCACTGCTGATGTCTGCAAACATTTCTTAAACTGATCTTTGAAAGGCTATGGCCCATAGTCACCGATTGCAGTAAAAACCTCCGGTGGGTCCCTTCTCTTCCTTTGCTTGTTTTGTCTTCCTTACTTTTGTTACCACGTGCTTTGGAAATGTCCTCCTCGTTATAAGAAACCGTCCCGTTCTTACCTTATCGTCACTGCTCTCGAAGGACAAGGCTTTGACCTTTCTCTCCTGTCTCCCTTAAGCAAAGCCCAGCCACCTGGCACCCGGCTTTCCTTTGGGAAGGGAAGCTGCTGGGCAGGCGCCAGCTCCCCGGAGAAGGGGCCCCCTGGGTGTGACAAGCAGCCCTGGTGCGTGTGCTCCTGGAATTATGCTGTGGACGGGGAGTGCGGGCGGCCCAAGGCCCAGGCCTGTGGCCAGGGCACAGGGCAACGCCCAGTTGGGGGTGCTTGGGACTGTGGCCATGTGTCCTTTCTATTTTTGCCTCCTTCTGCTCCTTTCCCACCGTTTCTCCCCAAGTCATAGAAATAGCAAAGCCCCAATGTCTCCGGAGCAGGGAGGGGCCAGGGCTCCTCCAGGCAGGCACAGAGGCCCCGGGGCTCTGCCACATGCACCTCAGCCTGGCCCGTCCGCCCTGCAGCCACCTGGTCCCTCCCAGGCCCAGCTGCTCCTCGGGGTCACTTCGGACAAACCCCTGGGAGCGTCCTGGCCCTCTCCAGGCAGCGCCTTGGCAAGAGACCAGTGTGGGGCCCTCCCTGCCCTCTCAGAAAAGCAGCCGCTGCCCAGCCCCCCTGAGCCCGGAAGCTCAGAACCAGGCCTCTGACGTAGGCCCTCCTCCGCCCGCCCGGCAGAGCCTCCTGGGCTGCCCCTCCTGGGCTCCCTCTGCCCTCCCGCCTCCTCCCACGCCTCCCTCCCAGATGCCCGAGGACTTTGTCAGGGGGCCTCATGCCAACATCACACCCACCTTGGCTCAGAGAGTGTGAGACAGCGTACAAGCCACTCCGCCGAGCTCCCAGGTCGTCAGCAGGGCCACAGCGTCATGGCACTCGCCCTTCTTGCCCGAGCGCTTGACTAATCTAAGGTGTTGCTTGCATCTCTCAGCATCTTCTTCTGTCCATTAGGAAGCCCAGTGGGTACGCGCTTGGACTGGGACTAAAATTGCTGGGTTCAAATCCTGGCTCTCCCACCTACTGAGTTAAGTTACTTAACGTGCCTGTGCCTCAGACTTCTCATCTGTGAAATAGGCTCATGGTCATCCCTATTTCATAACGCTGTTGTGAAGATTCAACGAGGCACAGCATGTAACAAGGTTAGAAAAATGCCTGGCACATCCCAAATGCTTGCCAAATGCTGCTTCTTGGTTACTCTCTAGATTTGACATTTGGTCCCTACAGTGGGCAGCACACAGCACCAGGCACTAACGGGGAGACCGAGAAATGGAGGCTGTGGTCCTCATTCCCTGGCTGGTCCCTGGAGACAACCTGGAAGCACCGGCTAGTCCATTCCTGTTGTGCTTTGTGGCCACCTTTGCGGGAATCCTTTCAATGTGTTCTTCCCGTGTTTGGAGAAAATTCCAAATTAGAGGTCCCTGCCTCCCCAAGGTCCAATTCAGAAATTTGATTTCCCAGTCTCCCCTGCAGTGGGGAATAGGCACGCGACCCAGGCTCCACCAATCAGAGGTGCTCACGTGAGACCTTCGGCAGGAGACTGCAGGCACCTCTCCTCCCTTCTTTCCTACACTTTTCTCTAAAGGGTGTTAGAAACTGCATTGTTCTACTCCCCCACCCCCCACCCCCAGAAAAGATAGGGTGTAATCCTAACCCCAGTACCTCAGAATGTGACCCTTTTGGGAAGTAGGGTCTTTTGAGAAATCATCAAGTTAATGAGGGCATTAGGGTGGGCTGATAAACAGGGGAAATGTGGAGCCAGTCACACACAGGGAGCACACCTCTTAAAGATGAAAGCGGAGACCGGGGTCCTGCCTCTACAAGGCAGGGAAGGCCAGATGGCCAGCAAATCACCGAGGCCAGTGAGCAGATCCTGCCCCCCACAACCCCCCCAGAAGGCACCACCCTGCCAACACTTTGATCTCTGACTCCCAGCTTCCAGGACTGGGAGAAAATACATTTCTGTTATTTCAGCCACCCAGTTAGTGGTACTTGGTTACAGCAGCCCTTGGAAATGAATACAGAGGGGAAGCTGCTATGCTTCTGTACCAAATGTACGCTGCTGAACAGGCATCCTGCCTGTTTTCTTCATTGGCTCAGAGACAATGTCCAAGAATAAATGTTCAATAAAAGAGTGTCTTCATTTCTTCATAGTTCACAGCACGGGGCATACCGGGCGGTACTTTGCATCCATCACCTCGACCTCAGACATCTGCAGAGCCCACCCGTGCACAGGTCTCGGGAGCCGTGTGGGCAGCAGGCTCTGGCACACGGCCACGGGCCTGGTGGCCTGAACCCATTGCTACAGCTGAAGACACCGTGGAAACGCTTTCCTTTTACAGCACAAAGCCCACAGGCCCTCTGAGGGGTTAAGGAACTCCCTTATGGTCCCTTTCCATGCACAGGCCCCGGATGAACCCACGCTTGGCTGAAAGACACAACCGCGTGGACCCCTCCAATAGGTCTTCCATGTTATTTTGCCACCTTCCTTCCTTCCTTTATTTTTTTTTTCCATGCATAACAGGGTTATACTAAGGAGGCACTTAGTGGCAGGGGAGACTGAGTTCTAAAGAAAATGATCATTTGCCTGTGGTCAGCGTGGTGGCTCTTGTTACATGCTTCCTCGCCTGGTTTCTCTGGGGCCTAGTCTAATTTCTCTGTGGTGAGGGCTTGGGGGTGGGGGAAGGGTCGGTACAGCACAGTTGACTAATCTAAGTATGGTTAGGTTGGGGATCTTGTCTCATTTAGACTCCATGAGACTCCTTGTCTCATTTACTCTCCATGTGTATGAGAGAGATATAAAGAGAGATGATAGATAGATAGATAGATAGATAGATAGATAGATAGATAGATAGATTATAGATGATAGATGAACTATAGATGATAGATGATAGAAGATAGATAGATGATAGATAGATAAATAGATAGATAGATAGATAGATAGATAGATAGATAGATGCTAGGTAGATAGATGATAGATAGATAGATAGATAGATAGATAGATAGATAATAGATAGATAGATTATAGATAGATAGATAGATAGATAGATAGATAATAGATGAAATATAGATGATAGATAGATGGTAGATAGATAGATAGATAGATAGATAGATGATAGATAGATAGATAGATAGATGATAGATAGATAGATAGATAGATAGATAGATAGATAGATAGATGATAGATAATAGAGTGTGTGGGGTGGACCTAGGAAGGCTTCTTCCCGGAGGAAAAAGGGGCAACTGCTTGTGAAGCTAAGCTGCCTGTCCAGGCCTCTCTCCATCTTCATGTCCAGACCAGCTCATAATGAGGACTGAAGTCACCCAGATGGGTCACCAGGAGTCCACAGGGCCTGCCCAGCAGGGTTCGCCTACAGGCCACGCCTAGGCTGGTCTGGGAATGGGCCTCCTTTGTGTGAAGAAACTGGAGCCTCCCAGATTGCACACGGCTGGGCGTGTCCCTCACAGAGAGCCCTTTGTGCCCGGGAGAGGGCTGGCCCGTTGGTCCTGGCTGGCGTCCAGATACTGCCCACGTGCCAGGGCTCCCACCTTTCCTCTGCAGCTGTGCTTCCCTTCCTGTGGGGGGCGGGGGGTGGGGGCAGCCGCTGAGGGCAGGGCACTTGGGAGCAGGCCCGGGTTTTGCTGACCCTGGGAGCCTCTGGGTGGAGGTGGAGGTGACGCCAGGGACTCCTGGGGCCCTGGGGCTGGCTGTCACCCTGGGGCAGGCTGGCAGAGCAGGGGCTGCTGACAGGCCCACCCTGGGTCACCAGGGACAAGCCCTCGGGGCCAAGAGAAAGCTCTGAGGCCCAAAAGCCCTTCCGGGTCACCCTTCCTGGGTGGGGGTGGGATACAGCATGATCAGACCTGTTGCTGGGGGATACACCTTCAGTGAAGTAGCCACGATTATAATTGCAACTGTTCATGTTCCTTTAACAAATTAAATGTAAAAACCCACGAGAAATCTCATGCTTGTCAGAGCCTTCCTCCCCCGCTGCCGGCTCCCATTATGACTCCGTGGCATCTTCTGGGAGCTAATTACATGTATGTGGAAGACACCGGCTCCTCTCGGTGGGTCCTAACCCTTTCGGCCGACTTCCCCGACTGCTCCCTGTGCTGCAGGAGAGGGCACCTGGGAGGGGCAGCAGGCCTGACCGTGGCCTGTGCTCCCCAGGGCCAGGCCTCAGCCCCCCGCTGCTCAGGACCACCCACCCGGAGCGGCTGAGCGGGAGGCAGCCCCCCTCTCTCACCGCGGGAGATCGGCCCCGCCAGCCTGCGCGCTGGGCATGATGACAAAGCACAAATGGAAGGTGTGATTCAGGTGCCCGGCTCTTCGCCCCTCCGGAGCCTACCTCCTCCCCCCCGAGACGGGCTCAGGCGAGGGGCATCCTGAGGCCGCCTGTGCGAAGGCGCAGAAAGGGGACATGACCGCGTCCAGGGGGTGAGACGCACAGTTTCACAGTTGCTGTCCTGGTTCTTTCTTCTGAGTGCTCCCACGTGTAGACACGTATTTCACCCTCAGGACGGCTCACCCACGCGCCTATGACCAACTCCAGAAGCAACATGTATGGACTAAGACCTTGGACTGTTGCCTCCCCGTGGGGTTGAATTTCACCCCCTGATGAGCTGTCTAATTGCACAGCTGTTGGGCCCCCCCTGAGCACGCCAGGCCCGCCTGGGTCTCGACAAGTCCCGGCACCGCAGGGCTCGACCCGCCTTCACACCAGCCCTGCCCTGAACCAGGACATGCCTTCAAGAGGACAACGTTCCACCGGCCTCTGTCCTCTGATACTGCTCCCGGCCCGGCCATAAAGGAAACCTCAAGGTTGTAAGTTACCAGAAATCACCGTCTGTAATTACAGTTCTCAACGGCCTGCACATGAAACACCCCCTGGTTAATGGGCAAACCTTTCACTGTGGGCTGACGTCTTCCTGCAACTTTCCGAACCCCACAGTAGGGCCGAGTCTGGGAATGTTAAATTCCTTTCAATTATTAAATGAAGAAACGCAAGCTGCGGCTACCGAGTTCCAAAATAAAACACAATGATGAATTTCCTATTCGTTTTAATATTGTGTTCTGCAGCTTCCCTTCTTAGGTGAGACAACCAAAAATAGACTTTATTAAGAGAATAACTTCTCTATTTTATTTTATTCTTCAAAGCACGGTGTGGGCTGGGAGGGCATCGATGACTGGTGTGACAAACCACACTGGATTACTGATGAGTGGGTGGGGGAATTCAGTCTCCAATGCGCAGAGCCTGTGAGAATGCAAATTCCTGGGCCCTGCACCCGGAGACCCTGATCGAGGCGATCTGGGGTGGGACCTAGAATCCTGCATTTTTAAATAACCGTCATGGGCAGTTATTTTTTAAAATATATTTTTATTGATTCCAGAGAGGAAGGGAGAGGGAGATGGAAACATCAGTGATGAGAGAGAATCATTGATCGGCTGTCCCTGCACCCCTCCTACTGGAGATCGATCTTGCAACCCGGGCATGTGCCCTGACTGGGAATCGAACCGTGACCTCCTGGTTCATAGGAGCCACACCAGCCGGGTGCACCTTGGGTAATTCTGATGCAAGTAGCCACCCAACTACATGCTGAAAAGCTCCCGGGGGTGATGGTGTGGCCTATAAGCACGGAAATCAGCCGGACACCCAGCAGCTGCTGCTCTCCTCCAGCCAGAACTCTCCTGGAATGTATACTCCAGGAAACTATTCATATATCTATTTTTAAAAGATCATTTATTCCCCCCGCCCCCCTTGGCTATAAAGCTAATGAAGAGAGTTTATATAATGTCATAATTTTTTAAAATAACAAAATCACTCATAATTCCTCCATAAGGGGGGGGGGGAGCATTAACATTATGCTGATTTTTTCCTTCCTTATATATTTTTATAAAGTTGACAACATACTAAAACATTTCGTTTTTCCTGTTATTTTTCTTTTCTGGAAACATCCTTTCTAAAGGCTACATAATATCCCCTCATGTGGATACAACTTATTTTAGTCGCCATCCCTACCTGTGGGACATTGAAGTTGTTCCCAGTAATTAATTATGACAAACAGCACTGAGAGACATACCTCTGTGCAGGTTTTATCCACATGTTTAATGACTTCCTAGAAACGGATCACTGGATTCAAGGACATGGATGTGTTTGAGGTTCCGGAGGGATGGACCTGCTGCCTCAACGTGCCCCCTCGCCGGCACATATGGAACACCCCTGTGTTGACTACCCCCTCAGCTTGTGCTACAGCCCGTGTATCAAACGTAGCCCCGTACCCATATATTATGGGTTGTTTTCCCTAAAAGAGGTATCCTGAAGTCCTAAGCCCTAGTCCCTGTGAATACGACCTTATTAGGAAACAGGTTCTTTGCAGATGTAATCAAGTGAAGAAGAAGTACTTCGGGTGGGCCCTTATCCACTATGACCAGTGTCCTTATAAAGAGGAGAATGCCACCAGAAGACAGAGAGAGAGACTGGGAGAACGCCACGTGCCAACGGAGGCAGAGATTGGAGGGATGTAGCTATAAACCAGGGGTGAGGCACCTTTTTCCTGCCAAGAGCCATTTGGATATTTGTAACATCACTTGCTCAATATCACTCACTTAATATACATTTATGTTGCTATGAACAAAGCTCCTAGATTTGTTGAATTTCGAGTCCTGCCTGCGGTTGCCTTGGCAAGGCCAGGCCAAATGATTTCGAGGGCTTGATACGGCCCTTGGGCTGGACATTCCCCACCCCTGCTAAACCAAGGGACGCGAGGATTGTCAGCTCCCTATGGCTTGGAAGCTAGGAAAAGACAAGGAAGGATTGAACCCAGTCTCTGAGGGGGCACGGCCCTGCTGACACCTTGATTTCAGACCTCTCACCTCCAGAACTCTGAGCAAATGAATTTCCGTTGCTTTAAGATACCCAGTTTGTGGTGCGTGGTTATGCAGTCCTAGGAAATCAATATGCCATGTCTCCCCTGAATTGATGTCAGCTGGGCCAGAAAGAGCTGAGGTGCAAAGGACAGCTCCTGCTCCCTCTCAGAAGGGCGGCCGGTGTAGGCGGTTCATGTGTGCTTCCTGCTCCCGTTCACGGGGGCAAGAGTCCAGGGCCCGGCATGAGGCTCTGGGCCCCACCACCACCGTCAGGGTCTGGCTTAGTGTCTTCCCTCAGAGTCACATCTCACGTGGCGGAGGGACACACACAACCTAAACTCTGCAGTTTTTCTTCAAACTCTTGGATTTGGCTGGACGGAATAAGTATTTATTATGCTCTTTCAACACCTCCTAGATTAAAGCCACATTCGGGGCCCAGTGTCTGGGCAAAGGCCATCTTTGTCACTGATTAGGCCTCTGGCTGATTCCTTATCAGGTTTCTCTCAGGCCCTATCGTTTGGTAGATGTGCTGCTGTTAAATTCCTTCCTGCTAGAAATCTGGGTCTTTACTCCGGTGGCTTCTGAAAGAACGAATTGCTCTCTCAGGTTGACCTTCTTAGCCCTGGACAGAACCTGGATCTAAAGACCCCCACACATATGTAATTCCTTAATCAATAAAAATAATAAAAATAAAAGAACCCCAGATGGAAAAGATTATATAAGTGTAGGAAGTTGTTACCCTCATAGTTAGAAAATCTCAGTGAACTAACCGGTTTGGCTCAGTGGACAGAGCGTCGGCCTGTGGACTGAAAGGTCTCAAGTTTGATTCCGGTCAAGGGCATGTACCTTGGTTGCGGGCACATCCCCAGTAGGGGGCGTGCAGGAGGCAGCTGATCGATGTTTCTTTCTCATCGATGTTTCTAATTCTCTATCCCTCTCCCCACCCTCTCTGTAAAAAAATCAATAAAATATATATTTTTTAAAAAAAAAAGAAAAAAGAAAATCTCAGTGGAGAGAGCATCAGCCCTGGGACTGGAGGGTCTCAGGTTCAATTCCCGTCAAGGGCATGTACCTCCATTGCAGGCTCGATTCCTTGGCCCCAGGTCGGGGTGTCTGCAGGAGGCAACCAATTGATGTTTGTCTCTCACATCAAAGTTTCTCTCTGTCTCTTCCACTGTCTTTAAAAATCAATGAAAAATCCTCGGGTGAGGATTAACCCGCCCCCTCCAAAAAAATCCAAAATATGTTAAGCTACTCTTTACCGTGTGCCCATTGGGAGTCACTTCCTCTGGTCCTAAAAGAGCTGGAAGAGGTAGGTGTAACGATCTCTATTTTACAGGTAAAGAAACCAAGGCCCCGATAGGGAAGCAGGTGGCCCCAGAGAGCAGAACTCAGACCTGGCAGAGCCAGGGGTGGACCCAAGGGTTCCTAACACAGTGTCCTCCAGGATGTGGCTCAAGGATGGCTCGAGAAGGTTAGCTGCTCAGTGAAGTGATAAACGCTACCAAGGGACGCAGATGTTATGCCAAACCACTTATGGCAGATGCTCCCAGTCCAGCACACTTTCATCTCCAACGTTTTTGGCATCTGCAATAATACAGAATTTTATTACATGACCCCTGAACATCGTCTGATCCCTGCTAACTCATCTCCTAATATTATACCTCATTTTCAATGCAACTGCTCCCAAAAAGTTGCAAGGAAAGCGAGCCCTCTGAATGCATGCGAGGAATCTTGTATTCATTGGGATGCTTCGAAAAAAGTTCCGTGAAGCCAATTTACTTTCTGTATGCATGGACATTTACACCTGACATGTTATGTTAGCACCTGTGTCCTGAGCGGGGAAGTACACACAAGACCACAGTTTTGGTGCCATACACTGAACCCTCTGCCCCCCCACCCCCACCCCGTTCCAATCGCTAAGGGAGGGAGCGAAGGCTCTTCCTCCTGAAGGGCTGCCAGGAGTCGATCTGGACGACGAGCCAGGGTCCCAGAGGCTGCGGTGAGCTGTCAGGCCAAGAGCAGGCTGGGTAACACCCAAGATGAGGCTCCCATGGAAGCAGACACAGCAAACAGGAAGTCCCAGCAGACACTAAGAAGGCTTATCAGGGCACAAGGACAGAAGAGGGCAGGCTGACAGCTAATGAATGCACTTCCCCAGGACTTTCACCTCCACCGAGAGGGAGCTGCGAAGGTGACATTCCGGGGCTGGGGGGTGGAGGGGGCTTCTGGGTGGAACGGGAAGTTGAATACAGCAAAACCTCTCAGGCCAGGCAGGCAAAGCACGGCAAGGGTTCCGTGGAGGTGCCCAGGGCTAAGAGCACTCAGTGGGATGGGAGAAAGCAGCTTCCCAGACAAGGTGGCGAGGGACCTGGCCCAAGCCTGAACCATGAGAGATCAGGATTTGAAACAGCGGAGGAGGCCACCCCCACCAGGAGAGTTCTCAGCCTGAAGAACAAATGTGGAAGTTGGGGGTTGTGGTGTTTGTGGTTTAAGTATCTGGCCACCGCCTCCTCCTGCACCTGGCCTTGGCTCCCAGGACATCCCCACTGCCCAGCCCACCAACTTCCCAGAAGGGCAGCCACACAGGCTGGGGACCTGCCACCCTAACACGCTCTGTACCCCTCCCTGGCCACTATTGTTGCCCTCTGAGGTCACAGGGCTCTCTGCATCTTGTCCCGTCTCAGCAAATTAGCCCCCTTGGTTTCCCAAGAGCTGTCATTTCTCACTTTTTTCTACAGAGGCCGGGAGCACAGGGCTTCCCAGAAGTCTGGTTCAATGCTATTTTGGGCTGGAGACGCTTGGCAGAAATGAGCCGCCCACCCGCACACTTGGGAGAAGGCTGCCCAGGAGACAGGCCGAGAGCTCTTGCTCTGCAGGAGTTTGGAGGGTCCTATGGGGCAAGCAGCAGCTCACGTGGTCGCTGGAGGCTGTGAGGACGAGCAGCTCTGGACAGACCCGATGGGCTCTGTTCACCCGGCTGGTGTGCTACCTCTGCCCGCAAGACGAGATTCAGGCGCCCCCTCCCTGGGCTGCCATCACTTGTAGAGCCGGGGCTTTGGAAAGAACAGCAAGTCAAATCCCGGAAAGAGGCTGAGACTGAAAATGGGTTCCAGCTGGAAGCCCACCAATGACAGTGGTGCCTCGCTCACCCTGGGGGTCACGGGATGGGTGAGGTGGGAGGGAGCGGGAGGGGAGGAAACCCAAGTGCCCGCCCCCGCCCTCCTGGCTCTTCGGTCCTCCTGGCTCCTCTCTCCCTCCCTTCCTGCCTGACAAGGTCAGGGAAACCTGTCAGGGCTACAGAAGCTTCCAGGGAGGCACCCCTTAGGCCAGGTGAGGTGGGTGCTGCTTTTTTTCTTTTGAGTGACTTCAGAAAGGAAGGGAGAGAGAGAGATAGAAACATCAATGATGAGAGAGAAACACTGACCGGCTGCCTCCTGCACGCCCCACACTGGGGATGGAGCCCACAACCCGGGTTTGTGCCCTTGATTGGAATCAAACCGTGACCCCCTGGTTCATAGGTCGATGCTCAACCACTGAGCCATGCCCGCTGGGCCAGGTGGGTGCCTCTTCTTTTTAAAAAATCTTTATTGTTGAAAGTATTACATATGTCCCCCCTTTCCCCCATCAACCCTCCCCACCACAGGCCCTCATCACCCCCCTGTCTTCGGCCACGGGTTACGCATATCTGCATACAAGGTCTTTGGTTGATTACCTCCCACCTGCCTTCCAGGTGGGCACTTCTTAAAGGACCCTTTGCCCTCCTCCAGCGCCCCAGAACCACAGGCTGCCGCCTCTCCGAATGGCTGCGAGCGCTGACTCAGGGGCAGCTCTTAGCACCCACAGACTCCAGCCTTGTGCCCTGGCAGCGGCCCGGCCCCCTTGCCCACACCTCTCATCCCTTCCTATAGCCCATCCCCGCTCCCGGGGGGCTTTGGCCTAAATCCTCAGGCAGCGGGAAACCAGTTATGTCCCCCACCAGTGCCTGCAATTCTTCCTGCCCCCTGTGCTTCGTTCCTTCCTCCTACCCGCCGCCCCCCTCACTGGGCCGCCCCTGCCCCGTGACTGAGGCTCCCCTTCACCCTCGGACACACATGTGAGGCGGGCAGGCCGGGGTGGTGGCTGGGTGGGTGTGGGGGGCCTGCAGAGCTGGGGCCAGCCGGTGCATTGCTGCAGGCAGGGCCAGCCCCCGGGAACTGGGCACAATGCTCGCGGGCGCCTGGGAAGCCGGGGCGTCCACCAGCCCTTCTCTTCCTCCCGCAGACACTCGGCCCGGGCCTTTCCCAGCAAGGACCCCCTCCCCCCGCCTCCGGGTCCCTCGGGGGCGGCCCAGCCACCCACCCCTGCCGGCTCCGGCTCCAGCACGTGGCTCCGCGGCTGCAGGCTTCCTCGGCGCCCGGCTTCCGCGGCGCCCGGCTCCGACGCAGGGTGGTGTCCCCTTTCCCCGCCTACACCCCCGCCCCCCGCCGTGACTTCTCGTAAAAGCGGCCGCGTCCCCACCCACCCCCGCCCTCCCGCCCTCCCGCGGCTGCCAGGCCGCGCCCCCCCGCGCCTCCCCCGCCCTGGCAGCCGGCTCTGCTGCGGAAACTGTTGACTCAGAGGGTGGCCGGGCGGCCAGCGTCTGATGTCAGCCTGGAGCCGGCCGGGTGCAGGGGCAAGGGGGGGGGGGGGCAGGGGCGCAGGGCGGGCGGGAGGCTCGGAGCGGGGTGCGGGGCACCAGCAGGGCCGGGGGGCGCCACGCTGCGGCTGCCTGGGCGCCCGTGAGTCACGCTGCGTCACCGGAGCAGATGCCCGGGGCGAGGGGGGCCCCCTGCCCCCGCTGACTCATCAGAGAGCCCTGCTGCGCGGCTCGGGGTGGGGGGTGGGGGGTGGGGTGCGGGGGGATCGGGGCGAGGCCGGGCTGGCGGCGGCCCAGGTCGCTGGAGGCGCGCGGGGCCGGGAAACCCCAGAAGGCGGCTGCGGGGACGGCTGGCAGCTGCCGGGGTCGCCAGCAGCGCGGGCGGCAGAAGGAGGCGACGCGTCCCGCACCCCCAGCCACCTGCGAGCGGCGTCTGGGCCCTGACGCAGTTGCCGGGGGAAATGGGGGGTGCGGCAGGCTTCCCCTCCCGGTGTGGCGCACACCCGCTCTCGGGAGAGGCGGTTCCGAGGCACCAGCACCATCGATGGCGCCCGAGTCCCCCCCCCCCCCCCCCCTTAAGACTTGGTCTGTCTGGGAAGAGGCTGCACCAGCATCCAGGGCTGGACGCTTTCATTCCCGACCTCACTCCTACCCCCCCCCCCCCCTCCGCCGGGGAAGAGGCCCCGATGCTGTAGACAACCACGTGCTGGGTCAAGGCCAGGCCCCAGCTCTTGCCGTCACTGCTGGCTGACCACAAGGTCCCCTGGCGCGCAGGAAACGGACCGGAGGGCCCGGCCAGCGAGCGAGGCGGGGGCGCAGCAGAGGGGGTTTCTCCGTGGCCGCCCACCCTGTCCTGGAACAGGGGCAGATGCCAGGGCATTCAGGAAGCGCGTGCGGCTCCTCGGCAAGGTGCCCCTCCCCGTGACAGGTGGGGGAGGAAGAGCGGCAGAGGGGCCTCGCCCTTCCTGCCTCTGCACCCCGGCCAGGGACACCACCCCGGGCACACCCTGAGCGGTGACAGAACGGGGAGGGGGAGGGGGGCAGGCACACACCGAGCCCTGGTGGAGCTGGCATATGCGGGCAGGGACTGGAAGAATGATGTGGACAGATGGGGCAAGGACAGACATCCCGAGCCAAAACAAATGCCTGGAACCAAGTCCCGGGGGCTGGAAAGAGCAGGGTGGGTTCTGGGAATGGCAAGCAGGCCAGTGGGACTGGGAGAACCGAAGCTCACAGGAGCTGAAGCGCACATGCGGATCTCAGATGCAGGCCCAGTGGCCCAGAGGGCCCTGGGGCCCTGGGTTCCACCCTGTGCCCCTGGGCACTGAGTCATGCCAGTTCCCAGACAGATGCAGTCCTTCCAAGAATCCCACAGTCCTGCTCAGTCACAGCTGCGGGAGCCTGGCCGCCTCGGGGTGGCTGTGGGCTGGTTCGGTCATCAGCATTCTTTCCATGGGCACAGGGATGGGCACCCCTGATGCCAGCGGCCACCATCGAGAGGGCCCGGGCAGGCCCACTCTCAGAGCAGGGCCCCCCAGCCTTCAGACGCGCCGAGAGTGGCCCCGGCTGGTCTCCAGCAGCAGCTGGACTCCCTGAGCCTGGACTTGCAATGTGTTTCCCAGGCACCCATTCCGCAGCTGAGACCAGTTTCCAACAGGAAGGGAGGGGAAGGCTTCAGTTTGTTTCTCAAGCGCCAACTGGCCTTTCAAGCCAGTGATGACCACCGTGCACCTCACTGCAGGAGAACCAGGCGGCGGCAGGAGCTGCAGCCATTTCCCGCCGACTCCGCGGACATGGAGGCCGGCCTGGGTGGCCCCAGCTCCTGCAGCGCTGGCCCCCAGAAAGGGAAGATAGATGATCCCGCTAAGGACAGACTGGGGATCTGAGCACCGGGTCATCTGCTTTCTCCCTGGCAAAATGGAGGTGATGATTCCTGCTCCAAACCTTCTTGTGTCTTGGAGTGATAAGTCACGCCAGCATGGGGATCGTTTTCAGTGAGCATTCTGTTCCTCCTAGTTTGCAAGTAACTCCTTTCACACATTGAGGGGAAATCTCCGAGTCCGGCCCTCACAACTCTCGCAGCACTTGTCCACCCCCGCCCACAATCTACAGGCTTTGGGGAGGACCCTGAAGCCATAGAAGAGGCCCCGTGTAAAGGTCAGGCTGAGGAGCTTGGCAGTGGCTTCCCTGCTGCAAGGGCACTGCCACTGACGGACAAGGAGTGACCCGCTGTATGTACTCTACCTGGCCAGAACAGAAATATGGCCTTCAGCCTGGAGGGGGAGGGTGTCTAAAATCATAAGAAGGATTTCCTGACAGATGACAAGGTGGCCTTGAGGACCCTGGAAGTTGGAGATTCATCCTGAGCACCTGACCCTGTCATCGCCAGTGTTGCTCCCATTTGACAGCTGAGAAAACTGAGGCTGATAGACATTCAGTAACCTGGTGAAGCAGCCACAGTGGCTGAGCTGGAAGTGGAATCTGGAAGAGTGGCAGTTAAAAGCAGTGGGGTCGCCCTGACCGGTTTGGCTCAGTGGATAGAGCGTCGGCCTGCGGACTCAAGGGTCCCAGGTTCGATTCCGGTCAAGGGCATGTACCTTGGTTGCGGGCACATCCCCAGTAGGGAGTGTGCAGGAGGCAGCTGATCGATGTTTCTCTCTCATGGATGTTTCTAACTCTCTAGCCCTCTCCCTTCCTCTCTGTAAAAAATCAATAAAATATATTAACAACAACAAAAAAAGCAGTGGGGTCTTTTGACCCCAACATCCTGGGATTGAGTTTCTCATCTCAAACAGAACCCCAGAAAAGCCACACTTAGTCCTGGGGTCGGGGCATTAAACCCAAAGGGAAAACGTGTCGCTGAAATGCTTGTGCCCTTTCTCCCGTTGAGTCCCCGTCACAGAAGAGGTAACTTTATGTAACCAGTGTTCGTTGGAAGGTCTTTCCCGGCGAGCAAGAGGTTGCGGGGGGCCTTGGGAAATGCAGAAGAGGTGCCCCCAGAAGGCCCTGCACGGAAGGTCAGTCTCGCTCTCCCCTGGGCTCCCCCGACCGCACCTCCCCTGCAGCGCCGCGAACTTCCCGGTGGGGAAGCCTGCGGGTCTGCTGGGAAGCGGGTGTGCGTCTTCCCATTCTGCAGATCAGGAAACTGAGGCTGGGATCCCATCGTGGCTGGATGCGGCTCCACGCATTCCTTCCCGGGCCCAGCGGGAGGCCGGGCCGCCTGCCGTGGACAGGCCTGGAGCCCCGGCCTCCCTCCCTCCGGAGCCCGGCCCCGCTGCAGGGGTGGCCGGCCGGGCGCGGCGGTGCAGGGGAGCCGGGGAACCGCGTCTGCATCGCCGCGCGCGCTCTCGCCGAGGCCCCGGGCCCGGCCCGCGAGCGCCGGGAGGAGCCGCTTCCCGCCCCGACGCCGGGGGAGGAGGCGGCCGCTGCGCCCCTCCGGCCCCTCCCGCCCCATCGCGGCGGCCGCCAGGTGCCCAGAAACGTGGCCTCCCCCGCCCGCGCCTGTTCCCTGCGCAGCCCGCGTCTCGGCTGTCACGTCTCCCCATCCGGCTCCAAAGTACGAGTCACCGCAGCCCGGCAGCCCCGCGGGGAGGCGGAGGCGGGAGGCGGCGGAGGGGGGCGGCCCTCCTCCCTCCCGCGTGGCGCGGGCGGGTCTGCGAGGGGCCGGGAGGCCGTAGCGTCACGGGGGCCGCCCCTGCCGGGCCGTCCGCGGGCGGGGGCGGGGCGAGGGGAGGCCCCGCGGGGAAAGCCGCGAGGCCGCGCCTCCCTGGCGGCGCGCGGGCCGGTGTTGCTGGGGAGAAAAGCGCAGCTGGGCCGCGGCCCCGCCCCAGCCCCGCGGGCACAGCGCCCTCTGCTGGTGCCGCCGCAGCGCTGCACAGAGACGCCACCGCACCTACAGCCACGACCCACTCACGGCGGAGGCCCAGGGCAGCGCAGGTCTCAGAAATTCCTAACGATCATCGTTCTCTCTCTCCCTCCCCCCGCTCTCTCTCTCATAAACGAATTCATAAATGAGCCCTGAGCGTTGCAGAAAACGTGGAGAAGAAGAAAAAGTCGCCCAAATAATGCCTGTGTCTATAAAGAAACACTCTTAGAATTTGTGTCTGCCCTTTCAGCGCTTCATATCTGCACGCCTGTGTGTGTGTGTACATTCTGTACAGAATAAAACATACAATATTGTCAGTTCTGTGCATTCTTTATAGAATAAAAAGTACAATATTGTCAGTTCTTGCTGCACCCTCAGGGTCTACAACACTGCCTGGCATTGCTCCAGGTGCTTGAAACCACATATTCCCCCTCCCCACAGGGGATCCACTCACAGGACATCTTTTTTAGCAGGCTTAAATTTTCTTTCACAGTCCCCTGACCCCACATGTAAGAGGCTGATGGACCACTAGCCCCCTTAGCTAGAATCTGAAGGCCAGATGCGTTTGGAATTCAGAATTATTCAGCGCACACATATAAGGTAACCCCCCACTGGGGTCCCGACAACACCCTGTAACCAAACACACCACATTCCTGCGGCAAAATGCATGACTGGCCACATTAAGTAGGATAAATAAACGCTATAAGCAGCTTCAGGTCAGTTAGGTCAGGTTTTGAGGCCAAATGAGTTTCTTCTACTCTAAACAAAAAGCTTTGGGTCTCCAGAGCATTTTGACTTCTGAATTCAAAGAGACTGGACCAGTACTAACCCCTGGGACCCCCAAGGGCCTGGTGACGTGAGTGAGTCTCTGCTATGAACCGTGCTTTCCCATTCCTCAGTCTCTTAGACACTTGGGGTGCAGGGTAACCCAGGGAACTGAGTTGCTGACTGATTTGATGTGAATGAATGTGGGGCAAGGGGTGTGAAGGTATAGGGTTTGGTTGGGTTAGACTTTCAGATGTAATCCCACTGCCTTCCCTACTCCCAGCTGCAAACCGATAAAAGTCAGCAGTTTTGTGGTGACACCTTCCTCTTCCTGGATTCACTGGGGATTTTGAAATACATTGGCCGAACTCCCCACAAAGGCCTCCACCCACCCAGAGCACTACTGTGACCCAAAGGGTGCCACTGTCACTTCTCAAGAAGGGCCTGGGAGCCAAGACATTTGTCCCACCAATGGGACAGTCATTAGCTGTGCTGTTTCCATATGCACAGAGCCACGCGCAGCTCCTCCAAGCTCGGACTGAATGTCCAGCCTTCTGCTGACGTCCCCACTGGATTCCCCTCCCAGATTCGCCTCCAGGGCAACATGTCCAAGACCACACTCACAAACCTTCCCTCAAACCTGGTCCTCTTCTGTTGTGACCCATGTGACTGAGCCCATCATCCATCCACTACCTGAGCTAGAAACTCAGAGGCACCTGCCGCCTCCTTCTCCATCCTTCTCCACCTCATGTCAAGTTTGTCCGTTTCCCTCTGAAACAGCCCTCCAACCCGTCCTGCTCTCCACCTCCCCCACCCCATCCAGTCCCAGTGCAGAGCCCAGCCAGCTTCCACTTCCAATTCTCACTCTACTCGGGGCCTTTCTCCACAATGAAGCCCAAGGCATCCCTTTGAAACACAGTGAATTATGTCATACCGACCGCGGGGGCCACCAGGGAGGAAGCTACCCAGGTTAAAACCTCACCTAGGAGCCTGCAGCATGGGACCTGCAAAACTTTGACGGCTGTGAAACACACCCTCCTAACTATAAAAACAACAACGCCTCCCTCACCTCTCTTCAGGATAGAAATAGAAATCCATAGAAAAGGCCTGCAGCGCTGCCTGGAGTGGCCCAGCCCTGCCCAATGCTTGTGGTATGAGTCTCTGACCGCCAGGGGTACTGGCTTTCTTTCTCAGGCCCTTGAATTTCCATCCCACCGCTTTTGCCCATGCTGTTCCCCTTGCATAGGACATTCTCCCTCCATCTCTTCATCTAGCGATTCCTGCTCTTCATTCACATGTCAGTGCAACTATCATTTATCCAGGAAATCTTGCTGATCAAGCGAAATACCCGTCCCACGCTCTTCAGCTGCCCGTAGTCTTACATGCATCTGTGGGTTTGACCCAGGCCTGTCTCCCTCAGGACACTGTGGTGTCTAGTTTGCCCGTCATGCTGTGCCCAGCACCTGGCCCAGTCCCTGGCATGACGTAGGTGCTTCATAAACACTTGTTTAATGTATGTGCAGACGAGCACTCCGCCCTGTTTGCTTGACCCCGGGGTCACGTGTGTTCTGCTCACCCCTCTCAGGACAGGCCCAGGAGGAGAACCAGAAGCGAGTTCGTTCATCCATCCAACAAAGAGCATCTGTTAAGTGGCAGGCTCTGGAAACAGGAAGAAGATGCAGCTGGTGTCCTCAGGAGCTACTGGAAGACAGCAGACTGAGAAACGTGTTGACTGACTGCCTTCAAGATCTTAACGTTTAGCCCAACCAGCGTGGCTCAGTGGTGGAGCGTTGACCGATGAACCAGGAGGTCACGGTTCAATTCCCAGTCACAGGCACATGCCCGGGTTGCAGGCTCGATCCCCAGTGTGGGGATGTGCAGGAGGCAGCCTATGGATGGTTCTCTCTCATCATTGATGTTTCGCTCTCTCTCCCTCTCCCTTCCTCTCTGAAATCAATAAAAAAAAAAATTAAATTAATAAATAAAAGCAAGAGGGCAAAGGAAATTTGCAGAGTAATAAAAACAATAACTTTCGTTATTATTAACTTTTAAATCACACAAATAAAACAGACCCATTGACCTAGCAAAGCGACAGCCACACAGGGAACTTTCCCCACAGGAGCCACGTCCGGATCCAATCAGCAGAAGTCCCTTTCTCCCAACCAACCAGTCCTAATTCTTTCCCGCTTTGCAAGCTGCCTCCACCTCCTGGCCCTTCCAAAGGCCCACCCTAACCCCCTCAGGTTGAGAGGCTGCAAAGGCTTGCCTGGTGTGTGGGTTCCGTGGATGCACCAAGCGAACCACGCTTGGCTTGGTGTGGCAGTAGATAGGCATGTCCTTGGTGGGCCTGGCATTCCAACTTGGAGTTTCACACCCACCTGGAAAGAGCCACATCTCTTGAGCACCTCGGTCTTCTGGCTTTTCTCTCACCCAGGAACGGCGGTTCACATTGGGCTCTGAGCTCCACAAGTTGTCATGGAAACTGGGAACCTGTACTTTGGGATTTGCAGTGGCAAAAGGCTCTTGCTGCTAGAGGTGGGCGTATAGGAGTAGGTGGAGGGGAGGGAGGCAGGGGGCCCCTCTTCCTCTTGGCTCCACCCCACTCCAAAACCCACTGCAGCAACGCAAAGGACAGCGATGCACAGGCACTTGTGACCTTCAGAAACACGATAGGATATACGAATTCAATTCTCCATGAGACCAGCTAAGTACACGGAGAAAAAGTTGTTTGCTGCAACTTCCCGGGCACTAGGAGCAAAGGCAATCCACAGGCTCCATCTAGTGGGGAAATGTGCCACTGCCGCCCAACCCTGAGCTCTGAGCTGCATCCCGGAAGCCTGGCAGGTCTCTCTTCCCATGCACCGGAGGCCAGCAGCTGCATGGGCCCTCGTCAGAGAAAGCATTTTGGGCTTCATAGCCCCTGGCATTGTGCTCTGCACAGAGAAAGAAAACCTCACTCATATTCTCCGAGTGCTTTGAATTTTGTTAACATTTTTTAAAAGTTTGTATTAAATGTATTTTCCTTTAACCCTGGCTGCTTCAGTCAAAATGGGGTCAGCCTTTAGTAGGACCTTATGATCACTTTTGTACTAACTTCACCTCCATTTCATCTAGTTTTTTAAATAATAAAGTATTTTTTAATTATTTTTAATCCTCACTCAACGATATGCTTATGGATTTAGAGCAGTGGTTCTCAACCTTCTGGCCCTTTAAATACAGTTCCTCATGTTGTGACCCAACGATAACATTATTTTCGTTGCTATTTCATAACTGTGATGTTGCTACTGTTAGGAATCGTAATGTAAATATCTGATATGCAGGACGGACTTAGGCGACCCCTGTCAAAGGGTCGTTCGACCGCCAAAGGGGTCGCGACCCACAGGTTGAGACCTCTGTTTGAGAGAGAGAGAGAGAGAGAGAGAGAGAGAGAGAGAGAGAGAGAGAGAGAGAGAAACATCGATCAATTGCTTTCCGCACACTCCAGCCAGGGGCATCAAACCCGCAACCTAGGTTATGTGCCCTAACTGGGAATCGAACCCACAACCTTTTGCTGTGTGGGATGACACTCCCAACCTTGTTCATCACTGAGAATTGCCCTCTGCTACAGGGAACTGCTTGTCCCAGGTTGAGCCTCCTTACAAGGTGCAGCCTGTGGCCAAAGACAGGCTGATACTGGGATCCAAAGTCCCAGCCCCCATGTCTCAATTTGGTTCAACTCTGAAGGGCCAGCCCAGCTCCAGGACTCCCCAAAGGTTCAGCTAAGGCCTCCATGGGAACCACACTGTGGATGAGCTTCTCTCTGCCCTCTACTGCCTCCCATCTCCCAAGAGCACTTGCAACCGACCTGCATGTTTGTCCCTATCTGTGTCCAGGACACCCAGTCAGACAGTGACCGGGATTTATCAAGTCTTAGGTTCAAATCCTGGCTCTAACGTCCTGGCTGTAAAATTTGGGGCACATTCCTGAACATATCTGGGTCTCCCTGTCTTTACACATAAAACAAGGAAATTAGATGAGAAAATCTCTAGGGAACTTACAGCTCATTTCTGACTATGTGTCATAGGCTCATGAGGCTCTTGAGATGTTGGTCCCTGATTAAATAGCTTTTCTTCCCAGTATTGCCATCAAATTGCTGTCATTCAACAGTGGGGCTGCTGATAGTGAAGGCTGGAGTATAATCCTTCAACTCTACTCTCAACAGGGTGAAAATAAATCAGTTCTATTACATTTTTAAACCACTTTGTTTCAGGGTGACTGGTTTATTAGGGATCAATGTTAAGATAACAAACTCCACGACTCCTAATATAATTTGTCTTATAGAAACACCAGGGAAAGCAGAAAGCTGCACCCAGCTGAACCAAACTGCGTAGGAACGTACAAAACGCACATTCCCCAATCATCTACCAGCTACTTTAGTTCACCAAGTGCGTATGAGCCACACCCAATCCACAACCGATGTTACAACCGCCCATCCAGTTTCAATGTGAGTTCACAGGAACTCAAAAGCCATGGCCCTGCTGCAAACTGTGGGTCTTTTAAATGACTGTATATTTATGCGTTTAACGTAAAGACTGCAGCTTGGTTCTATCTATATTGCAATGCTGCACGGACAACGTTGGACTCTTTGCTCTGAACCCCATGTTTCCCATCAGCCCACTGTGCAGTCACAGGGTAACGAGTTTTAGGAAAGCAGATCTCAAGTTACAGTGAAACTCACTGGACTTCCAAGGCAGGGGCAGTAGCATCTTGGGAAGTGAAACTCTTTCTGAATGTGAACGTCTTGTATGTTCGGCTCTACACTTTTCTGTGTTTCCTAACCTTTCCTAAACCCAGTTCTTAGGAGGGCAACATGAAGGCGTATTAGGGAGACCCGTTCTTAGCATTTTTAAATGCCCTGCTTTTGGGAACCACGGAAGTTCTTTCCTCTCCCAGCAAGCTCTGTGTTGTTTCCATTCTTGTAGAGTTAGAAAAGGAAACCTAACTTTGAAAATGCTCTGGCTTCCTTATTTCTGCTGAGAACTCACAGGAAGGGAGGGCACCTTCAGAGGCGCAGGACATTGCTGGGCACTGACACAAACATACAAAGCGCCTTCAGTGCATCAAAACTGTAGCAGCCAAAGCTCAGGCTACATGTGACTGCTGCATAAGTTATAATTTATAAGCATATCACTCATTAAGCTTAAAAACAATTTTAGATAAATGCAGAAATTAAACTCTATGCCATAGGATGTCACTATGGTAAAGGATTGTTGGAATAAGTGTACCAATAAGCCACACGAGATGCAAGTCAATTGTTAAAATGCTGTCATATACCATTCCTGTAACCTTGTGCAAAAACTTCAGCTTTCTATGTTTGGACTAGAGGCCTGGTGCTGAAATTTTTGTCCCTCAGCCCGGCCTGCACCCTTTCCAATCTGGGACCTCTCGGGGGATATCCCTCTCACAATCCGGGACCGCTGCCTCCTAACCACTTGCCTGCCTGCCTGCCTGATCGCCCCTAACCGCTCCCCTGCCAGCCTTGATGGACCCCAACTGCCCTCCCCTGCCAGCCTTGATGGACCCCAACTGCCCTCCCCTGCCAGCCTGATGGCCCCCCATGGCCTTCCCCTGCTGGCATGATTGCCCCTAACTGCCTCTGCCTCGGCCCCCACCACCATGGCTTTGTCCAGAAGGAAGTTGGACGCCTGGGAGATGGCCAGTCACCCGGCCTAATTAGCATGTTACCCTTCTATTAGTATAGATACCAGAATACCTTTAAAATCCCCCACCCCCAAATTAGGTTCCCTGAGGCAGATGGAGATAGCTTGGTCTCCCCAAATCTAAAAGGCCTCTTGACAAGATTTATCCATGTGGTTATATATGGAGGGACACAATAACAGTGGTGAACACATTGCCTTTTTTTTCTTCCTGAACTAAAAGGGAATTTATAAGGGCAAAAACACAATGAGAGAAGAGATGAAAAATGGAAACTGGAAAGTGGACACGTTAGTAAATTACTTAGCAGCTGTAGGAAATAAGAGTCCCAAGCAGGCAATAGGGAAACAGAAAGCTAATTCTAAAAGGTACAGCAATTGGCCAGTCCCGACCTCTGGCAAAGACATCACTTAAAAGTCTAAGCATTCAAATCCCAGACCCTTATTCCTATGCTGCCAGCTGGGCAGGAGCCCTCTTGGACATTCGTCTAGACAGGGTATGAATGGGCCTCCGGAATGGGCCTCCAGGTGGAACTGGGCACCACTGGGGGCAGGACTGTCTTACTGTCCAGAAGCCCAACCCTCTGACCTCACTTGGCTTCTGGACACTGCAGATGGCCCATCACCTTCAGGCAGGACATAGGGCAGTGGTCAGCAAACTCATTAGTCAACAGAGCCAAATATCAACAGTATGATTGAAATTTCTTTTGAGAGCCAAATTTTTTAAACTTAAACTATATAGGTAGGTACATTGTTATTACCTTAATTAGGGTACTCCTAAGGCTTAAGAAGAGCCATAATCAAGGGGCCAAAGAGCCGCGTGTGGCTTGCGAGCCGCAGTTTGCCGACCACCGACATAGGGAATCCACTGACACAGGGTTGTTACCAGGCACCTAAGGAATACCTCGAATGAAAGACAGAACTCAGAAACAGGAAACAACAATTTGGAGAAAACACTATCTAGAACTTGGGGCGGGGGGGTGGGGGTGGGGGGTGTCCAAAATTGCACCCTTAGCTTGGAAACTAGGTTGCAGAAATGAAAAACAGACTTGGAATATGGAGCTGAGAAAGTGTAACGATTTCAGGAACAGAAAACAGATAGGAGGAAATAAATGAAATACAGAGAATTGAAATTTCTAAACTTTAGCCAAGTGTCCCCTCTTCTGCATACTGCTAAAAAAGCTAGAAACTGGTGACAAGGTTGCAGGCACAGGCACGCCCTGGATGAAGTCTGGCACCATTATTTACGAAAAGCTTTAACTAGCACCTGGGACTACATTCAAGCAGATCCCACTAGTTCACTGCAAGGTCATCTTTTGCACTCTAACTTAACCCTTTTTCTACTGCCAACACACCATCACTTCATCTGTCAGTGGCAGATTCTTAATTCACCAACTTCCCATAATTGATCCACTGCTAAGTTTCTCACTAAGCCATCAACTGCAAAGGCTGTTGACAGACATAAGCGATATTATGGTTGAGTTCGAATTTGAAAAGACCATTAACAATGGAATTGCTTCTGAAGCCAAAGTCCACAACACACAAAGTGAGCATGTTGGGCAGAGAAAACCTTCTATTCACTGCCAATAAAAATGTTTGCCCAGCCCATTTCCAATAAATCAAATCCAAATCCTTCAACTGTGTAACACTGAGTCTGAGTACCTTCAGCTGGAGTGGCTTCATGTTCCCCTACCTATACTCCTTTCTGGGCGAAAATATGTACTATGATTAAGACACATGTAATATCCACAAAATTCCTCCATACATTTAAGAGTAGGAACTGCTACTTTTCAGATTAGGTTTAACTTGCCCAAATAATCATACATGACCAGAATTTCTTCAAACTCAGAGCCCTTTCCTATTTCTGTCCTTTCCCTGCCCCTAATTAGCAAAGCTGGGAAAATGTTCAGCCCAAATGATCCATGACCCAAATCTGATTCGCCCCAGCAGAGAAAAAGCTCCAGAAATTGTAGCTGTAACATACTTTTGCTAGAAAATACAGCGACCTTACAGCTGGTAGCTTATTGCTTTAAAAACAGGTAGAGACCAGCCCCCAGCAAATGGCCAGTAAAGAACAGAACTGGTTTTCCTTACTCCTGGCCATGCCGAAGGCCTCCACCTGCAAATACCTAAACCAGTGATGGCAAACCTTTTGAGCTCGGCGTGTCAGCATTTTGAAAAACCCTAACTTAACTCTGCTGCCGTGTCACATATAGAAATTTTTTGATATTTGCAACCATAGTAAAACAAAGACTTATATTTTTGATATTTATTTTACATATTTAAATGCCATTTAACAAAGAAAAATCAACCAAAAAAATGAGTGTCATAGGTTCGCCATGACTGACCTGAACCATACTTCTACTTTGCCTTCAGGGTAGACAAGAATTACTGTAACTTGGATATGGACTTATTTTCTGATTTCATACTTTGAAGCCATTAAGCAAGCATTCTTTGTTGGTCAAGTTGCTAACTAGAGGAAATTTTAACTCCCCTATTCAAGGACCAAAAGACTGCAGTGTGACTTTTTCAACCCAATATTTGCACTGAATGGTATATCATCTGTGCTCATGTTTACTTGGAATAACTAGGTCAATTTATAAATTATTTCACCTTGTCTAAGTTTAAAATTGTTAGGAGGCTGATCAATTAATGTGCCTAGAAAATGTGGCTGTAAGTGTGTGTGTGTGTGTATATGATTTTATCAAAATCTTCATTGTTCCTTCTGTAATGCCCAGCATCATTTTACCAAATTCAGTTTGTTGCTCTGTAATAAAATAAGATTCTGAAATAATGCTCAGCAAGCTAATATCCAAAGCTGATAAGGAATTTTAACTTTCTTTCACAATAGAAGCCATCAAAATAAAACGTAAGGAGGAATAAAAAACATTTTATCTGTGTATTCAGAATCACACACAAGTTACCTTTACAGTTCAATTTACTATATAGAAATCATTTGGGTTTTATAGTCAGTTAAATTCTGAACCGAGATTACAATATTGTAAATTAAAAAAAAGGTTGTTACATTAATTTAGTACTTTTTTTAGCATAAAAATTGAAATACATAAGTTCAAACTTCAGATTTATGGCAAACAGTCTTCAAATACAATACAGACATTTCTTAAAATTACCGTATCGTTCACATGTGATTTTGCAACTCTTGAGCTGTTATACATAGAACAGCTCAATTGACACTCCATGAAGCTCAAGGTTGTATAGTCAAGCCAAAGACTCAAAATTGTAACATCTTTTAAAAGATCTGGCGTTTCTGGACCAAAGCACAATATGCAAAAAAGGTTGGGAACAATTCCTCCTCCTTATTTCGGTTAAAAAAAGTTGCATGGTAGCTTGGAATTTTGCATAAAACCCCGTATTATACCTTGGTAAAGTCCAAGGTATAAGATGACAATGGATTGGGGTCCTAAATTTTCTCATTAGTAGAACCCATAAAATTCAAATGGGCATTAATCAAATCAAAAAATATTAAGCACCTACTGGTTTAAGTGAAATTTATTGAGATTCATGATCAATTTCTTTCCACCTTGAAATCAAGGTGTAAAAACCAGCTATTAAGTGCATTCCAAACTTCTCCTATGTAGCACAGGTAGAATTTTCTGTCTGTTGGCACCAAAGTGAAGTCACATTTCCTCTTGGGAGACAGAAATTCTACATCTGAACATAGAGTAAGTTAGGAAAATATGACCCCTGTTGTTTATTTTATTACTATTATGATTCTGAGATCTAGGATTACTAATATACTAGCAGTGAACAATGCAAATTCCTGGCAACAACTGTCAGATAAGTGACCCTAACTCCCTTCCCCCCAATCACCATAAAATTTTAGTATGAAAAGAATTAAAAGCATAACTAAGCTGAACAAATGGGGAAATAAGAAACTAATCGATTGGCTAAATAAAACAAACCCCTAAAGTTTGAAATCACTGCAAACTGAGAAATTGGAAATAGGTGTGATTCCCCCTCAGCCCCTCACAACTCTGAAATTAAATAATATTCCATGCAAGAGTATCAGGTTTCTGGATATAGATGTAGCCCTTCTTTAAGTTTTAGTGTGCTGCAGAGTTTTCTGCAATTTTAATTTTCCTCCCCCCAGGTTATTCAGAGTATTTAATAGAATTGTCCATCTCAGCCAAAAGATTTGTGATTCAAAGATTTACTAAGTTACTCTATGCATTCTATCTATACAGAAACACCTATTATTACAATTGGTTTATGCAGGATTAACATTTTTGGTGTTAAAATTGTTAAACATCATGCTTACTGCACATCAACTCTCCATGATGCATCTGAACTTCACAATGAAACATTTTATTTAAATTACTAGTTAAATAACTGAAATGTACTGAGTCAAACTAAATTTAAGTGGGCTATAAAAGAAAATAACCTTCAAAACAGTCCATATACACATCTATTTCAAAACTACCTTTGCTAGCTAGCCCCTTTCCCAAAGTTTTAGCCTGAAAAAACAGTAAAATCTACACAAAATTTTATTGCAATCATACAAGGGTTACATTAGGTCAAATACAACAAATACTATGATGCAATTTTACATTTATTAAACTACAGTTCAAAGCACAAATTTACACTTTCTAAATACACTAAACGCATCTAATGAAGTCACACTGGTCTTCCACTGACATCTGATATATCTGGGTGAAAGACATTAACTTTACAAGACTTTAAACACAAATCCTTAGTATAAAAACTGTGTACTTGTATGTAAACGATTTAATGGGGAACCCAATTAATGGGCTTCCATCTCCACTAAGTCATCCATTTTGTTGCATATTTTATTTTAAACGCTTAAGGGGCAGAACAAACTGTTAAGTTTAAATCTGGATACATCATCTAAATTTCCCAATTAACCCCCAATGAATTATAGATGAAAGCTGTTTTTGTCTGGTCCCAAATAGTTATTACTAGTAGTTTGTTTCCAAGAGAATTAACAGAATAAGATTGATTGAATTTTTCCCACACTGGAATGTAGACCAGACAAGCTTAACCTGCAACTTCAGATCTAAAGAAGCGTTCGTTAATGCCTGTTTTAAGCTTCAGTGGAAAAACTGTCTTCTTGGCTCAGCTGGATGCAAGAAGGCACAAAGAAGAAGTTCTTCATCGTGTCTGAAGTAATTCCAGCATCTTGCATCTCATACCTACATAAGAGATAATTCAGAATTTATGCACAAAGATCACCGAACTACTTACTTAACAGACAATAAAATATCTTTCAATAACCCTTAAAAGATGAATGTTTTGCTATTACTTTAAGTTATGCACTCATCACAAAATTAAAATTAGTGCCCAGCCGGCATGGCTCAGTAGTTGAGCATGGACCTCTGAACCAGGAGGTCACGGTTCGATTCCCGGTCAGGGCATAGGCCCGGGTTGTGGGCTTGACCCCCGGTGTGGCATGTGCAGGAGGCAGCCGATCAATGACTCTCATCATTGATGTTCCTATCTCTCTCTCCCTCTCCCTTCTTCTCTGAAATCAATAAAAATATGTATTTTTTTAAAAATTAGCAAACATTCTGTCACCTCAAATATCAAATCTGCTTTAAAATAAAAACACCTTACCAATCACTGAATGACATCATGTAATAAATAGCTGGCCTCTGACGATCATTAAAAGCAGATGGTTCATGCAAAGAATCTGCTCCCATGTTATCAAAGATAAGCCAATCTCCCACATTCAGCTCAGGAAGAAGACACTTTTCCACAATGTGATCAAGCTCATCACAGGATGGACCCCAAAGGCTGCTTGTAAACAGAGGCTCATCGTCCTTGTATTTCTGTAGGAAAGAAAAAGTATTTTAAAGTGTAAGTTTTCACTCATGCAGGTTACTGAATTTGAGGGTAGATAAGAGCATTTTTTACTATCTCAGATCCAATGTGCTATGAAAGGCAGGTCTAGAGCCAGGATCAGTGGTAGTCCTTCATAACTCCATCTAAAGCAGTGGTTCTCAACCTTCCTGATGCCACGACCCTTTAATACAGTTCCTCATGTGGTGGTGACCCCCAACCATAAAATTATTTTCATTGCTACTTCATAAATGTAATTTTGCTAGTTATGAATCGTAATGTAAATATCTGATATGCAGGATGTATTTTCATTGTTATAAATTGAACATAATTAAAGCATAATGATGAATCACAAAAACAATACATAATTATCTATGTGTTTTCCGATGGTCTTAGGCGACCCCTGTGAAAGGGTCGTTCGACCCCCAAAGGGGTCGCGACCCACAGGTTGAGAACCGCTGATCTAAAGCAACAGACTAAAGAGTGCAGATCCTCAAAAAAGGGCAGTAGTACCTAACCTAAAGTATTTCTTCAAAAACTAGGATACAGCTTTAAAATATCAGCTCAATTTACAAACTGCCAAGTGAGCAGATTTAACATTATTTGTAATAGAACTTGCCTTGTGAACCTCTGGAATGGTATTCAAGTCCTCAGACAGTTTACTTGCAAAAGAACCATAAACACCATCATTCATATAATACACAAAGGCTGGTTCATCACTTCCGGTTTTTTCTACTGAAATAAAGAGGAAAAAATGAAGGTGAATTTATAGTAAAATGCCTAATAGTTATCATGAAATGCATATCAAATACATAAAAAATTTATATATAGAACTGACTCCTAGTTTTCACATTAAAAATTTATAGAACAGATTCCTAGTTTTCACATCCTCCTATATAATAAAAGGCTAATATGTAAATTGACCGAATGGCAGAACAACCGGTCCTGTGATGTGCACTGACCACCAGGGGGCAGATGCTCAACACAGGAGCTACCTCCTGGTGGTCAGTGTGCTCCCACAGGGGGAGTGCCACTCAGCCAGAAGCCGGGCTCACAGCTGGCGAGCACAGCAGCAGTGGTGGGAGCGGGCCGAAGCCAAGGGGTGAGGGACTGCAGGAGACCGCAGGTCAGGCTGAGGAACTCCCCCTCTCCCCTGCACGAATGTTGTGCACCGGGCCTCAAAATATTTAACTTAAAAAACCCCTACAGCCTAGCCGGTGTGCTCAGTGGTTGGGCATGAACCTGGAGGTCCCGGTTGGATTACAGGTCAGAGCACATGCCAGGGTTGTCGGCTAGAACCCCAACAGGGGGCGTGCAGGAGGCAGCTGATCAATGATGTTTTTCTCTCATCAATATTTCTGTCTATCCCTCTTCTTTTCCTCTCTCTCTAAAAGTCAATGTTAAAAAAAACAAAAACAACCCACAGATATATACTGACATAACCTTAAACAAAACTGTTAGCAAAAAAAAAAAAAAAAAAAAAAAAAAAAAAAAAAAAAGCATTACACTAAGGAAAATAACCAATGAACATATGAAAAAGTGCTCTACATCATTCATCACCAGGTAAATACAAATTAAAACTACAATGAGCTATCACCACCACACACTTACTGAATGGATAAGATAGGCAATGCAATGCAATGCAATGCAAAAAAAAAAAAAAAAATTGCCCTAGCCAGTTTGGCTCAGTGAGTAGAGCATTGGCCTGCGGACTGTGCCCGTGCCCGGTTGCGGGCTCCATTCCTGGTGGGGGGCGTGGTTCTCTCATCACTGATGTTTCTATCTCTCTCCCTCTCCCTTCCTCTCTGAAATAAATAAAAATATATATTTTAAAAAATCAATAAAGGTGGGGAAACAAGCAGAACCTGCATGTAATTTACACTGCCTGGGGGAGGGTAAAATAGGACCACCACATTGATATCTTTGAAAACCTCTATTCTATGACCGAATAACTATTCTTAATCATTTACCCAAGTATTAAGATTTGTACAAGAATGTTGTTTTATTCATAATAGCCCAAAACTGAAACTAAATATTCATTAGCAAGAGAATGTATAAACTGTATTCACAGTAGAATATTAGCAATAAACATGAAGCAAAATGGTTCAATCAGATATATTATACTGAGCTTTCTTAAACAAAAGAATATATTCTATTATCAGTGGTTGCCAACCAGTAGTCTGCGGACCACTGGTGGTCTGTGCAGTCCAAAAGGTTGGCGACCACTGTGCTATATGATTCCATTTATATGAAGTAAAGGCAGCTCAAATTAATCTATGGCAGAAAAATAATCAGAACAGTGTTTGGCGAGGGAACATAACTGAGAAAGAATAATTCTAAGATATGAAAATTATATTTTGAAAGGGATATCACTATGTCTTCATTAACTCATCAAATAACATACTTAAGATTGTGCTCACTGTATGTCAAAAAAACCCACTCCAAACCTAAACAGATACTGCGTCTAGTTCAGGGGTGGGCAAACTTTTTGACTCGAGGGCCACAATGGGTTCTTAAACTGGACCGGAGGGCCGGAACAAAAGCATGGATGGAGTGTTTGTGTGAACTAATATAAATTCAAAGTAAACATCATTACATAAAAGGGTACGGTCTTTTTTTTCAATAGTTTTATTCATTTCAAACGGGCTGGATCCAGCCCGTGGGCCGTAGTTTGCCCACGGCTGGTCTAGTTCAGTTTGTCAAACTCATGGCCCTCAACGAATATTTTTGCGGCTCAGCCAATATAACCCAATATAACGGGTATGTAAGAAACGTTTTAATAAAAATTTCATAACCTAATTTTTACAATATCCTGTTATGCATAATTATTAATAAAGAACCACATTCGCTAATGACTGATTACTATAATCGTGTTGCATTCATTTCCCTTATGTGCCTTATGCGCAGGCACACCATTTCTCTCCACTAATACTAGCAGCTAATATTTTAGCAGCTGATTGCCACATCGTCATTAGTCTTGTACTGACTTCTTTGCTGTGTGCAACAGAAAATATTTCGCTTTTGGAGAACAAGAAAAATAGGTTTACTTGCGTTACGCCTATGAATTTGTGCAGTTATTCAGTGTCTGGTAAATTAATGTTCAAGAAAAAAATATTCATTCTTATTAAAATGTTCTATTATTTTATGTTAACAATGACATTGATTTCAGCCCTTTGTATTTAGCATGTCTCAATCGAAATAAACCTACATTTCTATGAAAATGGAAGCTTTTTTTTTTTTTTGCGGCCCACATAAACTTAAACCGTGTTGATTTGGCTCGTGCTAGCCTTTGAGTTTGACATGCTTGGTCTAGTTAATGGCTTGCTGTTGTGCAGTGGTATGGATTGGCTATTCTGGAAACTCCTCCTGTGTGTTCTAGGCTTAAGCAAGTGAGAGAAAGGAATAACGGGAGCGAGGCTTCTCATTGGGAAGGGAGTTACAGCAGGGAGAGGGAGAAACCAAATGTGCGCCCTGTGGTGTACCACACAGCTCTTGATATACAAATATGTTTATTAAGAACTCAAAGGTAAAAAAAAAAGACTACCTCACTCTTGCTTATTTACAGGAAAAAAACTACGGGAAGAAATAAGTCTCCTTAATGTAGAACAGTACCTTCCTACCCATTTTTTTAAAAGTGATATTTTTAGCCCTAGCCAGTTTGGCTCAGTGGATAGGGTGTCAGCCTGTGGACTGAAGGGTCCCAGGTTCGATTCTGGTCAAGGGCGCATGCCTGGGTTGCAGGCTTGATCCCCAATGGGGGGCATGCAGGAGGCAGCCGATTAATGATTCTCTCTCATCATTGATGTTTCTCTTTCCCTCTCCCTTCCTCTCTGAAATCAATGAAAGTATTTTTTTAAAAATAGTGAATTTTGAAAATAAATAAATGATACTTTTAGACTGTCTAGATTAAAAGGACTCTGTTGGCCTTTGTTATGTAAGCAAGTACGAGGCAGATTCTCCCTGTGACTCATGTGACTAAAAAAAAACCCGCATAATAAAACACTGCTTCTTAACAAGGGATGAGAATCACCTGGGGGAAGTGTATCTAAAACATGCCTAGCTCAACATCAGCACATGAGAGTTGCATTCAGGACGTCTGATGGACATTTTGAAAAGTTCCCAAACTGCCTATAGCTGGCTGAAGACCACCCACCTATATAATCCATAAAATGTCATACAATATAATTACACTATAGTATCTGATGAATTCATCTTCAAAATAATTGGAATTATCTACTAACAGAAGAAACTATAAACTTTGTAACTTACCTCCAGAGGAAAATTTATCACTTTCAACAACTTTCTTTGCAATGATATTAACTGCAAGTGTAAATGCAGAAGACACGTAATAGCTTCCAGGTTCTGAAATGATCTTAATGCCAGATCCTTCAGGAAAGTAGACATCCAACAAAGGGCTGATAACATGATTCACCTATGGATTTTAAATCCCACATTATGGTTTCAATATTGGATTAGACAATTCAAATTAAGCCACGTTCCTGTCTAGCAACAAGGGATCAAAACTTCAAATCGATTTTTAGGTATTATAGAATGTGGAGGAGGACAGAGCAGGAAATTAAGGAGTGACATACACATGGATAAAATAACTTAAGTTATCCATGTTGTGAATTTGTACCATCAAGTAGTCTGTAAGAGCATAACAGAATAGAAACTTTTCTGTGATAAAGTTATTATGATACAGAGGTAAAAAAAATTTATTTTATTAAACTTATCAAAGTTAGCTAGGTCTTCTCATTGCCTGCTCATTTTCTTAGAATCAAATTTTAAACAGATATTACAGGCTTGCTGTAACTGGTTTGGCTCAGTGGATAGAGCGTCAGCCTGCAGACTGAGGGGTCCCGGGTTCGATTCCGGTCAAGGGCATGTGCCTTGGTTGCAGGCACATCCCCAGTGGGGGGTGTGTAGGAGGCGGCTGATCAATGTTTCTCTCTCTCATCGATGTTTCTAACTCTCTATCCCTCTCCCTTCCTCTCTGTGGAAAATCAATAAAATATATTAAAAAAAAAAAAAAAAAAAAAAGATATTACAGGCTTTTAGTTCCTGCCGCTGTAAAAACCCTAGGCTACTTACTAATCTACCACCTAAGTAGCAAGGAATAAGAGATTATTCCAGTATGTCCACCCACTGAGTTTACCTCTTCCAATTGAAATTCAGTTCCTGTGAAGCCTCCTCCAATGTCTAAGATGTTCATTGTGAAGCCAAATTCTCCCTAGAGATGAAAAATAGGGACATTTTGAAAACCCCCTCCCAGGTTGATAAATATCTGTTCTGACATTTAATACAGCAGCAAATTAAATGTTATATATGTTAGCTTCCTGATGTTGTCTGTACTGTCTTGCAGACAAGTAAATCACTAATTCTTTCACCCACTTTAAAAATGAACTGTATGGAACTCTGCTTATAATGTAAAAAAAAATAAGTACGGTGTGCGTCATAAGTATAATGAGAGTACTTCAGAGATAAAAGTGTTTTTCTAACAACCTGATAAAAATATCAAAATTTAAGGAAAAAACTTACAGCCATGTCAAACACACATCGAGCATCAGATAGAGCATGTACGTATACTTGAGATTCTTTGCAAGCACTTGAAACATGAAATCTGAAAGAAATAAAGTAATAAATTTAAAGCAGCAGCAAATTTTAGAGGTCCTTCCTGTAATTCCTTTCAATTCTCATTCACCATATTGACTTACAATTAAGTATTTACCTTAACTTTACCGAATAGTTAAAGTATTAAAAGCCCTAACCTCTAATTATCAAGTTACAATACTTAACAATGAGTTATCAGTCATGATTCATGGCTATCAGACTGGGGAAGGGAAGATTTCTGCAGAAATGGTAGAGTAACAAGTTCCACCAATAAAACTGGGCCACAAAAACCATTAATATGAATGTGTAATTTTATCTGACAAAACATAAAAACATGTCTATTGTGAAATACAAATGAATGTTAATTCAGCTGAATATTACTGACATCTGAACTTGTCAATATTACGTAAGTGACAGATTTAGAAGAGAATACTTAAATTTAATTGAAGTATGATTTTGTACTCTGATTGTGGCAGTGATTACATAAATCTGTTAAAATTCATAGTTTACCCTCAAAAAGTTATTTCCCCTCTATGCTAACTTAAAAAATAAAACTGAGTTGAAATGTGAAAACTCTTAAATATGTCAACATTGTCACCTAAAGTAGTGATTAACACCAACGATTCTTTATTCATCTTTATGAACAATTTAAAAAGCAAGATCCTGTACTATAATGGGACTAGCAATGGAATGGCAACTCAGAAAACTGGATGGGAGATAGAAGCACAAAATAGTATAAAGGATAAAGCATATCCAGTTTTTTCCTACACTAAGAAGGTAAAAAAAATTATATGTATATATGTGTGTGTGTGTGTGTATATATATATATATATATATATATATATATATATATATATATACACACATATATATATATATTATACAAAACTGGAAGTTGAATCTATGAGTTCATACAAATGAAGTCTTAAAGCAATAATCTTAAGACAAAGATTATCACCATAAAATGATTTTAAAACAAATACTCACTTAACCCCAATAATTTGGACATCAAGTTCCTTAGCACATTCCAAGATATGCCTACAGTTCTTCAGGGTAGCGCCAAACTTCATGTTACCCTCTTCATCTCCAGTATTATCTTCTGTTGCAATATGTAGTAAGACCCTAAGAGAAGGGGAAGATGATTGGGGCAGAGTTGGTTTACATCATCATCAGCACATGTGAAGCCTGAAGATTGTAGAAATTTTCATTATGTTGCCAGTGTTCCCAAATCCAGCGACGGATGAATCAAGTGAACCTAATGAAAAACAATCCTGTATAGAGAAAAAACTAGCAATTAGGGCCTAAAGCATGAAGCTTAAAAGGATGGAATTTGGAAATAGGAAGTTAAGATTCTGTTGTAGCAGCAAGGGTAGGTAAGGCTCTGTAATGAAAGACATTACTTTCAAATGAAGTCCATCAGTCCATAAATCCACCTGGAAAGACTAAATTGAATAGCAATGCCATCATTTTTTTTCAGTAAAAATATTAGGGCTTCAAATGTTTCAAATTTCTCAATTATTCTAGCCACTAACTTTCCACCCACTTATTCTGAACATTCCTCCTATTAACCTCTTATATCTAACAAAAAATTTGGGAAGCTTTCAGTTATTTTATTTGTATAAAAGCTTTTTAGACTACTGACTTAAATTTACTCGGTATTTCCTTTCAAACCATGACAATCTAGACAAAATGATGAGATCTTCAAATGATTACAAAACCACTAAAAACTGCAAATACACAAATACTGTTTTTCCAAGGAAGTTTTGGTGAATGACTGATGATGAGTGGGCAAGTCTGATAAAAACTAAATTATTCTATGGGTAGAATAAATTCTAGCAAAAATGTACCATTCAGTTTACAATTTAACACAGTAAACATTCCATCCAAATTAAGGCTTATCTTTAGAAGATCATGGAACAGAAACTTTTAGAGACAGTTCTCTAGAAAATTTCCTTTAAAAGCCCAAAAGTTTTTAGGGTGTCAATCCTATCAGGATACCTTTCTCAGGATAACATTAACATCACTTAAGAAAATTATAAATATACAAAAAAAATATGGATGATACACATTTCCAGGAACATATAACTCATTCAAAGCAAGCAAACATGCCCAGCTCACATGGCTCTGGTTGAGCATTGACCTCTGAACCAGGAGGCCATGGTTCGATTTATTGTCAGGGCACATGCCTGGGTTGTGCGGGTGCAGAAGGCAGCCGACAAGATATTCTCTTGCATCACTGATATTTCTATCTCTCTCTCCCTCTCCCTTCCTCTCTGAAAGCAAAGCAAGTAATTTTGTGCTAATACAATATACTTTTAGTATATATTGAATCCCTCTTGAGATTATTTTTGCCTTAAAACTTTTTGTTTTAAAAAATATATATTTCTTTATTGATTTCAGAGAGGAATGGAGAGGGAGGGAGAGAGAAAAACATCAATGATGAGAATCATTGATTGGCTGCCTCCTGCAAGCTCCCCACTGGGGATCAAGCCTGCAACCACGGCATGTGCCCTTGGCCGGAATCGAACCTGGGATCCTTCAGTCCACAGGCTGACGCTCTATCCACTAAGCCAAACCAGCTAGGGCAAAACGTTTTGCTTTTAAAAAGTAAATTTTTTAATTTATAAAAGAATCTTCGCCCTGACCGGTTTGGCTTAGTGGATAGAGCGTCGGCCTGCGGACTGAAGGGTCCCAGGTTTGATTCCGGTCAAGGGCATGTACCTTGGTTGCGGGCATATCCCCAGTAGGGGGTGTGCAGGAGGCAGCTGATCGATGTCTCTCTCTCATCGATGTTTCTAACTCTCTGTCCCTCTCCCTTCCTCTCTGTAAAAAAACCAATAAAATATATTTAAAAAAAAAAAAAGAATCTTGGAATGCAAAGTAAAAATATATATATGTATGTATGTGTGTGTGTATAAATAAATAATATATATATATATCACACTTCCTGTTCAAATAGAAGTGTCGACTTTAAAGAAATCCCTCAAATCACTAAGGACAACCATTCAAGAGCTACAGCCAAGAGCAGAATATATCCTTAGCTAAACAGGGAAAAAAGCTGACCAAAATGCATCTTGTTCCTAACATGACATATGTTAGGGTTAAAATGGTTATAAAAATATAGCTGTGGCCCTAATTTTTATCCCACCAACCACATCTTCATTAAGGTGAAGATTATAAATTCACGCCCTAAACTGTCCTTATCTTATCCTAACTCCACCTGAAGGGTCAGAAATAGCCAATAAAACACTAGCAATGGAATGGCAACTCAGAAAATTGGATGGGAGATAGAAGCACAAAATAGTATAAAGGATAAGCATATTTAGTTTTTCCCTACACTAAGAAGGTAAAAAAAAAATTCTATGTATATATATTTAATATACAAAACTGGAAGTTGAAGCTATGAGTTCATAGATTCTATATAGAAATTTTAAATAAGTTAAAGTAATTATAATACACCCCACTGCTCTACATAACTGCCTCCTTTTCCCAGGATAAGACAAACCCAAACCCTAAGCAATGAAGATAATCTACCCAGGTACTAAGTTTTACACTTACTTGGCATTTGGATGATTACGTGCAATTTTCTTCAATTCGACTTCACTGTCACATGTCATGATGTTCACTCCAACTTTTGCTGCATACTTTATCTGAGACACTTGCTTGCAAGGACTTATGTAAATGATGTTTTCTGGAGACACACCCAATTCTTGCACTAAAGCCATTTCGGTCTGTAAAAATAGATGTTAAATAGTGTCATCTAAAAGGCAAATTTTCCATTACTTTTCACTCAATTACTACCTTATATTTTTATTTAGTTTTTGTTAAATTCAAGTTACATGAGGTTAAATTAATATTACATAATGCCATAGTATATATTCTGGTAATCCTTACTATACTACCCTGTGTTAAAACCTTTTAAAAGGTATAATTACCACCAGAGAAATTTCTTAATTTAGAATATTACTTGTCATCAGAAGTTACTTGGTCTAGCTAGGTCTAGCCTAAGAATGAGGAATAGCCCTAGCTGGTTTGGCTCAGTGGATACAGAGCGTTGGCCTGTGGACTAAAGGAACCTGGTTCAATTCCGGTCAAGGGCATATGCCCAAGTTGCGGGCTAGATCCCAGTAGGGGATGTGCAGGAGGCAGCCAATCAATGATTATCTCTCATCAGTGACGTTTCTATCTCTCTCTACCTTTCTGAAATCAATAAAAATATATCAGAGAGAGAGAGAGAGAATGAATATGAATGAGGGAGGAAAAGTGTCAAAGATAAAGAAAACTTTTAAAAGTCTCATCTCATTGAAACTTTCCTTTCATTGATAGCACACTTAAAAAGTTGATCAATTCCACTATTCGGCTTCAAATTTAAGTAAGAGTTTTTAAAAAACCTATCCAAAAGTCAAATTTCCTTGAAGTTTTTCTCCAACTGTTGTGGGTAACCAAAAGTTAGAAAATTAATTTTTTTAAGTGTTGTAGTTTAATGGCAAAATAATGAAAAAAATACTTACTTTACTGGAACAAGCAAATCCAGTTCCAAGAGCCGCCAAAATCTCAAGTACAGCTGGAGTAGAGTTGCACTTTACCGTGTAGAATGGCTTGATCTGAGCCACTATGTTCTGCCACTGACTGTGTTTCTTCACAATCTTTCCAAGATCTCCCACAAAAAATGCATTCTTCCCTGTCTATTATGTTCATGAAAAAAAGAGAAACAGTCACAACTACTGAAAACAGAGTACCACTGAGTAGGAAAGAACTCCCTTTTTCCTCCACAAACGAGCCAAAACATGTATTATTTATACACTACATGTAAGGCTTGTGAAGCATTAAGCTAGACTGAACAAAAGGAGAATCTAAACATATTCTTTTTTTTAAATCTGACTCTTTGTTTTGCTATATTGTGGCATATAAAATATTCTGTACTTTGACTTAAAAATGTTATAATGACTTTCTATTTCAGAATTGCCTTAATTTTACTTTTTAGGAGTAGAGGGGATGGAGATTACCTATTTCCTTCCATACTACTGTTTAAAAAGCAAAATTAAATTTAAAATTCCAGAAGTATACTAAATATCAGATAAACCAGAGTAAAATTATCCTTCCTTCAAAAGAAAAGTGATTTTATTAGGGATTCGTGGAAGATCTGTAATGATTTTAAAGCTGTGCCTACTCCTGGAGTAGAGAGATGACTGTACCTGTCAGCCAGAAAATGTTGGTTGGCAGATAAAATAATCTTATCTAGAATATACAACATCCAAATATTGCTTTGAAAGCCATGAAACCATTACTACTGCTATTTTTTAAACATAGTTTTGAAAAACATATATACTACTGAAACATACCAGGAAATAGACATGATTGGAAATTATGGGCTATGAGTGGCAGATATGGGACAGTTGTACTGAAATTATCCCATTCTTACAAGAAATGCCATTTCTAATGTTCTAAAGGCAGATATTTTATTTTTACTTTAACATGGGAAAAAAATCAATTTTAAGTACCAGCAAGAGAAACAAGATATTCAGTTGTAAACCAACCTTCAGACATACAATTAAATAAAATCATTAAGAGAGCACAGCTATTTACTAAATGTGGAATATTTGAGACTGTAAACAAGAATGGATGAAAAGAGAATGTCAAAGATCATGAGAGATTAACTGAAGAGTGACTTCGCTCTACAGATTGAATAGTATGACAAAGTGTGCCGCCCCCCCCCCCCACGAATTTTGATGGCAGGATAAGACAGAAATAAAGGAACTTTGCTGGGGTGTAGGAAGGTGAGCACATCTATAAAAGTTAAGAGGAGATTAGTTTTTTGGTTTTATTTTTCTCTATTTACCTACCCCTAGAAGAACAAGTTTTTTTCATCCTATTACTAAACACTAGTAACATGAAAACAATTCAACAAATTTGGGGAATATGGGAAATTAGCTCCAATAAAAAAGCAAATTCTATCATTAAGGTGATAAACAAAAATAATTCTACCAATAAGTACAAAATAAAAATAAATGATCTTAAGTAGTCAGGAATATGATTTTGTAGAAGCTGACACTAGGGGCAGTAGAGTGTAAGCATTCAATGTAAATTATCAATTCTCTGTCCACATACACAAGATTATCTGGAATATAAATGAAGACCTAGCCCTGGTCAGTGCGGTTCATTGGTTATGGCTTGGGCCCTCAGCACCGCAGGATGGAGCATTCAATTCTCAGTCAAGGGCACAGCAGGGAAAGGGCTATCAGGGAGCATGTTTTTTAAAAAATGTGGGCTGGAAAGAAAACCTCATCCCTACTCAAGGGGAACGGGGAGTGTTAAGGCAACCTAGAAAAAAGACAACCTGGAAAAGTTAACATCTGAACAGGTACTTATTAGATTAACATCTTGGAAATAAAGCATTGGTATTTTAGAATTCAGAAATTTGAGAAATGTAAGACAGCGCACTTACCAGGGTATGTTCATTAACATAGTTATCAATAACATCTCCAAGGTTTGTTCCTTCATCCAACAGGCTAACGAAGTAGTTTGCATCGTCAATAAATCCTTTCATCTCAGCCGTATTCCACAAAGCCGAAAGTCATAAACCAGGAAAAACAAGAGACGGGCCACCAATCCTTATGTCTGGGTCCTTAGAATATGCAACAAACTGCAAAACATAAGTTATTTAAAAATCTGTATTATTTCAGTAGTTACCTTAGTGTATGAGTTGTCAACAAAAGTGTGCTAAATGCTAAATTTAATGAGGACTCTGTATGATCACTCAACTCTTTCAGAAACACTTTAGTGCCATTTTAAAGTATTTTATGTATTTTTATAAAAAGCTCAATATGATGTGACTTTAGAGAAGATAATCCACACATATGCACAATTTATTACACGTCAATATGGTCACCTTATTTACATAAAGTTGCAGACCCAGTCTGTATTAATCATCATCTTATTTTGTAGTTCTTCCATAACACAATTTACTAATTTTAAGTAAAAAAAGCTTGTGAATTAAGTATCTACAGCCAAGAGATTAAAATACTGAGTTTCAATATATTGCCAGCCAGATAACATAGCATGCTACCAGGTAACTCAAATAAATGTTTTCTAAATAAAATGTTAAGAGTAGATGAAAGTTAAGTAATATGTCAGTGGAAGTGGAGGGTGACCTAAGAGGAAATTTGTTACAGACTGTATAGGTCAGGTTAGCAATGTATGTCTCTTATGAGGCAAGCTGATTGACTAGAAGTCAGAAGACCTGGTCCTGGCCCTGTCATTTAACAGCTTTGCAATCCTAGGTCATTTTCTCTAAATTTTAGTTAATGATCTTTACTTCCTCAAAAGGTTGTAGTTAGAGCTAAAATTAAGTTGCCAATTGCCAGAAACACAAAAATGCTATCGTAATTCAAAACCAGGTACAAGCTCAGTTCACTGTCCATCCTAAACCATTCACTGGGAACTGATTTTTAAAAAGGCATCGGAGGCCTGGCTGGGTGGCTCAGTTGTCTGGAGCATTGTCCTGTACACCAAAAGTATACAAAATGTCTAATGAGTACAAAATAAAATAAACCATCTTAAGTAGTGGTGAATATGATTCTATAGAAGGTGACACTAGGAGCAGTAGAGTGTAAGCATTCAATATAAATTGATTTCTGCTCATGGCACATACTTAGATTGCAGGTTGGATCCCAGTCAGGGCACACATGGAAGGGTTCTCTCTCACATCAATGTTTCTGACCTCCTCCCCACTTTCTAAAATCATTAAGATATCCTCAGCTGAAGATTTAAAATATATTTATCACCCAGCTGGTGTGGCTCAATAGTTGAGCATCAGCCCATATATGAACCAGGAGGTCATGGCTCGATTCCCAGTCAGCGCACATGCCTGGGTTGTGGGCTCGATCCCCAATATGGGGGCATGTGGGAGGCAGTCGATGAATGATTCTCTCTCATCATTGATGTTTCTATCTCTCTCTCCCCCTCTTTCTTCCTCTCTGAAATCAATAAAAATATATACCTTAAAAAAAAAAAAAAAAGGCATCACACTAAATCCCATCCCTCTCCAAAGAGCTCTTTCCACTACCCCAGACCTCCATTCTCCTTGGGGCAGCATATACTGACATAAACATTTATCTTTTAAGCTGAATTCACTAGTCCTCAGGTTACTTTAGGCAAGGATTTGTGTGTGTTTTTGTTTTTAATAAATCTTTATTGTTCAGATTATTACAGTTGTTCCCCTTTTTCTCCCCATAGCTCCCCTCCACCCAGTTCCCACCCCACCCTCTGCCCTTACCCCCCCCCCCCACTGTCCTCATCCATAGGTGTACGCTTTTTGTCACTGGGTCAAAGGTCACACACATGGAAAATGTAGCTATTTCCATCCACAACGTGTCCCTGTGCTTGGAAAGGTCTCTCACGACTTGTTCACGTTCTACTCAGAAAGGGTGCGGAGCCACATAACGGCTTTTTAAAATAATGTATTCTCTTATGTTTAAAATTCGCTACCGAAACTGTAGAGAAAGCAACACTACAGCTGCTCTCACCCCTTGGGTGATAGTTGTGTGTGGGGCTTCGAGCTGGTTCCTGGGCTGTCAACACGGTTCCGCCGGCTTCCCAGGGGCCGTTGCAGCCTCACACAGCCTCACAGGGGGCGTCAGAGCCTTGCAGGGGCTGTCGCAGCCTCATGCATTCCACGTTGAAGGTGAAGGTGCGAGACAGAAGCTTCTCTCGCTGTCTCTCCTGCTGCTCCCTTGCGTATCGCCGATGCTGGAAGTTTCTGAGAGCAGTCTGCAGGTGCTAGGCATCATACTTTAACTGGTCAATATGAAGTTTGGCATCTGTCTTTTGTTGGGAGGCTCCTTGCTGGACAAAATCTCCAGGCGTTCCAGCTGGCTGAATATCTGGTATGCTTGCTTGGATTTCGTTTTCTACTAATTGCACAGACTGCTTGTCTGCCGTCTCCCAGCGTCCCATGTGAGACTGAATCTGGTGGACCTGCTTGTGCGTTTGCTGGTACAGTGGTTCCATGTCGCCGGCCCAGCCGGATCCGGTTCCAGCTTCCTCCGAACCTGAGTCTGCTTCTTGAGTGTGTACCTTATGGATGCGAGGAGTTGAAATCTGCAGTCTGTTGGGTTAGGCTGCACAAGCACAGGTGGTTCCTTTTGTGCCACTGGCACAGCTTGGGTGGGGATGTAAATTGAGAAGGGCGGGGTCTCAGAGAATCACCAGGGCGGAGCAAAACAGCAATGGTTGTCGTCAGCATTTCCGTGACTCCTTGCCTCTCTGTGACTCCGCGTCTCTGTGTCCCCCAGTGCCACACCCCCACAGCAACAATGATCCCTGGGAGCAGCTCCGAGAGAAAGCCACCCTCGCTCTCTGACCCATTGCAAGTCAGTCCAGCCTCTCCCCTTAGGGGTCTGGGACCTCAGAATCCCGCCCCAAACAAGCTCAGTGGATTGAAAGCTTGTATCCCCCTCCAACTGAAAAAAAACCACGCATCCAGTTGCAGCCCGCCTGGCACGCGCCTCTGCACCTCCTACTCAGTCTCAATGCGCTTCTTTCTTTCCTTCCAGTTGTAGAACTTCCACTGGGCCAGCTTTCCCATGGTTCTGGATGATAGTTGTTTTGTCTTAAAGTTGGTAGTTGGTAGTTTCAATGTTGTTGTGGGAGGCAGCACGCACAGGTCTATACCTTATGCCACCATCTTGGTTCTCCTCAGGTTTGTGTGTGTTTTTTTAACATGACGTCCACAAATGAAGTCCTTCAGGCAGGATACTACTCATTGTCTTGTACAGATTTCTGGCTGTCGCATTAACAATGGGCATAGACCAGCTCTTGGCAACCTACTTTTAAAATTTGCTCAGCCTTTCTTGAGTCTTTAACCCATTTTCCTCCCGCCAACCCTGTTCTATCCTAGGTCTTCACCATGGTGATGGCCCTCATCCTAGAAGCATACTCCAATGGTTCCCAAAGTGTCAGCTTTCTGGTTGCAACCAAAACAAATTCACCAATAAGCCATAATACTAGTCAAATTTCATGAAATACAAACAATGCTTTGTTTTAAAATTTAAAACACAAACCACCAAGAAGTCAATTACATCCAGTTTAGGTTAGCGGTCACCAACTGGTGGTCCGTGGACCACTGGTGGTCCGTGAGGTCCAGAAGGTTGGCGGACTGCTGGTTTAGGTCATCAAATCTTTCTGAAATAGTAGAAACTGTAACGGTGAGAATATTTTTTTATTTTACCAAGGGAGTTAATAGGGCATATTCACATGAGACCTCATACTTGGGCAGTAAAGTCAAATGGTGGCCTGAACATTCTCTGAAGTTTGTTATACAAGGACTGGTATAAATCTGTGCCCAGAAAGTAAGACATTGTAGGATTGAGGATACATGTTTATTTTCAGCAATGTAACTCTAGCTAGAACATCATTTTAGGGAGATAGTCAACTATGCAGTAAGAGAAACAGAAAATATAAAGGCTACTCATTCAAAAAGTTCAATGGGAAGAAAGGTTTAAGTGTAAGAAGAGTACGGTAGAAACTTCTTGTTAAATTATACCACAAATCTTTCTGGCACAAAGGCTTTCATTTATTCTAGTAACAATGAAAAATAATTTAACCAAGGTCTTTAGCCTAATGTTTCTGCTCATGAGACTCCTCAGTATATTCTACAATTTTTATTTATTTTTGTTAATCCTCACTCGAGGATATTTTTCCATTGATTTTCACAGAGTAGAAGGGAGGGCGAAAGACACAGAGAGAAATATCAGTGTGAGAGACACATGGAATGGTTGCCTCCAGCATGATCCACAACCAGGTGCATGCCCTTGACCAGAATCAAACAAGTGATCCTTCAATTCATAGGCAGATGCTCTATCTACTGAGCCAAACTGACTTAGGGCTATTCTACTATTTATATGTAATATTTACTTGGGAATCTTGAGTTATCAATTATAGACCACCACAGGCTTTTTAATTTTTTAAAGAAGTCTAGCTTTTAGAGTCAGAACAAGATCAATCTTAGTTTCTTATAGCAATAGTGCTTAGGGAAAAGGTAATTTTCCTCTAATGTCAGGATCCTCAGTACTTAGAAAAGATCAGGCCCATTCCATGCAGTCTTTTCTGCTGAATGCCCATATTCTTCAGGGCTTTTCCTAGAGTAGTATGTTCATAGAGATAAGAATGTCCCTCCCCTGCTCCTAACTATTTTTGATCTACATAATCTATACATCCAACTCTCACTGCCTGCTAAACTAGCTTAAATGTAACAGCAAACATTTTTTTTTTATGGCAGTATGCCAGGCGCTGTTCTAAGTACATCATCTATCTAGTATCAATTTTCTTAACCCTTAAAGCCATGACGTTATTAACCTCATTTTACCTTTGAAGACACTGGGGCAAAGAATAACTAATTAGGCTAACTCTAGAGATGCTGATCAAGTCATGTTTAAAGTATGTCTCTTCAGCACACAGGATTCCTTTTCCTGGAAAACCAACACAACAGTTTCTTTTCTCTTTCTTTCTTGATTTCAGAGAGGAAGGAAGAGGTAGAGAGAGATAGAAACATCAATGATGAGAGAGAATCATTGATCGGCTGCCTCCTGCACAACCCCCACTGGGTATTGAGCCCACAACCCGGGCATGTGCCCTTGGCCAGAATCGAACCTGGGACCCTTCAGTCCGCAGGCCGACACTCTATCTCCTGAGCCAAACTGGCTAGGGCAACAGTTTCTTTATTAGAGCTTTAGCATATTCCCATAATAAATTAACCATTTCTCAGATTAAATTCTCACAGTTAATCAATAAATTTATTCAAATATGGTATAAAAACATCTTATCCTGCCTACTCATTCCTAGCCTTTTAACCTTTCTTCATATAAATGTTTTCTACATTTTAACCTTGCTGGCTGTTCCTTCTTTTTTGTCTAATTCTCTCAAGTAAAACCCAAAATTATTTTTTCCTTTTTCATCCACCTTATCAACAGTTTGCATGCAATGTGTACCCAATTTTGACAAATGTGTACACCCCAGTAACCACCACTACTATAAAGATAAGTTCCCTCATGTCCCTTCTGCAATCATTCCCCAATTCCACCTCAAAACGGATCTGCTTTCTGTCTAATCTGATTTTTGTAGAAGTGAAATAATTTTAAACATCAACTGAGGGCACCAAACTGAAACAGTTGGCAAATAATGGTACTACCAACGTGAATAAAAATATTAGAAAATATTCCCTGCTCTAAAGTAAAGATACGATGTTTATAGAGTGACTAATACCATCATTGAAATGGAACTCTCAATTCAGAAGTAACCATAGAAGTAGCTTACCAACCTCTAGTTGACTCACAAAAGGACATTGATAGGAAAATAAAACTCATTTATTATTTTGGCAATACTTGACAAAAGGACCAACGGACTAAACACACTTAAAACACTAAAAGAAACATAGGACATTAATATTATTTAATTTACTTAGTTATACCAAGCATTGCAATAAAATTGTTTATTAAAACCAATACTAATAAAGCCTATACATAACAGATGGTAAATGTGGCTAAGTGAGTTCTGTCTCCACCATCTTCTTAAATGCTCCCTGAAGGTTTTGATATTCTCCTAATTCCTAACCCAGAGTAGGTGCTCAGAAACAGATGGGACAAAGGATTCACAACTCTTAAACTTAGCAATGGTGGTGACAGCAATACACTCCCTTGAAGTGTGTTGGAAAACATGATTCATCTTTCACATTCTTAAAAGGAGCCCAAAACCTTGATTCACAAGCGACCCACATGTAAATGTAAACCTCAGTTGTCAGTTACTGTTAAACACCAGTTACTGTTAAGCACTAAAAGCTTTGCCCAGGGAAAACTAATTCCTCAAAAGAATCTGTAAAACACAAAAACCTTCAGGAGGGAAGTTTGCAATACATTTTGAGCCACCAATGCGTTCTGTTCAAAGTGTCCCTTTGGAAGCCGCCTATTTCCACAACGGAAGAGGCTTAAGTAGAGTTGGATAAAGGCGGGCTTATCTTGAGTCTTTCCTACCCCCAACCTCACTGAAGGATTACTAAAAAGCAGTTCTTAAACATACCTCTACTGTCTCAGAAAAGAACATCTCCATCTTAATTCAAGCACTAAAGAAAGAAAATATTTTGCTAAAATGTTTTCAAGTGACATGTAAAGTTACTTGGTGATGACACATTAACCCAGGATCTGAGACACAAGCATGTTCTAGGCGGCCAAAATGAAATAAGTGTGCGTGTCCTGGGGGGTAAGCAGAGGTTATGCTGTATGCCAGATCTGCCAAGTTAATCCACCTCAATTTTAAACACCATAGGGAATTTCTGCCAAACTTCCCAGTGCTCCAATCCTGAGTAAAATCCCTAACAGACACTGTACCACATTTTATGGCTTGTAAGTCAGAAACAGGACTGGTTTACTGGCTCCAATACAATATAGACCATTACATACTATAGTCTGGTGCTGCTGGATACTGAATTATTTACATTAAACCTGAGAAAATCTACCCCATGTAAATCTTACATTCTCTCCAAAATGCTTTATAACTTAAGAGAAAATTTACTTTTATCAATAGATACTAGGAAGTGTTTTCTTCTCACAAGAGTCTTTAAGCTATTTTCACAACTAAAAACCTTATTTAAACAATATATGGTGAAAGAAAGCTCATCTTATTTTACACTAATACAAGTGGTGTAATCACAATACTACTTTTATAATAAGTAATTTCCTCTTGGATAGCTGGGAAGAAAGAACTGTTTAACATTCCTATACACCTTCACATTGGTGTTTTTTGATAATACTTTTTTTATGAAGAGCTGCCAAAGAAAAATCTCCAAAGAACTGCACACTGCTCTCCCTGGAGCCTTTCATGAGGCAGCTGAGTCCTCATGTTCATCAAAAAGGTAGCTCCAAGAGTAATGGCTGCAGCACTGGGCACTTGCCTTGTTACACACCTGCTACAAAGGCTTCTACAGTTGATTGTACTTCAGAAGAAACTGATACATCTCTCAAATAATCACAAGATAATTCTGGCAGCAACAGCCCACTTGACACCAGGCTGGATGAATATGAGTCTTGGATTTCTGAAGTGAAGACCTCCCTGGAAGTAGAACAGGGAGAGCTGAACGGTTGAAGAGTACTGTTTCAGAGACATCTACTCAGGAAATCCAACCTTAATACATCAACCACTTTTCTAAAAGGACTCTTACTCATTACAAATGAGAACCTGACCTATTTGGAAATTTATACTACTACTATTACTCTGAAGAAGCCCAAGGACACTTCTAACTGTATTGTTTTTTTATTACGTTGGCATTTGATAACTTAGCACTCAGCTCACAGCTTTAAAAATAGACACAATGCTGTCAGTCGCCTCTGCCTTCTACCTCCAAAAGAAAAGTTACTTACCCTACAGAATACCTTTAGAAGTAACTGGGCAAAAGAGTATTAAAAGAGACTTCTAAAAGATGGGTTGCGCACTACAGACGTGAAGCCTGGAGCAGGTAAACCTGCTTAAAAAAAGTAGTTCCAGGACGCTACACTCTGGAACTGGTAGTCTTAGAGGTAATAACAATAGCCTACATTGAGTACTCAGAAGAATCAGGACAGGGTTTGCTTCAACTGACGTAAGAGGAAAGCCAGAAATGGCAATAAGCATCCTTAAAGTTATTTTTCAGGTGATGAGGTTGGAAAACAACTGAGAAATCCTAGAGGAAGAATATAAAGCTGACTGCTTGAATTTTAAGACGGAAAAGAACAAGAATGCATAGAATATATTTAAGGGGGGGTGAGGGAACCCCTAAAAGAATGAACCCAGCAGGCTATATATGATGAAGTACCTGTGCAAAGCTGTCCAATGAAATGCCTCACAATAAATTCTAAAATATATCTTTAATGAGATGAAACATGGGACTTTCACAGCGATATGCTTCTGCATATACAACTGACAAGATTAGGCTCCCTTTTTTAAAAAAAATGTTTGACATGGAAACTAAATCTGTTTCTGGAGGGAATATCTGTTTTGGTAATTAAGATGTGGTAACATTAAAGATAACTACTATAATATAACACGAACAGGAAATACATAACCATATTAACTTCAAGCTCTCCCGGTGCAGCATCGGAAATAACCCTATAAACAGATGTACTTTTAATTACTACTTTGAATATCTTATAGCAGCAGATCTGTCACCTCTCCAAGAGGAAAACTTAAGAATATGCATGTCAGACTTTTCTTTTGTTAATCCTCACTCGAGGATATTTCTCCATTGATTTTTTAGAGAGTGGAAGGGAGAGGGAGAGACAGAGAAACATCGATGTGAGAGACACATTGATTAGCTGCCTCCTGATTGGTTGCCTCCTGCATGCGCCTAACCAGAGGCCGGGCTGGGGAAGAGCCTGTAACTGAGGTACATGCCCTAGACTGGAATTGAACCCGGGACCCCCTGGTCAGCAGTCTGACGCTCTATCCACTGAGCCAAACTGGCTAGGGCATGTCAGACTTTTCTAATCATCATTCTCTTGTTATTTAATAGTTTTATTCTTCTATATGCCCATAAAACAGTAGCTTTACTGTTTTAAACTATAAATGGAATCACTACTGTTTATTATGACTGACTTCTTCTGCTCTACTTTATAATTTTAGTTCATCTATGCGGACTGATGTGACTGGAGTCCATTAATTTTCACTGTTGTGTAGTATCCTACTGTGTAGATATACCACGTTTGTTTATCTGAACTGACCTATAGAGATTACTTCCCATTTTTTGCTACAGTATTTATAAATGTCCAGTACTTATAATATAACTTCTTGCTATTATTTATGTAACCCTCAAGAGTAATTACATAAAAACTGGTGTACACTGCTTTCCAATCTTTATGGCCTTCCCAAAAAGTGCTAGTCAAACTGTGGTCTGCAAACTAGCTAACCGACAAGTTAAGAACCAAGCACTGTGCTATTTTACATGCTGGTGCGAGTCTATTTTGCTGATTGGCAGTTTAAGTAGCATTGGTTTAGGCACCAGAGTCTAAAGCCACATACACAAGAGCAGAATTGTTAAGTTGTTAGTGAAAAATAGTTTTCAAGTTTTTTACTTATTTTACAATTTTTTTCCTTCTTTTTTCTATTTACCTGTAAGAGCTCTTCATGAATTTCAGGATAGCAAATATCTCCTATGTTAAGGATTGCTTAATTATTTGGGGAGTTTTGTTATAGTGTCCATGTTGAACATACTAGGATATCCCATTCTACTTTCCGTCATGCCAAACATGATGAGCTAAGAATATACCATATTTATTTAGGAGCTCTTTATAAACTGGACATCAGAGGACCCTTGCAGTAAAAAAAAAATAGATAATAGAAAGTCATATAGTTAACATAAACCTAATAATAATTTCAGTCTGCATGAGCACATAAAGCCGTAATAGGAAATTGTGTCTTAAGAACATGAAGACAACTAAAGAATTCAACTAGAATATAAAACTGAAAAGTCCTGGTGAAGGCCTGGGGCGGGGAGCAGGAGTGGGCTAGAAGAGGTCAATGGGGGGGGGGGGGGGGGGAGGATAAGTAATACTTTTAACAAGAAAGATTTTTTTAAAAGGAAAAAAAACACCTGAAAAGTCCTTATAATATTATTTTAAAGAAACAGTTGTTTTATTACACAAATCTAAGGAGAAAAAAACCAAAGAGAATACATAATTCGTATGATTATTAATAGATGTTTTACGATTATCATGGCTAATACTGCTCACAATAACAATTATCCTAGAGCAGCGGTTCTCAACCTGTGGGTTGCGAACAATGAAAAGACATCCTGCATATCAGATATTTACATTACGATTCATAACAGTAGCTAAATCACAATTATGAAGTAGCAACGAAAATAATTTTATGGTTGGGGGTCACCACAACATGAGGAACTGTATTAACCCTTTGAGTGCCAACCAATATTCTAGAAACTATGCTAAAATTGCCAAGGCATTTTGAGTAAAGGTTTTTAAAATTTTTCCCCCCACATAAAGCGTGAACTACTAGCATCTAATAGTGACACTGCAGGAAGAGCGCGATAGCGCTCCCCGGCACTCTAGGGGTTAAAGGGTCGCGGCATTAGGAAAGTTGAGAACCACTGTCCTAGAGTGATGCTGTCCAATATAACTTTCTGCGATTGAAATTTTCTTTATCCCTATTCAAAACAATAGCCATTAACCACATATAGCTCCCAAACACTCAAAATATGACTCATGCAACTGAGGAACTGAATTTCAAATTTTATTTAAAGTTTATTTTAAATTTAAATAGTCACCTGCCTACTTGCTACTGTACTAAACAGAGCAGTCCTAGAAGATTCTGTTTTCATAAGAAAATTTTAAACTAAGGACCAAGTCCACACACATTACAGATTACCCACCCCCAATAACTTTGCTCAAGGTAGCAAAGACCAACTCATAAGTTTACAAAAGGCCAGATTGTAAGAGGAAAAAAGGGAACAAAATTCCATAGCAAGTTAAATCCTAAAGAGAGATTGAAATGTGTGCTTACATAGAATAAAAAGACAAAAAGTTTAGAGCAGAATATTCCAAAAGCGTTTATCTTGGCTCCTACTGTTAGTTACAGACCTCCTGAAGGCTAGGTATGGTCTGGGCAGGCTGAACCATCAACCTAATCCTTGCAACTGTATGCTATACAAATATTCAAATATTTTCTATTTATGCCATAATGTTCTTCACAATATTCACTGGATTAAAGAAAAGAATGGCTAACACTGGACTAAAGGGGGCGGGGGGGGGGGGGGAGGAATGGCCAAATCTCTGCTACAGTTAGCTTGTGACAAATTGCTCAAGTGTGCATGGATGACCCTGAAATGGCAGTTAGGAACAAAAATATGTTTCCTACGCCTTTCCAGTATTGAGAGCACTTCATGTGTAACAGCCGCCTTAGACTTACCCTGAATGGCAGCCTAACCTTACCTAAATTTTATAGTTTACCCAATACCACCTTTACTCCTAATTGGAATTGTTTCCAAAAAAAAAATTTTTTTGTAAGAGGGGAGGAAACTTCAAACTCAAAAATTGAAATAAGACCAGGCATAGAGAGTGTAATGAACACACATATTGATAGTCATAAGTCTCTAGGCTCAACTGACTCGTTAACATGCTATTATTCACACTGTGCTTGTATAGAATATATTTCCGCTACTTTTACACATGCAAGGAAGCACCATCAAATACTACTTACTTTATGCATGCCAAGAGGATACACTTACGTTAGAAAAACTGGTCCCTAATTTCAATGATGACAGTTTTGTTCAGCTTTATGGTCAAAGAGCACCAACAACCATTAATGAATGTACTGTTGAATTTGCTTGCATCACAGAATCTTTAAATTACCAAAACTAATGAGTAAATATTTTGCCTTTTCTACTGACAATTTAACAGTGAAACATGAGGGGGAAAAAAGAAAAGTTATATATATATGGCTAATATGCAAAGTGTCCCGTTGGGAGTTCAAACAGGAGAATGGGAGTTCAATCGCTCGCTATGACGGAGTGGCAGGGAACATGGCTGGTGATCAGTGGCGGAGGCAGGGCAGGGCCCTGAGGGAGCTAGGGAAGGGGGAGGCGGGGAACCTGATGGGCATTTCGTCCACCAGGCCTCTAATAGTACTAGTAAACTTATAAAGAACATTTTATTCCCCTAGTTAAAATAATATCAATTTAGGTTGGGCAGGTCCTATTAAGGCACATGTAAGTGAGACAGAGTATGGATATTTAAAACCCTGATGTTCGTATGAAATTTCTACATGAACAAACACATAACAAAGTTAACTGATGATAATCAGGTAAAAAAAAAACTTTAAGCAAATTTTTAAGAGTCAATTTGAACAAATCAATTAATTACATCCTTTTTCCATACTTAGATACAACACATAAGGTATATGCTAATGATTAATTCAATCTGATTTCATCATCAATAGAAACAGTTATTTAGAAGAAAATTTAGTTTTCTGGAATGCAATCTTCAAAAATTTTTCGACTGGGCTAATTTATTAATTATAATCAGAGTTATAAAACTTGAAAATCTAGCCCACGGGAAAAACTGCATCATAAACCCCTAAAGAATTTTCTTTTAAAGACATGAAAAGCCGAAACCGGTTTGGCTCAGTGGATAGAGCGTCGGTCTGTGGACTGAAAGGTCCCAGGTTCGATTCTGGTCAATGGCATGTACCTGGGTTGTGGGCGCATCCCCAGTGGGAGATGTGCAGGAGGCAGCTGATCAATGTTTCTAGCTCTCTATCTCTCTTCCTTCCTCTCTGTAAGAAGTCAATAAAGTATATTTAAAAAAAAAAAAAAAAAAAGACATGAAAAAACTTTTGTACAATTAGCACCCCTTCATTCATCTGAGATATTATTGGCATTAAAATACTTGTCAATCAGGGGAAAAGGAGACATATGTAAAGCTTTAAACAATTAAAAAAAATACTTGTCAAGATATTTTATAGTGGTCATATTTTTTTTCTTTTCATTTATTTATTTCAGAGTTGAAGGGAACGAGAATCATTGATTTTCTGCCTCCTGCACGTCCCACACTGGGTATCAAGCCTGCAACCCAGGCACATACCAACTAGTAATCAAACCATGACCCCCTGGTTCATAGGTCCACGTTCAACTGGGCTTGTGGTCACATGTTATAATATACACATACTCTAAAGAACAGTCTTGAAAGAAGAAAACTTCATTATGTAAGCAACTTACAAAATTTCCAGATATTTACCTCAAAATTCAGATGGTTATCTGATTTAAAAACCTAACTCTGAAGCCAACTCCTAGATCTTAGGCCGCCTGCATAGAAATCCTATTGGGAGTTATTGGAATATTACACGGTTCAAATAGTGTTTATAGTTTAGTTACACAGTCTGCAATGCTACATGCCAAGTATTTTCCATAAAGGCCAGTGTGTTAAGTGCCTTTAATGACTTCCAGTTTTCCAAACAGTATTGTTGCTCCACAAAAAATTAACTTCAGAATTTCATGTCAACTGCTATAAGTTATCTGAGGATATCTTTGGAACATAAAATTTTCTCTTGCCATTTTTATTAATTTTAGCCAAGAAACCTTTGGAGCCTGGCCGGCATGGCTCAATGGTTGAGCTTCAACCTATGAACTAGGAGGTCACAGTTCAGCTCCCGGTCAGGGCACATGCTTGGATTGTAGGCTCTATCCCCAATGTGGGGTGTGTAGGAGGCAGCCGATCAATAACTCTCTCCCATCATTGATGTTTCTATCTCTCTCTCCCTCTCACTTCCCCTCAGGAATCAATAAAAAAAAATAATCTATAATAATAAAAGCATAATATGCTAATTAGACCAGATGTCCTTCCTGACAAAGCTGGGACTGCGAGGGCGTCTAGTGTGTGCGTGTGCGTGTGCGTGTGTATATATATATAAAAGAAACCTTTGCAGCCAGGTATCTTTCTGAATTTAAAATTTTTAAGATTTTAGAATGGTAGTATACTACATATACTTCATATATCATGTAATACTCTACAGGCTATTTAGTCAACACCCTATAATCATTTCTGCAGCAAAACTTAGGAATATTAGCATTGTGTGGTAATAAGATAAAAATGGCCTCAAATCAGCTCAGATTCAGGTCAAGTTTTTTTTTTTTTTTTAAATATATTTTATTGATTTTTTTACAGAGAGGAAGGGAGAGGGATAGAGAGTCAGAAACATCGATGAGAGAGAAACATCGATCAGCCGCCTCCTGCACATCCCCCACTGGGGACGTGCCCGCAACCCAGGTACATGCCCTTGACCGGAACCGAACCTGGGACCTTTCAGTCCGCAGGCCGACACTCTGTCCACTGAGCCAAACCGGTCTTGGCTCAGGTCAAGTTTTTGTTCCCAAATCAGTTTAGGTCCGTTGTTGGCAAACTGCGGCTCTCGAGCCCTCGAGTCACATGCGGCTCTTTGGCCCCTTGAGTGGAGCTCTTCCTAAGCCTTAGGAGTACCCTAATTAAGTTGATAACAATGTACCTACCTTTACAGTTTAAGTTTAAAAAATTTGGCTCTCAAAAGAAATTTCAATCATTGTACTGTTGATATTTGGCTCTGTTGACTAATGAGCTTGCCGACCACTGGCTTAGGTTATATCAAGGAAGCTATAAAATATTTTTTCCCTCAACTTTTGGATTTCAAAATTATATGAATAAGGTATTGTGGACCATCACTTTACAGCACAGCATCAAGTACTGACGTTTCATTTAACATAACATACATTGTACACCTGGGCATAATAAATAAGAGACAGTCACTCTGGCTGCCAGAACCTGCAGATTAAGTAATATCTTTATTCTATCTGTGCCCATCCATCTACACACCCCTTAGGAGAGGGGGAAACTATGGACTTTCCAAGTTCTACAAGATATTAATTTTTCTAAATAGAGAGTACTTTTCTCTGATTTGGTAGTGATCTTATCAGCTCACTGATATCAGCTTCTCAAGGTGGAGAAACATCACTAGAAATATTAAATATAATCACTGTTAAGTTTCCATTATAGCAAGAGACCTGAACTTAAAAGAAATCTAACTTTAATAGAATCTTTCTTAAAACATGGCACTTGTTCTTAAATTTCCACCTTAGAATCTATTTATGACTATGATGTCAACTAATGCCACCTCAGGAAAGTTTTAAATATCCAATCCAACTTGGGGAAAAACATCAGATATGTTGGAAATAGAACAGATGGTTAACAAAAATTAAGAGATAACTGACTTGGTAACTGAGATGGTGGCAACAGTGCTTCTCTTTAATATGCATACATACTACTTGGTTAAAATGCAGATTCTAATGAAGGTTTGGGTGGGGCCAAAATTCCAAATTTCTGTTGTAAGTGATGCTAACAGATGCTATTCCAAAGACCACACACACACACTCAAAGAGAAATCATTTTATCATTTCAGGACTAAAGAAACTTTATATAAAATAAAGAAAATGTTATATAAAAATCATAGCTGTAAAGTAAGCAATTTGCTCAAATTCACAAAGCTATGAGAAACCCTCCAGTCAGGGTTCTAAGTCATTAAATTGTGTTCCCCCCTCTTTAATCTTTAAAAAACCCGCCTTAAATTGTAATTTAAGGTTAATATCAAATGTGTTGAAAAGGTTTGCTTTAAGATACTCTCCCTAATTTGATAGAGCAAATACTTTTGATATAATCTGTTTAACAAGAGAGACTAAACAAACACAAAACTGATACCCTAAGCCAGGGGTGGGCAACCCCTGGCACACATGCCAAACATGGCACACCAGTAACTTTTGCTGGCACGCGAAACCCTCTCTTGTGATCTTCCACTTACAATTTCTTTCTTAATATCAACTTTTTTATTTTTCAGATAAATTCAGTGTAGGTGCATCTTAGATAAATAATTTTACATAACAAGTTATCTTAAAGACCATAGACACGGATTGACGAGAGAGGGGAAGAGCAATTTCTATGCCTCTGCCTTAACTCTCCTTGCCTTCCTAGATCCGACCAGTGTTTTAGTTTCATCCACATATGCTTGTGAATCTTTGTTCTCAGTGATGAATTTTAAGTCTCGTAATAGGAGTAGCCTGATGGATGAAAGTAGTAGCTCGTGCATATCTCTGAAGGTCACGAAATAGAAACCTGATGTAAAATCTCTGTCATCAGTGATGCAGCAGCAAAAGTCCCACTGATAATATCAAACGGAGTCATAAAGTTTTCTGTCGGACTATCAGTGTACATGTATACATTAAAAAATGTATTTTTCATCATCATATACTGTGTTTTTGTCACTCGAATGAATTCTATTATTTTCTCAAGGTTCTTTACATACGTAAACCTTAAGCAATATCAAGTAGGCGTAACATGTTCTCAAAAAATTAGGGTTGGCACGCAGAAGAATTTTGAGTCACAGATTTTTGCTGGTTTTGGCACGCACTCACAAAAAGGTTGCCCACCCCTGCCCTAAGCTTTCCTAAAAATTTCTCAAGTGTTCTTGCCAAGTCTCTGGCCAACTTAAAAACATCCAAATCTCAAAAGCATCTATAAATAGTAGATTTAAAATTTAAACACATGAACCTAGCAACACAAATTTACTAATAAATTCAAACAAGTTTACTGTGGAATTACATTTTTCACAGAGATTTAATTCAAAAATCAAATTCATTAATAGAAAATCAAGTATAGTCAAAACAAAACTACCCCCTGAAAAATCTGCTCAGGTGTACATATATGATCTCCCAGTAAGTCCTCTAAAAACAACCCGTTTTTCCCCAGCAGCTGAGTGTTATATAAAGTTATTTGATGAAAAAGAATATAAACTCTAAACATCACTTTGTCTGGCAAGATGCTCATAACTAGAAAAACAAGAACTAAGATTCACCCCTCATACCCCATGCTCTAGGATATAGGTGCAGTGAGTGGAATAGAGAGCATTTGCTCTGTTTGAATGATGTGATAAACTACTACCCACATCTTAACTTTAAAAACCTCTCTCCAATTTATATTAAAACCTGACTATTAAGATTTCCTAAAATGTAGCTTACAATAAATACGTGTCATGAATCAAAATAAATGCTGTGATCGTCTTTGGTAAACAATGCATATAACTGAATCAGTATACCTCTAATGTCAAGCCTGTTTTAGAACTTTTAAAGAGTTTGAAGAGTCACTGCATTTTAAGAGGTAAATACAACTGCAAGTTTGAAAAAGATCGAGCAAACAGAACTCTCCTTCACTTCAACTTTACAAGATCCCTGCATGGATGTGAAAATACTTACATGGACAAGTTAGGAGATGGAACCCCCCTATCATCAGCTAGGTTCCCAAGGTGGCTCAGCGTTGAAGTCGAACTGCTCTCTATACAGCACTTCTCCTAGGCCTTCTGGGTAGTTGTACACTTGGTCAGAAAGTTCGCCCTAAAGAAGGAAATAAAAGTAGTAGCATTTAATCCTATGTTTAAAAATGTTAGGTTAAATTGACATCCTAACTGCAGAAATAAGTTTTAATAGAATCTATCTATCTATCTATCTATCTATCTATCTATCTATCTATCTATCTATCTAAAAGCCTAAGTGACCAGTACGACTGAATGACCAGAACAACTGGTCGACCAGTCGCTATGACATGCACTGATCACCAGGGGGCAGATGCTCAATGCAGCCAACCTCCCCCAGTCCAGCAGGCCAACCTCCCTTGGTCTCTCCCCTTGGCCAGCAGGTCCTGATCAGCCCGGCCCTGATCAGCCCAGCCCCGATAGGCCCTGATCACTGGCCAGGCCTAGGGACCCCATCCGTGCACGAATTTCATGCTCCGGACCTCTAGTGTTTCAATAATGTCACATTACACAAAGTTTTCAAAGTGTTTACACCACAGTATGAAGTACGTACTCTCTACATAGTAAGCATTTCCAAGCTGCAATAGTACAAAATTCACATAACCTCATGTCATGGTCATCTTACCAAGTATCTTTACCTACTTACTTACTCAGTTTCCAGCCTTCATCTAATTTCATTTTTGCTTTTATTTGTCCTCCAAAACTGAAATTTCTAAGTTGCCTAAAATTTAAGTGTCCAGTACTCTCACCAACCTGATGTGTATGCAAGACTCAGTATGTATAATGTTATAACATGTAGTCTAGAACTACCCAGAACATTTCTCTTACTCTCCAGATTCCAAGTTCTTCTTTGCTTAAAGTATAAAATCCTACTGTATACCAAAACGATAAAAAGACTTTATGACTTAGCTAATACATTATGTGAACTAACTTTTGAGAACTGTCTTATATATTGGGCAATGACCACTAAAGGTTTACCTCCTCATACATAACTTGTCTAAACGTAAGTCACTCTACTATACCAGGAACAACATATGAATGTGAATGTGCTTGGCATACTACAAAATGCTAAATAAGTTTTAGGAATGCTTATTACTTGCTATCATTTAATAGTACAGACTTATATAATCTCTAAGGTAAACCACTAGACCAGACCTATTCATACTTCTATAATTCTGTGGTTGCTACTTTAAATATAACCTGGCAGCATTTGCTAGAAAAGGGCTAAGAAAGAAATCAGAAAAATGGCAAAACTAGAAATTATAAGGACAAGAACCTGAGAGATTTCAGAAGCACTATAGGCATATCTAAAGCATATCTCATCTCAACCAGGATGGTCACTTTTGTAGGAGGTAAAGAAAATGTTCTTTCAATCTACTAGGGTCTGCTCACACTCTCAATGACACTAATGGATGATGAGGCAAGATACTAGCATGTAACAGTGATTATAAGCTTACATTAGACTCCATAACAAAGATTCTGATTCTGCCCACACCATGATAATTTTAAAAATAAACTAAAAAACTCATGCTGGAGACAGAGATGGTTTATTCTCAGTTATTCCAAGAAATAGGATAATTATCCTGACAGAGACATCCTCCCCCCCCCCCCCCCCCATATCTTGCCGCTTTAATGCAACCCAAGAGCAGTGATGTGAAATGCTAAGGCCATTCAAGAATGTTCTTCAGTATGATCTCTAAAAACATTTCCATCTAACTAAAAGATACGAGTAGGAAATGAAGGCCCTAAAGTTTGAAAGGCAGATCTCAACAGAAATAATAAAAAGGGCATGTAGAATAAGAGAACCTTTACATGCAGGATAAATAGAATTATATGTACAGTTAAGATAAACCATGAAAAGTTAGGTAAAATTGTGGAGAAAAGGAGTTAAATTATTCTCATTTAGAATGGTGTGTGTAAATCAGCCGGATCATGTACAACACTGCATTCAAGTTCCTTAACAATTGTTTGAAGAGACTGTCTTCATCTTGGTGAACAGCATTCGGCAGTAGGCCAGTAAGACAAAAAAAAAAAAAAGAAGAAAACTTCTTTCATCACGTTGGAGACACTACCCACAAAAACCTAGTATCACCAAATTACCAATATTTCTCTGAACTCACACTGCCTTTACCAATGACTTTTAAAGTTGTTCTGTGATATTCCCTCCCAAAACCCCAAGCCCCAGTCTAATCATGACAAAAGACCAGATAAACCCAAATTGGAAGATGCTCTACTGGTATCTGGTCAATATTTCTCTGGACTGTCAAGGACATGAAAAACAAACAAAAAAGACTAATTGTCACAGATCAGAGAGTCTGGGGAAGGCAGGACAACTAAATGCAACGTAGTACTTTGGATCGGATCCTGAACAGAGAAAGGACATTAAGAACAGGTGAAAGCCAAAGGAAGTCTGGAGTATAGTCAGTAATGTATCTGGGCGAGAGGTATGCAGTACCAGCTTCTGCACTAAATTTGCAACTTTTCTATAAATCTAAAATTATTCTAAAATAAAGTTTATTTTAAAAAACTAGAGAAAGGATTAATATAGTGGGCAACTACTGAGCAACAAAAAGGAAAAACCTGCTAATAAATGCACCATGAGTATCAAAAATATGCTGAGTTAAAGAAGTCTTTTAAATCAATGCATACAGTGTAATTCCACTTACATACACAAGTTCTAGAATAGACAACACTAATCTGCTAAAAACACAAAAACCAGAATCATGGCTTCTTCTGTGGTGAGAAGGGGATAGCGTTTGAAGAGGCAAAAGAGAACTTTCTGGGGTGCTGGCCATGTTCCACATCTTGGCAGAGGTTTGGATTACACAGCTCTATTATTGTCAAAACTCATCATACGGTATTACTTGAGAGGTGTGCATTAACTATGTGAATTTGACTCTGTGTGTGTGTGTGTGTGTGTGTGTGTGTGTGTGTGTGTGTTTTCTTTAAAGAATAAACAGAATTAGACCCTATTTAACGATATGTGCACACTGAAGCTGGAGCAATGAAGTGTTCAGGCAACTTCAGCTTGCTTTGGTGTATGGGACGATGCTCCAACCAACTGAGACACCCGGCCAGGGCAGCATCCAATTACTTCCAAATATATGGAAAAACATGATGGATTGATGAATGGATAGCAGGATGGCAAATACAGTAAAATGTGAATCTAGGCGAGGGTACAATTCTTTCCCCTTCTCTGGATGTTCGAGGATTTACGAGTTAAACCTGGGCGGCCAGAGGGAAGGTACTGATGACTGCACCTACCAGTAGTCATTCAGGAGCCCATCCACCCCACAAAACGCAAACCCCTCGGGGCTTATCTGTATTCACGACCAGCATCTGCAACTCTTACATTTGTCCAAGGAATTAAAGGATTAGTGGGGCCTTGCTCAAGCTTCTGCCAGGCTCGGTAGCTCTCTCTTCCTCAAGTGTCCTCCCTCGGGTTCCCACCCCGGCTGGGAGTTCAACAGTGGAATCGGGACAGGCCACCAACACATCATAACGTATCCAAGATGCTCCCCGCCGCCGCCCCCAAATCCAGTTAAAACTGCTGAAACATCATCACGGGGCTGCGAACTGCGCACCGGCCCTTCCAGCTTCCCGGACCAGCAGAGCTCGCCGAGCCCCAGAAACCTCCGCTCAGAACGTATCTCGGGGAGAGTTAACACACGTTCCCACCGTGAACGGCTGGCGGTCGCACTTACCGGGACTTGATCAGCCACCCGAGCCCGCCGCGCGCCCTCCCTGCCCGGGAGTCGTGGCGTGGACGGAGCACGAAGCCATGGCGACGGGTCCTCCGGCTCCAGGAGGCGACCCGGGGTGAGTGAAGGCCACCGGGCCCAATCCGGGCGCCGCGGGGGGCGGGGCGGCAGGCCCGAGGCTGCCAGCCGGGGCCAAAGGCCTCGCGCTCGCTACCTGACACCGGGGTTCCCCGCCGCCGGGCCCCGCGTGGCGTCAACTTTCCTCCAGCAGAGGGAGACCGCACGCCCGGCGCCCGTCCTCCCCCGGCAGCTGTCACCGGAGGCCGGCGCGGGCCCGCCCCGCTCCATTCATAACGCCCGGCCCCGGCCCCCGGCGCGCCGCCCGCCCGCCCGGAGAAGGCTCGGCGCCTCTCGGGGTCGCGGCGGCGGGACCCAGGCCCCTCGGGGACGCCGGCCCGGCCCCCCTCCCCGGAAACAGCAAAGCACCACGGGAGAGGGGTGGGGGGACCACGCCGCCCGAGGCGCGGACGACCCCCGGCCGCGAGACCCCCGCGCGCCCCCCGCGCGCACACGCCCCCTCGCCCCAGCCGCTCCGACTCCGCCGAGCGTCCGGAGCCCGCCGGAGGCCCTTGAGGCGCGCCCGCCGCCGCGGCACCGGCCGCCGCCGCCACACACACTCCGCCGTCCGCCATGTTCGAGGCGGCTGGCGGCGGGGATCGCCGACCGGCGGCGGCGGGGCCCAGCCGGGAAGCACCCGGCCGCCCCCCGAGACCGGCACCACGTCCCGGCCCCGCCCGCCCGCCCCCCCACCCCCGGATGGGTACTCACGTGAGATAACGGCCCAAAGAGTCGGGTAAAGCGTCTTCTCTTTTTCGGCGGAATTTTTAAAGAGGGATGTGGTTACCTTGAGCAGAAATACCCAAGGCGGCCTGGGCCATAAGCTGCGGGGACGACGTAGGAGGAAAAGCGCGGCCCCGACACCAGCTGGGCAGCAGTGAAGGCGGCGGCCGACGGAGAGAAACGGGACCCCAGCGCGGGCACGAGGAGGAAGGCGAGGGCCGGGCGGGGAGAGGACTCGGCGTCGCCACACCACAGACAGAGGAGGAGAGCGAGAGAGGATGAGAGAAGGCGGAGGAGGCGGAAGACAAGGAGACCCTGCAGCGGAACGAAGAGCCAGAGAGTGTGGGAAGGCGGTGCGGGCGCCGCCAGTATTTATAGCCGGGGGCGGGGCTTGGTGACGTCACGCCGGCCGGCAGCCGCGCGAGCGGGGCGGGGTTGGCTCGGGCCGGGAGCCGGGAGCAGGGAGCAGGGAGGGGGCGGAAGCGAGAGGGGGCCGCGCGCAGGGCGCCCGGGGGCGGGGCGAGGCGACCCCGCGGGGCAGGTGCCGGCCGCCTGGCGTCTCTCCGCGCTCCCGCGGTCCGCGGGTCCCGGCGGGCGGAGGGCGGAGGGCGGGCGGCGCGAGCCTGGGCGGGCGGGGTCGAGGAGGTGGCTGAGCCGTAGCGCGGCACCGCCCCGCGTCCCCGCCCCTCGGGCGCCTGAGCTCTCGCCGGCGGCGGCCCGAGCTTCGGGAGCGGGGCCTGGCCTCCCGGCGGCCCCGGCGGCCCGTGCTGTTCCGGGCCCGGGGCGGCGGCATGCAAGCACGGCCTGGAGAGGCTGCGCAGGAGGCCCGCGGGGCCATCGGGGAGCGTCCTCCCCCCTCGGGAGCCCCTCGGCCTTGTGAGGGCGGGCGAGCGGGGGACCACCCTCCAGCCGGAGGCTCCTGCCCGCGCGGGCTGCGGCGCCCCTAACGGAAGCGGGTTCCCAATGGCCAGGGCCCGTGAGCCCCATGTTAGCGACCGCGTGAGCACTCCCGGGTGCTCGTGAGTTGCAGTGCGGTGCAGCAGGATTTGTTTTTTAAGGAGCGTGGCTTTTATGTCTTCATTTTAAGAGGTGTTGGTGCAGTCAGGCCCAGCCCTTATGAATAAAGAACCAGTGTTGGGAGGGGATTGCTGGTGTTCCAAGCTCGCATTCCTGTCATCTCCCCCGTCTCGTTCTCGCAGTTATTTTAATGTTACCACCGCATAACAAACTTCTACTGGCGGACCTGGGACAACCTACAAAGCTTTTAATTTCTCATCTTTTAAAAATGTCTTCGCACTGGTGATTTAGAAACCCCGAGTTCTGGGGGTGAAAACGCCTTGCCGCTCAGACTCAGGGACCCAAATGCAATACGGATTGACACACCCCTCCCACATTCAAGTCTTTCGAGATTAAGACCCTGAGTTGTTTGGTTTCTCGTCCTTCTCCGCCGTCTGTTTACTTTGTGAGCAGCTCGCTGCGTGATTAATAAATCATCAAATGGAAAGAGAGCCTTTCTGCGTGGAAAGGGAGCAATGCTGGCTCTTGGATGAAAATATTAGGTAGAAATCAGAAGCTGTGGACTCTATTTCCCCGTTTTGTTTTTCCATATTTCACTCTGCTTTCGTGGCTTTCTCTTTCATTTTAAAAATTCTCTTTGATTCAGAAAATTTATAAGCACACTTCACTAGACCCCCTGGTGGAAATAGGAAGGCAAGAAATGAATACACCACTTGAAATCTTGCTTACAATTTAGCAGGGGAAATAAAATGACACAAAATAACTAAACTGTTGACAGATAGATAAAATGCTGCGTGGAATCTGATAGAAGGAGGAAATGATCGCAGCTAAGGGAGAAAAAGGCTGCTGGGGAAAGATAACGATAGATTTTGAGAGAAGTTCCAAACACGGGAAACAAGTGACTTTGAGAGCAGATATTCCAGGTAAGGGGAACGCGTGAGAGAAGGCAGAGAAATGGGTCAGTTTGTAGAACTGCAAATGGGCTTTCGGGATCCAACATTGGGGCAAGGTTGCCAATGAGATTGAGAAGGTAGGTTAGGGTGAGATCCAGACGGGTTCAGAGCTTGGACTTTATTCTGGAACCACTAATCAGGGACACAGTATACCCAAAGATGTGTTTAAAAGGTTACTCTGGCATCAGTGGGATTGAAAAGAGAAAAGTTTGGGGGAGAGACTCTTACCACAATTAAGGGACTAAGGGATTCCGAATGGATGGGAGGGAAAAGACAGGAAAAGTAGAGGTAATCTTGAATGTCATGGGACATAAGAAAGTGTCATGATTTGGGGATATAAGCTAATCAGCAGGGAGAATTCTGGAATCATGAAAGAGAGAAATACAAGGACCCATTTTGGAGGGAAGATGAGCCTGCTTTGAGCATAGTTTGAGCTGTTGATGAAATATTCATATAAAGATGGTGCAAAGGCCCCTGGAAATAGATCTGGAGCCCTTTGGGCTGTGAATTTGGGAGCCCCTTCTACAGGCATGATCATTAAGGAAATGTTGAGGTCTACAGGAAAAGGGAAATAAGCGCAGGATCTACAGAAATGCCAGAGAGAAGGGATGCTGGCAACGAAGACCAAGAAGACCAGCCAGAGAAGTGGGATAGTCCCAGTTGTACACTGTCAAGCCATTCCAGATGGAATGCGTGATCAGGATATCATGTACCTTGTTAACGTAAAAAAAACCATTGAAACCTGTAAAGAATTTTTGTGAGTTTATTTGAGCCAAACTGTCGACATATGCTGGGAAGCAGAACCTCAACGAATTGAGATAGTGCTCCGGAGAATGTCAGGGTTACATCCATATTAATACATGAAATTCATTGGTGACACATTTAAGGAGGTGGGATTAAGCGAAGTGGGGGAAACCTCTGTGATAGGATAAAAAGTAAAATGATGGACATATACTTAGGTGGGTGCAGGAACAATTAACATGATAAATGAAAGAATCTGCTGCATCTGTCCTGGGCTCAGCACACCTGGTTGTGCCCCAGGGGCTCCAGATACAGGGAAATCACAAGTTACCCAGACATCCCAAGGACATGTTATCATAGATGCAAACAGACAGATAGGCTCAGTTACAGTAAAGGTTGATCTTATCAGTGAAGATATTGGCTTAGGACATAACTGCCTACCATAACTGCTTTTAGTTAAGGTTTAATTTCAAACCATCCTTTGTGATTACTTTAGGTCTCCAGTCTGCAAAACTGCCATGCAGGCCTCTCCTGAGCTTGTCAGGTCAGCATGTGGCCCCTTTCGTCCACAACCTCAAGCAGGATGAAAAGGGGGTTCTGGTTTTGGCAAACGGCAAATCATTGGTAAATCCAGTCCCACATTGAAAAGTTTGAATTTTTTTTTCTAAAGAAGTCTGAATTTTTCTCCTGAAAACGTTTCAATCATGATGGTAGTTTGAAGTTGAGAAAAGAGAATAATATGGAGTTGGGAAGAGAAAGGACTGTGTGTGGCAGGGAGAACACTTGGAAAGCTATTGTTGTTGTTTTCTATTTTGTGGTTGTTTTTTTTTTAAAAAGATTGATTTCAGAGAGAGGCAGGGGTAGGGAGAGAGAGAAACATTGATCGGCTACCTCCTGCATATCCCCTTCTGGGGATTGTGCTCGCAACCAGGGCATGTGCTCTGACCCAGAATTGAACCGTGACCTCCTGATGCTTGGGCGACGCTCAACCAACTGAGCCACGCCTGCTGGGCTGGAAAGCTATTGGAGTGATTCACAGAGAAGAATGATAAGGGCCTGAGAAGAAGTTATCTGTAACCTTTAAGTGAACAATTTCAGTGGAGTGGGAGGCACAGATGAGTTGCAGAGGTTGGAGTGAGGAGCAGCTGACATGAAGTCCTTGAATGGTGACCACTCTTTAAAGTGGAAGCTACTGGACTAGAGCCTAATCCGGCATCATTTATACGGAAGTAATTTCAACTTTTATTATTCAAACTGTGTGTCCTCATGATTAACATTGTTGTATTCAAATTTAAAGAATAATGCTAGCTTTTAATGAATACAATAGAACCTTGAAAACTGTACTGCAATGAAATAGACAGCATAGTGTGTAACTTTAACAGAAGGATAGCTTCCCAATGAGAACAGCATATTTAATTGTGTTTGGGGTTTGAGGTTTTGGATTTTTTGCCAAGTTGGGTTACTCATACACACATACACAGGTAGTGCCAGAGGAAATATTATCATTAAATAGAGAGCCCTAAGATAAAATGATATAACCATTCACACTTAGGTCATCCTGGTACACTGACTCAAACTTACTGTTGTACCAATAGATATAAAAGATTGAATGAATTAGATTGTTGATAAAGACAAGTCACTCAAAAACAAGAGGTAAACCTAAAATCAGCAGCCTATAACAAATATTTTATAGTCACATATAAATGTGATAAGTGTAAAGAGTCCAATAGTAACTGAGAGTAAAAATTCCAGTTTAATGGGACTGTGTAAAGAGAGCTTAATAGGAATTTTTATCACTGAGTTTCATTCTTTGAGTACTCCTTATAAAGAAACCCCAAATATATAGGTTTTAAATAATTTAAAAATTTTTCATTTTAAAATGTTATGAAAATAACTAGATGTAATAAATGAATTCAGGAAAGTAGCAGGATACAAAATCAATATCTAGGAATTGAAAGCATTCCTATACACCGATAATAAACTATCAGAAAGAGACGCTAAGAAAACAATCCCATTTACTCTTGCAACTAAGAAAACAAGGTACCTAGGAATAAATTGAATAGAGGTAAAGGACCTGTACTCAGAAAACAATGGAACATTGAAGCAATTGAGGAAGATGCAAACAAGGGGAAGCATAATCTGTCATGGATTGGAAGAATTAACATAATTAAAATGTCCATACTACCCAAAGCAATCCATAGAAGCAACACAATCCCTATTAAAATAACAATGGCATATTTCACAGATCTAGAAAAAATACTCTAAAAATGTATATGGAGCCAAAAAAGATCTCAAATAGCCTTAGCAATCTTGAGAAAGGAGAACAAAATTGGAGTGATCACAATACTGGATGTCAAACTATACTGCAAGGCCACTGTAATAAAAACAGCCTGGTACTGGCATAAGAACAGGCATATAGATCAATGGGACAGAACAGAGACCCCAGAAATCAACCCTGCCTCCATGGCTATTAGTATTTGACAAAGGAGGCAAGAGCACTCCGGGGAAGCCAGCGGCCCCGATGTGAGTGCCCTTATGGAGAGACCCACATGGCAAGGTCCCCATGTCTCCAGCCAACAGCCAGCAAGGAGCAGAGGCCACATGAGTGAGCTTGGAAGCAGAGCCTTCCACCCTTCAAACCGCCCCCCCCCCCCCCCCCATCAAGCCTGGATATGACAGCAGCTTGAGACTCAGGGAAGTTCAATAAATTGTCAAGTTCGTATAGCTAGTAAGTAACAAAGCTAAAATTCCTGTCTCTCCTTTGCCTTTTGATTCAATTCTGTTTCCTTAGTCGTCTCTCTTCTCATTTTCTCCATTCCCTCTCTCAGATAATCCACCCATTCTTATAGAATTATTTGACAAGACTATTATTGTGAATCCAACATTGGTATCACAGTTTTTTGTCATTAAAATCCAGCTATAACCTTTAAGTGAACAATTCATTATAACCTTTAAGTGAACAATTCATGGGTGGCTCAGTTGATTGGAGCATCATCCCATGCACCAAAAAGGTTGAGGGTTTGATTCCTGGTCAAGGCACATAGCTAGGTTGTAGGTTCGATCCCCAGTGTACAGGAGGCAATTGATCTGATGTCTGTCTCTTTCTCTCTCTCTCTCTCCCCACCTCACCCTTTCTTCTTTCTCTCTAAAAAAAACAAAAGATACACACATATAGCCCCAGCTGGTTTGGCTCAATGGATAGAGCGGTGGTCTGCAGACTGAAGGGCCCAGGTTTGATTCTAGTCAAAGGCACATGCCCAGATTGGGGGCTCAATCCTCAGTAAGGGGTGTGCAGGAAGCAGCCGATCAATGATTCTCTCCTATCATTGATGTTTCTATCTCTCCCTCTCCTTCCCTCTCTGAAATAAATAAAAATATATAAAAATTAAAAAAAAATTTTTTTTAAACTACACACATAAAATCCAGCTACAAATGGCCAAACTGCCTCTAGGACAACTCTACTAAGATGATCTGTATTATCTCAAACTCCAGATATCTTCATCTATAAAATATTCTAGATGTTCCACATAGTCTAATGCAAAGTCTCATCTAGCTGTAATATTCAAAGGAATCTAGGTCCCAAACTAAATTCATCATTGTCCATTCCTTCCCCCTAAACTGATCCTCCTCTTTCAGGTTCCCCGCCCATGTTCTTATTATAACTCATCAGCCAGGTACAAAATTTTGAAAATTTTTCATCCCTTTTCTTCACCTCTCCATATATAAAACAAGTTCTGGACCTGAAGAGTATTATGCTAAGTGAAATAAGCCAGTCAGAGAAAGACAAGTATATGATTTCACTCATACATGTAATATAATGAACAAAATTTATATTATAAAAGGCCTGTGGCTATAACACCGTAATGACCAACGACCAGACGGGGAACCATGGGGAACCGGGTGGGTGGTGGTGGTGGTGGTGGCCAGAGTGAAACAGCCCAGGTCCCGGGTAGGTGCCTAGCAGCAGCCGGAGCGAAGCAGCCCAGGTCCCAGGTGCCTGGCAGCCAGCGAGCGGGGCAGTGGGCTGGTGGACAGGAACGCGAGATTTTGCACACTGGGCTTCTAGTACACTAATAAACAACATAGAAACAGATTCATAGATATAGAGGGGAGAGGGGTTGGGGGCTGGGTTAAAAAGGTAAAGGGATTAAGCAAAAAACAAACAAAAAGCCTCATAGACACAGACAATACCAGGGGGAAATATGGGAGGTGGGGATGTAGGAAGTAAAGAGGATATACATGGTGATGGAAGAAGACTTGACTTGGGGTGGTGAACACACAATACAATGTACCGATGATGTATTATAGAATGGTATACCTGAAACCTATATGATTTCATTAACCAATGTCATCCCAATGAATTCAACAACAAAAATTAAATTCTGTTTTTATTTTGAAATTATCTTTTCCTTCTCCTCCCAGTCCAATCCTACACCACATCATGTTTGGATAGTTGCAGAATCCTCAGCAAGTCTAAGTCTTTTTGCCTCAATCCACTTTGCATGGCTATTTTTCACACTAATCTTCCTTAATCTGACCCTCCACTGGTAAACCCATAATGAACCTCTGTTTTTTACAAATCATGCCTTGACTTTTCTGCTGGCTTATAAGGTTCTTCAGAACCCAGCTCCATCCTTGGGAGCCAGCTTTCTAATCCCTGACACAAACCTTGAACTTAGCTCTGTCTAGTTTGCTCACTGGCCCTCAAGTCATCCATGCTAGTGTCTGACTCTGCTCTGCTGTTGTTTTGTCTACCCAAATTCTACCACCCAAGGTGTCCCAGCTCAAGTCCACATCCTGTTCAGATCCCAGAAGGCCTGTTCCACTGTGACTAAACTTGACAAAGCCACTATTCCCTACTGAACCTCTCTATGCCTGTGCTAGAGAAGCACCTAAAATTTCAGGGCCTTCAATCATCCATCTTATCCTATTCACTGGTCCCCAGCCCATCCTGTGCCTTCCTGCACTGCTGCTTTCCTCCTCACACTTGCTTCTGTTCCCTGTGGAAGATCATTTCATGACGAACAGACCTTTCTGCATCCCCAGCCTGTCTCTTACTCCTTGCTTTAACTGAAAGTTGGCTGTCTTACAAGAACATAGCTTCCCCTGCCAAGTCTTGAATCGAGGGGTGTTTACCCTACCAAGCCTCATACACTTCAGGGTTGGGAGGCAGGGTTGGCCTTCTCCCAGCTCCACAATGCTATTGCCAGACCGTTATACTGAAAATAAATAAGAGATTAAACCAGCTGGTATGCCCACCCCCTCTCTATCCATGCCCGTATCATCTAACACCTTCCTGCCACTCCCAGGATGGTTGAAAGTGAGAGAGAGGCACCTTGTTCACTGTCTTCTTATATTTTCTCTATTACAGATTTAAAACAGTTTTCATTATTTTTTTTCTCCTTAAATAATAAAATTCCCCTGTAACCCTACACTCCAGTGATGTCCACCATTCCCACATACACATGTGTCCCTCTGAAAGTGCAGTCTGGAGTCTCCTTGAGAAGTGGGTGTCTTTTCTGCTTACCTTGGCGTACCTTAGCCTCGAAGCCTTATCTGCTCAACTCCTTCACCTACCCTACACTGTTCTGTAATAGGGGTCTTGAAGCCCAACATTCCTCCCTCTGATTGCAACCTCCTTTCCCTTCCAGCTGCCTCATGCCACCCCCATACCTGCTCTGCAGGTGTAATCACCCTATCACTTTTTTAATTGAGCTGAAATTCACATTACACATAATTAACCATGTTAAAGGGTACAATTTAGTGCATTCAAAATGCTGTGCAAATACTACCCAAAGCAGTCTACAGATTCAAATGTAATCACTATCAAAATCTCATCTTTTTTTGCAGAAATAGAAAAACCCACCCTGCCCAGCTGGCATGTATCAGTGGGTGAGCTTCGACCTATGAACCAAGAGGTCACAGTTCGATTCCCAGTCAGGGCATAGACCTGGGGTGTGGGCTCGATCCCCAGAGTGGGGCTTGCAGGAAGCAGCCAATCAATGATTCTCATCATTGATGTTTCTATCTCTCTCTCCTTCTTCCCTGAAATCAATAAAAATATATTTAAAAAGAAAAGAAAAACCCACCCTAAAATTTATATAAAATCTAAAGGGACCTCAAACAGCCAAAACAACCTTGAAAAACAACAAAGTTGAAGGACTCACACTTCCTGATTTCAAAACTTATGATAAAGCTATAACATTCAAAATAGTGTGGTGTTGGTGTAGGACAGACATCTAGACCAATTAAATAGAATGGAGAGCCCAGAAATAAACCCTTACTTATATGGTCAAATGATTCTCAACAAGAGGACCAAGACCATTCAATGGGGAATGGACAGTCTTTCAACAAATGGTTTGGGAAAACTGTATATCCACATGCAAAAGAATGAAGCTGGACCCTTACCTCACGCCATATACAAAAATTAACTCAAATGGATCAAAGATGCAAACTTAAGAGCTAAAACTATAAAACTCTTACAAAAAAATAGGGGGAAATCTTTATGACGTGGATTTGGCAATGATTTCTTGGGTATGACACCAAAGGTAGAGCAACAAAAGAAAACCAGACAAATTGGATGTTATGAAAATATAAAGCTTTTTGTGCCTCAAAAGACACTATCAACAGAGTTAAAAGGCAACTCACAGAATGGGAGAACCTATTTGAAAATTCTGTATCTGTTAAGGAATTAATATCCAGAATCTACAGATTATTTTTAAAAGAATATTATCATACTATTTTGGTGAGATAAAAGAGAATTAAAATTTAAAAGTTTATTCTCTCTCTTTCTCTCTAGTTATGTGTGTGTGTGTGTGTATCAGACAATATTTATGTAGAGAAAGGCATAGATAGGCTATGTATTATATGTAGACACACAAAGAGAGATTGTAAACTTGATGAGATTTGGGGTTGTGTCTGGCATGTATAACTTTTTCCCCATAGTGCCTGGTACAAGATCTTGGCCCACATTAAATTTTCAATATCTACTTTTTAAAATATATTTTTATTGATTTCAGAGAGGAAGGGAGAGTGGGGGAGAGAGAGAAACATCAATGATGAGAGAGAGTCATTGATTGGCTGCCTCCTGCACAGCCCCTACCGGGGATTGAGCCCACAACCTGGGCATGTGCCCTTAGCGGGAATCAAACCTGGGATCCTTCCCACCGGCCGACGCTCTATTCACTGAGCCAAACCGGCTAGGACTTCAATATCTATTTTTAATTAAATTAATGAAGGAGGGAGAAAGAATACTCTATTTAATTCCCACATCACCACCAGCATTACTTTTCTAAAATTGAGATCTGATCATACCATTGTTTGCTCAGAAATCTTGCAAGACTTCTCAGTGCCTTCAGAGTCAAATGCTCCTGTGGCCACCTTCTATGATGGGTGGATCTCCTTCTATCTGCTTTCTGTTGGGCTTCTCACCTCATCTCCATCATTGTCATGGAAGGAATGGCTTTGGCCTTTGTGCACTTGGTAAAATCAGAACAATACACACCACAACAAGGACTGTGTGTTGACAGGATTAAATAAGGTGACATCTGAAAATGTTTGCCATATAGTGATACCAGTCAATTCATGCTGGTTTCTTTTTCTCCCTTCTACACCCTGCTCTTCAGCCATACTATAGGTTGTGCCCTCTCAGAGCATACATGTAATTTCATTTCTCCAGCTTTTTGCTTCATATCTTATCCACTGTTTCATGTGTGCCTTCCCGATCTCCCATCTCTCTCTCTCTATAAAAATTAAATGAGTACCTAAAGATATATCTCAAATTGCACTTACTCAGTGCAACCTTTGAGAGTCCCCCAGATTTAATTCTTTTTTTTTTTTTAATCTTCACCCGAGGATATCTTTCCATTATTTTTAGAGAGAGTGGAAGGGGGGCGAAAAGAAAGAGAGAGAGAAACATCAATGTGAGAGAGACACATTGATTGGTTACCACCTGCACGGGATCATGCCTGCAACCCAGGCGCATGCCCTTGACCAGAATGGAACATGGGATCCTTCAGTGCACAGGTTGACGCTCTATCCACTGAGCCAAACTAGCTAGAGCTACTCCTCTTTTTGTGCTTCCATAGACTATCTTATATTACAGTTATTTGTGCACATATCTTGTAGACACATGTGTCTGTCTAGAGAGCCCAACACAATATTTATTACATCGAATTAATTTTTTTTTGACCAGGAAATACAGGTCTTAAATTTCATGATTGAACTACATCATAAAATCATTCCAACTACACTCTCTCTAAAAATAGTTCCTCTCTTTATGTGATAACATCCAGCCTGGCAATGTAGCACCCTTGCCACCCACAGCTCTCTGGAAGCTATAGCTGCTTAAGATAATGTGTGATAATGTGACTTCTAAGGACTGAGCTGGTGATGGTGGGGGTGGGGAAGCCCAGAGCTGATTGGACCAGGGGTGAGCACACACCTGACCCAGGAGGAATTACTCCCTTGCTCAGAAATGACCTGTGTGGCCCCAGTACTCAGAGGTCATTTCTGAGCCAGGCCAGTCCCTCCTTCCCTAGAATTTCAGTGTGTTGCCAACGGAGGTGGGTGCTGGGGCTTAAAGGTCCTGGTGCAGGTCCTAGAGGAGCAGCCATGTTGGGCCTCATGCAAGATGAAGGAGCAAAGGAAGGCAGGCACAGTGGAGGAAGGGCTGGAGCTGCTCAGGAGCAGAGACAGAAACACGGGGTGAGCCATCCTGTCCCCGAGGGCTCCCCGTTCTCTGGCTAATTTAAATGAAGCCCAGCAGCACTTTGTTTTCCACCCTTGAATGCTGCGAGATCGCTGGATACTCTCAGTGAGTGCCCCTACCCCTAAATGCCCCTACCCCTTTTCGCCTCAAAGGACTAATGTTGCTCACAGCCACGGGCATCCTGGCCGCAAAGTGAAAATTGTTCTGCTGAAGCAACTCCAGCCTGAAACGTGTTCAATCACTTGAATTTATTGGCCCTCCCTTAGTAGCTAATTATGACCTTGGACAAATTTTTTGTCATTCCCTATCTCAGTTTCTTTAATAGGTAAAACACCACAATTTCATATGGTGCTTTACCACTTACCAATCCCTTTTCATACATTATCTGGTGAATTTTTAATAAGTGTTTGGGCCCAGCCAGTATGGCTCAGTGGTTGAGCGTCGGCCTATGAACCAGGAGGTCATCGTTCTATTCCTGGTTAGGCACATGCCTGGGTTGCAGGCTCAATCTCCAGTGTGGGGTAGGAGGCAACCGGTCAATGATTCTCTCTCATCTTTGTTGTTTTTATTTATCTCTCCCTCTGCCTTCCTCTCTGAAATCAATAAAAAAATATTTTTAAAAAGTTCTTGGAATACAAGCAAAGAATTTTTGTTCACCTCTTAGAAACTTTCCCAAGATTTCAAAATTAAGCCTCTAGTGCAAATGGGACTTACACACCAGTCTTCTGACTTCTATCTGCTCAGGTCACCATCAACTCTACCTCAAAGAACATAAAGAATCATTTTTAAGGATGATAAATTGCAGATGGATTGATTGAATGAATGAATGAACAAATGAATGAATAAACTCTAAGATCTCTTTCTTGAGAGCTTTTGGTGAAAAACTTTCAAGTCATTAGAGTTAACAGTAACTTCATATTTATATGGGTCCTCTTTTAAAATATACTGATACTGAGTTTAATAGTAGGACCATTAGACTGAAGATCTATTGTTGTAATAAACTGCTTCATTTCTACAAATATGCATAATACTCCTGCTGCGGCCTAGGCTTCTTGGATTCCAATTACCATTGAGAAGTTTAATTTCAAGGCTGTAGGCTCAAGACCTAACCTAGACCCATGGGCAGTCAATACCTGGTACTTCCTCATCCTAAAATATGTCAGCTCAGCCCTAATCGGTTTTGCTCAGTGGGTATAGCGTCGACTTGAAGGGTCCCAGGTTCAGTTCTGGTCAAGGGCATGTACCTTGGGGTAGGAGGCAACCAGTTACAGGCACATCCCCAGTAGAGGGTGTGCAGGAGGCAGCTGATCGATGCATCGATGTTTCTAACTCTCTATCCCTCTCCCTTGCTCTCTGTAAAAAATTCAATAAAATATATTTTTTAAAAAATATGTTAGCTCAGGTTACACAGAAGTTTTTTTTTGTGTGTTTTTTTAAAAAATATATACTAGGCATGTGCCCTTGACTAGAATTGAACCTGGGACCGAATCCAGGACCCTTCCGTCCGCAGGCCGACGCTCTATTGACTGAACCAAACCAGCTAGGGAACAGAGAACTTTCAGTATTAGTTTGATACCATGCGGTCCAGTTCCCCACAACTTCTTCAGTTTCCTCAAGGACACTGACACAGCCTGACCAGGTCCCACCACGGGAGCTCTCATCCTCTCCTTCCTCCCAGCCAGGGCTGCTTTGTGGGGTGGATTCTGCTCAGAGCACGCAGCTCCCTCACGGCTGGGGGGAGGCGGATCTTCGCTGCTCCTCGGAGCTGCCCTGCACTGTTCCACACAGAGCACTGCTGAGTCACACACTTTCCTCCCAGCTGCTGCCACCAGACCACATCGCCTCTTTCTCAATTCAGCCTGAAAAAGAAGAACACGTTATGCAAACTAAGTGCGAGCACAGAACACAACCTCCTTCCTCCCTCACACCCAAGAGCACACTGGGGGATCCTTATGTAATTTAGGGATCAACCAACACAATCTGATGTAATGGCACCTAAGTGAAAAGGAGGTGGAAGGAGAAACCAGGTTGGGGCTAGTTCACGGCTGAGAGGGCTGCCCCTCAGCGTGCCCTGTTCCACGTGGCTCAGCGTGTGGGTTGGACGTGATCGCAGTGTTATAATGAGGATAGCTAGCATTCTAGTGACATAGAATGATGTTAGTAACACCGATGTCTTTACTACAGGCCATGCCTCCTGTTCATTCCATAACTGTACTGGCAAAGCCTTTAGCACAGTGCCTGACATAAAGTAAGTGCTCAGTGAATGACAGTCATAGTAGTAGTATAAAAAAAAAGTATAATTTATCCTTACAACCACCAACAATCTTTGCTAAGCCTTGCTCTTCACATCAGCTATTCCTTCAGGACACATTTCCTGAGCGCGGACCATGTACCATGTACCATGTACTATGTTAGGCCCTGGAGACACTCAGAAGGCATGGGCTCCCAACCAGTTTAACTGCTATCATGGATGATTTGGGGCAGGTTCCCTGAGCTTTCTGAGCTTAAGGTTATTCAACTGTTAAATGAGTATGATAATCTCTCTGTCATAGGGTTGTTAATAGGCTTAGACACATGCAAAGGGTTTAGTCCGACATGTTACTCATAAGAAGCTCCTAATATAATCTTAGCATCATTTAATGTGGACTGTTTACATAGCATGCTTGAAAAAGAATACTCAGAGAGAATCCCTTCTCAGGCTCACGCAGTAATCAGTACTAGAACCTGGGATTCGAATCCTAGTCTGAGGGGCAGGCCACATGATTGGCCGATGTGATTCAAAGTTTGAAATCAGGATTTCTCTGAGACCTTGGCGTATCTAGATTCCACATTGCTCCTGGACAGATGAAGCATCAATACACATAGAAGGGAGAGTTTTTAAAATATAGGACTCTAGCTCAAGCATTAATTAGAATCCTTTAGAAATCTTTAGACACTTGGCTTGACATGAAGTTAAATACAGCAGCATCCCCGTTACTTCCCTGATGTTTCTGATAAAAAAAATAAATAAATAAAATACTGCCCCAAAACTATGTGGACTATCAATTATAGTTACTTCTACACTAAAGAGACTTACTCTTAACCTATTCTGATTCATCACCATCTCCATAACTGCTCTGTAATTAAATTTAATAACTTGAAAAAAAAGGTAAGGAATTGAAGCTGTAGAGCCAAACCAACCTCAAAAAGCCCTTCTTTGTTGCTTGCAGCCCAGAAAACATTTTTAGTAACTTTGAACAGAATCAATTCCCAAGGATGAAATTCTTGCTCCTCTTACCCGTCCCCCTGAAACTTTCCATATCTTGTCCTTTGAGAACATTAAAGTTTTCAAATCTGAATGGTTTGCAGTTCAACGGGGAAACTAAAATCAAAACTGATTTAGGGGAAAACTTTCTGACCTCTTTGTACTCACTCTTCAGGAAATTTTTGTGTGCTTGTTTATTTTCTTAATGTCTCTTGGTTGTGATCTATCTTGTTTTGGTTTCACATATGAAATGTTCCATCTGTGTATTTCATTTTCTAGATTTAGTCCCTAGAATTTTAAGTAAGAGACAGTTTAAAGCAGTGTTTCTCGGACTTTTCCCCCCCTCCAATCCATAATAAGAAATATATTTTACATTCTAACCTAAATATACATATATTTACATATATATGCATATAAAGCAAAAGTTTCATGAAATAATACCCATGCTGTGAGGTGTGTACTATGATTTTTTAAAATTGTATTCTATCTTACATGTAAAGATATCGCACTAGAGGCTCAGCAGGTGTGGGGAAGGATGCACAGGCAGAGCACAGGGCGCCTTTAAGTCAGCGAGGCTGCTCCGTATGATATGCTAATGACGGACACAGGACAAGCATTTGTCAAGACCCAATAAAACACAGTGAACACTAACATAAACTATGGATTTCAGTTCATAATCATGTATCAATTTGGGTTCATCAATTGTAACAAATGTACCTTTGTTATATTGTAAATCAGCGAGCTGAACATAGGACGCCTTAATAGGCCAAATTAATTTGGAGTCTTTTATTACGCTAGCGGGCTCAGAGGAATTATGCTTCCAGAGTCTGAGCAAAGCAATTATGGAGGAAGTTTTCCCTTTATACGTTTCTAATATCTTTGTCTCCTAAATATGGGACTTCCGGTCCTTTGTGCAAGTTTTCAAAAGAGCCCTATGAATGCTTAGCAGATTTCTCGCAGGAAGCCTGTAGCCTTGAGAGTACAACACAGTTCAGTAGCCTTGAGTACAGATAACTAAAAGGCACCTGGTATGGGAGCATGGGAGTATCAGCCCCTTATGTTAGATGACTAGCCTGCAAGGTCAGACAGCTAAGCTTATCTTCCCTATTATTCAAGCAAGCATGAAGCGTGTGTTTACAGACGCTAAAAAGCAGAGTTAATTCACAGAACGAGGGACGGTCTAAAAATAGCAGAGAATTTCAAACAGCAGTTTTACAAAATAGAGATTACTATGCTTCACCTTCTGTGCAATTTTTCTGTTAACCTCAAACTGCTCTAAAAATGAAGTTTATTTTTTAAAAAATTGAAGTAAAATAAAAGTTGGTTATAACTTTATAAAATTGATATTATTACCCACTAATGGTCACTCTTCACAATTTGAAAACTTGTAGTCTAGAGGGAGTGCCTTTTAACCAAGCTCCACAGAGCTTGGCCTTCGATAAGCCACATGATACGAATTGTTCTCAACTTTCTTACCCGAAGAGTGGGTGTTTGATCAGAGAAATGCCAAGCTCCAAAATATTATAAGTATACATTCTAATTTTTTAAAATATATTTTATTGATTTTTTACAGAGAGGAAGGGAGAGGGATAGAGAGTTAGAAACATCGTTGAGAGAGAAACGTTGATCAGCTGCCTCCTGCACACCCCCTAGTGGGGATGTGCCCACAACCAAGGTACATGCCCTTGACCGGAATCGAACCCGGGACCCCTCAGTCCACAGGCCGACGCTCTATCCATTGAACCAAACCGGTTAGGGCTACATTCTAATTTTTAAAAAAGTATTAGAATGGAAGAAAAGTCATTAAGCATGAATTTTAAGTTGTATATAGATTATATAGGCCAACCTTATTTTTATAGGCATCTAATGGGCACTCTTATTTTATTTCTCCTATTTAAAAAAATAAAATGATCCCCGACCAAGTATCTTTGTTGGTTAGAGCATCATCCCAATGTGCCAAGGTTGAGTTTAGGCACCCGTCAGGGCACCTACAAGAATCAACCAATGAATTCATAGATAAGTGGAACAACAAATCAATGTCTCTGTCTCTCTCTCTCTCTGTCTCTCTCTCTCCTTCCCTCTCTAAAACTAATACAAATAACAAATAAATAAATTAATTAAATTAAATGAAAAGTAATGGTTTCCAAGCAAAATATATAATTACATTTCTCTCTCGGTTCCTGATGCAAGATCCTTGTGTGAGAAGCAAAGAGTATCCAGGAATGATGCCAATGACAATTCCAGTTTGAGTATGTGTCTGCCTTACTGCCATGGGCCAGCAAGAGCTTACCTGAACTCAGTTCTCATTGGCTTCATTCGCTGTTGGCTGGGAGCCTATTGGAGACCAGGCCCTGTGCTGGGGGGTGAGCCCAGCAGCGTCCCACCTCTAGTAGCTTGGGTCAGGAAATGGAAATTGGCCTACCTCATTCCAGATCTTTCTTGCGTTCCCTACCCCAGGAGGGCAGCAAGCTAAGATTGTGTGGAAGCTCTGGCCCAGGCAGGTCTGCAGTGCATGTCAGTGCTCAGTGCTGCTTCTCAACGGCTGTTGAATCCTAGGTGAGTTATCTGACCACTCTCCTCAGTGTTCTCCAGTGAAAGGGGTAATAATACCCCCTGCATAGGACTCTGTGAGGATGCCATAGGACACGGAGCTGTCATCTTGGTCCTGCACAGTACTGCAAAGCTGATGAAGGTGCCCTGGGAACACCCTTCTTTCATATTTGCTCTGCCCCCTTTCTCCTCACCCCCACTTTCTGTGACTAATAATGTTGTATGTACACCCTTCCCAACACCTGGTTCTTCCCCCCTAAACCCCCATTCATTTTACTTAATTGAAAGGGCCCCAGGTTTGATTCCGGTCACGGGCACATGCCTTGGTTGCAGGCTCCATCCCGGCCCTTGTTGGGCATGTGCAGGAGGCAACCAATCGATGTGTCTCTCTCACATCCATGTTTCTCTCTGTCTCTCCCCCTCCCTTCCACTCTCTAAATTTAAGTCAATGGAAAAAGATCCACAGGTAAGGATTAACAAAACAAACAAAAAATAAAGAATAACAGGTATAAACTAGGTGTGTCCTGGCAACCTGGAACAGAGGTTTAGGCTAAATATAACCTGAAGGAACACCTGCAATGAACAGATTCCTGGGCTAGAAGACTGATCAGTGGAGATTTGGGGCGGTGGCTTCTTTCTTTTTTAAAAAATATATTTTATTGACTTTCTACAGAGAGGAAGGGAGAAGAATAGAGAGTTAGAAATATCAATGAGTGAGAAACATCAATCAGCTGCCTCCTGCACACCCCCCACCGGGGATGTGCCTGCAACCAAGGTGCATGCCTTTGACCGGAATCGAACCCGGGACCCTTCAGTCCACAGGCCGACGCTCTATCCACTGAGCCAAACCAGTTAGGGCAGGGCGGTGGTTTCTTGATGTCCCATGAGCCTCTCCACGAGCAGGACATGGACTTGAATTCTGGCCTATTTCCTGAGCTTAGGAGGGCCCTGCCTGACAATGGTGTGAGTGTGTGTCAGGGTGAGGGTGGGAAGTTGCTTTAGCAACAATCACTGAAGTCCCTTGGGAATAGTTCCCAGGGTGAGGGTATAAGCCAGGGGAATACCCAAGAAAGAGCAGCCCTCAGCAGGGAGGGCAGCCAACTCAACTGGGCATTGGAGTCCAGAAGTCCCACTGCTCGGAGGTGGTGAGCCAAGCCCATGTCGTGCCGCGGTGATGCATGGCTGGGCTGAAGAAAGAGCTCATTGAATTGTTCGTGGAAAAGAGTGGTGCCCCAGAGGCCAGGCCTGGAGAACGAGACCGCCTCAAGCACAGTGCTTGGCAGGACACCAGCCTGAAAGGTTCGGCGAGGGCCTCTCAGAATCGGAGGAACATTTTGCATCAAAAACTGGCCACTGCAGGGACACATGGAGCTCACAGGTTTTGTCTGTCTGCCTGTGGCTTGCTGCTGATGGATGTGTCAGAGGGAGTCAGAGCTGCGGCTCAGCCTCTGGGTGAAAGGAAAAACCCAGACCTGCCTGAGCAGGAGGCACCCAAAACAGGAGCAGCAAAGGCTGTTCCCTGCTTCCAGGGCTTTGTCAGCAGCTCCTTATTTCCTAGAATCCACCGGCACAACCAGAGGCCTTGGTGGCCAGGTGACTTGGGTCTAATCCTGGCTCCGTGGCCTCCCAGCTGGGTAAGCAAGGTTCTGATGATAAAACACATACTTTACTGCGTGTGTTTGCGTGTGCACAGCACTGCCCCGAGCACTTTGCGACTCTTACCTTACTTTTATATATTGATTTCAGAGAGGAAAGGAGAGGGAGAGAGATAGAAACATCAATGATGAGAATCATTGATCGGCTGCCTCCTGCACACCCCACATTGGGGATGGGGCCTGCAATCCGGGCCTGTGCCCTGACTGGGAATTGAACCATGACCTCTAGGTTCATAGGTCAACACTCAACCTCTGAGCCACGCTGGCTGGGCTGATTTCACGTACTTTTCACAGCACTTCAGGTACTACTATTTTCCCCGATCACCGAAGAGGAAACCGAGGCCTGGGATAGGTAGGTAGTTCGCTGAAGGTCACAAGGCTGGTCAGTGATGGAGTCAGGATTTGAACCTGGTTGTGTGGCTCTGGGAACTGAGCCCTGGGCCGCTCTCCTAGGCTGCCTCTGATTCACAGATTGTAAAATGGGTGTCGATGCACTTTCGTATTTACATATTCACATAGGATAATCACTTAACAGCTTGGGCACCGTGCCTGCAGGCAAAACTGTGAGCTACTGTGGGTGTGATTCACCAAGGCCTCTCTGCGCCTTGCTGCCCTTTCTGTTGCTTGTCAGCCTCCTTCAGACAATTTTCTGCTTGAATTTCACAAGACCTTCAGCTTCTTGGGTTAGCACAAGTTGTCTACTTGGCATGTGTAGAAGGGCCGGGTAGCAAGGATCAAACACCCTGGGGGTAAGCGGGGATTCTCTGCTCACCTAAGCAGTATTCCAGGAATCCTTCAAGGATGGAAGTTCAAGTTTGGTCCTCTGAGCCAACGTGAGAGTGCTACGCCTTTGTTTAACTGCAAAGAAAGAAATCTCCATCACAATCACAACGGCCCTCCTGGTTTTGTTTCTTCGTGGCTCCCAGGCACACACAGAAAAACAAAGAAAACAGATCAACTAAAATCACTTTATCTAAGCTCCCGGGTGTAAAGGAAGAAAAGCCTTTCCCCTCTTGGGCAGGGAGGGGTTTCCCACAGCCCCCGTGCCTCCCCTCCAATTCCAACGCTGAGGAGAGGCTCACCCAAGTGAAGCCCCAGGGTATTTCCCGGCTTTGTTTCCCTGTGTAGTTAGGGTTTTGAGTTTCCCTTCAAGGTCGGAGAGGCTAGGATGCAGCCCAGCCCCTCCGTGGGGAGAAGTTCCTACTCACCCACCTCAGAAAGAAGGTACGCAGCGGTTTGTGGCTGCGGGCACTCTGGGGTTCCCTATTGGGCTCAAGTGTGTGTTGCCTGGACATTGGGGAGCTGCAGGCCCAGAGACCTTATATCCGTAAACGTACCCGTGTGCTTTAACTGCTCCAGTCTCCTTTGCTTTTAAATGTATTTTTATTAATTTCAGAGAGGAAGGGAGAGGTAGAAGCATCAATGATGAGAGAGAATCGTTGGTCAGCTGTTTCCTGCACGCCCCCTGCTGGGGATTGAGCAACCCCGGGCATGTTCCCTGGCTGGGAATTAACCATGACCTCCTGGTTCATGGTCGACCCTCAACCTCTAAGCCATGCTGGCCGGGCAACTGCCCCAGTCTTTTTTTTTTTTTTGGCGGGCGGGGGTGGGGGTGGGGGTTGGGGGGGAAGTTGTGGTGGGGGGGGGAGGGAGAGGCTTCTGGTAAAAGCCGGAAGACCTTGTGGACGAAAGGGGCCACATGCTGACCTGACAAGCTCAGGGGAGGCCTGCATGGCAGTCTTGCAAACTCAGAGACCTAAAGTAACCACAAAAGATGGTCTGAAATTAAACTTTAAAAGCAGTTATGGTAGGCAGCTACGTCCTAGGCCAGTATCTTCACTGACAAGGTCAACCTTTACCTTAACTGAGCCTATCTGTCTTTTTGCATCTATGATAACATACCCTTGAAGTGTCTGGGTAATTTGTAACTTCCCTTTTTCTGGAGCCCCTGGGGCACAACCAGGTGTGCTGGGCCCCAGGACAGATACCACAAATTCCTTCATTATCATGTTAATTGTTCCTGCACCCACCTAAGTATGTGTCCATCATTTTACTTTTTATCCAATCCCAGGGGTCCCCCCCCACACACACCGCTTTGCTTTTTCCTGCCTCTCTATCACCAATGGATTTCATGTAACCCACCTGGTCACTTCCTTTGATTGCAATGTATAAATACAGATGTAACTGGCCATTCTCTGGAGCATTATCTCAATTCCTTGAGGTTCTGCTTCCCGGCTTATGTCGACAGTTTGGCTCAAATAAACTCACAAAAATTCTTTACAGGTTTCAATGGTTTTTTTTATGTTAACAACCTGCTGGACAAATTCTAAAAGAGCTGTAAGCACTGTGCTCCAGTCTTTATGTCTGCACCCTAGGACGCTCCTGGCACTGCTGGACCACTGTAGGAGGGATCGAGCAGAGAGGGCTGGGTGAAGTGGGCTGCTTCCAAGGTCACCCCAAGAGCCCTGCAGAGAGTTGGTGGCTTTGAGGATTAAAGACCTGAAACGCCCAAGCCATGCCTCAAGACTTCTCTTGCTGTTCTGGGATGCTCTGTTCAGAGACATGGCTGTCAGAGAACACTGAGATTTCAGCTGTGGTGCATCTTTATTTCCATATTAGAGGCCCAGTGCACAACATTCATGCACTGGGGGTGGGGGGAGTCCCCTCAGCCTGGCCTGTGCCCTCTCACAGTCTGGGACCCCTGGGGGGATGTCTGACTGCCAGCTTAGGCCTGCGGGGAGTCAGCCTAAGCTGGCAGTTGGAAATCCCCCGAGGAGTCCTTAGCACTGCAATGGAGGCTGATGAGGCTCCTGCCACTGCCGCTGAGATCACCAGCCATGAGCCTGGCCTCTGGTTGAGTGGTGCTCCCCCTGTGGGAGCACACTGACCACCAGGGGGCAGCTCCTACATTGAGCATCTGCCCCCTGGTGGTCAGTGCACGTCATCGCCACTGGTCGTTCCACCATTTGGTCAACCTGCATATTATATAGGATTTGAGCTCTGCAATTGGCTGATAGAGCCCATTTGCCTTCCTCCAAAAATGTCCGTGGAGGGGAGCAAAGGAGAAAGAAGGAATTAGGAAAGATGAGGGGAAAAGGAAAAGATAGAAAAACCAAGACCTAGGACTCTCTTAGGAGATTTTCAGGGAAGGTTCATCAGGCCCAAAACTACCCTCCAAACAAGTTTTGTTTTCAGAGCAGATACTATATTTGTGTGTTTAATTACAGCCGCACTTAGAAATGCCACAAGGAATTTTCTCTGTCTCTCAGTTTCCTCCATTCCCTTTCACTCTGTCGCCTCTCATTCAGCAGAAAGCTCCAGTTTGGATTCCAAATGCAACACAGGACGTGCGACGCAGTCCATTTGGCCACATTACATCGGCTTTCATGAAGCTGGGAGGCTGGAACTCAATGCTTCCTGGTCCCCAAAAGAGGACCTTTGCAGGCTCTCAGACCCCAAGGGCAGCCACGAGAGGGAACTCCAGGGACAACGCCCTGATACACCTGAGCCTGGCCTAGAACCTTGCTGCAAGCAAAGAAAGCCCGGGGTTAGCTAAGAGATAAGCATGGGCACTTTTGACCTCTTTGTGTCCTTCATTTGACATGAATGAACCTCAAAGAGATAAAGACTGCTCTCCATTGCCCCAGAGGGCCCAAGATCTCTTTTGTTTTCGTTTTCTGACTGGAAGACAAGTAGAACTCACTCCAGCTTTATGAAAAGTCACCGAATACTCCACTCCTGATAGCAACTGTTTCTGTGAACTTGCTTCAGAGGTCAACATTCTGCCTCATACTGGCCAGAGACGCCTGGTTTAGTTGTGTGTTTTGTTTTGTTTTGTTTTGTTTTGTTTTGTTTTGTTTTGTTTTGTTTTGTTTCGAAAGAGTGAGTCTTATGAGCCGCTTAGAGTCTGGTTTCCTTGGTGCCAGCAACAAATTCTGGTACCTCCTACTTGTGGCTCAATTGTCCGCAGCCCTCGCAAGTACTCCAGTTGGAACAAGGAGAACAGAGAGGGATGTGACCTCCCCCTTATTGTGGGTGGCTTCCTAGGCCAGCCAACAACAGCGCCCAGCATCTGGGACCCTGTCTTGGTTCCCCACTCCCACCCCCAACCCAAATGATTAAAACAGTAAACCATCAGCCTGGGGCAAATGGTGCCCTACAATCTGCCCGCCCGAAATCAAACTGGTTTGTAATTTTAAATATACCTGTGCCCCACCCAGTTTTCAACACGTTAGTAATTATCCTACTCCTCAACCCTGGCGGCTGGGAGGGAGGAGGGAGTCTGGGTGGGGACTCAAAAGAGCAGCTGCAGGGCCTGGCTGAGCTACCAGATGCCAGCTAATAATAGCTCCCATGTATCTAGCACTCACTCCGCCAGGTATGTGCTAAGCACTGCTCCTTTATCTCTGGTAATCCTCACCACCGTGCTGGAAAGGGCAGGTGATTCCCATGCGGATGATGGGGAAACTGAGGCTCTGAGAGGTGGGGTCATTTACCTAAATCCACACAGCCAGTAAGTACCGGTTTGAACTCTCATCTGATTCTGTGCTTTTAAGCGCCATGCGACACTGCTGTTTCTTCCAGCCGATGAATTTAAGGAGAGTGGGTGCCAGGAAATGCCAGTTGAGCCAGGAAGGGAGCCATTGCCAAATGCCAAACCGAAAGGGGTTTGAAACCTGAGAATTGACAGATCGCCTCCTGGAAACCACAGTGTGTGTGTGGGGAGGGCAGCGAAGGGGGTAGGAGGTGTTCCTGGGACACAGAATGGGACACAAACAGCAGACCCTGCGTGCCCCTGTAGACACGAGGAAAGAGGAAAGCTAAGGAATCTATAAAATGGGGTCACTTTAGCCAAGCTCCAAAGCTATTAACATTATTGAGATTGGGGCTGAGAAAAGACTATTCTTGTCCCAACTAGACTGGAAACTTAACTTTGTAAACTTTTCAGTCCTGGGTCAATTCCTGGATATCCAGACCTCCAGATAACCCTCTGATTACAGCCCCTCCACCCCCCCCCCCCCCAAGACTCACTCATCCAGACCACCTAACACCCACCTGATACCCATTCTTCAGACCTCATGATGTCTGGCTGATAACCATCCTGGTCTATCCTAGGGCTAAAAATACAGGACTGATAATTCTCAAAATGTACTTTTTAGTATAAGAACTCTTAACTTCTCTTCTCTGAAACGCATCTAGTTTTTCTGCCTAGTTGTGTTGCCAGCTTGCAAAGGCTAAAACCGGTGAATAAATCTTTAACATTTATTTCTAGCTCAAGCCTCCAGACTCTTTAATATATATATATATAGATAGATAGATAGATAGATAGATAGATATAGATATAGATATAGATATAGATATAGATATAGATATAGATATAGATATAGATAGATACATTTCAGAGAGGAAGAGAGATGGAGATAAAGAGATAGAAACATCAATGATGAGAAAGAATCATTGATCAACTGCCTCCTGTATGTCCCACACTGGGAATCGAGACTGAAACCCAGGCATGTGCCCTGACCAGGAATCAAACCATCACCTCCTGATTCACAGGGCTACACTCAGCCACTGAGCCAGGCTGGCTGGGCTCCAGACTCTTTGAGTTCCTTTGGCAGAAGTATAAAAAGGCAGCACCTTAGCCGCTGCCTGACACTAACTCAGTGTGGAAGTTGCAGAGGTGTGGAAAGCCACGGGAAGATGTTAGAATTTATTTCAATGTAAATTTATTTCAATATATGTTGTTGGGGCAAAATAATAAGTAATAATAACGACGAAGCTTACTAGTAAGTCATGAGATGTCTGCTAAGATGTTTTGAATGAAATGAGTGCTCCTCCCCAGGGTGCTTCCCCAGAAGAGTCCCAGTGAGGGCTCTTTCTCCTTCCTCACCTCAGCTTCCTGCCCCGCCCCGCTGGGTGCAGGTGTCTCTGTGTGATAGTGACGGAACTATGCCAGTTAAGTACCAACACCAAGGCCTGGCACCCAGCTATCTTCTTCCTCCCTGCACAGCCAAGCATGTTGCTTGGCGGGTCTCAGGTCATTCTGTCCATGTGTTTCACCCTGATAGTTACATTTCTCTTCCATTACTGTGTCCTTCGTGATGGATGAATCCAGAACATAACGTGCATTGTTTAAGAGCGTGCTTACCAAATGCCAGGCCCTGCTCTGTGTCCTGTGCACACGTGAACTCTTTTTATCCACATAAAATAGTATGAAGTGGGTAGTACTAAAATCTCCGTTTTACGGGTGGTAAATAGTTGGGGCCCAGAGAGGTGAAGCTACTTGCCTCTGTCACACAGCTGATGAGTAGTACTGCCTAACTCTCATACCCATGCTCTTAGCTGCTCTGCCATAGTGATTCTGCACTGAGTCAGGGTGTTCGTTCAGGCATCCCTTCCTGGGCACACCAGACCTATCCATGGCTGGGTTGCTGCTGCCACGCCGTGTGGTAGGCAGTTAGACAAGATCAAAACAAGGCTGATGGGCCAGGTACAGAAGGTCACCAGGGGTGGGAAGCCCCAGGTGCCTAGCCATGGGCAAAGCTGGAAAACAAGGACCTTGTCCCCAGGGTAATCTTTCCTCCCTTAGCATATTGCTGGTCATGCAGTTTACACACCCTGACCTTTCATAGCACTGTTCATGTGGTTGACCCCCCACCTCCCCCAGAGGAGGAACAAGGGGCCAAAGAGTGGTCTCAACAACTTCCAAGTAGGCCCTGGCACAACCACTCCCTTAAGCACTAGCCCCCAGGGATACCATCTAGGCCTCAGTGTGTTTCAGCTACAGGCCGGCCTAGAAAAGCAGCAAAACCAGACAAGCAGCGCCATGGCTGACATCAGGACCAGCTGCATTGACTAATGACTCCCTGCCCTGGTGTGACCAATCACCCCGAAAGGACACACCTGGAAAGCTGATGAATATTCTATTGAGATCCTTCCCTGAGAGCGCCCCTAAAATAGTCACCCTTAAAAGCCCTTAGGACAGAGGACCCAGTGCCTTCTCCCTATGAAGAGTACGACCATGCCCTTCCCATCTCCCTCCCCTTCCCCCCAGGTGCATACCTTTACCTTCTCTTTTAAGCACCAGGGATCCCTTCTTTTGCCTCTGCAACTCGTTTCCTGAGCCCATGTCTTCTACAGTTCACTTCTTCTACCTCTGTGACTTTCTATAAATTTTTTAATTGACTTTTAAAGAGAAAGGAAGGGAGAGGGATAGAGACAGTAACATCGATGAGAGAGAAACATCCATCAGCTGCCTCCTGCACACCCCACCCCCTGATTGAGAATCAAACAGGCATTTTGTGACTTTCTAAATAAACTTTCTCTTATAGTTTGAGTCTTGGCTCTGAATTCTTTCTTAGCCAGAACTCAAGAACCGAGGTTGCTGAACTGAGGCCCAGTCTGACCTCACTGGTCTAACGCCTGGTGGCATTACCACTGCCCACAACTGGATCTTGGCCGCAACACTGAAATTACGTCACGCTCCCAGGTGAGTGTGATGCTGTTTTAGGCAGTCAAGGAAGATATCACATTGTGCTGTCGATGCTCCACAGGGTGGCCCTGAGTGCCCCACCTTTCTCTGGGACACCCTCTTCTCTTGCTTTGTATCTGGGCACCGTGATTCAGTTTCTAATGTTATCAGGACACCTTGGGCGGCATCATTGTCTATTCGTGGAGCATGCAGTCAGCAACCCGGGAAAGGCACCGAGCAGAAAATCATAGCATGGTTGGGGTTACTCACAGGGACGTGCCGATTCCAGAACTCCAGAAGAACTGTGGAGCGAGTGACGACAATAACAGCTTATTAAGCCCATACAACGTGCTATCCCTGGTCTAGACACATTCCAGGAACTATCTCGTCTAATGCTTACCACAGCCCTCTGATGAGTCCCCAATGGCAAACGAGAAAAATGAGGCTCAGAGAAGTGGTTTCCCAAGATGACAGGGCTCAGAAAGAGGGGATCCAGGATTCAAACACAGCTTCGATGACTGAGCTCAAACATGGCACTACCCCTGAGGCCTGAGCCTGTGTCTTTAACCACAGCCCTGTTTTGGAGAGATGTGAACTGTCAGCCATCTTACTGCCAGCTCCATGGTCAGCCTCAGATGAATGAGGCCCTAGAAACAAAGTGAAAAGAAAGCCTGGCCTGAAATACTAGGAACGGCTTGGCTCCCTGTTGGGGAACAGGATCAGGAGGGGAGGAGGTGATAAACTCAGCAAGTGAAGCTGGAGGAGGAGGCGGACCACTTGGGAGGAAGACTGGGAAGAGGCTTTCCCAGTCAATAGGCATGGCTGTGGGGCAGGAGGAGGGAGAAGCCAGGGTCTATCGCTCGACCTTCCAAGTTTCTGAAACAGGACTCCAGCTCTGGCTGTTCTCCCCCTTGTGCCCTGACCCCGTGGGGCTCTCGTTCTTGCCACCTGTTGGTGGCTTGCCCCCATTTCTGAGGCGCTGACAGGAAGGAAGCTAGTCTCCCAGCTGGCAATGCGTTTGACGTTAGCTAGCATTCGACAGGCAGGCCGTTATCACTTTGATGGCTATTAATGATAACATTGCTACTTTCTTTTGGATGAAGTTTTAAAATTATGCAAAAGCATATTTGCAAGTCATATATCTGATAAGGGATTAAAATCCAGAATAGAAAGGGAGCTCCTACAACTCACCAAGAAAAAAATTCGAAAAGAAGAAGAAAAATAAAAGAAAGAAAGAAAGAAACTCAACTTAAAAAGGGATTTGAATAGACATTTCTCTAAAGAAGATACACAAATGGCCAATAAACACATGAAAAGGTGCTCACTATCACTAGGGAAATGTAATTAAAAACTACACAAAGCCCATTAGAATGGTTATTAAAACAAGCAAAGCAAAACAAAACAAGTGTTAGCAAGGATGTGGAGAAAGTGGAAGCCCTGTGTGCATGTAAACTGGTGCAGTTGTTGTGGAAAACAATTGGGCAATTCCCCCAAAAAGTTGAGCATAGAATTACCAAATGATACAGCAATTCTACTTCTAGGTATATACCCAAAAGAATTAAAACAAGACCTCAGATTCTTGTACACTATTGTTCAGCAGCATTATTCACAGTAGCCAAAAGGTGGAACAACTCAAATGGCTATCAAAAAGTGAGTAGATGCCCTAACCAGTTTGGCTCAGTGGATAGAGCGTCGGCCTGTGGAATCAAGGGTCCCGGGTTCGATTCTGGCCAAGGGCATGTACCTTGGTTGCGGGCACATACCCAGTGGGGAGTGTGCAGGAGGCAGCTGATCGATGTTCTCTCTCATCGATGTTTCTAACTCTCTATCCCTCTCCCTTTCTCTCTGTAAAAAATCAATAAAATATATTTAAAAAAAAAAAAGTGAGTAGAACCCAGCCAGCGTGGCTCAGTGGCTGAGAATTGACCTATGAACCAGGAGGCCATAGTTTGATGCCCGGATTGTGGGCGAACAGGAGGCAGCAATCAATGTTTTCCCCTTATCATTGATGTTTCTATCTCTTTCTCCCTCTTCCTTCCTCTCTGGAATCAATAAAATATATCTATCTATCTATCTATATTTTTTTAGAAAGAGTGAATGGATGGCCCTGTCCAGTGTCACTCAGTGGTTAGAAAGTCTGTCCGAACACCAAAGGGTCTCTGGTTTGATTCCCGGTCAAGGACACGTTCCTGGGTTGCAGGTTCAATCGATGTGTCTCTCTCACATTGATGTTTTTGGCTCTTTCTCTCCCTCCCTCCCTTCCTTCTACTTTCTCTAAGAGAATCAATGGGAAAAATATCCTTGGGTGAGGATTACAAAAAAAAGTGAATGGATGAACAAATTGTGGAATATTATCAGTCATAAAAAGGAGTGAAGTCCTGATCCATGCCCTAACATGGATGAACCTGGAAACATGATTCAAAATGACCAAACTGTGGAACGACCAGTCACTATGATGTGCACTGACCACCAGGGGGAAGACACTCGATGCAGGAGCTGCCCCCCTGGTGGTCAGTGCGCTCCCACAGGGGGAGCGCCGCTCAGCCAGAAGCCGGGCTCACAGCTGGCGAGCATAGCAGCAGTGTCAGGAGCCTCTCTCGCCTCCGTAGGCGAGCGGGCCTAAGCTGGCAGTCACACATCCCCCAAGGGCTCCTGGCCAAGAGGGCGCAGGCTGGACTGAGGGGACCCCGCCCCCACACACACACCAAGTGCACAAATTTTGTGCACCGGGCGTCTAGTTATTAATAACGAACTACAACATTCGCTAATGACCAATTACTATAATCGCATTGCATTCATTTCCCTTACGTGCCTTACGCACAGGTGTACTATATCTCTCCACAAATACTAGTTGCAAATATTTTAGCAGCCGATTGCCACGTCATTAGTCTTGTACTGACTTGTTTGGTGTGAGCAACAGGAAATATTTCGCTTTCGGAAAACAAAAAAAAAATAGGTTTATTTGCATTACGCTTATTAATTTGTGCAGTTATTCAATGTCTGGTAAGTTAATGTTCAAGAAAAAATATTAATTTTTATTAAAATGTTCTATTATTTTATGTTCACGATGACTCATTGATTTCAGCCCTTTGTATTCAGCATGTCTCAATTGAAATACATGTACGTTTCTATGAAAATGGAAGCTTTTATTTTTTTGCGGCCCACAGAAACTTAAACCTTGTTTATTTGGCCCATGTTAGCCTTTGAGTTTGACATGCTTGTTTTCAGTGGTTAAAATGGTAAATTTGTGTGTGATGTCTATTTTACTACAATAAAAGAGATGCCAAAAAAAAGTATGCAAAAAGTTTTATGGGCTTTAGTCTTTCAGTAGTTTCTCATTTCATTCGCATTCACCACAAGCACCCTACAGAGAGGCGCTCTGTGCAAAAGTCACACTTGGCTCTCCAGTCTGGAACCGCGAACACCGCTACTCTACTGCTTGGAGTTCCCCCAAAGCGACTCTGTCCACACATGGTTGCTATTGGAGCCTACCTGTTGCCACAGTATCGCTGTGCTGTTACTAAGGAATGTGACATGTCCTAACTTTCAAAGCATTCACATAGCACATAAATCCACTCTGTGTTCCGTGGTATAAGGCCACATCTCTTCAAGTACTTAAGCATTAAACACACACACACACACACACACACACACACACACACACACACACACACACAATTGAGCTAAACATTGAGCTGGCTGGAGTTTCAACTCCAATCATTGTTTAGTCAGGGGCAGAGCCAATTGTAATGTTTAAACTTCATCATTATTTAGACAGGGACAGAGCCAAGTTTACAGAATTCTGGAAGGCAACCTCAGGGTACCTTAGCTATTATTCTTTGTGGCCAATCCTGAGGATTTAATCCAGAACAAACTGCTCTTCCAAGTTTCTTCATGGAACATGCTGGAAATATAAAGATGAGTAAGTTATAACTCCTGTACTCATGCAGCAGAGAGTCTAATAAAAGTGTAGAAATAATGTTAATATAGGGTAAAGTGTTAAGAGGCACGTGTCCAAAGTGTGTGGGTGATCGGGGTCATGGTTGGGGGTGGGGGGAGGCAAAAAAGAGGAGTCATCTTGGGTCACAAAGACAAGATGGCATTTGAGCCCAATCCTGATGAAAGAATGGACTTTTCCAGGTGACAATACAGGAAGGGGGGCGGGGCTTCAGGGAGAAGGATCAACATATCCTTCAAAGCCACAAAGTATGACAGGCTGGGCCATTCAGAAAACCACACACAGCCATGGGTGGGCAGAGCAAAGATAAGTGGGGAGAGGCAAGATTATAGAAGGATGGAGAAGGAATGTAGATGTTGTCTTGTGCTCACTGGGTAACTGTGGGATTTTAAGCATGGAAGGAGCCTGGAGGGGCATGACCAGGTATTCATTTCCGAAAAGAAATGTAAAGTTTAGAGGATGAGTTTGAGGAGTTGGATGGAAGCTTGGCCCAAGGAGGCAAGTAGAAAGGTTGTCAGAGTAATCAAGGTGAGAGATGAAGAAAGCCCAGATTCAAGAGGATATCAGAGACAAGATCATAAGTGTAACTATTGTAGTAGATTGAGGTCCTAAATGAGGTTACATTTCTTTTCATCTTGGACTTAATAGTGAGATGGAGCGAGCCTGCAGAGCTGAAAGGAAGCTGGTCCTCCCATGCTCCCGTCTCATGACAAAGATGTGGGAGCCTCTCGATGGGAGTCAGGTCTGCAGCTGTCTCCCCTCTCCTTCCTCCTCTCCAGGGCACCCTGCTTAGCCTACCTAAATTATCTGAATATATGTCTTTTATTTTACTACTAGTGACCCGGGGCACAAATTTGTGCACATTGAAAGGAAATTAATTAGAAGAAATATTTTTTTTTAAATATATATTTCTTTATTGATTTCAGAGAGAAAGGGAGGAGAGAGAGATAGAAATATCAATGATGAGAGAGAATCATTGATCGGCTGCCTCCTGCTTGCCCCGCACTGAGGATCGAGCCCGCAACCCAGGCATGTGCCCTTGGCCGGAATCGAACCCGGGACCCTTCCGGTCCGCAGGCTGACGCTTTATCCACTGAGCCAAGCTGGCTAGGGCTAGAAGAAATATTTTAATATCACTACTTGTCCTTTCTCTAGAATAAAAGTGTCAACCAAATTCACAATCGACAATGACAAATGGAAACACACAAGTGCGATTGGTGCCAGCGAGAGCTTTATATGTATCACACATGTGTGAATCAACTTAGCCGTTTATATATGTATATAGAACAAACTTGCTTAATTAGACCTGCTTTCTGATTTAGCTAAACTTTTTCCAGCCCAGTGAAGCACCCCAACTTCTCTTTCAGGTAATTGTCAGCAACACAGCAGTAAATATCAACACAAAGCAGATTATTATTGTAGATCAGGCAGGGAGAACAAAGGGTAAAATATTGAACTGCAGCAGTGTTTGACTATATTCTGCACAGTAAGAAAACCTGAAGTCATTTTCAAGGCCCACCATTTCTTACTTCTTTTCAGTCGGGTCAAGTTTCTAAGCTTTCTAAATCTCCGTTTTTCTGGCTAAATGAAAAGAAAATAGGATTCCACTGAGTCTCCTATCTACTTACTCCAGGACTTCTGTGAGGATCGAATGAGACGAGGCACGGGAAAATGCTTCATAGATATTTGGTTACAGGGTAAAGTGTTTCCACCTGGCTATAATTGATCCTGGGCTGAAGACACTGCAAGGAGGCTAGTCCTGACTAAGGAGAGGGCCTGGGAGATGAAATCTGTTCTGAACGTAATGAGTTTATCTGTATGACTATTCTTCCTATTATAAATTCTGATTTTTTTAAAAAAATATTTTTTTTTAATTGATTTCAGAGAAGAAGGAAGATAGAGAGATAGAAACATCAATGATGAGAGAGAATTACCAATTGGCTGCCTCCTGCACACCCTCTATGGGGGGATTGAGCCTGCAACCGGGGCATGTGCCCTTGGCCGGAATCCAACTTGGGATCCTTTAGTCCGCAGGCCAACGCTCTACACACTGAGCCAAACTGGCTAGGGCTAAATCCAGATTTTAATGGAGTTTCACAGCTGCCCACCTATCAAGTATATACCAGCCTTTGTGATTATCTTTAAGCTTGCCCTGCATTTTCTTAAGTAGTGAAAGTCATATTCTGGAACTATACAGGATATATAGGATAGCTATTTTTTTAAAAAAATACAGCATGCAATGCTCAACGGACAGAACTTATACCCACCAAATATAATTACAATAGTGTTTAGTAATTGACTAAAGATATTCAAATGCCACCCAGCTGGTATGTCTCCGTGGTTGAGCTTTGACCCATGAACAGGAGGTCAAGGTTCGATTCCAGGTCAGAGCACATGCCCGGGTTGCAGGCTCCATTTCCAGTAGAGGGTGTACAGGAGGCAGCCGATCAATGATTCTCTCTCATCATTGATGTTTCTATCTCCTTCTCCCATTCTCTCTGAAATCAATAAAAATAATTTTAAAAAAGATATTCAAATGCCAATGAGGAGAGGATGGCTGAATAAAGAATAAACTTAGAACTACCAGAGACTACTATCATTCCATGCATATTACCAGAATTCAATAATTTTACTTTAATAATAAGAGCATCTCCAGTGCACACTATGTGACAAAAATTCATCTAATCATTTGACGTGCACTCATTACATTAAGGAAGGTATTATTATTGTTGGCTAGTGTTATTGTATTTTCCACATTTTACAGATGCGGAAACTGAGGTCCAGAGAGGTTAAGTAACTTGCTTTTAATCAGTTACTATTAGGATATTAATTTGGCTGCTAACAGGCCCAAAGTAGCAATGGCTTAGACAAGATTGAAGCTTAATTCTCTCTCATGTCAGTCTCACTAGGAGCAGTCCAGGGCTGATAAGGCAGAGCAACATGCTACTTTCATGTTGCTCTGCCTTCCCTAAGGGCTGCCCTCTTTCACCTTGTCAAAGAAGGAACAATGTCACCTCTGCATTCCATTTCGGGGAGGGGAAGGGAAGGAAATAGAGGATCCAGCCCTCTTTTCAAGGGCATGGCCTGGAAGTTGTGTTCACACTCCATTGGCCACATGGTCACATGGTCACATCTCCTTGCAAAGGAGGCTAGGAAATGTGGTCTTTATTCCGGTCACATGTCCGGTTACAGTTCAGGGAAGAAGGGGAGAATGGATACTGGAAATCAAACAGTGATCTCTGCCACACTCAGAGGTAGAACTGGGCTCCAAACCCAACAGTTTGACTTCCAAACCAAAACTCTTCACTATTCATCATACTGTTGTCTAAGAAGAATCGAATGAGGTCAGGAGTTGGTAGGGTCTTTCTGATCCTCCCTGGCTCCCTCCCAACAGTTTGAGACTTTCTTTTAATATTCTACTTTGAGTACATGCCCATGAGCAAACACACACACACACACACACACACACACACACACACACACACGATATAGCCTATAACTCTCCCAGTTAGAGTTTTTAGAGATAGGTATCCATTGATGGGGAACCAGGTAATGTTTTCGGTCATCCTTTACTTATAGACTTTCAGTTTTTAAGTTTTCTTTTTTATTTCATTTTACCACTTTCCTTCCTTCCTTCCTTCCTTCCTTCCTTCCTTCCTTCCTTCCTTCCTTCCTTCCTTCCTTCCCTCCTTCCTTCCTCCGCAAGTTGCCAAATGCCTCACACTTCATGATGCTTAATGAATCATACCATCATCAGTTTTAGCAATTTTCTCTGCCACCAGACTGTATGGGCCTGGAAATCACTCCTCACAGATGAAATTACCCCATCTTTCATTAGCAAGTGGGGCAAGCTAGGGTCACTTTTAAGAGTACTTGGAAAGCACGAGAACATTCCAAATCAGTATCAAACGAAACGAATTTGCCTCAATATGATCATTCTTATGAAAAGATTAATTTTATCTCATTCATTCCCAAGTGCTCTGTTTCAGCTCAGTGGGATACTATCACAATCAAGAAGCTTCCTCATGGCCTCTGTGTGTACAACTGCACCCCTGTGCCCCTCTCCCTCCACGACAAAAGCAATTTTGATGGAACCTCCGAAGACACTTGAGACATGTTTTACAAAACTAATTTTAAGTGCGTATTCATTCAATTGAGCATTCCTGGTGTGGCTCCGTCAGCTGTGCAGAATGCCACAGCAATGAGGACATTGTTTGTTCCAGAGCAGGAGATGCCAATGTGATGACAGACATTTTTTTAAGGCATGGAGCTGGTGGCTGTTGAGTCTGCATTTCCTGACATTCACAATGGACGTGAGCCCCTGGATTGTGAGCAGAGAGTTAGTTAATAACTTATTTTTTCTAACAGGCTGAACAATGCAAAGTGCTTTTAAATAATTATGTCATCAGATCTTAACAATAGCTCTATGAGGTCAGTAGGGACAGACTGGCAACCGAAGAACATCCTACACGTCATTCTCAGAAGACAAAACCCTGCTCCCCGGACTTTCGAACCTGGGGACTCCCCAGCAAGTAGGGAGATTACGGTAACTATACTGCTAGTCAATATAATTTAAGCACACTTAATTATATTATTTTTTCAACAAATGCTCATTGAGCCCCGCCTACAGGCCAGGGCACTGCAAAGTGTTAGGGAGCCACAGATCAGCAAGACATAGTTGCTTCCCTCAGGGAACTCCGCCTGCTGGGGGAGGGGTGAGAGGTGAGCACCACTATCTATCATCAGATGCTGATCCTGCCATCATCCATGTCTTCTGGCAAAGTGTGAGGGGAAAGCAGGCTTCAGAGATTTGTAGGGGACCTTTGTGCTCAGTCCTGAAGTGTAAGTAGGATAATGCCTGGCAGGAACGTGCAGGGAGGACATTGTAGAGAGTGGTCACGGCATATACGGGGGACAGAGGCTTGGTCTGCACAACTTCTTCAGAGAAGTGAGAGAAGTGTGTGGCTAGAGCAGTGGTTCTCAACCTTCTGGCCCTTTAAATACAGTTCTTCATGTTGTGACCCAACCATAAAATTATTTTCGTTGCTACTTCATCACTGTAATGTTGCTACTGTTATGAATCGTAATGTAAATATCTGATATGCAGGATAGTTTTAGGCGACCCCTGTGAAAAGGTCATTCGACCGCCAAAGGGGTCGCGACCCACAGGTTGAGAACCGCTGGTAGAGCATGGGTGGGGAGGAGGGATGCCTCCAATTAAGCGGATGGTGGAGGGCCTTGTTTGCCATGCTACAGTGTTTGAATCCTTTCCTCAAACTAGGGAGGTGGAAAAGAGATTTAGTAGGATGTGAGCCCAGACTCCACGGGCTTGTTGACTTGGGGAAGTTACTTTACCACCATCTGTAAAATGGAGGTAACACTCATGAGTTAATTTTGGACGTTAACAAGCTAGTGTATATGTAAAGTGTTTAACATAGTGCCTTTGACTACACAGTAGGTAGTCAAAGACATCTGAAATTTTAAAGCAGAAGAGTATTAAGATCAGCCCTGGCCTGTGTGGCTCAGTGGCTAGAGCATTGGCTTGAGCACCTAAGTGTCGCAGGTTTGAATCATGGTCAAGGGCAGGTACCTCAGTTGTGGCCCCAGTTGGGGCTTATGCGGGAGGCAATCAATTGATGTGTCTCTCTCACATTGATGTTTCTCTCTCTCCCCCCCTCCCACCCTCTCTCTCTAAAAAAAAAAAAAATCAATGGAGAAGAGTGTTAAGATCAGATTTGATTTTTTTGGAGGAAAATACTGGGTACTGGAGAAGGAAACCATCTGTGGTTCTCAAATCTGACTGCCCATTATAATCATCTGCTCCAGCTTCACTCCCCAGATATTCTGATTTCATTAGTCTGGGATAGGGCCAGGCATTAGGGTTTTTTTAAAAAAATGTTTTTATTTTATTAAAACTTTTTTTTATTGATTTCAGAGAGGAAGGGAGAGAAAGAGAGAGATAGAAACACCAATGATGAGAATAATTGATTGGCTGCCTCCTACATGCCCTCTACTGGAGATCGAGCCCACAACCCAGGCATGTGTATTGACTGGTAATTGAACCGTGACCTCCTGGTTCATAGGTGGACTCTCAACCAACTGAGCCACATCAGCCAGGGCCCGGCATCAGGATTTAAAAACCTTTCAGGTGATTCTAATGTGTAGCCAGATTTGAAAACCACTGAATTAGGTTCAGTATTAGTCAGCTGGAGAGAGGAGAATAGCAGCAGAGTAGGAATGGGAAGGAGAAAAGCAGAAAGATTTGTCAACCCTGAGAAAGAAAATGCCTACCAAGAAGAGTTCCTGGTGGGTAACTGGGCTCAAAGTTAAAAACAGCGCTTAACAGCTGTTTCTAAACAGGTGCCTCTCACATAAGCCACACTCCAGGGAAAAGCCTGCACTAAGGTGCCTGCCTCCCACACTGAACTGTCTGTCTGCACTGTGTTCCTGACAGCTGAGCCAGTTCTTACAAAGGAGCACCTGAGTCATATTTCAACCAATAGGACTGAGACTTTTTCCATCCAATTGGAGCTGTACTGACCAATCAGAGTGGCCCCATTCTGACCAATAAGGACAGTGCTCTTTGGACCAACCAAACTGTGAGGATTTGGAGTCTTCATCTGCATGAGGACAGACCAATCAGGTGGGCCTAGGCCTGGGGCTGTGAAGACAGCGCTACTGGACTGGACCACAGCAGAGCAGAGCTGTCTAGCTGGAGAGGGACCAGGACCCGGGATTTCTCTGTATATACTAGTAAGTAAGCTCCCCTGTGGCTTGGGGAGTGCACGTTCCCTTCCCACCAAAGACTAAAGGCTGGGCTGGGCTGGGGGTGGGCCTGGGCCTGGGGCTGCGAAGACAGCGCTACTGGACTGGACCACAGCAGAGCAGAGCTGTCTGGCTGGAGAGGGCTACCTGACCCAGGACCACTCACAGCCATGCTATATCACAACTGAGCTGTTTGCCCGGAACAGTTGCCTTCGTCGTCAACCCCAAATTGGGGATTCCTGTTGGTGTTGAGTTAGCGCCAATGACCACTGGTTGACAGATTCCAGAAACATTTTGGAGAGATAATCAATAAGCCTGTGTGACTAATTAGAAGTTGTGAGAGAAAAAGGTGTGAGGTCATCCCATTAACCCACACAGGAGGGGACCCCAGAGGTGTTTACGTTTTGGTTATTATTTATTGCTTTTTCTTTAATATGTAGGAGGCAGGAGTTGGCAAGGAAAAAAAAACAGTTTATTCAACAAACATGTACTTAATAAACATAGTCCTGACTTAACAGTGGTTTGATTTACAAATTTTCCTCTTTCCAATGGTGCAAAAGCAATATGCATAATGAATTATGTGAGATATTCAACGCTTTATTATAAAATTGGCTTTGTGTTATAACATGGCTTTGCTCAACTGTATGCTAGTGTAAGTGCTCTGGGCATGTTTAAGGTAAGCTAAGCGATGTTTAGCAAGTTATGTATAGTAAATGCATTTTCAACTTATGGTATTTCCAGCTTACAATGTGTTCATTGGTATATCACCTAATCTTAAGTCAAGGAGCATCTGTATACACTTACTAAGTGCAAATGGATTTTGTTTGCCCGTAGAACATGGAAATGTCACACAGGCAGCTGCAAATGCCAGTGCAAGTAGTTGTCAGTCATCAGTTCATGGCCAGCTGGTGGTGGAAGGGTATGGATGAGATCATTCAGGAGACCAGAGAAGGAGACATGACCACCAGTTCTGGAACTGAGAGGGACATGGACTCTGGAGGCCACACTGAAGGAGAGGGAAGCATTTGCGTGGGAAGGTGAGGGCCAGGAAAGGGGCAAGAGTTCCCAGAAGCCGCGGATGGGCAGCCATTGTGTAAAATACAGCAGAGAGAAAGCCTGAGGCGAGGACCCGGAGGAGCAGGCCCTGGGCTCGATAATTAGGAGGTGGCCATGGCTTTGGAGACAGTGGCAGGGACAGAAGCCAAATTCCAGTGGGTGCAGGCAAGAAGAAAGTGAGGAAGCACGCGCATCGGTGTAGGAAGTTTGGGGTAAAAGCAGTGAAAGCAGTAGTTGCAGGGGAGGAAGGGTGGAGGATGAGAGCTTTCTTTTAGGTTGGAGTGGTGTTATTGTAGTCTGAGGGGAAGGAGCCAGGCCGGAGGAAGCCATCAAAAATACAGACGAGGGAGGAGACGGCCGGTGGAGCCAGGGCTCAGCTTCGGCAGGCAGCCCAGGGCTCACAAACGCTGGGAGAAGAATTGCTCTTGGGTAACAGTGGGGATATTGTTCCTTTGAGGTAGAAGAAAAGGAGTTTCGAGAATGGTCCAGTCCTTCTGCCTGGGAAGCCATCCACGGTCATTTCTGTCTCCCAGGACAGCTTCCTAGCCATTCTCCTTTCCAGTCCCAGTTCCCAGAATGCAACCTGTTCTTTCCCCCTCGGATGCTGCCACCACTCCAGACTGAGGCTGGCTGGCGAGTAGCTGTAATATCTGAGGTTTCACCTTCGTGTCTCCAAAGGAGAAGCTGGGCCTTTAGCGGTTTGGAGTTGATGGTTACTCACCATGTGCGGAGAATCCAGCTGAAGTCACAGGAGTTATGGATTCTCACGGTTCTTCAGTCACTAACGCTGGTCCATTTTTCCTTTTCCTCTCCTCTCTGAGCTCTCACATGGCATCTTGCTTCCAGGTGCTTTGCTGACCATTCCCTCCTTCCTAAGAGGCTGTCTCCTGCCCGGCAGGTGTGCTCAGTGGTTAGGCATGGACCCATGCACCGGGGGGTTGCAGGTTCAATTCCTGGCCAGGGCACATGCCTGGGTTGTGGACTCGGTCCCTGGTAGGGGGCATGCAGGAGGCAACTGATCGATGTTGAGGCTTCCGTCTCATTGATGATTCTCTCTCCCTCTCCCAGCCTTTCGCTCTAAAATCAATAAAATCATTTTTTTTTTTTTAAAAAAAGGCTTTCTCTGCCTGGTATTAATGACATTAAATCTCCTTGTTGTTCTCCTGCGCACATTCCCCTGCCCAGGGCTCTGTCCTAAGCTCTTCTTTTTCCCAAATACGCTCTCTCTCTGGGTCATCTCATCCAGTCCCATCATCTTAACTCTCCTCTCTGCTGACATAAGAAATGTCTAAACCTGTAGAGAGTTTTCTGAGCCGAACTGATGACAACTGCCAGGAAGCAAGCTCTCAGATGCTCTGGAGAATAACAGTTTTGCAGTTTCTTTATGCATTTGAAATTAAGGAGGGAATGTAAGGAATATTACATGAAGGTGGGGATTGGATTACAGCAGGGATTTTCAACCCGTGTGCTACAAGAAGTTTTGAAACATGCGATACCTGACTATTTAGTCAGGGGCACTGACCTCTTTTTCCTTAGATTGTCAAATTAAAAGATGACAACGGCCAACACAACAATAGCTGTTGGGTGTGAATGAATCAAAATTTTACCCACTTTTTGTCAGATTGGCAAAAAATATATTTCTTGGTGTGCCACAAAACTTTAGTAATTCGTTGATGTGTGCCATGAGGTGAGAAAAAGGTTGAAAATCAATGGATTATGAAAAAGTTAAGATTATGTGCCCTCTTGAGGGTGGTTATGCCTTTAAGAGGTTATTACTTCTGGCATTTCTAAGGTGTGTTGACCTAGATGCAAAAACAGTTGGTAGGGCTGTCTTAAAACCGTCACTAAAATAGTTATAGGCCTGGGGCGGGACTACCCACCATCCTCTGCCCAGTTAGGAATTTATGACCAGCTCCCCCCGTGAGGTGACTTTCTGTAGAGCCCCTTTTTTATCCACATCTCTGTGGTGATGTCTCCCCAGTTCTGACCTCGCACTCCAACACCAGAACTCCCCTCCTTGTGACTGACATTTTCACAGGGATGTCTCATAGGCCTCTCAATCTTAACATTCCCCAATTTTCTTCCCTTCCATCTGCCTTCCCTCTAATTCAACTCAATATATGCTGGTAATTTTTCCTCGTTTTGTTACCCAAAACCCAAGTCATCCTTCATTCTTCTCTTTCACTTGCCTCCCAAATGGAATCCACCAGTAAATCCTTTTGACTCGCCATCTAAGATATATTGAAATCTGCCCATGCCCTCCATCTCCAGTCTAGATCAGTGCTACTCAAAAAGTGGTTTGCAGACCAGTGGCGTCAGTAGCACCTGTGAGCTTGTTGGAACTGCAGAAATCTTGCCCTGACCGGTGTGGCTCAGCTGGTTGGAGCCTAGTCCCACACACCAAAGGTGGCAGGTTCCATTCTGAGTCAGGATTCAAACCCAGGTTGTGGGTTCCACCCCTAAAGTTTGAAAAGCAGTACTCTGCTACAAGCCTTTATGATTTCTGTCCAGGCCACCTCAATAACCTCCAACTCAGAGGTTCTCAACCTGTGGGTCGTGACCCTTTGGGGGTCGAACGACCCTTTCACGGGGTCGCCTAAGACCATCGGAAAAACATATGTAATTACATATTGTTTTTGTGATTAATCCCTATGCTTTAATTATGTTCAAATTGTAACAATGAAATTGGGGGTCACCACAACAGGGGGAACTGTATTAAAGGGTCGCGGCATTAGGAAGGTTGAGAACCACTGCTCCAACTGGTCTCCAGATTTACCTCTTTGCCTCCCTACAGCCTGTTCTCCTAGCAGCCAGATTGAGTGTTCCTAAAAGAAAAACAATTAAATCAGATTACATCACACATGTACACACCCTTCCCGCCCCCATCACCAGTGTAAAACCTCCCATAACTTCCCACTGGACATAGTACAATCCGGGTTCTCTTTTCTGGTCCACAGAGTCCCAAGGTGAGATCTGGCCACGCCTGTCACTCCTGCCTCTGCCAGCACCGCCCTTCCCACTGCCTCCAGCCTCCAGGTAAACGGCCCCTCCCTTCGACAGGTGCACCCAGCTTGTTCCCGACGTGTACTGGCTGTTCCTCTGCCTGGCGTGCTCTTCCCTTGAACTTTAATAGCTAATTTCCTCATGCCATTGGCTTCTCGTTGAAAGTGGCACCTTTAGCGAGACCTTCACCAACTCACCGAAGTAGCCCCTCTACCAAACTGCATGGTTTTAACCCTCTGCATAGCACTTACTACTATCAATTAAATTATTGTCTTGTTTACTTATTGACAAATGTAATCTAAATATTATGAGAATAGGGACCAGGTTTGTCTTGTTCACTGCAGTGTCCAACTACCTGGAACTGCCTGGCACGTAGTAGACGCTCAATAAATATTTACTGAGTGAACTTTACTTCTTCCTTCTTTGTAGGCCTGAGGTTGCTGTGTGTGAACTAGTATCCACCAGATGCCCACTTACTCCTCTCGTGTGGCTGTGTGTCTAGGAGCCTGCAGGCAGTGCCTCGTCTCTGTGGCCCTGGTCCACATGATGGTGTGGTCCTCCCAGAGCACATCTCATGAGGAGGCAAGAACCCAAGAAGACATTAACCTCAACAGGAGGCGAGAATGGGAGGAGGATGTCAGCAGGCTACTTTCTTGGGAGGAAATCCGAGTCGATGCCTGAGGGCCTCTATTTTTGTTGTGTGGTTGTTGCGTACTGCAGTAGGGGGAGTTGCCTAGTTTTTAAGAACTTGAGTGTTGTGGTCCGAGATGTCTGGGTTCAAGCCCTGGCTCTGCCATTTACTGCTGTGAGACCTTGGGCAAGCTCCTGACACTCTCTAAGCCTCAGTTTCCCCATATATAGATCGGGATAATAACTGTATCTACAACGCAGAACTGTTGAGAGTCTTACATGTAATATCTCTAATAAACTAGGCAGATGGTAAGCCACCCCGTACATGTCAGCTATTATTATTGCTGCTATTATTTTATACTGAGAGAGAGGAAACTATGAATAATACCGAGGACTAAAAAAAAAAAAAAAAAAAAGGTACTACCATGCTCATAATAAGAAAAATGCATGCTAGAAGTACATTGAGATCTCATTCAGCACCTTCCAAATTGGCAAAGCCTAGAAAGTCAGCTGACACTGTTGGTGGAGATGTAAGGAAGCTGGTGGGAGGGTGAACTGGTACAACACCCCCTCTCCCCCGCACCCCTGCAGAGAACATTGGCAATAGCTAACAAAATTCCAAGTGAACGTACGCGTTGGCTCAGCTAGTCCCCTTCTAGGAATTTTTGCTGCAGATATTCTGGCACGTGTACAAAATGATGTATGGAAAGGTTATTGCAGCACTTTTTGAGTATCAAAATACTGGAAGCAACATCTATATCCATTAGTAGGGAACTGGTTAAATATATAACGTGGCAAATAAAATGAGAAAGTTTCTTTACGTGCTGATATGGAACACTTTCAAAAATAGATTGGTGAAAAAGCAAGGTGCAAGATCAGATGTAGAGTAGGACCCAGCAAAGAGCAGGCCATGGGGAAAATGTATATGTGTACATATCCTCTTGTATAACTGGAAGGTCTCTGAAAGAACAGAGTAGAAGAAAAAATTCTTAGTGTACACTCTTTTGTATCTCTTGAATTTTGAACTGTGTGGATGCATTATCTCTTTTTAAAAAAGGCAAACATTCTGATTTTTGAAAACTTAATTGTTAGTACTGATGCGCAATGCCTCTGACTTGTTATATGATGACTGGACCTAGGAATGTTACATCTCTTCTAATAATAACTAACTTGAGAGTCAGAGGCAATAACGAAGAGCTCTGGCTGGTATGGCTCAGTTGATTGGGCGTCGTTCCATCCACCACAAAGGTTGCCAGTTGGATTCCTGCTCAGGGCACATGCCCAGCTTTTGGATTCAATCCCTGGTAGGGGGTGTGCAGGAGGCAGCTAATTGATGTCTCTCTCTCTCTCTCTCTCTCTCTCTCTCTCTCTCTAAAAATCAGTAAAAATCTTTTTTGAAAAGGCAATAACAAAGATACTGAAAAATCCAAAAATTCTTGGATGCTGTCCTTCAGGGTGTAATAGTTGGCTTACAAAGAAGATGCCGGCGAGCAGATAATAAACTGTGCCTGTGGTTATCTATGTCATCCTGAAGAGAATGTTCTAAATTTCTTCTAAGTGTTTGAAAACAATTTTTTTCTTTCTCATTTTCAAGCATAAACACAGATACCATGTAGCTGGAAGAAAAAATAGCACGTATCTGGAAGTTTTCAAGCAATATGGTTGTGACTGTTCTCGTTTAGAAAGAGCAAGAAGGAAAGGGAATATACTCTTCTTTACATCTCTTCTGCACTTCTTTTCGCTAGAGATTTTGTGGGGAGAACCCTGAGGACGAAGAGCTAGGAGGAAAGTGAAGTCAGCCCCCTAAGGGCACTGCCTCTCCATTTTAAGAGTGTCTTTTCATGGCACTCCTCTGGGTCCTGCCAAACTGCCGATTCCTCCAACTTCCTTACCAACACATGGTCAAACCGTACGCGTCTCCCCCTGGCCTCTGATTTCTTTCTAACCCCCTGACTCCCTGTGAGTTTATTTGCCCTGTATCCTGCGACTGAGGGCTCAGGGGATCTTACACAGGTGTTGATATTACTTAATTGGGTATTTAATTTTATAAACATTTATTGAGTTCCTACTGTGTATCTGGCACCACCTCAAGGGAGACAGGATTAGAATACGGTGTGAGAAGTACGTGAGTGTTATGTAAACACCACGAAGGAGCAGCAACCCAGCTTTGGTGGGAGGGGATGTTAAGGAGAGATTCCGGGGGAAGTGGAAGTTAACCTGGGGGAGAGGAGGATCGGAAGGGTGACAAGTGGGGGTTGGGCATTGGAGGTGAAGGCGAGAGTGAGGAGGGGTCCTCTGGTGATGGTGATGTCAGCGAGAGCAAAGACTTGAAAGTAAGAAACCCTAGTTGGGTGGTGTGTGTATGCATTCATTCATTTTAACCAGGGCATGATGACGTGTGCAGCAGAGCGAAGGGAGAGTTTCAGGAAGGAGGAAGTCACCAAGAACGTCAAATGCAACCGAGGGCCATCGAACAACAAGGAATAGGTCATTGCTGACCTTTACAAAGCAGTATCTCAGGATTGGGTAGGACCTGAGCCAATGACATGGAGTGACATGAATACAAGGTTATTACATTTTTATTATTTTTTTCAGGCTACCGGAGATTGGAGCATGTTTACAGACCAAAAGAAAGGCACCTGGAGACATGAAGAGAGTAATGATTAATAGAGCAAGGTACAGGAAGATAAAGCTGAACCTGGCTTTGGCAATGAGAACGTCACTGGTAACCTCCAAGACAGCAGGCTCAGCAGCATGGCGGGAGTTGGGGGTGGCGGGGTGTGGAGCAGAGGGAAGTGGAGTGAGGAGGGCAAGGGCTCAAGAGCTGGCCGCTGGAGCACAGGAGATGCCGTGGGTAGGGTGGGAACAGCCACACCTCAGCAACAGGAGAAAGGGACTCAAGGGTGTGATTACCCACAAATTCCTGTTTTGGAAAACAGAATGTTCAGAAGCTGGTAGGTCAGGGCTTAGGGTGCTTGCCTGTCCCGGGAACATACATGCATTGAACTAGAAACAACACCAGAAACCAACCTCAGCCGGATCTGCAAGGGCAGCCTGACCTTTGCCACTCCCCAGATCTCTTCCTGAGAGTGGCTGCTTACCTCCAATTAGTCAATTATTTACAATCTTTAGTATTAGCCAAAAAGGCGCCGTTTTGCATTTAGTAATCCTGGGTTCTATTCTGGGGATGACCGCCCCTTGCTAACCATAGTCATTACCTTGTATCAAGCACCTCCCTGTATTTGTGTTCAGCCCTGGGAAATGCATCAGCCCCCTGACCTATACACAGGTGAGTGAGTGAAGCAGGGTTATTCAGGGACCTGTCTGACATCTGTGTCTCGGCCAGGAAGCGTCACAGCCAAGACTGAAACATCTGTAAAACCAGTAGCCACCATGCAGGCGCACCTATAATCCAATACTTCCCTCAGATTTCTTTTTAAAAGGTCTCATAGGTGGAATTTAAGAGAAAACAGAGAGGATATCATTGTTTTACGTTGTTTTTGCTTCAAAATACATAAAGTCCCTTATATTTAAAATTAAAAATTTTTTTATTAGACAAAATTCAAATGTTTATTTCACATAAATAAAGGATGATACTACACAGAATTAACTGTCGTACTTTGCTGTTTTCTCCCAGACTTCCTCTAGGCATTACTGTGTGTATGTGTATAAGTATATGTGGATGTGGATATATTTCCTTATAGGAAGAGCATCATATGAACATACCCACACATAAAAATATAGTTTCAACACTATTTTTGATGGCTGCCTTGGAATACTTTTGTAACAGACTTATCTATCCACGATGTACTTGGGAAGATAAATGATCATGAATAAGATTACCTTACATTTTACTTAATAGATGCTAGGAGGACAGCTGTTCAAATTTTTGCTTTTTTAATTTTTATTGATTGATTTGAGGGACAGAGAGAAACATTAATTTGTTGTCCCACTTATGTATGCATCCCTTGGCTGGTTCTTATATGTGCCCTGACCAAGGATTACACCTTCAACCTTGGCATAGCAGGATGATGCTCTAACCCAGCGGTTCTCAACGTGTGGGTCGCGACCCCTTTGGGAGTCGAACGACCCTTTCACAGGGGTCGCCTAAGACCATTGGAAAACACACATATAATTACATATTGTTTTTTGATTAATCACTATGCTTTAATTATGTTCAATTTGTAACAATGAAATTGGGGGTCACCACAACATGAGGAACTGTATTAAAGGGTCGTAGCTTTAAGAAGGTTGAGAACCACCGCTGTAACCAAATGAGCTACCCACCCAGGGCTGTTCAAATTTTTAAATAATTTGTTTTGAAGTGCCCTAATTGTTCAATGTAGTTTGGAGGGTGGGAGAGGATAGAGATTAGTCTCTCAGGAGCCAGACTGCCTGGGCTTAATCCCAGCTCCCCAATTTATTAGTGTGTGACCTTGAACGAGTTGGTTAGCCTCTCTGAGCCTCAGTTTCCTGATCTGTATAAAGGGGAATAATATGACCTAGATGAGTGAGACCATGTAAAGTGCTTAGAGCAGTACCTGACTCATAGTAACATTCAATCCATGTTTGTGTTTCAAATGACATGCCTCTGTATTATGTTAAAAAAAAATTGCTGAGTCATTTAGACCAAAAAAATCCCAGAGTTAGTTTGACACAGCTGTGGCAGATGTAGAAGATTTCGGGGTTGATTCCTGGAATGGGGACTGAGAGTTTGTATTTTTACAGAACTCTCCAGGTGAGTGATTCTTAGAATCAGGTCTGTCTGACACCCAAATCTATGCTTACAACAGTTATGCTCTATGGCTTCTTTCACACTCAATATGAGTGTGCTGTGCTCTGAAGTTTTCCTTACCTCCCTTACCTTCTGCTTTAACTCACAAAATGAGGCCTATTAGCTGGTGGCCATTAGGAGGAAACCATGGTTTCTTCCCAAGAACACAGCAGCCTTCTTAGAGCCCAACTTTGAGACCCTACTCCTTAGTAAAACCTCCAAAAGAACAGTCCGAGATAGATTCCAGAAAGTTAAATATTGTATAAAAGCACCCATGGAATCCCATTTGCCATTGTTTCCATTATAAATTACTAAATAAGGGTCAGATCCCACAGACCAGGCTCAGCTGATGCCAGTCCTTTGCCCCCTCAAAACTGCTACAGCCTTCACCCTCTTCACCAGCACTACCCATACCTGGCCATCTCTGAGTTTCTCTGCCAAAAGGCTGAGCTCCTTGTGCCTGAACCATACCACTAATCCTAAACCAACCGAAACACTAACCCTAACCCTAGCCGTAGCCCTAATACTAGACCTAACCCTAAACCCAGCCACAGTCCTTGCACTCACCCTTGCCCTAGCCCTAATTCTACCCCTCACCATAACTCTAGATCTAGCCTTACCCCTAAACCTAACCCTACCCCTCACCATAACTCTAGATCTAGCCTTATCCCTAACCCTAACCCTAACCCTAACCCTAGCCCTAACCCTAACCTTAACCCTAGCCCTAACCCTAACCCTAACCCTAACCCTAACCCTAGCCCTAACCCTAACCCTAACCCTAACCCTAACCCTAACCCTAACCCTAACCCTATCCCTATCCCTAACCCTAGCCCTAGCCCTAGCCCTAACCCTAACCCTAACCCTAACCCTAACCCTATCCCCCACCTGCTCCAGCTTTCCCAGGCCCTGGTGTTTTCAATGATTCCTTGTGACCTGCTCCTCACCTACCTCAAAGCCACCTGGGCAGGTGTTTAAAACGCACTTTCTAGGGCACCACCTCCTGAGGTCAGCATAGAGCTCACCGCTCACCAACCAGGGGGCCAGATCCCCAGGCCCGGCTCAGCTGACCCCAATCCTGCGCCCCCTCAAAACAGTTACAGCCTTCACCCTCTTCACCTGCTCCCCCCATGACGGGCCATTCCTGAGCTCTTTTGCCAAGAGGCTGAGCTCCTGTGTCCAATCATTCAGCAAACATTCAGCCCCTGCCCTCTGCCAGGCACTCGCCCTCGTCCTGGGATACTGCAGCAACGGACAGACACTGTCGAAGTCACATTCTGGATGAGCGGAGGCTGATGATGAACAGACACAAGAAAACATCCGGTACAAATGCTACAGAGAAAGGTGTGTGGGGGAGGCTCCGTTAGGAAGGGCTCATGGAGGAGAAAATGTTCAAGCAGAAACTGGGAAGTGAGAAGGAAACCCCTTGAGGAGAGCAGGGAAGGTCCCCCAGGTGGAGGGAACAGTAATTCCCGGAGGTCGGAATGAGTGTGACATGTTCAGGGAAGGCAGAAGCCCCATGGGACAGGGACAGGAGAAAGGGCGAGAGGCATGAGGAGAGGTCAGAAAGCTTAATGAGCCAGATGTGGGGATTTTGTTGTTGTTCATCCTCTCCCGAGGATATGTTTTTCCATTGATCTGTTTTAGAGTGGAAGGGAGGGGAGGAGAGAGAGAAACATAGGATTTGAGAGAGATACATTGATTGGTTGCCTTCCGAATGGCCCCAACTGGGGCGGCGGGGGGGGGGGGGGATGTCAAACCAGGTCATTCCTGGTCCGTGCCCTTGACCAGGAATCGAAACCATAACCCTTTGGTGTGTGGGCCGATGCTCTAACTACTGAGAAGCACAGGCCAGGGCCAGATGTGGGGATTTTACTCTAAGTGACAGGGGAGGCTACTAGAATGGCAGAAATTTGTCACTCTGGCTGGCCAGCACTTAAAAGCCCTTCTTATTTTGGGGAATCACAAAACTAATGGGCAGCAGGGTCCTAGTTCTCACCATAGAAGCCAAGGCTTAGCAGGGGTCAGAGAAGGTACTCTCTCCTGTGCATTTAGAATAAGGCCCATCAGGTGCTCCCACCTGGGACTGAATCGTGAGGGTGTGTCTCAAAGATGCTAGGTCAGTTAGGAATTAAGGTGGTGCCGTCAGGTGTGCACGCAGATAAGTGTGCAAGGGCAGCAGAGTCCAGCATGTGGTGACCGATGTGCATGGGCTCTGGCTGCCCCTAAGTGTCCTGTGGAAAGGGATCAGGGGTTGCATCCTCAGCAAACCATCCGGGAGCTTCACTGGGCCAACCTTCCTCTGCCCCTCGGCCTCCAGGATTCCTCTTGATCCTCTGAGCCCCACAGTCACTCTCAGTACATTTCTCTTCTCTTTGAAAGTGAGCCAGTGCTGGTTTCTATTGTTTGAAACCCAGTGTCTGGACTAGTTCAGCAGAGGAGGGCTATAATAATCCGAGGCACATTTTCAAAAGTGGAAAATGGATTAAAAGGGGCATCAGGCCTGGCCGGCGTGGCTCAGGGGTTGAGTGTCGACCTATGGACCCGGAGGTCATGGTTTGATTCCCGGTCAGGACACATGCCTGGGTTGCAGGCTCGATTCCAGTGTGGAGAGTGCAGGAGGCAGCCTATCAATGATTCTCTCTCATCCCTGATGCTTCTATCTCTCTCTCCCTCTCCCTTCCTCTCTGAAATCAATAATATATTTTTAAAAGGGGGAAGGCATTGGCCAGGGGCCAGTGAGAAAATCACACTAAATCTTTCAAATAGAGGGGCTTTCATAGACAGGAAGCTTGCCCTGGCTGGTTTGGTTCAGTGGCTAGAGCGTCGGCCTACGGACTGAAAGGTCCTGGATTCGATTCTGGTCAAGGGCACATGCCCAGGTTGCGGGCTTGATCCCAGTGGGGGGCATGCAGGAGGCAGCCTATCAGTGATTCTCATTATTGATGTTTCTATCTCTCTCTCCCTCTCCCTTCCTCTCTGAAATCAATTAAAAAATATACTAAAAAAGAAAAGAAAAGAATGCGTTCACAGGCATTAGAAAGAGTAAAAGAAAAAAAGGAAGAGGGTTGTCACCTAGGAATTAACAACTGCAAGAAGCAGCTCTTACCTCCTGAGGCTGGAGAGCAGGTGGTATCACTGTTGTCCAGGAGCCTGGAGGAGGGCCCCATGGGGGTGGTGCTTGGATCTCTGAGGGAAGCTCTGCCCTGCTCAGACCACTGAGAAGGGCGTGCTGGGGGCTGGTGCTTCCACCAAAGGGGTGTGGCTCTGCAGCTTCTCAGACGCCACAGGGGCACAGCTCAGCAGGTGAGTGTGGCTGCCGCTGGACCTTGTAGGTGCTGGGAGTGCTCAAGTCTCTAGAACTGTGGTTCTCAACCTTCCTAATGCCGCGACCCTTTATTTTTTTTATTTTTTATTTAAAAATATATTTTATTGATTTTTTACAGAGAGGAAGGGAGAGGGATAGAGAATTAGAAACATCGATCAGCTGCCTCCTGCACACTCCCTACTGGGGATGTACCTGCAACCAAGGTACATGCCCTTGACCGGAATCTAACCTGGGACCCTTGAGTCTGCAGGCTGATGCTCTATCCACTGAGCCAAACTGGTTAGGGCCCGCGACCCTTTAATACAGTTCCTAATGTTGTGGTGACCCCCAACCATAAAATTATTTTTGTTGCTACTTCATCACTGTAATTTTGCTACTGTTATGAATCGTAATGTAAATATCTGATATGCAGGATGTCTTTTCATTGTTACAAATTGAACATAATTAAAGCATAGTGATTAATCACAAAAACAATATGTAATTATATATGTGTTTTCCGATGGTCTTAGGCGACCCCTGTGAAAGGGTCGTTCGACCACCAAAGGGGTCACGGCCCACAGGTTGAGAACAACTGCTCTAGAAGCTGAGAACAGTATATGCTGCTACTGGGGCAACATAGGAAGACAGGAAGTGGCCTGGTTAGGGTGGCTCAGTGGTTGAGCGTCGACCTAAGAACCAGGAGGTCACAGTTTGATTCTTCGTCAGGGCACATGCCTGGGCTGTGGGCTTGATCCCCAGTGTGGGGTGTGCAGGAGGTAGCTGACCAATGATTCTTTCTCATCATTGATGTTTCTCTCTCTCTCCTGCTCCCTTCCTCTCTGAAATCAATCTATCTATAATAATAAAAGGGTAGTAGGCTAATTAGACCGGATGTCCTTCCTGACAAAGCCAGGGCCAGAGGGAAGCAGCCCAGGTCCCAGGTGCCTGCTGGTGGCCGGAGGAGGGAAGCCAATGCCGGCAGCTGGGGAAAGGAAGGCCTACCCTTGCATGAATTTTTGTGCATCGGGCCTCTAGTATATATATATATATATATATATATATATATATATATATATATATATATATATATGTCTAAGCGACCAAATGACAGGTCAACTGGTCGCTATAATGTGCACTGACCATCAGGGGGCAGACCCTCAATGCAGGAGCGTCTGGTGGTCAGTGCGCGTCATAGCAACCGGTCGTTCTGCAGTTTGGTCTATTTGCATATTAGCCTTTTATTATATAGGATTGGTTCTGTTTCTTTGGAGAATCTGACTGATCCAAGTGCTTTGTGAGATAGGAGGGGCAGGTATTATCTCCAGGAAGAAGCCCTAGTAAGAGGGAAAAAGTGAAAATGTAGGTTTTAGCTCTCATTATTCAGCACCGTCTGTTTAAACCATGCTTACCCTGTTTATATAACTCTCAGTAGTGGCAAAGTTCCCGGTGATCATTTTTGTGCTTCTTTCTAAAACAGCATCTACCACTCACCCAAGTAAAACCTTGAAACTCCCTCTCTCCTGAGTGCAGAAACTGGGTGTGGCTAACAGAATACTTGAAATAGAGTATCTACTCAATTAATAACTAACAGATGAATGAATAAATACATGCATTAAAAAGTAAACATAAGCCAAATGACTCTGTAATAAATTACTATTGGTTGCATTTGTATAGAATTTTATATATGCAAATTATTCTGCTAAAAATATGTTATAAATATGTAAGTGCTGCGAGCAATAATTTCTAATAAAACCTGTCATCAAAATGAATTAATATTTAGTGGGCACAAACTATGAGCATGACCCTGCATTAGTCAACTCTCCAAGAATACATCTGCCTTAATAATAAAACTGTTTAAAGGTGTCAGAGCTGGAATCCTAATTCATCTCTTAAGTTGTTTTTTAGACCTCTGCTTTGTTAGATAAATCTTCTCTCATCATGACTAAATGCTATTTTCATTATATAGTGTTTCCAAAGTTTATTAAACATTTTATCCCTGCTATCAAACTGTTTGATCTTGTCTGTCTTTGCATCTCTTCTGATGTTTTGTAATTTTCTTGCCAGTAGTCCAATTTCTCATGAACATTTATTGTTTTTACTCTCTGGAACAGCAGCTCTCTTCTTCTATGACAAGCTCTGTCAAAGCCCAGGTGAGCCTTGTAGGTGGGGGCTGACAACTATAGAACCCTGCCTTCAGGGCCATGATGATTGGTCCATGGTTGAGCACATGACCCAAGCTGGACCAATCATAGTTCTTCCCTGGGAACTTTTATTTTATCTGGAGGTGGGGGTGGGGGGAGAGGAAAAGAAGCTTGGAAAGCAGAGGGCTTTTCCTCTCTCTTCTTGTGGAGTTGCTTACTAGACTGGGAACACAGGGCTACCAGAGGCCATTTTCTTCCCCATAAAGCAATCCTCCAGCAATAGGAGAAAATGAATTCAACCTAAGGAGATAAACAGGATGAGAAGTGGGAGAGACCTGAGAGCTTTCAAATCCCTGATTCCAGGAGCTGAATTCTCAGAAATTCTGTCTTCTGAACTCCCAAGGCTTAACTGTCAAATTCATCTTTCATTCTGGTAGCCACCTCAACCTGTTGCCAAAAATCTTCTTTTTAACTTCAGCTAGTTTAAGTTCCTATACAAAGTCCTCTCCCCCACATACACATTTGCTAGAATCCCTGTGTAGACTTCAATATATTTAAACATTAGTCTGAATACTACCTTATAAACTTTGAGTTGTCAAGGCAGGCCACCTACATGAGGTGACAGCATAGGGTTTAAGTGCATTGGTTCAAGAGTCTTGGTTTCATATCCTACCTTCATTACCAACTAGCTAAGTGACCTTGGGTAAGGGACTTACACTGTCAGTGCCTTAGCTTCCCACCTATACAGTCTGCAAAATGATGAGGGTCATTGTGCCCATTAAGTAGATTATATCTTTAAAGCCCTAGGACAGCACCTGGCACATAGCAAGAACTCAATAAACACAGCTATTATGACCCTTCCTTCTTTTGTCATTGATGTCTCCCATGGCATAATCACCCTATAGGATTTGAAACACATTGATTCAACCCAGAAACTCAAATTTCTTTTATTTTTATTTTTGGAATGTTAAATAAATATTTAACTTTGACATTTCGTGGGCCACATTCTATGGTTGTTGTCCCCCCCCACCCCTCCCCTCCTCAGTGATTCCTTCCGAATTTTTGTTCTTTGGTATTCTTTCTCAGTTCTTCTTTCTTTCTTTCTTTAAGGTTTTTTCTACAGGTGAAAGTAAGATTTGGTTGCGAAATCTCTAAGTTTATTATGTGTAGTGATTTGTTTTATTTATTTACTTGATTGTTTATTATTGATTTCAGAGAGGAAGAGAGAGGGCCAGAGAGATAGGAACATCAATGATGAGAGAGAACCACTGATCAGCCGCCTCCTGCACACCCCTACTGGGGACTGAGCCTCTCAGTAGGGGTGTGCAGGAGGCAGCTGATCAGTGGTTCTCTCTCATCATTGATGAGCCTGAAACCAGGGCATGTGACCTGGATCAATGCTCAACCACTGAGCCACACTGGCCGTGCTCCTTCTCAGTTCTTTTTCACAACACCTCCGATTCCTATCCCTCAACATTATTCTGTTCCTTCCTTGTAAATTGCTTTTTATTATACCCGCAACTGGAATATTCCTACTACAAGGAGCAATTTGCTGTAAGTTTGTTTTTTCTGGACTCATTTCTCTTTTATGGAAGTGGTGCTATTTATCAACCTGTGATGGAGCTCTTCCTGGTTGGGCTGGGGCATGCTGCAAACTGCCGCTGTTCTTGCAAGTCCCTATAATAATGCTTTTGTTGGCCAGGACACAAACCACAGTCTGAAAGGTCTTCCTGAGTTCTGAAGGTCAAGCAATTAAAATTGTCTAAGGCTTTGAGGAGAGATGAAACAAGGCTTTTCCCCGGGGAGATCTGTTGGTGGTTCTTTAGGTGCGTACTGTACTACCCAATGGGGGCACCTGGGTTCTAGTCCTGCCTGCCGCTTCCTGTTGGGACCTCAATTTCTTCATCAGTATCATGGATTTACAGCAGGATCACCCTGATTCTGTGTGAACTTTAAAATGAAACAATATGGTAGTTTGTGAATTGCAAGCTTTAGTAGGAACTCAGCAATTGATATAAAATGGGGCTAGTTCTCTTTCATTGGCTTTGCAGAGTGCCGTGTGCAAACAGGAAGAGTTCAGGACACTTGGTGAAGAGCCACACTTGGCATCTTCTTGAATAAGGCAGACAAACGGAGTCAGGTCCTCGGGCCACAGTGTCTCTCAGAAGTTCCAGAGAAAAGACATATCCAGGAATAATTTCCACTGTGAACCTCAGTGGAAAAGGTTTACAAAGTAGAATAAAATAACCAAGGCTATTGCCTCTCAGATGGGCCTTCCCTTATTCTACCTTCACTGCCATCCTCCCTGGATCCCTATCCTTGCCCCATCAGGCCTAGAGGGCTCATCTGGAAACTGTCTTGCCCCGTTTGGCTCAGGTGATACAGAATTTTCTAGTGTTTACTCCCAGCCCTTCACCTTTCCCCCTGTTCAGTGCCTGTATAGGTTCGGGTTTTTCCCGCCTGCCAAATGGAGATGGTTCAGTCCATAGCACATGCCTCAATGGAGCACAGAGGTGACTAACGCCGCCTGGGGAACTGGAGGGGACTGTCCAAAGGGGCTAATTTTAGAGTAAGTCCTAAAGGCGAAGGAGGTGTCGCCTCAAGGTAAAGGGTTGGGAAGGAACCTCACCCCCTGCCCCCTTCCCTCTCCACTCCAGAGGGAATAGCATGTGCCTTTGACAAAGGCATGAAAGAGCTTGATGCCTTCGTTCAGAAATAGCAGGTAGTTGATCCTGGCTGGAGTCCTGGCATGCCACCCGGCAAACCCTAACCACACCATTGTTTCCCACAAAGCTGTAAAGAGGCATCGCTTTTCTGTCCCAAATGGAAGGTGATGTTGTTAGATGCTCTTTCAGCCAAACTTTGATAGGCGTTAAAATACTTTTCAAGGTAAAGTCCCTGATTAGTCTCCTTAGGGGTTAGGGCACCTTCATCTCCCTCAACTCTCCCCCTCACTCCCCTCAACTCTTTTAACCTCAGCATCAAGTATGAGCCCTTCTTCAGTCTTCCTCTCTGGGGACAGAGGGCCTTTTACGCAAATAACATGGGTGGCTGCTTCAACTGCCCAGAGTGGCCAGGGTCAGTATTCAGATCAGGGTCTCAGCTCTGTTCTACTATGAACTAGCTGTCAGCTGGAGTCAGCTACTTCTCCCAGCCTCAGCACCAAGGCTGATGGAAAGAGGAAAATGAAATGCGCCTTATTTCCCTGGACGGCCTGTAGCCCTGTGAATCACTTCTTTAGAAAACAGGCATCAAAGTGTCCAATTAAAGCACATTGCTAATCTGGTAGAGCAGTGGTTCTCAACCTTCTGGCCCTTTAAATACAGTTCCTCATGTTGTGACCCAACCATAACATTATTTTCGTTGCTACTTCATCACTGTAATGTTGCTACTGTTATGAATCGTAATGTAAATATCTGATATGCAGGATGGTCTTAGGCGACCCCTGTGAAAGGGTCGTTCGACCGCCAAAGGGGTCGCGACCCACAGGTTGAGAACCACTGAAGGACATGACCCAGGTGCTCACACCACCGTTTCCCTATGTAGAATGAGAAAATGCCAGCCAGAAGAAAATAAGCAGGCATGATTGATCAATTTATGTCCAGTTTCCTATCGTTTCCTTTGTCTTGTCACCCATTACCTTTCAAAATCCTCGTGGGCAGGAGGTCAGCTTTCTCCAGTTCCTTTGAAAATCCTTGAAGTGACCTGTGAAACGTCCTGAGGGCAATGAGTCTAGAGCAGGGGTGGGCAAACTTTTTGACTCGAGGGCCACAATGGGTGCTTAAACTGGACCGTAGGGCCGGAACAAAAGCATAAATGGAGTGTTTGTGTGAACTAATATAAATTCAAAGTAAACATCATTACATAAAAGGGTACGGTCTTTTTTTTTTTTTAGTTTTATTCATTTCAAACGGGCCGGATCCGGCCCGCGGGCCGTAGTTTGCCCACAGCTGGGATAGAGTGACACTGAGTCGTGATGACCCAAGTCTTCCAAACTAAGTGGAAGATGGCGGTTGATCCCACTGAGGTTCTCTTTATTCGCCAGGAGTCATCCTGGGAGCGCAACGCAGTCCTCTGCCGAGAGAGCACTCCAGTCAAGCTCCCGGCACTAGAATGCTAATTGGTGTTTGGTGGCTCGCTTGGAGTAAGTCTTATGCGTCAGCCTAAATTAAAGTGGAAATCTTCAGGGATTTCCCCCACCCCTTTGGTAAGAAAGTGACTTTGTTCAAGAATAGGCAAACCAAGACTGGAGGGCCAAATCCTGTCCTGTTACCTGTGAAGCAGGCCTTTTCCCCACCTTCTTTCCTCTCTCTAGGCCCTGGCAACCACTAATCTACTTTCCGTGTCTATGTAATTAAGGAAGAAGGGTTTTTATAGCCAGGGTCTTGGATGCAGGTTTCAAAATGTGGGACCATCGCTGGCTCTTATACTCCTTCATCGCTCTGGCCACAGTTTCTCAGCTGCCAGGTGGGTGGTTCTCAGTCTTGGCTCACATTAGATTCAGTCGTGGAAACTGAAAACATGCTGGTGACCTGGCCCCACTCCCTTGAGATTCTAATTCACTAGACCTCTAGCGGGGCTTAGACACTGGGGATTTTTAAAAGCTCTGTAAGGCAGGCTTGCTCCAAGGCCTTGCTATCAACATGTGGCCCCGGGACCAGTTGGAAGCTTGTTCTACATGTGAACTTGCAGGCTCCTCTCCAGCCCCACCGACTCCGCATCTGGGCATTAACAAGACCCCAGGTGACTCGTGTGCACTTGAAAGTTTGGAAAGCTCTGCTCCAACGTCCCCTCTGGCTCTCACAGTCTGCAGTTTTGTGATCCCTGTTCCTGCCTTTGGGGCCACCAGGTGATTTTCGTAATCGGTTCCCACAAACCAGCGTTGACCCCACATTGGAAAATTGGCTTCCAGGTTGCTAGCCGAACAGGATATGGGAATATGCCACGGGCAAAGCGTTACATGAAGTTTGTTCAGTGATAGTTAATTACACAGTCATTTGGAAGAACATCAAGTCACTTTAGACTTGCTTTTTCCACTGTCCAGAAGCAGAAGGGGGGGAAAAGGGGTATTTAGGTCTCAACCTGTGGAACAGCACACAAATCACAGTGACCAGCTTACACCTGGTTCTGCGCCCTAAAACAGGTTGGCGATCAGCACAATCCTTACGTTATTTTACAGAGACAGCACTGCACGTGCGCATGCCACCGTGTCCCCCAGCTGCACTGGGAAATAAAGTCTCGCCTCTCCCCACCAAGGGATCAGGACATGACCGGAACCGGGACACTGGAACCCTTTCAGAAGCGGAGGGTAGGTTTCCCAGGAAGATCTGGTGCTCCAGCCCTCCCCATAAGTGTCTATTCTTCCCTGCACCCCCCCCCCCCCCCCCCCCAGCTCCTGAAGACCCTCCCATAGGAAGCCATTGGGGAATGGGGCTCTTGAGCAATAGCTTTCCTGTTCTCCCGGCATGGTGTAGCAATACAGCGACTCTCATTTCTCCACTGCAACCCTCCGCGTTCAGTGTTTGGCTCTGCTGTGTGCTGAGAGGGATAAATGCGCCTTCTGTTTGGTTACACCTGTAGCCAATTTAAAAGTATTCTGTACTTTGGAAAATCAGGCATGCTGGTCAGGCAGGCACTCCCATGCAAAGCAATATAAGCAGAGTTCTTCCATCACCGCTGACCAATAGAATCACCTGGAGAGCCTTCACTCCTGGAAGGAAAGATAGGCAGTAAGATTTCTGATGCTTCTCTTAGCGATGATTTTTTCTAATATAGCTCCTTGGGCAAGGGAAACAAGAAAAAATGAACAAGTGGGACTACATCAAACTAAAAAGTTTTTGCACAGTAAAAGAAACCACCAACAAAACAAAAAAGCAACCTATTGAATGGGAGCTACATTCAAGAAGGGGTTGACATCCAACATTTATAAAGAACTCATACCACTCGACAGCAAACAAATAAGCAATCCAATTTAAAAAGGCAGAGGACCTGAATAGATACTTCTCCAAAGAGGATGTCCAATGGCCAATAGACATGAGGAGATGCTCAGCATCACTAATTGTCATAGAAATGCAGATTAAAACCACCGTAAGATATTACTCATACCTGTCAGAATGGCTACTGCCAATAAATCCACAAATGGCAAGTGCTGGTGAGGATGTAGAGAAAAGGACACTGTTGCAGGGAATACAGACGGGTGCAGCCACTATGGGAAAACATGACGAGGTTTCTCAAAAAATTAAAAATGGAACTGCCTTATGACCCAGCAACTCCACTTCTGGGCATTTATTTAAAGAAATCCAAAGCACTCATTTGAAGGAATATAAGCACCCCTATGTCCACTGCAGTGTTATTTGCAACTAGAGGCCCGTTGCACGAAGAGTTGCACAATAGGCCTTCCTTCTCCTGGCTGCTGGCACCGGTTTTCCTCCGGCACCCGGGACCTAGGCCTTTGGTCTGGCCACAGCAGAGAAGCCACACCTCTCCAGTCTTCGCTTGGCGCCTGTGTATGCAAATTAACCACCATCTTTGTTGGGTTAATTTGCATACTCACCTGATTGGCTGGTGGGTATAGTGGAGGGACGGTCAATTTGCATATTTCCCTTTTATTCGTGTAGCTAGCCAGTATATGGAAGCAACCCAAGGGCCCATCAATAGATGAGTGGATAAAAATGTGGTGATACATATAAACAATGGAATATTACGCAGCCATAAGGAAGAATGAAATCTTACCATGTGCAATAGCACGGATGAGCCTAGGGGGTATGATACTCCGTGAAATAAGTCAGAGAAAGACAAATACCATATGGTTTCACTTACATGTGGCATCTACAGAACAAAATTAGTGAAATCAATGAGTACTGCAGAGATTCAGAGGCAGAGACGCCAGTGCCCATGGGAATAGTGTGGAGATGATGCACAGCCAAAATGGCCCATGGAGGGAGGCCAGGAGGGTGTCCCCATGATGGTTTACGATACCGTTTGTCACATTCACTTTGAGCCAGGCTTTGTGCTAAATGATTGCCATATGTTGCCTTATTTGCTCTTCTCAACAGCATAAGGGGAGACCTAGAATTATCCCATTCTGTAGAAGATGAGACTGTGGCACAGAGAAGTTAAATAACTTGCCCAAGGTCATCTTATAACCTGGTCTGAATGACTCCCAAGTCCATGCACTTTATTATAGTGAATACCCACGTAACACTTATCAGTGTGTGCCAGGAGGCAGTTCCTAACATTTTACATATATCATCTCATTTAATCCTCAAGACAAGCCTTTCTGGCAGAGAACCCCATTATTCTCAAGATCTGGGTAAGGAAACTTGGACACAGAAATGAAGTAACGTGCCCACCTAAAGAAATGAAGTAACTTGCCGGGTAAAATACAGGACGCCCAGTCGAATTTGATATATAGCAAGTAATAGGTTAATATAAATATTGCATGGGGCATACTTATACTAAAAACTATTTATCATTGATCTGACGATTTAAATAGGCATCCTGTTTGCGTTTGTTTGTTTTTGCTAAATCTGGCCATCCTACCGAGGTCACCGTGCTGGCAGTTGATAAGCAAGGTTTAAAGCAGGTGATCAGACTTGGGCCTGCGTTCTTAACCACGGCATTCCAGTGTAGCTGGAGACGTGGGTTGGCATGAATACCAGCATGCTTGGGAAGAAGTGAGCAGACTTGTCCTCTTGGCTCCGAGGTTAGATTGAGGGGGTGAGAAGCTGCAGTGGACTTTTCCACCCTCGCTCAGCTCACCTCCCTGCTCTGCTGCTGCTGCTGCTGCTATCCCCACCTGCTGGTGACACAAGAGTTAAAAGAGCTGGCCAACGTGGAGCCAACAGCCAACGCTTGGTTCTGATGCCAGATAGAGAAGGAAAAGAAAAACAGGACGAAATGAAGGCATGCGAGAGAAAGTTAGTATGGGAGTCTGCAGACATTTATAAAGAACTCATACAACTCGACAGCAAACAAACTCACACTTCCCTTTATAAAGTGCAGGCCCACCTCCGAGGGTAAATGCGTGTGCCTAGAAAGCATTCGCAGGCCTGTGGCAAAGCCACAGAGGAAGCAGTTACCTAACTCTCTTATGGACAACTATTGACCAGGGTGCTAGGACTCTGCTGGGTGCTGTCCACCCAGGCAGCTGACAGAGACCCAGGGCCATCGTTCTGGCAGGTGGATAGAGTGTTGCTTAGGCCAGGAGGCTGGGAAAGTGTGCCGTCTCCAGGGTGGATGTGGAGTTCAGGTCCAACTCTGAGTGCCAAGGAAATCTGGCTCAGCTTCCTGAGCGCCAGGGGCGCTGCAGCTGCAGAAACAAACTCTCCTGGCGTTAAAGGGGGGTGAGCGCTTGTACAACCGAACATCAAGCAAATAGAGAACCAATCGGCGAGCTTAATGGGACCAGTGTGATACTCAGGAAGAGGCCGTGAGTAAGAATGAGCAATAGGAGATAAGCAGAAGCAGATTAGCTATCCCCAGTTGTGCAGGGACAGGGATTCATAAAAGAATTCGCTGTGTATAAAAACAAGCACATTTATGTTCGATAAAGCCAAGTGCTGTGTTGTACAGTTTATGTTTAGTAGTGCTTTTAAATTTAGTTTTATTTTGTTCCTTTTGTTGTTTCCCAGAGGCCTGAGTTAAAGAACCCACTGAGGTAGAAAATACGTGAGTAGTACTAAAATGGCTGAGCTGCGGTCCAAGGATATTAAGCATCGACAGGTCCTATCTCCTTTCAAGACCATTTGGAACATTTATTAACCAGTTACCCTACTTCCAGTCTCCCTATCCTCCGGGTATTCCTCTAAAACCTGGATGGCTCAGATCACCATCAATTGCATAAAAGAGACAATTGCGCAAATTCAATGCCTTTTGCAATCTCTTCCCAAACTGCTTGCCAAACTCGCCTTTCACCACTTGCTTCTCCTGTCTTCTCTTTGTGGATTCACTGGTTCAGACCAGGCATGCTTCCCCGTTTCCTTCTCTTTTCCAGCCCCTGCCTCACCCTCCGCAGGACAAGAGCCCACCCATCACCAGATGTCTTCGGACCTCCGTGCCTTTGCATGTGCTGTTCCTTTCCTCTGGTCCCTCCAGCGGTGTGCTGGAGCTGGCTGGCTCTTTCCAGCTCACGCACGTCTAGTCCCAGCTCTCTTCAGTGACATCACATAGATACCCTGAAATCTGCCGCAGTAGAAGAATGTACACCAGGGAAATGAACAAATGCTACACATCAGGGATTGTTCAACATTCACCAGCACACACTGTGGCCTCCCACTCTGCCTGGAAGAGTCCTACGCATCCTCCAGGACAGAGTGCTGCTCTGTGCAGCTTCCTTTGACTCCCACAGAGGAACAGGGAGAAGAAAGCAGCTCCTCTGTGCTGAGCCTGTGGGCTGGGCACTTTGCATACATAATTCTCATGCCTGAGTAAAGCAGTTGTATCCTATTATGTGTTTGTTTACGCTTGCCTCCCTGATACGTGCTAAGAGCAAAGATTGCAACCCCAGGGACCTTAAAAGTATCTTTTATAAATGGCGGGTTCTTTGTGAACGCCAAGTATTTAAGTAAGTAAAAACTAGGAGGAAAAAGTGCATTGCCTTGTTTCATCGCTCTGTTTTTCCAGAGAATACCCCCGCGCACTACAGCAACGCTGAATATTTTTACCAGGGTCTTCTGTTGGGTACTTTAAAAACCTATGGTACATGAATTTATACAAAGATATCACCGGTGTAATACTGGAGGCATGTTTATAGATGTAGGAAGGGCTCTGGGAACTGACATATAAAGATGGAAAGTTTGTGTCTATGGGAGGTAGGTGGGGAAGGCATTGTTGGTCAGAGGGGCTTTTAGTGACCCCTCTTGTTAAACCTGTGAGGGTGGAGGAGGTGCTTAACATGGCACCTGGCCTGAAATATGGACTTTATAAGGTAACCACTACACCACCACATCCATAGTCTTTTCCTTCTCCATTGTCATCGTCATCATCACCACCGTCATTATCGTCACCATCATCATCATCACCATTATCATCATCACCATCATTATCATCATCACCGTCACCACCATAGCATACCAGTGCTGAATAGGGCGAGGCAAAGCTAAGAAACCAACGGACTTGTAGCTGTGTTTGGAAGCCTGTCGTTTCCCTTGTCTCTCCTCCTCACTTTTCCTTAAATGTATTGAAGCATCAACATATTCCATAGGAAGCTGTTTTCTGGGGCTGTTGGGATGCTCTGTAAAATACGTCCCATCCACCCTCACCTCCCAGTCAGAGAGGCAGACAGTAAATATTACTTTAACCTCAGTTAATTAGACGCTGTGAAATGATTGGCTGAAAGGACCTTCCATGTAATTTATTCAAGTCAACTTAACCAAAAGCTAGGATGAAGATGAAAAATCATGTCACATTCATCCTTAAGAAAACAGATAGTCTATGCAGAAGCAACAGTAAAGTCTGCCTGCTGTATTCTGATCTTACTGCTGCAGAAATGAGTATTTTGATCTTATTGCTACAGTAAAGTAGTTTGATCTTACTGCTTCTTGCCCTTAGAGAGCCACATTGATAAGGTCAGAATGGAGTTTATTGTGGGCTCCAAAGGGGGCTTCATGGAGAGAGACAAGACCTGCAACACAGGCAGGGATGGATCCTGAAGGACATCCTGAGGGAAGACAGTAACTGAGGAGATGTTTAGAGCAGCATTGCCTGCTCTGCATTTTGCAAAACAGCACTTGGCATAGAGATTGGAAGAGCAAAGAAGTTTGGGAAATATCTTGGCTGAGGTCTAAGGTTAGACTGTTATTATATAATCTGAGAACACCTGAAGCAAATAAACCTGATCAGCTTTATTTAACTTAAGTTTCCCAAATGTGTTTGATTATAGAACCTGCTTTTGGGGAATATCTATCTTTCAGATGATGTTTCTGAAACTATTATTTATGTGTGCCTTTTTTTAGGCCTCAAAAGAGTTCTTCTTGCCTGACTGGTATGGATCACTGGTGTGGATCACCTATGAACCAGGAGGTCACGGTTTAATTCCTGGTCAAGGCCATATGCTGGGGTTGTGGGCTTGATCCCCAGTGTGGGCATGCAACAGGCAGCCGATCAATGAGTCTCTCTCATCATTGATGTTTCTATCTCTCTCCTTCTCCCTTCCTCTCTGAAATCAATAAAAATATATTTTTTAAAAGAGTTCATCTTACTTCTCATTACTTTATGATCACATTTTCAGCTGGGCTTCTTTTGTTTGATTTGATTTTTCTCTTTTCATTCCTAACCCCAACTCCTCAACTTAAGTGCTCACTTTCATGTGTTTCTTATACCTCTTTAAATATGCACTTATCTTATAAGAGAAAGCATTTTGTTTTGTGTGTCTGTGCTGTATATTTTATTTTTTCTTACTATCCTGTGCTCACCCAGCATTATGTTTCAAAGAGCTAAGGATGCTGTTGTCTATTCATTTCACTTGTTTTTATCTGCTGCACAGATTCCACAGTAGGCAGCCCACTCGCTTTACTCACCCATCCTCCACTCATGCACACCAAGTTTGGTGGCATCAGGGATCTTGAGATGAGAACAGAGAATAATGACATCTACTGGATAAATCATTTGAACAGTTTTCTTCTATTAAGTAAGTAAATAACCTGGTTGATTTTAGCGAGCTGACCTGATTAAGTCCTAGTAATGACGAAGTAAATTCAGAAGAAGCAGCCTTCAGCTAATTTGCTAGAATAGGGACTGAAACCATTCACTTCCTGTGTTGCACACTAGACAGATTATTTAACATTAGCAATCCCTTAATTCTAGTAGTGACTGTGGAAGAGATCATGGCAATTTGGGGGAGTTAAGAGGAATGCCAACTTCCGAGGAAACTTCTAATGGTGTTGAACAGGAAGTATCACAGAGTTCAAGAACTTCTGAGAAAAAGAGGAAACTCTTCCAAGTAATTAAACTACCTGGAATTTGTTTTCAGTTTGGAAGCTTTCCACTTCCTTCAACAAATGAGTGATTGTGAAACCCCTCTCAATACTTTACCCCAGTTCAGACGGACAATGAGAGCAGAGTTTTCAGGCAAAGGGGCTGACAGGGCAATGAAAAATATACCCTGAAAAAGAAGACACTTCATAAATTCCAGCATTATGTGGATTTCTGCCAAATTAATGACAAAAATGATGGTTGAACTTAGAGAATGAATTTGTGTGTGAATGAATGAACAAGCTTAGAATTTTCTATCATTGGGATTAATTACCATCAACAGCACAAACTCTTGAAGGGAGAGAGGCAGAAAAGATGAACAATAAGAAAAAAGGAGCTAAGCTGAACCCTATAGAGAGACTCTGGATGAGACTCTCTAAGGATATTTACCAATTCACTATAGAGGAAGGATGGGTTTATATAAAAAACAAACATCGTATATCACTTATAGTTTTGCTTCCTGCCCTTCCCTCAGTAGCTCAGGGCCTAGAATATAGGCAGCACTAAAAAATCTTTTGGAATTAATAAACAAATAAATATAAGTAGCTCAAATTAACTGGTGGCTATTGCAGGGAGTTCAATGTTTGTTTATATTATCAAGACTTTATTTCTTTAGGGTGGTTTTAGGTTCACAGGAAAAATTGAGGAGAAAATACAGAGATTTCCCAAATACCCCGTTCCCCTAGACATGCATAACCACCCCCATTACCAACAGCTCCCACCATAGTGGTACATTTGTACCAATTAATGAATCTACATTGACACATTATGTCACCCAAAGTCTACAGTTTATTTTAGGGTTCTTGGTGTTGTACATTCCATGGGTTTAGACAAATATATAATGGTTATAGTATAAGTATGATATCCTAAATGTTGTATTTTCACTACCCTAAAAATCCTCTTTGCTCTTCCTATTCATCTCTCCCCACCGGGAAACCACTGATCTTTTCATTGTCTCCATAATTTTGCCTTTTCCAGAATTTCATATAGTTGGAATACTATTGTATGTGGTCTTTTCAGATTGGCTTCTTTCACTTGATAATACCCGTTTAAGGTTCCTCCATGTCGTTTCATGGCTTGTCGTTCATTTTTTTAGTACTGAATAACATTCCATTGTCCAGTTCAGGGGCGGGGAACCTTTTTTCTGCCAAGGGCCATTTGGATACTTCTAACATCACTTGTGGGTCATATAAACTTATCAATTTAAAAATTAGCCTGCTGTATCTGATCAAACATTTAATTAACTCACCCCTAATCCTTCGGCAGGGCCGGACCAAATGATTTCGCAGGCCTCATAGGGCCTTCAGACTGAACGTTCCACACCCCTCGTCTAGATAGATCATAGCTCATTTATCTCTTCACCTATTGAAGGGCATCTTGGTTGCTTTCAAGTTTTGACAATTATGAATAAAGCTGCAATTAACATACAGGTTTTTGTATGGACATAAATTTTCAACTCTTTTGTGTAAGGATCAAGGAGCACAATTGCTGGGTCATATGCCTAAAGTATGTTTAATTTGTAAGAAACTGCCAAACTGACTTCCAAAGTGTCTGTCCCAAGTTCATTTGATGACATACATTTATAAAGCTGTAAGTCAGAGGACTCCTTTAGACACCTAGCATGCGAACCACACCTAAGAACTGTAGTCAACCATAGTGGCCACAGTGAAAAGGCCAAGTGAGCAGCCAACTTACAAAAGAGAGCTTTAATAAGGCTTATTTTTGGTGGGATCTCTTGCATGTAGGGGGAAAAAGTGTCAAAGATCGGATTTAGGACCAATGTTTGATTAATTTACTTGTGTCTCTAAATCATAGGGCAAAAACACTCCTCTGTTGCAAGTGTGAGATTTCCATATTCATGTCCTTGGTTCATGGCCTTTTGCTTTCTGTATAATAGGTCAAACAAGCTACACTTGGATTAGCCTCTGGTGCTATGCAGCACCGGCCATGTGTGTGACTCTGTAGCCAAACACAGACCACGCTTGCCAGATGTTTCACAGAGCACACAGCCCGTCTGTGCATTTGGCACTGTACCGATGCTTGTGGGAAGGGGGCAGATGCAAGGGCCTGGCCCCAGCAACAATAGCAATGACTTCAGAAGACTATTGACTTTGTATATTTACTCAGATGTTTGCAAATAAGCTTGAGAAAAATCAATAAAAACACCACAAACTGTGGGAAAACTTTGAGATCATCAGTGCCTTCTCCCCAGTGTTGAACAATAATTATCCTGTAGCTCTTCATTTGACGGGGAAAAAAACACTTAGAAATGTATTTCTAGAAACGCATGAGTCTAAAATGCAATCAATCCCTCTCTCTTGCCATATACCGGGTGGGGCAAAAGTAGGTTTATAGTTTGTATGGAAAATAATACAATAATAAGTAAATAGTAATATGAGAATATACTGTTTCACATACTCACAACTGTAAACCTACTTTTGCCCCACCCTGTATACATACATAGACATACATATATCGATCTATATCTATACATATATCTATCTACTATACATAATACCATTATAAAATCTCTATGTAGACATATGTGTACATATACAGATATCTATTTCAACATCTTATTGAGTATATGGAGAATAGAGAAAGAACAAGTCATGACTTTTGCCTACTTCTGAGAAATATTTTTGTCCTAAGACACTAATTAATCTCTTCTCCTAGGGTTGCTGAGGGGAGCTGTCTACATGAGGGGTCAGAGTACCTAGACTTACCTTCCCATCCGTTCTCCTCACCCCCATGCTATGAAGCTATTGTTACCTTGTAGAAGTCATTAGTTTCCCTGGTTTCAGTTTCTTTGGATGCAGCTACCTCTAACATCCTGGGACTCTGACTCCCTTCTGGCCATTCTCTCCCACTTCACCCCCACTCCCTGTCCATGTGCTCTGAGTGGGGCTCGGCCTGGCCCCAGGACATCAGTGCCCCAAATCCCTCAGGACCCATGACCAGTCCAATCAGAATAGACCTCCGGCCTTCTGTCTTTCTACCTGAACCTGGAAGGATGTAAAGTTGGCAGTGCTGTGGCCATCTTATCATCAGGACCACCTGTCCCAGAAAAGAGCCAACATAGAAGCAGGAGAGCCAAGAGTCAGAGAAACGTCAGAGGTCCTGATGACATAGTTCAAGTGCCTGAAGCCTTGGGCTTTTCAGTTCCTTGAACCAACAGCCTTTCTTCTTGGCCTCACCTACATTCAGGTTTCTGCCCTATGCAGAAAGAATCCTAACGTTTCCAAATCTTGTTTTATTGGCACCCAATTTCATTTAAAAGCACTTGATAGTTTCAAATGTGGACATCAGTTATTCTATCCTGACATAAGGCAGTTTCCCTTCATTCACTGTCTATCTGGACATCTTCAGGTATTTTCTATGCAAAGTATCCATAAGACCATGGCCAAAAATAATACAATAAAGGTACCTAAAAAATCAAACAGCATAATAAAACCTAAAGAAATGAATTAAGTCAGTGTCAGTGTCGCTCTACAGACGCACTTGTATGAAGCCAGCAAGCCAGCACACTGAAAGGAGAATTTACAGTAAGTAGGCAACTATTGAAAGGCAATGAGGAAGGACGAGTTCTGTTTGTGACACTCAATTGCTTGAGAAGCATTTCAAAACAATCTTATATAGGCCGCATTTCATTTTTATTTTATTTTGCAGACTTTTTTTTAAAAGAATTTAAAAAATATTTTTATTGATTCAGAGAGGAAAGGAGAGGGAGAGAAAGAGAGAAACATCAATGATGAAAGAGAATTATTAATCAGCTGCCTCCTGCATGCCCCATATGGGCTCCTGGGCTGGGAATTTAACTGTGACTTCCTGGTTCATAGGTCGATGCTCAACCACTGAGCCATGCTGGCCGGGCTTATTTTGCAGTCTTAATATAACACAGGTTACATCGAGAGAAGGACTGGGAGAGAAGCCAGCGCTCAGTTCTTCCATGTATGCTTTCTCCTGTGTTTGATTTCTTCTGCGGTGTACTGTTTTGATTCCTGTCTTATTTCCTTTCCTGTGTTTTTTAGTTCTATCCTCAGTGGTTACTCTAGAGATTATACTCAACTCTTAAACATAGAAGGATCTGCTTTGAATTATCACCACTTTAGCCTCAATAGTATAAAACACTTCTGCTTTTATACAACTCCATCTCCCTTTTATGTGGCTATTGCCATCATAAATTACATGTTTACACAGTCTATGCTCATTAACATGGATCTATAATTATTGTTTATGCCTTTGTACTTTAAATCAATAGGAGAAAAATATAATAATACTTTATATATACCTATGTATATACCATTGCTCTCTATTTCTTCACATTGCTTCCAGTTCTTGTCCAGCATCCTTTCCTTTTCACCTGAAGGACTCCTTTTAGCATTTCTCATTGGGCAGGTCTACAAGTTGCACGTGTCAGGACTTGGACGTGTGGACTAACCGGGAGGCACCTGTGGGAGGCACTTGGCAGTTGTTTCATAGAAACCTAGATCAGAGCCAAGCTCCACCAATGACTCCCTTTTGAGCTGGACTCAGAGAACTGTCATTTTCTCTGTCTCATTCAGGCTTTGAAGTGAGAGTCGAGACATCTAAATTTTAGTCCTGGTTTTGTCCCTAACTAGCCATGTGACTGCAGACAAAGTTACTACTCTTATTTGTGCCTTTTTCCTTATCTGGAAAATTAGGTGTTATAGATCAGGGTTGTCCAACTTTTTCTGAAAGGGCCAGATAGTAAGTATTTTAGACGCTGCCGGCCACGTAAAGTCACAACTGCTCAACTTTACCATTGTAGTGCAAAAGCCGCCAAGGATAACAGGTAACCGAATGGGCATGGCTGTTCCAGTAAAAGTCATCTAGGAAAATAGGAAGCAGGCCAATTTGGCCTGTGCGCCACAGTTTGCCAACCCCTATTCTCAATGGTCCTGGGGAGTCCTTCTGGCTTTAAAATATAAACGGTCTGATAATTTACATGGTGTTATTGGTGTCCTTTTACTCCTTCACATCATTCTGGAGCATTCTCTCTACCAGCAATACAGTGGGAAGAATTACTACCACCCACTTATCTGTGTATGCGTGAACCCAGCACGTGTGTGTGTGTGTGTGTGTGTGTGTGTGTGTGTGTGTACTTTATTTATTCCTCCCAGCAAGACTATTAGGTGGATACTATTATAATCGCCATTTTACATAAGAAGGAACTAAGTTGAGAGAGGTTCCTTAACAGGTCCAATGCCAGGGCTGACCAGCAGCCCCTGAACAATGGATGAACAGATTACTCTGACACAGTTTCACTGTGAAAGAGAGGGCTAAGGGGTTGCCTGGCTCAAGGCACCAAGCAGCCCCGATTGCCTGCCTAATTAGGCTTTTATTACAGTTTGAGATAAAGTTTATATTTTAGATACAGTCAGTAGGGTGAGTAATCTTGGGAGGGCACACATGTTTACATTGTCCTAAGCAAAGGCATCCAGGGATTAAGCATAAGGATTCCAGTAAACACTTGGGGGTCTGCACATGCACAGGCTTGTTTGGAAAGGTCAAGGAATAATTAGGGGCGCTGCCTTCAACACTCTCCTAAGTCTCCCCTAAGTCGGAATTCCCATAAGCAGGGCAGGCGGCTGTCCACACACCTCCCTTTTCTCGGAATATCCTCCTTACAGCTTTCCAACCAAGTTTCCTGTGCTCCCCAGCAGTTCAAGGCCACAGGGCTGGTAACAGCAGGAAGCAAGCCAGTGGGACTCCAAACCTTTGTGATGTTTTCTCCATCTCATGCTTCCTATATTAAAGGTTCTTAGCACAATAGAGAATTCAATTTTCTCAAGAGGGAAAACAAATTTTAAATATACTATCTAAAGTTTAAGCCCCCCCCCCAATTCCACATAGACTCTTTTTAAATTATAAATAAAGCGATTAGCTGCTGACTTAAAATGCTATCTCTAAGAGGCAAAGGCCAGCAAAAGAACATGTTGAGGCCCTCACCATCTGTCTGGCAAGACATATGAAAGAATTAGTGAACAAAATGCAGTTCTGCATTAATTACAGTAGAAATGCTTTTAATTACGCTCTACTTACTGCACTTGCCAGACCAACCACACATCCTTGCAGAACTAGTCTACCGGCAGCACTGAGCGCTTCCCTGGAGCGTTGCGCTTGGGCCTGTGCTAGTTCCCCACAGCTTACAGGTCTGGGGGTCAGAAGTCCAAAAAATTGTGGAACAAATGTGCATTTAAATGTTCTTATTAAAAGCTTAACATAGGTGTGTTAAATTCCCCTATTTCCGCTTTCACCAACCTTTTAGAGAACCTAAGCAATCTCTCATCCGTTTTAATAAAAGGGATCCTATTAAATTTGATTCAGGGTTTCAGAGACAATATTGATCATTTATGGCTGAAGAAATTTGGGAAGAAAGTTTAATCACATGAATGGGGCTTAAACTACACCTTGAAAGTTATGCAGGCTCCAAACAGGTGATTGGGGGTCAAGGAAGGTACAAAGGCGTGAAACAAACGACGTACAGTGGCCCACCCTGCCCCTCCCTACCCAGGGGTTCTGCATCTGAGGATTCAACCAGCGCTGATGGAAAATATTCAGAAAACAATTATGCTGTTGCTGATGTGTCCAATGGGATTGGGCCTATGATGGTTGCATCTGTACTGAACATGTACAGACATTTGTTTTCTTGTCAACATTCCCTAAACAATACAGTGTAAGACACATTTACATAGCATTTGCATTGCATTAGGTATTATCAGTAATCTAGAGATGGCTTAAAGTATTCAAGAAGATGTGTGGAGGCTCTATGCAAATACTATGCTATTTCTATAAGGGACTTGAACATCCTCAAATTTTGGTATTTGCAGGAGGCACTGAAATCAATCCCCTGAGAGTACCAAGGGGTGACTGTGAGTACAGTCGGGGGAGTAGGAATGATCATTTCAACCCCTTGATACTCAGAGTATGGATCTCATTCTAGCAGTGTCAGCAATTCCGGGAGCTGGTTAGAAATTCGGACTGTCAGTCCTCACTCCACACCCACAGAGTCAGAATCTGCAATTTCACCAAATCCCCAGGTAACTTATTTGCACATCACCTGTGAGAAGGGCTGTTCAAGAGAGCTTGAATCTTCCGAAAATGCCCTGAGGAGTTACTATGATGCATACGAAATGGAATGGTAACAGAGTTTATTAAGCACCTACTATGAGCCAGGTGAACTACCCAGTGCTTTGCAAACTCTGTCCTATTGATTCTCAAATGTCCCAGGCGTGTAAAATAGAGCTGGTCTTTATTCTAAATAATTGAAATAATCTGCTCTAGCCGAAACCGGTTTGGCTCAGTGGATAGAGCGTCGGCTTGCGGACTGAAAGGTCCCAGGTTCGATTCCGGTCAAGGGCATGTACCTGGGTTGCGGGCACATCCCCAGTAGGAGATGTGCAGGAGGCAGCTGATCGATGTTTCTCTCTCATCGATGTTTCTAACTCTCTATCCCTCTCCCTTCCTCTCTGTAAAAAATCAATAAAATATATTAAAAAAAAAAAAAAAAAAAAAAAAAAGAAATAATCTGCTCTGCTCTCTGTGACCCCTTTGGTTGATGTTGGTGTAAAGAATCCATTTGTGTCTTAAAAACTTCAAATAATCGCTTTTTGAATTTTAACATGTAAAATATTTTAACATCATATTTCTTCGCTCTCTTTGTTTCCTGGGTTGCCAACTCATAGCTGGGGTGATCTCCGATGCCTTGATAATTTTGACCAACGAGAAAAGAGAGGCAACTCAAAAGCACTTCGCTTAGGGCAGGGGTAAAATAAAATAAAAATGGCAAGAAATACATACTACGAAGTGGAATTTGGGAATGATACACCAGATTGAGCCAAATCTTGGAGCATTTGGAGTGCATCCTGGGTACTCCTGCAGTGCTGCATGTCTAGGCAGTTTATGCGGGGTGGGGGTGGGGGGTTGGTTTCTCAAGGGGGCATTGAGGCAGTTTTTTCTTGCCTTGTCCAGACTGGAACAGATGAAGTTCTTATACCCTCTTGTGCCTCCGTGAGTTCCATGCTCAGCCCACACTGAATAGAAGGAGTAGCAGCAGCAACCCAGATGTTGGGCGCTAGGGAGAGCCATGAACATGTGCTCACTGGTTTGGTTTTCAGGGAACCTCCTGTTCTGACTAAGCGCCTTTCAATAAGCCAGATTCAATGGGTCTCCACCAGCTGTTCTCTTCAGACAGAGGGTCCCTAAAACCGCCCCCAGTGCACAGGGGAAGGCTGAGTCCTAGCTCTCACTGCCAGTGGACTGAGCCCCAGAACTAAATCTAATTGTGTTGGGGCGCTGAGGGGATAGATGGGTTGGGTTGTGAGGGGCATTCCTTTCTCGGGGACTTTCACAGAGCACATGTTGTATTCCAGAAGCAGAAATCTGAGCGTGGGAAGAGGTGGGTTAGCCCTGGAGAACAGGAAATGAGGATCTTGGGTCTCTGAAAAGGTCTGGAAGCTACAAAAGCAGGCTGTGCTGTGCTCGCTTCGGCAGCACATACACTGACACTGAAACAGTACGGAGAAGATTAGCATGGCCCTTGTGCAAGGATGACACACCAATTCGTGAAGCCTTCCATATATAAAAAAAAAAAATCAGGCTGTGCTCACTTACCAAGCATGATTCCTAATGCTGGCTCCCAATGCAGCCTTAAAAGTACTTTAAATCCAAGAAAAATTCCTGCAGCCAAGGCCGGTGTGGCTCAGTTGGATGAGCATCGGCCCACACACCAAAAGGTCGCTGGTTCGATTCCTGGTCAGGAAACATGCCAGGGTTTCAGGACTCAATGCTAGTAGGGGGAGTGGATCAAAGTTTCTCTCTCTCTTCCTTTCTCTCTCTCTAAAATCAATAAAAACATATTTTTTAAAGCCCTGGCCAGTGTTTCTCGGTGGTTAGAGCATTGGCCTGCACACCAAAGGGTCATGGGTTCAATTTCCAGTCAAGGGGCACATATCTGGGTTGCAAGTTTGATCTCTAGTGCAGGAGGCAACCAATTGATGTGTCTCCCTCACATCAATGTTTCTTTCTCTCTCTCTTTCTCTTCCTCTCCTCCCCTCCCCTCAACTCTCTCTAAATATCAATGGAAAAAAATATCTTTGGGTGGGGATTAACAAAATAAGCATTTTTTTTTAAAAAAAGAAAAATTCCACCCTGCTGGTGTGTTCAGTGGTTAAGTGTCAACCTATGAACCAGGATGTCACAGTTCAATTTCTGGCTAGGGCACATGTCTGGGTTGAAGACTTTATACCCAGTGGGGGGTGAAGGGGGGGGGCATGCATCTCTCATCATGATGTTTTTATCTCTCTCTCCCTCTCCCTTCCTCTCTGAAATCAATATATATATTATATTATATATAATATATATATTTATAATATATATATATTTTTTTTTTAAAGAAAAATTCCTGCAAAGCAAAGAATCTTTCCTGCTTTTATTCTCACCACTGGAGTCCTTGAAGAGAGTGTAGTATGTGTCTAATCAGGGTATTTAAAAATACTTTAAAAGTTCTACAGCTTTATTAACATTTTAACATTGTTTTTACATTATTTCAACATTTACCTAGATGATATCACAGGACATGCAGACTTTGGAAATAGTGCCAGTTTGGTTTCAGACCACCACAATAAAGCAAATATTGCAATAAAATGCGTTGCATGAATTTTATTTTTCTTCAATAACTTTTATTTTGCATTCACTAATTGTTTGGTGCAAGAGGCCTAGCTTTAGGCCTATTTTGGCTTCTTAAAAAAAATTATTGATTTTAGAGAGAAAGAAGAAGGGGGGCGGGGAGAGAGAAACATTGATTTGTCATTCCACTTATTTATGCATTCATTGGTTGCTTCTTGTATGTGCCCTGACCAGGGATCGAACCTGCAACCTCGGGGCATCTGGGGGCCACATCTCTTGTGTCCACCACATCCATGGAGTCACATTCCTCACACCCAGCAGCATTACCGAAGTTCATTCCGGTTGCTAACCAATTTAGAATATCATACTAGTAAAACCGCAGTACAAGTCTAATAGCATCAGTCTCATCCCAAGACTGGAAGACAGGTCACTTATTCACACATGTTTGAAGGACATAACAGGCTCTGCCATGTCTTCATTACAATACGGATCCTCACAAAGAGATGAGTCACTTATATTTCCCTCTTTTAAACCTCCTAGAAAAAAAATCTTGAATGATTTTTCCTGTGCGGTATCATTGGAAAAGTAGAGTCACCTCGTACAGCCTGACTAATAGACAATTGAACTGTGCAAAATTAAACACGGCTCACATGATGGTCATGGGTTCCCTCTGAAGAGCTGAATCACCTACCCAAAAGCAAACGCTCCTGGGAGAAATAACAGAAACATGGAAAATGAGAGGCACTTGTGGTGAGAGACCCAGCAGGAAGGGAGCTTGTAGGTCAGTCACAACCCGAATTCCTACGGTGCCAAAGGAATAAAATAATTGTAGTCCATCACAAAGTGTCTACTTTGCGCCCTCGGTGTGGCCTCTAAGGTTGCCTGTGGTCCAGAGGGGAAGCTGAGGGCCTCGGAGATAATGGCTCCTCTGGGGTCAAGATGCTGACAAACTGGGAACAGAGCCTAGGCCTTCCAAAGGGAAGATTGTGCTGTTACTCTCTTCAGATTGCTTTCTCTTCGGCACTGAACGCTATGTTGGTGTCCCTACGAAGACAAAACAGCAAAATCAGAGCTGCACTGTGTTACCTAGCTGCTCCGTTTTCGAGCCCACCTTAGCCATGCTGTCAGCATGCACCGTGCTTTCCGCCACCAGCCACCCCTTCTCGGCCATAGCCCACCTCACCCCTGCTCCCGGGGGAGCCAGGTTTCCCTGGTGATTACGCCTCCTCCACATGGACCAGGAGCAGGCATGGGAATATAAAAGCTCTCAACCTTTTGTTCATTGGACAACTCTGAGATGGACTCTACCTCATCCCCAAGTCTCCTCTGCTTGGTGTCACCCCTTTTTTGGTCCCCCTTTTGTTCCCTGCCCCACTTCCTTATTCTCCTTGTGATTTTTCCTGGGAACACTCCCTAATAACATCATAGTTCCCCCCCCCGCCCAATCCTGTATGGGGGGTGGGGGGGTGGGGCGGCTGCTCCTTACATGGGGGAAGGGACGGCTGTTAACTGTAGCTTCCAGGTGCAGTGAACACGCTCAGTGTACCAGTTCAGTGTACCATAATTCAATTCAACAATGTCTGATTCCTTTTGCTTCCTTCTTATTAATATTTAACCTTGGTAACAAATGTAGCCCACAAACCGTAGAACTACCTAAGACTTTGTCACCAGAAAAATCATACATAGTTTTGGGTAACATTACAGTTGCTGTGAATATTTTGAAATACCATATACTCTTTCTGGTTTGAAATTAAGAAAAGTCCTAGGCCTGCCTCTAGATCTTGTTTTCTAATGTACTAATAAAGACGAACATGTATGACTACATCACATTTTAAAACATATTAGGAAAGCAGCGTTTTGATGTCATTGGTTTCTTTTTTATTTTATTTGATGCATTTAAAACCAGTATTCCGAAGATGGGTCCCTGGAAGAACAAGAATTGAAAGCCACAGAGTGTAAAAAAAAAAAAAAGCTCATGTAAGGAATAGTGGCTGTTTTCCTTTGACACTAAGATGGGCCTGGAGCTCCTGTGAGGAAAGGAAGTCTGACGGGCGAGAGAGAAGAGAAAGACGTGCTGGGAGGACAGGGCTGGGTGTGGTCACCACACCTGAGGGCTCTTCACACCCTGGGAGGACCTGCTCCCCAAATAGAAGGCAGGGGATCTGTTACCACAGCACCAAAGACAAAAAACATCCTTCTTTCTGAAACGGAACTGTGGACTGAGGATGAGTCCGACACCACTGGGCTGTTTGTTAAAAATACAAATTCCCAGGCCTAGCGTTATGTGTGAGCATTTGCATTTTTAACAAGCACCCCAGCTGATTTGGGGATAAAACTTAAGTAGGGCGTCTTGCCCAGGTGAGCATGTTGGGATGGATGTTGCCAAAAGAGAAGACTATTCTGAATTAGTTTGGCCAGGGAGTGACAAGCATTTTTATGAGACTCCCAGGGGGACAGAGGGAGCTGCCTCTTCCCTATTGTCAATCACTAACTGGTGGGTCTGCTGGAGGAGCCCCGTCATGACTGAGGCTCCAGGCAGGACTGTGCCATTCCTTTAAAGAACTCTCTGAAGCCCAGCTGGTGTGGCTCAGTGGTTGAGCATCAACCTCTGAACCCGGAGGTGACGGTTCGATTCCCAGTCAGGGCACATGCCAGTGTGGGGTGTGTGGGAGGGAGCCGATCAATGATTCTCTCTCATCATTGATGTTTCTTTCTTTCTTTTTTTTTTTTTAAATATATTTTATTGATTTTTTACAGAGAGAGGGAGAGAGATAGAGAGTTAGAAACATCAGTGAGAGAGAAACATCGATCAGCTGCCTCCTGCACATCTCCTACTGGAGATATGCCAGCAACCCAGGTACATGCCCTTGACCGGAATCGAACCTGGGACCCTTCAGTCCGCAGGCCGACGCTCTATCCACTGAGCCAAACCGGTTTCGGCATCATTGATGTTTCTATTTCTCTCTCTCCATCTCCCTTCCTCTCTGAAATGAATAAAAATTTATTTTAGGAAAAAAAAAAAAAGAATGCTGGGATGGAAGAAAATGCTGTAGCTTTCCAGGGAACAACTGGGCTGTTCTTGTCATGCTAATTTGTGCCTGAATTCCCAAGAAGTGGAGATTGCGATCTCGCAGGTTATAACCCAGCCTCCCACTGGGGCAGTTGGACCTTCCACCCACCAGAAATTTTACGTCATGTGTCATTCACAATGTATGGCGCCCTATTTTTCAAAGCCCCAGGTCTGGGCTTTCCTTGAACTAGATAAATCTTTTAAAGTAGGTCTGTATTCTAACTACACTTCCTATCTCAGTTTTATAGAGTGAAATATTTACTTATTAAAAATACTATGTAAATCACAACATCCTAATCTTAGTATAATTGAATGAAGTGTGTTTTTTTGGGGTGTGTGTGTGTGTTTAATTCTGAGGAGTAAATCCACTGCATGTTTCAAAGAGAGCTTTACATCGCTAATTTCCCATCCTGGGCTGGTGAGGGAGGGTTGTCAGATTTAGCAGGAGAGCCACATATGCATTTAACATTCCTAAGCAGTAACTGTCTCTTCGGTTGCTTTTCAGTCTGGGAAGCAGCAAGAGCAGTCCAGCATGATGGGGGAACTTTGTCGTTTAGTTTAAAGGGAGTGAAAATGTTTGAAGAGCTTCTGCCGACCGTGAAAGAGCTTTCTCTTCAGCCTCCCACATGACTTTGTGTCTCTGATCACATCGGAAAGAACCTCATGTTTCCCAGTGTTATTGGAGTTCTGCATTTGGGCTCTGGAACAGGGAAGTGAAGGGAGGCGTATGTCAGAGACATACGTAAGAGAAATATAAAGAACAGGCACATCACCAGACAATATATGTGATTCGGGACAAAGACACTGTGGATGAAGAAGGGGCTACATGCTAAACATGACAGGCTCAGGGGAGGCCTGCATGGCGGCCGGCCTTACAAACGCAGAGCCACATAGGATGGTCTGAACATAAAAATTCCAACTAAAAGCGAGTCGTAGTGGGTAGTCGCATCCTATGCCTGTGGCTTCCTTGACAAAGGTCAATCTTTACCTTCACTTAGCCTGTCTGTCTGTCTGTCTGTTTGTTTATTTATTTTTGCAGTTAGGATAACATACTTTTGGAATCATAGGGTGATCCCCCTTTTCCCAGACCTCTTCAGGGCACAATCTCCCACCAAAGCAGAGACTACAGCACCCCTCATCGATATTTTGTTGCCCAAATACCATCTCTGTGCGCTGTAAACATTCATTGCTAACTATCCTATACTCATTTAATGTAAAAGAAGTATTTGTCTCTGTTTTGCTTTTTAATTATTTATTTTTTTAAGTATATAGTGAGTATGATTTCAAGAACTCCCACTTCCATGATCTCAAATCTCAAAATTTATGAGGTGCTAATATTAATCTCATTTAATAGGTTAGGAACGTGATATTTTCCCAGGATCATAAAACTAGTAAATAAAGGAGCCAGGAAAAAGTGTGTGTGTGTGTGTTTTTTTTATATGCCACAATAGATTAGCTAGATTTACTATTATAGGATTATTTGTAAAGTTAAGAGGTCATCTCTTATGCTAATATACATTAGTAGCTATATTTAGATGGTTTCTAAGGAAATTGCTACTTTGGGGGTTTAATTCATGTCAGGGATTGTTTTTTCATAATCCAACTGTGTAATGATGCTTTAACTTTTAAAAGTGAAAAAGCTTTAAAAGTAAATGTGTAGCCTACTGGCATGGCTCAGTGTTTTAGCATCGACCTAGGAACCAGGAGGCCGCCGTTCGATTGCAGGTCAGGTGCAGGGCGCATGCCCAGGTTGCAGGCTCGATCCCCAATGAGGGGCGTGCAGGAGGCAGCTGATCAATGATTCTCTCTCATCATTGATGTTTCTGTCTCTCCCTTCCTCTCTGAAATCAATAAAAATATATATATTTTTAAAAAGCAAATGTGTGGCATGTGTGTTAACAGGTTGTGATTATTCACATGGTTGTTCAGCTTGTGTTCAGCTTCTGAGGCAGCTTTTTTCCCGGAGGCTCAGGGCTCTGTGTCAGTCTCTGAGGCCAGCCTTGAGGGATGAGGGGGCAGAGACAGGAGACCCTCCAGCTCACCATGCCGAGATTCACGATCATCGCCCTGTGCCCAACGGACCAACTACAGTTTTGGCAACTTGGCTATTGCCCAAGGCCCCCAGAGAATCAGTTATGCCAAGAGTATTTTGTCAGATGTTAATTTCTGTAATTTCTATTTGATACACTGTGTTCCCCTCCAAAAATAAAGTGATATTATGATATTAATTGTACTTTTCAGAGTACATCCAGCTCTGTCGGAGGATCCCTACTTTGGAATCCAGGTCCCTTTTGCTGCTGTACAGGTCAGGACTGGACTCCCACTGCTGAACTCCAGGCCAAGAGCCAGGGCCCGCCCAAAGGCTCATGGACCTCGCTGAATGTCCGCCGGACCCTCCTGTCACTGAGCTACGCTGACGTGACTTATGGTGTGTTACTGTGCTCCTCATGCACCCTCATGACCGCATGACGGCAATACCTGAGGGTCTATTCCTGCATCCTTCAGACACCAGGCTTACCAACTGGCCTGGGCTTCTCTGTCACCTTGCAGATAGCCCTCACTTGTCCAACTCCCCCACACTCTGCTTTCTCTCACCTTCACTCCGATGGTCGCTTTACTCCCATGGGCCCATAGAGTGTGTTCCATTCCCTTTCAATTACTAGGCAAAGTCTGAGTGATATGACCCAATTCTATGCAGATACCAGCCTGACCTCTGACCTCAAATTCACTCTACACAATTGATAAAATAAACTATTACCCCATTTAGTTCAGTTCAATATGTCTCTATCAAACAGGAACCTATTTCAGGCCTGCAAGGAGCTTACAGTCATGTGGGGAGTGGGTAGGGGAAGGAGGATATTGTTAAAAATGTGAAGAATTGGGGATTTTATCCTGCTTGTAAGCTATCCAGTCAGTCTGACATATTTTAATGGATACCGTATAAGAGACAAGCCTTTGGGACAGAGAGAAAGGACTTTATTATTCATGGCACAGTAATCGGCATGAGCATAGTCATGTTTACGTCAGCTCCCCTGGCCTCTGAGTCCTTTAGGATTGTATAGACAGACCCAGCTGGACACCTGGATACATGGTGGGTTGCATTACAGGAGAGAAACCCTAAGCTGAGGGAACCAAATCTTTCAGACTAGATGGTATAAAAGCTTGCCTAGACAAATACACCATACTAATACAAGGTAAGAGAATTGTGGAAACTGAGTGTAGGGTTTATGGAAACTCTATTATCTTTACAACCTTTCTGTAAATCTAAAACTATCCTAAAATACATGTTTGTTGTAATACATGCTTACCTAACCCTTGCTCTGGAGGGAAGTACTATCTCTGTCTCCCAACACCGTTTGTTATAGAGACATCCTTGAAAAGCGAGCCCAGAACAATGGCAGAAATGCAAGAAACCCTATGAGGCATTGTTTCCCAGTTTGTCCACTGTCGTGGCTTCTGGTGAGTTTTCCCATAAAGAGGCCACTCCACTGGCCCCTGTGATTAACCTAATGGACAGGCTGGGACCACATCTGTTCATTGTCTCATATAGACTTTATTCTAGTGTTACAATATTTCTCTGGCCAATAAGTTGAGGCTGACGTGAATGCCTTCTGGCATTGAGTTGGTGTCATCACTTCAACTAAACTCAGGGACAATTTTTGTGCTGCTTTTTCTAATTGACCTCCATTGTGGCAACAACTGGTTGCTGATTGTCCATAATAACTGCATAATCAAAGGAAGCTTCATTTTGGAGAAATCCCCACAGTCATTCGAGGGCTATGTTCTTTACTGGTTGTGTTTCCTTAAATTCTTGAAGGTATCTTATGATCACTACCTAAGGTTCAAGATACCATGCTTTTAAAAGCGAGTCAAGGTAAAGCCTGGCTTCCATGCAAGCAATATAGTTCTGGGGGTGCACATGGTAACCGTGAAAGAAAGTATTACTTACAACTGTTGGGGTCCTCAAGTCAGAACTATACCATTCAGTGGGCATAGGTTAACAATACCCCCAACATGGCCTCTTCACCAGCTGTTAAATCTTATAGTTTTCAGGCAGCTTTTGAATAATCGAGTTCAGTCCTTGTTTATGGAGGAGCTGCCCGAGGGCAGTCAGATTGCTGTTTGTCCATGTCACCAGGAAGGTGGCATTTATCCACCCCATGGAATGGCTGAGCAATGGCTATAGAATGGGGTTGGGGAAGACATCCAGAGGTGTTGACAGGTATTTTGTGGGGGAGGGGTAGGAGCTGGGGCCATCCCTTGCTATTCAGGTAGAGACCCTTTAAGGTTAAAGGGAATGGCAACCAAGCCTCCACTGTGCTCAGAGCCATCTGGCAGGGGATGGTGGACCCAACAGTGAATTAAACAGAAGGTGCTCAACAGTTTTGGAGAATCACTCTAAGATGGTTTCCTCCCTGAAAAAAAGCCTCCAGGGATGATTCTGAAAGACAAAGACACTGGAGGTCCTTCCTCCCCGACTCCTGCTGAGGTCTACGGTGTTACTTTCCCAGATGTGGGTTGTTTTTCTCCCTTTACCATCACAAAATCGGTCTGTCCCATTCCAGTAGCTACAGCATATGATGAGAGAGAATCATTGATCAGCTGCTATACCTTTACATTTCCCCAATCATTCCCTGCTCTCAACCAGACCTTTCATCTAGAAGAGTTATACATGAGGGACAAGGCATTTTTTATAAATTACAGAGACTTATGTCTCCACTTTGGCCCACACAGGCCACTGTAAGGAGACTTGGCAAGTAATGTACTCAACCAAGTGGTCATTATCCGTATGATCCCTGTAATTATTGTTCAATAGAGGGTGGGACCTTCTGCCTACCCAGGACAAATACCAGTACTAGTCATTCTAAGGGGCAAACCTGAGGCTGATTGCCAAAATGGTGAGGAAGTGCCTCTGTCTGGAGGAGGGACTTCAGTAGCATAGCAACCATGGCCCCATTTGGAGTCTTTGAGACAACCTGGCCTGCAACAACTTCCCCAATTCTTCTGCATTAACAGGTAATAAAGCAGAGGGCAATTTATTGTTTAGCAGGCCATACAATTTATGATTCCAAGGGACCATACTGAAATGGAATTTTTGGGCTGGAACCCGGATTCTTTGTCCACTGGAGTCAAAGAATGAATCCATGGACAGAGGGTAGTATAGTAAAGGTGGAAATTTATTGAAGAACAAGTACAGACTCCCACGTGGGGAGAGGGAAAGAGTCCCACAGAATGGATTCCCACATGGGGAGGGGGAAAAGGGTCCCACTGAGTTCTTTTTCCCTATGGCTTATAAAGGCTGCAGATCCTGGTGCCTTGATATCCCCTCTGATTGGTCACTATTCCTTTGGACTGGTTACTATAGTAACTCCTGCACTCAAAGGTCAAACACCAGCCGGGACAAGTGATGCCCTCCTCCCTCATTGTTCTTTTCTTTCTGGCTTTCTTCCTTCTTCTTTATTTTGTAAATATAGACCTTTTTGGCTACTTCCAGCTCCCTTGTCTTATGTAAATGTAACTGTTGCTGCTCCCTGCATCTGGCTTACTTGTGTTATGGAGCTGTACCTTCTCCCAATCTGTAGCTCTGTGTTTTTCCATGGACCCCAATTCTAAAATTTCCCTAAGCCTGTCTATATTCCCCTAAAATTCCTGTTTCAATACAATTTGGCTCACTATCAATTTCTACGGACTTCTTGAAAATTCCATTATTGGCCCATGAGATCCTCATCCTTTCTCTTCGAGAAAGCCCTGTCTTTGATGTATTCCATCACTGTCACCCACACTTTCGAGAACTGAGGAAGGCCTAAGATTTTGCCCTATAAGTTAGCCTGGCATGTCACAGTCTCATGGATACTGGCAGCTGGCACAAGATCCCTGGGTCAGAGGTGGGATTTTTACACACAGCACAGCAAGTGGTATGAGCACAGGCATATCTGCATCAGTTCCCCGTGCCCCTAATTCCCACAATGGGACACAGATGGGCCCAGATGGATGAGGGGACACACAGTCATTACAGGAGAGTAACTGAGCTTAGAGAACCCAAATCTTTTAGGCTATACAGTAAGTGTGGCTATTCAGTTCTTCAGAGGGAATGTTATTTCTCTTCCAATGCTGTTTGCTCTACAAATATCCTTGAAAAGATAGTTTGGAAAGAAGGGAGTTAGTGTTTCTACTCACAAGATATACAGAAATGTGACAGATCCATGAATAATTATTTTCCTACAGTAGTCACATAAATAAATAAATACACTCAATAAAATAGTAATATTCAAAGGGTGCTTAAAATGGGTGTTCATTATTTCTGTTGATAATTTTTATACACATTCTCCCTTCAGTAAATCAATTTTTTTGGAACGATGTTTATAAATTGAGAAATTAGGTGTAACAATAAAATAGGAGATGAAATAGATGTTTATAATTATTAAATACTAGGTCTTTTTTTGCATGTTTTTGCTTTTTTTTTGGTTAACTGATTGGTTCATTATAACTATTGAATGCTAACTTACTGTGGTACTTTAGAATATTTGTGTAAATAACATGAAAATTAAATAGATTTTGTTCATGGGCAACCATTGAGCAAATTTGACTAATAATAAAGGTAACAAAATCTTGAAATGAAGGTCGGAGGGCAGAACTACTTTTAAAAAATGTTTTTCTATGTCTATGAACATTTGCTGCTGCCCAGGTTTCATAACATTTCAAAGAAGATAATGACAAAGATAATAATTTCTATTAGTTTAGGGAACAGAAGAAAAGAACTTACAGTTTAATTACCCAGATAACCTCTTCCCTTGCCCTCCATCATAAAATGTTTGGAAACCTCGCCTGCGCTTTAGTTGTGAAATCTATGTGGTTAAATGCTTACGATGTACTATGTACAATGCCTATGTAAGACTCGGAGGAAAAGGTGGCCTTTGTAAGGTCAGGACGAATGCAAGTGAAGTGAGCTACATGCCGTGAGTGCATGAGCATGCAGGGTATGAAAGGAGGGCGTCTCAGAGACAGATCAGTAGAGGCTTTCTGCTCCAGAGGTTGAGCAGGGACACGGGAGCCAGACAGCCTGGGGTCAGAACTCAGATCTGCCACTCACCCCCGGGCCCAATTACATAATCACCTGTCTCAGTTTGCGCACACGTAAATGGGGTAAATAATATACTTGTCTCAAAGGGTTGCCCGCCCCCCAAAGGTCACGCTTCCTCCCCTCGGTGTCTTTGTCCCCACACCTTCCTTAGTTTCCCCTTCCCAAGTGGTTTCAACTAGTTACGTTTACCACGCACCACACAAACCCATGAACTAGATAACATAACTAGGTAACATGCTCAAGAAGCGAATCGCTCCGATACCTCATCCTAAAAAAAAAAAAAAAAAAAAAAAAAAGAACTCAATTCCTAGTGCACGGTAAACGCGCGGTGAGCATTTATGGAATTAACGTCAAGTGGACGGGCAGGAAAATGTGAACCAGCTACAATGAACCCGTAAGGCTATGACTCAGAAAACGGGGCTGCCCGAGCCAAGCCCCGAGGGGAGAAGGCCGTGCAGAAGGGGAGACCGGAACCAACCCGCAGGAACCTGAAGACGTGGGATCACGTTAGGCGTGAGGAATGGGGGCGCTGACACTCGCAGGGGGCGAACGGGACTCCGCCCGCACCGGGCTGAGCGGAAGACTCCACCCCCTTCGGGGATCGGCCCGCCCCTCTCTCCCCCCGGCCTCCCAGCCCCGCCCACTTCGGAGATCGGCCCGCCCCTCTCCCGGGTCTCCCAGCCCCGCCCCTTCGGCGGTCGGGCCGGAGCTGCGGCTGCGCAGGAGCGCGCGCGGGGGCGGGAGGGCGCGCGCCGCGGTCAGCTGACTGCCCCGGCTGGCACGTGACTCGCTCCTCGGGCGCTGGGATCCTGGAAGCCGTGAGGCCCGAGCTTAGGTCCGGGAAGGGATGGAGCGCTGAGCCCTTAACGTCTGCCAGGCCGTCCGCCTCCGCACCTGTTTCTGCCGCCACATCCTCGTTGGACACCTGCCTGGGTCAGTGAGCGATGGCGACCAGGGGTGGGCGTCCCGGCCGGGCCGGAGCTGGCGTGGCGGTCGCCGGCTGGGATGGATGGGGGCGGGCGCGGGGCCCGGGGCTGTGGCGTTGGCGCCGGCTTGGGTGGCTGTGACTGGTTTCTCGGCACCGGTTCTTCGTCATCTTAGGCCCAGGCTCTGCCCCTTAAGAAGAGGAAGGAGGGAAAAAGAAAGGACGCGACGAGGGTACTCAATGGCAGAGGCGAAAAGGAGAAACGCTGCGGGCCGGGACATTTCCCCTTGGAGGAGGGAGGGGGTGTCCAGGGTACCCACGCCCCCTTGCTTGAGGGGGATGAAGGTGAGCGGCCCAGAGGAGGACCCGGGGTGGTGTGTGTGAGGTCACCGCGAGCGAAAGAGCCCTCGCTGGGTGTAGGGGCGTGAAGGGGGGCGGGTGTTGATGGCACTTTGAAGGGGTTGCGAGCCGCTCGCTGTAGGCAGGGGGCCCTCACCGAGGACTCGGGGTCCTTGCAGGCATGGGGAGAGCAAGAATCCAGAGAATTCAAACCATTCATTAGGATGGGGGAAGGGTGGGCAAGAGCCTCCTGGAAAGGAGCTCGAGGGGAGAGTCACATAAGGCAGATTGAATCGCCTGGGAAACAGGCGTTGGGGGAAGCGCGTATTCTCTTCCGAGGAAAAACGGGGTGTGTCGGGGGGGGGGGGAGACCTCAGTGAGCGCGCGGTCCTTAGTGGGGTGTGAACAGGGCAGCCTGAGGAGCTGGCACCCGTGTCGGGGAGATAAGTCACGGACGTGACGCGGTGAGATTCTGTGCCATTAGAAGAAGGAGTGCTGAGTGCTGGGGCATGGTGGAGCAGGGACGGGCGAATGAATGGACGGGCACTACCGCGAAATATCCCGGAGGAAAGGTGACTGGAGGTAGGTCCTGGCGAGCCCGTGGGGTCTGAACAGGCGGAGAGACACGGGGGGAACTTGCTCGGCCGGGAAAGCCGCAGGGTTTGAAGGCCTGACGATGAGGGAAGGGGTGCTTCTAGGAGCGTCCAAAGCCCAGTTTGGTGGATTGGAATTGCGGAGAAGTGGGAAGTAAAGTTGGGGGCCAGGTCACGCAGACTTTTCAATGCCTTCTTTACTTATTCATTCAACTACTACAGGCTCCGCTATATATACCAGGCACTGTGTTGGTCCTAGGAGTTAGAAAACACACCGGGTCTCATAGGGCTTACAGTCAAGCAGAGGACATGCTTTTGAGTCTGAAATTTGCTTTGAAGGAATAACCGAGGGTGATGTGTAAGCGTGTGTAAAGGACATAGCCTTTACAGAAGGTTCAAAGACGGCTTTTTGGAGGCCGTGACTTTTGGACTTAATGTCCGAAAAGGATGTTAAGGTGTAAGGGGAAACATTCCCGGCTGAGGGGACAGCAAATGTTAATGCCCTGAGATGTGAGGAAGAATAAAGCTGAGAAGTGGTAGGGGGACTCGCATGGCTGAATCTGGAGGGAGCCACGTAAGGCAGGCAGGTGGGGGAAGCCGGCGGTCAGGCCCAGCAGGGCTTTTATTCCCCAAAGCAGAGGGAAGCCAGTGAAGGTTATAGGCAGTGAAGGGAGTCGACATGGATTTGAAAAGAAAATTTTGTTGAGAATGTGGAGGATGCAAAAGTGAATGAAGAGAGATCATCTCAGAAGGGCGTTGTCATTTCACCAAGAGATGGCAAAGCAGTTTAAACTTTCCTGCAGGAAGTGAGAAGCCTCTGAAAGACTGGAAGGCCAGACACCTTATCTCTTCCAAAAGGTAGTTAAGGAGAATGCTGTGTAAACTTTTAGAGATTTAGGGGCTAAGATTCGGGGAGGGAAAGGGTGATTCTATTTGCATCCTTCACTGCGGGTTGTTATAACTACCTGTACCCCTAAGCAGCCCTGAAGTACAGGGGGTGGGGGAGCTGGATCGTTTTGTGGTTGACTCCTTTGCAAAAATCTGTTTTGGCTTTCCAATTTTATCCTTTGGTAATGTTATCTTCCAAAATATCTTCTATGGAACAGTAGTCAGTCACGGGGAGGACTCAGTTACCTTTCATGTTTATTCTCACAGGTCTTTGAGGGAAGTAGATGAAAATGCTATTCACTGTATAAATAGGAACCGATCTTGGACTTTGGAACTAAGAAACAGATATAGTGATTAGTCCAAGTCTAGCATAACTTCCACAGTAGCTGGTCTATTGTTCCTGCTGACTACCTACACAGTACTTACCACAATCCCATCTAGAGAGAAGGGTGAGTTTCTTGAAGCTGCACTGTAATCTGTGGTTCAGAACTTTGGGTGAACTTTTTCTGGTAGGATAGCTCCAGGGGATTGGCGCTGGTTAAAAACTGTTTTCTGTAAGCTTGAGTAAAGCTATTCAGTTTGCAGTTCAGTTGGAGGTAATAACAAACAGCAAGCTGAAAGTGCTCAGGTTGTCAGTCAGGGTTATTTTGTCAATAAGCAAGTCTCACATTTTGCTGAAGACTGAGCCTCAGGGTTGTCTCAGAATTCCCGGATCTTTTTCTCTTTTGGTATGTCTTGCAGGGACTAGCCTAGATACAATCTAAAGAAACGGTACTTGGGGTCTGACTAAAGTAAATGCTGAGAGCTAGGTGATTAAAGTAAATCTGCTTTTAAAACTGCCGGATATGCTCATTTTTATTTTTTGGCATATTAGTCAGGAGCCTCATATAAATTTGTTTTTATAACTGAAAAGAAACTTCTGGCTTCAGAAATCTCATTCTCTGACACCCCCCCCCCCTCCCAACTTGCGAAATAATCCATTGGTCAAAAAGCAAAACTAGAATACCAGAATAAACCTTTGCAATAGGCTCTCCTTATAGTCCATCAGCCCCTAAACCAGCCATGGGCAAACTACGGCCCCGTGGGCCGGATCCGTTTGAAATGAATAAAACTATTGAAAAAAAAGACCATACCCTTTTCTGTAATGATGTTTACTTTGAATTTATATTAGTTCACACAAACACTCCATCCATGCTTTTGTTCCGGCCCTCCGGTGCAGTTTAAGAACCCATTGTGGCCCTCGAGTCAAAAAGTTTGCCCACCCCTGCCCTAAACAGTCTTTTGAACTTAAGTCTGTTCAGGCGGAACTAGGTTTTGTAACTAAGTATTCCTAGTTAAGTTTTGTTCTTGTCTATATTCTGATCTGTCTGCAATAGTAAATCTCTTTCACTCTTTGGATGTGGATTTTTATACAATTTTAGTTGTAAACTAATTCTTATTAAATTCCCATTTCAATGATGCTTTTAAGACATAGTAGAAACCATTAGCATAATGCCCTTGGAAAGATAGCTCAGGCAATGAACCAGGGCAATCTAAAATTTCCTGTTGACCTTGGGACTAGAAATTTCAAACTCTAGTCTTGATAATGAAGCAAAATGATTTTCCAGAGGCAAGTCTGCTTCTTATGCTATATCATTGTGCAGATCTGCTGAAAGGAGGCAGGTGGACATTGGAGGAGAGGTGCTTTGGTTCCATCAGAGAATATAAAATGGAACATTAGCTCTATATTTAAAATGAGATGCGCCCTAGCCGGTTTGGCTCAATGGATAGTGTCGGCCTGTGGACTGAAAGGTCCCAGGTTCAATTCCTGCCAAGGGCACATGCCCAGGTTGCAGGCTCGATCCCCAGTAGGGTGCATGCAGGAGGCAGCCGATCAATAATTCTCTCTCATCATTGATGTTTCTATCTCTCCTTTCCTCTCTGAAATCAATTAAAATAAAATGAAATGAGATGTGTGTGTTTCCTATATAATAAAAGCCTAATATGCTAAGTGTCTGGTCGACCAGTTGGCTGTTTAACCAATCAAAGCGTTATATGCTAATGATATGCTAAGGTCGCTCAATTGCTCGCTATAATGCGCGCTGACCACTAGGGGGCAGACAGTTGACCGGTCGGCCAGTCGCTATGATGTAAACTGACCACCAGGGGGCAGACACTCTGACTGGTAGGTTAGCTTGCTGCTGGGGTTCAGCTGATCAGGACTGAGCGACATACCCTGGAGCCTTCCCGTGGACTGTCCCTGGCTAGCCAACCTCCCGTGTCCCTCCCTGGTCCCCCTCGTGCACTGGTGGGGTCCCTCGGCCTGGCCTGCACCCTCTCGCAATCTGGGACCTCTCAGGGGATGTCAGAGAGCCATTTTGGCCTGATCCCGCAGGCCAGGCCAAGGGACCCCAGTGGTGCACGAATTCGTGTACCGGGTCTCTAGTTTGAAAATAAAATGCCAGATAAGCCCTGCAGGGGTGTTTGGTGGTTAGAGACCAGATCCTGCTCAACAAAGGATCTCGGGTTTGTTTTAGGTCAAGGGCATGTAACTGGGTTGCAGGTTCAGTCCTGGGCCCCAGTTGGGGTGGCTGTGGGAGGCAATCAATCAACCAATCGATGTGCCTCTCTCACATTGATGTCTCTCTCCCTCTCCTTATTCCTTTCTCCCTCTCCCCCTCTCCCCTTCCCCTTCTTCTTTCCCCTTTTCTTTCACTCTAAAAATCAATGGAAAAAATACCCTCTGGTGAGGATTAACAACAGCAAAAATGGTGTTATATAAAATGAGACTGATGTACCTTTTAAGGTATTTTAAGGCAACTATCAATGAATATGAAGTTACTTGTAAATTAAGCTCATTAACAGGTGGGTTAACTTTACCATGAAAGATTATTATTTTTATGAATCAGCCTATAGTTTAGTGTTTTTCTGTGGGTGCTATTGGCATTTGGGATAGACCCTTATTTAGCCCTTACCCACTCATTGCTGATATAGACCCTCATGATAGAGGTACCATTTGGTTGTAAAACCCTATATGTAGTGCCATCATATTTGTTGGACAGATACCTGAGTGCTTGTTAGTGACAGGCAGTCTCCTAGATGTTGAGGATATAGAAGTTAAGAGTAGTATTTTAATAAACAAGCATGTAAAATGTATGCAGTTGCTAGCAGTGTGACCTTGGGCAAGTAATTTCATTCACTTCTCTCCTTTGCAGGTGGGGGTGGTGATAACATTTTGAAAGAATTAAGCACAAAATTGCTTGGCGTAATAAAGTGCTTATTATATAGTACATATTCAATAAGTGATTGCCATTACCAGTAAAAAAGGGAAGTAACATGTTGGGAGCCATGAGTGTAGACTCAGGGAACCCCCTGGCATGGAAGGCATTGTTTGCTCCCTGGGTCACTGCTGAGTTGCCCGAGGCAGAGAGGAAGTGTCTGGGAACTCAGAAGGTTCCAATGATGACTTCAGTAATAGGTGTACAGTGCCCTCCTTTGCCATGCCTACCAATTTTTCTGGCCTTCCCAGAAATTACAAGAAATTTTCTGCCATTTAAAATCCCCTGTATTCTGTCCTCCATAAATTAAATAAAATTGTGCATTTTTTGAGTAAAAAAAGAGTTTAACCAGATTTTGTTTTGCCCTGTACTCAATTTTATGTATCATACTAGAGGCCTGGTGCACAAAATTCATGCAAAGGGGCTAGAGGGGGGTTAGAGGGGGTCCCTCAGCCTGACCTGCACCCTCTTGCAATGGGGGACCGCTGGCTCCTAACAGCTCGCCTGCCTACCTGCCTGATTGCCCCTAACCCCTCTGTCTGCCTGATCGCTCCCAACTGCTCACCTGCCTGCCTAATTGCCCCTAACTGCTCTGCCTGCCTGATCGCCCGTAACTGTTTGACTGCCTGCCTGCCTGCCTGCCTGATTGCCCCAACCACCTCTGCCTCAGCCCCCACCACCACAGCTTTGCCGGGAAGGACATCCGGAAGGTCGTTCGGCTATCTGGTTTAATTAGCATATTACGCTTTTATTGTTATAGATTGCTTTCACTTTTTTAAAGTTTGTAAGCTTCCACAGATAGCATGCAATAAGGCAGTTGATATATATAAAGTTTCTAAACAACAGAGCACAAAAATCATTTATGTAATACAGGGCTAACAGTAGTGTGTGATTCTTGGTAATGGTGATATGACTTTCAGCCATCTTATTAAAGAATATTTGCTATTTGTTGTAACATTCACTAATCACTATATAACCACAGAAATGCCTGTTTTAGTACAGTGGTTCTGAAACTGAACCAATCATCTGAATTACCTGAGGGACATAACAAGAAAATAGAAAAAAAGAAGTTTTAAATCTCGACCAATATAGATTCATGGTATAAAGGAACAGAAAAAGATCCTGGATATCATAATCCAATCCTTTCATTTTACAAATGAAATTTATGCAGACAGTGATACACAGAACTGAGATTCGATTCCAAGTCTTCATAGTCTCAGTGCAGTTCTCTGGCCTTAACAGTGTGCTCCCTGAAATTCGCTTGTGGGTTTTCTCTGGCTGTAATTCCTGGTGAGATAGGCTGTTAACCAGCTTTGATCTCATGCTTCAGACATAGATAGCTACTGCTGACCAGCTTTGTCCTTCTCTTTGGTATTATCACCGAAGTTCTTTGTTGCCACACCATTTAATGAGTGGTCTCTAAACTTTTCAGTGGTTTCAAGTGTGAGGTTAGAATACTTTTTAAAAAGTATTTTTTGTGTGTGTGTGTGTGTTTATATGTAATTTATTTAAAATTTAAGAAATAGAAATATACAGAAAGGTTGTAAATAAACATTTTTAATCCATTTCCAGGAGGTAATATTTAACAGTCTTTAAAAATTTAATGTTTATACCTATACATATCTTTGTTTCCTTAAAGTTGGGCTAAAATGTGTGCACATAATTTGGCTATCGATAAATATTGACAAACTGCCTTTCAGAAATTGTCCTCCCTTTTTTAAAAAAATACATTTTTATTGATTTCAGAGAGGAAGAGAGAAGGAGAGAGAGAGATAGAAACATTGATGATGAGAGAGAATCATTGATCTGCTGCCTCCTGCACACCCCCTACTACTTACTGGGGATCCAGCACAACCCGAGCATGTGCCCTTGACTGGAATCAAACCGGGACCCTTCAGCCCACAGGCCGATGCTCTATCCACTGAGCCAAACCAGCTAGGGCTGCCCTCCCTTTTTAATCCCAACATTTTTTGGGGGGTCTCATGTGATAAAATTTTAAATTAAGAATATATTAATGATGGCAAGTTACATCTTTATTAACACTTTTAAATGAATTTATATTTTATTAGTTATGATACCATGCCATACATTTGCACATTAATGACACATGTGCATGTGCGGGACATTTGTTCAAGCTGCATCTGTTCTTTTTATATTTAATGAAAATGAACATTTTTAGTCCTTATTACCAAAGCAGTACATGTTCATTGGTGTGCTTCATTCTTCACAAACACAGTATTACTATAGTCTTTCAGCCTAGACTTGTTACATTTTTCATGTCCTGTTGTTGTTACTCCTGTTTTTTGTTAAATGTTAAAATATGGGACTGAGAGAGGCTAGGAGGTTGTGGCCGGATTCTTACATAGAAACAAACAGCAATTAGATAGCAAAACCAAAAACTCAAGAAAAATTCATACAACAAAACTGGATAAGACTTCAATGTTTGGCCACAATGAAATAACTGGCAACATATTTTCTTTCCATAAACAACTAGAAAACAACAAAATATATGAAAAAACTGCTTCCAGATCTTGGATAACAGGTAGTATAGGAACTGAGAGGAAACAGGTGAAGCGAGCTCTATAATCCCTCCATCTTTCTGCCTGGAGCCATTCTCTTGACCCTGGTTTGGGAAGGGGAAACCAAGCAAAGCATGTTGTCGTGCTGAATTGAGGAGACTGAGTTGGGGGAGGCTTTTCTGGCTGGAATTTGCACGTCAGATTGGCAGAGAGGAGGGAGGTAGACAGAAACCTGTTCAGGTATCTCTGCACAGGGGCCAGCAAAAATCCCTAGAGAGCTTTAAGCTGAATAATTTCTGGGGTTCCTGGGGCCAAGAGGCATTGGGATACTTTCTTAAATACCTGGAGCATTCAGTAGGACCCCCAGAAGCTCAGCTCTTGGTAGTAGAGCTAGAGTAGTCCTAGAGTGCCACCGTAGACACATCTGAACAGTTTAAAAACAAGCTTTGAATGGATCATGCGCAGGGGTGGGCAAACTTTTTGACTCGAGGGCCACAATGGGTTCTTAAACTGGACCGGAGGCCGGAACAAAAGCATGGATGGAGTGTTTGTGTGAACTAATACATGTTAACACTGCTGCTGGTGAAGGAGCGGAGGGGAGAGCAAGAGAACCCTCCACTCTTTCGGCTCCGCGGGCCGGATAGAACAGCCGAACGGGCCGGATCCGGCCCGCGGGCCGTAGTTTGCCCACGGCTGATCATGCTGATTCTCAAGTGACTTGACTACTTGTCAAAACAAAATACAGCATTCTTTAAAAAGGAAGACAAGCCCTGGCCAGTTGGCTCAGTGGTAGGAGCATCATCCATACACTGAAAGGTTGTGGGTTCGATTACTGGTCAGGGCACTTACCTAGATTGTGGGTTCGATCTAATCAATGTTTCTCTCTCCCTCTCCCTCCCTTTCCCCCCTTTGCCTTTCTGGGAAAAAAAAAAAAAAGATAAAATCCAGTGAGCAACACTAATAACATTATAAATTATGAATATTCTTAGTGATTTAACAGAAAACATGAACATTGTGAGGAAAGAAATGGAAAGTGTAAAAATATGGAACTTATAAAGCTTAAAAATACATCTAAAGTGGGAAAAATTCACTTTATGAGATGAATAGCAGATTATTCTAAAGAAAGGGTCAGCAAATGGAAAGATACAGCAAGAATATCCAAACTGAAGCACAAAGAACAAACAAAACAGCTAAAAAAATGAATAGAAGCTCATTGACCTGTGGGACAATAGCAGGTAGTTTAACATGTAACGTCTATCTCAAAAGAAGTGCAAGGGAAGCAGAAAAAATTTTGAAGAAAATAATGGATGAAGTATTTCCAAATTTGATGAAAACTATAAACACAGATTCAAGAAGCTCATGAAGTCCAAGCAAGATAAATCTTTGTGACCTTGGGGTAGGCACATTTTTCTTATGCTCAGAAAGTATATTCAGGGTTGGGCAAAGTAGGTTTACAATTTTTCATATGGAGAACAATACAATAATACATAATCCTATCTAATAATAGACAAACATGGTAATTGACCGTACCTTCACTACGCCTCCCATCAGCTAATTTGCATACTGCAGGCAGGGCTGGCCAGTGCCAGATGCCATCTGGGCCCCGTGTGCGGCCCTGGGCGGCCGGGCTTAGGCGGCGCGATCGCGTCACCTAAGCCCCGCCCCAGCCGGGACCCCATGGCGATCCCAGAGCAGGCCAGTGCAGAGGGCGGCCCACCCCTAGGTGGGCCTGCTCCTGGGATCGCCATGGCGATCCCAGAGCAGGAAAGTTCCCCACAGGCAGCACCCAGCAGGGCCTGCCCCTGGTCTCTGCAGTGATCCGGTGATCCATGAGCAGGAAAGCGCAGCCTGCAGGCAGTACCCCACCCTGGCCACAGCTCAAGGGAAAGAAAAACATGCAGTGGAGGCCAGGAGCCTGAGAGATCAGCACAGAGGGACTCCTGCTCTGAGCCTCCATGCGGCAGGCCCCCAGTGGACACACACACACACACACACACACACACACACTCAGGCCTGCTCTGAGCCTCTGCTGACAGACTGGCCGTCAGTAGGACATCCACTGAGGGCTCCTGGACTGTGAGAGGGGCAGGCTGGGTTGAGGGAATCCCCCGCCCCCCCCCTCCCGCCCCCAGTGCATGAATTTTGTGCACTGGGCCTCTAGTAATACAATAATAAACTTTCAGGTACTCACAACTGTAAACTTCCTTTTGCCCCACTCTGTATTATAAAATAAACTGATATATTAGACATCCCAATTGAAAACTTCACAGAACTCAGTGTTCGTGAGCATGTGGAACAACTGGAACTTGTATATCTTGCTAATGGAATATAAAATGTTATAACTATTTTGGAAAACAGTTTGGCAGCTTCTTATAAAGTTAAATATATGCTAATTAGTCAACTCAGAAATTTCATTTTAAGATGTCTATCCGAAAGAAATTAAAAAATATTTTTACAAAAAACTTTGTAGAGGAATGTTCATAGCACCCTTGTTGTTAATGGCCCCAAACCAGTGACAATCCAAATTTCCATCAACAGATGAATAGATAAGCAAACTAGTACATTTATGTAATGGAATACTAAGCAATAAACAGAATGAACTGCTGATACACTCAGCATGGACAAAGGTCAGACATGCTGAGCGGAAGAAGCCAGGGACAAAAGAGTACATAATGTATGCTTCCATGAATTTGCAATGAAATTCTAGATCAGGCAGAACAGAAGTCATCCATAGTGTGACACAAAGCGGATTAGCATCTGCCCAGGGCTGGCATGGGGTAGGGACTGATTGGGACTGGGTATGAGGGAAGGCTTTGGGATGACAGAAATGTTCTTAAATTTGGTTTTAGTGCTAGTTATACAGATACAGTGGGGCCTTGACTTACGAGTTTAATTTGTTCTGTGATGGAGCTCGTAAGTCAAATCACTCGTATGTCAAATCAATTGTGAACGAGTGAGACACATGATGCTGGGCTGATGTTGTGGCGTTCACTGTGACGTTCGCTGCGCCAACTAGCGGTGGGGTATCTGAAGCTGGCTCGTAACCCGAATTTTAGCTCGCAACTCAAAGCAAAAAATCGGCCGAGAGATGGCTTGTATCTCGAAAAACTCGTTAGTCGGGACACTCGTAAGTCAAGGCCCCACTGTATATGTGTTTGTCAATAACTCATGAAACTACTCTTATAATGAGTATATTTTATTGTATATAAATTATATTTCAGTAAAGTTGATTTTTGACACTTTTATGTGAAGATACAATTATAAGCCAGGTACTTTATATTATCTCATTTAACCCTTACAATTATTTATTCATTTGAGAATAGTCAGCATAAACTTTTTGAGGTTCTACATACCAGCTTTCTGTGCCAGGTACTGCAGATACAGTTGTGAGTGAAATCTATCAGTGTTTCCACTTACCCTAATGGGCAGTTTATTTGAAAGAGAAACATTAATAAACAGTGCCCCTTGGGAAGGTGCTATGAGAGCATATAAAACATTTATCTTTAGCATATATGTTCTTGTGACATATTACATGAATACATATGTGGTCTGTGCCTTGGTTTCTTCATTTGCAACTACTACCCATCTGATAGGGTTGTTTTAAAAATACTAAGTGACTTAATACCTGTAAAGTGTTTTGACTGGTGCTAGTAGACAGGAGGTGCCCAGGAAGTATTGGCTGCTTTCTTGATGACATTTGACAACTCTAGTTGTTGCCTGGACTGACTCAGGAAACACTGGAGTATGACCACGTTTGGGGGACGAGATTATGAGTTTGATGAGAAATGTTGGGTTTTAGGTGCTTTTGAGACACCCCAGTGAAGGTATCCTGTAAGCGGTTGTGGGGACTTGCTAGGTACAGCTCTAGAAGCAGTGGAGAGGCCTGGGCTGGAGATAGAAATTTTGGAGAGTGTTCAGCATCTAGACTGAAGTTGCCTTGAGTGTAGAGAGAAAAACTGTGTACGCACACATCCATACCTACATATAACAGAGGGACTTAGACCTAGATGTGAGTCTTGAGGAACTCCAGCATTTAATTGGTATGCCTTTTTAATAATTTCCTCTTTAGTATGATTTGCTGCATTTGTTCCTGTCTTCCAAAATACAAGCTGAAACAAAAGGAAATAATTAGGAATAAAAACAGAAGTCCAGGTTCTTGGTGAGATGGACACCAATTTTCACTCTGCTTACATGCAGCCGAGAGAAGGGAAATACGTTTAGCAACATGGATTTCATTTTCTAACCAAAAAAAGCATATACATTGACCTGCAACGAAAACTTTTGTTTGGAACTGAGCTTAAATTGTTCTTAAATTTCAAGAAGAGTTTTTTTATGTGACTTGCATAGATGACAGGATAAAAGTGAACATTGTTTCAAGACAGAGAAAACAGGGATTTTGCAAAAGACTTACTGATGCTGTCCTCATGGGCAGTTCTTAATTTATCCTTAGGTATTGAAGTAGCTTGTCTTTCCCATCAGGTTCTTTTTACAGTTTGCTTTGACTAGGAGATAAAAGGACTGAAGCCATGTCTTTGCTAAAGCACAGATAATTTTTTTTTCCTCAAGCCCTCTCTTTTTTTTTTTTTAAAATATATTTTATTGATTTTTTACAGAGAGGAAGGGAGAGAGATAGAGAGTTAGAAACATCGACGAGAGAGAAACATCGATCAGCTGCCTCCTGCACATTTCCCACTGGGGAAGTGCCCGCAACCCAGGCACATGCCCCTGACCGGAATCGAACCTGGGACCTCTCAGTCCGCAGGCCGACGCTCTATCCACCGAGCCAAACCGGTTTCGGCAGCCCTCTCTTTTATATTTTGATTGGATTCACCCTTAAAATAACAAAAGACAAAGGCTTAGTAATCTGCAACTTAACCAATTTTTAATTTATAAACTAAAATTAGGATTTGTTTTCTGAAAGCCCCTAAATAAAAAATGATTACATATTTTTCTTGGTCCTTATTTTTCCCCTAATTAGATGTTTTGATTAATTCAGAGTCACTGTTATAATTACCCTTCATTTATTCATAAGACAACTCTTTATTAATTGTGTATGCTGGCGTTCAGGGCTTCAGGGATGATATGATTTTGGCCCTTCAGGATTTCCCAGTATGGTGGAGTAGAAAGTATGTTATTAAAAAAGAGGGAGGATAGTGTGATAAATGCGTAATAGTAACATTTGTAAGATATTAAGTAAACAATATCTTTTCCATCTGGAATACTGGGAACAGCCTTTGGAATTAGGATGAGTTGGGGCAGCAGCAAATACAGTCACCCCCAGGAAGGGAGGTCGAATGGAAAGGGGAAGATCTAGATGCATCATTTTATTCATTCCTTCCAACAGCTCTGGGAGGAGATTTGTAATATTCCACTTTACAGATGTGGAAACTAGTAAGAGGAGAGAGTCAGGGTTTTAACTATGTGAGACTCCAAAGTTTGTGCTCTTGAGCGCCAGGTCTCTTGAATATCTAATTTTAAAAAAAAAAAATGCTTTTCTATTTGGAGGAATCATTGTTCTAGGAGATAGGATAGTATTGAAGGTTGGATGCTGCTGTTTTAGGAATCAAAACAAAAGGGAAAGGAAGCTCAGGTCCCTTTATCTAGTAGCAGAATTCACTGGGCCTGCAGGGTTTTCTGACCTGGAATCAAACATGAGGTGAAAGGGTTTAAGGCTGTGTGTGGATCACTCTTCCAACAGGAGAGCTCAGGTAGGCTTAGGTGCAGCACATTTTCTTTTAGCATGACACAATAGAAATAACATGGTCTTAATAGTGCAGTACAGCGAGATTTGAACCCCATTTGCTAGTTGTGTGACCTTGGTAAATGACTAACCTCTCTGAGTATTACATGCAGCCGTGGGCAAACTACGGCCCGCGGGCCGGATTCGGCCCGTTTGAAATGAATAAAACTATTGAAAAAAAAGACCGTACCCTTTTATGTAATGATGTTTACTTTGAATTTATATTAGTTCACACAAACACTCCATCCATGCTTTTGTTCCGGCCCTCTGGTCCAGTTTAAGAACGCATTGTGGCCCTCGAGTCAAAAAGTTTGCCCACCCCTGAGGGATGACGTGAGAATTAAGATAATGAATGAGAAGTGTATATAACACATATTAAGCACGGAAGAGGTCTTTGCCTCCTCATCTCCAAACAGGCTCTAGAGAAAGCTTCAGTTAAAAAATGGAACTAGAGAACATTCTATAATTTTCCTAAACATTTTTGGACTCCAGTTTCTTTTAGAATTATCGTGATAATCGTTTTATTTGATCTTGATAAAAGCTCAGTGAAGTAGGATAGAGCAGGTATTTATAGATGAGAAAATGGGATCCTTTTTCTAATTTATTTTTTAAAAAATTTAAGTATTTAAAAATATTCATAGAGGGAGAGAGAAACATCAATTATGAGAACAATTTTTAAAAATATATTTTTATTGATTTCAGAGAGGAAAGGAGAGAGATAGAAACATTAATAATGAGAGAGAATCATTGATTGGCTGCTACTTACACACCACCCCCCCCCCCCCCATGGAGCCCAAAACCAGGGCATGTGCCTGGCCAGTGTGGCTCTGTGGTTGAGTGTTGACCTATGAACCAGGAGGTTGTAATTTCTTGAAGTCCTTTGGAAACCTATTAGATGAAAAAGATTTCCTAGAACTCTCAATGGTATGATAGTGACATCTACAGTAATAGCTCATATTATTACAGTCTTTTAAGAAGCTGCAATTTAGATAATTTAACAGTAAAATCAGTAAGGACTTAACAATTGACTATCAAAACTTGCCATTTTGGGGGAGAAAGGAGGTATAAAAATATGTGATCAACTATACTTTGTTTAACAGAATCACTTGTATAAATAATTACAATAAAACCTCAATTTTCCAAAACTACTATCACTTAGAACAGTGGTCGGCAAACCGCAGCTCGCGAGCCACATGTGGCTCTTTGGCCCCTTGAGTGTGGCTCTTCCACAAAATACCACGTGCGGGCACGCATGTACAGTGCGATTGAAACTTCGTGGCCCACATGCAGAAGTCGGTTTTCGGCCTCGGTGAGTCTATTTTGAAGAAGTGGCGTTAGAAGAAGTGGGGGGTGTCGGTCGGTTGGGCGATGGGAGATGCAGTGTAGGCGAGGCCGCAGGATACGCAGCGGGGGAGGCGCGCACGATTCATGCATGAGTTGAGTGAGCCAGTCAGTCAGCAGTCTCATTGTGCAATGGTTAGTGCTAGTCGCGTCCGCAAATTGTGCCCAGGTGACAAAAGTACCTATTCGAAGCATAAAGTTACCTGTATTTTTCCAACCAGCTGCAAATCCTACAGGTATTTTTGTCATCACTTTAAGAATTGTAATTCTTTTGTGTTGGTGGCTTTATTATTATAAAATTAAACATTTTTTTAGATGCCCTCTCTGAGATGGCTACAAAGAAGAAGCAAAGAAAAACGGAAGACGAAAACCGTGAATTTAAAGTTGAATGTACCTACCTATATAGTTTAGTTTAAAAAATTTGGCTCTCAAAAGAAATTTCAATCGTTGTACTGTTGATATTTGGCTCTGTTGACTAATGAGTTTGCCGACCACTGACTTAGAAGATTGGGATTATTAAAATAAATTTAAAGATGTATAGAATTCAACTGAGAATTTAAAAGGCCAAGGTAGTCCTGTAATTGGTGTTTGGGCTGAAAAAGCTAGATTGGTGAAGTGCAAGAAAATGAGATTCAGGAGACAGAGATAAGGTGATAACCAAGGCCAAAGAGGACAAAGGAAAGTGGAAAGGTGACAGGTATTGGAGCAGCTGATGTGAGGTGCCCTGGGTGTTGCAGGAGAGCACAAGGGGATGACAGGAAAGCAGGTGATAGACCCGCACCATTTCACTAGGAATTTAATTTTTAAATTAAATTAAAAATTTTGTTTTAGAGAGAGAGAGGGGACGGGAATAGAGAAAAAAAAACAATGATCAGCATGCCCCCTACTGGGGATCGAGCCCGCAACCCAGGCATGTGCCCTGACTGGGAATCGAACTGGCAACCTTTTGGTGCATGGGATGACACCCAACCCACTGACCAATGCTGGCCAGGGCTCGAAAATATTTCCTAAAAAAATCCTGAAACATCAAAAAGGTTTGTGTTCAATATATTACACTTGGTTATAAGAGGATATAAATAGTTTAGAAAGCGTATCTGCTAGGGTTAAAACAGAAAAGTTAAAAAACACAGATAAGTTGTGCTTGGAGGATTAATCTGGTAACTAGACTATTCTCTGGCTATTCCATTTGAAGTTTCATGAAACTTGTATTTTTTTATAAATTTGCTAAGTATTCTATTTAATTTATCATAAATTAATTCTTGTAACAGATTTTAAGTATTTAATTTTGAAATATTTCAAGTTTACAGGAAAAGTTGAAGTATTTTAGATTAATAGACATCCATGTACCCACTACCCAGTTTTAATAGGTATTACATTTTGTCATATTTACCCCAAATATTTTTTAAAGAGATAATGTCTTATATAAATAACTAAAAAAGCCCCTTTTATGTATGCTTTTGTGCTTTCTGTAAGCATATAGTTATGAACAATGTATACCATTGTATGTGAATGTATGTTGGTAATTGCTTTGGAGAACAGTTTGGCAATACCCAATAGAATTGATGTTGGTCTTTGTCAGTTATCTCATGATACATAACAAACCACCCCAAATTTAGTGCTTGACACAGTGATTTCTTATTTCTCCTGGTTCTGTGGGTTGTCTCGGTGGTTCTCCTGTTTGTTTCATCTGTGCTCGTTAATGGGCCTGATTTAGCTGGGACACTGGCTGGGCAGAAAGCTTCAAGATGGTCTCACTCACGTGTTTGCCAGTTTATGCTGGTTGTCAGCTACAGTGCTGTTCCTCTGCCATCTGGCCTCTTGTCTCACAATAGGCTAGACTGGCCTCCTTCCATGGTGGTCCGAGGGCAGCCATCCAGTAAACATACGTTGAAGTTTCAAGGTCTCTCATGGCCTGGGCCCTGAACTTATAATAGTGTGGCTTCCATGTGTTTTGCTGGTCAAAGCAAGCCTTCATTTTTGAGAAAATTCTACCACATTATCATACCCTTCAATTCAGCTGTTTTACTCCTCTCTGTCCTGGAGAAACTTACAAAACAGAAACATGTAGTACAAAGTTGTGCACTGCAGACTTGTTTATAATAGCCAAAAAGTAAAACAATATAACTATCAGAGGAAAATGGATAAATTTTAGTTTGCTTAAAAATACCATATAGCATTTAAAATGAACTATGTCTATATGAATCACCATGAATAATTCTAAAAATAGGTTGAGTGAAAAAGTCAGGTTGGAAAGAATATGGGTAGACTTATCCTATATAATAAAAGGGTAACATGCAAATCAACCGAACAGCAGAACAGCCGGTCGCTATGATGTGCACTGACCACCGGGGGGAAGACGCTCAACGCAGGAGCTGTCCCCTGGTGGTCAGTGCGCTCCCACAGGGGGAGCACCGCTCAGCCAGAAGCCAGCTCAGCTCAAGGCTGGCGAGCGCAGTGGTGGTGGAGGGATATCCCCCAAGGGCTAAGGAGGGCTCCTGGACTGCCAGAGGGCACAGGACGGGCTGAGGGACTCTCGCAGAATCTCGTGCACTGGGCCTCTGGTGTTTTTGTAATAACTTTGAAGTTTAACATTTGAAGTTTCTCGTGTAGGCTAGTGAGGATTTTGGTTTTGCTTTTGTTTTAAATCGCAGCTTATCTTTGGATGGCCTCCTTAGAACTGGTGCTTTGAGTAGCTTCCATCCTTGGACAGCCAGTAAAGTTGTACTGTTTTCTGGCCAGACCAAGTGCTTTGTCTGGTCTAGCCATCACTAACAAGTCTGTGTTTAGTTTGTTGGCCATTCAATTATAGCTCTTTATGCAGCTTTATCAGTATTGTTGGAAAAGACACTTAGAGTACAATTCTTTACTGTCTAAACTTATACCAGTTTATCTTCTCTGAGTTTCTTACCTGTAAGTGGGTAGGGCGATATGTATTTCATAGAGGTGATGGGATGATTGGGATAATAATGCATAAAACTTTAGACCAGTACCTGGTATAATGCAGGTGCTCTACAAACTGAAGCTCAAAAACACACACAAACATATAGAATGGCATCTACGTTAAATTCACTTTCAATTGTGTAATGACTAGGTAGGATTACTTTAATTGCAGTGGGCTTCTGAAATTATGAAAGTTCATTATGATTAACTATAATTTACATTTTAAAGGTAATTTAAATTTATCAAGTTCTTTATAAAGTTCACTATCTGATTTTGTTACCAAGACAACTTTGTAAGATAGTTATCTTCTATCTAAGATAGCCTTCAAGTTTCAGGACAGGTTAAACAAGCAGTGGTAGTAGAAAGCTGATAGTGGTTGTAATGAAGGCATATTAAAGTAGAAATAATGATACTATTATATTTTAATTTTTATGAGTTCTTTTTGGTTTGTGTGCTTTACTACTTAGATTCTGAATACATTTGGCTCTGTACTTTTCGTGTTTGCGTGTGTGTATGAGAGAGGGGGAGAGGGGGAGAGAGAAGGACTGTAGAAGAGGGTTGGTTGTGTCTTAATGGGACTGGAACTGCTGAAAAAGGAGATCCACGGCCTCTTTCTCACTCAGATCCAATAGTGTTGTATCCTCCACTCCTACCCTAAGGTCATGTTTTTAAATGCAGGGCTGATTGTCAAGATTCTTCTTTCTTTCTTTTCTTTTTTTCTTTGCAAATGTATAAATGTTTTATGGCAGCTTAGTATATGCCAGGGATTTGAGGAGAATTCCTTAGGTAGAATATGGATTAAAATTAACCCCAGTTTGGCTAACCATGTAGGATTTGCTAAGCCAAGTATGACAAATATATTTGGTGGCTACTATTCAAATGCTTTGATTCAATTTATGCATATTAAACTAATTTTTTTTGAATCCTCATCTAAGTATATGTTTTTATTGTTTTGCGAGAGAGGGAAAGGGAGAGGGGGAGAGAAATATCAATGTGAGAGAGAAACATCGATGAGTTGCCTCCCGTACGTCTGCCAACTGGTGATGGAACTTGCAACCTGGGTATGTGCCCCGACTGGGAATCGAACCCACCACCTTTCAGTGCACGGGACAAGGCTCCAACCAAATGAGCCACACTGGCTAGGGATGAATGTTTTTTTATTTTATTTCATGCTTTAAAAGTTTAAGAGAAACTTAAAAATATTTGACTCTCTGACTTTTGTGGAATGTAACTATTGGTGATTGGTATTTTGGGTAGTCTATCTTCTTAAATAATTCCCCTTTTAGGATGTTTTGTAATTTAAAAAAAAAATTAGATACTTAATGTATTAGGTCTTTATCATCTCTTTTATATTATCATAAATATATCACCTTTTACCATTTATATGGATTTACTTCCAAGTAAGTAATTTTGACTTTGGGATCATATATCAGTGGTAAATTAGTTTTGAAATAGGTTATATTTATCACTTATCCTGTGACTCTGAAGTGCTTTAGAAGCTAACGATACTAAATTTATTTTTTGTTTTCCTTTGTATTTCAGAGTCTCTGTTGATTTTGGAAGAATTACCTGGTAACAAACATGACTGAGTTCTGGCTTATTTCGGCTCCTGGGGAGAAAACATGTCAACAAACGTGGGAGAAATTGCATGCGGCAACCACAAAGAACAATAATCTTGCTGTTAGTTCAAAGTTCAACATTCCTGACTTAAAGGTAAAACTGCACCCTGCAGCAGCGTATGAGTTCATCACGAAAGGGAGACAGTGTATCTCTGCTTCCCTTTTGGTAGAAATGAGATACCCAAGTTCCTTCTCTGGCCATTGGCATAATTTAGAACCTGTTCTTGTTCTTTCCAATCTTCAGATTTTAGATAATAAGTAAATTGAGATTTTAGAAGTGAGCTACCTAAACAAAATAACATTTTTTTCTAAACATTTATGCTTTTCTAAATTGTAATTTAAATTGTAATGAGAAATCTTATAAAAAGATTTGATATATATTTTGGGAGTTATGAATTCCTTCAAGACACTGATATATACTATGGACATTTCTTCCAAAACATGCTCATTTACACACACACAGTTTTGCATATAAATTCAGTTACAGACCCTCTAATGCAGTCATGGATCTGTGCTTAAGAGCTGCTATTGTAAACCATGGCTTCAGACGATCCACCGTCACTGGGCAGGACAAGCAGAGGCATAGACCTGCCTTTGCAGAATTGTCATGTCTTAAACAGTGGTTATACCCATGCATTAGAGGATTATCTTGTACATGTAATAGTTTTGAAATGTCTGGCAAACATTTTTTAACCACACTTGCACATTATGAAATAAAAAAAAGGAGAACTTAAGTTTGTGGGCCCTTCAAATTAAGATGTTGTACCATCTTGTAAAAAAAAAAAGAGAGAGAGAGAAACCTAAGTAATAAAATGCTGTATTGCCCCTCTAGGTTGGCACACTGGATGTCTTGGTTGGTTTGTCGGATGAACTGGCTAAACTGGATGCATTTGTAGAAGGGTAATGTACTTATACGCACAGACTAGAGCAAAATGAAAGTCACTGTTACCAGGCTACTAGACATTTGGTTTATTATCACACATAGATTGATTTTAGAAATGTTGACTCTTTTTTTTTTTTTTGCAATCGACTTTATTTTGATACTAGAGGCCCAGTGCATGGATTCGTGCACTGGTGGGGTCCCTCGGCCTGGCCTGTGCCCTCTCACAATCTGGAACCCCTCAGGGGATGTCGGACTGCTGGTTTCGGCCTGATCCCCGCAGGCCAGGCTGAGGGACCCCACCGGTGCACCCTCTAGTATGCATACAAGATTTTTGGTTAATCTCTTCCCACCCCCTCACCCCCTTCCCTCTGAGATTCATCAGTCTGTTCCATGTTTCCATGCTTGTGCATTGAGCATCTTCCCCCTGGTGGTCAGTGCATGTCATAGCGAACGGCTGAACAGTCACTTAGGCTCATATAGATAGATAGATAGATAGATAGATAGATAGATAGATAGATAGATAATTTCCATACAATAAAATACACCTGTTCGAAGTGTGATGTTACCATTTTTATTGAGATATACTTTACATGTCATGCAATTCACCTATTTAAAATGTACAATGCATTGATTCTTAGTATATTCACAGAGTTGTGCAGCCATCACCATAATCAACCTTAGTATATTTTTATCAACCATGAACATATGCACATTTTTGAATGTTCATAGCAATGGTTCTGTTTAAAAGATACTTGTTAATTTATAGGGGAATAATAGTTTGTCTCCTTTGAAGGAATAGGTGAATTTTGGAGACACAGCCAAGTGTATGTACAAATACCAGGTTAAACATGTTGAAGATTTATGGCTTATATTTTTTTCTGAAATTGTTCCACTTCCTTAGGTTGAGGTCATTCAAATTTAGCCCTTCTTTCAATTTTTCTGGTCTTTATTATTGGTTCTTGTGCAGGAGTTTCTGAATTTGTCTTTCAATTTACCCTTCCTGCCATTGAGCACACAGTCATCAGATTGTCCGAGCCCTGTTCTGACTCTGTTATCCCTCTCTCTAAAGTCTGACATCAGAGGCTATCTATCTGCAGTCTGGCCCAGCCTACCTTTCCAGCATAACATCCCCTTCTCGTCAGCATGACATTCCAGGCAGTCTGGACTGCTCATCATTCTCTGATTGCCTGTTGCTTTTCTACCTCTCCTGGTCTTGACTCATATGCTGCCCTGTGGCAAGAGTATACTTTCTTCCTGTCTAGTCATCCTTTCAAAACCATTCCTTTCCTTAGTTACCCAGTTCAGGAGCCATATGCTTCTTGATTACAGCAGTTGGGAGTGATCCCTTTTTCCTTTATGCTTCTCTTTCTATATCTTGGTAATCTTAGCTGGCACTTACCACAGATTGCTTTGTATTTAGTCATTTGTATATTTTGGTAGCTCTCCAATTCAACTTTAAGCAATGCGAAGTTAGTGATTTTGTCTTGTATACATTTGAATTTCATCCAGGGCCTAGTGGCACAACTGGATAAGGGAAAGAACACCAGACAGCAGAGTCAAAACACATTTCTAGTCACAAATCCGCCACTAACTGGTTTTGTTACTAAGTCACTTATTCTCTTTATAATTCGATGTCTTTACTTATAAAATGAAGAAATTGACAGGATGATATCTAGGTGCCTCAGAAGTTTGGCACTGAGGTTTCTTGTATATGATTGCTTCTTGCAAATGTTGCTGAATCATTACTGTTGCTTGTATTCTGTTGCCTTCCAGCTCCCTTTCATCCTAAGTGAAAGCATATAATTGGTGAATGCTCACTAGCTCTCTGCCTCCTCCTTTGTTCTTGGTCCTTGCAGATCCATTGCCCAGTTTTTCAGTTTATAATATATGGCTATTTACAAACTGTTTCTCACTACCTTTTCAGATTAATAAATATATTTCATGTAGTCTCTTTGAAACTCTATGGTTATTCAGTTGAGTTTTGCATAAAACAAAATTTTGGTCCATTTTATCCTTAAAACATTATTTAAAGAAGTTAGGACCCATTTGTTTTATATTATATAGATACTAGAGGCCCGTTGCAGGAAGATTCCTGCAAGAGTAGGGCTTCCTCGGGCCTATTCCTGCAAGAATAGGGCTTCCTGAGGCCGGCCGAGGCTGGCTTCACTCCCTTCTCCACTGCCTCGCTCCCTCCTGTCTCTGTCTGCTGCCTCGGCTCCCTCCCTTCTCCACCACTTTGCTCCCTCCATCTCTGCCACTTCTCTCCCTCCCATCTCCACCACCTCGCTCCCTCCCTTCTCCGCCGCTTCGCTCCCTTCTGCAGTGCTTGGCTTCCTTCTACACTGTCTTCAGTCTTCACTCCGTGCCTGTGTATGCAAATTAACTGCCATCTTTGTTGCGTTAATTTGCATATCACTCTGATTGGCTGGTGGGCATAGCACAGGGACGGTCACTTTACATGTTTCTCTTTTATTAGTGTAGATGTGTGATGGGAACATATATAGTCAGTTTCATGTCTTTATGTAGTGTGTTCATTGTATAGCATGGAATTTGGGTCTTTCTCCTGAAAGTTATTGTTGATTTTCTATTCTCCCAAGGGTGGTTAAGAAAGTGGCCCAATATATGGCTGATGTATTGGAGGATAGTAAAGATAAAGTCCAGGAGAATCTGCTGGCAAATGGCGGTAAGCTAATGTCTCATGATTTGATGTTGACTTGTACAAAGTGAATGACCAAGCTACAAAAACAAAAAAGAGTTTGCTTTGTGAAATAATCCTAGATAATAAAGATGTAATATGCAAATGGTCGTTACATAACAACCGACCACATAACGACTGGATCAGGGATCAGCAGGAGGGTGGGTCAGCGAGCTATAAGTGGGCAAGTGGGCAGCGGAGATCTACAGGAAGGCGGCAGTGAGCTACTGGCGCACAGATTTGTGTGCAGGCTACTAGTAGCTTTATAAAGGTGGCTTTGACATCATTGCTGTCATTTGTACTGCATTTGTTGTTTGTTATGAAATACCACTTTAGCATTTTCTTTAATTTAAATTAGGCTGATCTTTAGTTTTATGTCATTACAATACAAAATAACCTTCTATTCTGTATTTCCTTCTATTCTGTATTGCCTACTATAAAGTCACTAATGTGACTTTGTTAAATTAACATTTATTAAGTAGAGCCTCAGGGCATCATGGGATGGTGAGCCACTGTTCAACAAAAGGGAAAGTGAAATTGAGAAGTTTATTACTCTCAGGTCCTGGAGGAGGTAGGGCCCATGGAGAGGTCAAGGCAGGGTACAGGCCAGAGCATCAGGACACATGCCTTTAATAGGGTCTGTGGATGGAGTGCTTTGGGATTCCCAGGCTAAGTCCTGATTGGTCAATTGAGACCAAAAAGAGTAGGTTTTGGTAACTTGGAGAGGGCCTTCTCTAAAGGGTACACAGGGGAAGGCCCTGGGCAGTGAGGGATCAGGGAGAGTTCAATCAGGAACTTACACTTGGTTGTGACTCTGGAGGCTGTTATTTACGGCTGTTATTGAGGGAGAGGGAGTGTAATTTCTAGGCCCCTGCAGGCCACTTGGCCACACAAAAGGGATGGATGCCGAGGCAGCATTATGGAGTAGTTTGGTCAGACTCTCAAAAGTAGCAGTATTTTGCCTGGCCAGTGTGGCTCAATGGTTGAGTGTTGACCTATGCACCAATAGGTGACAGGTTCTTGGGTTCAATTCCTGGTCAGGTCACATACCGAGGTTATGGGCCCAACCCCCAGTGTAGTGTGTGCAGGAGGCAGCCGATCAATGATTCTAATCATTGATGTTTCTACCTCTCTCTCCTTTCCTCTGAGAAATCAATAAAGATATATTATTTAAAATATTTTTGAGTAAGTATAAAAGATTCAATCAAAAAAAAAGATTCAATCAAATCGCAACATAAAATTTTGAGTAACTGATGTTAACATATGTTCCACATTTATTTAATCAGAACATTTCAGAAATGATGATATATCTTTACTGATTTTCCAAATGCCAATTTCAAATATCTGAATGTTTACTGCGTCGCAGACTACAAAAAATTCTATTGCTTCTCCTCAGTAATTAATTTATTTCCTTATTTCAGTTGACTTGGTTACTTATATAACAAGATTTCAGTGGGACATGGCTAAATATCCAATCAAACAGTCTCTGAAAAATATTTCTGAAATAATTGCCAAGGTAAGATAAAAAATAACACAGGTAGGACACATCGATTTATAGTGGCTACTTTCATTTTATTAGCATTTAGCTATGGAAATACGCTTTAGGTTTTGACAAGGCAACTTAATTACAGATGATTGATACAAACAGGAGCTACCCTAACTACAACTTTACTAAAAAAAAAAATGTTAAGTATAGCACTTTCATGTGTAGAGTATCCAAGTAGTATAGTTTACTTATTTACATAGTTCATTTAAATATTGCATCAACAATGGTAAAATAAGAATCTTTAAAATTCTGTAATTATCGCTTATACACATTTTAAGGGTAACTGAGGTGTTGTAGAACAGGAAAATGGAGTCTATTAAGGATTTATGAGTCATGTGGATGGCAGTGGCCACTTATGTTTTATGTGCAGTGCTGATTTAGACGTTAAACTTTATGTGTTCTCTGACGCCTTCTGACAGTCATTATTGCTTCTCTGCCCAGAAGGACGCCACGCTCATATACCACATGAATCTGTGTACAGTTTCAGAGAGTACACAGATCCTGAAGCCCATCCATGAACTCGCTGAGTTAAAAGCTCCTTTTATATTGCAAAGTCCTGGAGCTTGAGAAAAAATGTAAAAGTCTTAACCTGAAATTATAACGAGGCAAATAGACAAAAAGCTATTTGTCAACATTTTTATGACCTGGCTAGGGTGAAAAGTATGGTTTAAACTACTTGGACAGACTTTGCTTACCCCTCTATGATTTTACTTGTATAGCGTGCTCTATAGTTAAATGTAACTGAATAGATTATCAAGGATTTTAACTAAAATCATAGAATTCAATGAACTTGAGTAGTTTGATAATATAAAATGGTGTTCTTACTAAGACTGAGCCTTATTTTTTTATTCTTATCAAGGATTTAGTGTTCTTCTTCCTGATACTGTATAGATGAGGAAACAGGCTCAGAGAAAGTCAAGGGACTTACCAGTACACAAAGCTAATAATGGTAGAGCTGAGTTGAAACTAGTTTTTCAGATGCTGTCAGGATTGCTGAGTGGTCAAAGGCCTCAGACTCAAGGTGCTCAAATGTGAAATCTGCTTTGTGTTGTCTCCCTAAAGTATTAGTAGTTTTAGTAATCTTTTTGAAAAATCAGCTTTTGTAAAATTTATAAATAAATGCAACTACAATTCAGAGTATATTGAGAAAACATTTTGTGTAATAATAGTAATAATAGAGTTGTGAACAATACAACTTTAATTTAGTTCCTTTGGGAATTAGTCCTTCAGCCGTATAAATTGAGGCCTTTTAATTAGTAATCTCTAAACTGGTGGCCTAGATTCCATTTAGGTTTAAGAAGTAATATAGTAAATAATTAAAATACATGTGGTCTAAAACATTATCTTTAGTAGAAAAGATTAATATGGAAATTACCATGGTTATTAAAAATAAAGTAGGTTATTTTAAAAATGACCTTATGAAGATGTGCTTTTAAAATATTTTTACATTAGGAACTAATTGTTATTTTTTAAAGTTAGTGTTTAAGTACAGCTACTTTAATTGTATTAATAGAGGTGGATTTAGGAAAATCTTGCTTATTTTATTTATTTTTTATTGATTTTATTTTATTTTTTTATTAAATCTTTATTGTTGAAAGTATTACATATGTCCCTTTTTTTCTCCCATTGACCCCTTATAAACCACCCCTGCCCCCCACCCCCTACCTTAGGCCTCCACCACCCTGTTGTCTGTGTCCATGAGTTATGCATATATGCATACAAGTTCTTTGGTTGATCTCTTCCCACCCACCCACCCCCACCTTCCCTCTGAGATTTGACAGTCTGTTCCATGCTTCTTTGTCTCTGGGCCTATTTTATTTTTAAAGGGAGTGACTCAGATCGACAATGACCTGAAATCTCGAGCATCTGCATATAATAACCTGAAAGGGAATCTTCAGAATTTGGAACGAAAGAATGCGTAAGCATATCAAGTATTTGTGAATATTAAGAATTAGAGAAGCACTGTAGCATACACTGAATGAGATATTGTTGGGGTTTAGTAAAGTTCCAGCTGTTTCTATAATCAAAGTGGTATTTTTTCACTTCATGGAGAAAAGTGTATTAATTGAGTCTAGTCAAAACAGATGTGAGGTTGATTTATTATACTTGTTTCATAAATAACACCTGTGAGTGCTGCTCAAGCGCTCAGCCCTGCTTTATGCATTTGGTAGAAAAATGTCTAAAATTAATTGTTTCAAATCAAATCATAGTTTAATTGCACAGTCTGCTTAGAAGAATTCTATAGAGGAATTCTTTTATAATCCGATATTCATTCTTTGTTTTCCAAGTTTAGGTGTTTTCCACCTTAGGTTTACTTAAAATCAAATACACTTCTTCTGGTTGATCTCCTTGTAGCATAACTACTACAGATGTAGCTTTAAGCACTTAACTGTTGAAGTTAAGCATTTATATCCCAGAGGAAAAGGTGGTTGATATATTTACTGTCAGTGGTGCAAACAGGCAAGACATTTTTATTATGAAAGGATCAGTACTGGTACACTACATGAAGACTGATTGGAAGAGTTGATTATTGGGTTAACTAACCAAAATTGCCTGGTATCAAAGATACCCAGGGAGAGGGAGGAAAACCAAGGTATAGATGATATAATTTCATAATTATGATGAAATAGACTTTAGTTGATATCTAATGAATAACACTTTCCCAGTCAAGATATTATAAATGTAATCAACAGAAGACCCATCTTCCAATAATTAAGGCAAACACAAAGGCAGACACTAGAGACAGATTTTGATAAATGTTGCCATTTCCTTCATTGCAGGGGTGAGAAATAGCTAAATTTTGATGACTTATAAAGTAAAAATGTTAACTATACTAATGCCTCTCTTGAGATGTCTTTATAGTGTGTGAATATAATTAGCTTGCTGTTTCTTTCTTGTGTTGTGGGAGCCCATAATTATCAGCCTAATGATTTTTTCCTTCTTCCTCAGAGGAAGTTTGCTAACTAGAAGTCTCTCAGAAATTGTGAAGAAGGATGACTTTGTTCTTGATTCAGAGTATCTCGTCACGTTACTGGTTGTAGTTCCCAAGTATGTTTTTTTATTAAAAAGATTTTTTTTACCTGTTAAAATACAAGAAAAATGTTTGTATCTGACATTTTAATTTGAAGTTTTCCATAAAATCCAAGTGTAAAGGGACTTGCACTAAAGGGTGCCAGGTTCGATTCCCTGGTCAAAAGTTGCAGGTTCCAGAGCTCATGTGGGAGGCAACCAATTGGTGTGTGTGTCTCTCTCTCCCCTTCCCTCACTCTTTTCCTCTCTCTAGCAATGGAAAAAATATCCTCGAGTGAGGATTAACCACAACAACAAAATTCAAATATAAGAAAAGGAAGACTAATTACCTAGTTTAAAAAAACACACAACACAGAAACTAAGGGCTCCAGAAGTTGTATTTCGTGTGTGAGTTATGTAACTCAGCCCTGCTGTACTGGAACACTGATTTTTTATCATCAATTTCTGTGTATTTGTGTTTTTATAATATATAGGAAAATACCTTTGCCCAGATAAAAGATTGGTCTCATTTAACTTTTATTTAAAATTTGTGTTTAAAACCAGAAGTTTTCACAGTTTTCTGTATACAGTAATTGAAACATAGAACCTAAGCACCTTAAACAATGAATTATTTTCTGTCCTGGTCTACAAATACTGAAGTTCTTTATTTTAAATTACAGACATAATTGTCACTTTCCACACCCCCAAAAGCCAGTGTTCTTTAAAGAAGGGTGTTGCACAATTCGCTGTGGCAGCATAGTTTGCTGTCCCTTTATTTACTGAACACTTCCTGGTACTTGGTGCTTTCAGTAAATATAGTTCCTTCCAGCCTTTCTTAATGGCCCTGAAAAGAAATGGTCATGGTTGGTCATGCATGACCTTTTTCTTTCTTTTTAAAAAATGAGGTAATATACTTCAACCCTAAAGTTTGAAAGTAGTTGAGAATCTATACTTTGCTTTATTTCCTTTCTAAACTTCGTCTGGGCTGTGTCTGCTTTGCAGTAGTTCCTGGATGTAATGTAGTTCCCGTTTCACTCAACAAGTGTGTTTGAAATTCATTCTCAGTAGGATACTTGAATATTTTGTTAAATAGGTTTGACGTATACTTACTATAGCCACATTTCCTGTTTGTCCCATCCTTTTTCTCCACCTGGGTATGGCAGGAGGTAGGACTTGTTTTCCCCCAGTACTTACTGCACCTTTCCTGCAGGTTAAACCACAACGACTGGATGAAGCAGTATGAAACACTAGCCGAGATGGTCGTTCCCAGGTCTAGCAAGTAAGTCAGAGTCTTTGTAAAACCCGTTTCTTTCCTGGAATTCCTTTTACAGTCTGGATGTTGGGTTAGGAAATGCCTTTATGACTTTCCTTTGTGGTAAATTTATATTTTAAAATCATCTTTTCACCTTATCAATGAGTTATATTAACTCCAGCTGTCATACTTTTAGACCTGGGATTGCACAATCTGGTTGGCCTGCTCATGTTGACTGGTACAGACATTTGAGGCCATAGAAGTGAGGTGGTTTGTCCAGAGTCACACGTCTGTTCATGCAGGGCCAGTACTAGAACCCCGGTCTCATGTGGCACTTTCCCTGCTGCTACCTTCTGAAAATTCTTTTTAAAAATATATTTTTATTGCTTTTAGAGAGGATGGGAGAGGAAGAGATAGAAACATCAATGATGAGAGAGAATCATTGATAGGCTGCCTCCTGCACGCCCCACACTGGGGATTGAGCTCGCAACCTGGGCATTTGCGCTGACCAGGAATCAAACCATAACCTCCTGGTTCATAGGCCAACACTTAACCACTGAGCCACGCCACCTGGGCCAGATGTTGATTTTTTTGAAACCTAAACCACAAACCAGTGCCCATCATGAAATATTTTTTTGGAGGGAGCATGGTGAGGGAGGGGGGCTGTCCCTTTCATTCACACCAGCCCTTCCCATGGTAAACTGAAGACTAATGTGTCTTGACACTAGTTTCCCACGGAAGCTCTTTATCCTGACAGATCACACCTCTTATACCTCTGTGGGCATTAAAGCCGTAGGGGGTGACTTTGTCTGGGAGGCAGGGGAGGGAGGAGAAGGACCCCATGCACACGGTATGTCCCCCCAAGTTGTACATATGCCAAACCTGGGTTCCAGGGGCGTGGTGTGTAGGCTAGTTAAGTAAGCCCTGATTTATTCTAAAGGAAGGACTTTAAAATATTACTTTAGAACCCGGCTGGCATGGCTAAGTGGTTGAGCATTAACCTATGAACCAGGAGGTCACAGGTTTGATTACCAGTCAGGGCACATGCCTGGGTTGTGGGCTCAATCCCCAGTGTGGGGCGTGCAGGAGGCAGCCTACCAATCATTCTCTCCTATCATTGATGTTTCTCTCTCTGTCCCTCTCCCTTCTTCTCTGAAATCAATAAAAAAAATATATAAAAACAAACAAACACTAAGTAAATAAGTAAATAATCTTACTTTAGAGATGTCCATCTTTTAAAGTCACTATAGTAGTTTCAAAGAAAAAGTGTCAGGCAGTAACAGGTTAGCCCAGGCAGTACCAGTCCTCTGAACGACCTATAAGTGCTCATGACCACCTGAGAGTCCCAGCCCTTCCTCGCCCAGTGAAGACATCTGTTCTACTCTGTTTCTCAGCTCAGAAGTCATTTGGAATCACTGACTTGAAACCTTACTGTCTAAATGTAGTCCAGAGCAGAGCAGCGTGCAGCCAGCACCGGGCCGGGGGAGGAAGGTCAGTGCCTGTGGGGACAGGCCAGTGGGTTCGTCTGGAATCCTGTCCGCTGTTGAGGAAAGGGCTCTGTGGCTTGTGCTGGATTTGTGGTTATCATAATAACTAACATTTTGGAGTAATTACTACGTGCTAGTCATTGTTCTAAGTGCTTTATTTTTAACTCAGTTATAAGCAGTAATACTTGTGGCTTTTTGGCATGATACTTTGGAGGAGTGAAGATGAAAGTGGAATTCTGAGGTAGAAGAATAGATTGAAAAATACTATCTCAAACCTGAAAGAAACATTCATTTAAAAATGCATGAAATCTAGACTCATATGATTCAGTGGTTGAGTGTCAACCTAGGAACCAGGAGGTCACAGTTCCATTCCCGGTAGGGCACATGCCTGGTTTGGGGGCTTGATCTCCAGTAGGGATGGGGGCGCAGTGCAGGAGGCAGCCAATCAATGATTCTCTCTCATCATTGATGTTTCTATCTCTCTCCCCCTCTCCCTTCGTCTTTGAAATCAATAAAAATATATTTAAAAATGCATAAAATCTAGCTATTTGCAAAACATTCTACCTAAAGTCTTCAAGTATTGGACAGTTTGAAATATTGCCATTATTGTGTGTTACGTGCATGGATGTGTATAAATACCATGTCAGTATTAACAACCAAGAAAGTGGAGGCTGGGCTGCTGTTCTGCTTCTTTTGTAAAAAAAAAAAAAAAAAAAAAAAAGCAGTTCGGAAAGAGGTACTTGGCATTTATGCTTTCAGAATTACCACTTTCCTTTTTGTCTGTCTGCTTTTGCTTGTTAAGGTCATTTGAAAGGGTCAGGTCACTGGTTCACCTCTGCCTCTGTTGTCAGAAACAAACTCATTGCTGCTTCATGGAGGTTTTAATTCAAGGAGCTAGAGCTCCAGATGAGGCACAGGAGCCTCGCTAGGAAGACCTAGAAAAAGACACACTAGCCACTGTGCAGAGGACACTTTCTCTTGTTTTGGAACAGAGGTTGCAGAGAGCATTTTTAAAAAAATACATATTTTATTGATTTTTTACAGAGAGGAAGGGAGAGGGATAGAGAGTTAGAAACATCGATGAGAGAGAAACACTGATCAGCTGCCTCCTGCACACACCCTACTGGGGATGTGCCCACAACCAAGGTACATGCCCTTGACCAGAATCGAACCTGGGATCCTTGAGTCTGCAGGCCGATTCTCTATCCACTGAGATAAACTGGTTAGGGCTGCAGAGATCACATTTATGAAGAAAATCAGGGAAGATGTGTTGACGATGAAGCAGGTAGGTTGACTGGGAGCAGTGCATATGGCAGGTCTTGTCAGTGACGTCCCTGAGAGCTGTGACTGGATGGACGTGCCGACCTCTCTGGGTTCTTCTAAAGCAGGGTGGGGAACCTTTTTCTGCCAAGCCTTATTTGGATATTTATAACATCGTTCACAGGCCATACAAAATTATCAACTTAAAGATTAGCCTGCTATACTAGTATTTGGTAAAACATTTAATTAACTCACCCCTAATGTCTTGGCAGGGCCAGACCAAATGATTCTCACTGGCCAGATGTTCCCCACCCCGTTACAAAGGCTAACATGGCCCGACCCACATGGCTCAGTGGTTGAACATGGACCTATGAACCAGGAGGTCACGGTTCGATTCCAGGTCAGGGCACATGCTCAGGTTGCTTGCTCAGTCCTCAGTGGGGGCGTGCAGGAGGCAGCCCATCAATGCTTCTCTCTCTCCCTCTCCCTTCCTCTTAGAAATCTCTCTCTCTCTCTCTCTCTCTATATATATATATATATTTTAAAAGCCTAACATGGAGCCCTGAGATGCATAAAAGAGTGTTTTTTCAGAGGTTATTTAGACGGCTGTATTAGTATTGATCTAGGGTGTGCTGGAGAAAAGGAAGGGTCTGAGGTGAGAGGTTCTGGCAGTGCAGTGGGTGGGCCAGGCCCCAGGGGTTGGGCTGGCCTGGAGAGAGAATGAGGTTTCCAGAAGAGAAGAGGATGCAGCAAAGAAGCAAGGAGACTCTGGAAACAACCCAGCTGCTGGACGGTTGCCTCGGCCAGCCCGGCACTGATGTGGATTGAACAGCATGGTTCTCAGAGTTTGGGAGCTCTCCTGGAGTTACTGTGTAATATTATAGGCTAGGATGCAGTAAATGTAATACAGGGCTATTACGGTGAGTAAAAACGTCCAAGACTCAGTGTCCTCAGTGTTTGAGGCAATACAGATGGTAGCATTGAGATGGTTTGGGAGGGCTGCCACACCCTACTCTTCCCCCCCCCCCCCCCCCCCAGTGTTTCTGAATCCTGTCTTCACTATTAAAGAGAACAAGTCAATGTAAGTTTTAACCAGACTTCGTCTTTTTTCCCTAGTGTGCTCTCAGAGGACCAAGACAGTTACCTTTGTAATGTCACCTTGTTTAGGAAGGCAGTTGATGACTTCAGACACAAAGCCAGGGAAAACAAGTAAGATCATTATTTTTTCTTTGTTTTTTTATTTTGTTAAATCACCTATACACTGGTGTGGACAATTTTGTTTTCCCCCCACGTTTAGATTCATTGTTCGTGATTTCCAGTATAATGAAGAGGAGATGAAAGCAGACAAAGAAGAAATGAACAGGCTTTCTACTGACAAGAAGAAGCAATTTGTATGTGTTCTTAACATTTAGCACTAGCCTTGTTAAACAGAAGAAAACCTGATGTTGCTTTTATTTGATTTAAGAAAGCAAAACTCCCATTTTGCTTTTAAGACATTTGATTTTAAGTATTTTTTCTATTAAATAAGCAGAATGAGTTTTTTCTAAAGCTGAGATTTGTGAGTAGTTATCTTAAAATACATACCTAAAATTAATTACTCCCATTTAATCGATATCAGAAATTAATTTTAAATGCAGCGTTTTGATTGGAACCCCTGTGGTGGAAGCATTATTTAAGTAGTAACTTTCCTTTCCAGTAAGACTTTTTCTTTTCTTGAGGCAAATGTTTTTAATGCCACAATATTTTACTGAAGCAATTTATTGAAATCATTGGAGAATTGTTATGTTCTAGGCAAAATGGGAACAGGAATGGATTTGGTGTGCACTTTCTTGCCATCTTCAAATACAGGACTATTGTGAAGACCAAAAGATTGTGAGGAAGGGGAGACGTGACTAGTGAAAAGGTGTTTCTCTTGTAATGAAAGAGAAAAGAAAAGCAAATTTCATTTAAAGTTATTTCTAAGAACTTTATAAACCATATTATCTTAGTTGGAAGAAAACTAACCCTACCCAAGTAATATCTAAGCAAACCAATTGGTTCATCTAATTCCTACTTGCCATTTTCAAGACCAGATTTGTGGTAATTTTTTCCCTCTTTTATAGGGACCACTTGTGCGGTGGCTGAAAGTGAATTTCAGTGAAGCATTTATTGCGTGGATTCATGTGAAAGCATTGAGAGTTTTTGTAGAGTCTGTTTTAAGGTAAAGAAAGTTCATTGAGCCCTGACTGGTTTGGCTCAGTGGATAGAGCGTTGGCCTGCGGACTGAGAGGTCCCAGGTTCGATTCCGGTCAAGGGCATGTACCTTGGTTGCCGGCATATCCCCAATGGGGAGTGTGCAGGAGGCAGCTGATTGATGTTTCTCTCTCATCGATGTTTCTAACTCTCTATCCCTCTCCCTTCCTCTCTGTAAAAAATCAATAAGATATATTTAAAAAAAGAAAGTTAATTGAGAAACATGGGTATGAAGAGCTTATAGATGCCTTTATATTGGACCCCTTTATTATATCACACAGCCCAGTAATAGGAAATGGGCTTGTAGAAACCAAAGGGCCAGTCGTGAGGAGAGGCTGTTGGTGTCACCCAGCTATTGCATGTGTGTTAGTCGTGTCTCTTAACACTGGGTTTAGGACCAGAGCTCCCTGCTGCTATGCTCTCAGAGTCTCTTCTCGTGTTTAAGCCAAACGTAGATTATACAATATTAGCCAATGTTTGCTTAAAAGAAGATCTTTCAGATATTTACATGTACACAGTATACTAATGACTTATATGAAATCATTGTTTCATTTAACCTATAATATTTAATATTTTGACATAATATCTAAATCATCTTGTGATCCTGTGTACATGTTACTCCTATTAGAAATTGTTATAGACATACCTGCAGCTATGCTATTTTAAAATTACTTGGAATTTTCAAAGTAGATGTGGGTAATCTCATTGTTTATCTTGAAAGTATTTACTAAGTTTACACATTATCACTATTTTATTCATAGATTTCCTTAAAAATTAAAGAATAATTAAAGTAATTCCTAATAGATAATTGGCTCTCATTTTAGAGAAAAATACCTCATGGACAGTGAGGACCAGAGAAGGCTTGAGTTTCTATGTGTATTAGTTGAACTTGTAAAATGAGGTACCATCTCCCCTTTAGCTGTGATTAAAGAAGAGTATGAAAATATTTGCTTTCACAATAAAGTCTATGTGTGTGTTTGTGTTACATAATATATTTTTGCTTCCTTACAAGGTATGGCTTGCCAGTGAACTTCCAAGCAATGCTACTTCAGCCCAATAAGAAAACAATGAAGAAACTAAGAGAAGTATTATATGAATTGTATAAACATCTAGATAGCAGTGCAGCAGCGATCATTGATGTAAGTACTTATTAGATAGCCTTGGAGAATAAGAACTGGAATGAATTTCAGAAAAAATTGGAAAAGATAGACAGAAAAGGGATAGTGAATATCATGTTACCCATTTTTTAGAAGTTATTTCTAAGTACTTTTGAGATGCTCAGTTAATTGTTTGATAAACATAGCCAGTAATTTACCTTGTTTACCCTGTTTTATACTAGTTAGAACTGGGAATGCTAAAAGCCAATAATTATCTTGCTTTAAACCAGATGGTCATAGGTGCAGAAATACAGAACCAACCAGTGATACTAGTTATTTACAAAAATTATAATTCTTTTCTTGCAGAGAAGAAAATTAGTAGTTATTTTAACTTTATTTGGTAGAAGTAATGAGTTAATAGATGAGCATTGTAAAGCAAATTGTTTTTCTAAAATGGTATGTGTTTATATCATCTTTTAAATAGAAAATAAAGCATATGTGTTTTTGTCATTGTTTAAAATTGTAGTGGGCTTTTATATTTTTTATTTCAAATATTTTGATTTTTTTACCCCTCTTTAGGATGGTAAATCTCACGTGTATTAGTTAGAACCTATGAAAATAAAGGTTTTTTTGATAGAAAGTGCAAGAAATGACCGTCTGCATTTTCATGAAATTGTCTATAAAATAGGTCTAAATATTTGCTACATAATTTCCTAACAGTAAATTCTTATAACATGCATATGTAATATATGATATCTTTAAAACAAAGCTTCACTTATTTTTATCCAATACTTTATTTTCTTTTATCCTGGAAACTCAATACTCCAAGCCTGAGATTTAAAAACAATTCTTTACAGTGTGCATAAAAAGGGCTGGCAGGACCAGGTAGACACACAGGCTTTGGAGTCACAACAGGCTTGACGTTTGGCCTGACTGCGCTGTTTCCTAGGGCAAGTCAACCTTTCTGAGGTGGTTTCCTCATTTGCAAAATGGAGATGATAATGCCTACCTCAAATTAAATGAGCAGAAATACATAAACTTAGTCCAGAGGAGGTGTTTAATAGACGGTACATGGTAATACTTCTTTGTTTGCTTTCTGTAAGTACATAATCGAGCAATTTGTCTGATTTCCATAGGCGCCTATGGATATCCCAGGCTTAAACCTGAGTCAGCAGGAATACTACCCCTATGTATACTACAAGATCGATTGCAACTTGCTGGAATTCAAGTGAAAACGAGCTCCTCCCAGACAGCCCTGTCCTTGTGTTGGTGTATGCTAACAGAAATAGGCTGAAGTATGGCAGTGCTTTTAACTCTATTACCCTTTGCTTGCTTCTGACCCTTTTCCTAGGTGAATTCTCCCATCGTGGTCCATTTCCAAACGTTTTCTTTTAAAAGAAAAATGTATGTCTTGTTTCTTTTTATTGATCAGGTCTGTAAATGTGTACTAAAAAAATCAGAGTCTATTTATAAACAGAATAGTTTATTTAAAGAGGTCTTTCCTCACAATGTTGTGATATGCGTAATTCCATTTGTTACTGTTGTGCACAGAAGCCTTGTTTACAAGGGAATGGTGTAAACATTTATGCCATTTTGCTCACTGTATTTAGTAGACATAACTGTTTAATAGTTACTGAATCGTGATGTAAAGAAATGTGACAATATTCAGGTATGTGCTTTCTCAATGTTTCAAATGAAATCTCGGAGCTTTGTTGACATCCACAGGAGAGAATAAAGTTACCTGTGCAAAGCTGTATGTGGTGTGCGTACCTTCAGATTACAGTTCAGCTTGAGAGTTTAATGAATGGGATCAGAGCTCACTTGCTGTGCCACTTTCAGATGGGCATTTACATTTGGACACTAGACTCATCGTTCTCAAATCATTAGGAAGTAGGGCCAATTTTGAACAAAGTATAGCAAAGCTGCAGCTTTAGTCACTTGTTTTGTGTAAGTATTTTACACATTTTAAAGCTCTATAATTATAAAAGCCCTTATTTTGACATTTATGACATAGTCTGAAGATAGAAGCATTGCTAGCCTTAGTGCACGACTTAGTTTAGCATCGTTAGAGCTTTTAAACGAGGGTTTTGTGGCAGAGCTGCCCTTCCTGTGCCCTCACCACCTAGTTAAGTGGGAGAAAGAAGTTTACATTTCATTTTAAGGGCATTTATAAACGATCCTATTTTCTCTAGTCTCCAAGATCTTTGTATTTCAAAATTAATTGTTAACGTCAAACTATATAGACTTCTAAAAGTAAAACATGAGAGATGATGCCTGCTCCCTCCACTGCCCTCCCTGCCCTCCCCACCTTCCCACCCCCAGCCAATTGCTTCTTCCCAAGGGAGTTTATGTATGTATTCTTCCAAGCCTTTTTTTTTTTATCTCCACAGCATATGTCACACACAGATACATGCATGTGCACACACACGCGCGCACACACATGCACACACAGTTTATTTTTAAATAAAAATAAGAGCATATTGCACATACTCTGTCACCTTTTTTCTTACTAGTATACCCAAGCTATCCTTACGTGTCCATGTACCTAGAGCTACCTCATTCTTTAACCAGCTGTGTGGTTTTCCCTCATGTGTTTGTGCCATAATACAGCTGACGGGATGGCTGTCAGCTTGTATTAGTTTTCGCTACTGCTTTAGTAAACATCTGGCACAGATGTCTTTGTTTCCTTCTGTTAGTATTTCTGTAAGAGATCCTGGAAGCAGATTGGAAGGTGTGTATGCTTACATTTTGACACATACTACCAAGTCATCCATTAATGTTCATTGAAAACCTGTTTGGAATGCAGATTTTATTTTCAGTTTTCCTTCGGATAAGAGGAAGCTGAAAAGTTTTGCCGTTGATATAAAATTCTGGTTCTGTTTCTTACGAGTATTCTTTGAGTCTTAGGATCTGTAAAAGGAATATAATCTCTATCATGGGCAATGTGTTTTGCTGATTAAAAGATTTGTAGGCCTACGCAATATTTAAGGTTTGATTTAGACTTTAATATTATCCTGATAGGAGTAGGTAGAATTGTATCAAGTCTAAAATCCCAGCGTAGGTCTGGAACTACTGGACTTCCGCTATGGCTTTTCTCAGGGACGCAGTCCAGCAGAGTGGCTGAGTGTAGCTCTGGAGCCAGCGCCCACCTCTGCCACGGAACAGCTCTGTGGTCTCCACGCTCGGTCCCTCCTTCACGGCCTAGAGATCCCCCTCTCACAGGGCTGCTGTGCTGGGGAGGCAAATTCCCAAACGCACATAGAGAACTTAGAAAGGTGCCTGGTCAGTGCTTGAAACATGGACTTACAATCCTGGAGGAGTGCTGGTCGCTCCTCGTTCACTAGTGTGTGATCTGGAATTTCATGGCCCGGGACACTGGAGTCTGAAGACCAGAAAGAAGTAATTGTGGGGGCGGGCAAGGTGGATAACAGAGCTTGTGTCTGTAACATAACATTAAAGCAGTTTGAGCGCCTCCGAGCTCAGTTGTGGTGGATTATTTACGTTGTTACTGGCAGCTCCCTTTCCTGGGAAGGGGCTGTTTCATCGCTGGCCTTGCATTGTGACGAATCTACTGGTTCTCTAGGGTAGAGCTGAGACCCTTCAGCTGGTGTGCACACCCACCACCTCGTCCCTTCCCTGTTCATGGTGGGAGGACTGCTGGTCCCCATTCTACACTGCAGGGGCTGAGGGTCAAAGAAGTGAAGGGATTTCTTTGTTAAAACTCACAAAATTTGAGTCGGAATTAGAACTTGAACCTCAAAGTTCTGACTGCTGAGATCTTTCCTTGGCACCATGTCTCCTGCCCTCCACTAGGTACTTACTGTGTAAGTGAGCCAAATGCATTCCATAACCAGAGTTCACGTTAGTGATGTGGAAAAGACATTGGGCCCAGCCGGTGTTGCTCAGTGGTTGAGCATCGACCTATGAACCAGGAGGTCATGATTTGATCCCTGGTCAGGGCACATGCCTGAGTTGCAGGCTTGATCCCCAGTAGGTGGCATGCAGGAGGCAGCCAATCGATGATGTCCCTCTCATCGATGTTTCTATTCCTCTACCTTTCTCAAAAAAATCAATAAAAACATTTTAAGAGAAGAAAAGACATTGGGCCAGGTGCTCAGTGTTGAGCATTGGCCTGTGGACCCAAGGGTCATGGGTTCGATCCCTGGCCCCGGTCAGGGCGTGTGTGGGGGGCAACTAATCGATGGGTTTCTCTCACATCAATGTTTCTTTCTCTCCCCCTTCCACTCTCTCTAAAAAAAAAAAAAAAAAAAAAAAAAAAAAAAATCAATGGAAAAATATCCTCTGGTGAGGATTAAAAAGAAGACATTGGGTGTGTATCTTGAGATATTAGGTTGTGTAGGTGTTTGGCAGGAATCCAGGAGCCCCGAACATTTTGTCACTGATGGGCAAGGATGTCTAGGTGTTGCATACTAATTTCAGTAGCCTGACTTACACAAACATTTCCCTGCCTCTGATAGTACCTGCTGGAGTTGCTCTGAAGCAGACACTGTGATCTGGTGGAACATAACCCATATGGCTTTTTGAATGAGCACAAATCAAGTACCTTTAAAGTAATACCTATATAATAAAAGCCTAGGCGACCCTTACAGTGGAACAACCAGAACGACCGGTCACTATGATGTGCACTGACCACCAGGGGGCAGACGCTCAACGCAGGAGCTACCCCCTGGTGGTCAGTGCGCTCCCACTGGGGGAGCACCACTCAGCCAGAAGCCGGGCTCACAGCTGGCGAGCACAGCGGCATTAAAAAGAGGAGGGGAGAGCGAGAGAGAGAGAGGAATGTCAATGATGAGAGAGAATCATTGATCGGCTGCCTCCTGCATGCCCCACACCGGGAATCTAATGCACAACCTAGTTTTAGACCAAAAAAAGGTTGGGGGTGGTGGGGAGAGAGAAATTGTATGTACAACACTACCTGAACTTGAAAGTAGTGTTTGTTTAACCAGAGGCTGAACAGAAATGATCAGAATATTAAATCCAAAGAGCAGCTTTCGTGTACTTCACCATTTCCTGGTGTGGAGACTTCTGTGACAGGTCGTCCGTCATTTATCTTTTCACCAATACAACTGGCCAGATTTCATATTTAACTATCTAGGTACATATTTGGGTCGATTTTCCAAGTAATTATGCCTCAGTACAGGGTTTAATGTTCCTGGAAGCATAAAGTAACTTGTGTTTTAAAATAAAAATTGACTTTCGTGCACGGGTACTGATTTTACCGCAAGAGGGCACTGTGGTGCCACGAAAAGCAAGCAGGTAGTTTTCCCCCTGCCCCTCCTCATGGTTTGGTGATGAAATACAGTCAGTGCAGAGAAATCCATTCTGATTTGGAATATTTTGTTAGAAGCGTTTATTGACATAAAGTTCTCAGAAAATGGTAGACGACTCATTCATTCTGTGACTTAATCCAGCGTGTGTGTGTGTGTGTGTGTGTGTGTGTGTGTGTGTGTGTAGAACCCAAACACCTTTCAGATGACTTGTGCCAACCAGTGACAAAATTCCCAAATGCCAAACAAAGGTAAAATGAAAAAAGTAAAGTATGTCCACATGTCCATCTCTGGGTGTGCATACATAGATAAATAAGCACGTATTCAGCCAGTAGTTACTGAGCGCAAACTAGGGACCAGGCCTTGTTTTAGGTCCTGGACACATGCTGCTGAGCAGTAAGGAGGCACAGTGGCTAGTGGCTCCTGCCGTGGACAGGCAGGTAGTTGGTCACATTGGAGGCATGAGCCCCATAACTTGAGTTCCCAATATGCTGCGTGTCCTTTGGCGTCATTTGTTCCTCTAACTGGAAGAGCCAGCCTGGCTCCTATTCACTTTGCTCTCCAGGTTTAATTTCCCCGCGAGTCTGAGACACGAGGAGAGGAGAGGTTGCTTTCTGAATCACTGAGGATGTGCCTCGGTCGGCTGCACAGACAGCTGTCTTTCTCTGGTCACAGGAGACAACTGCACGTACTCTGTGCCTTTGTGTATATGAGGGTGAACGGGGTGCGATACTGAAAGACCCCAAGCTGTTTCTGATGGAAAATATTGACTCAGCGGGACTGAAAACACAGCTGTGCGGTTCTGATGGCAGCGTCATTTCTGCTGTCAGTGCTCACTGAGAGCGCGTTGTGTGCGGGCCGTTTGCTGGGCCAGGCTCTGTAGGGAGGCAGCAAGGAGACGCTCAGCACAGGATCTTGAACCTTAGTTGTCTCTGTTGACTGTTAGGAGTTTAGGAGGTTCATATAATAATGAACAGTTCCGGCCTCTGACAAGAAGCCTAGTGACATACTGGGGCCCTGGGAAAGAGGCAGGCTGTATACGGAAGGGTAGCACCTTGTCTCAGGTTGTTTTCATCAGTGATAGGTCGGCAGGGATCTTACCTCTTCCTCCAGGCCAGTGGCGCCGCTGGGCACTGCAGGATAACCAGCCAAGGGAGGAGGGAGTGTAGCCAGTGCTCTTTGCTCACGGGGTCTCTCTCACCCTTTGCGTTCAGGCCCTCAAGCACCCAGGGGCCCTCCTTCCCTCCTCCACTCCCAGCCCCCCTCCCCCCAATCTGCTGGCAGCCTCCAGCAGGCAGCCCGGTCCCCCTCCCTGCTCACCTTTCCTTCACCCTGTTGCTGATGGAAACAGGATTCTTTCACGGTATCGCGGGAAACGCATTTCAAGGATGCATGCATTGTGGCAGGAGGCGGTACTGTGGCGAAAGTTACGGGAGCGAAAACAAAGACTGTCCCCAGGTGCCCGCTGGCCTGGCTCCATCTCACTTGGAATGGAGTGCAGCCTCTGAGCGGACGGCCCACACTTGCCCTCACCGATCCCAGGAGAAGGGCCAGGGCCCAGGGATGCTGTGCCATTATCCCTAGTCTAGCTTAGCCTCTGTTCCCGGCTGCGCTGGCCTGTATCTCACTTCCCCGTCCACACGGCTGCCACCCAGGCTGGATGGCGAGGATGAGCCAATGAATGAACAAACCCCAAGCCTTCGTTAAGCTTTGATTCTATCTCCTTGGGTTTGGGAAGGAGTAAGCTTTCTTTCAAACTACCCCCCAATCTCTTTCCTGGCACATCGAGGGCTTGTGCTGGGCCCATTCCCTGCACCATCTTAGCCTCTGCGCATGCCTTGGCAGAGGAATTTCCCCAGTACCATTCCCCCACCCCCAAACCCCCAGGATTCCTCCCTCTGCCGTGGGGGGGGGGGGGGGGTGGGCGTGGCACAGAGAGAGGCTGATCCCCTTGGCGGGCAATGCAGCTGTCCTGTCCCCGGAGTGTCTGGACGCTGTAGCTTCCTAGTCAATCAGGCTTAGGGCCTTCTCTTTGGTTAATAATTAACTAGCTGCCCCCAACAACCCTGGCACCACTGACTGGAATGCCAAGGCCCTGCTCACATCCCGAGGCCCCCTGCTCCTCTTTTTCTCCCAGAAGACGGTCCCTTTGTCCAAATTGGAATTTTTCCTTTATTTTTTGAAATTTGAATTTGCCTCTCTGTGTCTTTTCTACAAGTCGAATACTGTTTAATATTCGTTTTTTACTTGGACCAGAGTCTCTTTGATGGGGGAACTGACCACGGGGTGATGGTTGTAAATGCTCTCAGGGCTGATCTGCTTTTCTCTCCTGCCTCCAGGAGCTGCCCCATCTGCCAGGTTTTAATCTGTGCTTGCTTTCTTTTTTAAAAAATATGTTTTTATTGATATCAGAGAGGAAGAGAGAGAGATCATTGATTGGCTGCCTCCTGCACGCCCCCTGCTGGGGATTGAGCTTGCAACCCAAGCATGTGCCCTGACTGGGAATCAGACCATGACCTCCTGGTTCATAGGTCAATGCTCAACCACTGAGCCACGCCAGCTGGGCCTTTGCTTCTTTTTTTTTTTTAAAGAGGAAGGGATGGCTTCTTTTTTGTTTTTTAAATATATTTTATTGATTTTTTACAGAGAGGAAGGGAGAGAGATAGAGAGTTAGAAACATCTATGAGAGAGAAACATCGATCAACTGCCTCCTGCACATCTCCTACTGGGGATGTGCCTGCAACCAAGGTACATGCCCTTGACCGGAATCGAACCTGGGACTTTTCAGTCCGCAGGCCGACGCTCTATCCACTGAGCCAAACCGGTTTCGGCGATGGCTTCTTTTTTTAAAAAAATATATTTTATTGATTTTTTACAGAGAGGAAGGGAGGGAGATAGAGTTAGAAACATCGATGAGAGAGAAACATCGATCAGCTGCCTCCTGCACACCCCCTGCTGGGGATGTACCTGCAACCAAGGTACATGCCCTTGACCGGAATCAAACCTGGGATCCTTTAGTCCGCAGGCTGATGCTCTATCCACTGAGCCAAACCAGTTAGGGCTGCTTCTTATTTTTTATAATGAACAGCTTCAAACTGCTACAGCCTTTTCCTGGGAGACCAGTGGCTATGACCTCCACTCATTAACAGAAGAAATGTAAATCTGTCATTAAATTCTTGCTACTCAACCTCTCTGTGGCCTCTGCCTCTAAAGTCATTTGAGGTGTTCATTTGTCTCAGCTATAACGGCTCCCTCCCGTTCTTCCAGAGGAAATAGCATTGGGATATAGGAATTGGGAAGTGTTAGTGTTCCACCCTGGAACAGGGCTGTGTAATCAGGTACTGATGTTGAAAGGAAATGTCAAATTTTCCACAGTCATAGCTTTCCAGCTTTTCATTGGCTGCTTGCCCTTGTGTCAGGGTTTCTTTTCTAAAATACTTGGTCTGGAAGGCTCTTATCTGCACACCAGGCACACAGCGGCAGTTCCTCCGGCCGGGGAGTCAGCTCTGCAGCTGATGAGGCGCAGCGTTGTCCTGGTTTAACCAGCCTCCCGAACCCATCCAATCCCACATGAAACTTGTAAAGCCACAGAAACACTTACTGGGCTCTTCTTCTTTTTCTCTTTCTTTAATGCCATTGCTGAACTTATTTTTATTGCTTTTTTTGTTTTCTAGTTTCCCCTCCTATTCTCTGCTTCTTAATTTTATACGATATATATATATTTTTAACACTCAGGTATCTTCACCTGGGCAATTCCTTCTGTTTATTTTTTTCTTCCCTCCACCCCCTTCATTTCAGAACCCCTTCCCCACAAACCTGCTTTTTCTCCTGGAAGGATGGCAGTTTAAAAGAAAGCCCTCATGCCTGAAACTTCGTGTTGCTCAGCAGCCATGTCAAATATTTTCTGAAGTTGAGAGGGAGAATGCCAGACCCTGCAATCAGGCAGCGTATCAGCCAGGGTTCTCCAGGAGAAGAAAACCAATGGGAGATCTACGTATGGGATTTTTATAATGAACTGGCTCATAGGATCATGGAGGCTGGAAAGTCCAAAATATCTGGAGCCAGTAGCCCACTTTGAGTCTAAAGTCCAGAAGCTGCTATAGAACCAGGAAGAGCTGATGTCCCAGATCAAAGGCCATCGGAATTCTCCCTTACTTGGAGGATGGATGTGGGTGGGCCTTCAACTGATTGGACAAGGCCCACCCACATCAGGGAGGGCAATCTGCTCACTCAAGTCCATCAATTTAAATGTTAATCTCCTCCCAAAACACCCTCACAGAAACACCCAGAATAATGTTTGACCACCTATCTGGGCACCCCGTGGCCCAGTCAGGTTGACACATCAAATCAACTCATCACAGGCAGCACTTGCTTTCTCAGTCACCACGTATCATTCCTGGGTCTGGGGGTTATTGGTTATTTGTTGTTTGATAAATACAGAAGCTGAACCAAGGGAAAAAACTGAAATCTGCGTTCAGAGTTGTGACATTGTGGGGTTTTTTTTTAAGTTTTTTGTCACCCTGGTTTTGCATTCTGGTCGTGTACCCTTTTACCATGTGCTCTTTTTACTGGTCTCTGGTCAACCATCTCCCATTCCCCACAGGAATCGTTCCAAATGTGCCCATTTCTCAAGGTCCCGTCCCAACTCCTGCCCCTAAGATCGGCCCTCCTCTTTCCCAGGTGGTAGAGACTTGAGATTCAGAGAGGTGAGTGACTTTGCCTAAGGTCACAGCTATTGAATGGTCAAACTGGGATTTAACTGGAAGCAATTGGGCTTGTTACTCCTGGGAAGCTACTGCAGTGGTTCTCAACCTTGGCTGCACATTAGAATCACCTGGGAATCTTTTTAAAATCCTGATTTCAAAGTCATTCCGGAGGATGAGGCCCAGAAATCAGGATTTTAAAAAGATTCCCAGGTGATTCTAATGTGCAGGCAAGGTTGAGAGCCACTGAGCTACGGGGTGCTCTTGCCACGTGCTGAACGCCCTCGTTTTCCAGCACCTCCAGGCGGCTGTGCCTCTGCCCTCCCATTTCTGGGAAGGTATGTCCTGCTCCAACCAGCATTTCCCTGCCCCTTCCGCAGGCAACACTCTACTCTGCTCCAGTCCTACCGCCCAGCGCCCGCCTCCTGGTCGTGGGTCTCCGGCACTGTTTTTACTCCTAGCATTATCTCCTCTTCCCGGTTTATTTTTTCTCTTTATATCTGTATTATATAAGCACGGGTCTGTTCTTCCGTCCTGAGAACTCTCCTGGGCCCTATGTCCCCCTGGAGCTACTGCTGATTCCTCCTGTTGCTCTTACTTCCATTCTTCGTTCTTCTTACCGCCAAGCCAGCCCGCAGCCTGCTGAGCGCCACTGGCCACTGGCGGCCCATCCGCTACAAGGAGTCTTGGTAACGTCATTGAAAGCATCCTGTTTAATCAAATGCGGTGGCCGCTCTGCTTGACTCCATAGCATTTGTCACTTTTCATCACTCCTTTTTCTCTGTTCTTTGTTTTCAGAAACTCTCATTTCTTGTTTCTGGCCCTGCTGCCCAGTGGCTCTCACACGTGGTTGCTCACCAGCGTCACCGTCCTGGCGGGCTCGTTACACCGCAGGCGGTCGGCCCACGCGGGAGCTCCTGATTCAGCGGGCTAGGGCGGGCCCGCGGCTTTGCGTGGCATGGACCCCAGGTGATGCGGATGGAGCCACGTGCTGCTGCCCCCGAGACCACGCCTTGACGTCGGCGTGGCTGGGGTTTCAGGACGGCCTGCACTGTGAGCGCTCCCTCGTGCCGTCCGCCTGGCACATGGATTCCGGGGTCACCTCTTTCCTGAGGTTTGGTCACTCGTTCCCACATCTCCCACATCTGGCAGGTGGGTGTCCTTTGAGATCGTCGCCAGCATGTCTCAGAGGGGGCACTTTTGGCTTTTGGGATCTGACAGTTCTCCTTCGAGTTGACTGTCCCTGTGGCTTGAAGGGTGTTTGGTCCTGTCTGCTCACTGGAACAACCCAAACACCCGCCTCACTTCCCCCCATTTCCAAATGCCCCCAGGGGTGCGGTGCTGCCCCTGGCTGAGAGCACTGGCTTCCCCCGTCCTGTTCCCTGTCCCCTGGGGCACACCTAGTCAACCAAGGGGAGACCTCTCCCTCCCACTCAGCCTTCCTCACTTTTAACTGGTCACCAAATCCCAACCATTTATTCCTAAAGTTGCTGGAGGCAACCAATCGAGGTTTCTCTCTCCCCCTCCCTCCCTCCCTCCCACTCTCTCTAAAAATCAATGGGAAAAGTATCCTCAGTTGAGGATTAACAACAACAAAAGGGAAACATGGAAACCAGTAGACTGAGCCCCTGGAGTCAGAATCGCCTGAAGCCTGATGCGTGCCTGCACTTGGGAGTTCTGTGCCCGCACGTTCCCCTCTCCAGCCTTAGCCGGGTTAAGTTGTGTTTGTGATGACCATCATCCTAAAACAGTGAGCGAAGGCGGAATCACAGGATGTATGTGTGCAGATCCCGTAGCTCCGTCTTCCAGGCCTTCACCGTGATGTTGCTGAGTGATCTTATACTCTCTGTGGTGCTTGTTATGGTTTCTCTGGCGTTTATCTGAGGATCAACGGCTCCTACGACTTAGGGGAAGAGGCTCTCTGGAGAGACACATCTAGTTTCAGTGGTAGGTCCTTCATTTGTAAATTCCTTAATATTCAGTGCCAAGCTGCGGTAAGGTGATGATGCCACAGGACAGCGAGTGCTGGCCACGAGGCGGGCAGCTCTGAGGGGCTCCAACACCCAGCAAGGGGAGAAGGGGGTCCTGCTCAGAAGGCGCCCCACAGACAGGCCCAGAGGGACGCTGGAGTACACAGAGGAGCTAGCATCCAGGAATCCCCTAGTGCTGTAGTCAGCAAACTGTGGCTCCCGAGCCACATGCGGCTCTTTGGCCCCTTGAGTGTTGCTCTTCAACAAAATACCACAAAATACCACGTGTGGGCGCGCACGTACAGTGCGATTGAAACTTCGTGGCCCATGCGCAGAAGTCGGTATTTTGTGGAAGAGCCACACTCAGGGGTCAAAGAGCCGCATGTGGTTCGCGAGCCGCAGTTTGCCGACCACTGCCCTAGTGTTTGAGGAAAAAAAACCAATGTGGTGGTGAATGGGAGGAAACAAATGAAAAAAAAAAAAAAAAAAAGGTGAGACCTGAGGTTGGACTACAGCGTATTGTGCTGAGTGAAATAAGTCAGACAGAGGACAAATACTGTATGATTTCACTTATATGTGGAATCTTAAAAAATAGTGAACAAACAAAACAGAAACAGACTCATAGATACAGAGAACAGACTGATGGCTGCCGGAGAGGAGGGAACTGGGGGACTGGGTGAAAAGGTGAAGGGATTAAGAAGTACAGGTTGTGCCGAAACCGGTTTGGCTCAGTGGATAGAGCGTCGGCCTGCGGACTGAAAGGTCCCAGGTTCGATTCCGGTCAAGGGCATGTACCTGGGTTGCGGGCACGTCCCCAGTAGGGGATGTGCAGGAGGCAGCTGGTCAATGTTTCTCTCTCATCGATGTTTCTAACTCTCTATCTCTCTCCCTTCCTCTCTGTAAAAAATCAATAAAATATATTAAAAAAAAAAAAGTACAGGTTGCTAGTTACAAAATAGTCACGGGGATGTAAAATACAGCATAGGGAATATAGTCAATAATATTGTAATAATTATGTATGGTGCCAGGTGGGTACTGGAAATATGGGGGGTACCACTTTATAAAATATATAATTGTTTAATAACTATGTTATATACCTGAAACTAACATAAAATAATATTGACTGTAAAATAAATAAACAAATGGCTTGGTTAATCAAAAATTAAAATTTAAAAAAGTGAGGCCAGAGCCATTACTTACTTAGTATGTATCTCTATGTCACAGGAGACAATTATTGACTATTTATAGTATCACCAACATTTATAGAGGGTTTTATAAGTGACAGACTCTGCTAAGAGCTTTACATTCATGATCTCATTTAATCTTTATAACACTTTTGTGATGGCGATAACCACACGTAATGAGATCCAGAGCCATGGTCACCTGCCCCAAGTCACACAGGGCTCTTCCCCACACCTGCTTGGCCCAAGGCTGGGTTCCCAGAACCACTAGAGCTCACTGCTTGGGGGAATCATTCTTTTCCTTTTGAACAGTCATGAGTGTCCTGAAAACCAGCCAAGCCTTTTATATTCTTGTTTTGGATTTTGAGCATCAGGGAGAGAATATTTATCATAACCTGAGGTTCAAGGAAAAAAAGGAAATGGTCTTATTTGTTCTGAAATCAAGTGCCAGGTGTTCACATCATTTCCGCCAAAGTGGATTTTCCTCTCTGTCCATTGGCCTGCTGCGGGTGCATTTGAAAACAGGGGTCTGTGTTTTTATTATTAATTAATTAATTATTTTTTGAAATCCTCACTGGAGGTCATGCTTAGAGAGGGAGAGGGGGAGAGAGAGAGAGAGAGAGAGAGAGAGAGAGAGAGAGAGAGAGAGAAACATCGATGTGAGAGAGAAACATTGATCGGCTGCCTTCTGTACACAGCCTGATGGGAACCAAACTGGCAACCTTTCAGTTCAGTGCACAGGATGACGTTCAAGCAACTGAGCTGAGCCACCCCGGCTGGGCCAGGGGGTCTGTGTTTTTAAACCCAAAGGTCCTCTGTTGGTCCAGGATTAGGCCAGGAGGCAGGACACCTGGATTCTGGTCCAGACTGCTCTCCGGTTGCCTTGGGTCAAGTCCCTCTCAGCCCATTAAAATCGTAGTTTTCTTATGTGACGTGGGTGTCCCACTGCCTCCCTGAGAGCTCAGGTTGGCAACGTCAGGTGCTGCACACGCGTGGGCATCGCTGTTGTCAGGAAGAGGGACTATTTAGGCGCCTGAGAGAGAAGCAGCTGAGGGTGAGATACACACAGCCTTCCCTTGAGGGGGCCGAGTGAGCAAAGGGCACACGGCCGAGAGTGGAAAGCTCCACAGAGGTATACTTCTCAGACGGATGCAAAACCCAGGCAGTGACGTTCCGGTGACTCAGCCCAGTGGGTGGAAGTGATTTTAAATAATGACAGGACCAGCCGTCTTCCTCCTCCCGCCGTCACACATCACTGAACACACACCCTGGGCCTGCCCTGGCTGAGTCGGCTGCTCTCAGGGGCTGAAAGGAAGGGACTGACACGTGCATGTCAGCCCATCCCTCTGAGCCGAAGGGAGAAAACAACCCATCTGTCAGCAATGTCCTTCTCTTCCCAGAATCCAAGCCCAGATAAACGAGGAGTGACAGCAAGGTCACCTTGGACATCCCCCTAGTTTGCACAGCCCTCTCTGAGTTAAGTGGGGCATAATTATAGCTGCCACCATCAGGGAAGAGGCCACTTGAGTTAATTAGAAAGGGAAGCCACCCAATTTCAGTTGAAAACGTTTAGAAACGGTAGCATTTTAGAGAGAAACGGCAGTAATTGGAGCCGGCAGCTTACAGATGTCTCTTTTCAGGCAGAACAATAGGGGAATCAGCTGAGGAAAGAGGGCGCGGGTCAAGGCCGGGTCTGGATCTCGGGAGTTTCCTGTGACCGGCGCAGAGGTTGACTCAGGGGACCAAAAAGTGCCCGGCCACCCCGGGAGTCTTGTGTGGTCCTTGACCCCAGGTGCCTCCAGAGGAGAGGGGTCTAGTGAGGACTTTGCTGGGGCTTCAGAAGGATTGCAGGGCCTCGAACAAGACTCAAAGCCTTCACGCTAGCCATGAAGGAGAGGAGGGTGATTTCTCAGGAGCAGCCGCCTCGAATAAAAAACCAGTTGGAGATGGAAGGAGTTAGATCAGTGGTTCTCAACCTTCTGGCCCTTTAAATACAGTTCCTTATGTTGTGACCCAACCATAAAATTATTTTCGTTGCTACTTCATAACTGTAATGTTGCTACTGTTATGAATCGTAATGTAAATATCTGATATGCAGGATGGTCTTAGGCGACCCCGTGAAAGGGTCGTTTGATTGCCAAAGGGGTCGCGACCCACAGGTTGAGAACCGCTGCTAAGGTCACCCCAGTCCATCCGCAGTGTCTGGAAAGAGGTAAACGGAAGGCTGGCTGTGGTCGCACGCGGCTGGGAGTGGTGTGCGCTGGTCCTCCTCTGGGCAGAGCCTGCTCCGTCGGAAGAAGAATGTGCAGCCCACAGCCGGCTTCTCGTGATGAGTCACGGTGCTTTCAGAGGAACGAAACGGCTGTGATTCACACGTGTCAACGTTGATGGGAATATTAAGGGCTCCCTTCCCCAAGGGGGTGACATAGAAAACTCCCTCTTTAAATATTACATCTCTTTATTTTTAAAAAAATGTCACTTCAGCTCCTCCCCACTGATGCTTTGGGAGAAATACCTGTCAGGTTTGTATGTGGTTAAGACAAATCCTTCAGAACAAGACTTGGGGGGTGGGGGTGGGGGGCAGGAAAAACACCAGCTCTGTGTGTCATGGAGCCATCGCTCCTGTGTGGCCAAGGAAGGCGGTGGCATCGTCCTCTGACTGGGTTTCCAACCCTCAATAGAGGCTCCAGCAGGGGAAGATGGGCCTGAATTGTAACCCAGGGAGTGAAAACAGACGCTGTGAAGCCAGCACATAACAGAGCGGGAGCCTAGAGAGATTTTTAAAGAGGCCTTTGTGCATTCGTGGGGCTTCCATCCCCCTGGATATGGGCTCGCTGGAAGGCTTGGGGAAGAAAGTGACAGAGCAGAGACTGGAGCGATGCATCTGTAAGTCACGGAGCCACCAGGGATTCCAGGAGAGAGGCAGGGGACAGGTTCGCCTTCAGAACCTGCCGACACCTGACTTCAGACTTCCGGCCCCCAGAACTGGGAGAGAGCACAGGGCGCTTTGTTCCAGAGGCCCCAGGAAGCGAATACAGAGGCGCACCCCGTGCGTCTGGAGGAAGGTCACGCGTGAGAAGAGGCTGCGTGATCCCCTCTGGCTGGGCTGCTGTGACCTGCACCCTGGGGACTGAGCCCACGTGGCCATGGGGGTACTCCCAGCCCCAGCTAGAATATACCAATGAAAGAGCATGCAGGCCCTAGCCTGTGTGGCTCAGTGGATAGAGCCTCAACCTGTGGACTAAAGGGTCCTGAGGTTTGATTCCGATCAAGGGCACATGCCCCGGTTGCAGGTTCATCTCCAGTTGGCAGCCAATCAATGGTTCTCTCTCCTCATTGATGCTTCTATCTCTCCCTCCCTCTCCCTTCCTCTCTGAAATCAATAATATATCCTATCTAATAAAAGAGAAACATGGTAATTGGCGTACAACTGCTACCCTTCCCATTGGCTAATCAGGGCAATATGCAAATTAACTGCCAGCCAAGATGGCGGCCGGCAGCCAGGCAGCTTGAAACTAACATGAGGCTTGCTTGCTTCAGTGACGGAGGACTCCAACGTTCCCCGCCTGCCGCTGCAGGCCTCTGAGCTGCAACTCTAAGCAACTATGTAAATGGAAACTATAGTAATACTGCATCAAATTGTGTTTTCCAAAAAAAGGTCATAACAATATTTTTCACCCCATATATTGTTTTTTTTTAAATATATATTTTTATTTATTTCAGAGAGGAAAGGAGAGGGAGAGAGAGAGATAGAAACATCAATTTGAGAATCATTGATCGGCTGCCTCCTGCAAGGCCCCTACTGGGGATCGAGCCCAAAACCTGGGCATGTGCTGGGAATCGAACCTTGACCTCCTGGTTCATAGGTTGACACTCAACCACTGAGCCACCCCTGCCAGGCCCCATATATTCTTTTAGGACCTTGCCACTCTCCATCAAGAGATGAAGTTCATGTTCCCTCTCTTTACACCTGGTTGGGCTTTTGTGATTGCCTTGACAACAGAGTATGGAGGAAGTGATGCTCTGATGCTAGGTCATATTGGTTAATGGGAACCTCCAAGAGAGAAGCCCATTTTTATTAATTATGTCACAGGTTTTGCAGAGACCCAACAAGAGCTCACCTGGGGACAGGCAGTGTCAGGAACAGGGAGTTGGGATTTCAGCCTCAAGGGAATAGGAAGCCTGTGGAAGCTCTCAGTTGGGGGAGCGCAATGGTCAGGTGTATCGGAGAAAGTTCGTTCACGGAGCGAGGGTTTGGAGGAGGGGTGTTGCTAGAGACAAATAATTTAGAGGCTGAACCAAGAGAGTGGCCGTTGAGTGGAGAGGAGGTACAACCTGAGAAACATTTAGGTGGTAGAACTGATTGGCGTGGCTCTGGAGTGGCTTTGGAGTGGAAAGTGGGGGTGTGGTGGGGGAGGTGGGTAGAGTCCAGGGTGACCCACGCCTCCTGGCTTGTTCAACAACAAGCTATGGTTTCCAGACAGCCTGGTACAGAGGCAACCATGCAGAATAGAGCTCAGTTCAATTCCTGGCTCTGTCAGCTACTTAGTATTATAGCCTCGTGTAAGTAAGGTAACATCTCAGAGCCTTGTTTTTTTCATCTGTAAAATGGGATGATAACACCCCCTATTTGTGGGTATAAAGTGACTGGCACATGGTCTGTGCTTAAGAAGTGGAAGAGTGCCTGGCCAGTGTGGCTCGGTGGTTGAGCATCAACCCATGAATCAGGAGGTCAAGATTCGATTCCTGGTCAGGGCACATGCCTGGGTTGCGGACTTAGTTCCCGATGGGGGGCATGCAGGAGGCAGCTGATCGATAATTCTCTCTCATCATAGATGTTTCTATCCTTTCTCCCTCTTCCTTCCTCTCTGAAATCAAGAAAAATATATTTTTAAAAGAAGTGGAAATTTAGAATCAGCCTCTGCTGTATTCAAAATTAGCTCTTCTATTTGAAATGGGCTCATTTTCTTTGGACACAGCCGATGTCTGACTCTCCCTTGCTTTAGAGTGAGTTCTTCTCCCAGCCCCTCCTGGGTCCTACCTGCAAAGAGTCTCCTGATTACTCAGCCATGGCTTCTCGAAACACTTCTAAATTCCTGGTGAACACAGTCTACATTAAGTTATTATATTAGCTCTTATTATGGCCCCCACTTCCCATCATCTTCAATCACATTATTTTATGCATTATAATCACTGAGCTGTGACCAGAATTCCAGCACAGCAATGGCTCCAGGTCTGGACTAGGCCCGTGCTGTGTTCTGACAGGAGACACACAGCACCCAAGCCAATTCAGTTCCCATCTTGTTGGCACTAGGGGGTGCTATCTTTTTAGCTACTATTTTCTTAAGCTTTATAATGGATGCACTGGATATGTTCATACCGTGATGAATGGACAAAAGCTACAGGAATATGACTGTGGAAAGGAAAGCTGGGTCTCTGTGTCCGATTTCCCTCTGTGGGGACTGAGCAATAATACAGACTCTTAGGCTCAACCCTGAGAGGCCAGGCTCAGTAGGTCTGGAATGGGACCCAGGAGTGTGCATTTTACTAGTAGTAAGCACTCAGGTGATAGTGGTACACGTGTTCCAAAGGCTATACTTGGGAAAGCAACACAGGTGTTTTATTTCCTTTTTTATTTTTTTTAAATATGTTTTTTATTGCTTTCAGAGAGAGGAAGGGAGATGGAGAGAGATAGAAACATCAATGATAAGAGAGAATCACCAATCCACTGCCTCCTGCATGCCCCCTACTGGGGATTGAGCCTGAAACCCAGGCATGTGCCCTGCCTGGGAATTGAACTGTGACCTTCTGGTTCACGGGTTGACGCTCAATCACTGAGCCACACCGGCCGGGCAGCATATAGTTTCTTAATCTTCCCACTTAGTGCCCCCATCTAGGGCCTCACTGTGGGGTTTTTTTGCAGAGAACAAATCCAATTTTCTGCCAGATGGGGAAGAACTGCTAAAAGACTACTCAGAGTATGGTAGAGGTTCTGCAGATATTTCTTTTTAAACTATATTCAACCAGTTTTTCTGGTTTAATGCCAATTCTCAGTCCCCTTATCTCATCTACACTTTTTTTTAATGGGGGATATTGTCCTGATAAATTGAAATGCCTCTTTCAAAGCCATCCTATTTTAAAAAATATATATATATTTATTGATTTCAGAGAGGAAGGGAGAGGGAGATAGAAACATCAATGATGAGAGGGAATCATTGATCGGCTGCCTCCTGCATGCCCCACACCGGGGATCTAGCCTGCAACCCAAGCATGTACCCTGACTAGGAATGAACCGTGACCTCCTGATTCAGAGGTCAACTCTCAGCTACTAAGCCAGTTTGGCCAGGCAATCAACTCCACTTTTAAAGTTTCCTGAGACTTTAAAGGTGTAAATTGTGTTGGTTTTAAGTTTCCTCACTACTGACTTAGGATTCAGCTTTCTTCAGGCTCCTAAATAAGGTAAAACTTATCTAAACGGTGTCCATTTCTCAAAACTTTGTGGTTGTTTTGTCCCCAACCCCCACCCCATTTCACCCTCCTCGTGGATTTATGTTCAAGACGATCACTTTATTAAGTTGCTATTGTGGGGTTTCAAGGATGAGTAAAATTAGAATCATATGCTCGCGCACTCAGTCACCCACTTACCTCTGACCCTGACTCCACCCCTCCACGGATATGCCTCTCACCAAGTCACCTGTGACCTCCACGCACTGGAATCCAACAGGCTGAGTTTCATCCTTGACCGCCGCCAACTCTCAGCAGCCGTAGTTAAACCGTTAAAACGGGTGCTCTCTGCCTGGCAGGCTCTCCTCTTGGCTCCTGGAACAACACATCTGTTGGGTTTGCTTCCTGCTTCTCTGATTTCCCCTTCTCAGTTTTCTCCTCAAGTTCATTTTCCTCTGTCCATTCTCTAAAGAGAAGTTTCCTCGGGGCTTGATCTCTTCTCTCCCTCAGGGAATCTCACACTTTTGTTCGTGGCACCAACCCAACCCTTCCTTTGATTTCTCGGCTTTTTTTATCCGATCGCCTACTGATCTCCCAGGCATGTTTAACTTCCAGGCATCCAAAACAGAACTCCTTTGTTGGGAGATTTTTGATTACTGGCTAAATCTCCTTACTAGTGATTGGTCTATTCAGATTTCCTATTTCTTCCCGATTCAGTCTTGGTAGGTTTTAATTTTCTAAGAATGTTTCCGTGTCTTCTAGGCTGTCCAGGAATTTGTTGGCGTCTACTTGTTTCTAGTAGCCTCTTATGAACCTTTGTATATCTGTGATATCAGTTGCAATGTCTCCTTTTTAAAAAAAAAAAAAATCATAATTTTGTTGAGTTGCAAAACAGAACTCCTGATTTTTCCCCATTGTGATCAATGCATGGACTTTGGTGTCATATAGACCTGAGTTTAAATCCTGGCTTTCGTGTTATGGTTGACATGGGACAAATCACAAGTCGTTTAACCTTCCTCAGCCTCAGTGTTCTCATCATGAGTCCTCCTAGTGTTGCTGTGAAGATTAAATGAGCTGATCTATGTTCAAAGTACTCATTACACAGAGACTGGAACATACAAGTGCTCCATAAATGTGAGCGATTAGTCATGGGGCGGGTGGAGGACCGTGCCTCCCTCTGAGGGTTCCCGTTGCAGCCTGGGAAGCCTGCTCCAGGGCACCAAGGGTCCCGCTGAGTCACTGTTTTTCAGGAGTGTCCTTGTAGGAATGTCACCTGCCAGCGTCTCCAGTTGGTTCCCCTGGTTGACTCTGGGTGCAAAATGCAGTTGCATCTGTGCAGAAACCTGGTCCTGACTGTGACCTCTGCTTCTCTGCCTGGAGGGGGGGACACAGAGAAAGGGAGAGCTGCCTCCACACCTTGGAGACCCTCTGGGGGTTAACTCTGTCTTGCTCTGAGGATGCCAGGACTTCAGGGACACTGTGAGGGAGCAGGCAAAGGCAGTCCTGCAAGGTCAAAGGCAGGACAGAAATTAGACCCCGCTGCCCCAGTCGATCAAGAAATGACAATGACAAGAATAAAACATGTTTAAAGGTTGAAAAACGAGCGTCTTCAGAACTTACCGTGCACTGCCCCGTCTTCCCGACAACACCATGAAGCAGGTTCCACACTCATTTCCATTTCGTAAATAAGGCTGGAGGACAGAAAGGTGCCCATGATGTTGAACCAGAATTTGAACACAGCTTTGTTTGAGGGGAGAAAGAATGCACAAAGCACTCTAACTTCTTGCTTTAATTACCCCCAAACACAGGCAGAGTCAGGTCTACCCCTCTCATGGGCAGTGTGCAAGGAGCTTCATGCATATGGACAACTTCCGCCTTCAAAAATGCCCTGTGGGCACCTCGTCTTCTTTTCCATCAGCTCCTGAGCCGCCAGCTCTGAGCCCCTCCCCTCCTCGCCCCGCAGGCAGCATTTCCACCGGGTAATTACAGATGAAAGACCTGGTTGTCTGCTCTGTTCATTTTTTTCTCTTCCCCCTATTTACTATCATCAGGAAGTCATGTTTCTCATTGAGGATAGGCAATTACTTTCCTGTCGACTGACGACTGGCAGAAAGCAGACGGAGCCTCATTTCCACTATAATTCAGGGAGACGGGATTGAGAGATAGCCTGGCTTCCCAGCGTCTCGACCCCTCCCGTCATCGCTCTACCTCAATCATGGCAGCAACAGCCCAAATGGCATTGACGGTGTAAATGACTGTGGTCCCTTCCCCCTTATCTGGGAAATGATGAATGAAAGTCACCATCCGTGCTCCCCGTCCCCCCCCCCCCACCCCCCAGCCAGCTTCTTTGCTGTGGTGTGGTCTGACTTTCTACATAAGTACAGTGAACAGCCCGCCCCACCCTAGGAGCAGTATAATAAGCATGAAAATAAATGTGTATTTTTCCCACCTCCCTGGGACTCGTTTTTATTTGCAAAGCAACTCTTTGCAAAAGGAAATGAATACGATGTACCAGTCTCGTTGTTAATGATGGGAGGTCCGGGTTATAATTAAGCAAACAGCAAATCAACATTGTCTGAAAGCACTCTTTTCACTTTGAGAAAGAATCTCAATTATCTGGCCTACTTTGTGCTGCGCAAACATTTCTGAGAACTTTCCAAAGCTCCAGGAAACTCGTTTGTCTCCATGCTTGTGGCCATGGTCAGAGGTGAGAACATTCTATTCCTCATCTTGAGCTTTGCCTTAGAAACCCCAAGCCCTGTGCTCTTGGGCTCCTGGCATGGCAAACTAGTCATCTTCTGCCAAAAAGTGCCAGCCAAAATCGATCCCATCTATTTCAGTTCTTCTCTTTTCATCAGATTATATTCTCACGGATGCCTGCTGAGTCTCAAACTACTCTTCAGCTTCGCGCGCTATCAGAATCTTCATGGGTTCAAGGTGAAGGGACAATCAGAGAAAGCTGACGCAGGGGGACAGGACCCTGGGTCTTAATGAACATTGTGGAAGGCATTATTCAAATCCATGGAAAACCACTCCTTTTTTTTTCTAACGAGGAGTCAGACTCCATGCGTGTGGACTAGGAGACCTAGGCTCTAATCTTTCTCTCCCTGACATTTAGAGCAGCGGCCGCCAACCGGTGGTCCGTGAGGTCCGAAAGGTTGGCAACCGCTGGTTTAAGGAAACCTAACCTTTGGCAAGTTACTTGTTCCAGGTGAAGAGGAAGTGCAGAAGAGAATCTCACTAACCCTCCCACTCCAGTGTTAGAAGATACAGGTACTGATGGCTCTAAAGGTCCTGAAGAACATGGAATGCTACGTGGATGTTTTATCAAAATTTCTCTGGGCTTTCAGAGTTCTCTTTGGAATTAGTCCTGTGGGAATATGGCTTCTATTCTCACCTATAATCCGGTCCTCTTTTCTTCTATTATAATGCACAACTTGAAGCTGTTTTTCATTTAAAAAAAAAAAAAATGCCCATCCGCCTCATCTTCACCAGATTTCTCCCCCAGGCCATTTCCAGCAGAAGGCGGCTCACATTCCCTCGGGAGAGAACAAATCAGTTATTCATTACATCTTCTCAATGGAAGGAGGAATAATGAAATCAGAAGCTTGAAACATCAGCAGCGGCTTTTTCCTGGGTTTCCACCTGGGGAACGATAAAGTGCCACAGGACGCCAACTCAGGCAGAGACCGTTCTGAAGACACTGAAAGAACGTGCGGAAGCCCTGGCCGGTTTGGCTCAGTGGATAGAGTGTCAGCCTGTGGACTGAAGGGTCCTGGGTTCGATTCCAGTCAAGGGCATCTACCTCAGTTGCAGGCGCCCTGGTCCGGGGCACCAGGCCCTCTGATCGGGGCACATGCAGGAGGCAACCAATCGATGTGTCTCTCTCACATTGATGCTTCTTTCTCTCCCTGTCTCTTCCCCTCCCTTCCACTCTCTCTAAAAATCAGTGGAAAAATATCCTGGGGTGAGGATTAACGAAGGAAGGAAGGAAGGAAGGAAGGAAGGAAGGAAGGAAGGAAGGAAGGAAGGAAGGAAGGAAGGAAGGAAGGAAGGAAGGACAAACTTGCTGAATCTCTTTAGAATGAACCCAAAGGAGCAGACCTCTCTTCTCATGAGAATTATTTAGTTTGAAGACTAGTGGAGCCCGGGTGGCGTGGCTCAGTGGTTGAGCGTTGACCTATGAACCGGGAGGTCACGGTTTGATGCCCGGGTTGCAGGCTCAATCCCCAGTGTGGGGTGTGCAGGATGCAGCCGATCAATGATTCTTTCTCATTGATGTTTCTATCTTTCTCTCTTTGTCCCTTCCTCTCTGAAATCAATAAAAAATATATTAAAAAAAAAAGACTAGTGGAGGGAGAATTTACTCTATAGTGTTTAGTTTCGCATTTAAATTTCATTTCCCATATAAATGTTTCGTGGTAACATATCCAGTTCCTTTTTTGTGTGTGTGCAAAATTTCCTCTCTCACCTTGTCTACCCTCTTAAACCAAGTAAAAAGCTCATTTATCCTCTTGCCATTTTAATATTTCAGTTTCCCTAGTTTATCACCTTTGTCTGCAATGCCAGGTGTACCATAGGTTTCCCCCAGGGGATGGAGTCATTCTTCAAAGGCGAGAGATGCATGAATGGGCCTTCCTCAAATGACACTTGCTGACTTTCTCACCCAGGTGCGGGGAGTGGGATCAGATTTTGTGCTTTGGGGTGCTAACTTCGAGCTTTCTCCCTTTACCAGAAAATTACACTTTGTAGATTCATGAGCATGCGTCAGCTAGCCAGGACTGGGGACAGGGGATGGGGGAAGGGGGCGGGGGGGGGGTTGCTCAGTGGAAACTGCTTTGAAATCCTCCAGAGAGAGGGCATGGAGTGCAGTGGGTACTTGCAGAGGTATGGCATTCAGGAGCTGGGGTCTGCAGCCCGTTGCCCAGAATTATTGCTGCTACTGCTCCTCATCTGTATTAGTTTTTCATGTGGAAAAAATGAAACTTATAAGGCAGTGAATCACTCTTTACTCTTTCAGATGACTGATCCTGGCAGCAGGCTTAGGGGCTGTGGAGCTTGTGTTCTGTCCTGGCACTCACTGCATCACTGAAGGTCTCCTTCCCTGGATCCACATAGTTGGGCAGAGCCCAGTGATGCTGGGCCACAGAAATCAGCCCTGGAAGGCCCTAGACCACAGCTCCGGTTTCCATAGAAATGAGCCAGGGGCGGTACTCACCACAGAGGGTCTTAAAGCCACAGATACATTATTTTGAGAATCCCATCAGGTAACAAATACCACCCAGCAACAGCTTTAAAGGCATAATGTATTGTATTACTCTGGATGGCTTTGGCTAAAGCGTTTCAATTCCCTGTTATAAGCTTCCTTCCTTTAGAATCATTTTTTGTTGTTGCTTTGAAAATTGATGGAAAAAGATGACCAATTCTTTTGCTTTTCATAAGAAAGGAAGCAAGACTGGGAACAGGAGAGATTACGTCTGAAGAGATGGTCTAAGACCATTTATTACACTTTACATATTTGTATCTAATTTGTTGCATTTATCCCTGAAGTTTTGGGAGAAAATTCAATACCAGCTAAAGAGTTGTAATTAATTTGTGTGTGCCACTAACGCTGAGCCATTCGTCAGAGGCTCCGAGCTCCTGTTGAAACTTCAGCTCTGTGAGAGATAACAACTTACTCTGACTTTGGGTGATTCTGAATTTGTGGTTTTATGTAATAGCAAGAACAGATTCAATGAAAAAAACCCAGATGGCTGTTCCATCAATGATTATATAGCAACTAGAGGCCCGATGCACGAAATCCGTGCAAGGGGCTTGGCCCTTGCGGCTGTGGCAGCTTGCCTGGGCCCTCACAGCCCTGGCTTCGTCTGGAAGGTCGTCAGCTGTCCTGTCTAATTAGCATATTACACTTTTATTATTATAAATGGTGGTGAGAAATCTTATTTGCAGAAAGGCTGTTAGTAGGAACATCATAAAGGAAGGGTGAGGGGAAAGGGAGGGAAAATAAAAAAGATTAACATTGGCCAAACTTCTGCTCTGTGCTAAGCAAACTCACAGACATGATCTCATGTGAAAACACTACTTTCAGATATTTCTTCTGTTGCTCCTTGCCCCAAAAGTGCAGCAATAGCTAACACTGATTGAGGCTCTCTATGTACCAGGCACTCTTCTAAGCACTTGACCCATCCTCACACAATTCACTAGCCCCATTCACAGATGAGAAAACTGAGGCACGGAGACCTGGAGGACCTTTCAAAGCTGAGTGCTGAGTATCTTCATCCATCCAGTCTTTGATACACCTGGAGAAAGTGATAAGTAGTGGCTGGAATATCAAAGTTGGAGTCAGATGCTGGGACAGAGATAAGACAGGAGAGATGGAGCAGGAAGTGGGGCACTAGGAGTTGGGAAGTGTGAGCAGTAGAAAACCCAAACAGGAAAGGCCTGGCTATTTGGGGAAAAGAGACATTTCTTCATATATCTTTCATATGCTGGTGCCTCCTAAATCCATTTTACTAGCTGAAACCTCTCTTGAGTCCCAGATTTGAAGCTATGTGATCATGAAAACTAGCATTTATAAAGGGCGACTTTTGCTATAGTCCCGGCTCTGAGTTCATTGCTTTACATATGTGAACTCAGACTTCACAGGCATTTCAAATTCATTCGGGACAGTGTTCCTCATTGACCGGCCATTTCCAGACCTCTCCACCCTGGTGCAATTGGCTGCTTTGCCTCCAGCATTCCTCTCCCCCGTAGCTGGCGATCCTATCCACCCAACTCCTCAAGTCCTCCACCATCACTGCCTTTCTCTGGGCGTCTCATAACGCGCTCCCATTCTCCACCTGCCCTCAGTGTGAGTTTGCTAAGGCAGATCTGATGCTGCTGGTATGGCTTAAAGCCCTCCCCTGTTTCCCACTGCTCTCAGTGTGAAGTCCAGATCCCTTTAGCCTAAACTGGAAAGCCACCTCCCAGCTCAGGCGCTCTTTCTGTTTGGACTACCTCTGCAGGTGTGACATCGCAAAGCAGGTGCTTGTGAAAGGTGCACCTGACCCTAAAACGGAGGGAAGCAGGGGCTCCTGCCGAGACCTTGAGAGTGCTCTGTCCCCGAGAGCTGGTTCTTCTTCTTCCAAAAAAGCATTTTTTAAAATTGATTTCAGAGAGAGAAAGGGAGAGGGAGAGAGAGAGAGGTGAGATCAATGATGAGAGAGAGTCATTGATCGGCTGCCTCCTGCACACCCCACACCAGGAATTAAGCCTGTAGCCCTGACCAGAATCGAACCGTGACCTCCTGGGTCATAGGTCTACATTCAACCACTGAGCCACGCCAGCCGGTCAAGCTGATCCTTCTTAAACTAAAATATTCAGAGGGAAAGAAAAAGGGCAACTGGGACCTCCTGGATGACTGCACCACCACCTCACACAGCTGAACAGAGGTTCCCTGCTGGGGCTGTCTTTAAAGGAGGAGCAATGCCTGCAGGGGAAGGGCCAGCCTGGGCTCTGGGGTGGGAGCAGCTCAGCATGCTGGTCTTGGCTCAGAGTCTTAACTCACTTCCACCTTCCGGATTCTGATTAGTGTCTGCCAGAGGCATGTCCGATGCTCTGCCCTGCATAACTTTTCTTCAGCCTAAACTGTAATAATTGAAGTGAATTGAACTATACAGAAAGATTATTTATTTAGTGGACATGTACTGAGGGCCTACTGTGTGCCAGGCAATGCCCTGGACTGGGCCTATTTACTGGATGCTACATAATAAATGTTATAGACAATGTGCTCTAGTCTGTATCCCATAAATTTATAGGCTACTAGAGGCCCAGTGCACGAATTTGTGCACCAGTGGGGTCCCTCAGCCTGGCCTGCGGGATCGGGCCAAAAGTGGCTCTCCGACATCCCCTGAGGGGTCCCAGATTGCGAGAGGGTGCAGGCCAGGCTGAGGGACCCCACCGGTGCAGGATCGGGGCTGGAGAGGAATGCAGGAAGTTGGCCAGCCAGGGAGGGGCCACCGGGGGGCTCCAGGCCAGGGCATGTCTGGCCTGTCTCACTCAGTTCCAATCAGCCGGACCCCAGCAGCAAGCTAACCTACCGGTTGGAGCGTCTGCCGCCTGGTGGTCAGTGCATATCATAGCAAGCGGTTGAGCAGCCTTAGCATATCATTAGCATATTACGATTTGATTGGTTGAGTGGATGACCACACTTAGCATATTAGGTTTTTATTATATAGGTTAACGAATACTATACATATCTCTGTATATTTTATAAGATGTATTAAACAGTACACACTACTGCCTATAGACAATGGGTAATATACACAACATAGCATGTGGGTATGACATCGTGTACTATATTGTGTATTTTATGACAGTGTTTTGCCATAATGGGTATTTAGTAAATACAGGTTGAATGAATGAAAACATGGAGGGTTTATTCTTCTAGTCCTCCTCTTTTAGCCCTTTCTGTAGGGGTGGTTTCCTCCTCTCAGCAGGTGCTTCCTCCTCTCCCAGGTGCTTCCTCCTCTCAGCAGGTGCTTCCTCCTCTCCCCGGGGCGGGCTCCGGTGTCTGTGGGACAGGTGAACTTGTTTTCCCACCCAAGTCTGAGCTGAGTGTGCACCAGGGAACAAGGCTGAGAGCTGGGCCAGACCCCGGAATGCCAAGGCTGCCTTGGGGGTTTGGAGGGAAGCCAGCGTGCCTCCCAGCCCCATTCAGAGAGGGTGTCCGATGTCTCAGGGCCCCTGTCTTTGGCTTTCTTGAGGACAGAGTTGGGGTCAGCAAGTGGCAGACCTGGAAAGGGTGTCGGGGACAGAGCCTATCCAGCTCTCTGGGAAAGCATAGGTCGCACTCCCCAGGCCCAAACCAGCCAAGACAGGGCTGCGTGGCGCGGCTGCCCTTCACTCTGAACAGCAATACATACTTTGCCCCCCCTGTCCAGGTTGAAACCAGCTCCAGGGGCCTCCTCTCGTTTTGTAGGGCGTCCTGGCAGCGCCCTGCCTCAGGCACTCTTTCTGCTCGAACTGGGAAATGACAGCAACAGCCACCGCCATTGAACCCAGTGGCCAGGAGGCTTGGGGTCCCTTCCTAAAGGCTTTAGCTTCCCAGGATGGATGAAGGAGGAAGAGGGAGGGAGAAGGTGGAGGCCCTAACTCCAGCCCCTGCAGGCGGAAGCCCTGGTGGGATCCCCGGGGGGAGGGGGGTCCCCCGCTGGCGCTCCGAGGGAGGGTGTGGGAGAGAGGGGGTGAGGGGGGCGGGGGAGCGGAGAGGTTGAAGGGAGGAGGCGGGGAAGGAGAGGTGGGGAAGGGGCGGGCCTTGGAGCCGGAGAGGAGGGGCGCGCGGGGAGGGGGCGCCGCGGAGGGCGCGGCGGGAGTGGGAGCCTCGCTGGGTGCGGGCGGCTCGGGCGGCTGGGGACGCGATGCTGCCGCCGCCGCCTCCCGGGTCTCGCCGGCCCGGGCTCCGCCGCCGGGGCTGAGCCGCCGCCCCAGCCGAGCCGAGCGGCCGCGGGGAGCCCGCCGCGCGGGAGGATGGGCTGCGGCGGGAGCAGGGCCGATGCCATCGAGCCCCGCTACTACGAGAGCTGGACGCGGGAGACCGAGTCCACCTGGCTCACCTACACCGACTCGGACACGCAGCCCAGCGTCGCCGGCCCCGACAGCGGCCCCGAGGCGGGCGGCCTGCACGCGGGTGAGTGAGCGGGTCCCGCCGACGCCGGCGCAGGAGGCCGGGCCCGGGGGACGCGGGAGGACGGGGTGGCGGCGCCAGGGCAGCGCTGTCCCCCAGAGAACTCGGGGCTGGGGCGAGGGGAGGAGGGAGAGGGGCAGGCAGGAAGCAGGCAGTGAGAGCCCGCACAGGCTGCAGCCCTAGGCCCGGGAGCGGGTCCCAGGCGGACCCCGGTGCCTGGGAAGCCCAGCACTTCTTAGCCCCCGCCAGGGACGGGAGGGGCGGGGAGACCGGCTCAGCGCTCGCGTGGGGTGAGAGGACAGCCCCCCTGGCGCGCACACCTGCCCCCCTGGCACATACACCTGCCCCCCTGGCGCGCACACCTGCCCCCCTGGCACATACACCTGCGCCCCTGGGCACACACCTGCCCCGCTGGCGCGCACACCTGCCCCCCTGGCACATACACCTGCCCCCTGGCGCGCACACCTGCCCCCCTGGCACATACACCTGCCCCCCTGGCGCGCACACCTGCCCCCCTGGCACATACACCTGCGCCCCTGGGCACACACCTGCCCCTCTGGCGCGCACACCTGCCCAGCATTCCACCCACGCTCCCGGCCCCCGGGGGCTCGCCTCCGCCCCCACTTTGGTCCATGTCCCCGGCTGCCCCCTGTGTACTCAGCCGGGTCACTTCTCCAGACCTTGGCCCTCTCTCCGGGGACCTAGAGACGCAGCGCCTCACCCAGATGGCCTGGGTGGAGTGTTCCTTCGAGATTCCCCTTTCCTCCCCCCTGGGAAGGTGGCCCCTAGAGAGCTTCCAACACCAGAATCCCAGCTCAAGGCAATGTAAGCGCACCTTCAGGCAGTTGTGAAGGACTTCCCTCCCTCTCCCTGGGGCCTCAGTGCTTCAGTGGGGCAAGGCATGTAGGTGGAAACACTCCCATCCAGGTAATCCCGCCCCCCTCCCGCTAGCAGGATTGAGATGGAAAGGCGTGCAAAGAACTTTCTGGTCCTGTCACAGAATCAAGTTGTTTATTATTATTATTACTATTATTATTATTTTAGCGACACTAATAATTGTAGGGTAGAGAGGAAAATAGGCTAACTGTTGCCACAGACTGAATTTTAATCATAAAACTGTTGGTGATGTGAAAAGGCAAAAATCTCACTACTTATTACATGGATGTTGTAAAAAAACAGATTAATATTTGGATTAACATCCTTTAACCATCTATTGACTCCTTGATGTTACTGGCATTTTTAAATAATGAAATCTAAAATAGAAAATGAGATTAACTCGAAGCAGAATGTATACTCTACGGAGGCGGAAAGACATGTGAACTGCTCTTAAAAGATGGAGAATCCTAACCTACACCTCCTAAAGAAGAGCTGTCCCTTTCGTCTTGAGAATCGGTCTGTCCATCTTGTAGGACCAAAGCTGGTTCCCTTTCCACGTGAACTTTGTGATTCCCTTTTTTTAAACAAAAGCGAGACTTGTCAGTTATTCAATAGGACGGTTATTTTCTGTGGCTGACGCTCTCAGCAACTCTCCAGGCGACGTGCTGGCTGAATTCAGTGTCAGAAGGAGCAAGAGACGTAGGGAGCCTTTAAAGTGGGCCTGGGAACTGTTATACGGAACAGCCTCTCCCAGGGAGGTATGGTACCGCTGAGCAGAGCCAAAGGCCAGAGCTGCACTCCAAGGAAACGTAGTGGAAAAGATCTAGTCTGAAAAGGACAAAGTGCAGCATCAGGAATGGTTGCCTTGGTGACTGGGAGTATATGGTATGAGTGTGTGTTCATATTTATGCGTATGAGAGAGTTATTGCGTGCTGGCTAAATATGTACATAGCTATTCCTCTCCAAAGCTTATTCATTTATTGCCCTGCCATCCTGAGTCAGATCCCAACATGCATCATGAGATCTGGTCCCTGCAACAGGTGGGGCCTAGGACAAGCATGCTCACTGGTGGTACCCTGCCAAGCCTAGGGCAGCCCATGGACTCAGTCCCAGGCTTCCGGGGGGTTTGGGTGGGGGGTGGGGGGGCACCTGCTGGCCCACAGTGAATGTGTTGTATAGGAAGCTGGAATGGCATTTTTTTCCTGTTTCCATCGATCTTTTTCTGATGGGGGACGAAAGGAAAGGCTGGATTCAGCAGAGTCCAGACTGTAAAATCACAAAAATGGCTTGGTCACTCGAATTTTAAAGCTGGGGAGGGTCTCTGGAGGTCACCTAATTCAAGACAGAATGGGCTCAATTACATTGCCCTGGTCAAGACATTCTCTCAACTACTTCATAAGTCTTACCCTCAGTTCCCCCTGTCTTCCAAGATCCTTTCTTTCTGAGCCCCTGGTCACCCTCCTTTAGTGTCAAAGCCACTTCCTGCTGGTCACCCCAACCTCAGGAGCTCTGAGCACAGGGAGTGAACCCATCATCTCTGTGTCCTCTGTGCCAGCACCACGGGGAGCATGCCTCCCAATAGAGGGCCTCCCCCTCACACACACAGGTGTTCGGTAAATATTGATAGAACGGGGCATGGTTTCGTAGGTCCCACAAAGGAAAGAGCTCATGCCTCCCCCTTACTCAAAGAGTGATGGTGAGCCTCTGGCTCCCATTTCTGGAGATCACTTCCACTAGCCAGCAGAATTCAATTGCGTTTTGAGACTTAGCTGTTATGTAGGCTGGAATCAAAGACTTAGCTGAAGCCACAGTATCGGATATCCATTGCTTCGCTGTGTCACCGAAGCGTGTCTCTGTCACGGGAGGAAATGAAATTGGTCTGGCATGAGTGACTCCTCATGAAAGCAGCTTGCTGGATTGATGTTTACTGCTGTTGTCTTGCGGGAGGTCTCCCGAGGAGAAGGGAGACGGAGGTTGCCTGGCTCAGCCGTTCTACAGGTTAATCGCTCCCTCGCTTCACGTTGATTTAATCACAAGTCCCTCTCGTTACATCCTTACCCATCCCCTTTAGTACTGTTGTTTTTTCTCTCTAATTTCTCTGGAGAATAAAACATTTCAAAGTTCTCTACCGTGCTTCCACTTTACAGGTTTAAATTGCTGTAATAATTGATTTAGTAAATGCGACACGAAAGATTGCAGAGTTAGAGACTCGCAGCAAAATGATTTACCCGGGTAAACTGGAAAATCAAATAAAATGAACAGCACTTAGTATCACCGTTAGCTAATAGGTCCTGATGACTTACGAAGGGCCGGGCACTGTACCCGTGGCACTGGATGTAAATCACCTGGGCTCATCCTCAAGCTGAGAAGGTGGCAACTATTACCATCCCGTTTACACAGTTCGGACTTGTCCCAGTCCAGGACCAGAATCCCAAGCCCACACTCCTGAATACTGCCTTCCCGATCAATGGGGGGTGAACTATGAAATTCTTGATTTTACTGTTGATGGGACTCAGAGACTATTCTGATCTCTCTCTCTCTTAAATATATTTTATTTATTTATTTATTTATTTATTTAGAGGAAGGGAGGGAGAGATAGAAACTTCGATGAGAGAGAAACATCATTGATCAGGGCTGCCTCCTGGATACCCCCCACTCGAGATTGAGCCTGCAACCTGGGCATATGCCCTGACCGGGAATCAAACCGGTGGTTCCTGGGTTGGCACTCAACTGCGGAGTCACACCCAGCTGAGCTGATGATCTCTTGATAGTCTGGTCTGGTCTCAGCATAGTTTTCTCCTGCAGCATCGCTAAGGATGGGATACCTCTCCGTAGGGAACAGGGCCGCCCCATACCTCCGTGGAGCTGTTACCTTTGTGAGAAACTATTCCTGCTGCCTTGGAATTTCTATCTGGCCCTTGAAATCAAGTCTGTACAGACAGCTCTCACAACACTTAAGGACTGCTATTGCATCTCCTCTCACCATTGGTCCTCCAGTCGTGTCTCATTTCTCATTGGGCCTCTGTGGGCTTAACCATACTCCTCCAAACACTATGTGGTTTGTCAAAGTCTCTCTCAATTCATGGGGACCTATGGCTAGCTCCAAGCTACATACGGATGCCTCACATGAACCCTGTGATTAGTTAAAACCCTTAGACCTTTCTTTCTAGATAAAGTTCTATGACATCAGGGACATGGTGTTTTCAGGGCTATGTAACCAGCACCTGAAACAGTGACTGGAATATAGGTGGCATTCCATAAATGAATCTTGTAGTTATACTATTGATTTCAGTAACCCAAATTTGGGATTTTTGTATTTATTCTTGTTAAAATTAATTTTGTTGGTTTCAGATTAATGTTGAAACTTGCTGACCTTGATTCATTTTGATAGTGCCACGAAGACAATATTCTAGGTCAGTGGTCGGCAAACTTGCAGCTCGGCAAACCACAGCTTGCGAGCCACATGCGGCTCTTTGGCCCCTTGAGTGTGGCGGTATTTTGTGGAAGACCCACACTCAAGGGGCCAAAGAGCCACATGTGGCTCGCGAGCTGTCGTTTGCCGACCACGGTTCTAGGTCTTTATCTCCCTCTGTTGACAGACCAAGGATAAAAGACATTTGTTTGCTCTTTTGTTCATCCCATACACATTTGGTACAAAGATGAGTAAGTCAATAATACAGGGGAGGCAGACATAAAGGAACAGCATGAGGGAGAGATGCGGGAGGAGTAGGGGACTGAGCAGTGTGTGTCTGAGGAGTGTGTGCACAGACCCCTGCAGGCCCTCGCAGCCTGAAGAAATGAAGGAAGACCATCTGGATTCCTTCCCTTAGGTGGGAGCACCTGTGGAGAGCCCACCTGGGGCTTCCTGATGGCTCAGCCTCCTTCTCCCCAGCTCTCCCTTTACACCTGCTACACCTGTGGTTATATTTTCAACAACAGTGCTTAGGCCAGTGATGGCGAGCCTATGACATGCGTGTCAGAGGTGACAAGCGAACTCATTTTTTTGGTTGATTTTTCTTTGTTAAATGGCATTTAAATATATAAAATACATATCAAAAATATAAATCTTTGTTTTACTATGGTTGCAAAGATCAAAAAATTTCTACATGTGACACGGCACCAGAGTTAAGTTAGGGTTTTTCAAAATGCTGACACGCTGAGCTCAAAAGGTTCGCCATCACTGGCTTAGGTGGTAGGTTGGTCATTCGGTCATGTGCCTTTTTTGTTGTTAATAGTCACCTGAGGATATTTTTCCCATTGATTTTTAAATTTTTTTCAGAGAGAGAGGATTTCTGTTGTCATTACCTCACACTTGTTTCTGAGCTTGGATCTATTTCCTTATCATTTAAATTCAAAAAGCATTTACTGAGCATCTGCTATATGTGGGAATTTTTATTTTGAATATTGGTTTATATAACTCTCTAAAGACTTAAAAACCCATTATTATCACCATTTACTAAGTGAGGATACAGGCTTAGTGAGATTAAGAGATTGAGCAAGGCCACCCAGCTAAGAAAGGAAGAGAAGAGCTTGGATCAGAATTCGGGCCTCTTGTTTCTAAATCCAGGCCAGGGTCCATTTTACTGTCACTGCTAAGCACGAATTTACTTCCCTCCTCCACCCCATCTGCCTTTGGCTTTCTTGAAAATAGGAACCACGTGGAGTGGGGGCCTCCCGCCGGCGTTGACAAGGCTGAGGATGAGAGTCCTGAGGGACCACCTGCAGCCCCTCCCTGTGCTGAAGCCTGAGCAGGGCTGGAGGGGATGCTCAGAACATCACCTGCATCCCAGTCACCTGCTGGGCTTTTTACAGGTGAACCGTCTTTGTGCAAAGTAACACTTTTTCTGGTTTCAAATGCAATGCATGTTCCTTATAGAAAACGTAGAAAGTGTGGAGAAGCCCACAGGAGGAAACCGCGCTCCTGTCAGCATTCAGAAGCCAAGGGTCTGTTGTCCTGAATGATCTGGTGCTGAAACCCCTTAAATCTCACCTTGAGCCCTGGATGGGGAGCAGATTTGAGCCTTGACTACTGTCTCCTTGCTGGTTGAACTCGAAGTAAAAGCCCCCCTCCACCTCCCACCCCCACCCCCACCCCCAATGCCAGTGCCATAGTATTGGCCTCTGCGTACGTTGTCAGGGCAGAGAGACCTTCCTTAATAACAGGTTCTCACACGCATCATGGCCCCCAGTCACTGGACCTTTTCCGCTCTTTTCATCACCATCTTCCTTGTATTTTGCTTGGAGACAGTATGTTCAGTGGTGAAGGAATTAGACGTTAACGACAGACATTCACCAGCTGTTTCTCCGCTTTTCTGGGTTTCCGTTCCTACAAGGTGGGATGGGAGTCACTGGAGAACAAATGTATTCCCGTTTCGGAGGTGGCAGGGTTTCAGTGCTGCCAACCCAGGCACGGAGGATCCCCTCCCCCGCTCATTCTTGCACTGGGCTGGTCTTTCCAGGCACACACCTGGGCTACCCCTCCCTCCGCGCCTTCCATCCCTGTTCCTCAGCTGCCTGCATTGCTGGAGAGAGCCAGGGCCGTGGGCATCTAGGACCTCAGAGTTCTGACCACCTCTTGGAAATCATTAATTCCTTGTTCATATGCTGTGACAGTCCCCGTGTATCAGCTCCGACAGGATCCGATTCTTCCCCTCTGAATACTGAAAAATCAAAACTTTTGCTGCGAATTCGCCCATCTTTTCCTCCAGTTACCTTATAATTGTATTTCCTTCTGTCGCCTCGGTATTTTAAAAATATCTTCCTCCATCGCCTCTTCAAACCTGACTGTTTGGATTCTAAGTGCGCTGGCCAGGTGGGTCCTTGTAACCACAGGTGAGGGTATCATGGGCAGTTCCTTGGGGGTGACAGCTACTCTGCATCTCCACTGGCCCTGCCTCAGCCCAACCAAGTTTTCTTGTACTTGGACCCCTGCAATGGCTGGGTCCCTTCTTGCCCTTGACAAGTCATTCATCACGTCATAGGGAGAACAATCTTTTAAAAACATATATGGGGTCTTGTCATTCTCTTGTTTAATTCCCCTGGTAGCTTTCCATTCTGTTATACATAGAATAAAATTCCAACCCTCGGCCTGCATGACCCAGTCTCTCCCTCTGTCTCTCTCCCTCCCTCCCTCCCTCCTTCCTTTCCTCCCTCCCTCCCTCTCTTCCTCTCCTCCCTTCCCCACTCTCTTCCTTCCTCTCTGTGTTCCAGCCACACTGGCTTCCTCTCTGTTCTTTGAACCTCCCACTCAACCCCACCGCATTCCTGTCACCAGGATTTTGCATTTGCCTGAATGTGCTCTCCCTCCTCCGACTCATTACATGGGTGCGTCCACCTCACCCTTCAGCTCTCAGTTCAGATGTCACCTCCTGAGAGAGACCCGCCTTCCCCAGTCGCTGTCTGGTTACTTCTTTCCTAATACCACAGCCTGCCATTGTCTTGTTCATTTATTGTTCATCTCTTTACTCAGCACAGAGTCCGCACTCAGCGAGTATTTGTTGGGTGAGGGAATCCTCCTCACCGTTTGCATCGGGTAGAAATAGTGTTTGGTGGCACGAACAGAAACCAGGCCAGTGTGGCTCAGCAAGTAGAGGGTTTATCTTTGCGCTTAACAGAAAATCCGGAGGTGGCAGCTGCACTGCTCAGGGAGGCGCAAAGAGCTGGCTCTCAGCGTTTATTGCTTTCCATTCTTGGAGTGTGGATTCCATCCTCGGGGTGTGGATTCCATCCTCTAGCTGCAAGATGCTGCAGCATCTTATCTTAGATAGGAAGAGGAGATGCAGAGAAGAGCAATTTTTTAAAAATCTGTAAAGCAATAGCTTTCCCAAAACCCAGTCAGCTTGCTTGAGTCTCCTTGGCCAGGACCATGTTACATGACTAGCTGGCTGCAAGAGTGAAGGAAATCACGGCAATTGCTAGACACACATACTGCCCTTAACGTATTGGGTCCTTTTGGCCAGGAAAGAAAAAGAGGAGAAGAGATTTCGGGTAGACTGTGAGCAGGATATGTCAGAGAGGAGAGAAGATTAGCGGGAGGAAGGGAGAAGGAGGAACGGAAGTAGGTTAGTGAGGAGGGGAGATGTTCTGCCGAAAACCATAGGAATGTAATTACTGGTATTAAGATTTTGCAATAATAATCCTATATAATAAAAGGCTAATATGCAAATTGCCCCCTCAACCGGGAGTTTGACCAGGGGGCAGGGCTGGCCGGCCAACCTCCTCCAGCCCCTCCCCCTAGCTGGCCCAGCCTGATCAGCCTCGATTGGGGCAGGCCGGCTGGACCCCCACCATGCACGAATTTGTGCACTGGGCCTCTAGTAATAATAGTGACTGTCTTTGTAACATTCCCATGTGTCAAGTGAGTTCATAAAGGTGGCTATTTGCTGAAAGAAACATGTGTGAATATTGAACTAGTTTTAGAAATAATGCAACAATACCCTAAACTTCAATCTTTTACTAGGATGATCTGTTGACATCAGATGATGGGTACAAGAGATACGTGGTGGATGCTCCTCTGCTTTCTGCTTCATTCTCCTGCAGAGTCAATGCCGCAGGGAACTGACGTGCCAGCTGATACTCCGTGGCACCAATTTCCAACGAGTAGGCGCATTTTTGGAGGGCCACCGTGCAGGGCCGCGCTGGCGCTCCGGCCAGGGCTTCTGTCGGAGAAGCAGCAGACAGCCAATTGGCTAATTTAAGGAGTCGACACTATTTCCTGTGGACGCTCAGAGCTATCGCCCTGCTCTTGTCTCTAGGGCTTATGGACTTTCAGGCATGAGAAAGCCGACAGGATCTGTAGAAGATAACGGGGCATTTGGGAAACCAGTCGTCATAACAACAGGGCAGGCAGTGGCCACAATGGAAGCGGGATCGCCTGTGCACTGTAAGAGGGACGATTCCGGATTAAGCGCCTCCATACACGATGAAATTGAGGCCTCATTAAATTATTACGTCCAATAATCACCACTTTACAAGGCCGGCCTTCCTAGCACACACTCCTGTTTGCTTGCCGGGGTGACAAGCGCTGTGTGTGCAAACACAGGTTGAACACAGCCAGGCCTCGTGAGCATGGTTCCGTTTATTGCATGCCTAGCATGTGCCAGGCACTCCTAGACCGTACCTGATTCTGTTAACCCCATTTTACAGACGGGGATGTCAGAAAGGCGAGGTGCTTGCCCAAGTGCCTGTACGTTGTAAGTGAGTGAGGGGGTTGGGAAGGCAGGCCTAGATTATTCTGAGCCCCGTGGCTCTTCCTCTGCCAGCCCCTTAGCTGATCACTAGCTCGTGACCTCTTTGCCTTTCACCGGGTCATGTGCAATGGCTTTCTGACTGGCCCCCCAGCTCCAGGCATTGCCACTGCTCTCCCTATCACACCACTGCCAGGCGAAGATTCCTGAAGCAGAGCTAGGATCGCTATTGTGTGCTTCTCCTGCTCAGAGCCTTCCATGATGATTTCCCTTTGCCCACTGAATGCAATTGTCTTAGCCCGGCATTTAAGGCTTTCTCTCCAGCCTCCTCTTCCACTAGCTGCCTGCAGTCCACTCCCCTCAGCCAGACTCAGGGGCTGCCTTGTGCCACCGCCCCCACACCTCTGAGAGCCCTTCAGCTCCTGCACACCCGCCTCAGTCACCTGTTCCCTTCTAGCACTCACCTCCCAGGACTCTCATTCTGTTTTGAATGTTCTTGTTTATGGCCATGTCTTCTCTCTCCTCTCACACTGTGTCCATTCTCAAAGACAGTGTCAGGAAAGGCCTGAGAAGGACTTTTACTGGGGAGAGTTCTCGGGAACACTGTGAGGGAGGTGGGACAGGGCAGGGAGAGTTGAACTGCTTGCTGTTGGCAGAGGCGTCTCAGCTGATCCCCTGGGGAGCTCTGGAGCTGGGCTGGCGCTTCAGCTATGGTAGTGAGAGGTGTTTCCCCCTAGGGGTGAGATTCAGGCTGCCTCTAGCTGGAGGAAGTGACTTTGGGTGGGGCCACTTCTCCCACAGAGGGCAGTTCCCAGAGAGGCGTTCACTCCCTCACGCATGAGCCTTCAGTGCTCACCTCCCCTGGCAGCTGGAGGATCTGGTGTCAGGCCTGCAGGGAGGTCACCCCAGGGGCCTCGGCACCTTATTCATCTGTCAGAGGGACTTGGAGAACACACAGTAAAGGCCCCACCCTGGGGGCTTCTGATGGTAGCGTTGGGTGGGGCCAGAAGACCTGCATGTGGGCGCAGATTGGAATTCCATCGGTCCAGGAGGGCACCCAAGACCCTGCTTTTCTAACAGCTCCTAAGTGATGCTGCTCCTGCCGTTGGCCCGTGGACCCCTCCCAGGTCAGAAGCTGGCAAACCTGTTCTGTAAAAGGCCAGATGGTTTGAGGCTCTGCAGGCCACATGCTCAGGGGTGCTACGACTCAACTTTGCTGTTTTTAGCACCAAAGCAGCCACAGACCATATATCAGCGAATGAGCATGGCTGTGTGCCAGTGCTTGCTCCTGTCCCAGGCGCTCCTGAGGGACAGCCAGGTTTAGGAGCCCCTGTCTTTGACCGGGAAGGAAGTGTGGGAGAGAGGAGAGACGGGGACGTGCAGGGACTAGTCCCAGCCCTCAAACGCACCTGTAAGTAGCTCAGCTCATAGAGCCCTCAAACAGTGTTTGTGGAATGAACAAATAAATGGGATTAAGTACATTTCTCATTTTGAAGGCAGTTTTTAAGGGTATTCAAGTCTGACTGGTAACATTGGGGTATGAAGGCATTCGATATTTTATTATGCAAATCATGCTCTTGGCTGGAGTGGGATTTGGGAAGAAGACAGTATCCTGGCATCCCCAGGAGCTCTCCCGGCCTTGGCCTCAGCTCCCAGGAATGTTGGGATCCTCCTGTCCCTTCATCACAGGTCCCTGTTGACTCAGAGGTTCCAGGGCAGCTGCTGTGGCCTGGGGTGCTTTCCCTGCTGGCCCTCCACACTTGCAAGGATGGGGAGCTGCTGCCAGGAGGCGTGAGGGATCTTCAGTCTCCCTGTACCTCGCTGAGCTCCGCTCACCTTTCCTTAACCCTCGCTCACCAACCCTCACTCAGCCCACCAACCCTCGCTCACCGCCAGGGGCTGTAAGGCCCAAGCTGGAGTCCTCAGAAGTCACCACCTTTGGTGGTTTGGGTCTGGCAGCTGATGAATAGGTTGCTGTTGTGATGTTTACTCTTCTGAATCAGGTATTCCTTTGTAGAGACAGAGCCTTCTAGTCATTGCACAGGCTTCAGAAAGCATCCAGGGAACTGAGAGAAAAGGCATCATTTAAAGAGCGCTGCCAAAATGTTAACAAAGGGACCCAGGGAGAGTGCCATGCCCGTAAGCCTTGTTTTTTCCTTCTTTGTGCACATGAATTCAAAGTGCAAACACTGACTGCAGCATTCTTAGAATCCCCAAATCCCATGGCCATAAGCAAAAAATCAGTGGGGAATAGAACAAAAGCTTCTAGGAGAAGCTGATTTAAATACCCCCCCCCCACACACACACACCCACCCACACCCCCGCACATATGGACATACACCAGAAACTGTATCTTCACAGGGATGGTCTCTTCCCAGCAGACACCATGGAGTTGCAGTTGCTCAGAACAATTCTGGAATCCCTTAATTGTCGCCGTAGGTATGTTTTAAACATAACATTTCAAACATCTATATATTTAAAAGTTTTAAAACTACACAGACACATTTTCAAACACACACACACATATACACACATACACACACATACACACACACATATAAATTGGGAGACTAGTATAATGAACCATCATCCAGCATCAACAATTATTAGCACATGCAAATCTTGTTTCATCTCTATCTCCATTCCCTTTCACCAATTGGCTTATTTTGAAACAAATTCCAAAAGTCCTGTACTTTCATCTCTAAATACTTCAGTATGGATCTAAAAGATAAGGACTCTTAAAAAACATGTAAGATTGAACCATATGAAATTGTCATTTGGTTGTCATCAGTAACCATTATCTACATGAATTACTTCATTAGGAATTGCAAATCGCGATGTTCTAACATTTCTTTAACTTTTATTAGCTGGAATTCTTTTATAGCTTCTCCTTATGCTCACTTGGTTTCCCTGAGAAGGTGGCGTAAATGCCTACTTTCCCCTTTCACGATCAGTTCTCGGTTCATCTGATGTACAAGTTCAACTCCTTTCAGAGTTCCCAGGTCTTGCTGTCATCCGCCCATTACTGCGCTCTTCTCAATGATGAATATTAAGCTTCTGCCTTCTTTTCGTCTGGCTCCCATCCATGTTGTCCCGCTCTCTGCAAGAAAAACAACGGAAGGGTAGCCCTGCCGCATTTCAGGAGCAGAGACGGGCAGAAGCAAGTGTTGCTGTGGTTACAGAAATAAGTGACGTCTTAGAATCAAGCAGGACATGGAGTGGTCAGAGTTTAAGTCCTGGGTCCCTAGAGGACCTTGTGCCGAGATGACCAAGTTGAATTTGAATCTAAGTACCAGTAACAGTGGTGGCAGAAGTGAGTAAAGGGGCCTGCAGGATGCAAAACTAGTTATGGTCCCAGCCCCACAGTCCCACAACTTCCCTAGGAACCAAAGGCCCTTGAGAAATTACTGTAAAAAACCTATCCCATGCCCTAGCCAGTTTGGCTCAGTGGATGGAGCGTTGGTCTGAGGACTGAAGGGTCCCCGGTTTGATTCCAGTCAAGGGCACGTACCTTGGTTGCAGGTTGGATCCCCAGCCCTGGTCGGGGTGCCACCAGTCGATGTGTCTCTCTCACATCAATGTTTCTCTCACTGTGTCTCTACCCCTCCCTTCTACTCTCTCTAAAAACCAATGGAAAAATATCTTTGGGTGAGGATTAACAACAGCAGAAACACAACAAAAACTAGAAAGGAAGGAAGGAAAGAAGGAAGGAAGGGAGGGAGGGAAGGAGGGAGGGAGGGAGGGAGGAAGGGAGGGAGGGAGGGAGGGAGGGAGGGAAGGAGGGAGGGAGGGAGGGGTTATGAAAAAAGATCCCATTCTCACAATGGGCAAGTGCTGTCCTCGAAGAGAACACTGGTGCCTTGAGCCACAAACAATCCCGAAAAGGAAAGTTACACAACCAGGACCCAGCACCATTTTTGGAGGATTCAAGCCCCCAAACCGATGACTCATTAGACACTGAAAGGGGACTGGGTCTTGCATCCTCTCCTCCAACCTCCTCCATCAGATGGACTTCTCGCAGGAAAGGACAAATACACAAATTCCAATTTGGTTGCCAGGGAAACCCCTACAGCATATCAAAAAAAAGAAAAAGTGCCAGTGTGTTCTGGGAATAAAGAGAAAGTCGTTTGTGTGTGTGCTGAGAACCAGCTGCGTCAGGGCTGCAGCTTCCCATGGCAGGCTTTGCCAGGGGCCTGACAGCAAAGCAGACTCCGTGCCAAGACCTGGGAAGGGCTTCCTCCCGACCCTCACAGCACAGGTGCTGCTCTTCCATGACCTGGGGCCTCTGCTACAGGGATGCCAACCCCTAGGAATTGCAAAGATGCCGAAGAGGGCCAGGGGACACCCTGGATGAGTTGTTTGGAAATATACAGTGTGACGATTCAGAGAGGTTCGGGCCTGGAAAAGACCTGCGATAAAGCAGAAAACACTTCTTCCCGCCAGGAAGGCACCGGTAAGTAGCTCAGCACCTGTGGTTAGATAAGCTCGGGCAATGCTTCATGCTGTGAGCTCCTCTTAGAGAGTCACAATGTGCTTTAGCGCATTCAAGGCTAAACCTCGAGGTTTACCTGAACAGTAGCACCAAAGCCAGGTCAACAGTCCTAATCCCCAGAACGGGTGAATATGGAAAAAGGGTGACTACTATTTCATGTGACAAAAGACGTGAGGAAAGTTAAGGATCCTGAGAGCAGTAGTTTATCCTGGATTATCAGGGTCGGCTGCAAACACAATCACACATAACCTTAAAAGAGAGGCAGAGTGAGTTCCGACACGTCCTCGCTCACAGAGGAAGGCCGGCCGTGTGAAGAAGAGGTGGAGAAGGAGGGATGCGGCCACAAGCCAAGGAATGCAGAGAAATGCCGGCTGCCAGCAGATGCCAGGTGAGGCCAGGAAGACCAGAGGGAGGCGGCCCTGCCAACACCTTGAATTTGTGTTTCTGGCGTCCAGAACTGTGAGAGAATAGAGTGCTGTAGTTTTAAGCCACTAAGGTTGTGGTCATTTGTTACAGTAGCCTCAGGAAATGAATATCCCTTAACACAGAATTGCCCAAACTTACACATTTACCATAACTTTTTTTTTTCAAAGGACATCAGTTATCATTCTGTAAACTTCAGGTTCTGAGGAATCCACTCTAGGAGACAGACATTGAGATGATTTTATGAATGACTGATCCACAATGGCACCACTGAGGACACTTACAAGTCTGGCTCCAACCCTAGGCCACCGGAGTCCACAGAATGGCCATGCCACGTGCCTTCCTTTGGTCTTTCCATAGAAAGGGTATCCCGACATTTCCAGCTGCCTCTTACCCATTATGTATTTGAACTATTTTATATCTACTAGAGGCCCGGTGCACAAAATTCATGCACAGGTGGGGTGGGGTGGGGTTCCCTCAGCCCAGCCTGCACCCTCTCTAATCCGGGATCCCTCAGGGGATGTCCAACTTCTGGTTCAGTCATTTGGTTGTCCCTCACTAACCCTCCTGCCGGCCTGGTCGTAGGCAGCCATCTTGTGAGGGTGTGAGGGTTAATTTGCATAATACCTCTTTATTATATAGGATGAGATGTAATATTCAAAGCTTGCTGACATTTCCATCTACCACACAAGCTGCACATGTTTTCACAGAGGTGCCTTCTTAGCGTCTTAGGTGCTCTTGTGAGCACTCCCAGGGTCACTTTGCAGGGGGAATCCTCTTGCTAATGCTGGTCTGCACCAAGAATGTCAGGAGGCCTAGGGACAGAACTAGTCAGAAGATCTATCTGGTCTCCTAGTCCCTAGTAGATTCAATGCTCACACTGTTCTCATTACCTGCATTGCTTCCAACTCTGCCTGGAGGTGGCCACTTCAAGGGACTGTGTGGTCCTATGCACCAACATGGTGCTGCTTTCTCAGGGGAGGAGGATCGACACCCACAGCTGGACCTTTGCAGAGGATTTCTGGGTCGCCTGCTCAGCAACTCATCCCTTTAAATACTAGTCTGTGGGCTACATGGGCAGGGGTTTCAACTAGTTAGCCTTCCCTCAAATCCATTCTAACCTCCATGGATCTCACCAAAGACAATGTCCCGGGGAAATCCTTTAGGGACAGAGCACTCTAAATAGGCTAGAAAGCATATCCTCAACAGGGAAGAACTGTCAGGGTCTCTAAGCCAAGAATTTTAAAGTAGCACATGTCCCCCTTCCATCTTCATTGCATGGAATTGTACAGGTTGATCCCTACCCAGGGTGACCCTGGGACAGAGCCTGCTGTCAGAAGGTGGCTGACTGCCTTACCCTCCCCACTTACTCATCTCTCTGCCCTCCCCAAACAGTTGAAAGTCCAGACTCCTCTCTCCTGCTCTGACTCAGCTCTCTTTTTCTCAAGGCTACGCAGCAGACCTCACCTCTGTCTTCATCCTTCCTGTCTCCACAACTTTCCTTTGCTAACATGACTCTTGAACAGTGTGAACTCGAGCAAAAAGCAAGGTTGTGCTTGAAGAAAAGCAAAACATTCAATATTGAAAATGTGTGCAAATCAAATTCCTCTGAAAGTGCTGTTTTCTCGCTTACATTTCAGGATTGTTTTGTCATCATTTCTGAAGGCTGTCCTCTTGGCAATGGCTCCTGACCCGATTCCTGTCTTTCCTAGTTATGCTGGGGGAAGGGATTCATTGATCAGTCCCTTCATTTATAAGGGTCTTCGAAGTCAGCACCCCCAGGCAGATGGAGTTCAGCAGCTTGGAAGTGGTGCCTTGAATCCTTTTGATTTAATCACTCGTATTTATAGTAAAGGAGTTGAATAGTGAATCGAGATTAGCTCCTTGAATGCCAGGAAACTGCCTTGGGTGTCCCTGGCCTGGCTTGGTCCAGCTGTCGGTAAACCCCAAGAGGGCCTTGGACACGGCCTTGGGGAGGCCTGCCTGTGCTACCGCTGAGCCACAGTGGCGAGCGTCACTTATTCGTCGAACTAAACTTACTCCGTACCAGGTCCCTGCTGTATAGAAATCACCCTCTCAATTACTATTCTTGTTTTGTAGGTGAGGATATTAAGGCTTACAGGTATAAAGGAACTTTCCCAAGATCACACAGCTGGAAGAGCCAGACGCAAGCCAAGCCTGCCTTACTCCAAACCCTTTCCTGAGGACCTAGAGTCCCAGACTTGTAGAATTCATGGGCCAGCAAAATTTAAAAAAAAAAAAATTTGTGTAAAATTAAAAAGGAAAAATATGTGTGAATGTGTGCACATGCTAATATAGAGTTGCTAATTTTTTATTTTGCCATCAGGGCATGACAAAGGCTTATCATTTATTATTGCCATTTCATTGGAAAGGATATTTACACAAACATGAAAAAAAAAACTTCTAAATTAATTTGCCAAGTATTTATGGAGCACCTATTATGTGCCAGGCATTCATTGTTCTAGGCACTGCAGAAAATAATAGTGACAAAATAAACAAAGAATCCCTGCCCTCCGAAATAAGGCATGATGGGTTAATTAAAAAGAAGGGAAGTGCACAGTATATTAGAAATGAATGCTATACGGGGAAAAACAGGGCAGGGCAGAGGGGGATATGAGTCGGGAAGGAAGCCCTTGCTGAAAAAGTGAGGAAGCATATACCAGTCTTGCCAAGAAGGGACATGGACAATCTTAGCACCCATCCATATGAACATTCCCACAATAGTAACTCATTTTTCTCACTGTACCAGCACGTGGGCACTCATCCCGGGGGCCCAGCTCCCAGCTCCAGGGAAGGTGAGATGAGAGGGACTGATGAGGATGGTTCAAGCTCTGCCTCTGGTTCCTTTCCTCCACGCCTTTTCCAACGGTGAGCTTTCACTTCCTAGGCCAGTGGTCGGCAAACTCATTAGTCAACAGAGCCAAATATCAACAGTGCAACGATTGAAATTTCTTTTGAGAGCCAAATTTTTTAACTTAAACTATATAGGTAGGTACATTGTTATTACCTTAATTAGGGTACTCCTAAGGCTTCGGAAGAGCCACACTCAAGGGGCCAAAGAGCCACATGTGGCTCGTGAGGCGCAGTTTGCCGACCACGGTCCTAGGCTATTGACTGGCTGAAGTTTTATCTTGCCTCAGACATGATCCAGGAAGTTTTTTATTGTGCCTCGATTTAAATCACTATTTCTAAGGAAGAACTGTGAATCCAAAACATTGGCTTTTTGAGGGAGGAGGCTCTGGGGCCTCATCTACTGTGCTGCCTTCCCTTTGCTAAATGAGTTGGAGCTGGTGAGTACCAGCTTCTTTTCCCCAGGTGTTTCCAGCTCTGTGTGGGAAGAAAATGTAGACAAAATGTTCTTTCACTCATCTTACAAAGGTTTTCCTTTGGGTTTTTGTTGTTGAAGTTGTTGTTCCGAGGAATAGTTCTCAAACTCTAGAAATAAGATGGTGGGGCTATTTGGATCTCAGGATTTGTTTTCCTGATAGCCACCTATTTCGTGCAAAATCCCCCACGTCTCAGCAGCCAGGGCTCCCCTGGAACCCCAGTTTCTGGTTTTTATTGGTACAGCTGCCCAATATTCTCATGAAGTGAGACGGGCAAAGCGATACTTGAAATCACAGCGTCCAGAGTTACAATTCTACATGGAAACTTTGGGAAAGATACTTGAACTTCCTTAAATGTTCTGGTTTTCATATCAGTTTATTGAAATAATAAGAGTACTTACCTCATAGGGTTGTTGTGGGTATTAAATGAGAGAACATACATACCATACTGTTCTAAGTGCTTTCTGTGTATTCACTACAGGCGATTCTCAACTTAAGATGGTCTGACTAAATGATTTTTTTGACTTTATAATGGTACCAAAGTGACACACATAAGAAATGTCATTAGAGATTTAACTCTTTATTACAAAACAGGCTTTATATTAGATGATTTTGCCCAAATATAGGCTAACGTCAGTGTTCTGAGCACATTTAAAGTACGCTAGGCTAAGTTATGATGTTTAGTAGGTTAGGTGTATTAAACACATTTTCAACGTAGTATATTTTCAACTTACAGTGAATTTACAAGGACATAACCCCATTATAACTTGAGGAGCATCTGTAATTAAATTCTTCATGAACTTCTTGAAATAGGATCTGTTATTGTTTTAATTTTACAGAAGAAAAAACTGAATCACAACGAAGAAAAGTAGCTTTCTAAATCACCCATGCTCCTGGCACATAGAGTGATGGTTTTCATTAATATAGTCTCCGGTGGAGAATTAGGAACCATCTGGTCTACCCTTGTCATCAGGGCTCAGCCTGGAGCTGCTACTTAATAGGATAATTTCATTAATGCCAAAGGAATATATCAAAGTGTATTCCTCCAAACGTTAAAAATCTTAATGTTCATACAAAGGGTAAGCCGGTGCAGCTACCTGTTTAGCTCATTAATGAGGGCTCCAGCGGGATGATGAAGCCAGGTCACAAGAGAGTATGAGGGTGTGGTTATTAAACAGGCAACATGACAGCCTTGGCTGGTTTGGCTCAGTGGATGGAGCTTCGGCCTGCGACTGAAGGGTCCTGGGTTCAGTTCCGATCAGGGGCACATGGCCGGGGTTGTGGGCTCGATCCCCAGTGAGGGGTGTGCAGGAGGCAGCTGGCCAATGATTCTCATCATTGATGTTTCTATCTCTCTCTCCTTCTCCCTTCCTCTCTGAAATCAATAAGAATATATTAAAAAACAAACAAACAAAAAATAGGCAACACGAGGGGTCCTTGAGTTGGCAGAACTGCTCTGTGTCGTGACTAGTGGTAGATACATGAACCTACACATGTGATACAATTGCATGGGACCAAATACAAATACACAAATGAGTACAAGTAAGACTGGGGAAATCTGAGTAAGATGGGTGGGGTGTACCCCTGTCAATGCTGAATGTGATCTTGTACTATAGTTCTGGGGAACCTGGGAAAGGGCATACAGATCTCTTGGTATTATTTCTTACGTGTGTGTGTGTGTGTGTGTGTGTGTGTGTGTGTGTGTGAATCTACACATGATCTTAAAATAAAAAGTTTAAAAACAAAACAAATAACTCAGATAAAAAGAAAATAAGAAGAACTGTTGTTTTGTTGTGGTGGTTTTAAGTAGGCAGTGGAAAGAAGGGAAGCTGAGATAAGATGACTAACTTAAATACAAAACTTGTGATATCCCATGAGGGGGAAAAACCCATGGTCTTTGGGGTTCTCTGTCAGATGGAAAAGAGATTCACTGGTCCTGGTCCAACCTCCTCATTTTACAGCTGAGCAATGTGAGTGGAGATGGCTTCCCTAAGGGCAAGCGGCTAGTTCATGGCAGAGTGTGTTCCCTTAAACCTCATCTTATTCCAAAACGGACCTGAGGCAGTCGTTATGGAGTCATTGAAACTGTTGAACACCAACTATGTGCCAGGCACTGTACTAGGCTCCAGGCTCGGCCGATAACTACCATTGGGTTCCTGCCCTGAAGGAACTGATGGTCTTACTGGATGATGAGGCTGTGGGCAGGTCATTCCTAGAGATGGATATTCCGCAGCGAGTAGAAATGGTATGAAGGTAGGTGGAGGGAGGTAAAGGGTCCTGATGGCCTTAGGGTCTCAGGGTTTAGGGGAGTCTAATGACGGGAGTTTAACAGCCCAGGGCAGGTCTGGGCTAGGTTCTGAGATTACTGGCAGGCCCAGAAGAGAATGATAAGAGAGGGGGTTGCAGAAATGGGGAGCGGGGGAAAATGAGGGAGCATATTGTTAGCCAAGAGATAAGGCCAAAGCTAGGACAGGGTGGGCTAGTGAGAGGGATGTAATTGCAAGATGGAGAACAGAAGGCAGCTGGAGCCCCAGGACCAAGAAAACAAGTGGTTTAAACTGCACAGTGGTTAGAGCAGTGATGGCGAACCTATGACACGCGTGTCAGAGGTGCCACGCAAACTCATTTTTTTGGTTGATTTTTCGTTGTTAAATGGCATTTAAATATATAAAATAAATATCAAAAATATAAGTCTTTGTTTTACTATGGTTGCAAATATCAAAAAATTTCTATATGTGACACGGCACCAGAATTAAGTTAGGGTTTTTCAAAATGCTGACACGCCGAGCTCAAAAGGTTCGCCATCACTGGTTTAGAGCATATGGTGGTGCCAGTGGCTCGTTGGTGCTAGTCACGATGGGTTCTCAGGGAGCTGACTGCCCAGGAATCTGAGCCTGGGACTTCGAGGCTGGCTGCACCAGGGCTCCTGGGCTGGGCCCCGGGGAGGGTATAGCCTCTGGAACTGAGACTTGGATGCGAACCTCGAACAAAAACTTGGCAGAGCATGAGTCCAGGCCAGGCTGGCACAGGCGCTGCTTCCAAGGTATTTTATATGCAGCACGCCGGCCTCACTCACACACTGCAGCAGTGTAAGGAGGACGTCTTCCAGCCTCAGCAGCCTCAAGCCCTGGCCTCCTTCCTGGGATTCCTGGCAGGGCCCAGGGAGAGTAAGGTGGGAAAAAGGGACCAGTCGGTCCTCTGCTTGCACACAATGGAAATGTTGGTTGGATGGGACTGAAGAATGAAATGTCAGGCCCCTTCAGGGCAGGGACCAAGCCTCATTGGTCTGTGAGTCCCTCACAGGGTCCACCTAACAACACAGATGATCACTGTCCCCTCGGGACTTGTCCAGGGGGCACCTCCTGCTTACCTTTATGGGAGGTCAGCTAGCGTGGTAAGGCACATACTAAGTGTTAGGTCTGTTCTAGCCACTTTATAAGATGAGGAGACAGAAGTAACTTGCCCAATATCACGTAACCAGTAGATGAGACCGAGGGGATTGAACCCCAGCTCTGTCTGACAGCAAAGCCAATTCTCATTGCACTCTAGCACCTCAGCGTCAGCGCCCCCCCCCCCCCCCGCGGGCCCCCCAAATTGTGGTGAATAAATTAATCTCGTTCCTTTTAAAACCCCCAAAGGGTCTTGCCTGTTGTCACCAAACTCCACTCCCATGGCCCACAGGAATTATTTTCTCTCTGTCTCAGTGCCTCCTCTCACCCAAGCTAATCTCCCTGCCGCCCTGGAGACCGTTGGTTAAACTGGCCCGGGTAACACCGCCCTGTTCTCTGTCCCCAGAAATGGAGTCTGGAGTCTATGACCCCGTGGCCCTCGGTAAATTGACTTGTGACTGAGAGAACAGTAGTGGGTAATTGCGAACCAAGCTACTTAATACGGTTCGAGGTTATGGGATTTTGCAAAGTTAATCCAAATGTTCTCAGGTCTCCCTCGCTCTGGTGCAGACGGGCTCACGTGAAGAGAAAAGCGCCTGTTTCAGCACTGGGCCTTGCCACCACCCGTCCTCCCGGGGCCGAGCCCTCTGCAGTCTCCCAAAGCGTTTCAGGGCGACCTCGGGTGCGGCTCGCGAATCAGTCCTGCCAGCTGCTGCTCTCTACCCCGGGGTCCTGACTCTGCTCTTTGTTTTTTTGTCTTTCTGCTTAAGAAAGTGTCCCCTCCCTGGCAGCCCCCTCCCCCGCAAAACCCCGGGCGCCGGCCTGTGGTCCAGGCACATTTATTTTTGCAGCATTTATTCTGCCCACTTCCGGTGGGCACTGAAGCGATTGCACTCTTAATTATTGCCCCAACCACGGATACTCTAGAGCAGTGGTTCTTCACCAGGTGAGTTTTGCCCCCGAGGGGACATTTGGTGAATCTAGAGACATTTGGGGTTGTTACAAGTTGGGGGCGTCTGCTGTTGGCATCCATGAGTAGAGAGGCCAGGGGTGCACTGCTCAGGACAGCGCCCCCCCACAAAGAACGACCAGTCCCCAGCATCAGTGCTGTGAGGCGGAAAGCCCTGCTCTAGAGCGGCGTACCCAGAATGGGCAGGTGACATCGTAAAGTCGGGAGACCTCTCCCTTTCCGTGTTGTGCTGTAATTTTAGAGGGGATCCCTCGTAGCGTTGCTTGTACCCTACCGTGGATACTTTTGTGGCAAATAGCTTTCTGAGATTTTTAAAAAATATATGTTTTTATTGATTTCAGAGAGGAAGGGAGAGAGATAGATAGAAACATCAATGATGAGAATCATTGATTGGTTGCCTCCTGCACGCCCCCTATGGCGGGGATCAAGCCTGCAACCCGGGCATGTGCCCTGGGCCGGAATCGAACCTGGGACCCTTTAGTCCACAGGCTGACGCTCTATCCACTGAGCCAAACCGCTAGGGCTAGCTTCCTGAGATTTTGCTTTCAGCCCCTCCTCTCCATGGGCTCAGGTCGTGGACAGAGGACAGATCTGAGGACAAACGCTGGTTGTCTTTGGAGTTGTCCTCCCCTCCGACCTTGAGGCTTGGCTCTCCCACTGCTGGGCGAGGCTGCCGGGCCTGGCGCCCTGCCCTGAAGGCGAGTTATTTTCGGGGAGGCTCCTCAGTCCCCAATGCAAACACGCTGCCTGCACCACCCCTCTGTCCTGACACGTCTGAACTCCAGGGCAGGTCCCAGCTTAAGCTCAAAGGAGACGGGGAATCTTTTGTGAATCGATGTCCAGGGGCTACAGAACGTGGATGAGCGCTGTTGCAGGCACAGCTGCGGTTTGCCCCTGTGTCAGCTGGACTGTCTTGTTAGCAAGTAATAAACAAGTCAACATCCACCGAAACAGAACTGTGAGCAGAAAAAGGGACTGAACTATTGGCTCAGGGAGGAGAAAGGCCATGGGTAGGCAGGCTTGGGGTGAGGCAGAGTTCAAGGCTCAGATGCTCAAAAGGACCCCCTGTCTCCCTCTTCACATTTCAAGCCCCCTCTTCTGTGTGGGCCCCCCGTCAGAGAGGCTCTGTTCCTGATGCTTCCGAGACATGGGACCTGCAGGGTGAAGACTGCGACTTCCGCCTCTGTGAGCCACAGAGCCTGGTGAAACGCCTGGGGTGTGTGATGGCCTTCAGCAAATACTGGTTGAGATGCCCCTCAGAGCAGGGAGTTGGGTATCAGATGTGAGCTGAATGCGTGAAGGTGGACGTGCTCTCTGAGAGAGGACAGGGTTAGAACACAGCGTGGGGAACCAGGCTTGTAGAGTGGCCGTCTTCTCCTCAGTGATGTTTGAGCCCCCCGTTTACTGATTTTTCTGGATAGGAACTACAAGGCCGTGGGTCAGTGGTGTGGGGCCTGCGTGAGCCAGTCCCCTTACGGCGTCATCTAAGTTCCTGCATGACCTTGGCTTCATGAGGTTTTCCACAGGGCTACGTGCCTTCTTATAAGTCCCTGGGGTCTGCCTGGCTGGTGTGGCTCAGTGGTTGAGCATTGACCCATGAACCAGGAGGTCACGGTTCAATTCCCAGCCAGGGCACATGCCTAGGTTGGGAGCTCAATCCCCAGTAAGAGGCGTGCAGGAAGCAAATGATCAATGATTCTCTCATCATTGATGTTTCTATCTCTCTCTCCCTCTCTCTTTCTCTCTCTGAAATCAATATATATATTATATATATATATATATATATATATATATATATATATATATATATTTTTTAAATCCCCGAGGTCAGATCTAGATATTTAGGATGGAAAACTTGAAGAAAAAGCTGTGTTAGAGGAAAACCCTGAAAGGATATTGATTTTTCTCAGGCTTCACGTCCCTGTGTCTATTACACCAAGGCCAGCAGAACTGTCTCACAATGGAATCTGTGCATTGGGGTGGGGTCAGGCCACACAAGCAGGTTATTGACTTTATGGATGATTCTGTCCAAACTCTTCCATTGGAAAAGCCACCTCCTTTCGTAAACATCAAGGATGGTAATATGATTTAAATCAAAGCCAACTGTACCTGCTTCCAGAACCTTGCAGGAACTTGTCAAAAGTGGGAGCTTGAACTTGACTTCTCAGAAGAAAAAAAAAAAATAAAGGAAGCTTAAACTTGCTTTTAAAGCTAGCCAGGGAAAGCTCCAAAGACAGGAACTGGGGATTTGAGAGCCAATTACTGCATTACAGAAACACAAAATCCAATCGGCCCAACTGAAGTTTTATGTATGCTTCCGGCAGAAGACCCACAGCATCTCTGTCCTGTGTGGCTGTTGTGGAAGACATGCTGGACGCCACCAGCTGCTTAGACACTAACAGCGAGACACAGACTGAGAAGCTTGTCAAGCTTAATCCTGCTCATTCTGGCCATGTCCTTTGGAAATGGTCACTGGAAACCTTTTCATCCAGATTGTGGTTATAGATGATTATCTTAATTTATTTAAATTTACTCCCCCTACCCCCACCCCCTTCTTTCCAAGTACTCACTTGCACTTACTAGGTGTGTGTTTGGCCAAAGCCATCTTTCTGAAGTGGCACCGTTTCCAGCTGCAGCCTTCTGAGAGTGGGTTCCAATTTGGTGAGTCCAGCAGGGAAGACAGTCATTTCAAAAATGCACTCAGACCACGAAGGGAACCTCTAGAGGAGGTGGATCCCCGAGGGCAAGGCTCTCTCCTTGCTGGACTCCCTGCCTCCAGGCCTGAGCCCTTCAAAGGGACCCTCCACTGGCCCAGGCGCGCTCGCCCACAGGACTCTGTCCAAACTCCTCAACCGGGGGCCATATGATCACTCGTGACCTGGCCCCTGCCTCTCTTTGGCTGTTTTGTTCCTTTTCACCAGCAATACCTCTCAGACATCTCTCTCCCCTACATCCCAGATATCCTGCCAAATGGCAAGGACGGAGTCTCTGTCCTTCCCTTCTGCCTCCCTGGCCTGGAACAGGGCCTGGCCCCGCTGAGAGACGCAATAAATACTCAGGACGGCACCAACTGTTCCCCACGGTCTGTTTGTCCCTGGCGCTGTCCATTTCTCTTCAGCACAACAGGGCCCCGTTGCTGGTTAAGCTCCAAATTTCCTGTCCTCCTAAAGGAGGCGAGACACACTGAGGGCTTGTGAGTACTATGCTTTATCTTTCGTCCTTGTCACATGTCAGCCCTCGAATAACATGCAGTGAACAGACCCTATGTAACAGCAGTCTGCCTGTAATCTGGGGTTCCCGCCTCAGCTCAACCTTCTGACCTCTTGGTTGGCCTCCTGGGTTCCCCTAGTCTCTGGCCTTAGACCCTTTAGGGGTTGCTCCACCCTGATTGGATCTGGGACAGGGTTGTGGACTTGGCGAAGCTGGTTTTTGCTGATACTCTCTTGTTCGTATGTCTTTTCTCTATTTTCTTTCACCCACTTAGTGCCCTCCCCTTGCTGTCAAGGAAGGATCTCAAATCAGCCGTTGGCACATTGTCGTGCCTGGCGTGGGAAGCTGTGACATGAGCCCCACTGTGTGCCAGGCTCAGAGCCAGGCTTACCTTCTCTTTTTCTCTGATCACCCATCTCTGATGCAGATATCATAATTCTCATTTTATACCCCAGGAAATCGAGGCTCAGTGATGCTACGTAATGGGGCAATGACAGAGACAATAGATGGGGACGGATGTCTTTGGAGTCACACAGATCTGGGTGCTGAAGTCCTGGCTCCACCACTGGCTGGTTGGTTGTTTTGAGCAAGTTCTTGGCCTTTCTGAGGCACCATGTTCTCGTGTGTAAAATGGTAGTAATCATACCAGAGTTTGACACATTATAGACAAAAAAAAGGGGGGGGAGGGAAATGTTATTACTTAGTCACTTCTGAAGGGTCACACAACTTACAGAGTTGGAGATGGGACTTGATCCTAGGCTGCCTGACTCCAAGGGCAGTGCCTGCCCCACCGTCATACCCTCCTGCTGGGCACATAGCAAGCTGGCTACTAGTGATGCTTGTTGAGTGAACATGAATTTAAGTTATTTAATTCACAGACACTGAGAGCCCCAAGAGGTTCGGTCTCAAAATGGAGTCAGATTCAGAGATATCAAATAAAGAATAAAAAGCTATTAAGCCCTAACCAGTTTTGCTCAGTGGATAGAGCATCGGCCTGCGGACTGAAAGGTTCCAGGTTCGATTCCAGTCAAGGGCATGTACCTTGGTTGCGGGCACATCCCCAGTGGGAGGTGTGCAGGAGGCAGCTGATCGATGTTTCTCTGTCATCAATGTTTCTAACTCTCTATCCCTCTCCCTTCCACTCTGTAAAAAATCAATAAAATATATTTTAAAAAATTCCTGCACTCTCCTGGAAGTTTTTCATTTCTTCTTTGATTTCATTGGTAACCGATTCATATTTATCCTCCATGTGTTTGAAAGTTTTTGAGTGTTTTTATTCTAGTTATTTCTTGTTTCATGCCATTGTGATCTAAGAAAATTCTTGATGAAATTTTGTCTTCTTGAACTTGTAGAGACTTAGTTTGTGTCCTAACATGTGGTCTATCTTTGAGAATGCCGCAGGTGCACTTGAGAAGAATGTATATTCTGAAGCTTTGGGGTGAAATGTTCCATAAATGTCAATAAAGTCCATCTGATCTAGTATATCACTTAGGGTCACTGTTTCCTTGTTGATATTTTGTCTGAAAAATCTATCCAGTGAAGTCAGTGGGTGTTGAAGTTCCCTACTATGACTGTATTGCTGTCAGTCTCTTGCTATGACCTTTGCTTTAAACTCAAAATTGATAAAAGATTTAAATGCAAACCATCCTATATAATAAAAGGCTAATATGCAAATTGTCCCCTTAACTGGGAGTTCGACACAGAGTTCTACCGGGGGGGAGAGGCCTGCCCGCCAACTGCCCACAGCCTCTCTCCCTGGCCAGCCCCACCCCTGATTGGCTCCTCTGACCCCGACTGGGGTGGGCTGGCCAGACCCCACCTGTGCACGAATTCATGCACTGGGCCTATAGTGAAATCATAAAAATGGAAGAAACCATAGGCAGCAAAATCTCAGACATCTCTCATAGCAATGTTTGCCGATACATCTCCTAGGGCCAGGGCAAAGAAAACAAAGGAAAAAGTAAACAAATGGGACCACATCAAAATAAGCTACTGCACAGCAAAAGAAACCATCAACAAAATGAAAAGGCAGCCCACTGTATGGGAGAACATATTTGCCAATGATACATCTGATAAGGAGTTAATTTTCAAAATATATAAGGACCTCATACAACCTAACAAAAGGAAGACAAACAATCCAATTACAATATGGGCAAAGGATCTAAATAGGCACTTCTCCAAAAAGGACATACAGATGGCCAAGAGACATATGAAAAAAATGCTCAAAGTCACTGATCATCAGAGAGATGCAAGTTAAAATGATAATGAGGTACCACCTCATACCTACCAGAATGGCTACTATCAGCAAATCAGCAAAGGGCAAGTGCTGGTGAGGATGTGGAGCAACGGGAACCCTAGTATGCTGTTGGTGGGAATGCAGACTGGTGCAGCCACTGTGGAAAAGAGTATGGAGTTTCTTAAAATCATAAAAAATGGAACTCCCATTTGACCCAGTGATCCCACTTCTAGGAATATATCCTAAAAATCCTGAAACACCAATCAGAAAGGATATATGCACCCCTATGTTCATAGTAGTGCTATTTACAATAGCTAAGATCTGGAATCAGCCCCAAATAGATGAGTGGATAAAAAAGCTGTGGTAATTTTACAGAATGGAATACTATGCAGCTGTAAAAAAGAAGGATCTCTTACACTTTGAGACAGGTGGAGGGACCTGCAGACTATAATGCTAAGTGAAATAAGCCAGTCAGAGTATCACATGATCTCACTCATATGTGGAATCTAATGAACAAAATAAGCTGATGAACAAAATAGACCCAGAGAGATGGAAGCATGATGAATCTCAGAGGGAAGGGGAGAGAGACAGGAAGAGATTAACCAAAGAACTTACATGCATATATGCATAACCCATGGACAAGGACAATAGTGTGGTGAAGGCCTGGGGAGGGAGTGGGAGAGGTTGGAGGGGGCTCCAGAAAGATGCTGAGGGCCTGACCCCTGCCTGGAGTAGAGGCCAATTGGCTGCAGCCCTGAAACAGGAGCTGTGGGGGAAGCGAGCCTGGCTGTGGCTTCCAGGGGGTTAGGGGAGAAACTGTGAATCTATAGTGGACGACCCGAGGGCTGAGCACCTGACACGAGGACCATTGCAGGGGACTGAGGGGTAGAAAACACACAAAGAAATTTGAATTAAATGCACTCATCTCGCTGTCTGTACCTCCGTGTGACCTACTTGACTCTGCTGGCAAGTTACTGGGAAAGATCTGCTCCACCCTGGAGGAGGAAGACCTTTGAGCTGTGGATTAGCTTTAAAACAACAAACAAAAAGCCTTTCATGCATTTTGATGACACCAGGTGTCTCCTTATTGTCTGGCCCTGGAAGGAAGAGTATGCTTCACTGAAGAGCTTTCTTCAGTGATGTGGGTAAACAAAATGTATGTGAAAACAAAGGCTTTAGACTCTGGCAGGCCTGGGAGGCAGCCTGCCTCTGGCATCAGATGTAGGGTCTCAAGGCAGGTTACTGAACCTCCGTGTTTCCTCTTCTGAAAAAAAGGGGGGCAGGAGGAGGACGGTAGCACTTACCTACAAGGTTGATGGGACAATGAAGAGGAGCTGGGAATCAAATTCCACTCCATGCTCTTCGCTACCAGTTGTTTCAGGAGCCTTTCTTTGCATCCTTGGCTCTGAGCTTGGGGTTGGCCCTCAGCAGGAGCCCACGAATGTGAATTTCATTTCATTTCTTCTGTCAGCCTCATGCCGCAAGCCCCAGGCTTTCCTTTCCAGCACTGTTCAAGAGTTCCCTCCTTCGTGAGGACTAACCATGGCTGGTTTCAGTCCCGCCGGCAACCCCCAGGTTCTTATGAACAACTATCTTCTCTCCCATCCACATTAGCTATTAGGGTATCTCAGTGAACATTACCAGCTGCCATACAGACGGTCAGACATCTCATCTTTTTGTTTTATTGATTGATTGGTTTAATAAAGTTGTATTTTTCAAACTGTACAGCTGGTGAGACCTGTTGTTCATTCATCTTCTCCAACAGCTGGGCATGCCGACCTTTGTGTTTCTGGGGTAAATTACTTGAGCTCTGTGCTTTGAAACTAGTTGAGTGAGTGTTTTCCTAAGGAGCTCCTGAGGGCTGCCCTGGCCAGTAGGACCTTTACTGAGGATCCGTGGATCTTCAGTCTCTCAGAGACAACAGCTGGGTTATGAGCTTATAGTTGGGAACAGAGTTTGTCACATGTTGTTTTGTCAAACAAGACTAGGTTAGTGAGCTTGTCCCGGACTTTGCCTTGGGACCTCTTCTTCTTTTTGGCCTTGTCCCTGGACTTGTCCACTGGGTCTTTGTCTTTCTTGGCTGACTTTCCAGCATCTTTCTCCTTCGAGTTGTCCTTGGGCGGCACAGCCAGACTCGGGGAGCAGGGCCTCCACGGCTGCCTCGCCAAGATGTCGGACCGAGAGCTCATCTCTTCATGTTAAGTGATGGAACTTTCTTTGTAAATTAGGCGAATAGCAAGGTATGGATTCTTGGGTGTTGTTCTTGTATCTTTATATTTTATTACTATTTTTGATAGCATAATTGATGATTAACTGTAGTCTAATAACTAAAAATTACATAGGCAAATACTCTGAGTGGGTACAAAGCCTTTACTAATAAGAAAAAGCAGAATATGACATAGCTCTATTTTTTTAAAAATCACTTTTATTTCACTAACAATATATTTAAAAAGTAGAAATGTCACAGACACAGCCCCATGAACCCCTCTCCCCTTCTGACTTTGGTCCCCTGTCTTTGCCTCAAAGACAAATATTGTTATCACACACACACACACACACACACACACACACACACGTGTGTGTGTGTATATATCTCTGCATAAAATATATAAATATGATAACATGGTATATAATAGTTTTTTCCCATATGAAAGTTCTTTTTACTAACTACTTGCTTTTTTTTTTTTTTTTTTTTTACTGATTATTATTCATTAGATGTCTATCTATATAAATCTACTTCATACTTTTAGGTTGTTGTATAGTGTTGGGCAGGGGGAAGTCGCCCCTCTACCCTTCTTGAGTTCTTCTAGCTGGACTAATAATGACATTCACACAAGGCCAGATTAACAGAAAAAAATGTATAATTTAATACATGCCCACAGGAGATCATAAATTAGGCTCAGAGAAGTGAACAAGTTGACTAGTTACCCTTTTTACGTAGACAAAGAAACAATACATTTGTGATGCGTTGATAGGACAGACACTTAGGTTTGGGTGCTCATTCGTGAGGAATCTCAACACAGTTTGGGCTCGGGTAGTAAGTTAGTAAAGGAGTAACAAGGTTTGTTTATGTAAGCTTTTTGGCCCTGGATTCCTTCACGCTAGCAATAAGGGTGCCTTTTTTCATTTTTATTAAATCTTCATTGTTGAAAGTATTGCATATGTCCCTTTACCCCTCATTGACCCCTTCTAGCCTGCCCCCAACCATGCACCCCAGGCCTTCACCAAAGGGTGTCTCTCTTAGCCCCCCTGGAGCAGGGAGGGCACCTTCCCCAAGGAGACAAGGGCGGGCTGGCCTGCCCTCTGGCACTGGCTGCTTGTCAAGTAACTTTAAATCAAAGTCATCCATATCCCACTGTGAGATCTTTTGGGGTAGCCTGCTCCGGGCTCCGACAGTAGAATTCCATAATATAGGGAAACCACAGTTTATTTAATTATCCAACTGACGAATGGCTACATCGATTCCACTCTTCACTAGAACAGTGGCCTAGAGAGCGCCCCCCCACAGGCTCTGCAATGGAGGGAGGTTTTCTACGGGAGGCACAGAGGATTAGAATTGCCAGGGCATCAAGGTGTGCACATTTGCAGCTCGAATAGATTCTGCCAGTTGTCCTCCAAGATAGATAGTTCTCTTTGTACTCCCACCAGCAATATATGAGAGGACCCATTAGCCCACACCCTTTCAACATGTAATATTAGCAGACTTCTTAACTTGTGCCATTCTGATGGGTAAGAAATGATATCTTGTTATTGGAAGTTTGCATGGCTCTATTTTTCAGTCATTCTTACATAACCTGTTAAGTTCCCAATTAAATTACAGAAGCAGAGGGGATTTGGGTACGTGTTTTGTATCCTCTAATGGCACACAGTGTGCTAGGCACAGGATAGGCTCTCGTAGATGGAGGCTAGAGGATGGATTGATTGGTTTGGGCAATTTTTAAATTTCAAGAAATAAAACAGCAGAGGTAGAAACGTCAAGAAAGGAAGGTGCCGCTGATCTGATCAAAGGGGGCAGGGAAGGTGAGCCCTCGGAGAACACAGAGAGGTCCTAAGGGTGTCTGCAGGGAACAGAAAGGTGAGATTTTGACCTTTCCTTTTGGCTGCCTCCCAGTTTATCAGCTTGTTTCTTGCCTCCTGGGTGTCTCTTTGGGGAGAAAAGACTTTGGGCCTGATTTCCCCAAGGACAGACAGGACTCTGCTTGCTCCTTCTTGCTGTCTTTTCTGTTCCAGCTGTTGCTCTCTGCAGGCGTCTTTCTCGCACGCTGCTGGGTACGAGGGGATGCCATTTCCACCACCAACCCCCACGGCCAAGTGCGGATAGGACAGGCTGGTGATTCATCTCAGGAACTGGAGCCCTCTTGGTCAGGACCCATGGCCTTGGGGGAACTGACAGGCTAGTACTGCAGTTGTCCTTCTAGACCGTATAAGTCCATTAGTCAGTTTTTCTCCCCAACTATTGCCCAGGCCACACTGAGAAGCTCTGTTCTAGACTCTTCTTACATGGGTTCCAGGCCCTGGAATCTCCAGTCCAAATCACAAGACGCCTGTTCCCAGGTTCTTCATGGGCCTCTTCTCCTGATCCATCCTCTGGGTTTGCACACCCTGGGCCAAGGGCCAGCTGTTTGAGGGAGCAGCAAAGATAAAGGTTGAATATGTGTGCTGGGCTGTCCATACGCAGGCATTTGAGGTCCTGTTGGTGCCAGATGGAGGGGAGATGGGAAGAAAAGGGGTCAGGCTGCTGGCTGGTGGAGGAAGGGGGTGCAAAGATTTGAGGTAAGCCCAGCTGGAGGAACCCACTTCTCTGTACATCTGGAACCCATTTACCATGTTCCCATATACTACAGCCGGCCAGTCAGGAAACTCTGGGCCAGCCATTTTCTGCTGTGACTTTCAATGTTTTAAATTCTGATTTTTCTCCATGGCCACAGTTGAGAGCCTCTTAGCAGTTTGCAGAGTAGGTGGGTAACACATGGACTCACTGGTGACATGTGACTTTTGGCTCTCTGCTTCCTCAGTGTTGGGATTGGAGCCTCATCAACTCTGCTTCGTCAGCCACCCCTCCCTCCCTCAGTATAGACACACTGTGCTTCCGATGCCCGATGCCCGCCTCACCACTCTGGGAAAGGATTTTGTTTGTTTTCCTTAAGTGTGATGAAAAGCAAACAAACCCAGACAAACGCCCCAAAGGAACGATAGGCAAATGATTTGACAATTTAAAACAAACACACACCTAATTAGCTAATAGGCATACAAATAATGTAATATCTCTAGTAAGTCAGGAAGTGTAAATCCAAGCAGTGAGATACTTTATTTTGCCTCTTAACCTGACAAAGATGGGAAACAAAAAAGGAAATATTCAGTGTTTGTGAGGGGTTGGGTACTATTGCATTTCATATACTGTTAGCAAAAGGGCAATGGGGTAATTGGAGATTTATAGGGATAAACGTAACAATACATTGCAAAAGACCTTAACATGTGCATAGCCTTTGAAATCTTGAACACAGTGTTTCAGTCTTACATCCATTGGTTGCTGATGCAAACTCTGATGTCAACCTCATTCTTGACTTTTGTCCTCTTCTGAAGCCTTTCTTGTTCTCAATGACGTTCTGAAATTTCACTGAGGTCCATCTAGGTTAGTTTTCTTTTTATTTATCCTGCCAAGCACTTGGGAGGCTATTTCAGTTTCACATTGTTCTTCTGTTCTGAGAAATACTTACTTAAGCCAGATAATTTGCTGGAATGACTCACAGAACCCAGGGACACTTTACTTACACTTAGGGTAGAGGACAATGTGAAGGGCACAGATGAAAAGCCAGATGAAGAGGTACTTAGGGCGAGGCCCAGAAGAGTCCCAAATGCAGGAGCATCTGTCCCCCTGGGGTTGAGGTGCGCCACCCTCCTGGCACATGGGGTGCTTTCACCAACCTTAAAGCTCCCTGCACATCATCATTTAGGAGGTTTCATGGAGGTTTGATCATTAGGTGTGATCAATTATTAACTCAATCTCTAGCTCCTCTCCCCTCCCAAGAGGTGGGAGGTGACTGAAAGTTCCAAGCTTCTGATCAAGGTTAAGCCTTTCTGGCAACCAGCCCTCATCCTGAAGCTGTGGGAATGGGGGCATGTGTTGCCTCAGTAGAACAAATTTGCCTATTACTCCCAAAGTTCCAAGGATATTAGGAGCCAGGAGCAAAGACCAAGGTCATAACAAAAGATGCTCTATCATTCCATCACTTAGGAAATTACAAGGGTTTTAGGTGTTCTGTGCCAAGAACTAGGGATGAAGACCAAATACATATTTCTTATTATATCACAGAGACTGCTCCATCCTTGCTGACTGGCCTCAGCTGGTGGAGGAGTAGAGTGGCCAACACACCTGGCTACTCCTGGACTCCCTATCGCAAAGCCCCTGCCCACTTCCGGTCTCCCTCTCGTACTCTCCCTCTTGCTATATGCTATTCTTTAGCCATGAATTCCTCACTGTAGTCCTCCTCTTGTGTTTCAGTGAGGCTGTTTATTTACACTTATTCTATCATTTCTTGGCATTTGTTATGGGAGGGACCTAGTCCAACACCTTGAGATGGAATTATGTAAAAACTGTATAACCTTCGAACCAGTAATCCATTTCTAGGAATTCATCCTAAGGATGTAATTAAAAGTAAATCTTTAACTCTGAAGAGTTTCATCCCAGTAACATTTATTTTGAAAACGTATATTCAACTAGAAGGGATTAGTAAAGTAGATGGTGACATATTCCCATAACAGCAGACCATGTAAAAAGTAATATGACAATATTCAATGGCATGGGGAAATACCATTGATGTATTAAGTAAAGTTATCAGGTTATAAATTATTTTTAAACATCTCATCTTCGTAAAACAAAACAACAACACACCTGTTCTTATCGAAAAGGGTAACTTGGCGTGGTGGGATTTCTGGTGACTCTCCTTTCTTCTTTTTGGCTGAAAATTTTCCACGCTCTTGGGGATTGTTTGTGGCAAGACTCTAATGCCATTCTCTGTCTCCCTCCCCCAGGTGTGCTGGAAGATGGACTGTCCTCCAATGGTGTGCCCCGATCTACAGCCCCAGGTGGACTATCCAACCCAGAGAAGAAGACGAGCTGTGGAACCCAGTGCTCAAATCCTCAGAGCCTCAGCTCAGGCACTTTGACCCAGAAACACAACGGCCTCCGGACCACAGAGGTAGGTAGGTCACAGCCACACACCAACTTGGGCCTGGAGAAAGGGAGAGACTGTGCCCTTGGAAAGAACAGTGAAGGTTCCTCTTGCTAATGGAAATTCTCTGCCTCACCCATGTGAAAATTGCTGCCAATAAAATAGCAAGACCCAACACCTACCCCAACTCCTGCCTTGAGGGCTGCTAGGTTTAGTTGAATCAGCTGAAATGGGTCCTTGATGTTGGCACTCTAAGGGAAGTGTGTTTGCTTAAAGGCAACTTTGTTCAAGGATCTCCTTTCCCGTGTCAGGTCTCACCATCTTGATCGTGAGGACTGTGCTGGCTGTAGCAACCAGTCTTAGGCCAGGCAGTCGGCCAGTCTTAGGGGTTGGCAGCGTGTGGAGTAGATAGGGAAGGAGAGAGAGGACCAGGCGGGCTATGCGAAGCCCCTAGGGGGACTCTTGCCGCAGAATGTTGCTGTTGGAAAGGAAGTAGGACTGCAGGGTCCCTGGCCTCACTAGCATCCTTTCTGATCCTTGCTTCCCTCTCTGAGCTCTTGTTGGAAAGTGCTCCTCCCATGGGAATGAATGCCCTTAGGAGACCAGCCAAGGCTCTGCAGCCTCTTCCTCCTTCCACTCCCCGTCTCCCTCCCACTTCCTCATCTTCCCCATCTCCCACCTCCTTTCAAAGTCCACTGCTTACTGCACGCTCCAAACTCAGTTTTCCCCTCTTCCCTGTTATAACTTACTGGTCCTGTCCCCTCAGGCCAATGCCACCTGTTTTCTGAGGGCACAACTGGTCATCTAATGACGGAATTCGTGCCCACATCCGTGTGTTACCTCGCTAAGCTTTGGTCAAAAAACCTGTTGCAACTTCAGCTCTAACACTCATTAAGGAAGGAGCCTTGCAGGAATCACTCAATCTCTCAGAGTCTCAGGTTCCTTATCCACACAATGGAAATAATACCAAAATGAGACAGCAGATGGGCCTGCTCTTTGTAAATCGAGAAGCACTATAAGAAAGGCAGGATGGATTAACAGGGATGGTTAGGCACACAGTGCCATAAACCAATTATTATTTTTTAAGTATATTTTTATTGATTTCAGAGAGGAAGAGAGAAAGAGAGAAACATCAGTGATGGGAGAGAATCATTGATTGGTTGCCTCCTGCACTCTCCACGCTGGGGATCGAGCCCACAACCCCAGCATGTGCCCCAACCAGGAATCAAACCATGACCTCCTGGTCCATAGATTGATGCTCAACCACTGAGCCATGCTGGCTGGGCCCATAACCCAATTATACAAAACTGATGGTGGCCATTCAGGTACGGTAGACGGTAATGGGTAGGGAGAAGATTTGAGGATCACAGAGGCCCTTCCTGGGATTCCTAGTGCGTACGTTGCCTGTGCATCAGCTGGCCTTCTAGAAGCCTAATCATCATTGCTATCTCCCAAGGCAGACTGGGCCCCACAGAACTACACTCAGAAGCTCCAGCCTGGGCCCTGCCACTTGCCCCCTAGCCTCCTCCCCACACTTGTGTCCTTTCCCTTTGAGCCAGGATGTGCGTGGCAGGGAGGAAGCTGCTTTGCCTGGTGCGTGACGTGGTGCACACGTTTGCTTTCCCACCTTCCTTCCTGTCCCATCATCCGTCACTTTAAAATTGTGTTCTGTGATTTACAGAGCACTTTGGATCTACTGGTTCGTTCAAACTTCCCAAGAGCATTTTGTGAAGTAAGCGTCATCCTCATTTTATAGACAAGGAAATGCGCTGCATTTACTAGTAATTGTCTGACAGGAATTGGCTGTGTAAGTGCTGGAGGTGGGTGCCAGTAACTTTAAATTGAAACAGGTGACTATTAGAACGGAGGGGGGGGGGGAGCATAGAGATCGGAAAGTACTTTTTTACTGAAGAATAGTGTGTATTAGTCAGCTATTGTCATAATAATGCTGCATGACAAAGCACTTCAACATCCACTGGCTTAGAATAGCAGTCCTTTTCCTCCTCATCAGCTGCAACTTGACCGATCCAGGCCTGACTTCAGGCTCCAGGCTCCAGGTCTTGCTGAACCTTCTTTTCCACGTGCATTGTTCTGGGAATTGGGCCAAAAGAGCAGCAGCATTCTGAGGTATATTCTCCTCATGACTCGGACTGTGTTGGGGCTCAGGGCAGACTGCCCCAAAATATGCCACTGGGCGTATTGATTATTTTTAATTAAAGTGACTTAAGAAACAGCTGGTGCAAAAAGAGCATGCTGACTGTCCTTTGTCTCTGGAAGCAGGAAGTAAATCTCCTGTGTGAAAGGTGCCCTTCCCACCGGGAGGCAGGGAGACTCCTCATCACCGAGATAGGAAGGAAACTCGGGGCTGCAAGGGCTGTGTGAACGGCGTGTGTGAAGAACGCTGCTTACATTCTTCACTAATTAAGCACCCAAGCTTATGTTTCTTAGTCTTATCAGTTCTTCACGAATTTGTGGTTTCTTTGTCTAAAAAAAAGTATAAAAGCTGCCTGCTTTGGTCATTTCTTCAGGTTGCATATCTGTGAGACCCCAATAGGTACGAACTTGATTTTCTCCCGTCAAACTGTCTCATGTCCACTTAATTCTTAAACCAGCCAGAAGAACCCAGAAGGGCGTCAGGAAAATATTTTCTTCCCTGACAGCAGAAACCCAAGAGGGCGAAATCAAACTGTTCAAACACATTTTATGCCTCTGTTTACATCCTACCAACCAACCTCCTGTTGGGCAAAGCCCGTCACATGGACAAGCTCTACAGCAATAGGGCAAGGAAGTATACTCTCCACCAGAGTTGTCCCTGGTGGAAAGATAGGAGCAATAATACAATCTACCACATATAACCTACATACAGAAAAATGCACAGGTCATAGTTCAATGCATTTTTATAAGACATTATAAAAATTGTAACCATCTTCCATATGAAGACATTATCACTACCCCAGAAATCCTCCTATGCCCTTCCCCAGTCACCCAACATAACCACTTTCCTGACATCCAGCACTGTATGCCAGTTTTGTTTATTTTCAAGATTTTTATAAAAGGAATTATACAACAGGTGCTCTTTGGTGTCTGGCTTCTTTTGCTCGATATTATGCCAGTGGGAATGATCCATGTTGTTGTGAGTGGCAACATTTCCTCGTTTTCATTATGTATATTTCATTCTACTGGAAGGACATTTGGGTTGTTTTCAGTTGGGGCTATTATAAACAATATAGCTATTAATATTTTGTTGTTTATATGTATATTTTTAAAATTTTAAACCTTTTAAAAATGAAATTTATTGGGGGTAACATTGGTTAATACCATTATATAAGTTTCAGGTGTACAACTTCATAATACAACATCTTTATACTCCATTGTGCTCGCCGCCCCAAATCTAGTCTCCTTTCATCACCATACATTTGACTCCCCCCCTTTACCCTCTTCGTCCTTCCCGTACCCCTTTCCCCTCTGTAATCACCGTTCTGTTGTCTGTATCTATGAGTTTGTTTGTTTGTTTGTTCATTGCTGCTTTCTGTTCTACATCCCACGTCTGAGTGAAATCATACTGTTCTTGTCTTTTTCCATCTGACGTATTTCACTCAGTATGACATTCTCAGGATCCACCCATGTTATCGAAAATGGCAACATTTCATTTTTTTTTTTTTTATGGCTGAGGAGTATTCCCTTGTATATACCACATCACATGTTGAAGGACACCTAGGTTGTTTCCATGTAACATTCTTGTGCATGCCCTTCTGTGGACATACACTTCTTTGGGGTATATACGTGGAGTGAAGTTGCTGGCTCCTAGGATGGGGATATATGCAACTTTCATAGACACAAACGAATAGTTTTCCAAAGTGGTTACACCAGCTTACACGCTCACCAGCAGCATATGCATCTGGTTATGGAGCATAAGAATTTAAAGCCAGTGTGTTGTGCTTAGTTCTCCTAGACATCGCTTAGGCCGCTATGACATGGCGATATTATCTCACTTAATCCTCACAGGGACTCTGAAATGTTGATTTGTTGTCTCCGGTCCACACATGGAAATGGAGGTAGCGAGGGAGAGCACTTCCTCAGTCCACACTCACACGCACCCTGGGATCTCGTGTTGTTATTAAAGTCTGGCCAAGCGGAGCCAGACCCTGGGACCCAGACCCTGGGACCTCAGCAGCAGCGGAAACTATTGCCGGGGGAGTGAGGACCACACACACAAAGCACCAGAGGGCAGATGGCTCATACTGATAAGCCATCCAGGCTGCTTTTGTGTTCACAATTCAATGAACAATGGCTACATTGAACTATTTCCAAACTAAGATCAGGGAGCAGATAACTTTAGTTATAATTGCTGCTAAATGCATCAGCGGGTCTTCCTATGCTGTGAGCTCACCCGCCACCAGATGTCCTGGGTCCCTGACATGGTGTGGAGAAGGTTTTCCATCTAAGGCAGTGGTTCTCAACCTTCTGGCCTTTTAAACACAGTTCCTCATGTGGTGACCCAACCATAAAATTGTTTTTGTTGCTACTTCATAACTGTAATGTTGCTACTGTTAGGAATCGTAATGTAAGTATCTGATATGCAGGATGGTCTTAGGCGACCCCTGTGAAAGGGTCGTTCGACCGCCAAAGGGGTCGCGACCCACAGGTTGAGAACCACTGATCTAAGGTGTCGGTTTACAAGACAGGGTTACCTCAGATTTCCCTTTCTTTTCAGCAGAGCCATCTCACACCAACACAGCTCTCAGCTACCTGGAATCTGCCCAAGGAAATAGGTTTTCTTCCTATTCCATCCAGGGCCTTGGACATACTGTTTCTTCCTGGCTTGTGTCTTATCCTCTGGACCAAAGCTTCCTGCATGTTCAGCGTCTGGCTCAGGCAGTGTCCACTCGCCTCTTCCTGTCTTCCTCTGCTCCCCCAAGATGACCTGTTAGCATTTCACAGCTTTCCCTGGGCATCACCGGGCCACCTGGCTGACGGTCCTTCGCCACTTTTTCAAAGCTTCCCTCCTCCAGAGGAACCCTTCATGGAGCATGCGTCCTCATGCACGGAGGTGCCTACTGCAGCGCCCTGTTCAGATTCCCAGCACACTTGTGCCTTACAGGTGGTCCTTGCTAGGCCTGGAAATTTCCCCACCAGTTCCCGGAAGCACTCTTTGGCCTCATTCATCGAATGTTCATTTATTGAGCGCCGTCTAGGTACCAGGCACCATCCAGGTTCCAGTGCCAACCACCTCGGAGTGGAAAAGGCACGCATGTCCCTTGCTCTGAAGTAGCTGCCGTGTTAATGAGGGGTGAGGGTTATAAAATAAGCGGTGCTGGGACGGAGATAAAAGCCACTGGTAGGTAATAGCAGTCTCTCTGCTGAACACAGATAAAATTGCCCACAGGTCCAGGCGCTCTCTGAAGGGTGAGAGGGGCTGCCAGTGCCTGCGAACAGGGCATCTCATGTTCGGAGCCCTTCTCCACTTCGGGTTCCATCAAGCAAGCCATCAAACAAGCCACGCCTCCCCTCTGTCCGTTTTCTCTGGCCCCTGTCTTATGCCTGCTGTTCGAGGGTGCTAACTGGCAAAAAGAATGTGACAAAAACGACCTTTCACAAATTGGAACTGGCTGTCTCAGCGGGAGCTCTCGCTCTTTCTCTGTGGCACCTTGCTTTCCTCCGGTCACTTGGGACTCCCACTCCACGGCATCGATAAACCAGTGACTGTGTCTCCTTCCCCCAGCTCCTCTCCTGAGCTCAGCAAACAGCATGAGAGGAAGCGCTGTAGCTGCTTGCTCTCTCTGGCTAATGAATTGTTCGGGGACGCTGGCGGCCTCCGAATATCCACTCCGCATCTTGAACGTGCCCTTTCCTCAGGCTTAGGGCCTGTTTTTCTCTCCCAGAACTACCTCCTTGAGTAGTCAGTGAGGTAGAAATCTATGTGGTTCTAGCTCCTAGTACACGAAGCCCCGAGCATGTGTGGCCTCCCGGTGAGCTTCATGTCGTCAGGAACCGCATCTATCCGAGGTGCCTGATTATTCTTGGCACCGTGACCAGCTCACACTAATGGGACTAGCCCAGCCGTGGGCAAACTATGGCCCGCGGGCCGGATCTGGCCCGTTTGAAATGAATAAAACTAAATAAAAAAAGACCGTACCCTTTTATGTAATGATGTTTACTTTGAATTTATATTAGTTCACACAAACACTCCATCCATGCTTTTGTTCCGGCCCTCCGGTCCAGTTTAAGAACCTATTGTGGCCCTCGAGTCAAAAAGTTTGCCCACCCCTGGGCTAGCCAGTGCCCGGACTGTTCTCACCTAAGCATCCTCCTCTGCCTCCACCCGCCCCCCTCCCCTCCCTGCCTGCAGTGTCTGACCGCAGGCAAGGCTTGGCCCATCCAGGAAAGATGGCTGTGGCCAGAGAGGGAGGCCTGACCCAGAAAGGAAGCCGGGGCAGCCCCGTTTCTCCTGGATGGCAGTAATAGGAGATATCTGAGAAGAGTTTGGAAAGTAAATATGAGTGTCTCCTAGGAAAACAAAAACAAGACATTAAATGGAGGGGGAGACTAGAATAAATTATTGGGGAAAAACCAAAGAGAGGGAGACCTTTAGAAGGGTTCTTGGGGGTACTCACTAGTTCCATCCTGGCAGTCTAGGGATGTGGGGTGTATGTGTATGTGTAGGGATTTCCACGGAGTATCTTTATATTATTGGCTGCTTCCTTAGATAGATGAAGACTTGCAAGACCAATCTATAATAATAAAAGGGTAATATGCTAATTAGACTGGACATCTTCTGGACGTCATTCCGGATGTTCTTCCTTAAGCCGGGGCCAGGGGGAAGCCAGCCCGGGTCCTGGGTGCCTGCAGGCGGCCTGGGGGAAGCCAGCCGGGGTCCCAGGTGCCTGTGGGAAGCCTGCGTCCCGAGTGCCGGAGGAAAGCCGGTGCCGGCAGCCGGGGAAGGAAGGCTACTCTTGCATGAATTTTCGTGCATTGGGCCTCTAGTTCTATTAGAAACCTCCTGGGATAGAAACTTTCTTCTTTGTATTCTTCCCTTGGCCCCTGAGCTTGCTTCCGAGTTATGCTCCGCCGTGTATGTGCTCACTAACTACATGCTGATTGACTGAGACCAGCCTAATACTTGACTAAAATTAGAAAGGTTTCCTACGGCTCCCCTCCCACCCATCCCCGCTCCAGCACCACCATCACATGATGGATGACGATTCTGTGGGAACCCAGTTGCTTTCCCAAAGCAGGTTCTACTGCCTTCCTGCTGTTTGATCTGAGGTTCAAGTTGCAAAGCAACACCTGCTTTGGACACTTGATACCTGAGAGAGAAACACCCCAGGCTGTTAGCCTAGGTGAGTGCCTTGCATGGGGCTCACACTGCACGGGATTGCGCCAGGCCTGGGGAGTTCCTGAGAGTTTTGCCTGAGACATGCACTGATCCCTGCCTCTGGAGGCTAGCAACCTGGCCCTCGGTGGACTGGCTGAGATTAAATGTTTCGGACCAACCTCGCATGAATGCCATACGATTTATGAAGCAGCAGCAGCAGCAGCAGCAAGTAAATCATGGAATTCAGGAACAGTTAGAGGTCTGTTCTCGTTTATGTCTCTTGAACGGGATTTGACTGAAAAGAAGAGAATTCTCTTGAGTTACAGCTGACAAGTCATTAATCTTTCGGGAAGGAGGAGAGGAGAAAACTGACCTTTTCAGAGCGTCTACTCTGAGCCAAACATACTTTGTTTGGTGTTACCTTTCACCCTCAGAACTCCAAGAGGTGAGCAGGTCCCTCCCCACCTGGGAAAACAGGCTCAGAAGGTGGTATTCGGCCAGCATGGCACAGGGAGTCGGGACGTGGCCATGTTGGAGTACACAAACCCAGGTCTGTCTGCCGCCAGACCCCATGCTCCTCCTTCCCACTGCCTGGAACCAGATGGCGGAGGATTTAGGGTGAGCTCTGGCAGCTGTGGGAGGCTGGATGTGGGACCCGGGGCCACCATTTTTAGTTCAACTCACCACCTATTTTGACATTGGCCTCGGGCAAATTGTATGGCCTGGGTGACTTCAGCTGCCTCTTCAGGAAAGGGCACAGTACCATTCCCAGTCATCCCACGGGGCAGTGCAAGGGACAATCAGGAGCATAACTGAAACCCTGTGGGGAAGCTGAGGTTTAGTCAGGGCAATGTAAACAGGTTCTATTTCTAGGGATTCTCTCTCTCTCTCTCTCTCTCTCTCTCTCTCTCTCTCTCGATTTATCTTCACACATACATTCTTCATCAGATTTCTTGTTGGGTGTCTGTTCTGCAACAGGCACTAAGTTAGACTCTGGGATACTGTGGTGAACACAACAGACTGGGTGCCTACCTTCTTGAAGTTTATAATCTCATGAGGACATAGAAAATAAGCAAGCAAGCAAATAGTAAATATATAATAATCAAGCCGCAGTTAAAAACCAGGAAGTACAGAGTGTGAGAGAGAGAATGAGATGGTCCTCTGCTCCTATGTCTTAGGAAACCCAGCCACATTCCATAAAATCACGCACCGAATACCTCTGGGGAGGCCAAGGGTGGCCAGGGCATGGGAACAAGTGTTACTTAAAAAAAAAAAGTTTGTACTGATTTTAGAGAGAGAGGAAGGGAGAGGGAAAGAGAAACATCAATTGGTTGCCTCCTGTACGAACCCCAAATGGGGATTAAACTTGCAACCTAGACAGGTGTCCTGACCAGGAATCGAACTGGCGACCTTTCGGTGCACGGGATGACAGTCAACCAACTGAGCCACACTGGCCAGGGCAAGCAAGTGTTGCTTTTCACTGCGCCCTTCTCTACTCTGAATTTCCTTTAGCATAAATATGTATTGTTTTTATAATTAGAATCCTAGTTATACAGAAGAATCGGTGTCTGATAAATCATAATCTCAGCCTTTTTTTTCTTAGTTGTCTGCAAGGGACTGAAAGGGGTCATACCATGTTAGGTATAGATATATTTGCAGCGTTAACATTAAGCTGCGAACGTCTGCTTCCATTTTGGGGGAAAGTGAGAAGAGGCTGAGCGGGTTTAGGCCAGTCTTGCGTCCAGGCCTCCCCGGAGCAGCCAGGCCATCCCCACTTCCACCCGAATGAGCTGGGGCCTTGACTTTAAACCCTAAGGAAAGAAGTCCATCTGGGTTTGAGGCTACAGAGAAGATATCACAGTCAATCTGGTTCCCCTTGAGAAACCTCAGCCCATGAATTACTCTTCATTAAAGAGGCAGGATTAAGAGGCCTAAAATCAATGATTCACAGAGGACTAAACCTGCAGAAATTAAAATGAGGCCAGGGAAGAATGGAAAAGCTGTAAAACTGGGTGAGAAACAGGAGGTGGCCCATTAACAAGAGTCAGTGGTGCTGAAACTCACAAAATAAGAATTTTAGAAGTGGAAGAAGGATTGAATTAGCAGACGGCTGGAAAGGCTAAAGGTGCCAAACAGGCTTCTGTCATCATTGAGTTGTGAACCATCAGATTTTTTTAAGCCCGTAATTACAATAAGGACACGTTTTCTTTTCCTGTCATTAAGTCAAGAGGGTGGGATGTTACATAAAAAGGTTTGGCTGGTTGGAAACCACATCAGAGGGGAAAACATATGTGATATACAAAATGCCATAGACCCGGAGGAACAAAAGTGGTATCATTATTTCGTGTATCTGTATTGCTTTTTTCCCATAGGAGGGCAAAGCACCTTACTTCTCGGAACTTCTAGAGACAATAATCTGGCGTTGTAGTTCCGTCCTCGTCTTCTTTCTCACTCTCGTTTGGGCTTGAAACCTGAGGTGTCCAGATTGTAACTGCTTTGCAGTGACGACCAACCCCTGAATAGGGGAGCTGCTGTGAAAGGGGCGGGCACCTTCCCCCTGCGGCCTCAGACGTGAAAGCTTCTCCTTTATAAAATGCTTCCGAGAGAACGCATTGTCATTCCAGGTGTTTGATTTCCTAAAGGCAATACACTGTCATCATTTGAAAATGGGTTTGCTTGTGGCATGGAACCTTCTGTGCCCATCACTAGAAGACATAACTCCAGTTGGCCCTTGATCCAAGTGCATGTCTTATAGAGTTGCGATTATTGATGTTATTTAAAAGTAGTAGTAGTTGTGTCTCTCTCACATCGATGTTTCTCTCTCTGTCTCTCCCCTTCCCTCCCACTCTTTCTGAAAATCAATGGGAAAATATCCTTGGGTGAAGATTAACACACACACACACACACACACGCACACACACACGAGGAAAAAGTGGTAGCAGCAATAGTCATAGTTTCAGAAGAATTAGAGCTTTCTACATAAATTTGGTCTGTTTGACTGACATCCTTTTGCGAGTATAATTAATGTTGATGGCTGTCATTGGGGTGATTCACTGTCCTGGGCAGGCTCCCAGAATGTGGGATTTTCAGTATTTTTAATTCTCACCCAAGGATATGTTCTTATTGATTTCCTGAGAGAGAGAAAGGGGGGGGAGGGAGGGAGGGAGGGAGGGAGGGAGGGAGGGAGGGAGGGAGGGAGGGAGGGAGGGAGGGAAACATCAACTGGTTGCCTCCCAATACACACTCTGACTCAGGATCAAATCCACAACCTAGGTATGTGCCCTGACCAGGAATCAAACCCGAAACCTTTTGGTGTACGGGACCATGCTCCAACCAACTTAGCCACCTGACCAGGGCCTGGGACTTTTCTGTTAAAACAGGTCAGTCTTGGGTAAACCGAGAGAAGTTGGTCCCCCTATTAATGCTAAGTGACATGCATAATTCTCTCAGAAAAAACTAAGAAGCGAGCATTATTTCCCCAATTTCGGGGAAGGGGATTGACTGAGTTTCAAAGATTAGAGCAACAGGGCTTATGACGGCAAAGGGATGGGTGGCAAAGCCTTGTGCTAAATCTAGGTCTGTCTGCCCCCAAACTTGTCCTGTGAATAGGCTTTTGATGTACAGATTTAAGAAATTGCCCCGTTGTACCTGAGGCTCACACCACACATATTCTCTGACTGTTCTGGGAATGACTATTTCATAGCCTCTGACTCTTTACTTAAACAGGTTGGGAAATTAAGAATCAACCAACTACTGAATATTTGCTTGGATATTTAAGCTTAGAAAAACAGACTGAAATATAGAGCAGAACATTTTCTGTGTGTAATCTTTAAAACTGTTTGTGAAATCTTGCCAACAACTCGAAGGAAAGCAGTTAGGCCGTTCAGAAAATTTACATTTCCATTCTGGAAAGCTCTCATACTGCCCACCAGTTTAGGGGAACGCAGCCGTCAACTTGGCCCATTTCAATAAGGCCTCTGTGTCTCTATGCCACGCCCAGTCCTCAACGCTTCTATGCGAGAACACCTGAACTCAGATGGAATTACCCTCATAATTGCCACACTTTTCTTTAGGAAACAAGTTTGGTTGTGGGACTTTATGACTTTTCTGCTTTTAGGGGAAAATAAATCCATAGGTGGCACTGCTGGCCCTGGTGCCAGGTCAGGCGTGAAAGAGCTGAGTGTAGACTGAATCCTTAGATAGCACTGACCACAGGTGTTAAAGCAAGGGACACGGACAAACGCGGTGCTTGTGCGTCCCTTCATCCATGTACCCAGCCAGAGTTAAACAGAGAGCCTACTGTGTCTCAGACTGAGCTGGGCACTGGGAGCGTGAAGAGGAAAAACAGTGAAATCCTTTCTCATGCAGTCAATGAATCAGGCTAAAATTGCATGTAGTCAAAATTATCCTTAAATATCCCTCAAATCACCTAGCCCAGCCGGTGTAGCTCAGTGGTTGAGCGTCGATCTATGAACCAGGAGGTCACGGTTCAATTCCCAGTCAGGGCACATGCCCAGGTTGCAGGCTCAATCCCCAGTGGTGGGTGTCCAGGAGGCAGCTGATCAATGATTCTCTCTCATCATTGATGTTTTTATCTCTCTCTCCCTCTCCCTTCCTCTCTGAAATCAATAAATCAATAAAAAATTTTTTAATCACCTATAGAGTATGACCTTAGGTCAGGTTCCTGAGAAGCAGGGCCTGCGATCAGGATTCTCTTGCAAGTGATGGAAAGTCTCAGGTGAAACCAGACGGAGTGGGGAAGCAGGGTGGGGCTGAGGACCAGGCTCAGCAAACACATCAGCCCAGCTGAACGGCTATAGTGCAGCCTCCGCCTGATCCCACGGGACCTCCGGAGCATGAGTGGCATCAGAGATGTAGACCCCTTGAGGCAAAGGGGGCGGCCTTTTGTGTCCCCTACAATCAGGCATTGGCTTGGGGCTGTCTCCAGGAATTAGGGTGAAACCTCTTGGGCATCTCTGGCGAAGTGGTTCCAATCAGATGCAGGCAGTTCTCAAAAGAAGGGCGCTGCTGTGAACAGTTAGCAGCCGAAACTCACAGCAGCGGGGGGAATGGATGGACCAGCCGCGTCAAGGGACTCTGAGAGGGCCATCACCAGCAGCTACGGCAGGGTCTGTGTGACAGGATAGAAGCCTGCGCGTCATCCGTTAATAAAGACAACAGGGCGATTTCTTTCTCTCCAGGGGTGCACAGCCCACCATTTCTTTGGAGGCACTGCAGATGAAGGAGTTGCCTTGCGTGCAGGGGCCAAATCGCATAATCAATATGCATTTGTCGTCAATAATTCACACCTGCACGGGGAGATGCTCGTGCAGAGCAGAGCCTGACTGAGTTTCCCAGGAAGCAGACTCTGACTTGATATTAGACAGGATGTTCCCCGGGAAGCTCCCTGTCAGCACCATGGGAGGGAGGGCTGGAAGCAGGAGCGGGCAGAGGGGGAAGCTGAGCCACAGTGCAGACCTGAGGGCAGCCTCGGCCGACCCCACCGACCCCACCCCATGCGGAGCTCTGGAGATAAACGGCCTGTCGGAGCTGGCCTGCTCTGGGCCAAATAGCCAGGCTTTTGTACGCCTGCCTTCACCCCGCTCCTTGGTCCACCTTGGGAAGGGCAAGGCCCTGGGTGAGGTGGCTCTGCAGCTGAGGCCACTCTGGAGGGACAACCGGAGGCTCCTTGCTGGCTGTATTCCCTGCAGCTGGACAGCAGGTCCTTCCTGGGTTGGGATTGGTGGCACGTCTCTGTCCGCCCTCGATGAAGACACTCACAGGGCACATCTCACACTCGCTCCAAGCGCATGGCCAGTGAGTGGGATGGGCACAGCTGCCCCTCACTAGTTAAAGTTGTTTTCTCTTGAAGGAGGGTGCGGTGGTGCATATGGTTGAAGAACTTACAGTTTAGTCAACGCTTTAGTATTTAATATGAAGTCTGGAGTTTTATCCTTGGGGTATCTTCACTTAAAAGGGGATACACTGTCCTATTTTTTACTTATTATACTTACTAAGTCTTTTTTCATTTTTATTCAGTTACAGGCATGGCCTAAGCACCTTACGTGCATCCTCTTATTTAACCCTTATAATAGCCTTCTGTGATAGGTACTATTATTATTCCCCGTTTTACAGGTGAGAAAACTACAGGTTAGAGATGTTAGGAGAAACTTGTCCATTGTGAAACTATATAGTCGGGATTTTAGCCAAAGTCTGTCTGACTCCAAAGCTCAAACCCTTAACTACTCTACTGAAACCAGCTGTGAAACCTTTCACGTTACCCTGTGATGGACCTTAGCTTATTCATTCATTCAGTCGGCCATGTTTTACTGAGCACGCCCCGTGCCAGGCTCCGTGGTGTGAGAGGTTCCCCAGAGAAGCCTGTGAGAAGGAGCACACGTGCATGTGTTCTCGGGGGTCATGCCTCCTGCCTCTGTGTGCGTGTGCGTGTGTGTGTGCATGTGTGTGCGCGTGTGTCTCTGTGCGCGCGTGTGTCTCTGTGTGTGCGTGTGTGCGTGCGTGTCTCTGTGTGTGCGCGCGTGTGTGCATGTGTGTGAGTGTGTCTGTGTGTAACCCTCTCGGGAGACGAATGCAATGTGAGGACTTTGGCTCCCTCCCAGTAACTCAATCCACTGTGCTACACTTTTTAACAGGCTAAATGAGATGCTAAGCGAATGCCTGCAAAAGAAGTCACCATTAACGTCACAGAGGGCAGCATCCGGCAGGTGGAGGATGTCGAGGAATCACAGAGAACTGTGCCCACGTGGGCAGATGGACTTCTTTGGTGTCCATCGCATACCGGATCCCACAAGGAACCTCGAAGAGGAGGGTGGCCCTGCTGAACGTGAACGCTGCTGAGTGCCTGGAGAGACTGGCCCGGCAACCGACAGCTGCCTGAGCTCCCGGGACATTCTGGGCCCCTGGTTTTCACGTACATGTGTTGGCACAGTGCTCACATAGGCCAATAAGCTGCAAAGAAGCGGCTCAGCGTGCTGCCTTGCAATGCCTGCGCTTAGGTCCGGCTTGGGAGGGCTGAGCTAAAGCCACAGGCCGGTTTCTGAAGCAGAAAAAGGAGAAGGGGTGGGAGAGTCACGTGTCAGCTCCACGCTCTCCTGGCCACGGGAGTGTGCGTTGCTTCTGGCTAGCCTGTTCGTTCTTTCTTTTTGAATGCTGCCACCACCAAGCTTACCGTGTGCGATTGAAAGTTGGCTCTCGCCTAACTTTAAGCCAAGATGCATGAGAAATCAAGATCCAGGAAAACTCCCTGTTATTCTTGTTTCCTGAGCTCAAAGCCCAGCAACACCCCGGTGTGTCTCTGGGAGGTCTCTGGGAGGCAGTCACACCCTTTCCCATCCGCCTGCAGTGCCCCCGCCCCCATGCTGGTGTCCACATCGGCCTTTGAACCATATGTCACAGCCATTGTGGTCGGTGCATCCAACCAGGGACATCCCCGCGGGCTCAGCCAGACATGGCGTTTTTCATAGCTTTCCAGGTCCCTTGGCTTGTGTTCTCGAGCGTTCTCTCACTCAATCGGGTCATTTGCAATTGTTTCTGAAAGAGCGGGCACTGCGCACGGGCGGGAGATTATCCAGACCATGTCAGCTGTGCACAGGGCTTCCCTCGCCCTCTCCGAGGGCAGCCCCAGGACTATGGCCGCTGCAGAGGAATCACTTTAGAATGTCAGTACCTGATGGATGTGCAATCGCATTGACATTAGATTGGCATGCACTGTGTTAGAAATCAGGTAGCTGATGCAGGAAAAAAAAAAGTTTTTCTAGGTACACACATTTCTAGCATTTTTTTCAGTGGTTAGGTGGAGTATTTTCCTCCAAAGTCATGTAGCAAGGGCTTGGGAAAGAGAGGCCTGACGTTGCACCAAATGATACCAGTGAGCTCCATGCGTGGCAGGAACAGGCAGCCTGCTGCTGTGTGCTTATATAGCACAGTCCAGACAACCGGCATCCGCAGGTCCCAGTCCAGACACTGTCTCCTCACCTGCCAACTCTGTTATTCCTCAAACACAAACGGGCAGCGTCACTTCCTCCCTCCCTCCCTTCTCTCCTTCAGTAGATTGCGTATTTATTCATTAAACATTCAGTGCCAACCCGGAGCCAGGCACCTGGCAGATGCTGAGAGATGGGCGGCTGGCCGGTCACCATCGTATATCCTGACCCTGACCGTGGACTTAATAAGCAGAGACTGACGGAGACACTGAGGTCTCGTGTGTTGTGAATGGCCCTGCGGTGTGATCTCACCTGTATATTCAGGACAGGTTTCCGTCTTAAACTCTGCATGCGTGTCCCGATCACACAAGACTTCCACCGGACCCCAAACGACAGTTTCCTCAAATCTCTGTCACTTTCTGATTCTTTGAGAAAGGGCTTTTCAGCAACTTCATGTTTTGAAATGTTTAATAATAACAATAATAATAATAATAAAAGCAAAACCTGTGACTCCTATGTCCCCACTGGCATTACTGAGCAGGAGCCCCGACTGCCACAGGTGGGCGTTGCTCCTGCAAGTTCAAGGGCTCACTGTCCCAGGGCACCTGCCTTGTGTGTGTGTGTGTGTGTGTGTGTGTGGAGGGTGTTCCTTCACCCGGCACTGCTCTCAGCCACAGGCTAAGCCTCGTTTCTCTGCACAGCCGTGTTTTCCATCACTTAGCTGCTCCATGTTGCATGGGATTGATCCACTTGAGAGCGTGTCTCCGTTTGATGTAGAGACAGTTTCTCACTCCTGGGGCAGAAGGGGGTAAACGGCATATGTGATCCGCCCCTCTGCAGAGCAATCTGGGTGTCACCAAGACCGTTTCTGGACTGTTACTGGAAATTTGTCTGGCAGTTTTTTCATGTGGATGTGATATGGGAACTGATTCTTACTACCCTATTAGCATAACACTTTCTATGGCAACATTCGTGTCAATAAAGTCATCAATTTCAAACATGTGGGCAGTTACAAAGAATCTTTACTGAGACCTTACATGTGTATGTAGAGATGCTTAGATTTTTTTTTTCACTTTTAAGCCAAGACCTTTCACATAAGTGATCTCTATGACTCCTCCAAAAAGGTAGGTAAAGAGAAAACTGTTAGCGCCAAGTTCAGCTATAAAAGTATTTGTGGTCCACTCAACCGGGAAGTGATGGAGCAGATGCAAGTGAGAGAAGTTGGTCTGAAAATCCAGTGCTTTTCCCACCATATAACATGGTACCTCTCCTGGCAAGAAGGGCTGGCATGGCTGGGAGACTCAGCCATGTGGGGTGGAGTGGGGTGGGGGGTTGTCACGGAGCCTGACACAACGCTGAGCCCAAGTCTAAGAGGGTGGCGGCAGTAACTAGAGAGGACTAGGGAGCTCTTGCGGGGAGGGGGGTTTGTGTCTGGCTCAGGCTCCCTTATCCCCCCCACAAGAGGGGTGACTCTGACCCTCTGTGACAGGGCACCTTTAATGAAGATCAGAAAGAAGAGAGACTTCTACAGGATTCGAAGGATTGGACTTGCACCCCTCAGAATTGCTGCTAAGACTGACAGGTGAGGAAAACCATGGCAACCAGGGACCTCCATGTTCTGCCAATGCCCCAAGCAGTCCTTGGGTACACAGGCGAAGGACTGCATACTCACCCTTTTTCTGCTGCTGCCCAGCCCTGCCCTACCTCCCTGACCACACTTCTGTTGTTCCTTCTTGGCTAAACCTTCACCTCTATGACCCTCTTATTCCTGGGGAGGGTGGCCCTTGAAGGATTGTGGGATGTGGGATTTTCAGTGCTAAAACCATGGAAGGTCAATTGGTCACCTATTATTCCTGGACCAATGATCTTCTAGCCATTTTCTCCTTTGGTGGTGACAGCTGAGACGGAAGTGATTACAGTCAGTGACTTTGTTTATTCTTGTCTTCAAAGGAAGATTGTTTTCATTCTGTTCAATTTTTTTTTCTCTGTCAATGAAATGTTATGATTCATTTAGAAGGAGCTCCAGCTTTTCCTGAGAGGAAATTACGGAGCAGTAATTGCCATCTTTTTCCTGCTCCCCCTGGAACAATCAGAGCAGCAAAGAGAGTCATTCTGATGGTACCACATGATTAACCCTGATGACAACGTTGAAATCTAAGCTGGTAGGAGAGGGCAGGAGACAATAAAGTTCCCCAAACAGAGCTGCCTCTCCCCACCCCAGCTACTCCTCCTGAGCAGCTACTCCTCCTGACTCTTCTGCTCATATTGCTGTAACATCCTTTCTCTCCCACCCTTTGCCTTTATCTCTCCCTTCCTAATACCACTCCCTAGCCCTATACATTTGTCCTCATCAATGGGTCTTGCATCTCACAGTCCGTGGCCCACTCTTCACCAAATAGCTCAAAACAGAAACTCTGTTTTCAAATCCTGCCTCATACACTTTCCAACTGTCTCTCCACCTGCCTTTTCTGCTCAGTGTCTCACAACCACCACCTTCACGTGGTCACCACACCTCCTGGATTTCTGCAGAAGTCTCCTTACCTCCCTGCCTCCCAACCTGCCTCTAACCCAGACTCCACACTGCTGACAAAATTGCCTTTCTGAAATGCAAATCTGACCAGAGCACTCACTGCCCTCAAAATGTAGACTCCCATCAGGCTGGCTTCTAAATATCTGCTTCACAACCTGGCTCCTCCCATTGCCTTGGGTCAGTGTCTACATCAGATGGGAAACTGTGTTTGAATCTTCTCACTGGGAAAAGGGGAGCTAACCTTCTGTGTGGGGTTGCTGTGTTTGTGGCAGTGGCCCACGAGGTGACTTTAAGAAAACCCCCTTAGCTTCCGTCTCACTCCCCCCAGTCCAGCCTACCCTGCTGCAGGGTGAGTCTTCCAGAGGCGTCCCCACCCTGTGCTGGAAGTATCAGGGACCAAACCATTTCATCTGTCTGAGCCTCCTTTGCCTAACCTGTAAAATAAGGCACTTGCTAAACATTCATTAAATCTGAAGCTACCCTGTTCTAAATCTTCCATAGCACCCATTGCCTGAATTAAGAATCCGTTTCTGGGTGGAAAAGGGGGAAGAGAATTAAGTACAAGCTTCCAATAATAAGATAAGTCATAGGCGTGTGATGTGCAGCGTAGGAAATAGAGTCAATAACATTATAATAACGACAGTGATAGATGCTTGCTAGACTGGTTGCGGGGATCATTTTGTAAGGTAGATAAATGTTGCATCCCTATGTTTGACATTGGAAAATTAATATAACATCGTATGTCAACTATCATGAAGAATAATCGAAGAGAATCAATTTCTCGGTCTGGCTGGCCCTCCAAGACTTCCCTGCTTACAGCTCTGACCAACTTGCACATATTTTGTCCTTCAGACCAGACCACTTGCAGCCCTCTGACTGCCCATCGCTCTGCCTTTGGCACAAATCCCCACTGAGCATCCTCTCTCCACTGCTGCTGGGATCTCACTCCTCTCCTGAGGTCAGCCCCAGTGTACCTCAGTCCTCAGTGAAAACTTCTTAATCCTCTTAACCATGCGTAATCTCTCTCTCCCCTCAGTGCCCAGCTCGCGCTCTCTCTATCCATGTTATATGCATGGTATAGACCAGGGGTCCTCAAACTGTGGTCTGTGGGCCACATGCAAATACAAATATTGTATTTGTTCCCGTTTGTTTTTTTTACTTCAAAATAAGATATGTGGAGTGTGCATAGGAATTTGTTCATAGTTTTTTTTTAAACTATAGTCCGGCCCTCCAATGGTCTGAGGGACAGTGAACTGGCCCCCTGTTTAAAAAGTTTGAGGACCCCTGGTATAGACATTCTTGTGCTTGTCTATGACATGATTATGTTACTGCACTTTGTTGTAAGAAGGCTCTTAACTGCACAGAACACACGATGTTGAGCATTCTGTCTGCTCAGAAAATGTGTATTCGATTAAAAGCACTCGTGGGACATAAGGTATTAGCTAAGTCCGTGACCTAAATGCTTAATTAGGGATCCATTAATTTCTTTGTTCATTTATTAAACATTTACTGCGTGTGCTTTTTAAGTTCTGGAGATAGAGGGGGAATTTTAGACAGAGTTACAGCTCCGCTTGATCCCATCGCATAATCATATAGCTACAATATAACGTGACAAATACATTATAGGGGATCAGCAGATGAATAAACACGAATATAAGTACTTTATTGCTGACTATAATAAAATGGCTTAAAAGATTTGACATTAGTCTTTGTAAAACCCCAACACTTAAATACACAAACCCAGCCATATTAGCTTAGAAAAAGAACCAAGGGATTCTTTATTGTTGAATGCCTTCTAAGTTCCAAGCATTGTAGGTACACTGAGTGGTCAGATTATTATGACCGGCCAGATTACAGTATTATGACCACCCCATTAGTACTTCATTGACACTTCCAAAAATACTGAATACTGAAAACTTCCTAAGCAAATACTCAAAGGTTTTATTATTATTATTATTATTATTTGCATAACTAATTCACTTCATTGTACTGATGGGGTGGTCATAATAATCTGGTGACACAGTGTACATTATCTCATTGTCAGAGACATTGTGGGATATTATTATGGGTGAGGAAAGTTAAGAGTTGTTGCATAATGGTGCCATTTGGGCACTGGGAATATCTGGGGGAACACTTTTTAAAGTATATGATTGTCTAACCACTAGGCTGCACACCTGAAACAAATACAAAGTCATATATAATTGAAAAAAATAAAATAATTTTTTAAAAAAGAGTCGTTGCATAGCCTGGGTAAGGTCATACAATTAGCCAGTTTTTAAACCCAGGACTCTGATATCACCTGGCCTGCAATCTCAACTTTCCAGGCAACAATCCGCCAGCTGAGGGCCTGTGCACCCCATGTGCTGTACACAGGTTTCTAGGAACTTGAACTACTGATATGGAGCTGTGGGAATCTGCCTCTTGGCCAGAAGACCTAGCACCAAAGGAAGCAGAGCTATTTAGACCCAGAGAAATCATTTAATGAGGAGAGATCAGATATTCCAGGCGATAACTCAGGATAGAAGCACCATGTTAAAGCTTCCATGCAACTACTAGTATTAGGACAAGGAAGCTGTAAGCCCAGGACACTGCGATTGGTCGTGCTGTGATTTTAAAGAATTTGGAGCGAGAAAAAGAAGCAAAGCATCCTCCAGACTTTGTGGAAAGATTATGAAGATAGATTTCTGGAAATGTAATAATTCCTAACACACATGTTTTTACATAATATAGACACAAATTATAGGATGTGAAACGGTGTTCTCATTTGTATATAAAATGTGAGGAGGTAAAGAAAAGACTATATTTTTCTGTCTTTACCTACAGGCCTCTGAATTCCACTACAGGTATGTTTCCCACGGCAGGGAGAGGCAGAGAGGCAGAAAAGCCACTGGACAGCAGGGCATCATAATGGTCACGCACAGTGGCAGATTCTGAGTTCACATGGAAAATGGTGAGGCCTGTGCCTAACACTGCAGCTGGTACAAGATCAGCCTGCAGCCAAAGCCGGTTTGGCTCAGTGGATAGAGCGTCAGCCTGGGGACTGAAGGGTCCCAGGTTCAATTCCGGCCAAGGGCATGTACCTGGGTTGCGGGCACATCCCCAGTAGGAGATGTGCAGGAGGCGGCTGATCAATGTTTCTCTCTCACTGATGTTTCTAACTCTCTATCTCTCTCCCTTCCTCTCTGTAAAAAATCAATAAAATATATTAAAAAAAAAAATCAGCCTGCAAACAGGCATTCAAGAAATGCAACAATTTTCTTTCCAAGTTCTAGTTTTGATAGCAATGCCGTCTTCATTGGTCCAGGTGAAAGAAATGTAATCTCGGTCTGCTCAGGGGTCCCACCTTTCCTAGGAGTTGCAGCGGCACACCAGGTGTGCCACACGCCGGAGTGGGGAGTATACATGAGAGGGCATGGGGGCTTTGGGCTGCTCCATTCTCCCTTCCGGTCTGCAAGGTCCCTTCTGACCCAGTGCTTCTCTTACATTCTCTTGGAAACATTCTGTGGCACCTAAGCCATGCTGGGCGCAGGAAAGCAACGCTGTGCTGCTAAGACCCTCTGTGCTTGGGTGCTGCCAGGGGGCCTGTGGGCTGACTCCACGGCTCTGTGCCAGGCTGGGCCCAGTAGCTTCTGTGGACTATTCTGCCCCCCTGTCCGCTGGGGGCTCACCTGGGAAAGAACCTCTAGTCCCCTCGCCGTCTCACTTCAATCCTACGAAGGTGTCTTGGGGATCGCCGGACCCCTCCCTCTCAGGACTGCACCTTTAAAACGCCGAAGCCAGACAAAGGGTTGGGGAAGTTGTGCAGGATCGGAAACTACTGGGGGAAATACTAGGTAGGTCCACCCCAAAAATGGACTCCCCGTTTTCTGTTTTGTTGTTGAGTCTAACTGACCCCTCTTCTAAAAACAAACAAACCAAAAAGTGTTCTTTTTTTTCCCTTCAATTACAAAGATGTATTTCAAAGTGTTTGTTGATAGCCCGTTTTATTTAGCTTTTATGGCCTATGATATTGCTGCCAGTTGCAAATACTCATTTTCTCTCGGGGAAATTAAGATGCTTCGAGTCGAGTTGTTGGTCTGTTTTATGTTGAGCTATTGGGAGTGGGGACAACTTACCACGTGGGAACAGGTAGGGGAGGCACATTTTCTTGACCGGGAGACAGGGCGGATGGCTCTCACTCGGCTGCCACCCTGGTCGCTAGGCCTCTCCAGCCCTGGGCTCCGGCCCCACACCTCCCGAGAGCAGGGAAGACAGCCGCCCGGGACCTTCTTCTGACAGCGCACCTGGCTGCACCGCCCGGGACCTTCTTCTGACAGCGCACCTGGCTGCACCGGAGGCAGAGCAGACGATCCCACTGAGATGACTGGAGGGCGATTAGGAGACCCTGCCTGCTCCAGGCATTTCCTCCCCGGCCTGCTGCCACCTGGCTCACCCCTTCCTCGGACTCACGGCTTTGGTTTAGAAGACAAACGTTGAAGGAACTGCCTTTACTCCACGTGAAGACCAAGCCCTTCCCAATGCTGTTTGTCTCTTCTCGGTCCCTGCGGAGTGAAGGGCAGTCACAGGAACTGGGGGGAAAGGCCAAGAACTGGATGCTGGCCTGGTGTTCTCTGCTCCTTGGAAGGAGTCCTCTCGTCTCTCTCCCCTTCGCTGTAGTAGTCCCTCCTCTAGGCTCTCCCTGCCTGATATCTGCAGGCTGCAGAGCGGTCCCACCTCAAGGATCTTTGGCTTCTATAGCCGCACTCCTTCGGAAGATCCCGAGAAGGAAAGATGACATGAGAGAAACGTCAGTACCTTCCTGCCTCGGAGGATTCATACGCGGCACCATGGGGTCTTCTGCAACCAGCCTCCATCTCTCTGCACCCACGGTTGGTAGGACTCGTTAGCTCTCTCGTCCTTATCGGGACATTTTTGTTACAAGGCGGGTCCCCGTTTCCTTAGCTTTGAGTAAGTCTGTCAGAAACAGGGGTGTTGAAACAAGGTTCTACTTGTCACTGGGAAGCCACTCCTGCCTGGTCCCGCCGTTAAGGTGCACTTGTGCCTGGTGCTTGGGAATCAGGCCGCTGGGCCACACTGGGCAGCTGTCAGGAGAAGCCATGGGGCTCCCGGGATTGCACAAAAGGCTGGGAACTCTCTAACTCCCCCGCCAAGCTCTCCGCCTACTCCCGAGGCCACCTGGAGGAAATCGCTTCAGTTCCTACCCTGAGTTCAAGGTGGAGAAAACAATGCTGATTGCATTTCTCGCGGCAGCAAATCAAATGGGAAATAAAGCTCTTTTGGAATAAATGTTAAAATAACTTATCCTACATAAGTTGTCACAGACATACAGACTTTTGGCTCTGTAATAGTTTGTTCATTCTCCAACCTTGACATTTAACGTTCAGCTTAGCAGGGAGCACAGATTTTTCAACCGTCACTACACATTAGAATAACCTGGGAGCTTTAAAAAAAGCCCAATCTCAGAGATCCTGTAAGTGGGTTAGAGTGGGGCTCAGGTGTCAGTTTGTTCTTAGAAGCTCCCCAGGTGAGAGTGGTCTGAAGCCGGGCTTGAGAGCCACCAATAGAGGAGAAAGAGCACAGGCTTTGGAGCTGGATAGACTTGGTTCGAGTCCTGGCTCACCATGATCTGGTTGTATGACTTGCGGTGAATTACTTAAAGACGTTGGCCTACATTTCCTCCCCCTATCAAAAGGAAGATGAGGGAGGGCTTAATAGGCTTCTATTGAAGATTAAGTGAGATAACATTTGTAAAATGTGAAATTGCCTGGCATGGAATAAGTTTGTTGTAAATATTTGTGCTCTTCCACCCTTTTATATTAGATGATTTTTTAACAGATTCAAGTGATACTGCTTCAGAGAAAGAGGGGCAAACCTTATAGATCGTCCACTTAGAATGGAAGCGAAGGCACATTTGGAATGTCAGGCTACGGAAGACAGGATGAGGGCAAATCTCTGTTTGCTCTGTGATGGATAATATAGAAAGGCTGGCCAAAACCAGTTTGGCTCAGTGGATAGAGTGTCGGCCTGCGGACTCAAGGGTCCCGGGTTTGATTCCGGTCAAGGGCATGTACCTTGGTTGTGGGCACATCCCCAGTAGGAGGTGTGCAGGAGGCAGCTGATTGATGTTTCTCTCTCATCGATGTTTCTGGCTCTCTATCCCTCTCCCTTCCTCTCTGTAAAAAATCAATAAAATACATTTAAAAAAAATATATATATATATATATAGAAGGGTTGCAAAGCACAGCTCCATAATCACAGCTCAGAACATTCTGGGCTTTATTGTTATTATTTTTTTATTATTATTAAGTCTGGCAACAGCATACTATAGAATCTATATTTTATACTAAATAACTAACAAATGTCTTCTGAGGTGTTTTTAGATATCATAAATTACTTGGATTTTATTCTTCATGTACTTTTTAAAAAATGTGTTTTTACTAGAGGCCTGGTGCACAAAAATCATGCACGGGGGGTGGGGGTGGGGGGGGCATCCCTCAGCCCGGCCTGTGCTCTCTCGAAGCCCGGGAGCCCTTGGGGGATGTCTGACCACCTCGGAGGCAGGAGAGGCTCCCGCCACTACCGCTGCACTCCGCCAGCTGTGAGCCCGGCTTCTGGCTGAGTGGCTCTCCCCCTATGGGAGCACACTGACCACCAGGGGGCAGCGCCTGCATTAAGCACCTGCCCCCTGGTGGTCAGATACCGCTGTTCGGTCTATTTGCATATTAGCCTTTTATTATATAGGATTGATTTTTTTTTTTAAGAGAGAGAGAAGGGAGAGGGATAGAGGGTGGGAAACATCGATAACAGAGAGGAACATCAGCAATCAGCTGCCTCCTGCACACCCCCTACTGGGGATTGAGCCCGCAACTAGGGCATGTGCCCTGACCAGGAATCAAACCTGCAACCTCTTGGTTCCTGGGTCGATGTTCAACCGCTGGCCAGGCTCTTCATGTACTTTTATTGGCTTGTTCTCCAATGGTGCCTATCAATGGTGTTTGGAGTGGGGAGAATTCCCCACTCCCTTCTTTAGTGCTTTCGGTTGGTTGGACTAATAAGAAAATACTCAAATTGACACAAGGCTAGATTAACCACAGAACAAAACCAATTTAATACACGCACACAGGAGAATCATAATATGATACTCAGATCATAAAATGAGGCTCAAAGAAATGATAGAACTAGGCACCTTTTTTATACTTTTCAGCCAAAGAAACAATACTTTGTTGAGAAATTGACAGGACAAATAAAGTTAGTGCTCATTAGAAGGGAATCTAAGCAAGATTTTGGCTCAGGTAGTAAATTAGTAATGACATTGCAAGGTTTGTTTATACAGGCTTTTTCGACTCTGGATTTTCTAACTCCGTGATAAGGTTGCCGTCTCTCAGCCCTCACGAGTGGGGAGGGCACCTATCACATGAGATTTATTGCCTGCTTTCGGGGGACCGAGGAGAGTCAGAGAGCTCCTTTCATTCCTGCTCCTTCTCAGGAGATTTTAGCTTGAAGTAATTATATGCCATTGTGGGATATCCTGGGGCAGCCTGCCATGGGCCCCAGACAGTAGGAAGTGTACAATTTTTTTTTTTAAATCCTCACCCAAGGATATTTTTCTATTGATTTTTAGAGAAAGGGAAAGACAGCGAGAAATATCTGTGTGAGAGAAACACATTGATGGATTGCCTCCTGCATGACCAGGGCCCAGGCCAGGGAGGAGCCTGCTACCACGGTATGTACTCTTGACCGGAATCAAACTGGGGATCCTTGGGTCTGCAGGCCGATGCTTTATCCACTGAGCCAAGCCAGCTAGAGCAGAAGTATACACCTTTAAAGAACAAAATAGTATTTGAAATACTGAGTAGAACAGGTACCAAACTTTTGTTCTTTCATTTTGGCAAAAGGTAATTTACCCCAGATACTGCAGCTGCTCCTCCAGACTCCTGTTTCGTCCACCTAAGTGGACATAGCTCTGAGATTGCTCTCTAAACATCCTGAAATGAAAGCTGTGAAGGGAGATGGTGCCACCCAGGCCATCAGGAAACAATGAAAGCCCTGCTTGCAAGAACATGACTCACGCTCCGTGTTACGTCTTTGAGGGCTCAATGTGACCTTCTCTGGCAATGAACTTGAGATGCCAGAAAAACCCCTGGACCGTCTGAGGGAGGAAGGAACAAAGAATTCAAAGGGCAGAGGAGTAAGAGTGGGTTTGGAGAGAGAAATGGAAAGAAAGAGCATGATCCGATGTTGGAGATAAATCAGGTGATGTGGAACGCGGCCCAGACGATTGTTTTGTTGGAAATCGGTTGAGTGGAGAGTCACAGTTTGGTGATTCTGGGTCAGATCTCTTTCCTCTCAGCACCAAAGAATGAGGAGCTGGCCCGGCAGAGGGAATGACTCATCGTGGCCTTGCCTCCCCTCCCCCTTGCTAAAGGATATAGATATTATCCAGACTTCACCTCTCAGCAGAGCAATACCGCGGGCAATTTGTTCACAAGAAGTACATCTCTAATTCATCTTTTTTTAAAAGAAAAGAGGTTAAAATTTTCCTATGAAATTTTATGTACATACAAGTATATTTTATAGCATAGAGTGTGGTCTCAGGGCGTGGGCTCAGGAGGAGGATGGATGGATGGCTGTTCAAACCCCAGCTCCTCAGGTACAAGGAAATAGCTACCGTGCTAAGGCTCAATTTCCTCATCTGTGGAATGAGAATGAGAAACGTGCAAACTGACATCCTAGATTTGATGTCAGGACAAAGTGCTGGTGCTGGACACAGAGTAGTCACCCCGAGGGAACGTTACCCATTTAGAATTGATGGCATATGGTCTGCGAAGCACTTAGAACAGTGCCTGGCACAGAGTAGGTGTTGATGAAGCCTCAGCCATGATCATCAATGTCATTGCCGTCCTCCTCCTCATCACCATCGTAGCCTGGATTTCATTACCTATGACCATGTTTAGTCCCAAGTTATTATTTGTCATGCTTTTTCTTTTCCTTCTAATTCCAATGAATTTTCCCTAATATATATTATATTTATTCCACTGGTTCCCCAAAAGACTCAAAAGATATTAATCAGCTCCACACAGCCACAAGATAATATTAAATTTATTGTAACTATTCAATATATAGGTTTGTTAAGGAATGTTTCAAGATGTTATTTTTAATGACAGTTACTCATTGTATCCATGGCCTGACAATTGAGACTTTCCAAAATCATCTTGTCTATATTCTGTGATACAGAAATTTATTGGATTTGGCCGAGGTTTGCCATCAAAATTGTTCTCTAATTCTAGCCTAGGAACCCTACCCCATGCCTTCATTTAGAAACGGAATGAGTCTCTCCCTGGGGATGCCAGCTTTTCTCCTGCTGGTCTGCTTTCTAGAGCATCTGCTCACGAATAGCATCTCTCCCTGCCAGCGTTCCAGAATCTTGTCAGAATACATAGTGTACGTCTGATCTTTTGCTTCTGTTAAGCCCTACGGAGAAATGGTAGACTTCATGGTCATTGGCTGAAGGATGTGGTCTTCACTCCTCCAAGTACTCTAAATGGTACAGTTGTATCACATGGAGTCCAAGGCTACTATGAATATTAACGACTGATACTTATTGATCACTAGCTAGTACCAGGCACTGTGTAAATACTCTACATTCGTTCTCTCACTTAATTCTCAAAATAAGTAATTGAGGGAGAGACTCTTACTATCCCCTTATGGCTGACACTGTGGCTTGGCTATTCAAAAGTCATTTCCACCCCTTTCCTCCTTTTTCATGACTGAAATGCTGATGTGAGGGTGATGGTGCAGCAGCCGTTTTGCAACCAGGAGGCGACCAGCATGAAGGCAGAGGCCTCTGTGTTCAGAATGCCAAAGCAGAGAGACAGAGAGAGCCTGGACCCAGACAACATTTTTTTAAAAAATATATTTTATTGATTTTTTTTTTTTTTTTTTACAGAGAGGAAGAGAGAGGGATAGAGAGTTAAAAACATTGATGAGAGGGAAACATCGATCAGCTGCCTCCTGCACATTCCCTACTGGGGATGTGCCCACAACCAAGGTACATGCCCTTGACTGGAATCGAACCTGGGACCACTCAGTCCGCAGGCCGACGCTCTATCCACTGAGCCAAACCGGTTAGGGCCAGACAACACTTTATGGAATAGCAAATGAGAGCTCAGTGAGTGTGTGTAATGCAACTGGTAAATTTCAGAGGCAGGATTTGTACCCAGATCGGCCCAACACCAGTGCATATGCTTTTAACCACAAAAGCACCTGCACTGCTCTCTCATCATTGTGTTTCCATCAGGCTCAGCCTTTCCAAACTATGTGTCAGAGGATTCTGAGATTATTCCTAGGTGAACCTCAGAAGAAAAGCTTCCGTGGTAAAATAAACACTGCATCGTATAGTCCCGCCCTCCCCTCACCCCCACATGCACAACAACATATCAAAGTTTCCAAGAAATCCTACAATAACAACAAAAAAACCTGCTGGACTTTGATGAACTCCGTGGTTCCCAAACTTGTTTGAACGTGATTTTTTTTTTTTTTTAAATGACATTCCTAGTCATTTCCTTCAGAACATTGTTCCTCAGAACGCCCATGTGGGAGGCCATTCGCTGCATTTTGGTGAAGAGTTATTTCCTCCGCTTTGGTTTCAAGTAAAACAAAGCGTGTCACAGCAATTGCTACTTTGTGAATTACCTAGAGGATTTTTTCCAGTGTGCCACTCAGGCCCCATGGAGTCCCAGATGATAAATTTCTTTGAGAATCTAGTGCCAGGACAAAGCATGCCCCATCCGGAGGAAGCTGTCCGCTTCCTTTCTTCAGTGATGAGAATTATGTGACACTGGGCTTTCTCTGTGGCTTCGGCTTTCCGGAAGCTCAGAGACAAATGGGAAACAGCAGTCGCTGGCTTGGGTTCCTAGGGTTTATGTTCTTCTATTTTCTTTGATCTGACCTTGGTTTTCCTCTTCTTCTTCTTTTTTTTTTAATCCTGAGTCTGTGTTTTAATTTTATTGCTATTGTTGTGTACGTTCTTGTGAGCGATATTATATTCATTGTGGAATAGGTGGAGTATAAACATACGAATTCAACAAAAAATCAAGACTATCCTGAAAAGATATGTCACATGGCCTCCTGGACAGCATGGCTGTGCCCACGATGTCTGATCAAAGAACCAAGTCAATTTATTTACTGTAAAGCTTGAACTTATGTCTTATGAATGTTCAGTAAAAGAAGTAATTTTTCAAAAGTAGGCTATGTTGTCTTTTAAATTTTTTTTTATTGATTTCAGAGAAGAAGGAAGAGGGAGAGAGAGACAGAAACATCAATGATGAGAGAAGAATCCTGGATGGGCTGCCTCCTGTACCCCCCACTGGGGATCGAGCCTGCAACCTAGGCATTTGCCCTCACTGGGAATTGAACTGTGACTTCCTGGTTCATAGATCAGTGCTCAACCAATGAGCCACGCCGGTTGGGCAGGAGGATATATTCTTGAAGATGAAACATAAATACCTTTACTCCTATTTGAATGTAGTCTAATATAAATTAAACTTTCGTTGGAATTAATTATCTAGATTACTGAGCTAACTCAATATCTTAAACCACCAAATTAGGTAACCAAATTAATCACAACCTTGCAGAAAAAAATAAAATTAAGAAAGACATACATGCCTCTGATATATACCTATTTCAGACACTTAATTTAGTTAACCATGGTTGAATAACCATTAGTTCCTTAAGATGGAAGCATTTGCCATATTGTCAACATAGAGGAGCAGTTAGTTATTCATGAAGTTGATGACTTGTGCCATTCATTAAAGGGGCACCCTGACACGCTCCAGCCCAGTAAGCAAAAGTGAACTAATGGCACACTGTGAAATTCAGTAGGAGATAGAAAGAAATATGATACAGATGTTGAGGGGAGAACACTCAGGTGCTGAGTAACAGCCGGGAGAGGCAGTTCAGAACATGTGATCCACAGCCACTGTTTTCAAACAAACTCCTGACCATATGCCTTCAGATACGTCAGATGTATTGGTAATGTTTCATTTTGCTGTAGGGCTTCTCTTAGATCTTTAAAGCTCTAAACTCCAGGCTTTTATCCAAGGCATGGTAGTGACTGCTGGGGTAAATTTCATGTGTAAAGATAACATTTTGAACTGCTAATATTGGCCCTTTCCTCTCTACTCTTTCAGGCAATAGGAGGGTGTCCTTCTCATGGCTCTTAGAAAAGGGTTGTTCCAACATATTTGCAAAGAAACAAAAGGAGTCTGACTTTAGCTTTTGGGTTTCAATGTAGATCAGTGATGGCGAACCTCTGACACGCGAACTCATTTTTTTGGTTGATTTTTCTTTGTTAAGTGGCCTTTAAATACATAAAATAAATATCAAAAATATAAATCTTTGTTTTACTATGGTTGCAAATATCAAAAAATTTCTATATGTGACACGGCACCAGAGTTAAGTTAGGGTTTTTCAAAATGCTGACACGCCGAGCTCAAAAGGTTCGCCATCACTGATGTAGACCTTGGAAATGCATGGCAGAGAAAATAGCTTGTGAGAAAAGGGTTTTCAAAAACACCCTTGTTAACCTTGTTATATTAGTTAGGCTTCATAAAACAGAACATAAAGAGACTTACATATAGAAATTTATTTCTCTTTCCTATAAAAGAAGGCTGGTAGGGTAGAGCTGGTATTGTCCTCAGATACTCAAATTCCATCTGCACTTCCGTTCCCTCCTAGTACTAGCTTGCAGCCACAAAATTACTTCCTGGTACAAGATGGTTGCTAGAGCTGTAACCATCATCTTCACGTGTGAGGCAAGAGAAACTAGGAAAAGACAGAGTATCCTTCCTGTTAAGTCAGATCGCACAGCCATCACAGAAGTCCCACAAAACACTTATGCTTATATGTCACTAGAGGCCCGGTGCATGGATTCATGCACCGGTGGGATCCCTTGGCCTGGCCTGTGAAGATGCGGCCAAAATTGGCTCTCCAACATCCCCCCAGGGGTCCCGGATTGCGAGAGGGCACAGGCCAGGCCGAGGGACCCTACAAGTGCACCATCGGGGCCAGGGAGGGGTCCAGGGAGGGCTCCAGGGCGTGTCCAGCCCATCTTGCCCAGTCCTGATCAGCAGGCCCCAGCAGCAAGCTAACCTACTGGTTAGAGCGTCTTCCCCCTGGTGGTCAGTGAATGTCATAGTGACTGGTCGAATGGTTGAATGGCCGGACACTTCGCATATTAGGCTTTTATCATAGAGGACTTGCCAGTATTTAGTCACATGGGACATACTTAGCAGCAAAGGAGCCCAGAAAATACAATCTTTTGTAGAGCATACTCTTATTAAAGTGGGAAGGCTGTAAACAGCAGCCCCTGTCACTGTCCCTAAAGAACTCAGGGTATAACGTTGATATCATAAATATTAATTGAGCATAGTCCTTGATTATGCAAGAGCAATTTTTAAAAAAAATTTCAGATGAGATAAGCATCCTTTGGACTGGGCGACGAAAGCAGGAAGAGAAAGGAAGTGAGGAGCAAATGGATATTGTAGGTCCCTAAGCAGGTTCCCGTGCCCTAAGACTTATCACCAGATCCTCCAGGGAAATCTCAGATAGAATGGGGGATCCACAAGCAGAGGCTCCCGGCTTTGCTCCTTGGTGAAGACCCAAGGTGACAGCCTCATGGGGCCTTCCTAGACCTGTGTGGTGAGATATCAGTAACACTAGTGGCCGCCTGACACAACGGTGTGAGATGGCCTCTGACCCTCGAGTCATGTGGAAGAGCATCCAAGTGTATGTCCCCAAGCCCTTCCCCCTCCATTATGCAGGCCTCAACAGTAGCTGAGGGAGGCCAGCAGGCCTGAAGATGCTTTGTTTGAGGTGAGATGAGAGGGATGTGGGGTGACCTATCTAGACCAATTACCAGAAACCACATGGAAATCCCAGGTTTCCTAGACATTTCCTGTGGGGATGATGCACATCTCCACATGCCGTCCCCTCATCCAACTGTGAAAGTTTCCTGGAATTTAGACATAATCCAGGGCACGGGGGTGAAAATCCTGAATTGGCTGAACAAGGATCCCAATTTGATTGAGAAAACTCTGATTTGACTGAGTTTTCTCAAAAATGGCCAGGATTGAACAAGCTGTATAAAAGTTATTTTTTTTAAATGGCCAGGATTCAGTTATGCTACCAGATTGGGGGCTTGAAATTAAAATTAAATGTATTTATACCAAAGAAAAATTATTATTTTGTATCAGTGAATGGTGACCTGTAAAAATTCATCTGCAACACAGGCTTTCTCAGTTTGTCATATCTCATTCTGGAAAGCCATTCTGCTCAGAACTTTGGCACCTCCTTTCTTTAATGGTGTCTGAAAAGTAGTGACAAATGAGCATTTTGCTGTTTCAACTAAAGCTCTTTTGAGTGAGCAGAACTTCACCGTCACGTTGCTGTAAGAACACTGTAGCTCAGTGAAATTCTTGAAACTGGACCATGCACGTGTAAGGACCCAGCGTTAAATATTAAAGGTGCTGTTTCTCCCAATGAGCAGCATGTCTCCTAGAACCTGGAGAGCCTGGCAGCGGTGGCAGGGACACACTCCGGCAAGTTCCACACATTTCTATTTTATTTCATTGTATTGATTTATTTTACTTTATGTATTTTGTTTAATTTTCCAGATTTATTGATATATAATTAAAAAATAACATTGTGCAAGTTTAAGGTGTACAATGTGATGCTTTGATACGCATATATATTGTGAAATGATTACCACAACCATGTTAGTTAATACCTCCATCACCTTACATCATTGCCATTTTTTCGTATGTGTGGTGAGAACAATTAAGATTTACTCTCTTAGCAACTTTCAAGTTTATAATACAGTATTGTTCACTGCAGGCATCATGCTGTATGTTAGGTCCCAGGAGTCCTGCACCATTGCATGAGCCTGCTTCTCTTAGGTCATTGTGGGCACTTTACACTGCCATACTTAACTCACTTAAGCCGTCCCCCCAGTTCAGCTGGCCCTCTTTATGTAAGCTTGATCACTATCCTCTAAGATCCCTTTCTTACAAGATCAAAGAATCAATATAATCCTTTCCCCGTCTCAAAACTTGACTTCTTACCCCAATAGAAACTTATCACCCATAGAGCTGTATACAAGCTATAAAATCACCCTAAGTTGCAGTTTTTACATTTTTCCTTCTGTTTTCTCTCCTGCTATGCTTGCAATGAAACTTACTATAATAATCTCATCTATTTATTGGAAGGTACTTTATATATGACAGCTCTTCAAGTTATGGGGTGAGAGCAAAAGGGTGGTTGAGAATGTAATGACTTACTTGAACTCTTGTCTATCTCTGGTCCCTCCTCAACCCGGCAGCAGGGCCTTTGTAAAAGGTAAACTCAGTCATGCCTCTCCCTAATTAAAACCCCTCCATCGTTTTCCATTGTACCCAGAATAAGCACAAACTCCTTTACATGGCTCCCAATAACACGCCTCCGGTCTAGAGTTGTGTGTAAGTTAATAAATGTAAAACTCTTAGAACGGTGCCAGCACATAGCAAGTGCTCAGTAAATCTTAGCTGCTCTTTCCCTTCCTTCCTCACCCTCTTCCTCCTCCTCACTATTACGTGACAAGGTTCTCCATGATCTTTCCCTTGCCTCACTCTTAGCTGTCGGCCACCAGGCTCTTTCCTTGTAGCCTCCTATTCACAATTTGTAATTGATACTTATTTTACATATTTAGTGCCTCTCTTCCCCATTAGCCTTTACATGCTCTTAAGGAAGAAGATATCTGTTTTGTTCACTACTTATACTTAGCATATAGCACTGTGTTTAGTACACAGAGGCAACAATAAATATTAAAAGAGAAAATAAAAGATAATTTTAAAGACTTCAACTATTTATTGAATGTTTGCTATGTGGCTAGGCATTCTGCTTGGCATGCATTAGCTCATCTATTCTTTCAAATATCCATGAGGTAGATAATCATCTCTATTTTCTATCTGCATAAAGTGAGATTCTAAGAGTTTGTAAAAGCCACACAGGTACTAAGATTCAGATTTGAACTGAGTTAGGATTTGAACTGAGGTGTGTCTGGCTCCAAATCATTAGCTCTCACTCCCACACCAAGTTGCTTCTAGTAACATGATGGTGGGGCCCTCATGATGGGATTAGCGCCCTTATAAAACGAGACATGAGAGCTCTCTCTCTCTCTCTCTCTCTCTCTCTCTCTCTCTCTCTCTCTCTCTCTCTCTCTCTTCCCCCCCCCCCCCGCACCCCCCATGCATACACACTGAGAAGAAGCCATGTGAGTACACAGCAAGAATGTGACTGTCTGCAAGCCAGGAAGAGAGCTCTTACCAGAAACCAGATCAGCCGGCACCTTGATCTTGGACTTGCCAATCTCCAGAACTGTGAGAACTAAATTTGTGCTGTTTAAGCCACCCAGGCTATGGCATTTAGTATGGTAACCTGAGATGATTAATACACACCTCAAGTTATAACAGTGATTACTCAGAGAATAAAGGCTCTTTGGCTCCTGCTACTGTGACTAAATAATATGTCAACAAACATCTGAAGTACATTATAAACTTGCTCAATACACTGACAGTGTTTGAGACAGAATTGAGGCAAAGATATAAAAGCATTTTGTTAACTGTGAAATACTGAATAAATGCCAAGTTATTACCAGTTGAACTAAGAAAGTTTTATTCACTTTTTAAAAAAATATATTTTATTGATTTTTTTACAGAGAGGAAGGGAGAGGGATAGATTAGAAACATCGATGAGAGAGAGAGACATCGATCAGCTGCCTCCTGCACACTCCCTCCTGGGGATGTGCCCGCAACCAAGGTACATGCCCTTGACCAGAATCGAACCTGGGACCCTTCAGTCCACAGGCCGACGCTCTATCCACTGAGCCAAACCGGTTAAGGCCACTTTTTTTTTTTTTAAGTTCATGTTGAAAAATATCCACCAATTGCCAATTCAGTCCCATGACAGTATTTATCGGTGCCATCTGCTGGAAGTTCCTGAAAAATTGATGAGGTTAAGATGAACGAAATGTAAGCGGCACACCACATTATATTTTAAGTACACGTATTTCTTACATATTAAAATTAATGTAGACAAAGTTTCAGGGATGCATATCTTGTATTAAAATTTGCTATGTAAAACATTTTGATGCTGAATAAATAAATGCGTTTCATGATTATAATAGTCCTTCTTTCCTTCCTTCATTCAACCAGTATGTTCTGAGCTCTTGCTGTCTGCCAGGCCCGTGATAAGAATGGAAAGAGGTCTAAGTAACTGTCCCTGCTCACAAAAGGTTGGGGCCCTCCATTTAGTGGGGGGCTGCCTGGGGAAAACTAAGAAAGGGACCTCCCCATCCAGGAGGTAATAGTTTTTTCCATAAAATATTGAAATCCACCATCTTTACAGGAGTGGAGGAGAGAAGGAAGAATTATGGAAGGAAAATCGAACTTGAACTCTACTCGAAGCCATCAGGCAAGTATAAGTAGGAATTAAAAGAAAAAAAGGCAAGCTTCCTCCCATCCTGTGAACATCACAAGTGTCAAGTGGTCTCCATGAACATTGAGTTAGAGCTAAATTAATCTAGCCTTCCATCTATTAAAGGCACCAGGGATTTCAATATGGAGGGTATATATTCTGCAGATCAATATATTTATCATAAAACCCCAGCCTCACGTGCCCCACAATGAACTCAGACATAGCAGAACTGTGATAAGTTTTCATTCTCCTCAGCAGGCTCACCTTATCAGTTCATTAATACCACAATTCTGCAAACCTGCATTTTACATGACTGAAATTTTGAACCCCACTTATGGAGCTTTAGGGGGATTTACAGGTAAGGGCAATGAAAATTGTTTTCAGACCAGTGGTTCTCAAACTTCAGTGTGCATCAGAACCACCCAGAGGGCTTCTTAAAACACAGATTTGCTGGGTCCCATCCCTGGAGTTTCTGACTCAGAGGGTCCTGGGCTGGGGCTGGTCATTCTAACAGGTTCCCAGGTGCTGCTGGCCCAGGGACCACTCTGTGAGGACCACTACTTTAGACGACGATAACAAACGTGAAAGTAATAAAAGCATTTGTTAGTTTTTAGAGGCATTTCAAAATAACGTACAATGTCTGTTTTAATTTACAAAGCAGTGCAGGGCACACTGACAAATTGAAAATAGAGATAATTATAAAGAAGAAAAAAATAAATCACCTAAAGTCTCAAACTGAGAAATAAGCACTATACAACTGTTATCTTTCCTTCCATATTTCTTTTGATATGTATGTGTGTGCACACAGGTGCATATATTTGAAATCATTCTGTATATAGAATATTGTATCTGATTTTTTTTTTCTTGTGACCATTTTTCATAAATTTAAAAATTAGCAAATACAGGGTATATTAATAATCGGGTTGTTGCTATGAGCAACTAGGGATCCAATCACTGATCATATTGCTGGTTTGCTGGGGTTAGGGCTCCCTGAGCTTCCTACCCCATTATCTTGGAAGTCTTGCCTTATCCTGCTTCACTTTTTCTTTCCTGACCCCCAGTTGGTGGGAGGAGTCTGAGTAGGTAGGCGATCAGTGGTCAAATTTATTCCTTTTTGGAAAGGTTCTCTTAAGCAAATAATAGGAGAGTTCACACTCTAGGACCTTTCCCTCCTTGTATCCCAAGTTCCTTTAACCATTAGTGAATAGTAGTATTAACTTTGAGTGTGTTTAGTAGGGTAGGTGTGTGTTATCATTGTTATTTGGACTAAAATCAACTGATTAATCATGGACTTCACCTAATCACTTGTTTTGGCCTTTCTAAGAAATCTGGTTTTAGGTTGGTAAACAAAAATTTAGAATGAGAGGCAAGTTCAAGGGCAGATCTATAACTTCAGAAGTTTGTATTTTTTTAAATTATGTGAGTAATAATGCCTATCATTGGAAAAGCTATATCTTTTGTTCTTAAATTATTTTGTGTCGGCACTAACTCTAGTTAATAACCACTCTAGTTTTGGTCTAGATAATAATCACTCTACTTTTGGTTAAATTCTAACTCTTTTTAAATTCCTTTCCACCATAGCTTAGCAGTTAAGAACTTGCCATCTACTGTTTTGTTCGCGGGGGTGATTTTTCTGATACCACGATGACATGCCAGAGGCTTCAACCGTAACAAATTGCACTGTATGTTTATGCCTGACTGTTCCTTATCATGGTCTTAAAGATAAGAAAGATTTATAAATGTTTTACAATAGTTCTAATACATTGCAAGGGTTATTGCAAAATTACGAAATATTTTGTGCACTCAAACTAGCTCTCTGTCTCACAATCTCTTCTGCTCTTCCGGTGGGTTAGCGGGGGCAGACTAGCATCTGGATACTCTTTTTTTTTTTTTTTAACACAAATAACATTGATATGGCCCACATATTGTCAGCTGCTTAGAGAACAACATTCCAATTGAGAATGACAAGTCTTGCACAAGACATAACTATTCTTGCAATGGCGTTGAAGGAGCATCGTAGCTTGGTTCCAGTCAGAAACTGCTAATGAGGCACACCTGGGAGTAACGTAATTCTATCATGAGGGTAAAACTTTTTTTTCATTGCTCCACTACATGGTTAAATACGGTACATTTCTTAGGTAACTTACAAGGGAGCCTTTTGAGGAAAGGGTAAATATAAAAGGAATGTTGAGTCCTTCATAGACCCTAACCCGACAATAACTAAGTTAACCTGCACGCTGCTGCAGTGGCTGCTGTTAGCATTGCGTGACGACATATCCACAGGCACATCAGGCCTTCCACCTAAGCAGCCAAAGTCACGCGCTGTGTGAATGTTTCCTGTGGGTGTGCTATTAACACTAGTGGGAGCTCTTTACATTGAGTTAAAAAAAACCACAGGCCCTCCGTTGTTCTGCCATCCTCTCCCTTTCATATTAGATCTAGACCTTGTGTCTTGGGGGGATTATCTTTAAGGACATCCTTTGCCAAGACTGAGATTAATATTTTTAATGCATTCGAAGGTACTATTCAATGGAAGTAAGTAATGTGTTACAGGCTTCTTTCTACCTCTGCACTATATTTAAGCCAGGGACTGGTCGTTAGTTAGTACTGTCTTTCAATTTTAGCGATTTCACACTGGCTATACCTACAAGGCTGGAACGAAGAAAATCACAAGAAAGCCCATGAGAAGATGCAGATGAAGAGGTAGTCAGACTGTTTTCCTGAGGACAGAAAGGGACATGTAGGAAAGGCAGTGATGCTTGTTACGCATTTCCCTGCACCATTGGACGGTGCTATGACTGCTTTCCGAAACAGACTCTACCTGGTTGCCGGCCCCCTGAGCCACAGCTGCTGTGCCGCCCTGTATTCTAAGCACCATAAGAAACTGCTGGCATGACGCCTGGACAAAAGAGGGCAGTTTCCCTCTAACTTTGGCTTTCTATGCCATCATCCTTGATTGTCAGGGAGAGGGTGGCCTGGCACATTCTTGGGGACCTGAGACTCTCACAATATAGGATCATTTAATCTTGGAAGGGCTTGGAATTTCCTTTTTCTTGCACCCTGTGCAGTCACGCCAATATTCCTACAAAATTCTACTTCTGGTAAAAAGGAGTAAGAGAATCATGGGCTATGGAGCTATCCAGGGGACCATAGAATCCACCCCCTTCTTCCACACTGAGTGAAGACTGGAAGAACTGGAGTGACTTGACCCAAGTTTTCTTCTGATTCTTTCCCTGATGCCATGCTACCTATCGTAAAAGGTATTAAATAATATTTGCAGCTTCCATTTGGTTGAGAGTGGGCAGTGGAGAGACTTACTAAGCATCAGGCCTCACACTAAGGGTTTTGTGTACATTCTCTCAGATAATTCTCATATCAGACCTATGAATTATTATTCTCATTTTGCAGATTTTTGAACTGAGACTTTAAGTCACAGAATTAGTAAATGGCTGAGCCAGGATTCAAACCCAGATATGTCTGACTGCAAAGGCCAGTTATTCAAACTGCTACACTACACTCTGTAGTCTATATAGAATATTAATCATTCTAAAGAGGGAAGCATTGCCAAGACATGGAGATAATTCAAGACCCCAAGAGATTGTGAGATTCCAGGAAACATATCCAGGGCAAGAATCATCCCTTGATAATATTAGTAATAGCACAGCTACCATGAACTGAGTGCCTGCTAAAGGCCAGACACTTTACATTTGTTATCTCATTTAATTATCACAGCCACTTTGTGAAGTAATTATACAGCCATTTTTGGTCTGGTTATATAATGGGGATAATTTTATACCCATTTTTCAGATGAGGACACTGAGAATTAGAGAAGTTAAATAACTTTCCAAACTCACACAGTTGGCAGACAGTAAAAATGAAACTTAGAGTTAAATCTAAGTGACTTTGAAACACCATGTTCTTACTCATCTTAGATGAGTGTTTGGCCCCTGGAATCTACTTAATCGCTATAGAATGCATGAATAAACAAAGGGAAAAATTAATAAATGGGGGCTCGAATGGAGTCTGTGCCTATTATGCAACGCCCAAGTAGGCTTTGGTTAGAATCTCTTAAAAGCATAATCTGTTGTTTTGCTCCAAAAGGTAGAACTGGGACACATCTGTGGAAATTGCAGACTTCCTGTGGCTTCCTGTACAGGAATCTGGCTTCAAAAAGCTTATTGGCGGGATGACCTTCAGTTCTATGATTCAAAGATCCTATGAGAGTCAATGTCTTTTGTAGGCATGACAATAAAGAACATTCCAACGGTGAGAGCTGTCTTATAAAACAGTGACCTGTCCATCTTTGAAGGAGTTCCAGCTACAGGACCCCCTGCCGGAAATGCTGTCAAAGATACTGTGAAACTGGGTGAGTAGAAGATTGTTTACAAAAATGACTGCAGCTCTTCCCTTCCCTTTACTTCCCTTTGTAAGATGACCTTGAAGTTCCTCCCATGGAGAGCTGACATTTTCCCTCTCCGTGAATCTGGGTTAGCCTTGTGACCACTTTATCCAAAAGAATGCAACAGAAGCAATCTTATGCCAGTCCTGAGTCTAGGTCTCAAAATGCCTTGCGTAGTTTCACCCTTCCTCTAGAAACACTGATATCCTTGTGAAGAAACCCTAGCTAGACTCGCCTGCTGGAGAATGCCAGACAATGTGGAGAAGAGACGCGCCACAGCCCACAGCCAGCCAACCTCTGGAAGCACGGCCACCTGGCTGACCTGCAGCTGACCACAGATGCAGAAAAAAACACATAGCCGAGACCAGAAAAACCACCCGGTTCACCTGTAAATGCAGGGGCAATGGTAAATGGTTGCTGTGTGAATCTCACAAACACTGCCTGAGATGAAGGGAAGACATAGGGAGTGTCTGATGTCCAATCAGGTCATGCCACCAGACACGCCCCCCCTCCCCCAGCCCCCGGGGTCCAAAAGCCACCAGGGACTTTCTCAGAGCTTAGTAGCCAACATGAATTTGGCATCTTACTACTCGCCAGGCAATAGTTTTAATGTTTATGTAAATCAGTGCTTAAGCCTCACAGCAACCTGTGAGAAGTGTATTATTATTATTATTGAACTGATTTGACAGACAGAGAAAGCCTGGTAGAGAAGCGAAGGAACTTACCCAAGGTGCAGAGTTTAATAAATGTCCAGCCCAGATTTTGAACACAGGAAGTCTAGAGCCACAGCCCTTGTTTGTCACACGACCCTGCCTCTTGCTGTCTGACATAATGGGGAAGATTGTCCGCAGACACTATACTTATCTTCACAAAACCTGGTAGTTGTAAGTTTTCCCATAATGCCTTTCACCAGGCTCTCTACAAAGGCCCGAGATGTCACCAGATACCCAGATAACGCAGTCATTTTCCAGCCTTCTGTCACTTCAGAGCAGGCTTTCCTATGTCCTGTTTCTAAGGAATTTCCCTATTGCACTTGAAGCTTAAAGCCATGATCAATAGAAATGTTTTAAAAGGCTCATTACCAAAAACATGGACGCAATTACAAAAAAACACAACACTTCCGAAATAGAATCCATTTTCCAGGATGAGAGTTTTTATCCTATCTAGAAAAAGAAATGTACTTAAATTAGGTTTAGAAAAATATATGAGATGGGCTTATGCAAAAGGGTTAAGCAGGGAATCAAATGCTAATAAGATTACAGAAGCAGATCTGATCATCCTGCCTAATGTCTAGGATGTGTTGGTTTCTTTCCTGCCTGATACAGTTTCCCTGCTGTTTTTCTTGCTGAGGACAATGAACTGCCAACGATAGTTAAACCAGTCCAACAGGAAAAAAGCCAAGAGATGTATCCATTCCAACATTTTCTGCAGTCTGGCAGTATACAGGGTGGGGCGAAAATAAGTTTACAATTTTACGTATGTGAAACAGAATTTATTCTTGTACTTTTATTCGTTATTGTATTATTTTCCATACCAACAACTGCAAACCTGCTTTTGTCCCACTCTGTACTAGATATAGTACAGCTCTCTGCTAAGAGCCCTTAAATGGGAACTCCAATTGCCAAACTGGATTAGACATGACCAACACATACACACTTTTCTAGAATTTGGTCTGTCTTGTCTAATTTCTCCACAGAGCAGGCAGCTTCATTTATTTCTCTACTATTGTGGGTTTTTCCCCTGACACCTCTTGGAGCCGTGACACAGCACTACTCACTCTCCCCCCCACCCCCCAACATAGTAGGAATTAGTGGGTACCCCTGTTGCCCAAACCCTATCTCACTGCTCAGGACTTGACTACTGACTCTAGGCAGAGCAGTATAAATACCTGTGTATCTGCTTACGGACCTTCCTTTTACTTCACCCATTTGTCTAATTATTTTACAGCAATCTCAACTCCTTTTTACCTATAGCTTCTCAAGAGTCCTGATAGGGACCCCTACCTTCTCCCACTTCTTTAAGTTACCCATCAGGCTCTCAAAGGCAAAATGTCAGTCTAGTTCTGGGAAGTTTTGATGGAGCTTTTCTTTTCTTTTACTTTTAAAGTGGACTTTCTATTTCATAGCAGTTTTTGATTCGCAGCAAAACTGAGTGAAAGACACACAGCCTTCCTCACTATTGCCATCCCATTCCAGTGTGGTTTATTTGTTACAACTGATGAACCTGATGGAGTTATTATAAAAACCACTAAATATGAGGCCAGAAGCCTTTTTCTAGTTGCTAAAAGCTTTAGGGAAAATACATTTCTAATATTTGACTTACTGGGGCTGCTCTGCTGGAAAAAAGGATAAGATATTAAGTATTAAAGATGACCAGATGGTAGATACCGAAGCCACTAAAAACAAAACCAAGAAGGCTAAACTCATAAGCACAAAATGTAACTGAAAGCATTAGTAAAGCCGAACCTGTTGTGTGTGTGTGTGTGTGTGTGTGTGTGTGTGTTTAGCATTATGAATCTATTTGCAGATGACAATACCAGAGCTCCAAAGAGGCCATCTTATACATCAAGCTGTCATTAAAATATGTGGCTCTTTCCTGCAGTGTCATGTTACTAATGAAACTTTTATTTTCCAGTAATACTGGAGGTAGTAATTAGAAGGTGTATTATTCTTGGCCAACTATAATAGATACAACCACAGCCAAAGTTTAATTGCTCTGCTGCAAACAGGGCAGCAATTAGCATGCAGAGCAGGATTCGGAGCGACAGGTTATGTACTTCCAGTGAAAGTTTTTAAATAAAGGATATCCTCTATGTTGTGTTCAGAGCCTCCCCTGAATTAAGTAAATAAGCCATAAAATCCACACATGTCACTCAGAGGGACTGGAATCATGGGTAGAGCTCTCAAGGGCTAGGCAAAGAAGGGTTTGGGAGAGAATGCCAGGAGGGGAGAAGCTCATACACCCCAAGTTGCTCTCTCTTCCTCTGTTCTATCCTGTGCCTCTGCTCAGCCCAGCTTCCTCCCGCTGTGTGCTCCCCCAGCCACTAAGGCCTGGCCCTCAGGTCAGGGCTCACAAGGTCTGCCCACATGTATCTGCAGACTCCAGGCAAGCAGACGAAGGAGGGCCCCATACCATCTGTCTACATAGTTAAACGTCATAAATAAAGCTAATAAACTGTCAAATAAAATGTGTTCTGTCCTCCTACCTTTAGTCTAAGATAACAATTTTAAACGCATAAGGTTATATTTTCGTGATTATGGGCCAACTATCAAAGATGAAAAAAATAATTATTATTTTAAATGAATTAGCCTGTTGATAAGCTGGAGATTTTTGGATAAGCAATAAATAAAAATTTACACAATTTAAAAATGATATGGGTACTCCATGAGATGTTGTTAAAATCAAGGTTTTAATGCAATCAGTGCTTTATTAAGAATAATGCCAAATTATATAACTTTCCTGAGTTATTAAAATTTTTAAACTTAATTTTAACTTGGAGAAACTTTGTTCTCCTAAGACAGTAGCAACTGGAATTGTCAATCAAATTCTTAAAGTAACATTTATTTTAGAAAATGGAGAGTTGGGGTTTCTGGTCTGACAGAGCTTAGAAGCCACCATTCTATCCTAACAAGTAAAATGTGGAATAAGCTGAAAAGTAAAAATTCTTAGGTCTGTCAGAGATTACTGCTCCCAAAACTGGAGATACAGACAGGAAGATACAAAGAATTACAACTTGCTGGAACAGAAACCCATGAGTAGAAACCTCCAGAGGGACCAACAGGGGGTAGGAAAATCTGGATTGCTGGGGCTGTGTGGACAAGTCTGACAGTTAAAAACTCCGTGGGAACTCAGTCTTCAGAGACCCCCCACAGTTTGTGAGATTACCTTCCTGAAAGACCAGGAAGGAAGTCCTAGCTAATGCAATAAGACAAGAAAAGGAAATTAAAGCTATACAGCTTGGGAAGGAAGCAATAAAATTGTTCGTTTGCAGATGACATGATTATCTATGTAGAAAATCTGAAAGAATAAACTAAACAAACTCCTGGAACTTATGTGATTATAGCAAGGTTGCAGAATACAAGGTTAACATAAAAGTCCATCACTTTCCTATGTACCGGTAATGAACAAGTGGAATTTGAAATTAAAAACATAATACCAATTGGGGGGAAAAAACACCAAACAAACCCTCACAGTACCATTTACATTAACACCCTCCAAAATGAAATACTTAAGTGTAAATCTAACAAAATGTATGTAAGATCTACATGAAGAAAACTACAAAACTCTGTTGAAAGAAATCAGAGGAACTAAATAAATGGTGATATATTCATATTTTTTGTGGATAGGAAGACTCAATATTGTCAAGATGTCAGTGCTTCCCAACTTGATGTATAAACTCAATCAAAACCCCAGTTATTTTTGTGGATATCGACAAATTGAGTCTGAAGTTTATATAGAGAAGGGAAAAACCCAGAATAGCCAACACAATATTGAAAAACAAAGTTAGAGACGGATACTACCTGATTGCAAACTCACTATAAAACTGCACTAATTAAGTCACTCTATTATTGGCAAAAGAATAGACAGATCAATGGAACAGAATAGAGAGCCCAGAAATAGACCCATATAAATAAAGTCAACTCATCTTTAACAAAGTTGCAAAGGCAATATTGTCTTTTCAACAAACAGTGCTGGAACAACTGGACACCCCACACAAGAAATGAATCTGGTTACAAATCTTACACTCTTCATAAAAATTAACTCAAAATTGCTCATAGACATGAATGTAAAACATAAAACTCTTGGGAGGTAAAATAGGAGAAAATCTAGAATTTTGGGGTTTGGTGATGACTTTTTAGATACAATACCAAAGGTACAATCAACAAAAGAAATAATTGATAAGCTGGACTTCATTAAAATGTAAAACTGCTCTGCAAAAGATAATGTCAGGAAAATTAGGAGATAAACCACAGACTGAGAGAAAAATATTTGCAAAAGATATATCTGATAAAAGATTGTTATTCAAAATATACAAAGGACTCTTAAAACTCAACCATAAGAAAATAAACAATGTGACTAACAAATAAGCCAAAGACCTTAACAGACACCTCATCAAAGAAGACATATAGATGGTAAATAAGCACATGAAAGGCTGCTCACATCATATGTCATCAGGGCAATACAAATTAAAACAACGAGATACCACCACATGACTATTAGAATGGCCAAAATCTGGAACACTGCCAACACTAAATGCTGGCGAGGATATGAAGCAGCCAGAACTCTCAAGCATTGCTGGTGGGAATGCAAAATGGTAAAGCCACTTAGGATGACAGTTTGGCAGTTTCTTATAGAACTAAACATCCTGTTACCATAGGATCCAGCAATTGTCCTCCTTGGTATTTACTCCAAAAAAGTTGAAAACTTTTCCACATGAAACCTGCACACAGATATTTATAGCAGTTTTATTCATAATTGCCAAAACTTGGAATCAACCAAGATGTCCTTCAGTGGGTGGATAGCTACATATACAGTGGTACATCCAGACAACAGAATAGTTTTCAGCACCAAAGAGAGATGAGCTATCAAGCCATGAGAAGGCATGGACGAATATTACTAGGTGGAAAAAGACAAGTCTATGTGATTGGCCACATCTGTATGAGTCCAACTATATGACATTCTGGAACAGACAAAATTACGGAAATAATAAAAAGTCCTGGTTGTCAGGGAAGGAGGGGTGACTAGGTTGAGCACATGAGATTGTGTGTCTGATAGTTGGTACTAAAAACTAGGTTAACTTCTAAAGCATTCAACTTCCTATTATGATTTTGAATCAATAAAACTGTAGGACCTGCCATGGTTGGAATCCCATTGCCACCTGTGCCTCAAGGCGATGCCGAGACTCCCTGAACTAATGAAAGCTTTATTTTGTTTTGTTTTGTTTTAGTTGTTTGTTTGTTTGTTTTGTTTTGTTTTTAGTATAGTTATCCAGGAAATTACTCAGTTTCCAACTAATCTCACTTGGGCACTTGACTTTATAGAGCAAACTGGCCCTGTTTAAAAATCTTGGCTCCTGAGATATAGAAGCAACCCAAGTGCTCATCCATAGAAGAGTGGATAAAAAGTGATGGTACATATATAGAATGGAATATTACTCAGCCATATAAAGGAATGAAATCTCACTATTTGTGACAGCATGGATGGACCTAAAGCAGTGGTTCTCAACCTGTGGGTCGAGACCCCTTTGGGGGTCGAACAACCCTTTCACAGGGGTCGCCTAAGACCATCGGAAAACACATATATAATTACATACTGTTTTTGTGATTCATCACTATGCTTTAATTATGTTCAATTTGTAACAATGAAAAGACATCCTGCATATCAGATATTTACATTACGATTCATAACAGTAGCAAAATTACAGTGATGAAGTAGCAACGAAAATAATTTTATGGTTGGGGGGGTCACCATAACATGAGGAACTGTATTAAAGGGTCGCAGCATTAGGAAGGTTGAGAACCACTGACCTAGAGGGTGTCAGGCTAAGTGATAAGTTAGTCGAAGTCAGTTACCACATGATTTCATTTATACGCGGGATCTAAAGAACAAAATAAACTAACACACTAAACAGAAACAGACGCAGAGAACAAACTGCTGGTTTGCCAGAGGGGAGGAGGGCTGGGGGGCTGACTGGGTGAAAAGGCGAAGGGATTACGATGTACAAATTAGTAATTACAAAATAGTCACTGCGATGTAAAGTACAGCATTGGGAATACAGTCAGTACTATTGTAATAACTGTGCATAATGCCAGGTGGATAATGGCAATAGTGGGGGGATCACCTTGTAAAGTATGACTGTCTACCCACACCGTTGTACACCTGAAATTAATATAAAGTAATATTGAATGCCAACTGTAATTGAAAAATTTAACAAAAAAAGTCTTGGCTCCTGAAATCCAAACGAAGTGGATTCTTTTAAAAGGAAGCTTTATTTGGGGGGATCACCAAGGCTCAACAAGTCCTTCGGGGCAGAACCCCTCTGGACAGGGAAGCATCACAGACCGCAAGGCGGGGGGACGTCCCTGCCCCTGAGCCCCACCGGGCTCCCCGACGCCACCCCGACACCGTTCACCCCCGCGCGGCCCGGCCCGCCCCGAGCCCGGCCCGGCAGGCGCCTCCTGGGCGGAGCGCGGGCGGAGGGCCAGCCGCACCCCGCCGCCGCCGCGAGCCCCGACCTGCCCGCGGCCCCGGCGGCGCAGTCTCGCGGGATCGCTCAGCTCTCGCTCCCCGTGCGGCTCCCGGGCGGCTGCAGTCGCCGCCGACACCCCGGGCCGCCTCCGGTCGCGGCTGGACGGCGGGCTGCACGGGGACGGGGGGAGAGCCGCCGGGGAGCGTGGCCCGAGGTGAGGCGCCGTGGGCTCCCGACGGCCGGGCGGCCCCGAGGGTGCGGGGCGGGCGGGGGCGCGCGGAGCCGCAGGTGCGGGACGGCGGCGGCGGGACGCGCGGTGGGGGCGCCCCGGCCGAAGTTCCGCGGAAGCCGGGCCGCTCCTGAAAGGCGGTGCGGGGGTGCGGGGGTGCGGGGCCCCCGCGGGCCGGGCCGGGCGCTGTGGCCGCCGCAGGCCCGGGCAGGTGCCGGGTGCGCGGGGGGACCCCGCCCGCGCTGGGAGCCGGGGCGGGGCGTGCGTCCGGGTGGGGGCGCGGCCGTGGGTGAGTCAGCGCCCGGAGCCGCCCTCCGGGCCAGGTCGGCCTGCTTCCCTGTCGGGGGGAACCCCGCTCCCCCGGCTGTAGGTGGGGGTCCTGCAGGTCTCCCCTTTCTCAGACCGGAAGGGATCGGCTCCCGGAACACTGCCCCGAGACGGGCCCTTGGGAGAAGGTGAAACCCCTTCGGGCTTCAAGATTGTCCGGGGACCCAGTTCTCCCGTAGTCAGCTGTCCAGCGGGGCCCTTGGATTGAAATCCCTTGGGCTTCATTGTTGTTCCGTGCGTCCTTTGCAAGAGATCCCGACGCCCCGCGTTACTTTCTTCTCCATCTCACTCGCCCCCGCCCCCCGCGCACCCCGTGCCCCCCGCGCACCCCGTGATCCCCGCAGCACAGACCGCGTGTGGTCGCGGTTCCCTGGAGAAGCGACTTCCTCCGCGGGTGGGAGAGTGTCTGTAAAGGACGGAATTTTCCGTGGTTTCCCAGTGGTCGGTGCCTTCCTGCCCTCGGGGAGAGCCCTTAGCTCTGTCTGCACTTGGACGTCGGCATTTGAGTGTATGACCGATGTCCCTGATACTCCCTCTCGTTTTGTTTGTTTGTTTTGTTTTTGTAGTAATTGACTCGGAACTCATTTCCAGGAGAGGAGCTGCTTTCAACATGGCCAAATAACGCAGTGAGGCATTTGAACGCTTTATCTTCGGACGGAAATCGGAGCGTGAGAAGAGCGATGAGCCCACGCCAGGCGGTGGAAGCGGGGATCTGAAGAGGATGGGAAAGTGTACGATGCTGTGGCTGTGCGTTCTCCTGCCCCTCGCGAGGGGGCACAGCCTCTTCACCTGTGAGCCAGTGACGGTGCCCAGGTGCACGAAGATGGCCTACAACATGACGTTTTTCCCCAATCTGATGGGCCATTACGATCAGAGCACTGCTGCTGTGAAAATGGAGGTGGGTCGTTCTTGGTACCTTTATAGGAAAGTCGTTTATTGCTCTGTCCTGGAATAAACTATGACGGCGACTCTTTTTTTTTTTTTTTTTTAAGACAATAAGGGATTCTTTCAGTTGTGTACAAGTCATAGTTGGAAGAAATCCTTTTGAAGATTAAATTACGCTATGGATGTATGTTTTGTGTACTTGCTTAATATGGGGTTCGTTTGATGTAAAGTAGAGTTATGAATGATTTAGAAATGTCTTGCACCCGGCAAATATTTTGCTTTTCCGAATCAGTTATGGTAGTTCCGCTAATAATGTGAATTCTGAATTTTTCCTAATTCATTGAATATGCAATCTATATTGTCTGGACTACATATGTTTTCTTTTCTGTTATTTTTAATTTATTGATGTTAGAGAGAGAGAGAGAGAGAGATCGATGTGTTGTTCTACTTACTTATGCATTCATTGGTTGATTCTTGGACGTGCCCTGACTGGTGATTGAACCCGCACCCTTGGCATATCAGGGCTTAGAGTACATATATTTTCATAAGTAGTTGTATTGTTCACGTGGCACCGTTTTCTGAAGCAGATCGATAATTGGAAGATTTTGGGGCTGTAGATAGTGTTTTGCTAAAAAAAAAAAAAAAAAGTGGCTTTTTTACGGCACTGAAATATTCTTTGTAAGATACTTTTTAAAAGAAACCACATGTCAGGGGCGGAGCAGAGTGATACTAAAGGTCGCCTGAGGTGCCTCAGTTACCTGCGTTTGGCTTAGAGGTTGCTGCGGAGGTGTGGGAAGCAAGAGGTACCTATACAGACAGGGACCTACCCTCCCGTGCAGATCTGTTAGGTTGATAAGTCTCATGAAGGAAAGACGACAAGTGTTCCTGTAGTTTTTCTCCAGAAACACTTTCCAAGGATGGTAAGCGCTTCTTTTCCCCTTACATTGTTGCTAAGGGGTGAAACCCCTATAATTTTAAAGTAGACACTACTTTAAAAACTGACCAAACTTGATTTTACAGCTTCAAAAGTCTTCCATTGTTGGTTAGTTGAATAGTTGTTGCACTACCTCATTGTAGACTCAGGTCTGAAATAGGAGGGCTGTTAAATACCAGCGTCGATGTGCTTTACATGGGCATTACAGATGGTTACTATTGCAGTCTTTCAGTGGTCTTTCCACCAGTGCGAGATGTGATTTTAAACACCGAGCAAATGATGCAGTGAGACTTTCATTGATTAATCAGAACTATTTTGATGGCTTAATCTGATTAAAGTAAAGTGTGTAGTGGAGACAACTTCAAGGAATAGTTATGTCATTCATTCACAGTTTCTCTGAGGAGAGTACATGTTTTGTAACTCATGTCTTATAAAGTTCTTAAAATTTTTAAAAACCTGGTTCTCTTTCTGTGTAGTAGCTACATACATTTTAAGTTTGAATGCTAACCATCAGCCATATAAATATAGACCATTTAGAATTCCTAAGGGAGAGAAGCATCCTGCTAATAATAATAAATACCTGTAATTCTAAGATAATAAGAATTAGCTTCTGTTCAACACATCCTTTTAAAATCAATTATTTTTGCGGTAAAAAATAGAAAAGTGTTGTTTGTTTGTTTATTTTACTTACCTAGCTTCTTTTCCAGGTAATTTTGTGTCTGGACATTATCAAGAAGGCATGTTTTGTTCTTACTTCCTTTATTTGAGGATATCTTCATTATATAATCTTCCTTGTGCACTAAGCTTCCTCATAGTCTTTGCTATTAAATTTTATTACACAAATCATACTTTAGTAGGTTTAGGACATAAAAGAAGAAAACCATACAGCATTAACTTAAGCTGACAAAGAAGAAAGGGAAATGGGAAGGCAAACTGTCAACCCGAGTCTAACTTTAAATCTCTATATATGATTTTTTCGGTCCATGGTACTGTACCTTTCTTATTGCTCATCCTTATTTGTCCTCAGCCAGTGGCATTCTCTTCTAGTTCCTGTATTGAATTTCCAAAATTCTATAATTTGAAAGTTGTAAGTTAACTGTAGATATCATGCAGAGTTTCTTAACCTCTTTTGTGCTGTTGATCCCCTCTCAGAATAAGAGAAGTTTTAAAATTTAAATAAAATGAGTAGGGTTACAAAGGGAAACAATTATATTGAAATATACTTCTGGTTATAGGCCAGGTTAAGAACAACTGAATCCTTCATTGTGTAGGTGAAGAAACTGAAGCCCAAAGAAGTTATAGTGTTCAAGGTCTGAGCACTATATGACACTGTCTTCTCTGTCAACATGGACCATAATGGCATCTTTAACCTTTTTTTAACCCTTGATCATGACAAAAAATAAAATATCTTCTAAGATTCAGAATATGATATGTTATTCTTTGCTGCTGCTTTGCAAATTTCATTTAGATAAACATTAAACTGGGAAGCATTTTTTTAAACCTTTGGCTCTACCTCCCCCCTCCCCCATCTGTGTGTTAAATACAAAGCCTTACTAGAATTTTTACCTGTAAACCAATTTTTAAAAATTGATTTTAGAGAGAGGAAGAGAGACACCAGTCAGTTGCCTCCTGCATGAGCCCCTATCAGGGATCTAACCCACAATCTGGGCGTATGGCCTGATTGGAAACTGAATCCACCACCTCTTGGTGTATGGGATGACACTCCAATCAACTGAGTCACACCGATCAGGGCTAGTTAGAATTTTTAGATCAAAAATAAAATCTTTAGCCTTCAGTCACTCCTCTCTGTGGTACTAAAGTGATTTTACTAAAATGTAAATTCACACAATCTCCTTTGGGGTTACATTCCTCACTATTTCCCTGAAGCTGGAGAAATAAAGACCTGACTCTAGAGTGGCTCTTCTTGTCTCTCATCTTATCCCTTCCATTGTATACTCTCTACTTCAGCCAAGCTATCCTATTTATAGAACTCATCCACATTATTCTCGTTCACTTCTGTACCTTTGTACATAGTATTGTATCCACTGCCTCTCTTCACCTGCTTGGTTTCCTCAGATCTGAATTAAAGCAAGAACTGTGCTTAGTGAAGCCTTCTTCCACCTTTCTCCCAAACTTATTTAATCAGCTCACTCTTCACACTCTAATCATGTTTAATACAGGTTGGGGAAGGTAAGGTTACAGTTGTTCATAGGGAAAATAATACAATAATTAATAAATAATAATACAAGAATAAACTCTGTTTTGCATATTCACAACTGTAAACCTAATTTTGCCCCACCCCATATATAAGACTGTTCTCATACTTACCATGCTGTGTTGCAATTACTTAAATGGCTCTCTCACTAGATTGAAGCTTGTTGAGAGTAGAGATGATATTTATTCATTTCTAACCCTAATGCCCAATACAGTGCCTCTGAGCATGGTAGATGCTCAATAAAGCCTGAATAAAGAAAAAGGTGGTGTTTCCTGTGCTAATAAATCAGCAAAGAGAATTTCCCCCCAAATCTTTACCTTCCACCTTTATCTTCTGCAATGTCTATGTAAAACACATTCTAATATTTTTAAGTGGTTTATGTATCATCCACTTTCAGCCTGAGCCTAGTTCTCATAAAATATATGAATTGACATCTTCTGTATTCTTTCCCATGTTAGCTTGACACATGGGTGTTAGAATTTATTTTAAAAATTTTATTTTTAACCATTTGCATTTATATGGAGTGAAGGAATTCATCTTTTGATTGGACCATTGTATTATAAACTATATGTGTCCTGTTTTTTCCCCAAACATTGCATTTTAATACTTATTTGTAGTCCAGACAGCTATTAAATTATTAACTGCATTTATCTTGACTTTTAAAGTGTTTTATGGCTTTTCTAAAGAATAGGTGGGTTTTACACGTCCAGCCCAACTGCCTTTGGTTCCTCCTGGTTCCTGCTGCATTTCCAGTGTTCACTAGGAATCAATATTAGGATGAGGGGCTGAAGAAATATCCGATGTTGGGCTCGCTTAGCTTTCAGGAATTTCATATAATTCTAGATCTATCTCACTCCTTTTATGCCTCAGTTTTCATTTTGTATGATGGCTGCCCCGTTTTATAGACCTTATAGTCGTTATAGTCACTGCAAGTCTGTGATTATATGAGATGGTTTAGAACAGTGGTTCTCAAAGTTTAGTTCATAGACCAGCAACCTGTGAACTTGTTAGAAATGCAAGCTCATGGACCCCATCCCAGCCTACTGAATCATGACCTATGAAGATAGAGCCAAGAAACTGTATTTTAACAAGCTGTGCAGGTGTTTCTTATGGATGTTAAATTTTGAGATCTGGTTTGGAGCAGGAAATGCAAACTTTCTGTAAAGATCCAAATAATAAAAAATATTTTGGCTCTGCGAGCCTTACAGTCTCTGTCACAGCTATTCAACTCTGCAACTGTAGTAGAAAGCAGCCATAGACAATATGTAAACAAATGAGTATAGATGTATTTCAGTAAAATTTTATTTACAAAAACAGACAGTTTTTTTTGGTCCACAGTCTATGGTTTGCTGAACCCTGTTTTGAAGTACTTAAAAGTACTATAAAGTACCATAAGGATAAAGTACTATAAGGATTATACATGTATAGCATGTATAAATAAACATCATTATGCATTCTTGTTAATATGTTACCTGAGTTATGTGTTATTTACTTTACACATAAATTTTAAGTCAAATTTATCAGAAACGAAAGGCTTTCACTGGGATATCCTGTTTTTTTTTAGTTTTATTTCAGAGATTGCTTGAAATCAAGGACTTTGTTTTTCCCCCCTTGTTTTGTTTATTGAAGCTAAATTCATTTGTATTACAAAGAGTTAATTTATAATTCTGAATAGTAACTTGGCTTCTTAAAAAGGATGTTGTACAGTCTAATTCTCCCAGGTGGAAAAACAAATGGCTGCTGGTTTTCCATTGTGTTCCTCTTTGTTTCATATCTAGAGCATTGTTTCTGAAATTGTTAGGTTGATGTCCCTTGAGAGACTGATTTCATCCGAAGAGAGCTGAGGCTGAGCTAGGGAAAATGGAAACAGGAACATTTATTTTTCTTTTTGAATTGCCTTCATTGAGGTCTAGGCAAAAGCAAAGTCATGTATTATGTTTGGAACAGCATGTGGTCATTCCACTTTTGAAAAGTCTAAAGGGAAGTGAGCCAAAGGGGGTAAAAAAACAACCCCTTTCCTTGTCACCTGTTAATATGCACTACTAAAATGGTTCTATTCAGTCCTATATAATAAAAGGCCAGCGACTATAACGGCGTCACAATCAGAATGACCAATCAACCAGTCGCCATGAGGTGCATTGACCACCTCTCAGTCCCTCCCCCCAGCCCACAGGCTCCGACTGCTGGATGGCCAACAGGGAGCCGAGATGGGTGTCGGCGGCTGGGCAGGACTAGGGACTGGTGAGCGGGTGGAAGGCAGACCTCTTGGTCCCTCCCCCCGGCCCTCAGGCTCCAATCTCCAGATGGCAAACAGGGAACCATGGGGAACCGGGATGGGTGTCGGCGGTGGGGCAGGCCTGGGGACTGGTGAACGGGCAGAAGATGGCCCTGATTGCAGGCTACACCTAGGGACCCTACCCGCACATGATTTTGTGCACCGGGCCTCTAGTCTATGTAATAAAGCCTAAGTGACTGTAATGGCGGAACGACTGGTTGCTATGATATGCACTGACCACCAGGGGGCAGATGCTCAACATCCCGGACTGCGAGAGGGCTCAGGCCGGGCTGAGAGACACCTCCCCTTCCAGGGTGTGAATTTTGTGCACCAGACCTCTAGTTAAAAATAAAGGGAGAAAAACTGTACACAGACTTACGAAAAAATCTATTTCCATTGGGCAGTGGTTTTTAAACATTTTCATTTTTCTGCTTGTAGAAGAGTCTAGTGGACTGATTCCTTTCCTCCTTCTCTACTTTTATATCCCTATACACAGGCAAGAAAATGTTTAGTGTGACTAACCTATTTATTTTTCAGGAAAGGCTTTCTGAAAATGGTGGTAACTAATCTGAAAGTAAGCTATTGAGTTCTTTAAAATGAAATAGGTATTGAAAAGTCAGTTGTGTGTGTGGTGGCTACTGTTGTGTTTCTTTCAGACCGTGGGGCGGCTGTTGTGTTGTGACTCTTTCCTTTTCTTGAGGTTGTGGCATGTAGATAATGAAGCCTTCTTACTCTCGTTTGTATATTTTTCATGTATTCATTCATTACTGTTTACTGATTGTGTCCCTGACTGTGTAGCTTCCCCAGGATTAGTTTTGCTAGATACAAGTTTTAAATGAAAAAAATTGACACTTCAGTGGACAGATTTTTTTTTTTTTGTAATGCCAACCAGTTACTTTGTATATTTGTCTAATTTCCAAAGAAAATTACAGCTCTTTTGGGTAAATAATTAAAAATTTATAATGCTCTCTGCTAAGAAATATTTTAAAAATAGGAACTTTCCAATATGGAAATAATGCAAATTTTTGTTTCTTATTCTCTTGTATTGCAGGCTCTGCTTTGCATTCATTAAAGAAGCTGACTTGCCTGAGATTGGTCACAGTCATGAAAATAAGTGGCAGAGTTTTTACCACTTTATTATACAGTAGCTCATTAATGTTCTCAAACGATTTACTATCCTTGTAACCACTTCAACAGTATTTGTTCTATGAGGTGTAAACCTTTAAGGACCCCTTTAGATCCTTAATGAGTCTGTTGTCTAGCTAAGGCAAATCAATTATTTTTTTCCCCAGTCACTTTCTCTCTATTTTAATTTCCATCACTAGAAATTATCTTTCTTTTTGGTGCCGTTTTAAAGTAAGAAATAAGCTTTTAATATTTCTTGAGAGTTACTGTGTGTGTCACCATGAGTAGAAAGCATAAATCCTGAAGTGAGAACCAGATGCGTGTAGTCAGTTGGCCTTGTTCACTGGTAAAGTGGCTGTTTCCATGTACCAGTGCGGTTCTCATTCATGCTTCAGAAAAGTGAGTAATGTTTATGTATCTTGTGCCTTTAGCACTAACGGAGGCAAGGCACAGCCAAGACACCGCTGCAGAACCACTCTGTTTAGGCTTAGCTTTATATATTTTTAAAACATCAAAATTTCTTTCTTCTTTTGATCTCTCTATTAGAATTCTAACCCAAATTCTCTTTCAGGATCTTACATTGCCACAAACCCCAGGCCCATGTTATGGTTCCTTCCGTTATCATGTTATCACAGTATGGGGGAACTAGTTGGTGTGTTTTAAGGAAAAGGTGGTAGCATGGCAGAGGTAGTCATTCTAAGAGTATGAGGAATGTGCTCGCACTGCTTTAATTCCGAGCAGGCCACTTGAAGAAGGAATGCTCTCTGAGTACACCTGATGTCATGAGTAGGTGAGTTAGGTAACACGCCACTCATGGAAGGTAGTTTGGGTTAATTGGTCTAAGTGTCCCATAGTTGTATCCAGTCTGTACCAGGAAGTATTAGCAAAACCAAGGTGGAAGGTCCCTTTTATTTATGTGGGTTAATCTCCTCATTGGCACATGTCTACGGCCTCATCAGCTCTATGTCCTAAATACAGTGGAATCTCAGTTCTTCAACTTAATTTGTTCCGAAAGGCTGTTCAGGAAGTGATATGTTAAAAAACGGAATCATTTTTCCCCATTAGAAATAATATTGAATTAATCTGCTCCAGGCCCCCAGATGATTCCCTGCTTTAACCTTTCTCAATTGCTTATGTTATTGTTTCACACCCTTAGCAACATCAACACTATTGATGACCTCTTTATGTTTTAAAATTGTACTGATTGTCAGTTTTGCTGTACTTGGTAGCCAGATCAGACACATGAACAGCTCTGTCATACTTTGCAACTATTTCTTTTTTCAGTTTTATCGTTGTCCTCACAACTTTTCTTTTAACTTTGCTGCTATCACTAACCTTTGTAGGACCCACAGGGACTTACTGTGCATATTTAGTAATAATAAGCAGCAAAGCGCGAACCGGTTTGGTTCAGCGGATAGAGCATCGGCCTGCGGACTGAGGGGTCCCGGGTTCGATTCTGGTCAAGGGCATGTACCTTGGTTGTGGGCACATCCCCAGTGGGGGGTGTGCAGGAGCGTTACTCTCTCATCGATGTTTCTAACTCTATCCCTCTCCCTTCCTCTCTGTAAAAAATCAATAAAATATATTTTAAAAAAAATAAGCAGCAAAAAAACAACGTGAGGTTTAGCGGTAAATGATTCATACTCACCTGAGAGATGCGGGACTGATCATATAAGTACCAGCATGAGAGGCTTGTCAGGTGGAGAACTGAAGTGTTGTTTGTCAGCCGAGACATTTTTTCAGTGAACTACTTGTTTGAGAACCGAATTATTCAAGATGGGAGATGGTTAAGAATTGAGGTTTGACTGTATAATGGGCCAGTATAATGTCCTTTCAAACAGTGATATGGTTAGAGCCTCTGACAATGAAACTGAGGCACAGAGCAGGAGAGCTGATGTTCCTCTAAGGCAGTGGTTCTCAACCTTCCTAATGCTGCGACCCTTTGATACAGTTCCTCTTGTTGTGGTGACCCCCAACCATAAAATTATTTTCGTTGCTACTTCATCACTGTAATTTTGCTACTGTTATGAATCGTCATGTAAATATCTGATATGCAGGATGTATTTTCATTGTTACAAATTGAACATAATTAAAGCATAGTGATGAATCACAAAAACAATATGTAATTACATATGTGTTTTCTGATGGTCTTAGGCGACCCCTGTGAAAGGGTCGTTCGACCCCCAAAGGGGTTGCGACCCACAGGTTGAGAACCGATGCTCTAAGGCATTGCTTCTCAAGCTTTGATGTGCATCAGAATCATCTGAAGGATTTGTTAAAACAGATCCCTGACCCCGCCCCAAAATCCTGCACTGGGTGGGATGGAGCATTTGCATTTCTAACAAGTTCCCCGGGTATGCTGCTGCTGCTGCCGCTGCTGGTTCACTGTTTGAGCCTCTGCCCTAAGGCCACTTGGCAAATTGTGCTGCTGTCCCTCCTGCATGAAAGCGAATTGCTTTTGGAGAAAATAGCATGGGTCAGTTTAGAGCTGCATATGAGGTGCCAGGATTGTACTGATTTGCTACTGTAAAGACACCAATCTGGAAAAGCACTTTATCCACTTGATTAAGGTGGCTTACGACCATTTATTAATAACGTATCCAGTTGTACTAGAGAATTTAAACGGGCAGGTGCTAAGAATTACTGCCCCTGAATATGTTTTTGATAGTGTCACCAATCCGCGAAAGTCCCCTGGACTGCAGTATTGCTCTTGATTTTCTGTCATGTTAGCAGGACTCCTCTAATGGTTTTCACTTGGCCCCTTCTACCATGATAAAATTTATCCAGATAGCAATTGTGCTGTTGCTAAACACAGTATTTGAAGTATACATCCGTGGACTTAGGAAATTACAGTGGGTTGGTTTTGGGGTCCCAACGAGCCCCTGTCAAAAGCCTATTTATCATCTAACGTCCAAAAAACTCTGTTTCTGAAGCTGGCACATTGGATCTAGAATTAACATACCCTTGGCAGTGTAACTTAGCCCCCTCTAAAATTGTGGTCTTTCCTCCTGAACCCATCACGTTCAGAAGCAACACAAATGAATAATAGTGTCTTGTAAGGAATATATAATTCTTTTTTCCAGATTCCATCTTGATTTGACCCTTCCAGGACAACCTGGGATAGAACTGTACTGTACTTATAAGTTGAGACATTGAAGCGTGGTGGAGATGGGGTAGGAGGCTGTTTATGTCCTTCTTGCAAAGTCCATCTTTCAGATGCCTCAGCAGACATGGGATTAGGGTATGCTGTGATGGCTTTGGGTTCAGAGCACCGCGAGTATTCTGAACCTTGCCATGTATCCCCGCTTCAGGTCTCAGGGCCCCACTGTTTCCTTATCACAGTACCACTAGATTTCTGTGAAAAGGAAATACATTTAACTGATACAATTTGGCAACCTGCAGGACCAAACTCCATTTGGTGTTCAACTTCTTAAGCATTAAGTCTTTTTAATCCCTGTGTTTCACTCCACACCTCCAGCCAAGGCTTCGGATTGCCGGTTTGTCACTCTCTTCCTCAGCCAAGCAGTGCCACTAGCGCACTCACCTCAGGCCGTAGTCCTTGAAAGTTCATGCTCTTCACTCAGCCTTGCCTTCCCTGGGCACAGCATTCTTAGACGTTGTTGGGATCTGTAGGATTACAAGGATAACTCAATCGGGTTTTTCTAGTATATACCATGGGCTGTCAGATTTCCATCTCTAAATACTGACAGAATATTCACTGCTTTTAGTCTCAGTTTAAGTCTAGAAAACCAGTTCCATTCCTCTTACTGAGATCACATATATAATTGCTGTGCCAGTCTGTCTTGGTTGCAAACAATAGAAACCAACTTTGACTAACATAAGCAGAAAATGAACGAATGTTGGGTAACTTGTCAAATCAATGGGGAGGCTGAAGAACCAGGTTCAGAATATAGGGAGGAGCAAAGGGAACGAGGACACCGCTAGGATCATGTCCCAGGACCAGCCTGTCCCAATGTCAGTGCCATTGTCCCTCAACACTTATTTTGACATTGTGGGCATTATTGCCTCCCCACTGAAGTTGCCTCAAATAATCTGTTCTTTTGTACAACCCTCTCCCAAAATATCACAATACCTAGAGCATCCAAATGGCCAAGCTGGTTCTGTTGTCAGATTGCTCCCTATATCATCCCTCCTTAAGCTTCTGTAGCATCCCACCTACTTTGGAATTCCCAAAAACAGGACTGCTGGGCAGGCAGAAGTGATAGATGTTCCCTCTAGAGCTCAATACAAGGCAGTTACCTATCAAGGAGAACATTTCTTTGTAGTACCTACAGTTGTTTTGGAATTTAAGTCCAGCCCTGTTGCTTAATGCTTGGTTACCCTCTTCATAAACTTTTTGAGCCACAAAGTGTCCTTAGAGATCAACTAGTGGTTCCTTGCTCTCATATCACTAATGGATGCTCAGAGACCCAAAGACAGAAAATTATCTCAAAAGACAGAATGGCAGAGCTGGCATCATTTCCAGGCAGGGCTACATAAAATGCTCCACTTACTTTGGCTCTCATTGTCTATCATCATTTGGCTCTGGCTATTTTTCAGGTGGAGGTATTAGTGGTCTTCTTAATTGCCCTCTTCTTCTTTGTCCCTGCTGGTACTAATAGTTAACTACCACAGATTTCTTCCAGGGACTCACCATTCCCTTAAAGGAGCCTATAACTTATTTCTCTGAGCATTAAAACTATAATCAACAGGACTATTTTAGTTATTATTTAATGGTAGAATCTCAAAAGCATTGTTGATAATTGTCCATCTCTTTCCTCCGCTTTATCTTCTAATCCTTCCATAGAGTTCTTTATTTCAGCCATCTTATTATTTTAATTTTCCATAGCATCCTATTCTTTTTAATGAATGCAATAGCTTCTCATCTAACATTAACATTTTTTGTTTATTTTGTGATTTATTTTGTTTTGTTTTCTTCTGTCCCCCGCATAATCTGTTCCCTCCAAATTTCCCTGTATCTGCTTGCTTGTTGTGGTCTGTCTCTCATAAGGTTTTACTCAAATGCCTGGTGATTCTTGGCTGCCCGTTTAAAGTTGTGTGCATTGAAATCTCCATGTGCAATAATGGGGCTCGTTGCTGGTGGGCTTCAATAGTAAGGTGAGGTCAAGCTTTTCCATGGTCTCTATCTAGAGGTTTTTCCTCTTGTCCAAGACTGTTGAGTTTTTTTTTTTTTTTTAAAAGATCAGGGATGGTGGTATTTGCCTGTCTGCCAACCTTTTGGAAACAAGAAAGGAAAAGGATGAGGGCTTCATGTTTCCCTAGTCTTTTAGTCAGTCCAACCTCTTTTCACCTGTGCTGTATCTCTGCCCAGATCTGTGCTGGGTAGCTCAAGTGTAAGAACATCTGTAGCTCCATTTCTCCTGGAAATAACCCCGATAGATTTTAGTGGGCATCTGCCTGTTGGGGTGGGTGTGGGGGCATAACAGAGAGAGAAACTGATTTGTAAACAGCCCTCAGTTTTTACCTTTGTGCCTGGAAGAACTGAGACCCTCTGTTTCTTAGGGGCAAAATCAGTCCATTCTCATGTGATTCCCTCCACTCGTACTTTGTAATCCACCCCCATGTCTGATTAAGTCACCTCACACTCTTCTAATAGCTTTCTGTCACTCAGAGTTTTAGGACTTTCTTTTTAGATGTTTCTTTTCTTTGGAAAACTCAAATACATTAATGTAGCATCTCCTGTTCACATAATAATGGATTAGTATCTTTATTTTCTTTATTGTCATTTTACTGAGGGAACAAGGGAAGAAAGATAAACACATGTGGTCAATATACCATGTTTATCCAGGACCCATCCCTATGCCCTAAAGTGTAATCATCACAATAACTAACATTTGTTGAATGCTTATGTTTATTAATGTAGTAGTCACAACAATCTTATGAGACAGTTACTATTAGTATTGCCATTTTACAAATGAAGAAACTAAAACACAGAAGTTAAGTAACTTGCCCAAGATACACAGCCAGTAAGTGGGGACCTAGGATTCACACTCAGCTGTGAGACCCCAGAGTTACTTCCTGCTTAAAATTCTCCAGTAATATTTCATTCCTTTATTTTAAAATCCAAACAACTTAGCATGCCATCCGTGCTCCCTGTGATAGGTCCAGTCTCATCGCTCTCTTTAGTCTGCCCTGATTCCACCTCTTTGACCTTCTATTACTGTCACCCTGAACTTCTTGCCCTGAATGCACTGTGTTCTCGTGATCCTCACATCTTTTTCATGCTGTTCCCTCTGTCCCCAAATTGCTTTATTCTCCAGAATACTCAGTCAGTGTTAGGGTATTTCCGCATATACTTATAAATGGAATGTTTGTATAATTTATTTCACCTAACAGTTCATTCTTTAGATTTGCTTTGATTTAGCACATCTTCTTAAAAATGTATTAATTGAATAAAATATATTACAATGTGTCTGAAGGTTCCGAAGTCTAACAGACTAAATAAAATGATCTCAAAACTTGATTGTATTGTATTGTATTGTATTGAGAGTGATATTTAAATATTCTTTGGGAGTATAAGTGAAAATGTATATACTTTAAATAGTAAATGAACTCATTTCTCCATTTGTTATTATAAAATTTTCTAACCTTATCTTGCTGTTTTTCTTAATAGCACTTTCTTCCTCTTGCAAATCTGAACTGTTCACCAAATGTTGAAACTTTCCTTTGCAAAGCTTTTGTACCAACCTGCACAGACCAAATTCATGTGGATCCACCTTGTCGTAAATTTTGTGAAAAAGTATATTCTGATTGCAAAAACTTAATTGACACTTTCGGGATCCAGTGGCCTGAGGAACTTAAATGTGACAGGTAAATTATGTTTTCAACCAAAAACAACTAATGATAATGATATTTTAATATTGGTGTTAGCTTTCCAGAATGTTAGTGACAGGCTTTCGTTATTTGATTCAACGAATATTTATTACACCTTACCATATACCAGGCACTGTGGTGATAAGTGTCATGGACACAATGGTGAGAAAAAAACAGACTTGGTTCTTATTCTCAGGGAACTTACCATGGGGTAGAAGGAATGGAGAGTAATCAAATAATTATACAAGAAATGCAAATTTATAACTGCGCTTAGATATAACAAAGGCGAGGTACATAGTTCTTTGAGAACATGTAATACTGCCTTTGACCTTACCTGGGGGAAATGAACCTCATTATCAAGTCACTGACCTTTTTGCACATTAGTCTTTATTAATTATTTTTGTTCCCTTTTCTCTGGACAATGGTAGCTTGTAATTTGAAATATTGTACTGATACAATGAGAACTCATATAATAAATCTGGGAAGGAAGCTAGCTACCTTTCTGTTTATCTGTGAACTGAAGAAACTTTATGGAACTCATAAATTTCTGCTAAATTAATTATTTTCAAGAACAATTGAGTAATACAGTTGCCCTTGAACAACTTAGGGGTTAGGGTTGCTGTCCTCCCATGTAGTCGAAAATCCGTGTATAACTTTTGACTCCCCAAAAACTTAACTACTAATAGCCTACTGTTGACCAGAAGTCTTACCAATAACATAAACAGGTAACAGATGTTTTGTATGTTATATGTATTATATACTGTATTCTTACAATAAAGCAAGCTAGACAAAAGGTGTTAAGAAAATCATAAGGAAGAGAAAATACACTTAAACTATTTATTGAAAAAAAACCCTGCATATAAGTTGACCCGTGCAGTTCAAACCCATATTGTTAAGGGTCAACTGTATATAGTAAAGTTGAAGATGCTCATACCCTACATCTAGGAAATCTCCTTTCACAGAGACTTTTACAACAACAAGGAATCATGTACAAAAATACTGATTGTGACACACAAATACTCCCGTGTGTCACTCAGGTATGCCTGTACAAGGAAGGCAAACAGCCAAACCAAAAAAAAAAAAATGGCAACGTGAGTTAAGCTGGTCCTCAGCCTGCCTCTTGGGGATCGTCTCGCCCTTCTTTAATAACTTAAAGGTCACTTGAACTTTAACACCAGTCCAGGAAAGGATCTTAGTTCAGCCATCACCTTACTTAGGTGGTTTATCTACTTTGCTTGTGGGCATTAGATAATAAAAATTTATTTTTCCAAGACTTGTATTTTATATGCATAGAAACAGACAAGCCTGTACTTTTTATTTTTTCCTGGAGAGTACCAAGCAAGATAATTTTTTCTTAAATATTTAGTCTTGAGAGCAGACATTATTTTTAAATTATTAATTGATTGTTTTCCAAGTAAGGGAATTTGTATGTTCATTTGCCTTGTATTTAATATATGTTAGTTTGTTAGGACGTCATTAACAACCACAAATTTTTAGTCAATTTCAAAACTTTCTGCCCAACTAACCTGTAATCCTATAGGTTTGTGTGGCTTCCCATCAGTTATGAATGCATAAGGAACTATTTTATAATTGGAAAGCATAGCATTAAAATAGTGGCTCAATAAAAATTTTGATTATATATTTAATTTTTATAATTTTTACAGATTACAGTATTGTGATGAGACTTTTCCTGTAACACTTGATCCACACACAGAGATTCTTGGTCGTCAGAAGAAAACAGAACAAGTCCAAAGAGACATTGGAATATGGTGTCCAAGGCATCTTAAGACTTCTGGGGGACAAGGCTATAAATTCCTAGGAATTGACCAGTGTGCACCTCCGTGCCCCAACATGTATTTTAAAAGCGAAGAGCTAGAGTTTGCAAAAAGCTTTATCGGAATAGTTTCAATATTTTGTCTGTGTGCAACTCTGTTCACATTCCTTACTTTTTTAATTGATGTTAAAAGATTCAGATACCCAGAGAGACCAATTATATATTACTCTGTCTGTTACAGCATTGTGTCTCTTATGTATTTTATTGGATTCTTGCTAGGCAATAGCACAGCCTGCAATAAAGCAGATGAGAAGCTAGAAGTTGGTGAGACGGTAGTTCTAGGCTCTCAAAATAAGGCTTGCACCATTGTGTTTATGTTTTTGTATTTTTTCACAATGGCCGGCACTGTGTGGTGGGTGATTCTTACCATTACTTGGTTCTTAGCTGCAGGAAGAAAATGGAGTTGTGAAGCCATTGAACAAAAAGCAGTGTGGTTTCATGCTGTTGCCTGGGGAACACCAGGTTTTCTGACTGTTATGCTTCTTGCAATGAATAAGGTTGAGGGAGACAACATTAGTGGAGTTTGCTTTGTTGGCCTTTATGACTTGGATGCTTCTCGCTACTTTGTACTCTTGCCACTGTGCCTTTGTGTGTTTGTCGGGCTGTCTCTTCTTTTAGCTGGGATCATTTCCTTAAATCACGTTCGACAAGTGATACAGCATGATGGCCGTAACCAAGAAAAACTAAAGAAATTTATGATTCGAATTGGAGTCTTCAGTGGCCTGTACCTTGTGCCATTAGTGACACTTCTTGGATGTTACGTCTATGAGCAAGTGAACAGGATCACCTGGGAGATAACTTGGGTCTCTGACCATTGTCGTCAGTACCATATCCCATGTCCTTATCAGGTAAAAGCTATCATTTGTATTGTTTCATGATTTAATTTTAGCATAGAAATGTTTCCTGGAAATATACTTGAATTAATTATGAGCATAAATTAAAATTTCAGGTGAGAAACCCAGTAGACATAGGATTGATTTCCTCTATATCAGTTGAAATTGGGATAAGTGTCTTAAGGTTTTTCAGTTTGTTATGATAATAAAGTGTCTTCTTTTGCTGTTCTTTTAGAAATTACATAGGGTTGCGAAGGCAGATTAATAGAAATGAAGAAAAGACAGAACAACAGGTCTTGGGGAAAAAAGAGAAGTAACTTCTGAATTGGGAGTTGTTTTAAATTCTTTAGTTAATAGGGGGAAATTTTATTTGGGTATATTTAATTTGATTGGGTTATCTTATACTTTTTTGCAGACTATTTGCTTATAGAAACAAAACTTGATTTTTGCCTAAACCATACTGTCATTTCTTAACTGACAGTACAGTTAAGAAATGACAAAAGTACAGTTGAAATGAAATGTGTTTCATATGCTCCTGATGTTTATTAGTATAAAGGTGGAGTTAAGATTAAAGAAGTAAATTTCTGAAAATAGGAAAAAATTTAAATCATTTTAGTTGAGGTTTTTAATGAAAAAATTTTGTTTTAAATAGATTTTATACATTTTTCTTGAATATTTATACCTGGTAATATATGTTATATTGATTATCAGTACTATCATCATAGTGTATCAAATCAAGCAATGTGTGGGCTGATTATCTAATCTAATAAAAGAGAAACATGCAAATTGACAGAAACTTTGCTACACTCTAAGCCACACCCACCAGCCAATCAGAGCAATTATATGCAAATTAACCCAACCAAGATGGCGGCTGGCAGCCACGGAGCTGGAGCAAGCAGGAGGCTTGCTTGCTCTGGAGATGGAGGAAGCCAAGCTTCCCGTCTGTCCTGGCCGGCTGTGGCCTCCACAAAAGGCAACAAAGTTTCAATTATAGAAGATAAATAAATCCCAGATACCGAGAAGCAACTAAGATGGCGGCATAGGTAAACACCGGGAAATTGTCGCCTCACACAACAATTGAAAATTACCGCAAAGGACTGAGCAAACATCATCCAGAACAACAGGAAGGCTGGCTGAGTGTAAATTCTACAACTAGAAGGAAAGAAAAGCACGCTGAGAGCCAGAGGCGCTGCGGAGGGGAAGTGCAGAGGTACGGCGGCTCGCGCGCGCGCGCGAGGAAAGGGGGTAGCACATGAGGACGCGGCTGTCTTTTTGAATCACAAGCTCCTGACTGCTCTGAACTCCGGTTCCGGGAAGTCTCTGGGGACCCAGGGCTCATACGGGGAGAGGCTGGTCTGTCCGGCAGCGGGCGAACTTGAAGGCGGCTTTCCCTCAGAGGTGCTTGCAGCCGTTACCGGGACACTGAGACGTGCGACTCCGGGCAGAGAATCGGCCATAGCTGCTTTCTCCGCCCTTTGACTCCCTGAGACCCCGCCCCACCCAGGCTGCGGCAGAGGCTTTTGCATGTGAATATACCTAACTGCAGCCGAACCAGGCAGACCCTGAACTTCCAAGAGAAGGCCCAAGGCCCCGCAGCGGCTGGCATTGCTTCACAGCTGAGCCTCTTCGTGGCTCCTGCTGTGTGGCCTCAGGCAGAGGCTGAATTAGCACCTCCTTAGATCCAGGAGCCACTGTACCCAGTGGTCAGAGGGGGTCCATCCAGACTGCAACTCCTCAGATCCATAAGGGACACACTCAGGGAGCAGACTCAGTGAGCACCAAAGCCCCACTGAAGCAAGTCTTGCCCCAGAAGGGTGTCTTCAGCACAGAAGTTCTCCCACTTTAGACACAGCTGATTCTCACAGCCAATTGGCCTGGAGGTCAATTCCTCCCAGTGATTCTACAACAACCAAGGCACCAAGAGTGCACCAAGAGTGTCCACCCCAGGTAACTGGGGAGGATGAGCTACTGGGCCCTACAGGACACCTGGCGCGCAGGGCCACTCTATCAACACAGGGAAGCTGCCAAAATGCGGAGACAAAGAAACAGGTCACAAATGGCAGAAATGGAGGAAAGCAAATGATTGGATATAGAGTTCAAGGCCACATTTATAAGGTTTTTCAAGAATTTTATGGAAACCGCCGATAAATTTAATGAATCCCTCAATAAGTATAGTGAGACCATGGAGGACATGAAAAAGGACCAACTAGAAATTAAGCATACACTGACTGAAATAAAGAATAATTTACAGAGATCCAGCAGCAGACAAGAGGATCCCAAGAATCAAGTCAAAGATTTGAAATACAAAGAAACAAAAAATACCCAACCGAAAAAGAAAAAAGAAAAGAGATTCCAAAAATATGAAGATAGTGTAAGGAACCTCTGGGACAACTTCAAGCGTACCAACATCAGAATTATAGGGGTACCAGAAGGAGAGAGAGGGCAAGATATTGAAAACCTTTTTGAAGAAATAATGACAGAAAACTTCCCCTACCTGGTGAAAGAAATGGACTTACAAGTCCAGGAAGCGCAGAGAACCCCAAACAAAAGGAATCCAAAGAGGACCACACCAAGACACATCATAATTAAAATGCCAAGAGCAAAAGATAGAGAGAGAATCTTAAAAGCAGCAAGAGAAAGACAGTCAGTTACCTACAAGGGAGTACCCATACGACTGTCAGCTGATTTCTCAACAGAAACCATGCAGGCCAGAAGAGACTGGCAAGAAATATTCAAAGTGATGAATAGCAAGAACCTGCAACCAAGATTACTTTATCCAGCAAAGCTATCATTCAGAATAGAAGGTCAGATAAAGAGCTTCACGGATAAGAAAAAGCTAAAGGAGTTCATCACCACCAAACCAGCATTATATGAAATGCTGAAAGGTATTCTTTAAGAAGAGGAAGAAGAAAAAGGAACTCTTACCATTTGCCACAGCATGGATGGAACTGGAGAGCGGATAAATACCACATGATCTCACTCATTTGTGGAATATAATGAACAACATAAGCTGATGAACAAGGACTGATCCAGAGACGGAGAGGCATTGATTGGACTGTCGGGACTTGGAGGGAAGGTAGGGGAGGGTGGGGGTAAGGGGGAAAGATCACCCAAAGGACTTATATGCAAGCATATAGGCCTAATCAATGGACATGGACAACGGGGGGGTGAGGGCATGAGCGGGAGTGGGGGGGTGGGGAGTAGAGGGTAACGTGGGGACAAGGACACATATGTAATATCTTAATCAATAAAAAATATATTAAAAAAAAAAAATCCCAGATACCTGCTTCCAGCCAGCCTCCACTGGGAGCTTGGGTGGCTGGAGGCTGTGGCCAGCCTGCAAACAGCCCTCAGCCCCTCACCCAGGCTGGACAGGCACCCCAGCAGGACTCCCACCCTGATCTGGGACACCCTTCAGGGCAAACCAGCCAGCCCCTACCCATGCACCAGGCATACAATAAAAGGGTAATATGCAAATTAACCCTAACAGCAGAACGACTGGGAATGACTGGTCACTATGACACACACTGACCACCAGGGGGCAGACACTCAATGCAGGAGCTGCCCCCTGGTGGTCAGTGTGCTCCCATAGGGGGAGCTCTGCTCAGCCACAAGCCAGGCTGACGGCTGCCAGCACAGCAGTGATGGGGGGAGCCTCTCCAGCCTCCTCAGCAGCGCTAAGGATGTCCGACTGCAGCTTAGACCTGGTCCCTGCTGGCAAGTGGACATCCCCCGAGGGCTCCTGGGCTGCCAGAGGGATGTCTGACTGCTAGCTTAGACCCGATCCCCTGGGGAGCGGGCCTAAGCCAGCAGGTGGACATCCACTGAGGGGTCCCAGACTGAGAGGGCACAGGCCGGGCTGAGGGCCCCCCCTCCAGTGCACAAATTTTTGTGCACCAGGCCTCTAGTTTTACACAATAATTTATATCCTAGAAAGTTACTACATTTTAACATAGTGGAGCCTATTTAAATACTGATGGGTGGAAATAATAGTTTTACTTGCCTTAAACATACTGTCCACAGCCTGTTATCAGTAGGCTGTTTTTACTATATATTTAATAAGGGAGCTATGTCTTAAAGTTATGCTGACACAGTAAATGTTTTCTATATTCTCAGAATTTTTGGCAAACTAGGAGGAAAATACAATTATTAAATACTACCAAAATTTAAAATCTATGATTTTTTAAAAATTATGTTTCATGTAAAGAAAGAAACTATAAAGTACTAGAAGATACAATGAAAAAATTCTAAACTTAAAGTGGAGACTTAATAAATATGATATAAAATTCAGGAACTTTAAAAGAAATAATAGCTAAATTTGACTACATTAAAAAAAATTTTGGGTATGGCAGAAACCCCCACCATAATCAAAGTCAGAAAATCAACTGGGAAAATTTATTCACACATCACAACACAGTTGAAGGGCTAATTTCCTTGATTTATAAAGAGTTTCTTTAAATCAATAAGAAAAAACCAACAATCTGGTATAAAAATGTAGAGGATTCACAGAATATTAATCCTCTGAAATGTGCAAAATGTAAGAGAATTGCAAATTAAAATTATAATAAACTCTGGCCGGTGTTTCTCAGTAGTTAGAGCATCGGCGCAAGCACTGAAGGGATGCTGGTCCAATTCCCAGTCAAGGGCTGCACCTAGGTTACAGGTTCCATCTCTGGCCTGCTGGGGCGCATGCAAAAGACAACCAATCTATGTGTCTCTCTCCTGTCAATCGATGTTCCTCTCTCTCTCTCTCTCTCTCTCTCTCTCTCTCTCTCTCTCTCTCTCTCTCAACCTCTCCCCCCACCCCTTCCCTCCTTTCTACTCTCTAAAAATCAGTGGGGAAAAAACAATCCTTGGGTGAGGATTAACAATAACAAAATTATAATGAAATTATGTGCCTACTTATGACATGGCAAACATCTGAAGGTTTTATAGCCACTATGTTGGTGGAACTGTGGCAAAATACACATTCTCAGACTTTGTTATTTAATCAGTTCAACCTTCTATGGAAAGCAGTTTGACAGTATCTGTCATTTAAAATGCACATATTCTTTGATCGTGCCCTTGTGGGAATTTATTGACGAATCTGCTCACAGATGTGAGTGATTGCCTGCATACAAAGATAGTCACTGCAACAGGATTTGCAATGGCAATAGGTTGAAAATAACCTAAGTATCCATTAATAGGAGTACTTGAGTAAATTATGTTCACGCAATAGAAACAGCCTTTAAAAATGAATGAGAAGCTGTATTTCTACTGATAGAGAATGGGCTCCAAGAAATATTAGTAAGTGAAAAGAGCAAGATATAATATGGAATGTGTAATATTTTGATACTTGTGTAACATCTAAAAAATAATATTAAAGTTTATGCTTAGAAAAAAGTATGGGTTAATTTTTATGAAATTTTCACTTTAATGATATTTATTTTGCTCTAACAAATCAAGATTTTATAACATAAACGCCAACAATGTGTAAAGATTCTAAAATAATATGTTGTTATAAGGACTTTAAATGTGTGTGTTTTTGTGGTAGATTAAAGTGAAGGAAAAATATAAATATTTAGAGGCAAATATTTGGCAGTTATACTTCTAAGGGGAAAAAGTTCAGGAAATCAAGCCAAGATTAGGAAGGACATTTTTCCTAAATATATTTAAGTATTTTTCCCTTTCTAGTATATATTTTGACATATATATATGTGTGTGTATATATATGGTTATTTGTTCAGAACTTAGGTAAAGAATATATTACACTTAAAACACTTTATTATGTAAGTTATTTATAAAATAGTATAAAAATCAGACAAGATTTATATTTTTTGCTCGTTTTACATTGACTATATAGACTTCACTTAAAATGTATCACTGAAATTTTTATTCACCATTTTTTTACAGGCAAAAGCAGAAACTCGACCAGAATTGGCTTTATTTATGATAAAATACCTGATGACTTTAATTGTTGGCATCTCTGCCGTCTTCTGGGTTGGAAGCAAAAAGACATGCACAGAATGGGCTGGGTTTTTTAAACGTAATCGCAAGAGAGAGTAAGAACCTATTGAATTATCTGACACTATCTTAAAAATAAATAGCTCAAATACCAAGGAACTATCTAAATCATCATTGCACTGGAACTTTATTATATCAGTTGTTTCAAGTATGGAAATCTTCCTGGAGAGAGATGCTTTCCTCTGGCATTCATTATAATAGGCTGGCATGTGCTATTCTGTTGAAATATGAATGAAAGATTTATAAAATGTGCATTTTCTTTCCATGACTTATTATATATTATTACTACTTTCATTGGATTCATTATTTTGAGGATAGCACTTTTAATAATTTTATCCTTTTTATCAATGATAAAATATTAAATGGGATCAAGTATATGTAAGGAAATCTATAAAGTATGATTCGGATGTGATGTATTATGGTGATTACTTACCTTTAAATTTTATTACACATAGTGTTGACTTAAAATTTCACTTATTTACCTTGCCTAAGATAGTAAAAATTCAAACTTAAGGAATATTCTATAACAATATAGTAGATTTACATTTCTGAGTGAATAGTTCACTTCAGTTATTTATGTACATTGTATACTATGTATTATCAATAGTATACAAGAGAGTTTTTTTTAAACCATCCCCTCTTGGTTTAATTAATGAACTTTTTTTGTGGTAAAAATTTAAGAACTGTAGACACTTTCACAAATAAGTTTTTGAAATCTGAAGAACTGCATTTAACTGGACTTTAAATTTTTTGCACTATTATGTCTTTTCCATATTTATATACCCACACTAACTTCAGTATAACTTGCTAACTTTAATGTTAGAAAGAAAACAGTTGAATTGAAGCAAAGACCACTAATCATATTCTGTGTCCTCTCTCTTCTGGTTTACTTTATCATTTGATATACTTACATATGATACACATACAGTTCGTCCTCTACTTTAGGCTGGTTTGTGTTTCCTTGCCCTCATTCTTTGATGTTGCCTATTTAATTCCTTACCAGTCTCCTATGTATACTGACAAAGGCAACTAACAGGGTATGCATAAAAGATTTCACATCATGGCAATCCACTTACTACTATATCTTATAGCATATTTTGTAAGTATAAATCTTATATAATTTTAACTGTACTGAATAAGGACTTTTAGCACAGCTATGTGATACGCTTTATGGCTTCTACAATAACGCTTCCCATTTTTAAGTAAATCCTCTCTTTTCTTACAGTCCGATCAGTGAAAGTCGAAGAGTACTGCAGGAGTCATGTGAGTTTTTCTTAAAGCACAATTCTAAAGTTAAACACAAAAAGCACTACAAACCAAGTTCACATAAGCTGAAGGTCATCTCCAAATCCATGGGAACCAGCACAGGAACTTCAGCAAATCATGGCACTTCTGCAGTAGCCATCGCTAACCATGATTACTTAGGACAAGAAACTTTGACAGAAATTCAAACCTCTCCAGAAACATCAGTGAGGGAAGTGAGAGAAGACGGAGTGAACACCCCCAAACCAAGAGAACAGGACTGTGGGGAGCCTGCCTCCCCAGCAGTATCCAGCTCCAAACTCTGTGGGGAACAGGCTGGCAGGAAAGGCCGGGCAGGCAACGGGAATGACAAGAGCAGTGTCTCTGAAAGTGCACAGAGCGAAGGAAGGTGAGCTTTGCTTTTGTTATCTTAAGTCATGTCTATTTTGAATACTGCATTATACATTTTTTTATTAAAGGGTAACATGTTTGGAAAGAGAGCATTCTACGAGATGAAATGTTTGTACACTAATCCAAGGAAGTTTGGATTTCAGAAGTTGTAGTTCAGCCTATGAATATTCTATTTTATAGTTTAAGTCTTAGCTTGGAGAAGGGCCTTCATGGATGTTGTTCAAGTAGAACAGTCACGTTCATTTCTCTGGTAATTGTTAAGAGTTGCATGTATGAAACTAAGATGGCGGCATAGGTAAACACCGGGAAATTGCCGCCTCTCACAACAATTGAAAATTACCGCAAAGGACAGAGCAAATATCATCCAGAACAACAGGAAGGCTGGCTGAGTGTAAATTCTACAACTAGAAGGAAAGAAAAGCACGCCGAGAGCCAGAGGAGCTGCAGAGGTGAAGTGCAGAGGTACAAGTGCAGAGGTACGGCGCGCGCGCGCGAGGAAAGAGGGTGGCACCTGAGGATGCGGCTGTCTTTTTGAATCACAAGCTCCCGACTGCTCTGAACTCCGGTTCCGGGAAGTCTCTGGGGACCCAGGACTCATACGGGGAGAAGCTGGTCTGTCGGGAAGCGGGCGAACTTGAAGGCGGCTTTCCCTCAGAGGTGCTTGCAGCAATTAGCGGGTCACTGAGACCCACGACTCCGGGCGGAGAATCAGCCATAGCTCCTTGATCCGCCCTTTGATTCCCTGAGACCTCGCCCCACCCAGGCTGCGGCAGAGGCTTTTGCATGTGAATGTACCTAACTGCAGCTGAGCCAGGCAGACCCGGAACTTCCAAGAGAAGGCCCAAGGCCCCGCAGCGGCTGGCATTGCTTCACAGCTGAGCCTCTTCGTGGCGCCTGCTGTGTGGCCTCAGGCAGAGGCTGAATTAGCACCTCCTTAGATCCAGGAGCCACTGTACCCAGTGGTCAGAGGGGGACCATCCAGATTGCAACTCCTCAGATCCATAAGGGACACACTCAGGGAGCAGACTCAGTGAGCACCAAAGCCCCACTGAAGCAAGTCTTGCCCCAGAAGGGTGTCTTCAGCACAGAAGTTCTCCCACTTTAGACACAGCTGGTTCTCACAGCCAATTGGCCTGGAGGTCAATTCCTCCCAGTGATCCTACAACAACCAAGGCACCAAGAGTGCACCAAGAGTGTCCACCCCAGGCAACTGGGGAGGCTGAGCTACTGGGCCCTATAGGACACCTGGCGCGCAGGGCCACTCTATCAACACAGGGAAGCTGCCAAAATGCGGAGACAAAGAAACAGGTCACAAATGGCAGAAATGGAGGAAAGCAAACGACTGGATATAGAGTTCAAGGCCACGTTTATAAGGTTTTTCAAGAATTTTATGGAAACCGCTGATAAATTTAATGAATCCCTCAATAAGTATAGTGAGACCATGGAGGACATGAAAAAGGACCAACTAGAAATTAAGCATACACTGACTGAAATAAAGAATAATTTACAGAGATCCAACAGCAGACAAGAGGATCCCAAGAATCAAGTCAAAGATTTGAAATACAAAGAAACAAAAAATACCCAACCGAAAAAGAAAAAAGAAAAGAGATTCCAAAAATATGAAGATAGTGTAAGGAACCTCTGGGACAACTTCAAGCGTACCAACATCAGAATTATAGGGGTACCAGAAGGAGAGAGAGGGCAAGATATTGAAAACCTTTTTGAAGAAATAATGACAGAAAACTTCCCCTACCTGGTGAAAGAAATGGACTTACAAGTCCAGGAAGCGCAGAGAACCCCAAACAAAAGGAATCCAAAGAGGACCACACCAAGACACATCATAATTAAAATGCCAAGAGCAAAAGATAGAGAGAGAATCTTAAAAGCAGCAAGAGAAAGACAGTCAGTTACCTACAAGGGAGTACCCATACGACTGTCAGCTGATTTCTCAACAGAAACCATGCAGGCCAGAAGAGAGTGGCAAGACATATTCAAAGTGATGAATAGCAAGAACCTGCAACCAAGATTACTTTATCCAGCAAAGCTATCATTCAGAATAGAAGGTCAGATAAAGAGCTTCACGGATAAGAAAAAGCTAAAGGAGTTCATCACCACCAAACCAGCATTATATGAAATGCTGAAGGGTATTCTTTAAGAAGAGGAAGAAGAAAAAGGAACTCTTACCATTTGCCACAGCATGGATGGAACTGGAGAGCGGATAAATACCACAGGATCTCACTCATTTGTGGAATATAATGAACAACATAAGCTGATGAACAAGGACTGATCCAGAGACGGAGAGGCATTGATTGGACTGTCGGGACTTGGAGGGAGGGTAGGGGAGGGTGGGGGTAAGGGGGAAAGATCAACCAAAGGACTTATATGCAAGAATATAGGCCTAATCAATGGACATGGACAACGGGGGGGTGAGGGCATGAGCGGGGGGGGGGGGGGAGTAGAGGGTAACGTGGGGACAAGGACACATATGTAATATCTTAATCAATAAAAAATATATTTAAAAAATTAAAAAAAAAAGAGTTGCATGTATATTTAGGTCAATGTTATGATTTATCAGAAATATAGGCTAAGTTTTATTAAGGTTGGTCTATATTTTAGTTGAAATTCCAGTTTGGTCTTGGGAAGAGATGAGTGTAACTTCTACGTACTCCATCATACCATCTTCAGGCTAAGTTTTCATTAGTACTGCTTTATGGTAGTGTCTAAAAGGTATTTGCCAGTTTAGAGTCGCCAGGGGTGGGGAACCTTTTTTCTGCCAAAGGCCTTTGGATATTTATAACATCATTAGGGGGCCATACAAAATTATCCACTTAAAAATTAGGCTGCTATACTTGGTCAAACATTTAATTAACTCACCCCTAATGCCTTGGCAGGGCCAGACCAAATGATTTTGCAGGCTTTATACCGCTCTCCCTGGTAGACAAAGATGATTATAAGATGTTTTTATTTTCTGAGCATGAAAGGATATTGACATTATCTTTAATGGAATTTTCCATATAGTCATAGGTGATCCAAACACAGCTATACATGAAATTAGCCAGAATGCTGACAACTACTTGAAGGTCTCAAGGTTGTCTTACCTCACCCTTCCAAGCTAGGTCAAATGCACCTTCTCTGTGTTGCTGTAACAGCTTTTGCATCCCTGGATTGTAATTAGATACATGCTTTCATCCTCCACTAGATTTGTAAGCTCCTTAAAAGGCAGAGCTGAGGTCTTACCGTTGTATTCCCCACTGCTTACATAGTCTGACCCATGGTGGAAAATCAATAAGATGTTTGCTAATCTGAGGGCAGGAAGCCTGTCTTATTAATTGTATTCCCCAGGAGACACCATGCTCAGCCCATGCATGGGTGGTGCTTGACAGTTTCCAGAGTTAGCAAAAATTATTTGAAAATAAAGTATTTGTGTTTTGAGGTGTTAGAGTAGACGTACAGTTTTAGTAAACTATCCTATGATAAAGTGGACACTGGCTGGAAGTAAAACTCATGAAAGCGAGTAGCAGTTACAAGGACATCTGGCATCACATCTGTGCTTGGAATGTATGTAAGTCAATTTCTGTTCTTTACCTAGGGTGGCTCCAAAAACTGATGTTACTGAAACTGGCCTGGCGCAGAGCAACAGCTTGCAGGTTCCCTGTCCTTCAGAGCCAAGCAGCCTGAAAGGCTCCACATCACTGCTCAGCCACTCGGCTTCCGGAGTTAGAAAAGAGCAGGGCGCTGGCAGTCACTCAGATACTTGAAAACCAAGTTCTCCCACCACTTAGAGGCGTAAGTGTGTTACACTGGAGGCGGCCAGTGCACCGTCATATAAGAACCACTGTTATAGTCTTCTTTTGTACTTACAGTTGCATCGCCTGCTGTTACACTGGAAACAAGAAATGCTGAGAATAATATGATTCATTTCTCATAGAGGTTAATGACAACAATATATCTGGAAAACAGAAATGTGCAGGTTAATAATATTTTTTAAATTGTGTGGGAGGGGGGAGTTAGAGGAATCTTCCTTTTTTTATTTATGAAGATTCTGCTCTTGTTAAAAGTATTTTAAGGTGTACAATGCTATTTTACTTTTATGATATAAAATCAAGATTTTTCTTTGCTGAAGTATTTAAAACTTATCTTTACATCTTTTTTATATATTTGAAAATAAGTTTATATGTATTTGAACTTTTTTTAGATATCCTAGAAAATCTACTCAAATATTTTATTATGTTATCTGATATCTTATTTTCACACTACTTTGGTAGCTTTTACACTGAATTGCTAAGAAAATTGAAAAATAGTATTCTTTTGTAGTATATAAAGAGTTGGCACACCAGAGGTGTCATAATGGGTATTCAACTAAAAAATCCACTTACTGTACCTTACCGTCTTCAGTATGTGAATTTTATGTCTCATTGTTTTAGGAGTTTCACAGCTCTGTTACACAACTGAAATAAGGTGCTCGTTGAAAGAGTGTCTAATGTTGTTTCTATTACGTTGCTTGCTGATCCTTCTGCATTTTAAAAATAAAATGTCCTGCAGGATTAGTAGATGGACTGTTACTCTTCTATAAATTAAGCCAAGTGCAATTGATTTTCTTTTTTTAATGTTTCATGCCCATCCAGGATTGTGTTATTATGACCACTACAGTTGCTTATACTTTTGTTTTAACTTTTGTCTTTTAACATTTAGAATACTACAGAATGTTTGTATTTGTGCAGTATCTTTTTCAGATATTATGTAGAATTCATTTCTGCAGCTAAATGGGATTTTGCTGAACATGAAAAAGTGTGTTAGCAATATTAGTGCCAATCTAATGGAAAAAATGTAGTCCTGATAAAATAAATTAAATTTCATATAATATACTTTAAAATACTAAAGAATATTCTTAATTTTGTTCCTAATTAAGTATTATTCCTCAAACAGATTTTCTGTTGCTTTTGGTTTTTCCTCTATTTACCATTCTGTTAAAGCATACAAAGAAAATTATCATGTACTGTATGGAAAATGTTGTAAATATTAACTTTTCCACATTTGTTAACTTTGTATACAAAAACTTTGTTTATGTGATCTTTTCAGGAATAAAATTTTCTTTATATAAGAGATTGTAGAGTGTTCCATGTTATGTAGTGTGGTCCTGGCCCATGAAGTGGCATAATCTTTCAGATCAGCAGCTCAATGACTAATAAGCCAGAACTTCCTTTTTATTCTATTATTTTCTTTTTAAATAATTTTTTATTTTTCAATTACAGTTCGCATACAATATTATATTAGTTTCAGGTGTAGTGATCAGACATTTATATATCTTACGAAGTGATCACCCCGATAAATCTGGTACCCATCTGACACCATACATAGTCATTACATTATTATTCACTATATTCCCTCTGCTATACTTTACATCCCTATGACTATTTTGTAACTATCTTAACTACTCCTTTAACCTTTTCCACCCACCCTCCGAACCCTCCTCCCCTTTAGCAACCATCAATTTGTTCTGTTTGTTTTTGTTTTCTTTGTTCATTTATTTTGTTTTATAGCTTACATATGTAAGTGGAATCATGTAACACTTGTCTTTTTCTGTCTGACTTATTTCACTCAGCACAATATCTTCTATGTTGTTGCAGATGGCAAGATTTCCTTTTTTTTACTGAGTCATATTCCATTGTATATATACACACTATTTCTTTTGATATGGATACTTAGTTTGTTTCCATACGTTGGCTATTGTAAATAACGATGCAATGAACATATGAATGCATATGCCTTTTCAAATTAGTGTTTTGGGTTTCTTTGGATATATATCTATCAATAATAACATTACATGTAAGTGGATTAAAAGTTTCAATCAAAAGATATTTGGTAGCTGAAAGGATAAGAAAACAAGACCCTTACATATGCTGTCTGCAAGAGACTCACTTCAGATCAAAAGGCACACAAAGGGTTGGAAAACGATATTTCAGGAAAATGGAAACAAACAAACAAAGCTGGGTTAGCAATACTTATACCAGGCAGAATAGACTTTAAAACAAAGGCTATAACAAGAAACAAAGAAGGACCCAGCAATTCCACTTCTGGTTATTTATTCAAAGTATTGTTAACCCAGCTTTATTTGTTTGTTTCCATTTTCCTAAAATACCATAAGGCAGTTCCATTTTTAATTTTTTGAGGAAACTCCATACTGTTTTCCATAATGGCTACACCAATCTGCATCCCCACTAACAGTGCATGAGGGTTCACTTTCCACATCCTTGCCAACACTTGTTGTTTGTTGATTTATTGATGACAGCCGTTCTGATAAGTGTGAGGTGATATCTCATTGTGGTTTTAATTTGCATTTATCTGATAACTAGTGTCATTGAGCATCTTTTCATATGCCTATTTGACATCTGTATAGCCTCTTTGAAAAAGTGTCTATTCAGATCCTTTGCCCATTTTTTAATTGGATTGTTTGTTTGTTTTTTGGTGTTGAGTTATACAAGTTCTTTATAAATGTTGGGTATCAACTCCTTATCAGTTGTATTATTGGTGACTATATTCTCCCATTCAGTGAGTTGTCTTTCTTTTCTTAGTTTCCTTTGCTGTACAAAAACTGTTTGGTTTGATGTAGTCCAATTTGTTTATTTTTGCTTTTATTTCCTGTGCCAAGGTGATATAGAAGAAAAAATATTGTTACAAGAAATATCCAAGATTTTACTGCCCATGTTTTTTTCTAGGATTTCTATGGTTTTGAGTCTTACATTTAAGTCTTTAATCCATATTGAGTTTATTCTTGTGTATGGTGTGAAAAGGTGATTCATTTTTTTGCATGCATCCATCCAATTTCCCCAACACCATTTATTAAATACACTGTCTTTAGCCCATTGTATGTTCTTGCCTCCTCTGTCAAATATTAATTGGCCATAAATGCGTGGGTTTCTTTCTGGACTCTCTATTCTGTTCCATTGATCCATATGTCTGTTTTTATGCCAGTACCAAGCTGTTTTGATTACTATGGCCTTGTAATAGAGTTTGATATCAGGTGGCATGATTCCTCCAATTTGGTTCTTCTTTCTCAAGACTGCGTGGCTATTTGGGGTCTTTTTGAGGTTCCATATAAACTTTTGGAATATTTGTTATAATTTTGCAAAATATTCCATTGGTCTCTTGATAGGAATTGTGTTGCATCTATTGCTTACGTTGGGTAGTATGAACATTTTAATGATATTCATTCTTCCTATCCATGAACACACTATATGCTTCCATTTATTTGTATCTTCCTTTTGATTTCTGCCTTGATCTCATTGTTAACTAATTATTATTTAATAACATGTTATCTAGCCTCCAGGTATTTGTGTTTTTTCTTTTTTTTTTCTTTCAATTGGTTTCTAGTTTCATAACATTAAGGCAGAGAAGATAACTGATATGATTTCAATCTCTTAAAATTTTTTTTTATATATTTTTTATTGATTAAGATATTACATATGTGTCCTTGTCCCCACGTTACCCTCTACCCCCCACCCCCCCCACCCCCGCTCATGCCCTCACCCCCCCGTTGTCCATGTCCATTGATTAGGCCTATATGCTTGCATATAAGTCCTTTGGTTGATCTTTCCCCCTTACCCCCACCCTCCCCTACCTTCCCTCCAAGTCCCGACAGTCCAATCAATGCCTCTCCGTCTCTGGATCAGTCCTTGTTCATCAGCTTATGTTGTTCATTATATTCCACAAATGAGTGAGATCCTGTGGTATTTATCCGCTCTCCAGTTCCATCCATGCTGTGGCAAATGGTAAGAGTTCCTTTTTCTTCTTCCTCTTCTTAAAGAATACCTTTCAGCATTTCATATAATGCTGGTTTGGTGGTGATGAACTCCTTTAGCTTTTTCTTATCCGTGAAGCTCTTTATCTGACCTTCTATTCTGAATGATAGCTTTGCTGGATAAAGTAATCTTGGTTGCAGGTTCTTGCTATTCATCACTTTGAATATGTCTTGCCACTCTCTTCTGGCCTGCATGGTTTCTGTTGAGAAATCAGCTGACAGTCGTATGGGTACTCCCTTGTAGGTAACTGACTGTCTTTCTCTTGCTGCTTTTAAGATTCTCTCTCTATCTTTTGCTCTTGGCATTTTAATTATGATGTGTCTTGGTGTGGTCCTCTTTGGATTCCTTTTGTTTGGGGTTCTCTGCGCTTCCTGGACTTGTAAGTCCATTTCTTTCACCAGGTAGGGGAAGTTTTCTGTCATTATTTCTTCAAAAAGGTTTTCAATATCTTGCCCTCTCTCTCCTTCTGGTACCCCTATAATTCTGATGTTGGTACGCTTGAAGTTGTCCCAGAGGTTCCTTACACTATCTTCATATTTTTGGAATCTCTTTTCTTTTTTCTTTTTCGGTTGGGTATTTTTTGTTTCTTTGTATTTCAAATCTTTGACTTGATTCTTGGGATCCTCTTTTCTGCTGCTGGATCTCTGTAAATTATTCTTTATTTCAGTCAGTGTATGCTTAATTTCTAGTTGGTCCTTTTTCATGTCCTCCATGGTCTCCCTATACTTATTGAGGGATTCATTAAATTTATCGGCGGTTTCCATAAAATTCTTGAAAAACCTTATAACCGTGGCCTTAAACTCTATATCCAATCGTTTGCTTTCCTCCATTTCTGCCATTTGTGACCTGTTTCTTTGTCTCCGCATTTTGGCAGCTTCCCTGTGTTGATAGAGTGGCCCTGCGCGCCAGGTGTCCTGTAGAGCCCAGTAGCTCATCCTCCCCAGTTACCTGGGGTGGACACTCTTGGTGCACTCTTGGTGCCTTGGTTGTTGTAGAATCACTGGGAGGAATTGACCTCCAGGCCAATTGGCTGTGAGAATCAGCTGTGTCTAAAGTGGGAGAACTTCTGTGCTGAAGACACCCTTCTGGGGCAAGACTTGCTTCAGTGGGGCTTTGGTGCTCACTGAGTCTGCTCCCTGAGTGTGTCCCTTATGGATCTGAGGAGTTGCAGTCTGGATGGACCCCCTCTGACCACTGGGTACAGTGGCTCCTGGATCTAAGGAGGTGCTAATTCAGCCTCTGCCTGAGGCCACACAGCAGGAGCCACGAAGAGGCTCAGCTGTGAAGCAATGCCAGCCGCTGCGGGGCCTTGGGCCTTCTCTTGGAAGTTCCAGGTCTGCCTGGTTCGGCTGCAGTTAGGTACATTCACATGCAAAAGCCTCTGCCGCAGCCTGGGTGGGGCAGGGTCTCAGGGAGTCAGAGGGCGGAGAAAGCAGCCATGGCCGATTCTCCGCCCGGAGTCGAGCGTCTCAGTGTTCCGGTAACGGCTGCAAGCACCTCTGAGGGAAAGCCGCCCTCAAGTTCGCTCGCTGCCGGACAGACCAGCCTCTCCCCGTATGAGTCCTGGGTCCCCAGAGACTTCCCGGAACCGGAGTTCAGAGCAGTCAGGAGCTTGTGACTCAAAAAGTCAGCCGCGTCCTCAGGTGCTACCCCCTTTCCTCGCGCGTGCGCACGCCTCCGTACCTCTGCACTTCACCTCTGCAGCGCCTCTGGCTCTCAGCGTGCTTTTCTTTCCTTCTAGTTGTGGACTTTACACTCAGCCAGCCTTCCTGTTGTTCTGGATGATGTTTGCTCAGTCCTTTGCGGTAATTTTCAATTGTTGTGTGAGGCGATAATTTCCCGGTGTTTACCTATGCCGCCATCTTAGTTGCTCTCTCCAATCTCTTAAAATTTATTGAGACTTGTTTTGTGTCCTAACATGTGGTCTGTCCTAGGAAATGTTCCATGTGCGCTTGAAAAGAACGTATATTCTGCTGCTTTGGGGTGAAATGCTCTGAAGATATCAATTAAATCCATCTGCTCTAGTGTGTCATTTAACACCGTCATTTCCTTATTGATTTTCTATCTGGAAGACCTACCCATTAAGGTCAATGGGGTGTTAGGTAGGTTCCCAGTGAGACACCAGGTAGGGGTAAGTCGTGTTCACCGGATTGATAAAGATTCAAGCCCAGTGCCAGTGCTGGGTCTGAGGCCACTCAGCAAATGTCCCAGGGTTATCAAGTCCAGCCGCCACCTACTGGATGCCTGAGAGGGAGGAGAAATGGCTTAGTGAGCAATTGGCCAGCAGTGTTTTAATCTACTAAAGTAAATGTTTTAATCTAATGCCATCCTTTAATTCTTTGAATAACTCAAATTGATCATGATGTATCATTTGATACATTGCTTGATTTGATTTGTTGTTTCTTTAGAATAAAAATTTGCATCTATACCCACCTATATTCTAAATGATTTCTCAACCATGGGCATACTATTTATAATCAGTAAGCTTGGATTTAAAAGTGTTTACTTTTAGTAGCAAACTTCAGAAATACCATTTAATTCAAAAGAAAAGAACAGTTTTTCTTTTGCATGGAACCAGCGTCTTTGATGTAAAAAGAATCTGCTATTTCAGAGGTGGTAACATTAATGTTTATACAGATTTTACAGCATTTTTTAACCAAGAAATTTGACCTAAATTACATAATATGTTTACATTTATTTATTTATTTATTTATTTAATTTTGATAATCCTCACCTGAGGATATTTTCCCCTTTGCTTTTCAGAGAGAGTGGAAAGGGAGGGAGAAGTGGGAGGAGGAGGAGGAGAGAGAGAAACATTGGTGTGAGAGAGACACATCGACTGGTGGCCTCCTGCACACACCCTACTGAGGGCAGGAGTGAACCTGCAACCCATGTACATGCCCTTGACCAGGAATCTAACTGAGACCCTTTGGTGTGCGAGCTGGCACTTCAACCACTGAGCAACACTGGCCAGGGCAACATATTTACATTTATAATAACAAGGCTGGCATCAGCATTGTGCAGCTACACTCAACAGCAGTAAAGATGTGACAGAGCACCATTTCAATTTGGAAGGTGGCCACAAACCCTCAATAGAATTTTATGAAATGCCATCTTTCAAAAGGACTCAGTACACCCATTGGGATCCATTACTGCTATGCTCTTCACAGTACTGAAGAAATCTTCCCTAGACTTTCCTCAAAAAACTAGACCAAAACCACCTTGTAAGTGCCACCCATCATCAAAATCACAGTTTTAGTGCTTTCTTACTCTCATCATCTCAGAAATGTGCCCCTGATGTGTGTTTCCAGTTACCACTGCTGGAAAGTTTTAACGTTGCCAAGGCAGGCACTGCTACTCTCAGGAAATGAAAGACATCATTTTTAATAACCACAAGAAGGCCTGCTGTTCCTTTTCTGCATGGAGAGCATCATCGTTAATACCTCCCTGCCCATAGCATAGATGAAAGACTTAAAATTACAGATGCTGAAGGTTTTAGCAGAAGCCACTGTGATCCATCATGGGCAAAAGAATCAAATTTCATTAACTCACTATGGCAGTGTGTCAACAAGGAGGAAAGAGAAGAAAACATGAAAAGGCTAATCCAAAATTATCCAAAGACACTGGGACCCAGAGCTGAACAGTGGTGCAAAGCGACGGTCAAGTTTGCTGTGGGCATGACAGAAGGAGCAGAAACAAAAGGGAGTGGGAAGTGAAGCATGAGAAAATGAAAAGGAAGGACTGAAGTAGTAAATCCTAACTGGAATGAAACTAAATGAGAAAATGATTGCTGAAATGAGAAAATTACAGCAGACAAATCTGTGGCTTTTATTTTCCAGCTTTAGAAGGAAAAACTTCTAAGAATAGGTTTTCGAATTTTCCACCACAAAAGGAGGGGATGAGGGAGGGTGAACCTACTTAAATTTCAATAGAAATATCTTAAGAGAAAGTTCTCCAAATAAATCATTTCCAAAAGCATGATATCATTCATCTTCCTTTATACCTTTATTTTCTACTTATTTGGTTTCACTTATACTGGTTTTAACATACCTAAGTGCAAAGACTCTGCTCAGCCTATTTATAAATATATAATTACACTTAGAATATATTGAGAAGAGAACTACAAAATCAATATAGATTTTAAAAATGAGTTTCTTACCCTGGCCAGGGTAGCTCAGTTGGTTAGACTGTTGTCCTGATATGCCAAGTTTTGGGTTTGATCTCCAGCTGATCAGAGCACATACTAGAAGCAACGAATGCATGCATAAATGGGTGAAACAACAAATTGATGTTTCTGTCTCTCTCTTTTTCCCTTCCTCTCTAAAATCAACAAATAAATCTAAAAAGAAACAAGAAGAAAAATATTTTCCTAAACTCAAAATAAAATATCTGAATTTTAGTATCTTCTCCCTCTTATTTCCCGGAGTGCTAATTTAAAGCTGTCTAGTTTGTGGGTTTTGTTCCTTGGGGCCTATTCTGGCATCTAATTAATTTCACTATCAAGAAAGATATAAACCTGAATATGTAGTCTCCAGACCTTATCTGGAAAAATTCACCAGCAAAGTATGAGCCTCTGGTGGTGGTAGTCCTTCCCAATGGCCAGTTCCATGGCCCCCTGAAAACTCATTAAAAAAACACCCTCCGGAGCCTGTAAACAAAGTCAACCACTGGCAGACCCTGGCTCTGGCCCTTTCAGCGTCTTAACTGCCACCTCCATTCACACGGACTCCAAGGGAGGAAGAATGGCCGCTGTGTTCCCAGAGCTGACCTGTTGGCAGGCTGTGGGCAAAGAAAACGTGCAGTAAAACAAAACAGGAGGACTGTGTTTCCCCACTGATGGGCATCACTGCCTCTTTGTCGGGAGTCCTCAGACTCTGGGCAGGCCTTTCCAGGCCTGCCCCAGAGACACAGAGCGGTCCAGACGTTTTCTTGATGAAATCGAAGACCAGGAAACGGGTGGACAAGCCCCCCTCTTCTTCCCCCGCCCAGAACAAGGAGGAGGCTGCTGGGGCACTTGGAAGGCAGGGGAGAGTCTACTCCAGACACCCTGAAGAGACCAAGGACAATGTAAGAACCTGTTTGGCCATTTTCAGGTTATAAAGGCCTATTTACTAAGGCAAACGGAAGAGTGTACTTGGCATCCTAAGTTTTTCTTTTTATTTGAAAGAGAGAGAGAGAGAGAGAGAGAGAGAGAGAGAGAGAGAGAGAGAGAGAGAGTGAGTTCTTTTGGGACACCACTTAGAACTTCTAAGAAAATCCCACATGAGGGCTCCATTGTGCACACTCAGGTAACTGGCTCTGTTCAACAAAACCAAGTTTGCCCTTGGGTGACTTGTTCTAAGGTCTAAATTTGGGAGGATTCAGAGAAAAAGAGCACAAGCAAGCCTATCTGGCTCTCACCGTAAAGCCACATTCTCCAGCACCAGGTTCAACATAAGCAAAAGTGGGAGTTTTATCTTCATCTACTTGACTGTTGTATCAACCTCTCAATTGCTTACAGACATAGGTATCATATAGTAGAGACTCTCAAACAAAAAATAGCATAGAGTCTCAAATGTTAGGGGAGGTAAAACGAAACAGGAAATTACTCAGGCAAGCCACAGCGATTTTTTGTAAATTTATTGATAAATCAAGTGGAAAAGGACAGGTTGTGCTTTGTTCTCAACCCTGTGTTACTAATCACAGTTGACTGGGTAAAAGTAAAGATTGAAAAAAACTCCCAGACTTCAACAAGTGGTGCTGGAACAACTGGGCATTCACATGCAAAAAGATGAATCCAGACATAGACATTACACCCTTCACAAAAATTAACTCAAAATTGATCATACGCCTGAATGTAGAATACAAAACTGTAAAACTCCTAGGAGATAATATGGGAGAAAACCTAGATGTCCTTGAGTTTGGTGGTGTGTTTTTAGATACAACACCACAGGCAAGATCCATAATTGATAAGCTATACTTCATTAAAATTAAACACTTCTGCACTATGAAAGAAAACATCAAAAGAATGAGAAGACAAGCCACGGTCTTGGAGAACATATTTCGAAAAGACACATCTGGTATAGGATTGTTATGCAAAATATACGAAGAACTCTTAAAAGGCAACCCTAAGAAAACAATCAACTGATTTAAAAAATGAGACAAAGACCTTAACAGCCACCTCACCACAGAAGATACACAGAAGGCAAATCAGCCATCAGATTCTACTAAGAGCAGAGGGGTCAAGGGATGTGAGTGCCTGAGTGTGTCCTGGTTCCTCACCCACCCAGGCAGCCAGAGAAGTTGCAAAGAGGGAAGAAGCTGGGGTGGGGGTGGAATTCCTGAGACCCAAACTAGTTCCAAATTTTGAAGGTTTCAAGGTTTTAGAGAAACAATCCCCAAAAGGGCACATCTTAGGTAGGAAGAAGTTCTAAGTGGCTAAGCCAGGGTACGAGGCAGGAAGAGGGCCAGACGTACCCTTGGGTCATGGAAAGGACCTAGAAATATCTAAGACATCTTTGTTGCTGTCCTCACTTTTGAAATTCAAAGAGTTTTAGGAGCTCTGTGCCAGAAATGGGGACAAAGACCAAATACATATTTCTTATAAGTCACAACGTCACATATGCATACAATAATCCTGTTTAATGTATATTCAAATGCTGCCATTTGTGTATGTTTAATGACTAACAATATATGTACAAAACTATGGACAATAATTATTTTAGAGGCGTGAGATTGCAGTCAGATTTAATAACAGGGAAATCTTTCACTTTCTGCTTTATGAATTTCTATATTGTTTAATTTCAAAATGAGCATATGTTATTTCCCTCCCACTTCCAAAACTTTGTGTGTATATGTGTGTGTGTGTGGGGGGGAGGGGCGGGGGAGGAGGACTGCTCAAAGTGGTAAGAAAAAACAGCGTGTTTTGCAACCTTCTATTACTTGCTTAATTTGACATTTCAAGTAAATGAAGGCATATTACGGTTTAAGGTATACATCAATATGAAGATAAGCAGCTTTATGAACCTCAGTATCTTCAATGTTATTCTAGAATTTTAAAAATTATTACCCACCAGGTAAATATTTTCTTTCTTTTTTTCAGTTTTGTAAAAGACACACTATACTTGTTTCTGCATGCATAAAAATGTCCTACATGACATGTAAAATTTCATTCATTCCATATATAACAGGAATGTATAAAATACATAGCTGGTTTTACCTCCTACTGTAACTTGGTTTGGAACTTAACTTTGATGAGTGATCTGTGTCTCTGGATAGAGATCTTAGAAATATTTGCCATTTTAGTCCTATACCGAATTCTAAGTTAAATATTTCAAGATGGCTCTGGTCAGCCAAGCCTGATGGCTGGTATGCAGACATGAGCAAATCACTAAGAAAAACAATTAAAACCCTTACTTTGGACATGCAGCTTGGAAGCCAGCATATCTGTTGAACATATTAAAAATGACTCATAACCACATGAGTTAAGTATACTGGGGAATTCAATGTTTAGCTCATAGTTCTGGATGTGCTGAGGTCTAGGATTACTATAATTCCAACAGAAAATTGGAATTGAGTTAGATATACTGGACTTGACTCCGAACTTCAAGGCCAAGAGTTTGCTAACAATGCACCCTGTGGGAACCTCCCTGTCTCCTCCGCCTTCTGTTTTCCAGGACTCTGTCTGGTAGAAGGGGAAAATATCTTTGCAGCAGCCCGTGGTGTAACTTGGATTCTTGCTTCTGATGCGAAGTCCAAGAAATGCAGAACAGCAGTCTGGTTGTAAGCTATAAAGGGTGGGAAATCTGCACTTCCTCAGCTGCGTAGGGAATCCCCGAGGAGCCCCCCGGAAAACTCTGTGAACCTGGGCCTCCTCCACCAGTGGACACATCAGGGGGTGCTCACTGACGCCTTCTCTCAGCACATTCCTGGCTTTGGGGGTCATCCCAAAGCTCCAGCCCCCGAGGCCAAACCCTGCTCTCTAGAAAAGAGCTGATACACTCCTTCACCCTAAACTGCAAATGTTGATAGGGGTGTGATCTTCTCAGATAAATATAGACAAGCTATGGACTCAGTGATAACAGGAAACAAACTAATGGCAATAATAAATGGATCTCAAAAACATGCTCAGCAAAAGAAAACCAGAAGTCAATGAGTACGCAAAGGGTACATATCCTATGTGAATGAGTGATGGCCAGACCTGGGAGGGGGGTCAAAAGATTGTATAGGCAGGTCTAGCGTGTCTCTGTAGAATGTGTGGATATAGTCTGGGTTCATCCAAATTCTGGGAGAAAGAAACAGTTATTTTTAACATCCTGTTATACACATCTGTGTCCTCAACCAGAAGTGGTTACCGACTCAGCATGCATTCTCCAATTCTTTTGCATTCCAGAACCCCACTTTCTTAAAGGAGCAATCCTGTTCTACTTGGAGTTTCTTCTGGATTTGCTTAAATCTGTCGTTGTCATCTCCTTCCCCTGGTTAAGGATTATTTTAGGTTTGAGTATGTGACCCCCTTTTGGCCAATGAGATATGAAAGGGCGGGGAGCTGCTGGGAAAGATTCTCTTCCTTTTAACATGAAGATACCACAAGAGACTCCTTTTCTAGATATTGTTGCATCCAGCAGGGACACCTGGACCGGCTGTCTCTCTTGGGGGGACGATGACTTGAGAGATATGGTAGCAATCAGTAATAGCAATTTGGAAACAAATGCCTAATACTTGAGTTTCTGCCAATAGACCAGTCCTTCAGGACCCTGAAGATTGCACTGAGTCTGGGAAAGAACATAAGCTTTATGAAGAAGCCTGAGTTTTGCCTGAGGAATTATCTAGAGATAAAATGCCTGTGGAAGAATGGCCAGAAAACCCAGCTTGTCAGTGACACTTCCCAGACTTACACAAGACTCCTCAGTAAGGGGGACCCCACAAATGATCACCCAAGAGAGGGAAAAAAGCACATTCCATTGAGATTAGTATCCCTGGGAAGGCAGGAAGCAAACATTACAGACAAGAGACTGATGAAGCAGAGAAATTTGTGTAAGCTTTGCATGAAACACTTTGCATAAAACTCTGGTAAAAATGGATCTTCCCAGGAGCACTCCATTGTAGCCACACTGGGGCTACTTCCCTGAAAACAGACTGGGTTCTCTGATTAGCCTTTGTGAACTTAGAAAAACTGCTGCTACAAGGAAAGAGTAGGGCTTATGGGTTAATATCTATGAATGGGACTTTGTGATCCATCCTTTGAACCTAGAGTTTACTTCCCCTGATGCTTTATCTCCTGGAGGTCTCTGATTTCCAAAAGACACCCAGAACTGAAATAAGTGATGGTAGGTTGGATAAACAAACCAAGGACTTTCCAGGAATGGGGAAAGGGTAAAATTGGCACTCTGAGGGTTTTATTTTATTTACTTATTTTATTTTCATTTATTTTGTGGCAGACGCTCTTGGTTGGCTACCCAATAATTACCCAACTATGCCTGCCGCTCATCCTTCCTTATGAATAGAACTCAGGTAGTGTTCACTGTTCTCCCAGGAGCCCTGTCCTTCAGGGGAGGCACCGTTTCTTTTTTTTAATTTTATTGATTTTTTTACAGAGAGGAAGGGAAAAGGATAGAGAGTTAGAAACATCGATGAGAGAGAAACATCGATCAGCTGCCTCCTGCACGCTCCCCACTGGGGATGTGCCCGCAACCCAGGTACATGCCCTTGACCAGAATCGAACCTGGGACCTTTCAGTCAGCAGGCCAATGCTCTATCCACTGAGCCAAACCGGTTAGGGCAAGGCACCATTTCTTTCTGGCCCTAGGGGGCTAATGTCTCTTGCCAAGTGATTTGTTTTAGGCAACAGGCAAGTGCTCCAATCCTGCCCAATCCGACAGGAGGGAAGCGTGCAGGGAGAATGCTGGGAAGAATTTTCTCAGTCCTGGAAGGGGACACACCGCAGGGACATTGCATGTTTCTGCCTCTGGAAGAGTGGTAGTTTATATTTTATTTATTCCTTTAATAAATATTTACTGCCCAGCTGTGTCCTGAAACCCAAAGTCTACCTCTTCTTGAACAGGAAAGGAATGGCTTTAAAATAGAGGTAGGGCCCTAGCTGGTTTGGCTCAGTGGATAGAGCATTGGCCTGAGGACCAAAGGGTCCCGGGTTCGATTCCAGTCAAGGGCACATGCCCAGGGTTGCGTGCTCAATCCCCAGGAGAGGGCGTGCAGGAGGCAGTCAATCCATGATTCTCTCTCATCATTGATGTTGCTCTCTCTCCCTTCCTCTCTGAAATCAATAAAAATATATTTTAAAAAAAGAACTGAGCCGAAACCAGTTTGGCTCAGTGGAAGAGCGTCGGCCTGCGGACTGAAGGGTCCCAGGTTCGATTCCAGTCAAGGGCATGTACCTGGGTTGCAGGCACATCCCCAGTGGGGGGTGTGCAGGAGGCAGTTGATTGATGTTTCTCTCTCATCGATGTTTCTGACTCTCTATCTCTCTCCCTTCCTCTCTGTAAGAAATCAATAAAATATATTTTTTAAAAAAAGAACTGAATCAAATATGGCAAATTTTAAGGTTTAAAAAATAAAACTTAAAAAAAATTGAGGTAGGTTTCAAAGACACCTTCTAATAAAGTCTGATACTTTAAAAATAGAGTGGGAAGCTGAGGGAAGTAGCAGACCAGGAGTAAGGACTGGGTCTCTAGCCGAACAGTTCTGAAGGCCTCGTTGAGAGCGGGGGGTGGGGGGGGACGGACGGACGGGACGGGGGGAGGTCAGGAGGAGGAGGACATGCATGCTGTGGACAAAAGTTAAGCCATGGAGAGAGGAGGAACAACAGCCCCCGGTTCCAAGAAAATCACCAACGGCAAAGCCCAGGAGGTCACCAAAGATTCACGGGAGGACGGAGTGCCAGACTCCTAGGCTGAGGAGCAGAGCGAAGGGTCTAAGAATCTGGAAAACCAACGCGCACTTGAACAGGGTGAGACTTCTCCTCTCGTCCTAGGGATGTTTGCCCTCTCCGGCTGTGGTTTTAACGTCTCCAATGCACTGGCACGTGCATGCTCATGTGCATGTGGTAAGAGGGAAACAGTGTGAACCAGCTGGGTGGATCCTGGTGCAAGGTTCTTCTGGATTTCCTTCTACATCTCTGCCTCTTTCTTTGGGGCTCCCTTCTGCCCACCCCATAAATTATCTGTTCTCAAAGTGTGGACTAGGGACCCTAGGGAGTGCCTGAGATGCTTTCAGGGCAAATGTGACATTAATGCTATGTTCATAGTGATCGTGATGCTATTTGCCTGTTTCACTCTCATTCTCTCACAGGTGCACAGTGGAGTTTCCAGAGGCTGCCTGATGGGTGAGATGCCAGCAGATTGAAGCTAGAAGCAAATATGAGACTCCAGCTGTAAAAAGATTTGCAAAAAGGCAAAACAATGCCACTCTCCTTAACTTTTTTGTTTTACAAAATATAGCTATTTTCAAGAAAATAGGTTCTTTATTCTAACATATGATGAGGCTAGTTGTTGCTCTTTTAAAAATGAATTCATTAAAAATAGTTTTTAAATGTCTGTTTCAGCTTCTAAGATGTGGTGCCCGGACCAGCAGCCCCAGAGCATGTGAGAAATGCAGATGCCCAGGCCCCTCCCCGGACCTATTGACTGAGAGGGTCTGCAGGAGGGGCCAGCAAGCAGGGTTTGAGATGCCCTTCAGGTGATGCTCATGCTCACAGAAGCCATCCCTCATCATTTCTCCAAGGGGAGCGAAACACATGGCCATCCCGAGTCCTCTGAATGCAAGTCTGTCTCAAGCGGTCGCGGCTTCAGCTCTGGGTTGTGGACCTGTCAGTCTGCTTCGGCTGCCATAACAAAACCACAGGCTGGTGGCTCACACAGCAGAAATTCATTTTCCCACCATACTCAAGGAGAGACGTCTGAGATCAAGGTGTCGGCAGGTTTGTTTTCTTCTGTGGTCTCTCCCCTTGGCAGATGTCACCTGGTCTCACCTTGCTGTGTCACCTGGCCTTTCCTCTGTGTGTCCTGAAAACCATTTTTTGGTTTTCATTTAGCAAGTGACTAATTCAGTATTCCCCCTGTTCTCCCCGACAGCCCCCCCCCCCCCTCACCACACACACACATCCAACACCTACCCACCCTCATCTGTTTCTCAGAAATTGCCACCAAGTAGATCTTTCCCACCTGGCTTTGGTGCAAACAGCTTGAGCTGTATCTCTGAGCTTTGGGTCATCTATAAATTGCAAAGCATGCATTCTGTAGACTCCATAAATAAATTAGGGGGTCAACAGTGTCCATAAAAATAGGAATAATTCATCTAGCCAAGAGCTAGAAGGTAAAGGTGGTGAGAGGGTGTTTCTGATAATACTGCCAACGTATCTAATAATATTCTCAAAGGGATATTTTCAAATCATGGTAAGGAACATGGGAAGGGAGTTTGCCTAGACTTAATTTTAAGCCATAATTACAATGAATTATTCCATTAGCTCTTGCTTTTTTCTTTGGACAGTTACCCATTTCTTGTTTTGTATCTAAGCCTCTTGATCTTTTTCTCCCTCCTGTCACCAGTCACGTCCCATTTTGTCACCGTTTAGCATTCTCTATTGGACAGTTTGGGGAGAGGTGACATTGCATTCAGCTGGCTTTGTCACTTAATAAAAACTCTGATAGGTGAGGGAGGAGATTAATATTACTGGTCTGTTTCAACTTCTATTGCAATGGCCTGACTTTATATCAACAAAATAATCACATCTAAAACTGAGGCAGAATTGCCAGGGGAAACACAACCAGAAACCCTGGTTTAGAGAGACAGGAGAGCTGGATATATTTCGTAAACCTAAATGTTTTAAGATGTAATCCAAATATCCTGCTTACTTTGGCTTTCCTTTATCATAAAACAGGCCATCCTTTGTGCCTTGGAAGAGACATGCAGACTGCAAAAAGCCATCTGAACTGCCCAGAAATGTCTTTAATCTTGACCATTTTCATAACAGATCGCCATGGTGAACAATTTTCTGAGGACTTCTTACAATGCAGAGTCTGTTCAGAGAATGCCGATTGCAAAACCTCTGTACACAGGGCATAATGAAGGGGGAAAGACAGTGCCCAGTATTGGGTAACTTAAGAAAAAGGACGAAAATTCTAGAGGAAATGAAAGACTACCCAAGTAGCAAGCATGTAGCTGCAACGATTCAGAAGAAAGGAAGTGCACTAGTAACTCTTCCAGGTCTAACACAGACCAGTGCTTATCCTCAAGCACTGCGAAGGGCCAGCTTCTAGTTGTATAAGCACAACGCTAAAGGGATGCATGTAAAATGCACTTACCGTGATCGCATCGAGGGACTTCCACTCGTCTTTCATGAATGATATTTAGGTTCTATAATTTCCCATCCACTGTTCTTTTCCTTAGAACTATAAAAATCCCACTCACTCATGAGATGGCAAGTGTGCTGTATACTGACTGTTTATTCGTGCAGGATGTGGATGGAGTAACCATTTAGTACTGCTGTGAACAGGCTGCTGAGTTAGGCATTTAGGAATGCAGATGAAACCACTGCACTGTTGGATTCTAGAGCTGACTATGTGTGAACAGGAGCCAATAGAGGGAGAAATTCAGGCCCCCCCATAGCAGGACTCATCAGTACCTTTTGCCCTCAGATCCATTGTTTGGGCTTCTGCTGCTCTGCTCTGCATCACAGGAGGCTGACTCACCTCCACAGGCTGTCCCCAGGCTTTTGTTCAGGTGCCTCTAGCTGCCTTTGGAGATTGGAGGGTGGGAAGAGGGGAGAAGAAGCCGGGGTATTCCTCATCTTCCTTCTCTGGCAGAGGCTTCATCTCTTTTCATGGCTCCAGCTTCCATTGGATAAGCTCAACATGATTCCCGCTTTGACGGGTCACCTTGTCTCTCTCTGGCTTAAAGAAGGTAGCAGCTTACAGCTATGGGCAATATTGGGCTGCTTCATTGTCCCCTACTGAGCTAGCCTTTGAAGTCAATATCCTACATCAAATTCCTTCTGTTGGAAATACTCAGACTGGTTTCTGTCTCCTAATCAGAACTTGAATGATACAGCTGATGTAGAGGTTAATTGTCATCTATTAAATCATGGCTTCCTTTAACTTTATATAGAAGCCCCTACTTTTATTATCCTATATGATAAAAGGCTAATATGCAAATTGTCCCCTCGGGAGTTCGACCGGGAGACCAGGAGTTTGATCGCTCGCTATGGCATATGCTGACCACGAGTGGGCGGCGTGGAACATGGTGGCAGTGGTGGGGTACTGAGGGAGCAAGGGAAGGAGGAGGCAGGGAGGCCGGGAGGCGGGGAACCATGTGTTGGCTGTGTGTGGGCAGCAAGGGAAGGAGGAGGCGGGGAGGTGGGGAACCTGATCGGCCCTGATTGCTGGCCAGGCCTAGGGGCCCTACCCATGCATGAATTTCATGCACTGGGCCTCTAGTTTTTATAATAATAGCAAATATATATAGAGAGAGCACTTTACACATATCAGTTAAAAGTACTTAGATAGTCACTAAGGAGAGGATAGCCACAACTTTTGCCTCCAGCTTCCTTTGGCAGCAGCTGTGCTACACCCTTCAGAGGTACCAGTTGCCCAGGACTCCGTGGCAGTCTAAATACTGTGTATTTGATGCACCAACCAGAAGTCTGAGAACCAACTGTGCACTCTGAGATGGAGATGGGACTTCCTCCAAGCTCTAGCCTCTAGGACTTCCCCTAGAGACACCTCTTCTCTTTTCGGTCCCAGCCCTAGTTGTGGTAGCTGCTTCTTTCAGTAATCATCTGGTTTACTTCAGCATCCTGACTTCCAAACATCTGGGTAACCAATCTCCTGTATTCAATCTCCTCTGGTCGAAATATCTAGCATGGTTTATCTTACTCTGATTAGACCTTGACTAATACATAGGTTCTTCTGTCTTCATTTCAGTAAGTGTCACATTCATTGATTCTTAAAAATTGGCACTTTTTACAGATTTCCCATTTTCACCCCCATTAACCCCCTTCACCCCACTCCCCCTCACCAGGCCTTCACCACACTATTGTCTGTGTTCATGGGTTATGCATATATGCATTTAAATTCTTTGTTGGTCTCTTACTGCTCCCCCTGCCATTCCCTCTGAGATTTGTCAGTCTGGAGTTTTATGACAGATAAGAAATGCATTAATTGTTCAATAGGAAAAAAATTAAAATATTTGAACAGAAAATATGCAGAACATTTGGAAATATTTGGGAAAGACCACTCTGGAAATAACATCCAGGACCCTAAACTAATCTATAATCACTAACTAGAACTAAAATCTATAATGGTAAAATGGGCCTACGTTTTAGACGGAGCAAACTCAACTGGACTAAGATGGTACATTCCAGAGGTGGTAGGATAAATGGCTTGGCAAACCACAGAGGGAGAGAAGTAAGCACAGACAGTGAAGTTAATCCAACCCAGAGGGGGAGTACTTTTGTATAATTTTTAGGACCTGGGAGACAGTATATGTGCAAGCCCTCTATATAGCTGTAAATGTGTGCATATATACATTGTTCTATGTTATCTTTGGAATGTAGATAATGATATCTTATTTACTTATCTTGCAGAGGAATTGATTATGTGAATGTGTAGTTTAAAAATGCATGACTGTTAATACAGGTAATAGCTCTTTGCTGAAACCCCAATCTGTTTCCCAAATTTACACAGAGAGGGCCCATCTGAAGTCACTGGTGACAGGAGCAGGAGCAGGAACTACGATTGGCTAGACAGACTCTCTGGGGGTGCCTCCTCTCCTCTCCAGCCTGTAGACTGCTGCCCCAGGCTGCGGGAGGGTATCAGCTGGGGCGTTGTTTAGCTTTACATGTGGCTGGTTTCATGCATGAGCGACCTATGCTGCTGCAGTTAGAAGGGTCCCACACTTGTTGTATTGCTCTGTTGACAAAGTCTTAAAATTCTTAATAATTTCTTAACAAAGGACAGTGCATTTTCATTTTGCATTGGGCTGGGCAAATTATGTAGCCAACTCTGGCTCTAGCACCCATTTGGATATTTGCCTCTTCAAATAAACAGGAATGAAATTTACCTGTGGTTTCATACTGGCCCAGGAGTGTGCTTTTCTAGAACTGTCCCCTGCCAAACTGTTCCTTCTCTTGAATATCCATCTGTTGAGCCCACTGTAAGTTCCAGAAACCTGGCTGGGTTTCCAAAGAGAACCCCGCTGAGTTGAATTTGACCTCAGCAGCGTTGCCAACAGGAACTTTCATGTTGTTACAGGTGTGGCAAGACTTCTGTCCTGCCTGATGTCAGCCAGTGGTGTATAGAGAAGCTCCTGACCCTACCTGGTGGGGGGCCTGGGTTCCCCAGAATGCTTTCTTCCAGCATGGATAAAGGACAGATGAAAGGGGGTCAGAGAAGGTTAGAAAAATACATCAATCAGAAATCAATAGTGATTTCTCGAAAGTGAACTTCTACCACTGAGTGCTGCTTAACTGCCCTGAGATCATTGTCCTCATCTGTGAACGGGGCAAGTAGAGAAGGTACCCTCCCCCTGCCCCCCCCCACCCCCGCCACTGCCCCCCTCCCCCCCCACACACACACACATTGTCTCAATAGACAAGGAGTATGCGTAGTGAAAGACTGCATACTAGTAGTTCCTGGAGCTTAGCAAGTGTTAGCATTTATTATTAAACAGCGGTTCTTAATCATTTGGCTCATGGGGCCCAGGGAAAACTTGATGACACTCATGGTTCTCCTCCCCACCAAAAAAGGTCACCCCCCCAAAAAGGATCTTGCAGAAGATGCCAGCTTTGACAACCCTTGAAGGCGGTCCCTGAACCCAAGTGAAGGCACGTGCCTCTCCAATGATCATTTAGGCGGTAATATCTCCACGCCCGCCCTCGAAGTCTCCACTCGTGGCTCCCAGACGATGGCCACCTCACCCCCACTTTGTAGGAGGCTTCTCCGGGCGATCTGTCCAGCCCCGCGGGGGTCCCAGTGGGCTGAGCCGGCGGCAGGAGAAGGCGGGCCTGGCTCTTGGCCCGCCCCACGTGGGGCTCGGGGTGGGGGCTCTGGCCTATGACCGGATGGAAACTCCGGGTGTCCAGGGGTGGGGAGGGAGCGGGGAGGCGCGCGGGTGAAAGGCGCATTGATGCAGCCTGCGCCCGCCTCGGAGCGCCGCGGGACCAGCCTCTGAGCGCGTCCGAGCTCCCGGGCTCCTCCAGCTCCCGCTCCGCGTGTCCGGGCCGCCGCGCGCCATGCGCCCCCAGGGCCCCGCCGCCGCCCCCAGGCCGGGGCGCCTCGGCCTCCTGCCGCTCCTGCTGCTCCCGCTGCTCCTGCTGCTGCAGCTGCCGGCGCCGGCGAGCGCCAATGAGACCCCCAAGGTGAAGCAGAAGGCGCTGCTGCGGCAGCGGGAGGTGGTGGACCTGGTGAGTGCGGGGGACGGAGAGGAGGCGGTGTGTGTGTGTGTGTGTGTGTGTGTGTGTGTGTGTGTGTGTGTGTGTGTGTGTGTGACTCACCGCGTGCGCCTGGGTGTCCTGCTTTGTCCGAGTCTACGTGCAGGGAAGGACCTGGGCTACGTGTAGTGGCTGGTGACCTGGGGCGCTCAGGGGAGACCAGAATGGGGGAAGAGGAGGGAGATGCAACAGGTGGGATGCCCCAAAGTACGGGGATCTGCTCAATAATGCCTGGCCTCTGAGCCCCCCGGGCCTTCACCCCATTGTTAGGATGGCCAGGCTTAGAGCAGCCCCGAGAGGAGGATGAGGAGCGTGGGGAGGTGAGCACGTTGGCCCGGGAGCTGCTTGGAGACTCCGGGCCAACTGATTCCCTGGGTGGGCTGGGCCGGGACATGCAACGTGGCCTTTGTGGGGACTGGTGGCCACGTCTGCCGGCCGGAGCGAGCAAAACCCTTGCAGAGCCTCCCTCCAGCGCTTTGTAACTTGAAGACCGTGAGTCATGTTGGGTCATCCTCCCAGGGCGCATGGGCTGCAATTTACTTGGTTGGAGACCACAGCCCGCCGGGCCCGGGGTGGTTCTGAGGGTTTATGGCCGGAAGGGGAAATGAAGGGCCCAGCACTAACCCTCCAAGGACCCGCTTCATGGTTCTGGTTGGACAGATAGGCCCTCAGCGCTTTCGGACACCCCCGGTCTTCCCCTGTGGTCACCAGGTATCAGCATCACAGTTGAGCGGAGGGAGAAGACCGTTTCCAGGAGAGCAAATAAGTAGCCCAAGTGCTTTCTGAAGGGCTCATGTATGGGAACGTGTGTTTGCTTAAGGCTTTTTCCCTCTAAAAGTCAACACACAGGGGGAGTGCAAGAGTGATCCTGTCACAACTACCATAGTCCTTGGCACATAATATGGTCAATCCTTAAATCAATCTCAATCGCAAACAAGGATGGTGTACAGGCATTGCAAGACACGGGAGGGGACATTTTTAATTTAAAAACAAAACAAACCTGTTTTGTATATGTTAAGCTGCCCTTGTAAATGCAGCTAATGAACCAAGCTCCCAGGCAGCTAGCTGTCAACCAGGTTCAAAAGCTCTGAGAAGAAAAAAATCCCTGCCATTTCACACGGCTCTTTCTGGTGATGTGCCGTGTAATTTTGTTCCACAAAGCAGAATTGGGTCCAGCGCTGCCGTTCCATGTTAAATGCCCAAATGGCTTTAAACTGTACCAACTGAATGTGGTTCCTGTGGAGTTTGCATTTTGTGAATTTGTAGTTATGATCTACAACATACCCCTTTTCCCCATCAAGCTAGCCATTTTTTTTTCTTTCCCTCCCAAGATTTACAGAACCTGCGGTTTCCCACAGCTCTAGCCTGACTTGGAAAAGCTTACTACACAGCCAGGTTCAGGTGCATCCTGTAGCTTGGATTTGGTTTTGCTGGAGGGGGAGAAGGGGAGGGAGGGTGGGGAGAGAGGTCCACATAGAAAGTTTCAACGGACTCTATAAAGCAACTTCTTTGTACAGGATCTTTCAAAGCATTTCTTTCAAGCTTCCAGCAAGTTCTGCCCCCTGGTGGCCAGTCCAGTGAAAGAAACAGGGGCTCATTCCACAGATGTTTATCTTACCCCGCCCTGGTAGGTGCTAAAGGCGGGCTGAGTTAGCATTTTAACGTGAAGAAGATTGATGTGCTACGTGTGAAACCAAATTCAATACAATGATGTGGTCTCGGAAATGCAAATTTTAGATTAAAAGGTGGATAAAAATTCTCCACCATGGCAGTGTAGACATTTGGGGGCAGATGATTCTTTGTTGTGGGGACTGCCCTGTGCATTGTAGCATTTTTAGCATCATCCCTAGCCTCTCCTCCTTGTTGGTGCTAAGAGCAATCTCTCCTTCCAAGTTGTGGCAACCAAGAAATCAAAGAATACCAGGAGTCTTATTGCTTCTCCTCTTTCACTAGAAATCTGTGTCCAAACATTACGTGTATCTGCTACTGTCAGCGAATGAAGTTACTGTAATGAAAATTGTCTACAATTAACTACACTGTTTTAGACTATTTTATACTTTAGCATGTTTCCTAATACTTTTGCAGTTTTGTTGCTTTTCTTACTATTTCTCTGGCAGTAAATAAGCGGCAGTGTCCTTTTTTTCCTTACAATCAGAAAAAGAGCACTCGTCGACGTCACAAAAATCATCTGTCAAAACAAAAATTAAATTGGTGGTGTGAAAAGCAAATTGATGGGCGAACATTAGAGACATAAGGAGTCGTTACTGGATTTTAGAATACGACCATGTCTATTTCCAGAGGGGGAACTTAAAAGATAAGCTTTGAAGTTATTTTAACATATAAGGAACCTGGTGTTTTGTTCTGATTGGACAATATATTGATATAGAATGATAGTATAGTTGTATAGAATTGTAGATTGTGACAATCTACACAAATGGGAAAATGTTAAAGTAAACATTTAAGTGGATTGGGTCTAGATTTGGAGGGTCTAATAAGTGGTCCCATTCAGGAATTAGACAGATGGAGATCGAAATACCCACCTTTCCCACTGATGTAACTGCATTGGTATGTGTGGCTTTTGTGTGTTAGCTGGAGGGTTCGCTAATGCTGTCTTCTCCAGATCTAGACCCTGGTAAGGCCCACCCAAGGGAGTGGTCACACTTGCCCACGTCACTGCCTCACATGCTCTGGGGGGAATAATGAGAGTAACCATGGCTGACATACACAGTGTACCAGGCACCTCTAAGCACACGTTGTATATCATTTCACATCTCATACAAACCCTACAAGGTAAGAACCTTTGTTATTTCCCGCATTTTACAGAGAAGGAAGCAGGCACCGGTACCTCGAGCAGCTTGCACTATCTCACAGAGCTAGTCGTGGCGGAGTCAGGGTTAAAGTCCAGAGAACCAGGCTCTAGCATCCATGTGCTTAACTTCTGCATGACCCGCAGCTGCCCTCCCCGCCAAGGAAGACAGAGAATCCTCAAGATGTTTGAGAGATCACTGCCACCTGTTGGAGGCTAGTAGTCACCTTCAATAAGGTCATTTGCTCCCTCTCAGGGAGGAGGAGTGGGGTGGCGCTCAGAAGGGTTACCCCGTGACGCGTCCTCCACGTAAAAAAATGTGAAGTCTGTGCAACTTAAAGAAATCACAGTATGTTAGAAATAACTATAAAGTCAGTTCTCTATAATAACTCGTCTAGAACATGAGCAAGGGGTATGAAAGGACTCTGGCCTCCAAGGACTCAGAATAAACGCAGTTCTAATCAGATCGAGTCTTTGAATCTTGAGTGGTGAGAGCGTCTCTTCCTTTCCTCTTCCCACCGATCTAGTATAACGGAATGTGCTTACAAGGGCCTGCGGGTGTACCTGGTCGAGACGGGAGCCCTGGGGCCAATGGCATTCCTGGTACCCCTGGGATCCCAGGTCGGGATGGATTCAAAGGAGAAAAGGGGGAGTGCCTGCGGGAAACCTTCGAGGAGTCCTGGACACCTAACTACAAGCAGTGCTCATGGAATTCGCTGAATTATGGCATCGATCTTGGAAAAATTGCGGTAAGTAAAATCAGAATTATTCTAAAGTTGAAGCAAAATGTAAAGGTTTTCACCCCTGGCTGGTGTGTTCAGTGGTCAAAGCATTGGCCCACACACCTAAGGGTTGCAGGTTCGATTCACACTCCAGGGCACGCATGCCTGGGATGAAGGTTTGATCTCCAGCCATGGTTCAGGCAGGTGCAGGGCGCAACCAATAGATGTGTCTCTCTCACATCAATGTTTCTCTCTCTCTCTCTCTCTTTCCCTCCCTCCTTCCCCCTCCTCTCACCTCCCTCCCTTAATTTTTCTCTAAATATCAATGGAATGCTCTGGGTTCTCTTCAGACCGTATAAATCTTTCGCCTTTTACTAAATATCAATGGAGCCCTAGCTGGTTTGGCTCAGTGGATAGAGTGTCGGCCTGCAGTCTGAAGGGTCTTGGGTTCGATTCCAGCCTAGGGCACATGCCCAGATTGTGGGCTTGATCCGCAGTAGGGGGGCGTGCAGGAGGCAGCCAGTCAATGATTCCCTCTCATCATTGATGTTTCTAGCTCTCTCTCTCTCCCTCTCCCTTCCTCTCTGAAATCAATAAAAATATATTTTAAAAAATCAATGGAAAAAAATATCCTCAGATGAGGATTAACAAAACAACAACAACACACACAAAAAAAAAAAATTAAGGGTTTTCATAGTTGAGTGTTAATTTTAGGTGAGATTTTGTGTTATTTATTTTTACGAAAAATTTTTTTTTTTAAATTTAGGAGGTACCATGTAACTTTAACTTAAAATTAATGAGAAAAGTTGGTAACATCTCAGAGTTAATTTTATAAAGATATTTCTAAAATATTTAACCCTAATACCTCAAATAACTTACTCTATTTTTTAAAATGCAAACAAAAAGGGAGAGCATGCATGTCTGTGTCCACAAGATTGGACAGTAAGCAACTTTCCAATCTATCCTGAAGCAAATTTAAGTTAGTCTAAAAAATCCTGCTGTGGCTCCAGACATAACGGTGGGAAGAATTTCTAAGAAGTTTACCACATGATGGGAATCGTCTGGCAGTGGGAAGGCCCTTGGCATTTGCCCTTATTCTGGGTCGAGGCCTAGCTTAACATTGCTCAGCCTGAGAGAAGTGGAATGGACCAAAGATGGACTACAGGGACCATTGTACATTATTCTGCAACACTGAGGGGCCAAGCTACTCACAATAGCCTGGCTGGCAATGCATTTTGATTAATGACTCAGTCACTTTGATCAGTGTTTGCTTCCAAAGTAACTGGCAAGTCCACTGGGATTCATAGAGTTGAAGAAGTTGGTGCTATTTCTAAGCCTTTCTTCCCTTGTTAACCAACTCTGTACATGGTTCCATATCCACAACATATTGCTTGATGATATTAACCACTACTATCACTAGGCAAAAGAAGAGACTTTATTTTCATAAAACTCTAAGGTTTTAATCTTTATGTGTTATCCCCAATCCTTATCTCATCTGTTAAATGTCTGCTATCCTATATAATAAAAGTCTAATATGCTAAGTGTCCGGTTGACCTGTCAGCTGTTCAACCAATCAAAGCGTAATATGCCAATGATATGCTAAGGCCGCTCAACTGCTCATTATGACGTGCACTGACTACCAGGGGGCAGATGCTCTGACCAGTAGGTTAGCTTGCTGCTGGGGTATGGCTGATCGGGACTGAGCAAGACAGGCCAGACATGCCCTGGAGCCCTCCCGTGGTCCCTCCCTGGCTGGCCAACCTCCCATGTCCCTCCCCGGCCCAATCTGCACCAGTGGGGTCCCTTGGCCTGGCCTGTGCACTCTTGCAATCCAGGACCCCTCGGGGGTGTTGGAGAGCCGGTTTCAGCCCGATATCGCAGGCCAGGCCAAATTCGTGCACCGGGCCTCTAGTGTTGTCTATAAAAAACTTTGCCACTGTCTTGATTTGATTTTCATGTGATAGACTTTCCATAAAAGTTCTTCCATGGTTTTGGTGACTGTGACCATTTTTAGTTTCATTTGTGATTTCTTAAAAACACATTTTGTTTAAATATTGCCTACTTCTTTAAACACCTGACATTGACAGACCAGTTCTTAAGTTGTAGTTCATCAAAAGTTGCTGAGTTCTCTCCAAAAGCTATCCGTATGGTCTCTGAATTATTAATGTGTTTTCAAGTTCCTTTTATCAGTGGACAGAAGGGTTTGGGAGCCTTCTGCAAGTAAAAGATAGGGCCATGAACCAACTGACTGATGAATTTTGCAAAGACCAATTAGAGGGGGGAAAAATGTGGGCCTTATCATTGTGTCACATAGTTAAAGACTAAAAACCCCAGCGAGGCTTGAACCTGTGATACTGTATGCTGCTGATCAAATAGAAATAGATCGAGAATAAATATATGTTCCATGAGGGCAGAGACTCTATTTTGTGTACTGCTGTCTCTATAGTATCCAGCACATAGGGCTCAGGAAATATTTTTGGAATGAAAAAAAAAAGTAAAGATAGAGATTGGCTTGGTCTAAATTCTGAAGACTACCTGTTTTTAGTAAAACTGAAAGACCTTCAGTGGGGTGAATAATTCTAAGGACGCCATAACTTGATTTTATAAAGAGTTCTTCATCTCAGAGTCTCCTACCTGTCTTGCAGAAAATCTTTTTCCCTCTGTAAAGGTTAAACGTTTTAAATGTAGCTTGGGGTAAAGGGTAGTTAAGAGTCACAGTCCAGTTTGAAAGCATCTTTTTGAATAAACTTGGGAATGCTAACGGAGCCCCCTGTCTGTGTGTGTGGCAGGAGTGCACGTTCACAAAGATGCGCTCGAACAGCGCGCTCCGAGTCCTGTTCAGCGGCTCGCTCCGGCTCAAGTGCAGAAGCGCGTGCTGCCAGCGTTGGTATTTCACGTTCAACGGAGCTGAATGTTCAGGGCCTCTCCCCATTGAAGCCATCATTTATTTGGACCAAGGAAGCCCTGAACTGAATTCAACAATTAACATCCATCGCACCTCTTCTGGTATGTAGCACAGCGACATCGCAGAGTGCGTCTCAGGTCTTTAGAGACAAAGATGCGTTTTGAGTCCACGGTCATGTTGGGTAACTAGGACAGCACATTGCTAGCCCATAATGCATTTCCCACCCATGGTGTGAAGCCTCATATGTTAATCAGTTGGGGTGGGATGTCAGAAGTGATTTGTTATTCCTAAGTTTCTGCATTAAGATGAATCGAAGGTGACCTGATGGTGGGAATGTGGACTGGTGCAGCTGCAGTATGGAGTTTCCTCAAAAAATTAAAAGTGGAACTCCTGATTATGACCCAGTGCTTCCACTTCTGGGAATATACCCAAAGAAACCTGAAGCACTGATTCGAAAGAATGCATGCACCCCTATGTTCGTGGCAGTGTTATTTACAATAGCCAATAGCCCATCAGTAGATGAGTGGATAAAAAAGCCGTGGTACATTACACAATGGAATATTACGCAGTTGTAAAAAGAAGGAAATCTTACCCTTAGAAACAGCATGGATGGACCTGGAGAGCATTATACTAAGTGAAATAAGCCAGTCAGAGAAAGACAAGTACCATATGATATCACTTACATGTGGAATCTAATGGACAAAATAGGCTAACAAACAAAATAGAAACAGACCCATCGATAAGAGTACAGGCTGACAGCTGTCAGAGGGAAGGTTGGTTGGTGAAGGAATTGAACAAAAAAACCCCAACAATTCATAGACACAGACAACAGTATGGTGATTACGAGAGGGAAAGAGGGGGGTGGCAGGGGAGGTAGAAGAGGATTAAAAGGGCATAAATGGTGACGGAAAGAAACTGGACTTTGGATGGTGAACACACAGTACAATATATAGAATATATACAATATATAATACAATGCATTATAGATTTGTACACTCGAAACCTATATAACTTTATTAACCAATGTCACCACAATAAATTCAATAAAAAATTTTTAAAAATAAAAAATACTTGTAAATCAAACCAAAGTATTGACTTTTAAAAGTAAAGGCTTCCTTCGTTTAATCAAATGAGTTGCTTTTTTGTTTTAAGTCATCTCTGTACTAAACTAAACAAATTCTGGTTTTATGGTTAAAACCTGTAAGAAAAAATGCCTGTTACGCTTATATCATAGAATGGGTATATATTTGTATTTTAAAAGTATTTATGTGCTAAGAAAAACAGAATTTATTTTTACAAAACACATATGAAGTATTAGAAATTTTAATTCACTGTACATTAAATGGATTTACTACCTAGCTAAAGGTCTTTGTCCTCTCAAGATGTTCCTCTCGTCTCTGTTTTGCAGTGGAAGGACTCTGTGAAGGGATCGGTGCCGGGTTAGTGGATGTTGCCATCTGGGTGGGTACTTGTTCAGATTACCCCAAAGGAGATGCCTCTACTGGATGGAATTCAGTGTCTCGCATCATTATTGAAGAACTGCCAAAATAAATTCTTTCATCTTCATTCCCTACCTCTTTTTAGTATACCTTTGACTGGCTAATTTTAGTGACATTTTATATAATTTTTAGGTAGACATCTGAAAGAAAAACAAAGTCTAAATATGTTTACAGACCAAAGTGTGATTTCACACAAGTCCAGTATTATTCATTTTCCTTCACTTAGATGGTTTGAGGATTTTGTAGTTGAATAGAATGTGTACTTTCTTCATATTCCCGTTCCTGGGACCTATAATTTAGAATGTCATTGTGGTCTTTAATTTTCCCCATTCTCTTAGTATAGCACTTTTTTAAAATATAAAAGCTACCAGTCTTTGTACAAGTTGTAAATGTTCAAAATTGTTTTATATCTGTGAAATAAAACTTATTTCAAATAATTTTAATATCTTTATTCTAATTCCTAATAAAATTAGAGTGTCTAGTACTTTATATCTGAAAAGTTGAGTATAAACCTAATTTTGTATGTATTCATTTTAAGGGGGCGGGAGTGGGGTGGAGGGGGTCAGTGGGAGACATCTGTAATATTTTCAACAATAAGTATAAATTAAAATAAACAAGTATATAAAAAATAAAATGGAACACACCAGAAAAACATAACAAAGTTATGTATAGTACTGTTCCATATTTTGAGAGATATAAAGAAGAAGGAACTTATGGGGGTCAGGAAATATATTAGTACTTTAGGAATTTTACCTGCTGAACAAAGTAAAAGGACATGTCTTCTGGCCTCCAATTGCTTACCATTTGGTAGGGAGGATAAGATACATATAAAAAATAACAATAAATGAAAGATGATGTGTTGATTGCCATAAAAGTTGTTGAAGGGGGCAGTATAATTCAAAGGAAGATCTACCAATTCCAGTTGTGTTCAGAAAGAATTATGATGAAGGAAGCCCAGATACAAGTGTGATAAAGTTAAGTACATCCTGTGCTTGAGTTCTAAGTATCAATATGAATTCATAAAGTACTTCATCTCAATAAAGTTATAAAACATAACAACAAGCTCTAGCTTTGTTTACTAAAAAGCCTAGAAATAATGACCAATTAAGTAATGCCCAGATTGTGATTTCTATATACCATTTTCTACTAAAAGGAACTACGGCTCCATGAATTTTGGGGGGATTTCCGCTCTGGGGCAGGAAATGTACAATATGAGCCTGGAACATCTTGGCATACTGGAAAACAAAGACAATTCATAAGGATCTAAGAGCCAACTTGAATTGGTTCCCACTGGCAAAGATGACATGATTTAAGCATTAATAAAGATAATAACAATGGTTTGACAACACATCAAATATGTTTAAATGCATGAGTTCATCCTATATAATAAAAGGGTAATATGCAAATAGACCGAACAGCAGAACAACCAATCAAAGTGTAATATACTAATGATATGCTAAGGCTGCTCAACCGCTGCTATGACATGCACTGATCACCAGGGGGCAGATGCTCTGACCGGTAGGTTAGCTTGCTGTTGGGGTCTGGCAGATCGGAACTGAACAAGATGGGCCAGACACTCCCTGGAGCCCTCCCGCGGTCCCTCCCCAGCTCAATCATGCACCACTGCGGTCTCTCAGGTTGGCCTGCGCCCTCTCGCAATCCAGGACCCTTTGGGGGATGTCGGAGAGCCAGTTTCAGCCAGATCCCGCAGGCCACTCCCCTTGGGAGGGCGCCAGAAGCTGGGCTCATGGCTGGCGAGTGCTGCTGTGACAGCGCAAGCCTCTCCTGATTGGGACTGATGAGGGCACGAGCCACGGTAGGCACAATGAGGCGGGAGCGGTAGGTAGAGCTGCAGGCGGCGTTGGACCTAGAGGCTGCTCTCGGGTACTTGCCATGTGGACCCTCCTCTCACAACAGGGCTGTTTCTTCTAAACTGGCAAGGGAACGAAGTCTTGAAAGACTTGCCTGATTAGGTAAGTCAGACTCACCCAGGATAACCTCCATGTGGATTTTATTTAACTGATTAGGGACCTTAATGACACCTGCAAAATCCCTTTTGCCCTAAAACATAATCATGGAGGTGATATCCAATTACATTTGCAGGCCCCAACAATGCACATGGAGAAATTATACAGGGTGTGTACACCAGAGGGCAGGAATCATGGGGTTCATCTTAGAATTCTGCCTACCACAGACTGCCGCCTGGCCATTTGCACTCCTTATACCACTGAACCAACAGGCGAAAAACAGGTTAATCTACCGATTGGAATGACTGATCCCAATTACCAAGGGAAGTTGGTTGCTGCTATGGCGGAAGCAACGAGGACCATGCTAGAAAATGCTGTTTGGAAAGGTGCAGTTGCGGGCCATTGAGTGGTGACAGGGGAGTTTGCTGGTTTGCCTCAACCAGCAAATGATTCTAAATTCTGGAAATTTATTATAAGGTTTTTCCTAAAACTTCATGCCAACAGTAAAGGTTAGTGGTTTTACAGGAACCAGAAAAAGGCAGGATGATTGAGGATTCAGACCCCTGGAGAAGAAAGGTTTGGATCACTCCACCAGGTAAAGCACCCAGAGCTGTGAGTTCTGGCTCTGGGCGAGGAAAATATGGGATGGGGAGTTGAAGGTGAAGGTTATAGATATCAACTTTCCTTGTGGTCAATTAAAAAGATCAGGCCTGTGGAAGCTTTGCATATTTTCTCGTTATATGACGTTTATTTATGTATGCTAACTCTTTTCTTCTTTCCCCTCCTTCCCATTTGTATTTTATGTGTTAAAGTTGGTGGACGTCCACTTTACAAAGTACCATAGTGTTTAGTTAACAGAATCTTCACGGGAACCATGACTGAATTTGAGTGGTAACCAACATAGCTGGTAAAATGGATTTAATGACTGTTGGGGCCTTGTGTCTTCTCATTTGGGAGAAGGGCACTTGTCAGAAGGTTAGCTGCATCTTGCGAGGCTAAAATACAGTAAATTGCTTTACTGTTGTACAGGAATTCAAACCTTGTAGAAGGGTGCAGGTGGAAGATGAGTAGTCAAAGGAGTCGATTGAGCCTCTTACCAGCTCCAAATTCCTCCTGCTCTGGGATAATGACCGGGGCTCTAGGCATTTCTCCTTTGGAATGAGCACGTTAAGTAGAGGGTACTGGAGGTTTCAGTGTCCTGAAATGATTTTCTTCTTGCTCTGGCTGCATACACTGTTGGTGGTGTGTGTTTGTGTCAGTGTGTGGACATCTGATGGTCTGTTTGCATACCCAGAATGCACAGGCCCTCGACTACCTCACAGCCCAGCCTTGCGGCAGGCCGGCCTCCTGCTTTTAGCAGTGCCTCAACCTCCCCGACATGCACCCTCCCCCCCTCCCCCGCCCACCACCCGTCTTAGTTTGCCAGTCTCCTACAGCGCTGTTCCCGAGGCCTTTCCAATGGGGAAAAGGTCTGCTCCTGGCTCTGCACCTGCAGAACGTCCTAACTTCCTCTGCAGCCTGCTCACCAGCCTTGCCTTGCTTGTGTCCCAGAGGCACATTTCCTGCTTATCAGGTGATTCTGAACCAGCTCCAGGCCGGCAAACCAGCAAACTTTCCCACCAGCCAGTGGCCTGCAACCACACCTTCTTCAATGGCGTCTGAATGCCAGAGGGGGCCTCTTCCATGCTTGTCCTCCCTTGGGGACTCTCCCTCAGCCCTAGGGTACCAGTTAGAGTTCTCTTAACATATTTTTATTACTCTATCCTACTTTAACAATTATTTTAGCTTCTGTTAAAGTTACTGTGTTCTGTCTCCTGGTTGTACCTAGATTCCTAGAGCTGTGATTACTTGGTGAGTTTGGGACAAGGAAGTGAGCGTGAGTAGCACTCTTTCTTCTCTCCTTGGGAATAAGATGCTCACGGAGAGCATGCATTCTTTCTCCCCCCTTCTCTCCCCCCCCCGCCCCTTGCCCTGTTTTACAAGGGCAGGCTGTAAAATCATCGTGGTCCATTGTTGTCTGTGGCTGGATGGGTATGCCTGTGTGATTCTGGGGCTTGGTATAAGGAAACCTACTTTTATACAGACACTAGGGGCCTGGTGCACGAATTCGTGCATGGGTGGGGTCCCAGGGGTAGAGGGGGGATGTGATCGGCCCTCTGCGCAGGCGGGATCCGGATCCATCCCACTGATGTTCACACTGGTTGTCGGGAGCCACCTGGCGGCCACTGTTATATCCTTTCTTCCTTGAGGAGTGTCTAGGGAGGGGATGTGGCTGTGGTGCCTGAGTGCCGGTGGTGCTGGTCTGTTGGTGCCTGGCCCATTCTCTGGAGATTAAACCTGTAGGACTACTGAGGGAGGGAGTGGCTGCCGCAGGGCTGGTGGCCTACCAGGATGGGTCAGTCAGCTGAGCAGCGTTCCCACTGTGGGAGCGCACTGACCACCAGGGGGCAGCTCCTGTGTTGAGCATCTGCCCCCTGGTGGTCAGTGTGTGTCATAGCGACCAGTTGACCTGTCATTCTGGTTGTTCGGTTGCTTAGGCTTTTATATATGTGGTAGATAAGCCTCATTCTCTGATTTCAGCTTTATCGATAATAGAGATCATATTTCATGCTCCACTTACCTCTTCTCTATTTCTGAATTAGTTTAGACCCTGGGTGGGGAAGAGGTTAATGTGAATCACTTAACAAAAGCAGCTTGTTGCTTTTTCTTTTGACATGTTGAATGTGAACTGATTTGATCACTTCCTAGCCTTTAGTAGAACAAGCCTCATCTCATAATGAACATATATTAAAATTTAATATAAACATACAGCCCTGTAATATTCGATCTCAGAAAATACCTAGGGAGAACTTCCCAATCACCCGACTTTTGTACAATTGGGCCTTTTTACCATAAGCAGATTTCAGCTATTTTTCTAAGTCTACTGGTCAATCTTCTTTTATGTTTTTCGTGGTGACTTGAATAATTTTTAATTTCCATAAATATTAAGTAACATAACGTTTTCCTATAAAACTAAAAACATTCTAAAGCACCTACACAACATATGTAAGGATCCCAAAGTCTCACTTTGAATAAAGGTGACATCAATTTCCACAGAATCAAGAGCTGTCCAGCATCATGATGGATGGGGAAGTGGCCGACTGTAGGGTCTCTGCCCCAGATTCTCTGTCACATAGGGAGCTTTTGGTTGCAATAAGTAATGGAAAAACCCAACTGAGTCTGCTTTACAAAGTAAAGGGACATTTAATGGTTCACCCAATTGAAACTACAGAGGTACGTGTGCTAGGGGTGAGAACTGACCCAGAATCTCATATAATGTGACTTACAATCCTTTTTCTGGGTGGTTAAAGCTTAAGCTTATATGGAACATGTACATGGTTGATAACCCCTTCTTTCTGAGTGTGCTCCTCCCATCTGATTGGCCTTCCTTTGTCACCCCTAAAATGTAGCCATATCTCTCTGTTCCATTAATTTTTCTCACTTTTATCCACCAAAAAACCCAAACAGGTTTAATAAAGCTCTGAGAGTTCTCCTGTTTGGGTCCCAATCTTTCAGCTTTGTCTACCATTTCATTACCTTGGTGTCAACTCACTGCTCAAGACATGTCACCTGTGCTTCTTTCCCATGGTTCCAAGGTTCCCTTTGAACTATGTCAAGGCCCAGCTTAAATATTTTCTCCTCCATAAATCCTATTCTCGTCCCTCCAGGCTATAAACTACCTCCAATGCCATCAGCCAGGTCCACACTACCACCAGATTCCTAACTAGCCTGACTAGTACCCTGCTTCTTGCCTGTCTCCTAGTAGTTTCTCCACACAGACACCACAATGAGCTCTAATGCAACCTAAACCCCTTACCATGGCCTGTAAGGTCTGGCCCCTGCTAATGTTTACCAGCCCAGCACTTGGATTAATCCATTTAATCCTGTCCGTAACCCTAAACCTATGTACTTTTCCCAATTTTTTTTTAATCTTTATTGTTGAAAGTGTTGTTTTTCCCTCCATTGACCCTCTCTACCCTGCCCCCGCCCCTTTGAGGCCTTAACAACACACTATTGTCTGAGTCCATGCGCTATGCACATATGCGTATACATTCCCTGGTTACCTCTCCCCACCCACCCCGCCTTCCTCCTGAAATTTGTCATGCTTCTGTTCCATGCTTCTGTGTCTCTGGATCTATTTTGTTCAAAAGTTTCTTTTGTTCATTAGATTCCACATATGAGTGAGATCATGTGATACTTGTCTTTCTCTGACTGGCTTATTTCACTTAGCATCATACTCTCCTCCCTGCTGTTGCAAATGGTAAGAGATCTTCTTTTTTTACTGCCTTGTAGTACTCCATTGGGTAAATGTACTACAGCTTTTTTATCCAGTCACCTACTGTTGGGCACTTGGGCTATTTCTAAATCTTAGCTATTGTAAATTGCTGATTGGTGTTTTGGGTTTCTTAGGATGCATTCCTAGAAGTGGGATCACTGGGTCAAATGACAGTTCCATTTTTAATTTTTTGAGGAAACTCCATACTCCTTTTCACAGGGGCTGCACCAGTCTGCATTCCCACCAGCAGTGCACGAGGGTTCCCTTTGCTCCACATCCTTGCCAGCATTTGTCCTTTGTTGATTTGTTGATGGTAGCCATTCTGACAGGTGTGAGATGGTACCTCATTGTCATTTTAAATTGCATCTCTCTGATGATTAGTGACTTTGAACATTTTTTTCATGTCTCTTGGCCATTTGTATATCCACTTTGGAGAAGTGTCTATTTACGTCCTTTGCCCATTTTTTAATTGGATTGTCTTCCTTTTGTTAAGTTGTATGAGTTTCTTATATATTCTGGAAATTCACCCTTTATCAGATATATCATTGGCAAATATGTCCTCCCATGCAATGGGCTCTCTTTTCATTTTGTTAATAATTTCTTTTGCGGTGCAGAAACTTTTGATATAGTACCATTTATTTATTTTCTCCCTAATTTCCTTTGCCCTAACAGTGGTTCTCAACCTTCCTAATGCCACGACCCTTTAATACAGTTCCTCATGTTGTGGTGACCCCCAACCATAAAATTATTTTCATTGCTACTTCATAACTGTAATTTTGCTAGTTATGAATCGTAATTTAAATATCTGATATGCTATATGTGTTTTCTGATGGTCACGACCCACAGGTTGCGAACCGCTGGGAGATGTATTGGTCAGCATTGCTATGAAGAGATGTCTGAGATTTTGGTGCCTATGATTTCTCTAAGATTCTTATGGTTTCACGACTTACATTTAAGTCAGTGGTTCTCAACCTTCTGGTCCTTTAAATACAGTCCCTCATGTTGTGACCCAACCATAAAATTATTTTCGTTGCTACTTCTTAACTGTAATGTTGCTACTGTTATGAATCGTAATGTAAGTATCTGACATGCAGGATGGTCTTAGGCGACCCCTGTGACAGGGTCGTTCGACCGCCAAAGGGGTCGCGACCCACAGGTTGAGAACCGCTGATTTAAGTCGTTTATCCATTTTGAGTTTATTCTTGTGTATGGTGTAAATTGGTGGTCTAGTTTCCTTTTTTTTGCATTTATCTGTCCAATTTTCCCAACATCTTTTATTGAAGAGTCTGTCTTTACTCCATTGTATGCTCTTGCCTCCTTTGCCAAATATTAATTGAGCATTAATTATGCCTATGTATTTTTAATATCCTCATTTGTGGTAGATTCTGTTGATGGCCCACCCAGACCCCTTTTACAGGGCTGGTGCACCCATAGCCCAGCGGCAACAGGTGTTGGCTGCTAACAGCTCATACCTCACCTTATTTGGAGACTTGCCCTTAGCTGAGCAGAGGCACCTAGCTACCCCTCCTGCTCCTCCTCCCCGCACTGCAGGCAGTAATGACTGCCTGATGTGGGAGCCTAATAGCTCAGCCCCTCAACTCTGGGCAGGACAACCTATGGGATCCAATCCATACTGCAGAATACACTATAGGGTCAGGCTGTGGCTGGAATTCAGAAACCTCTTCTTCCCCTACCGGATCCTGTTTTCTTTATTCCATTACAGATTTTCCCTAAGAGCACTCCCTCAATAAGTAAGTCACCTGCCCAAGAATCCCCAGCTCAGGTGTTGCTATGAAGGAACTGATCTAAGACACATTTTACAGATGAGAAAACTCGAGATGAACAGAAGTAAAATTATTTGCCTAAGGCCGTGGTCGGCAAACTGCGGCTCGTGAGCCACATGCGGCTCTTTGGCCCCTTGAGTGTGGCTCTTCTGCAAAATACCACGTGCGGGCGCGCACGCACAGTGCGATTGAAACTTCGTGGCCCATGCACAGAAGTCGGTTTTCGGCCTGGGCGAGTCTATTTTGAAGTGGTGTTAGAAGAAGTGGGGGGGTGTCAGTTGGTCGGGTGACGGGAGACGCAGCCCAGGTGGGCGGGCCGCGGGATACGCAGCGCGGGGGAGGTACACTGTTTTGAGGTACCTTCGCTGAGGTCGACCCCTTCCAACTCTCCCATCCACACTCCTCTATCTGAAACAAGTATACAAGACGAGTGTGGATGGGAGAGTTGGAAGGGGTCGACCTCAGCGAATGTACCTCAATCAGATTGAGGATGTTTTTTAGCAAAGGCCAGCTTAGGAGTACCCTAATTAAGTTAATAACAATGTACCTACCTATATAGTTTAAGTTTAAAAAATTTGGCTCTCAAAAGAAATTTCAATCGTACTGTTGATTTTTGTCTCTGTTGACTAATGAGTTTGCCAACCACTGGCCTAAGGGAAAGCTGAAATTTGAAGCCAGTCTGGCTCCTGAACCTGCACTTTTTCACCATACTGTAATGGCCACCTGTCCAACATCTTCTGGCCACTCATTCCCTCTACCCAAGTTAATTCCTGCCTCAGAACCTTTGAACTTCCTTTTTTCTATTAGTGTTTTTCCTCTCATTGTGGCTTACTTCCTCAGTTATGTAAAAACTAGAGGCCAGTGCATGAAATTTGTGCTCGGGTAGGGTCCCTAGGCCTGGACAGTGATCAGGGCCGATCGGGGCCTTCTGGCTGCTGGCCAGGGCCTTCCTTCATTCTGCGCCACCCCATGGTGGTCAGCGCATGTCATAGCAAGCGATCGAACTCCTGGTCTCCCGGTCAAACTCCCAAGGGGACACTTTGCATATTAGCCTTTTACATATATATATATATATATGAAATTTGTGAACTCAGGGTGGGGGGTCCCTCAGCCCGGTCTGCACCCTCTCACAGTCCAGGGGCCCTTAGGGGATGTCCTACTGTGCTACTGCAGTCTGGCCTCCCTCTGTGGGAGGCAACCAGGCAGGCCAATCAGGGGACGGTGCCGCCCCCATCACCCCGCTGCTGCTGGCCTCCCTCTGCAGGAGGCAACCAGGCGGCTGATCAGGGGATGGCGCCAGCTGGCATGGCCCCCCCACCCCCAGCCCTTGCTCCTTTGCTGCCGCTGGTCGCTGGCACCTCTCCCCCAACCCCATCCCCTCCCTCTGCCTGTTGGCATGCGCCTTGGCTGGCCTGGCGCCATCTGCTTGCCAGCCCCACCCCTCACCGACTGGTCATTCCACCATATTATGCTTTTATTATAAAGGATGTTTCAATTACATCCTCAAAGAGAACTTTCCTGGCCCCAATCATCTTAATAAAGCAACACTATTTATAACCCTGCTTTAGTTTTATTACAGCATGTAATACCTGAAATTATGATGCTTATATTTGTATGTTTTTAGCATTCATAATAAAATGAAAGTTCCCTGAGGGCAGGAAAGTTGTCTGGCTTATTTACTGCTATATCCTCAATGCTGGTAACATACCTGGTACAGGGCAGAAGCGCAGTAACTATGTGTTGAAGGGAAATGAGTTCTTGTCTCAGAACTCTTACAGGGCTTTGTAAAAATCTTCTTGCATATTCTTAACTAAGAACTGTTTATTTATTTATTCTGCAAGCATATATGATCTTAAAGGACAGAAACTATGTTTTATTAATTTGGGGTACATAGGAGGCATTCAAATAATGACACTACCTCTAAAACTCCAAATATCAACTGCAGCTTGTCTTTCCATATAGTGACCAATGTCAGGATTTCATATGAATTATAGTATAATCAGAGTATGAAAAAATACATCACATTTAATTTATAAAGTATTCCTGGGCATGTTACAAGAAATTATAGTACATGTAATTAGGTACTTATCATTTCACCTTTATTTTTAAAACAATGCCATTTTCAAAATATAAAAAAATAGACTTATTTTCAAAGAACTATTTAAATATGGCTTTCAAAACCACAATATTTTATTTACAACAAATAGATGGTAGTGCAATAGCCGTCATGGGTATTTATGATAAATAAAAATATTAGCATTATTCTGGCATCCTTTTGGGGCAGAACTTTATATTTATAGATATTTACAATGACTCATAAAGTAAAACCAATAATGACCATTAATGTAACTTGTACTTGAACCTGAATTTAAATAACCAATGTAGATTAGTCATTTATTTGAGATCTGGACCCATTTATACAAAACTGAAGTAGGAAATGAAAGTTTCTCAGCTATATGCAGTTGTCAACAAACACATCCCAGTGATTCCAGTATCAATATAAGTTGATCTATTTGCAACTCCAGTAAGTGATCTGTATGCTAAATAAGGGCTGACACATCTGGATTCCAGTTGATTTTTAAAATTTAAAATACAGTAGGTACCCAGGCCAAAAAATAGTGGGATCCAGGATTACATTTTAAATTAAGAACCTCTGGAAATAAAATCAGTGATGGAATGACAACAGATGTCAGATATTTCTCAAACTGGGAGAAGTACATAACTTCTCAAATTTCTCTAGTTCATATATTCCAACTGAACTAAAGCGCATGTACAGCAATTTTGTTTTTCTCACCAAAATTTCTCAATTCTGAAATGGTCTGGATTTGTGCAATATCTTTCCCATCAAATCCTCAAAGTTTAATCTACTCATGAAACAGTGATGACATTCTTACAAGAAGCTATTTTCTTGCTATTACAGAGGTCAATTTTAAAGCTAATCCAGGCAAATGAGTAGAAAAAGGACATTCATCTAATCCATTTAGCAAATGCTGCAAAACAGCTTCTACTTGAACAGTGGAGAAATTTGTGAAACTCCACTGATGTCAGCTTTACTGCTGTGATAATGGCAGACAGTTCAGGCAGAGGTAGCCGAGTCCCACATACATGGGGAAGGCAAAAAGCAGAAAAACATTGTGAAGATTAGTGGTTTCTTGACTTCTAATGATTACAGACCAATTTGTTTATGAGCTTTACATCAAACACAAAGGAGCATACTGCTGCCCGGGCAGGTGTCCTGCACTTATCTCTTTTTGCTTACTTCTTCTCTTCTCTAAGGTCAAATAAAAAATGTGACACATTTTCATATACCACAAAGGTAATACAGCAGGCTGGAGTCACTCTAATCAAATTGGGAGCAATTCCTTTGTAAAAGCCACCGATGCCTTCTTTCCTTTAGAGGGAAAAATAGAAACATGCTTAGTTTCTGATATAGGTAGGCTGCAGATAAAAAGCTTAACTGACCTGGGGCATGGAGCCAGCAATCAAACCTCACTGCGATATAAGTCCATGTTTCAACACCCTGCAATAATGTAGTTTGTGAGCCATTTGTAGGGGTTACATTCCTTTTATGGGCTGGCTGAGGAAGAGAGGACAGGGACACCTCAAAACTTCACTGAAATGTGCTTTAACGATAACCATCTTTCAAATGCCTTTAAAGGTATAACATGTAGGAGTATTATCTGATCTAATGTAGGCATTAAAAACCTCCTATATTATATAAATGCAAGACAACAGTAAATATAGCATATACCAAAATAAAACTTTATGTCCTTACTGCCTAAAGTAGGAATATGGCCTTGGATCTTGTCACTTAGATTCTTGATAAATATTTACTAAATTGAACTTAATTTAAACATGTTAAATATTCTGCTCTGGCCTTTTAGAAGGTGACTATGAGGATGTCTATAACAGTCTAACTATTCCCATGCCAAAGAACAAGCATTTCTCCCATACATGGAGACTAGTGCAATAAGCCCTCATTTAATGTAGTCAATAGGTGCTGCGACTTTAAGTGAGATGACATATAACAAAACCAATTTTACCATAGGCTAATTGATATTAAACAAGAACTAAGGTCCTATGGCATCTCATTGACATTATAATGAAACAAGGTTATTCGAGGACCTATTATTTTTGCAAAAGTTATGGTGCCCATAGCAGGTGTGGGGCCTTCTTAACTGTATTAAACCAAGTCTTTTAAGACTTCCTTGAATATAGGCCATTCAAATATTTTATAACATCTAAATTTTGTTTTATTTGTCAAAGCACTTTCACAGATCTCTTCTGATTTTTATAATCACCTTGTCAGTCTAGATGTTCTAATTTTACAAATCAAGCCTTAGAGAGATTAAGTCCATGCTCCTATATGCAGTAAATGGGAAGTGGGAAAGCAGGGGCCACCAGCCACGTGCTCACCACAGCATACTGGCCTTTGCTATAAAACTATGTCAACTGGACAGTTTGATTTGCAAGGTACTTCCTAAGAGCCCTTTTGATACATCACATGCTCTTACCTCCACGTCCTTGTGATAACATCCAACACACCCTTGTAAGACATGTGCTGATCCTGAAGACGAGCTCTCACAACTTGATATGGGTACGTTGCTGCTACAGCAAATATTTTGGATAGTGCTGCAACAGATATATATTCTACTGTGCTCTAAAATGACAACACAAAACAAGTGTCTTTCTTTGGACAGGATTTCTTTAAAAACATAAACATATAAATTATACAGGAAAACAAACATTTAAGTAGATCTGAAGTGAAAAATACTATTTCCCCTCTTAACACAAGTTTTGAGCAATTAAGGGTTTCTATTTTTTTAATCTATTTTTCTATTGCTTTCAGAGAGGAAGGGAGAGAGAGAGAGATACACATCAATGATGAGAGAATCATTGACTGACTGCATCCTATACGCCCCCTACTGGGAATCCAGCCCGCAACCGGGCATGTGCCCTTGACCTGAATCAAACTTGGGACCCTTCAGTCCTCGGCCGATGCTCTATCCACTGAGCCAAACCGGCTAGGGCTAAGGGGTTCTATATTTAACATTTGTGTGTCATTAGCCTATAAAATATTTAACTATAAGTTAAATTAGTGGCAGAGTCAGTACTCATCATCACAACAATACTTCCAAAGTAAACACAACAACATTTCCATCTATTATATGCCCATAAAAGTAAATATTACATTTTTTCAGGAATCATCTTACCAACTGGGCTTCTGGTAATCTATTGATGTGCTGATTGTATTTCAACTTCAACAATTCATATGCCATAAACTGAAGGGCACCATGTGATGTTCCAAACAGCCCAGGAACAAACCCCTAAAACAAAATAAAAAAAAACAACCAAGAAAAGCTAAACTAAGCTAATTCCCAAACACCACAGCTTCCAGGGAGGGGAGTAAGGAATGGGTGACCTCAGTGTGTGACTTATGTGAAATGGTTACTCGACAACGTTTTAGACAGTTCTCATTCTCACACCCACCCCTGTTATGATAATACATCTTAGGTAATGGGGACACACAGCTTAAAGTACAATTCCAATACTGTAAACTATATTTCACTTCCCATTATATTGTTTCGTGCCTAAGTTTGGCTTCTTTTTAGAACTAACTACAGCTCATTCAGAACTTGGACAGTAGAGCCAAGGGAAATTGCAATGGTCAATTATTAAAAATATATTGATAATAATTCATTACCTTATACAATCCACGCACACCTTCATACTTATATATTTTCAGAAGTGTATCAAACATTCCTTTATATTGCCGCTGGTGGGCGTTAACAACACTATCGTACTGTAACATAAGGCGAGTTTTTGCTACCCATAATGGGTTTGTAATGCAGAGAGTCATGGCTCCTAAAAGCAAATTAGAATATGATTACTTAGCATACAGGCATTATACACACATGAGGCAATTAAACAAGGCTACTAAATTATATAATTTGAAAAGTGAAATTATACTTCAACTGAAGAAACACTATATGGAATAATTTTAAACTATTAGAGAGTTATACTTTTTCTAAGGTTTACTACCCTGTGACAAGTAAAACCTTTGGAATCTATCCAGAGCAGTGGTTCTCAACCTTCTGGCCCTTTAAATACAGTTCCTCATGTTGTGACCCAACCACAAAATTATTTTCGTTGCTACTTCATAACTGTAAGTTTGCTACTGTTATGAATCGTAATGTAAATATCTGATATGCAGGCTGGTCTTAGGTGACCCTTGTGAAAGGGTCGTTCGACCGCCAAAGGGGTCACGACCCACAGGTTGAGAACCGCGGATCCAGAGTAATCAATAAGAATACCTGCTTTTTAAGAAATTTCATGTGATCACTGATTAGTATAGTTAGATAAGCACATTTAAACTCTGGTGTTCAAAGGTAAAAAGGCAAATAAAATAATAGTGAAAATATGACATTTTAAATTTTACACTGTCTTACCAGCTTGGGCAGCTGAGACAAGGTATTCTGTTGCCTCTAACCTTTCAGCTCTTCCTTCTGTCCTGTATGATTTGATGGCATTGTAACTAAAAGAATAAAACATAAGCAGTTTAATAAATATTTCAGTAGGTGTCACAAAGCAGTCAAGTCTGTTTTAAAGTGGTGTGGTCCTAGTCAGTTTGCTCAGTGGTTGGAGCACTGGCCCATGAACTGAAGGGTCCTGGGTTCGATTCAAATCAAAAGCATATACCTCGGTTGCAGGCTCCATCCCGGGACTTTGTGAAAGGCAACCAATCGATGTGTCTCTCTCATATCGATGTTTCTCTCTCTCTCTCTCTCCCCCGCCCTCCCACTCTGCTAGAAATCAATGGAAAAAATATCCTCAGACGAGGATTAACAACAACAAAATAATAATCCTATATAATAAAAGAGAAACATGAAAATTGACTGTCCCTCTGCTACGCTCATCAGCCAATCAGGAGTGAGTATGCAAATTAACCTGCTGAAGAAGCAGGTTAATTTGCATACATAGGTGCCAGGCAGACAGCAGAGCAGGAGAGCCAGTGGGGAGTGGAGCGGCTCTGGGAATTGGCTCCCCAAGCTGCCAGACAGAGAGCAGAGAGGGAGAGCTGGTGGCTTGGAGGACTTGACAGAGTGGGAGGCCATGGGACAGAGACAGAGCAGGAAGGGAAAACCAAGAGCATGGGGAGCACCAGGAATTCTGGGAATAGTCGTTCTGGTGGCAGCACCAGGACCGGAAGTGGAAGCGCAGAGCACGGGGAGCACCAGGAATGCTGGGAATCGTAGTTCTGGTGGCAGATGGATCTCCTAGACCAGTGGTCGGCAAACTCATTAGTCAACAGAGCCAAATATCAACAGTACAACAACTGAAATTTCTTTTGAGAGCCAAATTTTTTAAACTTAAACTATATAGGTAGGTACACTGTTATTAACTTAATTAGGGTACTCCTAAGGCTTAGGAAGAACCACACTCAAGGGGCCAAAGAGCCGCATGTGGCTTGCGAGCCGCAGTTTGCGGACCATGGTCCTAGACACTAGAGCAGCGGTTCTCAATCTGTGGGTCGCGACTGCTTTGGTGGTCGAACAACCCTGTCACAGGGGTCGCCTAAGACCATCCTGCATATCAGATATTTACATTACAATTCATAACAGTAGCAACATTACAGTTATGAGGTAGCAATGAAAATAATTTTATGGTTGGGTCACAACATGAGGAACTGTATTTAAAGGGCCACAAAGTTGAGAACCACTGCACCAGAGCAAAGTGAGCCTGGAGCAAGTTCCTGTTGCGGTGGGGGATGGAGGGAAAGCAAAGGTGAGAGACATAAGTAAAATCAGAGTGTCTAGGAAAAATTAAAGGGAAGATATCCTAAAACTTCCAGGAAATCTCCACCAATGAAGCAAAGAAAAAAAAAAGGCCTCTATTATTCTGTGAGCAACAAACCAAACTGGGTTGGGGGGTCTCAGACAATTCGCTCATATGATTGCAAAGACAGAAACTCCTAGATTGGAAAGGGCTCCCAGATTGGAGAGGGTGCAGGTCGGGCTGAGGAACCCACCCCCCTGCACAAATCTTCGTGCTCTGGGCCCCTAGTAATAAATAAGAAAATAAAATGGCATGTAACTTAACAATAATGCCTCAAAAGTAAGTCAAGGAATAATGCAGCCACAAAATGCGACCTTTTTCAAGAATGAATTTACTGGAATGGTTTACTATTAAGATTATGCCTCTCCTTTCCCCAAATATATATGAGTAGCAATATATATATAAAATATTTTAATGATACACTCTTTAATTAATAAAAACGACAGGGAAAACCAGGAGGGGGTAGGTACAGAGGTGGTCAGTGATTGGGCAGACAAGATAAAAGAGACCACAAAAGGCACCTAACAAATATGTGCTAAACATCTGTGTTCAGGTGCTGTGGTTGGCAAGTCTAGTAGATAAAGATAAACTCTTAATGGATCCTTCCTAACAGACTAACAAGGACCATAGGCGGCAGCACATAAATAATCATAATAAAAGATAACACAGACAGTATCCTAAGAGATTGAGAAACTATTACTGAGATCACAGAAAGCTTTGTGTAGAAAGTGGCATTGGCTGAGTATGGAGACAGGTATAGTCGCAATAGGGAAATAGATGAGCATGAGCAGAAGTCATAATAAAGGTGACTGGGGAGTCAGGGAAAACTGAGCCACGTGAGAGTGGCAGGCTGACATTTGGGCTTTATTTGGCAGAAAATAGAAAGCCACTAACATGTTCCTGAGCAGGGGAGTCAAGTCAGCCTATTTGCTCTAACTCTGATTTCCACTTTCTCTTGAAAAAAGATTTCAGCGAAATAAATCTCTCCAAGTGTTAACATACCATTCTAACGTGAAACACGTACACTGTTTCAACAGATAAACCTTCCATGGCTTGTTCTTAGAAACTCTCTTTGGAGAACCTACACAACTCTGAAATTCCTAATAGCATGAATTTTATACATATAGTTTCACTCTTCTAAGTATGTCTTAGAACCAAAGATAAAAAATACTTCAACAATACTAAAGTTGAATTTTATTTTGCAGGGAGATGATGCTTTGTGCCCATGCTCTCCTACACTCAACAGGCTGCATGTGCTGCCACAGGCGCTTGCTGTGGCTTCGTCAGCAAGCATGCAATAGCAGTTATTTCACATGTGATGATATCTTACAGGCTAAGGATAAAGGAAATGAATGAGCTGGGAAGATGACGAAGTGGGTCAAATACGAGGTAAGAAGGAACACGCCTCAAACTCTTTCAGCTAAGCACTGGCTTTTGCTTTCTATTTTCAGCAGGACTTTCCTGTGGTGTGTGTTCCTACAGGAGTCCCAAGATCTGTTCTCTTCTGCTCTTCCAGCTTCATTATGAATCATAATGTATTTTGGTAAGCCATTTTCCTGAATTCATCTCACAGAAATGGCTTTTATAAGAGTGTTTCTCCATTTCATCTCTTTGCCTTCTTCCTGTTAAGAACTTTCTTCCAGACCAAATGCCTCCGTTAGCTAGAGCTAACAGAGAATGAAATAAGCCATTCTGTTCTTTCTGACACTTTTAATTCAGAGAAACTGATTAAGTGACTCATCTTGCTTTATTAACTGATATAGATCTACTCACAAGAAAAAGTAGAGTCCCCAGGATAAACCTGCACCCCACACATTTGGGGTGACTCCTTGGTAAAGTCCCCGTAATCCTTCAAGTTTCCAAATGGTAGTCAAGCAATGCACAATTCCTTTATATTTCGGTCTCAGTTCCAATCCATCACTCACTGCAGTAAAAGATACACAAAGTCAGGTGAGAGCAAAGTTCAAGTTCTGAATCACATATAAACATAGATGTCACACATTCATACAAAGGAGATAAATTCAGAAGAAAAACCTATTAAGAGGAAATTATTTTCCAGGATTATTTAATATTTTGAAAAACACATTCGTGAATTTATTCATGTTTTTATTGAGGGCATACTGAGCATTCAAATAATGTTGTAGGAAGTGTTGGAGTAGCAGCTCTTAAATGACCAATAAGTCTCTTAAGTAAATAGGTTTCAACACACGCTTTGTACAGATATCCAAGATTAAAGATTCAAATGATCAAAAATATTACTCAAAAATAAACTGACTAACCCGTTCAGCCGCACCTGTCATTGTTTGACCTCCTACAATACTTCTTTCGTCTAGTTTCACACTACACTCTCCTGCTTGTCCTCTTATTTCCTTATTTCTTTTTTTGGCCACTAAATTTCCTTTGCCTCCTTGTCTTCTGCCCATCTTTCAAATGCTGACTTTTATCAGCAGCCTTTCCACTCAACAGGGATAGTCTCAACTATTAAGTAGCTTTAAATGCTTTCCCCGTGCTAGTTCCTACATCTCTAGTCCTAATCTATTCCTAACCCCAGACCTGGCTTCCAATTTTCATGGCATAAAAGATGTGTCAATCTGGCAGCTTCTTAACTTTCTGGAATCATTTTCATTTTCACCTTTAGCATTTTACCCTTTAGCTATACCAAACTACCCCACTTATGGTTTCTAACTAACAGCATATGCCATGGAGTCAGACTCACTGGGTTTGGATCCCAATTCTAACACTTACTGTGTGACCCTGAGTAAGTTATTTGATAACTCCGTAACTGAGTTTTCTCATCCATAAAATGAGAAAAACAATAGAACCTAACTCTGAAAATTACAAAGGATTACATATAAAGCCCTTAAAATCCTTCCTGGCCCATAGCAATCATTCAATAAGTATTGGTTTATTTATGCTACTGGCTCTTGTAGTACTATATCAAAACTCAGCTGTGTACTATTCTTGTTACTGAACTCTGCACTTTGGTTCCTTGCTTAGGTTTTCAGGGTATTTTAGAAAATTACTATTTTTATACCTCATTTACATTCTTCTTTGTTGGGGCTCTCTCATCATTCCTGATGATTTAAAATTACAGCCTAACTTCTGCACCCATAGATTCAACCAACCAGGATAAAAAATATTTAAGAAAAAAAAAGTTATGTTGTTGCTGACATGTCCTATGTGATTAAGCCTACGATGGTTGCATCTGTACTGAAGATGCATAGACTTTTTTCTTGTCATTATTCTGTAAACAATACAGTATAACAACTAGTATTATCAGTTACCTAGAGATGATTTAGGGAGGCTGTGCGTAAGTTATATGCAAATACTACATCATTTTATATCAGGGACTTGAGCATCTGGAGATTTCGGTATCCATGGGGTGGAGATGGGAGGCAGGGGGGGAGGGGGGAGAAATTCTGGAACCAATCCCCTGCAAATACCAAGAGACGAATGTATATCTTAAAGTTAGAAGAGATCTCAACAATCACCTTATGCAGACTCCCACCCAATACAAAAATATCTTCTAACCTCTATCATCCAGCCCCTGAACCACTTTCATTTCTGAGCACCACCAATTTGCCAGGCCAAAATCTGCTTCCCTGTAATTTCTATCCAAGTTCTGATCTGCCCTTTAGATCAACATATAATAAGGCAGCTCCCTTTCCCACATGACAGTTTTCTAAATACATTAGGCTCCTTCCCCACTCCCCCATCTTCCCACCAAACTAAACTAGTTCCTCTAGTCATTTCTTATATGAACTAATTTCTAATTTTTCTACTACTCTGGATATCTTTGAGTTTTAACTCGTATTTGACTCATGGAAATAGTCCAGATTTGATTTAATGGTACATTCAAGACTAATACCCCCTGTCACTAGATACTATAATTTTATTATAAGGGTTTAATTTTACAAAAGCATAAAACTACAGAATTAATGTTGATGGCCAACCAACTATTTTGATTTCACTTGTCCATTTTGCCAAAGTTTCCTCTTTTCTATCACCATTTCACAGCCATACTGGGGGCTTTATTATTACAAAGCCCTGCTATGTCTCCTAGGTCAGTGGTCGGCAAACTGCGGCTCGTGAGCCACATGTGGCTCTTTGGCCCCTTGAGTGTGGCTCTTCCACAAAATACCACGTGCAGGTGCGCACGTACAGTGCGATTGAAACTTCGTGGCCCATTTGCAGAGGTCGGTTTTCGGCCTGAGCGAGTCTATTTTGAAGAAGTGGCGTTCGAAGAAGTGGGGACAGGAGACACGGCGCAGGCGGGCCACGGGGTAGGCAGCGCGGGGAGAGGCGCCAAATATCAACAGTACTTAAACTATATAGGTAGGTTAATAACAATGTAGTTTAAGTTTAAAAAATCTGGCTCTCAAAAGAAATTTCAATCGTTGGCTCTGTTGACTAATGAGTTTGCTGACCACTGTCCTAGGTCTTTAATTTTGTCCTCCCACCCAATTTCAATGCCCTTATCTGTCACCTCAGCCCTACTGGTCTCCTACTACTCTCCCCATTTCATCAAGATTACCAATCTTCTCAGGTCCAAGAATTCCCTTTCCTCAGGCATGGAATGCTCATCACACACTCTTAAACTCACTAGGCAAACCACACCATTCCTCAATCATTATCTCCACTGACATCTCTCCTGTTACTAGACAAAAATTTGCAGTAGACACCAAGTCAGATAGGCCAGCGGCCTTAGCCAAATCCAAAATTCTTATCTTCATGTACAAGCCACTGAGTACCAGGGATTCCTAGATGTAGTAGTACGGTGAGTGGTTAAGTGCCAGAGGGTTTTAGATTACACTGCCTGGGTTCAAACCACAGCTCTATCTTTACACACTTGTGGCTTGGGCAAGTTGGTCAACTTCTATTATCCTCATCTGTATAATGTAGAAATAAATTCCCAGGGTTGTTCAGAGCAATCAATGAGATAATGCACAGTTCACTGTCCTGCTCCTAGTAAATTGCTCAATGAATGCTATGTCGTAATTTACTTGTGCGTGCCTCATATACTCCGTGGGAATCATATGCCTCTGTGGGTTTTCTCCAAAGGATAATACTCCATAATTTTCACTGATTTTTCCTTCATAGAATGGCTCCTTACTTCCTGCCCAACTTTCAAAATATTAGTCCTGCTAGAGCAGTGGTTCTCAACCTTCCTAATGCCGCGACCCTTTAATACAGTTCCTCGTGTTGTGGTGACCCCCAGCCATAAAATTATTTTCGTTGCTACTTCATAACTGTCATTTTGCTACTGTTATGAATCGTAATGTAAATATCTGATATGCAGGATGTATTTTCATTGTTACAAATTGAACATAGTTAAAGCATAGTGATTAATCACAAAAACAATATGTAATTATATGTGTTTTCCGATGGTCTTAGGCAATCCCTGTGAAAGGGTCGTTCGACTCCCAAAGGGTCGCGACCCACAGCTGAGAACCGTTGTTCTAGAGGAACCTTAAGATCTAATGGGACCTTTGCAGATACAGATACATATGGCTATCAGCAATCTATATATCTTAAAATATATTTTTTTATGGATTTCAGAGAGGAAGGGAGAGAAAAACATCAATGATGAGAATCATTGATTAGCTGCCTCCTGCACACCCGCTACTGGGAATCAAGCCTACCACCCAGGCATGTGCCCTTGACCGGAATCAAACCAGGGACCCTTCAGTCCCCAGGGGAAACTCTATCTACTAAGCCCCAGTGGAGACCAGGACCCTGAGAGAGCACAACGTCCAGAACCGAGAAAGCAGACCCCCCACCGAAGAATACTCCTGCACAAGAACAGGAGAGACAACGATCAAAATCTCTCGGCTGAGACAAGGGCACCCAACAAAACAGACAAAATTCACCAGAGGAGCTCACGTTCTGGTACCTCTGCTTAAATCACCGCTTCATCTTCCTAGTAGTTCTTATTCTATCTTTCTGAGTGTCGCCGTAACCTTCTATAATAAAAACATAATATGCAAAACATAATATGACTGAACAGCCGAACAGCAGAACGACCATCCGGGTCACCACACTATGACACGCACTGGCACCAGGCCGGCCAAGGTGGGTGCGATACAATTGGTCGGGGCCTGCCATCGCCCCACGATCACCCCACAGAGGGAGGCCCAGGCCACCAGCGGCAGAGCGATTAATTGAGGGGGAAAGGCGGGTGGCGGGGGGCGGACCAGGCCAAGGCAGGTGCGGGTGGGGGGCGGGGCCGGCTGCCAGCAGCCATGGGAAGCCCAGGTGCGGGAAGTCAAGGGAAGGCCTACCCTTGCACGAATTTCCTGCATGGGGCCTCTAGTCCTAAAATAATTCCCAGGGGATCCCTTTTCTGCCCCTGCTGGGACCGGCTCTACCTTCTAACTAATCTCCTGAAGCCTCATGGAAACCAGGGCAGGAGAGTTCCTCGACCCTATGTTACAGGACCTTCAGAACTGCCCTCCAGAATCACTCAACAATTTAACCAAAGAACAAGCAAGCTCTCATCTGCACCCTAGTGTGGGACACATTTCTTCAAGGAGATTTCCAGGATTACACATACCAGGAAATCCACTTATACCTAGAGACCTCCTCTTTTACGATGCAAACCCAAAGCCCTGAGCCCCTTCTAGTAGCATCTCCCCTCCGAAGGGGTGACAATGCCCCAGTGGACGCCCCACAACCACAGTGGCAGGGGAAAGCCTGACTGGGTGCTGGACATGTCATCCTAACCAGAAACCCCCTCAAAACACATCACTACTATCCTGTACCTAGGGACTCGGCGAGTAGGCTCTGGACTCTTCCCGCCCTCCCGCGAGGCCTCCCTTTTAGAGGGAAGAACAATCCCGTTTCTCTCTCGCGTGGGTGTTTCCTCCTCCCCCGCCCTCTCTATCTAAAATCAATAAACACAGCCTCCCCTGAGGATTAAGAAAAGAGCACTTGGATTCTACCCACCTACTCCTTACCTATAGTGTGGACCTTGCACCAGACTATAGGCCAGCGGTTCTCAACCTGTGGGTCGCGACCCCTTTGGGGGGTCCCACGACCCTTTCACAGGGGTCGCCTAAGACCAGCGGAAAACACATAGATAATTACATATTGTTTTTGTGATGAACCACGATGCTTTCATTATGTTCAATTTGTAACAATGAAAATACGTCCTGCATCTCAGATATTTACATTAAGATTCATAACAGTAGCAACATTACAGTTATGAAGTCGCCACGAAAATAATTTTATGGTTGGGGGTCACCACAACACGAGGAACTGTATTAAAGGGTCGCAGCATTAGGAAGGTTGAGAACCACTGCTAAGCGATAAAAAAACCAACCTTTAAGAAAACTCTGCCGCCTCCTACCTGCTGGAGGTGAGCGCGCACCACGCACCTGCATCCTGCTCTCCGCGGGGCCGCCACGCACGTGGCTGCCTTGTGCTCCCGAAGCACCGTCCCCCGCGAAGGTTCTGCCCGAGTGGAGGGCTGTGCCCGTAACGTGCCAACCCCTTCATTTTACAAACCAGGCGTGGAGTCCCACCTTGTGCACCGGTGGGGACCTGCCTCTGGCTTTTCCACCTGCGCTTCCCCCCACCCCTGACTCTCGGGGGACCCCGGCGACGGCCGCATCTCTTCACCAGGCCCCCGGCTTCCACTCTAGTCCCCGCTGAGCCCGGACCGAGCGCAGCTTCAACGCTCGCCTCTTCGTCCGGAAGGCGCAGGGGGGACCCGGGCCTCCCTCCTGCGCCCTTTTCATCCCGTTTGGGGGCGACAACGAGGATGAGGAGCCCGGGGTCAGCGCGGGGTCTTACCGGCGAAGCGTATCTTCACCAGGTCCAGCGGGTGCAGCGCGAGGTTGGACAGGACCCCGCCGCTCACACCCGCCACCAGGTTCTCGTACCGGACGTGGCGGAACACCGTGCTCAACACCGACGACCCGGGCGCCGGCTGGTCCTGGCCCGCCATTGGCTCGGGGCCTGCAGATACCACGGCGCCCAGGGCCGCCGAGGTGGGACGCGATGCGGTGGCCGCCACCGTGGCGACGGGCCCCTCCCCTCGAGAAGCGGGAACAGCGGGGTGCTAGCCCACTTCCGGGACCGGCGCGCGGACGCGGACGCACGAAGCCGAGGGACCGGGCAGCAACAGGGGCATGACAGGGCCGCAGCCGCGAGTCGCGCCGGGGGAGAGCGCGCGGGAGGTGGGGTTCCGCCTCGGGCGAGTCCCCGCCCCGCCTCGCCCACAGCGGCTGCCAGTCGGGGCTGAAGGACGCGGACCGGAGCGCTCAGCACCGCCCCGGACCCACCTCTGTGGGGAGCTACGGAGCGCCGCGGGGCCCAGCCCGGGAGGCGGAGTCCGAGCTGCGGGAGTCACGTGACCGGAAGTCGTCGAGAAGAAGCGGAAGTAGCATGTGCTAGGGGAGGGGGCGGTACCCGGAACCCGGAGGGGAAAGGCTCGTGGAGTGGGCGAGCCCCCGGCAGCCAAGATGAAGGTAAAGATGCTGAGCCGGAACCCGGACAACTACGTCCGCGAAACCAAGTTGGACTTACAGAGAGGTGAGCCCGGTTCGCAGGGAGCACGCGGCCTGAGTGTGGCCTCGCTTCCACGGAGGAGGGCTGGCGGGGAGCCCGGCGCTGTGGTCTCTTTCTCTCCCTGCCCCGCTTTCGCCAAGGCGACTCTTTACCGATCGGGCATTGGCGGGACTGGGCAGCAGTTAACTCTCCTGAAGTCCTTTTTAAAAGAACTTGGCCTGTGGTCAGTGCGAAAGTTAGCTCCTTGAAGAATGCTTCCGCTCCTCTCCTACCCCCGCCCCCCCCACCCCCCCAGTGCGGCTCCAAGATGGTTCTCAGGTTCCAGCTGTTGGAAAGTGCAGCTTGAATGAGCCACAGTCGTGGATTGAAGGATTTAACAATTAAATTAAGGTTTCTTCAAACCTTACTGCTGCTCTAACTCCTGGCCACTTTGTTACTGAAAATTACCTACGTCTGGATGTAGGAAGAGATACAGGTGAAACAAAGCCATCCGTTTTCTCTCAGGAACAGCTCCTGGAATTGGAAATGGTTAATGAAATTAATGAGTTTTTGTTTATCCGTCCTGGGCTCTTCCCCCATTAACATGCTGACTGCTTATGAATTATATTGTTGCTCATGATAGCTAAGTGACAAGGGGCCAACCAAATGTCAACAGACTATTGTAAGTGAAGATAGTAAGTTCAAAGGCCTTCAGGCAAACATGAACTTGGGGGTCATGTCATCAGAGTTTGTGTAAGGGAGAAGTGATGGAAATTGAGGCTGGAGCACTATTTCATTATTTTGGTTGAGTAATGAGATAGAGGCTATCAGTATACATATGAGCATTGCTAAGAAGTAAATATTCACAAGGTGCTTACAGGTTAAGGAACAAGACGGGAATGTTTTGGATTTGCATTAGGGTATGTCACTTGGATTTGACATCGTCTCCATTTCTTGAACCTGGTTTCATCTTTCTCTCTACTTTTGCCTTTCTCACAAGTAGTTTATATTTACTCTTACTTACCAGTCTGAGTGCATTTTAGGTATTATCTTAATGCAGGAATGAGTGAATGACTGGCTAGTCATGGAATCTCAGTGTTAGGAGGTGATTAGTTATCTGATCTTGTTGTTGAAGTTCTTACTTATTTTCTACTAGAGGCCTGGTGCACGAAATTGGTGCACGTGGTGGAGGGGGTGCCCTTCAGCCAGGCCAAGGGACCCCAGCGGTGCACAATCAGGGCCGGGGAGGGACTGTGGGAGGGTTCCAGGGTGTGTCCAGCCCATCTCACTCAGTCCTGATTGGCTGGACCTCAGCCACAAGCTAACCTAGTGGTCAGAGCTTCTGCCCCTCTGGTGGTCCGTGCACGTCATAGTAACTGGTTGACCGGTCAACTGCCTGCCCCCTGGTGGTCAGTGCATGTCAGAGCAAGTGGTTGAGCGGCCTTAGCATATCATTAGCATATTACGCTTTGATTGGTTGAACAGACAACTGGACACTTAGCATATTAGGCTTTTATTATATAGGATAGGATATATCTTCCTATTTTTTTATACTTCATGATGAAAGTGTTAACAGAAAAATGGAAAAATAAATGTATTGGCTCTGTAAAACATAAGGAAGACATTTGTTACCTTTCTTTATCCTTTCATTCTTGTTTAGCTGTTATTTCCTTGCAAATTTTGTGCAGCATCCATATCCTTATTTGAGTATTTTTATTCATTGACTTGGAGTGGGCAGTGGAGAGCAGTTAGGAGGATCAGGTCGGCAGGGGAGAGCAGATAGGGGGATCAGTCCGGCAGCAGAGAGCAGTTAGGGGGATCAGGCCATCCGGGGGGGAGAGCAGTTAGGAGGATCAGGCTGGCAGGCAGAGGCAGTTAGGTGCGATCAGGCAGGCAGGGGTCCCAGATTGGAGAGGGTGCAGGCCGGGCTGAGGGACCTCCTCCCTACCCCCATGCATGAATTTTGTGCACCGGGCCTCTAGTATACATATACACTGAGTGGCCAGATTATTATGACCAACCCATCAGTACTTCATTGACACTTCCAAAAATACTGAATATTGAAAACTTGCTAAGCAAATACTCTCAAGGTTTTATTATTATTATTATTCGCATAACTAATTCACTTCATTGTACTGAGGGGGTGGTCATAATAATCTGGCTGGTCATAATAATCTGGCCACTCAGTGTATATGGTTGAGGGGGAGAGATCTGCTTAAAAACTCTGTTACTAATGAGTTTGAAGACTACCACTGTGGGGAGCTTTGAAAGTTTTGAGCATGGGAGCAACATGTAAAGGCCGTGTTTTAAAATGATAAATCTGGCGATAGTGTAAACTGCCACCAAATAGAGTCGAGATGATATTATAGTAGTTCAAGTATAAAGTAATAAGGGCCAAAACTTAGTTACTAGAGGTAGGAAAAGAGAGGGAAGAATGAATAAGAAGTATTTCCAAGAGAGTTTGAGTAGGACTTTTTTGGCAAATTTCATCTTCGAATGTGGAAGACGGAATACGTAAGAATGACTGATCTTTAAGCCTGATTGAATGTTGGGATCAGCACTGGTGATGTAAGAAACTTCCACACCTGTAGAGAATTTTTATAAGAATTTATTTGAGCCAAACTGGCAATTGCCAGGAAGCAAAATTTCAGATGCTCTGGAGAATGACAGTTTTGCAGTTTCTTTTATGAGTTTGAACAAGATTTTGCGCTCTCTTGATGGTAGTTTATGCTTATTTCAAAGGTTTGTTAACCTAGATGCACAGAAGCAGTGGACTGGGCTTGCTTAAGGCAAAGACGAACCTTTTACTAAAGAAGTTATGTCTGGGGTGTGACTACACACCATGTCCTGCCCATTTGGGAATTTATGACCAAATCACCCTGTGGGTTTATCTTGTGTAGAATCTCTGTGTTTTTCCACAGACCATTATTATCAGGGAGTCAAAAAGAAGTGACAGCAGCCTTGGCCAGTGTGGCGCAGTAGGTTGGAACATTGTTCCATGCACCAGAAGGTTCGATTCCTGGTCAGGGCACACAACCAAATTGCAGGTTTGATCCCTGGTGTGGTTGCATGTGGGAGGCAACTGATGGATGCTTCTCATCTCTCTCTCTTTCTCTCTGTCTCCCCCTCCTCTTTTCCCTCATCCTCTGCCCCTCTCCCTCACTCCCTCCCCCCTCCCAAAGATACATCTACTTTAGACACTGAGGGTTTTTTAGACCTGTGGGCTTCAAATGATTTCCTAAGCATAATTATTAACTGAAACAGCCTGTTTGGCAGCATAGCACAATAGTTAAGAACATTGAGTCTGGAGCCAGACTTCCTTGGTTTGAATCCTGACTCCATCACTTCATAGGCAAGTGATCTCTCTGTGCCTCAGTTTCTCCATCTACACTAATAAAAGAGAAACATGCAAATTGGTGTCACTCCGCTACACCTACCAGCCAATCAGGGCGAGTATACAAATTAACCCAACAAAGATGGCGGCGGCCACGGAGCTGGAGGCTTGGGTTGCCCCGGCGATGGAGGAAGCCAGGCTTCCCACCTGCCCTGGCTGCCACTCAAGGGAGAGAACAACACGCAGGCATGGCCAGGAGCCTGAGAGATCAACACAGAGGGGCACCTGCTCCAAGCCTCCGTGATATGGCTGAGGTCTGAGCCTCTGCTGCCAGACTGTGGCTTAGGCCATCAGTAGGACATCCACTGAGGGCTCCCGGACTGTGAGAGGGGGAGGGCTAGGCTGAGGGACCCCCACCCTCCAGTGCATGAATTTTGTGCACCAAGCCTCTAGTCTATATATAAAGTGGGAAATAGTAATAGAACCTAATCCATAGGGTGTTGTGGAGATTAAATGAGTTAATATAAGGTATTTGCAACAGTGCCTGACACATGGGAAACAAACATGGAAACTGCTCAATAAATAGCTATAATCATAATCTCAACAGTGTATGCCTGACACTACAGTGATTAGCACTGGAGATTAATAATGTTCCCTGCCCCACAAGTTGCTTAGCGTTCAGTCGGGAAAACATTTATCATGCACTTGTTTTGTGCGTACAGGTGAAGAGTACAATTGAAGGATGTAGTGGAAGTCCTGCCCCTGAAAGCTTACAACCAGTTGAAGGTGTACTAGGACATATAAAAGGGAAAATTATGTGTATATATGGGGTGTAATTATTTTGCAAAAAAAATGCATTCCATGATTTTTTGGCAATTTTGGAAAGGTTTCTGGACAAAAGGTCTTCCACTTTTGTATTCTTCACAGTGCTAGACATAGAACAGTGTCCCTAACAATGGCTTATTGCATAAAAAATTGAATGCTTAGCTGAGGAAGATCACGGAAATATTAAATGTGATTTGTTTTATTAAGAGGAATCATTCTTATTTCAGTTCCAAGAAACTATGATCCTACCTTACATCCTTTTGAGGTCCCACGAGAATACGTAAGAGCTTTAAATGCTACCAAACTGGAACGGGTATTTGCAAAGCCATTCCTTGCTTCTCTGGATGGTCACCGAGATGGAGTCAATTGCTTGGCAAAGCACCCAAAGAGCCTGGCTACTGTCCTTTCTGGGGCATGTGATGGAGAGGCAAGTGTCACTCTAAACGTTGATATTTTAAGCTAAAAATGTTACAAATTTCTTCCTTTAATTTTGAGTTACTGTGGGTTTTCATTGGTTTTATTTCATTTTTATATGTTTTGTTTTCTTTTAATTTTCAGGATTGAATTAGTAATTTCAGTAGTTTTTTTATCTAAACCCAAGAAATTAAAAAATGTAGTAGGTTAAGTCTTAATTTCATAGTAAATAATGGAACATGTTTATAATAAAGATATTTCCGTGTGAGTTCTATTAATAACAGGATGTTATTAATGATTCAACACTTAATTACTTTTCACTCTGTTAAAGAAAGCTTTGAAACACTTTAAACTAGAATCAACAGAGTATTTAAAAGATGGAATGTTCAGCCTTCAGTATACTTACCATTAATCATTGCATTATTACAATCCGAGTATTTTGGTTTTAGCTATCTGATAGAATGATTCATAGCTTTTTTCAGTGTTGAATTTAATTTATTTTTTCTTGGAAAATTGTCCTGTGCCTGAAAATTTTATTGAAATTACAATTTATTGAAATTTCCTGGTATATTTTATCATAGGTCAGAATTTGGAACTTGACCAAACGAAACTGTATCCGTACAATACAGGCACATGAAGGTTTTGTACGAGGAATATGTACACGTTTTTGTGGGAGTTCTTTTTTTACTGTAAGTATAATACAGTTACATTATTAACTCTTTTCAGCATGTATAAGACTGATCTAATTGAGTATTTTCTAAGTTCATTTATTCCTTCCAAGGCTCTTTTGGAGTTTCACAATGCAAAATAACTTACTAAAACCTTGAAAAGTACTAGTTTTCTTTATGTAATCCACCCTTCCCAATGCTTTTTGATTTTTTAATAAATTACCTAATATAATAGTGAACTAATATCCTATAGAACACTGAGAAGTAGGATTAATGCAAGGTGAGGCTAGAAAGGTAGTTTATTTTATTCTGGAGGATTTTCAGTGCTAGGGATGAGTAAGTTGTATTGTGTCAGTTGAAAATCATTGAAGAAATAAATCATTGCGTATGAGGGGAGGTAAAATATACATAACATAAAGTTTACCATTGTAACCATTTTTAAGTGTACATTTCAGTGGACTTAAGTATGTCACATCACTGTGCAATAATCACCACTATCCTTATCCAGAATTTTTTCACCCAAACCAGGTCATATTATGCATTTTGTTTTATAACTTGTTTCATCTAATATTTTGAACATTATCTGCCACACACCCAAGTCTAAGTTACCATAGTGTCTTGACTTGGTCTAGGCTAAGGTCCCAACATTTCTACCATCAATATTTCTTTACCATCTGTACATTTATGAGCACAGTGATAAAGCAAATGATGACTTAACTAACATTATGAAAATAGTTTTGACCTCATGGATCTCTGAAAAATTCTCAGGGTCCTTCAGAGGTCTGTAGTCCAGTTTGAAAACCACTAACATAAATAGTTTCTGGAGTTTTGTGTCAGGCATAGAAGGACTTGATTCATGTGAAGATTACAAAAAGGTCTTCTCTCTAGATTTTTATGTGTTTTCATTTTTCACATTTAAAAGTATGTGGAATTTGTCCAGCTCATTGTGGCTCAGTGGTTGAGCATCGATCCGTGAAACAAGAAGTTACTGGATCAATTCCTGGTCAAGGCACATGCCCAGGTTGTGGGCTGGTGGCAGCTGGTCCATGTTTCTCTCTGATCGATGTTTCTATCTCTATATCTCTCTCCCTTTCCCCTCTCTAAAAATAGATAAAAACAGCCCTGGCCGGTTTGGCTCACTGGATAGAGCATCGGCCTGGGGACTGGGGGGTCCCGGGTTCGATTCCGGTCAAGGGCATATACCTTGGTTGCGGGCACATCCCCAGTGGGAGGTGTGCAGGAGGCAGCTGATTGATGTTTCTCTCTCATCGATGTTTCTAACTCTCTAGCCCTCTCCCTTCCTCTCTGTAAAAAATCAATAAAATATATAAAAAAGTTAAAAAAATAAAAATAGATAAAAACATAATTTAAAATAAAAACATAATAAATAAATAAAGTATGTGGAATTTTCTTTGTATATCAGGCATCAGGTTAGTTCAAATTTTTAAATGGTCACCCTGATATCTAATATCATTTTATTAGAATCTATTTTTCTCTGTAATTTGAAATGCCATCCTATTGCAATATGCATTCTTGCATTTATATGTGACCTAACTTTGTTCCTCTCATTTTATTTTGCTCTACTCATACAATTTTATTTTTAATTTATGTGCCATTTGTGTTTGTTACACATCTTTATTTAGTATAACAAGGTGATATAAATACATCAGTAATTACAATAGTGGCCAAATATTGTATGTTATTTTTAAAACTGGGGGTGTTTATAGTTTGATGTATATGTTGGCAAGTTTAAAAGTTATAAATATTCATTATCATCACCATAATAAATATTTTTAGGTTGGCGATGACAAAACTGTGAAGCAGTGGAAAATGGATGGACCAGGCTTTGGAGAAGAGGAAGAGCCATTGCATACAATATTAGGAAAGGTACAAAAATAAGTTGACCCATACTTTGCCTAATATAATTCTTCCTTTTTCAAATTATTTCATAATTTTAATTTCCAAAAAAGATGTAAATAAGAAATTAAAGATATTAGGCTGTAATAAGTAACCTATTTTAAGCAATATCTAATGGATTGTGGTCTTTTGCAGTTAAAGAATATGAATAGTTCTTCAGTGTTCATTGTGAGAGGGGAACAGGCCTAAGCCGGCAGGCGGACATCCCTAAGGGGTCCCAGACTGCGAGAAGGTGCAGGCAGGGCTGAGGGACCCTCCACCCCCCAGTGCACGACTGTCGTGCATTGGGCCTCTAGTTGTCAATAATGCCTGAAACAAAATTGGTTTCATAGTTGTAAAATGCTTTTCCTCTAAATTCCAAAAGACTTTTGAAATATTTAGTCTTACTCCTACTTCTGTGGTATGGGCAATTCTAAAATTGTGGGAACATTTGTAGGCCTTGCTTTCATGAATAGAAAATAATTAGAAATCTGCAGATGCCGCTAAGTTCTTAAAAGCTTAAAGTATTGGATAAATATTTCCCTCTAATTTGCTTTCAAGCAATTTTTGCCATGAAGTACAAAGGCAGACTTTAATCTGGACCTGAATAGATTTATCACATATTTTAAGTGGATAATATCAAATTTATGAGATTGTATTGCTGTTAACAATATTAGTACCCACCCTCACTGATTTCATTTTTTTCTCTAAATTTTAATCTGGTTGTTGGTATCTGTGTTTCTGTCCTAGGAGTCAGTACTTTATGTGGAATGAAGTTTTTTAAAAATTACCTTTCTATTTCATTAGCTCCTTCAATACCCAATGATGATTTTAAAATTGCTTCAGTGATATATTTTCAAACTTAACTAAATGCATCCCATGTTAACTTTTTTCTTTATTCCCAGAATGTGTGATAAAGACACATCACTCCTTATGGTACTGTCTTTGCCTTTAAGGAAGGGCTTCAAAGAAGTTTCTTTGTGAACAGGGATTTTTCTAAAAAAAAAAAAAAAAATGAGAGGGTAGATAAATATATTTTAAAAATTATTCTGTAGACACGACCTACCTGTAACAATCTCTTTGCTTTTAAAGACCGTGTATACAGGAATTGATCATCACTGGAAAGAAGGAATTTTTGCCACATGTGGACAGCAAGTAGACATTTGGGATGAACAGAAAACCAGTCCTATATGTTCAATGACCTGGGGATTTGACAGTATAAGTAGTGTCAAATTTAATCCAATTGAGGTAATGTTTCTTTTTTGAAATATTTTTTGCTTATTGTTTCCTTATTAATAATTTCAGCTCTGTGTAGGAAACTTTTAAACATGTGATGTAATATTTTCTGAGTTTTGATTATGTTTCTGGCATTTGGTCAACTTTCCAGATTATATCTCAGTTCTAACACCTTTGATCAGATCTCAACACATTTGCCTGCAGTCTAGTCCCAGATAATAGTATTTAGCACCGTTAGAGGAGGTGTGTTCATGGGGTTCGAATTCAAGCAAGTGCTGTACTGGGACAATTCAGTTTTCTTAGACCTTCAACACTTATCTACCACAGATTACATCATTGTACCTTTAAGAAAATGTGAATTATTTTATTTTTTACCTATTTTTTTTTATGGTTAGACAATCATGTATTTTACAGAGTGGCCCCCCTGATATTTCAAGTACCCTCCCCCCTGCCGCCCCCCACCTCCCTGCCCGTACATAGCTATTACAAAGCATTTTTTTTCCTCCATTGACCTCTCCCCAGCCACTCCCACACCCCCCAGCACATGCCCTCATCCCCCTAGTGTCTGCGTCCATTGGTAATGCTTATATGCATGCATACAAGTCCTTTGGTTGATGTCTTATCCCACCCTCCTCCCCTGCCTTCCCTCTGAGGTTTGACAATCAGTTTGATGCTTCTCTGTCTCTGAATCTATTTTTGTTCATTGGTTTATGTTGTTCTCTATATTCCACAAATGAATGAGATCATGTGATATTTATCTTTCTCTGACTGGCTTATTTCACTTAGCATAATGCTCTCTAGGTCCACCTATGCTGTTGTAAATGGTAAGAGTTCCTTCTTTTTTACAGCAGCGTAGTATTCCATTGTGTAGCTTTACCACAGTTTTTTTAATCCATTCGTCTGCTGATGGGCACTTAGGCTGTTTCCAAATCTTAGCTATGGTAAATTGTGCTGCTATGAACATAGGGGTATATATATCCTTTCTGATTGGTGTTTCTGGTTTCTTGGGATATATTCCTGGAAGTGGGATTGATGGGTCAAGTGGGAGTTCCATTTTTAGTTTTTTGAGGAAACTCCATACTGTTTTCCACAGTGGCTGCACCAGTCTGCATTCCCACCAGCAGTGCACGAGGGTCCTTTTTTCTCCACATCCTTGCCAGCACTTGTCGTTGGTTGATTTGTTGATGATAATTTTTATTAACTCTCTTAGAGGTTAGAAGGAGGAGAATTGAGCATTGTTTTCTTTAATTATTTGTAGTTAAATAAGCACCAGTGCTTCATAATAATATGTTAGATTTTGTGCTGCATGATAATTAGTTATGTTTTTCTCTTCTAAAAGTATGAATTGTGATTCCTGATTCCTTCCAGGCCTAAGGGAAGAGTTGGGGATTGGCTGTCACTTACTGTCAGGTCCAAATTTAGGAAAGGAGACTACTCTGAAGGCTAAACTAGCTCTTGGACTCCAGAGCTTTCACGGAGCCTTTTCTGAATATTAACAGTAGGTGCATCGGTAGAGATGCTTTTTCCTATAGAAGGACAAGGAAATTGCTTTCTTTGTAAGCTGATTTTTGAAGTTATTAAGAGAGTATCATATTAGATAGTGTGAGAGAAAGTCCTGATATGCAAGTTTTACTGGTACACTCTCAGAGACCCACAGTTGACAAAAAGAGGGTAGAAAGGCCAAGTCAGAGTAGCAAGGCATAAAAATGGCTTGAGATGCTGCCCCGTGGTGTGAGCTTGCCTTGTGGTGCTGCTAAGAAGTCAGTCAGAGACCCTCCTCCTGCCCCAGGGCGTACCTAGTGCCGACATGCCTTTGCACCTGCCTTTGACCTTGTACAATCCAGGGCTTTCTCTACATTTGTATATTTTTAAAATAAGATTAATTCTATCTTCCAGTGTATTTCACAGGTTTGTTGTCAATGTAAAATGTGATAATGAATGTGAATATTTTTAAGAGGTGTTATCCAAGTTGAAGATGGTGATGTTACTACTTTTTTTTTTTTTTTAAAGGAACAGGCAGGTATTGATTCTCTGAGGGAGGATCTTTTGCTTCTGTGTTTTGGTGAACATCTGTGTCAGAAGAACTGATGACACTTCTAAAATTATAATTATTAGCCATGACCTACGGCCGCGACCATGTTTTTCAAATTTGTCTGTATAATACTCTGTTCAGCTGTGTGTGGGGTTTTTTATTTTATTTTATTTTTTTAACCTCATGAACTGACCTAGTGATAAAAGCAAATGATGTACATGCCTCTTATCTTGTATTAAACTTAATGGAAAGGGCATGTTGCTGGGAACAAATGGAGTGTATTTGTCTCCTCCGGTTATTAATAAATTCTCAGTTAAAATATTGAAGCCTAGAATTCTACTAAAGCCAAAAGTTTATACTAAGCATTACCCCATTTACAGTGTGAAAGTCAGTTTTCAGTCCAGGTAGAATTTCTGCTTTGCTCAGATCAAAGTCTATATTTATCAGTGGAACCTGGTCAGACCTTGAGAAGGGTCTGAATGAGACACCAAGAAAGGTTGAGAGGAGTCACTAACTAGGAGAAAGTCTCAGAGAGGAAGTGATGTAAAAGGAGTGTTTTGGAGGTCATGATGTGTTTTCTTTGAACTTTGTACACACATGCAGTAGGAGCTGGCCTTACAGATATTTAGTAAATAAGTCTTGTTCTTTTTAACACTTGCTCTATGAAGCAATTAGTAGGCAGAAGCCAAGAGTTCTTGGCGTCAGGAACCCTGAGTGAGGAGGAATGGTGCTACAAAGGGTGGGGTTCGGGGCTCCATTGGTAGCTACAGGGCTTATTTTCACCAAATGCCAAGGGTTGTGTAAGTACCTTGCACATTTACAACTGACTTACAAGTGAATATTTGAAACATCGTGAACCAGTTAAACAAAAGATAGGCCTAATTTATACGGAGAGCTAATATACCTGAGGACATGTTTAACTACTAATAAAGTAATAATTTACATAATTAGAAAATAGTGTCATGCAGATATTAACTCTTAAATGACACTGCCTAGTGTTGCAGTTACCATAACATTGACATATTTCCACATTTCAGTGTATGTTGGTACAACTCTCTGAAAGCGATTAGCCATAAATTTTTTAAATGCTTTTTGATTCAGTAATGCCTCTACTGAAATTTTATCCTTAGAAAAGCTAAGTGTGTAAAAGCGTTTATTGAAGTGTCATTTATAATACTGAAAAATAGAAACAGGTCTAAGTGAATCATGGATAAATAAAATATGTTCTGTTATAAAACAGAATACAGAATTATATATATGTTATCACTGGCATCTAAAATATATACATGAGTTTTTACAATGAAAATATTTAGGTTGCTGAGATTATGAGTGATTCATCATATCCTCTTAAAGTGGACTTTAATGTTATAACTTTGTATCCTAAACATAAACATTAAGTGTAATTAAATGATTTGTTCCCTGAATGGACATGGTTTGCTGCCAAGACTGGCTTTTAACTGGTGATTGTTGTACTTATTTTTAGACATTTCTCTTGGGAAGTTGTGCTTCTGACAGGAATATAGTACTATATGATATGAGGCAAGCTACTCCTCTGAAGAAGGTAAGTTTCAGCTTGTCTTCAGCTTTACACAATTGTTAACGCGTTCCTTGGTAAATTGAGCTACAAAATAAGGAGTAAATGTATCTTCGGTGTTTTAAAAAATTCTTTTTCGTTGAGATGTTATTAGAACCCAAAGTGGCATTCTCTCAGCTCCCTATACTTTTTAGAGACCCTGATTGCCACTAGGGACTGTAACCTAGCTGTCTTTGTGTCTTCCATAATACCAGTACATTTTAGACATCTAGTTAATACTTATTAAGTTGAAAGTTCTTTAATTGAAAGTATTGCATCTCTTTATTTCAGGCCCCACGATTACTATATGACACAGTATTTTATTCCAGAAAGTTTTATAACTAATTTACATAACTAGCTTTATTTGTTTAGTTACAGGCTGACAGGTACTAGTTTGGCATTTTATTTAAACAAACATTATCCTGTTCAAGGTGACAGATTTCCCAATGGTGCAAAGTAGCCATTCCAGGAGTTAGATACCGAAGCTAATAGAACCTCAGGCTAACTCTAACGGGAGAGAAATATTGTCAGTAAAGAGAAGAGTGCCAGTATAAGAATTGTGAGCATACAGGAAGGGATAGACATCATTGATGTACCATGAGTTCATCGTCATAGTCCACATGTAGGAAAATGCTTTTAATATTTTTGTTTCTTAGTCATTTTTATAACATGTAGTAAATGTAGAAATATAAGAAGTAGAGTATATTCATTGACGTTTGAACTTGAAAAGTGTGGTAACCTTTCCAGAGTACCACTTTGATCATTTCTCTCATTCATGTATTGTAGTGGGAAGATCCTACATGAACTTGTGTTTTAGACTTTAAACAGTAACTTAATCTGTGTTTCTTCTGTAATATGGTGATATCAGTAACAACACAGCACATTGGTGAGAATAAAACATGATACTTTAAGCAGTTAGCAGAGGCTAACTTGAAGTACTAGTTAAATAAGTAGTAGTTTGCCCTAACCGGTTTGGCTCAGTGGATAGAGCGTCGGCCTGCGGACTGAGGGGTCCCGGGTTCGATTCCGGCCAAGGGCATGTGCCTTGGTTGCGGGCACATCCCCAGTGGGGAGTGTGCAAGAGGCAGCTTATCGATGTTTCTCTCTCATTGATGTTTCTAACTCTCTATCCCTCTCCCTTCCTCTCTGTAAAAAATCAATAAAATATATTAAATAAATAAATAAATAAATAAATAAATAAGTAGTAGTTTCTGCCCCCTCTGCCCTTGTATTCTCAATGTTTGGATGGTGTTCTGTTACTTTTAGGTTTCAGACAAGAGCTGTTGCCTGGCTTTCAAAACTGTCCAAAATCTGGTCTCAGTATATATTCTATTTATGTATTTGTTTCAGTTAGTAAGGACATATAAATAGGATTTGTCACATGCAGGTCACCTTGATGGATGCAGAGAAGCTATTTTCTATTGTTTCTTTGTTCTATCTACTAGACTCCCAGTATTTCTCTCATTTTTTCTCTCCTAAATGTATAGTTCTCAGTCAGATGGTATTTCCCCACCAGGTATATTTTTGGAAATGTGGGAGGGGCATTTTAGAGACTGCTAGTGGCATTTAGTGGGCAGATGCCTGAGAGGCTAAACATCCTACAGTGGGCAGTCACACACAGCAAAAGATTTTCCTACTCAAAATGTTCCTGTGGACAAGCTCTATAATATACGGTTCTTCACAGGTTAGCTTCAATCATGTCTCATTTTCCTGATTAAAATGTAAGTTATTTGAGGTGAAGAGACTATTTATTAAACATTTGTATATTTTTCAATATTTACATCTCTGCCTGTGTGTTCAGGAAGCAATTATTGGTTGATTTCTTTTCCTATTGTACCAAGTTGAGTACCTACATAATAGGTATTTACTAATTAATGTAAATATTTGCTTAAATTAATGAAAAAAGGGAAGGAGATGAAATTGGGACATGTATTCATTTTGGAGGGAATTGATTTCATAGTAATAGATTAGGGTATGCTTCCTTTTTCAGGTCATCTTAGATATGAGAACAAATACAATTTGTTGGAACCCTATGGAAGCCTTCATTTTTACTGCAGCAAATGAAGATTACAAGTAAGTTTTCCTTTTTTAAGAACTTACTTATTTCTATCAGAAACAGCTCATTTGTATGTCTTACTAATAAAATATGTTTCCTACTTAGTATTCCCCTCTCTGTCTCTCTCTCTATCCTATCTAATAAAAGACAAAAAGGGTAATTGACCATACCTTTGCTACACTTCCCATTGGCTAATCAGGGCGATATGCAAATTAACTGCCAACTAAGATGGTGGCCGGCAGCCACACAGCTGAAGCGAGCAGGAGGCTTGCTTGCTCCAGTGATGGAGGAAGCCAAGGTTCCCCACCTGCCACAGCCTGGCTCTGAGCTCCGTAAGCAACAAAGTTTCAATTATAGAAGCTAAACAAACCCCGGATACCTGCTTTCAGCAGGCCATAGCCTCAGAGCTGGGAGCGAGCAGGAGCTGGCTCTGAGCTCCAGTGATGGCAACAAAGTTTCAATTATAGAAGGTAAACAAACCCCAGAATAAAAAAAAAAAGAAAAAAAGGAGAGGCTGGGAGCTTCAGTTGCCAGCCAGCCTAAACACGGCCCTCAGTGGGGACCCCCACCGTAGAGGGGGTGTGGCCAGCCTGAAAACAGCCATCAGCCCCTCATCCAGGCTGGCCAGGCACCCTATTGGGGACCCCCACCCTGAAGGGGATGTGACCAGCTGCAAACAGCCATCAGCCCCTCACCCAGGCTGGCCAGGCATCCAAGCGGGACCCCCACCCTGATCCGGGACACCCTTCAGGGCAAACCAGCCGGCCCCCACCCGTGCACCAAGCCTCTATCCTATATAGTAAAAGGGTAATATGCAAACTGACCCTAACAGCAGAAAGACTGGGAATGACTGGTCACTATGACACACACTGACCACCAGGGGGCAGACGCTCAATGCAGGAGCTGCCCTCTGGTGGTCAGTGCGCTCCCACATTGGGGAGCTCTGCTCAGCCAGAAGCCAGACTGATGGCTGCCAGTACAGCGGTGGTGGTGGGAGCCGCTCCTGCCTCCTCAGCAGCACTAAGGATGTCCGACTGCAGCTTAGGTCTGCTCCCCGCTGGCAAGTGGACATCCCCCAAGGGCTGCCGAGCTGCCAGAGGGATGTCTGATTGCCAGCTTAGGCCCAATCCCCTGGGGAGCAGGCCTAAGCCAGCAGGTGGTCATCCCCCCAGGGGTCCCAGACTGTGAGAGGGCACAGGCCAGGCTGAGGAACCCCCCCAGTGCACAAATTTTTGTGCACCGGGCCTCTAGTATATATATATTATCTGCCTACAAAACCGAAAATGTTTATCTGTCCCGTTACAGAAAAAGTTGGCTGATCTCTGAGTGACTGAACCATACATGTTTTAATAGAAACTAAAATTATCTGCCTATATATATACCAAATTGGAAAAGAGCTTTGTAGAAAGTAATCGCAGTTTTCAAAATGATGTAGAAAAGGATAATAAACTAAGACCTGTGGACCAAATTTTATCTGCTGCCTATTTTTATAAAGTTTTATAGGAATACTAGAGAACTGGTGCACAAATTTGTGCATGGGTGGGGTCCCTCAGCCTGGCCAGTAATCGGGGCCAATGGGGCTGATCAGGGCCAGCCGGCTTGGGGAGGGTGGGGCGGAAGGGGGGAAGAGACTGCAGGAGGTTAGCCGGCAATCCAGGCCGAGCTGGCTCGGGGCAGGGACCGTGGGAGGTTGGCCAGTCACGGGGGGAGGGGGGAAGGAGGGGTTGGCTGTGGGAGCACACTGACCACCAGAGGGAAGCTCCTGCGTTGAGTGTCTGCCCCCTGGTGGTCAGTGCATCATCATAGCGACCAGTTGTCCAGTTGTCATGGTTGCTTTGGCTTTTATATATATATAGATAGCCACATCCTTTATGTACTGAATATGGCTGCTTTTTTGCTATCATGCCTAAGTCAAGTAGTTGCAACAGAGACTGTGTAGCCCACAAAACCGAAAATGTCTATCTGTCCCTTTACAGAAAAAGTTGGCTGATCTCTGAGTGATTGAACCATACATGTTTTAATAGAAACTAAAATTATCTGCCTACAAAATTTGTAGCTCTTCAGATAGCTGGTACTCATATAGTCATCTTATCAGCTGTCACTGTTACTTCAGTAAGACAAAAGGAAAAATACAATTTTAGTCTTTACCTTAGTATTTGCAGATATGTTACTCTGTGACTCCATGTAAAGGTTCATCTAGATGGAATTTTATAATTCCTTGTATATTGCTTTAAAACTTGAAGCATTTCACATTGGCTCTTTTATTGTATCTTTGTAGTATCTCTGTAGAGTGGGTAGGACATATATGTAGTGCAATGCCTATGGTAGATTCTTCCTGCGTGCGTGTGTGAACGTGGAAGCTCATCATTGAGCTGAACTTTAGATCTTCTGCATTTAAATTCTTTGTTTTTTCTACTATTAGTGAAAGCTCAGAAGTAGGAATTATTACATGATGTTTCACTGATACTAACTAAAAACATGTATTTTGACTTTCTGTACTAAAAAGAAGCTCACTTGGACTCTCATTAACTAGCGATACCAAAGCAAATTAAATGAAGCCCTTTGGGCCTTTATTGACATTTTGAAATTAAGTGGCCTGGTTTTAGTTAAAGGCGATGAAAGCATGTCTTGTGTACCCAACTTTATTAAGGTTTCTAAAGTGTGTTTTAATTAGCTATTTTGTCAAGATGAGTACAGAATACAAAACTGTGGTATTCTTGGGGAACTGAATCAGTGTTACATGATGTCAATATGTCTTAGTATTGGTGATGTTTATCTTGATCACTTAACGTGGTATCTGCCAGATTTCTCCATTATAAAGTTACTCTTTTTTCATTTTGTAATTAATACATATCTTTGGGGAGATAACTTTGGGGACATAATTATGTAGATATCCTATTTCTCCTCAAACTTTTGCTCACTAATCTTAGCATCTTAGGAACTTGGTCACAGTGATACTGTGTGACTATTGTCCATTGTACATATTGGCTTATTTGAAGTACTCATTATTCTTTTAGCTAGTCATTAAGAATTTTTAAACTTTGACAATCATGGAGTTATTTTTACCAGTTTTGCACAAAATATAGTTTTCTAATTTTAGTATACTCCTTAAAAAGCTGTGCTCACTCATATATATCACTGATTGGAGAATAAATTGGTGCAACTTTGTTAGAAATGATATGTCATCTCAAAAGCCATTATTAAGTAGGACTTAATAATCCTACTTGCAGGAATCAGTCCAGATTTAATTGAAATAATCTCATTCAATCAAAGATTAAGTATCAAAATTCAAATATTAGAATTTCATTTAAGAATTATTAATAAATGATTTTAAACAAATTGTAAATTAATTTATTTAAATAGGCAACTATTAAAATATTTTCAAAGATTGCTTAACGGATAAATGCTCATAATATGCTACTTGAAATATCAGAATATAGAGCTTTATTATTATCTCAATTGTATTTAAAGTATACATTTAATTTGCATAATGAAAAGATTAGAAATATACTGTGCTGACTTTCTCATGGTGGTAGAATTAAAGGTGAGTTTTGTACTCTGTACTTCTTTGAAATTTCTACATTTTCTACAAGATTTATGTTTATAAGGATAAAAGTGTGTGAGTGTAATCTTAAGGAATAATAAAAACTACTGATATTTTTTCCTATCCCTTACCTGCTGTGTGAAGAATTGAGCTGTTTATTTAGGTGTGCATTATTTAGCTAGAAGTCTTACTTTCACTAGTGTCTCTTACTCTTAGTACTGCATATGCTGCTTTATAGAAGTTTGTATCAAATAATTTAAATCCTTTTACAGCTTATATACTTTCGATATGCGCGCACTGGACACTCCTGTGATGGTGCACATGGATCACGTGTCTGCGGTGCTGGATGTGGATTATTCTCCCACCGGGAAAGAGTTTGTGTCCGCTAGTTTTGATAAATCTATTCGAATCTTTCCTGTGGACAAAAGTAGAAGCAGGTATGTTGCCACCAATAAGCCACCTATTTTTATTTTATTTTTCCTTGTCTTGACCATTGTTTATCTTTTTTTAAAGGTTGGTTGTGTTATATGATGGGGCTCACACCCTGGTATTGTGCCTTGGAGCAACAACTTTCACTGCATCGTCTATGGGCGAGACATCAGCCTGCTGGCAGTTTCTTTCATTAAACAGGATATTTATATAACTTGTTGATATAAAATTTTAGAATTATTTTTAAATGTTTTATAGTAAACTTTTACAAATAAAAACTATTTTTTAGAGCAATTTTAGGTTTATAACAAAATTGAGAGGGCGGTACAGAGAATTTCTACATACCCCTTACCTCATATATGCACGGCCTCCCCCATTGTCAGCATGATTCACCAGAATGGTACATTTATTACCACGGTGAACCTACCTTGACACATCATAGTCACCTCAAATCTATAGTTTACCTTCAGGTTTACTCTTGGTGTTGTACATTGTATGGGTTTGAACAGATGTGTAAAATGATATGTCTCCATCATTATACCAAAATATTAAACTTTAAAAAGTTTTTGATTTGATAGTAAAGAACTTAGATAAGTTTTAGGTAAGAACTTAGATATTTGATAGGTAAGAACTTAGATGCCATTTTAAGGTTTTTGTGGATGTTTTAAATATGTTTTTATTGAATTCAAAGAGAGGGAGAGACAGAAACATCAATGATGAGAGAGAATCATGGATCAGCTGCCTCCTGCATGCCCCACACTGGGGATCAAGCCTGCCACTTGGGCATGTGCCCTGGGAATTGAACCATGGCCTCCTGGTTCATAGGTCGATGATCAACCACTGAACTATGTTGGTTGGGTGAACAGGTTGGTTTTAATGTTTACCAAAGTGTGATTGAATTTCCTAATATTTACATTCATTAGGTGGCTGGGAGGGTGGAGGGGGAACAGCCTGTTAAATATGTAGAGATTATTCCTGGCCGATGTGGCTCAGTTGGTTGAGCGTTGACCTATGCACCCAAAGGTTGCTGGTTTGATTCAAGTCAGAGCACATTCTTATGTTGCGGGCTCAATCTCCAATAAGGTGTGTGCAGTAGGCAGCCGATCGATGTTTCTCCCCCACCCCCCCTTCCTTCCTCTCTCTAAAATCAATAAAAACTTTTTTTTTTTTTTTTTTTAAATATATTTTATTGATTTTTTACAGAGAGGAAGGGAGAGAGATAGAGAGTCAGAAACATCGATGAGAGAGAAACATCGATCAGCCACCTCCTGCACATCCCCCACCGGGGACGTGCCCGCAACCCAGGTACATGCCCCTGACCGGAATCGAACCCGGGACCCTTCAGTCCGCAGGCCGACGCTCTATCCACTGAGCCAAACCGGTTTCGGCAATAAAAACTTTTTTAAAAAAAATATAGAGGCTATAAGAATTGAGTCTTGTAAAAGCAGAGCATTGAGAGGATTAAAAAAAGCAATCTAATCTATTTTCATTTTAATAGGATGTTCTTTCTAACCATTTCCCCATTTTTAGAAGTAATTTTATTATGGTTTATGTACATGTTCATTCAAGAGCTCAAAGCCTGTCTGTTAAGAACAGTGTAAAAGACTAGTTTTGTGAGTGTACTTCAGGGATGCCTTTATAGATGGGAACTCTATTTGATTTGGTCATCATGTGTATGTTTTCTCTCACTGGGCAGTTTGCTGAGCTTCTTTCTTTCCGCTCAAGTAGTCTGCATTTTGAATAATTTTTAATCCATATGTGGAAAGTTTATTTCTCCAGAAGTCTCATCTTTTTATTTTTTCTGACCTTGTCTTTTGCTTTTTAATGCTCTTCTTCACACTTCCCAATATAGTATCTTCTGTGAATTCACTTAGCGTATTTCACAGCCTTTCCAAATAGGTATGATATTTGACAGCTTCGTTCATTGAATTATTCTTACCTCAACTCATCAGACACTTCTATAGCCCTCCCTTTTCACACATGTCAAATCAACTCTCACTTCAGTTAATTAAGCTTTTTAAACAGTTTGACCAAAACATAAATCGTGTATTAGAATCAACATAGCAGAATGTGCTCTTAGAATCCATTGCATTTATTTTGTTTTCCTGAGAAATAAAAAAAGAAAAGTATGATGATTGACCAGAATTGATTTGGAGGGTGGTGGAGGCTTTTAAAACAACAATCCATTTCTTATTGTTAAAACATTTTTCAGCTTCAACATATTTTATTTGTCTTATATGACTTCCATTATTTTATGAACTTTTCTGAGCATCTAGTTTTACTTAGTTTGTTTATATTTTTCTTATTGCACTGTAACTTCTTAAAGACAGGAAAAATTTTCAGTTCCCCAGCACTTAGCATAGAATCTTGTTTGACTCAAATGAATTTGAATTTCTCTTATACTAGTATTCTCTTAGGACTCAAAAATGGTATTCTGATACTTGCTAGGCAGTGGTTCCAGAAAATCTGTACCAAAATCCTAGGGGTTTTAACTTAATTCCTCTTCTACAGGGAAGTATATCACACTAAGAGAATGCAACATGTTATCTGTGTAAAATGGACTTCTGACAGCAAGTATATTATGTGTGGATCTGATGAAATGAACATTCGTCTATGGAAAGCTAATGCTTCTGAAAAATTGGGTGTGGTAAGAGACCCCACTCTCTTTCATTGTCAAGTAAAGCTAGTTTCTAATTTTATTGGATATCATATTGTAAAGAGAATTTATTTGAAATGCGTTAGGTATTTTGATCACATTGGCATAATCGTAATAAAAAGAAATGCTGTCACCAAAACGGACAAGGCTGTATAGAGATTTACCTTTTTTCATGTTAAAGGCATCTTCAGAGGCCTTTGTCAAATCAAGTGTTTGATAATGTTTGAGCCTTCTTGATTCTTTATGTCTCCCTTGAGGTAGGGAGAGAAGATTTAGGGACTGGAAGTGCACAACTTAGAACACCTATTTCTTCTGATGGTTACCTGGCAGATTAAAGGCTGCAGGTCCCTTTGAGGTCTTTTAACATTAAAGACACAGTGAAACACATAACTTTAAAAAAGCTTCAGACTTTAAAAAAGATTCAATGAAAATATAACAAATATCATTGGCTAGCTACCTCTGGGTTATGGGGTTATGGCTATTTTTGTTTGGTTTTGATGTTTCTCTAAATGTCTCATGTTTCATCTAAGAAACATACAGAGTATTTATATCAGAAACACATTAAGTTTAAGAAGGAAAGGTTAAGGGTGAGTTATTTTCTGCCTAGCCCTGGTAGGAAAATCACAAGATGATAAGCAGTAATTAAAGACAATTCTATTTTAGGTTTAATGATTGCTAAGTATTATACTCTAGGTTTCAATTCATTATTAAATGTTCCTCTAAATCTTATCATCCTTAATATTGTTAAACAAAGACTAGTTATCACAGAATGGAACACTTATTCCTTTCTGTTCAGTAGTTGTTTCTACAGGAAAAAAACACCCGCGTGATTAATGTAAGTGGTTCGTTGTATGTCTAGCTCAGTGGTCCACATAATCCTGATCCCTAAACTGCTGTTTTCACTTGATGGCATTTGTCTACATTGTAGGCATGCAGTCTAAAAGGAAATTCAGTGCTCGCATATTACTATTAACGTAACCTTGCAATTGGCAGTTTTGGTTGCATATCATAAAAGTGTAGTTTTGGGGGAAATTTTTGGATCCCCCCCAGCTTTGTTATACTGAAGCAAAACAAAGAACACACCATTTATTAAAATATCAAAATGCATTTTTTTCAGCTTACATCACGAGAAAAGACAGCCAAAGATTATAACCAGAAGTTGAAGGAGAAATTTCAGTATCATCCTCATATAAAACGTATCGCTCGTCACCGCCATCTACCGAAACCGATCTACAGCCAGATTCAAGAACAGCGCGTCATGAAAGAAGCTCGCCGACGGAAGTATGTTCTGGGGCATTTGACTTTTTCTAATTCACCTCCCACCCCCAATATCGTGAAAAACAAACAAAAACCTGCCTTTCAAGGGAACAGTTCATGTGCATTAGAAATATTTTTGATATATTTTTTTTCCTAATAAAAAGGGGGAGCAACAGTCATATAAGATTGTGAGAATTTCTAATACCTATTTTTGAGAATATGTTTAAAGGGCAGATAATGAAAATGACTTTTATCAAAATAAGAAAATTCTTCTGCTCATACTAGAGGACTGTTACAAAGAGACAATGTCTTTAAAAATTATTTCTAATGTAGCTACAATTAAGAGATATTGTGTATTTTCAAAGATAAAGAATACCAAGAACTCATAGTGCAAATTTCATAAATAAAAATTTTTTCTAATATGCTTCATCATAACATCTGGAATCTAACTTTTTGACTCTAACACAGAACTCATCACTATTTCCCGTAGAATATTCTTCTCTTTGCAGTTCTTGAATTCATGCAAAGTATTATAGAAATTGTACAATGGAGCTCTTTTTTTAAAAAATTGTACTAAACAAAAGATTATTTTTCTGTCTTTGGGTAGATACTGGGCTTGAGTTTAAATATTTTAACAATTCTGCACATTTTTTAACTTATAAAGGACACTGATTAGTAATAAGAGAAATAGCAAGTACTTAGGATAACAAAAGTTTATTTTTTAGCTATTTTTTACTAATCCATGTGAAAACCTTTTTTTTTCAATAAGTGGTTTTCCAGTGAAAGAAAATGTTTTGTGATTTTTCTGAGAAAGTTCTATTTGTTTAAGTTTCTCATAAACTTGCTTATATTTTATATATTTTGTCTTATTTTCAGGGAAGTGAATCGTCTCAAGCATAGCAAGCCTGGATCTGTGCCAATTGTGTCAGAGAAGAAGAAGCACGTAGTGGCAGTTGTGAAATAATATTTGGTATTCCTGCCAATACTGGCTTATAATTATTTGTTACATTTTGATTTGTAAACTCTACAAATAAAAATACAGTTAATCCTTGAACAATGTGGGTTAGAACTGGCCGGATCCACTTATATGCAGATTTTTTTCAATTAATATACAGTTGTTTCTAAATATTCCTGGGTTGTACATCCATGCATTCAACCAACCTTAGATCAAAGCAGTATTTTCTACTTGAGGTTGGGAATCCGTGAATGTGGAGAGCCGACCAAAGTTATATGTGGACTGCTCATGGGTTCACCACCCCAACCCCCACGTTGTTCAAGGGGTCAGGTGTACTAGCTCTAGTATAACAGATGGGTTAGTTATATTTGTAGAGCTTTACCATTGCTCATTTTAGCTAACCTAAAAAATTATCATCAAAGGTGGCCTGATTGATAAAACTATGCAACATTTGATCCTTGATCTGCTTTCTTATTTCCCTGAAGAATACAGAGTATTTGCAAACTAACTTATTTTTTCTGTTAGAAATTGCAAATATAATTTTACTTTTTTTGATCTATTATTGTAGACACTGTGCATTTAAATTTACATTTAAGACCAAACATCTCCCGTATTATCTTTAATATTACTTTGAATAATGATTGCAACGTTTCTTGTTAGGATTTTGCATAACATGTAGAAGAATTAGTACATTTTTCAATTTAATTTATTTTCTGTACTTTATATTTGGCTTTTTGAAGCTTTCAAGATCAGCCTGCATTTATGTAACTTTCTTAAATGATAATAATTATAATTATGGTCAAGTCACAATAATAAAACATCCTTTTTCTCAGAATTATAACTTTGATCTATTCCTGCTAAATTATTTCTCTTCAGTCTCACTAAGACATCAATAGTTCTGTGTGACATGCTGGGTTTTTGTGTTTTTAAATCATCAGCTTAGTAAACTCTTATTATAGGTATCTATACTAATAAAAGAGTAATATGCTAATTAGCCAGGAGACCTTCCGGACAAAGCCATGGTGGTGGGGCTGAGGCAGAGGTGGTTAGGGGCAATCAGGCTGGCAGGGGAGAGCAGTTAGGGGGATCAGGCTGGCAGGGGAGGGCAGTTGGGGGCAATCAGGCCGGCAGGGGAAGGCAGTTGGGGGCAATCAGGCTGATGGGAGGGCAGTTGGGGGTGATCAGGCTGGTGGGGGGAGGGGAGTTGGGGGCGATCAGGCAGGCAGGTAGAGTGGTTAGGGGCAATCAGGCAGGCAGGTGAGTGGTTAGGAGCCAGTGGTCTTGGATTGCGAGAGCGATTTCCAACTGCGGGATTGGGCCTAAACCGGCAGTCAGACATCCCCTGAGGGATCCCGGATTAGAAAGAGTGCAGGCCGGGCTGAGGAACACCCCTTCCCACCCCCCCCCACCCCCCGTGCATGATTTCGTGCACCAAGCCTCTAGTATATACGTGTATATATAAACCTAAATTTTAGGGAGTTTTAAGTGGAGAAGACATTTAAAAATCCAAAGGAAAAATGTTATTTAAGGATACATATATTTCTAGTATAAATATGAAGGAATGCACAGGGATGTAAAGATCAAAATGTGGAGGGTGGGAGGAGGATGCAGTTAAGGTGGGATACACAAGAGACTTCAGCTCATGGCAAGGTTTATGTCTTAAGCTCTGTGTTCATTCTATTATTTTTTATGCTTCCTTGGATATGTTAAATATTTCATCATCTTTCATAAGGCTAAGAGATCTTTTAATCCTTGTGCTCTATTGCAGGCTTCAAATTACTTAACTTTCAAGGTGAACCAAGTTCTCTTGTGAACCTATACTGCTATTAGTTTGGGTGTGGTTTCAAAGAAAATGTGCAAATGCTGATCCATAAACATGAGCATGTATGCAAATACTGATCCATAACATGAGCGTGTGTTTGAGTCCTTTAAAAATATGCTTAAACGAGATAAGACATCTAAGAGATTTTGTTAAAGGGAATTGAAGGATGAAGAGGAGAGAGCAGGAGTTGACATGGAGAGCTGCCGTCTGTACCCTAGGCTTGACTCCTATGACAGGAGAGCAGGAAGGAAGGGGGACTGGGTTGGAAGAGCCTCAGACTGCCGTGCAGTTCTAAAAAAGTGTGTTCCAGGCTGATGGGATGTCCTCAGGCCAAAGTAGCTTGTCAACAGATTCCGATGTGCAAGAATGGGCCGGCACCAGTACCCTCACTGTGCTCAGTCAGTGGCAGGACTCAGCCCTGGGGAAGCACGGCCTTGCAGTGAATGCAGTGGTGAATCCAAAGGGGTGCAGCCTGGACTCAGTTCGCTTTACTTCTGCAGCCAGTTCTCTTGTAGGAATTCTGAGCAGACAGTTTCTATGGTTGCACCATCCAGATCCATTTCTTACAAGTTTGGGGAGCAATTCTTCTATGATTTCCATGTACCTCTCAGAAGAAAGAGTTTGGTCTGATGATTGGTATCCTCTGTCACTGAAGAGCCAAAACCAGTACTCATTAACTCTGTCTTCCATCATCCTGTCTCCTTAGCAGGTCTTGCTGGCTTAGCTAATGGTATGACCCAAACCTTTGTTCCTGAGGTATCTGAACCCTTGGAAATCATACCCTTCTCAGCCTGGGTTACTACTTATATCTATTCACAGTTGTAGTGGAGCAAAGGAATACCAATAGGCACCAAATGGGCCACCTGTGTTCTGTACATATTTCTCCAGTCCCCCAACTCCTGATCAAAGTCAGTTATACCAGTGAGGAGGGTGACTGCTCTACTAGCCTGCTGGTCCTGGACATAAGAAGTACAAAGTGCCTTGCCCTAGCTGGTTTGGCTCAGTGGATAGAGCGTTGGCCTATGGACTGAAGGGTCCCAAGTTCGATTTCGGTCAAAGGCACATGCAAGGGTTGTGGGCTTGACCCAGGTTGGAGATGTGCAGGAGGCAACCAATCAATGATTCTCATCATTGATGTTTCTATCTCTCCCGCTCCCTTCTCTAAAATCAATAAAATATATTTAAAAAGAAAAATTACCAAGTGCCTTGATGACAGTCATAGTGGGTGGTTCAGTAGAACTTTTGCTGTGTTCTCTAGCAAGAATGTGCCTGCTTTGGTGACGAATACTTTCAATGCCGCAGAGCCCAGAGTTTTAGGACTGGAAAGCAGAGTACTTCAGTCGATCACTGGCCGTGATGACAATTGGAGTCATTCCTCTCTCTGGGTTCTTGGACTCATATAAAGGTTTGTGATTCTAGGTATACACGGCATCCCCATAGCATGTTGTATTTGAGCTGGTCTTTGGTAGGCCTTTTAGTGATCTATGAGACTATAGACTTTTGGATTGCATGTATGTAATCTGACCAGTGGCTCCTCTGGTTGGGTCCTTTCCTCATTTGCTATGAAGTAGGTCCCCTGGGTGAACACTGCTGAATGGAATTGATGCCTGGGAATTAGTCTTTCCATTAATAGTCATATAGTGGTGCTGCTGAGGCATTGTGGCTCTAGGATGTGGGGATACCAGAATAGGTGTCCCTGTGAAGGAGGAATTGCTGGCCTTTCTATGATCAAAGGGATCCAATGTAGTCAAGTTGACACCAAGTGGCCTGTTCTTCTAAGGAATAGTGCCATACTGTGGGCACAGCATTAGTCTCTGTTGCTGACAGGTTGGACATTCAAGATACAATAAGTATGTCAGCTTTAGTAAGTGGGAGTTCATCTGTTGGGCTCATTCACAGCCTCTTACTCTGCCAGAAGCCATTTCATCTATGTGCCCATTGTGTCTTCCAGGCTAGCTAATGTCAATTGATGGAATCCTGGTGTCCACTTGGTTATTCAGTGCCTCTTCTATGGTAGACACTTTCTGGTGGACATGAGCATGTTATTTAAAAATAATTTACCCACTCCCTCATGTCCACCCATGTACCTTTACCCCAGCCAGACCTTGCCTCTGATGTAGCCATTTTTCTTTCACACCCTGACCAGAGGGCCAGCCATTGACCACTGCTTAGGAATCTCACCTAATGATGCTTACAGATCTGCCCATTGGGAAGATTTTTCCCTCACCACTGCCTTTCAAGACTGCCCCTTTACATGCCTATAATGCAACCGCAGTCCATTGGCATCTCATACCCACAATTTGAACCACGCCAACCTACCCATTGGTAAACTAAGCTTGGGCATTGTCTTCCTTCAGCTGGTTGTACCTTCCCTCTCCTACCGCTGTAGGTGCAAGTGGGAGGAATGGCACTGATGCAATATGGTAGGTGCATGGAGTTCTGTGCTACCTTATTTGTGCCCTTGGTCTTGATTGGGCTCAATGTCAGATAGTCCATTTTTGTCTTCTAATGGACTGCTGCTGAGCTCATACAACTTTGTCTTGGTGGCTCTGACTAAGCTTAGTTTATAACAAGCAGTTCTGGACACATGGTTACCTGGTACTCACGGTCAAGCATGCTGTGTCTACCAGAGCTCAGTAACATGCTGTTTCTAAAAAATGATAATTCTCTGCCACAGATGGTGGGGCTTTGCTCTGGAATCCTAATCTTATGATGTGATTGTCCCACTGGGGCTTGCCATAAATTCCACACTGCATCTTTTCCCGCCACGGATGCTTCCTGCACCATCAGGTCTGCTGATCTTGTGGCCCGAGCTGTAGGGCTGCTTGCATCACAGCCTGGACCTGCTGCAAAGCTATTTCCTGCTTTGGGCCTCAGGCAACACTGGTAGCCTTCTATATTATCCAACACAAGGCAGAGCAATAAGTATTCCTAGGTGTGAAATGTTGCCTGCAGAACTCTAAGGGGCCTACCAGGCTTCCTTCCAATGCAGCAGCTATATTTTGGGACAGATAGCGTGCATGCCCCTGATCGCTGCACCCCTGAAAAAATACAATGGCCGAACCTTCATAGGATTGACCTGTGTATTACCAGTGCTTCCAGCACACCAACCATCTCTTGCTTGTTTTGTCCAATCAGCAGGATGTCATCCATGTAATGGATAGATGTCATGTTCTGGGGGATGTCCAATCAGTACAGTTCTCTTTGGACTATGGGAGAGTACAGAAGAGTTAGCAGCCCTAGGGCAAAATTAAATATATATTGTTCATTTCATTCAAATGTGAACTGTGTCTGATCCCCTTTTCTAACCAGAATGGAAAAGGCATTTGCCAAATCAGTAGCTGTATACCGTGTACTTGAGGCCTAGCAACGATACTACGTCTAGCATAGCAACTAATCGGGGCTCCTACTTTAAACCATTTACAGTGGCCTACGTGACAGTCATCCTCCAGAATCCATCTGGTTGGTACAGAGGCCAGACTGGCCTACGTGACAGTCATCCTCCAGAATCCATCTGGTTGGTACAGAGGCCAGACTGGCAAATCAAATGGAGGGATGAAAAAGAACACATCTGCTCCCTACCCCCATCTTTTAGGTCCTTACACTAATCTTCCCTATCCTATCCACCTCAGTGCAATATTGTTTTTTCTTTAATATCTTGGGGTGGGATTTAGATGATTTTTACTTATTTTTCTTCACTATTTCAGCTGTGACCCCACAGGTCAAGGACCCAGTATGGTGGTGACTCCAACTTTACCATTCCCAGTTACACATTGGGGAACTGAGGTACGTCCAGGAGCCTAGTGGACCTACTGTAAGTCCAATTTAGACCTCCATTTATTAAATGACCCCATACACTGCCATTATAACAATGTCATGATGACTCTTCAGGTCTTTGGGAATCAAATGTCAACTTAGACCCTGGGTTCAATAGCCTCTGGAATATCTGGGTAGTCCCCTTTCCCCAGTGCAGTTCCTAAGTAAGTGGACATAGGTCCTTTTGAGGAACCATTATGGCATGTACTTGTGGGTTTGCAAAGTCCTTTCTCCTAGGGACTGAACTACTTCTTCACTCAGTGGTCCCACATATGAAAATTGGCCTGGGTCTGGTAACTGAACAAGGGATTGTGCCTTTTTATTATTTTATTTTCTGTTAATCCTCACCAGAGGATATTTTTTCCATTGATTTTTAGAGAGAGTGGAAGGGAGGGAGGGAGGGAGGGAGGAGAGAGAGAGATCATTGTGAGAGAGACACATTGATTGGTTGCCTCCCATACATGCTGGGGATAGAACCTGCAACCCAGGTATGTGCCCTTGACTGGTAATTGAACCCAAGACCCCTTAGTGCACAGGCCAGTGCTCTAATCACTGAGTTGCACCAGCCAGGGCAATTGTGCCTTTTTATTGTAACTACACTCAAACCCCTGCTCCCCATTCTTGCCCTTTTTTGGTTGTAGATGTCATGGGGTATCCTCATTGGATGTCCATCTATTTTATTTTACGTCAAGGACACCATGCTGCAACTAGTTCCACAACTCCCTGAAGACTAAGGCTATTTAGCTGCTTCTCCAACCTCGCTGATCATGACAGCCTCCTGGCTTCTATGGGTTAAACACTACCACATGGCTTCTATTACTGGCATGTATTTGGGAGCGGGAGCAATGGCATGATCACCTGGAATTTAAAGAGCCCAGCTCTGTGGCTGTTCCCTTACCATTAGCTCTGGCCCCCAGAGGAAAGCCAGCACTGAATTTTTGGGTGTGAGCGCTCCACTCACTAGCACGTTCCTCTTGACCTTGGTGAATGATGTATCTTTTAGGCTTCCCCATGGGACATAATCTGGTAGTCTTCGGCCTGGCATAATATATCCATCCAGCATACCATCTTCCCTCAGCTCTTCATTTCTTCCTCTACAGGCTGCCAGGGCAGCACAGGTATGTTCCATTTTGCTCAACATTGACCAGCACTTTCTCCAGGCTTCTAAGAGCCACCCTAGCAGTGAGTTTGCCCCATCCCCTAGGGTGCTTGCCAGAGGGCTAAAGCCCATGACATAAGTGTCCCAATTGGATGCATTCCTCCTTTTTTCAGTATTGCATTCCTGCCCCCTTGATCAAGCACCCTCAGAATTCCATTCTATCAGTAGTCACCTGGCTCCTGCCAGTGTGCTCTAGTGCAGGGGAGGGCAAACTTTTTGACTCAAGGGCCACAATGGGTTCTTAAACTGGACCGGAGGGCCAGAACAAAAGCATGGATGGAGTGTTTGTGTGAACTAATATAAATTCAAAGTAAACATCTTTACATAAAAGGGTACGGTCTTTTTTTTTGTTTGTTTTATTCATTTCAAATGGGCCGTAGTTTGCCCACGGCTGCTCTAGTGACTAGCTAATTCTCGCAGCTCCTTTGTGTTAATGTCTTTCCTCTCTTGTCAGGTCCAACATAACTTCAGCCAAGAAATGCTGGAATTTAACTTTAGTTTCTGGCCCTGCAGCCCAGAGTGTAGGTGGGGAGAGCTCCCTTTCTTGCAGGTCAAAGCCTTTGTGTTATCTTCCCATTGGGAGCAGTGCTAGCTCTTACTAGAAAGGCGGGGACCACCTCTCCAAGTTCTAGGGGTTCAGAGAGGCTTGCAGTTCCCAAATCCTTGGAGCATCCTTGGAAATCTCCCACCTCACATCTCAAAATCCTATGTTTTCCCTCCCAGTGCCCTGTTTTGAGCAACACAGACCTACACTGGCTGAGTATTTAAATGTCCTAGGAGCTCTGCAACTCTCATTATCAAATCCTATGTCTGTTCTTCAACTTGGCACTTTTACTGAAGGAGGTAAGGACTCCTTTGTAAGCCAGCAAAGACTCTGGTCCCTGGCTCTCACACTTGGCCTTGAATTATTAATGGCCCTCAGTTTCTTGTTATTCCTCTCCAGGGCACTGGTACAACTTAATAACCAGCGACTCTGCTGTCTTTTTAGGCACTGTGCCCCTTGTATCTTTAACATGCTTGAATCATCACAGCTGTGAGGGTAGTTCCCAGCATCAGGACACCTTGCGAGGTCAGCACCACTGAAATCTTCAGCAATGGGAACACTCAGGATGGGGCCATCTTTTATCAGTCGGGCCGTGAGTGAGCCTATCTCCAAACTCCAACATGAATACCTATTTTTCAGAACCATTCCTATTTTCACCTGGGTCTGAGAAACAGACACCAAAACAGGATTAGACAAGCAAGAGATGTATTGGAGGGAACTGTCTGTGAAGGATAAAGAGGAGGGAGCCTTCCAGCTGTATCGTAGGCTTGACACCTGTGACAGCAGAGAGGGGAAGGAGAAGGATTGGGTAGAAGAGCCTGAGACTACAGTGCAGTTTTTTGTTTGTTTTTTTCTTCTTTGTATTATTTTTATTATTTTTAAATTTTTTATTATTTTTAATTTTATTGTTTAAGGTATTACAAATAGTAGTACTTATGTCTCTTTTATTTTTCCCCCACTGACCTCCCCCTGGCCTCCCCTACCCGCCGGCGAGGGCAAGTACAGTGCAGTTTTAAGAAAGCTCTAGCCGAAGTTGCCTTTTAGAGAAGACCTAAATCCTACAGGGATGGGCCAGCTCTAAGACCCCTTTTGTGGTCACTCATTGGCTGGGAACAGCTGAGGCAAGTGTAGCCTTGGTGGGATCCCGAGGGTGGGTTACTGCGGGGGTTCTTAGTCAACTATGCGCCCCACAGCCAATTCTCTTGAAGGAGATCTCAGCTACGTTTCTGTGGCTTCCACAGCTACTTACTTTCATACTCATTGTCATTATCTTTTTGTATTTCTGTGTAGGAAATCTCAGGTCATTTAAAAAGTGCACAGTGATTTTTTCCTTATCCTGAATTTAATGTAAGTGAAAGTGCATTTCATTTGCAAAGTGCTATTTAAAATATGGATCTTAAGTGATAGTTACTTTAAGTGATATTAACTTAATATTGGTCTTAGTGATATTGTCATCGAATTGGGAGTGACCATGGGAGAGAAAGGAGCCAAGCTCAATACTTAGCAGTTGGCACATAGTGGGTGCTCATTAAACGTTTGTTGACATAAGAAAAACCCAGGCCGAAAAACCGGTTTGGCTCAGTGGATAGAGCATCGGCCTGCGGACTGAGAGGTCCCAGGTTCGATTCCGGTCAAGGGCATGTACCTGGGTTGTGGGCATATCCCCAGTAGGAGATGTGCAGGAGGCAGCTGATCGATGATTCTCTCTCATCGATGTTTCTAACTCTCTATCTCTCTCCCTTCCTCTCTGTAAAAAATCAATAAAATATATTTAAAAAAAAAAAAAAAAAGAAAAACCCAGGCTGTGCTCCTTGGTAGAATATTTACTCTATATTTTCATAACTTAAATCCTATTCTCCTAATTCCTTTTCCTCCATAAGCCCAAGAATGCAGAATATCCCTATTTAAGAAAAGTGCCTTCTTAAAATATTTTGTCCTGAAATATTAAAAAATATATTGCCCTGAAATATTAATTTCACTAACACTTTCAGGAAGCCTCATTTGATGGCTTTAACACCTTGAACTTCCTCATGAAGAAATTTATTCCCCCAAGGATTCCTTAATTAAAACATTACATTAGATTTGTAAAAAAGTTTTCTTAAACAATTAGGATTTGTTGGAAATATAAGCCCAAATACTGAGTTTGGTAAGATGGTAATACACATGTCTCAGTATTTGTAATTTTAATTAAAAATTTCATTTGGATTTATGTCCACTTGCTGTCACAGTACATAGAACCCAAGTATACAAGTTTCAAGCTCAAATAACTAATTAACTAGAATAAATATATTTGAATCTAGTCTCAATTCTATAAGGAAATAGGTCAGGAAATTAATTTATAAAAAGCAATCTTATTAATTAGATTCAAGGTGAAACTTTGAATAGCATTATTCATTCTGATTTACAACTAATAAACTCAATTTCTATTGTAATGAAGAAATTTCTTATTCATCCATCATGGCCATTCAAATTACTATCATTCAGTTTATGAGGAAAATATGTGAAATATTTTCTAGAGGATATAAATATACATCTAAAAGTAATTTTACCAATCATGTTTTGCTTAAATGAGGCAGAAGAAGGTAATTACTTCACATCTGTCTATATTCCATAATAACCAATAATTCCTATAATATGTGACACTCTCACTGTGACTCATTATTTTTTTTTTTTTAATATATTTTATTGATTTTTTTACAGAGAGGAAGGGAGAGGGATAGAGAGCCAGAAACATCGATGGGAGAGAAACATCAATCAGCTGCCTCCTGCACATCTCCCACTGGGGATGTGCCCGCAACCCAGGTACATGCCCTTGACCAGAATCGAACCCGGGACCTCTCAGTCCGCAAGCCGACGCTCTATCCACTGAGCCAAACCGGTTTCGGCCTGTGACTCATTATTTAAAATGGGTATATTAAGGTGGGTAAACCTACACCTTCACAGAGCTGAGGGTTTCTAATGAGACAATGCCACACCCTAGGCAAACAGCAATTTTAACAAAGATGCTTGCTTTGGTCTACCCTTAATCAATTATAATAGAAATTGAGCTTATTAATTGTAAACCAGAATGAATCAAAGTTAAAGGTAGAGCAAATAACAAACACTGGGTGGTATTTGTTATTTTGAGTTGGCCAATGGAGGTAACTCTTGGGCAGAGCTTCTCTGCTGCCCTAACAAACATGTCTGAAAGCCTTGGCTGACATTCTACTCTTTTATTAAAAAAGAAAAAGCCACTTTAGTCAATTATCATAAGTAGTGTGCATTGAGCGTTTGTCCTTTTACTGGCTGCCTAGTGTCTATTTTGATGGAATCCGTACTGTGTGATTTGGGGAAGGGATAGCCAGACACTCCCTCTCCCCATTCCCTGTGGGGAAAGCCAATTGGATGCTCCTGCCCAGTGCTTTGAATCTGCGGTTAGTGGAGCTATTATGCAGGGACAGTTTTGAATTGACACATGTTGGTGCATCCAGCAGCAGACAAGAACAGCAGTGGCGGTCACATCCATTGTGACCTCCCAAACTGACCATTCCTGCAGTGGGACTTCGGCCGGGTTCCTGCTCCCTCACCTTCCCTGGCTCCTATCAGATTTCCAGCCGTGGAGTCCAGCCTTCCTATCCAATCTGTGGTCTATCCTATACGTTCTCAGCAAATTCCTTTTCTGCTGAAGTTAGCAATAGTCTTGTTTGTTTGCAAGAACAAGTATCTAGCTCTTGGCCAATTAATGCATTAGGAAATTAGCTTTTGGAAGTTACATTAGAAAAGTTTCTCACTTGTTGGTTTTTCTTAAGTAAATGTTGCCTTTCTGGGAATTATTTTTCTTTCAAAAAACAGTTAAGAGGAATCCCTACAACAAAATGGTAAGCTCTGTGCAATCTATGGATCTGGATAGCTTGCTTATGAACCACCTCATCTTCTGGTTTGGATGGGGACTTTTTTCTCCTATTGAGGCTGTACATTTCCCTCTCTCTATTCCTTTGTGACTCTGTCTTGCTCTTCTCAAGACCATTTTTTCTCATCTCCAATTCCTGCACCTCCCACATTTCTGCCACTGAACCACTGGTTAGTCCCAGTTGGTCAAGAAACGGGGGGTCCATGGGGCACAAAGGATGGAGATACTGCAGTCAGTGTCTGGGAAGGAGAGAAGGGACGGGAAGGAAAGCTTATCACATTTCTACTCTCGTAAACTTCACTATTCTACATTCTCTGCCCAGTTACTGTTTTCTCTTGGGGCAGAGAAATGAAATGGGTAAAGGTAAAAGAGGAAGGAAAACTTTCTTGTCACACTTTTTATCCTTAGTCCCTTATTTCCAACTAGACTGCAAGGAACTTTGTGTTGCTTATTGTTGGTTTCTCAGCATATAAACAGAATCTGTTGTACCATAGATGCTCAACTGAGTTTGTTGAATAAATGGATGAATCTCTTCAACATTATTCCTATTCTAGCTATATTAAGGCTTAAAATGATTCTTATGAGCTGGTTTGGGAACTTATCCACAATTTGTAACTTGTTCTGTTAGAAAGTATATTCCAAGAGTCAACTGTGGTCTTACAAATAAACATTTGCAAGACAATTTTAGGAAGCTTAGGGACTGCCCCTCCAATAGAAGAGTGCTAATGTTGGCAGTGATGACAATAAGTAAAGGAGACCTCAGCCCCAAGTTGAATTGTGTTTATAAAGAAAATATTAACATGATTTTAATATATGAATTGATTCATAACTGTTCTCCATTTAAAAATATTTACTCAAATTCTGTCTTCAGCAGTGAATCTATACCAGGTAGCATGTATTCAGATCCTGACTTTGAAAATCACAAGGAGTGTAACCTTAGGTAAATTACTTGGCTTCTGTCCCTGACTGAGTTCCCTCTTCTGTAAAGTGGTAGGGTTGTTAGGAGAATTAAATCAATCAATATATGTCACAAACTTAGAATAGCACCTGGTATATAACACATGTTATGCAAATATATGCTAGTATCATTTCTTAAACAGACTCTGTGCCACATTAAACTAGGAAAGTTAACCTTGTGAGGATAGGGTGTATGTTGTTCTTATTTATTTTGGTTTGCCCAATGGCTAGCACAATACCTAGCACTAAATAGTTGTACATTAAATATTTGTAGCAGGCCAAAACCGGTTTGGCTCAGTGGATAGAGCGTCAGCCTGCGGACTGAAAGGTCCCAGGTTCGATTCCGGTCAAGGGCATGTACTTGGTTGCGGGCATATCCCCAGTAGGAGATGTGCAGGAGGCAGCTGATCGATGTTTCTCTCTCATCGATGTTTCTAACTCTCTATCTCTCTCCCTTCCTCTCTGTAAAAAAATCAATAAAATATATTTAAAAAAATATTTGTAGCAGAAAATCAAGAATGACTGAATGAGTGGTTATTATTTGTTAGAATCATTATAGTGGAGGATAGCAGTGAAAGGACCTAACCTTTATTGAGCAATTTTCATAATCCTCCTCTCCTTATCTGAAAATGGCAGGACTGTTGTGAGATTTCAGGGACAATAAAGTATGTAAAAGACTTATTTCAGCACCCCGCACAGCAAGCTCACCAATTATGGGCGATTATCTTCTCTGAGTTTGGAAGCTAGTAGGTCTGTTTCGCTGGTTCCAATATTAGGTTCTTAGTTCTGCCTCTTTGGCTGTCCTCCTTTATTATGGCATTTGTGAAAAGATGATCTTCTGTTTTATCAACCTCTTATTGTTGTTTTATAAAATCCCTATGAAAGACCAGCAGACTCCTCTGCCTTCAATATTAGCCAATACTTTCTCTATCCAGACCTACTCCATCCTACGGATATTGAGAAGATAAACAGAAATGATTAGAATGTACTTTCCAAGTGTAAAACATTGTGCTACAAGAGTTTGCCAAAGGGGATTAATATAGCCAGAGATCTGCAGAAGTATATGAAGACCCTGTATATCTCTCAACCTTTATGTCTAAGATCATAGATACAATAGAAATCCGTAAGTAGCATGTAAAAGCCAATTTAATAAAGTCTAGGACAGCTACATTACCCAGCTGTACACAGCATGTTCTTTCTTCAGATGCTGTTATAAATGAAAGAAATGGTTGCCATACAAATGGTTAAACTATGCCCTTTGGCTAGTAGGTTAGAAGTCCATTTCAACCCAGGAGAAGAGAATGTATTTTGCCTTTAAGTGATATTCATAGATTATTTCTATCACAGATGCAATACAAGTCATTAAAACTCAAATGTTAAGCCTATAAACATTGCACTTTATAAAGACTTTTGTACTTTTGGTAAAACTTATTTTAACATTTATCTGAAAACCTTAAAAGCTGCTACTATCTCTTAGCCTTGGGAAATGTAGTTTAAAGTTCTTACCTCTCCGATATTATTAAAATCTTCCTTAAAATCCATTTTACCACATAGTTGGCTTTATTTTCTTTGAAGCTCATATTTTATTTTTGAATCATTCTTCAGAGGCAATATGTAGTATCGCAAAGATGGACCAGCACAGGAAATGCTTTGAAACGTGGAAAAACCATTTAATAATAACTCATAGGCATCAGTTAGCAGAAAGATTTGTGGATGGTAATATTCAGATCCTTATGTAGTCATTTAATCTGTTCTTCAAAATTAAGAAAGTCATTATAAATCCACAGCCAGAAAAATCTGCCAGTTGATGCAAGCATTTGCTGCAGGGAGAAAATTTGTCAAGGTTAAGCTTATTTTGCCTGGTTGGGTACGATAGGTTCTGTGGTTAACAAGGAGGAAGCTGGATATTTTTTGTAAATTGGATGAATTTTATGTCATCGTAAATCTGACCACTGCTCCTTGATATCGCTGCATAAATCTAATTTTTCAGGTGCGATAACTTAAAAGAGATTTGTATTCCTTAGGGAAATAACAATTTCCCTCTTTTCCTGGCTTTGGGTATTGAGTCACCACCTTCCTTTGCCCAGGCCGAGGATTAGATAATTGCTTCCTTTCCCTATGATGGTGGTGACTTTTTATATCAGTGTGTGTGTGAATGTGTGTGTGTAAGTGTATGATTTTAATTAGGCATTGAAAGGGAGGAAGAGTAGTGGACAAGTACCTTGCTAAATATCCTGACCCAGGACCCCTTCAAGTTCTAAATTTGGGTGAGTAAATGATCATGTAGCTAGTTTTCCGTCTTCCCTCTTCTCCTTGCCTCCATTGTCTTTCTCTTAAACGTAGTAAAGCCAAATGAGTCAGTATGCATGAAGATCTATCAGAACCAGAAAAGAAAGGCCACAGCCCAGCCGGTGTGGCTCAGTGGTTGAGCACCCATCCAGAAGGTCATGGTTCGATTCCCAGTCAGGGCACATGCCCAGGTTGCAGGCTCGATCCCCAGCGTGGGACTTGTGGGAGGCAGCTGATCAATGATTCTCTCTCATCACTGATGTTTCTGTCTCTCTCTTCCTCTCCCTTCCTCTCTGAGGTCAATAAAATATGTATTTAAAAAAAAAAACCACACACACACACCACAAATCATTTAAGGTAGAATATCAGTTTTTTTATTTTCCGAGATGAAATGAAAACTCAAGCAACGTCATACTTCCATTTAATAATAACCATTTTAATAATAACTCATAGTAATCAGCAGAAAGATAGGAGTCATACATTGCCCATGTTCTTGTTTATTATGCATAAAATCAGTTATTTATTTCTTTAATGTTTGTACAAGGAAAAGTGTGGCAATCATTGAAATATGACAAGCCTAAAATCCATTCCCCAACCTCTTCTCCATTCCCTGTTCTTCACTAGAGAGGCTAGAAATGCTATATCTTTTCTTTCTACCTCCCTTCCAGTTAGGGGTGGCCATGTGAACCGTATGGGCTCTGGCTGAAGTGGCATAAGCAGAAGTCTCCTGTGAGGTTTCAGGGAAAGCTTTTCTTTCACAATAAAGGGACAGATGTGGTTGGTGCCAACTTCCTTCTCCCTACACAAATCCCCATCCCTTTTCCAAGTATGGTGGAGTGGAAAGATAGAAAAGTCCACGGCCTTTGATGACATCATTCAGCAGGAGATCCTACCTCCTGTCTCCTGCCTTCTAATCATGAGACAGATACCTCCCTATTGGTTTAAGTCACTGTAAGTTTGATTTTCTGAATACTTATAGCTAAGAAACATCCTAAGTGATATAAGACTTGGTTTGAGTACATTCTGAGAACCACTCCCCATGCCAAAGGATAAATTAATACTCTCCATTTTCTGTCTTGTCTATTTTGGGTGAGATTGTTTCATCTGTAGTAATCATTATAGACTTTTGATTTCAAGCCAGTAAGCAAGCTGGACTTTTCCAAAGGATGGAAGAGAGATGATAGTTTGCAGTTATGCAAACATGAGCATGTTATCCAGATGTGTATGCAACACAGTTCAAGAATCATGTTTACGGTGATAATAACTTTTAGCCAGTTTGGGAAATGAGGCCAATTGTAGACCAGGAAAGGGCAAATTTAAAGTTAATCCCCCAGCCTCCCCCTCCGCCTTTTAAAATCCTTACCCTCCATTGATTTTTAGAGAGAGTGAAAGGGAGGAAGGCGGAGGGGAGAAAGAGAAAAAACATCGATGTGAGTACTGGTTGCCCCCCACACTCGCCCCGATCCAACCAGGGCAGGGGATGGAATAACCGAGGTAATGCCTTTGACTAGGAATCAAACTCTTGACCCTTTAGTCCTCAAGCTGCTGCTCTAACCACTGAACAAGCCAGCCAGGGCTAAAGTTAATCCCTTTTACTCAGGAGTTCTGGTGGCTCGTATTAAGGCATTTTCTGTGGAAGTTAATGAAACTGACTTCCATAAAGTAAAAAGCACATCTTCCATGTAAGAATTCTTAGTTTTTCTACCCAATTTCTGTGTCTCCGGGAATAGAACATGCTCTCTTAGCAGACTTGTCTGTTCGTGTAGAATGATGTACAACTTTTGTACAGCATTTCCTTGTCGACTCCCTGGTCCTAATTAGTACTCCGCAGAATGGTAGATGTGCTTCTATAGTTTCTAAGCTGTCAGCTGCAATGCCACATATCTATCAGCTCCATCACCTGACACTATCAAGTTCCCCATGATCTCCCAGTCACTTCAGATAGGCCGTTGTGTTCAAATTAATGTCACTTGTTCAGAACCCATTCTCCATCAGTTATGAGGAAACAAAACTAAATAATTTATACTGCTATTTAACAGCTATCAGCTAACCTTTGAGCATTCACAGTCATAAAAAGGATTTCCCTGTAAAGATAGCCTTCTGTGATTCTTTGGAAAATTATTTCAACTCAATGGATTATTTCCATCAACAAAAGTCATTAATATAATGTTCTATTTGGTTGACTCTGGCTTCAAATTTGCATGTCAGATCATTCAATAACAATCATCAACTGCTTTTTGTTTTAAATTGAGGTTAAGTTGACATAACATTAAATTAACCAGTTTAAAGTACATACAATTCAGTGGTATTTGGTATATTTATAATGTTGTGCAACCACCACTTTGATCAAGTTCCAAAACATTTTTTTAAAATATATTTTTATTGATTTCAGAGAGGAAGCGAGAGGGAGATATAAACATCAATGATGAGAGAGACTCATTGATCGGCTGCCTCCTGCACGCCCCCTACTGGGGATTGAGCCCACAACTCCAGCATGTACCCTTGACTGGAATTGAACCCAGGACCCTTCAGTCCACAGGCCGACGCTCTAGGAATCCACTGGGCCAAACCAGCTAGGGCTCCAAACATTGTTATCACCTCAAAAAAAACCCCTATACCCATTCTCTCCCTCTAGCCAAGAACAACCACCAATCTGCTTTTTGCCTTAATAGATTTACCTATTCTGGATATTTCATATAAATGGAATCATACAATATGTGATCTGTGTCTGGCTTCTTTCATTTAGAATAGTGTTTTCAAGGTTCATCCACATCATGGCTTGAGTCAGTACTTTATTTATTTTTTGGCTGAATAATATTTCATTGTATTCATATGCCACATTTTGTGTATCCATTAATTCATTGATGAACCTTTGGGTTGTTTCCACCATTAGGCTATTGTGAATAGTGTAGCTACAGATATTTATGCACAAATATTCCAGTATCTGTTTAAATTCTTTGAGCTATGCATCTTGGAGTAGAATTCCTGGGTCATATGGTAATTTTATGTTTAGTTTTTTGAGGAATCACCACACTGTTTTTGACAGCAGCTGCATTATTTTAGGTACTCACCAGCAATGTACAAGATTTTGAATTTGTTCATATCCTTACCACTCATTGTTCCTTTTTTTTTTTTAAGATAGCCATCCTAGTGAATATAAAGAGGCATCTCATTGTGGTTTTTGACTTTTATTTCCTTAGTGATCAATGATGTTGAGCATCTCTTCATGTGCTTCTTGCCATTTGCATATCTTTTTTTTTTTTTTTGGAGAAATGTCTACAAGTCCTTTGCCCATTTTTAAAATTGGGTTGTTTATCTTTTTGTCATTGAGTTGTAAGATTTTTAAAAATATATTCTGGGTACAAGTCATCCTTTGGATATGTGATTTGGAAATATTCTCAGTTATATGGGTTCTCTTTTCAGTTTTTTGATAATGTCCTTTGATACATGAAAATTTTTAATTTTGATGAAGTCCAATGTATCGTTTTGTTTTTTTTTTCTTCTTTTGTTGCTCATACTTTTGGTGCCAAATCCATTGGCTAGTCCAAGGTCATGAAGATTTACCACTGTGTTTTCTTCTAAGAGTTTTACAGCATCAAATGCATTTGTGTGATTAGCACAGCACGACTATTAAAAAGAAAAGTAAAAAGAAATAAAGTTTATGGACTAACCTGCTCGAGAGAGAGCTTATCTAACGCTAAAGGCTTTTTGTTTTCAGTTTGCAGGCCGACACTCTATCCACTGAGCCAAACCGGTCAGGGCTAAGGCTTTTTGTTTTCAGAACTGTATAATTAGAAGTTGCTTCTGGATTCTGCTACCTCGACTTCTACATTGTGCTCTCAGAATCTCATTAGCAGAGCTTGTTAACGGAAAGCCAAGTGACAACAAGGAGGTCACCATAGTCCTTGGAAGATAGGCAGGTGGTTCTGTGACAAGATGCCAAGCTTCTTACCAAATGAAGGCACACAGCACAGACCAATCTCTGCTGTGGTTCAAGATATTTTACCTACAACACACACTCATTTCGTTTCTTAAACAGCTCTATGTGTGAATATCTTTTACTGAATATCAAGGCAAAGCCTCCACCAGTAAGATGTTAGACACAGCTTTGAAATGAGGAGTAGGATGCCCCCACAATGCTGTCTGACATGCAGGGCCAGCCTTTGGAAAAATGGACTAGAGATTAAGTTTGTGTTTAGTACCTATTGTTCCTACTAAGTTTTCAAAGAAAGACAAGACAGCCTCTGACCAACCTGGGCTCCACATCTGAATGATTTTCTTGGCAGAGCTCCATACATTTTTAGATTGGCAGGTTGAGAAATTATTATTTTTTTTTATTTCCTACAAAATTGTTCAGGTTGAGGGGGCCCTCGTTTATTCTAGTCTAACTCACAAGAGGCAGCTTTCGGAAAGGATGCCAATTTCAGAATTCACAGTGGGCAGAATTTCTGCCTGCCCAGATGCCCCCACTGGCTGTTTGCTTCAACCTCTCTCTCTTACCATTTGTGGTAAATCCACTTTGGAAAACAAGTTGTTGGTATTGCATTTTGGTAGAAATTCAGTAACAGTGTGTGTGGCAAGTCCAGATAGTATGGGTATTTACTTGACCCTCTCTACTCACAGTATCAGGGAACTTACTAGTATATATAAATATTAGTTGATTTTCCCCAAAGAGTTTCTGTCTTTCAACAGGTTCACTGTTCTTTCCATATACAGCTGTTCTCTTTGATAGGTTGTAGCCTGGACAAAAGCATATTCAGAGTATCTGAATATGGAACATTGCTCTATTCACATTTCTCTGCAACAGTTCCTTACACACCAGGGAAGCCCTTACTCTTCTGTTAAGGATGTAAAGCCCTATTCACAAATGGCTACCCCAGCTTACCCTTTGAGTAATCAGTCGTCTCAATAACTTAAAAATAAGCCTCTGAGCCACCCATGTAGGAGAAAGTTAATGATGCTTCATTTTTTCCTGCTTTTCTCTCTCTCAAAAAGTAAGCAGGAGCCTAAAAAAAAGTGAGTGCATTTAGCACTTTTCTTCTTATACACCAAACTACAACATTACTAGGGCTCTGTCTGGTGTGGCTCAGTTGGTTGGAGCATCATCCTATATACCAAAAGGTTGAAGGTTTGATTCCGGGTCAGGGCACATACACCCAGGTTGTAGGTTTGATTCCTGGTCAGGGTGTGTGTGGGAGGCAACCGATCAGTGTTTCTCACATCACTGTTTTTCTCTCATCCTTTCTCTAAAATCAACAAAAACAAACAAATAAAAATATCCTCGAGTGAGGATTAAAAAAAAAGACAAAAAAACCTTACTGGAAACAATCAATATATATCTTAGGGTTTCCCAGAATGGGTTCTATGTATCAGCAGTAGTACACAGGTTGATTTCCACTGTCACACAGACGGATAGCTTTTATTTTTAAGGTTGTACATTTACTAATATGCTATAAAAACCTCAAACTAGCTTAGCAAACTCATGATGTCATATTTATTATTGCTTATGATGAAGCTGAAGTGTGAAAAAAACGCTAAACTATATATATATATATATATATATATATATATATATATATATATATATTTTATTGATTTTTTACAGAGAGGAAGGGAGAGGGATAGAGAGCTAGAAACATCGATCAGCTGCTTCCTGCACACTCCCTACTGGGTATGTGCCCGCAACCAAGGTACATGCCCTTGACCGGAATCGAACCTGGGACCCTTGAGTCTGCAGGCCGACGCTCTATCCACTGAGCCAAACCGGTCAGGGCACGCTAAACTATTTTAAAGAATTACATTGAGTTATATGAAGATCAGAATTAATTTACGTTAAGATAAGAGTATAGGTGGTTTGAGGATATGTTAAAGTTAATAAAGGTAGTACCCAAAGACTAAAATTTGGGAAACACTGGATTTATTTCAGATCTTATATTAAGTAACAAAGTATTTAGAAGCATTTATGCAGTATGTCTTGATGGCTGATTTGATACATCCAACTAATCGTTTCCTATTCCCTGTCTTCTCCTTTGACTGGTTAGAAATGCTTACCCTGACTCAGTTGCTTAACAATACAAAATATCAGCTTAATTTGAGGGGAAAAAATGCTTACTATGGCAAGCTCTACATGGGACATCTTCTCCCAATTTTCCTTCTCATTCAAGCATTCAGATTCAGCATTTATCTATAAATGCACTCCCTTGTGATTATGCCTCATCCCAACTTTCTCTTATCAGCAGGTCAGCCTTGCCTTTCTCCGGGCCTTTCCTTCTGTCCACTCACTCCTGAGCTGCAGCTCTTTTGAAACTTCCACTGAGCAATTTATTTTCCTATCTGGCACTAAATACGCATTATTTTCCTTGTCCATGACATTTTCATCCACTCTTCTTCCTGGTTCGTCCTGCCTCCTGCAACACTCAGTGCAAATGATGACAACAAAAATAGTTAGATGTAATTACTGGCTATTTTTATAAAACTAAGTGTAGCTTGCCCATGTTCTATTCTAGGTAGATTCCAACGAAGTAATTGACATTGGTCCTCTGAAGTCAAAGTGTCCTTCCCTCTGGGGAGGTGGATAAGACGAATGCCAGCTTGCTTTCTGCCTGCCTTTTCTTAGGTCCGAGGCAGACTCCCAGTACTCGGGTTATGACAGCACAAGAATCGGAGGCACTATCACTGAGTAGGCTACAGTTCTCTGAGAAACCCATGACTTCGTTAATGAAACTAAGAGATAGTGGCTCCATTTGGTACATGTTTACAAACCACTTGAAGTGAGTCATTTCTGCAGATGCACTCTTTTCCAATTTTTGTTAGTTTCAATATGGGAGCTAAACTTTTCCTGACCTCATCCCCAAATTTTGGAGCTATCTGCTATTTGGAGCCTTAATGAATTACTGCACTTTTCCATGTCTGCATCCAGGCCCTAGCCTATGCCCCAATGTAGGGCCTTCCTGTCTTAATTAGGTGCCCCTATGTAAAGTGATCTTGCTAAGTGAAATAAGCCAGTCAGAGAAAGACAAGTATTACATGATCTCACTCATATGTGGAATCTCATGAACCAAATAAACTGATGATCAAAAATGGACCCAAAGTCATAGAAGCATGAACAGACTGTTGAACCTCAGAGGGAAGGCAGGGGAGGGTGGGGTGGGGGGGAAGAGATCGACCAATGAACTTGTATGCATATATACATGACCCATGGACACAGACAATGGGTGGCGAGGGTCTGGGGCAGGGATGAGAATGAGAGCAGGCTGGAAGAGGTTAATGGGGGGAAAAAGAGAACCTATGTAACACTTTCAACAATAAAGATTTTTTAAAAAATCACACACTGAAATCCAATGTAAAAATGAAGCATAAGTAAGCATAAGTACATTTTCCTTCAAATCAGATTTTCCCAATGTCAGAAGTTAAACCAAGGAAACACATGACCAAATATTTATTCTCTATCTTTCTATCACAACTGTCCCATTCCCTACAGATACAGGTTTTTTTTCTTCTTTCAAATTTCAGCTTTATTAGGGTATAATTGACAAAATTGTAAGGTACTTAAATGCAGGTCATGGTGATCTGATACACATTGTGAAAGGATTTCCTTCATCTAATTAATTAATATATCCATCACCTTACATATTTATTTTGTGTGTTTTTGTTGTTTTTATATTGGCATGAATACTTAAAAAAAATCTTAATTGTTGTATTACACATGTCCCCTTTCTTCTCCCATTGACCCCTTATAGCCTATCCCTGCTCCCCAACCCCTTGCCTCCACCACCCTATTGTCTGTGTCCACGGGTTATGCATATATGCATACAAGTTCTTTGGTTGATCTCTTCCCACCCACCCACCCACCCACCCACCCACCCACTCTCGCCTTCCCTCTGAGATTCGACAGTTTTTGTTGTTTTTAAACAAAGCTTCTAAATCCAGAGGTTATCAGAGACAGCACAAAAGTTTGACTTTGAGATGTGGTAAAGATTAACATGAAGTGATAATCTTTGTGGTAGAATCAGATCTCTAAGTAAAAAGATGAAAACAGGGCATATGACACTGTGCTATCTCAGAAATGGGAGATCCGTGTCAAGTGTCAGTACTAGATGGCACCTGGCTCAGGGACAGCCATCCACCAGATAAGACTAACCTGAGGATACTATCCTAGGCTCTTTATTTAGTACCCTACCCCCATGCACTGTGGTGGGATAAAAACTCAGGGAGGAATTCACAAATGAGAGAAAAAGATGATTGCAGGCAATAAGATGAGACTCTCCTAAACGTACACTTGGCACCAGGGTGTAAACAGAAACCATGTGCACATACAAGCCTGGGGGAGCTGGTGGGGTGGGTAGGGTGATGGATAGGTTTCTTTTGAGAAGGGAACAACCACATTAAAAAGCTGCCCCACGCCCAGCCGGCGTGGCTCCGTGGCTGAGTGTCAACCTAAAAACCAGGAAGTCACAGTTCAATTCCGTCAGGGCACATGCCCAGGTTTCAGGCTCGATCCCTGGTGTGGGGCATGCAGAAGGCAGCCTATCAATAGTTCTTTCTCATCATTGATGTTTCTATCTCTCCTTCCTTCCTCTCTGAGGTCAATAAAAGACATTAAAAAACAAAACACAAAACTGCCATACTTTTTCTTCGTTCTCTACTGTTTCCCAGTCTTGATTTCACACTGCTTCCTCCACATCTTATCCATCATGGTATGAACAGCTGCCAAGTCTCACATTAGGAAATTGTTGAAAGGGAGCCACACTATGATGGATCCCTAAAACCCTTCCTCTCCAAGGCCAATGAATGAGAACTCATGTTCCCCCTCTTGCCGCCTCCGTCCTTCTTGATATTTAGGCTGTTTGTAGTCCTCAGGAGAATGTCCCTGATGTTCACCTGTAACTGTTCCCTGTGCCCATGGAATGGCCCTGTTCAGACACCGTGTTCTCTGCACGACATCCATGTGAGTGCCTGGTAGACACCCTCCGTGGATGTTCACGGAGAAGGGCCTGCAAATAGGTGTGATTTCTCTCCCCTGCTGTCTGCAGCGTCCAGTCATCCTAAACTCTCTCACAAGCCCACACGCAATTCATTTTCATTAAATCAGTTGTATTATTCTTACCTGCTTTATGGCACCTGGAGTTTTGGCCTCCAGTGCTCTGCCACGAGTGAGCCAATGCTCTCAGCCCATCTCTCCTTGGAAGTCTCTGTCTTCCCTTGGATTCCAACGTACGTTGTTGTCCTGTGATAGCAGCTTGTTGGTGGGTTTAAGGACAAGTATGATGATGCTGATCACCCTGCCTTTTCTTTTTATTAGGGTGGAGATAATGTTTCTTCCAGCTCTCTATAGCCTAGATGGAAGTGGAATTATGTTTACTTTTTAAATATATTTGGTGGCAGGATAAGCATGCAGATAGTTCTAAGAAGTAGTTCAAATATAAGACACAAGACATGAAAACTCAGGTGTGATTTGTAAATGTGACTGATCATCAAAGCTGAGCGAATAGGTACTTTAGGGAAGGAATATACTGGAAATAAAAAGAGCTGACGGCTAGAGGCACAGAATGAAATCATTGAACTTACAGTAAAAAGGATAATGTTTGTGTATATGTGTTTGATGGGAAGTGGATGGTCGAACAAAATAATAGAGTTTCTTTAGAGTCTGCTGTCTGGTTTCCTGCTGTCTGTGCTTTTTCGTTAAGCAGAATTGTTCCTGGAGAATCATCTAACGTCTTTCCTCTCTTCTTTCTCAGTTAGTTAATATTAATACCTTCTGGTTTTATCAGCAAAGAAAGAAATCACCATTTCTTTTATTTTTTTCTTTAAATTTCTTTATTTAAAGTGGTGCTGCTCCAAATAGCTAAAGACTAATTAAAAAGACCAACTGGTGATTCATTCATTTCCTCCGCCAGAGCCACATCTCAGCCCAAGGACTCGGGGTGGCAGCAGCGTGAGGTTAATTCTGGAATCACAGGCTGCTTGCTTGAGAACTGTTAGTTTCACTACTCATCTCTTCTGGGTGGGGAGCTCCCACTGATTGCATATACAGAATGACAGATGAGAATTTGGCTTTCTATTGGGAATTAGGTATTTTGAGCAAAATTAAGGGTGGTGTAGATAGGGTGGATTAGGTTGAAAAGAACCCCACTCTGATGGAGTTCTTAAAATATACGTACACATAGACACCCACGAGATAACAGAGTCATAGTTAAGAACGTGGTAAATCACCAGACATCTGCAATGTCCTACTAGCTTTCCAGCCATAGCAGCGGATGTAGCATGATAATTAAAGTAAGTGAGGCTGTGGACTCTGAGTTTAAATCTTGGCTGCATCACCCACTAGCTGTGTAACCTTGAAAATGGTTTGATCTCCCTGAGTTTCAGTTTCCTCTGATATTACATAGGGGTTCATAATCTTAACTAACATTTGTTGAGTGTATGCGATACACAGAATGTTTACTCACTCATATTTTTATTTTGAGAGTGCATAAAATTCATGATTTAGAACAATATAGTATATGTACATATCTTACTTATTTTTGATTTAACAAATTGGAAGAAGGGTCAGAATATTCAGACTTAAGCACAAAAAAATAGGTGGAAAACGCAGAAGACAGAGTAAATCTAAATGTTCATTCAATAAATTTGCATCAAGCAGCTAATACTAAAAAGTCTCCCTTTTTCACTTATACATTCTCTTATAGAAAAGATATTTCAAGGAATCATCATTTTTGAATAACAGAGCCAAATAAATTTTATAATATTAACTTGTTTTAAAAAGAAATGCTTGTTTAAAAAAAATTTTTTTAAATTGATTTATAGAGAGAGAGAGGAAGAGAGAGGGGAAAAATTGATGTGAAAGTAGAACATTGATTGGCTGCCAACCCAGGCATGTGCCCTGACCAGGAATGCAACTGGCAACCTTTCGGTGCATGGGATAATGCCCAGCTAACTGAGGCACAACAGCCAGGGCAGGAAATGCTTGTTTTTAATGTGACATTTGCTAAATAAAATGATATGAAAAAAAATGCATACCACCTGGAAATTTTCATATGGAAATACAGCAGTAAAAGTTTTTCAGTCTACTTAAGGTTCTTAAGGAATCAGCAAATTTATATTTCCAGGTATATGATTATGGAAAGTATATTAATATTTTAAAGACAAAAACGTTTTAATTTAAAATGTGTTAAAATCTGAGAAGATATTAAGAAGGAAATATACTAATAACAATTAGTGTAGTTATTTGAAATTTTTCATCAAATTCTCAGCTTTATTTATAACTAGAGGCCCAGTGCATGAAATTAATGCACATGTAGGGCCCTTAGCAGCTGCTCTCGGTCAGTCGAACTCCTGAGGGGACACTTTGCATATTAGGCTTTTATATATATAGATAATGAATTGGTAGGTTATTAATGAAAAATTATTGCTTCATAAAAATTACAAGTCAATTTGGTCTTTAATTAAGAAAGCATTGGTTATTTGCACACTTCCCTTTCCTCTTTTGTACATTAGGATTTAATATTTCTGTTCACAATCTGTCTTTAAAGAACAGTTTTAGAGGAAATATTTGACTTTTGGAGTGTAGTTTACCTCACTCCCACTCTCTCCCTCTGCTTAGGCAGGATAATACTCTTATTTAATCACATGATATAAATTTTTCAGAAACAAAATTGAGCATGTACCTTGGTTGCAGGTTGCATGTACCAGCATCAGTCAGGGTGCATGTGGGAGGCAGCCAACCAATGTGTCTCTCTCTTGATATTTCTCTTTCTTTTCCCCTCCTCCCTTCCATTCTTTCTAGAAAAATATCCTTTGGTGAGGATTAAAAAAAAAACTTTATTAAGTCAAACGGACTAGGGGAGCAAGATCTCAAATGCTCCCCATAATATTTAAATTTAAGTTTTTCCATAAGTCAAAGCATTAAGAATAAACAAAAGCTTCATTCATTTTATACACTTTTGGAGAAAAAAGGAGTTAAAAACATGACCTAAGTAGCTTACAGTCTTCCCGGTAAAACATTAAAAAATGAAATATTTTTTATCTGCACTCACTCTAAGGATAGAATTATTTCAGTAATAGAAGGCATCTGTGTTGTAAGAGCTAGAGTAACTGGAAAATACCTCATTTTGGATGAGATCTGAACTGAACTGAAAACGAGATAATTTAGAGAGGAAAGCAGCAAGGTCATTTCAGTAATATACTGACACTTGCACAGGCATTAAAGCAAATGTGCTTGGCTTGTGGAGGAAATGCCTAGATAGATGTCCCTATCTGAAATGAGTGTATGTTTTAGGCAGTACTGGGAAATAAAATTTATACAAGTAGAACAGAGCTGAACTGTGGAGGACTCATTTCTCAGAAAGAGAACCTTGGCCTTGATACTCAAGGCCATGAAGATTCTTGAGAGGCTGAGTAATGATAGGATAAGAATAATTATTAGAAATATTAATCTGATAGCCATCCTATATAATAAAGAGCTAATATGCTAATTAGACCAAACAGCCAAACGACCGTCCGGACAACATTCCGGACGACTGTCCAGATGACCTTCCAGACGAAGCCAGGGCTGTGAGGGCTGGCTGAGGCTGTGAGAGCTGAGCCCCTTGCATGAATTTTGTGCACTGGGCCTCTAGTATACAATATAGATTGAAGTAGGGTGGCCTGTATTAGGGTAATAACAGTGAAGAAGGAAAGAAAAAAGTGAAAGGAGATAAAATGGTTAAAATAGGATTTAGGGATAGTACAGATACAGTATATGGCACCCAGTACAGAAAAGAATCAAAGGTAGTTCTCATTTTTTCTAGCCTACATGCTTAGAAGAATTGATAAAAGTGCTTTGGGCAACATAGTTAATTGGTTGGTTGAAGCTAATGAGAACTGTATTTCTCCATCCTTTATGTACCTCCTGAGTATAATCTTCTCTTCCCTTCAAATGCAGGAACATTTTATATACATTAAGATTTTTTTCACTCCAGCCATTTCTTATATCATTTATTCTCAACTATATTTGTAAAGACCCAACCCATAATTCCCCCTGATCTCAATGCTATTTTTCTTTTATTTTAACACCTCTAAGCTTTCTTCTAATTGAATTTTTATATCTTCTTTTTCTATCGCTCACTGTTATTTCAACTCTATTAAATCTCATACTCCCAATTATTACTAAATACTTGAAACCATTAGGGAATTATCTTTGTACCAGCCCAGCACATCATAGTGTGGAGTAGAAGTAATCACCAGGCACCATGGGGATCTATAATTAAATTGGTGATGATGGAAATAGCCAAAGATCTTCCCAGGTCTTTAGTCTTGTTTTGCTGAGATTTTCCTCATTATTTCACGCTCTCTGTCTCTTAGGGAAACCACACAAGTTGATGTGTTTAAGAGTAATCTTATAAACTTGGTAAAAATATCATATGCTGTGTCACAACTCCATGCCCTTTTCTTACAAAAGCTGAAACACAAAACCATCTGAAGTTCATTCAGTGAAAATTCTGGAAGGAAAATCTCTAGGAGGAAAAGCCAAGTAAATGACCCTAATTCTCTCACCTCCATTTTCATCTTCCCTTGTGAAGACTTTCATTCTCCCACTTTGAATTATGCTGGATAACAAAATCTGGTCCAAACATGAACAATAGGTCCACCCTTCGTTCTCCTTAGAACAGAATAAATAGGTGGCCAATTTGAAAACTTTACTAAATATTAAGATAGAACAAAACGTTAAAGAAAATCACAAAGAAGTATGTTTTTGATAAGATAATTATAACCATACAGCAACCTTAAAAGATTAGATCAATTTTACAAATATGGTTCCTTCCCTTTCATCTCCCTGCCTCTGTATGACAGGCATCTCATTTGCCATTCTTGGACCAGGATTTAGGAGCCCGATTTAAATGTCTCAGACTAACTAGTCTTCTCATGCACTTCTTGCCTGAGATATATACCTGCTTTATCCATAGTGGATTATTGGATTTTTACAATTCATACAATGAGTTATCCAAACATTTGTCTGAAGATAGAACTGCCAACATATTGAGTCTGTGGGGAAATGATATAAAGGGTTATTATAATCATCATTACAAAATGACTTTAATCATATCATTATAACCCATGCACAGTAACAATTGAGTAGTTCTTTCCTAGAAACACATATGGAATGAAGAAGGAAAAAAAGTAACCCTGTAGCAGAAAATTATGACCTTCTATACTCTGAGCTAGAAAAGAGTTTAATCACTTTTTCTTTTTTCTATAAAAAATAAAATTAAGCCCAGATAATTTGGCTCAGTGGTTGAGTGTTGAACCATGAACCAAGCGATTACTGGTTTGATTCCTGGTCAGGGTACATGCCCGGGTTGCTGGGTTGCAGGCTCAACCTCTAGTGCAGAAGGCAGCCAATCAATGTGTTTTTCTCTCTCATGGATGTTTCTCTCTATCCTTTTCCCTTCTTCTCTCTCTCAAATCAATAAATACATATTTTTTAAAAAGGAAATTAAATTAAAAGAAATTAAAATTAAAATTAAGGTGAGCTAGAATTTGGAAAAGTGATGTTTCATCAGTTCACCTAACCACATATATTTAAAAGTTTTCAATACTTATGTTAACAATAAAGCTAAAAGGAAAAGGAAATAAATATTCCTCAACATTTTATTTATTTATTTATTTATTTATTTATTTATTTATTTTTAAAATATATTTACAGAGAGAGAGAGAGAGAGAGAGAGAGAGAGAAACATCAGTGATGAGAGAGAATCACTGATCAGCTGCCTCTTGCATGTCCCCAACTGGGGTTGTGCCCTGACCAGGAATCAAACTGCTGATCTCCTGGTTCATAGGTCAACCACTGAGCCAAACCAACCGGGCAAACATTTCTCAACATTTTAAATGAAGAAAATCACATTTTTCTTACAAGTGTCAGGATTTTAGAGTCAAAGCATTGCCTATCAATTGTTGACTTATTGGCAGGGCTTAATGATTTTAAATTCAATTCAGTAGGTATTCAGTGGGATAGAAGGCACTATGTTAGATGATAGGTGAATAATAATAAGGCTTTTCAGGCACCTTCAAGTAGTTCATTATCCAGTGGGGAAGACAGAACAAGCATTAGAAACACTCCTAGGAATGCATGTTTTTAAGGTTTGAAAAAGAGAAACTGCAGTGGTTATTTGCATACTTATTGTTTATTGAATCAGTTTTTAGAAATGAGTTTTTTCTTAACAAGTTAATAATTCTTACCTCTATACTTTGCTATATTGCTCTGGTGAATTTAACTTTATAAAGCTCATTTCATTTAGCATTATTACATTTAACAGAGAAAAAGGCATTAGGTGTGTGCTAATGACCTCCATTTATAAATAAAATATTGTGTCATAATTAGACAGCTGGACTTGCTTTCTTCTTTTGAAGTGATTCAAGGAGAATTTTTCAGATCAGTTATATTTGAATTAAAAATGTGAATTAAAAATTAAAATGCCAGGCAGCTGCAAATCAATAGGCAACAGTGGCACTGTGAAGCCTTTATTAGATATATATTAGATACCCAAATTTCAAGTTATAACATTTCAGTAAAATACATAATGTTTGGTTTTCATTAATAAAATATTTTGTATATAAGTAGCAAAATATTTGTCAAAATGTGGGTCTGTCATCACTTCCACTTGCAAAGGATGAAGACTGTCGATAAGTCCTGTTTTCAAGAGCATCTTGGATTTTAATAGACAAATAATAGATAAAGGGGACAATTGTGAAATAAATGAGTAGAATATGTTTCCTCTGATGTCACTTGAGGGAAAACACTTTGGAAGATCCAAAGGAAATAAAACATTTAGAACGAGCCTGTCTTGGTGTGGCTCAGTGGTTGAGCATCCACCTATGACTCAGGAGGTCATGGTTCGATTCCCAGTCAAGGAACATGCCCGAGTTGCCAGCTGGATCCCCAGTGGGGGGCGTGCAGGAGGCAGCTGATCAATGATTCTTTCTCATCATTGGTGTTTCTCTTTCTCCCTCTCTGAAATCAATAAAAATATATCTAAACAATGTTTTTTCTTACTGTGGTTTCTCATAAGAGTTAGGCTTATTCTCTTTGCACTCCCACTGAATTTTATAGATACATCTTTTGTAGCATGTACCACAATGGATTATAAGTATTTGTATGTCTCTATTACTAGACTGAACTTTTTGAGATAGACATTATTTCTTACACAGTTATGTTCTCAATAGTTCCCAATACATGCTTGCTGTTTGAATGTTTCAGAAGTGAGTATTAGATAACAGTAGTTAATTCATTACATTTGAAAAGTATAGAGAATCTTACTGGTCACCTTGTAGAGGATTTTTACTTTACAAGAGGAAAACCAAAGCCCTCAACATTGAATGACTTTCCCAAAATTATTAGCATGGTGACACTTTCTCTGTATATACTAGGTACCCCACAAAATATCCAGCCAATAACATGATAAACTTATTCTTCTCTCTCTGGTATTTGGATGACCTAAATCTCCTTTGACTAAGTAAAGACTCTAATGAATTTGGATTATTCTTGAAATCTTTTGCTAATCTTTTCTTCACCTTTCCTTCGTGGCAAATGACAGGACTCTTTTCTATCTCCCTTTCAGTTTAGTGTTACATGACGCTCATCAGAGATAGTGAAGTAATTAGGGATGCAGTACCATCACTATACAGCTGATAGTAAGCTTTGCATCTCCTTTCATCAGATCTAGGATGTGGTTTCTTGAATTTCACTCTGTCTGGCAGGGTAAAGAACATGGATGAAAGCAATTGGATCAGGCACCATCTAGATAAGACTAAAACAATCCTCGTAGGCAGAGGGGACATTTGAAGCATATGCAGCAGCCAGTTCACATTATAGAAGATAGGCCCACCCTTTGTTGCTGAAAGCCACAATTTTGTGCGAAATCTTGGATTGCAGGCTATCCCTAAGTGATTAGATTTTTGGCTGAGACGTCTACAGTCATTTCCCACATGCTTGCTTTTTTTTTTTTTTTAATATATTTTATTGATTTCTTACAGAGAGGAAGAGAGAGAGATAGAGAGCTAGAAACATCGATGAGAGAGAAACATCGATCAGCTGCCTCCTGCACACCCCCTGGGGATGTGCCCACAACCCAGGCACATGCCCCCGACCGGAATCGAACCTGGGACCCTTCAGTCTGCAGGCTGACGCTCTAGCCACTGAGCCAAACCGGTTTCGGCCCCACATGCTTTCAATAAACAACTATTACCTTTTCTTACAGTTGGGAAGCTTGCTATGACTTTTTCTTCTTGCACTTTGTCAGCCTATGTAAATAATGTCTATATTGAGTATTGTGCTTGTCTTACAAATCCTAGGCAGTTTGATCCATTTTTGCCATGAATCTACACTAGAAGATGGGCTTGATATTCTTGGTATTCCGTTTAGTTAATTCTGGATTCCAGCTGGGATCAAGAGTAATTTACTCTTTTTCTAATGAAGAATTCAGTAACTATTTCAACCAAATTTATTTTAAAATTTTTTTTTTTTTATTGATTTGAGAGAGACAAAGGGAGAGGGAGAGAGAAATAGAAACATCAATGATGAGAGAGAATCATTGATCAGCTGCTCCCCACCAGGGATCAAGCCCACAAGCCAGGCATGTGCCCCAACCTGAAATTGAATTGTGACCTCCAGGTTGATGCTCAACTACTGAGGCATGCTGTCTGGGCTCAACCAAATTTATTAAATGTCTAGCATGTAGTATGGTCAAACAGGATGGTTATGACATGAACCTTTAGGAACATACTGTTTGAATTTTATAGATTTCCTATACCTGTTGCATATTGTGCAATTGAGCCTAATCATATTACACTAAAAATATCATGGCCATAAAATTTGAGGTGCAAACTGGGGTACTTTTGAGAGTGAAAGGAGTTGCAATTAATAATTACACATGATCAACAGATTAAATGACTGCCCTGGGCAAATGGGAGAGCATCAAGCAAACTGGAACAGTAACTAGGAAACTAAACACCAGTGTCTATTATAATTGTTTTTTCACATTTTAAGTTTGATAGTTATTAGGGAGCAGATTGGGTTAAATATAACTATGTTATGATAGCTATTAAATGCCAGACACCAAAGTAAAAGTGTACTCATATTTAGTCAGGGAAACAGAATATATTCATATAACTACTTAAAGCTATTGTGTATTGTGGCATGAATATTGGACAAGGAACCAGGAGACCTAGATCTGAAAATTTGCCTTGAAATTCAATCTCTCCCTTTGTTCAAAATACCCCTCACATGAATAAAATGATACTAATTCTTCATAGGATGGTGTGAGGAGGTGGTAAAAAATGTGACAGCAGCTAACAGAGCTATCAAATAATGAATGCTTGATAAAGGGTTGAGTTTGCTGATTTCCTACTTTAGTGAAAGGCAGCCAGAGTGGAAGTCAGAAACGTATTCTCTCTCTAAAAACTTTCATTATGAAGAACTTTTACTATGACCAATTTTGTCCCATTCATACCTCTTAGTGTTTTGAAGTAAATTAAATCTCAGACATTACATAATCTCATCCATAGGTATTTCTGTATGTTACTAAGGATTCTTTGTTTTAGCATCATCACAATATCATTATTAACCAAAGAAAACAATAATTTCCGATTATCATCAAGTACCTAGTTACTGTCTAAATTTTCAGTTCTCTTATAAATTTTCCCCCAGTCTTTTTTTCTTTAAAAAATTAAGGTCCAAATGAGGTCCACGAATCCTTGTGTTTAGTGAATGCCTTTTAAGTTTCATTTAGAGTATAGATTCTTCCATCTCTTTAATTTTTCCTTGCAATATATTTGTTGGAAAAATTAGGACATGTCCCATAGAATGTTCCGTAGAGTGTTCCATAGATGGCAGTCCCATGGTGCAATTTGATGTGGTCCTTTGTCCTCAGTATTTCCCATAAATTGGTTGGTGGATCTAGATGTTCAAATAAGTTTTTATTTATTTTTTTGGCAAGAGAACTTCACAGGTTGTGTTTTGTTCTTCCACCAGGAAGCACATAATGCCTGGTTGATTATCTTTTATGATATTAGCAGCTGTTGCTATTTTATTGATATTTAATCCATTTGTTCATTAGTGGTTTTTAATTTATTTCTGATACCATAAAATTAACTTTTTTTGTTTTTAAATATTTTTTATTGATTTTTAAAGAGAGAGGGAGGGAGAGAAAGAAAAAGGAATCTCGAAGCGAGAGCAGAACACTGATTGGCTACTTCCCGCAGGCTCCCCCCCCCCCACAACACCCCCCCTGCCCCCAACCGGGGATCCAGCAAAAACTGGGCCTGTGCCCTATGCCTAACCAGTAAACCTTTTAGTCCACAGAACTATGCCTAAACAACTGAGCCACACTGGCCAGGGCTTTTTATTTTTAAACTTATGTAGTGTTCAGAGTTGTAATTAACATGAAGATGTAATTAGTAACATCAGTTATGCCTATATGTCCAAACTTCTAATATTGTCCTATTTCACTTTAAAGATGTGTTCATTGATTGCTAGGAGGGAACAAAAATAGAAATAACTTTATAATGCTATAAATGAAAGATGATTAGAATATGATTTTCCCAGACTCTTTTAATATAAATGGCTCTATGGTTTTTATGACATAATAATTAAGAAATAACCTCCTATATTGCTAAATACACAAAAAATAATTAATAAAGCTTATCTACAGTAACATCCACTAAAATTTTCATTACTTCTTGGCTTCAAATCCCAATAATTAAACCTCTAGCTTATTTTCTAGGAACAAACAATGTATACTTTCTCCAATGCTGTGCTCTTTTGTTATCACTAATACAATATTGTTATTTTAATTTTAAAATGACAGTCTGGTCCTATAGCCATAGCTAAGCACTTTGAGTTGCTTTTCCAATAACACTGATTAACTTCGATGAACCAGTCATATTCTTCCACCCAGTTCCTGGTTAAGAAATAACATATTATCATCTGACAACTGGCAAAGATTAACAGTCAGCTGTGGCCATTGCACGGTGACTCACCCAGGGATCTAAACCATGACCTTGACCTCATTATCATGCTATTATAACCTACTGAGCAAAACAGAATTCTGAAGACAGGAAGTAAAAAATTCTGCTATTTGTGTCTTCAAGCCTACACCATGCACATCTGTGTCCTTTCAGTAATTCCTTTAGCAGGTGTTTTGGATATGGATGAGGAGCCAAAGGCAGGATAGTGTCCTGAAAAGCACAGCTGATCGTGTCTGTTCTCTGGCTAAGCAAACCTCCACTGCCTGTCTAGTGACTAGTGGACAAGTTCAAATTCTTTAGCACAGCATATAAGGTCGTAACATAATTTTGCCACAACCTATTTCTCCAGCTTTATTTTTTGCTACAGCTCCCTGCTTCCTTCTCTTCACACTCCAATAACAGTAATTTTCTCATGATTTTGTGACTGTTCATGTAACCATGCAGCATATGAGTCCCTATAATATATGACAGTTTGATTGGCCCTGGGGAAACTGGGTTAAAAGGCCTATTCCTTGACCTGCCCTTAAAGATTTCTTGATCTAGTTGAGGGGACAATGAAATAATTGTCAACAATGCTGGGTGATAAGTGCTATCTGTCAGCAATATATGTACAGTGACTATGGCAAACAGGTAAAAGGAGAAAGGGAGGAGGAGCATCTGGTGAAGACAAAGAAGTGGACTGACTGAGCTATGTGAAAGTAGGTGAGGTGATCTAAATGGAGGGGATAGAAAATCAGAGCGATAAGAAACTACACGTTCAGGGGTTGAAGAGGGAGATGTGTGGGTAGCCTGGGCTGGAGAGAAGGCTAGAGGGAGGCAAGAGCTGAATCCCAAGTGAGAGTTTAGACTTTTAATTCTCTGTGCCGGCTTCCCTTTCCAGTATGAGTTTTCTCTTTCTCCTGCATAACCAATAAGGATGACACGGAATCCTCTCCCCAGAAATTCGTTCAACAAGTATTTGTTGGAACCCCTATTATGTTGCTTGGGGGAACATTAGTAAAAATCCTGCTCTGTCCACCTGCTTATATTCTAGCAGGGGAAGGTGACGATCAGTGATAAACATAATAAGTGGTAAGTGCGATGGAAAAAGGAAAGGGTTGGGTAAGGTAAAGGAGATTGGAGTGACCAGGGAGTGGGTGGGGGCAGTGTGGAGTAATTAAATAGGATGGATAACTGAGCAAAAATTTGAAGAGTGAGCCAAGTGAATATCCTATTGAAGAGTGTTCTAGACAGTCGCTCTTTATGCGGTGTTGGGAAAAGACTATAGAGCTGCAAGGAAAGCAGCAGAGAGATCTGTTTGGAAAAACTGTAGGAATGCCAGCCATCTATGCATATTCGTGTGCAGAAGAGCTGTACTGATTCCAAGCATTGTGAGCCAGCCAGATATCTAAGCAGAGTACCGAGTCCTCAGTCAATTCTAGTGATGTGACTAAAACAATTTTTAATCCTCACCTGAGGATTTTTTCCCATTGCTTTTTAGAGAGAGTGGAAGGGAGGGAGAAGGGAGAGAAAGAGGGAGACAGAGAGAGAAACATCGATTGGTTTCTCTCCAATCGATGTGGGAGAGACACACCTTTTGGTTGCCTCCTGCCCAAACCCTGACCAGGGCCGGGGGTGGAACCTGCAACCCAGGTACGTGCCCTTGACTGAGAATCAAACTCGAGACCCTTCAGTGCACCAGCGATGCTCTGACCACTGAGAACCACTGGTCAGGGGGTGATGTGACTATTTTAGTTTAGATATGCCTCTTATAACTTAAGAAATTACCAGTAAGTAGCCCTTACTCTTGTAAAAGCGAAAGTCTACAGATTCACAGACTTCGGAAGCTGGTGATCCTATAGAAACTGAAGGACTTGTATTTTGGAATTAGTCTATGGCCCGTCAAGACCTTGAGAATTCAATGAAGATGGCCAGTTACTTACAAAGTTAAATAAGAACAATGCAGTTTTAAGTTCAAATGTGTTCATATATTTGAGGGACATGCCCACGTAAAACCATAATGCCATACAGGATACAGAGAGATGTGATAAACATTTTAGGTAAAATAGCCAACCAGAACAAACAATACATTTCTAAGGTCCATATTGTAGTAAGGTCTAAAGATAGATACTTTGGCCCAGCTGGTATGGCTCAGTGGTTGAACATCCACCTATGAACCAAGAGATCTCGGTTTGATTCCTGGTCAGGGCACATGGCGGATTGCAGGCCCAGGTTGTGGGCTCGATCCCCAGTGTGGGGCGGCAGCTGATCAATGATTCTCTCTCATCATTGATGTTTCTATCTCTCACTCCCTCTCCCTTCCTCTCTGAAATCACTAAAAATATATATTAAAAAAAGATGTTTTGAAGATACTTTACTTTCTTTAGTTCTGAGCATAGCAATCTTATATTAAATTGGGCCTACTACTTTGAAAAGTAGCCCTTTTAAAATTCTGTGATATATATATATAATTTTTATCCTCACCTGAGGATACGTTTATTGATTTGAGAGAGAGAGATTGGTTGCCTCTGGTATGCACCCCAAATAGGGACTGAACCGGCAACCCAAGCATGTATCTTGATAGGGAATTGAACCCAAGACCTTTCAGTATAGGGACAGCACTCTATGTAATATTCTATCTATGTGATATGTAAGTTTTTATTTTGGGAAGGTGTATGACGATTTTAAGATATATTTACTCCTAAGGATTCCCTTTATTTTTTATTTTTTTTTAAAAAATATATTTTACTGATTTTTTTACAGAGAGGAAGGGAGAGGGATAGAGAGCTAGAAACACTGATGAGAGAGAAACATCAACCAGCCGCCTCCTGCACACCTCCCACTGGGAATGTGCCGGCAACCAAGGTACATGCCCTTGACCAGAATCGAACCCGGGACCCCTCAGTCCACAGGCCAACGCTCTATCCACTGAGCCAAACCCGTTTGGCTAAGGATTCCCTTTAATAGGAAAGACACAAATAGTTGTAGTAAAGAAATGTAAAAAGGAATCACAGCAATAGTAGTAAGCTTACTCATTTCTCCCTCAGTCCTATAAGAAGTCAGATGTCCCAGTAGTACCTGCTCATGCACATGGCATTTCAAATGCTGGCACTTTCTCCAGACAAGTGAGAGCCAGTAGGGGTGCAAACAGACAGCTGCAGGCACGCCAGGCGATGCGGCTGGTAGAAAACAGTGCAAGGCCCAGGATATGACTCTCTGCTATAAAGGAAGCCAAAGTTGTCCAATTTGCACAACCGCTTTTAGTTCACATTTTATGTACTCAAAATAACGATGCTATTTTCATCTCAGAGTTTCAGCCTCAGAGTCGGATGTGTATTCTGACTTCTGTTTCTGCTTGGGTTGATAGTCGGCTGGGGAATGGAGGTGGTGTTACTTTAAGTCTGGCTCAGAAATAGTTGAATAAGGTAGAATAGTCTACCTATCCTTTTGGTTATTTTTAGTGCTGCTCTCCTCCCTTTTAAAGGAGCTCTTAGATATTTTAGAGGCACAAAGGGTTTCCTAGGCTAAAGTCATAGGTATGTGGACTTACTGGTACTTGTCATTGAATATTAGTGGGAAGGAAAGTGTGACTATTAGAAAACTCAACATTTCAATTTTAGGTTAAAAAAAAAAAGCTCAGCCTCCCTAGAAGTGTTATTTGTGCTTCTTTTCCACTTCCCAGTTTCTCCTCCATGATCTATTCTGCAATGCGCATAGTGTAGTTCTCAACCTTCACTATACGGCAGTCACTTGGAAATTTTAAGAATATAGCCATGACAAGGGCCCTAACCTGAGCTTTGATCTAGGGTTGGATCCAGGTGGTATTTTAAAAAAGTGACCCAGGTAAATTTTTTTTTAATCCAAGTAATTTTAATGTGCAGCTAGGGTTGAAAACCCCTAAGGTTTCAAGCTGGAGTAAAAAATATCTAGGTTCTACCTGGCTGGTGTGGCTCAGTGGTTGAGTGTCAACCAGGAGGTCAGGGTTCAACTCTCGATCCTGGGCACATGCCTGGGTTGTGGGCTCAGTCCCCAGTGCGGGCCGTGAAGGAGGCAGCCCATTGATGATTCGCTCTCATTATTGATGTTTCTATCTCTCTCCCTCTTCTTTCCTCTCTGAAATCAACACAAATATATTTTTAAAAAAATCTAAGTTCTAGATGCAGTGCTGCCATTTACTAGCTGGCTGAATTTAGTACACAATTTCAAATAGGATGATGAGGTTGGATTAGAGATTTATAAAAATTTTCTAACTCTACCCTGGTGGATGTGGCTCAGCTGGTTGAGTGTCATCCCATGAACCGAAAGGTTGCCATTTCGATTTCTGGTCAGGGCAGCTGAGTGATGTTTCTCTCTATACCTCTCTCCCTTTCTCTCCCTCTCTAAAATCAATAAAAACATATTTTAAACAATTTTATAACTCTAAAACAAAATTAAATTGAGATTCATATGGTATCATCTAATATGCTCAGCTCCAAAGAGATGAAAATGGAATTATGTGGAGTATAAGAGTTTGATTTGAATCCGGTGAGTAATAATAAAATAAAATAAGCACTTAAATAAACTTTTCCCTCTTCCCAGTTACAAGGCAGGGGAGAAAAGAAACATAGAAATTTAAGCTTAGAAATCACAAGAGAGTCTAGGGCTGCTTTGTCTGTTCCCAGCTCTCTTAAATTGGGAGCTACTAGTAGTCAGATGGTACCTGGGGAACAGAGGGAGGAGGGACAGAACTGACTACACATCAAGAAGGTAAATACAATATAAACCCCAAAGGGCTTTCATTACTCATCAGACAATAATCTGGCCTGGCACTGTAACAGGCGAGTGTGGAAGGCAGGGTAGGGGTGTGTACATATACTAACCCCCAACTCTGTCATCCACTGCGCTTACTGAGAGCACCCAGGAGAGGAGGTGATCCCTGGCGACCCATCCCCAGCCAGGTCGGCCCCAGCCTCACCTCTACCCTTCTCAGCCTGCTCCCTGCTCTGCCCCATCCAGGGGGTGGTGGGGCCGCACCCAGTCCCACTGCCTTCTCCAGGAGCTGCTTTTCCAGATGCCCTCGACCTCTTTCCCGAACCCATCCATCTCTGTGCTTTGAAAACCAGACTCTAACCCGGTCGCCTAGCTTCGGTCTCCTCTCCTCTCTGGGCTCCCCTAAAAAGGCTCAACAGACCAAAGCCCTTGGCCCAAGCGCCAGCTCACACTCAGCCCGCCCTGATCCTCAGTCCTTGTACCTTCACAGCCTGCCATGTCCTTCTCGTCCTCACACCTCTCCCGGGCAAATCCTAACTCTCCAATCTCTAGTCCCCACTTCCCCACGCTCTCTAAGTCTTCCCCTCAGTACCTCTCCGGGCATCTCCCCCTGTTTTCCAGAACTTCCTCACCCCCCCCCCCCCCCCCGCGGGCACCAGGTCTTTGACATCACCTGAGCTTCCAGCTCGCTCACACCCCCTTTGCTCTCCACCCAAGTAACCCCGGGCAACTTCCAACCCTGACATCCAGGACCTCCCCAGCTGCGCTCTCCCTCCTTCCCTCCAGGACCCCCACGACACCCCAGCAGCCCCTCCCCGCGCTCAGCTCACACTCCAACCTCCAGCCCCACACCAGGGCGCTCTCCTCCCCCACTGTTCCCGCTTTTCCAAAACTGTGGGCGCCCTTACTTCCCCATTACACCCCATCTCCGGACCTGCTGTACCCCCCACCCCCTCGTCCCCACTCCTTTACCTCCCGACTTGACCCACTGGGCGCCCCCACCCAGCTCACCCCCCCCCCAGCCCCGCCCTCGGACGCCCCCTCCCGCTTCACTCTCAGTACACCCGGGCCCTCAGCCCCACCCTCCCCTCCCCGCCTCTTCCTGCCGGGCCCCAGCCGCAGATCGCACTCGGGAGGGGTGGCCGCCTCCCGCGGGGCGCCCGTGGGGCCTGGGCCTGGCTGCCGGGAGGTGACGCGGGTCCCGCGGGAGGAGCCGGGAGGCGGAGGGAGGAGGCGGCGCGGACGGCGGCGGCGTAGGGAGCGAGCGGCCCCCGGCGCCGACTCCACGGACTTAGGGGGCGGCGGCAGCGGAGGAACCTCGGGCCGCGCGTGATGTGGGTGGAGAGGCACCCGACCCTGCGAAGCGTCCGAGTTCGCTGGGGCCCTAGCCCCGGGACTGTCCGGCGCTAGCCCCGGTCGTCCCTCCTCCGCTTTCGCTTTTCCGCTCTAAGCCCCGAGGGTCCCCGGCCCCGCGCCCCCGCCCCCCCACCCCCGCCCCGGGAAACCAGCCCCGAGCCCCCTCCATCCTCCGCTCCCGCCTCGGCGCCCCTGCGGCTCTCGGGACGCTGCCTCCCGGCGCTCGGGGCGAGTGGCGGGGACTCCCCGGGCGGCTGGATCGAGGCTGCCGTTCTCCCCCCGAGGGGCGCGCGCCCCCCGCCCCCGCCGCGGCCGGACACACTCGCGCGCCGCCCTCGCGCCCGCTCCCTCCAGTCACCCCACCCTGAGTCCCCGCCGCCTTACTCCTCGCCCTCCCCGCCGCCCCGCGCACGCCGCGTCCGGCCCGGCCTCGCCTCCCGCGCTCCTCTCACCCGAGCCGCTCACTTGCCAGCCCTGCGCCCCCGGAGGCTGGAGAGACGCTTCCCGGAGCGCGCTCCCCAGCCTCCCTCCCCCTGCGCCCGCCCTCCCCTCCCCTCCCCCCGCTCTTTCTTTCTCGGGGGCGGGGGGCTGTCGCCTCGGATTGAAGGCCATTGATTTGTATGTATTTGTCCCGGCGCCGGAGGCTGCCCCAGCCGCCCGCGCGGGTGCCGCCGCCGCCAGCGGAGTGGCCTCCCCGCGTCCCTAGGGCGGTCAGGCTCCGCCAAACATGTCGGCTCCGGTCGGGCCGCGGGGCCGCCCGGCTGCCACCCCGGCGGCCTCCCAGCCGCCTCCGCAGCCCGAGATGCCCGACCTCAGCCACCTCACGGAGGAGGAGAGGAAGATCATCCTGGCCGTCATGGACCGGCAGAAGAAAGAAGAGGAGAAGGAGCAGTCGGTGCTCAAGTAAGGACCCAGCTCCATCTTCCCGCCTCCCTCCCTGCCCTCCGCCCCCACGGCGGCTGCCCCGCGGCCGCCTGCGCGTCCGGGATCGCCGCCCTCCCTCCCGCCGGCGGCGCCCGGGCCACGAGGCTGCCGCCGGCCGGGCTGCTTGCGGGGTGTGAGCGCGGGGTGGTGTGTCGGCGAGGGAGGGAGGGAGGGCGCCGAGGCCGGCGGAGGCGAGGGCGGCGAGCCGGGGGACGTGGCCATCTTCCCGAGGTCCTGCCTGAGTTCCCCGCGGGCCGCCTCGGCTCCGGGGCCGGCCCGGGTCGGGGCTGAACCCGGCTCCGCGCGCCTTCCCGGCCGCCGCCCCCGCGCGGAGCCGGGACCGGGGCGACGGATCCAATATGGCCGTGCACAGGTGCCAGGGCCGGCCCCGGGGAGGCGGGCGAGGACGCGGGAGCCGGGGGCCCGTCCCGCGCTGCCGCAGGGCGGCTCGGCCCCGGCGCGGGGAAGAGCCGAGTGGCCCACGGTCGCCGAGGCCGGGAGGGCGGCGGCGCGGGCGAGGGGCCTGTGCGCGGGGCGCCTCGGTGGGTGTGCGGCCGTCGCCATCTTCAACCCCTCCCCCGCGGCCGGCTCCAGCACCCTGCGCTCCGCTGCTCTTCCTGTTTGCAACTAGGAAATCTGCTTAATCCTTACGAGACTCGAAATCTAAAGAGACTCCCGTGCCTACCACGACTGCAGTTTGGGGTGCTTCCCACTCACAGCCTCGGCTGCCGGGGTCTGGCCGCGGGGGGCAGAGGGACGGCGGCGGCGGCCAGGCGTCGGTCGCGGCGGCAACTTCAGCACCGGGAGCTGTCCAGCCGGAGCCGGGCGCCGCTTGCTTCTTAGTCTAGCCAAGCGATCTGTTTCTACAGGTTTGCTTTTAAATGCTTTGCGGTGATTTGATTTCTCCGTAACTGTGAGAAGGAGATGGTGCAGAGGATTTGTAACCTTTTTATGTTTTTTTTTTTCCCCAAACTCAACTTTTTTCTTTTTACTGGAATTTTCACAAACAGATGAACTTAGTACAGTTTCTATGCCGAAGTGGGGCCGTTCTTCTGTGTGCTATCACATCTACTTTCCCATATTCTCCACAGGAACACACCGTGGAAAGTGTAGAATTCCTCTATGTAGGAACGAAAGCACTAACCTCTAATCATGTAAATTTTAAAAAACAGGTTGTTGACTTCAGTAGTCTTTTAAAAACATGTATTTTCTCTTCCCTATGATTTTATTTAAAAAAAATACATTTCTTACTGATTTCAGAAAGGAATGGAGAGGGAGAGAGAGAGAGAAACACAAATGATGAGAGAGAATCATTGACGGGCTGCCTCCTGCACCCCCCACCCCGGGGGTGGAGCCCGCGACCCAGCCATGTGCTCTGACCGGAATCCATCCGTCACCTCCTGGTTCATAGGTTATCGCTCAACCACTGAGCCACACTGCCAGGCCTTCAGTAGTCTTTAATACACTTACAAAGAAATAATTTTCTGCTGTTATAATTACAGTATTTAATGAAAAATATTACTTTAAATAATTTATGATAAATGCATCAAATATTTGTACACGTTTGAGAAAAATCCTAAGTATCACTTAAGGACTAAGAGCAAATGTATTTCTCACATATTAACTGAAATAAAGAAGAATTGCTTCTTCAAAGATTATTCCTGGGTTGAACTACTTTTTGGGACTGTGATTTATTAGTAGGCTTGGAGATGAAAAAGATTGAGAGATTTAAGTAGCTTATTTCAACTGATAGAAGAATAAAGCATTATTTGTAAAAGCTTTTTTTGAGCATGTCCCTGACTTCACTCTGCTACATATACTGACAATTCCAAGCTTTGGATGACTTAGAGCTGGGCATTTAGATATATTAATATATATTTTTATTTTATTGCTATAAAATTAGCATTCCCAAAATGATGCTCAAATAAAATAGTTTTATTTATTCGACCCACATATTTAAATGTAGAATGTATTTTTTATGTCATTATAGAATGCTAAATAATAGCACTTATTGGGAAACTCACTATAATTTCAAATTTATTTATTGTTCTAATGTATATATAGAACTTTAAATGAACTTTTGAATATTGAATTAAGAATTACTCAAACAATATATTATACTAGAAAAAAGTTGTGAAAGTGTTGGCTATTTAGGTAGGTACACATAAACCTACATATAATACAATTGTGCATTCATATCTTTACAATTTAGGGAGCAACATATATTATCTAAATGTATTCAGTCTATGAATTTACATTGATAAACGTATATTCATATTTATTTTAAATATATATGTGCATTTCTACCTGACTTAGTCTTGGAAGAGGTCATAGCTCAAAGTGACCTACATGGCTTCAGAATTATTTTTTTTTTTCACTTTAACGATAACTTATTTGGAGATTAAAACATAATATATTTCAAATGTAATTATATATGTTTTTTAAAAGTGCTTTTGTCTTTTGTAATAAAATAACAGTAGGCCAGGAAAATGAGAAAAAGAATAAACTTTATATATAATTATAATAACAAGAGACAAAACATTTTCAAGAGTTTGACAATTTATGAAGTAATATATTATCAATATAGGATATTAAATTTCACATATTGTATATAAGAAAAAATACTAGTATTCTTCAATGGCTATTATTCACATTAACTTTGAAGGGACAAATATCTGGCTGTGACTATACTATATCCTTTGTTTCTCTTTAGTGATATCCATTTAATTTCATGTTAACATCTATTCTGAAAGAAGGTCATGGACAGAGAGAAATAAACTGAAAATCAAAGTCATACCTGCTATCTTTTAACAACTATGTTAGAAAAAGTTGGATGTGTGAAAAATTGGAACTATTTGAAAATATTTTTGCATGATCTGTGAGTTTCTGTGTTATGTTAAGTATTCATCCAAAGTTGGGTATGCATTATAAGATGATATATGGGAGTACAGGAAAAAATATTTAAACTTACATTTCTATTTTTATTTGAAAAAGAAATTGAGCTTTACTAATAGTTAATATATAGATTGACAATATTAAGATACATATAATTTACTTATAAATATTTGTGTATTAAGAGGTTCAGGCCTGAGATATTTTTAATGGGAGAGGTGAGACCACTATAGTAATCTATTGCCTTGGGCGCCGGAAGAGTGAAAACGATTTATATTTAATTCTTAGCAATGTCTTCCAAGCCTAGCTGAACATCCACATACCTAGGAAGTTCTATCACCATCAAATAATACCATTTTACATGTGAGTGGGATACTAGAATTTTGGAAACATTTTTATTTATCTATAGATCCCTAAATAGATCAATATTCCTTTTTTTACTCTCATATGCATTCCATTAATATTTTCAGTTTGGATAATTCTATCAAATTCTACAGTGTCCTTTTACTGATTAATGTTTTTAAGCCTTTTAAGTTGTTTTTCATGACTCTAAACTTCTTGAGGGCAAGAATAAACTTATTGGAGTTTGTGTTTTATAGCATCCTTAAAGACCTGTGCAAAGTAGTTACCTAATAAGTAATGTCGATTTGACTTGTGGTAAGTTATTGAGGTAGTTTACCAGCTTTGTTGGGAAAATGGAGAATTTATTTATTTATTTATTTATTTTGAAGAAAAACATAATTTAAAAGTTTCTATTTTCCTATTTTCCAGTGAGGCTTTTATTTTTATTTTTTTGGGGGGGGTGGGTGGGTGGGGTGATATAAGAAAAAAAAAATAGAGGAACACAAACCCACTGAAATCAATAGAAAGGTATTCATTCAGTAAATATTTATTGAATTTCTACTATGTGCATATCACAGTCTTTCAGATGAGGTGTTTTTGTAACAAATTAGAAATTATATTTCTTGATGTGTAAATTATCTTTTCTTCGATCTCAGTTTAGGTTTTCTGTTAATGTCAAGGGGATAATTTCCTTCCCAAATAAAGGAAGATAACAAGTAAAAATTTTCCTGATAGAACAAGGTAATAATTTAGCTTATATTTAAAACAGATGAGCAGTTCTACATTTTTTTTAGTAATTCAATTTTAAAAGTGCTTTCCAAAGTTAGTTTGTAAACTTCTTTATTAGGTAATATGTGTGTGTATGTATGTTTATATATATATATATACTGTATATATACAGGACATAGTACAAAGTTTCTTACAAAATTTCCAATTATTTCCCTAGTCAGAGGCAACTACTGTTGCCAGGATATTGTATAGTCTGCCAAAAAATTCTGTGTAGAAGAGTAGATATGTGTATATATCAAATATTTTGTGTTTGTGTGTGCACATGCATGTATAGGTATATGTGTGTAAACAAAAAACACAAATGTGTCCTGAAAGTTTACTTTTTAGAAGATAATTTCCACACCCATTAATATATAGTTGCCTCATTCATTTTAATGGCTGCGTAATATCCCATTTTACAAATGTTCTTTAATTTCTTTAACTAGTATATATTTTTGGATAAGTTGATTCTAATTATTTTGCCATTAGAAAAAACACTATGTTAAATATGTTTTATTCATATATCATTTTCCCATATGTATGAATATATCATGGGGATAAATTTTTAGAAATGGAATTATTTGGTCAAAAGTTCAGCATATTTTAAATTTTAATAAATATTTCCAAACTTACTTTCATAGAGGAAGTATACGTAAGTGACATATACTAGGGAAACTTTCCAGCATCATTGCTAATTCAGTGTGTGGTAATCTTTGCCAATATTTTGGTGAAAAATATGCCATTATTGATTTAATTGCAGTTTTCTTATCAGTGAGGACCTTTTACATTTGTGTAGAGCCTTTTCTGTTTCTTTTCCTATTGCTCATTTTTAGTGATCTGGAGAAGCTCTTTATATGTCTTTTGTTTTACAGTCTTGTTTGTGCCTTGTTTTACTGGTCAGGATTTTTTAAAAATGTATTTGAATTTATTACTTTTTGTTTTGTGGCTTGGGATTGGCGGTAGACTTAGAATGACCTTCCTCATTCTAATATTTAAAAAGAACTACCATATTTTCTTATAGCTAAATGAAGATTTAAGAATGTGGCATGTCAGATAAATGATGTAATTTAATTATGCAGACTTTTAAATAAAAATGATTATATATATATATATAAATAACCATGGCCATTGCCAAAAATTGAAAACCTATAGTTTTTAAGGGTTCAAAATGCATTCTAAGATTTTAATTGACATTTTATGAGAAAGTACCTAGTAAATTCTTTACATATGTTCTATATTTTAAGGTAACTAGGACAATTAATACATTCTTGTTGACAATACCTATTGACAAAGAACTGATTAAACTGCATGATGAAGAGGGAGGTAACAGAGGCAAAGGTGATGGACCAGATGGACTTTGACCTCAAACTTTACCAATTGATAACTAAGTACTAGCTTATGTTATTAAATCCTCTGAGCCCATGTTTCCTCCTCTGTATTATCAGGCTAATATTAAAACTCCTGTCTTCAGCCCCCCAACTTTACCTTTCATTTGTGAAAGAGAGTCAGTGCATGGTCAAGAAACGCACTTGAAGTGGTTCAGAAAGTCTGCAGCAGAAGGTTTAAACAGAAACGAGTCAGGAGAAGAGATTGGAGAGAAGGCAAGGATCAGAGCTTAACATCCTGTTGTTATGCTGTTCTTTCCATTTGGATTTAATCCTAAAGGACTGTGTTCCCCGTGGGTGGTCCATTATAAGTGGATATAAATGTTTTTTTGAATGAATGATTAAATCTGGCATTGCCTAACAGAGTGGATAGCAGCTAATATCTCAGGAAATGATTTCCTTTGGGATTTAATGGTAAAGAAGTTTCATTGTTTACTTCTCTTGGACATGAGAGCTATTGGCTATGACATATGGTGTATGCTATTAATTTAATATCAAGCAGTGGGCAACAAATGAAATCACTGAAACAAAATATATGTAATAAATATGATTTTTCCATTAAAAAACATTTCATTTAATAAACATTTGTTCAAGGATGTGAGAGTTTAAGCCACCTTTTCCTAGTGATAGTCCACCCTTTTTTTGCTATGGTGTGGAATATTTTTTACTTGAAATAGTTGTTAACATTTTAGAAACCATCACCAACAGAAATTTCCTTGAGCAATGGCAAGGTGGTATTGCAGGGGTGGAAAGCTCAGTGGATCTTCAGAGAGAATATGTGGAATTGGATCATCTCCTAGGTGTGCTTAAAAAAACACCCCCAGAATTTTAAAATCAAGGGGACTTGAGCACAGACATTTAAATGATCAGCTAGTACAGAAGGGTATGCACCTTTGAGGAGAAAGCATCTTTGACCAGGTTCAGTTGATAAGTGGCTAATAAAGGATATAAAGAATATTAGCATAGCCCTAGCCGGTTTGGCTCAGTGGATTGAGCGTCAGCCTTCGGAATGAAGGGTCCCAGGTTCAGTTCCGGTCAAGGGCACATGCCCGGATTGCGGGCTCAATCCCCGGTATGGGGCGTGCAGGAGGCAGCCAACCAATGATTCTCTCTCATCATTGATGTTTCTGTCTCTCCCCCTCCCTTCCTCTCTGAAATCAATAAAAATATATTAAAAAAGAATATTAGCATAAAGAATATTAGCATAATGGGCAGTGCCACTCTTCTAGTATGTTAACAAAAACAAGTTAACACGGTAACGAAGTTAAGCCAAAGAAGTGAACCAGAAGGTGCATGTCATCAACTGTTTCATCTGAGGTAACCTGTGGCTAAGATGGCCTTAAGCAGAGATTCTTTGCTCTACCTGTATCTCATGTTTAGTTTCTTACAATATTTCCCCCTCACTTTCCAGTAATGCTCTTACAGTGAATCCCGTTCTATTTTTGATATAATAATGAGAGCCATGATACCTCCAGAGACTGTCTTGTTGTGGTACCATAGTTGTCTTAGCTGAGCTCTGAGAAGGCATATTGTGGAACTGGAAGAAAGAAGTGGAAATTCTTTGAGGGTAGTATTCAGTTTTTATCTTAAGACTTGTCCACACAGGCTTTTCTTCGAATTTGAATATATGTCTGGAATTGAAGGAAGGAACTAGCATTTGTTCAGTGTTGACTAAGTGCTAAGATCTAGGCCACAAAGCTTCTAAGTACCAGAACACAGATCAGTACCTAGATCTTTCTAACTCCAAAACCCATTTATTTCCCTGTCACATTGCTGTTAAGTCTTCTGGAAAACAGTTAAGAGTCTAGTGCTTAAGGGCTTGGACTTGAGTCAGACAAATGTGGGTTTGAATCCCAGCTGTTACTTGGTAGCTGTGTACGTCAGTGTGTCTGTAAAATGGGGATAATAACACCTACTTCAGAAGCTGTTATGAGGATTAATTGAGTTTGCATTTGTAAACCCATTAGGATTCCTAGTTCATAATAAATACCATTGATGGCTGTTTAAACTAGAGAATATCAATCTAGGTTATCATCAATAAATACTTTTATGAACCCCCAATTTTTCAATGCCCGTTGAAAGGACATTGTTACTTTCTTTAATAAAGACCCAGATCTTCCAATAGTATTTCTTGTATTAGTTTTCTACTACTAACAAACTTAGTGCCTTAAAACAACATGAATTTATTATCTTACAGCTCTGTAGGTCAGAATCTGACAAGGGTCTTACTGCACTAAAATCAAAGGAATTGGCTGTGTTTCTCTCTGGAAGCTAGAGCGGGAGGATGTCTCCTTGATCATTTAGGTTGTTGAAAGAATTCACTTCTCTGAGGTTATGTGATTGAGATTCCCCATTTCCTTGAATGCTGTTCTAACCTCCTAGCGGCCTGCCTCTCCCTAGTGCTTGCGCGTGGCCTCCTGTATCAGTGAGGTGTTGAGTCCTCCTGATGCCATCTCTCCGACCCTACTTCTGTGGGCATCTCTCTGCCCACAGCTGGGAACGTTTTTTTCTCTTTTAAGGATTCATATGATAGATTGGGCCCACTAGATATTCCAGAATACTCTTCCCCGCTTAATCACTTCTGTGGAATCCTTTTTCGCTGTGGAAGAACACAGATGTACACGTTCCTGGAATTAGAATGTGAACATCTTTGAGGGAGCCATTATCCTCTGTACATTTCTCAAGTGAGTGCCACTTGGGTATATGTTTTTTATAAAGTAGAGATTGTTGCCCTGGCCGCAGTGTCTCAGTGGTTGAGCATCGACCTATGAACCAGGAAGTCACAGTTTAATTCCTGGTCTGGGCACATGCCCAAGTTGCGGGCTCAATCCCCAGTAGGGGGCATACAGGAGGCAGCCATTCAATGATTCTCATCATTGATGTTTCTGTCTCTCTCTCTCTCTCTCCCTCTCCCTTCCTCTCTGAAGTCAATAAAAGTATATTTAAAAAAATGAACTGGAGATTGTCCTCTTATTTTTTAAAAATGTATTTTGCTTTCAGAGATACAAATTCCAGAGTGACATCTCTGAAATAGTATTTTGCAATGCACTTTTCCATGGGTTCATAATACTTTATTGCCCTCAAATTGCTGCCAATCCGCTCTTCACTTTTTATTTATTCAACAGTTTATTCCTGAATTAAAATGTTATAACCGGGGGGTGGGTGGGGGAGGTAGGGTTGGGGGTCTGGGGACCAGCAGTGTGAATTGTTCTGGGCTCTGCACATCAGTGCTTTTCCCAACTAGTCATTTTCGTTAATAATTGTATTTATTTGTATAGAGGGAGGAATAAATAATATTGTCACAAGACTAATGTATGAAGAATTCTTGAAATCTTTCCAAATGCAGTATTTCCATTATCATTTAAAAAAGACTCAGCATGTACTTTATATTGCAGTACGAGTAAATAAAGATTTGGATTTAACCTTTTGACAAGAATATGGTTTCTCTTGGAATGTTCGGTTGAAGAGCCATTTCTTCCTCTACAATAAGGGTGCCTGTTTTTCTTTCTTATAGTTATTAGCCTAGAGGTCTGACTTAGTGAAAAGGTACAGTATGTATTATGACTTAAACTTTATGTCAGTATTTAAAATACAAATTGTCTTAGGTATATAAAACATTAAAAGTAGCTGTGAAGTAAAGTAGAAAAAGAGTCCCAGGCACTATGTAGTTGTAGTGTTATGTGATAGGATCCACTAGATATCCAGTCAGGAGACAAACTAAAATAGTAATTTGAACAGAAACATTTTAATATAAAGGATTAACCGATAGCACTAAGCAGCCACCTCTTTTAGGGCCGAGGTTCAATACACAAGCAAGGAACAAACTTGGGAGAGAGCCCCCTGCCTCCATGGCTAAGGCTGAGACTCAGCCCCTGTGGGGGGGTGTGGCTGTGGCTCATTGCTGTCACAGTCTGGGGCAAACCAGCAGGACATCCTCTGGGGGGTGTGGCGGTGGGTGTCAGTGGGGCTTCTGAGAAGCCGGCTGGAGTGCTCAGGAAGTTCACTGGGGAGCCACCCACCGGGGTGTCAGCGAGACTTGGGATTCTGCCTGCTGGAGTGCTGCTGAAGCTGTTGGAAAAATGCCCCCATAGGGTGCCGGTGAACCCTGCTGGGAGGGTGAGTGCCACCAGGTGTCCTGTACACTCCTGGCAGCCAAGCATCCCAGAAAAGCTACAAAGCACCCAGAAACAGAGCAAGTAGCCCCTTATTCAGTTAATGTCCCTCTGGCTCCCTCTACTGACAAAGCGTAACATGGTGCCAACTGGTAAAGAGGAAATAGTCCAGATCCAATGTCACAAAGCAGGACAAAGAAGGGTGGGTTTGGCGCTGAGAGGCAATACATTTATACATTTACAGTAGGCTGTGCCGTCCCCAAATATCAGTAGCATGAAACAACATAGGTTTATTCTATTTTCTCTGGCTCACTTGGGATCTCTACTCCACGTTGTCCTTAGTCTGGATCACAGGCTGATGGAGAAGCTATCTGGGGCATTGAGAGCAGATGCAAAGAGGGACTGTGGTAAATAGCAAGCTGTCTCTTAAAATTTCCTCTCAGAATATGTATACAACTTCCGCTCACATTTCAGTGGCCAAATTAACTAACATGATTATGCCTACCTCAGGGTAGAGAAGTGCAATTCTACCATTTTTGGAGGGAGAGTCAGAGATACGTTAAAAAAAATTATAAGATTGACAGGATTGGCATTAGAAAATTTGGCAATCTCTGGAATAGTTATTTAAAATTCTCCCTTTAAAATTTTGTTTTATTTGCTTTGCAGTTTTTATGAATTTTAGTGAAAAGTAGCATCAACATAAAAATTGATACTTTTGACTTCGGGTCACACAATGAAGGTATTCATGTGTGTAAAACAATGAAGTTGAAAACAATTTTAAGCAGCAGGGAAAATGTTTTTGAGGGTTAGATACAAATAGGCTTTAGTTTTATAATTTTGCATTAACTTATATTTACATGCTACATGAAATATAGGGAATGTCTCTTTATGCAGAAAAATGTTGTTTCATTCATGTTCAGTCTTGGATGGTGATAAAAACCAAGATTTAGAGATCTGGGTTAGGGTCCCAGTTCCATCATTTATCTATAGTTTATTTGGAAATAAAGAAATTTATATTTAATGTTAAGTTAAATAATGATTGGCATATTAATTTCACAACGATTTTGTTAAATATTTATAATCACCTATCTTTGTATGTCATGTTAAAAAATTTGAATTTATCTCATTGGCATATTTGATTTGAGTGAAGAGTTTAGAAATAAGAGTATGATAGGGCAGTGGTTCTCAACCTTCCTAATGCCGCGACCCTTTAATACAGTTCCTCGTGTTGTGGTGACCCCCAATTTCATTGTTACAAATTGAACATAACTAAAGCACAGTGATTAATCACTAAAACAATATGTAATTATATATGTGTTTTCGATGGTCTTAGGCGACCCCTGTGAAAGGGTCGTTTGGCCCCCAAAGGGGTCGCGATCCACAGGTTGAGAACTGCTGTGATAGGGTCTATTATGTCAATAAATTCATTGAGTTAGTGTCAAAAAGTCTAACTAGTGTAAGAATTGTCACCAGTGTGTTTCCACTGGTGTTGCCACTCTGTGGTCTTCTGTCTCTATACTGGGCTTTCCTTGTATTGCTTGTACCATCTTAAAATCAAATTTAAACCATCCCCTAGTTTAAAGGCCTCTTTAGACTTCCTATTGCTTGGTAAAGTTCAAACTACTTATTTTTGCTTACAAGGTCCTTCACAGTCCTTTCCCAACCTGTCTTTTCCAGCTTCATCTTCCACCTCTTTCATAAATCTTTTCTTTGAGCTATAATAACATTTTTACTATTTCTCTAGCATTGAAGTAGGGAAGAGGGATATGTATGGAATAAACAATTCAGTGACTTAATATAAAAACTTATGCTAAAAACACCTTTTGAAGAGACTCAGATAATGATAAGGATACAAAACTCTCATTATTCGTTTTCTTCAGCTTCAATAGGAATCTTTTGGAATTGTTTTGGAACACATGCTTCCAATCTGCCACCAGATTTTGCAGCGAGAATTTATATAACCATGCCATAGCTCACAATTTACTGTCTCACAATTTACCATATGCTTCACTATTTCCAGTGTTTTCAAACACTGTCTATTTCCCACCCTTTCCAGTTCACATTTCTTGGTTTTATCCTGGCTTTTACTCACAATTTCCATTCATTTCTGTGATTCATGAATAATCTCTGGTATAGCCTTCCACTTTAGAGTCAGTTTCTATTCTGGTTCTCTTTCCTGGAACTTTTACTAGACTGTTACAAGCAATGCTTAATCCTCAGTTTAGAACTCCTGACTCCAGGCCTACACGCAGCACTCTAATCTCAATTCTTGTTTTTATGGCTTTGCTACTTGTCTTTTACCTGTGTCTAAAGTTACTAGAGTCAGAAAGATTATTATTTAGAGTTGGGCTGGCTTTTGTAACAATGTAAGATAGTAGTTCTAGTAAAATTTTTCCTTTTATTAATCTTGTTTTTTGTCTTGTTAGAATATAGGGGTATTTCTGTAGTCAAAATCTAATCAATTAAGGTAGCTTTATAAGTAGTTGGATCTTCCCCCTCTTCACCCCCTTCCTGTTTTTTGTTGTTTTTTAAATTTTTATTGTTGAGATGATCACAGATGTCCCTCTTTGTCCCCACATTGCCCTCCTCTACGTAGTTCCCACCTTGCCCCAGGCCTTCACCACACTATTGTCTGTGTCCATAGATAATGCATATATGCATATAAGATCTTTGTTTAATTTCTTCCTGCCCCCTCCCCCCCTCTCCCCTTCCCTCTGAGAATTGTCAGTCTGTTCCATTTCCATGTCTCTGGTTATATTTTATTCACCAGTTTATTCTGTTCATTAGATTTCTTATTCATTTGTTTTGATTTTTAGATTCAATTGTTGCTAGGTATGTATTTGTTGCCATTTTGTTGTTCATATTTTTGATCTTTTTCTTCCTCCTCTTCTTAAAGAATACCCTTCAACTTTTCATATAATACTGGTTTGGTGGTGATGGCCTCCTTCAGCTTTTTCTTGTCTGTGAAGGTCTTTATCTGACCTGCAATTCTAAATGATAGCTTTGCTGGATGAAGTAATCTTGGTTGTAGTTCCTTCTATTCATCACTTATAGTATTTCTTGCCACTCCCTTCTGGCCTGCATAGTTTCTGTTAAGAAATCAGCTGACAGTCATATGGACATTCCCTTGTAGTTAACTAACTGCTTTTCTCTTGCTGCTTTTAAGATTCTCTCTCTGTCTGTAGTCCTTGGCATTTTAATTATGATGTGTCTTGGTGTGGTCCTCTTTGGGCTCCTCTTGCTTGGGACTCTGTGCTTTCTGGACTTGTAAGTCTATTTCTTTTCTTTTTTTTTTTTTTTTTATTTTCCCTCCATACTTTATTTATTTTTTTTTTCAGTTTTACAGCTGACGTTTATTTATATATTTTTTCTTTTTTTAATTAAATCTTTATTGTTCAGATTATTACATTTGTTCCTCTTTTTTTCCCCCCCATAACTCCCCTCCTCCCAGTTCCCGCCCCACCCTCCGCCCTCACTCCCCACCCACTGTCCTCATCCATAGGTGCACGATTTTTGTCCAGTCTCTTCCCGCATCTCCCACACCCCTTTCCCCCCCAGGAATAGTCAGTCCATTCCCTTTCTATGTCCCTGATTCTATTATAATCAACAGTTCATTCTGTTCATCAGATTATTTATTCACTTGATTCTTAGATTCACTTGTTGATAGATGCATATTTGTTGTTCATAATTTGTATCTTTACCTTTTTCTTCCTCTTCCTCTTCTTAAAGGATACCTTTCAGCATTTCATATAATCCTGGTTTGGTGGTGATGAACTCCTTTAGCTTTTCCTTATCTGTGAAGCTCTTTATCTGACCTTCAATTCTGAATGATAGCTTTGCTGGATAAAGTAATCTTGGTTGTAGGTTCTTGGTATTCATCACTTTGAATATTTCTTGCCACTCCCTTCTGGCCTGCAAAGTTTCTGTTGAGAAATCAGCTGACAGTCGTATGGGTATTCCCTTGTAGGTAACTGAGTTTCTTTCTCTTGCTGTTTTTAAGATTCTCTCTTTATCTTTTGCTCTTGGCATTTTAATGATGATGTGTCTTGGTGTGGTCCTCTTTGGATTCCTTTTGTTTGGGGTTCTCCGCGCTTCTTGGACCTGTAAGTCCATTTCTTTCACCAGGTGGGGGAAGTTTTCTGTCATTATTTCTTCAAATAGGTTTTCAATATCTTGCTCTCTCTCATCTTCTGGCACCCCTATAATTCTGATGTTGGTACGCTTGAAGCTGTCCCAGAGGCTCCTTACACTATCCTCGCATTTTTGGATTCTTTTTTCATTTTGGTTTTCCGGTTGGGTGTTTTTAGCTTCCTCGCATTTCAAATCATTGACTTGATTCTTGTGCTCCTCTGGTCTACTGTCGGGAGTCTGTATAATATTCGTTATTTCAGTCCGTGTATGCTTAATTTCTAGTTGGTTCCCCAATATAACATCGAGGGTCTCATTAGTTTTCTTGTAGATCTCATTAAGTTTATCGGCGGCTTCTAAACAGTTCTTGAGAGACCTTAAAAGTGTGGTTCTGAACTCTATATCTTCCATTGACAATTTTGTCCTGTTTCTTTGTCTCCGAATTTTGTTATGCTTCCTTGGTGCACCCCCTAGTGGTCTTTGTTCGAAGTCTTATAGTTAAACCTTGATTGTTGTAGCTAATACCAGGGAGGGTTTGACCTCCAGGCCAAGTGGCTATGAGAATCAGCTGTGTCTGGAGTGAGAGAACTTCTGTCCTCTAAGGAGGTGCTAATCTAGCCTTTGCCTGAGGCTATCCGGCAAATGCCTCTGTGCAGAGCTTGGGCGGGGCGGGTCGCACAGGATCAACAGGGTGGGCCGGAGAGAGCAGTTATGGCGGCTCTCAGTCCTGTCCCCAGGGGCTCTGCCTCTCTGAGTCCCAGCACCCGCTGCAAAGCTAAGAGAGAAAGCTGCACTCGCTCTGACCGAAGCCAGACAGTCCTGCTTCTCCCGTTTGAGTCTGGGTCCCTAAAGACTCGCCCGGATCTGGAGCTCAGAGTCTGCGACTCCCTCCCGATTGAAAACGCCAACTGCGCCCTCCGCTGCCAGCCCGCTCCACGCACTCCGCACCTCAGAACTTGACTTCAGCACTGCGCCTCCTCTGAGTGTCCGTATGCGTTTCTCTTTCCTCCTAGTTGTAGGACTTCCACTCAGCCAGCGTTCCTGTGGTTCTGGGTGATGTCTCTTCCGTTTTTTGGTTTCACTTTTGAAGTAGTTGTTCAAAGCAGCAAACTCCGGCGTTAACCTATGCCACCATCTTGGTTCTCTGTGCTTTCTGGACTTGTAAGTCTATTTCTTTCACGAGTAGGGGAAGTTTTCTGTCATTATTTCATCAAATAGGTTTCAATATCTTGCTCTCTCTCTTCTTCTGGCACCCCTATAATTCAGATGTTGGTATGTTTGAAGTTGTCCCAGAGGCTCCTTACACTACCTTTATTTTTTGGATTCTTTTTCTCTTTGCTTTTCTGGTTGAGTGTTTTTTGCTTCCTCATATTTTAAATCATTAATTTGATTCTCAGAATCTAATACTCTACTGTTGAATCCCTATATACCATTATTCTTTATTTCAGTCAGTGTATGCTTAATTTCTGACTGGTCCTTTCCCATTTTTTTGGTGGTTACTAGAAGATTCTTGGGTAAGTTTTGAATTCTTTATCCAGTAGTTTTTCTTCCATTTCTTTCATTTGTGACATGTTTCCTTGTCTTCGCATTTTGGCTGTTTCCTTGTGTTTGTTTCTATGTATTGGGTAGAGCTTGTACGTCTCCTTGAGTTGGTAGAGTGGCCTTGTGTAGTAGGTGTTCTCTAGGGCCCAGTGGCTCAGCCTCCCCAGTCACCTGAGCTGGGAGCTCTAGGTTCACCGCTTTGTGGGCTGTAAGCACAGTCTTGAAGTTGAGACTTGATTGCTGTTGGTGTGACTAGGCCAGCTGTGGGCAAACTACGGCCCGCGGGCCGGATCCAGCCTGTTTGAAATGAATAAAACTATTGAAAAAAAAGACCATACCCTTTTATGTAATGATATTTACTTTGAATTTATATTAGTTCACACAAACACTCCATCCATGCTTTTGTTCCGGCCCTCCGGTCCAGTTTAAGAACCCATTGTGGCCCTTGAGTCCAAAAGTTTGCCCACCCCTGCACTAGGCCAATTGGCTGTGAGGACCAGCTGTGACTACAGTGGGAGAACTGCTGTGCAGGAGACACCCCTATGGAGTAGGACTTGCTTCAGTGGGGCTTTGGTGTTCACTGAGTCTTCCCCTTGAGTGTGTTGCTTATGGATGTGTAGAGTGGTAATCTGGTATGGTCTGACACTGACCATTGGGTACACTGGCTCATGGGTCTTCAGGGAGGTGCAAAGTCAGTCACTGCCTGGGGACAGCCAGCAGGACTCCAGAGAGATCTGCAGATTCCTCCTCTTTGTATCGGGTTTGGAAGTGCCCAAATGAGGCCCAGCTATGAAGCAAGGCAGGCTGGTGCTGGTGCCCGGTCTTGGGCCTTTTTTTGATAAGTTTGGGGCTCCCTGACCCAGCTGTAGCTTGTGGAGAGATTTTAGCCTGAGCAGGGAAAGGCCATTCATATGCAAAAGCTGCTGTGCACAGCTTGGGTGGGGTTATACATTGGATGAGGCAGGGTCTCAGGGAATCACCAGGACAGAGCAAGCAGAAATGGCTGCCAGTCAGCCCCATGACTGGAGGGGAGGTCCCGGCATAGGAATAATGATCCCTGAGAACACCTTTTTTAGGAGAAAGCCGCCCCCGAGTTCATGCCTAGATGCCAGACAGCCCAGTTTCTCCTCGTATGTGTCAGTGTCCCCCAGAGCCTCACCCTGGTGCTGGAGCTTAGAGGAAGCGGGACTTGTAAGTTCAGTTCGTGTTGCCAGCCTTTTAAGAGGAGCAGCTGGGTCTCCCACAGTCTCTATGTCACTGAGCCCCAATCTGCACTGTTTTTTCAGCCTGTAGTTCTTACTGCATGTAAGGACTTCTTTTTCCAGCTCTGGGACGCTGGCTGGGGGTCTGGTGTGGGGATGGCTTCTCTTACTCCTTGGATGGCCTCTGCAGAGACAGTCTTTCTCCCAATTAAAAAAGCGGCCCATATGGGGGCCAGACCAGCCTGTTCTGCACCTCTGCACCTCCTACCCATCTCAGTGTGCTTTCTTCTTTACTTCTCTACTTGTAGGACTACCATTCAGCCAGTTTTCCAGTGGTTCTGGATGATGGTTGTTCTGTATTTTAGTTGTAATTTTGATGTGGCTGTAGGAGGCAGTGAGTACAGGCATTTACCTATGCCGCTATCTTCCTTTTTCCACTGAGTTTAGTCTTGTATCATTATTTATTAACTAGAGGCCTAGTGCATGAAATATGTGCACTTGGGGGGGTGGTGTCCCTCAGGCTGGCCTACGTCCTCTTGCTGTCCAGGAGCCCTCAGGGGATGTCTGACTGATGGGAAGTGGGCCTAAGCCAGCAGTTGGCCATCCTTAGAGTGGGCCCAAGCTGGCAGTTGGCCATCTTTAGAGTCACTGTCACTGTGCTTGCCAGCTGTGAGCCCAGCTCCTGGCTGAGCTGTGCTCCCCCTGTGGGAGCGCACTGACAACCAGGGAGCAGCTCCTGCATTGAGTGTCTGCCCCCTGGTCAGTGCACATCATAGCGACCGGTTGTTCCGCCATTTGGTCGATTTGCATATTAGCCTTTTATTATATAGGACTAGAGGCCCCGTGAACAAATTCCTGCACAGGTGGAGTCTGGCCAGCCCACCCTGATGGGGGCCCATGGACTGGGCTGGTGGGGGGGAGCAGCCACAGGCGGTTAGCTGGCCTGCCCTATGCCCTATCGGGGTGTGTGTGGGGGAATCAGGGGTGGGGCCGGCCAAGGGGAGGGGCTGTGGGCTGTAGGCTAGCTGGCCTCACCCCAGATCAGGGTGTTGGGGGCCAATCAGGGGCAAGGCTGGTGAGGGGGGGCAATAGGGGCCCAGATCAGGCTGGTTGGTTGCCACAGTGCTCATCATAGCCATTGGTCATTCTGGTCTCTTTGGTCATTCTGCTGGTCCGGTTGCTGGGCTTTTATATATATAGATTATTGTATTTTCCATAAAAACAACTGTAAATCTACTTTTGCCTACCCTGTATATAATTTTATATTCTGCTTAGTACTTTATTATAAATGCTTTTTACTTAAAAGGATATCATACATTTTTTTCCATGAATATATATTTTCAGTCATCTACCTCATCACCTGTCACATGCCATGCATATTCAATTAAATGGGTTCTCCTCTATTCTTATTTTTAACACTTGAACAAAAATCAATTTAAACATTCCACTATTTATTTTTTTCTATATTTTGCTTTTATTTCTGTCCTGGTGTCAAGCCACATGTGGGACACAGCCCTATTTTCTGAATTCTAAAATTTCACTTATAGTAGGCAGCTGTGTTAATACCATTTCTCTGGAGATTTAGGGATAATGATAATGAAGTAGATAATTCAAATATAATTATACTTTTCCATTCTAAAAATTCTCAGAGCATTTTTACCCACGTGGCTTAGAATTTATGGGCATATTATTAGCCCTACCTTCTTTTTGTGCTCTCTTTTCTTTATTTCTTCTCCAGTCTCCAATTTTATTAATTTTTATGCATATCATGTTAGCTATGTTTTTTTCTTTCCATCTACTCCCTTGGAGCTTCCGTTCCATTCTGCAGTAGCTTATCACAGTATTTTATTAAATGTACAGTTTTATCCTAAAGAAAAAAATCTCTAATATTATTTGTTAATAATATTTTTTCTCCACTCTGTTGCAAAGGTTTTCCCACAAGTTTTGGTTTAGTTGCTTGTGGTTTGTCTTTATGGAATTTATTCAGCGTATAACTTCACTTGAATAATATTAAAATATGGGCAAGAGTTTTACTCTATCTCCTTAAAAGAAAGGTTAAGGAACACTAGGTTGATATTATAATTAAATTTCACCAATATTTTCCTGGGGTTTGAATGGAGAAGAGTGATCACTTCATTGACAGACCCTCTTAAGATATAGCTCCTTTATAATAGTCTCAATAAAATAGGAAAAAAAAATTTACTAATCTTTTGAAAACAGGGTTGTGCTTCTTGTGGCCCAAAGATGATGTTTCTAATGACAGCGCAGTCTCTATTATATGCCAGGTCTAATGCTGAAGAGGGTGGGGCCCCAGTAAAACAGTAGTAAACTTGGTGGAATCTATCTTGCGTTCATCCTAGTTTGCCACTTGATACATTTCCCCACTTATGTATAACTTCTTTGGGCATCTACTACTCTACTACTGTTTAATCTTCTTTCCTCAATTTGTAGCACATTAGAGAAAGAATAATCATTATTTCTCAAATGGCAAATAATAAAAAAATAATTTTAAATTTTCCAAGTGGCTAATCAAATAAAGTTATAACTTTTGAGCAGATATTTATTTACAGGTTAAACTAGTTATTAATAAGTTATGTTTATGCGGAGACTGGGGACAGGAATTGTGTGTGATGATGTATCTCTCCATTCCTTTTTAAGGTTAGCACAGTGCCTGATTCATAGTAGGTGCTCAGCAATGAATTAATGAAGGAGTTAAAGACATTGTTTAAAGCATTTCAAGGTACTGATGGGAGATACGAAGGGGTACAATGTCAGGGAATTTTAGTATAGTATTAGAAATACTCTATCAAGCAAACTAGAGACAGACCCATAGACAGAGAGCAGGATGACAGCTGGGCGTGGGGTTGAGGGACTGGGTGTGTATGTGTGTGGAGAGATTGAGAAAAAAAGAAAAGAAAACCAGAAAAAACTCATGGACATGGACAGCAGTGTGGGGATTGGGGATTGGGGGGAGGTGGAGAAGGGTATAAGGGGGTAAATGGTAATGGAAGGAGACTTGGCTTGGGTGGTGAACACACAATACAGTGTACAGATGATGTGTTGTGGAATTGTGCACCTGAAACCTGTATAATTTTGTTAACTAGTGTCACCCCAACAAATTAAAAAAAAAAAACCCTCAAAAAATAGTGTAAAAGCTGACCCTAAGGATAAACTTGAATTAATCACTTGGTTGTAGCCAGAAATGAGGATGTGAGAAGAGAGAGAGAGAGAGAGAGAGAGAGAGAGAGAGAGAGAGAGAGAGAGAGAGAGAGAGAGAGAGGAGAGAGAGAACGAGAACATGAGAGATGGTTTATTCTTCACCACATAGGCACATAGGAGAAAGGGGGCATGTCTTGAATCTGTAGTATCCATTCTTTGTTAATGTATTCCCTGTCAAACAGTGCAGGTTCCACCTTTAATTTTGTATTGAATATTAACTCACTTGTTACCTATTCTTTGCCTAGGGAAGATGTCCTTAACTTTGATTTTAACCACTTCTCTGGAAGAAGAGAAGAAGAGTGAGGACAGGAGATAAGAAAGTATGTGGTGGGGAACTTTCATGGGGGGTATCGCCCAAGGACTGAAAGGGACTTTGTGCATGCACATGTGTGTATGATGAATTAGGATTGAATAATTCTGTGACCAGTGGTTATTTTCCTTATCTCTGTGTGTTGAATAAGGAAAGTAGATAAATTGAGGATGGACCCTAGTAGGCAGGAGCCAGCCAAATTAGGCAGGGACTTACTTATATGATGTGGCAAAGAGTTTGGTTTTATTCTTCATGTAATGGCAATTTAAGGGTACATGATTGAGTGTATTTTTAAAAAATGTATGTATTTTTATTGATTTCAGAGAGGAAGGGAAAGAGAGAAAGAGCTAGAAACATCAATGATGAGAGAGAATTATTAATTGGCTGCCTCTTGCATGCCTCTTCCCTGGGGACTGAGCCCACAACCTGGGCATGTTCCATGACTGGGAATTGAACCATTACCTCCTGGTTCACAGGTTGACACTCAGTCACTGAGCCATGCCCTTGAGAGGATTGAGTGTATTGATGTGGGGTGGGGGAAGTGGTGATGGAGAGTGTTTTAGAGTGGGGAAGAGAGATACCAGGTTTCTGGTTTAATCAAGAGTTCAGTTTTGAACAGATGCTAAATTTGGTTTGTGATCTCAAGTGAACAGATGAATTTGTGTCTTCTAGAAAAACTAGTAGATTTTATTTTATTTTTTTAAAATAAATCTTTATTGTTCAGATTATTACAGATGTTCCTCTTTTTCCCCCCCATAGCTCCCCTCCACCCAATTCCCACCCCACCCCATGCCCTTACCCCCGACACTGTCCTCATCCATAGGTATAAGATTTTTGTCTAATCTCTTCCTGCACCCTTCACACCCTCTTCCCCCTGAGAATTGTCAGTCCACTCTCTTTCTATGCCCCTGCTTCTATCATATTCATCAGTTTATTCTGTTCATCAGATTTTTTTATTGACTTAATTTTTAGATTCACTTGTTGATAGATATGTATTTGTTGTCCCTTTGTTGTTCATAATTTTTATCTTTACCTTTTTCTTCTTCTTCTTCTTAAAGAATACCCTTCAGCATTTCATATAATCCTGGTTTGGTGGTGATGAACTCCTTTAGCTTTTTCTTGTCTGTGAAGCTCTTTATCTGACCTTCAATTCTACATGATAGCTTTGCCGGGTAGAGTGATCTTGGTTGTAGGTTCTTGCTATTCATCACTTTGAATATTTCTTGCCACTCCCTTCTGGCCTGCATGGTTTCTGTTGAGAAATCAGCTGACAGTCATATGGCTACTCCCTTGAGGTAACTAACTGTTTTTCTCTTGCTGCTTTTAAGATTTGCTCTTTGTCTTTTGCCCTTGGCATTTTAATTATGATGTGTCTTGGTGTGGTCCTCTTTGGATTCCTCTTATTTGGGGTTCTCTTGGCTTCCTGGACTTGTAAGTCTATTTCTTTCATCAGGCAGGGGAAGTTTTCTGTCATTATTTCTTCTAATAGGCTTTCAGTATCTTGCTCTCTCTCTTCTTCTGGCACCCTCATAATTCGGATGTTGGTATGTTTGAAGTTGTCCCAGAGGCTCCTTACACTATTTTCATATTTTTGGATTATTTTTTCTTTTCTTTTTTCCGGATGGGTGTTTTTTGCTTCCTCGTATTTCAAATCTTTGACTTGATTCTTGGGATCCTCTAGTCTTCTGTTGGATCTCTGTATATTATTCTTTATTTCAGTCAGTTTATTCTTAATTTCTGATTGGTCCTTTTCCATTTTTTTGGTATTCTCATTAAGATCCTTGAAGGTCTCACTAAGTTCCTCGGAGGTTTGTAGAAGATTCCTGAGTAACCTTGTAACTGTGGTTTTGAACTCTAAATCCAGTAATTTGCTTTTCTCCATTTCTTTCATTTGTGACATGTTTCTTTGTCTCCACATTTTGGCTGCTTCCCTGTGTTGATAGAGTGGCTTTGTGTGGTAGGTGTCCTATTGGGCTCAGTGGCTCAGCCTCCCCAATCACCTGAGGTGGACACACTTTTAGTGCACTCCTTTGTGGGCTGGGTGCACAGTCTTGTTATAGTTAAGTCTTGATTACTGTTGGTATCCCTGGGAGGAAATGGCCTCCAGGCCAATTGCTTGCAAGGACCTGCTGTGTCTATAGTGGAAGAACTGCTGTGCTGGAGACATCCTTATGGGGCAGGACTTGCTTCAGTGGGGCTTTGGTGCTCATTGAGTCTGTCTCTTGAGTGTGTCACTTATGGATGTGAGGAGTTGAAATCTGGTATCTGACCACTGGGTACACTGGCTCCTGTATCTCCAAGGAGGTGCAAATTCAACCACTGTGTGAGTCCACCCAGCAGGAGCTACCGCAAGATCTGCAGATTTCTCCTCTTTGTTTGGGGTTTGGAAATTTTGGAGCTCTCTGACCCAGCTGCAGTTTGTTAGGTTAGGCTGCAAAAGGACAGGCAATTCCTTTGTGCCACTGTGCACAGCTTGGGTGGGGTTGTAAATTGGGTGGGGCGGGGTCTCAGAGAATCACCAGGGCGGAGCAAACAGCGATGCCTGTCTGTCAGCCGTCTCCAGGTCTCCCCGTCCCCACGCCCCCAAGTCCCACGCCCTCACAGTAACGATGATCCCTGTGAGCAGTTCTGCAAGAAAGCCACCCTCGCTTTCTGACCCGATGCCAAACAGTCCAGTTTCTCCCTGTAGGAATCTGGGTCCCTAGAGTCTCACCGGAAACGAGTTCAGTGCAGTTGGGGACTTGTATCTCCCGATTGAAAAAAACCTCGCACCCAGGTGCAGCCCGGTTTGCGCACCTCCGTACCTCTGCTCTTGGCGCCTCTGCACCTCCTACCCAGCCTCAATGTGCTTTTTTCTTTCCTTCTAGTTGTAGAACTTCCACTCAGCCAGCTTTCTCGTGGTTCTGGATGATAGCCATTTTGTCTTTTAGTTGTAGTTTTAATGTGGTTGTGGGGGACGGCAAGTACAGGTATAGACCTTATGCCGCCATCTTGGTTGTCTCCCAAACTAGTAGATTAAAAAAAAAAAAATCTCTTAGATGAGTTAAAATATCTTGACATTGTCTTACTGTTACCTTCTAAAACATGTACCAAGCTTTCTTTGTTTATTATGGGATAGCTAGAGGCCTGGTGCATGGATTCATGCACATTGTAAGGAAATTAATTAGAAGGTGGCCGGCAAGGTGGGACTGGGCAAGACGGGCCTGACACTCCCTAGAGCCAACCTCCTGCGGTCCCTCCCCGGCTAGCCACACTTGGGGCGGTGCCAGGGCTCTAAGGGGGTCTGTGGAGTGAGTGAGGTCCCTCCAGCAGGTGGGTCCCTCGGCCTGGCTTGTGGAGATCAGGCTGAAACCAGAAGTCTGACATTCCCCAAGGGGTCCCGGAGTGCAAGAGGGCACTCTGCAAAGTTGCTATCACTTGGCAGCTCCTGTGTTGAGCGTCTGCCCCCTGGTGGTCAGTGCGCATCATAGCTACTGGCCGGTTGGCCAGTCGCTTAGCCTTTTATATATATAGGTGATCATACTTTTGAAATGATACATGAAATATATCCTAAGGCTATGATTTATAATTTGCAGTTTATTTCAAGTTGTTACTTTGAGTTTTTGGGCTAAGATGATGTTACCACTCAAGTGGTGAACTGTGGTAGTGTCTACAAAAGTATTTTTTAGATATTGACATTTGTGGTTATAAAAAAGATTTTAATGAAATTATAGTCTCTGAGGAAAATATTGTTTTTGTACTTGAACTACTGATTAATTAAATTGAAAACGTTCCAACCTCTTTTGCCATGTCATTATAATAAAAAAATGACATAGATACTATTGGTATACTTAAAAAATAGGTCAAGAAGAAAGAAAAAAATGAAGAGAGAGGATAGAAAAATGGAGTGAAAAAAATGAGTGGCCAAAAGAAACACAAAAAATGGAAAAATAGAAAAAGAAGAGGCCCAAGACACTGAAAAGTGGTGTAATTAGGAAAACAAGAGCCACTTGAAATATCTCAGACAAAGGGAATTTAATATTGGGAATTAATTACCAAAAGAATTGGTTGGTCTGGAGAAGCAGAAAGTGGGTGATGAATTTACTGGAAGATCACCGATTGCAGGAAACCACTACCACTTCTAGGACTAAAAATGAAATGGTGTTAAACAGAGCCCATAAGTACTGTGATGCTACGATTGCTGAACTATCACTGTTGCCCCTGGAGCTGCGTCTGCTTTGCAGAGAGCTCAGGAGCCAGTGCATCTAGTGATGAAAAAGCCTGTAGTCTTGTTGATGATGTTGGACTCATCTCAGAGGATGCTAGCGCCTGTGGTCACTGACTGCTACCCCTACTGGAACTGCACTGCTCTCGCAGTAACCAGCATTTGTACGATAGTTATCTGGTGCAGCTCTTGCTGCTGGAGCCAGAGTCCATGATCAAACTTCTGCTGAGGTTCCTGGAATACTGCTGCTGTCTCTGTAGGAACAAGAAACAGAAGGAAGGAAATAAAATGGTTTATCTTCTCCTGCCATCTAATTTTTTTTACCAGTGTGTTTCCCTGTGGCAGAACATAAGGAAACCAGCTATTAAGGGAGTAAGGGAAATGTAGTCTATATAGACTTCTAACTCCCTCTGAAGTAAAAGGAGAGCATGGGAGGGCAGGCATGGACTTGAGAGCCAATAAAGAACCAGCACAGAAAGAAGTTATGAAATACTGCTTCTTTAGTCATACTAGAGAGAAGCATTTTTGCAACTTTCTAAGTGACGTAAAATAAATACATAAAGGCGCTTTATTTTTTCTGGTTAACAGAAAGATTAAGTCACAGGGACCCATAGAAAGCCTTTGAAAGTGAGATAGTTCTTCATTGGGGTATCAATTAAGTATTTTAGTTTTAAGCAACAAAAAATGGACCCTGGTTAAGTATAGAAGAAAATATATTTATGGTAAGAGTATTGGATAGTCGTCAGAAAGTGGAGTAACTAGTCCCTGGAAAAGAGAGAAATCGGGATAGCTCTGGATAGCTAGTTTTCAGACACTAATGAATGCCCTGTTTATGGTGCTACTTGCTGTTTGTATGGATCACTTTCACTATTTTCTTCTTAAGGGTCACATTACCAATAGAAAGGCTGATCTGCCCTAGCTTTGATTAGCTGCCCATCCTTCATCAGAGGAGGAGGACAGGGCACCTTGATGGACAGCTCCATCAAGATTACTCAATAGTTGAGGGCTAATTTGTCAAAGGAATTTTGAGGTGTTAAATACAGTGGGTACTAGGCAGGCAGAATCACAAGAATCTATTAACTGAGTTTAGTTTTAGATTAGCAAAAGGTAACTGGAAACCATAGCCAAAAATTCTTGAGCTCTTAATATGTAATAGGCACTCTGATCTCCTTTAATAATATGTTTGAGGAAGTTGTCATTATTATCCTCATTTTACAGATAAGAGGAATTGAGAGGTGCACTTCTGGTGATGGTGGATTAGGCAATTTGGACTAACTCTCCCACTGAGAACAACTAGAAAAGATGGATCACATATAAAAATCATCTGTGTGAAGGTATCAGAGAGCTAACCCATCAGTGAAGACTATGGGGACAAAATCCTGGAGAAGAAGGAAGCCCAAAGAGGTGAGCTGGGCATGTGAGGCCTTTTCCCTTAGGAGAAACTTCTGTTTCCAGTAGAGGTGGTGGAGAGGCTAAGAAACTGAAAAGAGCATTTGACACACTTATGGGATGGGGCTAAGGGAGCAGCAGTTTGATTTCAGGGTCCACCAAGAAAGGAGATTTCCTGCTACATCCCCTAGCCTTGGGGTTAGGATCCTGGAGTGCTATGCCTTAGGAGCAGGTGAATCAAAAATAGAATGGCCCTAGCCGGTTAGGCTCAGTGGATAGAGCATTCGCCTGTGGACCAAAGGGTCCCGGGTTTGATTCTGGTCAAGGGCAGGTACCTTGGTTGCAGGCTCTTCCCCGGCCTGGGCCCTGACCGGGGCTCATGCAGGAGGCAACCAATCAGTGTGTTCCTCTCACATCGATGTTTCTTTCTGTCTTCCTTTCTCTCTTCTACCCTCCCTAAAAATCAATGGAAAAATATACTTGGTTGAGGATTAACAAAAACAACAACAAACAAACAAAAAGAATGGTCTGCTTATAAATAAAACCTAGTCTAGAATCATTGATTGGATTAAGGCTATCCAGGATTGTTAATGACTGTAGCCTCTTGTTTAAGCAAAAGTCAACCCTTTCTGGAGGAAGATATCATCTTAGGCCTTAAATAATTTTTACAGTTTTTTCATAAATGTTTGCATCCACACAGAAATACCCAGCCATACTGGAGACAAGATCATATAGCTGAAACCAAGTGAAACAAAGACCATAGCAACAGACTCACAAGAGATTCAAGTAATGGATTTCTCAGGCACTCAATGGATCAAACAGACAAAAAATTAGTCATGATTAATATGTTATACCTTAAACATCTATAGTACTGTGCCCAACACCTGCAGAATATATATGTTCTTCTGAAGTGCACATAGAACACCAAAATTGACCATATACTAGGTCATAAAGCAGTTCTGAACAAAAATCAGATAATAGAAATATACAGAGTATGTTCGGTGAACACTACTGGAAATCAGTAACGTAAGATAATTAGAAAATTCCCATATATTTAGAAATCAAGAAATCTACTTCCAAATAACCCAAGGATTAAAGAAGAAATTACAAAGAAAATTTAAAAATATTTTTACCTGAATAATAATGAAAACACAAGTTGCCAAAGTTTGTATGATGCAGCTAAGTTCCTTTGAAGGTAATTGATAGATTTCTGGCCATATATCATAAAAGAAGAATGGGTGAAAATGATCTAATGCATTCATCTCAAGGAAGTAAGATCAAAATCTCAGAAAATTAAGCCCAAAGAAAGCAGAAGGAAGGAAATAATAGGAAGGAAATAATAAAGACGAGAGAAATCAATGAAAAGAAAAATGAACGTAAGAGAATATCAATAAAGAAAGATTAATAACTGGTAAACACCTGATATCACTGATAAAAAAAGAGAGAGAAGGTATAGCTAACCAATATCAGGAATTGAAAAGAGGATATCACTATAGACCCCCATAGACATCCTATATAATAAAGAGCTAATATGCTAATCAGATGGAAAAGCAGAACGACCGTCCGGACATCCTTCCGGGTGACCTTCCGGATGAAGCTGGGGCTGCGAGGGCTGGCCGAGGCTGTGAGGGCCTGCACACAAGGGGCTGCGAGGGCCGGCTGGGGCTGTGAGGGGCTGCGAGGGCCGATACCCTTGCAAGAATTTCGTGCATTGGGCCTCTAGTGATTATTATATTGTAACAAAAGAGAAATTCAAGTCATTTTTGGTTAGCCACCTCAATTTACTGCCATACAGAAAAGTCAGTTTTTATACTTTAATAAAAGTGAAAACAACAGGTAGCAACAACCCGACCCCTTCCGTCAGTTCTGTGGCCTTTAAGTTTCATACTTTCCTTCATTTGTAAAATAAGAGTCTGGGCTGGATAGTCTCTGACTTTTCCTACTTTTAACGTCTATAATTCTGTTATTAGAAGAACATTTAATTTTTACTCACTTGTTGCATTATGAAGAAGCAAGTGACTTTTACTTTAGATTTTTCATGATTAACGAAATATAAAACCTAAGGGCTTGAATAGTACATGTCCAATTTCTGTTAATTATAACATTTTCTGTTCTGTGGTTGTGCCTTTAAAATTGTATCTGCTACAGAAGATACATTTAGGATCAATATTTGATGTCACTTTAAATTATTTAAAAACTTTAAGAAAAAGTTTATGACACTTTGAACAACAGAATATTTACTATAATGTTGATTGTGTTATTGGATGTAGGTAAACACTAGGTTTTGGAAGCAAAGTTGGTTTGGGATATTTCTTCTTGCAGCTATTAGCTTGTCCTTTAATAAGTTATTTACCTTGAGGGACTGTGATGTAAGGTAATTTACCTTGTAGGACGTTGAGAATTGAGTAAAAACATATCAAATGCCCAATATAGTACATATAGTATTTGCAGTTAAAAATTACTTATTTTCTATTCTCTCTTTAACAATACTGAGCAGGGCTCTCTAACTGAGGCTAAAGACAAGAGGCATAGAAATGACACACTCTGCAATGTTCAGTAATTAGCTAATGTAAATGTAGGCATAACTATATACAATAAAGTACAGTAATATGCAGCTATAGCTATTAGGTACTTCTAGTGTTAATTTCCAGTTATTCCTCATTAAGTTATGGTGCAATGCTCAGCCTTATGGTTGCAGGAATTAGCTTTGTTATGGTCTCAGTCAGATCATCTTTCATTTTTTGGCTCTTCATTGTCCACAAATATGATTTTCTGTTTCATTCAAATCTACTTCCCAGTGACTACATCACAGAGTTATGATTCACTGTGTCTGAAATGTGGTCCCAGGTGTGAAGGAAAAAGTTTTCTAGGATATTCTGGTTTTTATATCTCTCCATTTGATGGATTTTAGGTAGGGGTTGGCAAATTACTGACCATGGGCCAAATCTCCCTCTCTCTCTCTCTCTTTTTTTTTTTTTGCATCTCTTTTGTGAGATGAGTGGTTTTTGCATTTTTAAGTGGTTAAAAATCAAAAGAATATTTTATAACTCACGACAATTATATGGAATTTAAATTCCAGTGTTTATAACGTTCCGTTGGAGCTGTCATGATCCTCTGTGTATATTTTGTCTGTGACTGTTTTGTGCTGGATGGCAGAGCTGAGTATTTGGGACAGAGAGCTGTGTGTGGCACTCTTTCTCTTTGCATGCTGCTTGCTCACAGATTGTTTGATGCAGTTAAAACTCCATAGCATTTTGAGTGCCACGTGTCCCGCTGTATTGTGACATTTAGTTCTATTTATTTTTTACTTACCATTGCATACTCATCATGTCAAAACAAGAAGAGAAAAGTGGATTTCAAATGTGTACTTTTATAGCATAGTGGAGTGTGGATTATTCTGTTGTCAAATTAGATGATAATGCATTGTATTTATGTGTTGACACTGTAGTTGTGCTGAAATAATACAATATATGTTGACATTACCATACTAAGCACCCATCACAATATTCCCATCAAGGGGAAATGAGAACATTTAAAATGGAATATGTATTAGAGTAGAATTTCTTTTCAAACAGTAAAAAAAATGAAAGTACTTTAATCAAAGAAAATTCCCAAATGGCTCATTTGCTAGCCAGTCCACTCACCTTGTGAATTAATTAAAGCACATTTATTTTGCAGCAGCGGAAAAAATGTGTCTAGAGAAAATAAACTTGTTTAATACTACTACGCCTTTCAATGAGAATCATTTCTCAAAGAGCTGAGGACATTAGGAGCAACATCTTACAGTCAATTAAAAAACAAGGCAAATGATTTTGAGTGGTTTTCCTGCTGAGTGGAGAGCGATTCTTGGTACTGCTCTGTTGTTCATTTGAAGAGTCGGTACTGAATTGGAAGTGATGAAGAATAAGCTTCTATGAATAGTCTGTGGAACAGCAAGAAGCAAGAACATTTTTAAAGAATCTGAGAAAACACCAATTCAGTACAACTGAAGTGGACTCTGCTACGATGTGTTCAAACTGCTGACGATAAAAATTTGTATGGAGTAGAAAAAGGCTAAGCTGGGTAAATTTACCAAGTTTATGGACCCGGCGGGTGTTGCTCAGTGGTTGATCGTTCACCCGTCCACCAAGAGGTCACTGTTGATTCTCAGTCAGGCCACGTGCCTGGGTTTGTTTCAGCATCATCACATCTTCCTTTTTTTGGCATCATTTGCAAAGTGTGGACCAGCCAGGAACAACTGTACACTGTGGACAGATCTGGAACAACTATTTTCCCCATTAGCCCTGAGTGTCAGAACTCCTTTCTCCCAATGAAATTTTATCCTCGCCAAGTTGTGAGAGATTAGGCTGGTAGGAGAAAGAGTAGGTGTGGAGGGATCGTAGAATTGCTTTCTCTTCCCTTGATGTTCAGCCTATCAGCCTACTAGCTCACCCTGGTTATTTCAGATAGTCTAGTAATGAGCTGCACTTTTAGGAAGCCTTATCTGCACTCATATTCTAAACTCTTGACCCTGATATTAGAAACTACCAAGAGCCTTGTTCATAAATGTGATATTCATTCTGTAAGTAGCACGTCAGGCTCAAATACGTGCCTAGGACTTTAATATTGTAATCTTTAATGCCATCATTGAGGTGATCTACTTTGAGGACCTGCAGAGTGTCGCCAGAATCCAACATTATTTGACTGGGCTCCAGGAGCCAGTAGTGAACCTTGGCCATCTGGTCGCCTTCCGCATTTTCAGTTCTTGCCAAACAGTGAGGCAACAATTTGGTTCATTAGCAAGGGGCAATGAGTTGGGCTTTCATGTAGTTAAATGATACAGTATGAGTAGGGCTTTAACAATCTTCTGAACACCATAAGCTTAGACTGAAGGAGAGAATGTGAAAAGGCCTAAGAACCAAAGTTCAGGAAGGGGCTAAAATGTATAGAACAGCAGACATTGTGTTAGGTGCTGTGCATGTAGCATTTTATTACCTTACAGCCCAAGAAAACCTGGGAGTGAGGTGCTACCATGCTTATTTTATAGATGACACTCAGAGATCAAGTGATTCAAAATAGTAAGCAGTAGATTAAAAGCCCAGTCCGTCTATCTTCAATCTGTCTTCAGTACTTGACACTTACGATACAGTTGACACAAGTAGATACCTTAGCAAAAGAGCAAAGGCCAATAATAAAAGAGCAGTTTGGGACACCTCTGGCTTCCGTTTCGTCAGAATTGTGTTTTATTGGGAAGACCAATTGTGTTTGATCCAAACTTTTTTTGGGGAATGGAACTGCAGAGAATATCCTGATCTCTATTTTTGTTAAGTTTTAGGAGGTAGCTCTCTTGACCTGCCACAGTAGAAGCACATAAGAGCACTTTGGTGGGAATGGTATTGAAGAGAAATTTTACATAAGAAAAACTTAAAGTTTATATATATATATTTCTGTAGATGTGCTTTATGGTAGAGGAGGCTTAAAAGTCTGCATGTACCTAAGAAAAAGCAGTAAGAAAGAATTAATACAATGTAGAAATCTATATAAATAAAAAGCCAGTGTCTGTGATGAACAGGACGACCAAACGACCAGTCACCATGAGGTGCATTGAGCACCCCTTGGTCCATACCCCCCCCCCCCCCCCCCCCCGCCTGGACTACAAGTGGGGCGGAATGGCTCTCGCTGCTGCTGCGAGGGCCGGGGCTCCGGCAGCTGTGAGCCCTGGCGGCTGCGAGGCCTGGGACTTAGGCAGCCCCAGCTTCATCCTGAAGGTCATTTGGACGGTTGTTCTGCTGTTTGGTCTAATTAGCATATTAGCTCTTTTCATTTAAGGCTATTCTTGAGGATGTAACAGTTTTGGTAAGCCTAATATTTTTACTAAATATTAGTTTTCCAAATTCTCTGCTCTACTATTGCAGTGATTTAAGATATTGGGATGTGGATGCTAAGCCTGGTTTGTAAGCATCTGATCTTTAATTACATTAATTTCTTTTGCTTCAGCCTCGTTATATAAAATGGGAATAATAGTACTTTCTTCAGAGTGTAGTACTTAACATGACTGAAATGGCAAGCAGTCAGTAAAAAGAAATGGTAATTATTTTTAATAATGTACTTAGTAGTTGCAGAGTAGTTTCACATTGCTGCTTGATTACAGTCTTTGCCGTGGTTCTTTCTTTAACCTTTCAACTAATGAGGAAATGCAAAGTTTGGTCTTCTGTGGCATATTTTTTCCTATCAAACGATGGGAATGGGAGATGTTCAGCAACATGGTAGGAACCCTGTGACTTTGGTTGGCTATGTGATCTATTTTGGTTACTTGCCAGAAAAAGCTAACATCAGCCCTGGCTGAGGAGGCTCAGTTGGTTGGAGCATCGTCCCGTATACCAAAAGGTTGCGGGTTTGATTCCTGGTTAGAGCACATGCCTAGGTTGCGGGTTCGATTCCCGGTTAGGGCACGTGCATGAGGCAGCCCCTCAATGTTTCTCTCTCATCTCATCTTCTCTCTCTCTCTCTCTGTCTCTGTCAAAATCAATAAAACGTATCCTTAATGAGGATTAAAAAAAGTAATTCCGTAGAAGTTCATGATCAAGGTGGCCAATTTTCATGTTAGGAGAATATGTGGTATTAGGTTTATTTTAGTCCCCTAGAGCAGGGAAAGTAATTTTATTCTTATTTTACAGATGAGGAAACAGATTTAAATATGTTAGTTGACATCCAGAATCATACTGGAAGAGCCAGTACTTGATCTGTGTTTTATGGGTTTATATCTGCCTCTTTCTTCTTCATAGGAAATTTTTATTTATTAGCTTAGCCAGTATATGCTCTGTCTAGATAAAGTAACCCATGAAACTCAGAGTAATATTCTCCAAGTTATATTTTTTTTAATGTTGTTGACAAGCAGTTGTGTCCAGGCAGTTGGACACGTTCTCAATACTTTTTTCTTCATTCATCAGATACATATCTCTGCAGGAAAAAAATGATGTTGATAAAGGTTAGGTTCCCAGGGTGAGACAAAACAAAACAAAACAAAACAAAACAAAACAAAACAAAACAAAACAAAACAAAAAACTAACCCAACAAGTAATGTATATTTTTTAGCATTATTTCTTATTTGTTCATTCATTGGAACATTATAGTATTTCAGCTATAGTTTTTTAAGCTATAATTTAGCTTTTGTGGGTCAGCATAGGGACCTGAAAATACTTCTAGAGGAATATGCATTTTAGGTTACAATCAATTTAAGAAAGATAATTTTGGAATATAATCTATTTGAAAATTGGAGACAGTCTATACAGATTCACTTTGGATTAGGGGTACGGGAAATACAAATAAAGATAGAAATGCTACCTTACATTAAAAGGTTGGTGAGGATTAAATGAAATAACTAACACGGTGCTTATCTCAGTAGTTGATAGTAGAGTCTCAAAAAGTGATAGCTCTTTTCTCTCTCCCTTTCACCCATATTACTTATCCTTAATGATTACAAACAGTACTTAATATTATCTCTATTCTGTCTCCTGACTAGGACAAAATTAGATTAACATCAAACTGCTAGCCAGTGTGTTGTCAAAAGCCTTTCAAGGCTCTTAGCTGCCTGTGTTAAATAGTCCATCCACTATTAGACTGTTAACTCTGAGTAGTTTAATATTCCTATTTCTCTTTGGCATTCTCAGTCAGGAAAAATGTCCATGTGTGTTCCTTCTGAGTTTCTTCTTCTTTTCCCACCTTGAGGCAAAATGAAAAGAGGAAGCATAAATCGTATATTGGTGTTAGACATTATATTTTAAAACATCATGATTTTAACAAATATTTATTTTATCACATACTGTGTCCCAGCACGGCTCTAGAAATATGGGACATGCAGTGAGTGAAGCCATCAAATAAAACACCTCAATAATTTCTTCCCCTGGTGGCGTTCACATTCTCCATTAACTATTTCCCTATATAATGACTGTAACAATATCTGGCTTCATATGCTTTTGCTTTTTTCAACACTTTTTTTAGTTCTAATTCAGACCTAACAGGCCACAGTTATAAAGGTATACACAAGTCAATTTAGGTATTGTATTTAGGTATGTAGGAGTACCGAGAGTGGGTAATCTGTGCTCTGTTCGTAATGCTCCCCTAACTGAATGTGCAGCCTTGGGCAGGTTACTCTTCCAATAATGTGTAAAATTAAAATATATGATTGGAGTGTCTCTAAAAAATTTTGGTGATTCTAAAGTTTTTTATACCTTAAAAAAGGTAGCTTCTCTGTAGAATGTGTTCTTGTTCTAATGATATTGTCACCCCAGTGAGGATCCAGAATTCCAGCCGTACTCTTTATAAGTTAAAACTATATCACCTATATCAACTACACTGAATAGAATCAAGGAGACTAGCTAAGAGGACTGCTGATAAGCCAAAATCCTTACATCTTTGCAGTTTCTCCACTTCAGTATTTCCACTTAAATATTTCTCACCCTCGATGTAGATAAGGATTTACCACAAAATAGGATCATGCAGTATTCTCCTTTATGATAAATACCCCAAATCCTCGATATTTTTATTGATTTCAGAGAGAGGGAGGGAGAGGGAGAGAGAGATAGAAACATCAGTGAGAATCATCAATTGGCTGCCTCCAGCATGGCCTATACTGGGGATCAAGCCCCCAACGTGGGCACGTAATCTGACCAGGAATCTACCTGTGACCTTCTGGTTCATAGGTTGACGCTCAACCATGAGCATGCCAGTTGGGCATACTTATCTTTATTTTTAAAAGAAATTTGATTTTAAAATAATCTTAAAAATCTTAAATAGTAAAAAGGAAAATGAAGCAGATAAAGACAAAATATTCTTTTCAAAATATTTTTTGGCCTTAAAAATTTTTTAAAAAAATTTAATCTAGATAAAACCAAGCTTATTAATGCAAATGAATAGAACAACTGGAGTGATTAAGGCGGCTTAAAAATCCAATTACAAAAATATGAACAATTTCATTAAAATATAGGTAGAGGAATGAAATAGACATTTTTCCAAAAAAGGCATACACAGGGCCAACAGGTCCATGAAAAGATGCTTAACATCTTTAATCATCAGGGACATGCGAATCAAAACCACAATGAGCCATTCCATCACACCTGTTAAAATGGCTAACATCAAAAAGACAGGAGACAGCGTGTGTTGGCCTGGATGTGCAGAAAAAAGGGAACCTTGTGCAGTGATAGTGGGAATGTAAGCAGGATATTGAAGACATATCCTCACAGTTTTATTGCAGTATTATTCAAATAGCCAAGATGTGGGACAAATCTGTGGGTCCATCAATGGATGACTGGATAAGGAAGATACACATACATATATACCCTCCCCCCCCCCCCCCCCACACACATACACACAGCGGAGTATTACTCTTGAGAAAAGGAAAATCTGCCATTTGTGACAATATAGATGGACCTTGAGGGCATTATGCTAAGTGAGATAAATCAGAGAAAGAATACTGTATAATGCCACTTCTGTGTGGAATGCAAAAAAGCTGAACTCGCCGAAACCGGTTTGGCTCAGTGGATAGAGCGTCGGCCTGCAGACTGAAAGGTCCCAGGTTCGATTCTGGTCAAGGGCATGTACCTGGGTTGCGGGCACATCCCCAGTAGGGAGGTGTGCAGGAGGCAGCTGATCGATGTTTCTGTCTCATCGATGTTTCTAACTCTCTATCTCTCTCCCTTCCTCTCCGTAAAAAATCAATAAAATATATTTAAAAAAAAAAAAAAAAAGCTGAACTCATAGAAACAGAGTAGAATGATGGTTACCTGGGGTTGGGTGTGGGTAATTGGGGAAGTGTTACAGTGCACAGCCTTGCAACTAGAAGATGAATAAGTTCATTAGCACAATACAGTGAGTTATGAATAATACTGTACTACATACCTAAAATGCTAAGAGACTGGATGGTAAATGTTCTCTACACAAAAAAGGAATGGCATTGTGATGGGATAGAAGTATGAGCTAATGCTAAGGTTGTAATCATACTGCACTATAAATGTATAAAATCAACAAGTTGTGTACCTTAAACTTTCACAGTGTTATATGTTAACTATTTTGCAGTAAAAAAACCAAAGTCTTTGTGATTTCTTACTTTAATAAGCCAATTAACTAGGGAAAATTTTTAGATTTCAAAATTGTAGAGTATGAGTGCTATATAAATTTAATGAAATATTAATTATCTAAGTTGGTATTTTTATTCTCTTAATTTGTTACTGAAATTTAACTTTGGCTGATACTTTGCCAATCAATTTAGGTGTTCACCAATTAATAGGACAGCTAATATCACATAGGCCTTTTAAAAAAATTGTTTGGTGGTACATTTGCCTAATGATGAACTGGATTGAATAGGTTTTGGTGATGAATTATTAGATGGTGAATTAGTTCTGATCATATATGTAAATGTATGATAGATTCTGATAAATTTAAATCTAACCTCAATTTGAACTTTCATTTTTAAATTTGTTACATAATTACTGAATCTTATTCTTTTCCAAAAAAAGAAAAAAGAAAAGAAAAACCATTCAGTCATTTTTCAAAGATGTAGCTTAAACATTGCCAAATGATAATTACTTTGTAGTAATTGCATAAAAAACTTACTGAGCTATCTTGGAAATAATTTTTTTTTTATTAGAAAGGATAAGGAAAAAGATAACTAAAAAGTTAGCTTCTTGTGATATAAATCTTAATGTATTTTTCAACTAAAATAATGTATTTTCACAGTATTGATGTATTCATGACGTATTAAAGAAATTAGGAGCCCTAACTGGTTTGGCTCAGCGGATAGAGCGTCGGCCTGCAGACTAAAGGGTCCCAGGTTCGATTCCGGTCAAGGGCATGTACCTTGGTTGCGAGCATATCCCCAGTAGGGGGTGTGCAGGAGGCAGCTGATAGATGTTTCTCTCTCATCGATGTTTCTAACTCTCTATCCCTCTCCATTCCTCTCTGTAAAAAATCAATAAAATATATTTAAAAAAAATAAATAAAAAAAAATTAGGAAACCATTTGGCTCTGCAAAGAACTAGAAAACAATGTGGCAGACGCTAAATTTGATTCTAAATTCTGGCAGCGGAAAATTATCAAATAGATAAAGAACATATGTTCATTTACTTGGTAGAGCATTTTAATAAAAATAGGTCAAAATAATTGGTAGGAAAGAAGTGCTAATTCATAGAGCATAATAAACAAAGACCCCCTTTTTAAAAACAAAAAACAAAAACTACAGTGAAGTTGTAGTTGCATATAAAGTTCTAGTTCTCTGATTGCCCCAGAGAACACACATACTAGCACAGTTCCATGCCTTTCTGCTCTCATGCCTGAGGCAGCCAAAAGCCATGAACCTTTTTTCCTTTCTGGCATAGCACGCTATTTTATGTTGGCCTTGCTTGCTCTTGTGTGCCCGTGTCTGCTTTCCCTTCTGGCTCTGGCTCCATTTAGCCTCCTGCTTCAGGTTCTGCTTGTTTTCCTGGCTCAAGCTGTGTTTATCTTCCATTCTCCGCTTCCTTTGTCGGCTCAGTGGGTCCCACACCTCCTGCCTCTCTGGCCACTTAATGGTCATTTCCTTTTCTCTGCTCAATATTTATGCTTGCCTTCTGGCCCTAATAATCCCCCCTCTTCCGATTTACTCTTCTTTGTACTCCTTTACACACAGAATTATGATATGAAACCTACAGGTTGACCTAATATACATCGGCATATATATAAAGGCACCTCACGTTTGACTATTTTTTAAAAATCTTTATTGTTGAGATTATTACTGATGTTCCTCTTTTCCCCCTCATTGTTCACCTCTATCCATTCCCGCCCCAGGCCTTCGCCACCCTATTGTCTGTGTCCATAGGTAATGTATATGCCTATAAGATCTTTGTTTAATCTCTTCCCACCTCCTCACCCCCTTCCCTCTGTTCCATTTCCATGCCTCTGATTCTATTTTATTCACCGGTTTATTCTGTTCATTAGATTTCTTATTCGTTTATTTTGATTTTTAGATTCAATTGTTGATAGATATGTATTTGTTGCCATTTTCTTGTTCATATTTCTGATCTTTTTCTTTTTCTTCTTCCTCTTAAAGAATATCCTTCAACATTTCATGTAATATTGATTTAGTGGTGATGAACTCCTTTAGCTTTTTCTTGTCAATGAAGCTCTTTATCTGACCTTCAATTCTAAATGGTATCTTTGCTGGGTAGAGTAATCTTGGTTATAGGTTCCTTGCTATTCATCACTTTGAATATTTCTTGCCACTCCCTTCTGGCCTGCATAGTTTCTGTTGAGAAATCAGCTGACATTTGTATGGGCATTCCCTTTTCTTTTGCTGCTATTAAGATTCTCTCTTTATATTTAGCCCTTGGCATTTTAATTATGATGTGTCTTGTTGTGGTCCTCTTTGAGTTCCTTTTGTTTGGGACTCTCTGTGCTTTCTGGACTTGTAAGTCTATTTCTTCGGCCAGGTAGAGGAAATTTTCTGTCATTATTTCTTCAAATGGGTTTCAGTATCTTGCTCTCTCTCTTCTTCTGGCACCCCCATAATGTGAATGTTGGTACACTTGAAGTTTTCCCAGAGGCTCCTTATACTGTCTTCATATTTTTGGATTCTTTTTTCTCTTTGCTCTTCTGGTTGGGTGTTTTTTGCTTCTTCATATTTTAAATTGTTAATTTGATTCTCAGAATTCTCTACTCTACTGTTGAATCTCTGTATATTATTCTTTATTTCAGTCAGTGTATGCTTAATTTCTGATTGTTCCTTTTCCATTGTTTTGGAGGTTTCTAGAAGATTCTTGAGTAACCTTATAACTGTGGTTTTGAACTCTATATCCAGTAGTTTGCTTTCTCCCATTTCTTTCATTTGTGACATGTTTCTTTGTCTCTGCATTTTGGCTGCTTCCCTGTGTTTGTTTCTATGTATTAGGTAGAGCTTGTATGTCTCCTTGAGTTGGTAGAGTGGCCTTGTGTAGTAGGTGTCCTATAGGGCCCAGTGGCTCAGCCTCCCCAGTCACCTGAGCTGGGAGCTCTAGGTGCACCCCTTTGTGGGCTCTGAGCACAGTTTTGTTATAGTTGAGACTTGCTGTTGGGGTTCACTGGAAGGAATTGACCTCCAGGCAAATTGGCTGTGAGGACCAGCTGTGACTACAGTGGGAGAACTGGGGTGCAGGAGATACCCCTATGGAGTAGGACTTGCTTCAGTGGGGCTTTGGTGCTCACTGAGTCTTCCCCTTGAGTGTGTTGCTTCCCCTAGAGTTGTAATCTGGTATTGTCTGACACTGACCACTGGGTACACTGGCTCTTGGATCTCCAGGGAGGTGCAAAGTCAGCCATTGCCTGGGGTCAGCTAGCAGGAGCTCCAGAGAGATCTGAAGATTTCTCCTCTTTTTATCAGGTTTGGAAGTGCCCAGATGAGGCCCAGCTATGAAGCAAGGCAGGCTGGTGCTGGTCCGGGTCTTGGGCCTTTTATTGATAGGTTTGGGGCTCCCTGACCCAGCTGCAGCTTGTGGAGAGATTTTAGCCTGAGCAGGGAAAGGCCATTCATATGCAAAAGCTGCTGTCCACAGCTTGGGTGGGGTTGTAAATTGGATGAGGCAGGGTCTCAGGGAATCACCAGGGTGGAGCTAACAGAAAGCTGCCAGTCAGCCCTTGGACCGGAGAGGTCCCAGCATAGGAACAATGATCCCTGCGAGAACCTTTATCTGGGACAAAGCCGCCCCCCAGTTCATGCCCTCATGCCAGACAATCCAGTTCCTCCTCATATGTGTCTGTGTCCCCCAGAGCCTCGCCCTGGTGCTGGAGCTCAGAGGAAGCAGGACCTTGTAAGTTCAGTCTGAGCACCACCCTTTTAAGGGGAACAGCTTGGTCTCCAGCAGCCTCTCTGTCACTGAGCCTCAATCTGCAATGGTTTTAACAGCCTGTAGTTCTTACTGCTCATAGGGACTTTTTTTCCCCAGCTCTGGGACCCTGAGCTAGGGGTCTGGTGTGCGGCTGAGACCCCTTGCTCCTCTGGGCGGCCTCTGCAGAGGTGATCTTCCTCCAGATTAAAAAAGCAGCCCATGTGGGTGCCAGACCAGCCTGTATCGCCCCTCTGCACCTCCTCCCCATCTCAGTGTGCTTTCTTCTTTACTTCTCTGCTTGTAGGACTTCCATTTAGCCACCTTTCCAGTGGTTCTGGATGATGGTTGTTCTGTATTTTAGTTGTAATTCTGATGTAGTCGTGGGAGGCAGCGAGTACAGGCGTTTACCTATGCCACCATCTTCCTTTCTCTGTTTTTTGCTTTTTAAATTTTTTTTATTTTTAAGCCATTTTATCTCTCATTAAAACTGTGATCTTGGAAATATAATTTAAACCATATGAACTTTAGTTCTCAATATGTTAGATTGGGCTGTATTAGAAATAAATCCATCTTTGTACATTGTGAAGATTAAATGAATTAATGTAAGGGATAGCATTTTATAAACTTTAAGGTACTTTTTTACTTACATAAAGAATTCTGTCAACTTTTATGCTATATGACTATAGTCTTCCCATTGTTATTTAAAATTGCATTTATCAGTATCCAATATAATTGGATTCCTTTTTTTCTTGATTTGTAGGAATTCTTTGAATAGTCTAGATCAGTGGTTCTCAACCTTCCTTAATGCCATGACCCTTTAATACAGTTCCTCATGTTGTGGTGGCCCCCAACCATAAAATTATTGTCGTTGCTACTTCATAACTGTAATTTTGTTACTGTTATGAATCATAATGTAAATATCTGATATGCAGGATGTATTTTCATTGTTACAAATTAAACATAATTAAAACATAGTGATTAATCACAAAAACAATATGTAATTATATATGTGTTTTCCGATGGTCTTAGGCGACCCCTGTGAAAGGGTCGTTCGACCCCCAAAGGGGTCGCGACCCACAGGTTGAGAACCTCTGGTCTAGACATTAAACCTTTTTAATTTTGCAGAATCTTCTCCCACTGTGTTACCTATCTATCTGTTATGATAGGTGCCCTATATTGTCTTTCATTAAACAGACATTTTTAATTTTAATGTAGTCAGATGCACACTTTTTTTTAACCTCCATGTGATGTTAGAAATCTTTCTTTCTCTTTTTTCATTTTTTTAAAAATTAGTTAAGGTATTACAAATGTGTCCTCATCCCCCCCATTAACCCCCAATCTCCCCCTCCCCGCCCACACAAGAAATCTTTCTTCATTCCAAGATTTCAATAAGATGTTTTTCTTTATTTTCTTATGTTAGCTTTATCTTTCACATTTAGTACTTTGAGTTTTCTTTCTTTCTTTCTTTATTTTTACAGTGTGAAGCAGGGTTTGTCAAGCTACAACACACAGTTCATATCTGTCTCAAATCTGGCCGAATTTTTGTACAGCTTGTGAGCTACGATTGGTTTGATAATTTTAAATGGTTAAAAAAGGCAGAGAATAACAATACTTTGTGATATGAAAGTCAGTTTTCGGTATTTATAAATAAAGCTATTGGAATTCAGCCATATTTATTTGTTTATGTATTGTCTATGGCTGGTTGTTTTTGTGCTAAAATGACAGAGTTGAATAGTTGCAACAGAGACTAAATAGCCTGAAAAGTATAAAATATTTATTAGATGGCCCTTTACAGAAATAAAAATTCTGAACCCTGATGTTAAGTAAGAATATAATTTCACGTTTCTATGAGTTAGTTTCTATGATAACATCAACCAAACATCCCTTTTTTTCCCTTCCTCTGATTTGTGAAACAACCTCTTCTCTGAGTTTTTTTTGTTTGAACCACTATAGCTTTGTAAGTTTTAGTCATTTAAACTACAGGGGTTCTTAGAAGCTGATTTTTACAATTAGCCTTAACTTTGTCTATTCCAGTGATGGCGAACCTTTTGAGCTCGGCGTGTCAGCATTTTGAAAAACCCTAACGTAACTCTGGTGCCATGTCACATATAGAATTTTTTTGACATTTGCAACCATAGTAAAACAAAGACATATTTTTGATATTTATTTTATATATTTAAATGCCATTTAACAAAGAAAAATCAACCAAAAAAATGAGTGGCGTGTCCCCTCTGACATGCGTGTCGTAGGCTCGCCATCACTGGTCTGTATTGACTTGATCATTTTGCAGAATCTTCTCCCGCTGTGCTACCTGCCTATCAATCTGTTATGGTAGGTGCCCTGTATCTGTTTGTGATTATTTTAGGCTCTGAGAAAACTCCTTCTTATGCCCTTGTGCACGATGTTTCTTTAATCTGGCTGGAGGTAGAGGTCCGAATTTGGTGATCTCCTCTATCTAGTTTCTCCTTCTTTATTTTAAGATAGAAAAGCACCTCTGTTTTAATATTCGTGACTGCAACAAAGACGTGAATCAACATTTATCAAGAGCCCATTACGGGCCACTCATTGCACTATGTGTTTTTATAACATTCCAAACATACAGGAAAGTTTAGAGAGTAATACAACATATGCCATGTATTTCCATCCGTTACTTCCTTTAATCCTCACAACCACTCTATGCGGTGGAAATGAAAATAAAATGGTTACATACCTTGCAAAACAGTGAACATTGGGGCTAGCAGTACTCAAACCCTAGTCTGCTTGACCTCAAAGCCTGTACTATTCCATATACAATTAATTTGGGAGATCATGTTGTGCTTTCTTCTTCTTTTTTTTTTAAGATATATTTTATTGATTTTTTACAGAGAGGAAGAGAGAGAGGTAGAGAGTTAGAAACATCAATCAGCTGCCTCCTGCACATCCCCCACTGGGGAAGTGCCCACAACCCAGGTACATGCCCTTGACCGGAATCGAACCCGGGACCTTTCAGTCGGCAGGCGGACGCTCTATCCACTGAGCCAAACCGGTTTCGGCGATGTTGTGCTTTCTTAACCTCCAGTATGTCAAATCAAATCCCTCATCCTCACTTACTGTGAGAGTGTCTTGAAGATGGAATATGGATAGTGTCTTTCTTTATTCCTTTGACTAGTACGTTTTTTTTCTGAAAGCCTCATTATTTTGAGTTCTCTCATATGTTGTGACAGCAGGTTTCTTTGTCAACCATCCTGTTCAGAATAAATAGCCTGTGCTGTGCCAGCATGATTTATTGCTGCTACTTCCTTTCTTTATGTTTTGAGTAATTTTATCATAAGAGGATATAAAGTGTTTTAGACATGTGCAAATGCCTGCGTGACGAAAGCAGTTCACCTGGCTGCTTGGCCAGCTCCCTGTGGACAGTGCTCCATTTTGGTAGCAGAGAAGAGAAGATAGAACAAATTAGGTTTCTCAAACAAGATCCATACACCCAATGTCATCAGCATTTCTCCTCTAATGACACCCATAGAGAACTGCCAAAAGATCGTAGGATCAAAGAACATAGACATAAGGGTTATTTCTATTCTTTGAGCAACTCTGAGTTATTGTGACGAGGGCAGAAAGAACTTGTATAGCTGAATAGGGTGTTGCTTATTGTAAATCCCTTTTTTGGGACTTTGAAAATGGATTTTATATCTATATGTGAAAGATTCTTTAATCTTTAAACTGCCTGTAAGCATGGAGTGCACTGGGTGGTTCCTTCTTTTTTTTTTTTATAATATATTTTATTGATTTCTTACAGAGAGGAAGGGAGAGAGACAGAGAGTTAGAAACATCGATGAGAGAGTAACATCAATCAGCTGCCTCCTGCACACCCCCTGGGGATGTGCCTGCAACCCAGGTACATGCCCTTGACCGGAATCGAACCTGGGACCCTTCAGTCTGTAGGCCGACGCTCTATCCACTGAGCCAAACCGGTTTCGGCGGTTTCTTCTTTTTTAAATCAGATGGTATCTTAAAAATATTTTACATACTTAATTATGAGAAACTGCAATTACATTACAGAAAATTTGGAAAATACAGGAAGAATAAAATCACCCACAATCTTGCCACTCTGATAGATATACTAATAATATTTTGATGCATTTTTTAATCTTTTGCATTACAAATAACAACTTAGAGCTAATCTCCAGATATCGTAACATCTCTTCTGGTTGAAGACTATATGATTTATAGTGATGATGCCAAGGAATTTCAAAATGTGCATGCTTATGTCCTTGAATATATTTATTTAATCAGATATAGATGCCTTTCTAAGGTGGATTGATTTTGTTGCCTTGTCCATTGAACTGTTAATTTTTGGAAGCTACTATGGAAAACTAGTTTCATGATTTACTTGGTTTTCTCAGTTGTAAAAAGTAGTGACCCTCTCCTTTGTGAGCAATTTTTATATTTTTACGAAATATATTATCTCTGTAGGTCTTTAGAAATTAATAGTAGTTCAAAAAATGCCTGATGCTATGGCAATTCATATTTTTTTTGATTTCTTATATCCAGACATTAAGTATGTCATTTGTTTTATTTTTTTAAATAAACAGTTTTTACAAAGTAGATAATAATAAATTATTAAAATATTTGATCACCCTTACACTATATACAACATAGGACAAAAGTAGGCTTATAGTTGTAGGTGAAACACAGAGTTTATTCTTATATTATTATTTATTAATTACTGTATTATTTTCTTATTTATTTATTTATAAATTGAATTTCTTGGGGTGACATTGGTTCATCCAATTGTATAGGCTTCAGGTGTACAGTTATATAATCCTTCATTTGTGGATGGGTGTTTTCCTTCGCCCACATTGAAGGTTAGAGGGGCATGTGATTGGGTAGTCACCCTACTTGGCTTGTTTGATTTTGGTCAAACCCAGTTGGGTAGGCTCTGGTAAAATAGTCTCCCTTGACGACTCTGGGATTGTTAGGAGAGTAGAGAGCCCTGGAAGTATTTCAAAGAGGTCACTTCCCCTTCCACCTGCTGGATGCGGGAGGAGATTTTTATGTGCTCTTTTCTGTGAGCAACTGGTAGGGCTCTTGGAGGTAAAATTTATGGAAGTGCCCAAGACTGAGTTACCTTGGAGTTATAAAAGTTCCATCTCGTTTACAAGTCTATGGCCATCAGGCAATTACAGTTAAAAGTGTTCCTGCAGATACTGGCTTCAGGCGTGGCCTTCTGTTCCTTGGCCTGTATTCTTGGTCAGTTGTGATTCCCTGCTTGTCTGTTTCTCTAGTTTTCAGGGCAGCACTTTGCCCTGTGAACCTACATTCTTATGGCTTTAAGAATTACTGATTTTCAGTTTGTTCAGCTTTTTTTTTTTTTTCTTGTAAGGATAGGAGTAAAGATTTCCAAAGTTTTCATATATCAGACTGGAAACTGGACATCTCATACTGTTTTTGAAATGCAGAAATGTATAGAAGTTCATTGCTAATAATGTTAGTGTATTGTCAAAGAAATATATAATTACTTTTTCATATTACCAGTTCTTAAGTTATTATCTCAATATGAATTTTAACTATGGTCAGATACTTTGAGGTTTGATTTTATCTAAAATGTTGGTAAAACGGAGAATAATTTTATACTTGTGATTGTATTTAAAGACAGGATAAATGTTTATAGTTCCATATTATGATACATATTTGGGAAGCTGATACACATGTTCACATATCTTATAAATAGATATTTTATAAATCCCAGAAATAATTCCTGAATTAAAATTTTTACATCTATTAATTTTTTTCAAGTAAAGATTTGGAATGGGAAACTGATTTGTAGATTAATATCTATTTATGATAAAAACTTTTGTCATTAATTAAGAACAACATGATTCCTTTCAGAGTACCACTCAGGATTTTTTTAAAAATACATATTTCTAATTTATACATTTATTTCAATATTTGTTTTTAACATACATATTATTTGGTGAAGGGTAATCTTGAATTGTTCTCTAGTTTGATGAGCTGGTATGATAATCTTTCTTTGTCATTTGTTTTAAAATGTTAAGAAATTTTTTGTTTTATTCTCAAAGAAATACGATGATAACTTTTCTAGATAGAATCCAATGTCACTAGTTTCCTTGTTTGCTAAATATGATATTTAGTGTTAAATATAACCTTTTATACTAATTAATTATATAATTATGTACATACTAAATGATACGGCTTTAGCTTTAGGCTAAACCTGTTACACTTTTTTTAAAAAAAATATATTTTATTGATTTTTTACAGAGAGGAAGGGAGAGAGATAGAGAGTTAGAAACATCGATGAGAGAGAAACATCGATCAGCTGCCTCCCGCACATCTCCTACTGGGGATATGCCCACAACCCAGGTACATGCCCTTGACCGGAATCGAACCTGGGACCCCTCAGTCCGCAGGCCGACGCTCTATCCACTGAGCCAAACCGGTTTCAGCAACCTGTTACACTTTTTGAAGTATATGCAGATTACAGGGGATTTTTTTTGTCAATATAGAGATATATAATTTACCAGTTATATTTATTTATTTATTGGGATACTAAGGTGTATAAGGGTATACCTTTTCATTATTGCTTATAGCATTAAAAATAAGAACACACTGGAAAAGAAAATCAATATGATTTAAAGAGAATTTAATTAAGAGTATTAATATAACTTCCTAAAGAAAGTCCTAGCTATTGGTGTCCAGTATTAGTTACCAATTCTTAGTCTTTCTTTGGGAAAGTGAAAGATAATCAACTCACAATTGAGTCCTAGGTTTGCCTCTCAGGACCAGTCCTAAGCAGAGTGTGGGAAGCCACATTTCAGAGGCATCACTGCACTTGTGTCTGATCTTTCTCTACCCTTTAAACATCCAGTGCTATTTCAGTGAAGCACTGAGTTGATTATGGTTGAAATGCATTTTTAGTTTGTTATAGTTATATGAATAATTTACTTTAGCTTATGAATATTTTAAATTTAATATATGTACTTATTTTAGTAGCTATGTTTAGGTAGATTGGATACATTCCCCTCTCCTCCAGTTCCTTTAACTGACCCTTTAAGCAGTAAATACAGTCATTTGTAAGGCTTTAAAAATACATTTATAGAACCTTACGTTTTATTTAAAATTTTATGCCTTCAATTTACATTAATGAAGAAATTTTAAAAATAAAGAGGAAATCCATTTACCTTCAGTAAAGCAAATGTAACTGTGTTTAATGTGGTGCCTTAAAATAATTATTTTAAAAGCATCAATATCAATAAAATATGCAGAAAACATGAGGACTAAATCATGAAATCATTTAGAACAGCAGTGGAGTTTTAATATTAGTCCTCTATGAAGAACAAACGCTTCAACTTCTGTGTTATTTTTTTTTTTTGGTGCCAAATTAATTCAAATGGGTGATTCCAGTGTTTGGCAAAGCACTAAGCTTTTCCATGTAACAAACCTCAGTTTTCATTTTTTTTATACGACCACAAACCTGTAGATAGAAATGTCTGCCTAGTACAGTGCACTCAGTTGCGCAAACTTATCTTTTTAGGGCCAAAGAAGAGCACAAGCCCCAGCCGACACAGTAAGTAAATGTACTAAGAGTGCAGTGGGCTTGACTTCTGTACCTTTGCCATATCTGCTTCCGGCACCCTGGATGGTATTAGCTTACACTAATACTGGAGAGGCTGCAGCTGGCGTGTCTTCTGCTTCCCGACTCTCTGGCTGGTAAGACAGCTGCCTGCAGTTTCTTACTTCATCCACACACTGACTGGATGTAGTAGTTTTTCGCTGCCTGCTTGTGGTCTGGTTCAGTGTTCAAACTTTAATTTCCCTACCTTCCGACTGCCTGGGTGCTAGCTGGAGCTCCCGTGTCCATTGGCTGTAGCTTCTGTGCCTGTGTATTTTTTATTCTGATGGGTAAGAAAGCATTTGACCTACCTTGTTATTCCTTTGGTTATTCAGTCACACTATTTGCTTATTTAAACAGGTGGTTTCCCTTTAGTGGGATCACTGAACTGGTAAATAACGTGCTTCAGCCCCAGCAAAAACAACAAAATGAAAAGGAGCCCCAGACGTAAGTAAGCTGATCTGCATAGACTAAATATTATCTCTGATAGTGTCACATACTAAAGAGTCTATATTAAAATACTGCCCTTGGAATATTATCCCATAGAAATGAAAATTGTTAGGTTATGAGTTTGGTACTTTGTCCTTTCATTATCCCATAGAAATCTAAAAAGAATACAAGGCTAACTTATAGGGAAGTAAAAACAAGGAGGTAACTCACCCCCCAGCTTTAGTATAAATAATGTGAAATGTATTTATCCAACAAATATCTTTTTCTAATCATGCAATATATTTCAAAGTATGTTTTTCCCCCCAAGAGGACATTAAGAGTTATTAATTCCCAAAGGCAATCTGTGGTCAAATAGTTTCGGAAAGATTCTTTTAAAAAAGATTAAGCAGTTTTCTTTATTGTGTAACGTCTTCGTTTTTAAATGTGCTCCAAAGGCGTTAGAACATACGGTGTTTACTAACTTACTTGACTGCCGAGTCCTCTTTTCATTGAACATTTCAAATTACGTTGTACCATAATTTGGGAAAGCAACAGTTTATTCTCACATTGACCTGAAACATTAAAAAAGGTCCATTCCATTCATTTTATTTATTCTTTGAGAAGTTGTTCACATGTCTTTTTAACTTTGTACAAATCATTATTTCTGTTGTGAATGTGAGAAAGACTGCACATATTTAAATTCCAGTCTCCCCATGAAAACATCCATTTTACTCAGAAATGCTCTTACCACTCAGCCTCTGCACTTTTTAAAGTAGGAGTTATGTGTACCGAGAAGATGGTTTGGTTGTAGGAATGGGCAGATTGAAAAGGACATGAACTTGAGAAGAGAATGAGCATGCCTCCAGGAGCCCTAAGATGAAATAGAAAAACATTCACTTTTTGCATATAAATGCAAACTAGAAGATATGCGTTTTTTTGTCTAGTTATCTCCTCATCCATTTTATGTTACCTTGTATGCATTTTATTTAAAATTATGTTACTTTTTCAGTTTCAATTGAAGTAAAACTATGTTGTGAATTAAAAATATGTTGTAAAACTAACAGTTGGTATGTAGTTCTAAAATCAGAACTGTTGCTGTATATAAGCTAGTTGAAGTCCAGACCGGGTATCTAATAGGAACTCAAAATAAATATTTCCTTACAACTGATTTACATGTTTTATCTTTTTATGATATAATAATAACGGAGACTTATTTGTAAAATATAGAATGCTTCTCTTTCAAGTGGCAACTCAGAGACCTAAGCTGCTTCCCATCTTGTTCGTAAGCCAGCTGAAACACATAACCCCCAGGGTTGCTGCATCAGAGGAAGAGAGAGAATGGAGTACTCACACTTATTAGTTGTATAAAGCAGGAAGTGACATAAGCCACTTTTGGTCACAGATCATTGCCCAGAACTTGTCATGAGGCTCTTAAATAACTGCAAGGACATCTAAAAAGTCTTTCCATGTGCTCATGAAGAGTGGCGACTGCATGTAACGAGCACTGGTAACATCTATTACAGTTATTTTACACTTGGTTCTCATTTATTGCAATGAGATGGAAATTTCAGGATGCCAAAAGATGAAGATTTGCCAAAAGAATGCTGCTAGAGCAAGGGTAACTCCAATATCAGCCCTGACTCCTGGTACTGACGTTTCTACTGAAACTGTTGTAATGACTTGGCATCAAAGTCTAATTTTATAAGACGGAAGATTAGGTTTAATAATATGAAGAACATTTGAATACATAAGTGTCTTTCAGAAGGAAGGAAATTTGTTGGATTTTTTTCAGGGATCACGTGTTAAATTTTGTCGGGGATTACAGGGAGGCTTACATTCTCTTAGGTAACAGTGAAAGACTAATAGATTAAAAATGTGATAGCAATGAAAATGTATTTAGGGCATACTGAGAAACCATTAGTGATCATTAGATGTGTCAGAGGCCAGGAAAAAAAGAGGAACCGTAAACAATAATTTTTAAAAGGAGAAGCAGAGCTATCAGAAAGCATTCTTCTGTTCTTAGGTGGAAGCTGTCTCCTTTGGGTTGTCATCTGCTTGACACAAGGGTCATTGGTTAGCTGTTTCTCTCCAAAGAGCATTAGCTTTCGCGGATTCTGAGGACACTCCTATTTACACTCTCCTGATGAAGCGGATTTCCAACAGTCTAGGCAAAATTGTTTGTGTCTTTTTAGTGGTGAAACATGAATTTGAGGGTCAACATTTGGAGGCTTTCACTGACGTGCTAATTGTTATCATGGCGTTGCTGTCTTTTTCATTAAGACTCTGGGCAGTTTTTTTCTCCCATCTTTTCCAGAAGACTAAATATTTAGGTTTTTGGTCATAGCTTTGGAAAGACTGCTTGTACCGGTTGGTGATAAGATTGGGTGTTACATGGATTTCTTTCTGTACTTAATCATGTTAACTTGTAATAGAGTTGAGTCTAGGATCAGAGGTAAAAATTTTAAATGCATGGGAAGCCTATTATCACATTGTTTGCGGGTAGTTTTTATCGTGCGCTAACAGGTGGCGCAGGCCATTTTTGCTAATTTTTTGCGCAAATGGCAACGTTCAGTAAAATTATGATAACTTTAGTTTATGTATTTATACGTTACCCGCATTCTACCGCTAGTCTATAAAAAACGTATTAATATGTGTCCCGCGCTCTACTACACTGGTAGAACGTATAAATACATAAAACGTGTAAACACGTTTCCCGCATACAATGTGTTATTAATTCACTAGAGGCCTGGTGCATGACATTCGTGCATGGGGCGGGGGGAGGGGGGTCTCTCAGCCTGGCCTGCACCCTTTAGCAGTCTGGGAGCCCTCAGGGGATGTCTGACTGTGGCTTAGGCCCACTCCTAAGTTGCAGTCAGACATCCTTAGTGCTGTCATGGAGGCAGGAGAGGCTCCTGCCACTGCTGCTGCACTCGCCAGCATCAGCCCAGCCCCCCAGCTTGTGGCTGAGCGGCGGGGGAGGGGGACACTGACCACCTCGGGGGCAGCTCCTGTGCTGAGCGTCTGCCCCCTGATGGTCAGTGTGCGTCATAGCAACTGATCATTCTGCATATTACCCTTTTATTATATAGGATAAGGGAGAGTTGATGGATCTCCAAAGGGTTGATTTTGTTGTTTTGAAGGCTAATGGCATGGAAACTGAAGGGTCTTTGAGACTGTTGTTAATTTAATTTTACTTAAAAAGTTCTACTTTTTCTTTTTCTGAAGATTGAGAATGATATGGACAAAAATGTTTTATTATAAGCTATGTGTTTCTTGTTGGTGCTTGCTGATCCAGTCAGTTGATAATGCAGTTATGAAACAAGTTATAAAACCGAAGTACTATATATTCTGGAATATACATAGCTCTTTATTTTTCTGAAATCATCCCTCTAATGAAATGACATTGCTTTCTTTTTAGTGTTTATAAAATCTATCTTATTATGAGAAACCCTCAATTTCTTTAGTTTGATTTACAAAGTACTGCTTGGAGAAGAAAAAAGACCTCAAACAATCATACCTACACCTATAGAGATTACACTTGTCCGCCTTATCCAAGTTTTTGCTTTCTGGTCTGAAAATATTAAGTGGAAAATTCTAGAAATAAACAAGTCATAAATTTTAAATTGTGTACCATTTTGAGTAGTGTGATGAAATCTCATGCTCTTCACTCTGTCCTGCCCAGGATGCGAATCATCTCTTTGCCCAGTGTATCCACGCTGTGTATGTTACCCACCCATTGAATCACTGTAGTAACCATCGCAGTTATCAGAAGAACAGTGCCGGTGTTCAAGTAACCCTTATTTACTTAACAAAGTTCAAGAGTACTGATGCTGGCCCAGCAAGTGTGGCTCAGTGGTTGAGCATAGACCCATGAACCAAGAGGAACCTGGTTCGATTTCTGGTCAGGGCACATACATAGGTTGCTGGCTGGATCCCCAATAGGGGATGTGCAGGAGGCAGGTGATCCATGATGTTTTTCTCTCATCGATGTTTCTGTCTATCCCTCTCCCTTTCTCTCTAAAAATCAATTAAAAAAAGCATATTAAAAAAAAAGTGTATGTTGGGAATTTGGATAGCTAAAGAGAAGCCAAAAAATGCTTCTTTAAAATGTGGAAGTTCTAGATTAAAAAAAAAAAAATCATATGCTGAGGCTGCTAAGATCTACAGTAAGAACAAATCTGTTAAATTGTGAAGAAGGAAAAAGAAATTTGTGTTAGTTTTGCTGTTGCACTTCAAACTGAAAAAGTTATGGCTACAATATGTGATATTTACTAGTTAAGATGGAAAACTCATCAAATTTGTGGGTGGAAGACACGAACAGAAAATATGTTCCCATGCCCAGCTGGCATGGCTCAGTGGTTGAGCGTCAACCGATGAACCAGGAGGTCATGGTCCAACTCCAGTTAGGGGACATGCCTGGGTGGCAGGCTCGATTCCCAGTAAAGCGGGGGGGAGGAGGGGAAGTGGCGTGCAGGAGGTAGCCGATCAATGATTCTCTTTCATCACTGATGTTTCTAACTTTCTCTACCTCTCCCTCTCCCTTCCTCTCTGAAATCAATAAAAACATATTAAAAAGAAAATATGTTCCTGTGTTGTGTCAGAAAGCATTGAGCCTATGGGAAGATTTTAGTGAGGGGTCCCCCGAATGAGTGACACCAAGCCATTTACTGTAAGTAAGGGGTGGGTACACAGATTCAGGAATAGGTTTTGACTAAAAAAATATAACAATTATTGGAGAAGAGAGAGAGAGAGGGAGAGAGAGAGAGAGGCCATTCACATAACTTTTATTATGGTGTGTTATGATGGTTTTATTATTAGCTATTGTTTTTAACCTCTCACTGTGTCTGGTTTATAAATTAAACTTTATCATAGATATGTATCGGCAAAAACTTGGTATATGTAGGGTTTGGTATTACCTGTGGTTTTAGACCTCCACTGGGAATGTATATCCTGTACTGTACCTGATGGAATTTGTGAAAAGGGAGATAAAGAAATTTAGCATCAGTTTAGAAATTCTCAATGGCTGGTGCTGGAAGTTGTAGTAAACAAACCTTTAAAGATTATTTTACAAAAGTAGTAATGTATATTACTAGTTCATGGAGATAATGAAAGCACATACTTATCAGATAAATGAGAAAATAACAGCAACAAAAACCTATGTGGCTGGGTATAAAATTGCTGGGACAACAGGATTACCACGAATTAACAGATTGAAAGTTTAGTTTTCTCAAAGAACTCAAAAGTGAAGAAAATTTATTTTGGAAAACATTGAGTTCAATGAGTTGCTTTAGTGATTATGGAGACATTGATGTAGAAATAAGAAAGGGGAAAAGGCCATTTTTCCAAATTATTGTGTGTTTTTAAAATTTTTTTTCTGTTTTTTTCTTCATTTTGGTGTATGTCTTTTAAACATTCATTTGTAATAAAAGTTTTAAATTAAGTATGAGTATATCTTTGACTCCTTTATTTATATCAAGGATTGATTTGCAGAATATGGCCTGTGGTTCCAATCCTGCCTGCTGCCTGTTTCTATAAATAAAGGTTTATTGGAACACAGCCAAGCTCATTTGTTTGCATGTGTTCTATGACTGCACTCGCATCCCACCAGTAGATTTGACTAGTTGTGACAGAAACCCTGTGTCCACAAGGCCGAAAATATCTATTTCTGGACCTTTACAGAAAACGTTAGCTGACCCCTGATTTACATCACTGGAAGGTTATATATTCAAGTTTACATACTTAAGATCTTTTAGACTAGTGGATATCAACCTTCCTAATGCCACGACCCTTTAATACAGTTCCTCATGTTGTGGTGGCCCCCAACCATAAAATTACTTTCGTTGCTACTTCATAACTGTAATTTTGCTACTGTTATGAATTGTAATGTAAACATCTGATATGCAGGATGTATTTTCATTGTTACGAATTGAACATAATTAAAGCAGAGTGATTAATCACCTAAACAATATGTAATTATATATGTGTTTTCTGATGGTCTTAGGCGACCCCTGTGAAAGGGTCGTTTGATCCCCAAATGGGTCGTGACCCACAGGTTGAGAACCGCTGTTTTAGACCTTTCATTGCATTTGGAGTTTGGTTCTGACAGTGTTGGTCTGGAGTAGGAACAAACACAAAAACAATGAAATGGAATACAGGGTCCATAAGTAGACCCAGGCACATGTGGAAATTTAGGATGTGACAGATTGCCATCATAAATCAGAAGAAGAAAGGATAGAGTATTTAATGGTCCTGGGAAAATGGAATCCCTATATAAAGGAGATTGAAATTCTTACATCATATCACATACAAAAATAAACATCAGATCAATTAAAAGCCTAAATGTGAGAGAGAATATTATAAAGCAAGTAGGAGAAACTGTAGAATTCTTTTTTGACCGACTTAAAGGTATGTAAGGATTCCTTTTAGAGCCAGCTACTGAAATCACAAACCATGAAGGGAGAAATTGATGTATTTGACTACATAAAAATTAAAGATTTAATTTTGTTAATTTTTTTTAACAAAGGACACAATGTTCAAAATTAACAGCTGATTGTCAGACCAGGATATTTGTGCCCAAGTGGCATGGCTTAATGGTTGAGTGTCGACCTATGAACCAGGAAGTCATGGTTCATTTCCCAGTGAGGGCAAGGGGCATGCAGGAGGCAGCAGGTCAATGATTCTCTCTCATCATTGATGTTTCTCTCTCTCTTTCGCTCCCTCTGCCTTCCTTCTCTGAAATCAATAAAAAATAAAATTATTGCCCATGGGCCAAATCTGGCCTACTGTTTGTTTGTGTTTTTTTGTTTGTTTTTAAATAACTGGCGAGTTAAAAATGGTTTTTACATTTTAAAATAGTTGAAAAAATTTATTGATAATATTCTGTGACTATAAAGTGACATGAAATTCAAATTTGTGTTTATAAATAATGTTTCATTGCGACACAACCATGTTCATTCATTTACATTTTACAAATGGTTGCTTTCTGGCTCATACTTTTTACAGCCCATTAAAGAAGTATTTATTTACCCAAGGACACAATTTTCCTCAATATTGTCTTCTAGAAATTTTATAGTTTCAGTCATTACATTCATTTCTGTAGTCCATTGATTATAGTTCTGTAATATATTGAGTTAGTTTTAATATAAGATGTGAGGTAGGAATTGAAGTTCACTTTTTCACACATGAATTTCTAATTACTTTTTTATACATGAATTTCCCATTGCTTACAAGACTTTCTTTTTTTTCTCTAATTAATTACCTTGGAACTTTTTTAAAAAAAATCAATGACCATTTAAATATTGGACTATTTTTGGACTCTATTATTTTTCATTGGGATATGTGTTTCTCCTTTGCTAATGCCATATTGATTTGATTACTTGTGTAGCTTTTACAGTAAGTCTTGAAATCAGTTATTGTTTTAGCCTTCTTTTTCAAAATATTTTGCCTATTCTAGGAATTATACTTTTCCATATAAATTTTAGAATTAGCTTGTCAATTTCTTCGAAAAATTATGCTGAGATTTTGTGATGTCATTGAATCAATAGATTGATTTGTAGAGAATCAATATCTTTTTTTCTTTTTTTGTTTTGTTAATTCTCAGCCGAGGTAGATATATATAACTGTATATGTTTTGCAAAATTCACTGATGTGTATTATCTGAAAGGGGTGAATTTTACCATGCATAAATTATACCTAAGAGAAAAACTGACTTTAAAGAAATTAGTTTCACAGTGCTAACCTTAAGTCAGTAGGTATTAAAAGTAGAGCTCTGTGAATGAGCCCTTATCATCTACTTAATCACAAAGCATACTTTCTTTTTCACATAAACCAATAAATTCAAATAGCCATGTCATTGATCTTTAGAGAGTTGAAGGGAAGGGGAGAGACAGAGAGAAACATTGATGTGAGAAAGACATCAATTGATTGTCTCCCACAGGCACCCCGACCCGTATTGAGCCTGCAACCTAGGTATGTGCCCTTGCCCAGAATCGAACCTGGGACCCTTCAGTCCTTGGACCGACACTCTAATCACTGAGCAAAACCAGCTAGGGCCATTTTAATATTCTTTACAATAGAATAAATTGTTCTCTCAATGACTGTAGACATGTAAGCTGTGTGATAGTACGCAGAGACATCACCGTACAGGAGTTCTGATTGGTGCATAGTCTTCAATAATTACAAGGAGTTACTTGAATGAAGCTGTTGTCAAAGCAGTAAGACTGCATTTATGCATCCAGCATTTTCAGGATTGTTGGTAACCTGGGCATATTTTTCTCCAGTAGTCTTGCCTCTTGTTATTACAAGGCCTAACTTGCTCACGAACACCTCGTTGACAGTACCTTTGGTAACAACGCCCAAAGCTGTATAAAGTGGGGATGATGGGTTCTTCTTTACACCAAGTATTGGCTGGCAAAAGGTGGCTTTCAGTTCAGGATGTGTTACATGGTCCTTCTTGAAACGTAAGCCCATTGGCCTAATGAATCTTCCATATTTAGGTGGTTTTTGAGTAAAGCCATCTCCAACAAAGCACTTTAGTAACCATCCTCCTCCACGCCTTTTTCTTTCTCTTTCTTGTTCAAATAACTTTTAATACCTCTGTTTTTCGCTGAGCATGAACTTTGGGCAGAGGGACTTCCCATTTTCCAGCTTTCTCTCTTTGTTTTTGTTTAATCATATTGGAAAGTACTTTAGCTTAGGACTGTCCCTCCCTGTCCAGTAGATAGGCAGGTACTGCTCCTTGGGGAGTCTTTTCATCATTCTTTTGTTTGGTGTTTCTCTTTTTATGCATCTTGATAGTCCTTTTCGTTTGTATTTTCTCAGCATGGCACTGTTTATAGTAGAGCTTAGCCTTCAGACCAGTCATCTTTTTTGCCTTTGGACATTCATGAGCCTCTCGACCTTCCTTCTTTCTCTTCTCATGGTTATCCAAACAATATCCACAGCATTTATGGTGTAACTCAGTATTCTTATTTAGTGACATGTTTTAAATTTCAGCATTTCCATTTGACTCTTACAGTTTCTGCTTTAATACTCCATCTGTTTATGCATTATGTTTTTCTATATGTCTTTCACCTTAAAAATTTTAAAATTTATTGATGAGAGAGAGAGAGAGAGAGAGAGAGAGAGAGAAAGAGAAATGGATTTGTTGTTCTACTTATTTATGCATTCATTGGTTGATGCTTGTATGTACCCTGACCGGAGATTGAACCTGCAGCCTTGGCATATCAAGAGGATGCTCTAATCAGCTGAGCTACCCAGCCAGGGCCTACTTTAACAATTTTAATTATATAAATGTCTGTCTCTGGTAATTTCATCATCCTTGTCATCTCTGAATCTAATTATATTGGTTATTTTATCACTTGGCAATGGGTTTTTGAATCCTTGTTATTTCCCCCAGAGCCTCATGGGTTTGAATTGTGTTTATGCCTTTTATGTCAGACCATTCATGTTGGGGATTAAATCACCAAGCAAGCCAGGAGTTCACATAGGTTTGGATGTTGTTGTTTTAATCATTACCTTCAGTGCACCAGTCTTCAGATTCTGTTAATAGTGGATTACTGTTGCGGTGTGCTTAATTAGGATGGATGCAGGAGCACCAAGAAACCACTAGTCATCTCTTCTACACTCACATATGTGCCCCCCCCTAAAGGATTCTTTGTTAATATGTTCTGCTCCCAATATTACTCATGAGTAACCAGCGGGAGCCTGTGGCAAAGTGCTTGTGAGTGTGAACTCACCCCTAACCATTCCAGATTGTCATGTTAGCCCACACTTGGCCGTTAATAATTTGTTCAAGTTTTAACTGATTTCCTTTTGCCTGCCTACATGGTGGCTACCTCTTACTCCAGTGCCAAAGGTGAAACAGTGTGCCCTTGTTACTCTTTGGAGGGGCTTGTCACTCTTTGGAATTAAACTTATATGTTTGCCTTCTCAACTCTCTGATGGACTCAAGAAAAGTTGTGATTTTGTAGTTTAGCCTTTGGTCATTTTTTAGAATGGGAGTAACAGTATTTATAATTTTGTAAATCCTAAGCGGAACTAATTATAGTTTTAAAACATTTTCAATTTTCCTTATAAAAACAATGGAAGTGAGAGTTATATCACTATTTATTTGTTATTTTTATTGTTAAAATATATATTTTTGTTGATGTCAGTTAGGAAGGGAGAGGGAGAGAGAGATAGAAACATCAATGATGAGAGAGACTCATTGGCTAGCTACCCCTGGGCATGTGCCCTGACTGGAAATTGAACTGTGACTGCCTGGTTCATAGGTCGATGCTCAAGCACTGAGCCACACCAGGAGGGCTATCACTACTTATTTTTAACAGGAGTAAATAATAACTTTCCTAGATATATTTTTTCTTCTTCTTTCATTTTATCTTTAAAACTTGGCCTTTTATTTGCCCCGCCTTATTTTATAGGATCCTAATATTTCACAGTGTTTTTATAGCCAACTAATGTCCAGACGGTTGAACAGATTTAAACAATTAGTGAGAGCACTCATCCAGTGTATTCCCCTCTGTTTGGATTCTTCAGATCACTCCAATTCAGATCTTGTCTGAATGATTTGAATTTCATAGGTTTTGGTTTCACTGTGTAAGTCAAATAAACTGCCTTTATTTTGAAATTAAACTTTGCAAAATAATGTTGTAAATATTTTAGAGTGTCTGGTTGAAAATATATTGCAAATAGTAGGTAGAAATTTTGCAATTATAATAGAAGAAATATCTCCATAGACATATATTGAATTGGGCCTTACATTAATATGTATATCAGAAGGCAGAATTAGTTGCAACACTTACGATATGATGTGCCATATAAGATGTTATTCCATTATCAGAAAATTAAATTTTTATTCTTTTATTCTCACTCTATGGATTTTTTTAAATTTATTTTTTTATTTTTATTGATTTCAGAGAGGAAGGGAGAGGGAGAGAGAGAGAGCTAGAAACATCAGTGAGGAGAGAGAATCATTGATTGGCTGCCTCCTGCATGCCCCCTACTGGGGATCGAGCCCGCAACCTGGGCATGTGCCCTTGAGCAGAATCGAACCTGGGACCTTTCAGTCTGCAGGCCGATGCTCTGTCCACTGAGCAAAACCAGCTAGAGCTCTATGGATTTTTTTTATATGAAATTCTGTCCACCGATTGTAATGATAGTGTTTGTTTTGAGACCATCAGCAAACTAATTTTTCCTCACTTGTTTTCTTTGCAGGAAACTTCATCAGCAGTTCGAAATGTATAAGGAGCAGGTAAAGAAGATGGGAGAGGAATCACAGCAGCAGCAAGAACAGAAGGGCGATGCTCCCACCTGTGGTATCTGCCACAAAACAAAGTTTGCGGATGGATGTGGCCATAACTGTTCATATTGCCAAACCAAGTTCTGTGCTCGTTGCGGAGGTCGAGTGTCTTTACGCTCAAACAAGGTACAGAAATGAAAATCATACGTAATAATTCTCTTACAGTTAAGCTTATTGTGAGCAAGCGCAGAAGACAACTGAAATTAATATTCACATTAGCCAGTGCCTTCATTTTAGTTAAAAAAAACTTAATTTTTTTTGAGTAAAAAATATATTTGCTTCATTTTTTTAATCTCCTTTAGCTTATGATTTGGTTTAAAATCGTAGAATCCTAGACTCTCTAAGATGATTAATAGAATTTAGAGATCTAGTTCCTTTATTTTGCAGGTCCAGAAAACTCAGATCCAGGGAGACTAAAGTTCCTTTTTAAAGTCACAGAACTGACTCTAGCTTTTCCATTGACACACACGTTTATCAAGTTTGCACATATGCTCTTCCTTCTGAGAGGAAGAGGCTGCTTTTAGCTTTGAGGTTCTGTGTTTCATAATTGGAAAGCTTTTCAAGCTACGTTACCTTTTTATTTCTGTCTTAACATTAATGAAATAAACATTAGACTATGGAATTTCAAGAAGAAATGTTAAGGACGTTTTTCACACTTATACTAGATTTTTGGAGTTTATCCATCCACTTTAGAAAAACGTTAATGCTACCCAAAGAATGTTTGTTGAAATCAGCAAAAGCAGTTTTTAAAAAAATACTTGTCTCAGTAAGTTCTTTAGCATTTGCTTTTATCTCCTCACTAGTATCTTATCAATCAGTTCTTTATTTAGATGGCTTTTAAATAGGAAGCTGATATCTTTAATTACATAGATATAATAGTGGTAATTTTGGTCTCCTGTGCGATTTCATTTATCCATTTTCCCATTGCTCCCCCTTTCTCATTGTTTTGTTTTGTTTTCTCATTGTTTTATTTCTGTTAATTTTTCACTGATCTGAAAAATTATACTGATTTACTGATTATATTTCTGTTTTACCGATTTTATTTCTTTTTCTTGACTAGTTGTATGGGCTAGAAATGCCTGTACAATTCTGAATAGAAGTGGTGAGAGCAGACATCCTGCCATTTTTTTTTAAAAAAAATGTGTATCTTTAAAAAAAAAAACTTTATTGTTGAAAGTATTGCAGATGTCTTCCCCCCTGTTGACCTCCTCCACCCCACTCCAGACTCACAGACATTGAAGCATGCAACAGACGTATCCTGTCTTGTTCTTGATCTTAAGGAAAAAGCATTCATTGTCTTTCACTATTAAGAATATGTTAGCATCCTAGCTGGTTTGGCTCAGTGGATAGAGCATTGGCCTGCGGACTGAAGGATCCCAGGTTTGATTCCGGTCAAGGGCACATGCCCGGGTTTTGGGCTCGATCCCCAGTAGGGGGCTTGCAGGAGGCAGCCAATCAATGATTCTCTCTCATCATTGATGTTTCTATCTCTCTCTCCCTCTTCCTTCCTCTCTGAAGTTTTGTATTGCTATGCCTTCAAGCTTTCTAATCTTTTCTCCAGCAATGCCAAATTTTATGTTAGCATGTAGTGTATTTTTCATCTTAGACATTTTAGTTTTTATATCTAGAATTTCAGTGGGGGCTTTTTTATATCTTTCATTATCAACTTAACTTTTTGAAATATAGAATATACTCTCATAATTCTGTTGATGTTCTCCCTTGCTAATTCTAGCATCTCTGTCAGTTTTGCGTTGGTTTTGATTATTTTCATTACATTATGCATTTTCCTGACTCTCTGCATGCTTGATATCTTATGTTGGATGCCAGGCATTGTAAATTTTACTTTGCTGGGTGCTGGATGTTTCTGTGTTACTATAACTCTTCTTTAACTTTGTCTGGGATGCAGTTATGTGGAAACATTTGACACCTTTTGTATTTCTTTTATGATTTGTTAGATGGATATGGAGCAGTTCTCAGTGTAGCACTAATTATTCTCTTCTACTAAGGTAAGGCTTTCATGAGTACTTTAACAAATGCCCCATGAATTATGAGTTTTTCCAGTCTTGCTAGTGGGATCATCCACTGTTCTCTTTAACCCTTTTCGATGATTCCACCCCATTCCCACTGCTAGGTGTTTTCTCACATGCGTGCTCACCGGTCATTACTCAGCTGACTTCTTGAAGGGACCCTCTGTAGATATCTCAAGTGAGTTCTCTCTCAGTGTAGCTTTCTTTTCTCTGGTAACTTGCCCTGTGACATCTCGCTGTATTGCCTTCCTCAGACTCTCAGTTTTAATCCATTCAAGTCAGGATGTCTGCTAAGCTGCCCTCAGTTCCTCTGTCCTGTTCTACCTGAAAAGTCTTTCAAAGTAGTAAGCTGGGACAGTTGTAGAGTTTATCTTGCTTATTTCCCATCTATCACTGTCTTTTGTTGGCTTATATCCAATTAGACCATTCTTTCATGTATTTTGTCTGTGTTTTTTTTTGTTTTGCTGTTGTTTGTTGTAAGCAGGTGGAGAAATCTGGTCCTTGTTACACCATTTAGGTCAGAAGCAGAAATCTCTCATGACATCTGCTTACAGTTTGCTTGAAAATATATTTCTTGATTTCTAACACAGGTCCCTTTATGCTGAGCACCGTTTTTGTCAATAAAAAGTACAGTGAAAAATTGGGATACTCCTTGAAGATTCTGTTGCAATTTAATCTACTATAAAATTCTGTATGTTGTGGATTAGTCTGAAGGAGATGGTTAATAGAAGAAGGAATGCGCCCCACTTTACTCATATTTTTTCTATGATCTGAGGAATGTGTCAAGGGAGTAAAACATAAAAAATAGTCTATAGAGTTTAGCTCAAGAAAGATAACCTGGATTTTTAAATTAGTTTTTCTTCATTTTCATTGAGGTAAGAAACCTGTCATAAGAGTGTCATAATTTACTTGGGATAGTGTCCCTTTGAGTGATAGGTATAAAGGTTGTCTATATTCTAAGTGAAAGAGTATTGAGTTCAATTTCTCTCTTCAAATTGGATCGTCATCCAGCTGCCTGATGCAATAGAAGAAGGCTTCTGCTTTCAGTAGATGCTGAATGCATCTCTTTGATTTATCATAGCCCTAAAGGATTAAGCCCAGTTAAATTCGGTCACACTATTTTAATGAAGTAGAATAATGGGAATGCCAATATTTTATGGCTTACAATGTAATTATAAAGCTATTTAAAAATTAGTTTAGTAACCTTTCAAGAATCAAGATAAAATAATCTGTTGTTGTAATTTGGAGACTCTTAGATGTGGAGCCATCCTTAAAAATGAATTAATTCTTTTTAGTGTATTTAGGATACAAAGAAATAAAGTATGAGACCTATAGAAATTCCAGTACAAGATTTTATGACATATTGCTTCCATTTATTTCCTTCTAAGATGAAACCCCCTTAATAAGAGCTATATATTTAGTCAGATTTAAAAATGATGACTTTATAAAGGAGAAATTACTTTGTAATCATAAAATGATGATTCTAGTAGGAAATTCATTATAATAACTTACAGTGAGGATTATTTTAAGCTTCAGTGTGTGGCAAATTAAGTTTTTGTTTCCTTTACTTTTTGGTGCAAAAATATGTTACCATCTACTTAATGGTTAATCTAATTTTGAAATATAAAGAACATACAATTTTCAGAATTGTATTGTTTAATTTATAAATGTAACACGAGATTTTCTATCATGAATTATCAGACTTGAAGCAGAATGAATCATAACTGCATAATGATTATAAAAGTGCTGCTTAAGTGAGTCCTTTAAAATTATTGGTATATGTGTTTTTAGTACACCAGGTGGGAAGAATGGGATGATAATAATGACATGCTCCTCTGTAAATGAGTCCTTCAGTATCATTTATATGAGTGGTTTTAATGACTAATATTTAAATTGTGCATTGAGAGATAAAATAATGATTAGAGTAGTTTTTTTTTTTAAAATATTGTAGGCAGTTCCTTTCCTTTTTTAAAATTTCAAGTCACTGTTTACCCCAAATCTGTAGGTAGTGCAACATGCAGTCATTCCCCCTGCATCAAAGGCAAGCATATCGTATGAATTTTCTTTTAGAAATTCTTTTCTCAGAGAATTGCTACATCCTGGTATATTGGGAAAAAAATGGGGCAGTCTTCAGAAGAGGGTGGCATTCGTTGAGGAAATTAGGAGAAGCAGGTTTAGTTTCTGCCATGGTATTGTGTGTCTTTTGTTTGATGTGTCACGTCATGTCTTAGTGGCTTCTGTGTTAAAATCTGTAAAATGAAGGCATTAATCTAACTAATTTCTATGTGTTCTTTTTTGAGTTTAACATTTTATGATTTTAAAATTAATACTTGTTTACTCATGAATTCTTGAAGTCTCTGAAAAGTACATTTATATAGCCAAGTAGTGTACCACTTAAACAATTTTTAAGAAGAAATTGAGAAGCTTCATTAAGTCTCTGATGTTACTACGTCTAGCATATTGTGTGTTAAGTTTTGGTTTTTAACTGTTCCCACATTTATATAACATGGGAGTGTTGAGGACACCACTGTTTTAGGAAACTATATTTATAGGAATTTGAGGAATAGGTAAAGTTAGGAAAATTCAGAATTATATCATTTACAGGGCTATTATTAAGTAAAAGGTTTCATCAGGTGGACCCTTAATTTTAAGCCTTTAAACTGAGTAAGCTAGAATGTGTGAGATTATTAGAAAATAGCTGTAGAATTTAAAAGGAAGAGAGAATTGTTTGCCCTCATTGATGTGCAGAATAATGTAGTAACTCTGAGCTCAACCCACAGAATCTTAGGAAACTTTATACCTCCTAATGAGTATTCGTGTTGTGGAAGGAGGCAAAATAATGGGTTAACCTGAGCATAAAGGGATACATTTTCACCTTGCAAGTTTGTACTGGAGCCACATCAGCGCAAGTTCGGAAGTGAGTCTAAGTTTGAATCCCATCTTCAGCATTTACTAGTTGTGTGACTTGTCCAAGGTGCTTAATCTCTGCCTCAGTTTCTGCCTCTGTAAATAGAAATAATAGCAGTACCTATCTCACAGCTTATTGGTGAAGATGAAATTAATTAATTTTATGTGAAACACTTAGATGTATACTTGGCACATAGCCAGCGCTACAGAAATGTTTGGCAATAATTTTTATGGCATTAGATTTCTTTTTACTTCCTGTATATGTCTGGTATCATGTAAGATGCTATCACATATATTTTCTTATTTAATTAATCACACTTGTATATTGGGTTAGTGTATTCCTTATTGCATACATAAGCTGCATCAGCCGTAATGAATATGTATGTAAATTGAAGCAATATTAATCTTTGAATTGAACATTTATTTTTTTTCACACAGAGACTAAATGTAATGTTGGAGGAAATATCCAGATGATTCAGGTTGAAATTCACTTTTAAAGAAAGTACCGTTAAAATTCAAATGACCCATATGTTTAAAATAAAACTATTCCTCCACACTAGGTTATTATTTGTATTTCCATGAGATTTTAATCAGTCTTTGTCTTAAGGCCCTTGGTACTATTTTATATTTATACATTACCTTTCATTTTCAAGCAACCCAATTCCACTTTGGTTATTAGTAAGTTTAATACCACTTTTGCAAATACAGTGAAACTTCTGACAATTGTATTACTAAAAACTGATTAGAAGATGTAGCCATCCTTTTGTTTTGAATTCCTTTTCTTCTGAAGGTTTGCCAGTTCAAGGAACAGGGTCATCATCCTCATTCTTCCCTTTTCCTTTCATAATTTCCTTGAGAGATTTTGTTTACTCTTATGGCTTCAAATACTACATATGGGCTGATAATTTACAGATACTGTTTTACTAGCCGGATTATTTTTGAGCCTCCAGATCAACCTATATAGCTGCCTACCGAAAATCTCTGCTAACAGACACCTCAGTTTCATTCTCCCCAAATCATTGTCCTCTCCTTCTCCCAGTTCCCTAAGCCAGATTCTGGAAGTACTTCTCCACTTCTCCTCAGTCAACGCTTAAGGAGCCTTACTTCTCAGTATCTTCTGATCACTTCTCTCCATTCCTCTTGGTCTTACCATATAGTTCATACCACTCTGATATTTGTCTGTTACCCCAAATATTGTAACAATTCCTAGTTGTTCTCTCTGCTTCCAGACTCGTCTCCTTCCAATTAGTTTGCACATTGTAGCATGGTGAACAGTCAGTAAATGGTAGCTAATCAGCCTTATTTACAAATCATATTGTAGGTTTTATGCTTATTTTTCTATTGAAAGATGATAAAGGTTGTGATGGCAGTATTATTTCATGTATATATTATAGTTAAGTTTTTCACGTATATGTTATAGCTAAAATTAAACTAGTTTTAATCTGTTAAAAGGAATTAACTATTAGCAAATTTATTAGTTATAACTTCAGTTTAAAAAAAATTCTGCCATGTGAGTTATTTTTATCCAAGTGGTATGCTTCTGAGATTTTGTCAGGTATAAATATATAGTTAATAAAGATTTTAGTTCCAACATATCATTTATAATCTAGTTATTCCAGCTATATATTCCAAACATGCCAGTGTTCTTTGTGCTTTTGTGCTTTTTGCATATGCCATATTCTTTGCATAAAATGTTCTCCCTCACTGGTCTTGGTAACAGTCTCTTCATTCTTCTTTTTATTTTCTATTTAAACATTTACTTTCTTACGTACTTATTTATTTATTTAATTTAGAGGGAGGGAAGAACGGAGGGAGAGACTTGCTGTTCCACTCATTCATTGGTTGCTTCTTGTAAGTGTCCTCACTTGAGATCGAACCCACAGGCTTGGTGCATCTGGACGACACTTTAGCCAATGAAGCTACCCGGCCAGGGCCTCATTAAAGCCCTGCTTATATCTTAAAAACTTTCTCTTCATCCTTTCCCCAAGTTCTGGTATGTCCTCTTTTATTTGGGTTTCTAGAATGCTTTGTTATTTCCTCGCTTTCCGAATATCTCTTTGTTCTGCAATGATTATTTCTAATTGCATTTAGTTCCTTGAGGGCAGAAACCATCCTACTCATTTTTTACACCTGAGATTTCTAATGTAGAGCCTGATCCACATACAATGGACGCTCTGAAAATGATTTTTGTTGGACTACATTGTTGTCAATAGATTGATGTCCTTGACTGTGTGTAATAGTTAGTCTATGATCTTTAGGTCCAGCATTTGTAACAAAGCATCCAATCATGTAAAGAATGCAGCCCTAGCTCTTCTATGCCAGTGTCCTATAGAAGACATAGAGATGTATGCCCGACATTGTGTTGAGGGTTTTCATGCTATTTTATTTAATTCTCATAAGCCCTATAAAGGTTTGCATATAAGGAAGTATAGGCTTAGAGAGCTTAAGGAAATTGCACAAGATATACAGCTAGGAGTGTTGTTTAAAAGGCGGAACTTTAAGATAGGTCTTTTTAATTGCAAAGTTTTTACTCTTAGTCACAAGTATTATACTGCCACCCATATTGTAGAGAAAGTGAACCTCAAAACACATGATTTTGACTTTTAACTCATATGTTTTTGTGATATATCAGGTCATTATTATTACATCATCACTTTTACTATAGTATTGTTATATTTAAACTAGAGGCTCAATGCACGAAATTCGAGCAAAAGGCTCGGCCCTCGCAGCCCTGGCTTCATCCGGAAGGCCGTTCCACTGTTTGGCCGTCTGGCTGTCTGGTCTGATTAGTATATTATGCTTTTATTATTATAGATAGAGGGAAATGCAATAATTGAGTTTAATTTTATTATGTCTAAAATGTTCTTTTGACCAAATCCTGTGTCTTATTTTATTTTCCACATTTATAATATTTATTTTCCTCATTTATAATTTTGGGAAACTATGACTCAAAATTACCAATTTTAATCAGTAACATATTATCTTTAGTGGCTTTATATATTTGTTCTTTTTGTTCTAAAGCTAGGAGACTCCTAAATTAATGGGACAGAGATGACTTTTAGAAACATTATGCATAGTTTGCACAAAAATACACTTTGTCTACTACTTTTGCTAATATGTGACGAAATTAAAGGTAAACAGTGATGTAGTTTTACATGGTTTTGTACATAAAGTCTTTTACCTTAACATGTTTTAGTTTCTCTTTGAGTTAATTGAATATTTATTTAGGATTTCATTTGTGGAAAGAGCATTCTCCTTTTTCAGATGTTTGGGTATTTAATTGCTTTTATAGAAATTATTCTCATTTATATGTCTTAATACATTCTAGTATATAGTGTGCTCTTAAGTTTTTTCTCTTAAAAAGTTTAGATTTTAGTAAACATTTAATTAGACTTTTTTAGAATTTTTATTTCACTAACAAACTTTAAAAAACTCTTATTTGTTTTAAGAATGGAATTAATTATTTCTTTTTGTTTTGTCTTTTCTGTCTTTTCTAACTTGCTTTCGTGGATATTCACACCAGGAGGACAAAGTGGTTAGAGTCTTTTTTCTGTCTAATATTATTTTTTTCTTACTGTTATTGCTAATTTTAATTTTATAGCTATATTTAATTTATATACTTTTAAGTTGTAGTGCATGATAATCACTATACAATAAGATATTTTAAGCATGCTATCTAATTTTACTGAAAAACAGTTCATTATGTTACAGATAAAAAGTGGATTATTTGATTCTTAAAGAGGCCTGCTTCTTTAGAATTTAGTATTTTAGAGATCTTATGCACTTTTCATTGTGTTAAGAATTCTTTTAATCTTATATTTTCCTAAAGTCATCATTGTACTGGTCAGTTTTTAAAAGAAGCTAGTATAAAAATTCAGTATTTGTAATAATGAATGAGTCACAATAACATTGAAGATGGATTTTTCTGAAGTATCTATATACAGTTGAGTATAAGCATTTAATATATTTTTCTTTTTCTTAATGTGTTATAGAAATTGGTAAGATGTCCAATATTATCTAATTATCTAATACTTAATATGATCCTCATATTAAGTATTAGATAATTATAATTTTAAAATACTTAGGTTTAGAGGATTCAACTCCAGCCTAGGTTTTAAAATTCTGCCCATATTTGTCCTTAGAGGTCTGATTTGGATTTGCTCTAGGGACTGGTGACTTCCTGCAAACACAGATAAAAATCTTTCTGTTCTGATTCTTAAAAAAAAAAAGTTCAGCTTTTTCTTCTTTACATTTTTATAGATTTCCTTGGTGTATATTATAGTATTTCATAATAAACGTGAGATATTGATTACAGCAGTGAGTAGGAGGGCTGCAGACGGTTCTGAGAAAAAAATTGCAGGGGTTATTCTTTTCTTTTTAAAAAAATTCTGACTCTTTCTGATGAATCAAACTAAACTTGAGGTCTAAAAGTTTTGCCAAATTCAAATTGGCGTAACACCCAAAGAGGACACCATTTAGCTGAGGTCTTCTGAACAGTGTGACTCCTTTTTTTTTTTTTTTAATCAATTGGAACATTTTTATTCTCCTCAGTCTTCAGTTACTAGGTTGAGGATAAGGTAGGTGGTGGCAAATATTGATGTGGTTTTAGAATGAAGTCGCTGAGCAAAAGATCTTCAGGATTGCTTGGTTAGTTTTGTTAGAATTCCTACAGGTGAAAAAAATCAATCAAAATTTTGAGGCAGTTTTGAAGGTTAATTGCTGTAGACATGTCCCAGACTGTGCATCCTCCTCAATCAAGGGCAGATGCTCTAGAGCAGGGGTGGGCAAACTTTTTGACTCGAGGGCCACAATGGGTTCTTAAACTGGACCGGAGGGCCGGAACAAAAGCATGGATGGAGTGTTTGTGTGAACTAATATAAATTCAAAGTAAACATCATTACATAAAAGGGTATGGTCTTTTTTTTTTTTTAGTTTTATTCATTTCAAACGGGCCGGATCCGGCTCGCGGGCCGTAGTTTGCCCACGGCTGCTCTAGAGCAGTGGTCGCCAACCTTTCGGACCTCATGGACCACCAGTGGTCTGCAGACCACCAGTTGGCGACCGCTGCTCTAGAGCACCTACCAACCTTCTGCTGGCCAACTTTACAAGCTAACTCTAAAGTAGTGCCATTCACGTAATTCAAAGCCTTTTTTTTTTTTCAGTCTACTTATATTTATTTCTCTTTTGTTTCTATAGCTACTTCTGTGTCTGTAGTTTTTATAATGAATTCTGACACCTATCCCAGATACTAGGTACTCAATAATATTTCAGCTATGATTTTCATTTACTGACAAGATTTTGTCATGTAACAGTCTATATTTTATACCAAGCATTGACGAACATGAAATAATGCTAATTTTATGTGGATTTGGAACGTTGTAAATAAAATTCCATAGGTCTTTTTATGACACTCTTTATGCAGTACTGTTCAATAGAACTTTCCATAGTGATGAAAATGTTTTATGTCTTGCCCTAGTCGGTTTGGCTCAGTGGATAGAGCATCAGCCTGTGGACTGAAGGGTCCCAGGTTCAATTCTGGTCAAGAGCACATGCCCAGGTTTTGGGCTTGATCCTGGGAGGGGGGGGCAGTGTGCAGGAGGCAGCAGATCATTGATTCTCTCTCATCATTGATGTTTCTATCTCTCTCTCCCCCTTCCTCTCTGAAATCAATAAAAATATATTTAAAAAGATGTTTTATATCTTCACCATCTAATACAGTAGGCTCCATCAGTCTCATGAATCTATTGAGCACTTGAAATGCGTCTAGTGTGGAGAGGAATCGAATTTTTAATTTTATTTAATTTTAATTAATTTTAATTTAAATAGCCCTCTGTGGCTATTGGCAAATGAAACCCCAAGCCTGGATAACAAACATTCTATCTATGACTATTCAACCCCTAAGGCAACACCCTGCACTCATATTAGCAGAATGATGTGCATACTAGGAGTGGAAATGAAACCTGTACAGAATGCAAGAAAGATACATCTGCCAATGTCATTGTCTTATATAGCCAGGGAGGATATGGCCCAGGGACATCTGTCCAAAGGGAAGAATCGGGGAATATGAATGACAACAACCAGAGGAGAGCCTCCTAAGTAGCTGAATCTGAGACTGACAGGATAGCCAAGGAAATGAAGCCATTGTTCATGTAGGGGTTACTGTGTGCCATGGACTGTTGCCCACTATATACTTCTCCTTCTTCCTGTTTCTGAATGAGAGTTTTTGTTGCAGTTCCCTCTTGTTTCTCCATATTGTGTTTTGGGTGTGTTAGGAACAGATAATTTGTCTTTCAGTGCATTGGATCACGAAGATACACACTCAACCATGATGGAAGGATTTGCTCTACCTCAGAGGTCCTGGATTCAGAGCTAGATTTTATAACTAGACTAGAAGCCTGGTGCACGAATTTGTGCACAGGTGGAGTCCCTTGGCCTGGCTGGCAATAGGAGGTTGGCCAGCCAGCGGGAGGTTGGCTGTGGGAGCGCACTGACCACCAGGGGGCAGCTCCTGCGTTGAGTGCTTGCCCCCCTGGTGGTCATTGCGCATCATAACGACCTGCCGGTTGGTGGTAACGGTTGCTTAGGCTTTCATATATATAGATGAGACTTTGGGATTATCTCCCTTTGGGAAGGGGTGACTGTGTTACATGTAAAATATATGTACAGAATGTTGAGTAGTTGAATGAGGAAACTGTTCTAGATCCTGCTGAATGGCTGTCTTAACAGACATTTTCTACTTCTCATAATTTCCAATAGAGGGACTTGAAAAATGTGAAATTTTTACCTTTCTTTGCAATTGGAAATGGCTTTGTGACAGAGTACTAGCTAATGAGAGATGGAGGAAATTCATAAGGGCTTCTTGGAAGTTATGATAAAAAAGAAAGATGTAGCTGGAACTACCTTTTTTTTAAAAAATAATTTTTTATTGATTTTTAGAGAGAGAGGAAGGGAGAGTGGGAGAGAGAAACATCTATGTGAGAGTGAAACCTTGATCGCCTACCTCCTGCATGTTACCCCACTGGGGATCGAGCCAGCAACCTGGGCATGTGCCCTGACCGGGAATTGAACTGGCAACCTTTCTGTGCATGGGACATTGCCCAGCCAACTGAGCCACACCGTCCAGGGCTGGAACTACCTTTTAATGCAAAAGTGTTGTCTTGCGCTTCAGAGGCCATTTGTGAAGATGAGGGAAAAGCCAGGAGTATTTGAGTCATTAGTCATGACATTGTTGAGCCACTGATCCAACACCATGCAATACCTTTCCCCAATGTGAAAAAAAATACCCAACCCAATCCGTTTCTGCCTCCAGTAGTCAGATTTTCCATTACTTATAGTCAAAAGCATGCTTAATGGAAACATTGGTGGATTTGCAGTGCGCGCCAGGGAAACCAGACAGACATCTAGAGTTGTTCTTTACAAATACAGACGTGGAGTAAAGGTGTGCATGTTGTTCATTTCTTTGATACTCAGCTGTATGTGATGTTTGAAGTATTAGGGTCAATTATCACATCTGCTCACATATTACACATAAATTAACTCCGGTTGCAAACAGTAGATTAATATGGGTATGTTGGACTTTTTAGGATGCGTGGAACAAATAAGTGAACTAAACTTCCATGCCAAATTATTTGCCATAGGTTAGAACATGTAGCTGGCTGTTTTTCTTTTAGTAAATACTGACTTACTCTGTCTGGTGAGAGCATAATGAAATAACAGTTTTGGGAACAAAATGATGCTCATTTCATTGTCTAGAGACAATATTATCTGTTTATAAAAAGACCACTTTAATGAGGATCTTAAATTATTCCTTTTTCTCTTTTTACAACAATTATTAGTTCTCTTACCCAGTATCTCTTGAGACAATAATAAATAAAAATTTCACTCATTGTTGGCAGGTTATTAACTTTATTGTAAAAAAAAATAATGTTACTAATGGTAATGTTGGTGAAGTAAAAGGTGTGGAAGGATGATGAATGTCCTGCAGTATTTCTCACGTTTTAGAAGCATAAAGGCGACCTGTTGGGTTGCAGCTGCAGCGATGATATTCAGAGCAAGGTGCTCTTTGTTTCCACTGCAGTCTGATGCTTTTCCTGATTTAAGCACATTATCCAGCTTCCATAATCCTGGCCTATGTTCCTGCCTATTGCTATTCTCATATAGTGTTGCAATTTAGCATATACTTAAAAGAGTTTTTTGTTGTAGTATCTTTGGTTGTTCCATTTCATCTAGGCAGTAGCTGCATTTTTTTAAATACTGTCTAAACAATACTAGAGTATTCGCTTTTGCATTTTTATTCAATCACATATTAACATGTATATGGCCTTAATAAAATTGTCCTAGAAACGGAATATAACAGCTCTGTCAGGGCCAACTCCTATCATAAAATCACAAGTTTAACTACTTCTACTGTTCTGTTTCTTTTATTGTAAGCCTAATTGAATGCAATAGACATCCTTTGATATTACTAAATTTTCCCTGCCCTCAACCCAACATGAGCAGGTGAAATAATAACAAAACATAAAGTGAGTTAATTACTTTAATATCTTTAATAACAGCATCATAAAACCAAAATTGAAGTGGGAAGATTTTAAATTTGTTACTTTGATTTAAGCTTCAATATTATTAAAACATTTTAAACTTGTTAAAGTCTCGCATATCAAATGAGCCTAGATAAAACTGGCTGCATCCGGCCAGGTGATGTTTCCTCTCTTAACATCCGTTTTCCAATTTTGGTCCAATCATTTGGTATTATGAGAAATTAGAAATTAAGACGAACTGGTTAGTTAGAGAGTGTCACAATCATGTCTTTATTATGGATTCCTCACTCCTCTGCGCATTCCAGAGGTTTTCTTTATCTGTGTCTCTGGGACTGGTTGTCACCAGTAACAAAATACAATATTTTCCTGAAGCCTCTGGCTCAGAGTCTATTTATTTATATAACAGACAAGGTCTTTAAATGCCATAATCATATACCTTAGGGTCTGTCCCTTTTTTAATGTTTTTTTTTTTTTTAATCAAATCTTTATTGTCGAAAGCGTTACCTCTGATCCCCTTTTCCTCCCACTGACGCCTTCTGTGAGGGATGTTCTGTTTTATCGGCTGGTGGAACAGATTAAGGTGTGCGTAGACGATAAAGGCGTGCTCCTGCCTGGAACCCTTCAGTGCTTTATTGCCACAGACTCCCTGGGTCCAGGTGATCTGAGAGCCACTCCGAGTGTAATTAACCTGGTAGCCGACCAAATTGGATCTCTAAGAATAGCGCTAGGTTAGCTCTAGCCAGGGCCAGAGTAACTGACCCGGGCTTTCAGTGAATAGGTAGTGGTTCCTCAGGGACGTGTGTCTGCGGGGCAGGATGTGCACGGGGAGCTGGCCTTTGTGTGGAATTTATTTTTGGGTTTATCATGAGAGAATTTGCTGAGCCGTACGCGTGCCTTTTTAAAAAGCCAGCACATTGTGCTTCTTGGGATGGGGGGTATGCTTATTGAGGTGTGGATGGTACCAAGTGAGGCTAATTTTATTTTATTTTATTTTTTGAAAATATATTTTATTGATTTTTTTACAGAGGAAGGGAGAGGGATAGAGAGTTAGAAACATCAATGAGAGAGAAACATTGATCAGCTGCCTCCTGCACACCCCCTACTGGGGATATGCCCACAACCAAGGTCCATGCCCTTGACCGGAATCGAGTCCGCAGGCCGACGATGCTCTATCCACTGAGCCAAACCGGTTAGGGCGAGGCTAATTTTAACTTAACAGCATCATATTAGAATGCATTGTGATGTTGAAAAATCAGAGACATTAATAATTAAAAGTTAGTGTTCACTAGGAACGCACTGAAAGTAGCCTATATAATTACCTTGGGTATTTCTTAGTAGTGGAATTGCTGGGTTATATAGTAATTGTATGTTTAAGTTTTTGAAGAACTGTCAAACTTTTCCACAGTGATTGTACCATGTTATATATCGATCATCAGTGTACAGGTGTTACAGTATCTCACATCCTTGCTAACACTTGTTATTTTCCTTAAAAAAAAAAAAATTACATCCATTCCGGTGGGTGTGAAGTTCTTTTGGGTTCAGTTGTTGTTACCACTGTCCAGCACAGCTGTGGCTGAAACCAGATGTAAGCCAAGGAGATTTGACACTGAGTACCAAAGTCATCTGCCACATGAGGCTTAAGACAGAGTTCATATGAAAAATTTTATGTCCCTTGGTTATAAAAGACCGAGGTTTGAATTCTGGCTACATTGCTTTACAGCTGAAGACCTTGTCTATGTGACTTAACCTCTGTCATCAGTTTCTTCCTTTATAAACGGAGAGGAATTTAGTGTGGATTAAATGAGATAATAAATACATAAGAATTAGAAGCATGCATGTAACAGGAGGAACTAAAAAATGCTATTTATTGTTGTTGTTAGTAGTAGTGGCAGCAGCAACATATTTATCACCTCTAAAACAGACAAAAAAAATGTGGGTCCCTCCGCCCCCGTAAAAGGACCTAGTATGATTCTAAAATCAATTAGGATACATCACTGGTTATTGAACCAGTTTGGAAACCTCTGAGATACGCTATATATATTTTACTTTCATTTAAATCTTTAAGCAATTTTAGTGTATATAAAACAAATTTAAAATAATTTATTTCCGCATTTTGAATTTTAAGTAAATATTTTTATCAGAAAAATATATTTTATAATAATTGAATTTGGAAAGTTCTTAAAGGTTACTTTTTTAGAGATAATTTTATGAAACTTACGGTGTTTGGATTGTAGAAATTTGCTAAGCAAGCAGATTTATATAATGATTATTCATTGTAATATTCTTACTTTTAATGGTTACTATATTAATTCACTCATTCCTTGGACACAACTTGGTCTTTTCTTGGCACTTGGAATATAGCAGTGAACTAAAATAGACATATTCTAATTAAGAGAAGCACATAACAAATGAGATAAATAAATAATAGAAGGTGTAAGTGTCCTGGGGAAAATTAAAATACTTAATTCTGAGTGGTGTTGCTATTTTAGTTTATATGGCCTTGAAAAGGGACAGTTGAACTACGACCTGAACCAGTTGAGGGAGTTCGCATTGCAGATATTTAGGGTCAAAGCCGTCCAGACTGAGGTAATAGTGGATACAGAGGTCCTGTGTTAGGAGCAGGCGGGACCTGTTGGAAGAAGAGCGAGGAAGTCAGTGTGGCTGGAGCAGGCCAAGTGGGTCAAGATAGTGAGAAACAAGGTTAGAGTAAGATTGCAGAGGACCTTTGGGGTCATTGTAAGGAATTTGGCTTTTATTCAGAGCAAAATGGGAAGTATTAAAGGTTCTGACCAAAAAAGTGACATGATGCGACTTATATTTTAAGACACTTCGAAAAGTTTATTGTCACTGCTTTGTTGCGATAGATGAATGAGGAGAATGAGAAGGGATGGAGCCTGGGAGACCCATTATGAGGTTGTTGCAATAGTGTAGGCAGGTGATGCTGGTGACTTAGACGAAGGTAGTTTGTGGTGGAGGCGGTGAGATGTCATCTCTGTGAATATATTTTTTAAAGTAGAACCAAAAAAAGAGAAATGTTCTGGTGGAATATATGTGGGATTATGGGAGAAAAAGATTATTCCATGGTTTTTGGCCGGAGGCACACTGGGAAGTTGGAGTGTTGTCCTTAGCTGCTGCTATGAGTAAGGCTGGATGGCTCAGTTTTAAGGCAAAGGACTGGAATTCAGTTTTGGTCATGTTTAGCTTGAGATGAACAAAAGTCACGGAAGCCGTGGTATATGCTGTGCTGTTAATTTTATGATGTGGTATTGTGGTAGTTTACTTTTGTAGAATAGTGAGTCTCCCTTGGGTGGGCCAAGTTGGACTTGTTTTACATGGAATCTGCCGTAATGTAGGTCAGACTCCTGTATATGGTTAGTGATGTTATTGCCTTTTAGTAGTTACAGGAGCAAGAAGAACAATTTGCAAAAGGAAGTCCATGTGGAGTCCATGGCTTCTGAAAATTTACTTGCAAGAAACCATGGAAGATTCCAAATAGTCTTGTCCATTAACCTTAATGTATTAAATAATTACTAGCGAGATTCGGAGAAGCAGGTAAATGAAACTTTATATTTAGAACCTTTTCTCTGAAAATATACCCATTCCTTAAGATTTCTCTTTCCTAAGAGTGTTCTAACGATTTCCATATCTCCATATTTTTGGTAGTATTTCCTCTGTGTTGCTTCTAGTTTTACACTTCCAATTCTCTTCAATTTGGATAAGGCATTATTTTCTCTACCCCTTCTTTACTGTCATATAATTATGTTCTGGCTTTTGTTTTTTTGTTTTTTTTTTGGTAAGATGTCCTCTTTAGGAATAGAGAGTTAGGGAAAGGAGAGAGATAAGGGGGAGGGAGGGAGGGAGTGGAAGAGAGAGAAAGAGAGAGAGGGAAACATCGACTTGAGAGAGACACATTGATTGGTTGCCTCTCACACATGCCCCGGCAGGGGCCAGGATGAACTGCAACCAAGGTACATGCCCGAGGGCAGAATTGAATCCCTGACCCTTTGGTCGGGCTGAAGCTCTAACTGATGAGCCAAACCGACCTGGTGAATATGCTTTTCTTTTTAAATGAAATCTAGGAATATGCTTTCTATTTTAAGAAAAATTGAACTTGCTTAATTTCACTTTAAATTTATTTAAATTATTTTGTAGTTCTATAATTATACATCATAAACTTTAAGTTCTTTTAAATGATGAAAAAGAAAACTGTCAAGTGATAGTACATTTATATTTACTATTGAATCTTTAATCAGTTAATATGCAATGGAAAATAATTACTCCAATTATTATCATCACATTTTGTAATGTGAATAACGATACTCTTTAAACTCATTTTAAGATTTTTTTAAACTTACAGTTTTAACTGAAATTTATTTTTTAGGGAAAAAAGATTTAGGTGCAAAATACAAAGCCTTTGGGCCCAGTTTGACCAAAGTGCTAGAGCACAGACTAGTGGGGAAATGTGGTAACTGCAGAAATGTTCACGTTCCTTAATCTTGCTGAATATACCTACTGCCTTAAAAGTTGTCTTTTCTTTAAAAACCACTTAGAGACACTTAAACTTAAAATGCAATTGTGAATTAAAATAATATTTTGAGATCCAAATATTTAGTATGAATTCCTTATACTGATAAGAACCCTATACAATTAAATTCATTTCCAAGATTAATTTACTTTGGCACCCACTTTAGTTTTTTGATAAAATTTAATGGAGAACAGGGAGTCTATAAAACATCACATGCTTTGATGAAAATAAAATAAAACCAACACTACAAAATATGTGCAGATAACTGGTTACCTTTGATATAATTGCCTGGCTATTGTACACACACCCCTTCATAAACCCGCACCCCTTCCCTTGGAAGTATGCTGTATGGCATTTAAAAAAATTTGTATTTGAATGAAAATTCACTAATTACTTCTCAGTTAACTAATATGTTTATGTTAAATATACATTAACTTTTCAGTATAATTATGAGTATCAGCAAATATTTTCACTAGTCTAATTAACCTTCATCAGTCACTAGTCACTTTTAAAATTGAGGTGGACTTATATATTCCTAGTTATATATTCTAATATCCTCCCATGTTTTCTTTTCCCTCTTGTTCATTTGGAAATATTTAAAATATATCGAGACATTTAGAGAATAACACCAACCAGTTATACAAGTCTTAAAACTTTTCCATATTTTTTAGAGATACAGCAATTATCTTTAATACTTATCATTCCACACTTTATTTGTACAGTTTAACTTCATACATATATGCTGCTAAACCACAGATAGTATTATTTTGCAAGAATTTTTGACTTTATATTATAGAACACCCTGTATTTATTTTTCTGAAACTTCTTTAACCATATTTTGAGAATTATCTCAAAATTAAGATTTATCTAAATATCTTTTTCATTACTGCTGAATATAATTCTTTCGCATGAATATGCTATAGTTCATTCATTTTCATGTTGATTTAAGTTATCTAAATTGTTTTTCTAAGGGGCATAGTACTCAATAAATATACCTGTTCATGTCTTCTTGTGCCTTTGTGAGAATTTCTCTAAAGTTTCTGGGTCATAGAATATGTAGGTAGCCATTTCTAGTTTCACTACATATTGTGGAATGGCTCTCCAAACTGGTTGAAAATAATTTACAATCCTGAGAGGAAATATTTGTATTGGTTTCTTTACTTCCTCTCTAATGCTTCGTATTGTCAGACTTAAAATGTTGCCAAATAGATGGGTGTGAATAGTAACTCATTGTTTTAAATTTGCATTTTCCTACCGATGATGTTAAGCACCTTCTTATTTGTTTATTGTCCATTTGGGTTTCTCAGTGGAATTGTATATTCATTCTTTGACCTATTATTTTACTGTGATGTTTGTTTTTTTCTTATTGAAATATGCTAGTTCTGCATATATTCTGAATGCATATTCTTTGTTAATTGTAAACATTGCAATAAAATCTCTCCCAGATGGTGCTTTCTCTTTTTTACTTTGTTTATTCTCTCTTACTATTGTACTGTTCAAATGTTTAAACATCTTGATACAGGAGAATTTATCTTTTTATATACTTTGTGCTTTTTATATTTGAGTTAAGAAATCTTTTGTTTTTCTGACTTCAGAAAATTTGCCTGACATTTGTTCTAAAAGATTCTTAGTTTCGACTTTCATGTTTTAGTGTTTAATACAATAGGTATGGATTTTTTATGTGGTGTGAGGTATGAATCCCCCTCCCCTCTCCCCGCCCCCAGCATGGAAAACCATTTGTCTCAGTTATATTAATTCAACAGTGCGTTTTTCTCCACTGATTTGTGATGTTAACACTGACATATGTGAGAGTCTGTATCTAGAGCCTTTCTTATGCTCCATGTTCCGTTTACCATCTCCCTGCTAATACCACACTATCTTAATTTCTGCCACTTTATAGTAAGTAGAGCAAGTCCACCTCAAATTGTTATTTCTCTTCAGCATTATCTAGAGTCTTTTCTTATCCTGGCTCTTTCATATTCATTTTAGAATTAGCTTGATAAATTCCATGAAAAACAGTAATAGAGTTCTGATTAAAATCGTATTGAACTTTATAGATTTAATTTGGGTAGACTGACATTCTCGTGGTATTTTGTCTTTTCATCCCAAGAGAGTATATCTTTCCACTTATGTTAGTCTTCTTTTAGACTTTTATATATTATGCTTCTTGGCGACAGATATTTAAAATTTTTAATTAAATATTTGTAGGTGGTTATTAGTAGTGTACAGAAGTGCTGTTTATTTCAGCCTATTGATTTATTTACTTTTAAAATTGATCTCGGAGAGAGGAAGACAGGGAGAGAGAGAGATGGAAACATCAATGAGAGAGAAACATCTATTGGCTGCCTCTTGCATGCTCCCTATTGGGGATCGAGCCTGCAATCTGGGCATGTGTCCCTGACCAGGAATTGAATCTGCGACCTCCTGGCGCGTGGGGCTACGCTCAACCAACTGAGCCACACTGGCCGGGCTAGTCTGTTTATTTTTGATCTACGAAACTCGTCAAGCCCTTTATAACTTTTAATATTTGTAGATTTTTTTGGATTTTCTCTCATTATCAAATGGTGTTAAGAACAGACAGTTTTATCTTTTTTCTTGTCTCATGTGGGATATTTACTAATCCAGTGTCTCCAGGACAGTGTTGAATAGAAGTGGTGATACAAGGGATTCTTAATTTATTCCTGACTTTATTTTATTTTTCTTTGTTCCTGACCTTGAACAAAAGGCTCTTCCCTTTTATTCTTAAGTATAAAATAGGATATAGAATTTTTATCAGGCTTAAGCCTTGCTTTTCTGTTTCTTGTTTGCTAGATTTTATTTTCACATGAATGAATGAATCTTGCATTTTATGAATGCTTGAATAGTTTTTCTGTACTATTGATATGATCACATTTTTCTATTTTAGTATATTAATGTGGTGAATTACATTAATATATTTTCCAATATTGAACTATTTTTGCATTTGTTGCAATTCTCCCCATGATAGGTTTTTTCTCTTGTTCATTTCTTTCTCATATACAGGATGTCCCCCCAAAATGTATACACACTTCAGCAGTTGATAGCTCAATTGATGTTTCTTTCTTTTCAGATTTAACCCCTTGGAATGAATAATTATTCAAAGTGTGTATATTTTTTGGGGGGGACACTGTATATTTAAAATGTATATTGTCTATAGAGGGCTGAAAATGGCCCCTCAAAAAATATCCATGTCCTAATCCTTGAACCTGTGAGTAATCTTATATGGCAGGAGAAAAAAAAAAGCATTCTTGCAGATGTAATTTAATAAGTTTCTTAAGATGGGGAGATTATCTGGGTGGGCCCTAAGTGTAATTATTTGTGTCCTTGTAAGAGGGTGACAGAGGGAGATTTTACACACACACATGCACACGCACAGGAGAAGGTGATATGAAGATGTAACATGGAGGAATTTGAAGATGCTTTTCTTGAAGTTTGGATTGATGCTGCCACAAGCCAAGGATCGGAGGTAGCCACCGGAAGCTGATTGCCAGAAGAGGCAAGGAACTGGTTTTCCCTAGAACCCCCTGAAGGAGTGTGGCCCTGTTGACACCTTGGGTTTGGCTCAGGGATACTGAATTCAGATTCAGTCTCCATAACTGTTAGAGAATACATTTCATACATTTCTGTTGTTTTAAACCACCAGTTTGTGGTAATTTTGTTACTTCAGCCATAGGAAACGAATTCAGTGCCTTTTTCTGATTTTGCCATTAAAATCTTTCTAGTTGGGGAACTTCCCCCGCACCCCCCCCCCCCCACCCCAATTAGTTGAATAAGTTTGAGATTATCTGTTCTCTCAGTGTTTGGTAGGAGTCAAATGTGAAACCATCTAGACTCTTCCCCCCTCCCCCCCTTTTTTTTTTACGGGAAGAGTTTTTAAAACGTTTTTGCTGTAGTTTTTTTTTCTCCTCTCTCTCCCTTCCTTTACCTCTGAGCGTGTATCCTTTTCTTATGAACTTTTTGTGATCGCCTTCGTTGCCTTCGTGTCTGGGTTCTTCAGTCCAGGACCAGGTCTTCGGTAGTGAGCTGGGATCTTGCCTCCATCTCGATATTGAGTGATATTGCAAATTAATATATTAGTGATATTTTAAATGAATGATCTTGCACGTTCATGGCTGGCTTTGTTCAGTATTGTGTTAGAGGACTATGTCCCATTTACGCAGACTCACAGCGCTGTGGACTCTGTAGCTGGAGAAAGCTTTCCTACAGTATTTTCCAACCCCTTTTATCAATAAAGAAAGCCCTGGGCATCAGGAAGTGACCTTGACTCCAGATTCTCACTTGACATGGAGCACTTTTAGTTCTGTGATCCTAAAAGAGCTATGCTCTCAGCCAGTGGTGCCTGCTTTTCTTCCTGGGGACACCGTGGCCCTGAGGCTTACACTCTGCTCATCTTCTTTCATTTTGTTCCTGTTTTAATTTAATTATTTTTATTTATAAACTATAATTCTGAGTGCAGAAAGAAAAATCTTTCTATACAAGCAATGCCTATTTTAGCAGAAAAAAATGTTAAACGTTAAGATTTGTATCATGGCATAAAACAAAGTGATATGTAGCGATAAAAATAGAGTTTGGGAAAGCAGAAAGATGGGTAAAGATTGAAGTTTATGCAAAATGGTAGAGCTCACTATAATCTTTTATTCTCTGTAATTTTTTTGAGATTTTTGAAGTGTAAGTTGCAGTTTTTTTTTCAATGTTGTTGTTTTGATAAATAGTGGTGCTGCTATCTAAAATTTTTAGTACTATTAGCTGCATGGCGATACAATAAATGATGGTATTTTCAGCTGAACTGTCTTTCATTTTTATTATAATGCCCTGTCTTTGATTTGATGTTTGGCATCTGAAATTGCCACAACATGGGAGATGACCCATCATATTGAGCGTGTTATGAAGCTGTTGAAATTGCAACTCAATTATGTGCTAGTCTCATTTTTCTAATTTAATTGGTTATTTATTGTAAGGTCATGGAAATTGATACTCAGTGATCTAGGCATCTCAGTTCTCTACTTTAGGTTGAAACCAGGCTGTTTCACCTGACAGCTCTTTTGTGGAGCACACTCCCAAAGGGAATGACTCCTTCAGTACTTGAGACACTGTTATCTGTTCGCTTTCGAAGGAACTAGCTTACTGCTAACATGCGATGACCAGCATGCTGGAGTTCAGTCACAGGCAGTAATGTTCTTTTTTCCAGAAGTTACAGAGATTGTTCATTTTGACTCTCTAACTGGCTCTGTGCACTCGCTTCTGGTATTTCCCTCGGGCCCTCCTCCCATTGGTATTTTGTTCTATTTCTTTAGATTACTGACTTCAGTTCATTTTGCTCTGCAGTTGTGAGTACATGAAACAGTTTATTCTTGTATTACTATTAATTAATTATTGTATTGATTCCCATATGGACAACTATAAACCTCCTTTTGCCCCACTCTGTATTAAAAACTTGGCACTTTTAAACCGATTTCTTTAAGTAACATCAGCTTCGGGTGGGATAGGCTATGGTCGCCTTCCCTGAAGACTAGATTCCTGATCTGACCTCTCCAGCCTCCCATCCCACACTCCCACTCAGAGCAGAAGGATCGGCCATTCTACCAGAGACCTGAAGCTCTCAGGACTTCTTTCTCTGGGTGTGGATCTGGTCCATATATTACCGACCCTTCCAGGTCAGGGACCCAAACCAAGGTCCTCCTGCCCAGCGCCGTTGGCCCCAGTAGAATGAGACGGAGTTTGGGAGCAGACACCTTATTTTTTGGCCAAGGAGTGGAAAAGGGTGATCTCATGCTTCCACGGCACCTTCTCCCCGACGGGAAAGGAGCTTTGGAGCCACGGTAGCTAACACGTGGGTCATGAGTATTCCATCTCTTATATTGCTGTATTACTTTGAAAAACTTGGCATATTTATGTCAGTGTACAATACCTTATAATTTTGAATTCTCTATGACTTTGTAATTATAGGGCTTAGGCCAGTAATGGTGAACCTATGACACAGGTTCACCTCTGACACGCGAACTCATTTTTTTGGTTGATTTTTCTTTGTTAAATGGCATTTAAATATGTAAATTAAATATCAAAAATATGTCTTTGTTTTACTATGGTTGCAAATGTCAAAAAATTTCTATATGTGACACGGCACCAGAGTTAAGTTAGGGTTTTTCCAAATGCTGACACGCCGAGCTCAAAAGGTTCGCCATCACTGGCCTAGGCATTTTGGATATATATGAGGACAAGCAAAACTAATAACCATGGTGATTTATAGGCATATAAAATTTCTAAGATATTTTTTACAACACTCATCATAAGATGTATTTGGTGGTTAATTTAACTGGTTAAATGAAGAGTTCCATTAATAAAACTCCTGCTATTTTATTCCCATATAAGTTAAATTTTATTCTGTTGATGCATAATTTACCTCTGATAGGCATTAATTGTTTCATAGCCGGTTAGTGAAAAGTTATCTCATAGCATGTATATGTGCTTGTATTTGTGAGACATAGTGCAGTATCGTCGATTTGTTAGTTAAGTTGCTGTGTGTGTAAGGGTTTCAAGTGAAATTGTCAGTCCCTTGTACTGCTTGGAGTAGATTTAGGCTTCCTAAGCTTTAAAGATGAATAAACTATTAATCCAAGAGCGGGAAGAGACAGGAAAGAAGAAAATAAAGGTAATTGGGTGTTAGGATATGAGGAAAAGAGCACCCAATGTGGATAGCCCAGAGCATACGGGAAGCGTAAGCATTAATACGTAGAGAGTCTTTAATACGAATCATATATCATGCCTTATACTCATTGATTTTACGTTACTGTCCACTGGATGTTAACAGGTGAGGAGAACAAAGCCCATAGCATTTCCAGTTCTTATTCTCATTTTGGACCACACGGGAATCATAGACTTACCTCGTTCACACTGAGGTAAACTGGCAAAGCTGGTCATGACCTCCACTGGCCTCTCTAGCTACTCTGAGGGACACACTTGCAACTCATTTTACCCTGAGCTGGGAATCTCGGCCCTAACCACTGGTCCTCTAACTTCATCAAGCATCAGGATTATCTGTAGGATTTGGCAACACCCTCCCCCCCCCAACCCACAACAAACAAACAAACAAATAAGCAAGCAAGCAAACAAAAACCAAAACATGTTTCTGGGTCTCACCCCAAATTTCTGATTCAATAGGTTTGCACGTCTCATGAGTTCCCAGGTGACACTGATGTGCTGTTCCAGGGATATTCTTTGAGAACCTGCTCTAGAAGAGGTTGCATTACCTGCTTACCTTGTGATAAATAATAAAGCAGCAATAGGTTGTTTCTGCAGATGATCATGATTGGCTAATTGTCTGCCTCCCAAACTTTCATCATTTCTTTTTCATTGTCAATTACCAGGTAGGGAAGGTTGTTGCTCTTGAATATTGAGTGTTACTTATTCTAGATAAATTCATATCACGGAATCATATAGCATGTATTGTCACTGTATCATGAATAGTAATTGCTTAAAATAAGCAGAAAAGTTGAAATCCAAACCTAATTTATTTGAACATTATTTTGTGGCTCTGTATTTAATGTACCTTTCACTTTTAAAAAAGATCTGCAGTACCTAAATTTGTCACAAGATGGCATTGAAAGGCTGAAGATTTTGGTTGAAATTAGTGTTTTGAAACCATTAATGGGTTAGATATATTTATATTTCATGTATACTCAAACCAAAAGAAATCTGAACTGTGAGGTATTTTTTTAAAAATTGAGCGATATTTTGGTATTTTCCTGTAAAACACTTTCTTATTTAGTTACAAAAAATAAAATAGTCAAATACATTGACATTATTGATAAGTAATTCTTTCAAGAATCTAAGAAACATAAATCTTAACGTAATAGCATCAAATATTTTATTATGTATCCCCCAGAAGGACTTCACATAAATTCAAGTTAGTAATTATAGAAAGTCTTACTGTTCTATGATTTATAGGTCTTATTATGCATAAGATGATATCAATCTTGCCTCCACTGAGCTTTAAGTTTTAGTATGGGGAAAAAAGAAATGTATATACAATTCAAGAGAGAACAAAATCATAAAAGTGCTTAAATAAAATGTTGTATTATATGGAATTATACAAACAGTATGAACTGGAATAATGGGCAATTAAACAAAAAATTTAAATGGTATTTTACAAAAATATCCTTGTATCAGTTGAAAACACTATGTTGAATTTTTCTCTTAATGATCTATATTACCATAATTTATTTAAGCCATAAGGAAATTGTTCAGCAATATAGAGAGTTGTATAAGATTTAGTATTTGACATAACGCATCAGAGTCACTCATTTGAAATATGAACTCAGCTTTTATTTTATGAACATGTGGGTGTTTTTTTTCTGATTAATTGAAAAATATTTTTCAGAAGAGGGTGAAGATTTTCTGGTCACACAGATGTCATTTATGATATTCCTGGATTCCTGGAATCTGAAAAACATATCAAAAAATCAAGTGTAGAATGGTGGTTATCAGGGTATTGAGGATGGAAGAAAAGGGATATGCTATAAAACGGTATAGATTTTGAGTGTTGCAAACTGAACAAGTTTTGGAATTCTGTTTTACAACAATGTGAATGTACTTAACACTGTTGAACTGTGCACCTAAAAAGTGTCCGACTAGAAACTATGAGCAATTAATAGGTTTTTATTGAAGATCAACAATGTTCCCAGCTTTATTTAGCATTCAGAGCTACTTAAAAGAAATAAAACCTCCTTAGGAAGCCTATAATATAATTGGTGATAGAAGATTAACTTAATATACTAATATAGTAATCTACTGAAAGTCCAACATATATTAGGCATTGTGTTAGACACTTATTTTTTTATTTTCTTTTATTTCCTTAAATTTATTGGAGTGACATTGGTTAATAAAATTACGTAGGTTTCAAGTGTACCATTCTATGATACATCATCTGTACATTTTATATAAATTATTTTAATCTTCAATCCTCAAAACAACACAGGAGAGTTAGTATTATCATCCTTAGATCCATATTTTATCAGTTAGGAAAGTAACTTTTATCGATATGAATATTTAGTACCTTGTTGAAGTTTGCAAAGTTTCTAATCTTTGATTTGGTATTTAAACCCAAATCTATGGAGCCTCAAAATCCATTTTCTATGTACTGCACTATGCTTCTAATTTAAATAAAAAATAAAGAATACAATAAACAACTATTAATTTGTTTGGTATTTCTACTACCAGTAACCATTATCTATTTTATATAATTACTAGAGGCCCGGTGCACGAAATTTGTGCACGGGGTTGGGGGAGGGGGTCCCTCAGCCTGGCCTGCACCCTCTCCAATCCGGGAGGGATCAGGCCTAAACCGGTAGTCAGATATTCCTCTCGCAATCCAGGACCTCTGGCTCCTAACTGCTTGCCTGCCTGCTGGCCTGATCGCTCTCTAACTGCTCTCCCCTGCTGGCCTGATCGCCCCTAACCGCCTCTGCCTTGGCCCCTGCCACTGTGACTTTGTCTGGAAGATGTCCAGTCTAATTAGCATATTACCCTTTTATTTGTACAGATTCTGGCAAACTTTAAAGAAAGGACATGCAATTTAATTAATGGCAGCTGTTAATCTGGATTACATGTTAACTTCAGAAAGAATTACCATAGCCTTTTTTTGTGGACTTGAGTTGTCTCTCTTTTTGTTTGTTTATAACTTTTGGAAACACTCACTTCTTTTCCCTCTGTATTCATGTGCAGGTTATGTGGGTATGCAATTTGTGCCGAAAACAACAAGAAATCCTCACCAAGTCAGGAGCCTGGTTCTATAATAGTGGACCTAATACCCCACAGCAACCTGATCAAAAGGCTCTCCGAGGACTGCGGAATGAGGAGGCGCCTCAGGAGAAGAAAGCAAAACTGCACGAGCAGGCCCAGTTCCAAGGACCCTCAGGTGACTTATCTGTACCTGCCGTGGAGAAAAGTCGATCTCATGGGCTCACAAGACAGGATTCTATTAAAAATGGGTCAGGAGTGAAGCACCAAATTGCCAGTGACATAGCTTCAGACAGGTAAACATTTTGCTTCATCTTTAGGTAAACATTACTACTTTTAATCTTTATTTCAAACAGAAATACAAATACATGCAATGTTTAGGCAACCAGTTGTCTAAATGTAATGTCAATGTCCATATGTTTTGTATAAAAGTGATGAAAGTGATGTGTAGGACTTTAGCTATGACAGGTTTGAACAATGTTAGGTTTGGCGAGGGAGTGTTAGGTTATCAGGTTTTCCAGAAAGAGAAGTGAAATAAAACAGGGAACTTAGATGGGAGGTTACTGTCAGAGGGAAGAAACTGGGATAAGAGCAATGAGAATGAAGAAGAGGCTGGATCAATGAGACTGGCTGGAAGTGGGGAAGAGAATGGGGAAGGTTAACATTATTTCTAAAGGTTCTACCCTGGGCTGAAGGATGCTGTGGTTTTCCAAGCAGGTAACACAGGTAAAAGGGTTTTATGGATTTGATCTATCCATGGCCTAACTCTGTTATTACTATTTTGGCTCAGTTTTAATGCCTTTTCCTTGACAAAAGTGTTACACTTTTAACAATAGTGTTTATGGTTCTTATATTTCCTACCTTTGGAAGGAGAAGAATGAAAAGATTTCCAAGGGAGGATTATTTTTCTATCCATATTTCTATTTTTGAATTAAAATTTTAAAGGAAAATCTGGTTTATACCGTATGTATAATTCAGAAGTGGCAGGGACGTTTCTGGGTGAACAAATATGAAGTCATGCACTTGTGGAAAAACAAATCTGAATTGTACTGACAGGGTGGTGGGTCTGAACAGTGTTAAAACAGGTAAGATAAGTGGGAGTCCCTTCAGATGGTGCCTAAAGCCGTCACACAGATGTGTTGTTAATGTCTTGGAAGAATAATAAAATGATGATGCACCAGTTTTGTTTTGTTTTTGGCAAAAGTGAAACAGACAATGTAATTCTATCTTTGGAAAAGGCCGTGGTGATTTCATGGCTGGAATACTATGAACACATCTCAGTGCAGAATCTCAGGAAGCCAAGAATTTTAGGGTAGGAAGATCATCTTAGATTGAGAATTTAAGCACACAAAGGTTTGAGGGCAGATAGTTTATTTGGGTGGCAATCTCAGAAACCACCAGTAGGGGAGTGGAAAATGATCCAATTAAGAGAGAACGCAACAATTGGTGCATTTGAGAGCAGATTATCTCTTTTGGCGATTGTGTCTCAGTCTTACTGGGACTTCTAGGAGACGGAGTATCACAACCTCAGAGTTATTCCACATGATGGGCTAGGAGGCTGGGGTATTTATCCATAATTCTCTGTTTTATTCGCCTAGGTCTGTTCCCGGGGAGGGAGGCGGGCTTGTTAACGCTCTGGCCAAGCATGTTTCTGTTGCCAGAGAAAGCACTCAGGCAGACTATTACAAATATAATCACAAGAAGCTTCTATGTAGGGAATGGTGAATGATGAAGCAGTGTTGGTTGGGACAGTAGCAGTATCTGTAAAGTGGCAGCCGTAATGGCCAAGGTATATGAGCTTAGATGAAGAAAATGATGTTAACCAATGGAGGTAGGATTTTAAACGAATGACTTAATAAAATAGATAACATTGGCTCATTCTTCAAAATAGATAGCTACATTAGATCGTCTCTTTGGAGGTTAGAAAGGTAGGTTTAGGAAGAATAAAAGGAAATACTAAAATACTGGGTCACATAATAGTTTTTAAAGCTTTAGAATGCATATCATTAGGAAGTTGTGGATGTTAAAAATAAGTCCAACAAATTTATGAGTAATTAATTCATCATTGTAGGGAACTAGAAATATAGCACTAATCTTTGAAGAATGACTAAGAACAAATATATATTCTCCAATATTATCTGTTAATGCTTCTTTCTTTGACAGAGCACTAGCCTGAATAAACAGTACAATTCGACCCACTGTGGGGAAGCAAGATGTAGTTACTTTTTTTCTTTTTGCCTACTGCCTCCGGCTGCCATTACTAATAGAAGCATACTTTAATGACTCAATGTATTCTATAATTATGTCCTTCCTTTCTTTTTCTAAATATATTTTTATTGATTTCGGAGAGGAAGGGAGTGGGAGAGAGGGTTAGAAACATCAACGATGAGAGAGAATCATTGATCGGCTGCCTCTTGCACGCCCCACACTGGGGACCCAGCCTGCAACCTGGGCATGTACCCTGACGGGGAATTCAGCTGTGACCTCCTGGTTCATAGGTCAATGCTCAGTCACTGAGCCACACCCGCTGGGCCGTGTCCTTTCTTTCTGAAGCTCACATAAGTCAAACCAATAGCTCCTCTTGTTTGTAAGAAATACTACTAGTCAGGGAAGAAGTTAGAGTTTAATATCAAACTTGGAAGTTATGCCTAGAAAATGGAATTGGTTATAATTTATATAAACTTTAGGAAGATTCATTTTTTTTTCCAGAATAATTCAGTCACCTTACTGTAAACAAAAAGAGCATTTGTTTTATTATTTTTAAATGCAGATTCTATAGTAGTTTATTAGGCATGTATCTATAAACCCTTTGAATTCTTTCCCCTGGAGCAGGAGGTCTACAAACTATGTTCCTGGGGCTCTATCTGGCTTGCCCCCTGTGTTTTTGTAAATAAAGTTTTACTGAGACACAGCCACAACTATTTATTTATTTATTGTCTATGGCTACATAGACTCAGCTACAACTCCAGAGTTGAGTATTAGTTATAAGAGGCCATATGGCTCTCATATAACCTAAAATATTTACTCTCTGACCCTTTACAGAAAAGTTTGCCAACTCCTGCCTTAGAGAGTAAGTAGTTATTTATTTTATTTACTAGAGGCCTGGTGCACAAATTCGTGCACCAGTGGGGTCCCTCAGCCTGGCCTGTGGGAAACCGGCTCTCCGACACCCCCCAAAGGGTCCTAGATTGCAAGAGGGCACAGGCCAGGCTGAGGGACCTCACTGCTGCATGATCGGTGCCAGGGAGGGATGTGGGAGGTTGGCCAGCCAGGGAGGGATCGGCGCAGGAGGGCTCCAGGGCATGTCCGGCCTGTCTTGCTCAGTCCTGATCAGCCGGACCCCAGCAGCAAGCTAACCTACCGGTTGGAGCGTCTGCCCTCTGGTGGTCAGTGCACGTTATAGTGAGCAGTGGAGCTGCCTGAGCATATCATTAGCATATTATACTTTGATTGGTTGAACAGACAACTGGACGACTGGATACTTAACCTATTAGGCTTTTATTATATAGGATTATTATTTTAAAATAAGTTTTTATTGATTTTAAAAAGAGAGGAAGGGAGAGAGAGATAGAAACATCAATGATGTGAGAGAATCATTCCTCAGCTGCCTCCTACATGCCCCACACTGGCAGTCAACCCCGCAACCCGGGCAATGTGCCCTGGCCTGGAATCTAACTGGCGACTTCCTGGTGCATGGGACTATGTTCAATCAACTGAGCCACACAGGCTGGGCAGTAGTTATTTTAATGCTGTTGAAATTTCTCCTTTCTTTACTCAGTTTTTTTGTTACCATTTAAATCGTTTCAGTTAAGCCTGTTTACTTATTCCCCATCCTCTTCCCAATTCCTTCTCCTCCTCTTCCTCTCTGCCTCCTCCCCTCCTCTCTCCCCATCCCTCCCTTTCTCCCTCTTTTTTTGTCTTCATTTCTCTCTCTCTCTTCCTTCATACCAGAATGGGTGTTCTAGGAGTATTTAAGTTGAACAGTGAAATGGAGCTACTGATAAGGAATATAACTCCAGTTTAAAGTATTATTAGTCATTTGTTTCTTCAGTACCATTCAAAAACCATTCTAGTGCCCTCAAAAGAGAAGCTTGGTTCAATTAAATTTAAATCTTTATGGACCTAGAACTATGATTGAGAAATAGAAAAGTATGTTATGTTTCCTAATTTTAAGGAGCTTTAGTGTAATTTGTAACTACCTGCTACAGTAGTTTTGACCTATTTCTGACTTTTTAGTTCTACAGGTGCTTTCCTCATAGCCTGTTAGAATTAATTGAGTTAATAAATACCAATTTGACCCAAGACCTTAGCTTTGAGTTAATGAATATTTACTTAGTTCCTTTATTCATAAAAATGGCAAATGTTTATTATCAACTTAAATGCAAAATATTATTAGAGATTTTCAAGTGTTTCTTTTATTTCAAAATACTTTTGAAATAATCATTTTTTCTGTGCAGTTTGCTTACCCTTACAATGTCTAACATGAGTGCCTAGTGGTTTCTTAGCCTTTAAATTACATGCATAACAGAGTGAAATTTTGTGGTTCTTCGAGGCAACATAATTCCACATTTATTTAGTGAAGGACAGAGGTGGAACCAGCTACCTGGTGGCAGGTTGAATACATTCATATAGCTGCAAGCATCTGGCTCCTTCATTATGATATATAGTAAATACCTAAGCATTTAAACATTACTTATTTAAATATGTTTTAATTATTATAAACTACTTATTTACTTCCCATTTATTATAGTTACACATGCTTAGCTCTTGTTCCACTATATTTATCAAGTGAGCAATCTTTTCTTCCTACTGATTTGAGATGCCATTTTAGTCATGTATATTGGTTATTATATGTTAGGGTATATTTATAGATGTTCTGTATTGTTCTTTTGACCAATCTGTTCAACGCTTATATCTAGTTTCAAAAATCCCATTTCCGTTACTTAAGCAAACGCAACTATTAGTTGTTGAAAGCAAGAAACTTGGCAACATGTACTTTTACTAATACATTTCTTAGTTATTTAACTGCAATCTACACTGTGGTATGTATTGGATTATGAGTGGGAGGATTTGTTTTTAACAATAATACTTCTTCTAGTTTATTAGCTTGAATATATTAGTGGCCAGAGTGAAAAGGAGAAGAGAAATAGTAATTATGATAGAAAGGGAGGATGAAAGATCCTTTCCCCATAATACATTGTTGGAAATTTCACTCTAAGTCAAATGACAAGGGATCCTTTCAACTTTTGAAACGAGTATATATAAACCTGTATTCATTATTTTTGCCACCAGATGGCGAAGTTGCACCCTAAAAGCAGAACTTTACTAGTAATTCTGTGATTATATAATTGCAGAGGTGGTTTTAGACAAATAAGTGGATTAAGTTGGTACTTGAGATTGTAAAAAAACAGGACTTCTTGTGTAACATTGCTTTTCCTCTTGAAATATGATATATATTCTCAATTGTTTATCTCTAATTCTGAGATCTCCGTGTACCAGACTTGTATTTACATTTGAAGGTGTACAGTCTTACCTTTGCCCCCACAAATACTTCAAAATTAAAATATTCTGAGTCGAAGTACCTATTTATTCCCCAGTAGCAGCTTCTTTTTCATTCCCTAGCCTTGCTGATAGCAACATCAGTTATTCTGCTTCCTAAATTAAGATACTTAGGTATTTATTTTCTAATCTTGATTTTCCTATTCAGTTAGTATTTACTTAAGTTTTTGGTCAGTTCCATCTCTGTTATATCTCTTGTATTCCACCCTTCCTTTCCAATGTAGATATTGTCACTTCCCTGTTTATAAATTAACCATGTCTAGCTTTTTTTCTGGCTTCCTGCTTCCCAGTTTATTTGCTTTTCTTCATATTCTATGTTGATTCCAGAATTATGATTTTAAGTATAGATATGCTGAAGTCATTTACTTGCTCACTTTTGAGGCCTTCCCATCATTGATCGGCTGCTTCCTGCATGCCCCCCACTGGGGATCGAGCCCGCAACCCAGGCATGTGCCCTGACCAGGAATCGAACCGTGACCTCCAGGTTCATAGGTCGATGCTCAACCACTGAGCCACGCCGGCTGGTCCTAAATTTTACTTTTCCTTCAAAGTCCAACTCAAGTATCCCTACTTACATGAAGCCTTCTTATTTTCCAGCAAGAATTATATTTTTTGCTGATAAAGGGTACCTTTATGTATATAATTCCTTTGTTTATATTTATATATTTCAGCATTTACCACTGTCTGCCCTTTTAGTATACTTGTTGTCAGTGTTTCTTTCCCTCTTAACTAAATTTTGAACAACTGGAGGGCATACTGTCCTTTACATCTTTGTTTCTGTACATGCCTAGTTTAGGTTCTAGAAATAGCAGGTATTCATTGAACACTTTTTTCCTTTTTTATTAAATTTATTGGGTGACACTGGTTAACAAAATCACACAAGTTTCAGATGCACAAATACACAGCACATCACCTGTACATTGTATTGTGTGTTCACATCCCATGTCAAATCTTTTTCCATCACCATTTATCTTCCCTATACCCACTGCCACCTTCACCTACACCCTTCTTCTCGGCAATCACCGCACTGTTGTCCGTGTCCATGAGTGCTCATTGAATGTTGAAATAAATTGAATCACTGAGCTGACAATTAGATAACCAGGTCTTTCCCTTATCTTTTACCTATTAAAACTGTGCTGTGTTTACAACAATTGAATTTATTTATAGAACCCAGTACTGTATTTTTCCCTGCCTCCTAGATTAAGATAACTAAATTTTTGGTTGTTGCATATACGATTTGTCTCTAGAATTCTGCCGTTTTTTAGACATCCGCAGTGATGATGGGCATTTTAAGTGCTTTAACAGAATGAGATAGTTTGATAGAATAGTTCTTTCCAGTTTAACCTTTTGCATGTTCCATACATGATCTATATTTAGAACTATATTTTCCTTCAATTTCAACTCACCTTTATATCAACTGCCTGTATCTTTGAAATAATTTCAGTGACATTCCTCTATGTCTCTGTCTGGATTTGGCAACTTTTTACTTTTCATGTAGAGACATTTGATCATAGTTATTTTCCTTTGCCTTATAGAAGTTTCACCTTTTAGTCTGCTGTCCTCTCGGTTTGTCTTTCTTATTCAAGATCTAAGGAAGTTAATTCTTTTAGAGTATGAGTTTAATATATTGATCATTTGAAGTACAGTGAGTCCTCTCTTAGTGTTGTCAGTAGGTTCTGCAACTTTAAGGGGAACAAAACATAATGAAACCAGTTTTACCATAGGCTAGTTGATATAAAAAAGAGTTAAATTCCTATAGTATCTTCTCAGTGCTATAATGAAACAATATTGAGTGAAACGAACTGAATGAAAGGAGGTTATTTGAAGACCTGCTTTAGTTGCTTTTCAGTCATACTTCAAATATTATAACCCAATATTCATTCTCCTAATAGTGACATTTGATTGACTGAGACTCTATTTACTACTATTTCTTGAAAGTGTCTATAAATTATTTTTTTTAACAAGCTTCTTTTGAGTGTCATATATCCCCTTATAAAACTATATATAGTTGTGATTTGGTATTAATAATTATATCAAGAAAAATGCTTTAGTAGTAGCATTAGAAGGAAAGTGAAGCTAGAAACACAGTAAGATGGGGTAATTTGTTAGCTAATGGTGGTGGTTTTGCTAGCCAGCTGCATTCTTTTTTAAGCTTTTGCTGATAAAATCATTGGTTAACACTGAAATTACTATTTTTGAGACTCCTTAATCTATTCCAACACTACTGTGCATCTTGGATAACTCAAGTCATTCATACATTAAAAGTATAAAATTTAATAAATTATAACAGGTTATTAACTAATATTAGCATATATGCTCACATAATCCTTTCCCACTGATTTTACAGATTTATTGGTAGCAGAAGTGTATGTGTGAGTCTGTACAGTGGACTCTGGGAGTGTATTGTGTATTGCTTCTAGTCTGACTTTTATGGCAATATTAATGTTATAGACTGACTTTTAGGGCATCTCACCCACCTCTCCCCTTACCCTTTGGCTCTCCCGATATATACCAAGTGAAGCAGTTCTGATATTGGTCAAAGAGGTCATGGGTAAAGCTACAAAATTGGACTATCATACTGAGGTGGACAAGGGTGAGGGTTGGTGAACGTAAAAACTGTGTTTTAGATTTTTTAGTAAAGTGAATAAAGTGGTAACAAATGAAACCGATTTGAGGTCAATGCCTACTTGCATTTTGTTCACTGCATATTTTCATCTTTTATGGCTGATGGGATAGGACAGGCCTGGGATGAAACAATTGGGAACTGCCCTTTGGGCGCTCAAAGAGACCAGACACTAGATTTATCTTACTGAGTACTGAAGCTTAACGAGCAAGAATAGTCTTTTTAAGGCTCATATAAGGTTTAGCATATATCACTAGAATTAAAATCAAAGCTTCAAATGCAGATAATGTTACACTTTCTTATTTGATAACTTTAATTGTTCAAGGATTTAGGAATCTAAATTTATGAATCCATAATAACATGAGTAATGGTTTGTCATGGTGGAGCCTTAGAAATTTTTTTTTTTAAATATATACTTTATTGATTTTTTACAGAGAGGAAGGAAGAGGGGTAGAGAGTTAGAAACATCGATGAGAGAGAAACATCGATCAGCTGCTTCCTGCACACCCCCTACTGGGGATATGCTCGCAACCAAGGTGCATGCCCTTGACCAGAATCGAACCTGGGACCCCTCAGTCCGCAAGCCGACGCTCTATCCACTGAGCCAAACTGGTTAGGGCCTTAGAAATTTTTTATACTCATTTACACTGTAGCATCTGTGCTTATATTCTCTGCCTTTCTGCGTGTTACTATAGATAAGCATTCCCTGACCTAGCTTTGCAAAATACCCTCCTATTTTTATCTACTTAAGAATATAGCTCCTGCAATTCTCAGAAGTTGTGAAAGTATGCGATTGGGTGGGGAATAGTTAAACATTTACAAATATAAATGATTATAGTTCGAAATTTCAAGCTCAATGTTATGGAAAGCTGAATAACTTGAATAATTTCTTCAGTTTTAAATTTCACTCTATATAGGGTGCACGACTACTGCTTACTTGTTTTAAAATGAGAAAGCTACGTGCAGAAAGTAAATTACTTATCTTTTATCATGTGTCAAATATAAGAGGAAGCAAATACAAAAGGCAGCTGAGATTAGAGCAGTGGTTCTCAAACTTTTTGGTCTTGGGACCGCTTTGCAATCTTAAAAATGATTGAGGACCACATAGAGATTTTGTTTATATGGATAATGTTTATGGATATTTACTACATTAGAAATAAAAACAGAAAAGAATTAAAATATATCTTAATTCATTTCAAAACAACAATAAGCCCGGTTCATTTTCACTAATCATATCGAGTGGATAGAATTCTATGTTGACCTGCAGTGAGCTTTACTCTAACCTCAAGTATGTATGGAGCCTATGACTTGCTTCTAGCTAGTAGACTAGACGATGGGAATAGTTAAACATTTACAAATACAAATATGAATTCCCTTTCTGTGTTTGCATTACATTGTGTGAGACTATGTCTTAGTCAGAAGACTAAGGAGAGGCCTCTGCTGGCTTTGAAGAAGTGAGCTACCATGTTGGAAAGGTCTGTGAGCGAACCATATTGCAGGAAACTGCGGGGGCGTTTCTAGGAGCCGAGAACATTCCTGGCTGACAGCCCGCAGGTAAACGGGACCTCAGCCTTAGAGCCAGAAGGAACGGAATTCTGCCAACAGTCACGGGAGCTTGGAAAAGGAGCTGGAGCTCTAGAAAAAAAAAAGGATCTGGCCACCACCTTGGTTATACCCTTTAAACCGTGCTTGGACCACAGAGGCTGTAAGATGAAAAGTGGGATTTGGATGTTTTTCTTTTAAGCCATCAAGATTTTGGTGACTTGTTTTGCAGGAAGAGGAAACTAATAGCACATATTTCAAAAAGGAAAGGAAAACTTAGTGAGAAAATTGGCATTACTTTACTCTTTTTGCAAATCCCTTTAATGTATAAGCTAGTGGAAGACAGCTGGATTCTTATATCTCCTGTATTCAATTTCTTGGGATAGCATACATGATGTAACCTCCGGAAAACTCCACTGTATACCCACGAGAGAATGGGAGTTCAAAAGGCAAGTAGCATTTTAGTGTGATTATGAATATAGGTTTGACCTTGCAGATTCTTGTGAGAGTCTTAGGGACCTCCCTGAGGTCACTAGTCTGCATTTTCTTAGAATTGCCAGATTAGAAATTCTTAGTCATCTCCTATTCCATCACCAATAGAGCATTTAGTTGTATCTGGGCAGGGTTATATAAGACAGACTAACCTATACGGAACTCTCAGCTTCCTTGCTTATGTTTCACTTGATTTCTGGGTATGCCCTTGAGTTTGTCCATGTGGTTTATTTCGTTGCTCATCATGGTAAGCAAATGATCTTTACTACCTTTGGTTTCTAGGAGAAGTAGGTAGCAAAATGTTGAATAGGTGGTGGATTGGGACAAGGTTTTTCTTGAAATGATCCTGGCATCTTTTGATGGTAGCATTTACCTACAAAGGTGCTGTAGCCATTGAGAGATTTGATTTAAAACTCAAGAGGAGTTTTCTAAATGTATTTTTTTAAATTTGTAAGACATTTATAGAAATTGTCTCATTTAATTTTTAGTGATATATACTCATTCCTATGTGTGTATATATGTATGCATCACTTGGTAACGGTAGTAGTGCGTGTTTCTCTTGTTTTTATTTTAATTTTGTGTGATCTCTTTTATCACTAGAAATCCTGAAGAATGACTTAGTTTCAGACATCTCAAGATAGCTCAGTGTATAACGAATTGCTGTTGCCCTAAGATTTGGGATACAGTTTTTTTTGCTAGGAACATTAATAGAGAGTCATGTGGATTTCTTCTTTAGTAATCCAAGGCTTCTCTAATTAAAAAAAAAATGAAGCAAAAATAAATCGTGTAGAGAATAAACATTGTTGCTCCGTATAACCAAGTATTTTTATTTCTGTGACATATACCCACATGTTTTATTTGACACGGTTGGAAGTTGGAAGGTGTGATTTGGAACGTTTTGTCTGGAAAGAAGATCTTTCAAGGTTGGTTTGAAGGTTATTGGTGGAACAGTTCTCACTGTGCTTACCTAATTACACAGTGCTTGAACTGGAAAATTGAACTTAAGGGTACCCTCCCCCTCTCTACTGATACAATCCCCTGCCACTTTTTTTTCTTTTTGGTTCTTTTTTCTATTATAGTTCCCCCTGAGCAGTTTTTTGTTTGTCTGTTTCTTAGATATTAGTTTTCAACTCATTTTTCCTCCATAATATTTTCAAATTCGTCTTGAAACTTCTATTTATCCAATCTCTTTAATGTTAGTCTCCTTTTTTCTGTGCATGAGAACTGATTTGTGTCGATAGAGCAAGATTGACCAATTTTAGTTATATTTCTCAGAAAAAGTTTGTATTTTTCATACAACTAAGACTGTAAGACTATGGGATATGTGGACTCAAAATTGTTGTGATGTAAAATAACTTTTTAACTTCTGTGATATATATCTGGAATTCATTTATATAAATTATTTGACATGATTAAAAGTTTTGAGGCATGATTAAAATCCCTGACTAGAAAGTAGTACAAAACCTGTTTTTTTCTGGTTGACTTTGCTTAATAAGAATCAGAGTCATATGAGTAGGGAGGATTATAAAAGTTTGACCTTTCTCATTTTAGTATTTCCCCTAAATATATTTTGATCCAGTGTTTATTCTCTCAAAATATATGGGATTTGGAAATTATGTTTATTTCCAAAGTCTACATTGACCTTCTCATTTGTATTTTCACAGCATACTTTCTCTTTTACATTCTGGGACACTTATGAACTGTGAAGTTAGTTTGCATTTTAAATGAGAGCATCCATAAGGAGTTGCTGAATGTCGAAGACGTGGTAGTATTATGTAAGAAGGACTGGCCTGAGAGGAAGGAGATGTGCATGCTCATTCTAACTCCATCACCAACCACCTGGACCAAAAAAATGCATCTAACTTCCTTTCTGTAAAATGAAGGAGTTACTATTCTATTCTAAATGTGCTAGGATACCATTGTTTAACATGGAGCCCTCGGAGGATGTCCCACTGACGGCCTTAGTGGTGCAGTGGGGTCAGGAGAAGCTCCCGCTGCCACCTGTGCTCGCCAGCCATGAGCCCGGCTTCTGGATGAGCGGTGCTCCCCCTGTGGGAGCGCACTGACCCCAGGGGGCAGCTCCTGTGTTGAGCATCTGCCCCCTGGTGGTCAGTGTGCATCATAGCCACCAGTTGTTCTGCTGTTAGGGTCATTTTGCATATTACCCTTTTATTATATAGGAAGGATTCTGTTGTGTAGAGAATGGTTTGTAGGGTAAGAATTGATGAGGAGAGAAGTTAGGAGTCTATTGAAGTAATCTAGGAGAGAGCTGTTGGTAGTTTGAACTAGAATTGTAGTAACAAGATGGAAATGTGGATTTATGCTTCATTTAGAAGGTGGAGTTAATAGAAATTACTTCTGTTAGATTGGACATGTGTGGTCAGGCATTAAAGAAAGAAATATCTTCTAGATAAAGCATGATGTTCTAACCACTGAGTCACACTGGCCAGGGCTTTGTGTCCATTTTTAAGGGGCAGGCATATGTAACTACATTTTTTTTTTTTTTTTTTTTTTTTTTTTTTTTTTTTTAGTTTTATTGCTTAAAGTATTACAGACGAGATCGGGCGCATTCAGGGTGGTATGGCCGTAGACGCTTAAAGTATTACAAAGGGTATTACATACGTCTCCCTTTTCCCCCCGCCCTTGTCAATCCCTTGGCCTCCCCAACCTTCTATAACTACATTTTTTAAGTTGCTAGGACTGAATCAGAATACATGTAAGTTTGCATGACTTTATTTGCATAAGGTGTCCTGCTTTGGCTGAACCAAGACCAAAAAGGGGAGAAGGTTGATGAAGGAAAGTTAGAAGCTATCTGCTCCCAGTCCTTATTGGTGGGTCCTATAGAGTGAGTGATTTTAGGCTAAAAGAGCCTGAGAATTTTCAGAATTGTTTTGAAGCACAGGGCCACAAGCAGTAATTATTCAAATTCCAGATGACAGAACATGGAATTGGTCATTTTTCTTAAACACTGTCTTTTATTGGCTTCTAGGCTACCATACTCTCCTGATTTCCCTTCTACTTCTGTGGCTGCTCCTCTTCGCTCTCCTTCACTCATGCCTTCTTTACCTGATGGCTTTATGTGGAAATAGTTCCCTGGTGCTTTGTCTTATAATGCACCCCCTACACCTCCCCCCCCTTCTCCATTTCGAACTTTATTTTTTGGGTGATTTCATGTATTCTCTTGGTTAAAATTATTACTACTATGCTGATGCTTCTTGAATTAATATCTTCAGCTGAGAACTCTCTTCTGAACTCCAGAGTGACACACTCAACTGCATATTCATCAGTCTTTTTAGCTATCTTGCATGCTACTTAAATTCTACAACTCATCATCTTCCCCTTCCTTCTCCCTTATTGTGCTCCTCCTTTAGCATTCTCTGTCTCAGCAGGTTTTAAGACTATATGCTTGGTTACTTAAGAGAGAAATCTGAGAGTCATTTTTGACTTCTCTCTTGACCTTCATACACCACCTCCCACCCCTGTGGCAAATCAATCATTATGTCTTGTTGATTCAACATTTCCTTTTATAATGCTCCTTTATCTCCATTTTATTGTGATCACTTTAATCCAAGCCAACCAATGTCTTCCTTTGACTAATGCATTAGCTTTCCAATTGATCTCCCTGCATCCACATATAGTGAAATAATATTTTGCTATGTTTTTAGTGCCTTCATTTTCCCACTTTTTCATGTGTAATGACTAGAAGGAAATTGCTTGAAAGAAAGAAATTGCAGATGGGAACTCTTGGTGGCCAGTATTATTGCATAGTATTTCATTGTTCCCATATTTTGCTAAACACGTTTATAGTTGTGCCAATGAGTATTCTTTCCAATTTTCTTAAGATAACAATGTGCAGTCTGTATTTCTCTACTGAAGCATCTAGGGACACTTGGAAGTTATTAGGTAGCGGAGGTGCCTTGTGAAGACATTTTGCAAGCTTAGGTGTGAGTGCTTGGAGTCTCAAGGCTATAAATATCCCTTATACTGTGGTTCTTGGTGAATGTAGCTATTAGAGAAGGAGTTGGATCTTATTCATATTCATATAGCTCCCGAAATTGTGGTGTTGCTTTCAGGGACTCTCTTGATAGTTATCAAGGGAGCATACACTCAGTCGCAAGACTAGAGAGACTTGACAAATTGTGTTTTCAGAGATCTTGGTTCTCTTTCCTCTAAACCAGTGGTTCTCAACCCCTTTGGTGGGGGTTGAACGACCCTTTCACAGGGGTCGCCTAAGACCATCGGAAAACACATATATAATTACATATTGTTTTTTTGTGATTAATCACTATGCTTTAATTATGTTCAATTTGTAACAATGAAATTGGGGGTCACCACAACATGAGGAACTGTATTAAAGGGTCGCGGCATTAGGAAATTTGAGAACCACTGCTCTAAACCATGGAATCTCTGTGCGTCAGAGAGTCACTCTGGACATTTTTGTTCTTGAGCTTAAATCTAGGATTGGTACTCAATAACCTAACTCTTGCATCCAATGGGAAAGATACTTCTGCTGCTGCCGGTTTGTAGGTATAGGAACTGCTTTGATGAGTTACCCTTTGAGACAACATGGAGGGACCTGGAGAGTATTATGCTAAGTGAAATAAGCCAGTCAGAGAAAGATAAGTGTCACCTGATCTCACTCATATGTGGAATCTAGTGAACAAAATAAACTGATGAACAAAAGAGATGCAGAGACATGGAAGCACGCACCAGACTGCTGAATCTCAGAGGGAAGGGGGGCAGGAGGATATTAACCAGAGAACTTATATGCATATATGCAGAACTCTTGGACACAGACAGTAGTGCAGTGAAGACCTGGGGAGGGAGCGGGGAGAGTTAGGGGATAGCTGTAATACTTTGAACAATAAAGATAAATTAAAAGAAGAGTTGCTCTGGCACTGGACTGTTGAAGCAACCCTGTAATACGTCTCATAATGCAGCTCACACCAAAAACTCCATAGGATTAGCCCTCACATTTCTGGTCTAGAAAGAGGATTCAGATGATAATGATGGTGGTGTGGCTTCATACATTTGTGGCGCTTTCTCTATTCCTTTCTGAACTAGATGGTAGAAACTGTAAGGTATCTGTTCTGTAGCAATGGTCAAAACGAGATAGAGTTCAAGCCCCAGGAAATAACTATTTTTGTGCATCAGAAAGCAACTGAGCATCAACATGCTTTTAAAACAAATACCGTATGATCTCACTAATATGTGGATCTAATGAACAAAATAAACTGACCAACAACATGGAACCAGAAGCATGGACACATGGAACAGAGTGGCTGGTGCCCGAGGGGAGGGGGGTGGGGTGACTGGATATAGAAGGCGAAGGGGTTATAGGCACACCCCATGGACATGGACAATAGTGTGGTAAAGGCCAAGGGAGGGGGAGGCAGGGATGGGGGGGGGCGTGGGCAAAGGAGTAGAAGAGGGGGACACCTGCAATAATGTCAACATTAAACATTTTAAATAAAAATTGTGAAGAAAACATGTTAATGAAAACTGCTGTAGGTATTTTGAACTAAACTTTTCTGATGTCTTTAAGTTTATAGTGTACTTTTTGGGTCTGGGCAGTCTTTCTTTTGTACCTGGATATACTGTGCAGCCCACATGGAGTTGAAGCGGCTATATACTGTTGCTAATGGATATCGGTATCTTTATTGAATGCCCTTCCCCCACCCCTTTTTGGAAGTTTTGTCATCTGCCTTTTATTTTTTTGCTTATTTGTTATCCCTGAGATGAATGGGTCTGTGGTTTTGACTTAGGGAAATATTATAATACCAGACTTCCATTTGCAAAATATGTAATAATTCACCTGGTTCTCTGGACCATAATTCTTCTAAGCCCAATTTTTCTTTTTAAAATATATTTTTATTGATTTCAGAGAGGAAGGGAGAGGGAGAGAGAGATAGAAACATCAATGATGATAGAGAATCATTGACTGGCTGCCTCCTGCACACCCCCTACTGGGGATTGAGCCTGCAACCTGGGCATGTGCCATTGACTGGAATCCAACCTGGGACCTTTCATTCCACAGGCTGACACTCTATCCACTGAGCCAAACCGGCTAGGGCTAAGCCCAAGATTTTAATGAGTCAGATGCTACAGATAGTCAGTGGAACAAGAATAATGCAATGGAAGAGTAGTGCAGTTATTTCAATTATGTAGGTAAAACTACAGATCTATATTTTAATAAGATGAAAAATTTCTTTGGCATTTCATGGATTTTGTTATAGATTATACATATTGTATACCATATGGTTTCATTAATTGATCAGCTACGTTTAGATGTTTACATGTATGGAGCATTATAATAGAAAAGATTTGGAACTCTTAAAAATTCAAAATAAAGCCAGACATCTTTAAAACTGTAAAATTTAAGTGTTCTCAAGAAAGTGACATTTGAGCCCTTAGGGAAGAGGAGCAGGTGAAAGCTGAAGAGATCACTTGTGTGATATTGATGGTACGAAGAGGAAACTGGCCAGTAGTGCCTGATGGTGGTGAGACCCAGAGAAAGGCAGTAGCTACAGTGTTTGCTCGTTCAAAGGAGTTATTTTAATGCTCATTCCAGGGATGTTTCCATTGCTTAGACCATTTTTGAAAGTATTCCTGACCTTGCCTTCAGATCCTATTTTGAAACACAAAAGAAATTTTCTCTTTAAAAACAAAGAATGTTTTGCTGTGTAATCAACCTCTTGTTTAATAGACTTGCTTCAAAAGGGCTTTTGATTATTTACAAAAATTGAATCTACCCATGGGGGGCATATACTTATATGTTTTATCACAGATAGTATGAGCTTTGCAATTAAGAATTTTAAAAATGTATATGTTTCAATTTATAGAAGTTGATCTTTCAGAAATGTGAGAAATTTTGAGATGTTTGCTCTAACCGAAATATCCTTGATTGATCACTGGTGTTTCAGTTCATCTACAGAGACTGGTCTGTTCACAAATAGACGTGTGTATTTATGTGTGTGTGTATGTGCCCGTGTGTGTATGTAGGCAGTAGAGAGAAAGATAGGTAAGGAGCATTTGAAATGGAGTCCATAGTTGAAGATCTTCACTCAAATATTTTACAAGCTGTGTGATCTTCAGTCCCCTACAGCTTCAATATGATTTCACTTATATGTGGAATCTAATGAACAAAATAAACAAAATAGAAACAGACTCATAGATACAGCAAACAGACCAACAGCTGTCAGAGGGGAGGGAGGTTGGAGGCTGGGTGAAAAAGGTGAAGGGATTAAGCAAAAAGAAACCACAAAAAAACTTGTAGACACAGACAACAGTATGGTGATTAACAGAGGGAAGGAAGGGTGAGGAGAAGATAGAAGAGGGTGAAAGGGTGATAAGTGGTGATGGAAGGAGATGACTTTGGGTGGTGAACACTCAATACTATATGCAGAAGATGTATTATAGGATTGTACACATAAAACCTATATAATTTTATTAACCAATAAATTCAATAAAAATTAAAAACAAATTTTAAAAAATTATAGCAACATTACCACCCACTCATGTTTTCTGGATATTAAAAAATAGATTTAGAAGTACTTTGTAAATGAAAAAATACTTTATGTGTGTATATATATATTTCATAACTAGATTAGTGTGCACCTATAAAAGTTATTGCTTAAATAATAAGCAAAATAGGAGCACTTTTAATTGAGGACAAACCCCATAATTGGACATTTTAGTTTATAAAAAAAATTAGTTTAAAATTTTATGTTATAGAATATTTATTTTTGTGTCATTTAAAATGTGTATTATTACATGCTTATTTTGTATTGTTCTTTTGTGACATGTTTACTCATGTCAAAAAAGAATTCACCAGTTAAAAAAAAACTTCTTAGTGTATTTACATGCCTATTTATTGATAGTGGTATGTGTACAGAAGGGAATAGAGGAAGTTAGGGCTAAAAGCTGACGTAAAGCCCTAGCTCTAGGTTTGGCTCAGTGGATAGAGCTTTAGCCTGCAGACTGAAGGGTCTTGGGTTCACTTTTGGCCAAGGGCACATGCCTGGGTTGTGGGCTTCATCCCCAGTAGGGGGCGTGCAGGAGGTAGCCAATCAATGATCCTCTTTCATCATTGATGTTTCTATGTCTCTCTCTCTCTCCTTTCTCTCTGAAATCAAAGAAATATATTTAAAAAAAAGTTGAGGTAAAAGAGAAGGGGTTAAAAGGGATGCATCTGTTAAATAAATGAAATGGTTTAGGAGCAATTAAAGATCAAGAAACATTAATCATCTGTATAAGTGTGTTGATTTTTAAAATTTGTATTACACACTTCTAGAACATTTTTTTTGTAGAAAGATGGATGCACCTGGATATAGAATAATCCAAGATTTTATCTAAACCAGAACTACTCAGTGAGAAGGGAGGGTGATCTGGGGTATTGTATTCGTATACTACTGGAGCCTCCAGGAAACAGCCTTTTCTGAAGAAAGCTATGACCACCATTATTGAAATCAATGAATAATAATCGATAAAGTCTCACTGGCGTTAGCTGTGTTTTTTGATTTGCGGGAATGTTGATATTTATGTGTGCTGCTTACGTGATTTTTAATTGATAGGGTCCTCCCCCCTAAAATTACACAGATAATCAGGTAGTCACTATGTATAGCCTTTAAAAGGGACATTATTAACTTTTCTTAGAAAAATACATAAATGGAGACATTTTAAAATTAAATAAGACATTAAGAAGATTTCCACATGTTTCTTTAGAAGAAGTACGGCATTGTAAATGCAGACAGTAAAAGCTCCGTTGGCCTCTCGTCTTTTTATTGCTTCATGGTATCAAAGGAGATACCACTTATTTTGAGAACGCTCTGGCCCTATGCAGCAGCTTGAACATTGAAGAGACCCATAGACTCTGTTGCCGGAGTTATTTCTTTCCCAGGGAAGGAGGGGAGGGCTGGAGAATGCATCACCTCTCTTCCTTTTACCTGGTGGTAGCATTGAGACGAGACCTTGCCCCCATTTTTATGACTTCGACTTGATTGTTGGCAGCCAGATGTGCTGAAACTCCTGACGGCAGCATCTATTCATGGCGTGATTTTAATAGGCTTAGAGAAATATGAGTAGAGTACATGAAAGCAGTCAGCTTCACACTTCAGCTGGGGAAGCCCCAAAAAGCTCACTGCTGTTTGGAATTCTTGCTACAGTCAGGAGAAAGCCGAAAGCTGCTCGGGCACTGAATCTTCTACGACTGAATTAGAAGAATAATGACTGTACAATTAACTATCAACCTCTGCTCATTTAAGCACAGTTTTTACAGAGCTCAGGAGAAATATGGAACTTGATTGGCATGTTTTTATTTGACAGCGTGTGCAAATAGATGACTTTAAAGACAGGTGGTAAGGAAAAATAAAGAGAAGAGAGAGAGGGGGGAAAAAAAAAGAAAAGAAAGAAAATGCAATTTGAGACATTGCGCCAGGTCTGCAATTCTGTTTTATCTCATTTTCATGGGGTTTTTTCATCCCCACCAAATATTTTACAAAATGAGCTTTTTGGACAAACGCTGAATAATACAAGGTAAGTAAAGCTAAACTGTATTTTCTTTTAGTGTTGGTATTTTCAGAATACTAATCTTATATGCCTGTAAAAATTGTTCTGTATTAAAATGTGAGCATCATCAGGGTGTTGTCTTTTTATCTGAAATAGACAGTTTTATGTAGTGTTCTTAATTGATTTTAGGAAGGAAAGCAAGCTTACTTCAAAGCACAGAAAGCATCTTAAATTTAACTAGGTTGACCTCTGAATCATGCAGGCTGTTTCATGATTTCATTTTCTAAGAAATAAAAGGATTAACTTAAAATGCCTGACATCTTTCTCTTTGTGATCATGGCAGTTATTATATTGCACATATGGGGATGGGGCTCAATAATCATGCGTGATTTGCTGGAAAAGGTGAATTAGCAGTTATGCATGCTCTCTGTAAAACATGCGGAAGATGTTTTCTAGGTCTGAGATATTTCTCTATGCAGGGATCAATAATCACCTTTAAACAGGCTCTGTTATGGAACTGCTAATAAGGCTTTGTATTAGATTGGCTAGTTTGGAAGGATGCTTTGTTATAAATTCTATTGCTTTTCAACCTGATCTTTTTGTATGTGTGTGTGTGGTGAAGGTTGTTAAATTCTGAACATATGTTTTAGATGGTTTCTCTAGCTTATGGTTTAAAGAGATAGCGTATAGAAGAATGCTTCTAAAATTCAGTTTTGTCATCCAGTTTTCTCCTCCTTTAAGTTGCTTGTCTTTTGAGAATTTCTAATGTTATATACCTAGTATAGAAATAAAAAGCTCATTTTAACTCAATACGTGTGGGGAAAGACTGAGAAAGAAACGATAATGCATTGAAATCTTCTGGAAATCGAGGGAAAACTAATAGTGTACAGAATATTGAATGGTTTTGCAGTTCTCTTCCTTTTAGGGTCTTTGAACAATGTGAGGCAGCCTGTTTTAGAGATGAAGAAATACCTAATAGCAGTATATGTTTTGATTTAACAAACGTAAAGGAAGCTTTATAAATTTCTAGGCATTTAAAACACTTACTGATGATAAATATATCTGTGACCTTTCCATTGAATATGGAGCAGCATGTTTCCTTTTAATAAAATTTCACATCTTTCCCCAGTGCAGATCTGTTCAGTTAACTAATTCTATTTTTTTTAATAATTTTGTTTTCAGACTAATGTAAAATATATAGCAGCATGTGAAATGCTATGATAGGTTATCTATAGTTTCAGATAGAAAGATAGTGGGTTTTCTTACTTAGCAATATAATATTTAAGTGTATGGTTTATGATAAAAATAATCTGTATTGATTTAAGTATGGCTTTCTTAAGAATTCCTTGACCCAAAGGTACTAGTAACTAGAGTTTTAGGATATGTACTTATCCCTTATAAATACTTTCCATATTTGATTTCTCTTTTTTTTAATGCCAAGAATTTATGTGTTTAAAAATATTTAAGAATTGTGCATGGTATGGAATTAATTTTAAAGTAAATGTTACTAGGTTTAAAATATGAGAATATCTATTTTTTGAGGGAATTATGTGCACCCCTATTACTACACATTTGCTTTGGCCACAAGTTTCTTTTAGCACAAGTTGTCATGTTTATAATTGTCATGCTCTCATTATTAACAATCTGGAATTTTATGCTGTGGTAATTAAATATTAAATTGTGGAGTTTGTAAGGATTCTGTAAGACCAGTCTTATTTAACTTTTTTTAACCTAAATAATCTGAAACAATCAATAAAGAATTTATTCTGTTTTAGGGGGGAAAAACCACTTCCTATGTTCTTAACTTGGTCTTCTAAAAACATATGACTTTTCTTTCACATGTAGATCTATTGATCTTCATAACTAATCAAGTACTTGATTTACTTACAAAGTAAGTCAAAACCAATTTAAAAATAGCTATTATTTTAGAAGTATGAAGAGTAAAAATAAATTTATAAGAACGTACAGTTAATAAAGCCCCCCTGCACATATTTTAATGTTTTGGTTACTTTTTGTGCCGATCAGACACAATGGTCTTTTAAAATTATTATTTTGCTTAGATGAAAAAAAATATAAATACCTAAGCATCAACATTTCAAGTTAGCATAGAATCAGAAAGTAAGATTTAGACTTTAAAAAAAAATCATCCTTGAAGAAAAAAATGGAAGAATAATGACTTAGTATGTCATCAGAAGATGTTATCTTACAACTTAAAATTTTTCTAAGTAATGAGACTTTCAACTTCATGGACTGGACATTATGCGTTTGAGATCTGAAGCATCAATTACATAAGTATCACCTCTGGAAAGAACAGTTTGGTTATTATTACATGAATAGTTCTCGTCTGTTTGGACTAGTTGAAATGGAATATTCAGTATTTGTATTGTGACATTAATTCCATCTTTACACTGATAGACAATAACATCAGGGATATGGACAATTAGGTTATATTTTCTTCTGAATTGCTTTCTAGGAGAAATGACTAGAATAGTACCATGTATCAGTTGTAGACAACGTATTATCTAAAGAGGACCCTTTCAGGGAGTTTTCTTGAGGCTTTTTCTAGGTACCCAATCTTATCCCTAAATCTGCAACGCAACCTTCATCAGGTTGTCAGATGATAGGGCAATTTACTTCTATGACATATTAGCAATAGAAGATTAAGATCAAAATCTCCCAAAATCTCTCAAAATAATTGCTCCAAAAGCATTTCCAGATTCAACTTGCAAAGGAGCAAAGATTTTTAAAGACACCTATAACATTTTATGTATCACAAATCACTAAACTGGAGATTAATATAGATTGTTCAAGCATTTTATTACCTAATGAATAATTGAAATTTACATGTGAGTGGAAATCATTAGAATATTTTAGGCTTTTTGTTGGGAACCTTATAGTACAAAACCCTATGTTTCAATCTGGAAGTTTTTAACTTATTCTCTTATCATTGTGGATCTTGAGTACCATTGTAGGGCATTAAAGAGGTGGCAGGATATCCTGTGTTCTTTTACAGTTAAAATGAAACAACTGAAGGTCCAGCAAGAAGAAGCCACACACAGTGTCTGTGTCCTATGGCAACCCACTTGATAGGTTTTGATGAAATGCCACTTTGATTTAAACTCTGGTTATCAAGTTTTCTTACTGTAAACTCATCTCCCCCGAAATAAATTAATCCGGATACAAAGATAATTGCTTTTATTGCCTGTAGAAAAGTCCTCAAGTATTAAATTCATTATGAAATCTAAGTTTTGCAATCTTGTCTTTGGAAGGAAACATAAATATTGGGATGCTAGAGGGATATTTTTAGTACAGTTCACTGCGTTGAATAATCAATTGCTTTGAACATTATTCAAAAGATGATGGCCATCTTTTGTGATAACATTTCTGGAATAATGTACTTAATATCTCCCAAGTGTCCCCATTTACTGATTTTTAGTAATCTTTCTTGTACCGTGAAGAAAACGTATTTTCTTCCAGATTGTAATTATTTCTTCGTCACCAAAGGTGTGAGAGTGGATTTGCTGTGCTGGTTGGCCACACAGGGGCATAATAGAACTTGATTTACTCGGAATAGGTAAAGACAGTCTTTCCCTCCCTTCGTATATATGTGCAGACTTTTATATTAAAAGATATGCAGACTTTCATTTTAAATGTAAGAGTAAAAAAACTTAGCAGACCAAATAATATTTGGATTTGTAGTAGGTATTTTTAATTGTAAGTAAGTTAACCATAAGTTCCGGTTTGTCTGAACTAGTCCTAGTTTATGACTGCTATCTTCCACTCTTTATTATTAATAACACTTTTCTCTCTCTCAGAAGTGTTTATTGGACAATAAATTATGGAGCTGTTCTCATTATAAAAAGAAATGGAAAGCTTGAAATCACCTAGTGTAAATGGATTCTTTTCCACTGAAACATTTTCACAGTTCTAAAACAATATTACTTAAAAATAGAAATATAAAACAGTGTTATTTATTTAATTTGTAAAATAAATGCTTAATTATTTAGCCTGGTAGTGTGTTTTTTTTGTTGTTTTTTTTTTTTTCCTGTCAGGAATACTTAATCATTTACACAGTGTTTACTGTCGCTTTGGTTTATAATGAAGCCATCAGTATGTGTTCAGGATTTTTGGCTCAGACACCTGTTATTTATCATGGCACATTATTGGCTACTTTGACATTGAAATAAGAGCATGCTTACTTTTCATAGCTCTGGGAATGCAGTACTCACAGTGTGTATTGTTTGGAGTTGGTAGGAGTGCAGCACAATCAATATGCCATGATGGGAACATATTTTATAAACAATCTGTATTCTGAAGTTTAGAGCCACCCAGTAGTCTGATACGTGTGCATAGATGCACACAACATGCGTGTATTATGCATGTATATAAACCTTGTTAAATGTATAATAATTATAAATATAAAAATTATATACTATCTACATAAAAGGTTATCTTAACAAGTATATATTTCTAATTAAAATGACTTAATTCACAGGTATGTATATAACTACTATTTTTAGAGTCTAGATCAGGGGTCCTCAAACTTTTTAAACAGGGGGCCAGTTCACTGTCCCTCAGACCGTTGGAGGGCCAGACTATAGTTTAAAAAAAACTATGAACAAATTCCTACGCACATTGCACATATCTTATTTTGAAGTAAAAAAACAAAACGGGAACAAATACAATATTTGTATTTGCATGTGGCCCGCGGGCCGTAGTTTGAGGACCCCTGGTCTAGATACTTAATCTGATACTGATAAATAATCTTTAAGTATTTTCCTTATTTAAATAACTTTTTATAAAGTTACTGCTATTGTTGATGACTGACAGGTAAATGTTCACTGTACTTTTTTATTATAAACTTTTATATGATCATAAAAGATCGTAGAAAACTCAAGGAAGACAATTACTGGTAAACTTCTTTGTGTTTAATTCTGGCACTATTAACTGAATAGTAAAATGGATTCATTTCATATGTGCTATGGCTGTCTTCATATCCATTTACGAATTACAAGGATTCATATACTCAGCAAAAGAATCCCTCATGATTTGAGTTTGGCTTCTGAATTTGAGACATTTTAAGTATATCAGAAATGCGTGTGAACACTTCCTTTGGACAAACTGGAAAAAGCCATTGAACTTTAAAATTGTAGTATCTTCAAATGTAAAGGCCCTTTTCCTGCCTAGTGCTTATTATTATTATTTAATATATTTTTATTGATTTCAGGAAGGAAGAGAAAAGGCGAGAGAGAAACATCAATAGTGACAGAGAATCATTGATTGGCTGCCTCCTGCATGCCCCACACTGGGAATCAAACCTACAACTTGGGCATGTGCCCTGACCTGGAATTGAACCATGACCTCCTGGTTCATAGGTCAGTGCTCAACCACTGAGCCATGCCAGCGGGGCTTGCCTAGTGTTTTGTAATCTATGCTTTTTGTTTGTTTTTATCAGAGAATACTTTCTTCAAAAACTAACTCAATATGTAAAGCAGGTAAAAGTAGGACAGCTCTGGTTTAGAAAGTGGGACATGGGACCCACATTAGACTCCAAGAAACACAATTTTTAGCAGATTGCTTAAATCAAATTCAGGACTTCTTACTTAAACTCCTTTAAATTCTCCTTCTCATTGTGTGACCTTTGAAATGTCAGAGATAGAGGTGATGGAAAATGACAAGGACAGCTGCCATGTTCAATCAAGGATTGATTTATGCCTGACTCTTCCACAAAGAGTAGTAGCTTTACCTTGTCTAGTGTCAGGACTTGTGTTCATGTCTTGCATTGGCTACTTACTGGCTGTGTGATATGGTAAAGTCGCTCTACCGTGAGCTTCTTGACTTAGGGATTATATATTCATTAACCCCTGAGTTTCCACACTTAGCCCTCAGGCTTCTTTCCAGTCCATGCCAGCTTCCCTCAGCCCGTAACCCAGTGGTTCTCAACCTGTGGGTCGCGACCCCTTTGGCGGTTGAACGACCCTTTCACAGGGGTCGCCTAAGACCATCCTGCATATCAGATATTTACATGACGATTCATAACAGTAGCAACATTACAGTTATGAAGTAGCAACGAAAATAATTTGATGGTTGGGTCACAACATGAGGAACTGTATTTAAAGGGCCAGAAGGTTGAGAACCACTGCTCTACACCCAGATATTGTTCTGTCCCCCCCCCCCACTATAAATGCACTCTGTCTGTTCTAGAACTTTATATAATTGAAATCATATAGAATATACTCTTTCACAAAAGACTTAGCATAATTTTAAACATTCACCCATGTCATTACATGTATGAATAGCTTTTTCATTTGTATTTATTCCTGAGTAGTATTCCATGATACGAATATACCACACTCTCACATACTAGTTTTTGTGTGTATGGTGTGAAGATAGAAGTCAAGATTTAGATTTTTCTGGATTGTCAGTGTTCCATCACTATTTATTGATTAGAATTAAAGACTTTCTGCACCCTATTGGATTGTTTTGTCACCTTTCTAGACAATTAAATAATGGTATAAGTGAGATTCGCTTTCTGGGATATCTATTCTGTTAAGAAAATTCATTACTTTATAAAACACTTAATATGAGTGCATCACATATTAGTTTTCTGTTACCACAAGTGTAGGGGGTTAAAACAATACCCATTTATTACCTTGCATTTCTGTAGATCAGAAGTTCCGGTGGGGTCATCTGAGCTCTCTGCTTAGGATCTCCAAGGCTGAATCAAGATGCCAGCTAGCCTAGGCTCTTTTCTGGAAGACCATGCAAGAACCCACTTCCAGCTTCATTAAGATTGTTGGCAGAACCCAGTACTTTGAGTTGTGGACTGAGGTTCCTGTTTCCTGGTGGCTCTCAACTTCTAGAGGCCTCTTGTATGTTTTTAGCTCATAATTCTGTTCATTTTATTAATTTATTTAAAAAAATATTTTTACTGATTTTAGAGAGGATGGGAGAGGGGGAGAGAAATAGAGACATCAATGATGAGAAAGCATCATTGATCGGCTGCCTTCTGCACGCCCCCTACTGGAGGCCAAGCTTGCAACCGGGGTATGTGCCCTTGACTGGAATTGAGCCTGGGACCTTTCAGTCCGCAGGCTGACGTTCTATCCACTGAACCAAACGAGGGATCATTTTATTTTTATAGTAATTCTTTTTAAAATTGAGATATACTGACATATAGTTGTAGGACTACAACATAATGATTTGATATATGTATACATTGCACAATGATTACCAAAATTAGTTTAGTTAACATTCATCACTGCAGTTATTATTATTATTTTTTATCTTGTAATGATAACTTTGAAGATTTACTTTCTCAGCAACTTTTGAATATATAACACAATATTGTTAACTATAGTCACATGCTGGACATCACGTCCCAGGACTTATTTCTCTTCTAATGGGAAGTTGCAGTTTTTGAACACCTTTACTTTTACCCATTTCACCCCCACCCCCTCCTCCCTTTGTCACCCAGCTATTTCTTCTCATATTTATGAATTTGTGTATCAGTCTTTCTCTGTCTGACTTACTTAACTTAGCATAATGCCTTCAAGGTACATCCATGGTGTTGCAAATGGCAGAATTTTTTCTTGTTTATGGTTGAATAATATTTAAATATTTTAATATATATACATGCTTTATAATCATCTATCTAATAATAAATCATATTTCCTTAATCCACTATCCATCCACAGTCACTTAGCTTGTTTCCACATCTTGGCTATTGTAAATATACTACAGTGAACATGGGGGGTATAGAGATCTTTTTGAGCTAGTGTTTTTGTTTTCTTTAGAAGTAGAATTGCTGGTTCATATGTTAGTTCCATTTTTAATTTATTTTCTTAAAAATTTTTTTGATTGATTTCAGAGAGGAAGGGAGAGAGATAGAAACATCAATGATGAGAGAGAATTATTGAACGGCTGCCTCCTGCAGGCCCTCCCACTGGGGATCAAGCCTGCAACCCTGGTGCCCTGACTGGGAATTGAACCATGACCTCCTGGTTCATAGGTCAATGCTCAACCACTGAGCCAGCCCATCTGGGCCTATTTTTAATATTTTGAGGAACCTCCATGATGCTTTCCATAGTGGTCGAACCAATTTACATTCCCACCAGCAGTGCACAAGGGTTTCCTTTTATCCACATGTTTGCCGACACTTGTGATCTCTTGTCTCTTTGATAATAACTATTCTAACTAACAGGTGTGAGAAGATATCTCATTGTAGCTTTGATTTTCATGTTCCTAATGATTAATGATGTTGAAAATATTTTTTGTGTGCCCGTCTGCCATTGATTGTCTTCTTTGAAAAAATGTCTGTTCAGCCGAAACCGGTTTGGCTCAGTGGATAGAGCGTCGGCCTGCAGACTGAAGGGTCCCAGGTTCGATTCCGGTCAAGGGCATGTACCTGGGTTGCGGGCACATCCCCAGTAGGAGATGTGCAGGAGGCAGCTGATCGATGTTTCGCTCTCATCGATGTTTCTAACTCTCTATCCCTCTACCTTCCTCTCTGTAAAAAATCAATAAAAAATATATATTTAAAAAAAGAAAGAAAGAAAGAAAAAATGTCTGTTCAGATCCTCTGCCCATTTTTTAGTTGGCTTGTTGTTTTTTTGTTATTGAGTTATATCACCTCTTTATATATTTTGGATATTAATCCGTTATCAGATATATTATTTTGCAGATATTTTTCTCTCCAAAGCGTGCCTCTTTATTTTGTTGGTGGCCTCCTTTGTTGTACAGAAGCTTTTTAGTTTGATGTTCCACTTGTTTATATTTGCTTTTGTTGCCTTTACCTTTGCTGCCATATTAAAAATCATTGGAAAGACTGGTGTCCAGGAGCTTACTGCTTGTGTTTTCTTTAGGAGTTTTATGGTTTCAGGTCTTAGGTTAAAGTCTTTAATCCATGTGGAGTTGATTTTTGGGTATGATGCAATATAGTGGTTCAGTTTCATTCTTTTGCATGTGATTGCCTAGTTTTCCCAACACCATGTTGTGAAGAGTCTGTCCTTTCCCCCTTATATATTCTTGACTCCTTTGTTATAAATTAGTTGTTATAAATGAATAGTGTTTTTTTCTGGGCTCTCTATTCTATTCCATTGATCTATTTATGCCAAATGGGTGTTGTATTTTGTCAAATGCTGCATCTACTGAGTTGATCATAGAATTTTTATTCTTTATTAATGTGGTGTATCACTTGGATTGATTTGCAGATGTTGAACCATCTTTGCATCCCTGGAATAAATCCCATTTTGTCATGGTATATCATACTTTTAATGTTTGTTGCTTCAGTTTGCTAATATTTTGTTGAGGATTTTTGAATGTATGTTCATTAGGAATATTGGTCTGTAATTTGTGTGTGTGTGTGTGTGTGTGTGTGTGTGTTCTCAATTTTTTTTTATCCCTATGAATTTTTATTTGCTTTTCATCATTTACTGAGAAAGAGTGTTAAACCTTCCAACGATGATTAAATATTTGTCTGTTTCTTATATTAGTCTGTTTTTTTTTCTTCATGTATTTTGTTGTTCTGTTTTGGATATGAATTCTAATCTAACAGTTTTTAGCAGCTGTTTCTTATGCTCAGTAAATGCGATGCTCTCTGCCCCCATGGGCTTCAGTTCCTCATGCTATGGTTGGGAGATTGTCTGTAATCAGAAAACTAGTGTGAAACTTATTTAATATGCATTTTCTGTTTCAAGATTCTCAGCGTTGTACCACGTCCAGTGCCTTAAAATGGTGGTTTCATCTGTCTCGCCTAGTTTTATGGCAAGAAGGGAAACCTTTTACTAGCTACTCAGGAAAATGTTAATTAATTTATAATAACCTAATAAGCACCCATGTACCTACCATCCCAAGCAAGAGCTGGAACCTTAACAATAATTTACATCCAACCATTTGGTTACCTCATCTCATATTCCCAACTCCTCCAGTTTATGCCAATTATATTGAGTTCCATGTTCATCATTCCTTTACTTTCTTTATGTATTCCTAAAAAACTTTGTACTGTTTTGTTTATTTCCAGTTAATTTTAATTTACTTATTTTGACGGCTGTATGATATTCCACAGTGTGACTGTATCATAGGTTTTAATCCACTCTCCCATCTGTGGATCTTTGGATTGTTTCTAAATTTTTGTTGTGAGAATGCTGTTATAAACGTATCTCCTGTTGTACATAGGTAAGAGTTTCTCTTGGATATATTCCATTCATATGTTCAAATTTAAGAGATAACGCCAAAGTGTTTTCCAACAAATTGGAAAGTTCAGTGAATTCCTCAGTGGGAATGAAATGATTCAAGAGCCAAACATTAATTTAAAAAGTTGGACAATTTTAACCATAGCCGCCCCTGGGAGGTGCACTTGTTAATCTGGCAGCAGTCATAGAATAAGTGTATTAAATGAATACACTCAGAACAGAAGTTTTTCCACCCTCCCTTCTCTCTCCTCTTCATCTCTTTTCCTCCTCCACTCTTTTTTTCTTGCAAGGTATAAAACTTCTCAACATCTATGAAGAAAGACCTTTGATATAGGCAGGAGTAGCAGTGATAGAACAGGCCTGCACTGTCTAGGCATGCAGAAGGCAGCCAATCAATGATTCTTTCTCATCATTGATGTTTCTATCTCTCTATCTCTCTCCCTTCCTCTCTGAAATCAATAAAAAATAATACATTAAAAAAAAGAATGCAGGGTCTAGTATTTTCGTGGATAAAGTCTCTAGATTGCTGAGGAAAAACTGTATTGTCTGTAATGATATTAAATTAGGGTATCTGGGCTTATCTAGGTCCTCAAAGCTGTCACATGGGAGTTTATTTATTCTCAATTAATTAGGTACCAAAAATCCCCTCCCCTATACACACTTTTATCTGGGAAAGAATTTCATCTTGATTTTTATCTCTGGAAATAATAAATACAAAAATCTCTAAAACTTGTTTCCACATCTGAAATTGTTGCCTTTTCTTTTTTTTTTTAAACTAGATCTGAAGAACAAATTACTTTTCTCTCTCTCGTACATGATGTTACTTTATGAATTATCTCTTTCATTTGGATGTTTACTGTTGAACACTGAGAAAACTAGACTTGACAATTTTCTCTCTTGGCACAAGTCTCCATTATCAGCAACAAGATGCTAGCATGTGAATCGGAGTAAGATTTTCAATCCTCACAGCCTGATGGAGCCCTATCTCATTGCCGCTAGCTGCAGAAATGCCGGTGAGCCTTGTTAACCCAATCAGCCAGACATCTTCCTCCATCAAATCTTACAGCTGATTCAGAACTCTCTCAGCATCTGTTTAAAATTCTCAGACCGCTTTCACCAAATTTGTTTAAATCCTATTTGTGGTTACACTTGATTATACATCTGTAGACATTTGAGGGTTGGCATTAAGAAATAGCTTTATGTCTTGTACTTATCTGATACTAACATTGCTTCTAGTGCAGCTGTAATTGAAGTAAAAAATAAACAAAAACAAAACTCCAAAATGTTTGAGATTAGGATATTTAGAGAAATAGAGCTTAGCTTCATTTTATGTGGGTTCATAAAGTCTTGCACATAAAGCAAAATCTTAGTTTTCTGTTGACTTTCATTATATTTTCAGTGATTTGTTGAGACTTGTACACTGTAGACAAAACGTAGCTATATCTTTTAAATTTTAATCTGGAACCTTGACCCTTGTGTAGGGATTAAATTTTGCTAAATCTTCCCCGCCTCTCCCACCTTCGGTTGGTTTCTTCTCCCTCTTCCCCTCCCTCCACCTTCCCTCTGAGGTTTGACAGTCTGTTCCATGCTTCTCTGTCTCTGGATCTATTTTTATTCATCAGTTTATGTTGTTCATCATATTCCACAAATGAGTGAGATCATGTGATATTTATCTTTAAATCCTTTAAAAATATATATATTTTTTCATTATTGATTTCAGAGAGAGGCAGAGAGAGAGAGGGAGAGAGAGAAACATCAATGATGCTAGAGAATCATTAATTGGCTGCCTCACACATGCCCACAGCTGGAGATTGAGCCTGCAACCCGGGCACGTGCCCTGACTGGGAATCAAACCCTGAGCTCCTGGTTCATAGGTTGACACTCAACCATTTAGCCACACCAGCCGGGCTAAATCCTTTTCTAATACACTGAGTATATATAATTTTCTGTGACAAGTTAAGAAGCACCCATTTTAAACAAAGGCAGCTATCAAGTACTTTTATTTTTCAACTAATTTTGTTAAGTACCTACAATTTGCCAAGTGCTTTATAGGCACGGAGCGGGGAGATGGTGGAAAAGCATATCAGGATGTCCATCTTCGGAGAACTTATACGGTGACGTGCCAACTTACTACCAGGAAAATTTGGGTTCAGAGGAATCATTCTTAAACTAGGCCTTTGGTCTCACTTTGATTCTGCCCTAATGGAGAAGCCACTTGCAGGTGACTGACTCGCTTTTTAAGTTTGAGAACTAGAAGTCAGAGCCTTCATATTTAATTAATATTAGTCTTGAAGTCTGTGTGCTTCTGGCTACCTGGCACCTGAAAAATCCACTTCATTAGAACTTACGCTAAGGGTTAGAAAAAGAAAAAGAAAACTTGGTGTAAGTTGCTTAGACCAGAGCCTGACAGGAGTTAAGCCTGGAAGGGAATGAGTGAAGCATGACAGGCAGGAGCTCGTCAAGGATGTGGCCTCAGGTTACATCCAGTCATGGCGGTGGGAGACTGGAGCACGCCTCTTTCCCTAGCGTTGTTCCTCTCTTCTATGTACTCCTATCTCAGTCCCTCAGTGGTTAGCATCTATCCCTGGGGTGGGGGTAATTTCCTGGGTGAAAAGGCTGTCGTCATTTGAGGCATTTCTTTGGTGAACAGAGTTAGTGGTGAGCAGTTACCAGCCAACGCTCACAGCAGCTGGAAGGTGGTGCACTCGCCTTGGCTGTACCCCTCGTATCATTTGGAGCCACTTGCTTCTGACAGTTCCGTTTACTCCATTCAGGCACAGGGCTTCCAGAACTCTGTGTTCACAATTTCTGTAAAAACTGTGATGAGGAGGACTTTGTCCCCTACCACTGCAATGGACCCTGTGGCCATCATGGATACTTACCAACTCCTTTCTCTCTCTCTCGTCTGTAAGGCCTAAGTGACTTACTTGGTAGGTAGCATCTGACCCTCATTCCTGCAGAGTCTTAGCTCCTTGTCATCATGCCCTTACGATGGATTCCCATTTATAGTGGCAACATGACTTGCAGATAACACGATTATTAGCCTGGGGATAATCTGAACGTCAGGCGTGTCCTCCTGCCCCCACTCTGTAGCAGCCATCTGACCCCCGCACAAGGATCAGGGGCAGTTACTCCTGCCGGTGTGCTTATTCTTTTCTGGCGCAAGAAGCACAGAGGGAACAGACTGTAGCCTGTTTCGTGTGCTGAAGAAGCCGCCCAGGCTTTGGGAGCCAGGATCTCCAGAGCCTGAGCAGCGGTGTGGTATACATTTCCCAAGTGGATACCTGCCAGTAGTGGTTAGTGGGTCACTCTTACTTCCACCCCTTGGTTCCTGACCTGTGTATCCTTCCTATTGGGGACACAGCGACATCTGATAGCCAGAGTCTTAAGAAGTGTACTGTATCCTAAAAGATAGTGTCCCTCCCTTGCAGGGCGTCTCCTGCAACCTGGAGTCTCAGCTGCATGTATAGCAGGGCATTCTACTGTTTGATCAGGCTGAAAGGTTCTGGACGCCACAGTACGTGTACGATCAGTGGATTCCATGATTGATATCCTTACTGCATTACCACCACAGAGACATATGTCCTTTGCTTGGTCTGAAGTTTGTTATGTGGTATCCCCTGTAGGTAAAGCAGACACTCTATGAGCACATGTACAGTGGCACTTTGAGGTACTCTGGGCCGGCAAGGCAAACCTATACCTGTAGCCCCACCTATACCTGTTTGAATGAATTATTGACCTTACAGGATGGAAGAAGTTCTGTGTAGCCAACTTATTACCAAACGTTCAGTTGGTCTCTCTGAAGGATGGCATCATCTTGGAGGGACCTGAGGCTGAGAAGTCAGACATCTATCAGGAGCAGGAGCTTTCTCAGTCCTGCGGAGAGTAGAAGACACTGTTGGGTACGTGTACGTCCACAGCTTACATATCTGCCTCCGTGGATCTAGTTCACTTGTGGGGGTGAGTGGGGTTGGGAAACAGAGGTCAGCTGGCTTGTCATGACCAACCTACGTGTCTGCTTCATTATTGAATGCCTCTTTTGTAGCAGATGTTCTCTGATGCACACAATGTGCAATGCAAAGGTCCACACACCTTCAGCTCACGCTGATAGGTCCATCACGCTCCTCTTTGTTGGAACTCTTTGTCCCTGATCTCTCAGACTTGCGGCTCCTTGTCCTTGAGCTTCCAATCTTGCTTTTTTTCATTTGTTTGTTTGTTTTGTTTGGCCCCTGATCAATCAATCAATCAGCTAGTTATTCATATCTATCTATCATCTATCTATCTATCTATCTATCTATCTATCTATCTATCTATCTATCTATCTATCTATCTATCATCTTCTCTTCACCAAAATGGATAGCCAGATGTACTCCCTGAAGCTGTACCTATTGAGAAGATTTCCCCTCATCACTGCTTTTCAGGGCAACCTTGAATGGGGCCGAGGCCCAGCAGCATTCCATTCTTAGCTTCTGCTTACATACTGAGCCGGCCCATTCATTCTCTAGGCTCAGTCTTTTTCTTTCTTCTTCAGCTATGCTCGTGTCCCCCTTGCTCCCCACAAGTGTGTTTGTCCCACCTCGGTCAATGGAATAGTTCCTGAATTCTCTGAGGAGCATAGCCAGAGTGTTTTCCTCTTACATAGCAGAACTATTCCAGCATACACTCTTCACTACGTCTTTTGATTCCTCCCTTCACAATTTTCCAGGAAAATACAAGCATCTTTACTTCATTTAATGTGGACCACCACCTTTTAAGCGTTCAGGAGCTAGCTAGTTGCATAGTATACTATCTGAGGAGGGCAGTCGCTGAGGGAGGGTGGCCAGGGCCTGCCATTATAGCAGCCAGCCCCATCATAGCAGTTGGGGGAAGGATTTATAAGCCTGGTTAAAGGGATCGGGGAAAGTTTTCTCATTTCATCATCCTCGGGGTCCCTACGTCATTGGCAGGTCAGTAGGTTTCCTCTGGAGTGCGTGCCATTTGGAGTCCTGTTACGGAGGCTGCTACGTACGCTATCTTGGAGGAAGGATCATCTTCCAATGTAGCTCCCTGGTGCCTGCTTAGTTCGCCAATGAATGTCAGAGACCAACTGCTCTGGTTTTTGATTGAGGGGGAAGAAACTGAGGCCACCCTAGTTTTGATCTTTTTGTCTTTTTTGGACACACGTACTCTTCCCGCATCACTGTGACTTTCTGATTTTACCTTCCACGATGTTTCCTGTTAACAACTCTAAGAGAGCAGAGCTGAGGGAGTAGGCTTGGGGTTTAGTAGGTAAGTCATATATTTTTAATGCGAGTGATTGAAATGTACTGGATCTTCCCTGTGGTACATGGCTTCTTATCTGAAAGTATATTTAGAATCCTATATTTTTTTTGTATCCTGTATCTACTGCTGGATAATTGCAGTGTATTACTTATATAATTTTCTATATTGTCTTTGAGTGAGACAACTTTTGGTAACTTTCAGAAAAGTGTTAGAGAACATCCTAGTTATTTGTTTTGTCAGAGTTTCGTAAAATTAATGTCTTATTTTACTTTATAGTTTTACATTACAAATTGTTTACTGTCACATCTGATGTGAATATGTTTATATTCAGGCATGAAGGGTGCTCAGAGAACAACTCTTTTAATATTCATTTAAAGTTTTCTTCCTTATGAAGTAATATGTTAAATCTAAAGGGAAATAATAAATGCATAATCACAGTCAAATAGTTGTCAGTTTTCTTACTGATATTTTTGTAGAGCCAGGAAAATTGATTTTAATATTACACACACGTTTGAACTCATACAGTAATCCCAAACTGTATTTTATCTATGATTTTTGCATTGGAAGGGCATCCCAAGACAGTTTTATTCAGGAGTTGTCATGTCTGCTTCACAATCATAATTTTCAGTTGTAACTGATTTGTTAGGGGCAAATTCTCATGAAAAGAAGAGATTAAAGAGGGTGCCAGAAAAGAAGAGAGTTGAAAAACTTTTACAATTTATTGGGATATTTCTAAAAGCATTCATTTTTAAATAACCAAAACACCAATTCTACTTACGATAAATAAACATTGAATATTTCCATTAATAGTTTGATTTACCATTTTTAAGTCAGGTCTATTTAAAAAGCTTTTCAAAGAAGTTGAAGCTGAGTTTTTCCCCCTGTAGGTACTCATATAATCAATAGAAACTTTAATATTATTACTTTAAACGTTGAGTCTCCCCTCCCCTCCAACCCAGATCTGCAGACTCTCTTCTTAGAAGTTGATAATAGCTAACAGAGTCCTTTAATCCTGCTGTATAACATTTTACTCGGGGGAATTCATGAGTATTGATTCTGTTACCGAAGTTAATAGATAAGAAACCAGGTAAGTAGTCATTTGTTAATACACAAATCCAAGCTTACAAATATATGCTACCTTTAACGAAGTCGCCAAGGACATGGATAGTGCCTCAGATTCTTCTACTGAGCCATTTTCTTATTTTGAAATAGAGAGGACAGGATTTGTTGAAATGCTTCTTCAACCAATTGTGTATCACCATGCTCATTTCTTTTCATATTTGTTTTTCTCTTACACAACTTTTTGTTCATATAACATTTTCTTCAACATTTAATTTTTAAAGTAATGCTTATCTTGCTCTAACCGGTTTGGCTCAGTGGATAGAGCATCAGCCTGCAGACTCAAGGGTCCCAGGTTTGATTCCAGTCAAGGGCATGTACCTTGGTTGTGGGCATATCCCCAGTAGGGAGTATGCAGGAGGCAGCTGATCGATGTTTCTCTCTCATTGATGTTTCTAACTCTCTATCTCTCTTCCTTCTTCTCTGTAAAAATCAGTAAAATACATTAAAAAAAATAATACTTATCTTAAAGGTCTTCATTTACCTGTGAAGCTTACATTTTGCTTTGGAATATATTGATTTATTTTAAGATGTGTGTTTACATGAGATGGTGTATTTTGGCCTTTAGTTTCATTTCACAGTAGATGATGATCCTCAGTGTCCTACCTAGATATCTGAATATTTACTATTTTTAATTTTACTGTAAAATTATTATTATACCCTATTCAATTTATTATTTTTGGAATTATACTTAATTGAAAAAACAAACAAACACAATAGTTCATGGGTCGCAAGGTGTGTAGGTTCTCTCTGTGATCTCACTAAGGACCCACTACTATACTCTCATTTATCACTCGATTCCTCTACTGTAGATTCTTCTCTGCTATAGTAGCTGTGAAATGAAAAGCTCATTTTTTTCATGGCAGCATCAGGCAGCCTAGTGACTCAGTTCTGGACAAAGAGAACGTGGTCTGCTAGTGCAGCCTCTTCGGCTTCTCTGTTCTCCCTTCCTGGCATTTGCAAGAAATGCCCCAGCTGCAGTATCCAGAGTGCAGAACTGTGGAGCAATGCGTTCCCGAGGGTCTAGTGCTCTGCTGGCATCGCCAGTGCCGCACCAGCCCTGTTTGGCTTCCTGTGCGAGCCCAGTAAATACCTCTCCTGTCAAAATGCTCTTTGATGGATTTCCTGGGACTTGCAGCCAGATGCAGTTTTAACTGATTCTTGGATTAGCTTCTAAAGATGAGCTTCAGAAATGTTTGTACCTTACTGCTAAGACAGGCATCAGACATTGTCCTGGTTAGGCCTGGGTAACCTTAAGAAAGCATTAAGAGATGTATTTTATTAACATTTTTAATCCCACTCATGTCTAGCACAATCTTTTTTGGCTAGCAGGAAGTGAGGACATGTATGAAGGAATAAGAAAATTGAGTGAAAAGGGATCTATAAATTATTGGGCACTGCTTACAATAGATTTTAATCTATACATTCTGATTTTGATTTTTAACATTAGGACATACTTTACCTGTAACATTTTTTTTACTCAGATCAGACTCTACATTAATTTTTTTAATGAAATTATTTTATACATTAAAAAACTAGCATTAAGAAAGTAACTTTAGCTCTGGCTGGTTAGCTCAGTTGGTTGGAGTGTCGTCCCGATAGTCAGGTTCAATCCCGGGTCAGGGCACATTCTAGAATCAACCATTGAATGCATAAATAAGTGGAAAAACAAATCTGTGTTTCTCTCTCACTCTTTCTCTCTCTCTGGAAGAGTACGTTAGAGAAATCTAAATAATATAATTATTTGTATAAACAATGCTTGTTTCTAGAAAACCAAAAAAGATCTAAGTATTTTGAAATAGCCAGGAGAATATTAGTTTATAAAATTGTCAAACCCCTGCCCTGGCCGGGTGGCTCAGTTGGTTGGAGTGTCGTCCCATACACCAAAAGGTTGCAGGTTTGATTTTTGATCATGGCACATACTTAGATTGCAGGTTCGAGCCTCAGTTGGGGCACCTATGGAAGGCAACAGATTCATGTTCCTCTCAGTCCCCCCCCCCCAAACCCCTCCCTCTCTGTAACAAAACAAAAAAACAAAACAAAACAAAAACATATCTTTGGGTGAAGATTTAAAAAAATAAAATTGCAGACCACTATCCCATAGTACGAAGTTTAAGAACCCTTGAACAAATGAAAATTGCTGATTACATTATTATGTTTATTAATTATTAGTTAATGTTAATCAATTTTTAAAAGTTTGTGTTATATATTCATAAAATTTGATATCCATTTTGGTAGTAGTTTTTGGATCCTGTTTACCTTTATTCAATTATAAAGGAAAAAGCTCCTTAAATTTTAAAGTAAAATAATGAACATTCCAACTTGTTTTAATGTTGGGACACAGAAAAGCTTTGGATTATCATGTAAAATTAGGAGAGAATCTTAGCACAGGGTAGCGGAGCTCACCTTAAGTCTAACACTAGTTACTATTGGTTTATTTCCCCTAGCTGGGAAGTGCGGTAAAGATTCTACAACAGTGTATATAGTATTACGGGATCGTAATTTACAACAGTATAGTATACAGTAGGATGGGATCAGTGTAGGGTAGAATTAGAGGGGATCTTAGTTTTTAGTCTGAATCTTTCATCTTATAGAGAAGGGAAAACAGAAGCTCCCTGGAGGGATATTTGTGTCATTCATGCATTTGTGTGAATGGGTTCAGTCTGAGTGGTTCTGTATAAAAACGGTTGAAATAGATCATTGTGGCTTGAAGAAATGTTCATCATCGAATAAGCTTCAATAACTACTGCACATGTCGGGTTGGGATGACATGAGACTGAATATTGTAATAGGATGCGGAGTGTGTCTTTTCCTGTTGTTTGGAAATAGAGACGGGAGCCTAATGTGAGCAAAAATCGCTAAGCAAAAGTCCTGACAGTAACTGGGACCCAACACTTCTTTCTAAAGCAAGAAACGGGTAGCTACCTCAGCTGTCACCTTTAGGGGATCTTCACTTTGTATAACAGGAAAGAGGGCTGGGGAAAGGGCAGAGGGGTAGCGGAGCAACTTGAGTAATGACTCTGGAGCCCAGTGGGGAGTACAGTACAGTCCCCCCCCTTTTCCTATCCCATTGGAAAGGAGTATTCTGTTCTCTATAAAAACAACAACCCAAGGGAATCTTTGAGCTACTTGTACTGATCAGAGGTTGTGACAGGAAGGGGATGACAGCGTCCTGTTCCATGGTTAGTCGCCTATTTAGTTGGTAGAATTACTGATCTATCCATTCTTGTGCCTATTTCAACAGAGGAAAAGATACTTGAAAGAGAGAGGCAGTAGGGATGCATCTTTAGAGCAGCCTGCATTTCCATGTGTGGGGTGGACTGTGTAAGTCTGTTAGTCATAATTGCAAGGTTATAGAGCAGTAACAAGCAACTCTAAAATCTCAATGCTTAACCTACAGAACTTGAACAAGAAAGTTTCCTCTTGCTCTCGGAAGGTGTGGGATCGTGTGATACTGTGGGTAAGGATGACAGCCCGCCAGAGCAGTGCTGCCCATGTGTTTCAGCGACAGCAGCGCTCCATGCTGCAGCTGCACTGCCCAGCACGTGTGGGCGGAGGAGGAGAGACTGGAGATTTGGGCATGGGCTGTTCACTGCCTCGGCCCAGAAATGATCGGCTCCCCTTCAGAGCTCGTCGGGTGGGATCCATCTCTTGGCTTCTCCCAACTGGAAGGGGGATGAGAAGCTCAGTGTTCTGTGTGCCCAGAGGGGAAGAAAATTTGATATCACAGGACCCTAGCAGTATCTACCACAATGAATTTCCCACAGGTCAAGCTGACATCATTGAAGGTGGCTATCCTTGAGCTGTTCTAGATGTCATTATGGGATGGGAAGGTACATTCAACAGAACTTCGTTGAATGCAGTGATTGGAGAAAAATAGTAACATTTTAATATTTATTCCCTGGCGAGCTGAGGCAGCTCACTAAACTGCACACGGAGAAGCACGGAGTGTTTTAACTAAGAGTACAGGTTCGGGGGTGAAACAAACTGGGCTCTGCCATTCCCTTGTTTTCTTTTACTTAAGCTAAGTTTTAATTTCCTTATTTGTGCAAAGGGAATTACAGTAGAACTTTCTTCATAGAGTTGTTTGCGAGAGGTAAAAGAGATAGAGTAAATCACCATGCGTGCTATTTAGCAGAGAGTCAGGATTCAATAAATGTTAATGGCTGCTGTTTTTGTGAGGCATTTGGGGCCTTAGAGAAAGGGTGCATAAGGAGTAAACTAAGGATAAAGAAAAAGATGTGGGAAAATATGCCTGAAAAATATTTTTAAATTTAATATTTCTCCTGAGCTCAAGTAAACTTGCTTTTTATACTATGTGGCCTCTGCATTCCCAGTTAAGCACAAATATCCCAAAATAATGGCTTTCGTCATTGAGCACTTACTGTGTGCCACACCTTGTGATAAGCACTGAACACTCAATTTTTATTTCATTTCTTATTCCCTTAATAGATCAGGAAACTGAGGTTACACAGCTACTAATCACAGAGCTAGATTTAAAACTTACCCTGCCTCTGTTTTGTTAAAGTGGTGATCAGGTTTTCATTCTTTATAAGCAGCTATGACTATAGTGCAGTTCCGTTGTGACAGAAGACATAAGAAAACGATGTAACTTACATAACTTCCCATGTATAATCACTATTAATTAGGCATATAGGTTAAGGCCTTAACTGCAAGTACTTACTTTTTTAAAAACCCAAATGCATTGTTTTATACTTATTAGTTTTCCCAGCTGTTTAATTGGCTCTAAGATGGACGGTTTCCCTGTATCATGTACCTTTCATGTACGAGGAGTGTTCACGTATAGCACAGTGTTTAAGAGCAGAAGCCTGGGGCCTGAAGACCTACTGTTGACGTCCTCCAGGCAGACAATTAGGAGCACCTCTCTAGTCAAACAAAGTTGGGTTTTACTACTTTTTTAGAACAAGGGAGTTCACATACATACCTTGTGAAATTGTGTAGTGTCTCAGCAAGAAGGGGTGAAGGGAAGCTTGCAATAGGATTCAGGTAGGTATTAGGTAATTTGGGGGAGGATTGGAAGAAATGGGAATCTGTGTTGAGTTGAATGCTGTTAGAAAGCAGGGCAATTTGAGTAGGAGGTGGGAGGAACGGAAGTGTTAGCGTTGTTACTAGAGAAGAAGCAACAATCACTTTTGCTGCTGGGGAGGGGAATGATCGGTCATTTTGGTTGCACAGTTTCTTTGCTTTTATCTCTGTTTAGACTTGATGACGGAGTGGTATTGCTTTTGCCTTGTTCCATAATGGTCACAGAGAGTCCTTGTCTGGTGGTGATATTCTGTGAAATTGTTTACATTTGTCAGGGGCATATCAGAGCATAACTGGGCCATCCACAAGCTGATAGCTGTGAGGGCAGCTTTCTATTCCTCCTCTGTCATTTTCCAGCTGTGTAATTTAAGCAAGGTAAATAAATTTGGACTCAGATTACACATCTGAAAAATGAGGATGGTGATAACAATACCCACTTTATAGGATTATTTTGAAAGATGAACGAGTGGATACATATAAAATGCCTAGAATACTACCTGGTATATAGTCAGTCCTCAGTTTAGCTAAAGGACGACCACTACCACCATAATGATAATAGTAATAACAATAAAGCAATAGTTCATAATCTTCTTTATCACACACATGTATTGAAGCACTTATATCCACTATAGAGATATAATCCAAGTAGACAAAGGTGCTCATGTTGGCTTCTCTTTTGTTCAGTGATGGAGAAACATGGCCAGATTCTTACTGTTCAGCATCATTTATGAAATATTGGACAAGAGAGCATATATTTCCCTAAAAACCTTTTCATTTTCCTATATTCTACATATTATTCATTTAGTCCTTCAAGAAAAAAAATGTAGTCAACTTTTGTTTTGCTCTTTTTCTTTAGCACCTATATCTACTCTGTCAGAAAATTTCACAGATTTAACCTCCTAAATATATTTCGTTTTATTTCCTCCCACTGCCTTAGTTAAGGACTTCATAATTTCTTACCAGGATCATTGGAATAAGCCAATTATTCTTCCTACAACTACACTAACTCCTCCTTGGGGTAGTCAGCAGACTATTGCATGAGTTAACTTGCTATCACAGAACATCTGATGACCTCCCCTTTGTCTATAGGATATAAGTCCAAAATGGTTAGCATGGTGCATGAGCCCTTTCTAAATTTTGACCCAACTTTCATTTCTGGCCTCTACTACTTCTGAGTTTGATCCTGATTTTCTGTTTCTACTTTATTGTTTCCTGTATTTTATTTTATGCCATTTGAAATATTTCTTCAAAGGATTATGATGTAAATAATTCTAATAAATGAAATAATGTAAAAGGGACTTTGTAGAACATAAAGGTCTAGAAAAATGAGAACAGTTTTTTGTGGATACCTCAAAGTGTAGATTCAGTTATATAATCTAGTGCCATCTAGTGGTAACTGCTTTCAGTTTTCTCTATGTGGCTGACTCACTGGGGAACTTGAAATGCACAGTTTGACATCCTCTTTCCCTGCCTGCTGTCATCACTGACCATTGGATCTTTGAAAATCAAGGTTTTTTTAAGCTCTAAAATGTTCTGATTTTATAAATACACTTAAACTCTGTCACAACGTGCAACTCAAACAAAAGAGTGTAGGATCTGGGGGTGGAATGCCATATTCAAAGAATTGCAAAGATTTTTCACATGTCATTAAATTAAAACTTGAGGAGTTTTGTTTTCCTATTTTTAGTTCTTTTGGAAAGTATCATTAACTCTACAGCTGTCAGTGATAGCCGTTTAACTAATCATTGCACTCTTTTCAGGCTCTAGTTTAGCTGAGCAGTGTGGTAGAAGCAATTGTATGCTGGCAAATATTTAACAACTAGAGGCCCGGTGCACGAATTTGTGCACCAGTGGGGTCCCTCGGCCTGGCCTGCAGGATCGGGCCAAAACCGGCTCTCCGACATCCCCTTAGGGGTCCTGGATTGCGAGAGGGCACAAGCCAGGCCAAGGGACCTCCCTGGTGCATGATTGGGACCAGAGAGGAATGTGGAGGTTGGCCAGCCGGGGAGGGACTGCGGGAGGGCTCCAGGGCGTGTCCAGCCCGTCTCGCTCAGTCCTGATCGGCCGGACCCCAGCAGTAAGCTAACCTACCGGTAAGAGTGTCTGCCCCCTGGTGGTCAGTGCACGTCATAGTGCCTGGTCGACTGTCTGCCCCCTGGTGGTCAGTGCACGTCATAGTGAGCAGTTGAGCGGCCTTAGCATATCATTAGCATATTACACTTTGATTGGTTGAACAGTTGCCCAGATGACTGGATACTTTGCATATTAGGCTTTTATTATATAGGATCACTTCTCCAAAGGGGGAAAAGCCCTGATTTGTAGCATTTGCAAATATTCATGATGTAAATATTTCCAACATGGCTGGTTTAAAGCCATCAGTGTGACGTCACTGAACACAGAGTTAGGAGGAGATAGATGCTGACAGTAGCCTGCCTCTTGGATCCAGAGCACCACTGGATAAGGAGCGGTGACTATGGAGTACGTAAGGGTCCCAGCGTTCTTACTTTTCAGTGTGCGTGGACACAGAGTTCACGAACTCGTGACAGCCGATGAGGAAGTTTCCTGTGATTTTAGAGTCTGTGTCGCAGACTCTGTGTTAGTCAAGAAGACTTCAGGTGCAAGGAATAGAAAACCCAGCTGAAACTGGCTTAACACATAAAGGGAATTGATTGAGTTACCTGATTGAGAACTCGAGAGGTACATGTTGAATCAGGTGAGGATCGATCCTGAATTTCATATAACATGGGCCTAATTTCTTTCTATGTTCAGTTCTCACTAAGTGGATTTTTACTCCATTTTGGGAGGATTCTTCCAATTCATGACCCTAAATTGACTTCTAGGAGCTCTGAGGTCACCCGGATTCTCACTGCTAACACAGGGAGTCTGGGTCTCGGCACCGTCAGACAGAGTCTGTCTGTAAGAGTCACTGTGACGGGCCCAGCTTTGCTCATTGTGGTAGGTATTACGCAGGGATGTACTCAATTCAGTCCAAACTGCAAAGCTGAGGATGGAGGAGCCATTCCTTCTCTTTCAAGAAAGAAGGAAGACAGATGGTAGAGGGCCAAACAACAGATATTCCTTACAGTTCTTTCCAAAATACATGTTCTATTTTCTTCATTCAGAAGACTTTAAGTAATCCAAAAATTCACCTATTTTTAGCCTGTTATATAACACATTTTTAGAGAACAGGCATAAATTAAAGGTTAAGCAATTAAGTTCACAATGTGATATTATTTTCTATCAGGTATTTTTAAGACTGCTGAAGAAACTTTGCTATAAAAGTGGTAAAAGGAATAATTTTTTTTTTTTGGGGGGGGCAGGATTTATATTAAAAAACATGGATACATTCAAAAGAAAGTCCTAACTGCAGTGCCTAATCTGGGCATCTCATCATCCTCAATGTCTCAAACAAGCCTTTTCCTTGACATCCCTCTTGCAATGTGGTGGTTAAAAGAGAACATCGTGTTTCAGAAGCACTTGGTGAAATTTAACAGCCTTCTTTAACAAAGCTCAGCCCCGCCAGTGTCTTCCAGACATTATGGTTCTACTTATTTGGGGCCTTACTTCAGTAAGCATCACTGTTGTTGTTTTTTTAAACAAAAGAGTGTGTGGTCTCACTCATATGTGGAATCTAATGAACAAAATAAACTGATGAACAAAATAGATCCAGAGACATAGAAGCATGAAACAAACTGATGAATCTCAGAGGGAAGGTGAAGGTGGGTGGGGAGAGATTAACCAAAAAATTTATACGCATATATGCATAACCCGTGGACACAGACAATAGTGTGGGGAAGGCCTGGGGGTGGGGGGTGGGTGTGGAGTGGAGGGGGTCAGTGTAGAAGGAAAAGGGGCATCTGTAATACTTTTCAACAATAAAGATAAATTTTTAAAAAGAGTGTGGGGCCGAAACCGGTTTGGCTCAGTGGATAGAGCGTCGGCCTGCGGACTGAAAGGTCCCAGGTTCGATTCCGGTCAAGGGCATGTACCTGGGTTGCGGGCACATCCCCGGTGGGGGATGTGCAGGAGGCGGCTGGTCGATGTTTCTCTCTCATCGATGTTGCTGACTCTCTCTCTCCCTTCCTCTCTGTAAAAAATCAATAAAATATATTTTTTAAAAAAAAGAGTGTGGGGAACACGCTAGTAAGAGGTTTCAAGAACAGAACAGGTTCTTAAAAAGGAGGTGTTTTATGGAAGTTTTGCTCTCTGGGGGGCAATGCTATTTTCTCTACCTTGGTAAATAGTTCTTAAAATGCCTATCATGTTTTAATGTTTTTATGTGTGTAGGGTTTGGGGCAGACTTTCTGAGAGTAGGAATGACGTGAAAGCAGTGACACCCCAAGATATTAGTGTGTATATACCACTTTTGAAAACAGTCACTTTTGAAGACAGTCTGCCAACGAGTCCATTTTACAGTATTTTACTGGACTGGAAGTATAAAGCTTCCAGGGGGCCTGTCTTGAAGAGAATACACTGCAGCCAGTGGGGCTGACTGATGCCTCATTGAAGCAGTGTGACGCTGGTGGAGGGAGCTGAGGAGCACCCGCCTATCACGCTGGCACGCAGATGGCAGGTGCTGTTTTCTCTGCCTGAGAGAGAACATTCTGGAAGATATGTTGGGTTTCTTTCATTGATTTAATTGAGCCAGATAGGAATTGCAGATTATGTAGAACCAATTTATGTCACTTTCTTCAGCTTTGTATCAAATATATATATATATATATATGTATATATATATATATATAAAATGCTATGTGTGTACTTATTGACACATAAACATATAGGAGGAGGTACATAGGAAAATATCTATTGCCACAAATACTGGTATAATGAAGATTCCAACTTTTAAATGAAATATCTCTTGTATGTTTTTTGTTTTGTCATGGTAGTTGCTCCAAACAGTACTGTATTGATTTGTTACCATGAATTCTCTTCCAAGAAAAATCTTGTTTAGCAAGTGCTTTCTTTGTACCGGTCACTCTCGGAAATAATTTGATTGAGTTGTATTCTCATGCAGGTTAGTGACAGGCTAATTGATAGAGCTGCAGCTCTATTTTTCAGAGACTCTTGCTGTTCTGTTACTAAGAAGCAGCTTTCCTTGAACTCTTCATCTCTCCCTATGTCAAGCAATATAGTTTTCCCTACATCTCTGAAAACAACCACTTAAGTTCTCAAATCACTCTTACAAATTAACAAAATGGCACAAGAGAGATTCAGTATTTCGGGGAGTGAAGAGGTTGATATTTTCAAGATTCATGCTTTGAAGGCACATCTTTTGCTTGTTTACTTAAGAGTAGTATTTTGGGTATTTTGTGAGTTTATTTGTCTTGGTATACTACAAATAAGAAAAATCAGTAGTGTGAGTTTTGGCTAATACTATAATGTTTCTGAAATTTCTGGACTTACAAGCTTGGAAGAATCAACATCTTCTGTGGGATTTTTTCCCCCCCAGTTTATTATGAACTACGGGGTATAAATGGTTGGACTTTATTATTGGTTAACATTCCTATGAAAATGAATTATCTCGAATTTTTATTGCATTTCTGCTTCAAGAATCTACTAAGTCATTTTTAGGAGTCCCAGAGGAGAGAAAGGCCTTTATTTGTCCTCACACCTCTCACAATCTCTCCAAGATCCATACTTAATTCTAGGAAAATATTCTGTATGGATTCTGCACAGATGGAGGATGGTGCTGCCACATATACTAGACCCGTGTTTAAATGTGAAACTCAGGAGACCAGAAAACAGTGCAGGACTTTTGCAACTCTCCCCACTCTTCCAACACTGGCCTTTTCTTAGTTTTATTTAAGTTTATTAAAATAGTTAAATGTAATTTTCAGAAGTGTAATAGTAACACCTAGATAATTGGCTTTAGGTATAAAGGGTATTTGTGGTGTTTCCTTCTTTTCTGTTTTTATTTTCTTTGAATGATTGACTAGAACAGTGATGGCGAACCTTTTGAGCTCGGCGTGTCAGCATTTTGAAAAACCCTAACTTAACTCTGGTGCCGTGTCACATATAGAAATTTTTTGATATTTGCAACCATAGTAAAACAAAAACTTATATTTTTGATATTTATTTTATATATTTAAATGCCATGTAACAAAGAAAAATCAACCAAAAAAATGAGTTCGCGTGTCACCTCTGACACGCGTGTCATAGGTTCGCCATCACTGGACTAGAGGCATTGAGAGGTTAAATGATACATTAGAATAAGCAAAGCTTGATTTAAACTCACTGTCTAACCAACTTTTCAGTTTACAAAACACATTTTTTATAAAATTTCTACAGAAACTATTACTTTCTGCCCCCATAACCACTTTGGGGAAACATTCTCTTGAATAATTGAAAAAAAATTATAGAGTAGACCTATTAAACCATCGCCGTCTTTCCTTATCAGTATACATTTCATAGGAAAAGCAGTGTAGTAGACATATCAATAACAAACACAATGAATTTTGTTATTTTAAAAATACTATCATTCATATAGGAGAACATGGCTTACTCATTTCTGAGTCTGTTTTGAGTATATTGTCTAGAAATGCCTTGGATGTAGGATGCATTTGGCGTCCAGTACTGTGAGGCACTAATCAGCTAAGTACCATAATCCTCCTTACAGGGTACATTCTCCCTTGACCTGGAGCTATATACAGTCACATAGTAACAGCATTAAAGAATAACCTTTTCCTTAACAGGCCCACTCCTAGAGGATTTTATGACTCCATCCACAAATGAATGTTGTTTTATGTGTAACTTTTCAGTAATTGGCTTTTGAAATAAAATGATGGTAAGCAAACAGAGACATTCAAATCATCTGATTAAGGATGGCTCCTGTGATTTTGCTAGAGCTAGAAGGATTAAGTGAAAGCACCGCCTGGCCCTGTGTCCATGCATTTTTGTCAACATGATGCTTCGTGCTCGACAGATGTGCATTGGTTGAGCAAAAGGTAAAACTGTAACAATTTGTTAACTATTGTGGTATGTAATAAAAGATAAATCTGTTTTATGGTTTTTAATGAATATAAATGGTTTGATTTGTTAAAAGCTTTTTGTAGGAATTATAGGAATGGACCCTATATATTTCATGTTTTACAGGATCGTATACGTCTTTTAAATCCTTGATTTAATGTGTCTTAACAGCTTCAAGTTTCACCATTTGATTGCAATGTTATGTTTAAACTATATGGTTAGCGTGTGTAATTGAATGAATGAGGTATCATTTTAGTGTATTTAGCAGTATCCATGCAGTAGAAAGCTTTAAAAAAGATGGTCTTTTTTCAGATTATTGATTCTTTAAATGTTGTTTCTATTTTTTCATTTATAAAATGACAGTTTTTAAAATGAGCTCTGTAATAAAGATTATGACTAAGACATTTTCATATACATAGCACTTAACTGTAATAATATGCAATTTGAATTTACAGAAATTACTAATTTTTAATCCTTCACTCTACTCTTAGTGTCCTTATGATTTTGAAAAATTACATAGGTCTTAAAAGTTAAAAACATATGGACATTAAAACTTGTTTCCATCTAATCATTTACTGTCCTTATAAACGTTTTTACATGCTTACTGGATTATATTTTCAGAAACTTGATTATTTTATAGTATATGTATGGTCAGTATTGATAATATACCGGTGGCATGATAACAGAAACTACATAGGCATGTAAATGTTGTAAATATTAAAAAAGAAGCTATGTAAAAATACAATGAATTACTGTACAGTATATGCATTGAGACTGCCTTTGGGAAATTGGGAAAGTGACTTTAATTGGGAAAGAATCTTTTCATTTAGAGTTTCCCCATCAGTTAGTATAATTTTTAGACATGAAATTTTAAAGAGATTAATTGGTAGTTTCTTGCTCAAACTATCTAGTCAAGTGTGAATACATAGCCAGAATATTTAGAAATACGTAGATTGATGGTTAGTCCATATTACAACAGTTATAAACAATGAACAGAAATGCTTCTGATTAAAGTCGAAATAGTATATTTCTATATGTGATTTTCTATAAACTGGTTCCAATTAAGGTGACTATAATGTAGTGAAAAAGAAAACGATTCTAACAATCTAGGTTTCAATAAAGAGAAGATGAAAAGGTATTAGGCTAATATAGAGTGAATATAAATATATACTGATATTGTATTGGTCAGAAATTGGGATTGATAGAATGTATAGGCATAAAAATTAAAGCACTATATAATGTCACAAATACATTTTATTCTAAAGAAAGGCATAATTTTGGATTCTGCCTCTTAATTTTTCATAGTCTTTGAAGGATTAAGTGAGATGTAATATCTTAGATGAGTTGCTCTATTTTTCTGAATTATAATTTATGGGTCAGATACTGTTAAATGCTTCATGATTATATAGGGAAGTTTAGAAACTATCATTATATTATTTTACCTATAAAATATTTTCCAACTGATAATAATAAATACTAAGGCTTGTTTATAAAGACCAGTAGCGAAACTAGAGATTAGAGATACAGTAGTTGAATTTTCATCAATTCCTGAAAAATATGTCAAAATAGAATATGCAATAATTCACAATATAGTTGTTAAAAATTGTTTTGACAGGGTATTTTAATATTTTGGAGTAACTAATTTTAGATTCTTTATTGTTTGGTAAGAATATTCTTTAGAATAAAATCTTACCTCCTAGCATACCTTTAATATACTGTAAGGTAACTTAACCATATTTTTAGAAACCTAATTCCATGTTAAGTAACAGTGACAATAGTTTCAGAAATTTCAGAAATTGTCACCACTATTCTATTTTTACTTAAATCCAGTACAAATCAGTATCTACAATATGATTCACATGTTTTAGGCAAATTTCATAATCTCTAGAATAAAGTGATTGCTGGATTTAATATTGAATTCAATTTATTGAAGGTATGATTTTTAAAAAGCACCTATATGACTTGCTAAGGACGAATGGTTAATATTCTTTTTCCTGGAACTGAATTATCTAAGTAAATGTTCTTATTTATTAATAAAATGAAATATATTCCTTGTGTTATTAAAGGCTCACTATATTTATATCCTACTTACTTTAAAAAATTCATGCTAATTCCTCAGGGACTTAAGTGTTCTGTTTTACTTTTTATTCTACTTCTGTCCTATAATAGTAGATGTTAAATATATTACTAGATGTTAAATATAATACTAGATGTTAAGTATATTACTAGACATCCCTAAGTTGCAAAGAAGTTTTTGTTCTAAATATTTAGTTGTAAAGTGATTGATACTCAAAACATATTTTGCCAAAGAAGTCATTTTATAAACAAGAGTTGGTTTCTGAAGCCCAAGACAAGAGCCAAATTAACATATACTAGAGCTGAGTTACACCACTAATCAAAGTAGTTCCTTCCTTTCACTTGAGGTGCTGTTTACTGCTGGGGCACAAAGGGAAAGGAAATAACTAGACTATTTTAGCCATCAGTGCGTTTCAATATAGAAAAAAAAGAACAAGCCATGAGAAGTAGAGATAGTTTAAGGGAGATTTAATCAGTTCTCTAATTCAACATGTGTTCTCTAATTCAGTGGTTGACCACCTCGTCTGTTTCAGCCTCCTTAGATCCAGGTTGCCAGCCCTTACGAAACCCAGCATTTTAGAGGTGTTATTGGTAATCTTGGATAGAAATGCATAAGATTACGCAGGGAAGTTCCGCGAGGAAGAAAGTCACCATTATGTTGAATTGCCTTCAAAATATCCAATTTCCCCTTTAACATTTTCTGAAAATTGTTTCTTTCTTTCATATGTTTATGTATAGCTACATAATTTCTTATTCAGCTCAGATTGAATTTTACAGAAAGTAGAATTTATTTAATCAAACACCCTCCAACTAAAATTTAAACAATTATTTCCTATGTATCATATACATCGGTGAAACTCTAGGATTTTACTCTTGGAACAGTACCAATTTCTTGCTATTAGTAAGGCTTATGAGTGACTGCTGCATTTCTAGAGACACTCTATGTTCATTAACTTAGATTGGAAAAAATTACATGATTTTTTACATACCCAAATGTACTTGAATTCTTAGCATAAAGTCTGCATCTAATGGAGGTTAGATGGTCAGTTTGAGAAGGAACTGATGCTTTCATGTTCTTTAGAGAAATTTTCATTTATCTCAGTATTGTAGTAAAGTCTGTAGATATAACTAGCCAGTTAGTGAGATATGACTATGCTAAAAATATTCATCTTGACAGTATATTCGTATTGTTGTTGTTTTTTGTTTTGTTTTTGTGATGCTTTAAGCTTTCATTTAGGCATATTAACTTGATGAAGCTGTGGTATCAATATTATAATATCATAGTTCCTAAGAAATTGGAGAGAGTTTTAAAATCATTTACCCTCTTGCCTGGCCGGCGTGGCTGAGTGGTTGAGCGTCGACCCATGAACCAGAAGATCACGGTTGGATTCCTGGCCAGGGTACATGTCCGGGTTGCAGGCTCGATCCCCAGTGGAGAGCATGCAGGAGGCAGCCCATCAATGATTCTCTATCATCATTCATGTTTCTACCCCTCTCTCACTCTCCCTGCCTCTTTCTGAAATCAATAAAAACATATTTTTAAAAATGGGCAGAGGACCCCAAACACACTTCTCCCAAGAAGACACGCAAATGACTAATAGATATCTGAAAAGATGCTCAACTTCACTAGCTTTTGAGGAAATGCAAACCAGAACTACAATGAGATACCAGTTTTGTAGCTTCTGATTCCTTTATTAAAACCTTTCCTACCTGGAAAACCCAGAGTGACTTCTGTTTTCTGTAATGAACCCTCATTGATACATCCACAAACTATACTGCAGGTATGGGGGAAAGGGACCCAGGGACACACAGGAGACTTTAGAGGACAGAGATGATGTTGCTGGGTTACATCATTCCACATGTATCTTTTCTCTGTTCTTGGTTTCGGGTCAAAAAATACTGTCTGAGAAATTCACAGCTGAGCTGTCTAACATTGGTCATCTTTACATTCAAGCGATCCCATAAATTCAAGTGATCCCACTATCACTTCATTATCTCCTGTTCATGTCTTCTGACACAGTTTTCATAGCAGTTATTCTAAACCTCTTCTGTCATATTCAGGATCCCAGTTCTATTGCTTCTCGTGGCTAGCGGTTGACATTTTCTGAGTTTGTGCCAGAGAAGAGGACAATGTGTATATTTTGTTGACAAAAAGCATTAATACTGAGTGTGACTGCAAGGTCCATCTGGCTGTATCAGCGTTGCGGGGGGGAGGGGGCAGATACAACATATAGTGTCTTTCTCTGAGGCTATAAGGAATATGAGGGGTCAGATGTGACGCTTGAGAAATGTCATTGAGCTGGCCTATCGTCCTTAATGAAGGTGGAATAAGAATAGCAGTCCTTTCTGACTTCAGGGGTTTTGTGATGAATAAGTCATTATTGTTGGCACTTATTTAAATTGCTTATTTCAAGTTAGAGCAGAAAGGAAGGGTTGGAGCTGTGATGATAAGAGGAAGACTTAGAGGACCCGATGCCAGAAGTGATTTACATAGGTGGATGAATGAAAAATGATTTTTTAAAAAGTTTATCTTTATTGTTGAAAGTATTACAGATGTCCCCTTTTTTTCTCCATTGACCCCCTCCATCCCACTCAGCCCTGCCAGGCCTTCACCGCCCTATTGTCTGTGTCCATGGGTTATGCATATATGCATATAAATTTTCGGTTAATCTCTCCCACCCCCCACTCCCCTATGCCCACCCTCCCTCTGAGAATCGTCAGTCTGTTCCATGCTTCTATGTCTCTGGATCTATTTTGTTTGTCAGTTTATTTTGTTCACTAGATTCCACCCATGAGTGAGATCATATGATCCTTGTTCTCTGACTGGCTTATTTCACGTAGCGACAACACTTAGCTTTAGTTAGAAAGTATTCAACTCCTGAGCCAAGTCGGTTTGACTTCATTATTTTGTTAAGCAATTTTCATACCAAGGTGTCAGAATGGAGAGAATGGAAGGTGGGATTTTTTTTTTTTTTAAAGTTTCTGAATAACAGTTGGGAGATAGCTGAAGTTGGAGCCAGGCAAGGAAATTAGAAAAAACTGTTTTACATCAGCAGAATTTGATGGTTATCTAAGTTCTGAATAAGTACATTTCATATGTAGTGTATCAGTCTTTTAATAACCACATCAAAAGTATCTTTTGAATTTCCTATTTGAACTAAATAGAATGCATTTAAGTAAAACTTTTGTTTTGGCATGAGTTTGAAAGGAAGTTTAACAAAGAAGCAAAAAGAACCATTTGAATGTATCCACCAACCTTTCTGTGAATCAGTGAAATGTAGAATTATTTAAACGTTGCTCTTCTCATCATTTTTTTTCTTTGATTACTTAGGAAAAGAAGTCCATCAGTGTCCAGAGATCAGAATAGAAGATACGACCAACGGGAAGAAAGAGAGGAATATTCACAGTATGCGCCTTCAGATAGCGCAATGCCTAGGTCTCCATCGGATTATGCTGACAGGCGGTCTCAGCGCGAACCTCAGTTTTATGAAGAATCTGATCACATAAATTACAGGGACCCCAACAGGAGAAGTCATAGGCATTCCAAAGAGTATATTGTCGATGACGAGGACGCGGAAAGCAGAGATGAGTATGAGAGACAGAGGAGAGAGGAGGAATACCAGGCACGCTATCGCAGTGATCCAAATTTGGCCCGTTATCCAGTCAAGCCACAGCCCTATGAGGAACAAATGCGCATTCATGCCGAAGTGTCCAGAGCACGGCACGAGAGAAGACATAGTGATGTTTCTTTGGCAAATGCCGAACTGGAAGATTCCAGGATTTCTGTGCTAAGGATGGAGCGGCCATCAAGGCAGAGATCTATATCTGAACGTAGAGCTGCCATGGAAAATCAGCGATCCTATTCCATGGAAAGAACTCGAGAGGCTCAGGGGCCAAGTTCATATCCACAAAGGACCACAAACCATAGCCCTCCGACCCCCCGGAGGAGTCCAATACCCATTGATCGACAAGACATGAGGCGGACCGACTCCCTAAGGAAGCAACACCACTTAGACCCTAGCTCCGCTGTGAGGAAAACGAAACGGGAAAAAATGGAAACGATGCTCAGGAATGATTCTCTCAGCTCCGACCAGTCCGAGTCGGTGCGACCGCCGCCACCGAAGCCTCACAAATCCAAGAAAGGAGGTAAAATGCGCCAGGTGTCACTGAGCAGCTCGGAGGAGGAACTCGCGTCCACACCCGAATACACAAGCTGTGATGATGTTGAGATTGAAAGTGAGAGTGTCAGTGAGAAAGGTAAGCTGCTCTATTGTGACCACACAACTCCCTGCAATTGATTAGAGGAGAGTAGACATTTAAAAGTTAGATAGTCCTACTTTTATTTAAAAAGTGTTTTAATGGTGTTGGTCGCGTGAAGAAAATTTCCAGTTATAAAATGTGAACATCCTCTGTAGGTCTGTTGAGTTTTAAAACTGTTTTTTTGTTTTGTTTTGTTTTTTGCTTTGTTTCTGAAAATTTTCTTACGCTACTTGATGGCATATTTTTATCTATTAGCTGCATAACCTCTTTTGTGTTTCCTTTTAAAAGTACAGTAGGGCCTTGACTTACGAGTGTCCCGGCTAACGAGTTTTTTGAGATACCAGCTGTCTCTCCGTGGATTTTTTGCATTGAGTTGGTAGAGTAATTTGAGGTAACGAGCTCCTTAACGAGCTCGGTCTCGGAACGAATTAAACTCGTAAGTCAAGGCCCCACTGTAACAATATGTTTACTAGAGAACATCTGAAAAATTCCTCAGAGTGTAAAGAGTGAAATACAAGTTATCCATAATCCTGTTCCCCAAATGTAACCATTATTAACATTTCGTTGTATTTCTTCTCTTTTTCCTATGTATGTGTTAGGATTTTTTTTTCAATTGATACCATATCACTCGCTTTTCTCAAGCCATTAGATATTCTTCAGAAATATGTTTTAAATGGCTGCACTATTCTATCGTAAGGATATACCACAAACTAACTATTCCTTTATTTGGGGCATTGCAGTTGCTTCCAGTTGTTATTATAAATGATATTATAATGGTTATGTTTATGCATAATTTTTGCCTATATCTCTTAGTATTTCACAAATATATATTTGTGCTTTGATTTTTTTAAGCTTTTACTTCAGATTAACATCCTGTTTTCCAAAAAGGTTATAACACTCTATATTCCTGTCATATGCTTTCATCATCAAATAGGCTTGAGCTTTTGGGCTAGATGCACCATATCTTTGCTATTTGAATACACCACAAAAAATGCTATCTCATTTTAATTTGAATTGGATTGTGTGGTTGAATATTTTGTATGTAAATTGGTGTTTGATATCTTCTATGAATTATCATTCCGTTTATTTCTTCTGCTCATGTTCCTATTGGGTATTAATTTGTTTTTGTCTTATTGATTTTATAAGAGTTTTTTATTTGCTCAATTAACTGTCATCTGTTCCAAGTGCATTTCACATTTTGATGTTTACCTACTAATTTTCTTTGGTCATTGGGAAATATTGAACATAATATAGCTAAGTCTTTATATTTGTTGTTTTTTTTCCCTTTTCCTTTTATCTCCAGAAAATCTTTATTCATCCCCAAATTAGTTGAATATTTAACTCTAATTTCTCATGATTTTATTATTAATTTAAAAAATTTTAAACTTCTTAATCTTTCTTTAATTTATTTTGGTGTATGCCAAAACACACCAGATAGGTGAGTATCTAACGTGAATCCATTGTACCATCCTCCCCCACCTCCACACACACAATTTTCTAACACTGTTGGAGGAATAATTGATTTCATGTTTATAAGAATGAATGGAGATCAATAAAGGGATTCAAGAAGGCAGCTGGGTGTGAAATTAATATTGTATGAAAAACAATTAGAAAATATAAATGAAAAGGAGTTTACGTTCTGAACTAAAAACAGAAGATGTGATTTAAAATAAATAATAAGACATGAGGAGGGCCTACATGAAGAAAGCTATAAAACTTGACTGGGTAACATACAGGAAGAGATTCACTTCATGTTCCTAATTGGGGAGGCCAGCTACCCTAAAGATGCATATTCCTTTCAGATTATCTCTTGGGGTCAATAACACTTTAGTCATAATCTTAATTGGTTCATTGAACTATCCTGTTTCTAAAGTTATACTGGGAGGTGTAGAGGAGGAAGAACTTAACTCTTTTACCACCTCTGCATCTAGGTTCATTGGCTGGGGTCCTATAAATTAGACTGACAAAAGACAGATTAACAAGAGAAAAACCAATTTACTATCATGTGCATTGCACACATATATAGGAGCACTCAGCCAGGAGAAGCTCAAAGGGATGGTTAGAATTTGGGCTTATATAACACAAGAACAATACATTTTTAAAGACAGGACAGGACAAAGGAAAAGGACTTTCAGCTTCTAGGGGTGACAAATTGTAGGAACTAATTGAAGAGAAGGGCTAATTTTAGCAGGGTTTGTTATGTTGACTCCTGTGGTGCTTATAAGGTCAGGAATTATATCCAGTGGTTAACTTCTGTCCTCCTGTTAGAGAAGGGGGAGGGATCACCTTTCCAAATACATGTCCTGCTTTTAGGCAAATAGGGAGAGGGCAGGGAACTTCGCTTGTATCTGCTTCTCCTCCCTCCAGGCCTTCACCACCCAATTGTCTGTGTCCATGGGTTACGCATATATGCATACAAGTTCTTTGGTTGATCTCTTCCCACCCATCCACCCCTACCTTCCCTCTGAGACCGGACAGTCTCTTCCATGCTTCTATGTTTCTGGATCTATTTTGTTCAACAGTTTATTTTGTTCATTAGATTCCACATCTGAGTGAGATCATGTGATTTCTGTCTTTCTCTGACTGGCTTATTTCGCTTAGCATAATACTATACAGGTCCCTCCATGCTGTATCAAAGGGTAAGAGATTCTTTTTCTTTCTTTCTTTCTTTCTTTCTTTCTTTTTTTACTGCTGCATAGTATTCCATGGTATAAATGTACCACAGCTTTTTTTATCCACTCATCTACCGATGGACACTTGGGCTGTTTCCAGATCTTAGCTATTGTAAATTGTGCTGCTATAAACATAGGGTTGCATACATTCTTTCTGATTGGTGTTTTGGATTTCTTAGGATATATTCCTAGAAGTGGGATCGCTGAGTCAAATGGAGTTCCATATTTAATTATTTGAGGAAACTCTGTTTCCATATGGCTGTACCAGTCCCTATTCTTACCAGCAACGTACTAGGGTTCCCTTTTCACTACATCCTCGCCAGCATTTGTCATTTGTTGATTTGTTGATGGTAGCCATTCTGACAGGAGTGAGGTGATACCTCATTGTTGTTTTAATTTGCATCTCTCTGATGACCAGTGGCTTTGAGCATTTTTTCATATGTCTCTTGGCCATCTGTATGTCGGCTTTGGAGAAGTGTCTATTTAGGCTCTCTGCCCATTTTTTAATTGGATTGTTTGTCTTCCTTGTATTAAGTTATATGAGTTCCTTATATATTTTGGTAATTAACCCTTTATCAGGTGTGTCATTGGCAAATATGTTCTCCCATGCAGTGGGCTCTCTTTTCATTTTGTTGATTGTTTCTTTTGCTGTGCAGAAGCTATTTATTTTGATGTAGTCCCAGTTGTTTATTTTCTCTTTGTTTTCCTTGCCGTCGGAGATGTATCAGCAAACATATTGCTATGAGAGATGTCTGAGATTTTGCTGTCTATGGTTTCTTCTAGGGTTTTTACGGTTTCACAACTTACATTTAAGTCTTTTATCCATTTTGAATTTATTCTTGTGTATGGTGTAAGTTGGTGCTCTACTTTCATTATTTTGCCTGTACTTGCCCAATTTCCCCAAAACCATGTATTGAAGAGACTGTCTTTATTCCAGTGTATGTTGTTGCTTCCTTTGTCAAATACTAATTGAGCATAATGGCTTGGTTTGAGTTCTGTTCCATTGATCTGTATGCCTGTTCTTGTGCCAGTATCAGGTTGTTTTGATTACAGCAGCTTTGTAGTATAATTTCATATCTGGTATTTTGATCCCTCCAACTTTGTTCTTCTTTCTTAAGATTGCTGTGGCTATTTGGGGTCTTTTTTTGCTTCATATAAATTTTTGGGGTATTTGTTCTAGATCTGTGAAATATGCTGTTGGTATTTTAATTGGGATTGCATTGAATCTATCGATAGTTTGGTAAGACTCATTCTTTTTTTATGGCTTAGAAATATATATATATACACATAATCACAGCTTTTTATCCACTTGTCTATTTATGGGCATTTGGGTTCCTTCTGTATCTTGGCTACTGTAAATAATGCTGCGATGAACATAGGGGTGCATATAGTCTTTCAAATTAGTGTTTTGGGTTTCTTTAGATATATACACAGGAGTTGGATCACTGGGTCATAAGACAGTTACATTTTTATTTCTTGAGGAAACTCCATACTGTTTTCCATAAAGACTGCACCAGTCTGCATTCCCACCAACAGTGAAGGAGGGTTCCCTTTTCTCCACATCCTCATCAATACTTGTTTGTTGTTTTATTAATAAGCCATTCTAGCAGGTGTGAGGTGATAGTTTATTGTGGTTTTACTTTGCATTTCTCTGATGATTAGTGACATTGAGCATCTTTTTACATGTCTATAGGTCATCTGTGTGTCCTCTTTGGAGAAGTATCGGGGTCATCTGCCCAGTTTTAAATTGGATTGTTTATTATTATTATTATTATTATTATTATTATTATTGTTGAGTTGCCTGAATTCTTAATAAATTTTGGATACTAACTCCCTTATCATATGCATCATTGGCGAACATCTTCCATTCAGTACCTTGTTTTATTTTGGTGATGCTTTCCTTTGCTGTGCAAACCTTTTAAGTTTGATGTAGTCCCCTTTGTTTATTTTTTTTTGTTTGTTTCCTTTGCCGGAGGAGATATGTCAGAAAAAAATATTGCTAAGAGAAATGTCAGATATTTTACTGCCTTCGTTTTTTCTAAGGGTTTTATGGTTTCAAGTCTTACATTTATATCTTTAATCCACTTTGAGTTTATTCTTGTGTATGGTGTGAGAAGGTGGTCTAGTTCCAGTTTTTGCCTGTATCTGTTCAATTTTCCCAATGTCATTTGTTGACTAAACTTGTCTTTATCCCATTGTATGTTCTTCCCGCTTTTGGCATATATTAATTGACCAAGTACATGTGGGTTTATTTCCTGGTGGTGTGTTCTGTTGAGTTCTCTCTCTCTCTTTTTTTCAGTCCCTTTACCCACCTTACCCTCCACCCTGACCCAAGCAGTCTGTCTGCTCTTTATCTATGAGTCTGTCTCTATTTTGCTTGGTGGTTCAGTTTGTTCTGCTATATTTGACTGCATTATGTTTGACTAACTCATTCGGGAAAGTTATACATACATTGGGCTTTCCTTTTCTCCAGCTTGTGTGAGAATCTGCCTATTTTCCTTTCTAGGATACATCCATGATAATTACTTCTACCTTCTTGGAATCATGTCTTCTCCACATCTGTGCCTTGCATTTAACTATTTTCATATTTATCATAACGTAGTACTCTTGTTTGCTTACAGGCTTAGCTTCCAAGCAGGGAGCATGCTGGTTTCATCTTACACTTAACACTTAGCACAGCATCAGGCACATAACAGACATGCAATAAACTTATTTTCTATCCTGAGTTAAATTTAATTGTATTAAATTTGGAAGTAGAGGTTGAGAGACTATTGGTTTACAATGGTCTGTTTCATTGAGAGTGAAACAGACTGTATGTTCTATCAGTTAAACTAGATTCTTATCAAACTCTTATCTGAAACCTAATAACTATTTCTGTTTAATGGCTCCTTGCATTATTGATTAATTCTAATTTTCCTTTTTCTTCTGCTAATCCTTACGTGGCATTTACAATTTAAATATTAATCATTTGTAGTGGGTCTTTGTTCTTTTTTTTTAAGCTCTATGCCTTTTAAGACCCAAATTCAAGTCTTTTTTATTTTATTTTTTGTTGATTTCAGAGAAGAAGAGGGAGGGAGAGATAGAAACCTCAATGATGAGAGAGCATCATCGATTGGCTGCCTCCTGCATGTCCCACACTGGGTGGGGATCAAGCCTGCAACCCGGGCATGTGCCCTGACCAGGAATCAAACCATGACCTCCAGGTTTATAGGTCGACACTCAACCACTAAACCATGCCGGCCAGGCATGAGTCTTCAATCTTACAAATATTTTCCAAATAATATTCTTAAACCTTAATTCTACCTCCAAAGTGCCTCTCAGTTTCCTCTTTTCTTACCACATCTGTTGCCAACACCTTTGTTAAAGCCCTAATCACCTGTCCCATGAATTATTGCAAATGCCTTTTAACTCTTGGTGTCATCCAATTCAATCTCTATTAGATTCATCTTTTAAAAATGTAAATCAGTTTATATCACCATTTACTTAAAGTCCTACAAGAAATGAAATTCACAGTCTTTCATGTGGCATAAAAAGGCCCCACTAAGCTGGTTTGTGCTGCCTCACCAGCCTCCTGTAGCATTATGTTTGCCCTCATTCCTTTGGGTTCAGACACACAGGTGTCCTAGCAGTTCTTTCACAGGACCATGCTATTCCTGGAATGTTCTTTCCTCCGCTTTCCATCTGCCTATCTCCTTACGTGTCCTGTAGGCCACATATTTCAGCTCTCATCTTTAAACATCACTTCTTTAGAGGTGTTCACTGACCCCTAAATTTAAATTAGATATTATTATACTCTCTCGGTGTCTTGTAATTTCCTGTGTGACACTGAGGACTTATTTATTGTGTTTATCTCCACTCTGTTGTATGTCTCATCTTTTAACCCCATACACTAGAGCTTAGCACAATGCATAGCAAATGGAAGGAGATTAGTAAATATTTTTAAATAAGTGAAAGTATGAATAGAGTTTAAAAAGATATATGTGCACATTTAGTCTAAACATAAATCCTTTTTCAAAGAAGGAGCATATAAGCATGGGAAGTAGATACTCATTCTTAGTTGTCAATTACACAAATTACCTGACAAAATTATTTCAATTTTTCATTTTATGAGAATGTAATTTCTGAAAAAGTTGAAATATTATTTCACAATAAGTAATTCATAATAAAAGTAAAGTTTCTTTTATTTTTACTAATAGAAATTGAGTGCATCTCTTTTGTCACTTTCATACACAACTATTCTTTTGTGTAAGCAATTCTTTTTTTTTATCCACTAAATATTTTTAGGAGGTTTTAGCATTGAAACTAATATTGTATTACACTCCAGGAACAACATTTAATTGCTTGGCTTTTGGTTATAGTGGTTATTGGCAAACCACTACTTCTAAAATGTTCTTTACTCTTTGGAGAATAATTCATGTCTGTAAACCAGCATGAAAAAGATAGCATGAGTAACAGATATAACCGATAGTCTTTTTCTTTTTCAGAATATGTATTTTTTTTCATTTCTGTTTATTATTAGCCTTTTCTCTTCTTTTAGGATTGGTGTTCTCTAGGATCTGTCTAGGGATCATAAACTTGATATTCTACATTCTGTAAGTTTTAATCATTTGGAATCCTAGCTTTCTCTTGATATGTGTAGTGAGTATTAGAGACAGAGTCCTTGAAAGCGGACAGTATCACACAGTTTAAAATGTTGATGATGCCTTTGTCTGTCCTTTCTCTCGCCGTCTCCTTTACTGCACTCTCTTGTCTGTCCGACTCTCACAGGAGACATGGATTACAACTGGTTGGACCATACGTCTTGGCATAGCAGTGAGGCATCCCCAATGTCTTTGGTGAGACAAGTGGGGCCTTACTATTGAATCTCTGTTATCATTTCACTTTTCCTTTTTTAATTTACACTTTTGCATGTTTTCTTTTTTGTATCTTTTTTTTTTTTTTGATCCCACACCTGTAGGGGACAGTCAAAAGGGAAAAAGAAAAACTAGTGAGCAGGCAGTTTGGTCGGACTCTAACACCAGGTCTGAGAGACAAAAGAAAATGATGTGCTTTGGTGGCCACTCTTTGGAAGAGGATTTGGAATGGTCCGAGCCTCAGATTAAGGACTCTGGGGTAGATACCTGTAGTAGCACAACCCTTAACGAGGAGCATAGCCATAGCGAGAAGGTACTGAGATTGTGGAGCCTGCCTTTGAACCTGCTCATTCGGTCTTCGTTTGCTCTCTGTCACTCATTCAAACAGAACATAATAAAAGAACAGGGCATTTCAAGGGTCAATGTAGCATTTCTTAAGGTGCAGAAAAGAAAAACAAAACCAAAACAAACAAATCAAAATAATTTCTTGCTTGCTTTGCTGTTTTTGTTGTTTGACGGCATACCAAAAAAATAAAAAATAAAAAAAATAAGTAAATGAAATAAAAATTAGGAACAAAGGAATGTTTTGTCTATGGTCGCATGAGAGACTTTTGTAATGTTATTATAAACTACAAATACAAAGAATTTCTTGGATTGGCTTATTTGATTGCTTGCATACATTTTCCTTGGGATGAAAAATTGTTAATAGTTTGAATCCCAGGCAAAAGGGAGATAATTGGGTCTATTTGCACAGAAAAAGTTGTTTTTCTTTTTTCCCTTTCACTGTCATTTTGCTCTTTTGTTTTATTGTCATAGCATTTCAATGTAGCATTAATTAGTATCAGAGCCACTGCCATCTGCTTTGGTATTTATTATTTTTGCTTTTAGCATAGTGAGACTTTTAAAATCTTGTTACCATATAGATGTGACTGACTGGAACTTGTCTTTTGCCTGCTAAATTTTGCATGAAGATGTGCATGTTACTTTAAGATAACTGTGAAATGTGATTACACAAATCATTGACTTTGTTATTTGACATATAATTCATAATGGAATGGAATGGTGTCATGATTTCTAAAGGGATTGGTTCTGCCCAGAGAAAGAGATAAACTAATATTTTAAAGGTTATATTTAACAATGGGTACCATGGAATTAGCCAATAAAAATCAACTTACTAACTAGATCAAAGACCCGAAGGAATCAATGAACCTCTAAAAAGTGAGAAATATAACCTGTGCCCCCCTTTGAAATAGGCCTAGTTCTCCCGGAATCAGCTGGAAGGTGATTGGGGCATGTGTGTTTCTTGTAAATTTAATCTAGAAACCTGTTTCAAGAAAAGCCCCCCATCAGAGGTTTGACTTTTGTGTTTTATATAATTTGACCTTTTAACTTTCATTGTAATAAGGTCTCGCAAAGTTTTCCAAAAGTGTTGGAAGATTAAATTTTCATTTTTAAGTGAGTTTACTTTTATAGAATTTCAGTCTATTTTTCCTACCGATGATTTTATTAATCTTCAACATGTATGCTATTAAATTAGGGTTTGAACATATTTTCAAGATTTCTTCGATTTTGTAAAACTATATAACTTCAGGATTGTGTCAAAAGACTGTAAGAATTTGAAGTAATTTGACTTTGAAAAAAACAAGATAATAAAATTCAGGTTATTGGCATAAAAAAACATTTTTTGATCAGTGTTTTGAATGCAAACTGGTTTGTGTAATCATAGTACTGTGGCAACCTGGAATTTAGAGAGATTGTACAATAAAGGGTCACTTGTCATAAAAGAACATTAATTTTCTTTGTTTTTTGATGCAATGTCAGCACCCTGTGACATGGCAGCCATCGAAAGATGGAGATCGCTTAATTGGTCGTATTTTATTAAATAAGCGTCTGAAAGATGGAAGTGTGCCTCGAGATTCAGGAGCAATGCTTGGCTTGAAGGTATGTGATGAAATATGTAAGATTTTGACTATATTACTTTACAGATTTATCAGAGAAGCAAAAGATATACTAACTCTTTCTACCTATACCAAGTTCGTGGATTTTCTTTCTATTTTCAAGAATTCACAAATATTTGCCCTCAATATTCATTTCTTATTTTTCAAGTTTTATTTAAGAAGTTTCCATTATACTACAATAATACTCATATGTATAATTTTAGAAATTATAATGAGTTATATACTTGAATCCTAAATACAGTGCAAAAACTTATTTTACCTGTACAGTTTGTCCTTTATGTCTATACTAGGGGCCCGGTGCACGAAATTCGTGCCCTGGGGGGGGGGTGTCCCTCAGCCCAGCCAGCCCCCTCTCACATACTGGGAGCCCTCAGGCGTTGACCCCTATCACCCTCCAATCCCAGGATCGGCCTCTTGCCCAGGCCTGAGGCCTCCGGCAGAGGTGTCAGGCCTGGGCAGGGGACCCCCAGCTCCCCACGGTTGCAGGCTCCACCCCTGCCCAGGCCTAACGCCTCTGGCCAAGGCATTAGGCCTGGGCAGCGGGGACCCCCAGCTCCCCGCGATCTCCCGCTCTGCCCCTGCCCAGGCTTAACGCCTCTGGCCGAGGCATTAGGCCTGGGCAGGGGACCCCCAGCTCCCCACGGTTGCAGGCTCCGCCCCTGCCCAGGCCTAATGCCTCTGGCGGAGACGTCTGGCCCGGGCAGCGGGGACCCGCAGCAGCAGCAGCAGCACCGCGATCCCACGGGCTCCGCCCCTGCCGCCGCAGGATGCCTCTGGCTGAGGCGTCCGGCTTGGGCAGCGGGGACCCACAGCTGCAGCGGCCCCGCGATCGCGGGCTCCGCTTTAGGCCCAGGCAAGGGACCCCTGGCTCCCGGGACTACCAGCTTCAACCGTGCCCAGCTCCCATCGCTGGCTCCACCCCTACTTCCTGCTATCACTGGCCAGGGCGGCAAAGGTGCCTGATTCTCTGATCATGGATGGGGGGCAGGGCAAAGGCGGCCCTAGGGGCCGCCTTTGCCCTGCCCCCCGGCTCTTAGCTCCCCCCTGTGTTTCCGATCACTGTCAGTGGCAGGGGGCTTCTTCCTGCTTTCCCTTTCGCCTCCCTGCATTGTGCCTACATATGCAAATTAACCGCCATCTTTGTTGGCAGTTAACTGCCATCTTAGTTGGCAGTTAATTTGCATATTGCCCTGATTAGCCAATGAAAAGGGTAGCAGTCGTACGCCAATTACCATGTTTCTCTTTTATTAGTGTAGATCTGTGTTTATATTCTATTTATTTATTTATTTATTTATAAATATATTTTTTCTTGATTTCAGAGAGGACGGGAGAGGGAGAGAGGGAGAGAAACATCAATGATGAGAATCATTGATTGGCTGCCTCCTGCACGCCCCCTACTGGGGATTAAGCCCACAATCCAGGCATGTGCCCTGACTGGGAATCGAACCATGACCTCCTGGTTCATAGGTCGAAGCTCAACCTCTGAGCCACACCTGCCGAGCTATATTCTATTTAAGTGATAGTTTTATTCAATGACTAAATATGCAAACTTGAGAAATGTAATACATGTATTACTTGGGAACACAATTTTTGTACTAGTGTAGCAAAGTATGTCTATTGAGTGTCTGTGTTTGTATGAGAGAGAATACTATTTGAAGTCTGGAAGCTCAAAAATACTTATGTTAGGAGATTTCATATAAATACTAATTTATATTACACCAGATATGGTTCTTTTTTTTTTCTTTATTGATTAAGGTATTACATATGTGTCCTTACCCCTCCCCTTCTCTACCTCATCCCCACTCATGCCCTCACCCCCCTGGTGTCTGTGTCCATCGGTTAGGTTTATTATGCATGCATTAAAGTCGTTTGGTTGATCTAGTTCTGTCTGTTTTTGTTTGTTTTTTTGTACATCTGTATGGTGAATTAAAAACTGAAGTAAAAAAAGAGTAAATGTTTTAGAGTTAAGCCATTGCTACAGAAGTTTTCCTATAGAACATAGTGAGAAATATTAGAAAACTTTGGGTGTAAGTGGAATTGGGCAACTAACATTTATTGGGTGGCTACCAACTCACCTGAGCACTTTACATCTACCATTTCGTTTAACAGGCACAACGGATTAAAACAGCTTAGAGAATTGTCATAACTTGCCCAAGGTCACAAGATGGAGATGAAGGTGGGATTTAGATCCAGATCTGCCCAGTATCATGTCAGAACAGTGTAGTGTGACGGTTAGGAAGTCTTGGCTTGATTCCTAGTTACAGCAATGACTGGGTATCTGACGTTCGTCTTAGCCTCAAACTCCTCATCTGTACAGTGGAGATGATAATGCTTACTGAATTGTTACAGTAAGCTTAAATATAGCAATATCTAAACATTTAGTATAGTGGCTGACATGCTATTAGATATCAATAATATAGTCAATAATATTATTACTATTAAAATTTGTCAATTCAAAAATAAAATTTTTTTAAAAATTAACATAGGGATGTAAATCTAAAATATCTATACATTTAATTTTCAGAATAAAATATAGGAATAATTAGTATTAACTGTACTGCAATTGAGTTTAATTCATTGCAGTTTGGGAATAAATACATGGAATAAGACAAATCAGTGGTATTTTAATTCAGATATCTTTCACTCACTTTAGAAAAGAATAAATACTATTTTAGTCAACGAAATTAGTTACTATTGTTTGCTTGGCTTGCTATAAAGTTGATATATTGATTGAATTGCAAGAAATGAGAATCAAAGCATTACTCTTGTAAGAGGCTACTCTTGATGGTACATCTATGACTCCACAGCATTATTGGTAATATATATATTTTCGGAAATACATACAGGAGTAGGCAAAAGTAAGTTTACAGTTGTGAGTACAAGAAGCACAGTTTATTCTTGTATTATTATTTATCGTAGTATTTTTCCATGGGAACAACTATAAACCTACTTTTGCCTTACCCTATTAATAGAAATATAAAAATAGGAAAAAAATGGGATGCCAGTGGTCAGCAGTTCACATTAATTCTGATGAGATTAAGTAAGTGTAATAATTTTCTCAGGAAAAATATATCATCATCATGCACATTATTAATGTGCCTAAAAGGTTACTAGTGAAATTTAGGCAGGCTATCATAATTACAGTAAAACTAACAAGTATTTATATTATTGTGATATTTGAAATCTGAAACAAGATATATTAATTACATAGCACTGAAATGACATATTTTTAGAAGTGACAAAAGTTAAGAATTCTGTAGTAAAGAAAGAAATTACAAATTGTTGTTTTTAAGGTATGCAACATTTTCAACAAATAATGGATTAAGTTCTAAAATATTTGGAATATGTAAAAAGCTTACTCTTGGGATATGTGCTCAGTTCTTAGTAACAACACTATGTTACTTAAAAAATACTTTAAGCATAGTAAATTATAGTTTTAAAAGCTGCAAATTGTCTCCCTGGCCTGTGTGGCTCAGTTGGGTGAGTGTGCATCAAAGGGCTGCCGGTTTGATTCCAGGTAAGGGCACATGCCCAGGTTGCGGGTTTGATCCCAAGTTGGGATGCATGCAGGAGACAACCAATCCCTGTTTCTCTCTCACATTGATGTTTCTCTCTCTTCCTCTCTTTTCTCTCCCTCTAAAATCAATAAAAACATGTATTTTTTTAAAGTTTCAAATTGTCTAATTAGTTTTTACTTGAATATTCAATCATGTTCATTGGAACGAAGTATCTCCTACTCCTTTTCTTTATTAAACAGGTTGTAGGAGGAAAGATGACTGAATCAGGTCGGCTCTGTGCATTTATTACCAAAGTGAAAAAAGGAAGTTTAGCTGATACTGTAGGACATCTTAGACCAGGTAGGTTTCTCTCTTTGATTGTTCACATTTTAACTGTTACAATTGAGTAGTTATGAAAAGTTACCCTCAAATAGAAGTGATTTGACTAGTAATAAAGTGCTCATTTAACTTAAATAAATTTATTCATTAATGGGAAGTAATATTATTTCTTGAACCACATTAGATAAAAGGATTTTATTTATTTATTTATTTATTTATTTATTTATTTATTTATTTATTTTGCTTATGGATATTCCTACTCTGTACCTAGTATTCATCTATTTTGTTTCCCATAAGCTTTAACTTTTTTTTTTTTAAATTCCAACATAGTTTAGGAAAAAAACTTCATAGATAAATGTGTATTTCCTAAAGTGTGTTACTCCTTATCTCTAACGGATAGGAGAGAGCCTTGCGTGCCTTGGAGGGGATTCAGTAAGATACTAAATGTTAAGCTTTCTACAAGAGAATTTAGGCAAAGTGCTCAGCCAACTTCGAATGCAGACTCATGAAACCTGTGAAGTGGAGACTGATCTGGATAGTTTCTAGGATTAGATTTTCTATTGGAATTAACATTTCTATGTCACCGAGATGGTGACAGAGTTCACTCCTGCCTTTGCTCTCCTTCACAAGAAGAACTAACAGCTATTCATGGGCAAGACATCACTGAGAAAATCCTGGCGATCACAGAGATCATTGTTATGTAATTTTTTCCCCCCTGACCCTTGGCCTTTTGGGTGAAATATACCAGTCATCCTTGTCATCAAATTTTATGCCACTGGAGCTGTTCTCAGTATGTTTCTTATTTCATAATGGTCGTTTTACTCTGGGGGGTGGGGGTTATTGCAGCGTCAGATTGCTTTGTTTTGAGTGCGTACGGGATTAGATGTTCTTTCTAAGGTGATCATTACTGATACACGCAATAGGTGATGAAGTGTTAGAATGGAACGGAAGGCTGTTGCAAGGAGCCACGTTTGAAGAAGTCTATAACATCATTCTGGAATCCAAACCCGAACCACAAGTGGAGCTTGTCGTTTCAAGGCCTATTGGGTGAGTGGGTCTGAGCACTTTTCATATGTATAGAGTTGACTACATTAAAGTTTATGAAGCGCAATCCAAAAATGTCCAATTGTTTTATCAAAATACATTACTTGGAGGACATTTCTTTTACTAAAAACACCTCACCAAAAATCGTGACATCTCTGTCTGTAAAGTTAATTACAAAAGAGGAAATATTTATCTTTTTATTGTTTTTATTATTTTAGTAACTTAGGAGATGGTTGATGGCATTAATAGAAGGGGACTGTAGAAACAATTGCTTTTAAAGGAAGTTTCATGAACGATGGTCCTTTATATTGCAAAAATGGGGATAAACTATATTCCATGATTTTTATTATTTTTTTCCAAAATGGAGATTTCAATGAAGTAAGATAAAAATATAAGCAAATGCCAAATACTCATTTGTTTTTATAATCTGTTACCTATAGATTAAATCAACAACTTTCAGAAGTCGGCAATAAATATAGTCCTTTGCATCTATGTTATGAGAATTGCTCATCACAGTAGTGTTTCCTTTATAGAAGCTTATATTCTAAGCCAATGTAAAAGATAGACCTATAATTAGAAAAAGGCAATTAAATATTATAAACTGACAAGGAATTATTAAATTCATGTTCATGGTAAAAGCTTTCTAGGGTAGAGGCTATAGAAATTATTTCTTGCTATAGAATATAATGCCTAGTTTTCATTCATTTAGGAAAAGATTGGACTATATTATTTTGCTATCTTTCTATCCTGTAGAAAATGACTTATGTTGGTAACTTAGTTTTTGAAATGTTCCTTTCAAAAGTCATGAATCTGGCACATGAAATTGTATCGCTTTTCATTTTGTCTTTTCTAAGTTTTTTATTATGTTAAAACTGTACTGTATCAACCTAGTATATCAATCGAATGTATTCCTTCTTATTAAAAGATACTCTAAACATTTTTGTTTAATGTCTTAAATATTCTCTTATGTAATTTTCTGAATGATCTTAACCATTAATATCTACCCCTTTTGGCAAATCTCAAAGAAAATGTACATTTTTTGTGTGTAAATGCAGTTATGTAGTAATTTTGTAAGTCCCAGTAAGGAACATGTTTACATTTTTCTCAGTGGAGTTATTACATTTAAAAAGTTTCAATCAGAATCTGAATAATTTAACTTTTGTTTTGGTGATATTTTACTTGCATTTTAATGTTATTGATTTAGAACAGCGGCAAGTAAAAATAAAGAATAGAATAGACTTACAATGTATCTATAATACTTGTTGAATGCAGACATTTTTTAGAATGGGCAATTGTTTAGTGAGGCATATAGAAAATAAAGTATATGTTTCTATACATCTGCTATAAATGGGTATGAATTTTAATATTTTTTAATTAATTAGTCTTAACCAAGAATATAGGTTGATAATGATGAAAACAGTAGTTGCATTAATTGTTGCAACAATTTCTTGTTTTCCTTTTCTATCATTTCAGAGATATACCTAGAATACCTGATAGCACACATGCACAACTGGAGTCCAGTAAGTTTCATGTGTTCTAGAAGAGAGTGTTGTTAATAATGTCATTCATCAGGAGAAAATGAAGTATCCCATTCGCCCCATTTTAACTCATTCTCCAATTTGTCCCTTCTCCTTCCTTCGGATAATTCATGCATATCACTTCTGAGTACTAAACTTCACTTATGCTCCAGTAAAAGCCTTGAAACCAGTGGTTCTCAACCTTCTGGCCCTTTAAATACAGTTCCTCATGTTGTGACCCAACCGTAAAATTGTTTTCGTTGCTACTTCATAACTGTAATGTTGCTACTGTTATGAATCGTAATGTAAATATCTGATATTCAGGATGGTCTTAGGTGACCCCTGTGAAAGGGTCGTTCAACCGCCAAAGGGGTCGCGACCCACAGGTTGAGAACCGCTGCCTAAACACTTTGGAACATTGTGGCTAGGAAAGTGGAATGACATTTTGTGGACATTAAAAATAAAACTGAAGAGCTAGATGGTGAAGATGATTAAATACCAGTGAAGAGCCATTGTTGTTATTCTTTATGTGTGATTGCCATTTCAGGTTCTAGCTCGTTTGAATCTCAAAAAATGGATCGTCCTTCTATTTCCGTTACCTCTCCCATGAGTCCCGGCATGTTGCGAGATGTTCCACAGTTTTTATCTGGACAACTTTCAGTACGTCATCACTAAATTAATTTCTCTTTTTGGAATATCAACTAGTGTTTTTATTATATGTTGCTAGTTTTTGGTAAACTAAGTTCTTAGAATATAATTGTGCCTTTAACCATCAGCTTTCTCATTCTTAGTAATTAATTGAAATTAAATTTTAATTATTTACCATAGTGCTTTCTTTATTAGAGTTAGGTTTCCTGTAATGTAATGAGCTTAAGAATTTGTGACGATATCTACAATGTTTTTTACTTTAGTAATATTCCAAAATTCAAGGTTATGGTTTTTGCTCAATATCCTAAAATGACTATAAAGTGTCATGAACTTTTAAGGGAAAAAAAAATTCTGCACTATACAAAGATGGTATATGTAAGATAAAAGTAAATATTTATGTACTTTTCCTGCTTTTCAACCTTAAGGAAATTTTGAATGGGGTAAGAATATTGCTCTGAAATATAATGATACTTGAGATGCTTTTGTCAACAGATAGAATTAAGTACATGAGTAAATAAATAATTGACTACTGAGTACACCAGATGATTTTATATTAAATGATCCCTAATTCGAACATTCTATAATGAAAGTTACAAGTTCAATTATGTGTCTTATGTCTATATTAGAAGAGCTTTGCAAATGTAAACCCTCACTTTTTTGTTAATTTCTTCAGTTTTATTTCCCTTTTTAAACCATTTTAAAATGTTAAAATATTAAAATTTATCCATCCATATTTTAGAAATATAAGGTTAGTATTGACAATAATGTCACTAAGTTATTAAACTTGAAACTTTATGGATATTAAGAACCATTTAGAAACTCAAAATTCAGACACTGAGTTTTGTATAAAAATTATCAATAAAAACTAAACTATTGGACTAGTATTTTAAGAGCAAAAGGAAAAATCTTTACTAAATAAGCTACAAAACTTCTTTTATATTTTTAGGAGAAAGGGAGATGTTTGATTTTTACTAAATTTTCATTAATTTTAAGGAGATATAGAAAGTATAAGCACACTTAGTATATTAAAGTTTATTGAACAAGTCATTAGACATGTCTGTTCTGGAGGTATTTTGATCAAAAAGGTGACAATTGGAAATAGTTATGCAAGGAAAAAATTGAGCTACTGTTAGGAGATTGTAAATGTCTTACTAAAGTAAATTTCTTCTCTTTATTCTTTTCCTTTCTCTTTCATAAACAGAGTGAACTTTTCATTTGAGGACAATGGTCTTTTTTATTTTTCCACAATAAGTAGAATCTTTCTCCTTATTCTCTTACATAGATTGTCAGTATGAATGTTGTTATTTATGGTTACAAATATATATATGTCTTTTTTCCCCACCATTTTAGGAAGTGGTAATAAATGTTAGCTGTTTTTCTTTTTTATGGCTGTATTTAAATAGTTCATCTTTAAGTAATGTTTTGGGTAGCTGGATGATGCCAGTATTTAAATAAGTGTGTGTGTGTGTATGTATGTGTGTGTATGTGTGTGTATGTATGTGTGTGTGTATGTGTGTGTATGTGTATGTGTATATGTGTATGTATGTATGTATGTGTATATGTATGTATGTGTGTGTGTGTGTGTGTGTGTGTGTGTGTGCGCGTGCGCAGTTGGCTTCAGTTGGTGGAGGAGGAAGGAGTGGAAGATATACTTCCATGATAAGTACCACTTTGTTACCTCATTTAAATTCCCAAGGCCCTCTTGCAAATTGGACTAGGAAAGATTTAGACAATTTTCAGATTCTTTGATTTTTCCTCATGGTTCAAAATGAATACAGTAAAAAGGTAAACTGTTAAATATTTAGGGGATATAAACATAAAAGTTTTACTTATAAATATTTATAATGTTATAAAGTTATAGTACTTAAATTCATAAATGATGCTGGTTTAAAATCCATGTAATTGTAATTTTAAGTACATACCATTTTATCATTTTCTTATGAGTTAGAAGAAGTATGTTCCAATAAGATAATCTTTACAAATATAATAATATTTGTTGTGGTAAATCTAGAATTTAGATTTATCTAAATACTTAGATAAATAAATAAATAAATAACAATAAAAATCACTTATAGTCCTGCCACTAAAAGATAACTATTCATATAATTATAATTTTTTAAACAAAATTAACAAATTCATGTATACTATTTGGAAACCTTCTTTTTCATTTACTAATATTGTGCAGTTTTTCCTTAAACTTAAAAAAATTTGCTTAAAATGATTTTAATACCTATTTATTACTCCTTTTTTAACTTAATTTGTTATAATGGGATATTTTGTTTCTTATTTATGTTATTATAAATAACGATGCCATGGAAATCCTTTAATATAAGTCTTGCATATTTTGTTAGGACAAAATATTTTGTTGGGATAACTTTCCAGAATTAAAAATGAAATATGAAAGGAAAAAAAAATTTTAAAGTTCTTGAGATCTACTGCCCAAATTTCCCCAAAAAATATTTTGGCAAACTATCTCCAATTATCTATTTAAGAAATATATGTTAAGGTCTGATTCCAGTTCAGCCATAATACTAGTAGCAGAATACAACAGTGAACAAGATAAACATGAATTTTACCCTCATGAAACTTAATTTTATACTTATTCTTTGCAGGCGGGAAAATATGAGCATTATACCCTTTGGATATAGTCTTTCCCTTTATATTTAATCCTATTCCTGCCAACTGGAGGCACTTTTGGTATGCTGTAATGATGTAGAGGTTGGAAAATGTGTGTCCACGTATATCACCCTTTGGTAACACCCCTAGAAAGTCACAAGGCAGCATCACAATTTCTGTATCCTTGCATCTTATCTTTGGGCATTATTGCTTTTGGTGAGAGTTTACCAGGCCCATAACTCATTTACAAAATCATAGCGTTGCTAATGCCTGAGAAAAAAGATAATTTGCCTAATATGTGAGCCGTCCTTCCTAATATACTCATGTCAGTTCAAGGACTGATATATCCTCAAGTATAAAATATACATACAATGCAAATGGTTGTTTAAACTTTCATGCTCAAGGTTGCTGATGATTCTTAAAATATTATGCAGTGTATTTCCTCTCCATGCTCGAATTGTGCTGCTGCTGTGGTTTTTCTAGGGCATGGCTAGGAAAGTGCCATTAATGTACATGGCGAGACAGTCAGTGTGAGTTCATGGTCATGACACCTGGACTATATGTTAGCCTTTTCACTATCAGCACTCCCATGTGGATTAAAAAAAAAAAAAGTGTTCTTCCATATTGAGCAGTTTCCTTCTTCAGAGAATTACTTTTATAATGTCTCAATATTTTTAAGTTAATTTGCAGTTTTGGGCTACTTTTTTGATAATTAAGATAAAAATATAGCTCTCTTGGCTTTTAAAAGTGAGAAATGGCTCAGAATTCTTGTTTACTATAGGAATACACTGACTTTTTTTGGCAATCTTATTTTACTTTAGGGCCTGTGGTTGATTTATGGTTGCAATGTTTCCCTGAGTTACTTTGTTTTAATATTTTTCTGACTCCATTTTTAGTGATGAGTTTGTAAATGCTGTACGTATCCATTACATATGCCCCTTTTTAAAGAGAATAAGTAACTGAACAATAGAGATACATCTTTTATATCTCCTTAGAAACTCTAGACTTTTTAAAACTTTCTGCAAACTAAAGTTTTTTTCTTTGAGCATTTATCTTTCATCCCTATTGTCACAGTCTTGTTATTCCAAAAGCATTGCTTAAAAGGAGTGTCCTAAATATAGCAGTACAGTATATAGTAGAAAGTGACATTAAAAGTGCAAAATAAATAGTGGTGCACAAAATCATATTCTTTATTTGGATGAGGGTGAATTGTTACAGATAACAGGTATTTCATGTTTGAAATAAATGAAGTAATGTTAATTACAAGTTGCAATGAAATACATAGTACTTCAACGTGAAATATCCAGAATCCATAGAGACAGAAGCAGCTTAGTGGTTGCCAGGAATTAGGATGATGGGGGCACAGGGAGTGGTTACTTAACAGATAAACGATAGCTTATGAGGCGAGCTTTGAAAGTAGAGGGAGGAGGTGGTTGCACAGCATCGTGAATGCACTAAATGCCTCTGGATCGCACACTTTAAAATGCTTTGTCGAATTTGAATTTCAACTCACTTAAAAAAAACTAATAAATCAAAATATGTTTTTATAGCCAAGTTTAAAGTGTGAACTTATGGGTGAAGATTATTTAAATGGCCATAGAATTTAGACAGTTGATTTCAGAATTCCATGAGTTGCCCTTTTGAGATCATTTTAGAAGGTTGACAGTGATGGCCTTAAAGATTAGTTTACTTTAAAGTACTGTTTCTTTTAAAGTAATTTTTTAGTTTATGAAGTAATATTTACTTCCATTACCTTGATATTTTTGGTGTAAAACAGGTAGAACAGGTGAGAGGGCAAGGAAAATGTAATCTACTGAATAAAGTACCTTGTTAGTGCTTTTCTTTTTTCTTTATCTAAATCCTCACCTGAGGATATTTTTACATTACTGTTTAGAGAGAGTGGAAGGAAGAAGGAGAGACACAGAGAGGGAAACATCGATGTGAGAGAGACACAGAGAGGGAAACATCGATGTGAGAGAGACACAGAGAGGGAAACATCGATGTGAGAGAGACACATCGATTAGTTGCCTCCTGCAAGCGCCCCTCTTGGGGCCAGGGATCAAGTATGCAATGAAGTACGTGCCCTTGGCCAGAATTGAACCTGGGACCCTTCAGGCCTTTGGCCAACACTCTGTCCGCTGAGCCAAACGAGGTCGGGCATTAGTTCTTTACTTTGGTGTACCTACTTAATCTATATGCGTTTCATACATCCCTTCCCCATCTGAGTTGTGCAGACAAGGGTCAGTAACACCCTCCTTATCTAAACATTTCTTTCTTCCTTTGGATGTGTTTCCACACAAAAAGGAAGACAGCTGAGATTTGGGACTCCTTAGTTTTTGGAGAGAGAGAATGAGGATGACTCATGACTGAATGATAGTCTATTTTTACGGTCTTCTTTCCTCTAGGTCTTAGATTTATGTCTTACAAAGTGTAAGTCTGATGATAGGTAAACTGGGCACCAGTCCTCCTAGTCCCTGTTAACTGCCCCCATCTAGCAGGGGAATTAGACAAGAGAGACATCCATGAGAAATGTAAGGAATGGAATGGAATTTTGGCGAAAGAAGCAAAATCAAATGCCTTGAAATCCATTCCCAAACCCAGAGATACGCATCTGATTTTGTTCCTGATTTAACTGTGGGCATGCCTTAATAAAGGCACACAATTCTGATTGTTGTGGTGTTTTTGTTGGAAACAGTTTCAAATGAAAACAAAATAAGTCAGAAGAGAAATGAAATTTGATTTTACTCAAAGAATATGAAATAGAGTGATTTAATCAGAGGTAGGCTCTGTCTTCTACCTTTATAGTATCTTACCTTTTGTTTGAGTATCTAGCCTTTTTTGCGGTGGTGTTCTGTTTCTCTTTCCTTATCTGCAAATTGCATATAATACTGACAGCCACCTAGTGTTGTTGGAGGCAACAAACTTGCAATAAACAGTCAGTAAATGCTTGGAAAAATATAGAGAACTATATACATAAAAATTAATAAGATACGTATTTTCATTAATAGGTATGATAATCTCAAGTGGTACATAATAAATGTCTGAAAATGGTGTAAATCCTTAAAGTATGAATTACCTAATTAACCCAGTACATTCCAGCATACTTTTATCTTACTGTTATATTCTTTTAACAATTAATGCTAAGCCAACTTGACTAATGTTTTTTACATTTTTGTTAGTCATATCATTTTGGACAAGTCACAGTTCCTTGTAAAAATGTCTTTTCACTAATAATTCTATAATGCATTCTTATCTCATGTCATTTGGATTGTGATTTTTTTTCTATATAGTGTGTTTAAGGGGGAAACCTGACATTTCTTGGCTATTGGGTTCTGTTTGTAATTATTCTTTCAGAATTTATGAGACTGAATATGTTATTTTACATTGGGTCTTAATTTCTGTTGTTTTTATTATTGCACTTAAAACTGATTTAAAAATTCTAAGATTTTATATATTTTAGCATTTTGGCAAAATTAAGTTATTCATTACATGATGTAATCAATTTAGATATATATTGACACGGGAAAATTATATTTGAGGGGTGGTAGTTGTACGTGTTTGTTTTTACTTTGGTCTTTTAGTTCCAGCGTGTTGTCCTTTTGGTTTTGTTTTATTGCTTTTTTCTTTAATTTTGCTTACCAGAGCCAAAGCCTTAGTAGAAGAACAACGCCTTTTGTTCCTAGGGTTCAGGTAAAGGCCTTGTCTGCCTGATAGAAACTAAAGCTGTGTTTTAACCCTTATTTGTATGTTTTTGGAAAATGCGTAGTAGGAAAACATGTTTTGGTATGTTGCTCCAAGTCATATTATTGACTTTCAAATCATTTTATGAGCCGGCTTGTAAGATTCTGCATGGGGATTAAAATACAATAAAAATTTAAAGAGACAATTTTTGTTAGTGATTTTATATGATGAACTGAACACCAAAAGTCATAGATACAAAGTGACGTTTAATGTACACTCTCCTTACAGCAAAGCATGCAGCATCCCTTGCTTTGCTGCATGTACCATCGAAAGAAAAAGCTAATTTAACTGTTGATATTTGCCTTTATTACGCAAGGTTGCTGTCTCTTTAAATCATTCATTATGTCACTTAACATCTACATTTGTTTGCATTTTCCAAACAATAACCCCTTGAGGAGATTGGCAAATAAATTTGTACCTTATTGAAAATATGAATTTTATGCCTATTATATATAAGGTTCAACATTTGGAACGTGTAATACTTTGAAAGAACGAAATCACAATTCCCAGTTAAAAAGTGTTGGGCTTATTTTGTTTACATTTTGTAATTGTAATTTCATTTAATTTTTCTGTAATAATTGGGTACAAGTTGTTTGCCTCTTTTCATTAGGAAACCCTTATATGGTAAAGTAATATCAATATAGTTTTTTTAAAAAGGTAGTATTACTAGTATGCTTCCCTTGCTTTGCTGCATGTATTTTTTTTTTATTGTTATTGCTGGTTTTGAGTAATACCAATTTAGTTTAAATATTTAAAATTAAAATTGTTCTAGTTAATATTATATAGTATAAAATATTTACTTGTGCTACTCAGGTTCTGCTTAGGAAGTTTAAAAATGGTTACATGGTTAAGCTGGAATGATAATTATGTTAAAAACAATTAGAATAATACCAAGAGTTTTATTAATAAAAATGAAGTAAATATAAAGACATATGTCATATTTAGACTTGTGAAATACATTTGTTATGTTTTGGAGAACCAACAGATATACTAACCATTCATTTAAAAAGCACAGATAAAGAATTTCAAAATGAGATAAAATAATCTAGCTAATAAAATGATTATATTTTGATAATGTGAACTGGATATATATTAAAAACCTCAATGCAAGTCCTGTAATATAAAATGAAAATTGGAGCTATTGATCAAATGCCCAGTTTAAGAGAGTTTATTAAAAAGTGTAATTTTGATAAAAAATCATTAAAATTAAAATGTGCCTGTTTCATATCTATATATTTAAACATTTATATACTTGTAACGTTGAATTCAATAAGTTCTTACATAGTATAAAAATATGAAAGTTATATGCCTAATATTTGTATAAAAATGAGTATTAATAAAAAGTGCTATAATTTTCCATGGCATAAGAAAATCGAAAAAGAATACTCTTTATCAGACATTCAAAATATATATCTCAGATGTTTAGCTTTAATGATTTCAAAGGAGTAAAAGTATTGCCTGTGGCGATGGCTTCAAGTGCTTAGTCTCAATCCTTAAAAAAAAAACACTCACAGAAATGAGCTTAGTCTAATAATCATCATTGTTTCTTTGTTTCTTAAGTGTAAAGTTTATTGGAAAATTTTTTTTAGCTTTTTAGTGTTTTTTTTCTCCTTAAGGTGTCTAATATTGAATTTTTAATATCATAGAAAAATAAAGCAATTGGCTTTTTTGTTTCTATAGACAATAGAGAATATCAGAAATTAATCTGGTTTTGATCACACATTTTAGAGGAACCATGATGCATGCTATCTGCAGACATCTGTTCATGTCATACACAAGACACTCATTTCTTACCTTTTTGCTTTGTTTTCCCTTCATGTCTTTTTCCGGAACAACTTAGTCTTTCCCCCACTTACCCTCATCTGTATCTATGTTCTGATATTGTTAGGCAAGCAAATATGTCAACTTTTTTCTCCATTCAAATGTTAGAGGCTTTTCTTTCAGGTTGATCCCATAATCTAAAGCCATGGTTCTCAAACTGTAATGTCCGTGGGAATTGGAGGACTTTGTTAAAATGGTAATTCCTGGACCCTATTCTGATTCACTAGGTGAGAGGTGGGCCACAGGAATTTTTAGCTTCTTCACAAATAAACCAGATAACCCTGATGCAGGAGGTTTGTGGACCACAGATTAGCTGGTCTGTTTAAACGGAACAGTTCTGTTATGAAAACTTTTTATAACACAGCAGCAAGATAACACCTGCATTAAACAAGGACTTAACACAACTAAGAGAGTAGTAATTACAATTTTAAAAATTTAAATATTTCTTCTGTAGTTCTATAAGAGGGCTGATTCTATTTGACAAAGAAAGGAAAACATGTAAATAATTTTATATACTCTTCTGGGCCATCTGTCTTCCTCTTCCCTGCGCAGCTTCTCAGTCCCTAAAATACAAAGCGAGGGAGTCAGCAAGCCCTGTTAGCTTGGCCCAGCCCTGACTGTCCACTTTAGAGAAGAGAAGGAAGGACTGACATTAGATGTGTATATTTAAGCTTTTAAATGACTGCAAAATGCATATTCAGGTGAAAGGAAAAATTCAATAACTAACATATCTATACCATAAAATGTATAAACTGTAAAATAAAGATTCTATAAATATATTTTATTCCCAAATTTAAAATTTTTGATTCAATATCAATTTCAAGATAGTATCAGTTGAGTTCTGAACCAATTTGTGGGTCAGAGCCACAGTTATAGATCTTCACACAGTAGAATCAGCTAGCTAGGTGTGAGAGTGTGAGGTACGTGTGTGGGAGGTGACAATAGTTACATCAAATTAATTCTGCAGCTGGATCTGAAGTTCCAATTCCTAATTAAGGCATAGGGAAATTACTCACATTTCCACATCTCAAATTAAAAAATCTACTCTTATTTCCTAAGAATGTGCTACATTTACATCACAAACAAAAAAAAAGAGACTTTATGTTGAAGAAAAATTTAAAGACGTGACTTTATTATAGTTTTAAATACAAACGTAAGGAGTCTATTGACTAAAGCTACTAGTAATTTACTGGTGATTATAATCCTTGAAATGTCTTCTGCTGTGGAATTACATAAAACATGTGCTTAAACATTCCCTATGAATGCCATATAAACAAGTTACTATCTATTGAGTTCATTTTGAGCATTGATTTGAGCTCACTATTGTAGGGGAGCCAAAATGAACTACAGCGATTCTTGCATAAAAGATAAAACTCAGCAATCATTGCATAGAAAGTCCTTAGTTAAGGTAGTATATTTATTATGTGCATGTTAATAAGCAATCAAATTAGCATAAGAAAATTCCAAGTAATTTATGAATCACGCCGACATATTTGGATTAATTCCTCTATTCAGTGAAGTTATTAAAGCATATCCCTTTATTTTGACTAAATGCAATTTACTGAGTGAAATTTATATTCTCTGCCAGTATTAATGTCAGAGAATGTGGTGAATGAAGATGGGGACATAAAAATTATGTGAAGGTAGTAAATGTTTGAGCTGATCAATGAATATTTTTACTTTTCAGATAAAACTATGGTTTGACAAGGTCGGTCACCAACTCATAGTTACAATCTTGGGAGCAAAGGATCTCCCGTCCAGGGAAGATGGGAGGCCAAGGAATCCTTACGTTAAAATTTACTTTCTTCCAGACAGAAGGTAGGGATAGGAAATAAAAAAAATGTTTTTGAAAGTAAGTGAGAAATGTTAATAGCAATGAGTGTTTTTATTCTGTATCATTTATTTTTATCATATCTTTCAGATACTTACGAAGTTTAACATAAGCATAATCATTCTTAGGATTCAAAATAGTGGCAATAAATACTTTGGGATTGTTTTTAAAATTTATATCAAATGTCTATAATATCTATTATTTTATTGCGTATTTATTTCTGGTTGTGTGGATTATTTCTTAAATAATATGTTTTTGTTTATCAAAATTACTAAAAATTTGCCTCCTTTAAATAAATTGTATTTTCAAACACACTGCAGAGGCAAACGCTAAAAATGGTTCTAAAAGGTACTACTCATCGTACGTATTCCTCTATAATTTCTATCTTCTCTTGCAAAGATACTATTTATTTAAATTCTGTAAAATTAATGAGTGTACTTTTTATTTCATCACCCCATGTAATCAAGGAAATTTACTGTTTGGCACAGAATCAGCTTCTTCAAGTGTCATCATGTGTGTGTCCTTGCTAATCAACATAAGTGATGTTCTACCCTGATTTAAATAATTAGGATTGAAGAAAAAACTTATCAAAAATTATCTGCTAATCACCGTCAATTTCAGGCACATGAGCAATAAGAGAGATTATTCAGTAACATCATGGAAAGAGAAAACAGTAAATGCCCAGTTACCCTCCCGCGTCTGTTCTGCATCCTGCTTCAGGGCAGGCTGTCCTCAAGGTCTCTCCTTTCTCTCCGGTTGGAAATGACTGGGCACAGCGTGATCTTATTAAATGTGTTTCTACACTTTGCGGCCCTCATTTACTTAGCTTAGGCCATCCAGGTTGAGTTGGGTGCCAGAGTACCCTCTGAAGAACAATTTCAGCCGAGAAAAAGATGAAAAGGATGAAAGAATTAAGAAAGGCCTGACATTTTATGATACACATTTTTTTCTTTAAAAAATATACTTTATTGATTTTAGAGAGGCAGGGAAAGGGAGAGAGAGATAGAAACATCAATGATGAGAGAGAATCATTGATTGGCTGCCTCTTGCACGCCCCCTACTGGGGATCAAGTCCGCAACTGAAGCATGTGCCCTTGGCCGAAATTGAACCTGGACCCTTCAGTCTGCAGGCTGATGCTCTACCCATTGAGCCAAACCAGCCAGGGCTGTGATGCACATTTTGAAGTGAAAGTTGTCATAGAAATTTCTCAGAAAATATGTCAAGGGGGGACAGTTTCTAAAATTGTCAGAAGTTATTTGCTATCTCACTTTATTTTACAAAGTTTGCTTGAGGATAGTTGCTCTCTAACAACTTAGGTTGTCTTTTGGACAGGGAGACCCTTTGAACTGCAATGGAGGAAGAGGACATCCATGACGAGAGTGTTAAATCTAGGTTAAACTTCAGGTTGCCTTATTAAGTTGTAATCATATCTGCCGGGTTTGCAAAGAACGTCAGAGATTATCTAGTCTCCCTCCCACCCAGTACAGAAGAAATCCCTTCTGAAATAGCCATTCTTTGAGAGCTTTCTTCACTCCTTAGGAGGAAGTCAAGGCTGCTGCTTCTATTCCCTTTCAGATCGTAGTATATAGACCATTCTTGAATTAGATAGCAAGGCTCCCACTAAATAAATGCTTTCTTACTGTTTTTCATGGAAGGAACTTTGTCTCTTGACAGAGTTTGATAATTCATTCTTTAATGGATGGAATATAAGTAGATGCTTTAAAATATTAGTTAAAATTTTAGAAGGACTGGAGTGAGAGAAAACTATCACAGTGAAGTGGTGAACATCACAATTTACTAGAGTTTTTGGTCAGTTGAGACTCTGGCAGTTTAAGTGAATAGTATATGAAGAGTTTTTGGTTAATTAGCATTTGGAAGGTTTCTAATTGGGCAATATGTTAAAAAAAAACTTAGGAATAAGATTCAGTAGTCTTATTTAGATTTTGAGAAAGATAAAGTATTCAATTATCTCATGGAAAATTTTCAAACTTATTGAAATGTTGCTATTATTAAGGCAATACACATAAGTGATATAACTATACAACTTAAAAATGTTAATAGTAATTTTAAAGATTACAACATTTGCAATTTTTAATAAATTTGTGACAAAACTTTACTTGACCTCTTTCCTGAGAAATTTTACATTAATAATTGTATGGCAAATTTAAAATAAAGTTTTATATAAGTTCATATATTCTAATTTTTTCATAGCGATAAAAACAAAAGAAGAACGAAAACTGTAAAGAAAACGTTGGAACCCAAGTGGAACCAAACATTCATTTATTCTCCAGTTCACCGCAGAGAATTTCGGGAGCGAATGCTGGAGATTACCCTTTGGGATCAAGCTCGGGTTCGAGAGGAAGAAAGTGAATTCTTAGGAGAGGTATGTGTCATCCCCTAATATATTCTTTAATTTGACTGCCAGTAACAATTTATGTTTTGATGGAATCAATTTAGCTACTGCTTTAAGACAGAACTTATTGATGTCACAAAAAACAATGGTTCTAAATACTCTGTGACAATATTTACATGTTTATTCTTATTGTATTCTTACGTTTCATTGTTGAATGATGAAAGTTTCACAAATATATATATTGCTGTTTTATAATGTGTGCATATCAATTTAGTTTACTCAACCAGTCGTACTGTTTTTAGTTCAGTCATTTTGTCCTGGATTGTGCTTAAGTTTTGTAATATACCTGTAATATGCTAGGCTCTCATGCTTCCAAGGTGAATCCAGCATGTTACTTCCTTGAAGGAATTTATAAGCCACTGGGGCTACAGATGAGTGAATAGGCAATTATAAAACAGTATGGCAAATGCTGTTACAGAGTAATGCAATAGGAATATGTACATACTTGCTGTGCACAGGAGGGAAAAGTGGTCCAGGGAACGCTCCACAGAGAAAGCAGAATGTAGCAGGGTCCAGGGGAGTGAAATTTCTGGAGGGGGAATAACAAGACACTAGAGTTGAGGGGGTCTTGACAGCTGCCCTGAAGCTGGAAGGGAACGTGGTGAGAAGTGAGACTTGAAGGTTAAACTGGCACCGGAATGTGTCCCTTAATCCGTCACATTAAAAAGATTGGATTTTATCCTGTGGGTCATGGGAACCCGTGGTAGATTTTAAAAAGAGAATGGCTTGATTGCATTGGACTTGAGAAAAATGTTTTAGTGCAATGTGGAGAATTAATTAATTGGAGAGGGGCAAGATGAGAGGCAGTTCTTCAGCTTAATAGCGTGTTCATACACACTATTACCTGCTTTCCGCACTTTTCAACGTGATTCGTTTTCCTGAGTAAATAAAATGGTAAACTCCTGGGAAAACCAACAACCTACAGAAATATTAAACGAATGTCAGTAGTGAAGTAATCAAAGAGTAGTAAGCCAGCTAGGAAGAAGGGTGACATAGTTGTCAGGACAGCTGTCTGGGTCTTGCAGTTGCGGCACTTCTGCTTCCTAGCCTGTGTCCTTGAGCAAGTTATTAAATATATTTCTCTTTCAGTTTCCTCTTCAACCAAGTAGGAATGCTAGGAGTTACTGTGAGGATTAAGTAAGTGTATGTGTATGTGCCAGAATTTGGAATATAGGGCCTATCACGTTGAAAATGACCAGGGAAAATTTGGGAAGAACAAAAGAACTTAGCTATTTTGCCTTGTTACGTCCCATAGCTAAATAGTGATTTATCACTAAATAGCAGTTCTCATGTTCCTAAGCATAAATGCTGTCGTATTTGTACCTGACTCTAAAAGAAAATAAAAGGACTTATTTATTTCTTTGAACTAGTTTCCTGTTAAAATTTATTGAACATTTATATTTTAAAATGCATATTATAGTATGTTTCATTTTTAAAAATCAAATGTTCCTGTTATGAATCTTTAGCAGCGTATATTGAACAGAGATTTATTTGGTTTATATTTTACCTCTTTCACTTACCAGCTGATGCGAGCTGAGACAAGCTCTTTTAAACCTTTTTTAGCCTTGATATCCTTTTCTGTAAGAGTTGAATAACAAGACCAAGCTAGTAGGTTGTTTTACCCCCAGAAAATGTAGGCAACGCATAACATGGTTTTTAGTACCCATTAGACACTTCTAATTTGGTTTTCTCTCTCCGTTTAGAATTTATGAAAAGGCTAAATTAATGAATGAAATTGCTTTTTAAATGACAAAATACGCTAGTATTATTAGAGACTTTTAATAATAGGTGTTATTTCTGTCATAGCAAATTCAACAGCCTCTATCTAGTAAGTGGTTAGTCGAAATAAATGTAAATATCTTAGATATTTAAAACTTTTAAATAATTAAGAAGTTATAAATATTTATCTTATTTATTATGAAAACATATGAATAACTTTGCAACATGACTTTGCTTTTGATCTAATAGCATTACTATTATATTTTAAGAGAGTTTCTGTATTATTGGTCTATAACGTTCTGTTGTCTCTTGGCTTTGTAGATTTTAATTGAATTAGAAACAGCATTGTTAGATGATGAGCCACATTGGTACAAACTTCAGACCCATGATGTCTCTTCCTTCCCACTTCCCCATCCTTCTCCATACATGCCCCGAAGGCAGCTCCATGGAGAGAGCCCAACACGGAGGTTGCAAAGTAAGTTTTCAGTAAAATTTATCATATCTTTATTGAATTATCTTGAATGATAGATATGACATGGAATTTGAAGATATCTTTATGGGTATTAACAGGTATCTCAGTTCTTTCATAGCTGTTATTGAAACCTTTAATTGTTTGATACACTAAAATGAGGTTATACCTATGTGTAGGATGTATAGTCTGACTCTGAATGAAAGTTATTTTTGATTCATTGATGAGTAATGTTATTCATTACTTTCCTGAAACATTAGTTTGAAAAGTGTATTTGGATGTTAACTCTTTATTATTTTATATTCTTTATTGTTTTCAGTTACAGTTGTGTAGCATCTTAAGGTAAAAATCTTCTTTTTTAACATGACAGAAATCATTTATAAATTTATTATTTGATATTAACTATTTTCATAACATTTGAACTGCAAAAGTTCAGTTAGAGTTTTCTTTAATTTGATACTTCATTCTTTGTCTCATAACAACTAGATTCACCTTTTAAAATTCTCAAATAATTATTTACTTAGTAAAATGTGATATTATCACCCTTTCACTTTTTAAAATAGAAAACATCATACCTATTATACTTTCATTCAGCCCATTACCGGTCTTCAAAGAAGAGTGAATGGAAACAGATTATTGAGACAAAACCAAAATGATGCTGTTGCTAGGTGTAAGATAAAAGAGACATGATTTCACAATTAAGTTTTTCAGGATTTCAGCTATTTGTGTGTATTTGGGGCCAATATTTCTTTTAATTGTCTACCCAATTGAATTTCTTTCTCTTGTATGGCAATTACATATACATATACAGACCTCTAGATATTTTTTACTGGTGTCATTAGTATCTTATATCAGGGGCAGATCTGATTCTTAACCAATATTAGAATCATGTAATCTTTATGCTCTGTATTATACCTGGCATATTAAAGTAATCATCGTTACACTGTTCTCCTTTAATCTCTCAATAACTTCATCTGTGTTATACCGCCTCTCTTCTGAGTCTGTTTAGAATGTATGTCCTAATTGTATCCCGTGGTCGGCAAAATGCGGCTCTTTGGCCCCTTGAGTGTAGCTCTTCCTAAGCCTTAGGAGTACCCTAATTAAGTTAATAACAATGTACCTACCTATATAGTTTAAGTTTAAAAAATTTGGCTCTCAAAAGAAATTTCAATTATTGTACTGTTGACATTTGGATCTGTTGACGAATGAGTTTGCCGACCACTGGATAAGCCCTTATGTGCCCAGTCTGTTAGGATGTCATCAGATGATTCTAATTTGCATGTCAATTGGAGCTATAACAGCCTCAGATTTGATTGGGTCTAAAGTTTAATCACATGAGAATTTAGAAGGAAAATAGTGAATTCATTCAGTGAGACCACATGATCTCAGATCTTTTTCTTCTACCTAACCATTCGAAGGAAAAAAACAAGAATGCAGTTCCTGGCAACAAAGACTTCCTGTCCTAAGAGGGCAGGGATTGTAACAAGCAAAACAAGAAAAAAAGTTTGTAGGGTATTTCTAATATTGGAGGGCATTCCTAGAATGTTCAAATATTGCTATTTTAAACATCTTAGACAATGTGAGATCTCAATGTTTTATAAACCTACAGGAAAGCATTTATTTTCTGATAAGTGAGTTTAGTCTATTTAATGAATAACAAAATGTAAGTAGACCAAATAAGTCATTTTTTGAAATAGCAATACTGTTTTTATTTATCATTATATGTTTTCTCCTTTTATTAAATATTTTAATGAATGATTCTATCGTGTCAGGTGTGCCTTTTGCTGAGACTCATGTAGAGAATATATATGTTAAAAATAAAATGTAACATGTTTAAATATGTGATATATTTTCTAATTCACATGAAGATAATCTGCTTTAGCCATTGAAGTTCTACTTAGTTCATTATCAATGCAATTTTTGCCAAGCATGATAAACATTTTAACATTTTGTTAGGGGTTTGTTTTGCAATAAAACATATATATGGAGCTCCTGATTCATAATAATTTTTATTGTTCTGTCTTAGCCTATTTCTTAGAAAACATGACACAATTCACAATTTAGATGTATTTGTCAGTTTGTGAATGATTTATTTCAAATTTTCTTCTCAAAGCAATAAACAGCTAAACTAATAGTTACAAAGGGATGTTTGAGATGTCTTAAATTATGTTTTCTCTCCATGAGTGTGGAAATTAAATAATTGGGTATACTTAATTTATTAGACAGTCCTGTTAGAAAAAGACACGTGAATGATTTTGGAAGAACATGTTGTTTATGTTTTAAAATTTACCTAAATTCAAGTGCCTTGGTCTAAAAGCATCTAAAGACTTAACTTAGCTATTTTGACTAACTTTTTCTCCAGTACATTTTGTCAATCAATATCACATCACTTACATACATCATTTGATATTTAATATTATTTTAAGCTTTAAACTGTTTGAGAGCTTTATCTTACACATTTCAAGAATAACATACCTACATCATGAAATATGTGTAAAATATGTTTGTGAACTCATGTGACTTTCCTTCTCTCTCTATTTCTTATTCTCAAATTCCATTCAAAATCCTTCCATTGATTTTTCAGGTTGGTGAGAGATTATTATTTTTTCCTTAGTAATTACCAATTTTGATTATTGCTGTTTGCTTTGTAGGATCAAAGAGAATAAGTGACAGTGAAATCTCTGACTATGACTGTGATGATGGAATTGGTGTGGTGTCAGGTAAGAATTTCAGAAATATTTCATAATAAGAAGGAAGAGTAAATTCATCATTATTTACCAATAGATAGATAGATAGACTGATAAAATGAGAAAGAAATAACTTGCCTCCTCATCTCACCAAAAAGAACCTTATGGCAATTTAAACTCCTGATTAGTTCTTATTGCTGGAACACCTGCACCAATTGTTAGATTGAATATTCATGTGGAAATATTTTAGATAAGTGAATTCTTACTAATTTCCTTTTTTAAACCACTAAATAATATGGATTTCTCTGTAATTTTGAGGAATTATTGTATAATTAAAACTTCTTTACATACTGTGCTAACACTGTGAAAGAGAAGAAAACCTTTTTGAGATCACCAACATACCCAAATATGTCAAATACTAGAATATGTATTTTGAATTCTTTTTTTCATTGTTGTTGTGTTAGTTAAGTATCAGCTGCAGCTACTTTTGAACTTATGGCATTATCGTTTAAAATATTTGCTAATTCATTATTATAAATTATCGGATTATTTAAAATTTAGGTAAGTAGCCCTTTAAAAATAAATAAATTCTGGGAAAAAAACACATCACACTATACTCATTAATATTATAAAAATGTTTCTCTTCTTCTTGAAGGTAAATTAACCTAACAAATTTCAAGGGTACGACTAATTTTACCTTGAACAAAATGAGTTCTATTGCATGTAAAACATGCTACAGTTGCATCAGTTATTGATAAGAATTTTTCTTTGGCAATTTCTGTTAGAGTTGCATCAGTTACCATGCTATCAGGTTACCTGTTACTTTTTAAAAATTCCATGGCTATCTTTTAGTTTTTATTTTTGCACTAAGGGTGAATAATATATTAATTTACTAAAACTGCCAAAAATAATTTACATGTTTTATGGTTTGTGAATTAAACCTTAATAAAATGGCTTTGAAAAATATTTCTCATAGTTTCTTGCTTGGGAATAATAACAATTTTCTCCCCAATTGTATTCTATTCCTTTAATAATTGATTTTTCCAGTTTTCTTTATCCTAAAAAATTTCCTTCAGGTTTTGAACTTCTTCATCTTGATGCCATTTTTGGTATATCTCAATTCTTTCATTTTCTATTTTCAGAATGGCGAAAGTATGATCATTTTATTATTTTTCCATTCTGTTAAAGGAAGTGTATTTTTAAAAAAGAAATTTATAAGTATCTTTTCATTATTTGGGTTAATACTGTCTATATTTTTTCTTCTTTTCTATTACTGAATAGTGTTTAGAAAACCTGAATAATTCAAAGTATTTGCCCTGGGTTCCTTATTTTTCAACATCAGAAAAATCATCCTTGCTTCTACATTTTTCTTTCTGCCTATGTAAAGAGTATAATAGTGAATCATTTAATAATCCGTTGAGGAATGTATTTGAATATTTGTCATTCTTTTTTAAGTGTTTACAAAGTATTATTATGTCTTAGTATTATACTATACCTTTACAATATTCAAAGGCTTCAGCTTCACCAGCATTTTATGTTTTTCAGTAAAGTAGAAAATACAAAAGGACTTAGTGTGTAGGTAACTGTCATCTTAATCTTTCCACCTTTAGATTATCGACACAATGGTCGAGATCTTCAAAGCTCAACATTATCAGTGCCAGAACAAGTAATGTCATCCAACCACTGTTCACCATCAGGGTCTCCTCACCGAGTAGATGTTATAGGAAGGACTAGATCATGGTCACCCAGTGTCCCTCCTCCACAAAGGTAAGAGAGCATACACATTTTATTTGTAGGATGGTATTACAAGCCTTCTTATGGTAAAATACCATGAATAACCTCTAAAGATAATAAATTCTTGTGGAAAAAGTTACTTCAGGATAAACAAAGATGCTATTGGATAACCTACATAATGAAAGTAAAATAAAAAATAGTCTACTTCATGACTTTGGAAGACCCAGATCTTGTTTAATTGGAAGTGTTCAAAATTATAAATAGGATCCAGCTTGAAATCACTTATCAATATTGAGCAGATGTAGTTATGACCAACTTACTATACTCATAAATGGTAGAGATATTGATAACTTAAGGAACAGGAAAAAATAAACATATGATGGTACTTTAAAGTTAGGAACCATCATGCGAAGAGTTAAAGAGAAGGGTGGCTTAGTAAATCTGTAGCTCCAGGTCTTACGCCTCGTGGAAAACTCTGATCAGTCCAGGTAAGTACTGAAAGGCTTAATAGAGTTAGAGCCCTGGAAATAATATGCTTGCCATTAATAAATATGTGCATAATTCACAACTTACATACTTGATATTGAAGAAATTTGAAATCTTTTGAATTTTAAAATTTGAACATTATAGCTCCCCTTATAAATGAATAATTGAGTTAATTTTAGACTTGGAATTTTTAATCATAATCTTAATTTGAAGCATGGTATGAACCATCTAAGAGAACTTGAGGTTTGTATTTATAAATTTACCTTATTTAATTTATAAGGATATTAAGTACTTAAAATGTTTACTTAAGTTTAGACATTGAAGAAATTGAAAAGGAAATGTAATATATTAACTTCATAAACATAGTCTAAAATGTTTGAAGATGTTGAGTTAACTAAGTTTGTCAGTGAAACTAAAATTATTGAGTTTTCTGAAAAGTAAATTTTTAAATGTGGTCGACTTCTCAATAGAGTGATATGATTAGGAGCTTATATAAAAGGCTTATTCTATCATGAAAAGGAAATAAATGATCCAGACCAAGAATAGTAGCTTAAAAAATCATCATGATCAATTAGAAATATTTCAGTTTAGGTTTTTTAAAAGAATCATTACCCCTAAAATAGGATCTGGCAATATATTATCTATAAGCAACATGCTGAACTCATTTTCTCCACACTGATCAATTTTTCTGGCAGTATTTTTGTATCATTGAATATCACTACTAGAGATCTCAGAGTCATATATTAATAGCTATCGCTATCCTTATCGATAGTATCTTGATTTTATGTCATATCTCTGTTCTAGAACTAATCTCCTAACTTCACTGTCAACCTCCAGTGGACATGTATACCATTAGCCAGAGGTACAACTAATTAGTTAAAACAAAACAAATACCTTGGACTTGACATGATAGTAATGTTTGTCTTTTTCTACTGTATTTATTAATAAGCCTCATTTGTCAGTATAGTACATGATTATGATTTTAACATATTTAATGGATCTTGCTATTTCAGTCGGAATGTGGACCAGGGACTTCGAGGGACACGCTCTACTACTGGCCATTATAACACCATTAGCCGAATGGATAGACATCGTGTCGTGGATGACCATTATTCTCCCGACAGAGACAGGTGAATATGATTAAACACTCTTCTAACTTATTATAATCGCTGCCTTCAGGAAAAAGGGGTTGCTATTAAATGTTTTCATTCTGAAATTTCTTAAACCCTATGTTTTCTTCACAATGCCTACATTCATTCTTATGACCCCCACATCATTAAAAAAAAACAAAAACTAAAACAAAACAAAACACAATAGTTTCTTTAGTAAGAAAAAATAAATCATCTTGCTCTTGCAATTCTGGGCCTTCGTTAAATCAAATTAGTAAGTGAGTCAATTTGCACATGAGGTTATAATGATAGTCATAATGAAAATGAGGTGTTTTATTACTTTTACCTTTTAATTATTATCTATAAAAACACTTCCATGAGGCAGTAGATTTTAGTCGGTTACATTCATAGGGAAATCAATGTGACTTTTATATACTTGTATATATACATATATATATAAAAGTGTATATATTATAAGTATATATACTTTTATATACTTTTATATCTACTTTTGTATATGAGATAAGTCTGGTTTGTTTAGGAAACACAAAAGCTGATTCCTGAAGAGGTTCTTCCTCTGGCTTCAGCAAACTTTTTAAGCGTCGTAAAGAATCATGCTGTTGATTGCTGTATTTGGAAGAATTCTCTGAATTTGCTCTATTAAAGGTGACATACTTGGAATCAATTAATACATTAATTACTACTCATTTTTTAATTAGGCAAAGTGATTAACTCTAATTCATGGTTTGTTGTTTATAAAATAAAAAATGCTATGCTATTTCCCCCAAACTATCAAATGGGTTTGAAATAAGAAAACGTAATTTACCATTCAATGAATGTTGTGATAAAATAACAAGGGAACTCAGAAGTCCTTTTGTATGCATCCTAAACTAATTTTTGTAGGAATACTTGGGGGATTTAAATCAACTAATATGAGCTGTATCTGTCAATATCCATAAATTTGTTATGTCTACATACAGGGTTATATATTCAATTCATGCTTGTAATTTCATTGTTTTTTAGCACATGTTTTCTTTAATAGAGTAAAGCAAGTATTGGCTTTTGAGTCTGAGACCTAAGAAGAAATTAAGAAGTTATTAAATTAAAGTCTTTATCAGTGTTGAATGAAAGTTAGTGTAGTATATTACTTTTATTTGTTTGGCTTTTTCATAGTTTTTTTAGGTCTTTAGGTGTAACTATAGGTATGCTACCTATAAAAATTTATGTTTATAAGTACAATAAGAGTGAATGAAAGATAAACTATGTTGGCATGATTAGGAGTTGGAAGGAGTCCTATGAGGGTGTGTGAATGATTACTTTTGTCATGTAATAAAATTTTAATGTGTTTGATTATTTCTGTAAACTATATAGTGATTCAAGGAAATGAGGGGACAAAAAAGTCTGAAATAACTTGAAATCCTTCAAGTTTATGTTAAGTTCTTATAATTAAAAATGGACTTGATATTTTCTCTGAAGACAATATGGTCTAAATCTTGCAAAGAAGGATGGAATAAAATTAGCCTCTAGAATTATACTCACACACAAAAGGTGTCACTATCATGCGAACATATAATATTTTAGTAATATTTTACGGCAAATGGCCCTAATGTTAATGGCAAAAAATTTGACTTAGCCTTGGTTATTACCTGACATAGTCATAATTGAAATGTTATTTTTCTTGTTTACTTTATAACTTTAATAGTCTTCTAGTTTAGCAAAAATTTTCAACTAATTCAAAGGTTTGGAGAAATTGATCTATGTGGTTTTATTACTCTCTTGGAGTGCCATATATTATTACTAGATCATAATTATTGTTAATTATGAACTGTTTTAAATCCTTTTTGAAATAAGTAAAATAGAATATCATTCAAGTAGGACTATAAAACCATTTGTAATATATTATTTTTGAGTTATCTGTGCAACCATTATTTATTAACACAAGGAATCAAAACTACAGTATTATCCATGTACTCTATCATAATATTAAAAAATGGGTTCTAATAGAATGAATGTAAAAACATTGTAATTTTTATGTATTATTTAATTGGTAAGAGTACTTTAGAACTCTTACAGTGAATATTCATCAAAAGCATTTTATCGGGGCAATCACATGGTTGATTAAAAAGTCTAAAAGAAAATTTCCTTTGAAATATTAAGTAAATTTAGGTATTTTGCATGGTGTGTTAACCTTTCTTGTCAGTAAGGGTTGATGCAGTGGACTAGGACAGTGTTTTATTGAATACTTTGTCATGGTATTTGAAACCAAAGGGCATTGGGTTTGAATTTAGGCTTTTTACACTTGCTAACTGTGTATCTTTGGGGAAATTAACCTCTTTGGAATTCAATTTCCTCACCTATATAATTATAATAGTAGTACCAATTGTAGTACCAATTGTTGTGCCTACTGAATGACACAGTGCCTCCAGTTGCATAGTATATACTTGGAAAATGTGCCTTACTCCTTAGCATGTTTAAAGTACCCTTTGTCTTTCAAATAGTTTACATTTTTATGGGCTTATCGATTAAGCAGAAAGAAGGGAAATCAGTCAATTCATATGTTTTTTTAAAAAGCTATGTAGAGAATGTAGAACATGAATTGGACCTTGAAAACTAAGCACGTTTATCCTGGTGAGAACAAGAACAGAGATACAGGGGCAGAACACACATGTGCGTTCGGAAGAGCCAGTACGAAGGAGGAAGGACTTGGGGGCATGTTGGAAAGTTATGCAGGAAGATAATGGCTTTTACATCAGTATATTGGGTTAGAAATGATGCTATATGATATTCATTTATAGCATCTGGTTAAACTAAGTGGTATAAGAAGGAGATATATAGGTAACATAAAAAAATCATATATCAAAATTTGATTTGATCTTTAGTGCCCTGCACCTCGTATTCTTTTGTCCTTAGTCAAAATTCTATTTTGTTTTGAAAAGAAAATAAGTTCTTTACGAATAATTTAGAGACTTGAGTGCAGGGGTATTAGCTGAAATGATGAATTGCAAAGGGCACCTTTCATCTGCCTCTCTATCCCCTATTACTTTTTGTATCATTGCTTCTATAGTAAATTGTGTTAACTGCTACAACTAGGAACATAATTTTCCTGGGAAAAACTATGTAGCTTTAGTGTTAGAAATTATTTTAAGAGCTTATGTGTTTACATGACTTAATTTACTATTAGAATAAGTATGGAGTACTAGATAATATTTCTGTAACACGTCAGTGATATCCTGCAGTCAGAATTTTGTTTATCCTAGAGGCCAGAATATTTTGGGTACATGGAGTTAAACAAACAAAAAACTTTGGTCGCCAAAATCTCTGAAAGAAAAGGTTTACTGAGCCAAATGCTATCCAGAAACGGACTAGGTCCTGCAGTGTGCAGTCCAAGCTAGCAGCAGCATGTCGAGGTAGAACAAACAAACACATTCGCTGTCCTGGAATTAACAGATGGTTTTATGTTTTGAAGAAGAAGGATGAAAGTTGTCTTGAAAGAACTTACATTGGCTACAGATAAAGGGGTAGGAGGAAGTGGAGTGGGGCAGTTCTAGGATAGGCGCACAGTCAGTCAGGAAGTGATATTTACTGCTTTTGATTGGTTGTGGGAAACAGTCCTGAAAGTTCAGGCATAAGAAGGATGCTGTGACTTCTGGTGGTGGCCACAGACGTTGATTCAAAGCTCCAGCATACGGTCAGGAATGTAAGCAGTCTCTTAGTAGGCCCACAGCTGTTAATGGGCTAAATACTCTTCTCTCTTTCTCTTACTCCCAACCACTGTAATTTAATGTAGGACCTCTCAGAATTTTTTTGTCAATACTTTTAGCATTATAAGAAACAACTATAATTAACAGATATGTTCATTCATAAACTTCAATTAATTCAATTAATACATTTATATTTTAAGAAGAAAAATACCCTCCTATATGGGTCTCTGAGATTCCTGACACTCTTGAGCCACTTCTCAGTTTTTTATTAGGCAACGAGCTGGCAGAAAGTGTCAAACCCATTCCTACTTAGCCTTTGGGGCCCTTTTAGTGATCAACTATGAGGTGAAACACATCTCTGAAAGTTTGATAATATAGAGAAAGTAAATGAAAAGAGAATTCATTTTACAAAAACAATGCAACATTTTATTTATTACATTTAAGGAACACATTTTAAGATAGTTAAATCATACTGAGTATATTTTAGGAACTATGGAGTAGCAAAACATTAACAATATTATAGACAAGCAGAGAGTTTTGTATTAAATTGAGATTGTTGGAAACTTGGCTTTACAAAAACCAAGGCTATTCATTACTTAAGGGTGTTATATCTTATATTTTCACTTTGCAATCCTTTTTGTGTGTCTGGTGTAGCACCAGATGTCCGAATAGGCAAATGACTTGGTCAAGCCTCACAATTAGCATGTGTTTTTCTGAAGAGTCTGCAGGACATTCAAGCAGCCATGTGAAGAGCCCAGAAGGCCGCTGGAAATGCGTTGTGAAACCCAAAGAAAAATTAAGGCTAAAGCTAGAGTTTGCACCATAAGAACAAGTAATATTATATAGAGCAGTGGTTCTCAACCTTCCTAATGCCGAGACCCTTTAATACAGTTCCTCATGTTGTGGTGACCCCCAACCATAAAATTATTTTCATTGCTACTTCATAACTGTAATTTTGCTACTGTTATGAATCGTCATGTAAATATCTGATATGCAGGATGTATTTTCATTGTTACAAATTGAACATAATTAAAGCATAGTGACTAATCACAAAAACAATATGTGATTATATATGTGTTTTCTTAGGCGACCCTGTGAAAGGGTCATTCGACCCCCAAAGGGGTCGCGATCCACAGGTTGAGAACTGCTGATACAGAGAATTTTTTGGAATATAAGGAAGGTCAAAGATTAAATCTTGGGAAACCACTGCACCTAAGAATACAGAAAAAGGGAATCTAGTAGATGAAATGAATAAAGAAGCAAGAGACCAAGCCATATGTACAAATGTTAAGATCCTGAATTTTAGATTAAGGAAGCCCTGAGCTTGAAACCCAGTGCTGCTACTTACTATATGGCTATGGGCAAGCACTCATAGCTGTGTCTCTGTCGGTGGGAATACTAGAACCCACCTCAAAGAGTTTTTATGAGAAGTAAATGGGATAAAGTAGACAAAGTTTAATGGAGTACTTGGCACATAGTTAAGTGTTAAATAGATATGATTTTTATAGCCAGAAAAATTGTGTTGAGAAACCAAGAGAGGAGTATCAAGAAATAGAGGTTGAAAATCAATGTCTGTCGAATACCATAGATACATGCAGTATGATGAAGATTAAGAAAAGATTAAAGGATTTTTCTAGAATTTCAAAGATAACATTCACAGGACAACTTCAAGAGAATTGTGGAGGCAAAAGTCAAGGAAAGTCACAGAGATGCAAGGGCTTGTAAGGAAGGCAAGTTCCGTTAAGCTTTTATTTTTAGGATTAAGTGTACTTGAGGAATGTAATCTATATATATAAAAGCCTAAGCAACTGGTCGACTGGCCACTATGAAGCGCACTGACTACCAGGGGACAGATGCTCAACGCAGGAGCTGCCCCCTGGTGGTCAGTGCACTCCCACAGCGGGAGCGCCCACTCAGTGAGAAGCCAGGCTCACTGCTGGCGAGCGCAGCTGCGGTGACGGGAGCCGCTCCCGCCTCCACGGCAGGCAGCGCTACTGAGGGGTTGTGGCAGGCGCAGCAGGGCCGGGATGAGCAGCTGTGGAGCTGCGCCCAGCCCCAGGTGGGGCTCCTCCCCAGCCCCCTGCCACTTCAGCACTGCTGCATCCCTCAGGGTCCTGGATTGCGAGTGGGCATAGGCCAGGCTGAGGGGCCCCACCCGTGCACGAATCTGTGCACCAAGCCTCTAGTAGACAATAATGAATGAAGCAAGGCCATGTGGGAAGTAGAATTACAAGTAGAGGAATTTCTTCCTTTGGTGAAGAAGAAAAGGACAAGTGAAAATATAAATATGTGTTTGCTCTATATTTAGAGGTAGAAGAATGGAAGTTGAGAGAGTTCAAGGTTGGTTTCTATTTTTTACTGAAAGGCAGTGATCATCTGCCAAAATTAAGTGTTTTAAGAAAATAGCAATACAGGTTTTAAGAAAATAGGAAAATTTTCAATTAGTGCAAAGAAGAGAATCACAGAGGGCTGAAAGATCCGTGTGTGCTTTGATGACTATGGTGGACATGAGGCATGGAATGCAGCAGAGCCAATAGCATGCAATAAACATAATAAAAATAACGAATGGAAAAATGGATAATATCCTATAAATTTAATAAATACAGTTAATCAGAAATGATTTGAATCAGTTTGTTCTTTACTAAATTGAATTTATAAAGAAAGCCTTTTAAGTTATTAATGGGTGAAGAAGAAATAATTGCCTTATAAAATCTCCCGAGTATGCACAAGTATTAAAATTTGCCTCTTTTATTATTTTCTTCTGAGCTTTCTGGTTATTTTGTTATTTTTCTCTCCTCACCTTTCCTCCCAAAAAATTGGAAAGCATCTATATTGTGTAACATTTTACAGATTGTGCTGAAGATGTTTGAGTAGTAACTGACAAGAATTTATTTTGGAATATGATTTATTTAGATCTCAATTTGTTATCTTTTGTTGTGTTTTATTTTAGAATATTTAGAATATTTTAATCTTTATCGCTGACATACCACATGGACATTGGGTGGAAAGAGCAAGCTTTCCAGTAACAATTTCCATTTGCTTTGCTTACTATCTGCTTACCTTTTTTTAATCTCACTTTTTAAATTAAACTATACCTTTTCATTTCTTTCCTGAGTCTCATTTATGTTCTTGTTTCTGCCACGCTTGCAGTCACTTTCTTACTCTACCTCGCTCCAGACACAGTCAGACCATTGAACGTCATCACAGGGATGGCAGGTATACTTTTTCTTACAATTGAGTCTGTTCATAGAATTGCATGTGCCTGTCTATTAATATGATATAATTCATTTCTACTTCTAATTCATTTATATATACATATGGTTATAATGAAATATGGGTACATCATCCTTATAAAATAATAGAAAATAGAGCAATATAAACTCTTTGATTGTAGTAACATGTCAAAAATGCTGCTTCCTTTTAATGAGTTAGGATCCTATCTTTGATGATTCTAAAATTTTAGTTTTCCAAGAACTCCAATTAACTCTTGATTTCCTAGAAGGATCTAATACAGTTTAATTACGTTTGGCTGCTCACCTTCCTCAACAGAGTTCATAATTAGGTATTTAGACACCACTGGTTGATTTGTACATATCTCAGCAACCCGCTTCCCTCCTTCAACAGTGGAGGAGTCAGTCCTGAAGTGCTGAGGATGAACTGATTGGTTTATGGTTACCTTGTCAAAGGTGGCTGTAATCTGCTCCTTGGTCATCTTGTAGATTATTTTAGATCTATGGAGAATACTGGGTCAGTGGGGAAATCTTTGTTCATTTCTCATCTACCACCATTCTCCTTATATTGGAGGGAAATGTCAATTACGTGGCATTTAACAGAAGGGAGGATTACGTAGGAAAAGAAGGGAAAGAAGGCCTATATGTAGCTTTAGGGATTTGAGCCAGTTCAAGGACAACATTTTGAGGTCCTATAGGCAGAGAAGAGAATGGCAATGATAATATGGTGGGTTCAGCTAGTTTAGATAAGGAATTAGATGCTGTGTTCTATCATTTCAAAGTGATTTGAGTTATGTGTGATCACTTTTATCCTATCAATTTAGTTAATTAAGAGTTAATAAAATAGTTAATAATTTAGATAATTAAGAGTTAATAAAAATTATTGAAAAATAATGAGTAAATTTCTAAGGATTGAAATGATGTAGATAAATGTGGAAGGAAACATAAAAGATACCATTAACAATATATTCCTAATAGTTCAAGTTTTGTGATGTCTTTCAGTAAATGTAATTAAAATTGAATGCCTTTCAGTTTATTATATTATAGGGATTATTACTATATTTAATTTCCTTAGCATTTTCTCAGTCCCTTTTCCTTTTATTTTGCTTAACACTAAATAATTCTTAATTTGTTGTTATATTTTTTATTTTTAATATTGCTGTATGTAACATTTAGACTATTTTTTGGTTGCAATGGTTATACATTTATCTTAAAAATATATGGAAACATGGTTACATAACTGTCCTCATAATTAACCAAGACTTTTCTTAAGGTAGGTGACATGAATGAGACATTACTGATTATAGGCTTATTCCACTTACTCTGGTATCTTCATTTCACTGTAAGTTAAAACCATGCACCATATTTTTTACATTCTGTATTTTCCTAATTTTAATTATCAATACATAGATTGTCTGCCTCATATTACTTATTCGTTCAATAAATCAACATGGATAGAATCAGTTCTTGATCATTTCTTGGTTGGTTATTAATTTCACAATACTTAACAATTCTCAACCTAGCTGGCCTATTTTGAAGGATGCATTTCTGAATTGTTTTTTGTGTGCCATGATTTGGTTTGTGTCAGGAAACACAATATCATTAATATTTGCATTAAAGTAAAACACAGATAGGGAAATCAGTTTTAAAAAACAAGTTTTCAAATACCTTATTGTAAGGTTTGCTGTCATTTAAATTATTCAAATTTGTGAGTCTATGCATAAGACAGATTGGGTAGATTTTGTAAGATTGAAGTTCTTTCATTGCTTTTTAAAGTATTTTCTTTTATCATTATCAGTCTGATACATAGAAAAGAATGTGTGCACATTTCAAAACATAATGAAATGAACAACCACAAATCTACTACCCAAACTGAGAACCAGAGTATATGCTTATACACCTTGCATCTTCTGGAGGCTCCTTGCCTGTTGCATTTGTGTGCCTCTTCCACAGAAGTAAGAAAAGCGATACTGAATTTTTCATTTTACATTCCCTTACTTTGCTTTTTTTAAAAAAGGGACTTGGATCATTTGTTTTCACTCTGCCGCCTTTCCGAGTTACTCAGTTCCTCTGACCTCATCTTAGTGCACTGAGATTCTGGGATTACTGAAGATATGAAAGCTTATCTAATCATCTCCCCATTCTCCTACATATCTATATATATAAAAGCCTAAGTGATCAGCAGGTAGCTATGACGCTCACTGACCACGAGGGGGCAGATGCTCAACGCAGGAGCTGCTGAGCTGCTGTGACTTGCAGCTGTGGTTCTCAGGTGACTCACCCAGAACCAGAGAGAAGGGAGCCCAATTCCGAGGTCCGTCACCCAAGAACTGCCCTCTCACAACCTGGGACCCCTCAGGGGATGTCAGAGAGCTGGTTTTGGCCCGATCCCTGCAGGCCAGGCCGAGGGATCTCACTGGTGCACGAGTCTGTGCACCAGGCCTCTAGTATTACCATAACAGTCTATGCTTCTTGTTTTAAACTTCTGTACCTTTATATGTAATGCAACTTAGCACAACCACCCATTGCCCTTTCATGTTCGTATCATCTGTTGATCTCTTGGTTATTCTATTTTAATTGCTGAATTTTTTAGCGCCTGGCTTTAGTCTTCTTCATCACTTTGATGTTAGAATTCATCTGAATGATCTATTCAGCTCCCACTTACTTCTTTGACTGTTTCAAATACGAGGGAGTGGACTTTACCTCCAATTCTACTTCAGTCAGTCACCACCATGACCATACTCTGAGTCTTATGATCACTTCAAATTTTTCTGCCTTTGAAATATTTTTTTTTATTGCTTAAAGTATTACAAAGAGTATTACATATGTCTCCTTTTTTTTTTTACCCCTGCCCTTGACAAGCCTTTGAAATCTTAATTCAAATACTCCACTCTTGGACCAGAACTCCACATGGTTCTTTTTCATTCTTTCGTTGAGTTACTTCTACCTCATCAGTTCTTTTATGTTAATAGAGGAACTCTTCCCTCTTGACCCTTAAGCTTTCCCTATTAGTCTTCACTTTCTTTACTTGCTTACATATACAGGTTCTTTGAGGAGTTTTAATTAGGGGATGGCTATAATATGTTCACTGTAGAATTATACTCTAGAGACTCTGGATGGTTGATTTGAAAGTAAAGGTTATAGAAAAGAAAAGTATGTATTGGGATATTTGCCATGGTCTAGGACAGTGGTCGGCAAACTGCGGCTCACGAGCCACATGCGGCTCTTTGGCCCCTTGAGTGTGGCTCTTCTACAAAATACCAACTTCTGCGCATGGGCCAGGAAGTTTCAATCGCACTGTATGTGCGCGCCCGCATGTGGTATTTTGTGGAAGAGCCACACTCAAGGGGCCAAAGAGCCGCAGTTTGCCGACCACAGGTCTAGGACAACAGAAACTCTTTGAGGGCCTGAACTAGGTAAGATAGTCAATGGAGATACAGAGAGACAAGAGATTTAATCAATTAAAATCTATAATACTTGGTAAATAAAAGGATTTGGGTGTTGAGGGGGAGCAGAGAGTCAAGAAACACTCCCAGGCTCATAACTTGGGTACCTGGGTGCATGTGCTACCTTAACAAAGGTGGAGTTGGAGGTTTTAAAAGAGGAATCAAAGGAGTGAAATAAATATCTTGATAGCTTTAAAGAAGTTTAGGCTACATATAAAAATTTAGAATTAGATTCCCTCCTCCTCCTCCTCCTCCTCCTCCTCCTCCTCCTCCTTTTCCTCCTCTTCCTCCTCTTCCTCCTCCTCCTCCTCCTCCTCCCTGTCCCTCCCCCTCTCTCTTTCATTTTGTGTCTTGGAGAGGGAGAGAAACTTCAATATGAGAGATAAGTATTGATCAGCCGCCTCCTGCATGCACCCCCACCAGGGATCAAGCCCATAACCTGGATATGTGTCCTGACTGGGAATCAAACCCCATGACCTTTTAGTGTACAGGGTGATACTCCAACCAACTAAGCCATACCAACAGGGCTAATTCCTTCTTCTTTTTCTTTTGTTTCTCTAATGAAGTACTATTCTGATTCTCATTCTACCCCTTGACTGTTCTTATCTCCTTCTCTACTTCTCATGTCCTCAACTTTGTGACCATATGTTGTCCTATATCCTACCATTGCTATAGCTTTGACCAAAACTTCTAATACCTAGTAGAGTGCCTGGGCATTATAAATAGTATTGAAATAACTACTTAGTCAACAAATAGTGAAATGAAATATTAATACTGTACAATTACTTTGCAAATTACTTTCTCTCTAAAATTGACGTTCGAGTTATTATCATTCCCTCTCAAGAATTCTTCTATTTCTGGTAATAGATCATTTTCTTTTGGAGGCAGGGAATTTCAGGTTTTTTCTTTGGCTTATTCATTTCTACATTTAATTCATAGGGTGATTTGTCAGCATTCATTGACAGTTAACTGTCACACGTCCAAAACGGAAACCATCCCGACACGCCATGATATTTTGAATTTAATTTAAAAAATCAATTTGCTTGCGTCTATAGACACTTATGACGTACAAAGGGTTAAGAGAAAAACACACACACATTTTTGCTACCAAAGAAGTTTACAGGCTTTAGAATTAAGAAAGCTCAATTCAAGTTCTAGCTCAGAAAACATCCAATTGTGTAACTTTGTCCAAGTTTCTGTGGGCCATAGTTGGCTTATTTTTACAACGAAAGAGTGGTTTACATGACTTCTGAGATTCTGTCTGACCCTGACATTTTGTTTCTATAATTCTTTATAACGTGTGTGTTCGAATACTGTACATTGTATATTTTGTACATTGTGATTTATAGTTATCATCCATTCCTTTCCCTCTTACTAAATGTCAGCCTTTTCCTACTATAACTCATTCTATATGCTATGGCTGAATTGTTCTTCATAATTAATTACTTAAAATTTACTTTTGTTCAGAAGCTTTTGGTCACTCTAATAGAAAATTAAATGGATTTAATTTTCATTTAATTAAATGAAATGTTTAAACTTATTAACTGGGCATTTTTAGATCTCCATAAAATGACTCCAAGCTAATTTCCAAACTAACATATTGCCGTATTCTATTTTCTGCCGTTCCTAGCATTTCCATTTGACATTTTTTTCTTCCAGTCAGATTTATATTGAAGACAAAAAATTCAACATACAAAGTGATCTAGGTCTGCTGCCTCAGAGCATAACGTTTCTTACTAATATTTTGATAAGCTACTTTTTGACACTGTGGACTTATCTAAAATTAATGAAAAAGTGCCCAACGCGTATTAAATGATTGGCCTAAACTGCTCCAACTTTAACAGCTCTTTTAGATAATGAGCGTCGGTAGCATCAAGTCCCATGTGAGGCTGATGAGGACTGATAGGAGACCTCCAGAGGCCATTTTGTGCCCTGCTACCATGATGTCTTTGCCTTTCTGGATGATAATATTTTCATTATCTCTAGACACACCACAGGCATATTAGTGGGGTCAGAGGTTAGCTTAGCTGCCTGCTGGGCTCTAACAGATATCACCCCAGGACCCCACCGCAGCCCAAATTGAGTCCTGGTGAATCTCAGCACAGGACACAGAACTCCAGTAGTGGATGGATCTTCATCGTGTCCTCCAAGTGCTGCTCTTCACTTGCCTCCAGCCCACCCACCCACGCTGCAAGAACCTCGCAGCACCTTGTCTTCTCCACCACAGGCCTCCTATTTGACTCTCTTATGGTTTCATCTCTCTGCTGAAATTTCTGCAGCTGTGTGTGTGTGTGTGTGTGTGTGTTATCCATCTTTCCTCTATATCTTTAACATCAATCATGCTTATTTTAAATCCCTATCTGTTATTACAACATGTGTCACCTCTGAGCCTGACTCTGTTGATTGCTTTGCCTCTTGACAGTGTGACTTATTTTTCTTGATTTCTGGTGATTCTAGTAATTTTTTGTTGACTGTTAGGTATCATGTAATCAGTAGAGGCTAACGCAGAGAGTATTTATGCCTGAAAATGTGTGTGTGTGTGTGTGTGTCTGTGTGTGTGTGTGTGTGTGTATTATATGACCCTCAGATAGCTGCCTTTGTATACTTTGTGTGTGATTTGGTCTGAGGTTATGAATTGACAGCTAAGGCAGCAGGCAGTACTGTGTATGAGGAATTTGCACTATACCCATTCCACTATCAATGTAAAGCTAGCAAACAGAAGGCTAAAGAATTGTTCAAAGTTGATCAGTGAGCCCTAACTGGTTTGGCTTAGTGGATAGAGCATTAGCCTGCGGACTCAAGGGTCCCAGGTTCGATTCCGGTCAAGAGCGTGTACTTTGGTTGCAGGCACATCCCCAGTAGGGAGTGTGCAGGAGGCAGCTGATCGATGTTTTTCTCTCATCGATGTTTCTGACTCTCTATCCCTCTCCCTTCCTGTCTGTAAAAAAATCAATAAAATATATTTTTAAAAAAGTTGATCAGTGAAATTGTTGAACCTAACACTCAGATATTCTAATGTGAGGACCATGCCTCATTACATTTATTCTTATAAAGAAAAACAATGCATAATTCTGTCCTTTGATCTACATCTTTAAAATGTTTGGTATTTTATGGAATTTTTAAGGATTTAGGAAGGGAAAACAGGGCCAAATCCTTGGTAGAATATCTTGAATTTCTTACAATTGAAAAATGTTATTAAACTTTACCATCCATTGAAAATGGAAACTACTTATTTAGTAAAATAAAAATCTTATAGATAGAAGTTGGTAATTATATTTTCTCTCAGGATTTTGAAAGTATATATTTTAAAGATGTGTTAATTTGCTGCATTTTAATTGTTGCTAAATAAATAATCCTGCTTATTCATGGTTTTGTTTCTGGTGGGGTATTGGTTTTTTTTGAAGTAAAAATTAACAAAAGTTATAAGTACTTAATAAGATAATCAAAATATTCTCAAGGTATTTACATCTTATATGTTTCTCTGTGTGCATATAAATAATACATTATTGTATTTGATCCTATTATTCTTGAGGAAATTAGGATATTTAACCTTTTTATTTTTAACCTTTTCTTCTTGCTGTTTCCAGTATACTTCTCTAGACATGAGACACTTCTCTTTTTGATGATAATTCATGCTTATGGGTAATAGTAATACGTTTTTCTAAATTAAAGCTGTCTTGCTGTCTCTCATCATATGTTTTATTGACATTTTCCCATTTTAGATTGTTATTAACATGGCTGACTCTAGTCATTGCTGTTATTTTTAATAAGCTTAATTACTTTTAACAAAATACATAATTTATGTTTAACTGTACAGAAATGCCCTATGGAGAAATGATGTCATTCCTAAGGATAAATTAATCTATCTTCCACCAAAATAATAAAGTGTTTCTATTTGTACACAAAATGTTCCTATTTACCATGATTTCCATGGTGAGTGTTTTGTGTCTTGCAATTTCTTTAACTTTGAAAGCAATGCTAAACTAATATAAACTAGAGTTTTTTTAAAAGTTAAACTTTTACCTCTTACATTATGATGAACATGAAAATTATATAGTTGAGCCATATGATTACTTTAAATTATTTAAAGTAATTAATTTAAATTACTTTAAATTACTTTAAAACATTATACCTATATATGTTACATTAATTACCCTAAAATGTCTCATTTAAATTTTTTTTCATTTAAAAATTTTATTATGTATTTATTTCTTATACTATGCAGCTCATGTTCAGAAAATCTCTAGACATTTAAGCTATTTTATCGAAGGTATAATGCTTCTGTTGTGTGAATCAGTTTACTGTATTACACAGTGTGGGTATAGGGAGGCATTTCTTACACCAAGCCTGAGATTATACTCCTTGCCCCCAGAGAGACATAATCTTTTAAATATTTCAGCTTTGGAAAGAAATAATTTCTTTTTAAAAAATATATTTTATTGATTTTTTACAGAGAGGAAGAGAGAGGGATAGAGAGTTAGAAACATCAATGAGAGAGAAACATCAATCAGCTGCCTCCTGCACGCTCCCCACTGGGGATGTGCCCGCAACCAAGGTACATGCCCTTGACTGGAATCGAACCTGGGACCCTTGAGTCTGCAGGCTGACGCTCTATCCATTGAGCCAAACCAGTTCTGGCAGAAATAATTTCTTTATAGAAATAAAAACTAATTCCTAAACAGCTTTACTTTTTTAAAAAAAATATATTTTTATTGATTTCAGAGAGGAAGGGAGAGGGATAGAGAGATAGAAACATCAATGATGAGAGAGAATCATTGATTGGCTGCCTCCTGCCCACCCCCTACTGGGGGATGGGGGGAATCGAGCCCACAACCTAGGCATGTGTCCTCTGCTGGAATCGAACCTGGGACCCTTTAGTCCAGAGGCCGATGCTCTACCCACTGAGCCAAACCAGCTAGGGCAAACAGCTTTACTTTTTTACAAGATTTATTTTTAAAGAAATCCTGTTAGGTTTACTAGGGCATCTTTACAATATAAACATGAAATACGACTGATTTAAGCATAGACTGCAGGGTCTGAGTTATATTTTAGGACAATTTTCACTGACATATCTGAGTTATTACTTTGAAACTTTGCATTGTGCTGGTTGTTTTAAATTTTTGAGTAGTGTTCGTATTCTGTCATATCGAGAGAGATACCCTGCATTGAGCTTATGTTGATTTGGAGTTGTATCATTGTGATGGTTGATATTAGTGGTTACGGAAAGAATGTTCTGTGGCCTATTCTTCCTGCTATACTGCATAAATTCCTTGTACTTGATTTAAAATAGGATAAATAAGTAGCAACACTGGTGAAATAAGCAGGAAGCTGTGGCAGATACCTGGAATTTTTTTTTTTTTTTTAAATCTTTTAAGAGCAACTATACTGAGAGGAAAAATGACTGAAAATGGCAGTTTCACTGGGTGATTATAAAATTATTTTTTCTTCAGAAATCCTGATCTCAATAGCATCGTGTGCCAGTATGTGCTGTCAAAGCTGGTGTAACAATTACTGGCTCCTGTTACAATGCTGCCAGTCAATGTGAGTTAGCTCTGTGTGCAGAGGGCTATTCAACTGTGTCCTCTCCAAATGCTTGCATTTTGGAATAGCAGCCGCTACATAGGGCAGAGCAGCAATCTATCCAGGTAAATGACATGTATAAAAAGTGAACTATTTAAAACATATATTAGAAAATATAACCAATTTTTTTAAAGATAGAACCATGACATATATTAAATCACTTTCTGAAAGACAACCAATTATTTACCTAAGAAAGATTTAAATTTTTATGTGAGTGGTTCTAAACCTTTGGCAATCTTGTAAAACCTATGGCCACCTTTTTTTGAATAATGTTTTAAAATGCATAAAGTAAGCCCTCGCCAGTTTGGCTCAGTGGATAGAGCATCAGCCTGTGGACTGAAAGGTCCCAGTTCGATTCTGGTCAAGGGCACATGCCCAGGTTGCAGGCTCGATCCCTAGTAGGGGACGTGCAGGAGAGAGTCAGTCAATGATTCTCTCTCATCACTGATGTTTCTCTCTCCCTCTCCCTTCCTCTCTAAAATCAATAAAAATGAAAATAAATAAAATGCATAAAGTAAAATAAAGTACACAAGTAGGGTTGCAAAGGAAATTACTTACCTTGAAATACAGACCCCAAGTTAAGAAACCCAAATAGGCACTAAAATGTTTTATGCATTGTAAATGGTTTTCCGTTATTTCCCACATCTCAGTTGCTACTCTGTATTCAGAATTAATTATTTATGTTATCTTAAAATGAAAATTGACTAAGTGTAGGTTGTCAAGCTTTAAATTTCAATCACCTGGAAAACCTGCTATGAGACTGGGCGTTTCATGAGGCTTAGGCTTGGCTGCTTTCGATGCTCTTAGTTCTTATCTAGTAAGACCTGTCGTGGGAGCAGAAGTTCCCTTGACCTTCTGTTGTGTAATCAGATTTAAAATATGGCAGCTTTCCATCCCACTTACTGTGGTGGAGCATTTCAGGAATCTCTGCCTCCATCTGTGGTTCTTTTCATGTTTTACTTTTTAACAGATTTTCCATTTCACACAATGGAAATAATTTATATTATTTATGAAGTGAAGAGACAATGTAAGTAAAATTTAAAACTGATTATAGTCTTCAAACAACTTTTTCGATAAAAAGATATATTTTTGAGGGATATTTCCTAAGGAGTGACCCATTTGCTTTATAAATAGCAGAACCATTTAAAGGACAAAGAACATAGCAACACAATTCAAATGATTCCCTGGATTTCACTCACAATGACATATTCCAGTTATTAAAAATATAGTGTCAAAGAAGTGAAGGTGTGTCTATCTTAACATTTCACTTTTCACTTGGAAAAATTGCTTGATAGAATCAGAATAAATCAAATTTTGTATAAGTAAATTAAATAGCCTGAATTTCTGTTTGGGTAGGCATAGATATTCCACTAAGTTTTGTTACTATATGTTTTATAAGAGATAGTTCAATTATTAACTTAGGAAATGTGAAAATAATATAAATATTGATACTGTCTAAAAATAGGTTTTTAAGGAATCTAAGAATATATATCCCTTTGATTCTGGTTATCTATTGTGATAAATATATTCATAAGTATGTACACCAATAATCTAACAAATTATTGAGCATATTTCTAAAAGAAGTGTTTTCTCTAAAATAGTTATTTTTTAAAAATAAAAATAGAATTATGAGTTTTTAAACTACCAAGTTGCCTTTTTCCCTCTTTTTGACAAGTAATTGAATATTGTATATGTATTTATATTTAATCTCAGCTTTTTGGCATTTGCTGGATACACATATAAAAATATCTAGGAAATAAATCGTATTATGGTACATGGACTTCAAAATATTTAAAAACTATTTGATTTATATATTACCCTTGAATAAAAGTGACAGATAATGATAAGATACATTGTAGAATAAACCCAGTATTCACTTCCTACAATGTCATTTAATCTATTGATCTGAAATTGTATGCCATATAGTTAATTACATATGGGAAATTGTGTCCTTTCTTATTTAATTTTAAATTGTTTGCATTTCTTTACAAAAAATAAGACTGAGAGAATTTATAGGTAAAGTGGACATCCTTGATACATTAGTTATGAGGGAAACTAATTCTTGCTTTACCATCTACACTAATAAAAGAGAAAGTTGCAAATTGACAGTATCTTTGTGATGCCCATCAGCCAATCAGGAGTGAGTATGCAAATTAACTCAACAAAGCTGGTGGGTTAATTTGCATACGCAGGCACCGAGTGGCCGGGGGCGGGATGTTTGCGTTGTCGCCATGGCTACGACGCAGGCGGTCCACACTGTCCCAGCCTCTCAGGGCCTCTGAGTAGCGTGGGAAAGCGGGAAGGCGGCTCCGGGCCAGAGTGAAGGCGGTGCGGGCATCCAGGGGAAGAAATGCCCATTCTTGCACGAATCTTCGTGCATCGGGCCTCTAGTTTATAATATATAAGCATTACTATTTCTGTGGTTACAACTAGATGGGGAGGTAATAGTTTGATTTGCAGTGTATTTTAGATTATGTATTATTTAGAGTTCTAGAGTCAACATTAGTATTTTTAGGGTTGGCTCACTGAAAATGGGGTTTGCATTAGAAAACATTCATTGGCCACATATTAGATATAAAAGCATTATGATAGACTCCAGGGCTAAAAAAAGAAATCAACAATGGTAGATTCCTCTCATCAAGGATCAGGAGTTGATGTTGATTTATTTGTGGTCAAAGTGATCACATTGTTTCAGAACCATTATTATTTCAATCAGTTCATACCCATTCTGAATTGTATTGGTTGGCATCACTGAATTGCACTGAGATAGATGTCAGAGATTGGCTGATTTACCAGTTTTCTATCCAGTGGTTTTTCTTATAGACCGTGGTTAAAGATGGCTACAGACTGCAAAGTAGCTCTGTTTTCTTAGAACATCTGGATCCTTCTATTTGAATGTTCAGGTGTATCAGTACACAGTGATTGTGTTGAAAATATTTTCATATCTTATTTGGTGTAATAAACAGCCTTAGGGGTTTACTGAGAATAGTGCTTATATGGTTTTCCCCCACTCTTTTGAAAATGTTAGAAAAATTTATTGAATTCTTTTAAAGTAGAATACTTTACATATTTCACATATTCCAAAGGGAATTCACTTCGCAAAGCAGGCAGTTTTGTTTGTCTTTGAACATAACTGACCAACTCCTATTTATCTTCACTGGGAATTGCTATTTAAGGCAGATTTGGGTTCCTTCAGAAATCTTAAAAGTTTAGCAAGAATTTGCTCAGAATATGTTGGGGACGAGAATTTTTTTTTTCTTACATACGCAGTGATTTTAAACAATTACTTTTTTTTTTTTCAAAATCAATTTGATGCATCATAACCAAATAGCAGAAAGGCACTAAAGATCGACTGAGCTGCTTTTTGACTAACGTTTCAGGGATTGTGAAGCAGCAGATAGACAGCCCTATCACAGATCCAGATCAACAGAACAGCGGCCCGTCCTAGAGCGGACCACCGCCCGCTCCAGATCCACTGAGCGACCCGACACAAACCTCATGAGGTCGATGCCTTCATTAATGACCGGAAGATCTGCCCCTCCTTCACCTGCCTTATCGAGGTGAAAGATAAATCCATCAGACTAACTTCCCCTTTGCCCCACCAGCACACCATTTTATTTTCCCAGCAGCTAACTGGTCTCTTCTATCATCCTTGGCTGATCACTAATAACAATCAATACTAACCTTTTCCGTGTAAGCACACTATTTATATTCAGCGGATATAATAGTGTGTGGCTACCATTGTAAAACGTTGAACTGTCCTGACTGCATTTGTTTTGTGATTTCTCATTTATCAGTAGTCCTGGGTAAATCCCCACATGACGCACCTCATGACTACCATGTTCTTCTACACAAGGAGAAATTGTTTGTCTTCATTAGACATCACTGTTGGAGTAGTCATCATAGTGACAAAACTAGATTTTTTAGTTTCTTTCTATCAATACTAATATCATGTATGACCCATTACCTTCTCTAGCTGAATGTTGAATTGTGCAGGGTTTTATTTGTAGTTTCATCAGATATTTTCTAATGAAGTGTTATCTATAATAAGCCTGAGTAAAAAGCTCTTTGGATCAAGGGAGAGAGGTTAGAGTGAAGAGTTTGAAATCTGGTAGAAAGAAATGTCAGACATTACCTTTTATTTTTTTTGAGCTGCAGAATTCTCCTCTTACTTTTGTATGAATTTACATGAATAACCCCATGGCTTTTACTGTAGGATTCTCCGTGCATGTATCTGTGTATGTACGCATATAACACAAAAGTTTAAACATCTTTGGCTGTTTAGATAATCATTCAAATATCCATATTGTGTCTTACTTTCCTAACCTTTTAATCAGCAGCTAAACCTCTTTTAAAATTGCATTTATACAGCTATCATGTGAAGCAAATGTATTAAAAGTATTTAATTCATTATATTGAAAGTGAATATTAATGTGTATTTCGTAGGTCTCATCCTCGTACTGGGTCTGTCCAAACAAGCCCATCAAGCACTCCAGTGGCAGGACGAAGAGGCCGGCAACTTCCACAACTTCCACCAAAGGGAACCCTGGAGAGAAGTAAGTTTTATTTCTAATTGTGTCATGTAGGAAATGCACATGGAAGCTAAGGTGAATCAAGATTCTTTTTGTCCTACCTTCCTTAGTTTTCTTCTTTGGTTAATTGAATGCCTTAGCTGCATTTGCTAGTAATTACATATTATGTATTTTTTCATTTAAAATGTGTACTACTTGCAGATAAAATAACCTATTACTGCTCTGGCACATTTTACAAATTTGAATTAATGCATTTTAAGAAGTAAATGTAATGCTCTTGTTTAACAAGCAGTTAGATGATATAGCTTTGCTACAGCTAAGTTTATGTAATTGTTGATAGTTACATAAAGTTTATTAGTAACTAGCCAAATCAATTTTCACATACTGCAAAGGACTGGTTAGCTGATGCACAACAATGGTGATCCTTCTCAAAACTGGAGTACCAGAAAAAGGTAATCATGAATATGCAAAGAAAGATGCATGTTGTACTGATATTTTTAATACGTATTTTTTAATACTTTAAAATTTTTGCCTAAGAGGCATTACTTGCTCACACACAGGTAAACATACCCCCCCCCCCCATCTATAAATTCTTGGTTAAAGGACCTCTAAAAGCATGGGAAGATAGAATATAATAATTTTTATTGTTATTTTTTAAATGGTCCCTTTATATGGTAACTGGATGCTCTGTACAAAAAAAAAAAAAAAAAAAAAAAAAAAAAATTAAGTCACCATTTTACTTTTCTTTAATTGATGATACATTCTGTACCTTTGGAAATTTCTGTTGTTTTTAACCCCTGTGCTTTGGTTCCCTTCTTTGTTTTGTTTTTATTTTGTTTTTCCTAGACAATGGAGTCAAGGAGATAGAACCTTGTGAAGGTCTGTACATAAAGGAGGGTTTGTTTTGTGCTGACAGCCTTTCTGGGGGGCTTCGTAAGCAAAAAATAAACCCAACTGCAATTGATGTCCTTCCGTTGTATAGACCTTTATGTAAAATTATCTTATGTGATTTCTGGTAAAGTATTTGGCATTTTACGTAGAAATGATGACCAGGAGTTAAATTTTTTGATCCAGTCAAAAAAGACTGCAAAGAGTTTAACTTCTTTTAAATGGCAAGATAAAATTTCCTCTTTTTAAAATATTCAATTTGCCTTTTAAGCAGAATTCTGTTTTGTGCAAGACTTCAACCAAAGGTATCAATTGCAATCTGTGTTTATGTCATTGAGGATGTACACCTAGTCTAGTTGTAGTTATCATCCTCATTTCATTTTGTATTTATGGTGATCTTTAATTATTAAATTTGGCTTTCTAGAAGAGGACTTTGTTGAATTAGATAATGTTTGTGGTTTGCATTTCTTCCATCATTTTTCATGTTATAGCAAGACTGTTTTACAGTATAGCCAAGTTAAATACCTGCAGGTTTATTGTCACAGTACATTATGACTCAAGAGAATATACTGAGTCATGATATATGACGTGTCATGCATTTACTAGGACAATAAAACATTTCTCTGCTAATTATACACTTCTGAAAATGACTTTGTAACTTTAAAGATTTAATGATTTTATTTACTGAATAATCTCCAGCACATAGAATAATGCCTGGCACATTGTAGTCCCTCAATCAATATTTGTTGAATGAATGCATGAAATGTTTATATAAAAACTGAACAACTTACTGAACAACTACTTTAAATAGTGTATAACGCACCACTACAATAATCTTGTTATTCTCTACATACTTATATTCAGATTCAGATTCCATAACCTGCTTGTAACGAATTCTCAGCTGCATTGCTTTTAGGCAGCAATACTTTTATTGCCCTATATGACTTGTTCTTGTTGTAGTTGGATGACTTATCAGCTTTCATTTTGTGGTTATTTGTGTTTGCTTTGTGCCATAATTTTTAACAACTCACTGCTTTTGTGACTAAATGGTCTGTTATGCAGCCTGACAAAAGATTTCAGCAGCATTTCTATACTTCTCAATTATTTGCATAAGAATGGGGTATATCGTTTTAAAAGTACCTTCCATAAGGAAAGTTCTATAAGATGTATAGAATTTTGGTCATTCCAAGATAGAATTTTGATGCTATTTGATGACATATGAAGCCAGAAACATAGTTCATGTGACATTTTTTTTTGTAAATTTAATATATTTTATAGCAATCAAATGTTAAAATATGAATAGCTGCATTCTTTTTAATAATAAATACAGTATACCAGAAAACTGACATGGAGCCGATACTGCAAATCAGGATTGAGGAAGTTTAAAAATTTTTTTAAATTTATTTATTGATTTTAGAGAGAGAAGAAGAAAAGGGAAGAAAGGAAGGAAAGAGGGAGGGAGGGAAGGAAGGAAGGAAGGAAGGAAGGAAGGAAGGAAGGAAGGAAGGAAGGAAGGAAGGAAGGAAGGAAAGAAGGAAGGAAGGAAGGAAAGAAAGAAATAAACAGGGAAGAGTGCTTTGCTGTTCCACTTCCATGCGTTCATTGGTTGATTCTTATATGTGCCCTGACTGGGGATCGAACCCACCCCCTTGACGTACTGGAATGATGCCCTAACCAACTGAGCTACCTCATCAGGGCATAGGAAATTTCTAATGGGCTTCTCAGCAAACATTCTATTTATTATCTGTTTTCTGCCCTATATCATTTTTTAAAACCACAGTTTTCCTTTAATGTCCCTGATTGTGGCTTTTCCATTTTTATAAATAAGAGAGGAGAGCCAAAACCTCCCTTATTCTTTCCAATTTCAAATAAACGGGGTTTTGTGTGGTTTATTTTGCTTAAAAGTATGAATGGTTTTAACAGTGTTTTTATAAATGTTGATATAAAGAGCAGTAGATATATGATTGTGTGATTTTCGTTAGCTTTAAAGGAGATATATATCTCTTTAGATCTTCAACTCCTAACTGAAGTAAAAGGGACATAACTGAAAATAGAGTATCAACTGATAGTCTAAATCAAATTATGTTTGGATTCTCTCTAAAAAGTTATAAGAAGTTATCATTTAATTGCATTCTTTTGGAATAAAAGTAATGACATTTTTATTTTGTAATCCTGTTCAGCACCTAAAGAATTAGCAAGTCTTAATTTAATTCTTTTTTATTTTGGTTGTTATATTTCCGTCTATTAATGAAATTAATTTAAAACTATATATATATATTCATCTTGATGGTGGTATAGCATTAATCATCCCTTTGTCTGAGAACCAGAAAAAATAGAAACAATATAATGAAAGTGCAGTGTAATAAACAACTGTAAGGCATTACTAATATATTTTTACTTTCCCCTAACTTTGATATAGTGGCATTATGTAAAAATAAAAGAGTTTATAATCTCATATTTTTTCTCTAGAAGAAAAGTTATATAGTTTTATTTTTATAAGAATGCTTCAAGTCAATAGGCAGATTTTTACACAGTTATCACCATAGCTAATATTTTAGGGGCCACAATTTCTCTTTTACAAATCAAAGTGATTATAAAAGGAGATTGATCATTTATTACAGGTATACTTATTTGCTTACATAACATGTCAGAAACTTGTTTAAAATAATCTTAGTCTTTTAATAATCACTAATATATCATGAATAATTTGAAATGTTTTGTTTCACTTGAGAGTAACAAATATATATATCTGGTCTTTTTCTTTTTTTACTTTTACAAAAGCAGAAGTTAATGAAGAAACTGGGCAAGTGGAAGAGCAGGGGGGAGAGGAGCAGGGAGTCGAGGTCAAGGCAGGTCTGTCTGTGTGTCTAAACTAAATGACTGGGTGTTTTAGAAGTCTGACTTTGCATTTCTAAATTCATAAGTGTACAAGAAAGAACAGATTGTTTCCCAGTACTAATTTTAAAGTAAATTACCTAATTTTAAATGGAGAGATATTATATAAGCTATCTAGGTAATTTAACTGAATACTTAATTCACCCATTTGAACATTATCCTAATGTTTAATCAAACTAAAATTATAGGCCGTGCTTCTGACCATGATTTGCACTTATCTTTTACCCCAGCTTTACATTCAGTTCATTTATTTATTCAAAAATGTCAATTGAGTACCTACTGAAATGCTACATTTTACCTTGTGTTTACACTGAGCAGAGGTACATTGAAGTCTTCACCTCTCTTTGAAGAATTTTGATTTTGGGGAGGCAAATTACAAGTGAATGTAGGGTAGAATATAAACTCCAAGTTTTAATTATTAAAACTTTTAGAGACTATCATAATTTTATACATAAAATTTTCCCTCTAAAATAATTAAAATTAACTGTAGGTACCTTTTTTTCATCTCAGTTCAATATTACTTTAATGTTTATTGATCATTATAATTTCTTCCTTAAGAGTCCTCCTTCTCCATGGTTATGGAGAGAACTTCATTTTGTTTTTTTAAGTCCCTATTATACTTAAATATCATAATTTTGCCACTTTCTTTGTCAGAATTTTTCTGAAATGATAAAACTTAAAATATTATATAATCAGTAAATACTTTTATATACTTCTTTTATCCAGTATTTACTATTTTAATTTGAAACTCAGAGTTGAATCCTAATCATACCTAAGCTGTTGTTTAAAAAAAAACTTCTTTCTAATTTCTTTGAACAATGCAGAATATCTTTAGATCTAATTTTATCATTTTTTACTCATCATCATTTTTTATTCAGGGATAGTAGAGGGTATTTTATGTTTCTTTTATTCTGTCCTTTAACACTGTGCAAGCAGTGCCATTATGTAAGTTGTGCATGCAACATATTCTCATGGATACATTTTTTAATGGTGTGTGTAGTTTAAGACAGAAGACTTCGTAAGCTGCAGTTGCTAATTAATCATAACTATTTTTAATGTCGTACAGATGAGAAAAATCAGCAGAGTACTTCTGATAATGAAAGCAAAGGCAAGTTTAGATGCATGGTTATGGAAATGCATAACTATCTCTGTTACGAATTTCTAGTATACAGACTACTAGAAAGTCACACCTCTTTCATTTTCCTGAAATGCTATAGGAATAACATTTTTATGAATACTGTAAGAATGACCTTTATTTTAATTTAGCTTTGCAGTTAATGTTTTCATATTGCTCATTCCTATATATCATAAACTACTAGTTCATAGGAATAGTGAAAGGCTTCACACTGCTCATCACTCAGTTGCCATAGTAAAGTCATTTTTTTTTTTTTTTAGGATATTGTTAGTTTGGGGACTCTAGCAGTAGTTAATATCACTTCTACTTGTTTTAACTTCACTAAGATAAAGAAGCCCATTTGTTGAACTAGTTTGTTGCCTATACTTTATTTTCAAAATTAAGTTAGTGAATTACACCAATTCTTAAATTAGCATAAAACCATAGCTATAATCTTCCTAACTTTATAACATGACTCATTATTCCTCATTTTATCTGTATTTTTATCACTTTTCTTATAGGATAGGAAGGACATGCTTTACTCTTGTGTTCATCAGTGAGGTGTCCTGTTTAGTGCATGGATTTGCTTCCTAGTGTGTGATGTCATCTTTTGTGGTGTGCTTGACTTTTATTTGGGTTGTTAATGACATGAAGAATTAATCACTCTTGTCTGTTTTCAATGTTATAAAGACAATGAGGGAGAAACTCCGAGCCCACCTAATATTGGGGAAAAAGGCAAGTGTAATATGAAGTGAATTGTGCCTTTCTACATATTAAACATTCAGTATTGACTTGTGATGTGCATGAATATGCTCTTCTAAATTAAAAAAGCATAAATACAACTATTAGTGCCAACTTAAGTTATCCAGTATTTAATGTCTGCTATTTTACAATATATTTCTGAATGTGAGATTTGTCTTAAAATACTTTCCTTATTATTGGATTACAGTAAAATTCATTTCTATTGAAATATATGACACTAAAATCAGAAGTTTTGCTTTGATGATAATGTTAAGGAATAAGATTCTAAGGAAAATAGTAATAATGTTATGTATTTATAAAAACAGAACATAGATTTTTTTAAAATTCAGAATTGTTTTAAAATTAAATGAATTTAAAAATATTTCAAAGCAGAATTTTAAAGTAGATAAGGAAATGAACTTTACTTGATGTCATCTTTTGTGGTGTGCTTGATTTCTATTTGGGTCATTCATGACATTAATATTAATCACTCTTGTCTGTTTTCAATGTTACAAAGACAATGAGGGAGAAACACCAAGTCCACCTAATAATGGGAAAAAAGGCAAGTGTCACAAATATTTATAACATTTGTAGATACTTCACAGTTCTATACACACAAATTAATATATTGTATAGGTGAGTAGAAAAGATAATTGATTTTAATACTTAGACTTAGTTTTCCTATAACTATTGATGACTTAATTCTGTAACTAACCCAACCAAGTTTTCTCAAAAACAGTAGGACTGTGTATGTTTCGTAGTGATTGATAATAAAATATAACTACACACATTGATTTAGAATGTTAGCATTTAAAATATTTACTTAAAAAATCAACATCTAAAATTTCTCTGTTATAACAGTTTACCCTTGTTATTTGGCCATATCAAGAAATGAATAGTTTTATCCTTTAGTAATGTAGTTGAAATGTCCTTCAGTCTTGAATATATTTTTTCTTCTCCATTTTCATCTTTTATAAAAAATGTCTATAATGTTACATGTGAAATCTAATTAGCACTAAAATACAATCATTTTTCTTATTGTGGAATGTTAATTATTCATTAACACTTCATGTATAAAATTCTTAAAACTGCTATGATATAAAAAGGCAAGAATAATATAACAAAAGAAGTAAAATCAAATCAAGCATTATAAAATATGAATATTCTCTTTAAAACAAAAAATTAAATGAGCTCTCAATGTATATTTACATATTTGTCACTTTTATCTATTTCTTGACCTCTATGATTTTCACTTTCCATCTGTGAAAGGATATGTTTGGATGTACTTAAATATATGTCAGTGATCTGAAAGAGTAAATATATATTCTTAAATGTTCAATTACTAGGGTATAACAAACTTTAAGAACATTTAATGCCATTTTATATTTTAAGTGCATTCCAATGTATCAGTCTGTTCTCTGCTTCAAATGAAGTCATTGTCCTGGCCCATTTGGCTCAGTGGACAGAGCATCAGCCTGCAGACTGAAGGGTCCTGGGTTAGATCCTGGTCCAGAGCCCATACCTCAGTTGCAGGTTTGATCCCCGGCCTGGCATGGCATGGGGGAGGCAGCCAATCAATGTGTCTCTCTTACATCGATGTTTCTCTCTCTCTGTCTCTCCCCTTCCCTTCCACTCTCTCTAAAAATCAATGGAAAAATATCCTCGGGTGAAGATTAACAAGAAAAAAACCAAAATCCTGAAGACATTAAGTTAATGAATTTAGCTGATGAGGTACTCTCAGCAGGGCTTTTTTCTCTTTTTTTTACATCTAGTTGGCCCTGAATGCTATTAAATCTTTGACCTCTAGACTATTCTGCTGTCTTATTGCTTCCTTTGATCTTGCAAGTAAAGGTTCTACTGACAGTGATTATTGGGGCCTCAGTCACACAGTCATCATCAATTTATTTTTTATGATTTATATAAAAATTCTCTCCACTGCAAAACATCACGATTGTTCATGTAGACCAATCCTACTTGTGACATAGTTGGACCTAGAAAGGAGGTAATGAATAAAAATTTGAAAGATGAGAACTCTATATTTATATATGCTTTCATTTTTATTTAGTATAACCTTTTGATTATCTACCGATAATTAAGGTATCTAATATATCCTCTTGCTGTTTTCTTTTGGAAGAGATAAATTTACTGTTTATTTTAAACCTCACCGAGAGTTCCTGAGTAAGACTCCAAAGGTTAAAGGGATGTTCCTATGTTCCTACTTCTACTGTATATTCAGAGTAAAAAGTAACTGTAAATTGCAGCTATAATCATGTCCAAGCATTGGGTAGAGAGGTAGACTGAACACCACCCTCTTCTGATTTAAAATGCAAAGCGAGAGAGAGAGATTGGAGCAAAACCAAGTAAAGAAAGTCCTTGAAACACGAGAGAATCATCAGTGATGTGAAATGATCACTAGTAGGAAGTCACCGTGGTAACCTGCACTAAGAACAGTTTTGGTGGAGTCAGAGGAGGTAAAAGCGATTAGAGGGATTTAAAAGAAGTGGAGAGACTCTGGCCAGTAGCTTAGTTGGTCAGGGCGTCGTCTCAATGGTGGACTTAACACCATCCTCTCAGTTGAGTCCCCGATCCCCTGTCAGGGCACATACAAGAATCAACCAATAAATGCATGAGTAAGTAGAACAAGAAAATCAATGTTTCCCTCTCTCTCTAAAATGAATAAATACATAAAAATTTATTTTAAAAAAAATGGTGGAGAGAAATGGAGACAGTGCAAGTTTGGCTGTAAAAGGAAGAAAAATAAAAATTTAGAGTTGAGGGGAGCGATCAGGAGAACTGAATACTTGAAGGAAACTAACTGTGTTCAGTCTGTCTTCTAAATTGAGATGTCAGTTCACTGTGTGGAGCCATCTAGCCCTGAGCCATCTGCCTGTAGTTTACCAGGGCACAGTGTTCTGTGGTGTAACCCCTAGATTCAGAGTCAAGACTTTTAGCTTTGGAAGGACCCTTCTAAATCTTTTAATAAAACGGCTTTCCTTTACTGATAAAGAGCAGAGTTCTAGAGCCTAACTTCCTCTTACCCTCATCGGAGCAGGTCTCTAGTCCTGACACCCAGTCTCCGGACTTGTTAATGTTAAACACGCATTAAACATTAAACACGCATGTCTTTTCAAATAAATGGCATTCCCCTTGCATGGGTTCCAACCATTTATTTTTAGCTGTTAGCTAATGGTTTGGTTCAGTTCAGCCATTATCTGCTGATTTCAGTGTATTGTACTAGGTTGCAATTGAGGATGCAATGATGAATCAGATATATTCCCTGCTTTGGGGGAGTGATAACATAATGAAAATAGCTGGTAAAACATATAGCATGTCACTTACCTAAAGTGTCTTAAGACTGTGTTATATGTTCAGAGCTAACTTTATAAAAAAAACAGGTAAGTTTTCAGGAGGGTCTGGGTAGATTTTCAGCCGAAAATATTTATCCCACTATTTGTTATATTACTTTATATTCTGCTAGTTTCTGGTGGCTTAATTATTTTAATAATATAAAGCTTTAAGCTTTCCAGACACTGAAATGTGAATGTTTCTGAGGGGACGGACCAGAGCTGTTAGCACATACACCTTTTCATGGGAGGCAAGTGAGAGCCTGTGAGTGGAGAAAGTTGGATGTGGGGGGAGGGATACTAAAAAATGTGGTAGAACACTGGGTACCGTGGAGGGATGGGAATGGCAGACTCTGCCTTGAACTAACCCCAGGTTCACTCTGAATCACATTGCTTGCTGTGCAGATACGCTGTAAGTTGACTTTTTAAAAAATGTTGGTATATTTAAATTGCTTAGAACAATACTTGTATGTGTTAGCTGTCATTACTATTATTTCTTAGTGATGTCTTGCTATAAATTCGAAAACTTTAGATTTACAGTCAGATTAAGCCTGATTGTGATCATCACTCTGAACCAGTTATTCAGTACATGTTGTTTAGTAGTGTCTAGGAAATTAGTACTCTGGATCAGGTAACTTGCATAAGAAACAATTCCAAGGGGGAAATGAATTGAATTGAATGGCAATATAAGATACTGCATAATGTTCTAATACAGTTAATTGTACATGTTTCAATATGTGTATGAAAATCAATATGAAACTATTTAGAATAATTTTCTCTCAGTCAGAGAACTGTTTACATCAGTAGGACTTTTCCAGTTGTATAGTATCTAGAGAATGACATTGAAATCAGTACTTGGGTCATGAGCTCAATTCTACTGCGAAGTTTATGGCCTCTGGCAAGGCTTTCATTCTGTGGACCTCAGTTCCTTCTTCTGTAAGTAAAATATTCCCTAAGGACTTTAACACAATAAGTGTTTTTGGATATGTGGCTAAGAATGTCAAAAGTCTCTAATAGTTTTGTTTCCAACCTATGGTTTATGTTGTTGTTAGTTGGTTGGTTGGTTTTAGAAAACTTAACAGATACAACCTCCTAATTTGCTGTTAGTGGGTGAACACTGGTGGGATTATAGACTAAACCCTACCAAGTTGCCTATTAAAAAGTCATGTGCCTAAAGATGCATAATGAGACTAAAGGGAAATATTTTGTCCCTTTCAGCCTTAATGTACAGTTGCCTACATTATTTAAAATATAGAGAAACTTATATATAAGAAAGAAAGGAAGAGAGGAAGGAAGGGTGAAAAAAGGGGGAAAACTGGTTTACAAAGGAACCAAAAGTGATCATTTTAATGGTCTTAGTAACGATGCTTGCTTCTGTAGGCATTCTAGGAGTTGGATACCATTTAGGGTGGTAGGATTTGCAGATCCTCATTTTACTTTTTTTCTCCTTCTGCTCATTTTATTTCTTCTATACTTCAAAAATCTAAATAGACTAATTGACTTGGGAAAGAACCTCCTTCCTCATTTCTTCCAGAAAAGGTTAGCCATTGTTGAAGCCATTTCATTGTCGACTTCCCAGATACAATTCTAAAGCCATCTTCTGTTTGCTGTTGAAAATAACAATAGGAAAGGGAGATGGTACTAGAGAAATCACAGGTTTAGAACCTTGACACAAGGTCTGCCTTTACAATATACCAACTGCCTGACTCTAGGCCCTTATCCAAGTTAGTTAATCTGAGAAGAGGTAATCTTAGCATATTTCTTTCATTTTCATATGCTACTTTGAGAATCAAATGAGGTAATGCCTGTGAAATTGTTTGTAAACTAGGGTGGCTATTCAGCTCTTATCCTTATTAATCAGCTCTGTCTTCTTACCTGTACATACCACCTAATAGAAGGTCCTTTCTGTTTTATAGGATCAAATATGAGGTTGTATGTGAAAACACATTGAAACATATCGTGTTATATAAATATAATCTTGCTAATATAGGAATTCGTACTATTTAAATCATAGTGTTGGCTACATGGTGTAATGAAGACTAGCCAGGTATATAGTTATTTTGTAGAAATGAGGGCTTTTAAAATATCACTTAAAAAGCTCACGTCAAAGTTAAGTCATAATGAGTAAAATTGTTCTTCAAATTATCTAATATGTATCAAATCAATCTTCAAGCTTTCCATCTACAAATTAAATTCACAACTGAATATTTACTACTGCATTTGTAAAGTAATAAAAGTATTAGTTAAAGAATGTATCCTTTAGAATAAATTTCTTTCTGTACTTGAATGGATTCATCATTTGCATCTGAGGCATTTGATATATATTTATTCAAGGTAATCATACCAATTAAATTGCATTATATATCTCCGATTTTTACTCTTTATTCTCAGGTAGTAAATACACACTGTCATGAGCTAGCGCTTTGTACTTAAGTTTTAATTATTAGATCTTTATTATCTAACATTAAGAAGACTTTTCGTTTTAAAATTACCACAATAGTCTGTTCATAAAAAAACACATGATCAGTGATATTTTTGCTATTTTGTTTAATGTAATTAAAGCAACTTTCAAACAATTTGAACATTTTTTTCTGATGTAAAACTAGGCATCTTTTAATTTCTTTAAATGTTTTATTTTAATTCTCTGACCCATAAATTCAAAGAGGGCTACATATGGGTAGCTCTTGACATTGTTTTTTGGGGTGATAAATGAATTAATGATTCACTAGTCAATTCTGTTCTTTTTATGACTTTAAATCTGTTTTAAAATAAACACTTGGGTTCTGATATAGGGTTTAATAATAGCCATAGTTAGGACTTATGGAAAATCTTCTAAATTCTAAGTGTCTTAATTTCATCATCTCTGGTAGAGTTCCTCTTCCACAAAATCTGACTAATCAGTCTAGAATCCTAAGAAGCAAGAGGAACTGTAATTTTAGCACAGAAATAACCTTAGAAATTTTTAAAACCAAGTTTCTCACTTCAAATATACCAGATTAGTGGCCAGAGATTTTATGAAACTTGCTTAAGATTATAAACCTCATTAAAAGCAGAAATGTTCCTAAAATTCACCATTTCTGGCTCAGGCTAGTAACATATATTACCTCTCCTATCAATCATTGATAGCCTTGATCTTGGTCTTCTTTCTTTGTTGTAATGGCTAGTATCTATAAATTTATGGCTGTGGGGCTTTTTTCCCCACTGGCATATACTTTCAACAAATACTTGTTAATTTCACTCTGTCAACATAAGACAAATGACTCAAAGAAAGTCTTTGGAAATTAAAAATGTTATACCTTAAGAAATGTTTCCTCACACTTCAGAAGATGCTTTCTGCCAATTTACAGATCGGCTGGCCCATTTCAAAACAAGCCATTTCTGCTTCTACATACTCAATCTTATTTTAACAGGTAGCATGCCTTCTATTTCTGGAACTTCACAAACTATCAAATGATGGAAGGAGAAACAACTTTTCAAAATAACAAACATCTAGGAGTTTAGAAAATTTCACTTTGAACAACTCTGTAGTGCTTGTAAAATCTTTCATATTGTTTTTTGGTAGGAAACTAAAAGTGCAGATCATTCAGATTTAACAATACTTTATTGTTGATGAGCTTATTATTTTCCCTAAAATGGGAAAATTAGTCTTGTTATTTTTGTGTTACTACAGATTAACTTTGACTAAGGAATATATGAGTCCTTTGTTCTTATAACTAAAGGAGGCTGTACTAAAGTCTTGGAATTCATCAGAAAATTTCTATATTCTTTAAAGGTTTTAAGATTTATCTTC